>NC_091282.1:388241750-391238000 GCF_032444005.1 Ranitomeya imitator
ACAAATCAATGCCCATCCTAGCACAAAAGGCTCGCCAAAACCTCGAAACAAACTGGGAACCTCTGTCAGAAATGATGTTCTCCGGAATGCCATGTAAACGAACCACATGCTGGAAGAACAATGTCACCAAATCAGAGGAGGAAGGCAACTTAGACAAGGGTACCAAATGGACCATCTTAGAGAAGCGATCACAAACAACCCAAATGACCGACATTTTTTGAGAGATGGGGAGATCCGAAATAAAATCCATAGAGATATGTGTCCAGGGCCTCTTCGGGACTGGCAAGGGCAAAAGCAACCCACTGGCACGAGAACAGCAGGGCTTAGCCCGAGCACAAATCCCACAGGGCTGCACAAACGAACGCACATCCCACGACAGAGACGGCCACCAAAAGGATCTAGCCACCAAATCTCTGGTACCAAAGATTCCAGGATGACCAGCCAACACCGAAAAATGAACCTCAGAGATAACTCTACTCGTCCATTTATCAGGGACAGACAGTTTCTCCGCTGGGCAACGGTCAGGTCTATTAGCCTGAAATTTTTGCAGCACCCGCCGCAAATCAGGGGAGATGGCAGACAAAATTACCCCCTCTTTGAGAATACCCGCCGGCTCAGACAAACCCGGAGAGTCGGGCACAAAACTCCTAGACAGGGCATCTGCCTTCACATTTTTAGAGCCCGGAAGGTACGAAACCACAAAGTCAAAACGGGAGAAAAACAGTGACCAACGAGCCTGTCTAGGATTCAACCGTTTGGCAGACTCGAGATAAGTCAAGTTTTTGTGATCAGTCAAGACCACCACGCGATGCTTAGCTCCTTCAAGCCAATGACGCCACTCCTCGAATGCCCACTTCATGGCCAACAACTCTCGATTGCCAACATCATAATTACGCTCAGCAGGCGAAAACTTCCTGGAAAAGAAGGCGCATGGTTTCATCACCGAGCCATCAGAACCTCTTTGCGACAAAACAGCCCCTGCTCCAATCTCAGAAGCATCAACCTCGACCTGGAACGGGAGCGAAACATCCGGTTGGCACAACACAGGGGCAGAAGAAAAACGACGCTTCAACTCTTGAAAAGCTTCTACAGCAGCAGAAGACCAATTGACCTCATCAGTACCCTTCTTGGTTAACTCAGTCAACGGTTTAGCAATACTAGAAAAATTATTGATGAAGCGACGATAAAAATTAGCAAAGCCGAGGAACTTTTGCAGACTCTTCAGAGATGTCGGCTGAGTCCAATCATAAATGGCCTGAACTTTAACAGGGTCCATCTCGATAGTAGAAGGGGAAAAAATGAACCCCAAAAATGAAACCTTCTGAACACCAAAGAGACACTTTGACCCCTTCACAAACAAAGCATTCGCACGCAGAACCTGGAACACCATTCTGACCTGCTTCACGTGAGACTCCCAATCATCCGAGAAGACCAAAACATCATCCAAGTATATAATCAGGAATTTATCCAGGTACTCTCGGAAGATGTCATGCATAAAGGACTGAAACACTGATGGAGCATTAGAAAGCCGGAATGGCATAACCAGGTACTCAAAATGGCCCTCGGGTGTATTAAACGCTGTTTTCCATTCATCGCCCTGTTTAATACGCACAAGATTATATGCACCACAAAGATCTATCTTGGTGAACCAACTAGCCCCCTTAATCCGAGCAAACAAATCAGACAGCAGCGGCAAGGGGTACTGAAATTTGACCGTGATTTTATTTAGAAGGCGGTAATCAATACAAGGTCTAAGCGAACCATCCTTCTTGGCCACAAAAAAGAACCCTGCTCCCAATGGCGGCGACGACGGGCGAATATGACCCTTCTCCAAGGATTCCTTTACGTAACTCCGCATAGCGGTGTGTTCAGGCACAGACAAATTAAACAGTCGACCTTTAGGAAACTTACTACCAGGAATCAAATCTATAGCACAATCACAGTCCCTATGCCTAGGTAGGGCACTGGACTTGGGCTCATTAAATACATCCCGGTAATCCGACAAGAACTCTGGGACCTCAGAAAGGGTGGATGATGAAATAGACAGAAATGGAACATCACCATGTACCCCCTGACAACCCCAGCTGGACACAGACATTGATTTCCAATCCAATACTGGGTTATGGACTTGTAGCCATGGCAACCCCAACACGACCACATCATGCAGATCATGCAACACCAAAAAGCGAATATCCTCCTGATGCGCAGGAGCCATGCACATGGTCAGCTGGGTCCAGTACTGAGGCTTATTCCTGGCCAAAGGCGAAGCATCAACTCCTCTCAATGGAATAGGACACGGCAAGGGCTCCAAGAAAAACCTACAGCGCCTAGCATACTCCAAGTCCATCAAATTCAGGGCAGCGCCTGAATCCACAAATGACATGACAGAATAGGATGACAAAGAGCAGATCAAAGTAACGGACAAAAGAAATTTTGACTGTACCATACCAATGGTGGCAGACCTAGCAAACCGCTTAGTGCGCTTAGGACAATCGGAGATAGCATGAGTGGAATCACCACAGTAAAAACACAGCCCATTCTGACGTCTGTGTTCTTGCCGTTCAGCTCTGGTCAAAGTCCTATCGCACTGCATAGGCTCAGGTCCATGCTCAGATAATACCGCCAAATGGTGCACAGTTTTACGCTCACGCAAGCGTCGACCGATCTGAATGGCCAAAGACATAGACTCATTCAGACCAGCAGGCATAGGAAATCCCACCATGACATCTTTAAGGGCTTCAGGGAGACCTTTTCTGAAAATTGCTGCCAGCGCACATTCATTCCATTGAGTGAGCACAGACCACTTCCTAAACTTCTGACAATATATCTCTACCTCATCCTGACCCTGAGACAGAGCCAGCAAATTTTTCTCTGCCTGATCCACTGAATTAGGTTCATCATACAGCAATCCGAGCGCCAGAAAAAACGCATCAATATTACATAATGCAGGATCTCCTGGCGCAAGGGAAAATGCCCAGTCTTGAGGGTCGCCACGTAATAAAGAAATAATGATCTTAACTTGTTGAACTGGGTCACCAGAGGAGCGGGGTTTCAAAGCCAGAAACAGTTTACAATTATTCTTAAAACTCAGAAACTTAGCTCTATCTCCAGAAAACAAATCAGGAATAGGAATTCTTGGCTCTAACATAGAATTCTGAACCACAAAGTCTTGAATATTTTGTACTCTTGCAGTGAGATGATCCACACAAGAAGACAGATCTTTAATGTCCATCGCTACACCTGTGTCCTGAACCACCCAAATGTCTAGGGGAAAAGAAAGACAAAACACAGTACAGAGAAAAAAAAATGGTCTCAGAACTTCTCTTTTCCCTCTATTCAGAAGCATTAGTACTTTGGTCCTCCAGTACTATTATGAACAGGTGATTCAGAACCACAATGGACCTAGTGGTTAAGAGCACACAAAGTGACCTGATAGTTACTAACATAGGACGAGCTCTGAGAAGTGGGAACTCTGCTGACCGCAATCCCTAATCCTATCATACCACACTAGAGGTAGCCGTGGATTGCGCCTAACGCTCCCTATGCAACTCGGCACAGCCTGAGAAACTAACTAGCCCTGAAGATAGAAAAATTAGCCTCAGAGAAATTCCCCAAAGGAAAAGGCAGCCCCCCACATATAATGACTGTGAGTTAAGATGAAAATACAAACACAGAGATGAAATAGATTTTAGCAAAGTGAGGCCCGACTTACTGAATAGACCGAGGATAGGAAAGATAGCTTTGCGGTCAGCACAAAAACCTACAAACAACCACGCAGAGGGGCAAAAAGACCCTCCGCACCGATTAACGGTACGGAGGTGCTCCCTCTGCGTCTCAGAGCTTCCAGCAAGCAAGAAAAACCAATAAAGCAAGCTGGACAGAAAATATAGCAAACAAAAGTAACACAAGCAAAACTTAGCTTATGCAGGGCAGACAGGCCACAAGAACGATCCAGGGGAAAGCAAGACCAACACTGGAACATTGACTGGAGGCCAGGAACAAAGAACTAGGTGGAGTTAAATAGAGCAGCACCTAACGACTTAACCTCGTCACCTGAGGAAGGAAACTCAGAAACCGCAGCCCCACTCACATCCACCAGAGGAAGCTCATAGACAGAACCAGCCGAAGTACCACTCATGACCACAGGAGGGAGCTTGACCACAGAATTCACAACAGATGTGCTGTTACAGTAGGCCCTTGATTTATGTTTTGTGTGTGGCTATCCCATGGTGGTGATGTGAATTGCATGCTGACAAGCTTTCTCTAGCATGCTGAGGTTTTGCATTGAATTTTTCTTGATAAACTGTGTTTCTTGACAAAATTTTAATTAACAGGTTAGGGTGGACACATCTGCATGAAAAAAGATAACCAGGACTCTGTCCAACCAGTGCTAACATTATTAGACTGTGAAGTGACACACCACCACGGGAAGAATAAAGGTAACACCCCCTATACATTTTTAATAAATATTCAATCAGAAGGAATTGCAGAGGAACGGCACAATAGTAATTTTCTTGGGAATATATTCTATATAGTATTTACTTTGACATGTTGCAAGTAGTTTCCCTTTAAAAGGTTAATTGTGCAAAAGGACAGTAGAGTGTGAACTTAGCTTTGAAATGAGATTACATACATCACCGCACATTTTATTCTCCTATCAGTTTGGAAAACTTTCCATGCTGTATGTCATGATTTACACCATGACCGTCACCCCTACGTCACGGATCGAGGTGACTTTAGGCCAACAGACGGCTATCACATGTGCAGGGGGGCTTATCTTAGTTATCCCTCCACTGCTACAATGTGATGAAAAAACACACACAAGGCTATTGACCTCTTAGTTTACAGCAGGGGCTTATTTTAATTATCCCACTGCTCTTCAATATGCCACGAACTGCAGGGATTTATGTATATCCCGCTTTACAGTTCTGCTTGAACTTGCAGCTCTCTGGCACCCCCCTTACCCTCAGGTCAGATTAGGTACTGCACCCAGGGTAATTAGTCGCCAGAAAGGCTGCCTACTATGTACTGGCTATTGGGCATGCTGCAGCGAGGCGATTTAACTACTCCCACTCAGGCAGGAACAATAATTATCAACGCCGCAGTCACTACAACGACTCCCAAAGGCACAGCACATGGTATGCTGCCATCAGCTTTGAATAAATGGGTCCGAAGCTAACCCAAAACTGTAGCGTAATTCCCTTCAGAAGACTTAGGGTACGTTTTAGAGCAGGAAGAACAAAAACTAGTAATTTATATATTTTACTCCGAAAGGAGGCAGTGTTTATAAAAAAGCATATAAAGATGTTACAATATGAGACAATTGAAAATATGTACAAAGGTAATTATAAAAATAACAGGGATTAAATAGGAAATCAACACTTACATGTGTTCAGATCATGGCAGGCAGAACCAGGCTAGTGGGCGGAGCTCCCAAATGTCCCAATGCATCAGGACTGGCAGTGAGGGCTCCTCTGGTAAGACTCAGACTAAGACAACTGAAGGCTGGGTTAAGGGTAGAGACTTTTAAACCCCAGCCTCGTGACATCACAAAAAGGGTTGGTTTCCTCGGTCCCTCCCATCTCCTCAGACTCACCAAAGTTAACACAAATTTGTATAATGCTCGTATCTCTGCTCCAGAATATGTCAGAATCATAACACACCCAGCATTCAGATTATTTTAAAATTGGCTTTCTAATGAAACCAAATTTGGGACATACAGTTCCAGAGAAATCCATACTTTTTTACCTGGTGGAATTAGAGGCTCGGGCTTACAGTGGCTGATAGATCCGCAGGTTAGCAATATCTACTTATTATTTTCCTAGCCGAAAATCGGTGGCCCAGAATCTTACAAGATTAGGACAAAGAGCCTCATGTTTTAAAAGAGAGATCAGACCAGTTTCAGCTGGTGGGAGCTTTGTGCCGCCACAAGCGCAATAAACCTTTCTGGCTTGGGGGCAGGGCAGAGCATTGAGAAGAAAAGCTTCACTCACATTGCAGCAAGCAAAGAGAGAAGGGGGGAAGAGAGGGTGTTTTGCAGCTGCCATGTGTTTTCCGGACCATGGTCAGAAGTGCAAAATCCCTCAGCTAAACTCAGAGGGAAGGGGGGTCAACGCCCACCTTATATGTGCTGGTAAGAGAAACTAACACTTATTATATACATTTTCCTCACACTGTATATATTTAGAACAGTAAAAGCAGTCTTCCTAACACTATGGATTAACATGCATTTATGGTTTAACAGTCTAAAATCCTTTAAAGAGTAGACTTTAATTCATTTATAGAAATTATTCTGATAAGCATATCATACTGTCAACCATTCCAAGCTTCAAAGTAAAAATCACTATTTTATATTACTAGCTACCACTTTCATTACATTTCAACTTATAATTTTCTATGACAAGTGAGACAGCTTTGCAGACGTATCTTTATAGTGATGTGTCATAACATTTTCTGGAAAATGAATAAGACACACAAACAAATAGTAAAAGTGACAGTAATAGATTTGCAAGAGTATGGGAAGGGTAAGTATGTCAGTATATGTTTTGATTTTTTTTTTGCGTTACTTATATATTCTAAACACATGTTCTAAACACATGGCGGCAACATTTATGCTCTGGATCTTTTAAAATGGGATTAGACATGTGGTGATTTACACGAAACAAATATTTCACATCATTGAATATTTTGTAGAGATGAGTGAATCGATTAGATACAAATCGAATAAGTGTAAAATTTAACGATACTCACAGGCGATATTGAACAATTTGCAATTCAATTCATATGAAGTGCCTTAGTAATGTACTGGACAACTGCAGCACTGAAATAAATGAGTGTAATAGACTGGGGATAATACAGAAAATGTAATTGAGAGAGTGAGAATGCCCTCAGTACTTGACTTTGCGTGATTGATCAATGATGTGATGTTGCTGGCATCAGTCCTACTTCCTTTGTGTAGTGAAACCTCCACCAGGGGGAGCTGGTGAGGCAAGAGAGGTTAAACACTAAGCGTAGTAACACAGAGCTCAGGCACAGGTGTCACAGGTAATGAGAGAAGTCAGACAAAGCCAAGGTCATACACAGAGATATCAGCACTGTACACAGGGGCAGACAGGAGAATAGTCAGAGACACGCAAGAAATCAGAGCCTACCAGGAATGTGGTAACCAAAATGAGAGACGTAAGTGGAGCGCCCCAAGGGCTAGGGGAACTCGGTACCGGGTCCTTCGGTTCTCAAGGGGGATGTCACGGTGGCTGACCCGGTCCGTGGCCCTAGGGATGTCCGTTGTAAATGGGGAAAGGTCTTTAAAGGGATAATGTCCGTGATGCCACCTGTGGTATTCGGTCAGGGTGACCGATGCTGCTTAGGGGTCCACTGGGGTGATGTTATGGCAGCTAGATGGTTTACCTTCCCACAGGTGAAGTATGTCTCCAGGGCCTCCCAGTATATAGATGGTGGATGGTGTGAGGCGCAGTGAAGAAAGAGGACACAAGGTTGCAGTCTCTTTACCTTTACTGAAGGCTTCAGCGTCCACGGTCCAGAGCACCAGATCACAGGGCAGGCAGGGTCCGGCCGGTCTGAAGGCAAATCGAGAGTCCCCTTATCCAGGTGGAAATCAGTAGCCTTCCTCTAGCACCTGGATGTTGTAGTACCTTACTTCTAAGCCTCTCATAAGGTCCTCACAACTGTGTTGGTGTTCTAGATGTTATGTCTTTCTCTCTGTCCCCCAGATGGATAGGAACAACCCGTATGCCTGGTGGCTTGAGGCTTTTTACAGGAGCTCTTAGATACCCCGGCCTCCCATTGTTGCACCGTGCCTCCTGGGTAAAGGTCGGGCATTAATATGGAATTAGCTGTCCTGCCTGTCTCTGGAGCCAGGCTTGGAGACGATGACTCCCTCGGTGTCCCGGCTACCGGATCCTTCGCCTCAGAATGGAGACAGCCTTTTACAGGGCAGAACTCCTTCTTGGTTCCTCTCCTTTTGCTATGATTTCATTTCTCACTCTCTGCAAGACAATTCTCCTTTAATGTCTCTTTCTTAGGATGCTGCTGCATCAGTAGGCAGTCGCAGCTCTGTGGCCTTCTATCTAGGCCTCTGACGGGATTCCACCCCTGTCAGGGACCAACTACCTGAGTAGAGGTCAGATAGCTGCTCACTGGGTGAAACCCAGCTCACCTCTGTCTAACTTCCTATCCAGACCACCAGTTTTTACCTAATTGTGAAGTGTGCCCTACTAAATAGGAGCATAGCTCCCCTGGTGGACTGGAGTGTGAAGTGTGGTGTGTGGTTTCTGGTACCTGGTAAAGTGATCTCCTTTATTGCCTTCAGACGTACCATCACTCCCCCTGGTGGAGGAATGACATTACTGCAACGACCAGGACCCTGGGGTGCTGCACTCCCCCACCGGTAATTCCAGTTCTCCGGGACTCGGAAAAGAAAACAACAATACAATAGCAAAAAGACATGCAAATTTTTGAAATGCTATAAAACAAGTTAATTTAACTATGCTTCCCTTTATGGGAGGTGAGGATATTTGAACATTGCAAACAAGAACATATTTACATTTCTGACCAAAGACAATACAGATGCGCTAACAGACTATGCAATACTATTTTCTATCTATGAGGTGCAAAAGCAAACATTTTATCTTTATTCAAGTGCAAAGCAATTATTCTTTTCTAAGCGCAAACTTTATTAGCTAGCTAACTAACTCACTAAGTGATTCACTAACCCCCACGGGTTCACTTTATTGAAACGCAGACCAGTTATCACCCCCCTACGGGCTCACTGTATCTTCCTTCTACTTTTATTCTCAGTACATCATCTTAGACTATCTAGCTCTAATTTTTCCATATTAGCTAAATACTATTAACTATGTAAACATTATTACTAGCTAAACCTAAATTTTCAACTTTATTTGCTATATTACTCTGTAATATATTAACTCTTTAGCACCGAATGTACATTCCCTTTAAGGGCAAAGTCAAGTCGTTTTCTGAGGTAGTGCAAAACATTAATCACATCATCAGTATTGAGGTCAATTTAAAGGTGACGTGATGCGAGGGACCCATGACGAACCCCAAATGTTGGTCTTGGGTGGGCTACAAGACATGTATCCTGACCCGGAATTCTGCCACACCAACGGGTTTTTCTTCAGGTCTGAAAAGCAAAGTTATTTTTTTTACAGCAAGATTAACAGCAGTTTCTGTTAGAGACATTCTCTGTAAAAGCCTTCTTTGTAAAAGCAGTAGGAAGCACTTTTAAGAAGGTGCAAAGTATTCACAAATAAGTTTCGATCATGCACAGTTCATGATTCTGCAGTTCGTAGAAATAGAGCAACTTGTGCAAAACATAGGATCCCTTTAAGCAGGAGACACCTTTAAGAGTTAACCCTAGACGGGTTCAGTACTTGTAAAGCAGCAAAGGATGAACAGTTAACTATTTACAGTCATTTTCAGTGTTTTGAGGCTTCATTGCAGTTCTGGAGGTAGCACTGGTGGAGGTAGCCCGGTTGGGTACTGGCGGCTACCAGGTGCTACATAAGGGGCTCCCTCACTCCAGATGGGGGTATGAGTACTCATAGTGTTCTGTTCAGGGGTAGCCTTAGCACAGGCTACCATTGTAGTTGGCTCATTAGCCATGACAGTTTCGGTAGTGGTGACAGTACATGTAGTGGTCCAAATAACGGTACATGTTGGAGTAACAGTGGTAGTGGGGGTAGTTGCACTGTTGTCACAGGAGACGGCATAGCTGGAACTTTGGCATGGTGTGTCATAGTGTCTCTTTGTTTGTGCACGTACAGGGCAAACCAGCCTTTTTCACCAAAATGCCTGGTGTAAGTGACATTGTCTCCCGGGTACAAGTCTCTGTCTGGATGACCTTCTCAGAGGTGTGATTCTACATCCCTGCGGTTGATGAATATTTCGGCGTATAATCCTTTTTCTTTAATAAAGCCTCATCCTCCTTGGAGTTTAAAGGCTACGACTTTGCCCTGCTTACGCGGGGCCTGGTTAGTGGTGCGGTCCTTGCGGGCCTGGGCTTTGACTGCTAGATCACGCTTATCAAAAGCTTTGCGTTGGGCCTGATGTCTCTCCTTCTTTTCCTCCCACTTGCAAGCAAGCTGGGCCTGGTAGTCCTCCCAACTCAAAACTTCCACAGTCTCTCCTTTCTGTTTTTCTGCATCGGGGAACCCCATGAAGTCTGATCCGGGATTCCCCCAGCGGTACACAGTCCGTCTGCATATACCTCACCCGGCAGGGTGGTAGGCGCGATTGGGGCCTGCATGAACTGCTCCATCCCTGTGGCCTGGTCCCAAGGTTCGAGATGCTGCAGGCGGTGGGTACCGCGAGGAAGTGGCACTGCTCCGGGGCCTATCAGCGAGTCCTCTGTGACCGGGGCAGGGTCAGCGTGCTTACAGGTCGCAGCGGCATCGTTGATATCGGCTGGCTCTGCTGGAAGCGATGTCTGCGGCGGTGCTGACAACGGCTCCAGGAGCGGTGTAGTAGATGGTGTCGGCGGCGGTGCCGGTGGGTCCTCCGCAGGTGTTGTCCGGTATACGGCCTTGGTATCCACCTGCAGCTGCAGAAGCTGGTCGATCAGCTCTTCCATCCCAGCCTGCAGAGAGTCAGTGCCAACTATGGATGCCTGGTCTTGGTGCCTTTCCAGGTAGCTGGGGAGTCCTCTGCTCCGACCCCACGCTCTGGTTCCAGGTGGCTGGCCATGGCGCCCTCCATGTGGCTGGCTCCTTCCTCGTCCTTTTCCCACTCTCTCCTCCTGGGGCGGTTTCTGTTTCTTTGTTTGTTGAGGATCAGGAGGTGGGTCTCAGCTGCTGACGGACACATCCTCAAGGTACAGAGATATTTGGATTGGGCGGCCATTACTTTTCGCGCTTCTCAGTTCGTTCACGCCCACGACGACACGCTTTTCTTTATCTGTGCGCTCCTCATGGCGCTGTAATGGTGGCAGTTTTGGAAGGAATTTTTTTCGTCAAATGGCACTACATAGTCTTTCAGCAAATCACAGTTCAACTACAATTCTGACACAGTTCTTAGGCGAACATGACCCAATTTTCTGGCTTAAGTAGATCCTGTTCGTGACGCCAAAGTTGAAGCGTCACAAAATGGGCTTGTTTACTGAATCTATCAACCACTAACCAGATCACAATTTTTCAATTAGATGGGGGAAGATCAGTTATAAAATCCATGGACAGATGAGTCCACGGTCTATCTGGAATTGGCAGTGGTACCAATTCCCCGGCTGGCCGGTTGCGGGAGGTTTATGCGCGGGCACAAGTTTCACAGGACAACGCAAACCCTATGACGTCAGAAGTCAATGAGGGCCACCAGAACAGCCAAGTGATAGCTTTACGAGTGGTTGAGAATCCAGGATGCCAACTCATAGCAGAGTTGTGGAACTCCTGAAGCACCCTCAACCGATACTGGACAGGCACAAAGAGCTTATTTTCAGGTATGGACAATGGAGCAAGAGATTGGGCCTGGCGAATCTCCTGTTCCAATTTCGGGGACACCATAGCCACCACCACCTCTTGCTGTAGAATGGAGGAAGGAGGCTCAGGAGGTGATACTGGATCTAGACTGCGAGACAAGGCATCCACCTTCACATTCTTGAATTGTGAAAGTGATGAAAAACAGAAATCAGGAAAAAAGTGACCACCGTGCCTGTCTCGGAAACAAACGTTTGGCGGACTCTATGTAAGACAGGATCTTGTGATCAGCAATGACAGTTATATGATGGACAGCCC
Organism: Ranitomeya imitator; assembly: GCF_032444005.1. NCBI lineage: Eukaryota > Metazoa > Chordata > Amphibia > Anura > Dendrobatidae > Ranitomeya > Ranitomeya imitator. The sequence continues at coordinate 388,253,513 of NC_091282.1, forward strand.
CCTCCAAAAAATGCCTCCATTCTTCAAATGCCAATTTAATGGCCAAAAACTCCCAGTTACCCACATCATAATTCCTCTCAGCAGAGCAATTTTCTTGAAAATAAGGCACAGGGTCTTAAGTTAGTTTATGTGGTGGGACCTTGGGACAACACAGCTGCCACCCCCACCTCAGAGGCGTCCACCTCTATGATAAATGGTTTAGATAAATCAGGTTGAATCTGTACAGGGGCAGTCATGAAATAGGTTTTTAATGAAGAAAACGCCGCCACCGCTGGAGCTGACCAGTTGTTGAGATCAGCTCCCTTTTGAGTGAAATCAGTGAGGGGTTTGACCACTTGAGAAAACCCCTTGATGAATTTTCTGTAGTAATTGGCAAAACCTAGAAATCGCTGAGGACCCTTGAGATCTCTGGGTTGCACCCAATCCACAAGGGCCTGTACCTTCCTAGGGTCCATACAAAACCCCTCAGTGGACAGAATGACCCCTAGAAAGGACAATTCTTGAGTGAAAAATTAACACTTCTCCACTTTGGCAAAGAGTGAGTTCTCCCTGAGCCTCTGGAGAACCGCACGAAGATGACTCATGTGACTTAGTCTATCAGAGGAATATATGAGTATATCATCAAGATAAACTACCACAAAGCGCCCAATAAAGTCAGAAAAAACATGGTTAATGAAATTCTGGAATACCGCTGGTGCGTTAGTCAAACCGAACGGCATGACCAAATTTTCTAACAGACCCTCAGAAGTGAGAAATGCAGTTTTCCACTCATCCCCCTTTCGAATACGGATGAGATTGTATGCCTCCCTGAGGTCCAACTTAGAAAACCTCCTAGCCCCGACAATTGATTGTACAAATCAGGTATAAGTGGGAGGGGATAGGTGTTTCTCGCAGTGATCTTATTCAGTTCTCGAAAATCAAGGCACGGGCGCAAACCACCATCTTTTTTTTTACAAAAAAGAACCCCGCCGCCACGGGAGAGACAGATGGCCAAATATGCCCTTTACGGAGGCTTTCAGAGATACACTCCTTCATAGCAGCCCGTTCAGGCTGGAGAGATTGTTCAGAAGGGCTTTGGGCAATTTGGCGCTGGGAACAAGATCAATGGCACAATCGAATGGGTGGTGTGGTGGTAGAACCTCAGCCTGCTTTTCGGAGAACACATCCTTAAAGTCCTTCAGGTACTCCGGAATGCCCTTCAGACTAACGGATGACATAGACACAGTAGCAAGACAATTTTCAGAACCCCCCGCCCCAGCAGCAAACATGGCGGAGGAGTTGGTTTTCTCCTGTCAGATAACTGCTCCTTCACCCCAATCCCACTGCTACCCTCTGTTACCCTCCCTTCCTTTGAGGTGCACTCTATGCGCATCTACTCCCCCAACAACCTCCAACTGGCTGTCCTTTACCGCCCCCCAGGGCCAGCCACCGCTTTCTTTGACCACTTCACCACCTGGCTACTTCATTTCCTTTCTGCGGACATCCCCACTATCATCATGGGCGACTTCAACATACCCATTGACACCTCCCTCTCAGCTGCCACTAAACTTCTAACTCTCACTTCCTCCTTCGGCCTCACTCAATGGTCTTCTACAGCCACTCACAAAGACGGTCACACACTGGACCTCATCTTCACCCGCCTCTGCTCTCTATCTAACCTCTCTAACTCACCTCTTCCACTCTCTGACCACAACTTTCTCACATTCTCATCCCTCTCCACTCCATGTCTACAATCCCCACCCCACAAACTTTCACACCCTCGCAGAAATCGTAAACATCTTGACCTACATTCATTCTCTGAATCCCTCCTCCCCCTCACAGACATAAGTTCCAAACACAATGCGGATGACGCTGTTGCTCTATATAACACCACAATAGCTGTAGCTTTGGAATCTGCTGCCCCACTTACACATACCAAAGCTCGCAAAATCAACAGACAGCCCTGGCACACCAGCCTAACCAAAGAACTGAGGCGAGCTTCCAGGGCTGCTGAGCGCAGATGGAAAAGATCCCACTCTAATGAGCACTTCATCGCATTCAAACAGTCCCTCACTACTTTCAAGACCACACTCGCCACAGCTAAACAAACCTACTTCTCATCTCTCATATCCTCCCTGTCTCACAACCCTAAACAGTTATTCAACACCTTCAATTCTCTCCTCCGTCCCCCAGCACCTCCTCCCTCCCCACTTATCTCCGCTGAAGATTTTGCCTCATTTTTCAAGCAGAAGATTGATAGCATTAGAGACAGTTTTGGTCAACAACCCCCAGAGCCCTTCCTCCCGATTTCTCAGCCCTCCACCTCCAAAACCAACTTCTCCATTATTACAGAAGATCAACTCTCCACTCTACTCTCAAGATCGCATCTCACCACCTGTGCACTTGACCCACTCCCATCCCACCTCATCCCAAACCTCACCACAATCTTCATCCCAACCCTAACCCATCTCTTCAACTTATCACTAACAACTGGTGTTTTCCCCTCAAGCTTTAAACATGCCTCCATCACACCTATCCTCAAAAAGCCCTCTCATGACCCATCCTCTGTATCTAGCTATCGCCCTATATCACTTCTCCCCTATGCCTCCAAACTACTTGAACAACACATTTACCTTGAACTGTCCTCCCATCTCTCTTCTTGCTCCCTCTTTGACCGCCTACAATCTGGCTTCCGATCACACCATTCCACCGAAACTGCCCTAACTAAAGTCACCAATGACCTCTTAACCGCCAAGAGCAAGCGACACTACTCTGTCCTCCTCCTCCTCGACCTGTCGGCTGCCTTTGACACAGTGGACCATTCCCTATTATTACAAACCCTCTCATCCCTTGGCATTGCAGACTTGGCCCTATCCTGGATCTCATCATACCTAACAGACCGGACATTCAGCGTCTCCCACTCACACACCACCTCCTCACCTCGCCCTCTATCTGTCGGAGTCCCGCAAGGTTCAGTCCTTGGGCCCTTGCTCTTCTCCATTTACACCTTTGGCCTGGGGCAGCTCATAGAATCTCATGGCTTTCAGTATCACCTCTATGCTGACGACACACAGATCTACATCTCTGGACCAGATATCACCTCCCTTCTAACCAGAATCCCTCAATGTCTGTCCACTATTTCATCCTTCTTCTCCGCTAGATTTCTGAAACTTAACCTGGACAAAACAGAATTCATCATCTTTCCCCCATCTCACGCGACCCCCCCAACGAACCTATCCATTACAGTAAATGGCTGCCCACTCTCCCCAGTCCCACAAGCTCGCTGCCTCGGGGTAATCCTTGACGCTGATCTCTCTTTCAAACCACATATCCAAGCCCTTTCCACTTCCTGCCGACTTCAACTCAAAAATATTTCACGAATCCGTTCATTCCTCAACCATGAATCTGCAAAAACCCTAGTCCATGCCCTCATCATCTCTCGCCTTGACTACTGCAACCTCCTGCTCTGTGGCCTCCCCTCTAACACTCTCGCACCCCTCCAATCTATTCTAAACTCTGCTGCCCGACTAATCCACCTGTCCCCCCCGCTATTCCCCGGCCTCTCCCCTCTGTCAATCCCTTCACTGGCTCCCCATTGCCCAGAGACTCCACTACAAAACCCTAACCATGACGTACAAAGCCATCCACAACCTGTCTCCTCCATACATCTGTGACCTCGTCTCCCGGTACTTACCTACCCGCAACCTCCGATCCTCACAAGATCTCCTACTCTACTCCCCTCTTATCTCCTCTTCCCACAATCGTATACAAGATTTCTCTCGCGTATCACCCCTACTCTGGAACCCTCTACCACAGCACATCAGACTCTCGCCTACCATCGAAACCTTCAAAAAGAACCTGAAGACCCACCTCTTCCGATAAGCCTACAACCTGCAGTAACCACCGATCGACCAAACCGCTGCATGACCATCTCTACCCTCACCTACTGTATTCTCACCCATCCCTTGTAGATTGTGAGCCTTCGCGGGCAGGGTCCTCATTCCTCCTGTACCAGTTATGACTTGTATTGTTTAAGATTATTGTACTTGTTTTTATGTATACCCCTCCTCACATGTAAAGCGCCATGGAATAAATGGCGCTATAACAATAAATAATAAATAATAATAATGACACAATCGAATGGGTGGTGTGGTGGTAGAACATCAGCCTGCTTTTCGGAGAACACATCCTTAAAGTCCTTCAGGTACTCCGGAATGCCCTTCAGACTAACGGATGACATAGACACAGTAGCAAGACAATTTTCAGAACAACTAGGTCCCCATTTAACAATATCCCAGGACCCCCAGTCAATAACCGGGTTATGCCGTTGCAACCAGGGAAACCGCAACACCAGGCCAGCAGGGAGGTTATCCAAAACCAAGCACGTCATATGCTCCTGGTGCAGGGCCCCCACCCTGAAGGTGAATTATTTAGAAATGAAATGGAGACCATCCTTAGTGAGAGGAGTAGAGTAAATAGCCACAATTTTTATGGGAGTCTCCAACCTAACTGTCCCTAATCTACAGCGGGCCACAAGCTTAGTCAATCCGGTTCAGGGATGACCCACAGTTTTCAAAAGTCGAAGTATGAACAGAGCTGTTCTCCACACCAAGTTCCACCTTTAACAGTATCTTTACAAATGAAGAAAATGGTACCTGAGAGTCTGCGTGACCTCCACGATGATCACCCAGACTCAGCCTCTTGTTAGACGGAGGACAGGAGGGGCAGTCCTTTTTCCAGTGTCCAGGATCTCCGCAGAAAAAGCACAGCTTTCCATCATGCCGCCGTTTCCTCTTTTTCTCTTTGAGGTCGGTGGCTCCAACCTCCATAAGTTCAGATGGAAGCAAAACATCAGGGTTAGCAGGGAACAATGGAATCGCTTGTTGTGTAAGACCTCTTTCCCGTAGCCTCCGATCCATACGGATAGCCTGAGTCATAGCCTCATCCAAAGAGCTGGGAGCTGGATGGAGCACCAGAGCGTCCTTCAAGCAATCCGACAGTCCCTTTCTGAATAGATATCTCAGTGCAGAGTCATCCCAAGATACCTCAGTGGACCATCGACGGAACTCGGAGCTATACCATTCAGCTGAATGCTTCCCCTGAACCAGATCCATAATGGTGTCCTCTGCCACCCTGACACTGTCCGGTTCATCATAAATAAGTCCTAGGGCCTCAAAGAACCTATCCACCGACCTCCGTTCAGGGGCAGTAGGGGGGGCAGAGAGAAAGCCCAGGATTGGGGACCCTTCCTAAGCAGGGAGATATTAATCCCTACCCGCTGAGTCTCATCCCCAGACGATCGAGGTCTAAGAAAAAAATATAATTTACAACTCTCCCTGAAAATCTGAAATTTATCTTTTTCGCCAGAAAACGTGTCTGGAAGTTTAACTGAGGGTTCTGGAGAGTGCAAAACAACATCCACAGAGTCACCAGGTAGACTAACAACATGAGAGGTGTTTCCCTGCACGGTCATAACAGTCTCAGTCAGTTTTTTCTGTAAATGGGTATGAGACGTGACAAGGGACTGATGTTTCACAGAAAAATCCTGCACCATCTGTGCCAAACTGGACACTTGATCTGCCAAGTTATGCAGCGGATCCATGACCAGAGAAAAAAAAATGCAAAATCCCATTTAAATGTATGGTTAGTGATAATGTAGTGAAACCTCCACCAGGGGGAGCTGCTGAGGGAAGAGAGGTGAAACACTAAGCATATGTAAAGCAGGAAATAGTCCACGAAAAATTGAATGAATAAATAGCAATGAACCTAAAACAACTTTTATTATCTCCAAAAAAGAAAAAAACATACAAAAAAGTACTAAGCTCATACCACTAATTTGGGGTAGAGCGGGAAGCTGGTCCTTGATGTCTCCATTTATTATTAGTATATGTTTTTGGAGGATGTTTCTCACATTGTTTGCACCATTAGAGTATCTTGTTACAAAGCGAATGGTGGTCTCATCTTCCATTTTATGTTTAGGGGTCAGTAATTCCTTTCTGTCTCTTGTCAAAGATTCCCTGTAGGCCATATTTAATATTCCTTTCGGATACCCTCTTTCTAGAAATCTCATTTGGAGGTCCTTGGCTTGTTCCTGAAAGGAATATTCACTCGAGCAGTTTCTCCGCATCCTCAAACATTGGCCTTTTGGAATGCCTCTCTTAAGGGGAATCGGATGATTACTCTCCCATCTCAAGAGTGAATATGTGGTCGTGCTCTTTCTATGGGTTCCGGTGGATAAACACTGGTATATACAGAACAGATTGCACATTATTCAGCATCCCTAAAGGAGATTTGATAAATTTTATGGCTTAATATAGGTGGAGCAATTTGTGGGTTGATTTTCCCACTCAGACAAGCCAATTACAAACCTCTATTGAGGCTGTGCTGCATGATATACTACAACACGTAGGCACAGACGAATATAAACCATTGGATATTAAGGTCCCCACAAAGGACCATATCTTGTAACAGCTTTTTATATCCTGTGTCTCCTAATTGTAACATTTTTTTGTCCTTCACATTGGTGGTATGAGTTTAGCACTTTTTGTATGTTTTTTCTTTCTTGGAGATAATAAAAGTTAAGTTTTAGGGTCATAGTAACATAGTAACATAGTAACATAGTTAGTAAGGCCGAAAAAAGACATTTGTCCATCCAGTTCAGCCTATATTCCATCATAATAAATCCCCAGATCTACGTCCTTCTACAGAACCTAATAATTGTATGATACAATATTGTTCTGCTCCAGGAAGACATCCAGGCCTCTCTTGAACCCCTCGACTGAGTTCGCCATCACCACCTCCTCAGGCAAGCAATTCCAGATTCTCACTGCCCTAACAGTAAAGAATCCTCTTCTATGTTGGTGGAAAAACCTTCTCTCCTCCAGACGCAAAGAATGCCCCCTTGTGCCCGTCACCTTCCTTGGTATAAACAGATCCTCAGCGAGATATTTGTATTGTCCCCTTATATACTTATACATGGTTATTAGATCGCCCCTCAGTCGTCTTTTTTCTAGACTAAATAATCCTAATTTCGCTAATCTATCTGGGTATTGTAGTTCTCCCATCCCCTTTATTAATTTTGTTGCCCTCCTTTGTACTCTCTCTAGTTCCATTATATCCTTCCTGAGCACCGGTGCCCAAAACTGGACACAGTACTCCATGTGCGGTCTAACTAGGGATTTGTACAGAGGCAGTATAATGCTCTCATCATGTGTATCCAGACCTCTTTTAATGCACCCCATGATCCTGTTTGCCTTGGCAGCTGCTGCCTGGCACTGGCTGCTCCAGGTAAGTTTATCATTAACTAGGATCCCCAAGTCCTTCTCCCTGTCAGATTTACCCAGTGGTTTCCCGTTCAGTGTGTAATGGTGATATTGATTCCCTCTTCCCATGTGTATAACCTTACATTTATCATTGTTAAACCTCATCTGCCACCTTTCAGCCCAAGTTTCCAACTTATCCAGATCCATCTGTAGCAGAATACTATCTTCTCTTGTATTAACTGCTTTACATAGTTTTGTATCATCTGCAAATATCGATATTTTACTGTGTAAACCTTCTACCAGATCATTAATGAATATGTTGAAGAGAACAGGTCCCAATACTGACCCCTGCGGTACCCCACTGGTCACAGCGACCCAGTTAGAGACTATACCATTTATAACCACCCTCTGCTTTCTATCACTAAGCCAGTTACTAACCCATTTACACACATTTTCCCCCAGACCAAGCATTCTCATGAATAGCTATTTATTCATTTAAATACTAAGCATAGTAACACAGAGCTCAGGCACAGGTGTCACAGGTAATGAGAGAAGTCAGACAAGCCAAGGTCATACACAGAGATATCAGCACTGTACACAGGGGCAATCAGGAGAATAGTCAGGGACACGCAAGAAATCAGAGCCTACCGGAAACGTGGTAACCAAAACGAGAGATTAAGACAAAGTCAGGGTACAAGCCAAAGTCGGAACCAGAAGGGGAGTGTGACGGAAAGCAAGAGGCAAAGTCCAGAGATCAGATCGAGTCATTCATGGGTACAAGCAGACAGAGACACAAGGATCACCAACATCAGAATACAGGTCAGGGGCTCAAGCTGGGAAGCATGAACTATCACTAACACTGGTCAGCAGGCTGTAAGGGACTGAAATAGCCCAGCTAGCTCAAGAACGAGGCTGAGGAGATTAACCCCTGCATGACCAGCCCCAAGAGAGGAAAGATGAGAATAAACTCCTGACTGGACCATGACACTTTGAATTACAATTTTATTTTTGTTCTTCGTGCTTAATGCAATGGAAAGCAGCACCAAGGCAGCACAATATTTTTAATAGAAAAACACTTAAAATCACTGTCTATCAGAGATGATGCCATTGCTTGTCACAAGAGACTATGATGAGTTTTTGCATTTCCTTTGAAAGGGAGAACAACTGTATTTTAAAAACACAGAAAATCCCAGAGTGTCTACCTCGCAAAGTGCGCGTGTCGCACACAATTTTTTTTGCCCATTTGTTTTACTTGTCAAATTTTACATCTGTATGCACCAAACAAACTGCTCTGTTGCAGGTGCTGTCTTTTGGTGGTATGCCTACCTAGAATTTTTAATTGCAACATTTTTAGGAAAGTGGCTAACATTTTTTTCTAAAATTGTAGACATTTAACTTTGGATGTGTTCTTTTGCAACATATTTTATTAAACCAATTGACAAAAATAAATGCCAACGCTGTACTACAGCCTGATATTACATTTTGCTTTCTGTGAGTGTACCTACAGTTTAAACCAGATATTTACATACACTATATAATGAGACACATATGCATGTTTTTCTCAATATCTGACATGAATTCAGAATAAACCTTTCCCATTTTAGGTCAATAACATTATTAGTATTTGCTAAATGCCAGAATAATGTGAGAGAGAGATAGAGAGTTTTAAGGCATTTTTATTACTTACTGCAAAGTCAAAAGTTTGCATACATTTCATTAGTATTTGGTACCATTGCCCTTAAACTGAATGACTTGGGTCAAACCTTTGGGATATCCTTCCACAAACTTCTCACAATAGGTAGTTGGAATGTGAGCACATTCCTCCTGTTTGAACATATCCAGGTTTGTAGGTTGCCTTGCTTGCACCTGCCATTTCAGCTTTGCCTACAAATTTTTAAAAGGATTGAGATCAGGGCTTTGTGATGGCCTCTCCAAAACATTGACTTTGTAATCCTTAAGCCACTTTGTTACCATTTTGGCAGTATGCTTCGGGTCATTGTCCATTTGGAAGACCCATTTCTCCCCAAGCTTTAACTTCCTGGCTGATATCTTGAGATGTTGCTTCAGTTTTGCCACATACTCTTCTTTTCTCATGATGCTATCTATTTTGTGAAATACACCAGTCTATCCTGCAGCAAATCAACCCCACAACATGAAGCTGCTCTCCCCGTGTTTCACAGTTGGGATGGTGTGCTTAGGTTTCCAAACTTCTCTTTTTTTTTTTCTCCAAATGTAACGATGGTCTTTATGCCCAAAAAGTTAAATTTTAGTTTCATGTCACAGGATATGTCTCCAAAAATTAAGGTTTTTAAGGTTTGCACTTGCAAACATTAATCTGGCATTTTTATGTTTCTTTTGGAGTAATGGCTGCTTCCTGGCAGAGTGGCCTTTCAGCCCCTGTTGATACACTACTCGTTTCCATGTGGACATTGACACTAGCTTCGCCATTAACTTCAAAAGGTCTTTTGCTTTTGTCCTTGAGTTTATATGCACATGTTGGAGCAAAGCACGTTCATCTGTGGGACACAGAATCCTTCTCCTTCCTAAGCGGTATGATAACTGGACATTCCCATTTTATTTGTACTTGTGTATAATTGTTTGTACAGATGAATGAAGCTCCTTCGGGTGGTTTGATATTGAACCCAAGGATGAGCCAGACTTATGCAAGTCCACAATTCTCTTCCTGATATTTTGGCTGATATCTTTAGACTTTCCCACAAAGAAGCTACACAAAGAAGAAGTGTGTTTCAAGTGTGCATTAAAATACATTCACAGGTGTGTCTCTATTTAACTCAAATACTCATGTAACTCATGTTACAAAGAAAAAACAGAATCAGAAGCTTCCAAACACAAGACATCATCATATGTGCAGTCCACAATTGTTTTAAGGTATAATGATCTTAGTGTATTTAAAGTTTTGACTTTGCAGTAAGTAATAAAAATGCCTTAAAATATTCCTTCTCTCTCATTATTCTGGCATTTGGCAAACATTAATAATCCCAATTGACGTAACATGGGAAGGTTTATTCTGATTTCATGTCAGATATTGAGAAAAACATGCATGTGTCTTTTTATATAGTGTATGTAAATTTCTGATTTTAACTGTACTTACTGTAACAGAGTCACTGGCTTTGTAAAGGAAGGGAGGTATGTGTCACTGCACATGCAGTGGTCAGTGATGTGAAACCGGAGTGTTTTTGAGCTTCCAGTACACTAGGTGCCGAAAGACCATGTGCAGCGTTTAATGGGCTGATTTCATGTGAGCAACTGCAGTGTGGGTGGGAGGGTGCTCACCATACCCCTTTTCCCTGCAGGACCTATAGGTGTTTGAGGACCTGCAGTGAGTTCATGATTACATGACTAGCACACGACATGTTTTTCCAGGACCAGTGCTTCAGTCGGTGTATGGTGCTGTGGGGAGAAGTTGTTCTTCCCACAGGAGGACAGAGACTAACCGTGTGTGGGAGGAACCCGCACCAAAGAGGACTGAACTATATGCTACTTTTGTTTTGTTTTCTACCGTGCCCAGAGAACTGTGTTTTCTTTTAAGCATCGTGGTTTATGCTGCACACAATAAAGTATGAGTCTACCCAAAGGCTTCTACGGAGAGTGGCAACCCCTCACACTACCTAGTATTTCCTATAATGTCCTTTTTTGGCAAGAGTTGAATAATTATGGTTGAAAATATTGTCAAAAATAATTTACTGCTTAGTGACAGAGCTAATTATGACCTTAATGACCAGGCCAATTTTACATTGGACCAGTTTAACTTTGTCGTAATAACTTTGCAACGCTTCAAAGTATCCAAGTGATTCTAAGATTGCTTTTACGTGACATACTGTACTTCATGTTAGTGGTAAATTTTGGTCCTATGCTTTTTGCATGCTTAAGCAATTTTCAAACTTTTATTGTTTATGCCCTTCAATCAGATAATTATACCACAGAAAATAATTAATAAATAACATTTACCATGTATCTTCTTTACACCTGCATTTTTTTTATGGTTTTTTTTTTAAACTTTAGCAGCAATTTCTCACTGTGCATTTTTGCTGCATTTTTTTCATCAGCAAAGCCTGAGTGCTTGGCAGAAAAGAAGCTGCAGCAAAAACACAGGTTTTGGTGTGTTTTTTTATGCGTTTTTGGTGCTTTTTTATGTGTTTTTTCCATTCAATTCAATGGGTGAAAAATGCTGAAAAAACACTGAAAGAAGTGACATGCTCTATGTCTAAAAAAACACAGTATAGCACAAAATAATGATAACAAGAAAACCAAGCTGTGTGCCTGAGATTTCTGAAGTCTCATAGACATAGCTGGTACTGTCAAATGCAGCTCAAAATTAGCATAAAAAAGCAGCAAAAAATTGGTGCAAAAACTCCCATTGTGAACATAGCCTTAAATGGACTTTGAGGGGCTTATATATTGGAAATTTCTCAAAAGTGATACCACTTTTAAAAACCTCACCCACCCCTCAAATACTTCAAAACTGTTGGTTGGGAATTTTTTAACCATTCAGTTGCTATCCAGGAATAAATGCAAAGCAGAAGGAAAAAAAAAATTTTTTTACCTCTAAAACCTTGCTTGAGCCCCCAATGTTTCATGTTTGCAAGAGGTAACACCAAAAAGTGGACCACACAGTTTGTTCCCCACATGTAGTCAGAAAGCTCTGTTTTGACAAACGGCAGAGCTCAGATCAGAAGAAGCAACATTTCAATTTTGAAACACAAATTTGTTTGAAAGAGATGGAGGGCACCAGGTTGCATTTGCAGGGTCCCTAATGAGCCTAAACAGCAGAAACCCCCCACAACTGATCTCATTTTGAAAGCTACAACACATAGCCATGAATATAGCAAGCAGTTTGAACCCACCGTTATGACACAAAATTTGATATCATTTGGTCATCATATAAAAAAAGTTAAAATGTTTCTCAAAAATCTTGCTTTAGTCCCAAATGTCTCACTTTTGCAAGAAGTTACATCAAAAACTGGAACCCACAGCTTGTTACCCCCTTTCTTATGAGCGTGGCGATGCACTACATGTAGTCAACAATTTCTATATGGACAAACAGCAGGGCTCAGAACGGAAGGGGCACAATGTGAATTTTGGAACACGAATATTGCTCTATTAAGAACAGATTGTCATATTTGCAGAGCCTGTGTAGTTCAAGAGCAGCAGAAATCCTCCATTAATGTCTCTTTTGTAAATTATAGCCTCTAATGTATCTATCTAGGGAGGTAGTGAGTAGTTTGATACCACCATTTTTAATATAGTTGGTGCCCCACAAGTTTGAAAATTTACAATTTGCATTTTTTAACTGTCTCTTTTATGATTTTTTTTTTGTATGCTCTGAGGAACACACCTCAAATTTTATTGCACTAGGTTTTTGGGTGTTGATAAATACATCCAATATGTCACTAATGTGAGCAGTGGACACATAGCTGTACCTATAATAATAGAGGGTGCACCATTTAATCTTTAGGTTAAAATTGATGGAATTCCAAGACTCATTCAAAGCTTACAGAGACATTGAGCTACCACACAAGAAAATCCTTCTAGAAGGTTTATCTTTCAAAGAGGCTGGTCCTACAATGTTTGTTTAGCTCCATCAATCACTATATGAGGGACCAATGTGCCAACAGACATGTTACAGCAAAGCAGGCTTCCACTCACCAAGGAAGGAACCGCTATGTGCACAAAACAACCAATCCCTTACAGAATTCTAAAACTATTGTCTTGTACAGGAATTTCGACAAGAACCATGCAGTAAACTCCATAGTGTATACAGTAAGTATGGAGCAAGCCTCATTATTAGAGATCCTCCAATAAAATGATCATGCTCCTATCGCCACTATAAATAATATATAAGTAATATAAATTAAAACAACATTTTTGTGTAGCAAGACAGTCTTAAAAATAGTCAAACTAAGATGAATGGTCAAAAATGTTTATGTGAGTAATCAAGTTCTGGAATCAATTGTCAGATAACCTCGCTTTTCAAGAACATTTGTGGGATCCACATTCTGGAATATACAGACGTGTGGGCATGTTGAAAAGAATTTGTCTAAATAATAGTTTGGAATGTGATGATCAGTTCCTGTAATTAATTGTGAAATGAGGTAAAATGTGTTTTACTAATAAAAATATTACTTTTATTACTTGTCCAATAAAAATTCCTCTCTACTGGGGCTCACTAAACAGAAAATATAAATTATTTGAAAGACACAATTTGGTCTTATTCATGTCCAAGTAATAATGTGGTAGATTTCAAAATAGGAGGTGACACAAAGACTTTGTTGTTATGGGCACATGGAACAATAATACCGGGAATTACTCCTTCTACCGTGGTTCTTACAAACCTGGCATCTTTTAGGATATCTTGGGTGGTAGGGGCTTGGAAAGATGAATAAAATGTCACTCTCATGGTCTCTGGACATACTCTGACTCGAAGACTGCCTCCTGTGCCATTGAGTCAAATAGGAGACACTCGACAATTTTCTCCTGGAAATAGAGAAAAGTGAAAGCTTCTTGTGACTTTTTATATAGAACAAGTTGTTATGGGTAGCAATCTTGATTATTTAGATTGCTATCTTTTCATATCCACCCTGTTCTTCTGCTTCACCAGAATCAGTTGAAGTACCTGCTCTGACAAGTCAACGCCTCCCATATATTTATTACAGTCTGTAATACAGACCGGTTTTTGCTTGTCACTGGCATCACCCCTGTCTCTGACCATCACAGTGGTGCCCGCATGCAGTGTGGTCAGCAAGTAGATGTCCTTCTTGTCATTCCACTTCACGGCAAGAAGTTGGCCACTTGCAAATGAGAATGGAACCAGCTTCTCCAAACGTCTTGGCACCAATTGTGATGGAAAAATTACTTCTTTTTTTCCTGACTGTCCCACGGGCCCCCTCTATTTGCGGCATTGAGGGATTTATACAGGGGGATGTAGTAGTTGTCTTTTTAAATGTGGTACCCTTGATGAAGAAAGGGCGTCATTAGCTCCCAGATAATTTTACCAGGGATGCCAATCGTCTGGGGGCAGTTTGGTGGATTAATTTGGTGGCCCTTACCTTCGAAAATTAAAATGGTGGATTTATAGCCTGCTGTGCTCGTGCACATTTTGTATAGATATATGTTGTATTTTGCTCACTTGGACAAGAGGAAATTTCAGAATGGCAGAAAGTCCTTGAAACTCATCATTGACTGCAATATTTTGCTCAGGGATGTATGAATTAAAATTTTTATGAGGGAGATTAGGGTCTAAAATTGTTCAGGCAATTGTAGTTGGGGTCAGTTCTTGGTGGGGCTTGGGAATTATCACTATTGGTCACTCGGGACATGACACCTGCAAATACAGAGGTGCTGTGGACAGATTTTGTTGCCCAGTAAGAGCGAAGCATGTTTTTTTTTACTAATCCTATGTTGAGGGTAACGCCTAACATTTTTTTTATTTCAGGAACATTTGTGGGGATCCAGGAACTTGAATGAAAGGATGTGGGTTTTTGGGAACTGTATTGACGGGCATATAAATTAATTTGGTAGGCAATCAATTGTAGGATTTCTGGGATAATGAAAATTTTGGAAAAATCAAAGCGAGTGAAATTAATTACATCAAATTTTATACAAGGGGCTGCTAAGCCGACACATTACCATTGGGCTTTTGGATCTCATGAAGGAAAGTTGCCATCACTACCTCAAAACTGCTCTGCCTCAGAAGCAGATTCTGTTATAATGCTGGAGCTCCTGGAGCAAAGCAGGGTGAATGCCTGCTCAGCGGTGAGATTTCTGCGGGCCACTATTATATTTTATATGAAGTAAATGAGAGAAGAAAAAGTGGCACTCACCCTTCTATGAAGTATAAGTGTTGTCCTTTATAAGTGTTAGACCCGTAGAAGCGCAAGTTCGCGAAATGGCCGTCGTTCAGTCGTTCACTCCCCGCACCCCTTTCCTCACCAGCCGCCGCAGAAAAATGTCTGTAACCTGCTAATCGCAAATAAAGGACAACACTTATACTGCACAGAAGGGTGAGTGCCACTTTTTCTTCTCTCATTTACTTCATGGACTTTCAAGTTTACAAGTTGTGCACCACCCATGTCAGTAGCTAGCCTCGGGACATCCTGATCTCCTAAGGATCTGTTATACCTATAAATCTCTACGCAAAGTACAGCATTCGGTGCCGTTTATACCCATCTTTCTCTTTAAGCGCTTTATTATATTGCATATGCCTGCTTAACAAAAAACCTAAACCTAATCTAACAGAACTAGACCTAAACCAATTCAAACACTATTAGACCTAAACCTAATCTAACACTAGTATTTTTTTTAAATATTTTTTTATATATATATATATTTTTCCTCTTTTAAAATAACTGTAAGCCTAAGGCTGGGTTCACACTGCGTTCCCCCAGTCCGTTAGATGGACTACGTTACACCGCGGCATAGCGCGGTGTAACATAGTCCGCTAGCGCTGCCATTGACTCCAATGTCAGATGCATTGCTAGCGCACGCCCACAATGGACGTGCGCTAGCCATGTGCCGTCATTGAGTGACGGACCCTGAGACGTGGGCTGCAGCGTTTTCGGGTCTGTCACAACTAGCGCAGATAGAGCTAGCAGATACTCTATCTGCGCTGGCGATGTGACAAAGTCAGCACTTGCGTTACAGCAGCCTGTTTAACGTATGTGTTGAACGGGCTGATGTAACGCAGTGTGAACCCGGCCTAACCCTAATAAGCCTAACTCTATGGCTCGAATCACACCAATGTATGGCCTCTGATGCGAGAGCATCGGATGCGATATACTGCCGTTAACGTGAGCTGAGAGTCATGCTATTGTGCTCTGACCCTCTCTCATGAGAGAATTTCAGCACAGGTGTGGAGTAGACAGAGATGGTAATTTCTCCATTTCCTCAATGGCCAGATTGGTGTATATTGGACTACACTGTGATGACACCAGAGTGCAGTTTGATGTTTCACTCGCACCTATAGACTTATATGGGTGTTAGTGAGCCTCGCTTAACTGCCAATTGTAGAATTCTGTGATTGTTCTCTCATGCTGAATCTGCATGAGAAAATAATTGCAGATGTAATCTGCCCCAGAGTTTAATACTCGGTTGAGTGCTATGCGATGTTTTATTTCATAGCACTCAGTTGTATTATGCAGTAGAGTGACTCCGACTTTAACCTATCTGCAAAGAATGAAAGAAATACATTTTTAAAAAAGTAATCTGACAATTTGGATGTCACGGGAGGAGGGGCGATGAAGGGGGAGATTAGGAGATAGCAGCAGGCTTTATAGAAAAGAAGCTAAAAAAAACTTTTAATTTTTTTTCTCAAACAGGACAGCACTTGGACATACAGTATCTCTCTTTTCTCCCAGAACTACTACAAGGAGAGAAGAAATAGGTACAGCCCAAGTGCTGCCATATTTACTAATATTGTGGCTTTTAATCATTGTGATAGGGTCTATCACAGTAGCCAAAAACCATTAACCAAAGAAAAAAAGTTTTGCTGTTGTCAGGTGTAGAGAGGCAGATCTTGGTGGGTGCACTGCCCATTCGCCCTCCATTTTCTTTCAGCAGAAGAAAGAGAGTGAACAAGGGGATCATGGTTCCTGCACAAAGTTACTGTGTGGGTCTCAGGCACATCATTACTCTCTCCTCTGACATCATATCATGTTAGAGGAGAAATAAATTATATTTTAACTGGACCTTAGTTTTTTTTTACGAGATCAGGGACCAACCCTGATGCTGTTCTCCAGTGTCTCAGCTAGCTGAAATACCAGAGATTTTCCAACCCTGGGGGGTGCTACACCCTTATTCCCAATTGTCATTTTAAAATGGTGATGAGGGAATGAGACCCCTTAGTGGCAGCTCTCTTAATGCGTATCAGTTGTTGTTAAGGGGTTAATTGTATTACGTACAATATTAGACATTAGTAACTGTGAACACATTTTCTGTACAAAATTAATGGTAGAAGAAGAGGTAGCAATAGTAAATGGACGGATTAGTGTAAATGAAAAATGTTCTTTTAGCCCCACATTTTTTTATTTTCACAAGTGTAACAGGAGAAAATGGATCCCAACTATTTTTATGCGATTTCTCCTGAGCATGCATTTACCCCCTATGTGGCTGAAAACTACTGTTTGGGTCTACGGCAGGGCTTGGTAGGGAAAGAGCACGTTTGACTTTTTGAGCGCAAAAATGGCTGGAAACAAGAGTGAACACAATGTTAAGGAATGAACTAAATGTGTGGTGAACATCTTAGAGCCTGGGGGGAAAAAAAATCACATCTTTCCCATGTCCTCTGGCGTAGCACCCCATCACTCTCCTTCTTGGAAAAATAGCACTTACACAGCCTGGAGGTGTGTTTGGGGTCATTGTCCTGTTTAAAAATAAATGATGGTCCAACTAAATGCAAACCGGATAGAATAGCATGCCGCTGCAAGATGCTGTGGTAGCCATGTTGGTTCAGTATGCCTTCAATTTTGAATAAGTACCCAACAGTGTCACCACCAAAGCACCCCCACACCATCACACCTCCTCCTCCATGCTTCACGGTTGGAACCAGGCATGTAGAGTCTATCCGTTCACATTTTCTGCATCACAGAAAGACACGGTGGTTGGAATCAAAGATCTCAAATTTGGACTCATCAGACCAAAGCACAGATTTCTACTGGTCTAATGTCCATTCCTTGTGTTCTTTAGCCCAAACAAGTCTCTTCTGCCTGTTGCCTCTCCTTAGCAGTGGTTTCTTAGCAGCTATTTTACCATGAAGGCCTGCTGCACAAAGTCTCCTCTTAACAGTTGTTGTAGAGATGTGTCTACTGCTAGAACTCTGTGTGGCATTGACCTGGTCTCTAATCTAAGCTGTGGTTAACCTGCGATTTCTGAGGCTGGTGACTCGGATAAACTTATCCTCAGAAGCAGAGGTGACTCTTGGTCTTCATTTCCTAGGGCGATCCTCATGTGAGCCAGTTTCTTGTAGAGCTTGATGGTTTTTGCCACTGCACTTGGTGTTAGGGCTAGCAGGACGCACCAAATAATTAAATAAATAGAATAAGGTGCGTTCGCAGCCCAGGGTCCACTATGCAGAGATGGAACCTGCTGCTAAGTAATGACAGACTATATAGCGGTACAATGAGGATACACACATGGGTTAACTTCACCCTGTATGAAGATAGCGATCCCTGTTAAGTCACAGGGTCGCGGTACCGCACAGAGAGCGCAAGCAAGGAGCCACAGAACTCTATCCCAGGACACAGGATTAGAGTTAGTTTAGACCTCTTGCAATCGACACCACAATTGGGGTATCAGAGTAAGTAATATGCACAGAAGTGCATGCTGTGCCACACTAGCGGACGCCACTAACCACCCAGACTTGGGTAAGGTAAGCGCTCTAATAGCGCACGGTGCTGCACTGGCGGTCACAGCAGTTAGACGCTGTTTCGTGTGTTAACACTGTGAGTTCAGCCGGGCGCTAGATTGCAGCCATACACCTTATGCGAAGTCATACACAAGGGATGGGTTTTTTAAGGAACGACTTGCACTCATCAACACACACACGATTACAATTGTATACTAGCGCATGGCCGTGCGGCCATGCAAACCTTTTATAGCTGTAGCAAGTACAAGACCTTCCGAGAAGGACCAATGGGAGTCTGCCACAGAAGAAGAACACCTTTAGGACTTTCCTAGAGGACCAATGCGATTAGCTGCAGTATCTAAGCATGTGACCCCCAACCTCCAATGGGAGGTCATCCCGTGGGCATGCTCAGAAAGGGAAAATCTGGACTTAGTCCCAGAAAGACCTGCTCGCTGCTGAACATTGCTGGCTACAAGGACAGAGCCTGGAAGGGCAGTAGTAACCAGTCGTCCAGTATTAGCCTGAGCTAGACGCTGGGACCGACGTCTCCGCTGAGCAGACTCCACTGCGGCTGGAGAAGAATGGGAGACAGCAGCGGAGATGGTTCGATATTCCCCCTGTGCAGAGGTGGGAACTTGATACCTAACATTACCCCCCCTCCTAGGGTCCCCCTCCTTGGACCTCGCTACGCTCAGAGGCAGCAGTGAGCTGTGGAGCTCGAATGTGTACAGCAGGCTAAGCAGGACCTGTCCTCTGGGCCATAACCCTTCCAATTCTCCAAATAGAATTTTTGCCACGTACCACCTTGCACCCCAAAATAGCGTTCACCTCGTAATCGTCTGTTGACAAACCCGATGTCCCAGCACATGACTCGGAAAACCGGGACATGTATACGGGCTTCAAGAGGGACACATGAAAGGTGTCGGTGATACCCAGGCGTGGAGGAAGGGCCAGACGGTAGACCACAGGATTAACCTGTTCGGGGACCTTGAAGGGACCTAAGTAGCGAGGTGCAAACTTAGTGGACTCAACGTGCAGAGCGGGGTGCCGATGTGCATCGGCAGAGGTCCTCATTCTCTCATTGGAGGCCCGACTGGCATCCTGAGTGCAGTCCCAAATGTCCCGTACCTCCACAGCCCAGTCTGCCACCCTGGAGTCGGCGGAAGACATGGGCATGGGCACAGGGACACGCGGATGCTGGCTGTAATTAAGGAGGAATGGAGTCTGACTGGTGGAGTCAGCTACGGCGTTGTTAAGCGCAAAGTCTGCCGACGGTAGCAAGGATGCCCAGTCATTCTGCCTGGCAGAAACAAAATGATGTAGATATGTGACCAGAGTCTGGTTGACCCTCTCTACAAACCCATTCGTCTCAGGATGATATACCAAGGAAAGATTCAACTCAATGTTGAGTAGACGACAAAGCTCTCTCCAGAATCGAGACGCAAACTGAGGACCCCGGTCACTGACAATTTTGTCCGGCATACCGTGTAGGCGAAAGATATGTTTGATAAACAATGCTGCCAGCACCCGTGCAGAAGGTAGCCGTGGAAGAGGCATCAAATGCAACTTTTCGGAAAAATGGTCGGTGATCACCCAAATAATGGTGCAGCTACGAGACTTGGGTAAGCCCACCACAAAATCCATCCCGACCATCTTCCAGGGCCTGTCTGCCACCGGCAGGGGTTAAAGCAACCCAGCTGGCCATTGATGAGGAGACTTGTTCTTGGCGCAGGAAACGCATGTCCGAACATAGTCTGCGACGTCTCGGGCCATATTTCGCCACCAGTATGTGCTCGCCAGTAGCTCAGATCTCCTTTTGGACCCGAAATGTCCACCCACCCTTGATAAGTGAGCCCAATAGAGAACCTCCAGACGCAGACTGGATGGTCTGAAAGTCTTGCCTGGAGACACAGACTCTAGCGAAACCAGAGCCACAGTTCGCAGACTCTCTGTAGGGACAATAAGCTGAGGCTCCTCTTCCTTCTCCACAGATGACACAACGGAGCGAGAGAGAGCGTCGGCACAAATGTTCTTTTCCCTGGAAAGGAAATGGAGGGTGAAATGGAACTGGGAGAAGAACAAGGACCATCTGGCCTGGCGAGAATTTAACCGCTGGGCTGTCTGTAGGTAAACCAAATTCTTGTGGTCTGTGAATACTTGGAAAGGAAAGCGAGCCCCCTCCAAAAGATGTCTCCACTCAGAGAAGGCCAACTTCATTGCTAGAAACTCCCTGTCCCTGATGGAATAATTCCTCTCTGCTGGTGTAAAGGTCTTGGAAAAGAAGAAGCAAGGAGGCTTCTGACCTTGAGCATCCTTTTCAAAGAGGACTTCTCCAGCACCAACGGGAGACGCATTCACCTCCATTATAAACGGCTTATCTACATCGGGGCGATGTAGGATGGGAGAGCTAGCAAAATAGGACTTAATAGAAGTGAAGGCTTTGGAGACCTCCTCAGACCACAATTTGGGATTTGATAATAATAATAATAATAATTTTATTTATATAGCGCCAACATATTCCGCAGCGCTTTACAAATTATAGAGGGGACTTGTACAGACAATAGACATTACAGCATAACAGAAATACAGTTCAAAACAGATACCAGGAGGAGTGAGGGCCCTGCTCGCAAGCTTACAAACTATGAGGAAAAGGGGAGACACGAGAGGTGGATGGTAACAATTGCTTTAGTTATTCGGACCGGCCATAGTGTAAGGCTCAGGTGTTCATGTAAAGCTGCATGAACCAGTTAAGTATGTAGCAGTACAGACACAGAGGGCTAATACTGCATAAAGTGTATGAGAACATGATGCGAGGAACCTTTTTTTTTTTTTTTTTTTTTTATTATAAATAGGCCACACAGGGATCGTTAGGTTAATGCATTGAGGCGGTAGGCCAGTCTGAACAAATGAGTTTTTAGGGCACGCTTAAAACTGTGGGGATTGGGGATTAATCGTATTAACCTAGGTAGTGCATTCCAAAGAATCGGCGCAGCACGTGTAAAGTCTTGGAGACGGGAGTGGGAGGTTCTGATTATTGAGGATGCTAACCTGAGGTCATTAGCGGAGCGGAGAGCACGGGTAGGGTGGTAGACTGATACCAGGGAGGAGATGTAGGGTGGTGCTGAGCCATGGAGTGCTTTGTGGATGAGGGTAGTAGTTTTGTACTGGATTCTGGAGTTGATGGGTAACCAGTGTAATGACTGGCACAGGGTAGAGGCATCGGTGTAACGGTTGGTGAGGAATATGATCCTGGCTGCAGCATTCAGGACAGATTGGAGCGGGGAGAGTTTTGCAAGAGGGAGGCCGATTAGTAGAGAGTTACAATAGTCCAGACGAGAATGAATAAGTGAAACAGTAAGAGTTTTTGCAGAGTCGAAATTAAGAAAAGGGCGAATTCTAGAAATGTTTTTGAGATGCAGGTAAGAAGAGCGAGCCAGTGATCGGATGTGGGGGGTGAATGAAAGGTCAGAATCAAGGATGACCCCAAAGCAGCGGGCATGTTGCTTTGGAGTAATGGTGGAACCGCACACGGAGATGGCAATGTCAGGCAAAGGTAGGTTAGTAGAGGGAGAGAACACGAGGAGTTCAGTTTTTGACAGGTTTAGTTTCAGATAGAGGGAGGACATGATGTTAGAGACAGCGGTAAGACAATCACTGGTGTTTTCTAAAAAGGTCGGTGTGATATCGGGAGCAGAAGTGTATAATTGGGTGTCGTCAGCATAGAGATGGTACTGGAAACCAAATCTACTGATTGTTTGTCCAATAGGGGCAGTATACAACGAGAAGAGGAGGGGGCCTAGGACTGATCCTTGAGGAACCCCAACAGTAAGGGGAAGGTGAGAGGAGGAGGAACCAGCAAAACATACAGTGAAGGATCGGTCAGAGAGATAGGAGGAGAACCAGGAGAGAACGGTGTCCTTGAGGCCGATGGAGCGGAGCATAGTGAGGAGGAGCTGATGATCCACAGTGTCGAATGCTGCAGAGAGATCCAAGAGAATTAGCATGGAGTAGTGACCATTAGATTTAGCTGTTAGTAGGTCATTAGAGACTTTAATGAGGGCAGTTTCAGTAGAGTGTAAAGAGCGGAAGCCAGATTGAAGAGGGTCGAGAAGAGAGTTATCTGAGAGATAGCGGGTAAGACGGGAGTGGACCAGGCGTTCGAGGAGTTTAGAGATGAAGGGAAGATTAGAGACAGGTCTATAATTAGCGGCACAGTTTTGGTCGAGGGATGGTTTTTTAAGTAATGGATGTATGATGGCATGCTTAAATGAGGAGGGAAAAATACCGGAAGTGAGGGAAAGGTTGAATATTTTTGTTAGGTGAGAGGTGATAGCCGGGGAAAGGGACTGGAGGAGATGTGACGGAATGGGGTCACTGGTGCAAGTGGTCGGGCGAGAAGATGCAAGGAGCCTGCTTACTTCTTCTTCTGTAACTGCTTCAAAGTCAGAGAGTGAACTAGATGCAGTGGGGGAGGGAGGACAGTGCATGGTATGAAGAGATTGGGAGATGATTTCCTGTCGAATGTGGTCAATTTTTTCTTTGAAGTAATTGGCCAGATCGTCAGCACGGAGATCCGTGGTTGGGGCCTGCTCTCTTGGGTTGAGTAGGGACTGGAACGTGTCAAAGAGACATTTAGGGTTATTGGACAGGGAGGTGATGAGGGTGTTGAAGTAGGTTTGTTTGGAGAGGTGAAGGGCAGAATTGTATGTCTTTAGCATGAACTTATAATGGATGAAATCTTCGGGTAGATTAGATTTTCTCCACAGACGTTCTGCGCACCTGGAGCACCGCTGCAGGAAACGTGTTTGCAGCGTGTGCCACGGTTGTTGCCGTCTGTGCCGAGTTGTTTTATGTATAGGAGGAGCAGCTTCATCCAGAGCACTTTGCAGGGTTTCATTGTAATGCTTCAATGCAGAATCAGGACATGAGATGGAGGAAATAGGGGCCAATGAGGACTGCAAGTTCTTCATAAGTTTCTGGGTGTTAATGGCCTGTATGTTTCTATAGGTGTGGAAAGTGGGGGTGACCTGAGCGGGATGGCAGTTCTTGATAGAGAATGAAAGAAGGTTGTGGTCAGAGAGCGGGAGAGGGGAGTTTGTGAAGTCATCCACTGAGCAAAGTCGGGAGAAGACCAAGTCAAGGGAGTTTCCATCTTCATGTGTTGGAGAGTTAGTATGCTGCGAGAGGCCAAAAGAGGAGGATAGAGATAAAAGGTGAGAAGCAGATGGGGAGAGGGGAGAGGCAATGGGGATGTTGAAATCACCCATGATAAGGGTGGGGGTGTCACAGGAGAGAAAGTGTGGAAGCCAGGTGGCAAAGTGATCCAGGAACTGATGAGAGGGGATCCCTTCTTGGTGAGAGCTACCAAAGTGGAGAAAAGAGGAATGAACTGGCGATAATAGTTAATGAACCCCATAAAGCGCTGCACCGCTTTAAGAGAATGGGGTTCTTGCCAGTCCATCACAGCCTGTAGTTTGACAGGATCCATAGCCAATCCCTGGGCGGAGATGATATAGCCCAGGAAAGGTAAGGAGTCCTGCTCAAGCACACATTTCTCCAACTTGGCATCGAGGGAATTAGCTCGAAAGAGGTCGAAGACTTTGCAAACATCTCTCCCGTGGGAGTCAATATCTGGAGAGTAGATGAGAATATCATCCAGATAGACTATGACCGAGGTGGAGAGCATATCCCGGAAGATATCGGTTACAAAGTCTTGGAAATCGGCTGGGGCATTACAGAACCCAAAGGGCATCACTAGATATTCATAGTGCCCATCCCTGGTGTTAAAAACCGTCTTCCATTTGTCCCCCTCACGGATGCGAATCAGGTTGTAAGCACCCCGCAGATCTAATTTAGCAAATACCCTTGCTCCCCAAAGCCTATCAAAGAGCTCAGATATCAGGGGCAGTGGATATTTATTCTTAACGGTGATGGCGTTAAGATCCCTGTAGTCTATACATGGACATAGTTCCCTGTTCTTCTTCTGAACGAAGAAGAACCCGGCCCCTGCAGACAACACTGACTTCCTAATGAATCCCTTGCCAGATTTTCATGGATGTATTGTGACATTGCCTCCATCTCCGGCAGTGATAACGGATAGACTTGACCCCGGGGAGGCTCAGCACCACGCAAGAGGTCTATAGGACAGTCATGGGGGCGGTGAAGCGGAAGGGTCTCCACAGCCCTTTTGGAGAACACGTCCGCATAGGGCCAATATTGTTTGGGGAGAGAGGATATATCTGCGGGTACCTCGGTAGTAGCAACCTGAACGCATTCCCTCTGATATCTACCCCCACAAGATTCACCCATCCCAGAATTCTGCCTGTGGACCACTTAATATGAGGAGAGTGGTACCGTAGCCAAGGTATCCCTAACAGGACCTCACCAATTCCCTCAGGAATGATGAGCAGAGATATAATCTCCTGATGAGATGATGACATGGGGAGAGTGAAAGGGATGGTCTGGTGTGTTATCTGAGAGGGTAGTGTCGACCCTTTCACCACTCGTACCGTAACTGGTTGAGCTAGAATTACCAGGGGAATTGCGTGATGTTGGGCGAAGGTTGAAGACATAAAATTGCCCTCCGCCCCAGAATCCACGCAGAGCTCTACCGAGTGGGAGAATGAGCCTATAGTAATTGTTCCCTTAAAGGACAATTTGGAGGCAAACATCGCTGTGTCTAGTGTACCTCCACCTACTACCACTAGACTCTGATGTTTCCTCGACCGCTAGGGACATCTGGTGGCAAGATGTCCTGACTGCTGGCAAACATGACAGACCTTGAGTATATGAGCGGTCCGGGACTTAGATTTCGCTCTTGACACCTCCATGGCCTCATGTGACTCAGGGACCAGGACCGGAGATTCCAAAGGTTTGGTGAAGGTGGGAGCCAGCCAGAAGCTCTGCCTACACTGGGCTCGCTCTAACCTCCACTCATAAAAACAGAGGTCAATACGAGTGGACACAGGTATTAACTCCTCCAGTGCGGCCGGAATCTCCATAGTGGCCAGAGCGTCCTTCACGTGGTCAACCAGCCCCCTCCAAAATATTGGGATAAGGACTTTATCCGACCACTCCAACTCAGATGCTGAGGTACGGAAGTCGATGGCAAAATGGCTGACCAAGGACGAGCCCTGAGTCAATGCCAACAGTTGGTGCGCCATATCATGGGTGACTCGAGGTCCTAAAAAGACGTTTTTTTGAGTGCTCAGGAACAGTGGAGCACTCTGCACCACATTATCGCCATGCTCCCACAGTGGCGTAGCCCACTTTAACACCCTGTCTGACAAGAGACACAAAATAGATCCCACCTTTGCCCGCTCTGTGGGGAAACGTGCAGCCAGAAGCTCGAGGTGTATAGAGCACTGGCTCATGAAACCCCTACAAGATTTAATATCACAAGAAAATTGTTCTGGCAGCGGGAGGGGAGATAAAGTCGGAACAGGGGTGGCAGTTGACAAGGTTGCTGCATCCACGCTAGCAGCCTGAATAGCAACTGCAGTAACATCCACAGCTGAGGTTGTGCGCTCTTGAGTCACCAACCTACCCTCCAGTTGCTGTATGTACCACAAGGATTGCTGTTTGTCGCCATTTACTAGCCAGACCCTGGCGCTAGTATTCTGTTAGGGTTGGTGGAACGCACCGAGTATATTTATATATATTGAGTAGTAGGTGCGTTCGCAACCTGGGGTCCACTGTGCAGGAGAGAACTTGCTGCTAGTAACAGGCGATACTATATGGCGGTATAAGCGAACTCTGTTACTTCACGTATCCGCTTGAGAAAGAGAACACTGTGCTCTGTTAACCTCACAAGGGAACAGCTACCTAATAGAGCCGACATTGGTTATGCATAGCACACATGACCAATGTTATAGGACCTCCTTACCGGAGGTGCCGATATTCTAGGGGCTTATTTCAGCCGAACCCTGACCGCATGCAAGCATGACCACACTGGCGCTGAGCTTGTAACTTAGGTTAATACTAGAACCTTTTATAGCTGCAGCAACTTCAGGACCTTCCTAGAGGACCAATGGGAGCTGCTACAGTACCTGAGCAACTTCAGGATCTTCCTAGAGGACCAATGGGAGCTGCTGCAGTACCTGAGCATTTGACCCTCGACATCCAGTGCTCAGAAGGGGAAAAGCAGGACTTAGTTCCAGAGAAGTCTGCTCTCCGCTGACCAGTACTGGCTACAATGGCTGAGCCTGGAAAGGCAGCAGTAATAATACGCACTGTATCAGGCTGAGCCAGATGCTGGGACGGATTTCCTTGTATTGCACAGGTGATAATTTAAGCACCTGCACAGAATGATTCCAGCCCCTTGTGTAATGCAAAGGAAATCTTGAAAACACGCATGGTCTGAGGCCCTCGAGGAATGCAGTTTGACACCCCTGCTCTAGATGAGTGTTATCAATCACCACTACAGGAAAAGGGCATGATAAAGGTACAGAATCAGTCTTATGCTTGTCTAGATTTTGTTGATCAATCAAACTAAGTGCAGAACCACAGTCCACCATCACTTGAAAATCAATCGAATAACCACAACAGGCAGAACTACCAGAAAAAGAAATTCCTGCCAATCATAAAAATGCAATTCGAAAGGGAGGGTTATTCTGATTGACATTTTTTTTTCTTTTTTCCTTGTTTATGCGTTCTTCACATTGCCTAATAAAATGGTCAGCCTTACCACAATAAAGGCATAGCCCCTCAGAGAATCTTTTCTTCCTTTCCTGGGAACGAGAGTACATCGCCCCAAGTTGCATCGGCTACCCACCGTCAACAGGGCTCTCCAGCAAAATGGAAATCTTCTCCACATTCTGTCTACCTCTCAATCTTCTTTCCACCCGGATAGCTAATTGCATAGCAGCCTCAAGTGTAGCAGGTGCAGGATATGCAATGAGCAAATCTTTAACCCTGTCATTCTAAGCCGAAAATAAAGAAAATATGCATTTTTTAATAAAAAAAATTCCTGACGTTTACCAGAAAAAGAACTCCACAAGAAAATGGCGGATAGTCACAAATTAAAATATTCTAATAAAATGAAGATGCTGCTAGGTGGCTGGAGCATATGAGGAAAGCTCGGAGTCTTCAGGAATGTGTAATACTAGGGTTGAGCGACTTGTACTTTTTTAGGGTCGAGTCGGGTTTTGCGAAACCCGACTATCTCAAAAGTCGAGTCGAGTGAAATCGGCTGATTATCGTGAAAAGTCGGGGATCGACCGAAACACGAAACCCAATGCAAGTCAATGGGGAAGCATAGTCGGCAGTGAGTGGAGGCCAGGAAAACACCTACAGTGCCCATTTTAATGGCAAAAACATCAATTCTTGTTACTGAAGCTTGTCAATCTTAATTTACCTTATAATAATAGTTAACCATTGGACATTGGGGGTCATTTGGCTAAAGTTGTGGGGGGTATGGCTGGGTCAAGTATTTAGTGGGCCCAGGAAACGTGGACCACGTCACGGCAGTGGAGCAGGGAGAGGTAAGTATTTCAACTTTGCAAGTGCTGTGATCCTGAGCAAGCAGGGGGGGCCCACTCGTTCGCATTGGCACTGGCACAGGGCCCCTCAAAGTACGGCGATGTGTTTGAACGGCCGGGGCGCCTCCCACCGGCAGCGACACTTTTGCGTACTATGAGGGGCCCTGTACCAGTGACGTCGCCAATGAATATCCCCCCCACCTGATGAAGGAACCTGCACTTTCATCTGCACCTTCCTCTTTGTCCCAGTGTAAGGTGGTATAGTATGCGGGAAGGCGAACCTCACTTTCAGCAGGGTCAGAACCTGGCTGTGTAGCGTGCAAGGGGAATGTAGCGGTCTGGGTCAATGTACCAGCAGAGTCGAAGAAAGGAAAAGGAATATCCAGCACGTCCATCCAGTGTAAGTAAAATATCCAAAATTTATTGAAGCATTTTAAAAAACAATATTAAAAAAGAGAGAGAGACTCTCTCTGCCTGACGCGTTTCTGGCGCACCACGGCGCCCTTAGTCATAGGAACTAATACCATATAGATGAACAGGTTTATATATAGCAAGGAACCAATCACAGACATAGCAATCAATTACATTGAAAAAAGCTGCAGCTAAACACACATAACAAGACTTTTTCTCCTATTTCAAATACATTGAAATTGCATAAATGTATACTTTAAATTGGCGCAAAATCTATCTGTTAGTTCAATATATGTAAAAAAAAGTTCATTCCTGTAATTCATACCGTGTGGATGTTTAGTGTCTAAAGTGTCTTAGTCATAGTTCCTATGACTAAGGGCGCCGTGGTGCGCCAGAAACGCGTCAGGCAGAGAGAGTCTCTCTACCTTTTTTAATATTGTTTTTTTAAAATGCTTCAATAAATTTTGGATATTTTACTTACACTGGATGGACGTGCTGGATATTCCCTTTTCCTTTCTTCTACTTCAGCTGAAATCACCAGCAGGTACAGCACCCACCAGCTACATTCATTTGCAACGGCTTACAGATGCATGTCTCGTCGTGTCAAGCTCCTAACCTTCCCTCTCCCCCCTCCTTTTTTCTTGAATGTACCAGTAGAGTCATCTAGCACTGGCTGGGCAATGGGCAGGATGAGGAGGAAACACAGATATAGTCCCAAATACAAAAGTAGGCTAAAAGCAGTTCAAAATTGGAAACAGGACTAAACAGGCGGCATTGCTTTATTCAGTGGAGGACAACTGTAATGAGAGGCTGACACAGTGAGTAGGCCCAAATCAGTAAGTATTCTAAATGCAGTTCAAAATTGGTAACAGTAGTAAACAGGCGACACTGCTTTGTTCAGTGGAGGAGAACAGCAAGGAGCGGCAGACACCGTTAGTAATAGTAATATTAACAACTACTTAACGAGAGCCTGAAGATCGAAGTTCAGGACAGGAAACCAGGAGAACA
Source organism: Ranitomeya imitator (assembly GCF_032444005.1). Classification (NCBI taxonomy): domain Eukaryota; kingdom Metazoa; phylum Chordata; class Amphibia; order Anura; family Dendrobatidae; genus Ranitomeya; species Ranitomeya imitator. The sequence continues at coordinate 388,283,011 of NC_091282.1, forward strand.
GCAAGGAGCGGCAGACACCGTTATTAGGCCCCAACCAAACTAGCAGGCCAAATGCAGTGTAATATTAACAACTACTTAATGAGAGCCTGAAAATGGAAGTTCAGGACAGGAAACCAGGAGAACAGCAAGGAGCGGCAGACACCGTTAGTAGGCCCCAAACAAAGTAGTAGCCCCCCTGAAGTTGTTCCATTTAACAACTATTTAACAAGAGCCTGAAGATAGAAGCTCAGGAAAGGCAACCAGGAGAACACCTTGGAGCGGCTGACACTGTTAGTAGGCTTCAACCAAACTAGTAGCCCCACTGCAGTTTTCAAATTCCGATAGGCTGAAAAACTGATAATTGCAGGTCATTTTTTTAAAGAAGACAGCTGTATTGAGTAGAGCAGCCAGACACTGCTAGTAGGCCATACACCACAAAGTTGGCTCCATGCTGGTTTAAAAAAGGTTGCATGGGTACACGGTAAGCATTGGTGTGGTCAATGGAGGACAATTGGAAGGAGGGACCGCAGACAGACTTAGTAGGCCTAAAATTAAAAAAACGTTGTCTCAATGCAGTTTCAATTATCTTGCAGGGGTACACAGGCAGCATTGGTGTGGTCAGTGGAGGACTATTGGAAGGAGGGACCGCAGACAGACTTAGTAGGCCTAACATAAAAAGTAGGCTCAATGCAGTTTCAATTATCTTGCAGGGGTACACAGCAGCATTGGTGTGGTCAGCAAAGGACTATTAGAAGGAGGGACCGCAGACAGACTTAGTAGGCCTAATATAAAAAGTAGGCTCAATGCAGTTTCAATTATCTTGCAGGGGTACACAGGCAGCATTGGTGTGGTCAGTGGAGGGCTATTGGAAGGAGGGACCGCAGACAGACTTAGTAGGCCTAACATAAAAAAGTAGGCTCAATGCAGTTTCAATTATCTTGCAGGGGTACACAGGCAGCATTGGTGTGGTCAGTGGAGGGCTATTGGAAGGAGGGACCGCAGACAGACTTAGTAGGCCTAACATAAAAAAGTAGGCTCAATGCAGTTTCAATTATCTTGCAGGGGTACACAGGCAGCATTGGTGTGGTCAGTGGAGGACGATTGGAAGGAGGGAAAGCAGACAGACTTAGTAGGCCTAAAATAACAAAAGGAGGCTCAATGCAGTTGCAATTATCTTGCAGGGGTACACAGGCAGCATTGGTGTGGTCAGTGGAGGACTATTGGAAGGAGGGACCGCAGACAGACTTAGTAGGCCTAACATAAAAAAGTAGGCTCAATGCAGTTTCAATTATCTTGCAGGGGTACACAGGCAGCATTGGTGTGGTAAGCGAAGGACTATTAAAAGGAGGGACCGCAGACAGACTTAGTAGGCCTAACATAAAAAAGTAGGCTCAATGCAGTTTCTTTTATCTTGCAGGGGTACACAGGCAGCATTGGTGTGATCAGTGGAGGGCTATTGGAAGGAGGGACCACAGACAGACTTAGTAGGCCTAACATAAAAAGTAGGCTCAACGCAGTTTTAATTATCTTGCAGGGGTACACAGGCAGCATTGGTGTGGTCAGTGGAGGACTATTGGAAGGAGGGACTGCAGACAGACTTAGTAGGCCTAAAATAACAAAAGGAGGCTCAATGCAGTTTCAATTATCTTGCAGGGGTACACAGGCAGCATTGGTGTGGTCAGTGGAGAACTATTGGAAGGAGGGCCCGAAGACATACTTAGTAGGCCTAAAATAAAAAAAAGTAGGCTCAATGCAGTTTCAATTATCTTGCAGGGGTACACAGGCAGCATTGGTGTGGTCAGTGGAGGACTATTGGAAGGAGGGACCGCAGACAGACTTAGTAGGCCTAAAATAACAAAAGGAGGCTCAATGCAGTTTCAATTATATTGCAGGGGTACACAGGCAGCATTGGTGTGGTCAGTGGAGAACTATTGGAAGGAGGGACTGCAGACAGACTCAGTAGGCCTAAAATAAAAAAAGTAGGCTCAATGCAGTTTCAATTATCTTGCAGGGGTACACAGGCAGCATTGGTGTGGTCAGTGGAGGACTATTGGAAGGAGGGACCGCAGACAGACTTAGTAGGCCTAAAATTAAAAAAGTAGGCTCTATGTACTTTTAAATAGGTTCCAGGGGTACACAGGCAGCATTGGTGTAGTCAGTGGAGGACTATTGGAAGGAGGGACCACAGACAGACTTAGTAGGCCTAAAATAAAAAAGTAGGCTCTATGCACTTTTAATTAGGTGCCAGGGGTACACAGGAAGCATTGGTGTGGTCAGCGGAGGACTATTGGAAGGAGTGTCTGACACAGTTAGTACTCCAAAATAATACATAGATGTTAATGTCTCGCAAAAAAAAACAAAAACAAAAAAAAAAGGGTGGCATACTTAGGTACAGGGGTGGGCTCCTCTGCTGACTTTCAGACATTGTTATTTGGCGCAAAGTATTTACTGGTGTAAATGTAGGACAGGGCCACTGAATATTTTAAGTAGCATCATACATGTCAACAAATTGGTATTGTCAGTTTCAGGCATTGAAAGATTTCACCGCATACACTAAACAGAGGTGGAGCAGTGACAGATAATTTTGCAAGTGGTAGAGCACAATTTGAGCTGGGGGGCATTCTCTCGTGCCCGGCGGTACTGGCCCAAGGTCCCTCATGTTACAATGGTGTGTCTGACGTTGGGTGCGCGCCACCACCGCCAGAGACACTTCATTGTACTATGAGGGACCCGGTGCCAGTGCCGTCGACCAAAAGTGGGCACACCCACCTCTTCAGACAAACGGCACTCTCACAGGTGCTTTTGCCAAGTGGTGAGACCACGGCCCCGTTGGGGAAGTCAGCCTATTTAGGGAGGTGCAAACATGTCGTATGCTGGACATACAGCAGCTGCAAATGGAGAAATTGGAACACTCAGTAAGATCAGTCCAAAAGCAAGACCTTTTTAAAGGAAAGCTAGGTGTCAGCCGGGAAAGGTGGGGCAAAATAATTAGAAATCCATGAGTGGTTCATCTTAATGAAGGTTAGATCATCAACATTTTGGGTAGCCAGACAAGTCCCTTTTCGGTCAGTATTGAACGAGCAGCACTGAATACTCTTTCTGATAGCACACTAGCTGCTGGGCAAGCGAGCTCCTGCAATACATATTCGGACAATTCAGGCCAGGTGTCTATTTTGGATGCCCAGTAATCAAATGGGAATGATGGGTGAGGGAGAACATCGATAGGGGAGGAAAAATAGTTAACAACCATACTGGACAAATGTTGTCTCCTGCCACTTTGAATTGATGCTGCAGTACCTGTCCTGTCTGCGGTCATTGCAAAATCACTCCACAACCTGGTCAAAAAACCCCTCTGTCCAATGCCACTTCTGATTTGTGCACCTCTAACACCTCTGCCCTGTTGCCCCCTGCAGCTCGTGTGAGAACCATCACTGGCACTGTGTGCTGGGAATGCCTGAATCAAATGGTCAACAAGAGTTGCTTGTTTGGTTGCCAATATTTGTTCAAGGTTCTCATGTGGCATGATGTTTTGCTGTTTCCCCTTATAGCGTGGATCCAGGAGGCAGGCCAACCAGTAATCGTCATCGGTCATCATTTTTATAATGCGGGGGTCCCTTTTTAGGATACGCAAGGCACAATCCGCCATGTGGGCCAATGTTCCAGTTGTCAATTCACTGCTTGTGCTGGGTTGAGGAGCACTTTCAGGCAAATCAACGTCACTTGCCTCCCTCAAAAACCCTGAACCTGGCCTTGCAACGCCACCAGTTTCTATTGCCCCCTGAGAAGCTTCCTCATCCAAAAAATACTCATCCCCATCATCCTCCTCGTCCTCCTCCTCTTCGCCCGCCACCTCGTCCAGTAGACTTCCTTGATCAGACAATGGCTGACTGTCATCATGGCTTCCCTCATCCTCGGCTGCAGACGCCTGCTCCTTTATGTGCGTCAAACTTTGCATCAGCAGACGCATTAGGGGGATGCTCATGCTTATTATGGCGTTATCTGCACTAACCAGCCGTGTGCATTCCTCAAAACACTGAAGGATTTGACAGAGGTCTTGTAGCTTCGACCACTGCACACCTGACAACTCCATGTCTGCCATCCAACTGCCTGCCCGTTTATGTGTATCCTCCCACAAATACATAACAGCACGCCTCTGTTCGCAGAGTCTCTGAAGCATATGCAGTGTGGAGTTCCACCTTGTTACAACGTCGATGATTAGGCGATGCTGTGGAAGGTTCAAAGACCACTGATGGTTCTGCATACGGCTGGAGTGCACGGGCGAACGGCGGATATGCGAGCAAAGTCTGCGCACTTTGAGGAGCAGGTCAGGTAACCCCGGATAACTTTTCAGGAAGCACCGCACCACCAGGTTTAAGTTGTGAGCCAGGCAAGGAATGTGTTTCAGTTGTGAAAGGCAGCCATAAAATTCCTTCCGTTATCACTCACTACCTTGCCTGCCTCAAGATGTACACTGCCCAGCCATGACTGAGTTTCTTGCTGCAAGAACTCGGACAGAACTTCCGCGGTGTGTCTGTTGTCGCCCAAACACTTCATTGCCAATACAGCCTGCTGACGCTTGCCACTAGCTGTTCCATAATGGGACACCTCGTGTGCAACAGTGGCAGATGCGGATGGAGTGGTCGTGCGACTGCGGTCTGTGGACGAGCTGTAGCTTCTGCTGGAGGATGAGGAGGAGGAGGAGGGGTGACAAATGCCTACAGCCAAATGTTTCCTAGACCATGGGCTAGGCAGAACTGTCCCAATATTAATGTCCCCTGTGGACCCTACATCCACCACATTAACCCAGTGTGCCGTGATGGACACGTAACGCCCCTGGCCATGCCTATTGGTCCATGCATCTGTTGTCAGGTGCACCTTTCTACTCACAGATTGCCTGAGTGCATGGACAATGCGGTCTTTTACATGCTGGTGGAGGGCTGGGATGGCTGTTCTTGAAAAGAAGTGTCGACTGGGTAGCTCGTAGCGTGGTACAGCATAGTCCATAAGGGCTTTGAAAGCTTCGCTTTCAACTAACCGGTAGAGCATCATCTCTAACGAGATTAGTCTAGCAATGTGGGCGTTCAAACCTTGTGTACGCGGATGAGAGGATGAGTACATCCTTTTCCTAATGAGAGTCTCTTGTAGGGTGAGCTGGACTGGAGAGCTGCACATGTTGGAACTAGCGGGGGTGCCGGTGGACATGGCAGACTGAGAGAGGGTTGGTGATGATATTCTTGCTGTGGGCCTACATACAGTGTTTCCTACCAAGAACCTGGTGATTCCCTGACTGCTTTGGCCTTGCGACAAAACCTCCACATTTGCTGCAGGTGGTGTGGTAAACGTTGGGCTTACAGTGAGGGAAGGGATGTAGCGTTGCTGACTAGCTTCATTGTGAGAGGGTGCAACAACGTTAAGGGACATTTAGTAGTTAGTCCAGGCTTGCAAGTGCGTGGTGTTTAAATGTCTACGCATGCAACTTGTATTTAGATTTTTAACATTCTGACCTCTGCTGAAGGTCCTTGAGCATTTCTTACAGATGACTTTGCACTGATCATTTGGATGTTGGTTAAAAAAATGCCAGACTGCACTCTTCCTACTATCAGATACCTTTTCAGGCATTGCACACTGAGCTACTTTAACCGGATGGCCACGCTGTCCTACAACTGGTTTTGGTTTTGCCACACGTTTTTGGCCAGATACGGGCCTGCCAGATGGAACCTGTTGCGATGTTGATGCCTGCTGCGGCTCCTCCTCCTCCGCTTCAGAGCTACTGCCGGCTGTACCCTGTTCCCCCAATGGCTGCCAATCGGGGTCAACAACTGGGTCATCTATGACCTCCTCTTCTATGTCCTGTGCACCTTCCTCTGTGTCACCGTGTAAGCCGGTGCTATAGCGTTCGTGATGGGGCTCCATAGTCTCATCTGGGTCAGATTCTGGATCAGTACACTGCGAGGGCAATGTTGTGATCTGAGTCAAAGGAACAGCATAATAATCTGGCTGTGGCTGTGCATCTGTGCACTCCATGTCCGATTCATCTTGTAATGGGCATGGCCTGTTAACAATTTCCCTTTCTAACCCAGGAACAGTATGTGTAAATGTGTAAAGAGCTCCATGGAGTAACCCATTGTGTCGCCTGACGCATCCTTCTCTGATGTTCTGGGTGAAGAACGCAAGGAAGCGACTTGTCCCTGACCGGGAACATCCACTGACGACGCGCTGCTTTTACATTTTGCACTTTCCGAAGAGGAGGCAAAAGAGCTAGAGGCAGAGTTAGCAAGGAAAGCCAAAACTTGTTCCTGCTGCTCCGGGTTTAAAAGCGGTTTTCCTACTCCCAGAAAAGGGAGCAATCGAGGCCTTGTGTAGCCAGACGATGACGGTGGCTGAACAACTCGAGACTTAGGTGCTATATTGCTTTTCCCACGACCACCTGATGCTCCACCACCACTACCATCATTAGCAGCTGGCAATGACCGCCCACGGCCATGACCTCTTCCACCAGACTTCCTCATTCTTGGAAATATGTAACCAAACTAACAAACGGTATTTGGTACTGTAAAACCAGTTACAAGGTGGACGCAAAATTGTTGTGAATTTAAATCCCCTTTTATAGGTGTGTGAGACTGCAGGGAAAATCAGGCCCACTGTATTACAGTACACAGTTTCAGTGGCAGACAGTGGCTGACAGATATGCCACTAACAGGACTGACGCAGATGCACACACTGGAAATAAAAATGTCCCCTTCTTTTTTTTATATGGAAGACTAGTGAATAAATCTGGCCCAATGTTTTACATTATTGTTTCTGTGGCAGAAAACTACAGACAGATACCACAGACAGGACTGGCGCAGATGCACAGATTTGCCAATATTAATCTCCCCTTTTTTTATGTGAAACTAGTGAATAAATCTGGCCCACTGTTTTACAGTATTGTTTCAGTGGCACAAAATGACAGACTGATACCACAGACTAGACTGGCACAGATGCACAGATTTGCCAATATTAATCCCCCTTGTTTTTTTGTGATGGGAGACTAGTGAATAAATCTTGGACACTGTTTTACAGTATTGTTTCAGTGGCACAAAAGTGACAGACCGATACCACAGACTGGACTGGCACAGATGCACAGATTTGCCAATATTAATCTCCCCTTCTTTTTTTTTTTTGATGGGAGACTAGTGAATAAATCTGGCCCACTGTTTTACAGTATTGTTTCAGTGGCACAAAATGACAGACCGATACCACAGACTGGACTGGCACAGATGCACAGATTTGCCAATATTAATCTCCCCTTCTTTTTTTTTTGATGGGACACTAGTGAATCAATCTGGCCCACTGTTTTACAGTATTGTTTCAGTGGCACAAAATGACAGACCGATACCACAGACTGGACTGGCGCAGATGCACAGATTTGCCAATATTAATCTCCCCTTTTTGTTTTTATATGGAAGAATAGTGAATAAATCTCGCCCACTGTTTTACAGTACTGTTTCTGTGGCACAAAATGACTGACAGATACAACAGACTGGACTGGCACAGATGCACTGATTGACAATATAAATCTCCCTTTTTAGGTGTGGGACAGTGCAGAAAAATACAGGCCCACTGTTTCACACTACACAGTTTCAGGGGCAGAAAGTGGCTTGAAGATATATATATAAAAAAGGGACTGTACTACAATTACTATCTCCCTACAGTAATCTCAGAAAAGTATGGCAGGCAGCAATAAAAAGGACTGCTGCACACAAAAGTGTGGACAAACAAACAAGATAGCTGTGCAGAAAGGAAGGAACAACAGGATTTGTGCTTTGAAAAAAGCAGTTGGTTTGCACAGCGGCGTTCAAACAGCAATGCAGCTATCAGGGAGCCTTATAAGGCAGCCTAATAAGCTACAGAACTGATGCACAGAAATCTAGCCTCCACTGTCCCTGCAAGGAAAAGGTGGTGTTGGACAGTGGAAATCGCTACAGCACAAGCGGTTTGGGGGTTTATATTCCCTGCCTAATGCTATCCCTGCTTCTGACAAAGCGGCAGCAACCTCTCCCTATGCTCAGATCAGCAGCAGTTAAATGGCGGTTGGTGTGCACGCCCCTTTATAGCCCCTGTGATGCCGCAGAAATCAAGCCAATCACTGTAGTGCCCTTCTCTAAAATGGTGGGGACCGAGAACTATGTCATCACGCTGCCCACACTCTGCGTCCTCCTTCATTGGTTGAGAAATGGCGCTGAACACATCATAAGAAACGTGACTTTGGCGCGAAGGTCGCGTAACCGCGTGGCCGACCCCACACAGGGAAACCAAACTTTGCCAAAAGTCGGCAACTTATGAAAATGACCGATCCATTTCGCTCAACCCTTTGTAATACAGGTGCCCGTCTCTATGGTGAAGAAAGTCATTGGAAGGAATGGTCAAGCCATGCAAGAGATGGTCGATAAGTCTGTAGTTGTAGTGTTGAGAATACCAGGTGTCCACAAAGACCAGCTACCCCGGGAAAAGGATATGGTTCCCTTCTTCCTTGTGGGAACAGAGGAAAGTCTTGGAAATATACAAACTCTGCTGGAGTACCGTGTGGCGTATCTAAGGGAGATAGCGCAGTTAAGGCTTGAAAGATGGTGTCTTACAGGACTGCTGCATCCAATTGATGAAAGATGGCAGCCACCTTCAACCCAAGTTATGAGGAATGCATGGGGCCCTCCAAGTAATGGAACTGTTGACAGTCAAAGATGCTCAACAATTCTAGGAGGCCGAGAATCTACAAGTGGCAGTTCTATTCCCAGTACAAGGCTGAGAGACCTGAACAGTAGCCCATGTCAAGTGTTAGACGGGCCATACTTAGACCCAGACCAGACAGCAGGCTCGACTGTAAGTGGGTCTCATGACCGCACCAACCGTGGGGGCGGCCATGGAGAGAAAAGTTGGGTAAAGGGCGTACTGGAAAAATGTGGTGACTAAAGGTCTGGTGACACAGACAGACTCTGACTTGGGGGCCAAAGCTCAAGGTCTACATGTTGACCGCAGGGGGAAGGAAAAACCTAACAAGGGTGTGATGATGAGGGATGCTCAAACCCACCCGACCGACCGAGAGGGCTCTCTCGACTGGTAGGGCAAGGTGACTTGGGTACCCGGTCTCAAGGCCCCTGTTGTGTGACAAATGTTCATCCCCACAGGATTGAACAGAGGTGGTATATGTGATGCAGTGACCCCTGTTACAGGTAGAGGTGCTGCATGTTCTCTGTTGTGAATTCCGCTCTTGGGCTCCCTCCGGTGGTTGTAAGTGGCACTTTTGTAAGTTCTGCTCTTGTGCTCCGTCTTGTGGTTTCAAGTGGTATGGCTGCTCCTTGGATTTAGCTGTCAGCTGCTGCTTCTACTGATTGTCTTTTCTGCTCGGCTATTTAGCCTGGCTCTTTCCTTCAGCTTGTGCCACTTGTCAATGGTTCCTGGTTGGATTCACATCTCTTTGGATTTCCCTGTTATCCTGACCAGTTCAGCAAAGCTAAGTTCTTGCTTGCTCTTTTCTGTCCACAGATTTTGGACTTATCTGTTCTGTGCTTTCTATGTTTGTCCAGCTTATCAGTATGAATTATCTCTGTGTTGCTGGAAGCTCTGGGAAGCAGATTTACCCTCCACACCTTTAGTCAGGTGTGGAGATTTTTGTAATCTCTGCGTGGATTTTTGTAGTGTTTTATACTGACCGCGCAGTATTCCATCCTGTCCTATCTATCTAGCTAGACTGGCCTCCTGTGCTCATCCTGGTTTCATTCTGTGTATGTCTTTTCCCTCTCCACTCACAGTCATTATTTGTGGGGGGCTAATCTATCCTTTGGGGATTTTCTCTGAGGCAAGATAGTTTTCCTGCTTCTATCTTTAGGGGTAGTTAGCTCTTAGGCTGTGACGAGATGCCTAGGGAGAGCTAGGAGCATTCCACGGCTACTTCTAGTGTTGTGTTGAGCTTAGGGACTGCGGTCAGTACAGATACCATTTCCTTCAGAGCTCGTTCCATGTTGCTCCTAAACCACCAGATCATAACAGTACAAGTGGCCATAAATGAATTAAATGCATCTCAAAAAGAAGGAAAAAATTCTGAGCCATTTTTTTTTCTGTGCTCTCTTTTTGTCTTTTTTTTTCCTCTTGACCTTTGGGTGGTGCAGGATTTGTGCTCTGGCATGGATGTTCAGGGTTTGTTTTCTCGTGTGGATCAACTTGCTGCAAGAGTACAGAGTATCCAAGATTATGTTGTCCAGACTCTGGCTTTGGAGCCTAAAATTCCTACTCCTGATTTGTTTTTTGGAGACAGATCCAAGTTTTTGAACTTTAAAAATAACTGCAAATTGTTTTTTGCTTTGAAACCCCGTTCTTCTGGCGATCCCATTCAGCAAGTAAAAATCATCATATCCTTGCTGTGTGGTGACCCTCAGGACAGGGCATTCTCCCTTGAATCAGGGGATCGGGCATTGCTGAATGTAGACGCATTTTTTCAAGCGCTCGGATTATTGTATGACGAACCTAATTCTGTGGATCATGCAGAAAAAAACCCTGTTGGCCTTGTGTCAAGGTCAGGAAGAGGCAGAATTATACTGCCAGAAATTTAGGAAATGGTCTGTGCTTACTAAATGGAATGAGGATGCTCTGGCTGCTATTTTCAGAAAGGGTCTTTCTGAAGCCCTTAAAGATGTTATGGTGGGCTTCCCTACGCCTACTGGTTTGAGCGAGTCTATGTCTCTAGCCATTCAGATTGATCGGCATTTGCGCCAGCACAAAGCTGTGCACCATATGGCAGTGTCCTCTGAGCAGAGTCCTGAATCTATGCAATGTGATAGGATTTTGACTAAAACAGGATGGCAGGAATTCAGATGACAGAATAGGCTGTGTTTTTACTGTGGTGATTCTGCTCATGTTATTTCTGATTGCCCTAAACGTACTAGGAGGGTCGCTAGGTCTGTTACCATTAGTACTGTACAGCCTAAATTTCTTTTATCTGTGACCCTGATTTGCTCATTGTCGTCCTTTTCTGTCATGGCATTTGTGGATTCAGGCGCTGCCCTGAACCTAATGGACTTAGAATTCGCCAGGCGCTGTGGTTTTTCCTTGCAGCCTTTACAGAGCCCTATTCCTTTGAAGAACATTGATGCTACTCCATTGGCCAAGGATAAACCTCAGTACTGGACGCAGATGACCATGTACATGGCTCCTGCACATCAGGAAAATTGCCGTTTTCTGGTGTTGCATAACCTGCATGATGTTGTTGTACTGGGTCTTCCATGGTTACAGGAACATAATCCGGTGCTGAATTGGAAAACTATGTCTGTGACTAGTTGGGGTTGTCAAGGGGTACATAGTGACGTTCCTTTGATGTCAATTTCCTCTTCCCCCTCTTCTGAGGTCCCTGAGTTTTTGTCAGATTTCCAGGATGTATTTGATGAGCCCGAGTCCAGTTCCCTTCCTCCACATAAGGACTGTGATTGTGCTATTAACTTGATTCCAGGTTGTAAGTTCCCTAAAGGCCGACTTTTCAATCTGTCTGTGCCAGAGCATGCCGCCATGCGGAGCTATGTTAAGGAATCTTTGGAGAAAGGGCATATTCGGCCGTCTTCGTCACCATTGGGAGCGGGTTTCTTTTTTGTTGCTAAGAAGGATGGCTTCCTGAGACCCTGTATAGATTATCGTCTTCTTAATAAGATCACGGTCAAATTCCAATACCCCTTGCCTTTGCTTACTGATTTGTTTGCTCAGATTAAGGGGGCTAGTTGGTTTACTAAGATTGACCTCCGAGGGGCATATAATCTTGTTCGTATTAAACAGGGTGACGAATGGAAAACTGCATTTAATACGCCCGAAGGCCATTTTGAATACCTTGTGATGCCATTTGGGCTCTCTAATGCTCCATCTTTGTTCCAGTCCTTCATGCATGATATTTTCCGCAATTATCTTGATAAATTCATGGTTGTATATTTGGATGATATTTTGATTTTTTCCGATGATTGGGAGTCTCATGTGAAGCAGGTCAGGATGGTGTTCCAGATCCTTCGTGATAATGCTTTGTTTGTGAAGGGGTCTAAGTGCCTATTCGGAGTTCAGAAGGTCTCTTTTTTGGGTTTTATTTTTTCTCCCTCGTCTATAGAAATGGATCCTGTTAAGGTCCAAGCTATTCATGACTGGATTCAGCCCACATCTGTGAAGGGCCTTCAAAAATTTTTGGGCTTTGCTAATTTCTATCGCTGTTTCATTGCCAACTTTTCCAGTGTGGTTAAGCCCCTTACTGATTTGACGAAGAAAAGCGCTGATGTGACGAATTGGTCCTCTGCGTCTGTTGAGGCCTTTCAGGAGCTTAAACGCCGATTTACTTCTGCCCCTGTGTTGCGTCAGCCGGATGTTTCTCTTCCTTTTCAGGTGGAGGTCGATGCTTCTGAGATTGGGGCAGGGGCCGTTTTGTCTCAGAGGGAATCTGATGGGTCTTTAATGAAACCGTGTGCTTATTTTTCCAGAAAGTTTTCGCCTGCGGAACGCAATTATGATGTCGGCAATTGGGAGTTGTTGGCTATGAAGTGGGCGTTTGAGGAGTGGCGACATTGGCTTGAGGGAGCTAAGCACCGCGATGTGGTCCTGACTGGTCATAGGAATCTGATTTACCTCGAGTCGGCCAAGCGGCTGAATCCTAGACAGGTTCGATGGTCCCTGTTTTTCTCCTGTTTTGATTTTGTGGTCTCGTATCTTCCGGGATCTAAGAATGTTAAGGCTGATGCCCTCTCTGGGAGTTTTTCGCCTGATTCTCCTGGAGTCCTTGAGCCGGTTGGCATTCTTAAGGAAGGGGTGATTCTTTCTGCCATCTCCCCTGATTTGCGGCGGGTGCTTCAGGAATTTCAGGCTGATAGGCCTGACCGCTGTCCTGTGGGGAAGCTGTTTGTTCCTGATGGATGGACAAGTAAGGTGATTTCTGAGGTTCATTGTTCAGTGTTGGCTGGTCATCCTGGGATTTTTGGTACCAGAGATTTGGTTGCTAGGTCCTTTTGGTGGCCTTCCTTGTCACGCGATGTCCGTGCTTTTGTGCAGTCCTGTGAGACTTGCGCCCGAGCCAAGCCTTGCTGTTCCCGCGCTAGTGGGTTGCTTTTGCCTTTGCCGGTCCCTGAGAGGCCCTGGACGCATATTTCCATGGATTTTATTTCGGATCTTCCTGTTTCCCAGAAGCTGTCTGTTATCTGGGTTGTTTGTGACCGGTTCTCTAAAATGGTCTATCTGGTACCTTTGCCTAAGTTGCCTTCCTCCTCAGATCTGGTTCCATTGTTTTTTTAGCATGTGGTTTGTTTGCATGGCATTCCGGAGAATATTGTGTCTGACAGAGGTTCTCAGTTTGTCTCTAGGTTTTGGCGGACCTTTTGTGCTAGGATGGGCATTGATTTGTCTTTTTCTTTAGCGTTTCATCCTCAGACTAATTGCCAAACTGAGCGAACTAATCAGGCCTTGGAGACCTATTTGGGATGCTTTGTGTCTGCTGATCAGGATGATTGGGTGTCTTTCTTGCTGTTGGCCGAGTTTGTCCTTAATAATCAGGCTAGTTCGGCTACTTTGGTTTCACCTTTTTTTGTAATTTTGGTTTTCATCCTCGCTTTTCTTCTGGGCAGGTTGAGCCTTCTGATTGTCCTGGTGTTGATTCTGTGGTGGACAGGCTGCAGCAGATTTGGACTCATGTGGTGGACAATTTGACGTTGTCTCAGGAAAGGGCTCAACGTTTTGCTAACCGCCGTCGGTGTGTTAGCCCCCGGCTACGTGTGGGGGATTTGGTTTGGTTGTCTTCTCGTCATGTTCCTATGAAGGTTTCTTCCCCTAAGTTTAAGCCTCGGTTTATTGGTCCTTATAAAATTTCTGAAATTATCAATCCGGTGTCTTTTCGTTTGGCTCTTCCAGCCTCTTTTGCCATTCATAATGTTTTCCACAGATCTTTGTTGCGGAGATATGTGGTGCCCGTTGTTCCCTCGGTTGACCTTCCTGCCCCGGTGTTGGTTGAGGGAGAGTTGGAATATGAGGTTGAGAAGATTTTGGATTCTCGTTTTTCGAGGCGGAGGCTTCAGTATCTTGTCAAGTTGAAGGGTTATGGCCAGGAGGATAATTCTTAGGTTGTTGCCTCCGATGTCCATGCCACCGATTTGGTTCGTGCTTTTCACTTGGATCGTCCTGATCGGCCTGGGGGCTCTGGTGAGGGTTCGGTGACCCCTCCTCAAGGGGGGGGTACTGTTGTGAATTCCGCTCTTGGGCTCCCTCCGGTGGTTGTAAGTGGCACTTTTGTGAGTTCTGCTCTTGGGCTCCCTCTTGTGGTTTCAAGTGGTATGGCTGCTCCATGGATTTAGCTGTCAGCTGCTGCTTCTACTGATTGTCTTTTCTGCTTGGCTATTTATGCCTGGCTCTTTCCTTCAGCCAGTGCCACTTGTAAATGGTTCCTGGTTGGATTCATATCTCTTTGGATTTCCCTGTTATCCTGACCAGTTCAGCAAAGCTAAGTTCTTGCTTGCTTTTTTCTGTCCACAAATTGTGGACTTATCCATTCTATGCTTTCTATGTTTGGCCAGCTTATCAGTATGAATTATCTCTGTGTTGCTGGAAGCTCTGGGAAGCAGATTTACCCTCCACACCTTTAGTCAGGTGTGGAGATTTTTGTAGTGTTTTATACTGACCGCACAGTATTCCATCCTGTCCTATCTATCTAGCTAGACTGGCCTCCTGTGCTCATCCTGGTTTCATTCTGTGTATGTCTTTTCCCTCTCCACTCACAGTCATTATTTGTGGGGGGCTAATCTATCCTTTGGGGATTTTCTCTGAGGCAAGATAGTTTTCCTGCTTCTATCTTTAGGGGTAGTTAGCTCTTAGGCTGTGACAAGATGCCTAGGGAGAGTTAGGAGCATTCCACGGCTACTTCTAGTGTTGTGTTGAGCTTAGGGACTGCGGTCAGTACAGATACCACTTCCTTCAGAGCTCGTTCCATGTTGCTCCTAAACCACCAGATCATAACAGTTCTCCCCAGAATATGCATGGAGGTGTATTGAGGCCATAGGAATGCATGACAGTCGCAGGCATAACTATGGTGATGAGTCAAAGTCCGGCATTATAGTGAATGGCTGGTATGTGTGTCGCAGAGGAAGACACTCTGCACTGCCAGCCTGAAGTAAGGTTGTTCTGGGAAATGTAGTCCCACAAGTAATTATGTTGTTTTAGAGGGAGGCTGGCAGGGCTAGTTCTGAGAGCTGGGTGGGTCAAACTAGCCACACACACGCCACCCATCTATTCTAGTGGTTACAGCTTGATAATGTGACCAGGGTGTGGGTCACATGTGGAGAGTGTTTGGATCTATTTGGTCCGTATGCAAGGTCCCGGAAAAGCCTATGTGTTCGGAGAGCTATCTTCCTGAATAGCACATGGTGGGGCTTTGGCACTTGTGGCCTGTGTGTTGGATGGTCCCAGCCGGGGACGGACGTCCTGACTAGCACCTGGTGAGGCCATGATCCAGAATGGCCTCCGTGTTGGGAGGTCCTGGGAGTAGGACTGGATCCCTGAGAGCATGAGGTGAGGCCAAGGACTTGCAGAGCCGTTGACGGCTACTGTGTGGGGGAAGCTACCGTCCTTCGGTGGGTCTGAAACAGACTAGTGTTTGTCTGTCAGGCAAGTTGGTGATCCCCGTTAGGCAGCTTCTCCAGTGGATTTAATGAACTGTTTGCCGTGTGGTCTCCTGTGGAAACTGGGCAGAGAAGTCTGGCGTATTTAGAGACTCTGCATTAAAGCCGAGTACTAAGAAGCCTTATGAACTGGACTGAGGTCCAGCATGATTAGTGACCACAACTTAATGTGATGTCTTGATACAGAGTGTAATGGACTGTTCGGCTTATGACTCTTTAATAAAACGCATAGACTGTTTTGTGTGAAAAACTGTGCCTGTGTACATTAATTTTGTCGCTAAGTGAGAATTCCCCTACCCGTTAGTGAGCGCTATCTCACAATTTAGATTGCAGCTGAATATTATGAGCCCTTGCTGATGTCTTAATTAATATTTATTTTTAAATTGTCAACATTTTCAAACATTTAATGATTCCTAAAGTAAATGTAACCAAGTTAATGGCTGTACTTATGTGCATTTAATTGTCACCATGTAAATAATCATTTCTACAGGTCCTTACTTTGCATCTAGCAAATCACGCAAACATATTAAGAAGTAATCTGCTAAACAGAAATGTTCATGTCAATCATTTTGATGTTAGCACATGCCATAGCAAATGATTGTAATGAAAAATAATAAATGGTAATGACATAAACTATAAAAAACACAAATGCAAAGAAAGGAAGAACGAGGTCTTAATTTGTTATTGTAGTCATAACAATTCTACTAAGTATAATTTTAAAATTAAAAAAGTGAATGACCACTAATTATTTTTATTTTATTAGATTCATAATTCTGTGGACTATCTTCTTAAAGGTGTTTTCCAGTATTAGAAAAACCTAGTTGCTTTTTTTCTGGTGCTACACCAACTCAAAGTTTGAGTCCAGCTTTGAAGCTTAGCTCCTTTATTATCAATGGAGCCGTGTTGCAATAGTACATTCATGGCCAAAATTTTTTACTTATTTAATTTTGTATTGATTTTACTTGCTTATATAGTGTCATTAATTCCATAGCTCTTTTCAGTCATCAGGATCCCTGTCCCCATTGGGGTTCACAATCTAACTTCCTTGTCAGAATGTCTGTGGAGTGTTGGAGGAAACTGGAGAACCCAGATAAAACTCAAGCGAACAGGGGAGAACATGCAAACTCATTTCAGATGTTCCTTGGTGGGCACAAAGTTTTCTGCTTCAAATGTTATAGAGTCAATTTGCATGAACTTTAGATTGTTATAAGAGTGATCCAATGAATTTTAAAAAATGTAAAATTATTCCTAATTGTAAAAATGAACTTAATTACTAAAACCATATTTCCATTAAATTTAAGCCCTGCCACAATATGATCTGCTTATACAATTTCTGTTATCTTTTTTTGATTAGTCAGGGAAAAAGTGCTAAGAGCAAGGCATTTGATTTAATCCCGTCATGCTAATTGTACTATAAATAGTGTTGAGCATTCCGATACCGCAAGTACCGGGTATCGGCTGATATTTGCGAGTTCCGATATTTTTGCGATATCGGGAATTGGGATCAGGATGAATATTCATGTGTAAAATAAAGAATAAAAATAAAAAATATGAATATACTCACCCTCGGATGCGCCCTGGTTGTAACCGCTGCAACCGGCAGCCTCCGTTCCTAAGAATGAGCGAGTGAAGGACCTGCGATGACGTCGCGGCTTGTGATTGGTCGCGTGAGCGGTCACATGAGTGGTCACGCGACCAATCACAAGCCGCGACGTTATCGAAGGTCCTTCACCCTGCATTCTTAGGAACGGAGGCTGCCGATTAAACCGCTAAGGTCCAGGGTCCGCCGGAGGGGTTAGTATATCCATATTTTTTATTTTTATTCTTTATTTTTTACATGAATATGGATCCCAGTGCCTGAAGGAGAGTTTATTCTCCTTCAGACCCTGGGAACCATTCCAGGATCACTTCCGATATTTGTGTCCCATTGACTTGTATTGGTATCGGGTATCGGTATCGGCGATATCCGATATTTTTGGGATATTGGCCGATACAATCTGATACTGATACTTTCAAATATCGGAAGGTATCGCTCAACACTAACTATAAATTATTGCACAGAAAAGGGGAGACAGAAAAGTGCAATAGGGTATTATCCACGTTACGACAGAAGATACACCAAGAAAATTGCTCAACTGTTGAGGATGAGATACAAGCATGCAAAAATGGCAGCTGCTACAAATCCACAGGTTCATCCACGACCTGATAACCTCATATGTTCAGTAGGAATTCGTGGGGTAACTCCGCGCTGCCCAGGCCTCCAAACAAATGCATGATTGATCACTAAGTCACAATGTAAAAGTAATGACTAAGATGAGGAGGAAACTCCTCAGATCTAAATCCCATTGATAACCTGTAATCAATCCTCAAAAAGTGGGTGCACAAATAAGAGCACAGAAATTGTGGTAAACACTAAGCATGGTTTAGGCAAAAATGGTGTAACGCTAATGCCTGCACCCCTGCATGCTTCACCTTCCCCTCCATGCAGAGATGCCGGCATATTCATCAATATGGCCGTGAAGGCACCTCACCGTCTCAGAAACATCTCCCTGCTTCCTGCGCATTGACAGCCAGCAGCGTGCCTTTTGTTCACGCTCCCCTTCTCTTAAAGGGGCAGTTCATGCACATTAAAAATGCCCCCAGCCAGCAGCTGGGAGACATCAAGGTATAAAAGTCACCTTCCCCATTAGGGAGGTACCTGAGCAATTCCTATAATTTCTGAGTAGCGTGAGTGCATACAACTTCATGTTGCCAGGTCTCTCTTTCTGTGTAGTTGAGAGCTATTCCGAATTCCTGGTCCTTTTGTGGCAAGGTCCTGAACCTGAACAGCTGGTCTTTGTTTGGCCAGGGCCTAATCCTGAACCCCTGTTCCTTGTGTGGCCAGGGCAAGAACCCTAAACTGCATCTGGCAGTCCCTGAACCTGAAATTGCATCTGGCAGTCCCTGTAGTCTGTGTCATGCTGCTGCAATGCAGGTAGGTGCAGGCTTCACTACATGGCAGTACAGAGTAAGCAGGTCTGCACCTAAACAGAGCTGACCTGCAGTGCAGCAGTGAGGCTACCACAGGTGGCAGCAGAATAGCCAAACAAGCCGGGTCAAATCCTAGACTGTAACGCAGTACCAAAGGAATAAGCAAACTCATGGTCAGAGACAAACCAGGGGGTCTGTAATGGTCAGGAGCGGATAAGCCAAAAGACAAAGGACAGAAACAGGTCAAGATACAAGTCAAGTCAAAACAGGGAGTCTGCACACTAAAGGGAAACACTGAGTCAAGACGGGAACAGGGGAAAACACACAGGTTTAGACAGCAAATGCAGTAGGACCAGTCAGAGCAATCAAAGTCAGCTACAGCAGCACTAGGCAAAAACTATAACTGACATCGCCTGCAGGAAGCAGTGGCAATAAATAGCCAATCAGCCAGAGGATGAAAAAGGTTAACTCTTGACATGACCAGACTGGAAAAAAGGGAAAACAGGACTCAAAACCTTGTTTGGATCATGACAGTCTGAAGCCACATTGGTAGTACCTGAACCCCGAGAAGCAGCTCCGGTGGTACATGAACTTTTAGGAGCTGCTCCAGCAGTACTTGAATTCTGAGAAGCCACTACAGTGGTAACTGAACCCTGAGATGTCATACTGGTGGTACCTGTACCCTGAAGCTACAGCAGCGATATATGAACCCTGAGAACTTGTAGTACTGGTAGTACCTGAACTCTGAAGCTGCAGCAGCAGTACCTGAATCCTTTAAGCATTCCATAAGTACTTGAACCTGTACCAGTTTCAGTTCTGGTTAGCATTCCTGTGTCTGTATCGGCGAAGCTGCATCCTAATCCAGCCCTATCTGTAACTCAGTGTCAGAGAACTGAGAACTTGAATAGCTTGAACAGAATCTGAATCTTGCCTGTCAGTTACTCTGAGTCATTATCCATGTTGACAAACAGTGGCAGCGTAAGGAGCAGCAACCGCAGTATCAGGGATTGCCTAGAAGTGGTACATGGTGGCTACGTACAGCTGAAGCCTGTCTCCACCATCAGAAGCTAGATAAGCTCGGCACCATGGCACAGTGGGTCCACAAACCAAGTGCAACACCTGTGGGCATGACAAACAGTTTGACATCATTCAAGATTTGACCCAAAAGCTGATATCCAGGGCATTTTGCAGACGTTTTAAAAAATAAGAGTCAACAATATAAATAGTAATTCTGTGGATAAACTTGATATAATTTTCGTTAAAACTTTAGAAATGTATGAAATTTTGATAATTGTATGTCATTATACTATAGAAACTTTGTGAAAACCAACATTTGCGTCAGTGTCAAAACCTTTGGCCACAACTGTAGACATCACATAACCCATAGACACATGCTCTAATCTAATCCAGTCCCATTAACCCCTTCACCCTAGGCTGATTTTCCGTCTTCTAAAATCCATATGTATTTTCTTTTTCAGTCACATAGCCATATGAGGTATTTTTTTTTGCGGGATAAGTTATACTTTTGAATAACACTCTTCATTCTGCTGCAATGTATACTGGCTAATGGGGGGAAACAATCCAAGTGTGGTGAAATGGCAGAAAAAAGTGTAATTCCACAATGGTGGAATGATATGATTCGCCCGGTCAGTACGAGTATGCACATACCAAACATCTATAGTTTTTTTTATGTAAGTGGTGAAAAAATAATTTAGAAAATTGTAGGAAAAAAATGTTGCTTTTATCGCCATTTTACGAGACCCATAACGATCTCATTTGTTGAGATCTGGGGCTGTTAGAGCTTAGTTTCTGTGCCCTGAGCTGACATTTTATTGATGCCATTTTGAGGTAGATACAGTGTCTTTTATTGCAATGTTGCGGCGACATAATAATGTAATATAAGGTCTTTAATTTTTTTTTCTTATGCTGTTTACCAATCAGATTAATTTATGTTATATTTTGATAAATCGGACATTTTTGAACTCGATGATACAAAATTAGTGTATCTTTATTTTTTTGTTTTATTTCTAATGGTCAAAAACGAAGTCATTAAAAGACACAGGTGGACCTCGGATCCTCACGCGGCTGTTAGTGGCGCTTGATGACTGATTAAATCAGCCACCTAGTGTGGGGAAATATGTGGGATCAGCGTGTCAGTCTGCATCAAAGGCATGGACATGGCCGATGATGTAAATATACATAATTGGTCGTGAAGGGGTAAATATGTTTATAGCATTGGTTGTACAGTTTTTATTTTTAAAAACAATATAAAAATGTTCTACATTATAAATTCAATAAAAAATTTGGCTGCAGTAAGCTACTAACAGGGAGCATAGGAGCTCAGTACATACCATGTATACTTTATATTCAATCGTAAATGTTATCTTTTACTTCTATGGCTGTGTTGTGCATTGAAAGCTCTGAACCTAATCAGAGCTCTGACTGGTAAAAGTATATTACAGCAGAAATAATAATTTTTGAGAACAATGATTATGAAGTGTATCCCACAAATATGTCATCAAATCACTAAGGACTGGACCTAAAATCATTATACAATCATTTTAAATTGGTGGTCCAGCCATTTCTTTTACAACCAGGCCCAACATGGCTGACAAATTCTACAGTGATGACATATGCAATCTGGACAATTACAGTATATATTTTAGGTAGATACAATGTTGCTGTACTGAATTTGTCTTTTAAAAATCTTTCTGGCATTCTTTATAAAATTCTGTATCATGCATTAGTCCATTGGACCATAAAGTAGACATGTTTCCTAAAAAGTTCCATTAACTTTTTTCCATTAAGACTCCAATGTTCACATAAACATGTTTTTGGTCTGTGTGCTAGCTATGTGGAAAATGGACAAAGCACATGTGCTAGTCTCTCAATCTTTCTTTCGAAGGAGACCCATATAAATCTATATGTGGAAAAGACAAAAACACATGCTGTACACACTATACTATACTGTATGTGATATTGTAATGGATCCAATACATTTATTAACACAGAAAATTGTATTCAGCTTTGTATAATGTTTATATTATTGATATGTAAAACTGAATGCCACATGGATGTACAAAATTGACATAGAGATGGCATAAGCATGACTGTGGATTAAAAATGGACAATTATTCAAATGCTCATTTTAATTATGCCTTATAATATTTGTACTGATATTTACCTTAGAAACTAGCTGATAAAATACTTTGGAGCTTTTCTAATATGCCTGATAATGCTACGCTACTCCATATCTTCAGGAGAAATTTGAGTCATATGGCTCTTTGTCTGATATGCACATGTTGTATATAACTTTATTCACATGTAACCATCACCGTCAAAAAACAAAAGTAGCCACAATGAGCTGGTGAGCATCATTGCTTAAGTATTTCTAGAAAAATGTCTGCAATCCCTTTTTTTCTTACTATAAGAGTCCACTGTAAGATAACGTAAACTTATCATCCACCAAAACCTTATGTGTATGTCCTAGTGACGTGTTATTTGCCACACTATGATTCACCTAAAGTGTTGGGATCCTTGGAAATGTTCCAGAAAATAGCGCTTCCTGTCTCAGTAGTGGACACTGCAGACTCTCACACAGCGCGCTGCCACACAGATCTCTATCCAGCTGACTGACAAAGGTCAGGTATTGACCAAAAGGTCTCTTCATTTTCTGGAATTTCTTCATTCATTAAAAAAGTTCTCGAATACACCTATATGAGTGCCAAGTTGTTGTGAATTCTGCTCTTGGGCTCCCTCCGGTGGTTGTTGATGGTAATGCAGTTATTCCTGAGCAGCAGTCTTGGACAGGTGTTTCTGCTAATTGCAGTTCTGACTGGGGTATTTAGCTGTGCAGGACTCATTAGTCCTTGGCAGTAGTCAATGTTCCTTTGGAAGTGTTGGTCCTCTGCCTGACCTCTCCTGCTTGCTGCCAATTCAGCTAAGATAAGTGTTTGCTTCATTTTTTAGACACACTGCTGTGTGTTTATTTTCTGTGCTGATCTTGTTTCTATTTTGTTCCTGCTAGACTGTGCCTGATGTTTTTCTCAGTCTAGTTGGATTCGCTGGAGTCGCAGATATACTCTCCACATCTTTAGTTAGGTGGTGGAGTTTTTGTATTTTTCTGCTGTGGATATTTTGTAGTATTTTATGCTGACCGCATAGTATCCTGTACTGTCCTTTCCTATCTAGGTAGAAGTGGCCTCCTTTGCTTATCCCTGTTTTCTGTCTGCGTGTGTCTTTTCCTCTCCTACTCACAGTCATTATTTGTGGGGGGATACCTATACTTTTGGGGCCTACTCTGAGGCAAGTGAGTTTTCCTATTTCCATCTTTAGGGATATTTAGTTCTCCGGCTGTGTCGAGGTGTCTATGTCTGGTTAGGCACACCCCACGGCTACTTCTAGTTGCGGTGATAGAATCAAGGTTTGTGGTCAGTAAAGTTACCACTGCTCCAGCGAAGGTCATTTCATGCTGCTCCAAGGCCACCTGATCATAACAGTACTACTGGCCAACAATGAGTTAATTGCATCTCAGAAGAAGGGAGGAAAGATCTTGAGCCATTTTTTTTCTCCAGTCTTTTTTGTCTTCTCCTCCCTCTTTATCTCTGGGTGGCTGAAGAGCCTTGTGCTAGCATGAATGTTCAGGAATTAGTTTCTCATATAGACCAGCTTGCTGCTAGAGTACAGGGTATTTCTGATTACATTGTTCAGACTCCTGCTTTAGAACCGAAGATACCTACTCCTGATTTGTTTTTTGGTGACAGGTTCAAATTTTTGAGTTTTAAAAACAACTGTAAACTGTTTTTTGCATTGAAACCTCGATCCTCCGGTGATTCCATTCAACAAGTTAAAATCATCATTTGACTGCTGCGTGGTGAACCACAGGATTGGGCATTTTCCCTGGAATCTGGGGATCCTGCTTTGCTTAATGTAAACTCCTTCTTTCAGGCGTTAGGATTACTGTATGATGAACCTAATTCGGTGGATCAAGCTGAGAAGACCTTGTCGGCCCTGTCTCAGGGTCAAGAGGCGGCAGAATTGTATTGTCAGAAATTCAGAAAATGGTCTCTATTGACTAAATGGAATAATGATGCTTTGGCGGCAATTTTCAGAAAGGGTCTTTCTGAATCCGTTAAAGATGTTATGGTGGGGTTTCCCACACCCTCCAATCTGAGTGATTCTATGTCTCTGGCCATTCAGATTGATCTGCGCTTGCGGGAGCGCAGAACTGTGCACGCTATGGCGTTATCCTCAGAGCAAATTCCTGAGCCTATGCAGTGTGATAGGATTCTGCCTAAAACAGAACGACAAGGTTTCAGACGTCTCAATAGGTTGTGTTATTATTGTAGCGACGCTTCCCATGTCATTTCTGTCTGCCCTAAGCGGACCAAGAGGATCGCCAGTTCATTTACCATCAGTACTGTACAACCTAAATTTCTGTTATCTGTGTCCTTGATCTGTTCATTGTCATCATTTTCTGTCATGTCGTTTGTGGATTCAGGCGCCGCCTTGAACTTAATGGACTTTGAGTTTGCCAGGCGTTGTGGTTTTCCCTTGCAGCCTTTGCAGAACCCTATTCCTTTAAGGGGCATTGATGCTACACCCTTGGCTAAAAATAAGCCCCAGTTTTGGACACAGGTGACCATGCACATGGCGCCAGCCCATCAGGAAGATTGTCGATTTCTGGCATTGCATAATTTGCATGATGCTATCGTGCTGGGTTTTCCATGGTTGCAGGTACATAATCCTGTTTTGGATTGGAAGTCCATGTCTGTGACTAGTTGGGGTTGTCAGGGGGTTCATAATGATATTCCTCTGATGTCTATCGCCCCTTCTCCCTCTTCTGAAATTCCGGAGTTTTTGTCTGATTTTCAGGATGTATTCGATGAGCCCAAGTCCAGTTTCCTTCCACCACACAGGGACTGCGATTGTGCTATTGACTTGATTCCAGGCTGTAAGTTTCCTGAGGGCCGACTTTTCAACCTGTCTGTACCTGAACATACCGCCATGCGGAGCTATATTAAGGAGTCTTTGGAGAAAGGGCATATTCGGCCATCTTCTTCACCGTTGGGAGCGGGGTTCTATTTTGTTGCTAAAAAAGATGGTTCCTTAAGACCCTGTATTGATTATCGCCTCTTGAATAAGATCACGGTCAAGTTTCAATATCCTTTACCTTTGCTTTCTGATTTGTTTGCTAGGATTAAGGGAGCTAGTTGGTTTACTAAGATTGACCTTCGAGGGGCATATAATCTTGTTCATATTAAGCAGGGTGATGAATGGAAAACTGCGTTTAACACGTCCGAAGGCCATTTTGAATACCTTGTGATGCCATTCGGACTCTCTAATGCTCCATCTGTTTTTCAGTCCTTCATGCATGATATCTTCCGGGATTATCTTGATAAATTCCTGATTTTATATTTGGACAATATTTTTTTTTTTTTCGATGATTGGGAGTCTCATGTGCAGCAGGTCAGGATGGTATTTCAGATCCTTCGTGACAATGCCTTGTTTGTGAAAGGGTCTAAGTGTCTTTTTGGGGTGCAGAAGGTTTCCTTTTTGGGCTTTATTTTTTCTCCCTCATCTATTGAGATGGATCCGGTTAAGGTTCAGGCTATTCATGATTGGATTCAGCCCACATCCGTGAAGAGCCTTCAGAAATTTTTGGGTTTTGGTAATTTTTATCGCCGTCTCATTGCTAATTTTTCCAGCGTGGTTTAACCCTTGACTGATTTGACGAAGAAGGGCGCTGATGTGGCGAATTGGTCCCCTGCGGCTCTCTCTGCCTTTCAGGAACTTAAGCATCGTTTTACTTCTGCTCCTGTGTTGCGTCAACCGGATGTTTCTCTTCTGTTTCAGGTTGAGGTTGACGCTTCTGAGATTGGGGCTGGGGCTGTTTTGTCTCAGAGGGATCCTGTTGGTTCCTTAATGAAACCGTGTGCCTTCTTTTCCCGTAAGTTTTCGCCTGCTGAACGCAATTATGATGTCGGCAATCGGGAGTTGTTGGCTATGAAGTGGGCGTTTGAGGAGTGGCGACATTGGCTTAAGGGAGCTAAGCACCATATTGTGGTCTTGACCGATCATAAGAATCTGATTTACCTCGAGTCTGCCAAACGGTTGAATCCTAGACAGGCTTGATGGTCCTTGTTTTTTTCTCGTTTTGATTTCGTGGTCTCGTACCTTCCGGGTTCTAAGAATATTAAGGCTGATGCCCTCTCCAGGAGTTTTTTGCCTGATTCTCCTGAGGTCTTGGAACCAGTCGGTATTTTGAAGTAAGGGTTGGTCCTTTCTGCCTTTTCTCCTGATTTACGACGGGTTCTTCAGAAATTTCAGGCTGACAAACCTGATCGTTGTCCTGTGGGGAAGCTGTTTGTTCCTGACAGATGGACTAGTAGAGTGATTTCTGAGGTTCACTGTTCTGTGTTGGCTGGTCATCCTGGCATTTTTGGTACCAGAGACTTGGTTGGTAGGTCATTTTGGTGGCCTTCTTTATCGCGTGATGTGCGGTCTTTTGTGCAGTCCTGTGGGACTTGTGCGCGGGCCAAGCCTTGTTGCTCCCGTGCTAGTGGGTTGCTTTTGCCATTGCCGGTCCCTGAGAGGCCCTGGACGCATATTTCTATGGATTTTATTTCCGATCTTCCTGTTTCCCAGAGGATGTAGGTTATCTGGGTTGTTTGTGACCGATTCTCTAAGATGGTTCATTTGGTGCCTTTGCCTAAATTGCCTTCTTCTTCTGATTTGGTTCTGTTGTTTTTTCAGCATGTGGTCCGTTTGCATGGTATTCCTGAGAATATTGTGTCTGACAGAGGTTCCCAGTTTGTTTCTAGGTTTTGGCGGGCCTTTTGTGCTAGGCTGGGCATTGATTTGTCTTTTTCTTCTGCATTTCATCCTCAGACAAATGGCCAGACTGAACGTACTAATCAGACTTTGGAGACTTATTTGAGATGCTTTATGTCTGCTGATCAGGATGATTGGGTGGCTTTTTTGCCATTGGCCGAGTTTGCCCTTAATAATCGGGCTAGTTCGGCTACTTTGGTTTCGCCTTTTTTTTGTAATTTTGGTTTTCATCCTCATTTTTCTTCTGGGCAGGCTGAGTCTTCTGACTTTCCTGGTGTGGATTCTGTGGTTGACAGGTTGCAGCAGATTTGGGCTCAGGTGGTGGACAATTTGGTGTTGTCTCAGGAGGAGGCTCAACGTTTTGCTAACCGACGTCGCTGTGTTGGTTCCCGGCTTCGGGTTGGGGATCTGGTTTGGTTATCTTCCCATCATGTTCCTATGAAGGTTTCTTCTCCTAAGTTTAAGCCTCGGTGTTAGGGCTAGCGGAACGCACCGAGTAAATAGAGATGTTTATTGATATTGGTGTGTTCGCAGCCCGGGGTCCACCGTGCAGGAGTACCTGCTGCTAGCAAACGGCGGAGCTATATGGCGGTATAGACTAACTCAGTTAATTCACTGAGTAGCCGTGAAAGGAAAGCACTGTGCCGTTAGACTCCACAGAGGCACAGGCTAACTGCCCAGAGAGCAGTCAGTGGTCACACAAACACACAAAACTCCTCGCCGGAGGAGCCAGCATTCTAGGGGCTTATTTCAGCCGGGTCCCTGAATACACTCAGATTCAATCTCCTCGCCGGAGGAGCCAGCATTCTAGGGGCTTATTTCAGTCGGGTCCCTGAACACACATACATGTGACCACACTGGCACAAAGCACATAACATAAGACAATACTAGCGCATGGCCGTGCGGTCATGCGCAGTTTATATAGTTGCAGCACAGGAAGCTGCTACTGAAGTTTTGCCCTTTTTAGGACCTTCCAGAAGGACCAATGGAAAATGCTGCAGTACCTGAGCATGTTTTGCCCTTTCAGGACCTTCCAGAAGGACCAATGGAATGTACTGCAGCACCTAAGCATGTCACCGAACATGTGGCCCTCGACCTCCAATGGAAGACCCTGCCCTGGGCATGCTCAGTGTGAGTAAACAAGGACTTAGTCCCAGAGAGGCTCGCTCGCCGCAGATCAGTGCAGGGTACCATAGGAAAGCCAGAAAAGGCAGTAGTGACCCTATGCACCAAATCAGCCCCAGCGAGACGCTGGGAGCGACGTCTCCGCTGAGCAGAGCCCACTGCGGCCGATACCGAATGGGAGACCGCAGCAGACACGGATCGAGATTCCCCCTGTGCAGCAGAGGAAACTCGACTCCTAACACTCGGTTTATTGGTCCTTATAGGATTTCTGAGATTATTAATCTGGTGCCTTTTCGTCTGGCGCTTCCGGCCTCTTTTGCTATCCATAATGTCTTCCATAGATCTTTGCTGCGGAAATATGTCGAGCCCATTGTTCCCTTTATTGATCCTCCGGCCCCTGTGTTGGTTGATGGGGAGTTGGAATATGTGGTTGAGAAGATTTTGGATTCTCGTTTTTCGAGGCGCAAGCTTCAGTACCTTGTCAAATGGAAAGGTTATGGCCAGGAGGATAATTCTTGGGTTTCGGCCTCTGATGTCCATGCCGCTGATTTGGTTCATGCCTTTCATCTTGCTGGTCCTGACCGGCCTGGGGGCTCTGGTGAGGGTTCGTGACCCCTCCTCAGGGGGGGGGTAGTGTTGTGAATTCTGCTCTTGGCCTCCCTCCAGTGGTTGTTGATGGTAATGCAGTTATTCCTGAACAGCAGTCTTGGACAGGTGTTTCTGCTAATTGCAATTCTGACTGGGGTATTTAGCTGTGCAGGACTCATTAGTCCTTGCCAGTAGTCAATGTTCCTTTGGAAGTGTTGGTCCTCTGCCTGGCCTCTCCTGCTTGCTGCCAATTCAGCTAAGATAAGTGTTTGCTTCATTTTTTAGACACACTGCTGTGTGTTTATTTTCTGTGCTGATCTTGTTTCTATTTTGTTCCTGCTAGACCGTGCCTGATGTTTTTCTCAGTCTAGTTGGATTCGCTGGAGTCGCAGACATACTCTCCACATCTTTAGTTAGGTGGTGGAGTTTTTGTATTTTTCTGCTGTGGATATTTTGTAGTGTTTTATGCTGACCACATAGTATCCTGTACTGTCCTTTCCTATCTAGGTAGAAGTGGCCTCCTTTGCTTATCCCTGTTTTCTGTCTGCGTGTGTCTTTTCCTCTCCTACTCACAGTCATTATTTGTGGGGGGATACCTATACACGGTGGCGCAGTGGTTAGCACAGCAGCCTTGCAGCGCTGGGGTCCTGGGTTCTAATCCCACCCAGGACAACATCTGCAAAGAGTTTGTATGTTCTCTCCGTGTTTGCGTGGGTTTCCTCCGGGCACTCCGGTTTCCTCCCACATTCCAAAGACATACTGATAGGGATTCTAGATTGTGAGCCCCATCGGGGACAGCGATGATTATGTGTGCAAAACTGTAAAGCGCTGCGGAATATGTTAGCGCTATATAAAAATAAAGATTATTATTATTATTATTATTATTATTATTATTAAGTGGCCTCCTTTGCTTATCCCTGTTTTCTGTCTGCGTGTGTCTTTTCCTCTCCTACTCACAGTCATTATTTGTGGGGGGCTACATATACTTTGGGGTCTACTCTGAGGCAAGTGAGTTTTCCTATTTCCATCTTTAGGGATATTTAGTTCTCTGGCTGTGTCGAGGTGTCTAGGTCTGGTTAGGCACACCCCACGGCTACTTCTAGTTGCGGTGATAGGATCAGGGTTTGCGGTCAGTAAAGTTACCACTGCTCCAGCGAAGGTCATTTCATGCTGCTCCAAGGCCACCTGATCATAACACCAAGTATTTCTACATAGCACCTAAAGTGTTGGCACCCATGTAATTGCTCCAGGAAAATTAAGTATTTCTCCCTGAAAATTATTGCAATTACACATATTTTGTCACATACATTTATTTCCTTTGAGTGTATTGGACCACCAAAAAAAACAGAAGAAAAAATGCATGTTTTGCAAAATTCAAACAAAATTTCAAAAATGTTTTGCGCCTTTCCAAAATTGTGCGTAAACACAGTTTCAAGCATGTGTTGCTAGTTCCAACTCACCTGTGGCAAGTAACAGATGTGGATAAAATGAAAATATCTTTGTGAAATTATGTCCAATTTGCCTTTTTTCTCTGCTTCTTTGTGATGTTTCAGTACACACAAAGGTAAAAAAAACACATGAATAACAAAACGTGAGTAATTACAATAATTTTCTGGAACAATTTCAAGGGTGCCAACATATTCAGCCATGACTACATATGGCTATTACATTCAGCTACACTTCCACTGAAATGATCAAGATCACAACTATATGTAGTGTGGGTCTACTAAAGGTCCCCTTTGCTGCTTTGCTGATTCCTCTGTGAAGCCCATAATCATACTAACCAGCAGAACAGAATACCGCTAATACTTTATATCAGCAGCATGGAAGTGACGTAAAATTTTAAATGGGGAAAAAAATGACAGAATTTTTTTTTTCTAGTCACTCTCATAACGAGTTAATCAAAGTTATTTAATAAATTTTATGTTCCCTGCAAAAATGGTGCCACTGACAAATACAAGTCATTCTTCAAAAAATGAGCTGTTATATGGCAATGCTGAAGAAATGCAATGATAAGAAAAGAAATAGGCCGCCCTGAAGGAGTAATCTACATTCAGTAAAATAAAAATTAAAATAAAGAGAATACTTTTTCAGTGTTTACTTACATTTTATTTCAGCATAAGCTTGCAGGCATTGAAAAAGCAAATACTGCTATGCTTACCATCCCCAGATCCAGCACTACCTCTCCAACATTGTCCCAGTCTTTATTGACAGGGTGCTGCAGTGAAATCATGACTACAGTGCACATCATCACTGCAGCCATTCACCGGGGTAAGTGGATTGTGCAGAAAGTCATGACTACTTTGCACATCTTCACTGTAGCCAATCACTTGGGCATGTGACTTGTGCAGGAAGACTTGACTACATAACACATGATCACCGTGGTCAATCACTAGGATTAGGGGCTTGGGATACAGCCTGTCAATAAACACTTGGGAAGCAGCAAAAAGGCAGCAGTGGAGATGCGGAGACTCAGTCTTGCAGTGTTGCTTTTTACTATGTCTGCAAGCCTATGCTGAAATAAAACAGAATGCCAGACAACCCTTTTAATGCACTGTTATAAGATAATAAACAGTTCTACTGCATCCGACTTACATAGATTTCCACCTATAAAGTCTGAGAATCCGCCAACAAAGTTAGGAGCATGACTAGAACATGACTAATACTGTATATTATAACAAACTTTCACTTTTCACAGAATAAAACAGGAATGGAGCTTCATGTTGGAATGCAGAAATAAAGGAATACCACAGTCTGAATATTTGAAGAATGGGTTTGTAGATACTGAGCTTAAGATATTGGATACACATCAGAGGAATACTTCTATTACCAAAGAAATTCCTCATGAAGCAGAAAGCCATGAAAAACAGAAATTTGTTTTTAACCTTTATGGGTCAGAGTGGCAGGTAGGTTCTTTGATTTCTTTTTTAAAGGGAACCTGTCATCCCCCAGGGCGTTTTTAAGTAAAAGAGCCACCTTCAGCAGCACTAAAGCTGCATTCTGTGAAGGTGGCTCTTATGTTTAGCATCCCTAGGAATGCTGAAATAATCACTTTTATAAATGTGGCGCCATACCTCTATTGAGTCTGGGAGGTATGATTTCTCCCTGACTCAGACGTCCATCATCCCACCGGGCACCGCCTCCTCTCTGCCGTGACGTCACCCGCACCTTCGTGTAGCCGAGGCCCCAGATCCCGCCCCACAGTGTGTTATGATGCATTTACACTGCGGGGCTGGGAATCTTGCGCCTGCGCAGAGGAGCCGATCACCGTGCTCCACTGAAGATAGTGCCAAAGTCTCGCGAGATTTGTGAAGTCTTCACAGAATGCAGCCTTAGTGCTGCTGAAGGTGGCTCTTTTACTTAAAAACGTCCTGGGGGGTGACAGGTTCCCTTTAATATTAATATAGTTGTAGAAATTGGATGTTTTTGATTGTTACTAAAATATATAAATATTCTTGCTATCATAAAGAAGCTTACTGATTCCAACACCCTACTACTAAAATCGTGACTTTGTCATGATGTGTCAGTCAAAGCTTCCTTATTATTATTATTATTACTACTATTTAGTATTATAGCGCCATTTATTCCATGGCGTTTTACATGTGAGGAGTGGTATACATAATAAAAAAGCGTACAATAATCTTAAACAATACAAGTCATGAATGGTACAGTAGGAGAGAGGACCCTGTCCATGAGGGATCAGTCAACAATGGATGGGTGAGGATACAGAAGGTCAGGACAGAGCTAGTCATGCAGCGGTTTGGTGGTTACCATGAACCGGCATAGCTAAACTGATTGTATTTGGCTCTGTATGGCAGAACCATAGGCTCTACATCTGTCTCCGTTCAGAGTAGAAACGGTGCCGCTTACAAATCAATATTTCTTATGAGTATGTAAGAAATGTTGGATTCGTCTTTTCAACCTTTATATAATACTTTTACTTAATAACCCCATACAAAGCATGTATTGCAATGCTTATGTCTGTTCAATACGTTGACTCAGATACTTGCTTTCAGAAGAGTCAGTCCGTCTTTGCTCACACACATAGGACTTGTTACTCTAAGGCCTGGGTTTACTGAGGTTCTAAGAGACACTCTAATGAGGAAGGCAGAGAAACATTGTGTTTTGGGATGTTTTTATCCTGCTATGACACTTCCAGAATGTGCATATCGCTTCAAAGTCTGCTATGAGGCTTCTAAAGGAAGCACTGGGAATCATTTTAAGCAACATATTTTCAGATACAGGGCTCAAGGCTCAGGGAATCTGAAAGTACAAAAGCCACATCAACTAGCTAACTCCAGGTCAAGAGTGTCATAGTCATCACGGAGAGTTTCCTTTAGATCTGACTTCATTATAAGCCAACAGAACAGCAGCAGAGAATGGAGACTGTATCATTACTGCTCTATTCAGCTTGCTAGGATGTATGCAGTGTGTAAATTGTATGACACAGAGAATTATAAAAGATATTCTACATGAGTATGAGATCTGAAGTATGTAAAAAAGATATGAGCAGTCTACATCTACCCCGCTGATGAATGCTCAAGGTGTGGTGAAAGGACAGAATAGGCCCAGGAGTTACTGTTCCAATAGTTTATTGAATGGGAAGTATTTAGTAAGCTACATAATTTACTTTTGGTGGATGAGTCTTTATTTCCTTTACAAATAAGAACCAAGCAAGAAAAGAAGTGTATATTATTATTATTATTATTTATATAGCACCATTAATTCCATGGTTCTGTACATGAGAAGGGGTTGCATACAAAAATATAGATATCATTTACAGTAAACAAATTTACCATGACAGACTGGTGCAGAGGGGAGAGGACCCTGTCCTTGCGGACTTACATTCTACAGGATAGTGGGGAAGAGACAGAAGGTCGGGGTGCAGCAGCTCTGGTGGTGGTGAGGCGGTAGCTCGGGTGGTGGTGAGGCGGCAGAATGGTTATTGTAGACTGCAGGCTTTCCTGAACAGATGGGTTTTCAGGTTCCGTCTGAAGGATCTGAGGGTGGTGGATAATTAGACGTGTTGTGGCGTGGAATTCCAGAGGATGGGGGATATTCGGGAGAAATCTTGGAGGAGGTTGTGTGGGGAATGAATAAGTGTGGAGGAGAGTAGAAGGTCTTGGAAGGATCGAAGATTACGTGAGGGAAGATATTGGGAGATTAGTTCATATTAGTTCATATTAAATGGTCAAGATCACCCAAAATAACACATGAAGCTATGATATAACTCCACAAAAAGGCACAATTAGAGGCAAGTGAGATTGTTGATCCTCAGCACAAGACAGTTTGTGCAGTTTAAGCATAATAAATCAATAAGTAAAAGATAAAAAAATATGTCTTGTAAAGAATAAAGCAGAGAGTTCAAAATGTCAAAATGACAAAGACATGAGGAACAAATGAGCTTGCTAAAGCAAAAGCAATGGAAGGCACAAGCAATTTGGAGACAACAAAAGCTTGATGGCAAGGAGGAGGACCCCACGCGTATCGCCACCTATGTGCGTGGCTTCCTCAGGGGAGAAAGAAAGTGCACTTCTATATTTTATGTTTCATTGTTTATATTTTGGGTGATCTTGACCATTTAATAAACACTTCTTTTCTTGCTTGGTTGTTATTGGTCTTCAGTGTGTGGACAGTGATCCCTGTCATAATTTGTAGTGCCCTCCAGCTTTCTTCACATTTATTTCCTCTACCATTTACAGATAACATCAGAATCAAATCACAATTCATATATTCAAAAAAACACATATGCAAGGTATAATAAAAAGGACACAAGTCTGATTATTTTTCAAAGATGATATTATTTACTTGTAGTAAGCATTCAAACAAGATAGTATAAATGCAAGAACACGGTAATTGCATGGATACAATGCAATTATAGAGCAGGACTATGTTTGCCTGGCAAATTCATCATAATTTGCTCCAGTTCTGCCTTTATTAAGACTAGTGTTTTGCATGCCAGTCTTCGTGAAATATAGCATGCAGTAATATGTACAAAATTCATGAGGAGATGTGCACATCTTAATGAATTTGGTGCATCCTTCAACTGCCATGCTCAAACACCAGAAATATTACCCAAGTCAAGGACCGGTGTACAGTTATTGGGTTTTTCATGCCACTAGTGGCGTAAATTACCATGAATTAGTTGATGATGCTGATTGTCTGAAAATTTTGTTTGAAGGGACCTTGATCACATGGATTTTGGTAGTTGTAGGATTTTTTTTTCATGACAGAGTAATCCACATAGAGCTACAACCTAGTTTAATGTTAATATTTAGTATTTTGAATATATTTTATCACTTTCACTTTCATGGTCTCCAGACCTGTCATGTAATGTATCTCCTGACTTCATATGATATTGGAGGATATGACTCACTGGCATTACTCAGCAGCCGTGTCAATAAATGCCACCTTAACAGTACATGAGGTCAATGACATGCATAAGTAGGTGCAAGGATATCAAGTATGACTAATACCAGCACATACATTAATAGTTGTGCATACTTTTATGCTTGGTAAGTCACCCTGGATGTGTTTGCCAAAATTTGGAACTTGATCTGTTCAACCCCACAAGTGAAGATCAAGACGTGCACTTTACAAAGGAGATGCGGTAACCTGCAAATAAGAGGATAAACAAAGCAACACTCGGTAATGAGATGAATATTTGTATTGTATATGGTAAATGTTCAAATATCTGGTTAATTTATATTCATACAAAGCTATAATACGGACTTCCATATTCTTCATACATCCACCAGGATCTTGATTGACACCGATGTCTCCTTTTAATTCCGTTGCTTTCTCTCATATTTTACATAAACACTGTGGATAGAATCAACTTGTGACAGTGCTGACATTCAAAGTATTTTCAACATATCACTCAAGTAAAACATTGCACATTTTAATAAGTAATTTTAGTGATGTCTTGGGAGTCGGGAAAAGACTGTATTATTAAAATCTATTTACAATACATTTCTTCTCTGGGAATATCAGAAACTTAGACAAGTTTCCATAAATTTAAAATATTTCACAGCAGTAACATTTACAGGAGCACAGAATCTTGCAATCCAATGTTTAGGGTGTTAAGGAATAGTAACATTATATTTGTGAATGAAAGAATTTTAGAGAGGCTTTCAGAGCAAATAGAAAGTGGCAAATGATCAGTACAAGCCCTTTTCTGAATACAGATCCCTAGGCATTCATTAGAAATCCCTAGTGGCCTGAGATATACTCAATAGCTAGAATTGAGCAAATTCAATGTGAATTTATGAACTTCACATTTACCGGCAATTTGAAACAATGTGTTTAGATTTTCTCCAATCACCAAAAATTTGCCTGAATCACCAAAAAAGTGCCCGGTGATGCTCTGGGAAAAGAGACTAGGGGACAGAACAGAAACAAGTGTCCATGAAGGAATGGAAATTCCAATCGGCATTCAGTAAAGTGAACCTGACAGTTGATACGTGCCTGATCCACAGTCAGCTTGTATCAGACCCTGGCTATATGATCTCAATCACGTATGTTTAACTTTGAAACACTGTAAAGTTTAATAGAAAAACATACTTTATATGCCACCAGAGACCAAGTTGGGATGAAGACTAGTCGGATAGGCTGGTATCCATTGGTTTCTCTCCTCCCCCTTTCTTGGATTTACAGGTCTCTCCCTATGTGCATATACAGTATAGGGAGAGACCGGACACTGTAGGGCAGCAGGTGAGAAGAAGTCACCAGGGATCCATTAGTCTAACCAGTCTTCAGTATGGCTCAGTTCCAAGTGGCTTTTAAAGTATGTTTTCAAAGTCAAATATATCTGCCTAAGATTATACAGCCAACGCTTGATACATGCTGCTCAACGATTGCACAGCACGTATCAATTGTCAGGTTCACTTTAAGTTTAAAGATGGCGGAGGAGATGAACTGAGCTGAACACTGACTCTAGATGATAGTTTCGCTGTCAGAGGCTACCATTTTGCAAACTGCAGAAAATAGTTTCAGCCCCAAAAGGTTTACACTCCCTGACAGAAGTTATGTCGTATATCCATGTTATGTAAATAAAAGCTTATAACCTGACATTAAATTCATCCATTGGTTGTATAAATTATTCTTTTGAAAGCTGAAACCCTCCGAAATGTGGTTTAGGTTAATAAAATGAATTGGCATCAATGCAGAAATATTGATCAGTTAATGGACACAAAATGGTCAGATTTTGGCAAGACAAAAGTTTTGTCGCCCACAGAAAGTAATGTGATATTCAAACAAATAATTAACTTAAAATACAAATATATGTTGCATAACATTGGTGAATGAAGTTGTGGTTCTATTAGAGTCACATTTAATATTTTGTGTGACTTCCACGAGCTTGAAGGACTGCATCCATCCGGTTCACCAATGATTCATACAATTTATTAATGAAGTCATCAGGAATAGCAAAGAATGCAGTCTTACATGCCTCCCATAGTTCATCTAAATTCTTTGGATTTGTCTTCCAAGCTTCCTCTTTCACCCTACCTCAAACGTGCTCAATGATGTTCATGTCTGATGACTGGGCTGGCCAGTCCTTGAGCACCTTGATCTTTTTTGCCTAGAGGAACTTTGTTGTAGAGATGGATGTATGAGATGGAGCACCATCCTGATGCAGAATTTGACCCCTTTTATGATTTGGAATATAAGGGGTAGCTAATACTTCTTGGTATTTTAGGCTATTGATATTGCCTACCACCTTGCATATGTTTTGCACACCTCCATACTGAATGTAACCCCAGACCATGATCTTTCCACCACCAAAGTTAACTGTTTTCTGGGTGTATTTTGGATCCATACAGGCTCCAGTAGGTCTCCTGCAGTATTTGCGGCGGCTGTGGTCTAATTCTACTGAAGAGTCATCAGAGAAATCCACCTTTTGCCACTTTTCCAGCGTCCATCTGTTTAGCAGGCTGTTGGACTTTGCAAATGCCACACGGTTTTTTTTTTGCATTTTGTTTAGTTCTGGCTCCTGGGCTCTGATTCAGCCATGGAGGCCATTTTGAGACAGAATCCTACAAACTGTTCTAGTTGACACAGGGACTTGAGGTGACCAGGCCTGTTGGAGCTCTGCTACAGTGGAAGAGGGGCTTGCTTTGGATTTTCTAACCAACAAACCTTCCTCCGGAGCAGTTGTCTTGCGGGGACTGCTGGACTTGGGTTTGTCAAACACATCTCCTGTCTCTTCAAATATTTTTTAATTCTTTGTACTTGATGCTAAGACACATTAAAGGTGCCAGCCACCTCTGCAGTGGATCTGTTCTTCAGCCTCTTGATAATCCAAGCTTTGGTCGCAGGGTAGATTTTTAGCATGTTGTCAGAGCTCAAGTTGCAGTTCAAGTGAATGTCTGGGGTGCTGGGATTCTTTTTATACACACACACTAGATAACCGATCATTTACTGAGTACAGGTGAGGATGTAAACTAGAATTGGGTGCATTATATGACCAGGCGACAAAACTTTCGTCTTGCCAAAATCTGACCATTCTGTGTCCATTATCTGATCAATATTTCTGCATTGATGCCAATTTATTTTCTTAACCTAAACCACATTTTGGAGGGTTTCAGCATTCAAAAGAATAATTTATACAACCAATGGATGAATTTAATGTCAGGTTATAAGCTTTTATTTACATAACATGGATAAGCGACATAACTTCTGTCAGGGAGTGTGTTAGGAGTCAAGTTTCCTCTGCTGCACAGGGGGAATCTCGATCCATCTCCGCTGCGGTCTCCCATTCTCCTCCAGCCGCAGTGGAGTCTGCTCAGCAGGGACGTCGATCCCAGCGTCTCGCTCAGTCTGACTCTGTGAGAAGAGTTACTGCTGCTTCTCCTGCTTCTGCCTTTAAAGCCAATACTGGTCAGCAGCGAGCGGACTTCTCTGGGACTAAGTCCTTATCTGCACACACTGAGCATGCCCAGGGCAAGATCTCCCGTTGGAGATCGAGGGTCATGTGCTCAGGCTCTGCGGCACATTCCATTGGTCCTCTTGGCTGGTCTTGGAAGGGCAAAAGTTCTATAGCCACTTCCTGTGCTGCAGCTATATAAACGGCGCATGACCGCACGGCCATGCGCTAGTATCAAGTCATATGTGCTTTGCGCCAGTTTGGTTAAGCATAAGTGTGTTCAGGGACCCGGCTGAAATAAGCCCCTAGAATACCGGCACCTCCGGTGAGGAGATTGTATGCGTGTGTTCAGGGACCCGGCTGAAATAAGCCCCTAGAATACCGGCTTCTCCGGTGAGGAGATTGCGTGTTGCTTAACCACAGACTGCTATCAGCTTGGCAGTAAGCTTGTGCTCCTGTGAGGCTAACAGGGCGCAGTGCTTTCCTCTCGCGGCTGCTCTGTGAGGTAACAGAGCTAGTCTATACCGCCATATTGTGCCGCCATTCACTAGCAGCAGGTTCTTCCTGCACGGTGGACCCCGGGCTGCGAACGCACCTTCTATAATAAATATCTATTTCTACTCGGTGCGTTCCGCTAGCCCTAACATAATACTAGCGCCAGGGTCTGGCTAGTAAATGGCGGACGGTCAGCGTCTACAGCAGTACATCCAGCAGCTGGAGGGTAGGTTGGCGGCTCTCGAGCGCACAACCTCAGCTGTGGACGTTACTGCTGTCGCTGTTCACGCTGCAAGTGCAGCTGCAGCCAGTTTGTCCGCTGCCACCCCTGCTCCGACCTTGTCCCGTCTTCCGCTTCCAGACAAGTTTGCTGGTGACAGTAAGCTATGTCGGGGATTCGTGAGCCAGTGCTCCATACATCTCGAGCTGCTGGCTGCACGTTTTCCTACGGAACGGGCGAAAGTGGGATTCATTATAGCTCTCTTGTCGGGCAGGGCGTTGGAGTGGGCAACGCCGCTTTGGGAACGTGGTGATCGTGTGGTACAGAGTGCTCCAATCTTCCTGGACGCTCTGAGGCAGGTCTTTTTGGGACCTCGTGTCACCCACGATACCGCGCTCCAATTGTTGGCAATTACTCAGGCTTCGTCCATGGTCAGCCAGTTCGCCATCCTATTCCGGACTCTAGCTTCTGAGCTGGAATGGCCGGATAAAGTCCTTATTCCGGTGTTCTGGAAAGGACTGGCAGATCATGTGAAGGACGCCTTGGCCACCAGGGAGATTCCCGCCACACTGGAGGAGCTTATTACTATAGCTACCCGCATCGATCTCCGTTTTAACGAGCGGAGGTTGGAGCGAATCCAGTGTAGGCAGAGGTTTCGGCTGGCTCCCACCTTTGCCAAACCTCTAGAATCTCCTGTTATGGCGTCCGACTCCCATGAGGCCATGGAGGTTTCTCGAGCGGGACCTAGGTCTCAGACCGCTCGAGTACCTGTGGTATGTAAAAATTGCCAGCAACCGGGACATTACGCTAATAAATGTCCACGGCGGTCGGGAAAACGATCGCGTCTAGTGACCATTGGAGGAGGTTCACTGGACACTGCGGCATTTTCCTCAAAATTGTCCTTTAAAGGGACAATCCTGTTAGGCACATCCACTCTTTCAGTAGAGCTTTGTGTGGATTCAGGAGCAGAGGGAAATATTATGTCTTCTGCTTTTGCTCTGCGCCACGCAATACCTCTGGTTATGCTTGCCAAACCAGTAACTGTTAGAGTGGTGAATGGGTCGACACTTCCATTACAGATCACACATCAGACTGTCCCTTTCACGTTAGCCATGTCCCCATCCCACCAGGAGATTATTTCCCTTCTTGTCCTTCCCGAGGGAATGGATGAGATTCTGCTGGGAATACCCTGGCTCCGTTTCCACTCCCCACATATTGAGTGGACCTCTGGGAGGATATTGGGTTGGAGTGAATCCTGTAAGGGCAGATGTGTGAAAGAGTGTGTGACGCCCAAGAGACTGGGATACCCAGCACCGGACCAATGGGGTCTGTCTCTTGAGGGGGATGTCACGGGTGGCTTGACCCGGTGCTGTGGCCTCAGGCAATGCACAGTGTAAGGGGTATCGTGAGGGGACAGGCACTTACTTGATCAGCAGCAGGTTCTCCCAGCAGTGATGATCCCGATCCTGGATAGATGGCTATTGTCCAAATGAAAGACTGAGGCACTGAAACGTTTAACCAGTTTACTTTAACATAAAAGGATTTACAACCAGTCCTGTCACCGGAGTCTGTATGGGAACTCTGAGTTACTTTGACCCTGCCGGGGTCTTCGCCTCTTATTGTGCGCAATTTCTGTGTGGCCCTGCTGCTGTATGTGAACTGGCTGCCAGCCCAATCTGTCCCCTCCGGGTCCTGGTTCGACGGGCAACCCGAGTCCTTTTATCGGCTTACCCCCTCCGGGAGTACCGCTGAACTCTGTGTCTGTTGCTGCGTCCGGCCCTAGTGAAGCTGATATCACCTCACGTTTTTCCGGTTGCTGTATTATATATAATGAATACAGCCACGGATCCGGTATCCGTCTTTGCGCCTGTTCTGGGTAGTGATTAATGCTACCCGGTTCTCACAATGTCCCTTTTCTCTGTCCCTCTTCTCCTCAGGCCGGTGATTTGGGCCTGGAAACCGTCATAGGGCTGTTAGAAATTCAGCTGTATGACCTCTCACTATCAGCTCCTTAGCCCAACTGCCATTTCTT
Organism: Ranitomeya imitator; assembly: GCF_032444005.1. NCBI lineage: Eukaryota > Metazoa > Chordata > Amphibia > Anura > Dendrobatidae > Ranitomeya > Ranitomeya imitator. Next base: position 388,323,774 of record NC_091282.1, read on the forward strand.
CTCTCAGAGCAGAATGGATTAAGGGGAGTCTCTGGAGCTCCCCCTTCTGGCCGGAGGTGGTAGTGCAGTTTTGCTATTTTAGTATTTGTGTCTAGTGTCAGTAACTATTTTTGTGGCAAATACCCCTAGGGGTGCCACATTCCCCCTTAGTTAAGAACAGTACTCCGGGACTGTGGGACGATAACATTTTGAAATAACAATTAATATGTACAGAGTCTTAAAAATGAAAAGTCACAAAAACCACTCAAGGAAACAAAAATAGAGTTCTGTAAAAAGTCACTTCAAATAGCGTCCATTAATACAGTTCTACCCTTGAAGGTACTCAATATAAAGTCTAAAGAAAGTTCAAAAAGAGCAAAAAGCAAAGTTCAAAAAGCAGTCTTTCCGGAGCTTTGATTTAGTGCCTCCGGGCTGATAACAAGTTCAAGAATATGCAAGAAGTTCATACAGACAAGTCTCTGTAGGTACTGGGCTTAAACGTTGCAGACTGATAACAATGACTATACTACATTTTCTGTTTAACTATATACGGCATAACATATATACAATTCACATTATGAGCTTTATAGTTGGTAATCTGCATACCTGGCCGGTAATTGACCCTGGGTACTACGCTGTGATCTACGTAATAGCGGTGTCTCTTCATGTGGTGTACTACTGTCTACTGCGGATGTAGTATCTGCCTGCTCTGCTAAAGATAATTCCACGACTATGGAGTTGGCAAGTCCACCGTGAATGGGATTACTCTGACCAGGAATCTGTTCTTCCTGGCCTGGAACCTCCTGTAGTACGGGGTCAGCCTCTTCCTGTCTTGGGACTTCTGGTATTGGGTTCGGTGTTGGGTAAAAGGCCACCATGGGAACCACTACTGCACCATGGTATGTTAGTAGGGTTTTGGGAAAGTCTCCTATACAGGTGTGATACACTTCCTCTTCTTTTTCCTTTACTGGTTGAACCTGTATGGGTTGAATAACTTCTGGTTCTGGCTGGACAACGTCTGGCTCTTTCAATGCTTCCGGACATAATTTAAGATTGTCTCTTGACACTAGTACAGATGTTAAGCCTCCGTTTTTGCTAATGAGACACATTTTAGGATTATCCACTCTTGTTGGTAAAACTGTGTAGGGTACGGCTTCCCACTGATTGTCCAGTTTATTGGTTCGACGATTTCTCTTGAGCACTTGGTCACCCGGTCTTAATGGGGTCGCTAGAGCATTCTGGTTGAAAGTTCGCTCTTGTCTTTCTCTAGTTTGCTGAAGGCTTCTTTCCACACTCTCTTGCACTTGGCGATACTGCTTTTGCCGTATGATATCCCAATTGGAGTCTTGGACTTCTGCGTCTGGTTTCAGAATTCCCATTTCTAGATCGATTGGTAATTGGCCGGGTCTTGCACGCATAAGGTAAGCTGGGGTGCAATTGGTGGAGCTCACCGGGACATGATTATACAGATCCACCAAGTCAGGCAATTTCTCTGGCCATTGATTCCTTTCTGTCTCAGGTAAAGTCTTTAGTAGTTCTATTACAATATGGTTCATCTTCTCGCATAAGCCGTTTGTTTGTGGATGATAGGCCGTCGTCCGGATCTTTTTGCAACCATACATATTACAGAATTCTCTGAAGATCTCTGATTCAAAGGCTGTACCTTGGTCGGTGAGAACCTGTTCCGGATATCCATGGGGTCTACAAAAGTACGTTTGGAACGCTTTGGCTGCTGTTTTTGCTGTCAGATCTTTTACGGGTACTACTACCAAGAAGCGTGAATAATGGTCCACTATGGTCAAGGCATAGACATAGCCGGACCGGCTTGGTATTAACTTCACGTGGTCTATGGCTACAAGTTCAAGTGGTTGTTTGGTGATTATGGGCTGCAGTGGTGCTCTTTGGTTCTTTTGATCGTTTCTTCTGAGGTTGCACGGGCCACAATTTCTGCACCACTGTTCGATTGATTTTCTCATCCCGACCCAATAAAATCTTTCTCTTAGAAGTACTTCTAACTTTTTCCAACCAAAGTGACCAGCACCATTATGGTAAGCTTCGAGGACCATCTTGACATCTTGTTTAGGCACGATAATCTGCCAAACCAATTCATGTGTTTTCGGATTGGTGTACCTTCTACAGAGCTTCCCTTGATACAGGAACATTTTGCCTCTCTCTTTCCAGAGTTGATGCGTCTCTTCTGGGGCATCCTCATCGGGATATGCACTTTGCTCAGTTAACAGTTCCTTCACCAACTTCACAGCCGGATTGCTGTCCTGGGTGTCAGCCCATCTATGGTGTGCTAACGGATTAAAATTCACCTCTTGTTGTTTCTGATAGGTACTTGACTGATGATGTTTTGCCTTGGGATGATGGAAGGCTGGTAGTTCAATTTCTTCAAGCTCCCCTGTTTCTTCTTCTACATCTCTCAAGTGTGGCATCCGGGATAGGGCATCGGCATTTCCATTCTTGCGACCTGCTCGATACTTGATCTTGAAGTTGTAATTAGATAACCGGGCTATCCATCGCTGTTCTAACGCACCTAATTTGGCTGTGTCCAGGTGGGTCAACGGATTGTTGTCAGTATAGACAATAAATTCTGCAGCGGCCAGATAGTGTTTGAAACGTTCCGTCACAGCCCAAACTACTGCCAGTAGTTCCAATTTGAAGGAGCTATAATTTTCTGGATTTCTTTCAGTAGGCCGGAGCTTTCTACTTGCAAAGGCGATGACTTTCTCCCAACCTTCTTGCTTTTGTGACAGCACCGCTCCTAGTCCCACATTACTGGCATCGGTGTAGAGGATGAAAGGTTGATGGTAATCTGGGTATGCCAGAACCTCTTCTCCGGTTAGTGCCTTCTTTAGTTGTTCAAAGGAGTCTTCCCTTTCGTCGTTCCACTGGAAAGGAGGGTTTCGGTTTGAAGGTTTCTTCGTCTGCACTACCAAGGCGTCTTGCAAGGGTGCTGCCAACTTGGTAAATCCTTTTATAAATCTGCGATAGTAACCCACCAATCCCAGGAATTGCCTCACTTCTTTTGCGCTGGTATGTCTCGGCCAATCCCCTATGGCGGTTATTTTCTCGGGATCCGGTGCTACTCCCTCCAAACTCACGATGTGTCCCAGGTACTGTACCTTTGGCTTGAGAAGGTGACATTTGGATGGCTTGATTTTCATGCCATACCTGGATAAGGCTTCGAACACTTCTGCCAAGTCTTTTAAGTGTTGTTCGTAAGTCTTTGAGTAGACGATCACATCATCTAGGTACAGGAGGACGGTCTCGAAGTTCTTGTGTCCGAGGCAGCATTCCATCAGCCGCTGGAAGGTACCGGATGCATTGCAGAGTCCGAACGGCATGCGATTAAATTCACTTAGACCCATTGGTGTGGTGAATGCCGTCTTTTCCTTATCTCTCTCAGCCACAGGGACTTGCCAATACCCGCTTGTTAAGTCTAAGGTGGAAAAATAATTAGCAGATTTCAAAGCAGTCAAGGACTCTTCTATCCTAGACAAAGGGTAGGCATCTTTATGGGTGATGTTATTAATCTGCCGGTAGTCTACGCACATTCTCATAGTTCCATCCTTTTTTTTGACAAGCACTAGAGGGGCCGCCCAGGGGCTACAGCTGTCTCTTATTACCCCGGCCTGTTTCATCTCCCTCAGCATATCTTTTGCACATTGATAGTGAGCGGGCGGTATGGGTCTTTATCTTTCTTTTATTGGGGGATGGTCACCTGTGGGGATTGTGTGTTCTACCCCTTCTATCCGTCCGAAGTCCAATGGGTGTTTACTGAAGACTTGTTCATATTCCATCACTAGCCTATACACCCCTTGTTTTTGATGGGTAGGTGTTGAATTTATGCCCACGTGTAGCTGTTGGCACCAATCCTCCAATTCTCCGTCTGAGCCGTTGCCTTCCATCTGACAGGTTGGTTCTAAGGGCTCAATGGTTGTGATGGCATTGTTGTCAACAGTATATAGCTTTGCCACTGTAGCATACCTCGGCAAAGTGACCTCTTCCTCTCCACAGTTCAAAAGTCGTACCGGCACTTGTCCCCGGTGTACCTCGACTACCCCTCGTGCTGTGAGTATAGTGGGCCTGCTGTCGGTGTACACTGGTTCTATTAAGGCTTGATAATCTCGTCCCTTAGTACCAATGGCTGCTCTACACCATACCAGCATTTCTGTTTTTGGTGGGATTACAATAGACGTTGGATCACTTACCCTCACACTGCCGATTTCTCCACCTGCAACTTCTACCTGTTGCCTTAACATCAATACTTTTATTTCCCTTTGGAGAACTCTCTGCTGGCAGGATTGGGCAGTTTCAGCAATTTGCTGTAAGACAGAAATAACTTCGGAAAAGCAGTTCTCTAACACATTCATTCCTATCAATACAGTTGGTTCACAGTTCCGCCGGTCAACATCAACAACAATTATACCCTGTTTCTTCAATTCTACTTTACCAATCTTTATGGTCATCTCCCTGAATCCTAGTTTCGGTACCAACTTACCATTACTAGCCCATATATCTAGTTCAACATCAGAGGGCCCTTTATCAATATCTGTATCAGCCCAGTACCTCTTATAAAGGATATACGGTATAGATGAAATCTGGGAACCTGTGTCCAGCAAAGCATTGAGGGGAATTCCGTCCAGCACGATAGGGATAATGGGTCGTCCTCCGATGTACCTGTCGTGCCAGGGTGTTGGGCCTTGAAAGTTCATTCCTGCGAAGCGGCCCGCATTCCCAGGGGATTCCCGTTTAAATCACAATCTCGTGCAAAGTGGCCTGGCTGCTGGCAACGGCGGCAAATGGGCTGTCCATCCGGTTGGTAGCGGTCGCGGGGTCGTCCTCTCCATGTCGGGTATCTCCGGGGTCTCATCCATGGAACATCCTCTCTACGGTTTGCCAACTCCATCTTGGGTCCTCTCATCTCCTGCATGGTTTTAGCCATTGAAGCAACAACATCAGTTAAAGAGTCAAGCTTTTGTTGAAGAGCCTCATTAGTACTGGACCCCAGGGGCTTAGCAATGGCCCCGGACATAGCTGATGTCACTGGCACTCCCTGTTGTTGAGGTGCCTCTGCCATGGGTTGCGCAGGATCCTGATCCCGAGGTGCCTCTGCCAGCTGGAGACGTATAGCGCTCTCCTTTAATTGGGCAAATGTCAATTCAGGGTTCTTAAAAACAAGCATGCTCACATGCCCCCGGTGAGAAGGGGTGTAGAGTCTCTCAATAAATTGATCTCTTAGCAGTTTATCCGCTCCGGTGTTAAAAATGGGTTCAGCCAGTGTAAGTGATTTAAGGGCTTCCTGCAGGTTTAAGGCAAAGTCTCTAACGCCCTCATTAGCTTTTTGTTTGCAATTAAAGAATCGTATTTTAGCTTTGTTGCTGGCAGTGGTTTCAAATGTAGCTTTTAATCCAGCAAATATGCGTTCAACAGTGTCTTTTAGATCAGCCCATGCTGTGACTTCTCGCTTAGCATGGCCACTTAACTGCATCATCAGGAGACTAACACGCTGAACTTCACCCACGGGGAACATGTCAAAATGGGCCAGCATCTTTTCTCTGAAATTTTCAAGGGTATTAGGCTCACCTTCATACATTGGAAGCCACGGGCCACCCGGGGTATATGGTATATGGCATCAGCACCGGCATGATGGGCGCCACTCCTTGCACCGCTGCGCTGCCGGACTCTCTATTGACACTCTGTCTTTCAGCTGCATTAGCGTTGCCGGGTGCTGCGGCATACTGTGCCCCCTTAGTTAATCCGGACACTTCCGGTCCTCCGCTTCCGTTGGGATAGTGTAGATTCGTTCCGCTGTGCAGCAGGATTGGTTTTCCCCTTACTCTGACGTCAGAGCGCTCACCTTGGTGCCGCCCACAATGACACGCCCCCTGCTGCTACCGCCCGCCACGCGCTCTGTAATGGCGGATTCTGAAGTTTTTCAGTTAGACTGGGGCTCAGGTAATGGCGTAACTCAATTAACAGTCTCGTGCCTAACGGTTATGAGGTGATCTTTATTCCATTATAACCAATGGGGAAAAGTCACTTTCAATAGTTTTTAATGGGAAATGGAATTTTCTTAATAAAGTCAATTTTCAAGATTTTTCATTCAAGTTTTCAAAGTTTTGGGCTCCAATCACGGCACACAATACCCGGTATATGGGCTGGCTCGATCCTGTTCGTGACGCCAATTGTGACGCCCAAGAGACCGGGATACCCAGCACCGGACCAATGGGGTCTGTCTCTTGAGGGGGATGTCACGGGTGGCTTGACCCGGTGCTGTGGCCTCAGGCAATGCACAGTATAAGGGGTATCGTGAGGGGACAGGCACTTACTTGATCAGCAGCAGGTTCTCCCAGCGGTGACGATCCCGATCCTGGATAGATGGCTATTGTCCAAATGAAAGACTGAGGCACTGAAACGTTTAACCAGTTTACTTTAACATAAAAGGATTTACAACCAGTCCTGTCACCGAAGTCTGTATGGGAACTCTGAGTTACTTTGACCCTGCCGGGGTCTTCGCCTCTTATTGTGTGCAATTTCTGTGTGGCCCTGCTGCTGTATGTGAACTGGCTGCCGGCCCAATCTGTCCCCTCCGGGTCCTGGTTCGACGGGCAACCCGAGTCCTTTTATCGGCTTACCCCCTCCGGGAGTACCGCTGAACTCTGTGTCTGTTGCTGCGTCCGGCCCTAGTGAAGCTGATATCACCTCACGTTTTTCCGGTTGCTGTATTATATATAATGAATACAGCCACGGATCCGGTATCCGTCTTTGCGCCTGTTCTGGGTAGTGATTAATGCTACCCGGTTCTCACAATGTCCCTTTTCTCTGTCCCTCTTCTCCTCAGGCCGGTGATTTGGGCCTGGAAACCGTCATAGGGCTGTTAGAAATTCAGCTGTATGACCTCTCACTATCAGCTCCTTAGCCCAACTGCCATTTCTTCTTTCAGAGCAGAATGGATTAAGGGGAGTCTCTGGAGCTCCCCCTTCTGGCCGGAGGTGGTAGTGCAGTTTTGCTATTTTAGTATTTGTGTCTAGTGTCAGTAACTATTTTTGTGGCAAATACCCCTAGGGGTTGCCACAAGTGCGTTCAGGTTTCCACCACTGAGATACCCGCAGATCTCTCTACTCTCCCCAAATACTATTGGTCTTATGCAGACGTCTTCTCCAAAAAGGCCGCGGAGACCCTTCCGCCTCACCGTCCCTATGACTGTCCTATAGATCTCTTGCCTGGAGCAGAACCTCCTCGGGGACGTGTCTATCCCCTCTCTCTCCCGGAAACGGAGGCTATGTCCCAATACATCCAGGAGAATTTGGCAAGAGGATTTATTAGGAAGTCAGTGTCACCAGCAGGGGCAGGGTTCTTCTTCGTACAGAAGAAGAATGGAGAATTGCGTCCTTGCATAGACTACAGGGGTCTTAATGCCATCACCGTTAAGAATAAGTACCCGCTGCCCCTGATTTCTGAGCTTTTTGATAGGCTACGGGGAGCTAAGGTATTTACCAAATTAGACCTGCGGGCAGCTTATAATCTGATTCGCATTCGTGAGGGGGACCAATGGAAGACGGCGTTTAACACCAGAGATGGGCACTATGAGTATCTGGTGATGCAATTCGGGCTCTGTAATGCCCCAGCCGTTTTCCAAGACTTTGTCAACGACATCTTCCGGGATATGCTTTCCACCTCGGTCGTAGTCTATCTGGATGATATTCTCATCTTCTCTCCAGATATTGACTCCCACCGGAGAGATGTTGGCAGAGTCTTCGACCTCTTACGGGCAAACTCTCTTTACGCAAAGTTGGAGAAGTGTGTGTTTGAGCAGGAGTCTTTACCTTTCCTGGGCTATATCATCTCTGCCCAGGGATTGGCTATGGATCCTGCCAAACTACAGGCTGTGATGGACTGGCAAGAACCTCATTCACTTAAAGCGGTGCAGCGCTTTATGGGGTTCATTAATTATTACCGCCAGTTCATTCCTCATTTCTCAACTTTGGTGGCTCCCTTGGTAGCCCTCACCAAGAAGGGAGCAAATCCCAAAGTGTGGTCTGAAGAGGTCTCCAGGGCCTTTTCTTCTACTAAGTCTCATTTTGCTAGCGCTCCCATCCTACATCGTCCCGATGTCGATAAGCCGTTTATAATGGAGGTGGATGCCTCTTCCGTTGGTGCTGGAGCAGTCCTCTTCCAAAAGGATGCTCAAGGTCGGAAGCATCCGTGCTTCTTCTTCTCCAAGACCTTCACACCAGCGGAGAGGAATTATTCCATCGGGGACAGGGAGTTGCTAGCGATGAAATTGGCTTTCTCTGAGTGGAGACATCTCTTGGAGGGGGCTCGTTTTCCCTTTCAAGTATTTACAGACCACAAAAATTTGCTATATTTGCAAACAGCCCAGCGGCTAAATTCTCGCCAGGCCAGATGGTCCTTATTCTTCTCCCGATTCCACTTCACCCTTCATTATGTCGCTGGGGAGAAGAACATTCGAGCTGATGCTCTTTCTCGCTCTGTTGTGTCATCTGAGGAGGAGGAAGGAGAGCCTCGGCTTATTGTTCCTTCTGAGAGCTTGAGAACCGTGGCTCCGGTGTCGCTTGAGTCTGTGCCTCCGGGCAAGACTTTTGTGCCCATAAATTTGAGACCGGAGGTTCTCTCTTGGGCTCATTCCTCCAGGGTGGGTGGACACTTTGGGACAAAAAGGACATCTGAGCTGCTGGCGAGGACGTACTGGTGGCCGCATATGCTGCGAGATGTCAGAGATTACGTTCTGGCGTGTGTCTCATGCGCCAAAAATAAGTCTCCTCGACAACGGCCGTCTGGGTTACTCTATCAATTGCCGGTGGCAGACAGGCCCTGGGAGATGGTCGGGATGGACTTTGTAGTGGGTTTGCCCAAGTCTCGCGGCTGTACCATCATTTGGGTTATTACTGATCATTTCTCGAAAATGGTGCACTTGGTGCCGCTCCCACGTTTACCTTCTGCACGGGCCTTGGCAGCGTTGTTCATAAGACACATCTTCCGCCTACACGGCATGCCAGACAAAATTGTCAGTGACCGGGGTCCCCAGTTTGCGTCTCGGTTCTGGAGAGAGCTTTGTCGTCTTCTCAGCATTGAGTTAAATCTCTCTTCCGCATATCATCCCGAGACGAATGGGTTGGTAGAGAGGGCCAATCAGACTCTGGTCACATACCTGTGACATTTTGTTTCAGCCAGGCAGGATGACTGGGCATCCTTGCTATCATTTGCAGAGTTTGCACTGAACAATGCCGTAGCTGACTCCACTGGACAAACGCCATTCCTCCTCAACTATGGTCAGCATCCGCGGGTACCTGTGCCTATGCCCGTGTCTTCCGCCGACTTCAGGGTGGCAGACTGGGCTGTGGAGGCACGGGATATTTGGGATCGCACTCAGGATGCCATTCGGGCCTCCAAGGAGAGAATGAGGTCCTCCGCCGATGCACATCGGCGCCCCGCTCCGACCTTTGCTCCTGGCGACTTGGTGTGGCTCTCCGCCCGTAACATCAGGCTGCGAGTTGAGTCCACTAAGTTTGCTCCTCGCTACTTGGGTCCATTCAAGGTCCTCGAACAGGTTAATCCTGTGGTCTATCGTTTGGCCCTTCCGCCACGCCTGGGTATCACCGACACCTTTCATGTGTCCCTCTTGAAACCCGTGTATATGTCCCGAGTCATCTGCTGGGACATCGGGTTTGTCTACAGACGATTACGAGGTAAACGCTATTTTGGGGTGCAAGGTGGTACGTGGCAAAAATTTTTATTTGGTGGACTGGAAGGGTTACGGCCCTGAGGATAGGTCCTGGGAGCCTGCTGAGCACATTCGGGCTCCGCAGCTCATTGCTGCCTTCGAACATAGCGAGGCCCAAGGAGGGGGGGGCCCTAGGAGGGGGGGTAATGTTAGGGGTCGAGTTCCTGCCTCTGCACAGGGGGAATCTCGGGCCATCTCCGCTGCGGTCTCCCATTCTTCTCCTGCCACAGTGGAGCCTGCTCTGCGGAGACGTCGATCCCAGCGTCTCGCTCAGTCTGACTCTGTGCTAAGATTTACTGCTGCGTTTCCTGCTTCTCCCATTGAAGTCAGTGCTGGGCAGCAGCGAGCGGACGTTTCTGGGGCTAAGTCCTGCTTTTCACATTCTGAGCATGCCCTGAGTAAGATCTCTCATTTTGTTTCTGCCAGGCAGGATGACTGGGCATCTTTATTACCATGGGCAGAGTTCGCCCTTAACAACGCTGTAGCCGACTCCACCGGTCAGACTCCATTCCTCCTTAATTACGGCCAGCATCCGCGGGTTCCTGTGCCTATGCCCGTGTCCTCTGCTGACTCCAGGGTGGCAGACTGGGCAGTGGAGGCACGGGACATTTGGGACCGCACTCAGGATGCCATTCGGGCCTCGAAGGAGAGAATGAGGTCCTCCGCCGATGCACATCGGCGCCCTGCCCCGACCTTTGCTCCTGGCGATTTAGTGTGGCTCTCCGCTCGTAACATCAGGCTGCGTGTAAAGTCCACTAAGTTTGCACCTCGCTACTTGGGCCCCTTCAAGGTCCTCGAACAGGTTAATCCTGTGGTCTACCGTCTGGCCCTTCCTCCACGCCTTGGTATCACCGACACCTTTCATGTGTCCCTCCTTAAGCCCGTATACATGTCCCGGTTTTCTGAGTCATCTGCCGAGACATCGGGTTCGTCTACGGACGATTTCGAGGTGAACGCTATTTTGGGGTGCAAGGTGGTGCGTGGTAGAAAATTTTATTTGGTGGACTGGAAGGGTTATGGCCCAGAGGACAGGTCCTGGGAGCCTGTTGAGCACATTCGGGCTCCGCAACTCATTGCTGCCTTCGAACGTAGCGAGGTCCAAGGAGGGGGGGGCCCTAGGAGGGGGGGTAATGTTAGGAGTCGAGTTTCCTCTGCTGCACAGGGGGAATCTCGATCCATCTCCGCTGCGGTCTCTCATTCTCCTCCAGCCGCAGTGGAGTCTGCTCAGCAGGGACGTCGATCCCAGCGTCTCGCTCAGTCTGACTCTGTGAGAAGAGTTACTGCTGCTTCTCCAGCTTCTGCCTTTAAAGCCAATACTGGTCAGCAGCGAGCGGACTTCTCTGGGACTAAGTCCTTATCTGCACACACTGAGCATGCCCAGGGCAAGATCTCCCGTTGGAGATCGAGGGTCATGTGCTCAGGCTCTGCGGCACATTCCATTGGTCCTCTTGGCTGGTCTTGGAAGGGCAAAAGTTCTATAGCCACTTCCTGTGCTGCAGCTATATAAACTGCGCATGACCGCACGGCCATGCGCTAGTATCAAGTCATATGTGCTTTGCGCCAGTTTGGTTAAGCATAAGTGTGTTCAGGGACCCGGCTGAAATAAGCCCCTAGAATACCGGCACCTCCGGTGAGGAGATTGTATGTGTGTGTTCAGGGACCCGGCTGAAATAAGCCCCTAGAATACCGGCTTCTCCGGTGAGGAGATTGCGTGTTGCTTAACCACAGACTGCTATCAGCTTGGCAGTAAGCTTGTGCTCCTGTGAGGCTAACAGGGCGCAGTGCTTTCCTCTCGCGGCTGCTCTGTGAGGTAACAGAGCTAGTCTATACCGCCATATTGTGCCGCCATTCACTAGCAGCAGGTTCTTCCTGCACGGTGGACCCCGGGCTGCGAACGCACCTTCTATAATAAATATCTATTTCTACTCGGTGCGTTCCGCTAGCCCTAACAGAGTGTACATGATTTCAGGCATGACTAGGATGGAGTCACCATAATGTCTTAAAGCTATTACATCACATGGTATAGAACAAGGTCTCAGTAGGGACTATATTATAGCCTTTATAAAAGCTGAGGCAGAACATTCGGCAGTCATTTTAAGGACATTTAAGATAGTGAAAGGATATCAGAGTTCTAAGCTCAGCAACAGAGATAGGAAAATAATTCCCTTAAAACATTGGCTAATACTCCAGAAAGTAATGTGCTTTAAACCAACAGCAGTTCAGAAGATGTGTGCAGCAATCTATAAATACTACAGAGATTCAGTTGCCAAGGAGAGAAGGACATAGATTACTCAGTTTAACTAAACAGATACTTGGTGTAACTGAGATCTCTCCTATTGCATTTGAATTACTATTACACTTTTTCTTAAATCTCAGTGCACTAAAAAGCAGCAGCAAGCCAGCACAATATTTTTTTTCAGAACAAGAAGTCTAAAATTAGTGTCAGTCAGAGATAGTGTGCTTTCTGTGCGTGCTCTCTGATGATTCATAAGTGTGCAGTCACATAGAGTGACTTGAACCCTGAGGCCACTCAACTTCTTTAATGTCTGGTGCTCGCCTCTTGCATAGTGAAGACACATACCTCTGGTATGGGTCTTGTGTGCAATTCTACACACCCATTTGGTATTGTCGGTATGGTTCGTGTTTGCCTGTGCTATTTTAGCTTCATTCTTTTTTCATGCATAATTGAGTAAAAGGTTTAGAATGTTCAGTTAAGCCCTTTTTTCATGTTTCCAAATATAACTAGCAGCAACAAGGAAAATGCAGTGTATTGCATGGGGCACCTTTTAATGAACAGTTGGATTATCATGATAGTATAGTAAGATCATTGTTAAAACATCATTTGGTGAGGTAGATTCTCTGAGCTGTATGTCTGTTAAGACATATGGATGTAGAATGATGATCCAGCACAGCAGTTTTGACAGATAACACGTGGATTAGTCAGGATCAGAATAGCAAGGTATGCAGGAAGGACAAACAAATGTCAGGTAGAGCCAGAGGTAAACTGAGCTAGGTGTGCAGATATGGGATCAGTAACTTTACAGGAAATAGGTATCTTACAGCAGAGATGCAGTAAGTCACAGGGATACAAAGACGTAAATGCAGTCTGGTGTTTTCCAGAAGGGCAATGGTTAATAGCAGCAATGCATTAAACTGAGAATTGTAGAAAGGAAATGGTTATTACAATGCTATCAGTTAAGTAAAGGCAATCTGAAAATTCACTTGAAAATATATGTTACCTTGATTGCAGAGGAATGAAGTAAAAAAGGAGCTCACTGCGCTTGCTGATCTTGCAGATAGCCACGAACATTTTAACTTGAGGGTGCTATATCCAGGTGGTATAGCACAGCAATAACAAACTGACCACACGCAAGAATTTTTGGATTCTTACATTAAATGCCAAAAATCCCCATGGGATGAAATAAAAAAAAATATTAATTTTAATTTATTAGTTAGACAATATTTTTACATGTGAGACACTTTAATATTGTTTCTGATATGTAGTGTTGAGCATTCCGATACCGCAAGTATCGGGTATCGGCCGATATTTGCGGTATCGGAATTCCGATACTGAATTCCGATACTTCCCGCGTATCGGATACCGGAATCGGAAGTTCCCAGAATTCAAATTGAACGCAGCAGCCAATGAGGAATGAATGAAAGTGTGGGCACATCCTGTTTAGCATGGTGGGCATGTAAGTACTGGCAAGGCTGGGATTGGCTGCTGAAATGATGTCACTCTGCACTATAAAAAAGCGCTGCCGCCATTTTGCGCTCACTCTGCTGTGATTTCAGTTAGGGACAGGACGCTGTGTTCTAACTGAGGGCCAGTTGAGCTTGCTAATTGCTTTATTTTCCTTTCCAAAGGCTAATTTAGCAAAACGCTGTGTGTTCTTCACTGTTCACCTTGCTCTTGCCTTGCAGCGCTGTTTTAACAGCGTTCTGCAAGGTCTCTGTGTGTGTGTGTGTGTGCAGCTCACTCTGTAGTCTGTGTGCAGCCATATACCCGGTTGTATTCAGCTCAGGGGGGGTTCACACTGCCTCACACAGTTGTTCTTTTTTGCTCTTAGTGCAGCCTGCTGCACATTTTTTCTCAAATTTCCTATTAGTGTTTTTCCACCAGTCTCCAGCTCTATTGTGGAAAAACACTACATAGGATAACCTAGAGGGGGGTTTTTGGGCCTTGCAGCGCCGTTTACGGCTGTCTGCACGGTCTCCGTGTGAGCCCAGCTCGCCCTGTAGTCTGTGTGCAGCCATAGCCGGTTGGATTCAGCTCAGGGTTCGTTACTGGCTCATACCTTGAGAAAAATTTTCCTTTTTTTCAAATAGTGCAGCCTGTTTAAAATTTGAAAAAAAAATTCCTATTAGTGTCTTTCCACTCGTATCCAGCTCAATAGTGGAAAAACACTATATAGGATAACCTAGAGGAGGGATTTTTGGCCTTGCAGCGCCGTTTACGGCTGTCTGCACGGTCTCCGTGTGAGCCCAGCTCGCCCTGTAGTCTGTGTGCAGCTATAGCCGGTTGGATTCAGCTCAGGGTTCGTTACTGGCTCATACCTTGCGAAAAATTTTCCTTTTTTTTCAAATAGTGCAGCCTGTTTAAAATTTGACAAAAAAAAATCCTATAAGTGTCTTTCCACTCGTATCCAGCTAAATAGTGGAAAAACACTATATAGGATAACCTAGAGGAGGGTTTTTTGGCCTTGCAGCGCCGTTTACGGCTGTCTGCACGGTCTCCGTGTGAGCCCAGCTCGCCCTGTAGTCTGTGTGCAGCCATAGCCGGTTGGATTCAGCTCAGGGTTCGTTACTGGCTCATACCTTGAGAAAAATTTTCCTTTTTTTGAAATAGTGCAGCCTGTTTAAAATTTGAAAAAAAAAAAATTCCTATTAGTGTCTTTCCACCAGTCTCCAGCTCAATTGTGGAAAAACACTACATAGGATAACCTAGAGGGTTTTTTTGGGGCCTTGCAGCGCCGTTTACGGCTGTCTGCACGGTCTCTGTGTGAGCGCAGCTCGCCCTGTAGTCTGTGTGCAGCCATAGCCGGTTGGATTCAGCTCAGGGTGCGTTACTGCCTCATACCTTGAAAAACAATTTCCTTTTTTTCAAATAGTGCAGCCAGTTTAAAATTTGAAAAAAAAAATTCCTATTAGTGTCTTTCCACTTGTATCCAGCTAAATAGTGGAAAAACACTATATAGGATAACCTAGAGGAGGGTTTTTTGGCCTTGCAGCGCCGTTTACGGCTGTCTGCACGGTCTCCGTGTGATTTAAACTAGCTCTGTAGCCCGATCTGCACCAAAAAAAAAGTTAAGTTCACCAAACACAACTTAACACTTGTGTAGGCCACATTTGAAAAATAATAAAGTTTAGTCCACAATTTACAACATTAGTGTTTCTTACACCTGTTAGGAGGAGCATTACAGGAATAAGCACACTAAGGCCTTAGTACTTTTCTGCTTATCTTTATCTGTCAACCAAGATGAAGAGGGCAGGGAGTAAGGCACGTGGGCGTGGGCGCGGAGCAGGGAGAGGAGCAGGGAGAGGACGTGGTGATTCTGTGCCTGCTGCGGGCGCCGGTGACTCGTCGTCACTCAGTTTCAGCAGGGAACAGTCCTTCATGCGCAGCTTTGTCGGAGAGCGCCGTGCACCGCTGCTGCGTGAAGACCAAATTGAAGCCGTTGTCGGGTGGATGGCAGCTAACGCCTCGGCATCGACTTCAGTTAGTGCCACATCCCCTCAGGCACAGAGCACTGGAGAGCAGCCATCTGTCTCTTCACCACCTGCCAAATTGGCCAGGCAGTCAGAGAGCCCAGGACAGGAGCCGTCTCTACTTCTGTTCTCTGAATCTCTTGGCTTGGAAACAGGGGGCCAGCCAAGCAGCATTGGAGAAATGGAAGAAGAGGCAGTGTGCAGTGATGCCCAACACCTTTTTCTCTCTGACTCTGAAGAGGCAGGTGGGCCAGTGCCTCCGGTGACCACAGCGCAGTACGCATCTGATGATGAAACTCAGGTGCCGCTTTCTCGTGCGTACTGTGCTGCTGAGACTACCCAGGAGGAGCAGTTGGTGGCAGAGGGTAGTGGAGATGATGAGGTCCTTGACCCATCGTGGCGTGAGGAACAGGAAGGTGGTGGGAGCAGCTCAGAGGAAGAGCTTCCTCTTACGGGCCAAAGAGGGAGAGGGAGGGGGAAGACTGCGGAGCCTGTAGCCTCCACTTTGGCACCCGTTAGGAGCCTGTCTCTTTCCAAAGCCAAAAAGGGCGCTCCCAAGACTTGCAGTGCCTGGTCCTTTTTTGACACAGTTGCAGATGACATTTGTTTTGTCAAATGCAAGCTGTGTCATCATAAAGTAAAAAGAGGGAAAAATGTCAGCAACCTCAATACCACAAATATGTGGAAACATGTGCGGACCAGGCACGCGGTGGAGTTACAGAAACACACTGAAGATGTAGGCCAACCAACAGCGGCAGCTACCACCTCTTCAGCTCGTGTTGCCTCTTCCTCCAGCTCACGCACAGCTGGTTTGGCTTCCTCCCAGAGACCTTGTGTAATTCCACCCACAGCACCACCTTCCCAGTCATCCTCACACTCCCAGTCTACTCTACAGCCATCGGTAGTACAGGCATGGGAGAAAAGGCGGGCATTCTCGGCCAACCACCCCCGAGCACAGGCTCTGAATGCAGGCATTGCCAAACTGTTGTCCCTGGAAATGCTCTCGTTCAGGCTGGTGGAGACTGACAGCTTCCGTGACTTGATGGCATTGGCAGTCCCACAGTACAAGGTGCCCAGCCGCTTTTACTTCAGCAGGCAGGCTGTCCCTGCCCTGCACAGGCATGTTGAGGCAAACATAAAACATGCGCTACTGAACGCCGTCAGTAGCAAGGTCCACCTCACCACCGATGCGTGGACCAGTCAGCATGGACAGGGGCGATATGTTTCCCTCACTGCCCATTGGGTTAATGTTGTTGAGCCAGGTACAGATCGTGCCCACTCCAAGGATTGCAGGAATCCAGTCTGTACGCATCGACTCCTCCTCTTACACCAGTTCCTCTGATTCCTCTCTGCAGGATCCGTCACAGTCCACCCCCACATGGACCCGTGAACGTTTACCTATGACCGACATGAGCACAGCCGTGGCCAAACGTCAGCAGGCCGTCTTGAAACTAGTTTCATTGGGGCATCGAAGCCACACAGCGCAGGAGCTCTGGAATGCCATAAAGCAGGAGAGCGATGTGTGGTTACTGCCAGCGAATCTCCAGCCAGGCATGGTAGTGTGTGACAATGGCCAAAATCTGGTGGCAGCTTTGGCCCTTGGCAACCTCACTCACATCCCATGTCTGGCACATGTGCTCAATTTGGTTGTGCAGAGTTTTCTGAGGGACTATCCGGATCTTGATGCCCTGCTGCACAAGGTCCGCCTAGAGTGTGCTCACTTGCGGCGTTCCAGCTTGGCCAGATCCCGCATTGCTGCTCTGCAGCGCCGATTCCGCCTTCCGGAACACAGCATCATATGTGACCTACCTACCCGGTGGAATTCCACGTTACATATGTTGGAGCGGTTGTGTGAGCAGCAGCAAGCAGTTATGGAGTACCAGCTGCATCAGGCGCAAAGAAGTCGCAGTCAGCGCCGATCAGACTTCACAACCACAGAGTGGGCCACTATGAAGGACGTCTGCCAGGTTTTGCGTCCTTTTGATTATTCCACGCGGATGGCAAGTGCAGATGATGCACTAGTCAGCATGACTGTCCCCCTTATCTGCCTGCTTCAGCAAACTTTGCAAGGGTTAAGGGATGATGTGGTGGAAGAGGTGGAGGATGAGGAGTCACCTTTTCCATCAGCTTCTGGAGAGTCAGCGCCACGTGGTTCCTCACAAAGGGGTACGCAGGGGCCAATTTGTGAGGAGGATGAGGAGGAGTCAATGGAGGAGGAAGAGCTCCGTCCAGAGGAGGGAGCGACACAATTGTCCAGTGGTCAGTGTGTACAGCGAGGGTGGGGTGATGACGAGCGGGCAGAGATCATGTCTCAAGCAGGGGACAGCGTTTCTGGGCCAGTTGGCACTCTGCAGCACATGGTGGATTTCATGCTGCAGTGCCTGAGAAACGACCGCCGCATCGACCACATTCTCAACATGCCTGATTATTGGGTGTTCACCCTCCTCGATCCTCGCTACCGGGACAACGTCCAAAACCTCATCCCTGCGTTGACCCGGGAGCGTAAATTGCGGGAGTACCACGACACACTGGTGAATTCCATCATCTTCTCCTGTCCAACTGAGAGGAGTGCTGCTAGTGCTTTACAAAGCAGCTCAGTGCGTCGAGGCAGTGGGGGAGGCTCTGCCCAAAGAGGGAGCAGAAGCAGTGCCTCTGCCCAAGGCAAGCCCAGTATGGCACAACTCTGGCACACTTTTGTGTGCCCGCCCCAAATGTCTACACCATCACCGGCGGCTCCAGTCAGCAGGAGGCAACGGTTCCGTCAGATGGTGACAGACTACATGGCTTGCCCTCTTACTGTACTCCCAGACGGCTCTTCCCCGTTCAAGTTTTGGGTCTCTAAGCTGGATACATGGCCAGAGCTAAGCCAGTATGCATTGGAGGTGCTGGCTTGCCCTGCGGCTAGTGTCTTATCGGAACGTGTCTTTAGTGCCGCAGGTGGTGTACTAACAGACCGTCGCATGCGACTATCCTCCGATAACGTTGACCGGCTTACTTTCCTGAAAATGAACCAGGCCTGGATCTCGCAGGAATTTGCCACTCCTCTGCCTGATTAAGTAATTGGGTGTCATCCAGGTCTCCTGCTGTGTTCATCTTTCTACCACCTGAACTGCTATTCCTGGGCTCCAACACCGCCAGTTGCGGCTCAGAAGTGCAGGCTGCACAGTAAAAACATACGACCCAGTGTTATTGGGTTTCAGTAACGTCAGCTGATCCCCAGCTGTGTAGCCGGCAATGTGTCCTGCGACCGCCACGCTGGCACAACAACCTAAATGTAAGGGAACCTGTCCCCCCCCCCCGTCGTTTGTTACTGAAAGAGCCATCTTGTGTAGCAGTAATGCTGCACAAGGAAAAGGTAGCTTTTTTTTTTTAGCTCTTTGCACACGCAGAACTTAACACTTATAAAATGTGTTCACTGATACCGTTATACCGTCCCGGAGCTGGGACTTTCCTTCGTAATGTGACGCAGCACAGCCGTCATTCCTACCCCCTTGGTGCCATGCGCTGCCTCCTCAGCGTTGTTTTAAGCTGTCACGGAGCCTGCGCTGTTCTGCTATCCCTTGGGCATGCCCTATTTGCGCTGCCTGTCTTCTGACATAATTTGGTGTCAGGCTGGCTGCGCCTGTGCGGCCGCGGTGCCCGAGATCCCGCCTCGCAGTGTCTTCTGATTGAGTCACACTGCGGGCCTGGGATCCATGGGCATGCGCAGTGCATATCTTCCCCTCGGGCTCTCGCTCATTTCCCTCCGCCTTCTTTAGACTGTGTGCCGTCAGCTGATCCCTAGCATGCCACGGCCGTGACACCGCACAGTCTGAAGAAGAGGGAAGGAGGGGAGTGAGAGTCGAGGTTATGCACTGTGCATGCCCATGGTTCCAAGGCCCGCAGTGGGATTACGTTAGATGAGACTGCGAGGTGGGATCTGGAGCAGCGTGGACGCACAGGCACTGACAGCCTGACACCAAATTATGTCAGAAGACAGGCAGCGCTAATTGGGCATGGCCAAGGGCTAACAGAACAGCGCAGGCTCCGTGACAGCTTAAAACAACGCTGAGGAGGCAGCGCACGGCATCAAGGGGATAGGAATGACAGCTGTGCTGTGTCCCATTACGAAGGAAATTCGCACCTCCGGAACGGTTTAACGGTATAAAGGGACACATTTTTAGTGTTTACTTCGGTGTTTGCAAGGAGCATAATTAAAAGAGCAACCTTATCCTTTTGCATCCTTAGTGCTGCACAACATGGCTCTTTCAGCTACAAACGTCTTGGGGGGGGGTTAAAGGTTTCCTTTCAACTTGCTCCAATCAGGCTTCGGCCTACACTCTGTTCCTCTGCTCCTCCTGCTGTCCCTGGGCTCTAACACCGCCAGTTGGTGCCTGGAAGTGCTGTGTGCACAGTCAACAGTCGCTCCTCTGTTATTGGGGTTCAGTAACGTCAGCTGATCCCCAGCTGTGTGTGCGGCAATACCTCCAATCTGCTCCTCCTGCTGTCCCTGGGCTCTAACACCGCCAGTTGGTGCCTGGAAGTGCTGTGTGCACAGTCAACAGTCGCTCCTCTGTTATTGGGGTTCAGTAACGTCAGCTGATCCCCAGCTGTGTATCCGGCAACGTGTCATGCGACCGCCACGCTGGCACAACTAAAATGTAAGGGGACCTGTCCCCCCCCCCTAGGCGTTTGTTACTGAAAGAGCCACCATGTGCAGCACTAATACTGCACAAGGGAAAGGTCACTCTTGAAATTATGCTCCTTGCAAACGCTGAACTACACACTCATGTAATGTGTCCCCTCACACCGTCCAACCGTCCCGGAGGTGGGACTTTCCTTTGTAATGTGACGCAGCACAGCCGTCATTGCTACCCCCTTGGCACCGTGCGCTGCCTCCTTAGCGTTGTTTGATTCCGTCATGGACCCTGCGCTGTTATGTTATCCCTTGGCCATGCACAGTTTGCGCTGCCCGTCCTCTGACATCATTTGTTGTCGTCCTGGCTGCGCCTGTGCGTCCACGCTGCCCGAAATCACACCTCGCAGTGTCGTCTAATGTGATCCCACAGTGGGCCTGGTATCCATGGCCATGCGCAGTGCATATACTAGCCTCTCACTCCCCTTCTTCACGCTTCTTCAGACTAGGCGGCGTCAGCTGATCCCTAATAGCATGCCACGGCCGTGACGCCGCACAGTCTGAAGAAGCAGGAAGGAGGTGAGTGAGAGGCGATGATATGCACTGCGCATGCCCATGGATCCCTGGCCCGCAGTGGGACTACATTAGATGACACTGCAAGGTTGGATCTCGGGCAGCTTGGACGCACAGGCACTGCCAGCCTGACACCTACATGATGTCAGAAGACGGGCACCGCTAACTGTGCATGGCCAAGGGATAACATTACAGCGCGGGCTCCGTGACAGAACCAAACAACGTTGAGGAGGTGGCGCCCGGCACCAAGGGGGTTGGAATGACGGCTGTGCTGTGTCACATTACAAAGGAAAGTCCCACTTCCGGGATGGTTTGACGGTGTGAGGGGACACATTATATGAGTGTGTACTTCAGCGTTTGCAAGGAGCATAATTTTCGGAACAACCATTTTCCATGTGCAGTATTACTGCTGTACAAGATGGCTCTTTCAGCAACAAATGCCTTGGGGGGGGGTTAAAGGTTCCCTTTCAACTTGCTCCACTGCAGGCTTCGGCCTACACTCTGCTCCTCTTTGATTGCCTGGGTTTCAACACTGTCAGTTGCCACCTGGAAGTGTTGTCTACACAGAAAAAACACTAGGTGATGTGTCAGTGGGGTTCAGCACCGCCAGCTGTTCCCCTGCTGTGTAGTCGGCAACGTGTCCAGCACAAGCCACGCTGGCACAACAGAACAAAAGCTGCCACCAGTGCAGGCTTCGGCCTACACTCTGCTCCTCTCCTCCTCCTGCTGACCCTGGGCTCAGACACCGCTAGTTTTTGCCCGGAAGTGCTAGCTGCACAGAGAAAAACACCAGCCAATGTGTTAGTGGGGTTCAGCAACGCCAGCTGTTCCCCTGCTGTGTAGCCGGCAACGTGACCTGCAAACGCCATGCAGGCACAGGAACTGAAATTAAAAGGGAACCTGGCCCCACCCCCCCAGGTGTTTCTATGTATAACAGCCACCTAGTACAGCAGTACTGCTGCATTTGTACAAGGTGGCTGACTTTTTCTCCTTGCCCACGTGGAACTCAACACGTACAAAATGTGTCTCATTGAGACCATTCCACTGTCCCTGAGGTGTGACTTTCCTTTGTAATGATACGCAGCACCCCCCTTGGTAGCGTTTCCCGTCTTTTGTCATCATGGTTAGCTGGCTGCGCCTGTGCATCCGCCCTGCTAGAAACAACGCCCCTCGTTGTCATATTTATTTTGTCAGCGAGGGTGTGGTTTATGGGCACGAGCAGTGCATATGTTCGCCTGTCTTAACTCATCTCCTTCCGCCTTCTTCAGACTGTGCGGCCTCCTGGCCGTGGTAGGCGATAAGGGATCAGCTGAGGCCGCCCAGTCTGGAGCAGGTGTAAGGACATGTGTAAGCAGCAAACCTATTTACTGCACAAGGCCACGAATCCCAGCCACGCAGTGTGATTTTTTGAAAACACACTGTGGGTCTGGGATTCATGTCCATCGCTAACCGCAACGGCCGACATGAAATGAGGTCAGAAGACAGGAAGCGCTCACAGCGCATGGCCAAGGGATCACAATAGTGCAGACTCCTGTACAGCAAATAACAACGCTCAGGAATCTGCGCCCAGTACCTAGGTGCAAATTTTGACACCTGTGCTGCGTCTCGTTAAAAAGACAAGTCACGCCTCCACACCTGTTTGACAGTATAATGGGCTAAATAGTGTACGTGTTTTAGTCAGCGTGTGCAAGGAGCAAAACAAATAGAGCAACCTTTTACTTGTGCAGCATTAATGCTGCACAAGGTGTGGCTCTTGTACCTTGCAACACCTGAGGGGGGTTAAAGGTAACCTTTGAAATTGGTTCAACTAGGCTTCGGCCTACACTCTGCTCCTCTACTCCTCCTGCTGACCCTGGGCTCAAACACCGCTAGTTTTTGCCCGGAACTGCTAGCTGCACAGAGAAAAACACCAGCCAATGTGTTAGTGGGGTTCAGCACCGCCAGCTGTTCCCCTGCTGTGTAGTCGGCAACGTGTCCAGCACAAGCCACGCTGGCACAACAGAACAAAAGCTGCCACCAGTGCAGGCTTCGGCCTACACTTTGCTCCTCTCCTCCTCCTGCTGACCCTGGGCTCAAACAACGCCAGTTTCTGCCCGGACATGCTAGCTGCACAGAGAAAAACACCAGCCAATGTGTTAGTGGGGTTCAGCACCGCCAGCTGTTCCCCTGCTGTGTAGCTGGCAACGTTTCCTGCAAACGCCACGCAGGAACATGAACTGAAATTGAAGGGAGCCTGCCCCCCACCCCCCCAGGTGTTTCTATGTATAACAGCCACCTTGTACAGCAGTACTGCTGCATTTGTACAAGGTGGCTGACTTTTTCTCCTTGCACACGTGGAACTCAACAAGTACAAAATGTGTCTCATTACAGACCATTACAATGTCCCTGAGGTGTGACTTTCCTTTTTAATGACACGCAGCACCCCCATTGTTAGCGCTGCCCGTCTCCTGACATCATTGGTTGGCTGGCTGTGCCTGTGCGTCCCCCCTGCCCGACACAACGCCCCCCGTTGTCTCATATATTTTGACTGCGAGGGTGTGATTGATGGGCACGAGCAGTGCATATGTTCCCCTGTTTTCACTCCCCTCCTTCCGCCTTCTTCTGACTGTGCGGCCTCATGGCCGCGGCATGCGATAAGGGATCAGCTGAGGCCGCCCAGTCTGAAGCAGGTGTAAGGACATGTGTGAGCGGCGAACATATTTACTGCACAAGGCCACGAATCCCAACACCGCAGTGTGACTTTAGGAAAAGCCACTGTGGGTCTGGGATTTATGGCCATCGTTAACCGCAGCGGCCAACATGAAATGAGGTCATGAGACGGCCTGCACTAACAGGGTATTGCCAAGGGATAACACAAGAGCGCAGTTTCCTGTACTGCAAATAACAATGGTAAGGAATCTGCGCACAGCACCTAGGTGTAAATTTGTACACCTGTGCTGCGTCTCCTTAAAAAGACTAGTAGTCACGCCTCCACTACTGTTTGACAGTATAATGGGCTAAATAGTGTACGTGTTTAATTCAGCGTGTGCAAGGAGCAAAATTAAATAGAGCAACCTTTGACTTGTGCATCATTAATGCTGTTCAAGGTGTGGCTCTTGTACCTTGCAACACCTGAGGGGGGGGTTAAAGGTAACCTTTGAAATTGGTTCAACTAGGCTTCGGCCTACACTCTGCTCCTCTACTCCTCCTGCTGACCCTGGGCTCAAACACCGCTAGTTTTTGCCCGGAAATGCTAGCTGCACAGAGAAAAACACCAGCCAATGTGTTAGTGGGGTTCAGCAACGCCAGCTGTTCCCCTGCTGTGTAGTCGGCAACGTGTCCAGCACAAGCCACGCTGGCACAACAGAACAAAAGCTGCCACCAGTGCAGGCTTCGGCCTACACTTTGCTCCTCTCCTCCTCCTGCTGACCCTGGGCTCAAACAACGCCAGTTTCTGCCCGGACATGCTAGCTGCACAGAGAAAAACACCAGCCAATGTGTTAGTGGGGTTCAGCACCGCCAGCTGTTCCCCTGCTGTGTAGCTGGCAACGTTTCCTGCAAACGCCACGCAGGAACATGAACTGAAATTGAAGGGAGCCTGCCCCCCACCCCCCCAGGTGTTTCTATGTATAACAGCCACCTTGTACAGCAGTACTGCTGCATTTGTACAAGGTGGCTGACTTTTTCTCCTTGCACACGTGGAACTCAACAAGTACAAAATGTGTCTCATTACAGACCATTACAATGTCCCTGAGGTGTGACTTTCCTTTTTAATGACACGCAGCACCCCCATTGTTAGCGCTGCCCGTCTCCTGACATCATTGGTTGGCTGGCTGTGCCTGTGCGTCCCCCCTGCCCGACACAACGCCCCCCGTTGTCTCATATATTTTGACTGCGAGGGTGTGATTGATGGGCACGAGCAGTGCATATGTTCCCCTGTTTTCACTCCCCTCCTTCAGCCTTCTTCTGACTGTGCGGCCTCATGGCCGCGGCATGCGATAAGGGATCAGCTGAGGCCGCCCAGTCTGAAGCAGGTGTAAGGACATGTGTGAGCGGCGAACATATTTACTGCACAAGGCCACGAATCCCAGCACCGCAGTGTGACTTTAGGAAAAGCCACTGTGGGTCTGGGATTTATGGCCATCGTTAACCGCACCGGCCAACATGAAATGAGGTCATGAGACGGCCTGCACTAACAGGGTATTGCCAAGGGATAACACAAGAGCGCAGTTTCCTGTACTGCAAATAACAACGGTAAGGAATCTGCGCACAGCACCTAGGTGTAAATTTGTACACCTGTGCTGCGTCACCTTAAAAAGACTAGTAGTCACGCCTCCACTACTGTTTGACAGTATAATGGGCTAAATAGTGTACGTGTTTAATTCAGCGTGTGCAAGGAGCAAAATTAAATAGAGCAACCTTTGACTTGTGCATCATTAATGCTGTTCAAGGTGTGGCTCTTGTACCTTGCAACACCTGAGGGGGGGGTTAAAGGTAACCTTTGAAATTGGTTCAACTAGGCTTCGGCCTACACTCTGCTCCTCTACTCCTCCTGCTGACCCTGGGCTCAAACACCGCTAGTTTTTGCCCGGAAATGCTAGCTGCACAGAGAAAAACACCAGCCAATGTGTTAGTGGGGTTCAGCACCGCCAGCTGTTCCCCCGCTGTGTAGCCGGCATCGTGTCCAGCACAAGCCACGCTGGCACAATCGACCAAAAGCTGCCACCAGTGCAGGCTTCGGCCTACACTTTGCTCCTCTCCTCCTCCTCCTGCTGACCCTGGGCTCAAACACCGCTAGTTTTTGCCCGGAACTGCTAGCTGCACAGAGAAAAACACCAGCCAATGTGTTAGTGGGGTTCAGCACCGCCAGCTGTTCCCCCGCTGTGTAGCCGGCATCGTGTCCAGCACAAGCCACGCTGGCACAACCGACCAAAAGCTGCCACCAGTGCAGGCTTCGGCCTACACTTTGCTCCTCTCCTCCTCCTCCTGCTGACCCTGGGCTCTAACACCGCTAGTTTTTGCCCGGACATGCAATCTGCACAGAGAAAAACACCAGTCAATGTGTCAGTGGGGTTCAGCAACGCCAGCTGTTCCCCTGCTGTGTAGCTTGCAACGTGACCTGCAAACGCCACGCAGGCACATGAACTGAAATTGAAGGGAGCCTGCCCCCCACCCACAGGTGTTTCTATGTATAACAGCCACCTTGTACAGCAGTACTGCTGCATTTGTACAAGGTGGCTGACTTTTTCTCCTTGCCCACGTGGAACTCAACACGTACAAAATGTGTCTCATTAGAGACCATTACAATGTCCCTGAGGTGTGACTTTCCTTTGTAATGACACGCAGCACCACCCTTGTTAGCGCTGCCCGTCTTTTGACATCATTGGTTAGCTGGCTGCGCCTGTGCATCTCCCCTGCTCGAAACAACGCCCCTCGGTGTCTTATTTTTTTGGACAGCGAGGGTGTGATTGATGGGCATGTGCAGTGCATATGTTTGCCTGTGTTCACTCATCTCCTTCCGCCTTCTTCAGACTGGGTGTCCTCATGGCCGCGGCAGGCGATAAGGGATCAGATGAGGCCGCCCAGTCTGAAGCAGGTGTAAGGACATGTGTGAGCGGCAAACATATTTAGTGCACCAGGGCACGAATCCCAGCACCGCAGTGTGATTTTTTAAAAACACACTGTGGGTCTGGGATTCATGTCCATCGCTAACCGCAACGGCCAACATGAAATGAGGTCATAAGACAGGAAGCGCTCACAGCGCATGGCCAAAGGATCACAAGAGCGCAGACTCCTGTACAGCAACTAACAACGCTCAGGAAGCTTTGCCCATGCAAAAAGGTGTTGTTTTCGACACCTGTGCTGCTTTTCTTTAAAAAGACAAGTCACGCCTCCACTACTGTTTAACAGTATAATGGGCTAAATAGTGTACGTGTTGCATTCAGCTTGTGCAAGTAGACAAATTAATAGAGCAACCTTTTACTTGTGCAGCATTAATGCTGCAGAAGGAGTGGCTCTTGTACTTTGTAACACCTGAGGGGAGGTTAAAGGTAACCTTTGAAATTGGTTCAACTAGGCTTCGGCCTACACTCTGCTCCTCTCCTCCTCCTGCTGACCCTGGGCTCTAACAACGCTAGTTTTTGCCCGGAAATGCTAGCTGCACAGAGAAAAACACCAGCCAATGTGTTAGTGGGGTTCAGCACCGCCAGCTGTTCCCCCGCTGTGTAGCCGGCATCGTGTCCAGCACAAGCCACGCTGGCACAACCGACCAAAAGCTGCCACCAGTGCAGGCTTCGGCCTACACTTTGCTCCTCTCCTCCTCCTCCTGCTGACCTTGGGCTCAAACACCGCTAGTTTTTGCCCGGAAATGCTAGCTGCACAGAGAAAAACACCAGCCAATGTGTTAGTGGGGTTCAGCACCGCCAGCTGTTCCCCTGCTGTGCAGCTTGCAACGTGACCTGCAAACGCCACGCAGGCACATGAACTGAAATTGAAGGGAGCCTGGCCCCCACCCCCAGGTGTTTCTATGTATAACAGCCACCTTGTACAGCAGTACTGCTGCATTTGTACAAGGTGGCTGATGTTTTCTCCTTGCCCACGTGGAACTCAACACGTACAAAATGTGTCTCTTTGAGACCATTCCACTGTCCCTGAGGTGTGACTTTCCTTTCTAATGATACGCAGCACCCCCCTTGGTAGCGCTTCACGTCTTCTGACATCATTGGTTGGCTACTTGCGCCTGTTCGTCCGCCCTGCCTGAATAAAATGCTCCTCGTTGTCTTAATTATTTTGACTGCGAGGGTGTGATTGATGGGCACGAGCAGTGCATATCTTCGCCTGTCTTAACTCATCTCCTTCCGCCTTCTTCAGACTGTGCAGCCTCATGGCCGCGGCATGCGAGAAGGGATCAGCAGAGGCCGCCCAGTCTGAAGCAGGTGTAAGGACGTGTGTGAGCGGCCAAAATATTTACTGCTCAAGGCAACGAATCCCAGCACCGCAGTGTGGCTTTATGAAAAGACACTGTGGGTCTGGGATTTATGGCCATCGTTAACCGCACCGGCCAACATGAAATTATGTCATAAGATGGGCAGCGCTAACAGGGCATTGCCAAGGGATAACACAAGAGCGCAGACTCCTGTACAGCAAATAACAACGCTCAGGAAGCTGCGCCAAGCACCAAGGCGTTATTTTGGACACCTGTGCTGCGTCTCATCAAAAAACCAAGTCACGCATCCACTACAGTTTGACTGTAGAATGGGGTAAATTGTGTATGTCTTTCATTCAGCGTGTGCAAGTAGACAAATTAATAGAGCAACCTTTCACTTGTGCAGCATTAATACTGCACAAGGTGTGTCTCTTGTACTTTGTAACACCTGAGGGGGGGTTAAAGGTTTCCTTTGAAATTGGTTCAACTAGGCTTCGGCCTACACTCTGCTCCTCTCCTCCTCCTCCTGCTTCAACACGGGCTCTAACATCGCTAGTTTTTGCCCGCAAGTGCTAGCTGCACAGAGAAAAACACACGCCATTGTGTTAGTGGGGTTCAGCAACGCCAGCTGTTCCCCCAGTGTGTAGCCGGCAAAGTGTCCTTCAAACGCAACGCAGACACAAAGCTGCCTCCAGTGCAGGCTTCGGCCTACACTCATCTCCCCCTGCTTACCCTTTGCTCCAACACCGCTAGTTGGGGCTCTAGGAAGACAATCTTTAATAGGCAAGGCAACGTATCTGGGTTCCAGCACCGCCAGCTGGTTCTCGGCAGTGTTCTTGTCACAGGTACTCCCTCGTGCCAAGCCTGGTTTCAGCACCGTCAGCTGTTTCCGGGTTGTGTCAACTTCACTGAGACGCCTATGCTTGCCCCGTCGTGGTGCGGTCGAGTTAGCCAACTCCAGGGTGCCTCCAGTTTAGGAGCTTCCTATGTGGGCTGCGTGAACTGGTAGTCAAGGCTGGTTCTGTAGTGCCAGTAGGCCCAGCTCCCCCTGTAGGACTGTTGGGGTTCGGTAACTGCGGCTGCCTCGCGGCCTAGCTGTTCTCTCCTCTCCTGTGGGCCTTGGGGTCCACCACCTGGTTCCAGCACCGTCAGCTGGTTCCGGGCCGAGCCTTTGGCTTAGGTGCCTCCTCCTGGGTATCCGAGTTCCGCCAACGCCAGGCGGTCCTTGGTAGTGCTTTTAAGCGCGGGCACCTACAGCTTAGTAACCGGGTTCCAGCACCGTCAGCTGGTCCTCGGTCGTGCCATTGGCTCTTGCACACTGGGGCAACGCATCCGGGTTCCAGCACCGCCAGCTGGTTCTCGGCAGTGTTCTTGTCACAGGTACTCCCTCGTGCCAAGCCTGGTTTCAGCACCGTCAGCTGTTTCCGGGTTGTGTCAAGCTCACTGAGACACCTATGCTTGCCTCGTCGTGGTGCGGTCGGGTTAGCCAACTCCAGGGTGCCTCCAGTTTAGGAGCTTCCTATGTGGGCTGCGTGAACTGGTAGTCAAGGCTGGTTCTGTAGTGCCAGTAGGCCCAGCTCCCCCTGTAGGACTGTTGGGGTTCGGTAACTGCGGCTGCCTCGCGGCCTAGCTGTTCTCTCCTCTCCTGTGGGCCTTGGGGTCCACCACCTGGTTCCAGCACCGTCAGCTGGTTCCGGGCCGAGCCTTTGGCTTAGGTGCCTCCTCCTGGGTATCCGAGTTCCGCCAACGCCAGGCGGTCCTTGGTAGTGCTTTTAAGCGCGGGCACCTACAGCTTAGTAACCGGGTTCCAGCACCGTCAGCTGGTCCTCGGTCGTGCCATTGGCTCTTGCACACTGGGGCAACGCATCCGGATTCCAGCACCGCCAGCTGGTTCTCGGCAGTGTTTTTGTCACAGGTACTCCCTCGTGCCAAACCTGGTTTCAGCACCGTCAGCTGTTTCCGGGTTGTGTCAAGCTCACTGAGACACCTATGCTTGCCTCGTCGTGGTGCGGTCGGGTTAGCCAACTCCAGGGTGCCTCCAGTTTAGGAGCTTCCTATGTGGGCTGCGTGAACTGGTAGTCAAGGCTGGTTCTGTAGTGCCAGTAGGCCCAGCTCCCCCTGTAGGACTGTTGGGGTTCGGTAACTGCGGCTGCCTCGCGGCCTAGCTGTTCTCTCCTCTCCTGTGGGCCTTGGGGTCCACCACCTGGTTCCAGCACCGTCAGCTGGTTCCGGGCCGAGCCTTTGGCTTAGGTGCCTCCTCCTGGGTATCCGAGTTCCGCCAACGCCAGGCGGTCCTTGGTAGTGCTTTTAAGCGCGGGCACCTACAGCTTAGTAACCGGGTTCCAGCACCGTCAGCTGGTCCTCGGTCGTGCCATTGGCTCTTGCACACTGGGGCAACGCATCCGGGTTCCAGCACCGCCAGCTGGTTCTCGGCAGTGTTCTTGTCACACGTACTCCCTCGTGCCAAGCCTGGTTTCAGCACCGTCAGCTGTTTCCGGGTTGTGTCAAGCTCACTGAGACACCTATGCTTGCCTCGTCGTGGTGCGGTCGGGTTAGCCAACTCCAGGGTGCCTCCAGTTTAGGAGCTTCCTATGTGGGCTGCGTGAACTGGTAGTCAAGGCTGGTTCTGTAGTGCCAGTAGGCCCAGCTCCCCCTGTAGGACTGTTGGGGTTCGGTAACTGCGGCTGCCTCGCGGCCTAGCTGTTCTCTCCTCTCCTGTGGGCCTTCGGGTCCACCACCTGGTTCCAGCACCGTCAGCTGGTTCTCGGCAGTGTCTTTTGCTCTTGTACCTTCTGCTCCCCATCCTGGTTCCAGTACCGTCAGCTGGTTCCGGGCAGAGCCTTTGGCTTAGGTGCCTCCTTCTGGGTATCCAAGTTCCACCAACGTCAGGTGGTCCTTGGTAGTGCTTTCAGGCACGGGTACCTCCTGCTTAGTAACCGGGTTCCAGTAACGTCAGCTGGTCCTTGGTAGTTCCATTGGCTCTTGGACCTTCGGCTACCCATCCGGGTTCCAGTACCGTCAGCTGGTTCTCGGCAGTGTCTTTTGCTCTTGTACCTTCTGCTCCCCATCCTGGTTCCAGTAACGTCAGCTGGTTCCGGGCAGAGCCTTTGGCTTAGGTGCCTCCTTCTGGGTATCCGAGTTCCGCCAACGTCAGGCGGTCCTTGGTAGTGCTTTTTAGCACGGGTACCTCCTGCTTAGTAACCGGGTTCCAGTAACGTCAGCTGGTCCTCGGTAGTTCCATAGGCTCTTGAACCTTCGGGTAGCCATCCGAGTTCCAGTTCCATCAGCTGGTTCTTGGCATTTTCTCAGCCTTCTTGTACCTTCTGCTACATTTCCAAGTTGAAGACCCTAACGTCGACGACCCGGAAGACCACCCCGATGACGACGACCCGGAAGACCACCCCGATGACGACGACGACGACGGCGGAGACGACGACGGCGGAGACGACGACGGCTGAGACGACGACGGCGGAGATGACGACACTGGAGACGACGACCCTGGAGACGACAACATGGAAGACCGAGAAGCAGAAGAACAAGAGGCTGCAGAACAAAGAGCAGAAGAACATTAAGCATAAGACTTAATATCAGAGCAAAAGATATTATCTCAATAATATGCAGAAGAAGACTAAGCAGTGTATGGGGGTGAGTCCGTTCCTCCTCGTGGTGCCCCTGGATAAAGCCTGATGCTGCAGGCCAAACTGAACGCGGACAAATGTAACTTTTGTGACTGGCAGAACGGAAGGTGTAATCTTCCAACTTTTATAGATAACAACTACGGGAATGCCTGTCACAAATGAGAATATGATGAAGAAGTAGAATAGGAAGAATAATAACAGTGGAATAAAAAGAATATGTAGAATAGGAAGAATAATAATAGTTTAAGAAAATGAATATGAAGAATGTAATAAAAAAAAAAATATAGGTAGAAGATGAAGAAGAAGATGAATAAGGTGAAGAAGTTGATGTCAAAGATGCTGATGATGATGAAGATGAAAGTGTGGGAAAAGGAAAAAAAGAAGGGGAAGGTCGTGGAATAGTGAAACATCAATATCTGACAAAATAAAAAAAATTTACATAGTCAATATCTTTTTCAATCCGAACGTCTTTAAAAAAAAAAAAAATCATGCTATTCTATTTGATTGGACTAATCCTCATTGCCTTTAATGTCTCCGCCACCTCCCCCATACATCCTACATTATTCTTAGTTGTTTTCCTTCATGTAGAATGAACCTACAAGGAAAGAAAGGGTTTATTTTAATTCCGATATTTTGGTCCCATTGACTTGCATTGGGATCGGGTATCGGTATCGGCGATATCCGATATTTTTTGAATATCGGCCGATCCAAACCGATACCGATACTTTCCGATATCGGAAGGTATCGCTCAACACTACTGATATGGTAACCTGGTTTGACTTTGCATTGGTCGATTCCTGTGATTGGTTCCTTGTTGCTATATAATGTGACTCTTACTACTGTTTCCATATACTATAATGGCATTTTTTGCCAGAAATGTGTCAGCTTTATTGCTTTAACTTGATTTTGTTTGTTTTAATAATTTAAATAAATATTTTTTTTATGGACATGCTGCATTCTCCCTCACTCCTCTTGATTGTAGAGATTAGAATAATTCTAAGGGTACATGCCCACGGTAAGGAATTGCAGCACATTTGTGTCAAACCCACAGCAGCCAGATGTTACAGCATAGTGGATGGGATTTCAAGAAACCCCATGTCTAGGATTGAGCGACCTTTACTTTTATAGGATCGGGTCGGGTTTCACGAAACCCAACTTTTTCAAAAGTCGGGTCGAGTGAAATCGGCAGATCCTATAAAAAAGTCGGGGTCGGTCGAAACTCGAAACCCAATGCAGTGCATTGGGTTTCCATGGTTCCCAGGGTCTGAAGGAGCGGAAACTCTCATTCAGGCCCTGCGATCCATATTTTAGTGTAAAATAAAGAATTAAAATAAAAAATATCGCAATACTTACCCTCTGACGCGCCCTGGTACTAACCGGGAACCTTCCTTCCTTAGAATCAGCCTTCCAGGACCTTGCGGTGACGTCGCGGTGACGTCGCGGCTTGTTATTGGCCGCGCGGCCGCCCATGTGACCGCTCGCGCGACCAATCACAAGCCGCGACGTCACCGTGACGTCACCGAAGGTCCTGGAAGGGCTGATTCTTAGGAAGGAAGGCTGCCGGAAAGAAGCAGGGCGCGTCCGAGGGTGAGTATATTCCTATTAGGTATATACTCACCCTCGGATGCGCCCTGCTTCTTTCTGGCAGCCTTCCTTCCTAAGAATCAGCCCTTCCAGGACCTTCGATGACGTCGCGGTGACGTCGCGGCTTGTGATTGGTCGCGCGAGCGGTCACATGGGCGACGTCACCGCGAGGTCCTGGAAGGCTGATTCTAAGGAAGGAAGGTTCCCGGATAGTACCAGGGCGCGTCAGAGGGTAAGTATTGCGATATCTTTTATTTTAATTCTTTATTTTACACTTAAAT
This sequence comes from Ranitomeya imitator, assembly GCF_032444005.1. Taxonomy (NCBI): domain Eukaryota; kingdom Metazoa; phylum Chordata; class Amphibia; order Anura; family Dendrobatidae; genus Ranitomeya; species Ranitomeya imitator. The sequence goes on from NC_091282.1 coordinate 388,356,811, forward strand.
CTGAATTCCGATACCAATTCCCGAAATCTTAAACATATCGGGAATCGGTATCGGAATTCCGATTCTAGATTCAAAAGATCGCCGACTTCATGGCCGACCCCACACAGGGGTCGGGTCGGGTTTCATGAAACCCGACCTTGCCAAAAATCGGCGACTTTTGAATATTTTCGACCCGTTTCGCTCAACCCTACCCATGTCCACTATACGTGCATTTGCACCTGCGGATCTCCCGCAGAGACTGACATGTGGCGCGTCTCAGACCTCTAGCATGTAAGTTTCTATTGTGGAGAAGCCAGTCTCACAACATTAATCAATAGAATGTATTAAAAGCGGTAAATTCGCATGGTTCAGTGAACACATGCGGGTGTACCTGCGTTCAATAGAAAGCAGCGCTATGGATGCAACAGACATGCACTGTGTCCAAAGTGCTGCTACTACCGAATGTGGGAACTTACCCTAAGGAGTTGTTAACTTCCTTGCTTAGTGGTAGGTGTCAACTATACATAGAAAGCTGAACTTACATTGGAAATCACACTAGTTGTAGGAAATCTGAAGTATGAAAGGAAATAATAGACACTTGGTTAGAGCTAAACCAAATTAAGCAGACGCAAATGCCTGACAAACTTGAGGCAACTGTGGAAAATGCTTTTTAATGACCGAGGAACTGTCTTCTGTCTGAGCCAGCCTTAAAAGGTATTTTCAAGATATGACATTTCTTTACTAATATAGATACTATGTCAATAAGCAAGTTTGTAATTGATTTGCTTTTTCTATCTGCATTCATTCTTCATTTTTCCAAGTCCTGTAGTATGTTCAGTATACAGGGAGGCTTGGAAGGGTAAGGAATGTTATGTGATTTTTGGAGTGCATATTTGGCTCAATTGTGGGTTTCCTGATGCATTTTCAGTGCCCCGAAGTGTTAAAACAAAAAAACATACAAGCGACCCCAGTTTGGAAACTATACCCCTAAAGGAATTCAACGAGAATTATGGAGTCTATCCTGAGTGCATGGATCATTTTTCGACCTCCAGTTCCCATGACAGCAATCAGCACCTTGCACAAAGGAACTGATGAAGTTAAGGTACCTTCACACTCAGCGACACTGCAGCGATACCGACAACGATGTCGATCGCTGCAGCGTCGCTGTTTGGTCACTGGGGAGCTGTCACACAGACAGGTCTCCAGCGACCAACGATCCCGAAGTCCCCGGGTAACCAGGGTAAACATCGGGTTACTAAGCGCAGGGCCGTGCTTAGTAACCCGATGTTTACCATGGTTACCAGTGTAAAAGTAAAAAAACAAACACTACATACTTACCTACCGCTGTCTGTCCCCGGCGCTCTGCTTCTCTGCACTCCTCCTGCACTGGCTGTGAGCACAGCGGCTGGAAAGAAGAGCGGTGACGTCACCGCTCTGCTTTCCGGCTGACCGACGCTCACAGCCAGTGCAGGAGGAGTGCAGAGAAGCTGAGCGCTGGGGACAGACAGCGGTAGGTAAGTATGTAGTGTTTGTTTTTTTTTACTTTTACGTTGGTAACCAGGGTAAACATCGGGTTACTAAGCGCGGCCCTGCGCTTAGTAACCCGATGTTTACCCTGGTTACCAGTGAAGACATCGCTGGATCGGTGTCACACACGCCGATCCAGCGATGTCTGCAGGGAGTCCAGCGACGAAATAAAGTTCTGGACTTTCCTCAGCGACCAACGATCTCCCAGCAGGGGCCTGATCGTTGGTCGCTGTCACACAGAATGATTTCCTTAACGATATCGTTGCTACGTCACAAAAAGCAACGATATCGTTAACGATATCGTTATGTGTGAAGGTACCTTTAAAGAAGGAGTCCTATCACTCTCAGAACCATGTAGATGCAGCAGTCACTATTGACTACAATATCTAAAGGGTTAAAAAGCTAGGATTAGAAGTGGCAAAGACCCTGGTTGTTGCAACAGGAGCTCAGCTGTGAAACGTAGTTCCTGCACTGATTATACCAGGCATGGCTCCTATTCCTGCATGATGACTATGATGGACTGTTACGTCCAACTGTGGTATCACCAGTATGTCCAATGTCGGGAAAAGATTAAAATAGAAACTTTTAACATCTCTAGTTCAGCTTTAGAGAACCCTTTTATTTTATATATAACTTTTTGGCCAAAAATATTTGTATTTGTATTCTTTAGATCTTTAATTCTTTGCACTGGAACATTTTGGGGCTCACTCATCAAAACTGTCTAAAATAAAATCTGCCTATAAATTAGAATTTATGTAACAATGTTCCCTGATATAGGGTTGAGCGACCTTGACCTTTTTAGAGTCGAGTCGTGTTTCGCGAAACCCGACTATCTTAGAAGTCGAGTCGAGTGGAATCGGCCGATTATGGCGAAAAGTCAGGTATCGCCCGAAACACGAAACCCAATGCAAGTCAATGGGGGAGCATAGTCGGCAGTGAGTGGAGGCCAGGAAAACACCTACACTGCCCATTTTAATGGCAAAAACATCCATTCTTGTTACAGAAGCTTGTCAATCGTAATTTAGCTTATAATAATTGGAAGGCATTTGAAATTGGGGGTCATTTGGCTAAAGTTGTGGGGGGTAGGGCTGGTTCAAGTAATTAGTGGGCCCAGTAAATCTGGACCACGTCACGGCAGTGGAGCAGGGAGAGGTAAGTATTTCAACTTTGCAAGTGCTGTGATCCTGAGCAAGCAGGGGGGGCCCACTCGTTGGCATTGGCACTGGCACAGGGCCCCTCAAAGTACAGCGGTGTGTTTGCACGGCGGGGGCGCCTCCCACCGGCAGCAACACTTTTGCGTACTATGAGAGGCCCTGTGCCAGTGACGTCGCCAACTAGTATTCCTCCCCCCACCTGATGAAGGAACCTGCACTTTCATCTGCACCTTCCTCTTTGTCCCCGTGTAAGGTGGTATGGTATGCGGGAAGAGGAACCTGACTTTCAGCAGGGTCACAATCTTGCTGTGTAGCGTGCACGGGGAATGTTGCGTTATGGGTCAATGTACCAGCAGACTCATCTATCACTGGCTGGGCAATGGGCAGGATGAGGAGGAAACACAGATATAGGCCCAAAGAATAAAGTTGGCTAAATGCAGTTCAAAATTGGTAACACAGGACTAACCAGGGGGCATTGCAGTGGAGGACAACTGGAATGAGAGGCTGACACAGAGAGTAGGCCCAAATCAGTAAGTAGTCGAAATGCAGTTCAAAATTGGCAACCGTAGTAAACAGGCGGCACAGCTTTGTTCAGTGGAGGAGAACAGCAAGGAGTGGCAGACACCGATAGTAGGCCCCAACCCAACTAGTAGGCCAAATGCAGTCTAACATTAACAACTACTTAACGAGAGCCTGAAAATGGAATTTCAGGACAGGAAACCAGGAGAACAGCAAGGAGTGGCAGACACCGATAGTAGGCCCCAAACCAACTAGTACGCCAAATGCAGTTGTTCCATTTAACCACAATTTAATGAGAGCCTGAAGATAGAAGCTCAGGAAAGGCAACCTGGAGAACACCTTGGAGTGTAACACACCATCTCTCTACACCCCATACCCAATTTGTAGGCCTAATGCAGTGTAGTTTTCAACAACTACTAAACGAGAGTCAGAAGATCGAAGCAATGTGGACGAAACCTGGGGAACACCTTGGAGTGTAACACACCGTCTCTCTACACCCCATACCCAATTTGTAGGCCTAATGCAACGTAGTTTCCAACAACTACTAAACGAGAGCCAGAAGATCGAAGCAATGGAGAGGAAACCTGGGGAACACCTTGGAGTGTAACACGCCGTCTCTCTACACCCCATACCCAATTTGTAGGCCTAATGCAGTGTAGTTTCCAACAACTGCTAAACGAGAGCATTAAGATCGCAGCAATGGCGAGGAAACCTGGGGAACACCTTGGAGTGGAACACACCATCTCTCTACACCCCATACCCAATTTGTAGGCCTAATGCAGTGTAGTTTCCAACAACTACTAAACGAGAGCATTAAGATTGCAGCAATGGCGAGGAAACCTGGGGAACACCTTGGAGTGGAACACACCATCTCTCTACACCCCATACCCAATTTGTAGGCCTAATGCAGTGTAGTTTCCAACAACTACTAAACGAGAGCATGAAGATCGAAGCAATGGAGAGGAAACCTGGGGAACACCTTGGAGTGGAACACACCATCTCTCTACACCCCATACCCAATTTGTAGGCCTAATGCAGCGTAGTTTCCAACAACTACTAAACGAGAGCCAGAAGATCGAAGCTCAGGAAAGGCAACATGGAGAACAAATTGGAGTGGAACACACCATCTCTCTACACCCCATACCCAATTTGTAGGCCTAATGCAGCGTAGTTTCCAACAACTACTAAACGAGAGCATGAAGATCGAAGCAATGGAGAGGAAACCTGGGGAACACCTTGGAGTGGAACACACCATCTCTCTACACCCCATACCCAATTTGTAGGCCTAATGCAGCGTAGTTTCCAACAACTACTAAACGAGAGCCAGAAGATCGAAGCTCAGGAAAGGCAACCTGGAGAACACCTTGGAGTGGAACACACCATCTCCCTACACTCCATACCCAATTTGTAGGCCTAATGCAGTGTAGTTTCCAACAACTACTAAACGAGAGCATTAAGATCGAAGCAATGGAGAGGAAACCTGGGGAACACCTTGGAGTGGAACACACCATCTCTCTACACCCCATACCCAATTTGTAGGCCTAATGCAGTGTAGTTTCCAACAACTACTAAACGAGAGCATTAAGATCGCAGCAATGGCGAGGAAACCTGGGGAACACCTTGGAGTGGAACACACCATCTCTCTACACCCCATACCCAATTTGTAGGCCTAATGCAGTGTAGTTTCCAACAACTACTAAACGAGAGCATGAAGATCGAAGCAATGGAGAGGAAACCTGGGGAACACCTTGGAGTGGAACACACCATCTCTCTACACCCCATACCCAATTTGTAGGCCTAATGCAGCGTAGTTTCCAACAACTACTAAACGAGAGCCAGAAGATCGAAGCTCAGGAAAGGCAACATGGAGAACAAATTGGAGTGGAACACACCATCTCTCTACACCCCATACCCAATTTGTAGGCCTAATGCAGCGTAGTTTCCAACAACTACTAAACGAGAGCATGAAGATCGAAGCAATGGAGAGGAAACCTGGGGAACACCTTGGAGTGGAACACACCATCTCTCTACACCCCATACCCAATTTGTAGGCCTAATGCAGCGTAGTTTCCAACAACTACTAAACGAGAGCCAGAAGATCGAAGCTCAGGAAAGGCAACCTGGAGAACACCTTGGAGTGGAACACACCATCTCCCTACACTCCATACCCAATTTGTAGGCCTAATGCAGTGTAGTTTCCAACAACTACTAAACGAGAGCATGAAGATCGAAGCAATGGAGAGGAAACCTGGGGAACACCTTGGAGTGGAACACACCATCTCTCTACACCCCATACCCAATTTGTAGGCCTAATGCAGTGTAGTTTCCAACAACTACTAAACGAGAGCATTAAGATCGCAGCAATGGCGAGGAAACCTGGGGAACACCTTGGAGTGGAACACACCATCTCTCTACACCCCATACCCAATTTGTAGGCCTAATGCAGCGTAGTTTCCAACAACTACTAAACGAGAGCCAGAAGATCGAAGCTCAGGAAAGGCAACCTGGAGAACACCTAAAGTGGAACACACCATCTCCCTACACTCCATACCCAATTTGTAGGCCTAATGCAGCGTAGTTTCCAACAACTACCAAACGAGAGCATGAAGATCGAAGCAATGGAGAGGAAACCTGGGGAACACCTTGGAGTGGAACACACCATCTCTCTACACCCCATACCCAATTTGTAGGCCTAATGCAGTGTAGTTTTCTACAACTACTAAACGAGAGTCGGAAGACCGAAGCAATGTGGACGAAACCTGGGGAACACCTTGGAGTGGAACACACCATCTCTCTACACCCCATACCCAATTTGTAGGCCTAATGCAGTGTAGTTTCCAACAACTACTAAACGAGAGCCAGAAGATCGAAGCAATGGAGAGGAAACCTGGGGAACACCTTGGAGTGGAACACACGATCTCTCTACACCCCATACCCAATGTGTAGGCCTAATGCAGTGTAGTTTCCATCAACTACTAAACGAGAGCATGAAGATCGAAGCATTGGCGAGGAAACCTGGGGAACACCTTGGAGTGGAACACACCATCTCTCTACACCCCATACCCAATTTGTAGGCCTAATGCAGTGTAGTTTCCAACAACTACTAAACGAGAGCATGAAGATCGAAGCATTGGCGAGGAAACCTGGGGAACACCTTGGAGTGGAACACACCATCTCTCTACACCCCATACCCAATTTGTAGGCCTAATGCAGTGTAGTTTCCAACAATTACTAAACGAGAGCATGAAGATCGAAGCATTGGCGAGGAAACCTGGGGAACACCTTGGAGTGGAACAGACCATCTCTCTACACCCCATACCCAATTTGTAGGCCTAATGCAGTGTAGTTTCCAACAACTACTAAACGAGAGCATGAAGATCGAAGCATTGGCGAGGAAACCTGGGGAACACCTTGGAGTGGAACACACCATCTCTCTACACCCCATACCCAATTTGTAGGCCTAATGCAGTGTAGTTTCCAACAATTACTAAATGAGAGCATGAAGATCGAAGCAATGGAGAGGAAACCTGGGGAACACCTTGGAGTGGAACACACCATCTCTCTACACCCCATACCCAATTTGTAGGCCTAATGCAGTGTAGTTTTCTACAACTACTAAATGAGAGTCGGAAGACCGAAGCAATGTGGACGAAACCTGGGGAACACCTTGGAGTGGAACACACCATCTCTCTACACCCCATACCCAATTTGTAGGCCTAATGCAGCGTATTTCCAACAACTACTAAACGAGAGCCAGAAGATCGAAGCTCAGGAAAGGCAACCTGGAGAACACCTTGGAGTGGAACACACCATCTCTCTACACCCCATACCCAATTTGTAGGCCTAATGCAACCTAGTTTCCAACAACTACTAAACGAGAGCATGAAGATCGAAGCAATGGAGAGGAAACCTGGGGAACACCTTGGAGTGTAACACACCATCTCTCTACACCCCATACCCAATTTGTAGGCCTAATGCAGTGTAGTTTCCAACAACTACTAAACGAGAGCCAGAAGATCGAAGCTTAGGAAAGGCAACCTGGAGAACACCTTGGAGTGTAACACACCATCTCTCTACACCCCATACCCAATTTGTAGGCCTAATGCAGTGTAGTGTTCAACAACTACTAAACGAGAGTCGGAAGATCGAAGCAATGTGGACGAAACCTGGGGAACACCTTGGAGTGTAACACACGATCTCTCTACACCCCATACCCAATTTGTAGGCCTAATGCAGTGTAGTTTCCATCAACTACTAAACGAGAGCATGAAGATCGAAGCAATGGAGAGGAAACCTGGGGAACACCTTGGAGTGGAACACACCATCTCTCTACACCTCATACCCAATTTGTAGGCCTAATGCAGTGTAGTTTCCAACAACTACTAAACGAGAGCATTAAGATCGAAGCAATGGCGAGGAAACCTGGGGCACACCTTGGGGAGGCAGACACCGTTAGTAGGCCCTACCAAAGTTGTACCCCCAATGCAGTTTTAAAATTCCTAGAGGCTGAAAACAAGACTATTGACGCTCAGCTTTTTTCAAAGGAACACAGCTGAATTGAGTGGCGCAGACAGACACAGGTAGTAGGACTTAAACCAAAAATGTGGCTCACTGCAGCTTAAAAAAGTTACAGGGGTACACAAGCAGCAGTGCTCTGGGCAGTGGAGGACAATTTCAATAGTGGACCGCAGACAGACTTTGTACGCCTACTATTAAAAAAAGGATGCTCTATGCAATTAAAAATAGGTTCCAGGGGTCCAGGGGCAGCAGTGGTGTGGTCAGTGGAGAACTATTGGAAGGAAGGACCGCAGACAGGCTTCGAAGGCCTAACATAATATCAGATGGCTGTAGGCAATTTTAAATTGGTTCCAGGGGTACACGGGCAGCAGTGGTGTGGTCAGTGGAGGCCTAGTGGAAGGAGTGACCACAGACAGGCATCGAAGGCCTAACATAATACCAGATGGCTGTAGGCAATTTTAAATTGGTTCCATGGGAACACGGGCAGCAGTGGCCTGGTCAGTGTAGTAGTAGTAGAAAGAACGGACCACAGACAGGCATCGAAGGCCTAAAATAAAAAAATTGGGCTGGCTGTAGGCAATTTTAAATTGGTTCCAGGGGTACACGGGCAGCAGTGGTGTGGTCAGTGGAGGCCTAGTGGAAGGAGTGACCGCAGACAGGCATCGAAGGCCTAACATAATACCAGATGGCTGTAGGCAATTTTAAATTGGTTCCAGGGGAACACGGGCAGCAGTGGCCTGGTCAGTGTAGTAGTAGTAGAAAGAACGGACCGCAGACAGGCATCGAAGGCCTAAAATAAAAAAATTGGGCTGGCTGTAGGCAATTTTAAATTGGTTCCAGGGGTACACGGGCAGCAGTGGTGTGGTCAATGGAGGCCTAGTGGAAGGAGTGACCGCAGACAGGCATCGAAGGCCTAACATAATAACACATGGCTGTAGGCAATTTTAAATTGGTTCCAGGGGAACACGGGCAGCAGTGGCCTGGTCAGTGTAGTAGTAGTAGAAAGAACGGACCACAGACAGGCATCGAAGGCCTAAAATAAAAAAATTGGGCTGGCTGTAGGCAATTTTAAATTGGTTCCAGGGGTACACGGGCAGCAGTGGTGTGGTCAGTGGAGGCCTAGTGGAAGGAGGGAACGCAGACAGGCTTCGAAGGCCTAACATAAAAAAATAGGGCTGTTGGCAATTTAAAATTGGTTCCAGGGGTACACGGGCAGCAGTACAATGGTCAGTGGAGGCCTAGTGGAAGGAGGGACCGCAGACAGGCTTCGAAGGCCTAACATAACAAAAATGTCAATACAATGGTATTGTCAGTGCCAGGCATTGAAGGATGTCAGCACATAGACTAAACATTGGTGGAGCTGTGAGAGATAATTTTGCAAGTGGTAGAGCACTGTTTGAGCTGGGGGGGGAACTGTCTTGTGGCCGGCGGTACAGGCCCAGGGCCCCTCATATTACAACGGTGTGTCTGACGTTGGGTGCGCACAACCACCGCCAGAGACTATGTACTATGAGGGACCCAGTGGCAGTGCCGTCGACCAAAAGCGGGCACACCCACCTCTTCAGACAAACAGCACTCTCACGGGTGCTGGCGCCAAGTGGCGATACCACTGCCCCGTGTGGGGAGTTTGGCCATTTAGTGAGGTGTAAACATGTCGTATGCTGGACAATCAGGTGCAGAAAATTACGAGATTGGAAAAGTCATTCAGAATAGTCCACAGGCAAGACCTTTTCATAGGAAAGCTAGGTGTCAGCCGGGCAAGTTGGGGCAAAAGATTTCGAAATCCAGTTGTGGTTCATTTTAATGAAGGTTAGATCATCTACATTTTGGGTAGCCAGACGAGTCCTTTTTTTCTGTTAGTATTGAACCTGCACCACTGAATACTCTTTCTGATAGGACACTAGCTGCCGGGCAAGCAAGCTCCTGCAATGCATATTCTGCCAATTCTGGCCAGGTGTCTAATTTGGATGCCCAGTAATCAAATGGGAATGACGGTTGAGGGAGAACGTCGATAAGGGATGAAAAATAGTTTGTAACCATACTGGACAAATGTTGAATTCATGCTGCAGTACCTGTCCTGTCTGCGGTCATAGCAAAATCACTCCACAACCTGGTCAGAAAACCCCTCTGGCCAACGCCACTTCTGATTTCTGCCCCTCTAACACCTCTGGTCTGCTGGCCCCTGCAGCTCGTGTGAGAACGATCACGGGCGCTGTGTGCAGGGAATGCCAGAAGCAAACGGTCAACAAGAGTTGATTGTTTGGTTGCTAATATTATTTCCAAGTTGTCATGTGGCATTATATTTTGCAATTTGCCTTTATAGCGAGGATCAAGGAGGCAGGCCAACCAGTAATCGTCATCGTTCATCATTTTAGTAATGCGTGTGTCCCTTTTGAGGATACGTAAGGCATAATCCGCCATGTGGGCCAAAGTTCCAGTTCTCAAATCTGCGGTTGTGCTTGGTGGAGGGGCAGTTTCAGGCAAATCCACGTCACTTGTGTCCCTCCAAAAACCAGAACCCGGCCTTGCCGCGCCATCAATTTCCAGTGGCCCCGGAAAAGCTTCCTCATTAAAAATATAATCATCCCCATCATCCTCCTCGTTCTCCTCCTCCTCTTCGCCCACTGCCTCGTCCTGTACACTGCCCTGGCCAGACAATGGCTGACTGTCATCAAGGCTTTCCTCTTCCTCAGCTGCAGACGCCTGATCCTTTATGTGCGTCAAACTTTGCATCAGCAGATGCATTAGGGGGATGCTCATGCTTATTATGGCGTTGTCTGCACTAACCAGCCGTGTGCATTCCTCAAAACACTGAAGGACTTGACACATGTCTTGAATCTTCGACCACTGCACACCTGACAACTCCATGTCTGCCATCCTACTGCCTGCCCGTGTATGTGTATCCTCCCACAAAAACATAACAGCCCGCCTCTGTTCGCACAGTCTCTGAAGCATGTGCAGTGTTGAGTTCCACCTTGTTGCAACGTCTATGATTAGGCGATGCTGGGGAAGGTTCAAAGAACGCTGATAGGTCTGCATACGGCTGGAGTGTACGGGCGAATGGCGGATATGTGAGCAAAGTCCATGCACTTTGAGGAGCAGGTCGGATAACCCCGGATAACTTTTCAGGAAGCACTGCACCACCAGGTTTAAGGTGTGAGCCAGGCAAGGAATGTGTTTCAGTTGGGAAAGGGAGATGGCAGCCATGAAATTCCTTCCGTTATCACTCACTACCTTGCCTGCCTCAAGATCTACAGTGCCCAGCCACGACTGCGTTTCTTTCTGCAAGAACTCGGACAGAACTTCCGCGGTGTGTCTGTTGTCACCCAAACACTTCATAGCCAATACAGCCTGCTGACGTTTGCCAGTAGCTGCCCCATAATGGGAGACCTGGTGTGCAACAGTGGCAGCTGCGGATGGAGTGGTTGTGCGACTGCGGTCTGTGGACGAGCTCTCGCTTCTGCAGGAGGATGAGGAGGAGGAGGAGGGGGTGCGAACGGCTACAGCCAACTGTTTCCTAGACCGTGGGCTAGGCAGAACTGTCCCAAAATTGCTGTCCCCTGTGGACCCTGCATCCACAACATTCACCCAGTGTGCCGTGATGGACACGTAACGTCCCTGGCCATGCCTACTGGTCCATGCATCTGTTGTCAGGTGCACCTTTGTGCTCACAGATTGCCTGAGTGCATGGACGATGCGCTCTTTAACATGCTGGTGGAGGGCTGGGATGGCTTTTCTGGAAAAAAAGTGTCGACTGGGTAGCTCGTAGCGTGGTACAGCGTAGTCCATCAGGGCTTTGAAAGCTTCGCTTTCAACTAACCGGTAGGGCATCATCTCTAATGAGATTAGTCTAGCTATGTGGGCGTTCAAACCCTGTGTACGCGGATGCGAGGCTAAGTACTTCCTTTTTCTAACCATAGTCTCATGTAGGGTGAGCTGGACTGGAGAGCTGGAGATCGTGGAACTAGCGGGGGTGTCGGTGGACATGGCAGACTGAGAGACGGTGGGAGATGGTATTGTTGCCGCCGGTGCCCTAGATGCAGTGTTTCCTACTACGAAACTGGTGATTCCCTGACCCTGACTGCTTTGGCCTGGCAAAGAAACCTGCACAGATACTTCAGGTGGTGCGGAAAATGGTGGCCCTACACTGCCGGAAGGGATGTTGCGTTGATGACTAGCTTCATTGGCCGAGGGTGCTACAACCTTAAGGGACGTTTGGTAGTTAGTCCAAGCTTGCAAATGCATGGTGGTTAAATGTCTATGCATGCAACTTGTATTGAGACTTTTCAGATTCTGCCCTCTGCTTAAGGTAGTTGAACATTTTTGACAGATGACTTTGCGCTGATCAATTGGATGTTGCTTAAAAAAATGCCAGACTGCACTCTTTCTAGCATCGGATACCTTTACAGGCATTGCAGACTGAGCTGTAACCGGATGGCCACGCTGTCCTCCAACAGGTTTTGGCTTTGCCACGCGTTTTGGGCAAGATACGGGCCCGGCAGATGGAACCTGTTGCGATGTTGATGCCTGCTGCGGCCCCTCCTCCTCCGCTTCAGAACTGCTGCCGCCTGCACCCTGTTCCCCCAATGGCTGCCAATGGGGGTCAAGAACTGGGTCATCTATTACCTCTTCTTGTAGCTCGTGTGCAACTTCTTCTGTGTCACCGTGTCGGTCGGTGGTATAGCGTTCGTGATGGGGCAACATAGTCTCATCAGGGTCTGATTCTTGATCATTACCCTGCGAGGGCAATGTTGTGGTCTGAGTCAAAGGACCAGCATAGTAGTCTGGCTGTGGCTGTGCATCAGTGCACTCCATGTCAGATTCAACTTGTAATGGGCATGGACTGTTAACTGCTTCACTTTCTAAGCCAGGGACGGTATGTGTAAAGAGCTCCATGGAGTAACCCGTTGTGTCGCCTGCTGCATTCTTCTCTGTTGTTGTCTTTGCTGAAGAGGACAAGGAAGCGACTTGTCCCTGACCGTGAACATCCACTAACGACGCGCTGCTTTTACATTTACCAGTTTCACGATAGGAGGCAAAAGAGCTAGAGGCTGAGTCAGCAAGATAAGCCAAAACTTGCTCTTGCTGCTCCGGCTTTAAAAGCGGTTTTCCTACTCCAAGAAAAGGGAGCGTTCGAGGCCTTGTGTAGCCAGACGACGAACCTGGCTCCACAGCTCCAGACTTAGGTGCAATATTTTTTTTCCCACGACCACCTGATGCTCCACCACTACCACTACCCTCATTACCAGCTGACAATGAACGCCCCCGGCCACGACCTCTTCCACCAGACTTCCTCATTGTTTTAAAAACGTAACCAAACTAACGGTATTTGTTGCTGTCACACAACTTACACGGTGAGCTATAACTTCAGTATGATTTAGCTACCCCTTTACAGGTGGGTGAGACCACAACGAAAATCAGGCACAATGTTACACACTCTGTTTTTGGTGGCACCAAATGAGAGAGATGCCACACACGCAGGACTGTCACTGAAGCACAAATGTAAATATTAATCTCCCACTGTTTTTTTTATTTTTTATTTTTTTTTCAGGGAGACTTTAGAAACAAAATAAAATAAAATGATTTTTTCAGGAAGAATTTAGAAACCAAATAACATAAAATGATTTTTCCAATGACAATTTAGAAACCAAATAAAAAAAATAAAAATAAAAAAAAGGCTTTCTATGCCCCACTGAGTGAGAGATGCCACACACAGGAGTCAGGAGTGGCACACAAGCCCAGAGGCCAATATTTTTCTCCCAATGATTGATGTAGCGATTTTTTCAGGTAGATTTTGGAACCCAAATCAAGCAAAAAAAATAATAGGCTTTCTATTGCCCACAATTGGAGAGAGAGAGAGAGAGATGGCACACCCAGGAGTCAAGACTGGCACACAAGCAGAAAGGGCAATATTAATCTCCCACTGATTTGATTTTTTTTTTTTTCAGGGAGACTTTAGAAAAAAAAATAATAGAATAAAATTATTTTTTCAGGAAGAATTTAGAAACCAAATAAAATAAAATGATTTCTTCAGGGAGAATTTAGAAAACAAATAAAACAAAAAATAGGCTTTTTATGGCCCACTGAGTGAGAGATGACGCACACAGGAGTCAGGAGCGGCACACAAGCCCAGAGGCCAATATTGTTCTCCCAATGATTGATGTAGTGATTTTTTCAGGTAGAATTTAGAACCCTAATCAACCAAAAAAATAAATAGGCTTTCTATGGCCCACTATTTGTGAGAGAGATGGCACGCTTAGGACTGGCACACAAGCCCAAAGGCCAATATTAATCTCCCTTTTTTTTTCAGGGAGAATTTATAAAACCAAAAAAAATAAATAAATAGGCTTTCTATGGCCCACTATTTGTGAGAGAGATGGCACGCTCAGGACTGGCACACAAGCCCAGAGGCCAATATTAATCTCCCACTTTTTTTTTTTTTATAAACCCAATAAAAAAAATAATAAATAGGCTTTCTATGGCCCACTATCTGAGAGAGAGAGATGGCACACTTAGGACTGGCACACAAGCCCAAAGGCCAATATTAATCTCCCACTGATTGATTTATTGATTTTTTCAGGTAGAATTTAGAACCCAAATAAAGCAAAAAAAAAATAGGCTTTCTATGGCCCACTGAGTGAGTGATGATGCACACAGGAGTCAGGAGTGGCACACAAGCCCTGAGGCCAATATTTTTCTCCCACTGATTGACGTAGTGATTTTTTCAGGTAGATTTTAGAACCCAAATCAAGCAAAAAAAATAAATAGGCTTTCTATGGCCCACTGAGCGAGAGATGGCACAGACAGGGATGGCACTCTAGCCAAAATGCCAATCTTAATCTCCCACAAAAAAAAAAAAAGGAACTGTCCTTCAATTACTATCTCCCTGCAGTAATCTCAGCCAGGTATGGCAGGCAGCAATAAGGAGTGGACTGATGCACAAATTAAATAAAAAGTGTGGACAAACAAACAAGGTAGCTGTGCAGAAAGGAAGGAACAAGATGATTTGTGCTTTGAAAAAAGCAGTTGGTTTGCACAGCGGCGTACACACAGCAATGCAGCTATCAGGGAGCCTTCTAGGGCAGCCCAATGAGCTACAGCGCTGAGGAAAAAAAAAAATGTAGCCTCCACTGTCCCTGCACACCGAAGGTGGTGTTGGACAGTGCAAATCGCTACAGCACAAGCGGTTTGGTGGTTAATGGACCCTGCCTAACGCTATCCCTGCTTCTGACGAAGCGGCAGCAACCTCTCCCTAAGCTCAGATCAGCAGTAGTAAGATGGCGGTCGGCGGGAACGCCCCTTTATAGCCCCTGTGACGCCGCAGACAGCAAGCCAATCACTGCAATGCCCTTCTCTAAGATGGTGGGGACCAGGACCTATGTCATCACGCTGCCCACACTCTGCGTTTACCTTCATTGGCTGAGAAATGGCGCTTTTCGCGTCATTGAAACGCGACTTTGGCGCGAAAGTCACGTACCGCATGGCCGACCTCGCACAGGGGTCGGATCGGGTTTCATGAAACCCGACTTTGCCAAAAGTCGGCGACTTTTGAAAATGAACGACCCGTTTCGCTCAACCCTACCCTGATACAATAAAAGCTGCGCTGCTGGTTGCTATGAAGTTTTGATAAATCTGACCCATCGTTTGTTCGTGCCCTTCATATTCAGGACCAAATTGTCTATGGGAGCTTTGAATAGTTTGCATGCACGTACTGAGAAGATAAAATGACAAATCTAGCATTACTACTTAGTGTGGGCTCTTATTCTCCAAGGTATGTAACCAGCAAAGATTCTCTGTATAATATTTAACCACCATTGACACTGTCAGTTATCTATAGTACATTTTGTAATGGTGGCACTGTGTGGGCCTTGTGTACCATATAAGCACTCAGGGAATCCATGTATGACAGTGGCTCCGAATAATACAAAGAAATGCTTTGCCTTCTAGCTGCATTGAATATATACACAATAGTGAGGTTTTTGGAACCCCTCTGTTAGCCGGCATAACAATAAAGACAAAAAAACTAGATGTTGGATAATTCCGACTTTCCCAGAGCTTCTGATAACGTCTCAAATGCAGATTCCTAATATAGAAATGAAAAAGGAAAAACATTGAGAAAAAGAACATTTAAAATAAAGAGTCAGTGGGTACATTTTATTTGCTGCAGAATAATATGTAGAAAATAAAAAAGAAAGTTAGGAGAGATTCTCATTAAATCCAGCCCTCGGGCACTTCATACTTTTATATTTTTTAAGCTGCCATCAACTGCCAAATATAGAAGATGGATTGTAACATAGCATGCACCGTGTGGGAAATGAAGCAAACATGAAATAATCCATATCCGAGTAGAGGGGAGAAAAACGGAGCGAAATGTCCACACATTTAAAGAAACAAAGTGTATGGATTTATTCACAAATTGGTTAATATCGAATTCTGATGACAATATTGCTATAGGAAGTATGGAGAAAAACATGATCATCTATGGTATAACGATGAGCAGCAGTTAGATATCCGTCCTGTCTGAGAGATGCCGAGAAATGAAGAAGCAAGTTATTTGAAGGTGAATGAAGTGATAATCAAATCCACCTTGGAGATGAAAGGAATGTAAATTAGACTTCAAAGGAAATCTTTTGGAAGAAAGCTTGTAATGTGAAGCTCTACTAGCCGCATTACCAGCTGATAGAGAAAGTGTGCTTAGTTTTAGAAGGCTGGGATTTTCTACTGAACAACATTAGGCTATTCATAGATTCTGAGCGGGAGTCCTCAAGACCAGGCGGATCAATATTAAGGCATGAAACAAACTCATGCATTAATACATTTCAGGTAGGTCAAGGCAAGTTTACACACAAATAATACTCTGATCCCTAAACTATGATAGGAATAATAAGAAATAAATAGCATGCAGTTCACTTGGGAAAAAATACTGGAATTTTATATATAAAAATACAGTATAAACATTGGTGAATGTTATCCATACGGCAGCTTACAAACTGGAAGCCTTTCTGGCACCGTCCATATAATATAATGACAAGGAATGGGCCAGCTTAATGCTATATAGTAAATGTCAGTGGGATTTAATGGCCGTTTCACATCAATAAATCTAGAAAAAGACGCCATCGCATACATTGTTTTTGACAAGCTTAAGAAAAATCTATTTTATTTTTCTAGTGCTTTCCTATTAGTAGGATGGCTTTTATGCCATTTTTGCTCAAAATAACAGTATTGCTAAGAACTCTTTGTTTTTTAAATGCACTTTTGCTTTTTACTTTTTTTAGTTACAGCAGGGTTTATGCTTATTTTGCTTCTTGTAGGTTTTTTCCTTTCCTATTAGTAGTAAAGAAAATTTTATAATTATATTTAATTTGATCACACAAGTTCATAATCAATGGGTAAATTTAAAAGGGAGCATCATTTTCATTTTTTTCTCAAATACATATGAAAATAAGAAACTGTGTAATATATATTATTAGAGAAATCAACTTGTTTCTCCTCCTGGTCTAATCTTTCATGCTGAATATTCTCAGTTCACAAGTGAAGTCTATTTTCATTGAGTACAGATTTTCCCATGACTGAGACTGCAGATGACAGTTGGTGCTCATACATTTCTATAGAAAGGGAAATGATGGGGAGGAGGAAAGAGGAGCAAGAGGCAGGCACAGCTATTCTACTGCAAATTCACCTACAACAGATATGCTTTAAACAGTGTGCCAAAAAAGTAGCCAACTTGCAATCAACCGCTATCATCACATATTTTTCTTTGCAGTGGCACTCTACTCTGCCTAATAGGCCTTTATTGTGTATATGAACGTGTGTTGTCTTTTTGAAACAAATCCTTTGTGAGAGTTGAAGCTCTTAAGATGTAAAAAAATCACATAACTAAAGAAAATTATAGATAGATTTTTCACCAAACATTGGAAACACATATCAGTGAAATACCCAACATGAAATCCAAAGTTATCCCTTACCAAGTATATTAAAGATAAAAAAAAACTATTAAAAAGAATACTTTGCAAAAAAAAAGTTAAAATTTTCATTTAAAGGGAACCTGTCACCTGAATTTGGCGGGACTGGTTTTGGGTCATATGGGCGGAGTTTTTGGGTGTTTGATTCACCCTTTCCTTACCCGCTGGCTGCATGCTGGCTGCAATATTGGATTGAAGTTTATTCTCTGTCCTCCATAGTACACGCCTGCACAAGGCAAGATTGCTTTGCGCAGGCATGTACTACGGAGGACAGAGAATGAACTTCAATCCAATATTGCAGCCAGCATGCAGCCAGCGGGTAAGGAAAGGGTGAATCAAACACCCAAAAACTCCGCCCATATGACCCAAAACCAGTCCCGCCAAATTCAGGTGACAGAGTCCCTTTAATTTTATTTTATTGTGTATTTTTATGTTAGTATACATTAAAAAAAAGTTTGCACACTGATGATTGAATTCATCAGTCATCTCAATTACAACATTGTATAAGAGCAATGACAATAGTTGATGGTCACAGCGCAAGTATCACCCTCACCCATGGACAATTACAGGACATCGTTTTTATGTATCTGGGTTTTATTAGTACTATTAGTCGGTCGTACTCAGTAGTACTTCCATAGACATGATTACACGATACATCCTTAAAATATTGGACTGGGTGCAAAAGGCCCACCAGCAACATTGACTATGGGGACCCACTATTCTGCCACATGCAAATATTACATTACCCATATTCACAAAATTGGCTATGCTGCTGTATAACAATGTACTAGGTACTTTGTATAATGAATGATGAGATACTGCTTTTATCTGTACATGTTAGGGCATGTTAGGTTAGGCTATGGGTTGAACTAGATGGACATATAGTCTTCCTTCAACCTTAATAACTATGTAACTATAGTAAATCAAGCATATTTTTCCAAACATTGCTCATATAGGACTGTAAGAGCTGCAAAGGGGCCCACCTAGGGGTTCACCGGTTTACCTGTCGGCCAGTCCGTGCCTGCATCCATAGACTTTGATGTTGTAATAATGCTATAACTTTTATGAAGCAATCTTAAAACTCAAACTACTGTAAGAAACAGTTTCCAAGTGCACTAGTTTTCCACTTCATAAAAAAAGTGTATTTTTATTCATTGAGTTTACTGGTAGTAAAAAAAAAATGTAATATGCAGAATACAAGGTTTCAGCAGCTGTCCCAACATTTAGACGTTTTATTCATTGCATCTTTTAAAATAGCTCATGCTCTATATCAAGCAGATATGGGTTTTTTTTTACCTTATTTTATTTCTGACTATATTTGCAGTACTCAAATGCATTAGGGCTCCTGAATAGATTGAAGATGGCTTGATAATGTGCTTTACTAATCTACACCAGGTGCCAAGAGATCATAATTACTGAAATTAACATGAAAACAAAAGAGTTCTAATAGTTCTCAATGTAAAAGCTCAGATACAGATTACCTATTGTTATGTGGTATCTCATATTTTGCTACTAAGAACCATTCAAAGAGAATACAAGGAACATCCACCCCCAACACCATGCATGAAAGAAACGTATACATTTATAAAATGACAAGCCTGCATTTCAAATCAAATTGGTTTATCAAAAAGCATATTTTTAAGAGTCAGGAAGCATTCCCTTTTACTCAGGAGCATTAATAGAATGTTATTTCTCAACAAAACCTAGAGCTTTCAGTAAGATGACTATCAACATGACCTGGAAAATCAAATACCAGATATCCTAATATAACAGGCACAATTCACTTATTGTTGTGATACAGTTTGCACAATTCCATTATCTCTCTCAAAACCATGTTACAAAAAATGCTTGCATCCAGAATGGAGGGTAAAAGCTTGTTACAGCCAAGCACAAAGAAATATTCTAGAACAGAAAATAATAGATTAAGGATTTAAATGAACATGTAGAATGGTATTTATTGTGCATTATATAATGCATACATTATTGAAGGAAATAGCTGAATATTTCCATTCATTTGTAGTTACTTTCATAGAATCATAGAATGGTAGAGTTGGAAGAGACCTCCTGGGTCATCTGGTCCAACCCCCTGCTCAAAGCAGGATTCACTAAATCATCCCAGACAGATGTCTGTCCAGCTTATGTTTGAAAACTTCCATGGAATTAGAGCTCACCACCTCTCGTGGCAGCCTGTTCCACTCATTGATCACCCTGTCAAAAAGTTTTTTCTAATATCTAATCTGTGTCTCCCCTTATTCAGTTTCATCCCATTACTTCTAGTCTTTCCCTATGCAAATGAGAATAAAGATGATCCTTCTACAATGTGACAGCCCTTGAGATATTTGTAGACAGCTATTAAGTCTCCTCTCAGTCTTCTTTTTTGCAAGCCAAACATTCCCATATCCTGCAACCGTTCCTCATAGGACATGGTTTGGAGACCGGTCACCATTCTGATCGCTCTTCTCTGAACTTGCTCCAGTTTGTTGATGTCTTTTTTAAAATGTGGTGCCCAAAACTGGACACAGTATTCCAGGTGAGGTATGACCACATAGGAGTAGAGGGCAATAATGACTTCATGTGATCTAGAGTGTATGCTTCTGTTAATACATCCCAGAATTATATTTGCCTTTTTTGCTGCTGCATCACACTGTTGACTCATGTTCAGTTTATGATCTATTAGTATACCCAAGTCTTTTTCACATGTGCTGTTGTTTAGCCCTATGCTTCCCATTCTGTAAATGCTTTTTTCATTTTTATTGCCCAGATGTAGTAATTTGCATTTTTCCTTGTTAAAAACCATTCTGCTGCCCACTGCTCCAGTTTATTTATATATTTTTGAATCCTCTCTCTTCTCTAGTATTAGCTATCCCTCCTAGCTTTGTGTCATCAGCAAATTTAATTAGTGTACCCTCAATTTCTCATCTAAATCATTGATAAAGACGTTGAACAATACAGGGCCCAGGACAGAACCCTGTGGTACCCCAATTGAGACATTCTTCCAACCAGATGTGCAGCTATTTATGACCACTATTTTGGTCCGATCACTAAGCCAGTTATGAATCCACCTAACAGTTGCCTTGTCCATTCAATACTTAGTCATTTTTTCAATAAGGATGGTGTGAGATACTTTGTCAAATGCTTTGCTGAAGTCAAGATATACTATATCTAGAGCATTTCCCTGATCCACCCAGTCAGTGATTCTGTCATACAAGGAAATTAAGTTAGCCTGACATGACTTATTAGTTACAAACCCATGATGACTCTGGTTAATCACTTCATTCTTATCCAGGTACTTACATACATGTTGTTTAATAATTTGTTCTACGATCTTTCCTGGTATGGAAGTCAAACTCACCGGCCTATAGTTCCCTTGGTCCACATTCTTTCCCTTTTTGAAGAGAGGCACGACATTTGCTCTTCTCCAGTCTTTTGTTCTCCAAGAATTTTCAAAGATTATGGAGAGTGGTTCAAAAATTTCTTCTGCTATTTTCTTCAGTACTCTGGGGTGAAATTCATCTGGACCTGGAGACTTGAATTCAATTATGTTAGCTAAGTGTTTTCTCACTATCTTTCTGTTTATGGATATCCTGGATTCTTCTACTCCTTTAATAGGACAGTGAAGATCAGTTGATGTTACATTTCTTTTCTGAGGGCAGTGTTTCCTGAACATGGAACCACCTAAGTGGTAAAATAAAGAGGAAATAATAAAAAGGAAATAATAAAGGCGAAAATAAGGAGGAAAATAAAATGGTCAAACAATTGCTGATCAACATATACAGTAACGCTAGCCATGCACATTAGATGGCTGACAGCCAAACATAGGTTCCTCTGACAGATCATTCAGCCGATAGCAATCTTGGCCAACACTTTCATACATAGTAGCGCTCATTCGACTGTACATTCCTGTGTACTCTATGACAAAGCTGCCGATTGTTTGACTCATGGAGAACAAAGCTATCAGCAGTCCAAAATCGTACATGCACTAGCCACATATCTCTTGATCAACAGTCGGCCGGCGCCCCTGTACACCTTAAATTGTTGGCCGAACTTGTCTATATTGGCAAGATATTGGTTTATAGTGAAACTGTCACCAGGTTTGACTGATGAGATAAGACCACCACCTTTCAGGCCTAATATACAGCAGCCTATACTGCTGTGAATATGCCCTTAACCCGAGCTGCAAGACAATAAAACTGGGGGCGGTCTGGTCTGAGGGTTGTCGCTGGTCTATGTCTAGAGCCTCCCTTCTTCTTGCAATGCTGATCTCCTTCTTACTTCATGTGAATGACCCATCCCTACAGCATCCACACAGTCTCCCACTTCACTGCCCTAACTAGGGCACAGTAAAGTACTGCAGCACACACGTGCAAGGAAAGGTCATAAAGCTGACACTAGGGTTGAGCGAAACGGGTCGTTCATTTTCAAAAGTCGCCGACTTTTGGCAAAGTCGGGTTTCATGAAACCCGACCCCTGTGCGGAGTCGGCCATGCGGTACGCGACTTTCGCGCCAAAGTCGAGTATCAATGATGCGAAAAGCGCCATTTCTCAGCCAATGAAGGTGAACGCAGAGTGTGGGCAGCGTGATGACATAGGTCCTGGTCCCCACCATCTTAGAGAAGGGCATTGCAGTGATTGGCTTGCTGTCTGCGGCGTCACAGGGGCTATAAAGGGGCGTTCCCGCCGACCGCCATGTTACTGCTGCTGATCTGAGCTTAGGGAGAGGTTGCTGCCGCTTCGTCAGAAGCAGGGATAGCGTTAGGCAGGGTCCATTAACCCCCAAACTGCTTGTGCTGTAGCGATTTCCACTGTCCAACACCACCTTCGGTGTGCAGGGACAGTGGAAGGTACATTTTTTTTTTCTCAGCACTGTAGCTCATTGGGCTGCCCTAGAAGGCTCCCTGAGAGCTGCATTGCTGTGTGTACGCCGCTGTGCAAACCAACTGCTTTTTTCAAGGCACAAATCCTGTTGTTCCTTCCTTTCTGCACAGCTATCTTTTTTGTTTGTCCACACTTTTTATTTCATTTGTGCATCAGTCCACTCCTTATTGCTGCCTGCCATACCTGGCTGAGATTACTGCAGGGAGATAGTAATTGTAGGACAGTCCCTGTTTTTTTTTTTTTTTGTGGGAGATTAAGATTGGCATTTCTGCTAGAGTGCCATCCCTGTGTGTGCCATCTCTCACTCAGTGGGCCATAGAAAGCCTATTTATTTTTTTGCTTGATTTGGGTTCTAAAATCTACCTGAAAAAATCACTAAATCAATCAGTGGGAGATAAATATTGGCCTCTGGGCTTGTGTGCCCCTCCTGACTCCTGTGTGTGCCATCTCTCACTCAGTGGGCCATAGAAAGCCTATTTATTTTTTTGCTTGATTTGGGTTCTAAAATCTACCTGAAAAAATCACTAAATCAATCAGTGGGAGATAAATATTGGCCTCTGGGCTTGTGTGCCACTCCTGACTCCTGTGTGTGCCATCTCTCACTCAGTGGGCCATAGAAAGCCTATTTTTTTTTTTTTGGTTGATTTGGGTTCTAAATTCTACCTGACAAAATCAATAAATCAATCAGTGGGAGATAAATATTGGCCTCTGGGCTTGTGTGCCACTCCTGACTCCTGTGTGTGCCATCTCTCACTCAGTGGGCCATAGAAAGCCTATTTATTTTTTTGCTTGATTTGGGTTCTAAATTCTCCCAGAAAAAATCAATAAATCAATCAGTGGGAGATAAATATTGGCCTCTGGGCTTGTGTTCCACTCCTGACTCCTGTGTGTGCCATCTATCACTCAGTGGGCCATAGAAAGCCTATTTTTTTTTGTTGTTGTTTTGGGTTCTAAATTCTACCTGAAAAAATCACTAAATCAATCACTGGGAGATAAATATTGGCCTCTGGGCTTGTGTGCCACTCCTGACTCCTGTGTGTGCCATCTCTCACTCAGTGGGCCATAGAAAGCCTATTTATTTTTTTGGTTGATTTGGGTTCTAAATTCTACCTGAAAAAATCAATAAATCAATCACTGGGAGATAAATATTGGCCTCTGGGCTTGTGTGCCACTCCTGACTCCTGTGTGTGCCATCTCTCACTCAGTGGGCCATAGAAAGCCTATTTATTTTTTTGGTTGATTTGGGTTCTAAATTCTACCTGAAAAAAATCACTAAATCAATCAGTGGGAGATAAATATTGGCCTCTGGGCTTGTGTGCCACTCCTGACTCCTGTGCGTGCCATCTCTCACTCAGTGGGCCATAGAAAGCCTATTTTTTTTATTTGGTTTCTAAATTCTCCCTGAAAAAATCATTTTATTTTATTTGGTTTCTAAATTCTTCCTGAAAAAATCATTTTATTTTATTTTGTTTCTAAAGTCTCCCTGAAAAAAAAAAAAATCAGTGGGAGATTAATATTGCCCTTTCTCCTTGTGTGCCAGTCTTGACTCCTGGGTGTGCCATCTCTCTCTCTCAAATAGTGGGCCATAGAAAGCCTATTTATTTTTTTGGTTGATTTGGGTTCTAAATTCTACCTGAAAAAATCAATAAATAAATCAATCAGTGGGAGATAAATATTGGCCTCTGGGCTTGTGTGCCACTCCTGACTCCTGTGTGTGCCATCTCTCACTCAGTGGGCCATAGAAAGCCTATTTATTTTTTTGCTTGATTTGGGTTCTAAATTCTCCCTGAAAAAATCACTAAATCAATCAGTGGGAGATAAATATTGGCCTCTGGGCTTGTGTGCCACTCCTGACTCCTGTGTGTGCCATCTCTCACTCAGTGGGCCATAGAAAGCCTATTTTTTTTTGCTTGATTTGGGTTCTAAATTCTCCCTGAAAAAATCACTGAATCAATCAGTGGGAGATAAATATTGGCCTCTGGGCTTGTGTGCCACTCCTGACTCCTGTGTGTGCCATCTCTCACTCAGTGGGCCATAGAAAGCCTATTTATTTTGGGGTTGATTTGGGTTCTAAATTCTACCTGAAAAAATCACTAAATCAATCAGTGGGAGATAAATATTGGCCTCTGGGCTTGTGTGCCACTCCTGACTCCTGTGTGTGCCATCTCTCACTCAGTGGGCCATAGAAAGCCTATTTATTTTTTTGGTTGATTTGGGTTCTAAATTCTACCTGAAAAAATCAATAAATCAATCACTGGGAGATAAATATTGGCCTCTGGGCTTGTGTGCCACTCCTGACTCCTGTGTGTGCCATCTCTCACTCAGTGGGCCATAGAAAGCCTATTTTTTTTCATTTGGTTTCTAAATTCTCCCTGAAAAAATCATTTTATTTTATTTGGTTTCTAAATTCTTCCTTAAAAAATCATTTTATTTTATTTTGTTTGTAAAGTCTCCCTGAAAAAAAAAAAATCAGTGGGAGATTAATATTGCCCTTTCTGCTTGTGTGCCAGTCTTGACTCCTGGGTGTGCCATCTCTCTCTCTCAAATAGTGGGCCATAGAAAGCCTATTTATTTTTTTGGTTGATTTGGGTTCTAAATTCTACCTGAAAAAATCAATAAATCAATCAGTGGGAGATAAATATTGGCCTCTGGGCTTGTGTGCCACTCCTGACTCCTGTGTGTGCCATCTCTCACTCAGTGGGCCATAGAAAGCCTATTTATTTTTTTGGTTGATTTGGGTTCTAAATTCTACTTGGAAAAATCACTAAATCAATCAGTGGGAGATAAATATTGGCCTCTGGGCTTGTGTGCCACTCCTGACTCCTGTGTGTGCCATCTCTCACTCAGTGGGCCATAGAAAGCCTATCATTTTATTTTATTTGGTTTCTAAATTCTTCCTGAAAAAATCATTTTATTTTATTTTTTTTCTAAAGTCTCCCTGAAAAAAAAAAAAAAAAATGGGAGATTAATATTGACATTTGTGCTTGAGTGACAGTCCTGCGTGTGTGGCATCTCTGTGATTTGGTGCCACAGAAAACAGAGTGTGTAACATTGTGCCTGATTTTCCTTGCGGTCTCACCAACCTGTAAAGGGATATCGAAATCATACTGAAATTATAGCTCACCGTGTAAGTTGTTTGACAGCAACAAATAAAGTTACTTTGTTTAAGTTTTTAAAACAATGAGGAAGTCTGGTGCAAGAGGTCGTGGCCGTGGGCGTTCATTGTCAGCTGGTAATGATGGTAGTGGTAGTGGAGCATCAGGTGGTCGTGGGAAAAAAAATATTCCACCTAAGTCTGGAGCTGTGGAGCCAGGTTCGTCGTCTGGCTACACAAGGCCTCGAACGCTCTCTTTTCTGGGAGTAGGAAAACCGCTTTTAAAGCCGGAGCAGCAACAGCAAGTTTTGGCTTACCTTGCAGACTCAGCCTCTAGCTCTTTTGCCTCCTCTTCTGAAACTGGTAAATGTAAAAGCAGCGCGTCGTTTGTGGATGTTCACGGTCAGTGACAAGTCGCTTCCTTGTCCTCTTCAGCAAAAACAACAATAAGAGAGAAGGATGCAGCAGGCGACACAACGGGTTACTCCATGGAGCTCTTTACACACACCGTCCCTGGCTTAGAAAGTGAAACATTTAACAGGCCATGCCCATTACAAGTAGATTCTGACATGGAGTGCACTGATGCACAGCCACAGCCAGACTACTATGCTGGTCCTTTGACTCAGACCACAACATTGCCCTCTCAGGGTACTGATCCACAATCAGACCCTGATGAGACTATGTTGCCCCGTCACGAACGCTATACCACCGACCGACACGGTGACACAGACAAAGTTGCACACGAGCTAGAAGAGGAGGTAATAGATGACCCAGTTGTTGACCCCGATTGGCAGCCATTGGGGGAACAGGGTGCAGGCGGCAGTAGTTCTGAAGCGGAGGTGGAGGAGGGGCCGCAGCAGGCATCAACATCGCAACAGGTTCCAACTGCCGGGCCCGTATCTGGCCCAAAACGCGTGGCAAAGCCAAAACCTGTTGGAGGACAGCGTGGCCATCCGGTTAAAGCTCAGTCTGCAATCCCTGAAAAGGGATCCGATGCTAGGAAGAGGGCAGTCTGGCATTTTTTTAAACAACATCCAATTGATCAGCGCAAAGTCATCTGTCAAAAATGTTCAACTAGCTTAAGCAGAGGGCAGAATCTGAAAAGTCTCAATACAAGTTGCATGCATAGACATTTAACCACCATGCATTTGCAAGCCTGGACTAACTACCAAACGTCCCTTAAGGTTGTAGCACCCTCGGCCAATGAAGCTAGTCAGCAACGCAACATCCCTTCCGTCACTGTAAGGCCACCATTTTCCGCACCACCGGCAGGATCTGTGCAGGTTTCTTTGCCAGCCAAAAGCAGTCAGGGTCAGGGAATCACCAGTTTTGTAGGAGGAAATACTGCATCTTGGGCACCGGCGGAAACAATACCGTCTCCAACCGTCTCTCAGTCTGCCATGTCCACCGGCACACCCGCTAGTTCCACGATCTCCATCTCTCCAGTCCAGCTCACCCTACATGAGACTCTGGTTAGAAAAAAGACGTACTTATCCTCGCATCCGCGTACACAGGGTTTTAACGCCCACATAGCTAGACTAATCTCACCTGACTACAGATGCATGGACCAGTAGGCATGGCCAGGGACGTTACGTGTCCATCACGGCTCACTGGGTGAATGTGGTGGATGCAGGGTCCACAGGGGACATCAATTTCGGTACAGTTGTGCCTAGCCCACGGTCTAGGAAACAGTTGGCTGTAGGCGTTCGCACCCCCTTCTCCTCCTCCTCGTCCTCCTGCAGAAGCGAGAGCTCTTCCACAGACCGCAGTCGCCCAACCACTCCATCGGCAGCTGACACTGTTGCACACCAGTTGTCCCATTATGGGCCAGCTACTGGCAAGCGTCAGCAGGCTGTATTGGCTATGAAGTGTTTGGGTGACAACAGACACACCGCGGAAGTTCTGTCCGAGTTCTTGCAGCAAGAAACGCAGTCGTGGCTGGGCACAGTAGATCTTGAGGCAGGCAAGGTAGTGATAACGGAAGGAATTTCATGGCTGCCGTCTCCCTTTCCCAACTGAAACACATTCCTTGCCTGGCTCACACCTTAAACCTGGTGGTGCAGTGCTTATTGAAAACTTATCCTGGGTTCTCCGACCTGCTCCTCAAAGTGCGTGGACTTTGCTCACATATCCGCCGTTCGCCTGTACACTCCAGCCGTATGCAGACCTATCAGCGGTCTTTGAACCTTCCCCAGCATCGCCTAATCATAGACGTTGCAACAAGGTGGAACTCAACACTGCACATGCTTCAGAGACTGTGCGAACAGAGGCGGGCTGTTATGTTTTTGTGGGAGGATACACATACACGGGCAGGCAGTAGGATGGCAGACATGGAGTTGTCAGGTGTGCAGTGGTCGAAGATACAAGACATGCGTCAAGTCCTTCAGTGTTTTGAGGAATGCACACGGCTGGTTAGTGCAGACAACGTCATAATAAGCATGAGCATCCCCCTAATGTGTCTGCTGATGCAAAGTTTGACGCACATAAAGGATCAGGCGTCTGCACCAGAGGAAGAGGAAAGCCTTGATGACAGTCAGCCATTGTCTGGTCAGGGCAGTGTACAGGACGAGGTAGCGGGCGAAGAGGAGGTGGAGGACGAGGAGGATGATGGGGACGAGTATATTTTTAATAAGGAAGCTTTCCCGGGGGCACTGGAAATTGGTTGCGTGGCAAGGCCGGGTTCTGGTTTTTTGAGGGACACAAGTGACGTAGATTTGCCTGAAACTGCCCCTCAACCAATCACAACCGCAGATTTGACAACTGGAACTTTGGCCCACATGGCGGATTATGCCTTACGTATCCTCAAAAGGGACACACGCATTACTAAAATGATGAACGATGACGATTACTGGTTGGCCTGCCTCCTTGATCCTCGCTATAAAGGCAAATTGCAAAATATTATGCCACATGAGAACTTGGAACTAATATTAGCAACCAAACAATCAACTCTTGTTGACCGTTTGCTTCAGGCATTCCCAGCACACAGCGCCCGTGATCATTCTCACACGAGCTCCAGGGGGCAGCAGACCAGGAGTGTTAGGGGTGCACACATCAGAAGTGGCGTTGGACAGAGGGGTTTTCTGACCAGGTTGTGGAGTGATTTTGCTATGACCGCAGACAGGACAGGTACTGCTGCATCAATTGAAAGTGACAGGAGACAACATTTGTCCAGTATGGTTACAAACTATTTTTCATCCCTTATCGATGTTCTCCCTCAACCGTCATTCCCATTTGATTACTGGGCATCCAAATTAGACACCTGGCCAGAATTGGCAGAATATGCATTGCAGGAGCTTGCTTGCCCGGCAGCTAGTGTCCTATCAGAAAGAGTATTCAGTGCTGCAGGTTCAATATTAACCAAAAAAAGGACTCGTCTGGCTACCCAAAATGTTGATGATCTAACATTCATTAAAATGAACCACAACTGGATTTCGAATTCTTTTGCCCCACCTTGCCCGGCCGACACCTAGCTTTCCTATGAAAAGCTCTTGCCTGTGGACTACTGTGAATTACTTTTCTAATGTCTTAATTTGCTGCAGCTGCTTGTCCAGCATACGACATGTTTACACCTCCCTAAATGGCCAAACTCCCCACACGGGGCCGTGGTATCGCGACTTGGCGCAAGCACCCGTGAGAGTGCTGTTTGTCTGAAGAGGTGGGTGTGCCCGCTTTTGGTCGACAGCACTGCCACTGGGTCCCTCATAGTACAATAAAGTGTCTCTGGTGGTGGTGGTGCGCACCCAATGTCAGATACACTGTTGTAACATGAGGGGCCCTGGGCCTGTACCGCCGGCCACAAGACAGTTCACCCACCCCCAGGTCAAACATTGCTCTACCACTTCCACAGTTATCTCTCACACTTCCACCAATGTTTAGTCTATGCGCTGACATCCTTCCATTCCTGCCACTGACAATACCATTGTGTTGACATGTATGATGGTACTTAACATAGTCAGGGGCAGTGTACTCTATTTACCAAAGTAAATACTTTGCGCCAAATTAGTAGGTCTGAAACTACGCAGAGGATCCCACCCCTGTACCTAATGATTGTACCCTTTAGTGTTTTCGTTTTGTTTTAATGCGAGACATTCACATTTATTTATTGTTTTGGACTACTAACTGGCAGACACTCATTACAATCGGCCTCCGCTGACCAGACCACTGCTGCCCGTGTACCCCTAGAACCAATTATAAAGTGCCTACAGCCAGTCCAATTTTATTATGTTAGGCCTTCGAAGCCTGTCTGCGGTCCCTCCTTCCACTAGGCCTCCACTGACCATACCACTGCTGCCCGTGTACCCCTGGAACCAATTGTAAATTGCCTACAGCCAGCCCAATTTATTATGTTAGGCCTTCGAAGCCTGTCTGCGGTCCCTTCTTCCACTAGGCCTCCACTGACCAGACCACTGCTGCCCGTGTACCCCTGGAACCAATTATAAAGTGCCTACAGCCTGTCCAATTTTATTATGTTAGGCCTTCAAAGCCTGTCTGCGGCCCGTTCTTTCTACTACTCCTACACTGACCAGACCACTGCTGCCCGTGTACCCCTGGAACCAATTTTAAATTGCCTACAGCCAGCCCAATTTATTATGTTAGGCCTTCGAAGCCTGTCTGCGGTCCCTCCTTCCACTAGGCCTCCACTGACCTGTCTACTGCTGCCCGTGTACCCCTGGAACCAATTGTAAATTCCCTACAGCCAGCCCAATTTATTATGTTAGGCCTTCGAAGCCTGTCTGCGGCCCGTTCTTTCTACTACTACTACACTGACCAGTCTACTGCTGCCCGTGTACCCCTTGAACCAATGTTAAAGTGCCTACAGCCCAATATTTTTTTATGTTAGGCCTTCGAAGCCTGTCTGCGGCCCGTTCTTTCTACTACTCCTACACTGACCAGACCACTGCTGCCAGTGTACCCCTGGAACCTATTTAAAAGTGCCTACAGCCCAATATTTTTTTATGTTAGGCCTTCGAAGCCTGTCTGCGGCCCGTTCTTTCTACTACTCCTACACTGACCAGACCACTGCTGCCCGTGTACCCCTGGAATCAATTGTAAATTGCCTACAGCCAGCCCAATTTATTATGTTAGGCCTTCGAAGCCTGTCTGCGGTCCATCCTTCTCCTAGGCCTCCACTGACCTGTCTACTGCTGCCCGTGTACCCCTGGAACCAATTATAAAGTGCCTACAGCCTGTCCAATTTTATTATGTTAGGCCTTCGAAGCCTGTCTGCGGCCCGTTCTTTCTACTACTCCTACACTGACCAGACCACTGCTGCCTGTGTTCCCCTGGAACCTATTTAAAAGTGCCTACAGCCCAATATTTTTTTATGTTAGGCCTTCGAAGCCTGTCTGCGGCCCGTTCTTTCTACTACTACTACACTGACCAGTCTACTGCTGCCCGTGTACCCCTTGAACCAATGTTAAAGTGCCTACAGCCCAATATTTTTTTATGTTAGGCCTTCGAAGCCTGTCTGCGGCCCGTTCTTTCTATTACTCCTACACTGACCAGACCTCTGCTGCCCTTGTACCCCTGTAACCTTTTTTAAGCTGCAGTGAGCCACATTTTTGGTTTAAGGCCTACTACCTGTGTCTGTCTGCGCCACTCAATACAGCTGTGTTCCTTTGAAAAAAGCTGAGCGTCAATAGTCTTGTTTTCAGCCTCTAGGAATTTTAAAACTGCATTGGGGCTACAACTTTGGTAGGGCCTACTAACGGTGTCTGCCGCCCCAAGGTGTGCCCCAGGTTTCGTCCACATTGCTTCGATCTTCCTACTCTCGTTTAGTAGTTGTTGCAAACTACACTGCATTAGGCCTACAAATTTGGTATGGGGTGTAGAGAGACGGTGTGTTACTCTCAAAGGTGTTCCCCAGGTTTCGTCCACATTGCTTCGATCTTCCTACTCTCGTTTAGTAGTTGTTGGAAACTACACTGCATTAGGCCTACAAATTGGGTATGGGGTGTAGAGACGGTGTCTTCCACTCCAAGGTGTTCTCCAGGTTGCCTTTCCTGAGCTTCTATCTTCAGGCTCCTGTTAAATAGTGGTTAAATGGAACAACTGCATTTGGCGTACTAGTTGGTTTGGGGCCTACTAACAGTGTCTGCGGCTACTTGCTGTTCTCCTGGTTTCCTGTCCTGAAATTCCATTTTCAGGCTCTCGTTAAGTAGTTGTTAATGTTAGACTGCATTTGGCCTACTAGTTGGGTTGGGGCCTACTATCGGTGACTGGCACTCCTTGCTGTTCTCCTCCACTGAACAAAGCTGTGCCGCCTGTTTACTACGGTTGCCAATTTTGAACTGCATTTTGACTACTTACTGATTTGGGCCTACTCTCTGTGTCAGCCTCTCATTCCAGTTGTCCTCCACTGCAATGCCCCCTGGTTACTCCTGTGTTACCAATTTTGAACTGCATTTAGCCCACTTTATTCTTTGGGCCTATATCTGTGTTTCCTCCTCATCCTGCCCATTGCCCAGCCAGTGATAGATGAGTCTGCTGGTACATTGACCCATAACGCAACATTCCCCGTGCACGCTACACAGCAAGATTGTGACCCTGCTGAAAGTCAGGTTCCTCTTCCTGCATACCATACCACCTTACACGGGGACAAAGAGGAAGGTGCAGATGAAAGTGCAGGTTCCTTCATCAGGTGGGGGGAGGAATACTAGTTGGCGACGTCACTGGCACAGGGCCTCTCATAGTACGCAAAAGTGTTGCTGCCGGTGGGAGGCGCCCCCGCCGTGCAAACACACTGCTGCACTTTGAGGGGCCCTGTGCCAGTGCCAATGCCAACGAGTGGGCCCCCCCTGCTTGCTCAGGATCACAGCACTTGCAAAGTTGAAATACTTACCTCTCCCTGCTCCACTGCCGTGACGTGGTCCAGATTTCCTGGGCCCACTAATTACTTGAACCAGCCCTACCCCCCACAACTTTAGCCAAATGACCCCCAATTTCAAATGCCTTCCAATTATTATAAGGTAAATTACGATTGACAAGCTTCTGTAACAAGAATGGATGTTTTTGCCATTAAAATGGGCAGTGTAGGTGTTTTCCTGGCCTCCACTCACTGCCGACTATGCTCCCCCATTGACTTGCATTGGGTTTCGTATTTCGGTCGATACCCGACTTTTCGCGATAATCGGCCGATTCCACTCGACTCGACTCCTAAGATAGTCGGGTTTCGCGAAACACGGCTCGACTCTAAAAAGGTCAAGGTCGCTCAACCCTAGCTGACACTGTAGCATTTTCATATGATCACAGGTATTATTTACACTTTTAATAAATATTATTTGACACTATAAAATTGTATTGTTAGAACACTGTATCACTTGGACATTCTTTTGTTGAGTTTAAGATGCAATGTGTTAATTGAATCAGCATAGTATTTGGGGATTGTACAGAAATTTTGCTTTCTTGGCCCTTTTTTCAGAGAATATGAATGATAACACCAAAACTTTTTCTCTACTCATTGTTAGTGGTTGGGTGAAGCCATTTATTGTCAAATTATTTTGTTCTATCTTTTCAAACCATAATGACAACCCAAAACATCCAAATGACCTTGATCAAAAGTTTACATACCCCATTTCTTAAAACCGTGTATTGCCCACTCTAACATCAATGAAAGCTTGAAGTCTTCTGTGGCAGTTGTGGATGAGGTTCTTTATTTTCTCAGATGGTAAAGCTGCCCACTCTTTTTGGCAAAAAGCCTCCAGTTCCTGTAAATTTCTGGGCTGTCAAGCATGAACTGAGTGCTTGAGATCTCCCCAGTATGGCTCAATGATATTGAGTTCAGGAGACTGAGATGGCTACTCCAGAACCATCACTTTGTTCTGCTGTAGCCAATGACAGGTCAACTTGACCTTGTGTTTTGGATCGTTGTCATACTGGAACGTCTAAGTACGTCCCATGCGCAGATTCCGGCCTGATGAGTGCAAATTTGCCTCCAGTATTTGCTGATAACATGCTTCATTCATCTTTCCTTCAACTTTGACCAAGTTTCCTGTGCCTTTGTAGCTCACACATCTCCAAAACATCAACGATCCACCTCTGTGATTTACAGTAGGAATGGTGTTCCTTTTATTATAGGGCTTATTGACCTTTCTCCAAATGCAACGTTTATGGTTGTAGCAAAAAAGTTCAAGTTTGGTCTCATCACTCCAAATTACCTTGTTCTAGAAGTTTTCAGGCTTGTCTCTGTGCTGTTTTGCACATTGTAGGTGAGATACTTTGTGGTATTTGTGCAGTAATGGCTTTCTTCTGGCGACTCGACCAAGCAGACTATTTTTCTTCAAGTGCCTCCTTATTGTGCATCTTGAAACAGCCACACCACTAGTTTTCAGAAAGTCCAGTATTTCAACCTATGTTATTTTGGGGGTTTCCTTT
Source organism: Ranitomeya imitator (assembly GCF_032444005.1). Classification (NCBI taxonomy): domain Eukaryota; kingdom Metazoa; phylum Chordata; class Amphibia; order Anura; family Dendrobatidae; genus Ranitomeya; species Ranitomeya imitator. The sequence goes on from NC_091282.1 coordinate 388,390,812, forward strand.
GCATCCTGAACAATTTTCCTGGCAGTTGTGGAAAACATTTTTGTTGGTCTCCCTGACCATGGTTTTGTTTTTACAGAGCCCCTGATTTACCATTTGTTAACTACAGTTGCTGACTGGCATTATAAATTCCATAGATATCTTTTTGCATACCTTTCCTGTTTTATACAGTTTGAATACCTTTTCCCATAAATTCGTTGACAAATCTTTTGCTTTCCCCATGACTCACAATCCAGAAACATCAGTGGCTGGATGAAAGATGCAAAAGTCTGTTTGGATCCCAGAAACTCACTCAGCTATTTTGAACTCACACTGATTACAAGCAAAAAGGATGTTACCTTTAGTAGCCATTCAAACTAGTGATGAGTATGCAGGTTACTCGAGATTTCCGAGCATGCTCAGATGTTCTTCAAGTATTTTGGGCGTGCTCAGAGATTTAGTTTGTGACACCGCAGCTGCATGATTTTCAGCTGCTAAAAAGCATGAATACATGTAGGGATTGCCTGTTTGTTAGGGAATCTACACATGTATACAGGCTGTCTAGCAGCCACAAATTATACAGCTGCGGGTACTCAAACATAATCTACGAGCATGCCCAAAATACTCAGAAAATACCCAAACATGCTCTGAAATCTTGAGTAACCAGCATGCTCGCTCATCACTAATTCAAAACGATTTGTGCCAACTTGTGTGGATGTTAACAGGCCAAAATCACCAGGGTATGTAAACTTTTGATCAGGGTCAGTTGGATATTTTGGGTTGTCATTATGATTTAAAAAGAGAAAACACAGTAGTTTGACAATAAATGGCTTCACCCAATCACTAACCATGAGTGGAGAAAAAGTTTTGGTCTTATCATTCATATTCTCTGAAAAAAGGCCAAGAAAGTTTAAATTCTGCAGTGGTATGCAAACTTTTAAACACAACTGTAAAAATAAGATTTTCAAGAACTTGTTGAATTTCTGTTATTTAGAAATGTAATAATAACATTTATTCAGTGAACATCGAAATAACATAACATTTTAGAGACCTAGAGGTCACCCTAAAAATCATGACTATGGACACTAATAATTCATAGCTACTCTACATTCTCTATTGAATCCTTTGATATAGATTTAATATTATAAACTTGTCACTATGTGACATTGAATTGGAGGATAGTAACATAGTAACATAGTTAGTAAGGCCGAAAAAAGACATTTGTCCATCCAGTTCAGCCTATATTCCATAATAAATCCCCAGTTCTACGTCCTTCTACAGAACCTAATAATTGTATGATACAATATTGTTCTGCTCCAGGAAGACATCCAGGCTTCTCTTGAACCCCTCGACTGAGTTCGCCATCACCACCTCCTCAGGCAAGCAATTCCAGATTCTCACTGCCCTAACAGTAAAGAATCCTCTTCTATGTTGGTGGAAAAACCTTCTCTCCTCCAGATGCAAAGAATGCCCCCTTGTGCCCGTCACCTTCCTTGGTATAAACAGATCCTCAGTGAGATATTTGTATTGTCCCCTTATATACTTATACATGGTTATTAGATCGCCCCTCAGTCGTCTTTTTTCTAGACTAAATAATCCTAATTTCGCTAATCTATCTGGGTATTGTAGTTCTCCCATCGCCTTTATTAATTTTGTTGCCCTCATTTGTACTCTCTCTAGTTCCATTATAGCCTTCCTGAGCACCGGTGCCCAAAACTGGACACAGTACTCCATGTGCAGTCTAACTAGGGATTTGTACAGAGGCAGTATAATGCTCTCATCATGTGTATCCAGACCTCTTTTAATGCACCCCATGATCCTGTTTGCCTTGGCAGCTGCTGCCTGGCACTGGCTGCTCCAGGTAAGCTTATCATTAACTAGGATCCCCAAGTCCTTCTCCCTGTCAGATTTACCCAGTGGTTTCCCATTCAGTGTGTAATGGTGATATTGATTCCTTCTTCCCATGTGTATTACCTTACATTTATCATTGTTAAACCTCATCTGCCACCTTTCAGCCCAAGTTTCCAACTTATCCAGATCCATCTGTAGCAGAATACTATCTTCTCTTGTATTAACTGCTTTACATAGTTTTGTATCATCTGCAAATATCGATATTTTACTGTGTAAACCTTCTACCAGATCATTAATGAATATGTTGAAGAGAACAGGTCCCAATACCGACCCCTGCGGTACCCCACTGGTCACAGCGACCCAGTTAGAGACTATACCATTTATAACCACCCTCTGCTTTCTATCACTAAGCCAGTTACTAACCCATTTACACACATTTTCCCCCAGACCAAGCATTCTCATTTTGTGTACCAACCTCTTGTGTGGCACATTATCAAACGCTTTGGAAAAATCGAGATATACCACGTCCAATGACTCACCGTGGTCCAGCCTATAGCTTACCTCTTCATAAAAACTGATTAGATTGGTTTGACAGGAGCGATTTCTCATGAACCCATGCTGATATGGAGTTAAACAGTTATTCTCATTGAGATAATCCAGAATAACATCCCTCAGAAACCCTTCAAATATTTTACCAACAATAGAGGTTAGACTTACTGGCCTATAATTTCCAGGTTCACTTTTAGAGCCCTTTTTGAATATTGGCACCACATTTGCTATGCGCCAGTCCTGCGGAACAGACCCCGTCGCTATAGAGTCCTTAAAAATAAGAAATAATGGTTTATCTATTACATTACTTAGTTCTCTTAGTACTCGTGGGTGTATGCCATCCGGACCCGGAGATTTATCTATTTTAATCTTATTTAGCCGGTTTCGCACCTCTTCTTGGGTTAGATTGGTGACTAGTGTTGAGCGATACCGTCCGATATTTGAAAGTATTGGTATCGGATAGTATCGGCCGATACCCGAAAAATATCGGATATTGCCGATACCGATATCCGATACCAATACAAATCAATGGGACATCAAGTATCGGAAGGAATTCTCATGGTTCCCAGGGTCTGAAGGAGAGGAAACTGCGACGTCATTCACAGGTCCTTAATTCCTAGAATTAGGAGTTTTTGTGAATGAGAATGACGTCGCGGCTTCTGATTGGTCGCGTGCCGGTCACATGGGCGGCACGCGACCAATCAGAAGCCGCGACGTCATTCTCATTCACTAAACTCCTAATTCTAGGAATTGAGGACCTGCGAATGACGTCACGGCTTCTGATTGGTCGCGTGCCGGTCACATGGGCGGCACGCGACCAATCAGAAGCCGGGACGTCATTCGCAGGTCCTAAAGGCGCGCATTTTAAACAAAGAAGCCTCCCGGTTAGCAGCGTGATGTCCAGGGGCCGCCGGAGAGGTGAGCATATCAATATTTTTTATTTTAATTCTTTATTTTACACATCCCTATTGATCCGATATCGATACCCGATATCACAAAAGTATCAGATCTCGGTATCGGAATTCCGATACCGCAAGTATCGGCCGATACCCGATACTTGCGGTATCGGAATGCTCAACACTATTGGTGACCCTTAATATAGGGTTTTCATTGTTTCTTGGGATTTCACCTAGCATTTCATTTTCCACCGTGAATACCGTGGAGAAGAAGGTGTTTAATATGTTAGCTTTTTCCTCGTCATCTACAACCATTCTTTCCTCACTATTTTTTAAGGGGCCTACATTTTCAGTTTTTATTCTTTTACTATTGATATAGTTGAAGAACAGTTTGGGATTAGTTTTACTCTCCTTAGCAATGTGCTTCTCTGTTTCCTTTTTGGCAGCTTTAATTAGTTTTTTAGATAAAGTATTTTTCTCCCTATAGTTTTTTAGAGCTTCAATGGTGCCATCCTGCTTTAGTAGTGCAAATGCTTTCTTTTTACTGTTAATTGCGTGTCTTACTTCTTTGTTTAGCCACATTGGGTTTTTCCTATTTCTAGTCCTTTTATTCCCACAAGGTATAAACCGCTTACAGTGCCTATTTAGGATATTCTTAAACATTTTCCATTTATTATCTGTATTCTTATTTCTGAGGATATTGTCCCAGTCTACCAGATTAAGGGCATCTCTAAGCTGGTCAAACTTTGCCTTCCTAAAATTCAGTGTTTTTGTGACTCCCTGACAAGTCCCCCTAGTGAAAAACAGGTAAAACTGTACAATATTGTGGTCGCTATTTCCTAGATGCCCAACCACCTGCAGATTTGTTATTCTGTCAGGTCTATTAGATAGTATTAGGTCTAAAAGTGCTGCTCCTCTGGTTGGATTCTGCACCAATTGTGAAAGATAATTTTTCTTGGTTATTAGCAGAAACCTGTTGCCTTTATGGGTTTCACAGGTTTCTGTTTCCCAGTTAATATCCAGATAGTTAAAGCCCCCCATAACCAGGACCTCATTATGGGCTGCAGCTTCATCTATCTGCTTTAGAAGTAGACTTTCCATGGTTTCTGTTATATTTGGGGGTTTGTAACAGACCCCAATGAGAATTTTCTTACCATTTTTCCCTCCATGAATTTCGACCCATATGGACTCGACTTCCTCATTCCCTTCGCTAATATCCTCCCTTAAAGTGGACTTTAGACAAGACTTTACATAGAGACAAACCCATCCTCCTCTCCGATTTTTACGATCCCTGTAAGTTAACTGCCCAGTCATAGCTTTCATCTAACCATGTCTCGGTTATTCCCACTATGTCAAAGTTACCTGTAGAAATTTCTGCTTCTAGTTCTTCCATCTTGTTTGTCAGGCTTCTGGCGTTTGCGAGCATGCAGTTTAGAGGATTTTGTTTTGTTCCAATCTCCTCGCTGTGCATTGTTTTAGAAATGTTCTTACCTCCCATCTGAGTATGTTTTCCTGGGTTTTCTTTGTTCGAGTCTAATACATTTCTTACCGTCCCCTCTTCTTCTAGTTTAACGCCCTCCTGATGAGTGTAGCGAGTCTTCTGGCGAATGTGTGTTTCCCAGGTTTGTTGAGGTGTAGTCCGTCTCGGGCAAGGAGTCCATCGTACAAGTAATTCACACCGTGGTCCAGGAATCCGAATCCTTGTTGTCTGCACCATCGTCTTAGCCAGTTGTTCGCATCAAGGATCCTGTTCCATCTCCTGGTGCCATGCCTGTCTACTGGAAGGATAGAAGAAAAAACTGCCTGTGCATCCAGGCCTGTGCATCCAGTTCCCTTACTTTCGTCCCCAACTCTTCAAAGTCCTTGCAGATTGTCGGTAGGTCCTTCATTGGTGCCAACATGTATCAGAAGAAATGGGTGGACGTCCATGGAGCTGAAGAGCTTTGGTATCCTATCGGTCACGTCCTTGATCATCGCACCTGGAAGGCAGCATACTTCTCTTGCGGTTATGTCCGGTCTGCAGATGGCTGCTTCTGTGCCTCTCAGTAGTGTGTCTCCCACCACCACCACTCTTCGTTGCTTCTTGGCTGTACTTTTTTGCTGTCACTTGTTGCTGTGTGCCCTTTTCTTTTTTGCTTGCTGGTATTGCTTCATCCTTAGGTGTGCCATCTTTATCCTCTACAAAGATTTGATATCGGTTCTTCAGTTGTTTGGTTGGTGATTTCTCCATGGTCTTCTTGCTTCTTTTGGTCACATGCTTCCACTCATCTGCTTTTGGAGGTTCTCTGACACTTTTTTCACCTTCTGTGACCAGTAGAGATGCTTCTGTTCTGTCTAGGAAGTCTTCATTCTCTTTGATGAGTTTCAAAGTTGCTATTCTTTCTTCCAGATCCCGCACCTTTTCTTCTAAAAGGGCCACTAGTCTACACTTCTGACAGATGAAATTGGATTCTTCTTCTGGTCGATCTGTGAACATGTAGCACATGCTGCAGCTCACCATGTAGGTTGTCACATCTGCCATGTTGCTCCTAGATCCTGCTGACTTGCTGTGTTTTTTCCTTCTTGTGTAATCTACTCAGCCAAGCTTTCTTGCAATAATGACCTACAGGCAAAAATTTGCACGCCGTAAGGCGCGCGGTTTGGTGATGCTTTCCAAGCAGCTGGTCCCGGCTGTACCCAACGATCTTCTTGCTGAGGGAGACTCTTCGCTTTTCCCAGAAGGCACCTGGAATATACAAATTATCCTCCTCAAGCTTGAATCCCTGGTTTGGTGATGCTTTCCAAGCAGCTGGTCCCGGCTGTACCCAACGATGGTCTTGCTGAGGGAGACTCTTCGCTTTTCCCAGGCACCTGGAATATGCAAATTATCCTCCTCAAGCTTGAATCCCACTATTGCAGCCTAACTCCACTTGTAAAACACCCTGCATATTAATAACAAATACGCTGAAAACCTCCTGTAAATATACTTTTGATGACAATTCTGTCTATATACTGTATGATCAGCATTGTGGCTCAGTGGTTAGCACTTTTTCTTTGCAGTACTGGGGTCTAAGTTCAAATCCCACCAAGCTTTTGTGTGGTTTTCCTCTGGGTAATCCAGTTTCTTCCCACACTCCAAAGAGAGAAATTTAGATTTTGAACTCCAAAGGAGACAGGGATAATCATGTATGTAAAGCCTGCAGAATATAATGGTCCACCAGTGTCTATCAGTGGAGGTGATTCCTCAAACTACTGAGTAGCTTATAATATGCTGATGGGTAATTTTGTAATAGTCAGCAAAGACTGTTGCAGATAGAGCTGACACAATGCCCCCATACACATTAGGTTGATGTCAGCCAAGTACGCCGATTATTGACTGGTTCTTCCCGCAATCTAATATGTATGGGATAGCTGTCAACTGATTGTCAGGAGAAATGTTGATCATTTCTGATTTTGGGTTGTCTGTCACATTGTTCTTAAAGAGATAAGCTGTGGGCCGATGTATCAGTTGACAGTTTTCTCATAGAGAACACAGGAGCGCTCGGCTAATTCAGATGAGATGGCTGATGGCCGAATGTCATCCAGACGACAAGCATCTAATGTGTATGGCCAGCTTCATTCTGGACAAGACATGACTTTCAGATATTGTTTGGACTTAGATTTTAAGATTTGAACTGGGCTCATGTGTATTCAAAAGGAAGTTTGTTAAATTGACTTCCTTTGCAATTTTCCCTGAAATGTATGAGAGATGCAAAATATGAATTGCTGTATAATCAACAGGTATAAAAAAAATAATAAATATAATCTCAATAATTTTCATACAATACCAATTTTGCTGCCAAAATAAAACAAATATAAAAACATAAGCAAATGTAACTTTGTCTATATCTACCTAATTCTCTCAAAACTCTGACACTTTTAATCTTTCTAAAATCATTTTTTGCATTTAATACCACAGTACAAAATAAGATTTTTAGGTAGTCATAAAAATATGCTCTGACTCATATTCACAAACCTATGGTGATTTAAGAAAGTAAGTGAATTTGTTACTTATAGCACATAAAAATAACATAAAATGTAAAATGAAACTGCAAAGGCTCAGCAACATTACATAAGTTAAATGGGGAAGCATTTTAACATAAAAAAGTGACTATTCCACGAACATCATGTATAGCTCTAGAGCAAAAATCAAATTTAGTTTTTCATCTATGAGGTTGCAACTAGTATGTAAAAGAAAATGAAAAGAATAATGTACCCTACATACTCTGGGGACACAGTAATCAGCAAATAGACTAACATGCTGATTCAGAAGCAGTGCGGATGGAATAACCCCTGCGGCTTAGTTATACTTGCTATATAAAAAGTTTGTATCATTTCACATAATTGGAGTTATCAGCATGCTACATGATGCAATGCAGCTTGTTGATAGTATTCTGTGACTTAATTGAAACACTTCCTAATTTATTGCTGTTCAGACTCCAGATCAACAAATATTCAATGTTATACATGTGCTACCAGCAGAGAAAAGACCACATATTATATTGCTAGAGAATAACTTAAAAATGCATACATACCGTATATTAATCTACTATATAAAGCTGAATGTGTGTGTGTGTGTATGTATGTATGTATGTATGTATGTCCGGGATTGGCATCTGCACCGTCGCAGCTACAGCCACAAAATTTTGCACAGTCACACGTCTGGAACCCGAGAGCATCATAGGCTATGTTGTGAGGTGAAATTTTAACCCCGCGCTTTCCAATTCACCAAACAATTTTGCCCCTATCTACATAATGGGGAAAAAGTGGAAGGAAAAGTGTTGGAGGCGTCGCAGCTACAGCCACAAAATTTTGCACAGTCACACGTCTGGACCCTGAGAGCATCATAGGCTATGTTGTGAGGCGAAATTTTAACCCCGCGCTTTCCAATTCACCAAACAATTTTGCCCCTATCTACATAATGGGGAAAAAGTGAAAGGAAAAGTGTTGGAGGCAAATTGACAGCTGCCAGATGTGAACAAGGGGGACTTAAAGAGTGAGAGCGATGGCGCCAAAGAGTATATACCGTACAGTTGCTAAGGTGGGGCCCCGACATGGGATACTCACCACACACGGGGATATGGACACAAACAAAATGCGCCACACACTACCACGTGCTTGAACACATATACCACCCTCAGCACACATTTCACCACACATACACCAACCTCGCCACATAAAAGTCGAAACGCAAAAGTCGCCGCTCAAAACTCGCCACGCGCAAAACTCGCCACATGCAAAAACTAGGCTCACGCAAAACTCGCCACAAGTGCAAAACTCACCTCATGGAAAACTCGCCACACGCAAAACTTGCACACGCGGAAAAATTGCCACATGTACAAAAGTTGCAGCACATGCAAAAGTTGCCTCACACAAAACTTGCACATACTCAAAAGGCACCACACATAAAACTCACCATGCGCAAAACTCGCCATGCGCAAAACTTGCTGCACACAACTTGCTACACTAACCTGTCACATGCAACTCGACACACAAAAAGTTGCTACATGCATGTTGCCACACAAAACTCATCTCACAAAAGTCGCTACATGCATGTCGCCACACGCAACTCAACACACACAACTTGACAAACGAAACTCGCCCTAAAACACACACAAGTCTGGTATTATCCTTCAAAAATAAAAATTAGATTAATAAGCAGACAAACTACAAGAGCAACAAATGTACCATATAGGAAATACGGCAGCTGTCAGTCACATGACCTGTCTATTATGTGTATGTGTGAGCTAATATATACTGCCAGGGGGAGGGCTTCCTGTTGGCTGGGGATTTATCAGGTTGCCAATTTAGCTTACAAATACTGAGGTAAAAATACTGAGCAAATAATGTGTGAACGAGGTCTAATACAGGAGGAGATGACACACAGGTATATACTATATACAGGGGAGATGACACACAGATATATACCATATACAGGAGAGATGACACACAGGTATATACTATATACAGGAGGAGATGACATACAGGTACATACTATATACAGGAGGAGATGACACACAGGTATATACTATATACAGGAGCAGATGACCTACAGGTATATACTATATACAGGAGGAGATGACATACAGGTATATGCTATATATAGAAGATGACATACAGGTATATACTATATACAGGAGGAGCTGACACACAGATATATACTATATACAGGGGAGATGACACACAGGTATATACTATATACAGGAGGAGATGACATACAGGTATATACTATATATAGAAGGAGATGACATACAGGTATATACTATATATAGGAGGAGATGACATACAGGTATATACTATAAACAGGGGAGATGACACACAGCAGCTATATTATATATACAGGGGAGATGACATACAGGTATATACTATATACAGGAGATGACATACAGGTGTATACTATATATAAGGGAGATGGCAAACATGTATATACTGAGTTGAAAATGAAAAGATGTGAGTGCAAAATGAGAGGAGTGAGGGAAAATAATGGAGTGATCGGAAAATGACAGATGTGGGGTCGAAAGAGGAGTGAGGGAAAATAGTGGAGTGATCGGAAAATGACAGATGTGAGGTCGAAATGACAAGTGTTAGGGGGGAATGAGAGGAGTGAGGGAGAAAATGAGAGGTGTAAGGGAGAAAATGAGAGATAGGGGGAAAATGAAAGATGTGATTGGGAAAATGAGAGGCGTGATGGGAAAATAAGAGAAGTGAGGTGCTATAACTAACCACAGATATTTACTATGCCCAGGCAACGCCGGGCTCTTCAGCTAGTATATTGATAAAAATGGAAAAATACTCTACATATTGTAATAGGGGACAAAATATAAAAATACAAGCACCTACAGGAAAGACTGCCTTCTCCTAATCAGGACTATTATTCTGTATTAACATATATATCTAATATATAAAGCTGAATGTGTGTGTGTGTGTGTCTGTGTGTGTATGTGTGTATGTCCGGGATTGGCATCTGCACCGTCGCAGCTACAGCCACAAAATTTTGCACGGTCATACGTCTGGACCCCGAGAGCATCATAGGCTATGTTGTGAGGCGAAATTTTAACCCCACGCGTTCCAATTCACCAAACAATTTTGCCCCTATCTACATAATGGGGAAAAAGTGAAAGGACAAGTGTTGGAGGGGTCGCAGCTACAGCCACAAAATTTTGCACAGTCACACGACTGGACCCCGAGAGCGTCATAGGCTATGTTGTGAGGTGAAATTTTAACCCCGCGCTTTCCAATTCACCAAACAATTTTGCCCCTATCTACATAATGGGGAAAAGTGAAAGGAAAAGTGTTGGAGGCAAATTGACAGCTGCCAGATGTGAACAAGGGGAACTTAAAGAATGAGAGCGATGGCGCCAAAGAGTATATACCGGACAGTTGCTAAGGTGGGGCCCCGACATGGGATACTCACCACACACGGGGATATGAACACACACAAAATGCGCCACACACTACCACATGCTTGAACACATATTACCCTCAGCACACATTTCACCACACATACACCAACCTCGCCACATAAAAGTCGAAACGCAAAAGTCGCCGCTCAAAACTCGCCATGCGCAAAACTCACCACATGCAAAAACTAGGCTCATGCAAAACTCGCCACAAGTGCAAATCTCACCTCATGGAAAACTCACCACACGCAAAACTTGCACACGCGCAAAAATTGCCACATGCACAAAAGTTGCAACACATGCAAAAGTTGCCTCACACAAAACTTGCACATACTCAAAAGGCACCACACATAAAACTCGCCACGCGCAAAAACTCGCCATGCGCAAAACTTGCTGCACACAACTTGCTGCACTAACCTGTCACATGCAACTTGACACACAAAAAGTTGCTACACGTATGTTGCCACACAAAACTCATCTCACAAAAGTCGCTACATGCATGTCGCCCCACGCAACTCAACACACACAACTTGACAAACTACAAGAGCAACAAATGTACCATATAGGAAATACGGCAGCTGTCAGTCACATGACCTGTCTATTATGTGTATGTGTGAGCTAATATATACTGCCAGGGGGAGGGCTTCCTGTTGGCTGGGGATTTATCAGGCTGCCAATTTAGCTTACAAATACTGAGGTAAAAATACTGAGTAAACAACGCGTGAACGAGGTCTAATACAGGAGGAGATGACACACAGGTATATACTATAAACAGGGGAGATGACACACAGGTATATACTATATAGAGGAGGAGATGACATACAGGTATATACTATATACAGGAGGAGATGACACACAGATATATACTATATACAGGGGAGAAAACACACAGGTATATACTATACACAGGAGGAGATGACATACAGGTATATACTATATATAGAAGGAGATGACATACAGGTATATTCTATATATAGGAGGAGATGACATACAGGTATATACTATATACAGGGGAGATGACACACAGCAGGTATATACTATATACAGGGGAGATGACATACAGGTATATACTATATACAGGAGATGACATACAGGTGTATACTATATATAAGGGAGATGACAAACATGTATATACTGAGGTGAAAATGAGAGGTGTGAGGTGAAAATGAAAAGGTGTGAGTGCAAAATGAGAGGAGTGAGGGACAATAGTGGAGTGATCGGAAAACGACAGATGTGAGGTCGAAATGACAAGTGTTAGGGGGGAATGAGAGGAGTGAGGGAGAAAATGAGAGATGTGAGGGGGAAAATGAAAGATGTGATTGGGAAAATGAGAGGCGTGATGGGAAAATAAGAGAAGTGAGGTGCTATAACTAACCACAGATATTTACTATGCGCAGGCAACGCCGGGCTCTTCAGCTAGTCTACTATATAAAGCTGAATGTGTGTGTGTGTATGTATGTATGTATGTATGTCCGGGATTGGCATCTGCACCGTCGCAGCTACAGCCACAAAATTTTGCACAGTCACACGTCTGGACCCCGAGAGCGTCATAGGCTATGTTGTGAGGCGAAATTTTAACCCCGCGCGTTCCAATTCACCAAACAATTTTGCCCCTATCTACATAGTGGGGAAAAAAGTGAAAGGAAAAGTGTTGGAGGCGTCGTAGCTACAGCCACAAAATTTTGCACAGTCACACGTCTGGACCCTGAGAGCGTCATAGGCTATGTTGTGAGGTGAAATTTTAACCCCGCGCTTTCCAATTCACCAAACAATTTTGCCCCTATCTACATAATGGGGAAAAAGTGAAAGGAAAAGTGTTGGAGGCGTCGCAGCTACAGCCACAAAATTTTGCACAGTCACACGTCTGGACCCCAAGAGCATCATAGGCTATGTTGTGAGGTGAAATTTTAACCCCACGCTTTCCAATTCACCAAATAATTTTGCCCCTATCTACATAATGGGGAAAAAAGTGAAAGGAAAAGTGTTGGAGGCATCGCAGCCACAGCCACAAAAGTTTGCACAGTCACACGTCTGGTCCCTGAGAGCATCATAGGCTATGTTGTGAGCCGAAATTTTAACCCCGCGCTTTCCAATTCACCAAACAATTTTGCCCCTATCTACATAATGGGGAAAAAGTGAAAGGAAAAGTGTTGGAGGCAAATTGACAGCTGCCAGATGTGAACAAGGGGGACTTAAAGAGTGAGAGCGATGGCGCCAAAGAGTATATACCGTACAGTTGCTAAGGTGGGGCCCCGACATGGGATACTCACCACACACTGGGATATGGACACACACAAAATGCGCCACACACTACCACATGCTTGAACACATATACCACCCTCAGCACACATTTCACCACACATACACCAACCTCGCCACATAAAAGTTGAAACACAAAAGTCGCCGCTCAAAACTCGCCACATGCAAAAACTAGGCTCACGCAAAACTCGCCACAAGTGCAAAACTCACCACATGGAAAACTCACCACACGCAAAGCTTGCACACGCGGAAAAATTGCCACATGCACAAAATTTGCAACACATGCAAAAGTTGCCTCACACAAAACTTGCACATACTCAAAAGGCACCACACATAAAACTCACCACGCGCAAAACTCGCCATGCGCAAAACTTGCTGCACACAACTTGCTACACTAACCTGTCACATGCAACTCGACACACAAAAAGTTGCTACACGCATGTTGCCACACAAAACTCATCTCACAAAAGTCGCTACATGCATGTCGCCACACACAACTCAACACACACAACTTGACAAACGAAACTCGCCCTAAAACACACACAAGTCTGGTATTAGCCTTCAAAAATAAAAATCTGATTAATAAGCAGACAAACTACAAGAGCAACAAATGTACCATATAGGAAATACGGCAGCTGTCAGTCACATGACCTGTCTATTATGTGTATGTGTGAGCTAATATATACTGCCAGGGGGAGGGCTTCCTGTTGGCTGGGGATTTATCAGGCTGCCAATTTATCTTACAAATACTGAGGTAAAAATACTGAGCAAATAACGTGTTAACGAGGTCTAATACAGGAGATCACACAGGTATATACTATATACAGGGGAGATGACACACAGGTATATACTATATACAGGAGGAGATGACATACAGGTATATACTATATATAGAGAAGGAGATGACATACAAGTATATACTATATATAGGAGGAGATGACATACAGGTATATACTATATATAGGAGGAGATGACATACAGGTATATACTATATATAGGAGGAGATTACATACAGGTATATACTATATACAGGGGAGATGACACACAGCAGGTATATACTATATACAGGGGAGATGACATACAGGTATATACTATATACAGGAGATGACATACAGGTGTATACTATATATAAGGCAGATGACAAACATGTATATACTGAGATGAAAATGAGAGGTGTGAGGTGAAAATGAAAAGGTGTGAGTGCAAAATGAGAGGAGTGAGGGAAAATAGTGTAGTGATCGGAAAATGACAGATGTGAGGTCGAAATGACAAGTGTTAGGCGGAATGAGAGGAGTGAGGGAGAAAATGAGAGGTGTGAGGGAGAAAATGAGAGATGTGAGGGGGAAAATTAAAGATGTGATTGGGAAAATGAGAGGCGTGATGGGAAAATAAGAGAAGTGACGTGCTATAACTAACCACAGATATTTACTATGCCCAGGCAACGCCGGGCTCTTCCGCTAGTATATATATATATATATACATATGTATATATATATATCAATACAGAAATATATCTATATATATAATTGTCTAATGGTTTTTCCGTCTGTCTGTCTGTCTGTCTGTCTTTCTGTCTGTCCTGGAAATCCCGCGTCTCTGATTGGTCGAGGCCGCCAGGCCTCGACCAATCAGAGACGGGCACAGCATGGCGACGATGATGTCATAAAGGTTGCATCGACCAATCAGCGACGGGCACAGTCTGCCACGAATTCGCCTCAACCAATCAGCGACGGGCACAGTATCGACGTAGATGTCATAATGGTTGCCATGGTGACGATGATGTCATAAAGGTTGCCTCGACCAATCAGCGACGGGCACAGTCTGCCGCGAATTCTGGAATCATCATTGTCCATATTCTACGGGGACATGCATATTCTAGAATACCCGATGCATTAGAATCGGGCCACAATCTAGTATATCTATATATATATAATTGTCTAAGGGTTTTTCCGTCTGTCTGTCTGTCTGTCTGTCTGTCCAGGAAATCCCGCGTCTCTGATTGGTCGAGGCCACCAGGCCTCGACCAATCAGAGACGGGCACAGCATCGACGTAGAAATCCCGCGTCTCTGATTGGTCGAGGCCGCCAGGCCTCGACCAATCAGCAACGGGCACAGCGACGATGATGTCATAATGGTTGCCATGGCGACGATGATGTCATAAAGTTTGCCTCGACCAATCAGCGACGGGCAGTCTGCCGCGAATTCTGGAATCATCATTGTCCATATACTACGGGGACATGCATATTCTAGAATACCCGATGCGTTAGAATCGGGCCACAATCTAGTATATATATATATATGTATATATATATATATATATAAATATATATACATATATATATATATATATATATATACACAAATTGATCTTATTTTTCTTAATGAACAATAATAAAACCATTACATGAAACTAGAAGAATTACACAAAGGAAACAATTAAAGGGTTGTATAGGATTAATAATGCATGTGCAGAAGATTAAATAACAATGTGAGCTTCTCCTGATCACCAGTTGTAGATTACATGTAGATATTAGCGGATCAGGCAAAATTCCAATTACAGATTTGCCAGGGAAATTTGATTCATAAAAAAGTTATTGGGCAGAGCTGAAAAGTCAGGTCCGAGCAAGGCGATCTACAAACTTGGATCAGTTACACCAGTTGTGTCAGGAGGAATGGGCCCAATTTCCGACCAACTATTGTGAGAAGCTGGTGGAAGGATATCCCAGATGTTTGACCCAAGTCATTCAGTTTAAGGGCAATGAGACCAAATACTAATCAAATATATGTAAACTTTTCACTTTGCAGTAAGTAATAAAAATGCCTTAAAACATTCTCTCTTTCTCGTTATTCTGGCATGTGGCAAATATTAATAATTATTGTAATCTTAACTGACCCAAAACGATTTCATGTCAGATATTGAGAAAAACATGGATATGTGTCTTTTTATATAGTTTGTGTAAACTTCTGATTTAAACTGTATTATAACCAAGGGGTCAGAGTAATTTACATTTTAAGTCAATCCACTCTACATGTATTATTAATTCTACACAACTCTTTAGCTGTTTCCTTTGTGTAATTCTCCCAGTTCTATGTAATGGCTTTATTATTCATTAAAGATTAGATATAATAAAGATAAAATCAGTATATACATAATTATAACAGGGGAACAATCATGCCTACCGTCATATTCTCTTCTCAAGGGTCTGTCTGATATCCTTATCTATGAAATCTCTCAATTCTTTAGTTGTGAGTTGTAGGTTGAATTCATGTCTTGTGGCTATGTCATGGATTTCCATAAATATTTGTGCAACTAAAAATTACAACAACATACAATACTCCACATTTACATGCAGTTTTCAAAACCTGATTCACATATAGCAGAGAGAAGGTGGAAACAAGTGCTTTATTCTGAGAGAAAGGTCACTGTAGCAGAAACTGGAAGCAAAACTAGCACTATCAAATCAGCCTAGCCACACTTTAGCCAGTCCATAGGGAAAAACAGAAGTATTAGGCTATGTGCACACATTGCAGATTTACTGCAGATCCACAGCGTTTTTTCAGTGCAGAAACGCTGCAGAACCGCATGTAATTTACACTACAATGTAAATCAATGGGAAAATAAAAATGCTGTGCAAATGGTGCGGAAAATCCACAGGGGATTTAAAAAAAGGACCATGTCAATTCTTTGTGCATTTCTGCAGGGTTTCTGCACCCATTCCATTATAGGAAAACGCAGGGGTAAAAATGCATGAAATCCTCACAAAATCCGCAGGAAAAAAAGCACAAAATCCGTATAAAAAAGCGTATATTTTGACCTGCGTTTTCTGCTAAGAGATGCAGAATCCGCACAGAAAATTCCACAGGCAAATCTGCAACGTGCACACATAGACTTTAGGGGCTAAACTGAAAGTGACAAATTTTGGTAATTTTAAAGAGGACCTTTCACCACCAATTTTTTCATGTTGAACCGAACAAACAATGTAATAATGGCTGTGGAGCAGATAATAAATATATGTTATATTATTATTAGGCAACAGTCTGTAGGCACCTGAAATCTAGAAAGGATAAACTATATGAGTCCAATAGTAGAAAAAACACACATCCGCACTGCTCAAAGGTCAAACTCAATGACCGTATTATATTATTGGACTAGCACCACAGAAAGTGATACTGGCTGTATGAATCCTTTACACCTGAATCAACGGGGTGCTGCTGCCAGAAAAAATGTATACAGAATCCAATGGCAAAATAGAAAAAGTAGGCGCGCACTTACCCTGTTGCGGTGAATATCACTTTATGAGGACATATAAACAAATGGATAGCAGGGAGGGATAGAGTCAGCCATGGACAACGATCGTTTCGTGCTCTAAGGCACTTCAACGGGTCCTAACGCTGGAACAGGAAGGAGTTTTATAGACCCATCCGGATCCCAAACTCCTCCCCCTGGACTCCAAACATAAACAGTGTTACATTTAAAACAAAATGATATTAAAAACAACAATGATAAAATAGCACATGCTGAGAACTACAAATAAACCGAATATAGCTTTTAAAAACAAAGATTGAGACACTTTTATAAGAAAACCGACATGTCGACTTTGTCATTCAAACCAGATGGTCCTGCTGCGTCTGCGCGCAGGATCCATCTGGCTTCCCTGCGCAGCAGGAGGCGGCACAAATCCCCTCCTCCCTCAGGCAACGAAACCCGCTCCAAACCCGCAAATCTCAGTACTTGGGCATCTCCTGCATGGTAAGTGTGTAGATGGTCTATTATCCTCGGAGCTCCTTTCCCTGTTCTAATGGAATAAAAATGCTCCCTAATCCGAACAAATAGCGGGCGAAATGTTTTGCCAATGTAGAAGCGTCTGCACGGACAAAAAAGAACGTAGACGACATGGGTAGTCCTGCAAGAAATAAAGTCCCGTACAGTGTGCTGGATATGACCTACTCTAATTCTATTACCTGTATGATGGTACTTGCAGAAATTGCAACCCCCACATGTGAAGTTGCCTTTAGGGATACTATCTGTGAGCCAATTATTTTTGGTAGTAACAAAGCGGTTGCGGACTATGCTGTCTCTAATGTTTGTACTGCGACGGCTAGCGAAAAGAGGTCCCCTATCTATTATTTCTTTGAGGTCAGTATCTTGTCGTAAAATACACCAATTTTTACGTATGACGGTTCTGATGTGGTTGTCAAGAGGGCCAAATTTAAAACTAAAGACAAACTTTTTTTCTTCTTTTTGTCTTTTTTTAGAGGTGGTGGAAACATCCGTGGCTGCTGCTTTATCGTAGGCAGTTTTTAAAATAGATGTTCATGGTATTGGATGTCCCCAGGTACCTCACGAACTCCGTGAAGGCATCCTGGTGCCCATCCCACACCATGAACATGTCATCCACATACCTAGCATATAGCTTGATATGTCGAAGAAATGGGTTTTTGTTGGAATAAATATATTCCTCCTCAAACCTCGCAAGACATATCAAGCTATATGCTAGGTATGTCGATGACATGTTCATGTTTACCTCGCAATTTGGAGGTACCAATTTGGTCTTTTTGGATGTCCAGTTACACATTAAAGACGGGGGGATCTCCACCAGAGTACATCGTAAACCCTCAGCATGTAATTCTTTATTACATTATAACAGTGCTCATCCGCCATACATGAAGGGATCTCTGCCCTATAGTTAACTTCTTAGGGTTAAGAGAATCAATAGTGATCCTGCAGGTTTTGCGCAGCAGTCAGTCGATTTGATTGGAAGATTTAAGAAACGTGGGTACCCCCCGTCTATTTTAAAAACTGCCTACGATAAAGCAGCAGCCACGGATGTTTCCACCACCTCTAAAAAAAGACAAAAAGAAGAAAAAAAGTTTGTCTTTAGTTTTAAATTTGGCCCTCTTGACAACCACATCAGAACCGTCATACGTAAAAATTGGTGTATTTTACGACAAGATACTGACCTTAAAGAAATAATAGATAGGGGACCTCTCTTCGCTAGCCGTCGCAGTACAAACATTAGAGACAGCATAGTCCGCAACCGCTTTGTTACTACCAAAAATAATTGGCTCACGGATAGTATCCCTAAAGGCAACTTCACATGTGGGGGTTGCAATTTCTGCAAGTACCATCATACAGGTAATAGAATTAGAGTAGGTCATATCCAGCATACTGTACGGGACTTTATTTCTTGCAGGACTACCCATGTCGTCTACGTTCTTTTTTGTCCGTGCAGACGCTTCTACATTGGCAAAACATTTCGCCCGCTATTTGTTCGGATTAGGGAGCATTTTTATTCCATTAGAACAGGGAAAGGAGCTTCGAGGTTAATAGACCATCTACACACTTACCATGCAGGAGATGCCCAAGTACTGAGATTTGCGGGTTTGGAGCGGGTTTCGTTGCCTGAGGGAGGAGGGGATTTGTGCCGCCTCCTGCTGCGCAGGGAAGCCAGATGGATCCTGCGCGCAGACGCAGCAGGACCATCTGGTTTGAATGACAAAGTCGACATGTCGGTTTTCTTATAAAAGTGTCTCAATCTTTGTTTCTAAAAGCTATATTCGGTTTATTTGTAGTTCTCAGCATGTGCTATTTTATCATTGTTGTTTTTAATATCATTTTGTTTTAAATGTAACACTGTTTATGTTTGGAGTCCAGGGGGAGGAGTTTGGGATCCGGATGGGTCTATAAAACTCCTTCCTGTTCCACTCAGCGTTAGGACCCGTTGAAGTGCCATAGAGCACAAAACGATCGTTGTCCGTGGCTGACTCTATCCCTCCCTGCTATCCATTTGTTTATATGTCCTAATAAAGTGATATTCACCGCAACAGGGTAAGTGCGCACCTACTTTTTCTATTTTGCTAAACTATATGAGTGCTTGCCAGAAAGGAGCAGCGGAGTCAGCACAACAATTGAAAATATGGGAAGCCAGTGGAAGCTACGAAGTCCCATTGCAATGCACTCTAGACCTTGACATTGCTTCTAAGTTGGCCTTTACCAATCATTTTGTTAGGTATCCTGCATCACTAGAGAATGGTCCTATGTGACCTGCGGACACATAAAGGTAAAAACAAACATACATTTGGGCAAGCATAGACTCCAGTGGCAACTCCTTCAGTGCTTGAGATACCCAAGTCAAAAAGCGATCCTGCGATGTTGCTAAAAGTATCTGGTACTCATGCAGTGGTAATCCTGTGTTTGACTCGAAGCTATTATAAAAATAGTGTTTCCCTTTGTTGCTGCATAATAATCTCATTTTACAAATGTACCAAGAGGAAGAAAGATCACTATTTTCTGACAGGTATCTACAGTATAGATCAAAAGTTTGGACACACCTTCTCATTTAAAGATTTTTCTCTATTTTCATGACTATGAAAATTGTAAATTCACACTGAAGGCATCAAAACTATGAATTAACACATGTGGAATTATATGCTTAACAAAAAAGTGTGAAAAAACTGAAAATATGTCTTATATTCTAGGTTCTTCAAAGTAGCCACCTTTTGCTTTGATGATTGCTTGGCACATTCTTGGCATTCTCTTGATGAGCATCAAGATGTAGTCACCGGAAATGGTCTTCCAACAATCTTGAAAGAGTTCCCAGAGATGATTAGTACTTGTTGGCCCTTTTGCCTTCACTCTGCGGTCCAGCTCACCCCAAACCATCTCGATTGGGTTCAGGTCTGGTGACTGTGGAGGCCAGGTCATCTGGCGTAGCACCCCATCACTCTCCTTCTTGGTCAAATAGCCCTTACACAGCCTGGGTGTGTTTGGGGTTATTGTCCTGTTGAATAAATAAATGGTCTAATAATAAATAAATGATGGTCCAGCTAAGCGCAAACCAGATGGAATAGCATGCCGCTGAAAGATGCTGTGGTAGCCATGCTGGTTCAGTATGCCTTCAATTTTGAATAAATCCCCAACAGTGTCACCAGCAAAGCACCTCCACACCATCGTACCTCCTCCTCCATGCTTCACAGTGGGAGCCAGGCATGTAGAGTCCATCCGTTCACCTTTTCTGCGTCACACAAAGACATGGTGGTTGGAACCAAAATTCTCAAATTTGGACTCATCAGACCAAAGCACACATTTCCACTGGTCTAATGTCCATTCCTTGTGTTCTTTAGCCCAAACAAGCCTCTTCTGCTTGTTGCCTGTCCTTAGCAGTGGTTTCCTAGCAGCTATTTTAACAAGAAGGCCTGCTGCACAAAGTCTCCTCTTAACAGTTGTTGTAGAGATGTGTCTGCTGCTAGAACTCTGTGTGGCATTGACCTGGTCTCTAATCTGAGCTACTGTTAACCTGCGATTTCTGCGGCTGGTGACTCAGATAAACTTATCCTCAGAAGCAGAGGTGAGTCTTGGTCTTCCTTTCCTGGGGCGGTCCTCATGTGAGCCAGTTTCTTTGTAGCGCTTGATGGTTTTTACAAATGCACTTGGGGACACTTTAAAAGTTTTCCCAATTTTTCAGACTGACTGACCTTTATTTCTTAAAGTAATGATGGCCACTTGTTTTTCTTTAATAAGAATTTGTATTAAGGCAAGAAAAAAGCAGCTAACAATCTATTCAGTAAGACTATCAGCTGTGTATCCACCAGACTTCTGCACAACACAACTGATGGTCCCAACCCCATTTATAAGGCAAGAAATCCACTTTTTAAACCTGACAGGGCACACCTGTGAAGTGAAAACCATTTCCAGTGACTACCTCTTGAAGCTCATCAAGAAAATGCCAAGAGTGTGCAAAGCAGTCATCAAAGCAAAAGGTGGCTACTTTGAAGAACCTAGAATATAAGGCATATTTTCAGTTGTTTCACACTTTTTTGTTAAGTATATAATTCCACGTGTTAATTCATAGTTTCGATGCCTTCAGTGTGAATTTACAATTTTCATGGTCATGAAAATCCAGGAAAATCTTTAAATGAGAAGGTGTGTCCAAACTTTTGGTCTGTACTGTATGTAAGGGGGTGTGCAGGTGGCTGGTTTGAGCCCTGCATTCCTGTGCATGCCTACCTAATGAAACTGGGTATGTTTTGTGTTTTGTGTTTGCTGTGTGCCCTGTGTAGTTTGTGATAGTTGACACTGATTAATATGATAATGGCTGACACTGTTATGATATCTGTTTGTTAGGGACAAGAATAGGGACAGTTAGTGGCAGTGGTAGGTCAGCATTGGTAAGGGTTATGGCAGTGTAGTTGTGGGTTAGTGTTAAGGAGGGCACTGTAGAGTAGGAGATTAGATAGTGTTGAGAACTGGTTTCAGTCAGAGTAGTGACAGTTGAGAAAGGAAGCGGAGCGAGTGTAGTGGCAGGGAGAGTGACTTTCTGAAGTAATTTTCAGGTAGTGGGAGGAGCTTGAGCAGAGTGAGAGGAATTGTTCTAGAAGGAGTGGCAGTGGTTGTGTGGTGAGTTACAGTTGAAAGAGACAGAAGAAGCACTGAGGGAAGCAGGTCTGGAGATGTTAGATCTTGAAGCAGGTGAATAGCGAGGCAGTCTGGAAGGGTTGGTGGCTTGTATGTGGGTTACCTCCCATGACGTCCGGGACTTAAGGTCCGAACAGGAATTGCAGAGGGAACCTGATTTTTCACCCAGGATGGGGAAAGTGGACGGGGAGTACCTAGTTTCAGAAACCTGGAATTCCCAGGGGACTGCGGGTCTGGAAGCCATGGTGCTAGAAGATAAGCTGAAGGAAAAGACCAGGGAACGTGCAGGAGGAGAAGTTCTTATGTCTTTTGAAGATTGTTGGATTAAATCTGTTATGAAGATGCACAAGTTAAGTAAAGTTTTACTGAAAATGAATCGGGACTTTGATAACATTTGTGTGTGTCTGCGACGGATTGGAGCCCTGTATGCTGTGAAGGATTCTGACTCACAGGTGGGTGAACTACTTGACCCGCAGAGCACACCACAAAATGGACATGATATTTCTGTAGCGGAGCGTCAGGGTGTGACGAGGAAGCAGCAGCAATCCCTTGGTACGGCTACCACCCTGGCCCCCGTTACATCTACATACTTGTCCATTTAAAAAACTTTCAGATTGTCATTTTGCTGTTCTCCTCATGTTAGACACACCTGGTGAGGTATATTAATGAAGTTGCAGGCCAAGGTCAACACACAGACCCAGAGCATTGGTACAAATGGCCTCAAAGCATGTGAAAAAACTAGGACTTAGACATCCTGGAACCACAAACCCAGAAGGGTAGGCGAGGAGGGCAATCAAAAGTCCAATACAGTACATAGAGGAAGCCAGAGAAGCCACAAACATATTTGCAAGCATAAATTGTACAGTATGAACAAAGTTTAATAATAGTTCATTAGCTTGCTGCAGCCGATGAGTTAGTCAAGGCTAGCAGAGGATAAATCGACAGATTGAGGTATGCAAAATCACAGAGGTTTTGAAAGATGAATAGACACGATATGATGAGATGGTGGAGCAGCCCAAACAGCAACTGGACTCTAGAGTCTCAATACAAGACACAGGTGTATCTGTAACTGAGCCTCATGAAGTTTAAGGAAGTAAAGTCACTGAAGTACATAAGGCAACATGCAAAACCCGATGTGGAGCACAGCAAGGGGTGGAAGCCAATGGGGAAGTGTTTAACACAGGCCTTGTGGGCCACATCCCACAAATTATAGTGGTCAATTGGTGGGGGTGGAGGTGTCAACAACCTGACACAGTGGTTAATAAAGTGGATACTTCTAAAATAAAAGCCTTATACAAAACAGATATCCCCTTTAGGGAAAAAACATAATTTAGCTGTATATATTCTATTTGGTTAGATGTAACTCTAGCAACCAAAATAACTTTGCTTAACCCTTTCCTGGCCTGTAAAGCACGTTTGTTTAAAAAAATACAAATAAAAAACACAAGTTTAATTATTACATCTTTTCCAATTTAAATAACGTTTAACCCCTTCATGACATATGACATTGTCACGCTCACGCCCTGACTGGTGGGTGTGAGCCAAGGGGTTTGTGGCCCCACTGTGCCATGAACCAAACTACCCTGGAAGGGGCGTGACTATGACAGCTGCCTTGGTCTTCTCTGGAGCCTCCGATAGTGAGGTCAGACTTGTGCGGCAGGCAGCTGCCAGGTGCTGTTAATGGGTGGTGTCTGGCTGTGGCTGCTGATCCCACTTGGAGAACACGAACACTGGGACAGGTGTGGGCACTAGCAGGACTAGCAGATGGGCACGGATGAAACTCAGATGAGTAGGTTGGCACGGCTGAGACACAGGGCTGGCAGGAACGGCAGAGACACAGGGATGGCAGGAACGGCAGAGACACAGGGATGGCAGGAACGGCAGAGAAACAGGGCTGGCAGGAACGGCAGAGACACAGGGCTGGCAGGAACGACAGAGACACAGGGCTGGCAGGAACGACAGAGACACAGGGCTGGCAGGAACGGCAGAGACACAGCGCTCGCAAGAATGGCAGAGACACAGGGCTGGCAGGAATGGCAGAGACACAGGGCTGGCAGGAACTGCAGAGACACAGGGCAGATTGGTGTGGTGTATTAAGGAACAGGTAGGGACCTGTTCACACAGGAGATGCAGGTAAGGAAACAAGCCAGAAGGAAAGGAGTATGAAGGAACAGGTTGGGACCTGTTCCCACAGAAGGTGATAGATGAATAAAACTTGGCACTCAACATGAGAAGAAAAGCTTCTTATTTTATTGATGCATCCAGACAAACAAAACTGCTAAACGTTTTCAGTCCACACTGGACCTTCGTCAGAGCATTTCTTTGACAATGACTAGATGTGGAAGCTAAATAGTATTGATGAGCGTCAGAGAGGAGAGAAATACTGCGTCTCTCCTGGCCACATTGCTCTCCTTGGATCCGGACCTACAGCGCCGTTATCCCCTCTAGGCTCTGCTCCTAACCGTGGCGCTCCCTCCACATATCAGTGTACTCCGATCCTTCAGCAGACACCTGCTGCAGTATTTCTCTCCTCTCTGACGCTCATCGATACTATTTAGCTTCCACATCCAGTCATTGTCAAAGAAACGCTCTGACGAAGGTCCAGTGTGGACCAAAAACGTTTAGCAGTTTTGTTTGTCTGGATGCATCAATAAAATAAGAAGCTTTTCTTCTCACGTTGAGTGCCAAGTTTTATTCATCTATATTCTATGGGGTGGACACTCTACTTGAGCACCTCCAATCCCCACATCTATTGAGTGCCATGTTCTCCAATAGCACACAGAAGGTGAACCGCAAGGTATGCGGAGAGGATCTGCAGCAAGAGACTCTGCAACAGCAAGAGCAAAGCAGAGCAAAACCACAAGGTATGCGAAGAGGAGCTGCAGCAAGAAATTCTACAGCAGCAAGAGCAGAGGAGAGCGAAACCGCAAGGTATGCAGAGAGGAGCTGCAGCAAGAGATTCTGCAGTAGCAAGAGCAGAGCAAAACCTCAAGGTACGCGGAGAGGAGCTGCAGCAAGAGATTCTGCAGCACCAAGAGCAGAGCAAAACTGCAAGGTGTGCGGAGAGGAGCTGCAGCAAGAGATTCTGCAGCAGCAGAGTGGAATGGAGCAGAATCGCAGGAGTGCAGAGCAGAGGTAGAAAAGTGGTTCAGAGTGAACACAAGTAAGGACACAGTAGGGAAAGTACAGACAAGGAGACAGTGGTAGGACAGAGTTCAGACAAGGTAATGGAACAAGACAAGGTACTGTAACAAAGACACAGGGTCCAGGATATTCAGCCTCCTGGAGGGCAGACAGACAGGTACAAGGTAAAGTAAAGAGAACAACCTTCAGAGTAGTCACGATACAGATCAAGGCCTGGCAGCTCAGAAGAAAAACACTAACTGAGTTAACACATTGCACAGGCCCAGTCCACAGGGTGGAAATGCCCTAATTACTGGAGGCCTCTTGGTAATTGGTCAGGAACAGATTAGACAGGTGCACCTGATTCCTATACGAACCAGAGAGTTCTGGTGCACACAGCATGAAGCATGCAGAGCACAGAGGCAGAGAATATGGAGCTGGCAACAGACAGAACACAACATGACATGGAGCAGTGCGTAAGATGGTGTGAGAGATGAGAGGCCATGCCGTGATGCCAGCAGCATTGTTACAGTACCCCCCTCTTTACGGCCCCTCTTCTTCAAGCCCGCCAGAATAACTTGTAGAATAAGGATAGGAGCAAAAATAGTCAGAGCCATCACAAAATTCCTCGGGTAGGATGAGGTAAGTGTGACATAAGATATCTCAGGTTGCCCAGTCTCTTTGAGTCCAGCAAGATCAGCTGAAGATACAAGGGCCAGGACTTCTTTCACCTGGTTAACAGAAAGCAGGGACTTGGAAGCTTCTGTTTTCACCTCAGCATAATCCGATTCTTTGGAAACTGAAGACGCCTTCACTGGATCAAACTTAAGCCCATCATCACAAGAAAATTGAACCTCCTCCTTTAGACTGGTGGAAAGCAGAGATGAGAACACTTCTGTCTTGGGATCTTCACCCAAAGGCCATAAGGAAGCTGTAGGCATACGTACAAGAAATATCTTCAGCCCGGTACTCTGAGAAAACTGGACCTCCTCTTCTGGATTAGAGGATGAGTAAATCTCTGTCTTGGTCTTATCACCAAGTTGCCACTTGGAAGCAGAAGGCATACATTTAGGAAGCCCCATCAGCCTGTTACTCTGACAAACTGGACCACCTCTTCTCCCGGATTGGTGAAGAACAGAGATACAAGAGCTTCTGCTTCAACTTCTTCATCCACCTGCCACATGGAATCTAAACGCATCTTTACAGGAATTATCTTCTGCCCATAGTTCAGAGAATACCTTTCAAGCGACAGGGATGTTCCTGGGAACTTTTCACTGGTATTGTCACTGGAGGTGTGCGAAGAGGGTGCCACTACTTCCTTTACTTCGGTGAGGTCAGCACACCATGACTCAATAGCCAGCCTGTTAGGTGGAGAAGATATCAACACTGTAGATTGACCTTGCAGTTTAGGAACAAGAAACCTCTGGAGACTTGATAGTTCCAAACTCAGAAGCACACTGGGTCTTCGGACCAGAACGAGCAGCAGAGTATCCGGGTCAGAACGACCAATGGGCAGACTGGTCAACAAGTTGAAAACAAATTTCTTCGAATATAATGCTCCAATTTGGAGCTGTTGTAGTCCCTTGGACACTGGACTGTTCATAAGTAGGGCTCGGCCATCACCAAACACTTTCACAGGATTCTGGAGCTGTGGAACAGGAACATCACATAGACTTTGTCTGGTTAGCAGCTTGAATACATCTGCAGGGCCGAAGCTCCCACAAGGCACCAGATCAGACACAGACTTTAGCGGAAGGGAGTTATTCTCACCAAGGGCAGTCTCTCCTATTGGCCCAAGGTTTTGAAGCTTTAGATCCCCTGAAGAGAGGCCATCCAGGTGTTCCTCACAACAGCAGCGACATTGTATGCCCTTCTTATGGCTGATTTCAGGCTGCTGCTTTGACAGCCCACTCTCAACCTTTTTAGGCTTCACTCGGGTAGCTGCTTTAACGAGTAGAGGTACTGGAGGGTCACAGACGGTCATGGCTTGACGTGGAGGTTTCTTCACGGGTTTCGCCCATCTGGAGCGCCTCTTGGATCTAGGTGAGGAAGACTTTACAGGAGCAGGAGGACGAGGTATGTCAAAGACTCTACGGAAGAGATTCTGCAGTAGCAAGAGCAGAGCGAAACCGCAAGGTATGCAGAGAGTAATTGGTCAGGAACAGATTAGGCAGGTGCACCTGATTCCTATAAGAACCAGAGAGTTCTGGCATCTCCCCCTATGCACAAAGCAGGAAGCATGCAGAGGCAAAGAATATGGAGCTGGCGACAGACAGGACACAACATGACATGGAGCAGTGAGTAAGATGGTGTGTGAGAGATGAGAGGCCATGCCGTGATGCCAGCAGAGTTGTTACACATATATTTATGTCAACTTGTTAAATAAAAAAAGATGCAGCACTCACCAGATTCTTGCTGAAGATAGTGTCCTTTATTCGCTTAAAGCGATGTGAGACATTATGCGGAGAGGCGGCAGGAAAGAGGATTAGGTGCGGGGGAGAGGAGAAGGACTACGGCCGTTTCACGCAAAATGCGCTTCCACGGGTCCAGGTGCCAGGTGTGTGAGAGATGAGAGGCCATGCCGTGATGCCAGCAGAGTTGTTACACATATATTTATGTCATATGTCATGTCCCTGACTTTGCTGCAGGCTCAAACACTGAGCCCACTTCTTTCCCCACACATGACAGCTGATTTAATAAGCTGGCATGTGCCTTTAACAGCCGCCGGTAGATCGGACTCATGGCTACACCCGTGGCAGTTAACCAGTTAAATCACACTGGCAATCACTGACAGCAGGATTTAACAAGCGCCTGCTGGAAACGAGTCACAAGTCCTGCACATAGCCACCCCTGTCATGTGATATAGGGGTTTCAGTTGGTTGTCATGACAGCCGGGGGTCTGCAGAATACCCCTTAGCCTGTCATTATGATACTCCTGCGAATGCAAGCTCACGGCAGCGTTCATAGGAGATCATCATTTCTTCTATACATAGCAGTGCTAAAGCCCTGTTACAATGGCTTGCGAAAGTATTCACCCTCTTGGTATTTTTAGTGTTTTGCTAACTCATAACCTGGAGTATCAGTTTTTTTTAAGGATTTTCATAAGTTAGTGTAAAGAACATGCCTACAACTGTGAACATTAGGTTTTCTTTTTATTGTGAATAGTGATGACGAGAGAATACATTCAGAATTATCAAAGTATAGTGAGACACACACGCGCTAACTCGCAAAGGATGAATCACTCACTCATCAAAAGGAAACAGGACAGGTAGGTGCCACCACTGTCAAATAAAAGACCAATAAATATAAATGTAACTGAATCCGCACTAAAGGGGTACCAGAATGCAAGAAGAATGAAAAAATAGACTACTGTGCTAGTGCAAACAAAATCCCCATCAAATCCCTGTGATGGGCACTACAATCAGAAGATATGGTGAGGCTGCAAGGAATAAATAGTGTGCGTGCTATAATACCCTGCAGAACACAAGTTATGGTTTACCCCATGCCGTACAGGGAAGAAAGGGCGGGCACAAAGCTGAAAATACAATTAGTGCCACAATGGGCCGACACTCACCAAGGTAGAAGAGCAGCGTAGAATAACGAGGTGAGGTCCGTCCTAATTCTATGGTGAAAAGTCCGGCATTAATCAACCGCAGCGTAGCGGCGTGACATGGGTCAAACACAAGTGGTGCAACTTTCTCAATCCACCATAACATCTCCTCCTGCACCCCTCTCCAGAAGTTTGTCCACCATACTCCGCCCTCTCTCAGCACTGGAGCCAGTCCACGGTACCGCAGTTGTGGTCACGTAAAAGTTTGATTCCTCCTGCGCATGACAAATCTTAGTGGTTGAACTCCACCATCTCCAATCTGATAGCCACGGAATCTCTATCTTTCCTCCTGGTAGATGCAGACAGTTTCTGAAAACTGATGACCGTTGCAGTCCCCTAGTACCAATTGCCCAGTTGCCATTACTTTTGTAAGAAGGCCATGTCTAAGCTACAGCAGCATGTCACAGACAACATCACGCAATCCTTGACTAAATCTATGTCTGCCAGGGTGCATTTCACCACAGACACTTGACAAGTAAGAATGGCCATGGGCATTACATCCCGCTGACTGGGCACTGGGTGACTCTGGTGGTTGTGAGGGTAGGCACTGCACACAAGTCTTGGAATCCCCAAGGTTTGCAGGACAAACCTTTATATTTAACACTTTCTCCACTGCTTCTGCCTCCTCTATTTCTTCTAGGGCCTCCACCTGCGCCCTCAGCTTCTGCCTTAATGAGACATGCATTCCAACAGTGCTGATTGAATCCCCACCACCTCTGTACTGCGTAGCCAGGGCTCACCACAATCATGCAGTGTTAGAATTGATATGCCTTGGAGATCGCAGTCATACAGCTGAAGAGATGTGGACAGCTCTCTAAGCTGAGTTTGATCAATGGTTTTCTCTGCTGAACCTGCATACAGGGAAGGCCGTGCCCAATAACAGTACGAACCTGATGGCAGTCCTATGGTGAGGCAAGCTCACACACATGCCTTGCATGGCTCACGTCCTCAACCTGGTGGTACAGTATTTTCTCCACCACTATCCTGGCATGGGTGAGCTGCTCCAGAAAACATGGAAGCTGTGTGATCATTTCCACTGTTCACACCCCTCAGGTCATCAACTTGCATCGATACAGAGGTCTTTGTCCATGCCTGTTAACAGGTTGATATGCAATGTGCCAACATGGTGGAATTCCACTCTGCACATGTTGCAGCGACTATGGCAGGAGCAATGAGCCCTGACGCAGTATGTCATGTCGTATAGCCTGGGCCAACGCAGTACGGACATGGCGCATATCACGTTTACGGAGTGGGAACAACATCAGCATCAAAATTATGGTCATCTAAATGCTGGAGCAGAGTTTAAATAGCCTGTGGGAGGAGATGGTGATAACAGAAAAAGAGGAGAAGACAGAGGAGGATGAGGGAGCGATAACAATGTCTCTAAGTTTCAGACTGTTGTCACACAGGCAGGTGCCAAGGGAGGGTGGATTACTGTGATCTTGGGGGGCTTGTGATAATAGACAAATTGTTATCGAAGGTGCAAGATCCAAGCAACAAATGAGGGAGGAAGGGGTGATGGGCGAGCAACTGTCAGATGAAGAGGATAATCATCCCCTCTCGGTTGTTTGTGGTTGGTGGGAGTGGACAGAGGAAACAAGCATCATTGATACCCAGCCACGAAAACAGCATAGGCTTGGACCTCATGATAGAGCCCGAGATTGTGCCTTCTTGCTGCACTTTCTGCAACATGATCCCAATATAGTTATGATTAGGAGTACTGCTGACTAATGGGTTGCCACTTTGTTAGATCCATGTTATAAAACCACATTTTGCCAGATGCTTCCTGCCTTGGAAATGAACCCGCGAATGCTGCAGTATCGAAACACATTTTTACACAACCTTAAGAGAGCTTTTCCCCAAGACAGCAGTGAAGCACACAGATCACATTGCAGCTCAAGACTTCCAACTTCCATGTCAATTCGTCAATGCCAAAACATTTCCAACAGCAGAAGCAGCAGCAGCAATGGTGTAAGGGTAAGAAGCAATTTCTGTGAGTCCTTTGACATTTGACGAATGGAGAAGATGGTGCAGGAGTATCTAGAACTGAATTTGGTATTTAAAATGTCAGTGGCGCTTGCTAAACTACTTCCTTGCAGCAGATATTGTCACAGTACCACTTGTCTGTGTCGTATACTAAAGGTAATATAAACAATGGTATATCCGCGCTAGGAATAATCCCCTTTTGTTTATATAAGACACCGAAATGCAGCCTCTCTTATTTCGATTACCAATTAGTCCCACTTATATCTGTGGTTTTACCTTATTGGACACATATTGTTATCTCACAACACATGGGTGTGTTGGAGCACTGCTACCGGCCGGAGCAGCGCTCACCAACCGCAGGAGTTGTGAGATAAATCTACCTGAATATCAGGCTACATTATGAGGACTTTTCCAAGCGACGAAAAAGAGGAGAAACAAACCGGATCATAGGAGGTAATCTCGTCCCGGTTAGTACCTTCAGCAAAAGTATATTCGGGTTTTTTTTATGCATTTTTATGTGTTTTTACATATAGATTTTATATATCTTTCTGGGAGGATCTGTGCGCCCTCATAATACTAAAGAATATTTTATACTTCCATTTTATAGTATCCAAATTTGGATGAAATCTACATTGAAAGGAGCCTAGTGGGTACAGGGCAAAAAAACTGAAAAATACTGAAGGTCTCCACTGTGTCCAATAAGGTAAAACCATAGATATAAGTGGGCCTAATTGGTAATCGAAATAAGAGAGGCTGCATTTCGGTTTACTGTCTTATATAAACAAAAGGGGATTATTCCTAGCGCGGATATACCATTGTTTATAGAACTGAATTTGAATACCATCAGGAAGGTTTTCGACCCTTTCAAATTTTGGTCATTTAAAATGGATGAGTGGCCTGAGCTCGCCTCATACACCTTGGAGATTTTATCGTGCCCAGCAGATAGCGTTCTCTCAGATTGTGTCTTCAGCACTGCTGGTGGTGTCCTGACAAATAAGCGAAGCTGGCTGTGCCCTGAAAGTGTAGACCACCTTTCTTTTATCAATATGAACAAGTCATGACTCTCCAAGGACTTTTGCACCCCAGCCGCAGACTGTACAGACTAGGTGATATTACATTTTTTGGTGGGATGCATTTATGTCACGTAACTGCACTCTGTGATATCCTTAGTGTGGTATCTGTGCCTGCTGTGGCTGCTGCTGCTGCTAATGATGTTAACACGAATTTGTGGAAATGTGAACAGCCATGGTTGGTCTACCTCTGCGGAGCTAGTTGTAGTGGAAGATGTGTCAGTCCCAATTAAACTACTTCTGTTCTCGTGATATTTATTCCACTTCGGTGGTGTCAGGCCCTCTTTTTTTTAAATGCGAAAACTCCAAGTTGGGCATCCATCTCCTGGATTGGGTGTAGTGGAAGACCTGCCAAGGATGGTGAATATTTTCGCAAGCCACTGTATGTATAGCACAGGCGATTGGATGATTGCAGCATCAAGTCTCCAAAGGAGACTATAAAATACTGTAAAGATTGAAGACAAAAAGGCTTTAGGCTATGTGCACAAGTCAGGATTTTCTGCAGAATTTTCCTGAACAAAACCAGACTTTTTCTGCATCATGTGCATAAAAATTGCAGAATGCATTAAAAATAATGAAATGCTTATGTATGCCTTTTTTAAGCGTTTTTCCCACGGAAAATGGCCGAAAAAAACCGCTAAAAAACGCGAAAAATCCAGAAATTGTGTACACATAGCCTAAAATTATGAAAACAGTAAAAAACATGTTCAAATTATTCCTCTTTTATCCCATTAAAAATAAAGCAATAAATCAAAAAATACACATTTGGTATAGCGGAATTCAAAAATGTCCAATCTATCAAAGTATAAAGTAAATTAATAATTCAGGTTTGATGATAGAAGAGTAACGTGTATATTGTTTCTATTAATTTTTAACACAAATTACATTTTAATTTACTTGCTAATATTAAACAATGCAATGATATGTGAACCTGAGTAGCTGCATTCAGTATGTATACCTTTTGAAGAACAATGCATATTGCTTCTTCCTACTTCTGAATAAGTCTTTTGGAATATATGTCTCTATGTTGTGTTACAGTTTTCAATAAAACATGTTTTTAAAAAATTATTAATTAATCAAAACACTAAATGGTGTAACGAGAAAAAAAAATGAAAAGCTATAATATGTTTTTTTTTCTAACATTGCAACATTGCAATATAATGCAATAAGAGGCGATCAAAACATTGTATCTACCCCAAAATGGTATTAATAAAAATGTCAACTTGGCATGCAAAAAATCAGCCACTACCCAGCCCCAGATCCTGAAAAATGAGGTCTTGGAAAGAGTGGCAAATGCAAAAAGTTTTTTTATACAAATTTCTGAATTTTTTTCACCATCCAAAAAATAAACTATACATATTTGGTATCTGCATACTCGTACTGAGCTTGAGAATCATATTGGCTGGTCAGTTTTATCATATGGTAAACAAGGTAAATAAAGAACTCCAATAAAGAATTGTAAAATTGCACTTTTTTTTGCAATTTCACCAAACTTGGAATTTTTTTCTCGTTTCCAGTATATTACATAGTAAAATCGATGATGTCATTCAAAAAAACAACTCGCCTTGCAAAAATCAACCACTCATATAGCTATATTGAAGGAAAAATAAAAAAAGTTATGGCTCTCTGAAGAAGAGGAAGAAAACCCAAAAATGAAAATATGGGAAACAGCCATGGTGCGAAAGGGTTAAAATATGAAAAACAGCTTACTTGATTTTCTATAAAAGCTGGATCTATCAAATATAGAATAAACTAACCAATACAGTAAATGGTGAAAAAAAAAAAAAAAAATCAAACCACCAAAATTGCAATGAAAACCGTATATGTGCCCCAATAAATCTACAGGTTACAACACAAAAAAACTAGTCCTCACAGAGCGCTGACCGAAAAATAAAAAGTTATGGGTATCAGAAAATGGCACACACCAAACTTATTTTGCAAAGATCTGTATTCTTTTTAATCACTAAAATATATAAATAAATAAAATTATATAATTTTGGTATTGCTGTAACCATACTGATCTGAAGAATAATATTGTCAGCTCATCGCTGTAAAAACTCAACCCTAAAACAATGTCAGATTTTTTTTTACCATTTCACCCCAGCTGAAAATCATTATTTTTAATATTTTGGAAAGTGAACATTGTCAATAACAACATCTTATTCCTATGAGCTATGTCAATGGAAAAATAAAAAAATGTCATAGCTCTTAGAAGAGGTGAATGAAATACAAAAGCGCCAAAACAAAAATGAGCTCCAACTGGAAGGGGATAAAATATTTTGAAATTGTAGAATAATTTGATTTACTGTATGAGATGATGAGGTATTGCAGGATCTACTAAATATGTCCAACATACTAAAAAAAAATGAATTGATGGCGTTAATAAACTTATAGCACATCCTAAAACTGGTGTAGTAGGTTTATTAGAAAGCTAATACGCCAGTACGTTTTAATACTCAGAAAAATGTGCAACCACCATAAAAAAAAAAACCCCGCTGATGATAAAAGAAAGTTTTCACAGGATATGATTCATGACTTCAAAGAAATTTCTGTTTTATTCCAGCAAGTTTTCAAAAGTAAACTATCTGCTGGAATAAAATGTGTGAGTCGATGTTTTCAAAGTACGGAAGCTATTTTCAGTTCATTAAAGTCCCTTGTGATTTTTATAATAAGAACAACCCTGAGGTATAGCGAGAAATAAGAAGTAAAGCAAAATACGTAAAGGTTATACCCTCAATATAAGATGACCCATTACTAAATGTAGGTTAGCAAAAATATCATGGCTGCCCAAGTTTTCTAGTGTACGACTTTGGAATGCGTGAAAGCAAGGACTATGTATAATAAACCCTCATGGAAGTGGTGAATTAAAATCTTATATCAGTAAGGATTATTAATCAAGGGGATGCCTATTAATATTGTGAATTATGTTTTTTTATGGGTCTATGTATTCTATCATTTGCAAAGAGGAAAATACAAAGCACAAGATTTTACTGCTAGCTATTTAATGACAAATAGGCGCAGCATAATATACTGTATATGACCAAGAGATAACTTAAAGTCACAGACTGCAGGGAAGAGCAGGGACTGTTGAGTTAATCGCCAAGTTTTTATTGTTGCCATATTCTGAGACCCATAATATTTTCTTTTATCTGGCAATGGAGTTATGTGAAGGGTTATATTTTGCAGGGCATTGATATCATTTTGGGAGAGATGTTATATTCTAATCACTTCTTCCAACATTTTTTCAAGTATTGCAATTAATAAAAGAAACACAATTTTTAGTGTTTTAATTTTGGTTCTGTTTATGGTGTTTAACGATTAGGTTAATTATTATATATTTTGACATACTAGACTTTTGCTGATGTGGTGATACCTCATATGTGTATTATGTTTATTTTTATTATCTTAATTATAATGGAGGTAAAAGACCTGATTGCTTATAGTATATATAGCCATTCCCCAGAATTGCTGAATATAGTAAAAATCATGTTCTCCTTTTGAAACACGGCAATAGGCAGGGTTTCAGTGGAACTCTACTATGACAGACACTGAGGTCTTCAATAGATCGCTGGCTGTCATAGCAACCCATCGGTGCCATAGATGTTGACAAGGAGTTAAAGAGGACCCATTATTTTTTACCTATAAATTTCTGTAAATATGACTGACAGAGAGATTAAACATAAGAAAGAAGTATCTTTTTAAAGTATATTTTAACATGTTGTCACTTTTGTATTACTATTTCTTTGACCATCTTCCTGTGTATAGGGGCTATCTGAAAAATGATATTGGTGGAGATAAGGATTAGGTAGTTTAAATTCAAACATGTTAGGTGTTGAGTTCCCGCTGCTGCACAGGAGGAATCTCAAACCATGTCTGCTGCAGTCTCCCATTCTCCTCCAGCCACAGTAGAGCCTGCTCAGCGGAGACGTCGGTCCCAGCATCTGGATGACTGGTTACTACTGCCCTTCCAGGCTCTGTCATTGCAGCCAGCAATGTTCAGCAGCGAGCAGGTCTTTCTGGGACTAAGTCCCGCTTTTCCCATACTGAGCATGCCCACGGGATGACCTCCCATTTGAGGTCTGGGGTCACATGCTCAGGTCCTGTAGCAGCTCCTATTGGACCACCAGGAAAGGCCTTGACTGCTACAGCTATAAAAGGTTTGCATGGCCGCACAGCCATGCGCTAGTATCAACCTATGTTTGAGCCTTGCTACTGTGTGGTCATGTTTGCATGAGGTCAGGGTTGGTTGAAATAAGCCCCTAGAATACCAGCCCCTCCAGTGAGGAGTTGTTTGTGTGCTATGCTGACTGCATGACCACAGTTTTGCTCTGTTTGGTAGCTGTGTTCCTCTGTGATGTTAACAGGGCACAGTGTTTCCCTATCCTAATGATTCTGTGAAGTAACAGAGTTCGATAATACCACCATATAGTACCGCCAATTACTAGCAGCAGGTTCCTCTCCTGCACAGTGGACCCCGGGTTGCAAACTCACCTATTAATATATATATTTTTACTCGGTGCATTCCGCTAACCCTAACACAAGCATATATGTTCTCTTTATTCTCCAGACCGATAAGCAACCTCCAGATGTGTCTTGCAATGGTTTACAACATATCCTAATACAGAAGACATGAACGCTTGTCCAACAATTATCTAAAGTATATGGGCACCTTAACATACAAAAGTTTCTATCCCCATAGGAAATGATCTTAATAATAAAACCTTATACTCTCCTCCTCTCCTCCTATACTAGCGCCATTCCAGTGACGTTGTCCCCATTACAGCGATGCCACATGAGCAATGCAGGCAATCAGGGGGTACTATTGGACTACTGTGCTATGACTACCTTGAGATGATCCTTGGACCCAAAAGAAAATGAGAGCACAGCAGCTCATTAATGATAAATAATTAGCTACCAGACTCACATGGCACAACCATGTCATGTAACTCCCAAGAGACTGCTGTTATGGAAGGTAAGTATAAGGTGTTTTTTAGTGGGGAACTGGATATTTAAGGATGGGTTTTCCATTCACCCATGACAGCACATAGAAAGTGAGTATAAGGTGCTTTTTAGTGGGGAATTTGGGTATTTAAGAATGGGTTTTCCTTTCACCCATGACAGCACATCTGAGATAGGGATCCGCTCAACAAGAATAGGAAACCTACTTTAAAAGGGAGGCTTCTCTCCGCCGCATCAGTTGGTTTCCTGTCCTTCATGGGGAACCTGGTGCTGAAGCAGGTGGTAGAAGATCAAGACTTACTCAGGCCTGTCCCGGCATCTGGAAGAACGGCAGCAGGATTGTAGCACCAGCTTCAGGCACTGAAAGTGCAGCTGCTGGTCCAATAGCATGAGCACTCCGTTGACGGGGCTTTTGACCCAGAAGTAAGAAAACACTTCCTGTGGGTGTCAAAGGAGGCATGTACAAGAAGGAGAAACTGTGTGGTCCCTCATTCAAAATGAGGTCTGACCACGTGTAGAGCGCTTGTTCTCTGGCTCTCCTTCTTAGGTACAATGGAGAAGCATTTGCAGTTACTGCAGCGTGGACACAGTGGTGGCAGTCATTCAAGTGGAACAAGTGATAGCAAAAACAGCCACAGGAGCAGACGGGGTCATGACTCCCTTGTCTCCAGAGAGGATCTGTTGTGTGTCCTAATCAAGTCTCATAATCCAGTACCCTTAAAGTAAAGGTGGATGGTGAGTGATCTTTGTGAATGTTCACATTGTCAAATAGGCCCTTTTTGTTCTTGTTATTTGTGACTAGGAAAGGACTTGAAAAGCTATCACAAAAAGGAAAAATAAGGAATATACACTATGCAGAAGAGAAATGGCAGAAAAAACTGTCCAGCCTGTAAACAAAAAAAATTTCTGAAGAGACTTCCAACTTCGCTATGAATTTGAGATCGGTTATCAGGGCAGAGGTTGAAGTTTCCCTAAAAACACTTATGAGGAATGGGAAGAAAAGGTCTTTAGCTTAATTACCTTATTTAAATAAATCCCTCAAGACGTGTCCGCTCTTTGCCGGTCATTACACTGGCTGCCCATTCAGTACAGGATCAAATTCAAAGTACTTGTTCTCACCCACAAAGGTCTCCACAGTGCGGCACCCCCTTACATCTCCTCCCTCATTTCTGTCTATTGGCCTAGCCGATAGCTGTGCTCTGAAAATGCCTTTCGACTAACCTCTGCACCAATCCTCTGGAATGCTCTACCCCAAGAAACTAGGACCATCCAAAAGTTGCATAGTTTTAGGAGCTCCCTCAAAACACATTTATTCAGAGCAGCCTATCACGTTCCCTAATCAAAGTCATTTTATGTGCAAGTGTGTATGTGTAGCCCATTCACTATCACTATCTATCCCCCACTCCCTCAAGATGGCTGGACCATCATTCTAAATATACACCTGTACTTTTTATCTCCCCCACCTCATTGTAGATTGTAAGCTCTCACGAGCAGGGTCATCCTAGTTTGCTTTAATTATTATATTGTTAACGTTATTACTTATGACTGTTGTGATTGAAACTGTTAAACTGTAAAGCGCTGAGGAATATGTTGGCGCTATATAATTAAAGATTATTACTATTATTATTATTAATAAGTCAGAAGGCAAATATGAGTCCTCCTCCTCTTCATCTTCTGATAGTAGGTAGGGTGTAGACCATGCTTCCTTATGGAAGATACAAATTGATTAAGGCCATTAGAACCACCATGTGCCTTAAGGAGGAAAAAATACCTAGATCTCTAGAGGATGTTATGTTTGGGGGTTTAGAACAAAAGAAAACATGTACATTTCAGATCAATGAAAAATACATATGCTTTTTGGAAAAGAAAGGAAATGGCCAGAGAAGAGAGGCACTCTACCCTCAACTTCAAAGAGGAGATACCACTTTGACGAAAAAGAGGTAGCATTATGGGACAAGGTCTCAAACATAGATATAGAGTTGGCAAAGTATTTGAAAAAATCTGCCTTTCTCCTTGAAGACACTGGTGTCCTGAAGGACCCACTAGATAAGGAGGCAGATGGGTATTTGAGTCACATGTACCTCGGCAGGTACTTTAAAATCAGCAATTGTAGGGACTTGTACTGCCCATTCAATGATGATCTTGTTATAACAACTGGAAGACCAGTTAAAAAATAAAACCCCAAGAGAAAACTTTATGACTCACTTACCATTAATACAGGGGGTGGCAGCCTTTCTGGCAGATGTCTCAACAAACTCAGTAAGGCTAGCAAACAGATCAGCTAGTCTTTCTAACACAGCTCGGCGAGCCAGGAATTTTTCAGTCAAAAACCAAATTGTGTTCTATTCCATGTGATGGACAATTCCTCTTCAGTCAGACTTTGGACAACATATTGAAAAAGGCGGTAGTAATAAAGTGTTTCCCAGCTTTTCCATAAACGAATTCAAGAAGGACTCCTTTCAAAATGTGGAGCTAGGCCCCCTGGGACCAGAAAAGATAGGAAGATAAAAATAGTAAAAATCCAGGCTTTATGTTTGGAGGTTCCAGAAGAGTTTGTCTTTCCAATGACACCATTTCACAAATAGGGGAAAGGTTTACCCTCTTCATTTAGCCCTGGAAAAAGATCTCATCCAGTGCTTGGATACTAGAAATACTAGAATCAGGCCCTAAGTTAGAATTCTGAAGGGTTACCCCTCCCCCCCCCAGAATGTCATGCGAGGAACAGTTTTGGGTCTAGTCCAGAAGAAGGTTTTTGGCTAAGCATCTGTACAAGAAGGAGGAGTATTTTATTCCCCCTTTTTTCCTAATAAAAAAACCACACAATACGTTCAGGGCCATTATCAACTTAAAAAGTCTAAACAGATTGCTGGTGCAGTTTCAAGATGGAATCGATAAAGTCAGCTATGCTACAAGACTTCTGGTTCTAGAGTGCTGCATTGTGGTTCTAGACTTAAATTATGCATATTACCATGTTCCGATACACACAGACCATCAAAAATTAGTCAGGGTGGCCTTAATTGTGCAGGGAAAACTAATAGATTTTAAATTTAAAGCTTAGCCCTTCGGTTTATCTATGGCTCCGAGGGTTTTCACCAAACTTATAATCGAGATAAAAGCTTATATTTAGTTTCAGAATTCTCTGGTTGTTCCCTATCTGAAGGATTTTCCGATTGTGGGAAGTTCAGTGGAACATTGCAACCCACAACTGGAAGGAGTCAGAAACATCTTAAAGGAGCTGGGCTGGTTACTGAATTTTACTAAATCAAAACTAAAGCCATTAAAAATATTGTCCTTTGTAGGTATTATTTTGGATTCGGTAGACCAGTCTTGTTTCCTTCCCTAAGAGGAGATTATCAGAGTAAAATCTATGGAATCAGCAGCAGTGAACATCCCAACATTGACAGTAAGGCAGGCACTGAAATTTTTGGGAACCTTGACTTTGTGTCATAAACCCAGCTGCACATCAAACAGCTAAAATGGGAGATATTGTTAGCTCAAAAACAATTAGGAGAGTGTTTAGAAGGGAAAGTAAATTTTTCTTCAGTGACAACAGACTCTCTCTTATGGTGGCTAAACATAGAAAATCAGGGGTTCCATGGATGTCTTGAACTCATCCAACTTTGGTGAAGAAGCTCCATTTCTTGATGTACATGACTTTGTCAATGCATGCATGCAATATGGATATACCATACTCACCTTTGATATCTTAATAGCTGCATACTTATAACACTTGATTGTGCTTCATCAGCCTCCACTTTTGTTCTATTAAAGTTGCTGATGACAAGGAAGGAGCGTTATCTGTTGGATTTTGGTTGGTGCGATAAAAACTAACTAACCAATTGTTTCTTTATTAGGGCATCTATATATCAGAGAAAAATTATCCCCTTGGCCCATTGGTGGTTAGTACAGCAGCTATTTTGTTATGTTTTAATTCCAATATTGCTATACCTACCGTATTTTTCGGACTAAAAGACGCACTTTTTTCCCCCAAAAAAAGGGGGGAAAATGGGGGGTGCGTCTAATAGTCGCAATGCAGGCTTACCTAGGTGGCAGAGGTGCGGTGGCAGAGGTCCGGTGGCAGAGGTGCGGTTGCGGGGGTGTGGCGGCAGAGGAGGCGCATTAAGCAGGGTCCCTTTCCCCGGTATGGTGATGCAGCAGGCCCGGTATGCAGCAGAGCCGGGTGAATCCTCTTGTTATCTGTGGTGGCGGCCATTTTCCGGAGGCCGCGCGTGCGCAGATGGAGCGCTCTGCTTCCCGGGGCTTCAGGAAAATGGCCGCCGCGATCTCCATCTGCGCACGCGCGGCCTCCCGCGGCCATTTTCCTGAAGCCCCGGGAGCAGAGCGCTTCATCTGCACACGCGCGGCCTCAGGAAGATGGCCGCGCCCACCGATAACAAGAGGATTCACCCGGCTCTGCTGCATACCGGGCCTGCTGCATCACCATACCGGGGAAAGGGACCCCGCTTCCTGCGCCTCCTCTGCTGCCACACCCCCGCCACCGCACCTCTGCCACTGGACCTCTGCCACCGCACCTCTGCCACCTAGGTAAGCCTGCATGGTACGCCAGGGACCCCTCTCACGCCATACCTCTCACTGCACCTCCTGATCCCAGCACCTCCTGATCCCAGCACCTCCTGATCCCAGCACCTTCTCATCCCAGCACCTCCTGATCCCAGCACCTCCTGATCCCAGCACCTCCTGATCCCAGCACCTCCTGATCCCAGCACCTTCTCATCCCAGCACCTTCTCATCCCAGCACCTTCTCATCCCAGCACCTCCTCATCCCAGCATCACCCCACCTTGCCTCCTGTGACCCTGCTCTGCCACCGCCATAAGATACTGTAAATTCGGACAATAAGACGGACCCCCATGTTATAAAAAATCTTTTTTTCTGCAATTTTCACCCCAAATTTGGGGTGCGTCTTATGGTCCGGTGCGTCTTATAGTCCGAAAAATACGGTATCTGTTCAGAATTGGGATCCATGTTCTGTATCCGTTTTCCGTTTTTTTGGAGAAAAGACCAATTTTCTGTTTCATTATTTATAACCTACAATACTATTTGTTGTGAAAAAACATTTAGCCCTTTTTAAGTTCTGATACATTGTATCCCTTTAACACTTCTTATGGTAGGGCATTCCACATTCTGGCAACTTGAACTGTAATGAACCCTTTGCTATTTAGATAATGGAATTGCCTATATTCTACACATAATTAATGTCCTCTCTTCCATTTTAATGCTGTTGATAGTTTTTTTTCTCAATATAGAATTGGGTTTTTATTTTTTTTAAGTAGTATAAGGCGAAAATATACAAATTTGATAACACCAGTATCATAATATATGCATTTGATAATACTATTATAATTATATTGCCCTCGAGACTAAAGTCAACGAAACCCTGAAAGCAATTACTGTACATAATTCCTCTTTTTGCCCATTTCACATTTCACTCTACAATGAATTGTTCCCTTTTTTCAGAAAGTTATATGGTATATTAAAGGGTGCTTCTAAAAAATACAACTTAATGTGAAAAGGACAAAACCTCCAAGGGCTAGGCCAGTAGAAAATCAATGATGGCTTTTGGAAGATGGGATGAAAAAACTAAAATGCATTATTGTAAATGAATTGACTTTGAAAATAAATGACTGAAAACCAGCGGCTACTGGAAGAACTAAAGTTAATTCTCTTCATGGTGCCAAACTTTCAGTAGAGTGGAACCTTCATAACGCTATTAACCTGCAGATCAACTCTGTAACTGCAGTGTTGTGAATTCCGCTCTTGGGCTCCCTCCGGTGGTTGTAAGTAGCATTTTTGTGAGTTCTGCTCTTGGGCTCCCTCCTGTGGTTTTGAGTGGTATGGCTGCTTCTTGGATTTAGCTTCAGCAGCTGTTTTCACTGATCGTCTTTTTGGCTCGGCTATATTAGTCTGGCCTTATCCCTCATTCAATATCAGTTGTCAATTGTTCCTGCCTGGAGTCATTGCTCTTAGGATTTTCCTGACACTCTGACCAGTTCAGCAAAAGCTAAGTCCTTGCTTTTCCTTTTGCAGTTCACTTGTTGTGGACTTGTTGTTTAGCACTTTCTATGTTTTGTTCATTTGTCCAGCTTATCAGTATGGATCTATTCAGCTAGGCTGGAAGCTCTGGGCAGCAGAAATTGCCCTCCACACCTTTAGTTAGGTGTGGAGATTTTTGCATTCCTCTGTGGTGGACTTTTTCTAGTTTTTATTACTGACCGCACAGCGTTCTGTCCTGTACTTTTTCTATCTAGCTAGAAGTGGCCTCCTGTGCTTAATCTTGTTTCATACTACGTATGTCTTTTCCTTCTCCTCTCACAGTCATTACTTGTGGGGGGCTAATCTATCCTTTGGGGATTTTCTCTGAGACAAGATAGTTTTCCTGCTTCTATCTTTAGGGGTAGTTAGCTCTTAGGCTGTGACGAGATGCTTGGCAGAGTTAGGAGCATTCCACAGCTACTTCTAGTATTGTGTCGAGCTTAGGGACTGCAGTCAGTATAGTTACCACCTGCTCAGAGCTAGTCGCATGTCGCTCCTTAATCACCAGACCATAACACCGCAGGTCAATAGCATTATCCAACATGACAGGTTCCCTTTAAGCCTGGTTTAACACAGTTGTAGTTTGGCCATAACTTTGCAAAATTGTTCAAAAAATCTTAAAATGGCTGAAACGTGTGGACTCAGCCTA
This sequence comes from Ranitomeya imitator, assembly GCF_032444005.1. Lineage (NCBI taxonomy): Eukaryota > Metazoa > Chordata > Amphibia > Anura > Dendrobatidae > Ranitomeya > Ranitomeya imitator. The sequence continues at coordinate 388,434,625 of NC_091282.1, forward strand.
ATATATAATTTATTTCTCACAAAATAAGAAATTTTATTCGCTTTACTTGCAAGTGGTTTTATTGTTATAGCTGATTAATGAATACTTTTCAATTACAATAATTTTATTAATGTTATTTTTATTACCAAAAATAGAAAATCCAGGTAAAGATGTATCACTTTCGTTGATGTTGATAATCTTGCAAATCTAATTTTTTATTTCTTTCCCCACTCAGGAGCTTCCTGATTACCTAAGAGAACAAACATACCTGAAAGAATGGCACATTCATAAAACCCTCATAGTTACCATTCCAGACTATATTCAGGCATTTGAAGATATGAAAATTTTGGATATGTCACAAAACAAAATCACATGTCTTCCTCCTGAAATAGGTGAGTAAAAATAATGTTTAGTTTCAAACTACAGGGAAAAAAAATCATAGGTGTATATACAATGTGTTGTCTATTATAGCTGCATGCCCATGAAAAGGAATAGTACAGTAACTTCATACACTAATAGATACCATTTATTTCTCTAATGCATCTAAAATGAAACCATCTGTGGGAATAGTCTTGGTTAAAAACTTCAACTTCCATGCTAATCTATGTGTCTATGTTTTAAGACTATAAAAGAATTCTGTGCAGACTTCTAAGGATCACTTAAATGGGGGATCACTTACGTGACCCCAAATGCTAAAAAATAGGTTCCTCAATGTGTTTGTATGTTGGTGCCCTCTGGAAAAACAATGGCATATATTTTACAAATGCATGTGAGGGCATTTTTCTTATGTGGTATCTCACAGTTACACAAATTAACTGCCTTAGTTATTCCATCTCTGATGTTACTTACAATGTACTCAACTTAGCAATCTAGAATTATTTCTCCCCAATGTTAGATTGAGCTTACACATAGCTTTTTGTTCCCGTTACCTACCATATCAGGGTCCTCACTTAGCCAAAGCAACCTTTCTTGCCTCTCTGTTCTTGCCTCTGGAATTAACAACCATATTCCAGATTCACAGCCATGTAACAGTATCATGTGGAGAATTGCTATCTCTGTCCTTCGTTAATACACCTTTGTGCGACCTAGTCCTCTTAGTTCCATGCTTCTCACTATCTACATCCCCACTTAACTTGTAAAGAAATCCTCTCTGCTCCATAATGCCTCCCTGCTGCAGGGCTTAGATAGCTGGTAACATTTCCATGCACTGTGTCTGCAATGTGCCCTTGCTCCAGGGGCGGACACTCACAGCTTGGAGCCCCTGTGCAAGAAATGTGTCTGGGCCCCCCTTTTATGATGACAAAGCTATGTATATATATATATATATATCTATATATATGTATATATATAGATATATATATATATATATAAAAAGGGAATACTCAACACATCCTACATCTGAATGAATGAAATATTCTCATTGAATACTTTGTCCTGTACAAAGTTGAATGTGCTGACAACAAAATCACACAAAAATCATCAATGGAAATCAAATTTATTAACCAATTGAGACCTGGATTTGGAACGATACTCAAAATCAAAGTGCAAAATCAAATTACAGGCAGATCCAACTTCAGTGGAAATGCCTCAAAACAAGGAAATGATGCTCAGTAGTGTGTGTCTGGCCTCCATGTGAATGTGACCTCCATACGATGACTGGGCATGCTCCTGATGAGGCGGCGGATGGTCTCCTGAGGGATCCCCTCCCAGACCTGGACTAAAGAATCCACCAACTCCTAGAAAGTATGTGGTGCAACGTGATGTTGGTGGATGGTGCGAGGCATGATGTCCCAGATGTGTTCAATCAGATTCAGGTCTTGGGAATGGGCGGGCCAGTCCATAGCTTCAATGCCTTCATCTTGCAGGAACTGCTGACACACTCCAGCTACATGAGGTCTGGCATTGTCCTGCATTAGGAGGAACCCAGGGCCAACCGCACCAGCACATGGTCTCACAAGGGCCTCAGGATCTCATTTCGGTACCTAATTGCAGTCAGGCTACTTCTGGTGAGCAAATGGAGGGCTGTGCAATCCTCCAAAGAAATGCCACCCCATGCCATTACTGACCCACTGCCAAACCGGTCATGCTGAAGGATGTTGCAGGCAGCAGATTGCTCTACATGGCATCTCCAGAATCTGTCACATCTGTCACATGTGCTCAGTGTGAACCTGCTTTCATCTGTGAAGAGCATAGGGCACCAGTGGCGAAATTGGCAATCATGGTGTTCTGTGGCAAATGCGAAGCATCCTGCACTGTGTTGGGCTGTGAACACAACCCCCATCCGTGGACGTTGGGCACTCCAACCATCCTCATGGAGTCGACTTCTAACTGTTTGTGCAGACACATGCACATTGCACATTTGTGGCCTGCTGGAGGTCATTTTTCAGGGCTCTAGCAGTGCTCCTCCTGTTCATCCTTGCACAAAGGCTGAGGTAGCCATCCTGCTGATGGGTTGTTGCCCTCCTACGGCCCCCTAAACATCTCCTGGTGTACTTGTCTGTCTCCTGGTAGTACATCCAGCCTCTGGACACTACACTGACAGACACAGCAAATCTTCTTGCCACAGCTCGCATTGATGTGCCATCCTGGATGAGCTGCACTACCTGAACCACTTGTGTGGGTTGCAGAGTCCGTCTCATGCTACCACGAGTGTGAAAGCACAACCAACGTTCAAAAGTGACCAAAACATCAGCCAGAAAGCATTGGTACTGAGATGTGGTCTGTGGTCCCCACCTGCAGAACCACTTCTTTATTGAGTGTGTCTTGATAATTGCCAATAATTTCCATCTGTTGTCTATTCCATTTGCACAACAGCATATGAAATTGATTGTCAAACAGTGTTGATTCATAAGTGGACAGTTTGATTTCACAGAAGTTTGATTTACTTGGAGTTATATTCTGTTGTTTAAGTGTTTCCTTTATTTTTTTGAGCAATGTATATACAGTATATATCCACACACAAGCACATACAAGTCATGTATACATATTACATAGTCTGCTTTATTATGTATATTGCTGTCCCTTATTACACAGTACCCCCTCATGTTAAAGTACAGCACTGTCCCTTTACATAATGGATTATATAGAGCTCTGACTTTATTACATAACGTCCTGTCTTGTTAGATGTATAATGCAATGGCAGCTGATGGAGCATCTTCTTTTCTTTTTGTAAATTCTTTATTTATAGTAAAGCACTGATAACTTTTACAGGAATCTTATTTTTGCAATAATGAACTATGACCATTACAGTGTGATATTGATTAAATGAAACGGGGTAGAGGGATAAGGGGAGGTGTTACAGAACCCCCAGCACCAAGAATATGTTATGCAGTATATATTATGTATAATAGGTTCCATGTGAAATGCATCAGTCCACAGGCTGCGCCCCTGGGCAGAGAGGATAAGATATCCCCCTTCTGTCCTCCCCCACCTTTGTAATTCCCCCAGTAAATATCAGCAGGCTCCGGCCCCCTGCGGCTATTGTAATGTTTGTCTGGCCTCCTTTTTCTATTGGCCTGCCCTGTGTATCTGTGTTATATATTCTGTGTGCTGTAAATAAAGTGAGTTCTTTTAGACTAAAAATATGTGGGGTAGCAGTCAGCTTTTATATGCTCTCACGTAATCAAGGAATTCCAGCCAGCATCCTTCATTCAGAATCCAGCAAAAGCAGAGTGGACCACCTGAAACACGGGGTGGTACTAAAAGAGGTACCCCAGCTTGTTAGACCCCGTTACACTGGTGGCAGACAGCGGGATATGATACCCTTTCTACAGGAGGAAAGGAATGAATGGAAGACAACTACCAGAAGTTAAAGAGGACTACATTAAAAGATCTGGTGGAAGCCCGAGGGTTAATCGCCAGCAAAAAACAAAAGCAGATTTGATAGCAGCCATAATGTAACACGACAGTGCAGCGCCCCCCAATGTGAACGTGGAGGAGACTGAATTCCAGAGGGAGGTAAACAGACTGGTGTTCTATGGCCCAAACCCTGCAGTAGAGATCATACGAGAGGTGATGGCTGATGTGCGTACTGATCTGAAGGAAAAGATGGCCGAGCGGACCAGGATAGAGCTGGTCAAGATGGAGATAGCAGAACGGACCAAAGTGGAGCTGGCCAAGATGGAGATGGCAGAGCGGAGATAGGAGAGTCAGCGAGCAGGGGGAGCTCTGGCTTCCGCCCAGGTACCTTCAACAGTAAGCCACAAAAAGATCCAGTATAATGCCTTCCGACAGTTGGGGGAGGCAGAGGAAGACATTGATGGCTTTCTGCAGGACTTTGAGCGGCAGTGTGCCCTTCATCAAGTGAAGCCGGAGGAACGGGTTCAGATTCTGGCCAGCAAGCTGACAGGCCGGGCAGCAGACGCCTATCGCATGGTACCTGATGAGGACTGTATGGACTATGAGCGGATCAAAGAAGTGATCTTGGCCCGGTATGCGCTGACACCAGAGGCATACCGCCAAAAGTTACGCGGACTTATAAAACGAGTAACCGATACCCACGCTGAATGGGCCTGTAAATTACGGCGGTCACTGCTACAGTGGGCACAAGGGAGCCAAGCAACCACTAAGGAGGACATCCTCCAGCTCTTCTTGTTAGAACGATTCTTTAATGGACTAAACCCCGAGACACAGGAATGGCTTCGGGACAGGCGGTCAATGACTCTTGAGGAAGACGCTCGTCTGGCCGATGAACATCATGACGCCAGGAGGCCTCAGTGGTCAGGATCTAAGATGGTCACTATGGGTCCGCCTATGGACCTGGAGGGCCCCAAACCACCGAAGATTGTATGGGGACCAGCTAGAAACCCGGCCTACCACAGTTCCCCTGGGGTGCGATGCCACACCTGCCGTCAGCTGGGCCACCTGCAAAGACAATGTCCCAACCGGACTCAGCATACCCAGTGGCCAAAGGCGAGAACAGCTACCTTCCGCCAGGCCGCTGTACACTGCTACCAAGGCAAAGCTGACCCGGCATTGGGGGCTACAACTAACCAAGGGGTGGAAGACATGGAGGAAGTGCTGCATGAAGTAGACCCCGTGCAGGCAGCCCGGGCAGATAATCGACAACAGCATCGACAGGTCGTGTGGGTTAATGGGAAACGCATGCAGGGACTAAGAGATTCCGGAGCAACTTTGACCCCTGTGAAGCCTCATCTCGCCTGGGACCAAGAGAAGACGGACCGGACAGTGGCAGTCCGTGTAGCAGGGGGAGCCATACATCAACTGCCCACTGCCAGGATTCACCTGAACTGGGGAGTTGGAGATGGCCTTGTTGAGGTCGGCTTGATGGAGGATTTGCCTGCAGAAGTTTTGCTGGGAAATGACTTGGGGCCCATGTTGTCTGCCTTCTCAGTTGCCCCTCTGGCTGAGACATATCCTGTGACCACCCGGAGACAAGCTCGAGCTGCGGATGCGGAATCACACTCAGAGGAGGCCCAGGTAAGACATCCCAGCCCTACACGTATTCCCATAGCCAGACACATTTCTTGGGCCACCCCAGATTTAAGAGGGAGTTACTTGAGGATCCTTCATTGGAGGGATATCGTGGGAAGGCACAGGAGGGGAGAGGGGTACTGGAAGGGGAACAGTTTATATGGAAGCAGGGACTCCTCTACCGGATCCCAGAGCAGCACCACACAGGGACGAGCCCCACTATAAAACGACAGCTGGTAGTTCCCAAGAAGTATAGGCAGGAGTTACTACGAATCTCTCATGACATACCCTTGGCCGGGCACTTCGGTGTCAGTCACTACAGGCATCTTCTGACACATAACTTCTTTTGGCCGGAGGTAACCTATGATGTTCGTCAATACTGCCAGACCTGTGACAGTTGCCAGCGCATTGGCAAGAGGGGAGATCGATGCAAGGCCAAATTAGGCCCCCTCCCCATTGTGGAGGAACCATTTAGCTGAGTAGCGTTCAATCTGATAGGGCCGTTAGCCAAACCCAGTCCGTCAGGGAAAAGGTGGTGGTAGATTATGCCACACGGTATCCAGAGGCGGTTGCGTTACCTAACATACTGGCAGAGACAGTGGCGGCTGCCCTGCTCCAGGTTTTCTCACGGGTTGGATTTCCCCGGGAGATTATCTCAGACCAGGGTACCCAGTTTACAGCAGAGGTGACCAACCAACTGTGGAAGCTGTGCGGCATAAAGTCCATTAGAAGCGCCCCGTACCACCCGCAAACCAATGGGTTGTGTGAACGCTTTAACGGGACGTTAAAAAAACTCATTGGGACTTTTACCAGGACCTACAGGGACTGGGAGAAATTCTTGCCTCACCTCCTGTTTGCCTATCGAGAGGTGCCCCAAGAATCTACGGGGTTCTCCCCATTTGAACTGGTATACGGGAGACGGGTAAGGGGACCCCTAGACTTAGTGCTAGAACACTGGGAAGGGGAGGGCATCATAGAAGAGGTACCTATTGTACCCTATGTGCTGGAATTCCGGGACCGCCTACAGGAGCTGACCCAGGCTGTACGTGGGAATATGCAGATCACCCAGCGGTGCCAGCGCGTATGGTACGATCGGAGGGCCAGAGAGCGCACCTTGGAAATAGGGCAGAAGGTCCTGGTGTTAGAGCCCACTAGGCAGAACAAGTTCCAAGCTGCATGGCAGGGGCCCTACCAGGTAGTGGGGAAAATAGCCGACACCACCTATAATGTCGCCGATTGTGATGACCCCAGGGTTATCTGCATGTTCCACGTGAATATGCTGAAGCCCTATCAGAAGCGCCCTGAAGAGGTAGTGGCCATCTGTGCACCTGAAGCAGAGGATTTCGCCGGACTTCCCTTGCCTGATGTCTTAGGGGAGAGGACTCAGTCTAAAACATGGGACCAGGTACACTTGGGTGAAGACCTAGTCCCCCGGGAGAGACAGCAGGTGGAAGAGTTGTTGAGGCAGTGACAGAGGATGTTTTCGGGGAAACCCTGGTACACTCACCTGGCACAACACAAGGTTGAGACCCAGGATCAGACCCCCGTGCGACAACCCCCCTTCCGCATCCCTGAGTCTGTACGAGAAGGGATACGACAAGAGATACAAGAAATGTTGCGTTTAGGGGGTCATTGAAGAGTCAGATAGTCCCTGGGCATCCCCCGTAGTGTTAGTGCCCAAGAGGATGGGCGTACACGGTTTTGTGTAGACTATCGTAAGCTCAATGAGAAAACAGTGACGGATGCGTATCCCATGCCGCGTGTGGATGACTTGTTAGACCGGCTGGCAGGGGCAAAGTATTTGACCACCATCGATCTATGCAAAGGCTACTGGCAGATTCCCCTTAATCCTGATGCTATTCCCAAGTCGGCATTTGTCACCCCGTTTGGCTTATTCCAGTTTCGAGTTATGCCATTCGGGATGAAGATTGCCCCGGCGACCTTCCAGAGGCTGGCTGATCGGCTTCTGGATGGTCTCCAGGACTATGCGTGTGCCTACCTGGATGACATCGCCATCTACAGCGCGACATGGGAAGAGCATCTAAGTCACCTAGAGACAGTATTATACAGGATCCACAAGGCCGGAATCACCCTGAACCCAAACAAGTGTCACGTGGGCAAAGGAGAGGTTCAGTATTTAGGGCATTGGGTGGGAAGTGGGAAACAGAGACCAGAACCAGCCAAGATTGAGGCCATAGCCAAATGGCCCACCCCACGCACTAAAACCCAGGTCATGGCGTTTCTAGGGACAGCGGGGCATTACAGGAAATTCGTTCCCAATTACAGCAGCGTGGCCAAGCCTCTCACTGATCTGACCGGTAAGAACCAACCCTGCCAGGTAACCTGGACCCCAGAGTGTGAGGAAGCCTTCCGCCAGCTAAAGGACGCCCTCACCAATACCCCTGTATTGGCCACACCCGATCCAACTAAACTTTTCCTTGTTCACACGAACGCTTCTATGTTTGGATTGGGGGCAGTACTAAGCCAAGTCGGGCCGGACGGCCAAGAGCACCAGGTAGCTTACCTGAGTCGGAAACTACTGCCCCGTGAAGTGAGCTATGCGGCCATCGAGAAGGAGTGCCTGGCAATAGTATGGGCACTCAAAAAGTTACAACCATATTTGTATGGATGACAGTTTTCCCTCCTATCAGACCATAATCCCCTAGTCTGGCTTAATCGGGTCTCCGGAGACAACGCCAGATTACTGCAGTGGAGTTTAGCGCTACAATCTCTGGACTTCACCATCCACTACAGACTCGGCAAACAAAACGGTAATGCTGATGGACTAAGTCGACAAACGGAACTTGTACCAACCCCATAGACTTTGGTCATCCCCAAACCGATCCGTTAAGGATCAGACTGTGTATGCCGATCGCATCGGTGAAAAGGGGAGCCGTGTTACAGAACTCCCAGCACCAAGAATATGTTATGCAGTATATATTATATATAATAGGTTCCATGTGAAATGCATCAGTCCACAGGCTGCGCCCCTGGGCAGAGAGGACAAGATATCCCCCTTCTGTCCTCCCCCACCTTTGTAATTCCCCCAGTAAATATTAGCAGGCTCCAGCCCCCTGCGGCTATTGTAATGTATGTCTGGCCTGCTTTTTCTATTGGCCTGCCCTGTGTATCTGTGTTATATATTCTGTGTGCTGTAAATAAAGTGAGTTCTTTTAGACTGGAAATACGTGGGGTAGCAGTCAGCTTTTATATGCTCTCACGTAATCAAGGAATTCCAGCCAGGGTCCTTCATTCAGAATCCAGCAAAAGCAGAGTGGACCTCCTGAAACACGGGGTGGTACTGAAAGAGGTACCCCAGATTGGTGAACCCCATTACAGGAGGAAAGGAAAGGGTAATGATAGGTGGGTAGGGAAGACTAGGTAGAGGGGTAAGGGGGGGTTGGGGGTATCAACCATAAAAAAACAAAAAGCAACACAGGTACACACATGAGTACATCAAAGATATAAGCAGTTCGACAGCGGGTATTAGACGAAAGGACAAGTATGGACAGAAAACCATATTAAGCTTTATTGTCTTGTAGATTTATCCAGGGCATCCACGTTCTAAGAAACAAGTCGTGGTTATGAACTTCCCAGCTTGAGAGTTCTTCTAGTCTAGAGATTTTTTCTATTTTAGTGAACCATTCACTAACAGTGGGAGGAGTCTCACTCCTCCAATGTATAGTTATTAAGTGTTTTGCAGTGCTTAGTAATAGGGGAAGAAGTCCATGCTTAACCAGTTTGAAATTTTTCGTCGGACATGAAAGAATAGCTTCAGAGGCTAGTTTGGATTAATTTTAGTTTTTTAAGGGTGAAATTGACCTTATCCCAAAACTTTTTAATTACTGGGCACTCCCAAAATATATGTGCATGGTTACCCTGATGTTTATGGCATCTCCAGCATAAATCAGAATCTAGTAGACCTAGATGGTGGAGTTTGACCAGGATCATATGCCATCTAGTTAGAATTTTATATGAATTTTCTTGAAGTAGAATGCAGCATGAGAAACCTCTTGTGTAGAGCAATATTTTACCAATTTGATCTTCTGAAAATTTAACATTTAATTCGGATTCCCAAGAGCATATGAAGGAATGTTTGAAATTTTGAGGAGGAGTATTGAGGCGGGAGTAGATACGTATTATAATTTTGAGTCTTGGGGAGGATGTTTTAAACATGAGATCTAACCAAGACCAGTTAGATTTAAATGGATAGCATTGTCTAAATTGTGAGAGGATTCGTTTAGCATGATGTTCTTGAAGGAAATGTTTTGGGAGAACAAGAGCATTTCTGAGCCAAACATCGTCCTTGAAGATTTTATTGTTGTAAAAACTATTCAAGGAGTCCTTAGGTAACATAGACCATAAGTTATATGAGTCTTTAAAATTAGGATCAACCAGATTTGGTATAGCTGCAACAGGAGTTAATGATGAAGGAAACGACTCTGGTGGAAGGTCATTGAGTACCAAGCATCTGATTCATAGGGTAGTCAATGAATCGGGCAGTTTCGAACGTGACCACAAAAAAGGTATACCCTCAGTAGCTAGTAAGTTAGATCAAAGGAGGCCTGTGTATCATTTTCATAGCTGAGCATAATTTTCAACCCTCTACTTAAGTGAATTGCTTTGTAATAAATATAAGGGTCTGGTATGCCCAAACCTCCATAATAGTTGGGGAACATGAGTATTTTATTTGGCAACCTAGCTTTTTACTTCTCCATATGAATCTAGATATCAGAGATTTTAGGTTTTTGAAAAAGGTAAGAGGTAGATGAATAGGAATCATGTTTATGCAGTATAAAATTATTGGCATCAAGTATGCTTTGAATACATTAAAACTTCCCACCCAAGATAGAGTGAGTAAGTCATACGACTTCATCAAACCTTCTAGCTTCTTTAGTAAAGGGGAATAGTGGGCGCTAAATAGATTAGTGGGATCTCCAGTAATCCAGACTCCCAAATATTCATGGAGGTTGTGGACCAAGAAAAAGGGGTCAACTTATGGAGTTTGAATAATTGAGTGCTTGATAAAGTTATATTGAGGGCTTCTGATTTTGAGTTATTAATTTTAAAATTAGATATTAAGCCGAATTGGTTAAGTATATTAAGGATAATAGGGAATGCTTTAGAAGGATTAGTAATCGCAAAAAGTAAATCGTTTGCGAAAGCTAACGTTCTTAATTCGTCTTTACCTATTTTTAGTCCTTTGATGTGTTCATCTTGCCTGACTCTTTGAATTAGTGTCTCAATGATTAATATAAATAGAGACGGGGACAACGGGCACCCCTGCCTAGTACCGTTATTAATCTTAAAATTATCTGATAAAGTGCCATTAGCCCTGACCCTAGCTGTAGGGAAAGAATATAAAGAAAAAATCACTGAAATAAACTGTGTAGGGAATCCAAATTTACACAATACTTTTTCCATATATCGCCAACTCACCCTATTGAAAGCTTTCTCAGCGTCTGTGGATCGGTGAGTTAGAGGGGTGCCTCTCTTGTTAGCATACATTATGGACTGGAGAATTTTTGCCGAATTATCCCTACCCTCTCGTCCTCTTACAAACCCTGCTTCATCTGTATGTATTAACTTAGGAAGGATGTTTCTCACTCTGGTCGCTAAAATTTTTGCCCATAATTTTGTATCTGAGTTAAGTAAGGATATTGGCCTATAACTTCCGCAAAGATTGGGGTCTTTCCTGTTGTGAATTCTGTGGCTGAGTTCACTTCTGTGGTCACAAGTGGTTCGTTTACATGGCATTCCTGAGAATATTGTTTCTGACAGAGGTTCCCAGTTTGTCTCGAGGTTCTGGCGAGCCTTTTGTGGTAGGATGGGCATTGACCTATCTTTCTCCTCGGCCTTCCATCCTCAGACTAATGGCCAGACCGAACGAACCAATCAGACCTTGGAAACATATCTGAGATGTTTTGTTTCCGCTGACCAGGATGATTGGGTGTCATTTTTGCCGTTGGCTGAGTTCGCCCTTAATAATCTGGCCAGCTCGGCTACCTTGGTCTCTCCATTTTTCTGCAATTCTGGGTTCCATCCTCGTTTCTCTTCAGGACAGGTTGAGTCTTCGGACTGTCCTGGTGTGGATTCTGTGGTGGACAGGTTGCAGCAGATCTGGACTCAGGTAGTGGACAATTTGACCTTGTCCCAGGAGAAGGCTCAGCTTTTCGCTAATCGCAGACGCCGTGTGGGACCCCGACTTCGTGTTGGGGATCTGGTTTGGTTATCTTCTCGTCATATTCCTATGAAGGTTTCCTCTCCTAAATTTAAACCTCGTTTTATTGGTCCGTATAGGATTTCTGAGATTCTCAATCCGGTGTCTTTTCGTCTGACCCTCCCAGACTCCTTTTCCATACATAATGTATTCCATAGGTCGTTGTTGAGGAGATACGTGGCACCTATGGTTCCATCTGTGGAGCCTCCTGCCCCTGTTTTGGTGGAGGGGGAATTGGAGTATATTGTGGAGAAGATTTTGGATTCTCGTGTCTCTAGACGGAAACTCCAGTATCTGGTCAAATGGAAGGGTTATGCTCAGGAAGATAATTCCTGGGTTTTTGCCTCTGATGTCCATGCCCCAGATCTTGTTCGTGCCTTTCATGTGGCTCATCCTGGTCGGCCTGGGGGTTCTGGTGAGGGTTCGGTGACCCCTCCTCAAGGGGGGGGTACTGTTGTGAATTCTGTGGCTGAGTTCACTTCTGTGGTCACAAGTGGTATTGCAGTCTCTGGGCTTCCTCCCTCAGGTGTTTTGGTGAGCTCGTTGGCTGCCTTGCTATTTAGCTCCACCTGAGTCTGTCTTCCTTGCTCCTTGTCAATGTTCCAGTGTTGGATCTGAGCTACTGCATCTTTCCTTGGGCCTGCTGCTCTGCTAGATAAGTGCTTCTAGTTTGTTTTCTGTTTTTTTCTGTCCAGCTTGCTATTAACTTTTGCTGGAAGCTCTGAGAAGCAAAGGGGTGCACCGCCATGCTGTTAGTTCGGTACGGTGGGTCTTTTTGCCCCTTTGCGTGGTTTTCGTTTTAGGGTTTTTTGTAGACTGCATAGTTCTCTTTGCTATCCTCGCTCTGTCTAGAATATCGGGCCTCACTTTGCTGAATCTATTTCATTCCTACGTTTGTCTTTTCATCTTGCTAACAGTCATTATATGTGGGGGGCTGCCTATTCCTTTGGGGTATTTCTCTGAGGTAAGTCAGGCTTGTATTTCTATCTTCAGGCTAGTCAGCTCCTCAGGCAGTGCCGAGTTGCATAGGTAGTGATAGGCGCAATCCACTGCTGCTTATAGTTGTGTGAGGATAGATCAGGTACTGCAGTCTACAGAGATTCCACGTCTCAGAGCTCGTCCTATTGTTTTTGGTTATTGCCAGATCTCTGTATGTGCGCTGATTACTGCACGCTGTGTTGCCTGATTGCCAGCCATAACAGTACAAGGAGCCACACCAATGATTCCCAATAGAGGGAAAAAAGAAATCCTGACATCATTTTTTTTTCTTAGCTCTGTCTTCAGTCTTTTTTTTCCCCTAGACATTAGAGTGCTTCAGGACACAGCTGTGGACATGGATATTCAGGCTCTGTGCTCCTCAATGGATAATCTCGTTGTAAATGTACAAAAGATTCAAGATACTATTGATCAGAAATCGATGCTAGAACCAAGAATTCCGATTCCTGATTTGTTTTTTGGTGACAGAACTAAGTTCCTGAGCTTCAGAAATAATTGTAAGCTATTTTTGGCCTTGAAACCTCATTCTTCTGGTAATCCTATTCAACAGGTTTTGATTATTATTTCTTTTTTGCGCGGCGACCCACAGGACTGGGCGTTTTCTCTTGCACCAGGAGATTCTGCATTGAGTAATGTTGATGCATTTTTCCAGGCGCTGGGATTGCTTTACAATGAGCCTAATTCAGTGGATCAGGCTGAGAAAAATCTGCTGGCTTTATGCCAGGGTCAGGATGATGTAGAAGTATATTGTCAGAAATTTAGGAAGTGGTCAGTACTCACTCTGTGGAATGAATCTGCACTAGCCGCTTTGTTCAGAAAGGGTCTCTCTGAAGCTCTTAAGGATGTAATGGTGGGATTTCCTATGCCTGCTGGTTTGAATGAGTCTATGTCCTTGGCCATTCAGATCGGTCGTCGCTTGCGCGAGCGTAAATCTGTGCACCATCTGGCGGTATTGTCTGAGAGTAAACCTGAGCCTATGCAGTGCGACAGGACTATGACTAAAGTAGAACGGCAAGAACACAGACGTCTGAACAGACTGTGTTTCTATTGTGGTGATTCTACTCATGCTATTTCTAATTGTCCTAAACGCACTAGGCGGTTCGATAGCTCTGCCGTTATTGGTACTGTACAGTCCAAATTCCTTTTGTCCATTACCTTAATGTGCTCTTTGTCATCGTATTCTGTCATGGCGTTTGTGGATTCAGGCGCTGCCCTGAATCTGATGGATTTGGATTATGCTAAACGTTGTGGATTTTTCTTGGAGCCTTTGCGGTGTCCTATTCCGTTGAGAGGAATTGATGCTACACCTTTGGCCAAGAATAAGCCTCAGTACTGGGCCCAGCTGACCATGTGCATGGCTCCTGCACATCAGGAAGTTATTCGCTTTCTGGTACTGCATAATTTGCATGATGTGGTCGTGTTGGGGTTGCCATGGCTACAAACCCATAATCCAGTATTGGATTGGAACTCTATGTCGGTAACCAGCTGGGGTTGTCAGGGAGTACATGGTGATGTTCCATTTTTGTCTATTTCGTCATCCATTCCTTCTGACATCCCAGAGTTCTTGTCTGACTTTCAGGATGTATTTGAAGAGTCCAAGTCTGATGCCCTACCTCCGCATAGGAATTGTGATTGTGCTATCGATTTGATTCCTGGTAGTAAATTCCCTAAGGGTCGTTTATTTAATTTGTCCGTACCTGAACACACCGCTATGCGCAGTTATGTGAAGGAGTCCCTGGAGAAGGGACATATTCGCCCATCGTCGTCACCATTGGGAGCAGGGTTCTTTTTTGTAGCCAAGAAGGATGGTTCGCTAAGACCGTGTATTGATTACCGCCTTCTTAATAAGATCACTGTTAAGTTTCAGTATCCCTTGCCATTGATTTCTGACTTGTTTGCTCGGATTAAGGGGGCTAGTTGGTTTACTAAGATTGATCTTCGTGGTGCGTATAATCTGGTGAGAATCAGGCAGGGAGATGAATGGAAAACGGCATTTAATACGCCCGAGGGTCATTTTGAGTATCTGGTGATGCCGTTTGGACTTGCCAATGCTCCATCTGTTTTTCAGTCTTTTATGCATGACATTTTCCGTGAGTATCTGGATAAATTCTTGATTGCTTACTTGGATGACATTTTGATCTTCTCAGATGATTGGGAGTCTCATGTGAAGCAAGTCAGAATGGTTTTCCAGGTACTGCGTGCTAATTCCTTGTTCGTGAAGGGATCAAAGTGTCTCTTCGGTGTGCAGAAAGTTTCATTTTTGGGGTTCATCTTTTCCCCTTCTACTATCGAGATGGATCCGGTTAAGGTTCAGGCCATCCAGGATTGGACTCAGCCGACATCTCTAAAAAGTCTGCAGAAATTCCTGGGCTTTGCTAATTTTTATCGTCGCTTCATTTGTAATTTTTCTAGCATTGCCAGACCATTGACCGATTTGACCAAGAAGGGTGCTGATTTGGTTAATTGGTCTTCTGCTGCCGTGGAAGCTTTTCAGGAGTTGAAGCGTCGTTTTTGCTGTGCCCCTGTGTTGTGTCAACCTGATGTTTCTCTTCCGTTCCAGGTCGAGGTTGATGCTTCTGAGATTGGTGCAGGGGCGGTTTTGTCACAGAGAGGTTCTGGTTGCTCAGTGCTCAAACCATGTGCTTTCTTTTCCAGGAAATTTTCTGCTGCTGAGCGTAATTATGATGTGGGCAACCGAGAGTTGCTGGCCATGAAGTGGGCATTCGAGGAGTGGCGTCATTGGCTTGAGGGTGCTAAGCATCGCGTGGTGGTATTGACTGATCATAAGAACCTTACTTATCTTGAGTCTGCCAAGCGCTTGAATCCTAGACAGGCCCGTTGGTCGTTATTTTTTGCTCGTTTTGATTTTGTGATTTCATACCTTCCGGGCTCTAAAAATGTGAAGGCGGATGCTCTGTCTAGGAGTTTTGTGCCCGACTCTCCGGGGTTATCTGAGCCGGCGAGTATCCTCAAGGAAGGAGTCATTGTGTCTGCCATCTCCCCTGATTTGCGGAGAGTGTTGCAGAAATTTCAGGCTAATAAACCTGATCGTTGTCCGGCCGAGAAACTGTTCGTCCCTGATAGGTGGACTAGTAAAGTTATCTCTGAACTTCATTGTTCGGTGCTGGCCGGTCATCCAGGAATCTTTGGTACCAGGGAGTTGGTTGCTAGATCCTTCTGGTGGCCATCTCTGTCACGGGATGTGCGTGCTTTTGTGCAGTCCTGTGGAATTTGTGCTAGGGCTAAGCCCTGCTGTTCACGTGCCAGTGGGTTGCTTTTGCCCTTGCCGGTCCCGAAGAGGCCTTGGACACATATTTCGATGGATTTCATTTCTGACCTTCCCGTTTCTCAAAAAATGTCGGTCATTTGGGTGGTCTGTGATCGCTTTTCTAAAATGGTCCATCTGGTGCCCTTGGCTAAATTGCCTTCCTCCTCTGATTTGGTGCCTTTGTTCTTCCAGCATGTGGTTCGTTTACATGGCATTCCTGAGAATATTGTTTCTGACAGAGGTTCCCAGTTTGTCTCGAGGTTCTGGCGAGCCTTTTGTGGTAGGATGGGCATTGACCTATCTTTCTCCTCGGCCTTCCATCCTCAGACTAATGGCCAGACCGAACGAACCAATCAGACCTTGGAAACATATCTGAGATGTTTTGTTTCCGCTGACCAGGATGATTGGGTGTCATTTTTGCCGTTGGCTGAGTTCGCCCTTAATAATCGGGCCAGCTCGGCTACCTTGGTCTCTCCATTTTTCTGCAATTCTGGGTTCCATCCTCGTTTCTCTTCAGGACAGGTTGAGTCTTCGGACTGTCCTGGTGTGGATTCTGTGGTGGACAGGTTGCAGCAGATCTGGACTCAGGTAGTGGACAATTTGACCTTGTCCCAGGAGAAGGCTCAGCTTTTCGCTAATCGCAGACGCCGTGTGGGACCCCGACTTCGTGTTGGGGATCTGGTTTGGTTATCTTCTCGTCATATTCCTATGAAGGTTTCCTCTCCTAAATTTAAACCTCGTTTTATTGGTCCGTATAGGATTTCTGAGATTCTCAATCCGGTGTCTTTTCGTCTGACCCTCCCAGACTCCTTTTCCATACATAATGTATTCCATAGGTCGTTGTTGAGGAGATACGTGGCACCTATGGTTCCATCTGTGGAGCCTCCTGCCCCTGTTTTGGTGGAGGGGGAATTGGAGTATATTGTGGAGAAGATTTTGGATTCTCGTGTCTCTAGACGGAAACTCCAGTATCTGGTCAAATGGAAGGGTTATGCTCAGGAAGATAATTCCTGGGTTTTTGCCTCTGATGTCCATGCCCCAGATCTTGTTCGTGCCTTTCATGTGGCTCATCCTGGTCGGCCTGGGGGTTCTGGTGAGGGTTCGGTGACCCCTCCTCAAGGGGGGGGTACTGTTGTGAATTCTGTGGCTGAGTTCACTTCTGTGGTCACAAGTGGTATTGCAGTCTCTGGGCTTCCTCCCTCAGGTGTTTTGGTGAGCTCGTTGGCTGCCTTGCTATTTAGCTCCACCTGAGTCTGTCTTCCTTGCTCCTTGTCAATGTTCCAGTGTTGGATCTGAGCTACTGCATCTTTCCTTGGGCCTGCTGCTCTGCTAGATAAGTGCTTCTAGTTTGTTTTCTGTTTTTTTCTGTCCAGCTTGCTATTAACTTTTGCTGGAAGCTCTGAGAAGCAAAGGGGTGCACCGCCATGCTGTTAGTTCGGTACGGTGGGTCTTTTTGCCCCTTTGCGTGGTTTTCGTTTTAGGGTTTTTTGTAGACTGCATAGTTCTCTTTGCTATCCTCGCTCTGTCTAGAATATCGGGCCTCACTTTGCTGAATCTATTTCATTCCTACGTTTGTCTTTTCATCTTGCTAACAGTCATTATATGTGGGGGGCTGCCTATTCCTTTGGGGTATTTCTCTGAGGTAAGTCAGGCTTGTATTTCTATCTTCAGGCTAGTCAGCTCCTCAGGCAGTGCCGAGTTGCATAGGTAGTGATAGGCGCAATCCACTGCTGCTTATAGTTGTGTGAGGATAGATCAGGTACTGCAGTCTACAGAGATTCCACGTCTCAGAGCTCGTCCTATTGTTTTTGGTTATTGCCAGATCTCTGTATGTGCGCTGATTACTGCATGCTGTGTTGCCTGATTGCCAGCCATAACACTTTCCCTTCCTTTGGCAAAACTGTAATAAAGGCTTCTAGGGCTTGTTTTGGTAGGGATTGTCCCGCAAGATAGGAGTTAAATAAGGCTACCAGATGGGGTAATAATGGTTTGATTAGTTTTTTGTAATAAATAATTGCGATACCATCAGGGCCCTGGGCTTTCCCATTAGAGATAGTCGAAAGAACATCTAAAACTTCTTCAGAGGTAACTGGGAGCGTTAGAGACGCATAATCTTCCGTAGACAGTGAAGGGAGTTTTAGAGAAGAGAGAAAATTCTCAATTGCATCTACAGCCATTGTGGGATCCCGTATATCCTCTGGTGTTTCTAAAATATATAGGCCTTCATAGAAATTCCTGAACTCCTTGGCAATCACAGCAGTCTCAGATATAATTGAGACATTAGAGGCTTTCAATTGCGTAATAAAAGTTTGCCCACTGCGTTTCTTAAGAAGAGAGGTCATACGTTTACTGCCTTTATTGCCATGGAGGTAGAACCTCTGCCGACTCCTCATATATAACTTAGCTGAGTGGACATTCATGAGATCTTTCAGAGTTCTTCTGAGTGTTGTGAGTTCCATTTCAATTTTATCTATCTGAGATCTCTTGTGAAGCTTTTCAAAAGAATTAATCTGATGGAGAATGGAAATTATCTCCCTCGATCTTTCTTTCTTCAAATATGATCCTAAAGCTATAAATTCTCCTCTCAAAACAGCTTTGTGTGTCTCCCATACCATAGGTGTATACGGACCAGAGAGAGAATTTTCTTTGAAAAAAAGATCGAGGGAGTGTGAACTGGAATCTAGTAGCCTTTCATTCAGTGTCCAGGTGTATGAAGGTAGTGAAACCAATAGAGTCCACCTAATATACCATGTAAAGGCACTTCATAAATTCAATTTTTCAAACTTTTCCAATCCCATAAGGACAGAAATATCAAATAGATCCTTTATAAAAATTAAAGTTTATTTAAATCAAGTTAAAAACATTTCACATATAGCAAGAGTATGTCACAGAAAGGGACATCACCAGGGTCCAATGAATATATTACAACATTAATAGCCAGGTACACGTAGTCACTAGACAATAGGATGGCATACAGTGGGGCAAAAAAGTATTTAGTCAGTCAGCAATAGTGCAAGTTCCACCACTTAAAAAGATGAGAGGCGCCGGTAATTTACATCATAGGTAGACCTCAACTATGGGAGACAAACTGAGAAAAAAAAAATCCAGAAAATCACATTGTCTGTTTTTTTAACATTTTATTTGCATATTATGGTGGAAAATAAGTATTTGGTCAGAAACAAAATTTCATCTCAATACTTTGTAATATATCCTTTGTTGGCAATGACAGAGGTCAAACATTTTCTGTAAGTCTTCACAAGGTTGCCACACACTGTTGTTGGTATGTTGGCCCATTCCTCCATGCAGATCTCCTCTAGAGCAGTGATGTTTTTGGCTTTTCGCTTGGCAACACGGACTTTCAACTCCCTCCAAAGGTTTTCTATAGGGTTGAGATCTGGAGACTGGCTAGGCCACTCCAGGACCTTGAAATGCTTCTTACGAAGCCACTCCTTCGTTGCCCTGGCGGTGTGCTTTGGATCATTGTCATGTTGAAAGACCCAGCCACGTTTCATCTTCAATGCCCTTGCTGATGGAAGGAGGTTTGCACTCAAAATCTCACGATACATGGCCCCATTCATTCTTTCATGTACCCGGATCAGTCGTCCTGGCCCCTTTGCAGAGAAACAGCCCCAAAGCATGATGTTTCCACCACCATGCTTTACAGTAGGTATGGTGTTTGATGGATGCAACTCAGTATTCTTTTTCCTCCAAACACGACAAGTTGTGTTTCTACCAAACAGTTCCAGTTTGGTTTCATCAGACCATAGGACATTCTCCCAAAACTCCTCTGGATCATCCAAATGCTCTCTAGCAAACTTCAGACGGGCCCGGACATGTACTGGCTTAAGCAGTGGGACACGTCTGGCACTGCAGGATCTGAGTCCATGGTGGCGTAGTGTGTTACTTATGGTAGGCCTTGTTACATTGGTCCCAGCTCTCTGCAGTTCATTCACTAGGTCCCCCCGCGTGATTCTGGGATTTTTGCTCACCGTTCTTGTGATCATTCTGACCCCACGGGGTGGGATTTTGCGTGGAGCCCCAGATCGAGGGAGATTATCAGTGGTCTTGTATGTCTTCCATTTTCTAATTATTGCTCCCACTGTTGATTTCTTCACTCCAAGCTGGTTGGCTATTGCAGATTCAGTCTTCCCAGCCTGGTGCAGGGCTACAATTTTGTTTCTGGTGTCCTTTGACAGCTCTTTGGTCTTCACCATAGTGGAGTTTGGAGTCAGACTGTTTGAGGGTGTGCACATGTGTCTTTTTATACTGATAACAAGTTTAAACAGGTGCCATTACTACAGGTAATGAGTGGAGGAAAGAGGAGACTCTTAAAGAAGAAGTTACAGGTCTGTGAGAGCCAGAAATCTTGATTGTTTGTTTCTGACCAAATACTTATTTTCCAACATAATATGCAAATAAAATGTTAAAAAAACAGACAATGTGATTTTCTGGATTTTTTTTTTCTCAGCTTGTCTCCCATAGTTGAGGTCTACCTATGATGTAAATTACAGACGCCTCTCATCTTTTTAAGTGGTGGAACTTGCACTATTGCTGACTGACTAAATACTTTTTTGCCCCACTGTATATGTTAATCTGCCAAAAAGAGACACCACATAGTAATGATTTTAACAACATCAGTGTTATCTAGTAATGCTCAACTTCTCAAAAAACGTATGGAGAAAATTCAGTATTCCTGAATCTGCAGGGACAGGGGGAGTGGTAGTTTAGCCCAGGGGGGGTGGCTTCACCCCCCGTGGCTACGATCGCTCTGATTGGCTGTTGAAAGTGAAACTGCCAATCAGAGCGATTTGTAATATTTCACCTATTAAAACTGGTGAAATATTACAATCCAGCCATGGCCGATGCTGCAATATCATCGGCCATGGCTGGAAACACTAATGTGCCCCCACCCCACCGATCGCCCCCCCAGCCCTCCGATCTGTCCGGTACACTGCTCCGGCTCCCCTCCATCCTGTGCTCCGCTCCCCCCGTGCTCTTGTCCGCTCCCCCTGTGCTCCAATCACCCCCCCATGCTCCAATCACCCCCCCTGAACTCCGATCTACCCCCCATGCTCCGTTCCACCCCCCGTGCTCCGTTCCACCCCCCGTGCTCCGTTCAACCCCCCCGTGCTCCGTTCCACCCCCCGCGCTCCGATCCACCCCCATGCTCCGATCCCCCCCGTGCTCTCTCCCCACCCCATCATACTTACCGATCCTGCCGGGGTCCGTCCGTCTTCTCCCTGGGCGCCGCCATTTTCCGGCCGGCAGATTAGTTCCAAAGTGCATTTTGATCACTGAGATATAATCTATCACAGTGATCAAAATAAAAACAATAATAAATGACCCCCCCCTTTGTCACCCCCATAGGTAGGGACAATAAAAAAATAAAGATTTTTTTTCCACTAATGTTAGAATAGGGTTAGGGCTAGGGTTAGGGTTAGGGTTAGGGCTAGGGTTAGGGTTAGGGCTAGGGTTAGGGTTAGGGCTAGGGTTAGGGTTAGGGCTAGGGTTAGGGTTAGGGCTAGGGTAAGGGTTTCGGTATGTGCACACGTATTCTGGTCCTCTGCAGATTTTTCCGCTGCGGATTTGATAAATCTGCAGTGCTAAACCGCTGCGGATTTATGGCGGATTTACCGCGTTTTTTCTGCGCATTTCACTGCGGTTTTACAACTGCGATTTTCTATTGGAGCAGTTGTAAAACCGCTGCGGAATCCGCACAAAGAAGTGACATGCTGCGGAATGTAAACCGCTGCGTTTCCGTGCAGTTTTTCTGCAGCATGTGTACAGCGATTTTTGTTTCCCATAGGTTTACATTGAACTGTAAACTCATGGGAAACTGCTGCGGATTCGCAGCGTTTTCCGCAGTGTGTGCACATACCTTTAGAATTAGGCTATGTGCGCACGGTTCGGATTTGGCTGCGGATCCGCAGCGGATTGGCCGCTGTGGATTCGCAGCAGAGTTCCATCAGGTTTACAGTACCAAGTAAACCTATGGAAAACCAAATTCGCTGTGCCCATGGTGCGGAAAATACAGCGCGGAAACGCTGCATTGTATTTTCCGCAGCATGTCAATTCTTTGTGCGGATTCCGCAGCGTTTTACACCTCTTCCTCAATAGGAATCCGCAGGTGAAATCCGCACAAAAAACACTGGAAATCCGCGGTAAATCCACAGATAAAATGCAGTGCTTTTTACCCACGGATTTTTCAAAAATGTTGCGGAAAAATCTCACACGAATCCGCAACGTGGGCACATAGCCTTAGGGTTAGGGTTGGAATTAGGGTTGTGATTAGGGTTATGGCTACAGTTGGGATTAGGGTTAGGGGTGTGGGGGGGTTAGTGTTGGAGGTAGAATTGAGGGGTTACCACTGTTTAGGCACATCAGAGGTCTCCAAACGCAACATGGCGCCATCATTGATTCCAGCCAATCTTGTATTCAAAAAGTCAAATGGTGCTCCCTCAATTCCGAGCCCCGACGTGTGCCCAAACAGTGGTTTACCCCCACATATGGGGTACCAGCATACTCAGGATAAACTGCGCAACAATTACTGGGGTCCAATTTCTCCTGTTACCCTTGTGAAAATAAAAAAATGCTTGCTAAAACATCATTTTTGAGGAAAGAAAAATGATTTTTTATTTTCACGGCTCTGCGTTGTAAAGGTCTGTGAAGCACTTGGGGGTTCAAAGTGCTCACCACATATCTAGATAAGTTCCTTGGGGGGTCTAGTTTCTAAAATGGGGTCACTTGTGGGGGGTTTCTACTGTTTAGGCACACCAGGGGCTCTGCAAACGCAACGTGACGCCCGCAGACCATTCCATCAAAGTCTGCATTTCAAAAGTCACTACTTCCCTTCTGAGCCCCGACGTGTGCCCAAACAGTGGTTTACCCCCACACATGGGGTATCAGCATACTCAGGAGAAACTGGACAACAACTTTTGTGGTCCAATTTCTCCTGTAACCCTTGGGAAAATAAAAAATTCTGGGCTAAATAATTATTTTTGAGGAAAGAAAACGTACTTATTATTTTCACGGCTCTGCATTATGAACTTCTATGAAGCACTTGGGGGTTCAAAGTGCTCAACACACATCTAGATAAGTTCCTTTCGGGGTCTAGTTTCCAAAATGGGGTCACTTGTGGGGGTTTCTACTGTTTAGCCACATCAGGGGCTCTGCAAACGCAACGTGACGCCCGCAGAGCATTCCATCAAAGTCTGCATTTCAAAACGTCACTACTTCAATTCCGAGCCCCGGCATGTGCCCAAACAGTAGTTTACCCCCACATATGGGGTATCACCATACTCAGGAGACACTGGTAAACAAATATTGGGGTCAAATTTCTCCTGTTACTCTTGGGAAAATTAAAAAATTCTGGGCTAAATAATTATTTTTGAGGAAAGAAAACGTATTTATTATTTTCACGGCTCTGCATTATAAACTTCTGTGAAGCACTTGGGGGTTCAAAGTGCTCACCACACATCTAGATAAGTTCCTTTCGGGGTCTAGTTTCCAAAATAGGGTCACTTGTGGGGGGTATCTACTGTTTAGCCACATCAGGGGCTCTGCAAATGCAACGTGACACCCACAGAGCATTCCATCAAAGTCTGCATTTCAAAACGTCACTACTTCACTTCCGAGCCCTGGCATGTGCCCAAACAGTGGTTTACCCCCACATATGGGGTATCAGCGTACTCAGGAGAAACTGGACAACAACTTTTGGGGTCAAATTTCTCCTGTTACCCTTGGGAAAATAAAAAATTGCAGGCTAAAAGATCATTTTTGAGAAAATAATTTTTTTTTTTAATTTTCATGGCTCTGCGTTATAAACTTTCTGTGAAGCACTCGGGGGATCAAAGTCCTCACCACACATCTCGATTAGTTCCTTTGGGGGTCTAGTTTCCAAAATGGGGTCATTTGTGGGGGATCTCCAATGTTTAGGCACACAGGGGCTCTCCAAACGTGACATGGTGTCCGCTAATGATTGGAGCTAATTTTCCATTTAAAAAGCCAAATGGCGTGCCTTCCCTTCCGAGCCCTGCCGTGCGCACAAACAGTGGTTTACCCCCACATATGGGGTATCAGCGTACTCAGGACAAACTGGACAACAACATTTGGGGTCCAATTTCTCCTATTACCCTTGGCAAAATAGGAAATTCCAGGCTAAAAAATCATTTTTGAGGAAAGAAAAATTATTTTTTATTTTCATGGCTCTGCGTTATAAACTTCTGTGAAGCACCTGGGGGTTTAAAGTGCTCAACATGCATCTAGATAAGTTCCTTGGGGGGTCTAGTTTCCAAAATGGGGTCACTTGTGGGGGAGCGCCAATGTTTAGGCACACAGGGGCTCTCCAAACGCAACATGGTGTCCGCTTACGATGGAGATAATTTTTCATTCAAAAAGTCAAATGGCGCTCCTTCCCTTCTGAGCCTTACCATGTGCCCAAACAGTGGTTTACCCCCACATGTGAGGTATTGGTGTACTCAGTAGAAATTGCCCAACAAATTTTAGGATCCATTTTATCCTGTTGCCCATGTGAAAATGAAAAAATTGAGGCTAAAAAATTTTTTTGTGAAAAAAAAGTACTTTTTCATTTTTACAGATCAATTTGTGAACCCCCCGGGGGGGTTCAAAGTGCTCACTATGCATCTAGATAAGTTCCTTGGGGGGTCTAGTTTCCAAAATGGGGTCACTTGTGGGGGAGCTCCAATTTTTAGGCACACGGGGGCTCTCCAAACGTGACATGGTGTCCGCTAAAGAGTGAAGCCAATTTTTCATTCAAAAAGTCAAATGGCGCTCCTTTCCTTCCAAGCCCTGCCGTGCGCCCAAACAGTGGTTTACCCCCACATATGAGGTATCAGCGTACTCAGGACAAATTGGACAACAACTTTCGTCGTTCAGTTTCTCCTTTTACCATTGGAAAAAAAATTGTTGCTAAAAGATAATTTTTGTGACTAAAAAGTTAAATGTTCATTTTTTCCTTCCATGTTGCTTCTGCTGCTGTGAAGTACCTGAAGGGTTAATAAACTTCTTGAATGTGGTTTTGAGTACCTTGAGGGGTGCATTTTTTAGAATGGTGTCACTTTTGGGTATTTTCAGCCATATAGACCCCTCAAACTGACTTCAAATGTGAGGTGGTCCCTAAAAAAAATGGTTTTGTAAATTTCGTTGTAAAAATGAGAAATCGCTGGTCAAATTTTAACCCTTATAACTTCCTAGCAAAAAAAAATTTTGTTTCCAAAATTGTGCTGATGGAAAGTATACATGTGAGAAATGTTATTTATTAACTATTTTGTGTCACATAACTCTCTGGTTTAACAGAATAAAAATTCAAAATGTGAAAATTGTGAAATTTTCAAAATTTTCGCCAAATTTCCATTTTTATCACAAATAAACGCAGAATTTATTGACCTAAATTTACCACTAACATGAAGCCCAATATGTCACGAAAAAATAATCTCAGAACCGCTAGGATCCGTTGAAGCGTTCCTGAGTTATTACCTCATAAAGGGACACTGGTCAGAATTGCAAAAAACTGCAAGGTCTTTAAGGTCAAAATAGGCTGGGTCATGAAGGGGTTAAATATAAATATAAGACGCAATATAATGAGATATTATAAAGTAAAAAAGATTGCGAAAAAGTGAAAAGAGTGTATCGTTGTTAAATGAATGCTACAGCAAGTACCGTAGAACCCAGTGATATTTTTAATACATGTGAAATCCTAAGTAAAACGAAATAGTGATGAAATATGGTGAAAATATGGGTAAAAATACGCTAATGTATGCCCATACATATATAAAACCGCCTGGGAAGTGTCATCTGATACCGGATCGAAATTTCATTAATAGTGGCAAAGTGATATAAATTATACTAACACATAACTACAAAGTGCTCAAGATGAAATTTATTGAAAAGTGATAGGTCACCGTAGATTGAATGTGCATGTGATACAAAGTGAAATGCTAAGAGAAAAAAAAAAAAAAAAAATTAAAATAAGTACATGCCAGTATTGACATGCTATAAAAGCTCATAATCCACATGAACCATGTAAAAAGGCACAGTAAAAAATTCCCTCCAATGCAAAAATTTAGTTGTTGATATATATTATTATACAGGATCACCATAACTAGTAGATTCCAATTAGGAGCAATATATTAGATGACTCCCAAATAATCATGAAACATTATCATAGATGGTAGATTCTTATTAAAAGCGATATATCAGAAGACTCCTAAATAATTATACAGTAGGGTACAAATCCACTATCCATAACATTCAGTCCGTCCCGTGTAGGTGTGTTTCAAGACGCTCTCTCTTCCGCCTTCGAAATCTCATGAAGTCTCTCTCATCGCGGCCGCAGATCTAGACAATTCTTCCAATAGATATCTTAAGTGAGATCAGAGCAAAGACAAGAATTAGAATAAAAATACGCAATAACATAAAAACCATAGTATAACCTATAGCTGACACTGATGTTGTTAAAATCATTACTATGTGGTTTCTCTTCTTGGCAGATTAACATATATGCCATCCTATTGTCTAGTGACTACGTGTACCTGGCTATTAATGTTGTAATATATTCATTGGACCCTGGTGATGTCCCTTTCTGTGACATACTCTTGCTATATGTGAAATGTTTTTAACTTGATTTAAATAAACTTTAATTTTTATAAAGGGTCTCTTTGATATATCTGTCCTTATGGGATTGGAAAATTTTGAAAAAGTATGAAGGTAGTGGACGGGATGAGATATTCAACTTTAGAAAAATAGGGGCAGATCGAAAGAGAAATAACATCAATTTTCGCAGATTTCACTAATAGTAAATGGAAAGCTTGGATTAAAAGAAAATCTATTCTATGGTAACTATTGTGGGGGGAGAAGAAAGTAAAATCTTTAATTGAGGGGTATAACGTTATCCATGGATCAATTAAATTTAAAGATTGTAGGTTAAATGCAGTTTTCTCAAAGCTTTTTTCAAAATAGAGGATTTTCCTGATAAAGTTTCTATCGCCGGATTAAATGAAACATTGAAATCCCCTCCCACTATAAGGAGATTCTCCATAAACAAACACAGAGTGTTTAGGGCTGTACATAGCCAACTAATTTGGTTATTGTTTGGGGCATAAAGATTGCAAAGAGTAACTTTTGTGTTAGCTATCTGGCCATTAACCATAATGTATCTTCCGTCTGCGTCAGATAAAGTGTCTTTCCAGGTAAAGGGGATATTTTTTTTTATTGCTATACTCACTCCTCTTGAAGCTGTGGTACCTGTGATGTGATACCAAGTGGGGAAACACGTTCTTGTCATATCAGGAATCCTATCTTTCTTAAGATGAGTTTCCTGAAAAAATACAATACTAGAATTTTTGGAATGTAGAAATCTCAATAATTGCCCTCGTTTTCTTGGACAGCGTATGCCCTTAACATTGTATGAGGCCACTACTATAGTGGCTGACTTAAAACCGCTACCGGTCATAGTTTAAAAGTAGGATGTAAGTGTCGCCACGTGTGTACCAAACCAGAAATATAATCAGAACAACAAAGGAAACAGAATATAACATATTAACATAATAAATTCCATCCGCAGCAGAGGCAGGGGCATGCAGCATTCTCCTAAAGCAGACAGAACAGTCCATCACAGGCGCACAACTGATGATCCAGAGTAGTTAGTATGAGAGAAGAAAAAAAATTCTGTATCACCATCTACTGAAATTAAACTTTCTGAAGTAAAGTAATAGAAGGAACAAGTTCCAGGATCTTGCGATTCACAAATCTTGGACAAATCAGACCAAAACAATAAGACATAACTCAGAGACTAATAAAGATAACCAGATAATATAACTTAGAAGCACTTCAAGGCGGTGGTTTCTTCTTTGCTCCAGTTTTTCCTTGTTTTGGAGATGAAAATCTCTTAGCTGTAGACCCTTCACCTTGACCCATCAGAGAATGAAGCCTGGGGGGGAATGTTTAAGGTCATATCCAGAGGTAGCCAGGAGGGAACATCGACCGCCTCAGTGTTAAAGATCTCCCAAACTTTAATGAGGTCATCTGGATGATGGACAGTAGTTTGTTTTCCACAGCCATGTATTGCCAATCCAAACGAAAATAGCCATTTGTACAATATTTTTTTTGCATGAAGAGCATCTAGTAGGGGCTTCAGGACCTTCTTTTCGCAAGGGTTGATGGGGCTAAGTCATGGTATAGCTGAATTGGGGATCCTTCATAAGATATGTTTTGGTTATCTCTAGAAGCGTTCAGAACTGCCCAAGTGTCGAAATAGTTCAGCAGACCACAAATCACATCTCTTGGCGGGTCCATAGATTTTGGTTTGGGTCTAAGTGAGCGATGCACCCTTTCAATAAACATTTGATCACTTCTTTCTTGTGGCAGTAGTAATGCAAATATCTCTTTAGTTGTTTTTTCAAGGATTTCATTAGAGACACTTTCTGGTATGCCTTTGATTCTGATGTTTTTTCTGTGGCTCCGGTTTTCCTGGTCTTCTATGGTTAGAGATGCAGAGTTTAATTGAGCTCTATGAAATTCTAAATTCTCTTTAATAATGTTTAAATGGCCTATTATGGAAGATTGAGTGGCCTCCAAAGACTCCACCCTATTGCCAATTTGTTGGATGAGTGCCCTCAAGCCCGAGACCTCAGCAATCAATGGTTTCATCGCTTGGACTAATGATTTTTTTAAGAAAGGATTTTGAAATCCCTCTAGAGTCCAAGTGAGGGTTATCGCTCCCTGAAGCTTCATCACTGGAATCAGAGTCATCAATATGGTATTCAGTAGCGGTATTAGAGTGAGAATTTTTGTGCACAGCTCGAGTTGTCAAGGATTTGCGTTTCAGGAACTTCTCCATTTCGTTTTGTTTTTCCTGATGGAGAACAGAGGTAGAAGTTTTTCCACGCTCCTTTTGAGATTTGACCATTATATCTGAGTATAGTGCTCGATTCGTGGATCACCACCCGTGTGCCAGAGTGAGGTTTATATCCACATGTTTATGGCTGGTGAAATTATTACAGCTTCACGGCTTGGGTTGAAGAGAATGTTGCCAATAGGCTGTCTGGAGCAGCTATTTAAATGAATTATAGAGGTTGTAGTTGTGAGGGGATAAGCCAGCCGAGGCGGGGGGAGAGATGGGTATTCATTAAATGAAGTTTCTCTAGCAGAGTCTCTTATTGTTTATTGTAGAATACAACAGCCAAGGGGGGGTAGGATGGGATGTAGGGGGTAGAGCACACACACCCTCCACTTTCTATAGCAAAGCCCCCACTTCGGTATTTCTCATGCAAACACCGGACCCCACAACGCCATCTCCGTATGTGTCAGAGCTCACCAAGCTTCTCCCTGGCTTTCTTACTTGGATCCCAGCTAGTGTCCAGGAGCTGTGTCCCTCACCTGCAGACTCACATGGGCTGAAGATGGCGTCTCCTGATAAGTACCGTCGGGGGATCTCCGGTGTGCGGGTAAGTACCTGCCCTCTCTCTTCCCTCTCTCCCCTCTCACTATGTGCCAGTATGATGGTAAAGCCGATGATCTCTTCACGATTCAGAGCGTCAGGGCGAGTGGCACGTGTGGCAAGATGGCGCCTGTGTCTGCCGCCGGAACTTTTCCCCCGCAGATTGCTCGGCTGCCACCGGTCTCATAGGACTTATAAATGTAGCGGCACCTTCCCCCGACACTCCGGTGGATATTCTGACACTGGAGCTTTTCCAGAGGTACTCAAACCGGGAATTAATTGGCCTGATATCGGGAGCTGCTCTAACTCACGTCCTCCCTGTCTGAGATGCAGGCCAAGCCCCTGGGAAAGCTTCTTTTCTAATGGAGGAGGCTGTTGAACTGGCCGTCTGGTCACCGACTGCTCCATCAGCAGTCATTTTATATCTAACAAGAGAGGGGACTATGCAATAAGAGAGGGCGCTGTGAATAACAAAAATAACAAGAATAAACTATGTAAGAGACAGCACTGAACATAACAGCAGAGGAAGCTATATAATAAGGGACGGGCACCATATATAATTAGAGAGGATAGTATGTCATAAGGGACAGTGTTATACATAGTAAAAAAAGAAACTATGTATCTAAGTATGGCGCTATATAAGTGAGTACACTATATACTAAGGGACTGTGCTATACATAGTAAGTGAGTACACTATATACTAAGGGACTGTGTTATACATAATAAGGCTACATACCTGTACCTGTGTGCAGTGTTGGTGTGCTGCCTGCTTTTACAGACGCATTGAGCATATCCTATTCTGATCCTCAAAATAGGATCAGAACAGAATATTCTCTGACACTCACAGATCTCATTCTCAGATCCGTGATTTTCATGTATGTGTGAATGGACCTATAAAACTCTATAAGCTCGTGTGCCATCTGATAAAAAACCTGGAAGCACACAGACATTTCACACAAAAGAGAGAATATAGAATAAGGGATTTTACAGATAACATTTTCACTCCACGTCACACAGTGCAGATACAAAATAATATCTACACCCAGGCACTTGCCATTGACGTCTCGTCTAATTAGAGACTCTTTTTCCTGTTTCTCCTCCCTCTGGTCAGACCTTCATATCGACACCTCCCAGCCATGATTCATCTTGTCACGATGATCTTTCTGCCCTGAAAATAACAAGGTCACATACATTGTATACATACTTTTGTATCTCCCTCGAATAACAGATATGTACCCCACCATTAATATACTATTAGCCAAGCACCATTAAAAATAATAAGTGATAAGCAGCACTGTGTCACCCATTACCTATAATCTCCGACTCCCAATAGTATAAATTATTCAGTCTGTGACTCTCCCTAATTACCTGTAAGGCTATTTTTACACATTTTTTTTATCTGTTGTTTTTTACAAATGTAGAAAAGTGCAACATGCCACACTTTTCTACACTTCTAAACAAAGTCTACCTTTGATAAAGCTGGTGACACGTAAGCACTAGTGCTACATCTAACAGAACAATCTACAGCTCTATTGAGCAGTTCTGAATGTGTTAGATGCAATATTCAACATACTTGTTTGGCAGATATTGAAATTGAAACGTGAACAGCCCCTTATATACGTCTCTATGCTATTAATTGTAATAACATCTGCAATGGAATCCGTAACGTGTGCACATACCCTTAAGGTTTCTTAATTTTTTTTTTATTCCACCTCAAAACCTCTGCAGCATTTGACAAAGGAAGTGTAAATCACTAAATCCGTCCAAAATGGGCATGATTCTCTTTTACTCCTGAGCACTGTTGTATGTCCTGGCAAAAGACAAGGACCGCATGCAGAGTATTTGTAAAACATGCTGAAAAGTTATAGAGCTGTCTGTTCATAGTGGCTTAAGCTGGTCATAATATGTTAGGCATTAAGTGGCTAATTTGTAGAAGAATTTCAATTATCTGTCAAATACGCATTCACTTCTGGAATACAGTTATGTGGTAAAAATATTCTCTAAGGCTAAGTGCACACTTGTGTTTCGCTGGCCTGCATATGGCTGAGTAGTTTCTACTTTAAGCTCTGCCTACTTCCGCATGCGTCCTGCAGTGTCCTGCGTACCTATCTTTAACATTGAGTACGCAGGGACATGCGTTGTATGCGGATGCGTCCGCATGCGGCATTTTGACGTGCCTGCCAACCGCACAGGAATGCATCTTTTTGATGTTGTTCTAATCCAACCCTATCTGTAAGAACCATTCATTGTGGAGATGGATTCTACCGGGCCATTTTATCTCATGATTCCAAAATTCAGACCAATTTGTGACCCTGTCCTTTTTTCTCTAGAAATTTTTCATCTGCTGGAAGAAATTATGATTTGGGAATTGTGAGTTACTCGCTTTTAAATTAGCCTTTGAAGAATAGAGACATTTTTTGGAGAGAGCAGTTCATCAATAAGAATTTAGCATATATTGAATCAGCTGAAAAGCTAATTCCTAAACAGGTCAGAAAGTCCTTACCTTTCTCTAGATTCAATTTCATCATCATGTTAATGCCAGGGTTCAAGAATGTGAAGAATGTGAATCACTCAGTCTTAGTTCAGATTGTCCTCTAGAACCTCCATCCTCCATTCTCCCTAAGGGAATTGTGGTTTCTGAAGTATCCTTGGAGTTGGAAGCTGAGGATTGTAAAGTCCATTTGTTGGATGTTTCCTCTATTCCTGGGTCCAAATTATCTTTACCTGTGTGCGTGAGATTGCATCGGCTGCAGGAGTTTCATGATTCTGTCTTGAGTGGTTATCCTGAGATCCCAGCTACTCAGAAAGTTATAACGAGAATTTTTTTGGTAGTTTTCTCTGAAAAATGATATGAAAGATTTTGTATCCCCTTGTAAAGTTTGCACACGCTAAAGTCTCTGTCATAGCTGTTATGATCCGGTGACCTAGGAGCTGCATGAGAACTTTCACTGGAGAAAGTGGCCACTGTACTGACCGCAATCCTGTACTTAACACCGCAACTAGAAGTAGCCGTGGAGTGTACCTAACACACCTAGACACCTTGTCACTGCCGGAGAACTAAATACCCCTAAAGATGGGAATAGGAATACTATCTTGCCTCAGAGAAAATCCCCAAAGGATAGACAGCCCCCCACAAATATTGGCGGTGAGTCGGAGAGGAAAAAACATACACAGGCAGAAAAACAGGATTAGCACAGGAGGCCACTCTAGCTAGATAGGACAGGATAGGACAGAGTTCTGTGCGGTCAGTATAAAAACCCTTCAAAATATCCACAGCAGAATATACAAAACCTTCCTACATTTTACTAAAAGATGTAGGAGCGTAAATCTGCAACTCCAGTGAATCCTACAATCAGAGCAGGAATAAAACTGAAACAAGCACACAGCAGTGTGCCACAGAAACAAAAACTAAACACTTATCTTTGCTGAAATTGGCAGCGAGCAGGAGAAGCCAGAAAGTGATCCAACACTTCACAAGGAACATTGACTACTGGCAAGGGCTAAAGGATCCAGCCCACTTAAATATCCCAGTCAGAAATGTAATCATCCGATACACCTGGCCAGGTCTGTGACTCAGAGACAACTGCATTCCCACCTACAACCACTGGAGGGAACCCAAGAGCAGAATTCACAACACATAGCTATCCGTCTGGGGAATTGGCTCAGTTACCAATTCCAGAAAGACCATGTACTCATCTGTACATGGATTTCATCATCATTTGCCTCTATTTTGTAAGAAGACTGTTATTTGGATGGTGATTGACTTGTTCAGTAAATAGGCTCATTTTGTTCCTTTGACGGGGTTACCTAATGCAGAGATACTCTTCAGGCTGCTTTTATAGTGCTGTGAGATTGCATGCAATTCCTCTTAACATTGTGTCTGATAGGGGAGTGCAATTTGTCTCTGAATTCTGGAGAGCTTTTTCCAAAAGACTGGAGATTGAATTGACATTTTCCTCAATGAGTTCACTGGCACATCCCCGGTATTTTGTGATTAAGGTTTTATGGGGTAGAGGTTGCCATACAAAAACTTGGAGATGTCTGGAGGCATGTTTAAAAAGATAATTGGGGCCACTCAGACTCGGCAAAAACGGAAGGCTGATAAAGAAATTTTGAAGAGTCCTGTCTTTAAAGTAGATAATAAGGTTTGTTTGTGTTTTAACTCTTTTTTTCCTCTAGTGCAAGCCTATGATCATCAAAATAAATCTTAATGAAAAACCCCTTTTATTGTTAAGTGTAATGTGTCCTAAGAACATCTCAAATTTACTTAGATAAGTAGAAGTATTCCATAGTTATTAAGACCTAAATTGATATGCCAGTTTTGAAAAATAGACCTGTATCAATAAGGTCAAATCTGGCTGCATCCTTACTGTTAGGGCTAGCGGAACGCACCGAGTAAATAGATGAAGTTATTGGTTGCGTTCGCAGCCTGGGGTCCACCGTGCAGGAGAAACCTGCTGCTAACAAATGGCACTATATGACGGTATAAGCGAACGCTGTTACTTCACAGAGTCGCCGACAAAAGAAAGCACTGTGCCCTGTTAGACTTACAGGAGTACACAGCTAACTGCAGTCTTGTACACACACAAACTCCTCACCGGAGGTGCCGGTATTCTAGGGCTTATTTCAGCCGGGACCCTGAATACATACACACAAGACCACACTGGCGCAAAGTACATAACATAGATTGATATGCCAGGCAGCAGCTGCCAAGGCAAACAGGATCATGGGGCGCATTAAAAGAGGTCTGGATACACATGATGAGAGCATTATACTGCCTCTGTACAAATCCCTAGTTAGAATGCACATGGAGTACTGTGTCCAGTTTTGGGCACTGGTGCTCAGGAAGGATATAATGGAACTAGAGAGAGTACAAAGGAGGGCAACAAAATTAATAAAGGGGATGGGAGAACTACAATACACAGATAGATTAGCGAAATTAGGATTATTTAGTCTAGAAAAAAGACAACTGAGGGGCGATCTAATAACCATGTATAAGTATATAAGGGGACAATACAAATATCTCGCTGAGGATCTGTTTATACCAAGGAAGGTGACGGGCACAAGGGGGCATTCTTTGCGTCTGGAGGAGAGAAGGTTTTTCCACCAACATAGAAGAGGATTCTTTACTGTTAGGGCAGTGAGAATCTGGAATTGCTTGCCTGAGGAGGTGATGATGGCGAACTCAGTCGAGGGGTTCAAGAGAGGCCTGGATGTCTTCCTGGAGCAGAACAATATTGTATCATACAATTATTAGGTTCTGTAGAAGGACATAGATCTGAGGATTTATTATAATGGAATATAGGCTGAACTGGATGGACAAATGTCTTCTTTCGGCCTTACTAACTATGTTACTATGTTGCTATGATACTAGCGCATGGCAGTGAGGACATGCAAACCTTTATATCTGCAGCAACTTTAGGACCTTCCTAGAGGACCAATGGGAGTTGCTGCAGTACCTGAGCATGTGACCCTTGATCTCCAATGAGAGATCTTACCCTGGGCATGCTCAGAAGGGGAAAAGTAGGACTTAGTCCCAAAGACGTCTTCTCACCGCTGACCAGTACTGGTTACAATGGTAGAAGATGTAAAGGCAGCATTAACCCTTTGCACAGTGTCAGAATGAGCAAGACGCTGGGCCTGACGCCTCTGCTGATCAGGCTCCACTGCGGCAGGAGAAGAATGAGAGACTGCAGCGGAGATGGCTCGAGATTCCCTCTGTGCAGAGGCAGGAACTCGACCCCTAACATTCCCCCTCTCCTAGGGCCCCCCCCTTGGACCTCACCATGCTCGAAGGCAGTAATGTGCTGCGGAGCCTGAATGTGCTCAGCAGGGTCCCAGGACCTGTCCTCAGGACCATAACCCTTCCAGTCCACCAAACAAAATTTTTTGGCACATACCGCCTTGCACCCCAAAATAGCGTTCACCTCGTCATCATCCAGCAGATGACATGGAAAATCGGGACATGTATACGGGCTTCAAGAAGGACACATGAAAGGTGTCGGTGATACCCAGGTGTGGCGGAAGGGCCAGACGGTAGACCAAAGGGTTAACTTGTTTGATGACCTTGAAGGGGCCCAAGTAGCGAGGTGCAAACTTAGTGGACTCAACTGGCAGCCTGATGTTACTCGCAGAGAGCCACACTAAGTCACCAGGAGCAAAGGTCGGAGAAGGGCACCGATGTGCATCGGCGGAGGACCTCATTCTCTCCTTGGAGGCCCGAATGGCATCCTGAGTGTGTTACCAAATGTCCCGTGCCTCCACAGCCCGGTCTTCCCCCCTGGAGTAGGCGGAAGAGATGGGCATAGGCACAGGAACCCGCTGATGCTGACCATAGTTAAGGAGGAATGGGGTCTGTCCAGTGGAGTCAGCTACGGCGTTGTTCAGCGCAAACTCCACCCATGATAGCAAGGATGCCCAGTCATCCTGCCTGACTGAGACAAAATGTTGCAGATATGTGACCAAGGTATGGTTGGCCCTCTCTACCAACCCATTTGTCTCAGGATGATATTAAACTTAATGCTGAGAATACGACAACGCTCTCTACAGAACCGAGACGCAAACTGGGGACCCTGGTCACTGAAAATTTTGTCCGGCATACCGTGTAGGCGGAAGAGGTGTTTTATAAACAACGCTGCCAAGGCCCGTGCAGAAGCGGAACCCAGTGCACCATTTTAGAAAAATGGTCGGTGATAACCCAAATGATGGTGCAGCCACGAGACTTGGGTAAGTCCACCACAAATTCCATCCCGACCATTTCCCAGGGCCTGTCTGCCACCGGCAAGGGATAAAGTAACCCAGCTGGCCATTGTCGAGGAGACTTATTTTTGGCGTAGGAGACACACGCCCGAATTTAATCTCCGATGTCACGGACCATATGTGGCCACCAGTACGTCCTCGCCAGCAGCTCAGATGTCCTCTTTGTTCCAAAATGTCCACCCACCCTGGACGAATGAGCCCAAAAGAGAACCTCCGGTAGCAAATTAGTAGGTACAAAAGTCTTGCCCGGAGGCACTGACTCTAGCAAAACCGGAACTACGATTCTCAGACTCTCAGAAGGGACAATAAACCAAGGCTCCCCTTCCTCCTCAGAAGAAGACTGCATAGAGCGAGAGAGAGCATCAGCACGAATGTTCTTCTCCCCAGAGAGATAATAGAGAGTGAAATGGAACCGGGGGAAGAACAAGGACAATCTGGCCTGACCAGAATTTAGCCACTGGGCTGTTTGTTAGTATACCAAATTTTTGTGGTCACTGAAGATTTGGAAGGGAAAGAAACCCCCTCCAAAAGATGTCTCCACTCTGAGAAGGCCAACTTCATTGCTAGCAACTCCCTGTCCCCGATGGAATAATTCCTCTCCGCTGGTGTGAAGGTCTTGGAGAAGAAAAAGCAATGATGCTTCCGGCCTTGAGCATCCTTTTGGAAGAGGACTGCTCCAGCACCAATGGATGAGGCATCCATCTCCAATATAAACGGCTTATCAACATGATGATGTTAGGATGGGAGCAGTAGCAAAATGAGACTTAATAGAAGTTTAAGCCTTGGAGACATCTTCATACCGCAATTTTGGATTTGCTCTCTTCTTGGTGAGGGCTACCAAGGGAGCTACCAATGTTGAGAAGTGGGGAATGAACTGGCGATAGTAATTAATGAACCCATAAAGCCCTGCACTGCTTTAAGAGAATGGTGTTCTTGCCAGTCCATCACAGCCTGTAGTTTGGCAGGATCCATAGCCAATCCCTGGGCAGTGATGATATAGCCCAGGAAAGGTAAAGACTCCTGCTCAAACATAGACTTCTCCAACTTTGCATGAAGGGAATTTGCCCGTAAGAGGTCGAAGACTCTGCAAACATCTCTCCGGTGGGAGTCAATAACTGGAGAGATGAGAATATCATCCAGATAGACTACAACCAAGGTGGAGAGCATATCCCGGAAGATATCGTTAACAAAGTCTTGGAAAACGGCTGGGGCATTACAGAGCCCGAAGGACATCACCAGATATTCATAGTACCCATCCCTGGTATTAAAAGCCGTCTTCCATTCGTCCCCCTCACGGATGCGAATCATGTTATAAGCACCCCGCAAATCTAATTTGGTAAATATCCTTGCTCCCAGTCCCTGTAACCTATCAAAGAGCTCAGAAATCAGGGGCAATGGGTACTTATTCTTTAGGGTGATGGCGTTAAGACCCCTGTAATCTATGCATGGACGTAATTCTCCGTTCTTCTTCTGCATGAAGAAGAACCCCTCCCCTGCAGGTGACACTGACTTCCTAACGAACCCTCTTGCCATATTCTCCTGGATGTATTGGGACTAGTGTTGAGCGATACCATCCGATATTTGAAAGTATCGGTATCGGATGGTATCGGCCAATATCCAAAAAATATCGGATATCGCCGATACCGATATCCGATACCAATACAAGTCAATGGGACACAAATATCGGAAGGTATCCGTAATGGTTCCCAGGGTCTGAAGGAGAGGAAACTCTCCTTCAGGCCCTGGGATCCATATTAATGTGTAAAATAAAGAATAAAAATAAAAAATATTGATATACTTACCCTCGGACGGGCCCTGGTTGTCACCGCTGCAATCGCCATGCTTTTCTTCCTAAGAATGAGCGCGTTAATGACCTTCGATGACGTCGCGGCTTGTGATTGGTCGCGTGAGCGGTCACATGACCGCTCAGTGACCAATCACAAGCCGCGACGTCATCGAAGGTACTTAACAAGCTCATTCATAGGAAGGAAAACATGGCGATTGCAGCGGTGACAACCAGGGCCCGTCCGAGGGTAAGTATATCAATATTTTTTATTTTTATTCTTTATTTTACACATTAATCTAAATCCCGATACCGATTCTCGATATCACAAAAATATCAGAACTCGGTATCGGAATTCCGATACCGCAAATATCGGCCGATACCCGATACTTGCGGTATCGGAATGCTCAACACTAATTGGGACATAGCCTCCATTTCCAGGAGAGAGAGGGGATAGACCCGTTCCCGAGGAGGTTCTGCTCCAGGCATGAGATCAATAGGACAGTCATAGGGGCGGTGAGGCGGAAGGGTCTCCGCAGCCTTTTTGGAGAACACGTCTGCATAGAACCAATAGCACTTGGGAAGGGAAGTAAGATCTGCGGGTATCTCTGTAGTGGTAACCTGAACGCACTCCCTCACACATCTGCCCTTACATGATTCACTCCAACCCAATATCCTCCCAGTGGTCCACTCAATATGTGGGGAGTGGAAACGGAGCCA
The DNA here is from genome assembly GCF_032444005.1 of Ranitomeya imitator. NCBI lineage: Eukaryota > Metazoa > Chordata > Amphibia > Anura > Dendrobatidae > Ranitomeya > Ranitomeya imitator. The sequence goes on from NC_091282.1 coordinate 388,473,239, forward strand.
GGGTATTCCCAGCAGAATCTCGTCTATTCCCTCATATGAACTCGAGCATGGGAAAATATTCTGAAAAGTTCCCAGGCTCGAGTTCATATCAGTTCATCCAGCAGAGGTTGCATCACCGTGACTCGAGGTAACTACAGTACATTCCCCTGCATTCCATTCATTCACCGAGTTTTACAGTCAGGAGCACGGCTGCATTAGCAGAGCTCCTGGGTGTAAAGTGATTTAACCCCTTCAGATGGATTTACAGTGTGGGACAAGACTGTAATGACGGAAGGTATGGAATATTGTTGTTTGTTTTTTTAACTTTGTTTCAGGTGACAAGGGTCTTCAGGTGGATTAAGAGTATAATAAAATATTAAAACACCATGTGTCTTTATTTCATTAAAATACTTTTTAATAATGTGTGTGTTTTATTAACAATTTCGTACTATTGGATTAATAATGGAAAGGAGTCATAATTGATGCCTCTCCATTATTAACCTGGCTTAATGTCTCCTTACAATAGCAAGATGACATTAACCCTTCATTACCCCATATCCCACCGCTACAGGGGAGTGGGAAGAGAGAGGCTAAGTGCCAGAATAGGTGCATCTTATAGATGTGCCTTCTCTGGGGTGGCTGGGGCAGATGTTTTTAGCCAGGGGGGTCCTATATCCATGGTCCCTCTCTAGGCTATTAATATCTGCCCTCAGTCACTGGCTTTCCCACTCTGGCGGATAAAATTGCGTGGGAGCCCACGCCAATTTTTTCTGGGATTTAACCCTTTAATTTATTAACTAGAGACCCCAAATTTGACACAAAGACACTTCTTACATTACTAAAGAGGAATATGTAATAAAAGAAGGGATATGAGATGGTTTACTGTATGTAATCCATGTCTCATATTCTGTCGGGTTTATGAAGAAGATAGGAAAAGCCGGCAATTGAATTACCAGCTTTTCTGCTATCTAGCGCTGAATTAAATATATATGTCAAATTTTGTTTGAATGCAGATTGCACATTTTCTGTTAGTACAATAAACCTCATTTCAAGGCAGAAACATTACTGTGTCCAACAGTTATTAGATATATGAAACTGAAATAGCTGTTGCAAAAAAAAAACAATTTTTATAAAACATTAAGCTTAAGATTAATAGGGGTGCCCAAGCTTGTTCATATAACTGTATGTGTACACATTTATTCTACCTATTCTATTCTGTCAGTGTGATTTTACTGTACACCGCACTGAATTGCCGGCTTCTCTATACAACACAGCTGCGTATATCTTGCAGGTCACACGCATGGTCCGTGTGTAATACGTAATTTTCTCGCCCCCATAGACTTTCATTGGCGTATTTTTTGTGCAATACGCTGACAAACGCAGCATGCTGCGATTTTCTACGCCCGTAATATACCGTATATTACGGGTGCGTAATATACGGCAGATAGGGGTTGCCCCATAGAGAATCATTGGGCCGTGTGCAATGCGTATTTTCTGGATGTATTTTCTGCGCTCATACATCTGTAAAACTCGCTAGTGTGATGCCGGCCTAACTCTTACATACATGTTTGGAAACATGTCACTTTAAAGGTACCTTCACACATAACGATATCGTTAACGATATCGTTGCATTTTGTGAGGTAGCAACGATATCGTTAAGGAAATCATTATGTGTGACAGCGACCAACAATCAGGCCCCTGCTGGGAGATCGTTGGTCGCTGAGGAAAGTCCAGAACTTTATTTCGTCGCTGGACTCCCTGCAGACATCGCTGGATCGGCGTGTGTGACACCGATCCAGCGATGTCTTCACTGGTAACCAGGGTAAACATCGGGTTACTAAGCGCAGGGCCGCGCTTAGTAACCCGCTGTTTACCCTGGTTACCAGCGTAAAAGTAAAAAACAAACACTATATACTTACCTACCGCTGTCTGTCCCCGGCGCTCAGCTTCTCTGCACTCCTCCTGTACTGGCTGTGAGCGTCGGTCAGCCGGAAAGCAGAGCCGTGACGTCACCACTGTGCTTTCCGGCCGCTGTGCTCACAGCCAGTACAGGAGGAGTGCAGAGAAGCTGAGCGCCGGGGACAGACAGCGGTAGGTAAGTATGTAGTGTTTGTTTATTTAACTTTTATGCTGGTAACCAGGGTAAACGTCGGGTTGCTAAGCGCGGCCCTGCGCTTAGTAACCCGATGTTTACCCTGGTTACCCGGGGACTTCGGGATCGTTGGTCGCTCGAGAGCTGTCTGTGTGACAGCTCTCCAGCGACCAAACAGCGACGCTACAGCGATCGACATCGTTGTCGGTATCGCTGCAGCGTCGCTGAGTGTGAAGGTACCTTAACCTCTTTGCCCCCGAGACTGTTTTCACCTTCATGACCAAGCCGAATTTTTCAATTCTGACCAGTGTCAATTTATTTGATAATAACTCTGGAACACTTCAAAGGATCCAAGTGATTCTGAGATAGCCTTTTCCCGAGACAAATGGTACTTCTTGATAGTGGTAACATTTGTTTGATATGGCTTGCATTTATTTATGAAAATTTGGGAAATTTGGCAAAAATGTTGAAAATTTCTAAATTTTCAAACTTTTAATTCTTATGCCCTAATACTAGAGAGTTGTGTCACACAAAATAGTTAGCAAGCTAAAAAGTGTACCTCTTGTCTGCTTTACGTCTGCATCGTTTTTAAACTTTTTTTTTGTTAGAAGGGTTGAAAGTTGATAAGCAATTTCTAATTTTTCCAACAAGATTTACAAAATCATTTTTTTAAGGACCACATCACATTTGAAGAGCCTATAAAACAAAAAATACCCACAAGTTACATCATTCTAAAAACTTCACCCCTCAAAGTCCTTAAAACCACATTCAGGAAGTTTATTAACTCTTCAGGTGCCTCCCATGAATTAAAGAAATGTGGAAGGAAAAACTGAACATTGTAATTTGTAATTGTAAAAATTAAAAAGGTATGGCTGTTACAACTATGAATGAATGAAAAAAAAAATCAATCTGGTCACCTGCACATATGCATCACAAAAATGCCACTGTGTATGTGTGTGTTATGTGCGTATACAGTGCGTATCTTCTTTTTGTATTTATGCTTGTGTGTATTATGTGTATGCGTTTCAAATGTTATAAATATGTGAGCATTATGTGTTAGCAAGTACACATTTTATTACATCATTCCTCCATAAAGAAATTTGAAATATTTGATTTTTCTCAAACTTTAATGTAAACATCAGTGTTGCTGAAACTTATATAAAAATCTAAAATTAAACTTATCACATACAAATCCAAAATATGCTTTGACTATTATGCCATTATTAGATCGTCACATCACTTTTATCCGACTGAGTGCTTCCAGAGATGATTGCTGTTTATAATGGACATGTAGAGCTGGTTGTACAGAAAAGCAGCTTGAAAAAGGGCATGAAGGCACCTGTTAACAGTTTGATACACAAGAACTTTTCTTTGCAGACCAGACATTTTTCCACATGTATGTTTTATTAAATACATCAATAACATAAATATTTCAATGAATCAGTAGAATCTGCAAAGGCTTAGTTCTGGCAACACTTGATAGTTCATAGGATTTATAAAAGAAAGTCCATATCGTACAATTAAGATCTCCTGCACAGCAATGTGCTGTCTGGATCCACTTACTACTCTAGGGTTGTTAAAGAAGCACTCCCATCAAAGTTTTCATTTTTTTAGCCCCTTCATGACATTGAGATTTTCCATTTTTTCATTTTTGTTCATTGCTCCCCTTCGTTCAAGAGCCATAACTTTTTTTATTTTTTATCACTGTAGCCGTATAAGGGTTTGTTTTTTGTGGGATGAGTTGTACTTCCATTGACACGATTCATTCTACCACATAATGTACTGGGAAGCAGGAAACAAAATTCCAAGTCCGTTGAAACTGTAAAAAAAAAAGTGCAATTCTACAACAGTATTTTGGGTTTTTTTATTTACCATTTTCACTATATGGTAAAACTGACCTGACAATATGATTCTCCAGGTCTGTATGAATATTCAGAAATCAAACAAGCATAGTTTTTTTTTATTAAAGTTGTAAATTAAATTCGGAAATTTGTAAACAAAATAAAATTTTTTTGATTTTGTCGCCAATTTCTGAGAACTATAATGTTTTCATTTTTCAGGATATGGGCCTGTATGAGGAATTATTTTTTTCACTGCGAGGTGCCATTTCTACTGTTATCATTTTGAGGTAGATAAAATGTTTTGATAGCCTCTTATTGCCTTTTTTTGCAATGTTGTGGCAACCAAAATGTGTAATTTGGATGCTTTGATATTGATAAATTTGATATTTATGAATGCAGCAATGTCAAATACCATATATACTCGTGTATAAGCTGAGTTTTTCAGCACTTTTTTTGTGCTGAAAATGCCCCCCTCGGCATATACACGAGTCACGGTCCCAGAAAGCCAGAGGGGGAGCGGCGGAGCAGCGGGTCAAAGGGGCCGGAGTCGGCGGCTGTGGCTAAAGCCTGTGCCACTGCTGTAATAGCACACAGTGCCAGCCACAGCCAATGGCTTCCAGCATATTCACCTACCAGCGCGTCCTCAGTGCTGGCACTGCATCTCGTTCTGGCCGCCAGCGCCTGCAGCTCTTCCAGCGATCACGTTGCCCCACTCATTAAGGTAATGAATATGCATGCTTCTCCACTCCCATAGGCATGGCATGTATATTCATTACCTTAATGAGCGGGGCCACATGATCGCTCGGCAGGAAGAGCTGCTGAAAGCCGGAATAATATGCCGTGCCACCAAGGGAGTACAGGCAGGTAAATAGGATGTGTTTTTTTAATAACAGGAATCTTAGATAGGGATAAGGGGATAAGGTGCCATGTACACCATGACAGGGACTGGAGAGCCATGCACACCAGGACAGGAACAGGGGAGCCATGCACACCAGGACAGGGACTGGACAGCCATGCATACAATGACAGGAACTGGGGAGCCATGCATACAATGACAGGGATGGTGGAGCCATGCATACAATGACAGGGACTGGTGAGCCATGCAGACCAGGACAGGGACTGGGGAGCCATGCAGATGAGGACAGGGACTGGGGAACTATGCACACCATGACAGGGACTGGGGAGCCATGCACACCATGACAGGGACTAGGGAGCCTTGCACACCATGACAGGGACTGGGGAGCCATGCACACCAGGACAGGGACTGGGGAGCCATGCACACCAGTACAGTGACTGGGGAGCCATGCACACCAGGACAGGGACTGGGGGGCCTTGCATACAGTGACAGGTACTGGGGAGCCATGCATGCAATGACAGGGACAAGGGAGCCATGCATATAATGACAGGGACTGGGGAGCCATGCAATAAAAGGGACTGGGGAGCCGTGCATAAAATGACAGGGACGGGGGAGCCATGCATACAATGACTGGGACTAGGGAGTCATGCATACAATGACAGGGATGGGGGAGCCTTGCATACAATGTCAGGGATGGGGGGACATGCATACCACAATAGGGATGAGGGGACAATGCATACCCGGCTTATACTCGAGTCAATAAGCTTACCCAGTTTTTCGCGGCAAAAGTACTCAGGTCGGCTTATACTCGAGTATATACAGTATGTATATATTTATATTTTTTAAATTCTTTTATTTTTAGTGGGCCAAAAGAAGGGTGATTTCAACTTTTTTAATTTTTCATATTTTCAAAACCTTTTTTTTTACTTTTTACTGAATTTAGTAGTAGCTTTGATCGTCTTGTACTATACATAGCAGTGCATCAGCACTGCTGTCTTTGGAGAAAATCACGATCTCCTATGAATGCAGCCATGGACTGACTTTCACAGGAGGATCATAATGACAAGCATCAGAGGTCATCAGGGGATCCTAGACTGTATTGACAACCAATTGGTGCCCCACGATCACATAACAAGGGCACAGATGCGCACGTGTAATGATGCCCCCGGCTGGCGTGTGTTAAATGCCACTGTAAGGGATTTGCAGTGGAATTTAACAGGTTATTAGCCACATGCTCCACAATGGCTGTTAAAGACACATAGTGGCTGGTTAAATAAGCCATGATCTGCCAGGAAAGATGCGGGCTCAGCATGCGAGCCTCCATTAAAGTCAGAGACACGACATATCTATAATATAACGCTGGGAGCGTCACTCTGTCCGAAGCCTTTATAGACTGCGCAAGCGCAAGCGCCGGCGCAGTCTGGCCCCCACAGAGTGATGCTCCCAGGAGATCACGGTATGCGTAAACACTGAACGCACACCGCGATCTCCAACAGAGAAGCAGGGACCGCCAGGAGGGTAAGTATCGGCTATATTCACCTGGCCCCGCTCCACCGCTGCGCGCCGCCATCTTACGGGTCCTCTGCCTGTGACGTTCAGTTCAGAGGGCGCGATGACTCGCTTAATGCGCGCCGGCGCCGCCCTCTGACTGACCAGTCACAGCCAGAGGAGCCGGAAGATGGCGGCGCGCAGCGCTGGATCAGGGCCAGGTGAATATAGCAAGTGCTGGGGGGCCTGAACTAGCGGCGATACCGGCACCTGACCCCCACAGCATGCCGTGTCCCCGCCTGCTCAGGCTCCCCAGCACTCGGCGCCCAGCGACGATAGGTGAGTATGGTATTTTTTTTTTCATATATTGCAGCAGCATACAGGGCATATACCATGGAGCATCTTATGGGGCCATAAACCATAATGGAGCAGTGTACGGGGGCCTATACAATGGAGCATCTTATGGGGCCATAAACCATAATGGAGCAGTGTACGGTGGCATACACTATGGAGCATCTTATGGGGCCATAAACCATAATGGAGCAGTGTACGGGGGCATACACTATGGAGCATCTTATGGGGCCCATAAACCATAATGGAGCAGTGTGCGGGGGCATACATACTGGAGCATCTTATGGGGGCCATCAACCATAATGGAGCAGTGTACGGGGGCATACACTATGGAGCATCTTATGGGGGCCATAAACCATAATGGAGCAGTGTACGGGGGCATACACACTGGAGCATCTTATGGGGCCATAAACCATAATGGAGCAGTGTACGGTGGCATACACTATGGAGCATCTTATGGGGCCATAAACCATAATGGAGCAGTGTACGGGGGCATACACTATGGAGCATCTTATGGGGCCCATAAACCATAATGGAGCAGTGTGCGGGGGCATACATACTGGAGCATCTTATGGGGGCCATCAACCATAATGGAGCAGTGTACGGGGGCATACACTATGGAGCATCTTATGGGGGCCATAAACCATAATGGAGCAGTGTACGGGGGCATACACACTGGAGCATCTTATGGGGCCATAAACCATAATGGAGCAGTGTACGGGGGCATATACCATCGAGCATCTTATGGGGCCATAAACCATAATGGAGCAGTGTACGGGGGCATATACAATGGAGCATCTTATGGGGCCATAAACCATAATGGAGCAGGGTACAGGGGCATATACCATGGAGCATCTTATGGGGGCCATAAACCATAATGGAGCAGTGTACGGGGCATATACAATGGAGCATCTTATGGGGGCCATAAACCTTTATGGAGCAGTGTACAGGGGCATATAATATGGAGCATCTTATGGGGCCATAAACCATAATGGAGCAGTGTACGGGGGCATACACACTGGAGCATCTTATGGGGCTATAAACCATAATGGAGCAGTGTATGGGGGCATATACCATGGAGCATCTTATGGGGCCATAAACCATAATGGAGCAGTGTACGGGGGCATATACCATGGAGCATCTTATGGGGGCTGTAAAGCATAATGGAGCAGTGTATGGGGGCATATAAAATGGAGCATCTTATGGGGCCATAAACCATAATGGAGCAGTGTACGGGGGCATGTAATATGGAACATCTTATGGGGCCATAAACCATAATGGAGCAGTGTACGGTGGCATATACAATGGAGCATCTTATGGGGGCCATAAACAATAATGGTGCAGTGTACGGGGGCATATACCATGGAGCATCTTATGGGGGCCATAAACCATAATGGAGCAGTGTACGGGGGCATATACCATGGAGCATCTTATGGGGGCCATAAACCTTTATGGAACAGCGTACGGGGACATATATTATGGAGCATCTTATGGGGACCATCAACCTTTATGGAGCAGTGTACAGTGCATATACTATGGAGCACCTTATGGGGGCCATCAACCTTTATGGAGCAGTGTATGGGGCATATACTATGGAGCATCTTATGGGGGCCAAAAATCTTTATGGAGCAGTGTATGGGGCATATGGATGGGAGCAGCAAATTAAAGAATAGTGGCGCAGGATGGGAGCAGCACATGTCAGAATGGAGGCGCAGGATGGGTGCAGCACATGTCAGAATGGAGGCGCAGGATGGGAGCAGCACATGACAGGATGGGGACGCAGGATGGGTGCAGCACATGACAGGATGGGGGCGCAGGATGGGAGCAGCACATGACAGGATGGGGACGCAGGATGGGTGCAGCACATGACAGGATGGGGCGCAGGATGGGAGCAGCACATGACAGGATGGGGGTGCAGGATGGGTGCAGCACATGACAGGATGCGGGCGCAGGATGGGAGCAGCACATGACAGGATGGGGACGCAGGATGGAGCAGCACATACCAGGATGGAGACCATATACCAATATAAATGTTCGCCACCTAGGCGTAGAATGGGTTCAATAGCTAGTCACATACAGTGGGGCAAAAAAGTATTTAGTCAGTGAGCAATAGTGCAAGTTCCACCACTTAAAAAGATGAGAGGCGTCTGTAATTTACATCATAGGTAGACCTCAACTATGGGAGACAAACTGAGAAAAAAAAATCGAGAAAATCACATTGTCTGTTTTTTTAACAATTTATTTGCATATTATGGTGGAAAATAAGTATTTGGTCAGAAACAAAATTTCATCTCAGGACAATAATGGACCTGGTGGTTAAGAGCACACGGAATGACCTGATAGTTACAGATAATAAGGACGAGCTCTGGGACGTGGGAACTCTGCTGACCGCAATCCCTAAACCTATCAAACACACTAGAAATAGCCGTGGATTGCGCCTAACGCTCCCTATGCAACTCGGCACAGCCTAAGAAACTAGCTAGCCCTGAAGATAGAAAAATAAAGCCTACCTTGCCTCAGAGAAATTCCCCAAAGGAAAAGGCAGCCCCCCACATATAATGACGGTGAGTAAAGATGAAAATACAAACACAGAGATGAAATAGATTTAGCAAAGTGAGGCCCGACTTACTGAACAGACCGAGGATAGGAAAGGTTACTTTGCGGTCAGCACAAAACCTACAAAAAGACCACGCAGAGGGCGCAAGAAGACCCTCCGCACCGACTCACGGTGCGGAGGCGCTCCCTCTGCGTCCCAGAGCTTCCAGCAAGCAAGACAACAAATTAAATAGCAAGCTGGACATAAAAAATTGCAAACCCAAGAAATACAAGCTGGAACTTAGCTTCTGATGGGAAGATAGGTCACAAGAACGATCCAGGAGTGAACTAGACCAATACTGGAACATTGACAGGTGGCATGGAGCAAAGATCTAAGTGGAGTTAAATAGAGCAGCAGCCAACGAATCAACCTCGTCACCTGTGAAACTCAGAAACACCCACCAGAGGAAGTCCATGGACAGAACCAGCCGAAGTACCATTCATGACCACAGGAGGGAGCCCGACAACAGAATTCACAACAGTACCCCCCCTTGAGGAGGGGTCACCGAACCCTCACCAGAGCCCCCAGGCCGACCAGGATGAGCCAAATGAAAGGCACGAACCAGATCGGCAGCATGAACATCAGAGGCAAAAGCCCAGGAATTATCTTCCTGACCTTCCACTTGACCAGGTACTGGAGTTTCCGTCTCGAAACACGAGAATCCAAAATCTTCTCCACCACATACTCCAACTCCCCCTCAAATAACACCGGGGCAGGAGGATCAATGGATGGAACCACAGGCGCCACGTATCTCCGCAATAACGACCTATGGAACACATTATGGATGGCAAAAGAAGCAGGAAGGGCCAAACGAAATGACACAGGATTGATAACCTCAGATATCTTATACGGACCAATGAAACGAGGCTTAAACTTAGGAGAGGAAACCTTCATAGGAACATAACGAGACGACAACCAAACCAAATCCCCAACACGAAGTCGGGGACCCACACAGCGCAGGCGGTTAGTGAAACGTTGAGCCTTCTCCTGGGACAATGTCAAATTGTCCACCACATGAGTCCAAATCTGCTGCAACCTATCCACCACAGTATCTACACCAGGACAGTCTGAAGACTCAACCTGCCCTGAAGAGAAACGAGGATGGAAACCAGAATTGCAGAAAAACGGCGAAACCAAAGTAGTCGAGCTGGCCCGATTATTAAGGGCGAACTCAGCCAACGGCAAAAAGGACACCCAATCATCCTGATCAGCAGAAACAAAGCATCTCAGATATGTTTCCAAAGTTTGATTAGTTCGTTCGGTTTGGCCATTTGTCTGAGGATGGAAAGCCGAGGAAAAAGACAAATCAATGCCCATCCTAGCACAAAAGGATCGCCAAAACCTTGAAACAAACTGGGAACCTCTGTCAGAAACGATGTTTACCATGTAAACGAACCACATGCTGGAAAAACAAAGGCACCAAATCAGAGGAGGAAGGCAACTTAGACAAAGGTACCAAATGGACCATCTTAGAAAAGCGATCACAAACCACCCAAATGACCGACATCTTTTGAGAGACGGGGAAATCCGAAATAAAATCCATAGAAATATGCGTCCAGGGCCTCTTCGGGACCGGCAAGGGCAAAAGCAACCCACTGGCACGAGAACAGCAGGGCTTAGCCCGAGCACAAGTCCCACAGGACTGCACAAAAGAACGCACATCCCATGAAAAAGACGGCCACCAGAAGGATCTAGCCACCAAATCTCTGGTACCAAAGATTCCAGGATGCCCAGCCAACACTGAACAATGAATCTCAGAGATAACTCTACTAGTCCATCTATCAGGGACAAACAGTTTCTCCGCTGGGCAACGGTCAGGTCTATCAGCCTGAAATTTTTGCAGCACCCGCCGCAAATCAGGGGAGATGGCAGACACAATTACCCCCTCTTTGAGAATACCCGCCGGCTCAGGAACACCCGGAGAGTCAGGCACAAAACTCCTTGACAGGGCATCAGCCTTCACATTCTTAGAGCCCGGAAGGTACGAAACCACAAAATCAAAACGGGAGAAAAATAACGACCATCGAGCCTGTCTCGGATTCAACTGTTTGGCAGACTCAAGATAAGTCAAATTCTTGTGATCTGTCAAGACCACCACGCGATGCTTGGCTCCTTCCAGCCAATGACGCCAAAGATCTAAGTGGAGTTAAATAGAGCAGCAGCCAACGAATCAACCTCGTCACCTGTGAAACTCAGAAACACCCACCAGAGGAAGTCCATGGACAGAACCAGCCGAAGTACCATTCATGACCACAGGAGGGAGCCCGACAACAGAATTCACAACAACAGACTATTTTAGCTGCAATCGTCTGGTTTGTAATGCAATATCTTCATAGATGTATAAAGGTCCATTTCCAACAACCATCACTCCAGTGTTCTTATGGTACTTTGTGTTTGCTAACTGTGTGAGAAGGCTACTGGATGGTTAGAATACCCTTGAAAACCCTTGTGCAAGTATGTTAGCACAGCTGAAAATAGTTTGGATAATTAGAAAACCTATAAACCTGACCTTCCTTTAAGCTAGTTGAGAATCTGGAGCATAACATTTGTTGGTTCCATTAACCCCTTAATGACAGCCAATACGTCTTTTACCTGACCTGAGATATGAGACTAGCATCTCCCCATACAGGTGACAATCCAGCAGCTGTCAGCTGGACACTATAGCTGACAACTTGCTGCATCAGCCACGATCAGTGTTTGCACCGTCCAACTCTGTTTAACCCCTTAGATGCTGCTGTCAATAGTGACTACATCATTATAAATGGTTAACAGAGTGTGGGGGCTTCCTATTTATCCAAACTGGTGCCCTCAGATCTTGATTGTGTGGTCCTGATGTTTGCCATGGCAATTCATGACCAAATAGCAGCCTTAGAGTTTGACGGCTGGAGTAATCTGTTCAGAAGTTAGAGACATTTAGGTGGTAAAAATGCACATTTTCATTCCTATCATGCCACTTTGCATTAATTCCTGTAAAGCACCTAAAGAGTTAATAAACTACCTGACTGCAGTTTTCAATATGTCTGGGGGTGCTGTTTTTAAAATGGTATCATGTTTGGGTGTTTCCCAATATACAAGACCCCTAATGTCACTTCAAACATGGATAAGTTTCCTTGAAAAAAATGAAAAATTGCTGCTACATTTTTAATCCTCCTAAAATGCTAACAAAATAAAATAACATTTTACAAATGGTGCTGATGTAAAGCCGACATGAGTGAAATGTTATTTATTAATGGTTTGCTATGGTATGAGTATCTGGATTAAAGGGATAATCATTCAAAGTTTTAAAATTGCTAATTTTTTAACATTTTTTTCAAATTTGTGATGTTTTTTATAAGTAAACACAAAACATATTGACCTAAATTTACCATTATCATAAAGTATAATGTGTCACGAAAAAACAGTCTCAAAATCACTGGGATTTGTTGAAGCGTTGCAGAGTTATTACCACATAAAGTGACACTGGTCAGATTTCAAAAATTTGGCTCCGTCACTAAGGAGTTAAACTCTTAAAATGGCCAGAAAAAAGAACTTTCATGTGAAACTCAACAGTCTATTCTTGTTCTTAGAAATGAAGGCTATTCCATGGGAGAAATTGCCAAGAAACAGAATATTTCCTACAATAGTGTGTACTACTCCCTACAGAGGAGAGCACAAACAGGCTCTAACCAGGGTAGAAAGAGAAGTGGGAGGCCCCGCTGCACAACTGAGCAACAAGACAAGTACATTACAGTCTGTAGTTTGAGAAATTGACGTCTCACAGGTCCTCAACTGGCAGCTTCATTAAATAGTACACACAAAATACCAGTGTCAACGTCAACAGTGAAGAGGCGACTCTGGGATGCTGGCCTTCAGGGCAGAGTGGCAAAGAAAAAGCCATATCTGAGAATGGCTAATAAAAGGAAAATATTCATATGGGCAAAAGAACACAGACATTGGACAGAGGAAGACTGGAAAAAAGTGTTATGGACAGACGAATCAAAGTTTGAGGTGTTTGGATCACACAGAAGAACATTTGTGAGACGCAGAACAACTGAAAAGATGCTGGAAGAGTGTCTGACGCCATCTGTCAAGCATGGTGGAGGTAAACTGATGGTCTGGGGTTGCTTTGGTGCTGGTAAAGTGGGAGATTTGTACAAGGTAAAAGATATTGAATAAGGAAGGCTATCATTCCATTTTGCAACAACATGCCATACCTTGTGGACAGTGCTTGATTGGAACCAATTTCATCCTACAACAGGATAATTGCCCAAAGCACACCTCCAAATTTTGCAAGAACTATTTAGGAATGAAGCAGGCAGCTGGTATTCTATCTGTAATGGAGTGGCCAGCACAGTCACCAGATCTCAACCCCATTGAGCTGTTGTGGGAGAAGCTTGACCGTATGGTGCGCAAAAAGTGCCCATCAAGCCAAACCAACTTGTGGGAGGGGCTTCTGGAAGCATGGGGTGAAATTTCTCCAGATTACCTCAGCAAATTAACTGCTAGAATGCCAAAGGTCTGCAATGCTGGAATTGCTGCAAAGGGAGCATTTTTTACTGAAGCAAAGTTTGAAAGAGAAAATTATTATTTCAAATAAAAATCTTGTCAATGTCTGGACTAGCTTTTAAATTCATTTGGCAACTCATTTGATTAATAAAAGTATGAGTTTTCATGCAAAACACAAAATTGTGTGGGTGACCCTAAACTTTTCAATGGTAATGTACGTCATATGTCATTAAGGGGTTAATATATTGCAATCATCATATTATATAGCATTGTGTATTTACAATTGATTCCATAGCGAAAGACCTACAGTACCAATCACCTGGAGCGGTGCTGGGAGAAATCAGAGGTGACATTGGACTAGTTTTGCTAAATCTTCTTACCATATACCAACGTTTCAGAGAAAAGTATACCTTACTGCAATTATTCAGTTAGGCTCTGATAAATAAAAAATTGGAAGGTTCCAGGTTCGGTAGTTGCAAAATTCATATAGTTTAAAAAAAATTCCATCATGAAGACTGTTAGGTGTCGAGTTCCCGCCGCTGCGCAGGGGGAATCTCAAACCACCTCTGCTGCGATCCCCCATTCTTCTCCAGCCATAGTGGAGTCTGCTCAGCAGAGACATCGGTCCCAGCGTCTGGCTAGGGCAGATACTCTGCGCTTGGTTACTGGTGGTCTTCATTGTAGCCATTGTAGCCAGTACTGGTCAGCGGCGAGCAGACGTCTCTGGGACTGCTTTTGCCCTTCTGAGCATGACCAAGGGAGGACCTCTCATTGGAGGTCAGGGGTCACACGCTCAAGTCCTGTAACAGCTCCCATTGGTCCACTAGGCAGGTCCTGAAGTTGCTGCAGCTATAAAAGGTTTGCATGGCCGCACAGCCATGCGCTAGTATCATTTATGTTTTGTACTTGTCGCCAGTAATACTCTGCCACTCAGGCTACACGTGGAGAGTGTCCGTTAGCCGTGGGAAATTACATAGGCAGGCAGCTAGCGTCAGTGTGGGCAATTAGTCACTTGGCTTAGCATCTGGTTCCTTCATGTGTGCGGTTAGCACTGAAGAGTTCCAGAGCAAGCACAACCCTAGTTAGGATTTTAGTCCCACTAATTATTTCACAACTCTGTGAAGTAACAGGGTTCGTGCTGATACTGACTGAGTGGCGGAACTCACGTCTAATCTGACATTGTACCACCATATAGGGCCGACATTTCTCTAGCAGCAGGCTTCTCTCCTGCACGGTGGACCCCGGGCTGTGAACGCACCTATAACAACTCATTTATTTACTCGGTGCGTTCCACCAGCCGTAACAAAGACAGACACAGCAACGCGTTTCCAACGCACAGACTGGGTTCTTTTTAAAAGCTTTGACAATGAACTCAGTCTGTGCATTCGAAACATGTTGCTGTGTCTATCCTCATGATGGATTTTTTTTAACTCAATAAATTTAGCAACTACCGAAGCTGGAACCTTCTCTTTTTTTGTCTGCAAATGGTCCCTTGAAGTTCCGCGCTTCAGGACACCGGGAGCCGGGGTGAGCTGGTTCACTTTTCTCTTTGTATTTCAAGCTTTGATTAATGCTGTCTGCTGTTTGGGCATCAAGAATCATGAGACAGGGGCAGCACGGTGGCGCAGTGGTTGGCACAGCAGCCTTGCAGCGCTGGAGTCCTGGGTTCAAACCCCACTAAGGACAACATCTGCAAAGAGTTTGTATGTTCTCTCCGTGTTTGTGTGGGTTTCCTCCGGGTACTCCGGTTTCCTTCCACATTCCAAAGACATACTGATAGGGAATTTAGATTGTGAGCCTCAACAGGGACAGCGATGATAATGTGTGCAACCTGTAAAGCACTGCGGAATATGTTAGCGCTATATAAAGATTATTATTATTATTATTTTGAGACTGGTTCCCTTTAAGTCATTATTTCTACATTAATGCCTGTTGCATCATTTGATTACACAATGTAGTGAATAATAATGACAAGATGGGTAGTAATCCAGAATCATTTCAATAATTTCTGGTGATTACAGGTACTAATTAAAAAATATATCATTTATGCTTCATAACATGACTAGATCATAAAATCTGTCAGTCAAAAGTATATTTAGCACTATTAAAATTCACTGCATTTCAGAAACTAAAGGAACATGTTGTAAATGAAATTGTAGTTTGAATAAGGTCATCAGAGACACGTTGATGAAGTGTCTGTATAATACCCTGTTAGACATATTTTCTTGATTAAAGCTTTTTTTTCCTGATTATAGCTTGCAAGTGCGCTTATTTTAAGTAATAATGGATTACATTAGCTAAGATTAGTATACCTGTCTTATGAAACTCAGACAAGTAATACTGTAAAGGCATTCTTGAACAAAATATTAACTGTTTTATGATTCTCTTAATACAATAACCCTTTTTTAATTGAAGATGCAACGATCTTGAATTATTTTACCCCTTCACCACCCAAGCTTGTTTTCACCTTCATGACCAAGCCCAATTTTTCAATTCTGACCAATGTGAATTTATGCGTTAATAACTATGGTACACTTCAACAGATCCCACTGATTCTGATTGAGAATTTTTTTTCGTTACGTATTGTACTTCATGATAGTAGTAACATTTGTTTTATATGACCTGCATTTATTTAGCAATTTTCAAACTTTTTTTATGACCTTAAACCAGTTCGCTATGTCATACAAAATAAATAACATTTTCCACATGTCTACTTTATAGTGGCACAATTTTTGAAAAACCATTTTTTTTTTTTGTTAGCAAGTTACAAGGTGTAAGGTCGCTAGGTCCTTGAGGGGAGATTTGATTATTTTCATATAAGTTCCATGCATTTTGAAAAAATCTTGAAAAAAATCCTAAACGTCAAGACTTGCCACAAACCTATTATTATTATTATTATTATACATTTTTATATCGCCATTTATTCCATGGCGCTTTACATGTGAATACGGGTACATAAGGAGGGAGGATCCTGCCCACGAGGGCTCACAGTCTGCAGGGGATGGGTGATGAAACACTAGGAGAGAACCTATAGGTTCTTCTGCCACCTCTGGTATGAATCATCGGCAGACAGCTTATTTTCTTTCCTAATTAACATCAATAGGAACTGCGTGATTGGCTGGTGTTAGTCAGGTGGTTAGTGACATAATGGAAGGTCTTTCTGCTTTCTAGAAACTTGCATTGAAATTTCATTCATCAACTGTGTTTCCCCAAATTAGCGTTATGGCTTTGCGTAAGTGTTTTAATTCACCTGACCGTTTCTGTTTCATTTGTGGTGAATATATAGTGTTGAATCATCAGCTGAATATTATAGACTTTGTGAAAAAAGTATACTTTGCATACTTTGAACTAAAACTTTGAGATCAAGATAAAGTTGGGTGCCTCATTAAGTGTGCAAATGGTGTGGCATAACCAAAACAGCTCTTGAAATTTTTTTCAGTTTTTGCAGACCTGTGTTATCATACCTTTACAGTGATGGCCAGTATTGGGGCCATCACAGCTCACCAGCTCCCAGCCGAGCACAGTTTGTATGACGGAGTTGTTTTCTACCTCCAGAATCACTAGGTAAATCTTTCTCTTCTGTAGAGTGTAACCTCTTATTATCACTCCAGCCGTCTCTCTCTCCTGTAAAATGTAAGGTCATATGATTAGCGGGATGCTCTCTCTATTGTAGAATGGAAGTTTTTATCATTAGTGAAGTCCTCTCTCTCTTTCTCGCCTGTAAAGTATAAAATCTTATGATCATCAGGGTCCTCTCTCTTTCTCTCTCTTTCTCTTTCCTACAGAATATAAGAAAAAGAGAGGTTCTCTCTCTCTCCTCTAAAATGTAAGTTAATATGACCAGAGTTATCCTCTGTCCTGTAAAGTATACGTTCTTATGGACAGCAAGGTTCTCTCTCTTTCTCATCTCCCCCACTTGTATGTTATGGGCAATTTTAAGCTTTCCCGTATTGAAATTTGTAGAAATGTATTTGCTGCAAATCAAATATATTAAGGAAAATTTGATCAAGTTGGCAAATTCAGATTTCAAAAGATCTGCTCATATCTAGCAAATACCAAAGCAGCCACTGTGGCTGAATTTTGAACCCTTTTAAAGGATTTCAACAGTAATTTCTGAATAAATATGAGTGCTAGAAAATACTGCATCTTAACCAATGTTCAATTACCTGTATAATAATATTCAATATTGTGATAACGCGTCTATTCCAGCATGTGATAATATTTCTGGCCTCATATGGATTCTGCCTCCAATAGAGAATTTGTTGACCAAATTTGTAGCTTATTACAGTAATTTACTGAAAAGGAAATCAAATTCTAACACGTTATGGAAAAAAATATGACATTGGGATAATAGGCTATTGGTGGTGACCATACTATTAGTCAAGGCATGCTGCTCAGCATTATGTAAGTACACCCCACAAGGACAAACACCCTATCTTGCACCACCAAAATTATACGAACTGAGGGCATCATGCAAAAATTAAAAAATACATGAGATATTAGCTGACATTTCCCTAACATTAATACTTACCGTCGGTCCATGCTGCTTGTACCTGTGCTCCTAAGGCTACTTTCACACTAGCGTCGGTACGGGCCCAACACAGTGCGTCGGGCCGAAGTACCAACGCATGCTGTGAAGTAAAATCACAACGGGGGCAGCGGATGCAGTTTTACTAACAAGAAAAGCTGGGAGGAAGGCCAGGTCAGGTGAGATAGATAAGAACACATAGTCCATCACAGCTATCACATAATGTAGTACAGCACATTACATAGAAAAGCACAATCATCACTTTAGCACATCACATAATATAGCACAGTATACCCTAGCCTGTATAAAAGCTAAGGCAGAGAATACAGCACAGTAACCATTTTGGGGAGAATCTGTTTAGTGAGAGTATGTTACAGCTCACACCTTAAAAATAGAAATAGGGAACAAATAGGGAGATAGGATAAAAAGCAAAAAAATGCTCCTATGAATAATACTGTCCAGAGTGTGTGTAAAAAAAGCGGAAACGAAGAACACTTACCGTCGTTTGCCTATCTGAATATATGTGCAGGAAACTTTAATATTGCTAAAGCTGTGTTTGCATTAAAGAGCTTGGAAGGGGCTGGATATAGTCCTAAGAAATGTCAGTGTATTATACAAATCTTATCAAGGCATTTTTTGGCAAAAGTAATTTTGATAGACGTATTTGAATTTTAATATTTTTGAGTGTACCATGCTGACATGCAGCCTATTGCTCATTCCCGTATTATTATATCAGTTGGTCTGCTCGGCACTGGTGATGAGCGAATTGGTTCAGAAAACGATCCCCTAGCATAAATTCAGCACAAATATGGCACATTTGGATTCGTGATCGGAAACACGAGCAAAATTTTATAAAATCCATAACATTTGGTAAAAACTGTGGAAAGTATTTGCGTTGCCGCAAAGTATTTTCAGCACTTTTGCAATGATAATGGTGGTGTATCGTGAGCTTTTGGCATGTGTTTGAAGAGGGGAGGGGGTTTGCAGAGCTCAGAGCTGCGGCGTTCTTGTAAACAGTAAGTGTTTTCCCCTAATTTTGTGTGCACATTGCGGCCAGCCAATCAGGGCACAGGAAACATCCACACTGTCCTGACACAACAGCTTGTGTCATTGGCTGCTGAAATCACATGTCTCTCTCCATATAAAGAGTGGACATCTTGTTTTAGAGCCATTTTGACACTGTAATAGCGCAGAGAGGCTGCTCCTGATACAGCCTGCCTCATCCTATGATGTCATTTTGTGGCGATGATATGAATCTGTCTGCAGACCTTTCGCACATTAAAATATATATATTTTTTCTGTTGCTAAATGTGATACAGCCCGCTATATTCAACCTTGTCATTTAATGGCATTGAAATTGTTCAGTGTGCAGAGCTGTTGCACATTATTTTTTTTTTTAGAAATGTGATACAGCAGCCGAGAACTGAGTTTGATATTGTTTTGAGTCTATCTTCTAGATTATGTGCATCTTTGGCAAACAATTTCTCACGGCCATCTTTTATGACTAGCTTGAGATGTGCATCTGTTACACCTATCTACTGAGGAGCATCAAAAGCTCTCTGGTAATTGATTTTGGGTAAACGACTAATCATTGTAGGCTGGATCCTGTATCTCATACCTCCCATAGCCGCCCTGTTATTGATCCTGTTGTACGTTCCTATTCCCGCCGTAATCATGCCCCTTTCCTGTTCAGTGCACCTAACAACATGTTGGCCATATTTGTCCAGAAAACCTGCCCCTTATCAGCAGCAACTGTAGGGAAAAGGCTGTTTTAAGACCACAGACAATCTTCTAGATTATATAGGCCTCATTCACACTAAAAATATTTTTTTATGTAACTAGCATGATACAGAATGGGAGATCTCACTTTGAATTTGTTTGGAGCATGTCGACAATGTTATACAAGCCTCATCGACAGGCCCCCAAATTTTTTTCTGTTACTAACATGATACAGTAGGGGACATCTAATTAAAAAATTGTTGGGAGCATATCTCTTTGTCATCCATCCATCATCCACACCTAAACAATTCTTTCTTCTGTTAGTAACGTAATATGGTAAGTTACATCTCACTTAGAAATTGTTTGTTGCTGACTGCCAAAACCAAAAGACAAAATATTTGGCACCCTTGGATACATAGTGGTCATTCCTCTATTGACCCGCACCACCTTGTTTGATCGTTTACTTGAGTGGGAATAAGTAAGCATAATTGACATGTCTGTTTTTGTGTTTGTAATATTCTTATTCTGCCATAGTTTGCCAGGACCCCTTGTCTATAACTGAATTGCTAGATAATGTCTTGTGAATGCCTATTCCTCCTTACCCCCTCTATTCCCCCTACTGTACCTATCCCTCCCCCCGCCTCTCTCCCCTACTTCTTCCTTTCTGATTGGTTTGGTTTTTCTCCTTACTTATTTCTGGTCATTTTTAGTTGACCTCTGTTACTGTTATTACTGTGTGACTGCACTGTATTGTTTTGGAAATCTTCAATAAACACTAATTGATAAAAAAAAAAAGAAATTGTTTGTAGCATCTAGTCAATACTATACAGGCATCATTGAAAGGCCCCCCAAAATTATTCTGTTACTAACTTCATACAGTAGGGGACATCTCAGTTTTAAATTGTTTGGAGCATGTAGTCAATGTTATACATGCGTCATCGACAGCTCCAAGAAAATTATTTTGTTACTAATATCATACAGCAGGGTACATCAAATTAAACAAAATGTTTGAAGCATATCTCTTTGTCATCCAGCCATCATCCACACTTAAACAATTCTTTCTTCTGTTACTAATGTCATACAGTAGGCTACATCTCAGTTTGAAATGATTTGGATCATCCAGTCAATGTTATACAGGCCTCATTGACAGACCCAAAAAATTCTTCTGTTACTAGCATTATACAGTAGGGGACATCTCAGTTTGAAATTGTTTGTAGCATCTAGTAAATATACAGGCCTCATCCACAGGCCCCAACAATTTTTGCCAGTTACTAATGCCATACAGTAGGGGACATCCAATTTTAAAATTTTTGAAGCATATCTTCTTGGTCATCCAGCCCTCATCCACATTGAAACAATTCTTCCTTCTGTGAGTAACGTGATTCATCACGCCATATTTTACCTCATTTTGTGCCGCTGAAATTCAGCTGTGGGCAAAAGTTATGTAGAGTAAAAAATCTAATTTTTAGTTGGTAATAGTGTGCTTCTAGCACACTATCTGAGCAACATGACTGGGAAAAAGCGAGGTTGTGGTGGAAGGGGGATTAGGCTTGGTGGTTGAGGTGCATGTGTGTGGGTGTTGTTTCTTAAAGCAACCAACAAATGAACCAACAAAGTGACGTACTATCCAAAGACAACGGACATATTCTGTTACTGGATGTTGTAGTTTTAAGTGTGCTGCATTGTTTTTGCATAATTGCAGTCTCTGATATCTTTAGTGGGGCTTCTGTGCTTGTTATTGCTGCTGCTAGAGATGTTAACTAATTTGTGGAAATGTGAACAGTCCTGCTTGGTGTCTACCTGCTGGGTTGGGTATATTGGAAGACCTGTGGGTCCCTATTATAATATTTCTACTGTGGTGAAAGTGATGCCACTTTATTAATGCCTGCCACTAATTTTCGGAAATGTGAACATTCCTGGTTGGGTGTCCATCTGCTGGGTTGGGTGTAATGGAAGTCCCTAGTATAATATCTCTACTGTAGTAAAATTGATGCCACTATGTTAGTGTCTGTCAGTATTTTTTTAAATGTGAACACTCCTGGTTGGGTGTCCATCTGCTGGGTTGGGTGTATTGGAAGACCTGTGGGTCCCAATTAGACTATTTCTACTGTGATGAAATTGATGTTACTTTTTTGGTGTCTGACAATAAATTTTTAATAATGTGTAGACTCCTGGTTGGGTATCCTTCATGTGTGTTACATGTAGCAGTAGGCCTCCAAGACCATCAGGCTTTCTCTTCCTTGGAGTCAACTTCCCGTGTTACTATCCTTACATTTTTCTGACAATAGTAATCTGCAAAACTGATGTGTGTCACTTGAGTGTGGCTGATCATCAATTTTAATTTTCTTGCTTTGTTTTATCACTTACAGTACAGACCAAAAGTTTGGACACACCTTCTCATTTAAAGATTTGTCTGTATTTTCATGACTATTAAAATTGTACATTCACACTGAAGGCATCAAAACTATGAATTAACGCATGTGGAATTATATACTTAACAAAAAAGTGTGAAACAACTGAAATTATGTCTTATATTCTAGGTTCTTCAAAGTAGTCACTTTTTGCTTTGTTGACTGCTTTTCACACTCTTGGCATTTTCTTGATGAGCTTCAAGAGGTAGTCACTGGGAATGGTTTTCCCTTCACAAGTGTGCCCTGTCAGGTTTAATAAGTGGGATTTCTTGCCTTATAAATGGGGTTGGGACGATCAGTTGTGTTGTGCAAAAGTCTGGTGGATACACAGCTGATAGTCCTACCGAATAGACTGTTAAAATTTGTATTATGGCAGGAAAAAAGCAGCTAAGAAAAACGAGTGTCCATCATTACTTTAAGAAATGAAGGTCAGTCAGTCTGAAAAATTGGGAAAACTTTAAAAGTGTCCCCAAGTGCAGTTGCAAAAACCATCAGGCGCCATAAAGAAACTGGCTCACATGAGGACCTCCCCAGGAGAGGAAGACCGAGAGTCACCTCTGCTTCTGAGGATAAGTTTATCCGTGTCACCAGCCTCAGAAATCGCAGGTTAACAGCAGCTCAGATTAGAGACCAAGTCAATGCCACACAGAGTTCTAGCAGCAGACACATCTCTACAACAACTGTTAACCTGCTATTCTGTTCGTTACCACTATACACTTGTTATGTTCATTATTGACCGGACCTAATAAAGTCTTGATTTTTAGCTAATTTAAGTGTTTTAATTGAATAATTTTTGCAGTATTATATTGTATGTGAACCTGGTTGTTTCTAAACAAATGAAAAATGGGAAGAAAAACTCACTTTTTATTTTTTGTGTCAAAACATTTAACATGGCTTTATTGGAATATTTATGCATATTGCATATTTGCATATACAAAAATAATTATTTATCCAACTGTGAACTTTAACTAATAACAATAGACTAAATGAATCATATTATTTTCCAACAAAAAAAACTAACAGTTCAGTTTTTTTATGTAAACTGATAAATAAGTCACACGGTGCAAAATTTATTCTTTGCAATTGTCACAGGTATAATTGGCATGTCTTTTGCATAAATATTTTTCACATCTGTAACATATCACATTTGATTTGTGATTGCTTGATGTTGGACAGAAGTCACATCATTTCAGTTTTAGGCTGGTTGCGTTGCTGGTGGCGTCCGTGGGTATTGTAGCAGGGCTGGTGGAAGCTATTAGTTCACTTTCTTTATCTCGCTGTTGGATCCTGTGGACAATAGCTGCCGCTCCATCAACTCTGGGTGTTACCTTTCGTTCTTCAATATATGACCTAACCAGTGATTTTCCCAACTGCTCTATAAAAAGTCTTCTCTTATATAGTTTATTTTTGTTCCAATTTGGGTCTATTTCCTTCCAAGAATGCATTGTATGCTGATACAGCAAGCATATTGTAAAAAATCACGATTGGCCACCGATTTGTTTTGCGCTTACAGGTGCAAGTGCCTACCAGTTGGTCTAGAGTATCAACAGCCCCTTTTGTAGCATTATAATGTAAAATGATGTCTGGTTTTCTGTCGTCTCTATTACTGATTTCACTATCATGATGAATTGTGCTCATTAGAATTACCTCCTTGTGTTTCTTTGGGACGTAAGAAACTACTTTGGTATCCCTAGTAAAATAAAACATAGAACTATAAGGCTGCTGTCACACTAGCAGTATTTGGTCAGTATTTTACATCAGTATTTGTAAGCCAAAAGCAGGAGTGGAACAATTAGAGGAAAAGTATAATAGAAACATATGCACCACTTCTGTATTTATCACCCTGTTAGGACTGGCGGAACGCACCAAGAGAGATGTAATGGATGCGTTCACAGTCCGGGGTCCACCGTGCAGGTGAAACCTGCTGCTAGGACATGACAGACGATATGGCGGTACTTATAAGTATACACGCGTGGGTTAAACCTCACCCAGCGTGAAGAAAGCGATCCTGTTGCGTCACAGGATCGCGGTACCGCACATAGAGCGCGAGCAAGTGGTCAGCGAACTAGACCCCAACAGGGATAGTAGTCCGATTAGACCCTTGCTGGCACTACACCACAACTGGGTGTGAAAAGTATATACAATAGAGGCACCGAAGTGCAAACTGTGCCATGCTGGCAGGCACCACTAAGTACCCAGACATGGGTCAGGAAGCGCACACAGGCGCGTGGCGCCGCACTGGCGGTCACAGCAGAGGACGCTGCCACGTGTGTGACACGTTGAGTGTTAAGTCGGGCGCTAGATAGCAGCCATACACCATACGCGAACAATCATACAGTAGGGTAGGGGTATTTAAAGGACGACTTGCACTCACAACAAACACACGTATAAAGTTGTACACTAGCGCATGGCCGTGCGGTCATGCGCAGTTTATATAGCTGCAGGACAGGAAGCGGCCACAGAAACTTTGCCCTTCTGAGACCTGCCAAGAGGACCAATAGAATGCGCTGCAGAGTCTGAGCACATGACCCTCGATCTCCAACGGGAGATCTTGCCCTGGGCATGCTCAGTGTGCGCAGACAAGGACTTAGTCCCAGAGAAGTCCACTCGCTGCTGACCAGTATTGGCTTTAAAGGCAGAAGCTGGAGAAGCAGCAGTAACTCTTCTCACAGGGTCAGACTGAGCGAGACGCTGGGATCGACGTCCCTGCTGAGCAGGCTCCACTGCGGCTGGAGGAGAATGGGAGACCGCAGCGGAGATGGATCGAGATTCCCCCTGTGCAGCAGAGGAAACTCGACTCCTAACATTTCCCCCCCTCCTAGGGCCCCCCCTCCTTGGGCCTCGCTACGTTCGAAGGCAGCAATGAGCTGTGGGGCCCGAATGTTTTCAGCAGGCTCCCATGACCTGTTCTCTGGACCATAACCCTTCCAATCCACCAGATAGAACTTTTTGCCGCGTACCACCTTACACCCCAAAATAGCGTTCACCTCGTAATCGTCCGTAGACGAACCCGATGTCCCGGCAGATGACTCGGAAAACCGGGACATGTATACGGGTTTCAAGAGGGACACATGAAAGGTGTCGGTGATACCCAAGCGTGGAGGAAGAGCCAGGCGGTAGACCACAGGATTAACCTGTTCGAGAACCTTGAAGGGACCTAAGTAGCGAGGAGCAAACTTAGTGGACTCAACTCGCAGCCTGATGTTACGGGCGGAGAGCCACACCAAGTCGCCAGGGACAAAAGTCGGAGCAGGGCGCCGATGAACATCGGCGGAGGACCTCATTCTCTCCTTGGAGGCCCGAATGGCATCCTGCGTGCGATCCCAAATGTCCCATGCCTCCACAGCCCAGTCTGCCACCCTGGGATCAGCGGAAGACACAGGCATGGGCACTGGAACACGCGGATGCTGGCCGTAATTTAAGAGGAATGGAGTCTGACCGGTGGAGTCGGCTACGGCATTGTTAAGTGCAAACTCTGCCCACGGTAGCAAGGATGCCCAGTCATCCTGTCTGGCAGAAACAAAATGTCGCAGATATGTGACCAAGGTCTGGTTGGCCCTTTCTACCAACCCATTCGTCTCGGGATGATATGCCGAAGAGAGTTTTAACTCAATACTGAGTAAACGACATAGCTCCCTCCAGAATCGAGACGCAAACTGGGGACCCCGGTCACTAACAATTTTGTCTGGCATACCGTGTAAGCGAAAGATATGCTTGATAAACAAGACAGCCAACGCCCGTGCAGATGGTAGCCGTGGAAGAGGCACCAAATGCACCATTTTGGAGAAATGGTCGGTGATCACCCAGATAATGGTGCAATTACGAGACTTGGGTAAGCCCACCACAAAGTCCATCCCAACCATCTCCCAGGGCCTGTCAGCCACGGGCAGAGGGTAAAGCAAACCAGCTGGCCGTTGCCGAGGAGTCTTGTTCCTGGCGCAAGAGACACACGCCCGGACGTACTCCGCGACATCACGAGCCATATGCGGCCACCAGTATGTCCTCGCCAGTAACTCAGATGTCCTTTTAGTACCAAAATGTCCACCCACCCTGGACGAGTGCGCCCAAGAGAGAACCTCCGGCCGCAAACTAGATGGAACAAAAGTCTTGCCCGGGGGCACAGACTCCAGTGAAACCGGGGCCACGGTTCTCAAACTCTCGGTGGGGACAATAAGCCGAGGCTCCTCCTCCTCCTCCGCAGATGACACAACGGAGCGAGAGAGAGCATCGGCCCGAATGTTCTTCTCCCCAGAAAGGAAATGGAGGGTGAAATGAAACCGGGAGAAGAACAAGGACCATCTGGCCTGGCGAGAATTCAACCGCTGAGCTGTCTGCAGATACACCAAATTTTTGTGATCTGTGAAGACTTGGAAGGGAAAACGTGCTCCCTCCAAGAGATGTCTCCACTCCGAGAAAGCCAACTTCATGGCTAGCAACTCCCTGTCCCCGATGGAATAATTCCTCTCTGCTGGTGCGAAGGTCTTGGAGAAAAAGAAGCAAGGATGCTTCCGACCTTGAGCATCCTTTTGGAAGAGGACTGCTCCAGCACCAACAGAAGAGGCATCCACCTCCATGATAAATGGCTTATCAACATCGGGGCGATGAAGTATGGGAGCGCTAGCGAAGTGTGACTTTATAGAGATAAAGGCCTTGGAGACCTCCTCAGACCACAATTTAGGATTTGCCCCCTTCTTGGTGAGGGCAACCAAGGGAGCTACCAAAGTTGAGAAATGCGGGATGAACTGGCGATAATAATTGATGAACCCCATAAAGCGCTGCACCGCTTTAAGAGAATGAGGTTCCTGCCAGTCCATCACAGCCTGTAGTTTGGCAGGATCCATAGCCAATCCCTGGGCTGAGATGATGTAGCCTAGGAAAGGTAAGGACTCCTGCTCAAACATGCACTTCTCCAACTTGGCATAGAGGGAGTTTGCCCGTAGGAGGTCGAAGACTTTGCAAACATCTCTCTGGTGGGAGTCAATATCTGGAGAGTAGATGAGAATATCATCCAGATAGACTACGACCGAGGTGGAAAGCATATCCCGGAAGATATCGTTCACAAAGTCTTGGAAAACGGCTGGGGCATTACAGAGCCCAAAGGGCATCACCAGATATTCATAGTGCCCATCCCTGGTGTTAAAAGCCGTCTTCCATTCGTCCCCCTCACGGATGCGAATCAGGTTGTAAGCACCCCGCAGATCTAATTTAGTAAATACCCTTGCTCCCCGAAGCCTATCGAACAGTTCAGATATCAAAGGCAAAGGGTATTTATTCTTAACGGTGATGGCGTTAAGACCCCTGTAGTCTATGCATGGACGCAATTCCCCACTCTTCTTCTGCACGAAGAAGAATCCTGCCCCAGCAGGTGACACTCACTTCCTGATGAACCCTCTTGCCAGATTTTCCTGTATGTACTGTGACATTGCCTCCGTCTCCGGGAGAGATAGCGGATAGACTCGACCCCGGGGAGGCTCAGCACCAGGCAAGAGGTCAATAGGACAGTCATAGGGGCGATGGGGCGGAAGGGTCTCCGCCGCCTTTTTGGAGAATACGTCTGCATATGACCAATATTGCTTGGGGAGAGAGGATAGATCTGCGGATACCTCAGTAGTAGCAACCTGAACGCACTCCCTCTGACACCTACCCCCACAAGATTCACCCCAACCCAGAATTCTGCCTGAGGACCACTCGATATGAGGAGAGTGGTACCGTAGCCAAGGTATTCCCAACAGGATCTCATCAATTCCTTCCGGAATGACGAGCAGAGAAATTATCTCCTGATGAGATGGCGACATGGACAGAGTAAAAGGGATGGTCTGGTGTGTTATCTGTGAGGGCAATGTCGACCCATTCACCACTCGCACCGTTACTGGTTGAGCAAGCATAACCAAGGATATTGCGTGACGTTGGGCGAAGGCAGAAGACATAAAGTTGCCCTCCGCCCCAGAATCCACGCAGAGCTCTACCGAGTGGGAAAATGAGCCAATAGTAATTGTCCCCTTAAAGGACAACTTAGAGGCAAACGTTGCCGTGTCTAGTGTACCTCCACCAACTACCACTAGACGCTGACGTTTCCTCGACCGCTGAGGACATCTGGTGGCTAGATGTCCTGACTGCTGGCAAACATGACAGACCCTGAGTGCACAAGCGGTCCGGGACTTAGATCCTGCTTGTGACACCTCCCTGGCCTCATGTGACTCAGGAACCAGGACTGGAAATTCAAGAGGTTTGGCAAAAGTAGGAGCCAGCCGAAACCTCTGCCTACACTGGGCTCGCTCTAACCTCCGCTCGTTAAAACGGAGGTCAATTCGAGTGGAGACAGTTATTAACTCCTCCAGTGTGGCAGGAATCTCCCTAGTGGCCAGAGCGTCCTTTACGTGGTCAGCCAAGCCCCTCCAAAATATGGGGATAAGAGCTTTATCCGACCAATCCAGCTCAGATGCTAAGGTGCGGAATTGGACGGCAAAATGACTGACCAAGGACTCACCCTGAGTTAATGCCAGCAATTGGAGCGCAGTATCATGGGTGACTTGAGGTCCTAAAAAGACCTGTTTCAGAGCGCTCAGAAACAGCGGAGCACTCTGCACCACATGATCGCCACGCTCCCACAGCGGCGTAGCCCATTCCAACGCCCTGTCCGACAATAGAGACAAAATAAATCCCACCTTAGCCCGCTCTGTGGGAAAACGTGTAGCCAGGAGCTCGAGATGAATAGAGCACTGACTCACAAATCCCCTACAAAACTTGCTATCACCAGAAAATTTTTCTGGCAGCGGGAGGTGAGATAATGTCGGAACAGGGGTGGCAATGGACATAGTAGCTGCAGCCACGCTGGCAGCCTGTACAGCTACTGCAGTAACATCCACAGCTGAGGTCGCGCTCTCGAGAGCCGCCAACCTACCCTCCAGCTGCTGGATATGCCGCAGAGATTGCTGTATGTCTGTCATCACTAGCCAGACCCTGGCGCTAGTGTAATGTTAGGACTGGCGGAACGCATCAAGAGAGATGTAATGGATGCGTTCGCAGTCCGGGGTCCACCGTGCAGGTGAAACCTGCTGCTAGGACATGACAGACGATATGGCGGTACTCATAAGTATACACGCGTGGGTTAAACCTCACCCAGCGTGAAGAAAGCGATCCTGTTGCGTCACAGGATCGCGGTACCGCACATAGAGCGCGAGCAAGTGGTCAGCGAACTAGACCCCAACAGGGATAGTAGTCCGATTAGACCCTTGCTGGCACTACACCACAACTGGGTGTGAAAAGTATATACAATAGAGGCACCGAAGTGCAAACTGTGCCGTGCTGGCAGGCACCACTAAGTACCCAGACATGGGTCAGGAAGCGCACACAGGCGCGTGGCGCCGCACTGGCGGTCACAGCAGAGGACGCTGACACGTGTGTGACACGTTGAGTGTTAAGTCGGGCGCTAGATAGCAGCCATACACCATACGCGAACAATCATACAGCAGGGTAGGGGTATTTAAAGGACGACTTGCACTCACAACAAACACACGTATAAAGTTGTACACTAGCGCATGGCCGTGCGGTCATGCGCAGTTTATATAGCTGCAGGACAGGAAGCGGCCACAGAAACTTTGCCCTTCCGAGACCTGCCAAGAGGACCAATAGAATGCGCTGCAGAGTCTGAGCACATGACCCTCGATCTCCAACGGGAGATCTTGCCCTGGGCATGCTCAGTGTGCGCAGACAAGGACTTAGTCCCAGAGAAGTCCACTCGCTGCTGACCAGTATTGGCTTTAAAGGCAGAAGCTGGAGAAGCAGCAGTAACTCTTCTCACAGAGTCAGACTGAGCGAGACGCTGGGATCGACGTCCCTGCTGAGCAGGCTCCACTGCGGCTGGAGGAGAATGGGAGACCGCAGCGGAGACGGATCGAGATTCCCCCTGTGCAGCAGAGGAAACTCGACTCCTAACAACCCACTCCTGGTTTTGGCTTACAAATACTGATGTAAAATACTAACCAAATACTGCTAGTGTGACGGCAGCCTTAATGTCTCTCTTACTGAGAATACCTTGCTGCAGTTCTGGCTTATTTTTTCTAATAGTACCCAACATGGTCATTTTTCTTTTCTTCAACATCTGCCCTAATTGATATGATGTAAAAAATTGTCGCATGTGACATTTTGTCCTTGGATTCCCTGGGTCAAATCCAAGACTACTCGCTTACCTTGATTTTTTTCGGCTCTTTCTAAAGCTGGTATTCTTATGCATACCTGTGCATTTAGAGCGTACACACTTTTGCTGTCGCACAGAGTCCATATTTTGATGCCGTGCTTTGCAGGCTTACTTGGAATATACTGCCTGAACGGACACTTACCTCTGAACAAGACCAATTTTACATGAACAGCATATACTTGAAGGTAATCCATCAGCAGTATTGTAATGAGAAAATGTATGTATGTGTAAATCTGCATGGACCAAAAGGAACTAAATAAATTGATAAATAGTAGAAGATGTAATATATAGTCCAAAATGAGATTATAGCACCTTTAATTTACTCATAAAATGGCTGGAGATAACTATAAATGGCTATCAGTCATTTTTGACCGAACAGTACAAGTGCATAAAAAACTGTGGAGCAAGAAGAAAACAAACAAAAAAAGTACCTATAGTAAGAACCCCTCAAATGAGGAAAAGTCAATCGACCATAAGTTTCAGAACCGCATCTTGAATATTTTAAAAAATATTAAAGTTCAAAATTGGTCATTTTTGACTGAATATAACAGCAGGGTTAAGAGGAGACTTTGTGCAGCAGGCCTTCATGATGAAAGAGCTGCTAGGAAACCACTGCTAAGGACAGGGAACAAGCAGAAGAGACTTGTTTGGGCTAAAGAACACAAGGAATGGACATTAGACCATTGGAAATCTGGGCTTTGGTCTGATAATTCCAAATTTGAGATCTTTGGTTCCAACCACCTTGACTTTGTGTGATGCAGAAAAGGTGAAAGGATGGACTCTACATGCCTGGTTCCTACCATAAAGCATGAAGGAGGAGGTGTGATGGTGTGGAGGTGCTTTGCTGGTGACACTGTTGGGGATTTATTCAAGATTGAAGGCTTACTGAACCAACATGGCTACCACAGCATCTTGCAGCGGCATGCTATTCCATTCGATTTGCGTTTAGTTGGACCATCATTTATTTTTCAACAGGACAGTGACCCCAAACACAACTCCAGGTTGTGTAAGGGATATTTGACCAAGAAGGAGAGTGATGGGGTGCTACGCCAGATGACCTGGCCTCCACAATCACCAGACCTGAACCAAATCGAGATGGTTTGGGGTGAGCTGGACCGCACAGTGAAGGCAAAAGGGCCAACAAGTGCTAAGCATCTCTGGGAACTCCTTCAAGATTGTTGGAAGACCATGTCCGGTGACTACCTCTTGTAGCTCATCAAGAGAATGCCAAGAGTGTGCAAAGCAGTCATCAAAGTAAAAGGTGGCTACTTTGAAGAACCTAGAATGTAAGACATAATTTCAGATGTTTCACACTTTTTTGTTAAGTATATAATTCTACATGCGTTAATTCATAGTTTTGATGCCTTCAGTGTGAATGTACAATTTTCATAGTCATGAAAATACAGACAAATCTTTAAATGAGAAGGAGTGTCCAAACTTTTGGTCTGTACTGTATATAGCGCCAATAATTCAAAATTCGCCTTACAGACATTACTGGCACTGTCTCCATTGGGATTCATACTCTAAATTTACTATCTGTATGTCTTTGTAGTGTGTGTAGAAAAATAAATACTGGGAGCAAGCCCTCGCAAACACAGGTAGAACATACAAGCTCTTTGCAGATGATGTCCTTGGTGGGGTTGGAACACAGGACTCCAGTGCTGCAAGGCTGCTAATGTTTTTGCATTGACAACTGAACGTTTCTGTGGTTGGAAGGCTATCACTGCAAAGTAAACTGTGTCATGGGGAAAAACACTGTCAAGATTGTCTTCCAGTATTTGTATCGTGGATAGAACACACTGCTAACCTAGTAGTAAGCACTATTTTGAAGCATAACAATACGGGTAACAATCATGTTGCAGATAGTGCTGCAAGAAGGTGCTCATGGGTCGGTCTCTTTCTTGAGGTACAAGCACAGTAT
Organism: Ranitomeya imitator; assembly: GCF_032444005.1. Lineage (NCBI taxonomy): Eukaryota > Metazoa > Chordata > Amphibia > Anura > Dendrobatidae > Ranitomeya > Ranitomeya imitator. The sequence continues at coordinate 388,505,703 of NC_091282.1, forward strand.
GTTGGTGGTGGTATGACACTCAAGCTTTCTTCATCCATCCCCTTCTGACCAACGTGGACAAAATTGAGGGAATCATTATCATCTTCTAACTGTTACACGTCGATCACCTCTTCCTTCTCCCTTCCATGGGAGACTATAAGATGCCATAACCCGATCACTTCTGCTACATACAAGCAATCATCAGATCACCTGTATGTAGCAGAATTTCTGACCCGGTATTAGGTGTCGAGTTCTCGCCTCTGCACAGGGGGAATCTCGAACCATCTCCGCTGCGGTCTCCCATTCTTCTCCAGCCACAGTGGAGCCTGCTCAGCAGAGACGTCAGTCCCAGCATCTGGCTCAAGCTGATACTGTGCGACTGGTTACTGCTGCCCTTCCAGGCTCTGCCTTTGTAGCCATCACTGATAAGCAGCGAGCAGGTCTTTCTGGGACTAAGTCCTGCTTTTCCCATACTGAGCAAGCCCACAGGACGACCTCCCATTGGAGGTCAGGGATCAAAGGCTCAGGTCCTCTTGCGGCTCCTATTGGACTATCTGGAAGGTCCCGCAGCACTGCTGCTATAAAAGGTTTGCATGGCTAGTGTATACTTGAAAACGTGTGTGTGTAGATGTGTGACTGTCGCTCTTTAATCATCCCCCTTCCTAGTGTTGTTGACTGCTCGCGAATGGTGGATGCTTGCTATCTTGCACCCGACAGTGCTACCTGCACCTAACACACGAAACTACGTCTGATTGCAGTGACCACCAGTGCGGAGCCGTGCGCTAATAGAGTGCTTTCCTGACCCAAGTCTGGGTGGTTAGTGGCGTCTGCCAGAGCGGCACTGCACGCACTCTTGTGCATTTAATTATTGTTTCTTTTTTACTCTGACACCCCAGTAGCGGTGTCGAGCGCAAGAGATCTAGAGGAACTCTTTCCCTGAGTCTTGGGATAGAGTTCTGTGACTCCTTGCTTGCGCTCTTTGTGCGGTACTGCGGCCCTGTGACGCAACAGGGTTTGCTTCCTTCATACCGGGTGAAGCTAACCCGTGTGTGTATCCACATTATACCACCATATAGTCCATCACTACTCAGCAGCTGGTTCCATCTCTGCATGGTGGACCCCGGGCTGCGAATGCACCTTATACCATCTTCCTAATTATTTGGTGTGTTCCGCTAGCCCTAACATCCGGTGGTCGGCAGTCATAGCAATTTGGCAGTGATAACCTTAGAGGTCTGCTGGAGACCTCTGTTTGTCATGCCAACCCATCAGTGCTCCACCATCACATGACGGGGTCTCCGATCGGCGGGATTTCCAAAGTGCTTACCGGAAGCCACTGTCAGAGTTTGATAGTAACATTTAACTAGTTAACCCCTTCCCGACCCATGACACCACGTAGGCGTCATGAAAGTCGGTGCCAATCCGACCCATGACGCCTATGTGGCGTCATGGAAAGATCGCGTCCCTGCAGATCGGGTGAAAGGGTTAACTCCCATTTCACCCGATGTGCAGGGACAGGGGGAGTGGTAGTTTAGCCCAGGGGGGGGTGGCTTCACCCCCCCGTGGCTACGATCGCTCTGATTGGCTGTTGAAAGTGAAACTGCCAATCAGAGCGATTTGTAATATTTCAACTATTATAACCGGTGAAATATTACAATCCAGCCATGGCCGATGCTGCAATATCATCGGCCATGGCTGGAAACACTAATGTGCCCCCACCCCACCCCACCGATCGCCCCCCCAGCCCCCCGATCTGTCCGGTACACTGCTCCGGCTCCCCTCCGTCCTGTGCTCCGCTCCCCCCCGTGCTCTTGTCCGATCCCCATGTGCTCCAATCACCCCCCCGTGCTCCAGTCACCCCCCCTGCACTCCAATCCACCCCCCCGTGCTCCGTTCCACCCCCCGTGCTCCGTTCCACCCCCGTGCTCCGTTCCACCCCTCCCGCGCTCCGATCCCTCCCCCCATGCTCCGATCCCCCCGTGCTCCCCCCCACCCCATCATACTTACCGATCCAGCCGGGGTCCGTCCGTCTTCTCCCTGGGCGCCGCCATCTTACAAAATGGCGAGCGCATGCGCAGTGCGCCCGCCGAATCTGCCGGCCGGCAGATTCGTTCCAAAGTGCATTTTGATCACTGAGATAGATTATATCACAGTGATCAAAATAAAAAAAATAATAAATGACCCCCCATAGGTAGGGACAATAAAAAAATAAAGAATTTTTTTTTTCCACTAATGTTAGAATAGGGTTAGTGCTAGGGTTAGGGTTAGGGCTAGGGTTAGGGGTAGGGTTAGGGTTAGGGCTAGGGCTAGGGTTAGGGCTAGGGTAAGGGCTAGGGTTAGGGCTAGGGTTAGGGTTAGGGTTTCGGTATGTGCACACGTATTCTGGTCCTCTGCGGATTTTTCCGCTGCGGATTTGATAAATCCGCAGTGCTAAACCGCTGCGGATTTATGGCGGATTTACCGCGTTTATTCTGCGCATTTCACTGCGGATTTACAACTGCGATTTTCTATTGGAGCAGTTGTAAAACCGCTGCGGAATCCGCACAAAGAAGTGACATGCTGCGGAATGTAAACCGCTGCGTTTCCGTGCAGTTTTTCCGCAGCATGTGTACAGCGATTTTTGTTTCCCATAGGTTTACATTGAACTGTAAACTCATGGGAAACTGCTGCGGATCCGCAGCATTTTCCGCAGCGTGTGCACATACTGTACCTTTAGAATAAGGCTATGTGCACACGGTGCGGATTTGGCTGCGGATCCGCAGCGGATTGGCCGCTGCGGATTCGCAGCAGTGTTCCATCAGGTTTACAGTACCATGTAAACCTATGGAAAACCAAATCCGCTGTGCCCATGGTGCGGAAAATACCGCGTGGAAACGCTGCGTTGTATTTTCCACAGCATGTCAATTCTTTGTGCGGATTCCGCAGCATTTTACACCTGTTCCTCAATAGGAATCCGCAGGTGAAATCCGCACAAAAAACACTGGAAATCCGCAGAAAATCCGCAGGTAAAACGCAGTGCCTTTTACCCGCGGATTTTTCAAAAATGATGCTGAAAAATCTCACACGAATCCGCAACGTGGGCACATAGTCTTAGGGTTAGGGTTGTGGTTAGGGGTGTGATTAGGGTTATGGCTACAGTTGGGATTAGAGTTAGGGGTGTGTTGGGGTTAGTGTTGGAGGTAGAATTGAGGGGTTACCACTGTTTAGGCACATCAGGGCTCTCCAAACGCAACATGGCGCCACCATTGATTCCAGCCAATCTTGTATTCAAAAAGTCAAATGGTGCTCCCTCAATTCCGAGCCCCGACGTGTGCCCAAACAGTGGTTTACCCCCACATATGGGGTACCAGCATACTTAGGATAAACTGCGCAACAATTACTGGGGTCCAATTTCTCCTGTTACCCTTGTGAAAATAAAAAATTGCTTGCTAAAACATCATTTTTGAGGAAAGAAAAATGATTTTTTATTTTCACGGCTCTGCGTTGTAAACGTCTGTGAAGTACTTGGGGGGTCTAGTTTCTAAAATCGGGTCACTTGTGGGTGGTTTCTACTGTTTAGGCACACCAGGAGCTCTGCAAACGCAACGTGACACCCGCAGACCATTCCATCAAAGTCTGCATTTCAAAAGTCACTACTTCCCTTCTGAGCCCCGACGTGTGCCCAAACAGTGGTTTACCTCCACACATGGGGTATCAGCGTACTCAGGAAAAACTGGACAACAACTTTTAAGGTCCAATTTCTCCTGTAACCCTTGGGAAAATAAAAAGTTCTGGGCTAAATAATTATTTTTGAGGAAAGAAAACGTATTTATTATTTTCACGGCTCTGCATTATAAACTTCTGTGAAGCACTTGGGGGTTCAAAGTGCTCCCCACACATCTAGATAAGTTCCTTTCGGGGTCTAGTTTCCAAAATGGGGTCACTTGTGGGGGTTTCTACTGTTAAGCCACATCAGGGGCTCTGCAAACGCAACGTGACGCCCACAGAGCATTCCATCAAAGTCTGCATTTCAAAACGTCACTACTTCACTTCCGAGCCCCGGCATGTGCCCAAACAGTGGTTTACCCCCACATATGGGGTATCAGCGTACTCAGGAGAAACTGGAAAACAACTTTTGGGGTCAAATTTCTCCTGTTACCCTTGGGAAAATAAAAAATTGCAGGCTAAAAGATCATTTTTGAGAAAATAATTTTTTATTTTATTTTCATGGCTCTGCATTATAAACTTCTGTGAAGCACTTGGGGGTTCAAAGTCCTCACCACACATCTAGATTAGTTCCTTTGGGGGTCTAGTTTCCAAAATGGGGTCATTTCTGGGGGATCTCCAATGTTTAGGCACACAGGGGCTCTCCAAACGTGGCATGGTGTCCGCTAATGATTGGAGCTAATTTTCCATTTAAAAAGCCAAATGGCGTGCCTTCCCTTCCGAGCCCTGCCGTGCGCCCAAACAGTGGTTTACCCCCACATATGGGGTATCAGCGTACTCAGGACAAACTGGACAACAACATTTGGCATCCAATTTCTCCTATTACCCTTGGCAAAATAGGAAATTCCAGGCTAAAAAATCATTTTTGAGGAAAGAAAAATTATTTTTTATTTTCATGGCTCTGCGTTATAAACTTCTGTGAAGCACCTGGGGGTTTAAAGTGCTCAATATGCATTTAGATAAGTTCCTTGGGGGGTCTAGTTTCCAAAATGGGGTCACTTGTGGGGGAGCTCCAATGTTTAGGCACACAGGGGCTCTCTAAACGCGACATGGTGTCCACTAACAATTGGAGCTAATTTTCGATTCAAAAAGTCAAATGGCGCGCCTTCCCTTCCGAGCCCTGCCGAGTGCCCAAACAGTGGTTTACACCCACATATAAGGTATTGGCGTACTCGGGAGAAATTGCCCAACAAATTTTATGATCCATTTTATCCTATTGCCCATGTGAAAATGAGAAAATTGAGGCGAAAAGAATTTTTTTGTGAAAAAAAGTACTTTTTCATTTTTACAGATCAATTTGTGAAGCACCTGAGGGTTTAAAGTGCTCACTGGGCATCTGGATAAGTTCCTTGGGGGGTCTAGTTTCCAATATAAGGTCACTTGTGGGGGAGCACCAATGTTTAGGCACACAGGGGCTCTCCAAACGCTACATGGTGTCCGCTAACGATGGAGATAATTTTTCATTCAAAAAGTCAAATGGCGCTCCTTCCCTTCCGAGCCTTACCATGTGCCCAAACAGTGGTTTACCCCCACATGTGAGGTATTGTTGTGCTCAGGAGAAATTGCCCAACATATTTTAGGATCCATTTTATCCTGTTGCCCATGTGAAAATGAAAAAATTGAGGCTAAAAAATTTTTTTGTGAAAAAAAAGTACTTTTTCATTTTTACGGATCAATTTGTGAAGCACCTGGGGGTTCAAAGTGCTCACTATGCATCTAGATAAGTTCCTTGGGGCGTTTAGTTTCCAAAATGGGGTCACTTGTGGGGGAGCTCAAATTTTTAGGCACACGGGGGCTCTCCAAACATGACATGGTGTCCGCTAAAGAGTGGAGCCAATTTTTCATTCAAAAAGTCAAATGGCGCTCCTTCCCTTCCAAGCCCTGCCGTGCACCCAAACAGAGGTTTACCCCCACATATGAGGTATCAGCGTACTCAGGACAAATTGGACAACAACTTTCGTGGTTCAGTTTCTTCTTTTACCATTGGGAAAATAAAAAAATTGTTGCTAAAAGATAATTTTTGTGACTAAAAAGTTAAATGTTCATTTTTTCTTCCATGTTGCTTCTGCTGCTGTGAAGCACCTGAAGGGTTAATAAACTTCTTGAATGTGGTTTTGAGTACCTTGAGGGGTGCAGTTTTTAGAATGGTGTCAATTTTGGGTATTTTCAGCCATATAGACCCCTCAAACTGACTTCAAATGTGAGGTGGTCCCTAAAAAAAATGGTTTTGTAAATTTCGTTGTAAAAATGAGAAATCACTGGTCAAAGTTTAACCCTTATAACTTCCTAGCAAAAAAAATTTTGTTTCCAAAATTTTGCTGATGTAAAGTATACATGTGGGAAATGTTATTTATTAACTATTTTGTGTCACATAACTCTCTGGTTTAACAGAATAAAAATTCAAAATGTGAAAATTGCGAAATGTTCAAAATTTTCGCCAAATTTCCGTTTTTATCACAAATAAACGCAGAATTTATTGACCTAAATTTACCACTAACATTAAGCCCAATATGTCACGAAAAAACAATCTCAGAACCGCTAGGATCCGTTGAAGCGTTCCTGAGTTATTACCTCATAAATGGACAATGGTCAGAATTGCAAAAAACGGCAAGGTCTTTAAGGTCAAAATAGGCTGGGTCATGAAGGGGTTAACATCCATGAGTGGATTGCAATTCCACCCGCTGCTGTTAGAGGCAAATGTCAGCTGTTCAAAACAGCTGACATGTGACAGAAAAGATGTGGGCTCAGCGCCTGAGACAAAATCAAAGGGAGGGAGTCTGACATCAGCGTACTGTTATGCCCAATGTCGGAAAGGGGTTAAAGTATGCACCAGCATGTAGATGAAAGTAACAGTGGTGCTGATTACAGGATTATCACAACCGCTAACGATAGTAGTAGCCAATAAAGGGAACCTGTCACCACGTTTGGCTGATACGAGTTACAGCCATGACCTTTCAGGCTTCATATAAGGCCATCTATAATGCTGTATATATGCCCCAACCCGACCTGGAAGAGAAGAAAAATAACTTTTATTATACTGCGGGCGATCCAATCCGAGGAGTGTCGCTTTTCTTTGACCGAGGCCTCCCATCTTCTTGCGATGCCATCCTCCTTCTTAGTTCATGGGGATAACACATCCTTGCATCATCCACACAGTCTGCTCGGCATCGCGCTCCTGCACAGGCATACTTATCTGCCCTGTTGAGGGCAGAGCAAAGTAATGCAGTGTGAAGGCGCCGTGAAAGGTCAGATGGGCCCAGTGCCTGCGCAATGTAGGATTTTGCTCTGCCCTCAACAGGGCATATAAGTATGCCTGCGAAGGAGCGCAATACCAAGCAGACTGTGAGGATGATGCATGGACGTGTCATCCACATGAAGCAAGAAGGATGGGAGGCGCAAGAAGAGGGGAGGTGCCGGACCAAGAAGAGTGACACTCGTCAGACCGGAATTCCCCGCAGGTGAGTATAATAAAAGTTATTTTTCTTCTCTTCCAGGTTGAGTTGGGCCCTATAACACAGCATTATAGAATGCTGAATATAAGCCCTGAAAGGTGGCGGCCTGTTGTGAATTCCGTTCTGGAGCTCCCTCCTGTGGTTGCTGATGGTATTTTTGTGAGTTCTGCTCTTGGGCTCCCTCTGGTGGTTTCGAGTGGAATTGCTGCTCCTTTAGGTAGCTGTAGCAGCTGCCTTCACTAATCGCCTTGCCTGGGTTTGTTATTCAAACCTGCTCTGGGCTTTAGTCCATGCCTGCTGTCAATGTTCTTGGTTGGATTTGGTTCTCTCCTTGGAATTTTCATATGGCCAGTCCTTGTCTGCAAAAGATAAGTTTTTGCTAGTTTTTGTTTGTCCATTTGTTTGGACTCTATTGCTTTGCTAATATGTCTCTTTTTGTCCAGCTTGTCACTATGTCTTATTCAGGCTAGCTGGAAGCTCTGGGAAAGCAGATTTGCCCCTCCACACCGTGAGTCGGTGTGGAGTTCATTTTTGTAAACTCTGCGTGGATTTTGTAGTTTTTTATACTGACCGCACAGTATCCTTTTCTCTCTGTCTATCTAGTTTAGTATTGGCCTCCTTTGCTGAATTCTGATTTTCATTTCTGTGTACGTCATTTCCCTCTCATTTCACAGTCAATATTTGTGGGGGGCTATCTTTCCTTTTGGGGGTTTTCTCTGAGGCAAGATAGCTTTCTATTTTCCTTCTTTAGGGGTAGTTATTTCTTAGGCTGTGAAGAGGTGTCTAGGGAGAGTCAGGAACATCCCACGGCTATTTCTAGTGTTGTTGTTAGGATTAGGGACTGTGGTCAGTAGAGATACCACCTTCTCAGGGCTCGCTCCATGTTGCGTTTTAGCCACCAGGTCATATCAGTGTGGCCTCTTAACCACCAGGTCATAACAGCGGCCATAACTGGTATCGGCCAAACATAGTGACAGGATACCTTTAAGGAAATGTGCAGAAGGATCATCTGTGTCCACTACACAAGTGTGAATTGCAGCATGTCCATACTGCGTTGTGCTAGGTTATGAAAAATATCATACTGCACCAGGTACCAGCGCTGCTGCCAGTGTCGCTGCAACAAGTGCAGAGTTTAATTCCACAATGTGATTATATCACATATCAACTGGTTAAATGGTAGTCCAAAAGATCTCTATACCAACTGAAGAGGGATTCTGGAAGGGAGCACACAACGACACAACGTGGTATCTGCAGCAATGCATCCAGGCTGAGACAGTGGCAGAGGAATTGCTGTACCATCAGGTTGAGAATGCGAGCCATGGAAGGCCCATGGGTAAGGTTGACCAGGCCTTCTCTGGCTCCAGGTTGAGTGTAGACAGTCATTGCTCAAACTCAGCAAGAATAGCTGCCCACAACTGTTGATCTGTATGACTGTGATCTCCAAGGCATATTAACGTAAACACTGCCTGATTGTGGTGAGCCCTGGCTGTGCAATACTGAAGTGGGGGGGATTCTTTCTGCAATGTTGGAATGTGTGTTTCATTAAGGCAGAGGTTGAGAGCGCAGGTGGAGGCCCTAGAGGAGGTGGAGGAGGTAGAAGCACTGGAGGAACTGTTACATACGGAGGATTGATCCACGAGCCCCGGGAACTCCAAAACTTGGTGCTAGTCACACCTTGGTGTCTACTCCTTTAGTTCTCCATCCTCTGGTGTGTACTAGTTTTGTTCTCCTACCCAAGCTGTTTAGTATTTTAGTTCTCCAACCCCTGTTGTCTATTAGTTTAATTCTCCATGTTTTGGTGTGTATTTATTTCCTTCTGCAATTATAGCTGTTTAGCAGTTTAGTTATCCAACTCTGGTTGTCTATTAATTTAGTTCTCCAGGTTTTGGTGTTAATTTATTTCATTCTGCAATCATAGCTGTTTAGTAATTTAGTTCTCCAACCCATGTTGCCTAGAAGTTTAATTATCTATCTTATGGTGTGTTTATTTCTCCATCTCCATGCTGCAATCCTTGGGGATTGCAACATTTGTGGAGCAGCCCCTTCCCTGACTGTCCCCACAGCCAACAGAGTCACCCAGTGCACAGTCATTGAGATGTAACTCCCTTGTCCATGCTTGCTCATCCATGTGCCAGTGTTGAAATGCACCCTGAAAGACATAGAATTTTTCAGGGAACAAATGATGTTGTCTGCGACTTGCTTCTGTAGCGCAGGCACATCTTTCTTAGAGAAGTAATGGTGACTGGACAACTGGTACTGAGGGACTGCGACCGCCATCAGCTTTTGAAAACCATCCGTATCCACAAGGCGGAAGGGCTGCATTTCCATTGCCAGCAGATTGAAGTGGCTATGCAATAATCCCTGAGATCACAGGCCATGACAGTGTTAGGGTTAGCGGAACGCACCAAATATATTTATTAAGTGAGATTGGTGCGTTCGCAACCTGGGATCCAACGTGCAGGAAAGAACCTGCTGCTAAGTAAACGGCGGCACTATATGGTGGTATGAACCAGCTCTGTTAGCTTCACAGAGCAGCCGAGAAGGCAAGGCTCTGTGCCCTGTTAGACTTTCACAGAGGCACAGGCTAACTACCCAAATTAGAGCAGTCAGTGGTCATGCATGCACACAAAACTCCTCGCCAGAGATGCCAGCATTCTAGGGGCTTATTCAGCCGGGTCCCTGAACACACATAACACAATCTCCTCGTCGGAGGTGCCAGCATTCTAGGGGCTTATTTCAGCCAGGTCCCTGAACACATACGAACACATGACCACACTGGCGCAAAGCACATAACATAAGAAGATACTAGCGCATGGCCGTGCGGCCATGCGAGCCTTAAATAGCTGCAGCATGTACAGGACCTTTCAAAGAAGGACCAATGGTGTTGCTGCAGTACCTGAGCATGTGACCTTAGATCTCCACTGAGAGATCTTGCCCTGGGCATGGTCAGTGTGTGCAAAGCAGGACTTAGTCCTGGCACCTACAGGACCTTCCAAAAAGGACCAAAGGAAGTTGCTGCAGTACCTGAGCATGTGACCCTAGATCTCCACTGAGAGATCTTGCCCTGGGCATGCTCAGTGTGTGAAAAGCAGGACTTAGTCCCAGAAAAGCCTGCTCGCCGCAGATCAGTGCAGGGTACAATAGCAGAACCTGGAGAGGCAGTAGTAACCCTTTGCACAGAATCAGTCTCGGTGAGATGCTGGGAGCGACGTCTCCGCTGAGCAGGCTCCACTGCAGCTGATGCAGAATGGGAGACCGCAGAAGACACGGATCGAGATTCCCCCTGTGCAGCAGAGGAAACTCGACTCCTAACATTACCCCCCCTTAGGGCCCCCCTCCTTGAGCCTCGCTACGCTCAAAAGCTGCAATGAGCAGCGGAGCCCGAATGTGCTCCACAGGCTCCCAGTTTCTATCCTCTGGACCGTGACCCTTCCAGTCCACCAGATAAAATATCTTGACACGTACCACCTTGCACCCCACAATAGCATTCACCTCAAACTCATCCGTGGATGAACCCGATGTCCCGGCAGATGACTCAGAAAACCGGGACAAATGAACGGGCTTTAAGAGGGAAACGTGAAAGGTATAGGTGATACCAAGGTGTGGAGGAATAGCCAAACGGTAGACCACAGGGCTGACCTGTTCCAGATCCTTGAACGGGCCAATGTAGCGAGGCGAAACTTAGTAGAGTCAACTCGCAGCCTGATGTTATGGGCGGAGAGCCACACTAAGTCGCCAGGAGCAAAGGTCGGAGCGGGGCGCCGGTGTGTATCAGCCGAAACCCTCATTCTCTCCTTGGAGGCCCGGATGGCATCCTGTGTGTGGTCCCAGATGTCACGTGCCTCCACCGCCCAGTCTGTCACCCTAGAATCGGTGAATGACACGGGCATGGGCACAGGGACGCGGATGCTGGCCATAATTAAGGAGAAAAGGAGTCTGACCAGTGGAATCGGCTACGGCGTTGTTCAATGCAAATTCCGCCCAAGGTAGCAAAGATGCCCAGTAATCCTGCCGAGCAGAGACAAAATATAGTAACATAGTAACATAGTTAGTAAGGCCGAAAAAAGACATTTGTCCATCCAGTTCAGCCTATATTCCATCATAATAAATCCCCAGATCTACGTCCTTCTACAGAACCTAATAATTGTATGATACAATATGGTTCTGCTCCAGGAAGACATCCAGGCCTCTCTTGAACCCCTCGACTGAGTTCGCCATCACCACCTCCTCAGGCAAGCAATTCCAGATTCTCACTGCCCTAACAGTAAAGAATCCTCTTCTATGTTGGTGGAAAAACCTTCTCTCCTCCAGACGCAAAGAATGCCCCCTTGTGCCCGTCACCTTCCTTGGTATAAACAGATCCTCAGCGAGATATTTGTATTGTCCCCTTATATACTTATACATGGTTATTAGATCGCCCCTCAGTCGTCTTTTTTCTAGACTAAATAATCCTAATTTCGCTAATCTATCTGGGTATTGTAGTTCTCCCATCCCCTTTATTAATTTTGTTGCCCTCCTTTGTACTCTCTCTAGTTCCATTATATCCTTCCTGAGCACCGGTGCCCAAAACTGGACACAGTACTCCATGTGCGGTCTAACTAGAGATTTGTACAGAGGCAGTATAATGCTCTCATCATGTGTATCCAGACCTCTTTTAATGCACCCCATGATCCTGTTTGCCTTGGCAGCTGCTGCCTGGCACTGGCTGCTCCAGGTAAGTTTATCATTAACTAGGATCCCCAAGTCCTTCTCCCTGTCAGATTTACCCAGTGGTTTCCCATTCAGTGTGTAATGGTGATATTGATTCCTTCTTCCCATGTGTATAACCGTACATTTATCATTGTTAAACCTCATCTGCCACCTTTCAGCCCAAGTTTCCAACTTATCCAGATCCATTTGTAGCAGAATACTATCTTCTCTTGTATTAACTGCTTTACATAGTTTTGTATCATCTGCAAATATCGATATTTTACTGTGTACACCTTCTACCAGATCATTAATGAATATGTTGAAGAGAACAGGTCCCAAGACCGACCCCTGCGGTACTCCACTGGTCACAGCGACCCAGTTAGATACTATACCATTTATAACCACCCTCTTCTTTCTATCACTAAGCCAGTTACTAACCCATTTACACACATTTTCCCCCAGACCAAGCATTCTCATTTTGTGTACCAACCTCTTGTGCGGCACGGTATCAAACGCTTTGGAAAAATCGAGATATACCACGTCCAATGACTCACCGTGGTCCAGCCTATAGCTTACCTCTTCATAAAAACTGATTAGATTGGTTTGACAGGAGCGATTTCTCATAAACCCATGCTGATATGGAGTTAAACAGTTATTCTCATTGAGATAATCCAGAATAACATCCTTCTGAAACCCTTCAATTATTTTACCAACAATAGAGGTTAGACTTACTGGCCTATAATTTCCAGGTTCACTTTTAGAGCCCTTTTTGAATATTGGCACCACATTTGCTATGCGCCAGTCCTGCGGAACAGACCCTGTCGCTATAGAGTCCCTAAAAATAAGAAATAATGGTTTATCTATTACATTACTTAGTTCTCTTAGTACTCGTGGGTGTATGCCATCCGGACCCGGAGATTTATCTATTTTAATCTTATTTAGCCGGTTTCGCACCTCTTCTTGGGTTAGATTGGTGACCCCTAATATAGGGTTTTCATTGTTTCTTGGGATTTCACCTAGCATTTCATTTTCCACCGTGAATACCGTGGAGAAGAAGGTGTTTAATATGTTAGCTTTTTCCTCGTCATCTACAACCATTCTTTCCTCACTATTGTTTAAGGGGCTTACATTTTCAGTTTTTATTCTTTTACTATTGATATAGTTGAAGAACAGTTTGGGATTAGTTTTACTCTCCTTAGCAATGTGCTTCTCTGTTTCCTTTTTGGCAGCTTTAATTAGTTTTTTAGATAAAGTATTTTTCTCCCTATAGTTTTTTAGAGCTTCAATGGTGCCATCCTGCTTTAGTAGTGCAAATGCTTTCTTTTTACTGTTAATTGCCTGTCTTACTTCTTTGTTTAGCCACATTGGGTTTTTTCTATTTCTAGTCCTTTTATTCCCACAAGGTATAAACCGCTTACAGTGCCTATTTGGGATGTTCTTAAACATTTTCCATTTATTATCTGTATTCTTATTTCTGAGGATATTGTCCCAGTCTACCAGATTAAGGGCATCTCTAAGCTGGTCAAACTTTGCCTTCCTAAAGTTCAGTGTTTTTGTGACTCCCTGACAAGTCCCCCTAGTGAAAGACAGCTGAAACTGTACAATATTGTGGTCGCTATTTCCTAGATGCCCAACCACCTGCAGATTTGTTATTCTGTCTGGTCTATTAGATAGTATTAGGTCTAAAAGTGCTGCTCCTCTGGTTGGATTCTGCATCAATTGTGAAAGATAATTTTTCTTGGTTATTAGCAGAAACCTGTTGCCTTTATGGGTTTCACAGGTTTCTGTTTCCCAGTTAATATCCGGGTAGTTAAAGTCCCCCATAACCAGGACCTCATTATGGGTTGCAGCTTCATCTATCTGCTTTAGAAGTAGACTTTCCATGGTTTCTGTTATATTTGGGGGTTTGTAACAGACCCCAATGAGAATTTTGTTACCATTTTTCCCTCCATGAATTTCGACCCATATGGACTCGACATCCTCATTTCCTTCGCTAATATCCTCCCTTAAAGTGGACTTTAGACAAGACTTTACATAGAGACAAACCCCTCCTCCTCTCCGATTTTTACGATCCTTTCTAAACAGACTGTAACCCTGTAAGTTAACTGCCCAGTCAAATGTCGCAAGTATGTCACCAGAGTCTGGTTGGTTCTCTCTACCAACCCATTCGTCTCGGGATGATATTCAGAGGAGTGATTCAGCTCTATGCTGAGTAAACGGCAGAGCTCTCTCCAAAACCGAGACGCAAACTGGGGACCCCGGTCGCTGACAATTTTATCAGGCATTCCATGTAAGCGGAAAATATGTTTTATGAACAACGCCGCCAAGGCCTGTGCAGAAGGTAACCGTGGAAGCGGCACCAAATGCACCATCTTAGAAAAATGATCAGTGACTACCCAGATAATGGTGCAGCTACGAGACTTGGGTAAGCCCACCACGAAGTCCATAACGACCATCTCCCAGGGCCTGTCTGCCACCGGCATGGGGTAAAGTAACCCAGCAGGCCATTGCCGAGGAGACCGATTCTGGGCGCAGGAAACACACGCCCAAATATAGTCCCCGACGTCACGGGCCATATGCGGCCACCAGTACGTCCTCGCCAAAAGCTCAGATGTCCTCTTGGTTCCAAAATGTCCACTGTTGTGAATTCCGCTCTTGGGCTCCCTCCGGTGGTTGTAAGTGGCACTTTTGTGAGTTCTGCTCTTGGGCTCCCTCCGGTGGTTTTAGGTGGAATGGCTGCTCCTTGGATTTAGCAGTCTGCAGCTGCTTCCACTGATTGTCTTTTCCTTCAGCCAGTGCCACTTGTCAATGGTTCCTGGTTGGATTCACATCTCTGCTTGGATTTCCCTGATATCCTGACCAGTTCAGCAAAGATAAGTTCTTGCTTTGCTCTTTTCTGTCCACATGTAGTGGACTTAATTGTTCTGTACATTCTATGTTTTTTGCCAGCTTCTCAGTATGGATTTATTCAGTTAAGCTGGAAGCTCTGGGAAGCAGATTTACCCTCCACACCTTTAGTCAGGTGTGGAGATTTTTGTAAACTCTGTGTGGATTTTTCTAGTTTTTTAATACTGACCGCACAGTATTCTGTCCTGTTCTATCTATCTAGCTAGACTGGCCTCCTTTGCTACATCCTGGTTTCATTCTGCGTATGTCATTTCCCTCTCCACTCACAGTCATTATTTGTGGGGGGCTGTCTATCCTTTGGGGATTTTCTCTGAGGCAAGATAGCTTTCCTGTTTCTATCTTTAGGGGTAGTTAGTTCTCCGGCTGTGACGAGGTGTTTAGGGAGTGACAGGAACATCCCACGGCTACTGCTAGTGTTGTGTTAAGCTTAGGAACTGCGGTCAGTACAGGTACCACCTCCTTCAGAGCTCGTCCCATGTTGCTCCTAAACCACCAGTTCATAACAGTACAAGTGGCCAAAAATGAATTAAATGCATCTCAAAAGAGGGAAAGAAAAGTTCTGAGCCATTTTTTTTTCTGCACTCTGTTTTGTCTTTTTTTTCCTCTTAATCTCTGGGTGGTTCAGGATTTTGGCACTGGCATGGATGTTCAGGGTTTGTTTTCTCGTGTGGATCAACTTGCTGCAAGAGTACAGAGTATCCAAGATTATGTTGTCCAGACTCCGGCTTTAGAGCCTAAAATTCCTACTCCTGATTTGTTTTTTGGGGACAGATCCAGGTTTTTGAACTTTGAAAATAACTGCAAATTGTTTTTTGCTTTGAAACCCCGTTCCTCTGGTAATCCCATTCAGCAGGTTAAAATTGTCATCTCTCTGCTGCGTATTGACCCTCAGGACTGGGCATTCTCCCTTGAATCAGGGGATCCGGCATTGCTGAATGTAGACACATTTTTTCAAGTGCTCGGATTATTGTATGACGAACCTAATTCTGTGAATCATGCAGAAAAAACCCTGTTGGCCCTGTGTCAAGGTCAGGAAGCGGCAGAATTATACTGCAAGAAATTTAGAAAATGGTCTGTGCTCACTAAATGGAATGAGGATGCTCTGGCTGCAATTTTCAGAAAAGGTCTTTCTGAAGCCCTTAAAGATGTTATGGTGAGCTTCCCTACGCCTGCTGGTTTGAGCGAATGTATGTCTCTAGCCATTCAGATTGATCGGCGTCTGCGCGAGCGCAAAGCTGTGCACCATATGGCAATGTCCTCTGAGCAGAGTCTTGAGCCTATGCAATGTGATAGGATTTTGACTAGAGCAGAACGGCAGGAATTCAGACGTCAGAATAGGCTGTGTTTTTACTGTGGTGATTCTGCTCATGTTATTTCTGATTGCCCTAAGCGTACTAAGAGGGTCGCTAGGTCTGTTACCATCAGTACTGTACAGCCTACATTTCTCTTATCTGTGACCCTGATTTGCTCATTATCGTCCTTTTCTGTCATGGCATTTGTGGATTCAGGCGCTGCCCTGAACTGAATGGACTTGGATTTCGCCAGGCGCTGTGGTTTTTCTTTGCAGCCTTTGCAGAGCCCTATTCCTTTGAGGGGCATTGATGCTACACCATTGGCCAAGGATAAACCTCAGTACTGGATGCAGCTGACCATGTACATGGCTCCAGCACATCAGGAAGATTGCCGTTTTCTGGTGTTGCATAACCTGCATGATGTTGCTGTACTGGGTTTTCCATGGTTACAGGAACATAATCCGGTGCTGGATTGGAAAACAATGTCTGTGACTAGTTGGGGTTGTCAAGGGGAACATAGTGACGTTCCTTTAATGTCAATTTCCTCTTCCCCCTCTTCTGAGGTCCCTGAGTTTTTGTCGGATTTCCAGGATGTATTTGATGAGCCCAACTCCAGTTCCCTTCCTCCACATAGGGACTGTGATTGTGCTATTAACTTGATTCCTGGCTGCAAGTTTACTAAGGGCCGACTTTTCAATCTGTCTGTGCCAGAGCATGCCGCCATGCGGAGTTATGTTAAGGAGTCTTTGGAGAAGGGGCATATTCGGCCATCTTCATCACCATTGGGAGTGGGTTTCTTTTTTGTTGCTAAGAAGGATGGCTCCTTGAGACCCTGTATAGATTATCGTTTTCTTAATAAGATCACGGTCAAATTCCAATACCCCTTGCCTTTGTTTCTGATTTGTTTGCTCGGATTAAGGGGGTTAGTTGGTTTACTAAGATTGACCTTCGAGTGGCATATAATCTTGTTCGTATTAAACAGGGTGACGAATGGAAAACTGCATTTAATACGCCCGAAGGCCATTTTGAATATCTTGTGATGCCTTTCGGGCTTTCTAATGCTCCTTCTGTATTTCAGTCCTTCATGCATGATATTTTCCGTAATTACCTTGATAAATTCATGATTGTGTATTTGGATGATATTTTGATTTTTTCTGATGATTGGGAGTCTCATGTGAAGCAGGTCAGGATGGTATTCCAGATCCTTCGTGATAATGCTTTATTTGTGAAGGGGTCTAAGTGCCTATTCGGAGTTCAGAAGGTCTCTTTTTTGGGTTTTATTTTTTCTCCCTCGTCTATGGAAATGGATCCTGTTAAGGTCCAAGCCATTCATGACTGGGTTCAACCCACATCTGTGAAGAGCCTTCAGAAATTTTTGGGCTTTGCTAATTTCTATCGCCGTTTCATTGCCAACTTTTCCAGTGTGGTTAAGCCGCTTACTGATTTGACGAAGAAAGGCGCTGAAGTGACGAATTGGTCCTCTGTGGCTGTTGAGGCATTTCAGGAGCTTAAACGCCGATTTACTTCTGCCCCTGTGTTGCGTCAGCCGGATGTTTCTCTTCCTTTTCAGGTTGAGGTCGACGCTTCTGAGATTGGGGCAGGGGCCGTTTTGTCTCAGAGGGATTCTGATGGTTCTTTGATGAAACCGTGTGCTTTTTTTTCCAGAAAGTTTTCGCCTGCGGAACGCAATTATGATGTCGGCAATCGGGAGTTGTTGGCTATGAAGTGGGCATTTGAGGAGTGATGACATTGGCTTGAGGGAGCCAAGCACCGCGTTGTAGTCTTGACTGATCATAAGAATCTGATTTACCTCGAGTCGGCCAAGCGGCTGAACCCTAGACAGGCTCGATGGTCCCTGTTTTTCTCCCGTTTTGATTTTGTGGTCTCGTATCTTTCGGGATCTAAGAATGTTAAGGCTGATGCCCTCTCTAGGAGTTTTTTGCCTGATTCTCCTGGAGTCCTTGAGCCGTTTGGCATTCTTAAGGAAGGGGTGATTCTTTCTGCCATCTCCCCTGATTTGCGGCGGGTGCTTCAGGAATTTCAGGCTGATAAACCTGACCGCTGTCCAGTGGGGAAGCTGTTTGTTCCTGATAGATGGACAAGTAAGGTAATTTCTGAGGTTCATTGTTCAGTGTTGGCTGGTCATCCTGGGATTTTTGGTACCAGAGATTTGGTTGCTAGGTCCTTTTGGTGGCCTTCCTTGTCGCGGGATGTGCGTGCTTTTGTGCAGTCCTGTGGGACTTGCGCCCGGGCCAAGCCTTGCTGTTCCCGCGCTAGTGGGTTGCTTTTGCCTTTGCCGGTCCCTGAGAGGCCCTGGACGCATATTTCCATGGATTTTATTTCAGATCTTCCTGTTTCCAAGAAGATGTCTGTTATCTGGGTGGTTTGTGACCGATTCTCGAAAATGGTCCATCTGGTACCTTTGCCTAAGTTGCCTTCCTCCTCAGATTTGGTTCCATTGTTTTTTCAGCATGTGGTTCGTTTGCATGGCATTCCGGAGAATATTGTGTCTGACAGAGGTTCCCAGTTTGTTTCTAGGTTTTGGCGGGCCTTTTGTGCTAGGATGGGCATTGATTTGTCTTTTTCTTCGGCGTTTCATCCTCAGACAAATGGCCAAACTGAGCGAACTAATCAGACCTTGGAAACCTATTTGAGATGCTTTGTGTCTGCTGATCAGGATGATTGGGTGGCTTTCTTGCCGTTGGCCGAGTTTGCCCTTAATAATAGGGCTAGTTCGGCTACTTTGGTTTCACCTTTCTTTTGTAATTTTGGTTTTCATCCTCGTTTTTCTTCGGGGCAGGTTAAGCCTTCTGATTGTCCTGGTGTGGATTCTGTGGTGGACAGGTTACAGCAGATTTGGACTCATGTGGT
Organism: Ranitomeya imitator; assembly: GCF_032444005.1. NCBI lineage: Eukaryota > Metazoa > Chordata > Amphibia > Anura > Dendrobatidae > Ranitomeya > Ranitomeya imitator. The sequence goes on from NC_091282.1 coordinate 388,524,595, forward strand.
AGACAATTTGACGTTGTCTCAGGAAAAGGTTCAACGTTTTGCTAACCGCCGTCGGTGTGTTGGTCCCCGGCTTCGTGTGGGGATTTGGTTTGGTTGTCTTCTCGTCATGTTCCTATGAAGGTTTCTTCCCCTAAGTTTATGCCTCAGTTTATTGGTCCTTGTAAGATTTCTGAAATTATCAATCCGGTGTCTTTTCGTTTGGCCCTTCCAGCCTCTTTTGCCATTCATAATGTTTTCCATAGATCTTTGTTACGGAGATAAGTGGTGCCCGTTGTTCCCTCGGTTGATCCTCCTGCCCCGGTGTTGGTTGAGGGAGAGTTGGAATATGAGGTTGAGAAAATTTTGGATTCTTGTTTTTCGAGGCGGAGGCTTCAGTATCTTGTCAAGTGGAAGGGTTATGGCCAGGAGAATAATTCTTGGGTTGTTGCCTCCGATGTCCATGCCGCCGATTTGGTTCGTGCTTTTCACTTGGCTTGTCCTGATCGGCCTGGGGGCTCTGGTGAGGGTTCAGTGACCCCTCCTCAAGGGGGGCGTACTGTTGTGAATTCCGCTCTTGGGCTCCCTCCGGTGGTTGTAAGTGGCACTTTTGTGAGTTCTGCTCTTGGGCTCCCTCCGGTGGTTTTAAGTGGAATGGCTGCTCCTTGGATTTAGCAGTCTGCAGCTGCTTCCACTGATTGTCTTTCTGCTCGGTTATTTATGCCTGGCTCTTTCCTTCAGCCAGTGCCACTTGTCAATGGTTCCTGGTTGGATTCACATCTCTGCTTGGATTTCCCTGATATCCTGACCAGTTCAGCAAAGATAAGTTCTTGCTTTGCTTTTTTCTGTCCACATGTAGTGGACTTAATTGTTCTGTACATTCTATGTTTTTTGTCCAGCTTGTCAGTATGGATTTATTCAGTTAAGCTGGAAGCTCTGGGAAGCAGATTTACCCTCCACACCTTTAGTCAGGTGTGGAGATTTTTGTAAACTCTGTGTGGATTTTTCTAGTTTTTTAATACTGACCGCACAGTATTCTGTCCTGTTCTATCTATCTAGTTAGACTGGCCTCCTTTGCTACATCCTGGTTTCATTCTACGTATGTCATTTCCCTCTCCACTCACAGTCATTATTTGTGGGGGGCTGTCTATCCTTTGGGGATTTTCTCTGAGGCAAGATAGCTTTCCTGTTTCTATCTTTAGGGGTAGTTAGTTCTCCGGCTGTGACGAGGTGTCTAGGGAGTGACAGGAACATCCCACGGCTACTGCTAGTGTTGTGTTAAGCTTAGGAACTGCGGTCAGTACAGGTACCACCTCCTTCAGAGCTCGTCCCATGTTGCTCCTAAACCACCAGTTCATAACAGTCCACCCACTCTGGACGAGTGAGCCCAAGAGACAACCTCTGGTCGCAAATTCGCTGGTACGAAAGTCTTGCCCGGGGGCACGGACTCTAGCGAAACCGGAGCCACAGTTCCCAAGCTCTCAGAAGGGACAATAAGCCGTGGCTCCTCCTCCAACTCCTCAGATGACACTACGGAGTGGGAGAGAGTGTCGGCACGAATGTTCTTCTCCCCAGAGAGAAAATGGAGAGTAAAATGGAACCGGGAGAAGAACAGGGACCATCTAGCCTGGCGAGAATTCAGCCGCTGGGTCGTCTGTATATATACCAAGTTCTTGTGGTCAGTGAACACTTGGAAGGGAAAGCGAGCTCCCTCCAAGAGGTGTCTCCACTCTGAAAAAGCCAACTTCGTGGCTAGCAACTCCCTGTCCCCGATGGAAAAATTCCTCTCCGCTGGTGTGAAGGTCTTGGAGAAGAAGAAGCAAGGATGCTTCCGACCTTGAGCATCCTTTTGGAAAAGGACTGCTCCAGCACCAACGGATGAGGTATCCACCTCCATGACAAATGGCTTATCTACATCGGGGTGATGTAGGATGGGAGTGCTAGAGAAGTGTGACTTAATCGAGAGAAAGGCCTTTGAGACCTCCTCTGACCACAACTTGGGATTTGCTCCCTTCTTGGTGAAGGCAACCAAGGGAGCTACCAAAGTTGAGAAGTGTGGAATGAACTGGCGATAGTAATTAATGAACCCCATAAAGCGCTGCACCGCTTTAAGAGAATGGGTTCCTGCCAGTCCATCACAGCCTGTAGCTTGGCAGGATCCATAGCCAAACCCTGGGCAGAGATGATATAACCAAGGAAAGGCAAGGACTCCTGCTCAAACACACACTTCTCCAACTTGGCGTAGAGGGAGTTTGCCAGTAAGAGGTCAAAGACTTTGCGAACATCTCTCCGATGGGAGTCAATATCTGGAGAGAAGATGAGAATATCATCCAGATAGACCATGACCGAGGTGGTAAGCATATCCCGGAAAATGTCATTCACAAAGTCTTGGAACATTGCTGGAGCATTACAGAGCCTGAAGGGCTTCACCAGATATTCATAATGCCCATCCCTGGTGTTAAAAGTTGTCTTCCATTCGTCCCCTCACGGATGCGAATCAGGTTGTAGGCACCCCGCAGATCTAATTTTGTAAATACCCTTGCTCCCCATAGCCTATCAAAAAGCTCAGATATCAGGGGTAATGGGTACTTGTTCTTAATGGTGATGGTGTTAAGACCCCTGTAGTCTATGCATGGACGTAAGTCTCCAGTCTTCTTCTGTACAAAGAAGAACCCAGCCCCTGCAGGTGACACTGACTTCCTAATGAATTCTCCAGATTCTCTTGGATGTACTGAGACATTGCCTCCGTATCCGGGAGAGATAACGGATAGACTCGACCCTGGGGAGGCTCAGCACCAGGCAAGAGGTCAATAGGACAGTCATAGGGGCGGTGAGGCAGAAGGGTCTCCGCAGCAAATTTGGAGAACACGTCTGCATAGGGCCAATAGTGTTTGGGGAGAGAGGATAGATCTGCGGGTACCTGTGTTGTAGCAACCTGAACACACTCCCTCTGACATCTACCCTCGCAGGACTTACTCCATCCCAAAATTCTTCCTGAGGACCACTCTATATGAGGAGAATGATAGCGTAGCCATGGTATCCCCAACAGGACCTCATCAATTCCCTCAGGAATGACTAATAGGGAGATAATCTCCTGATGTGATGGAGACACAGAAAGCATGATAGGAATGGTTTGGTGGGTAATCTGTGAGGGTAGTGTCGACCCATTCACCACTCAAACGGTCACTGGTTTGGCAAGCATAACCAGGGGTATTGCGTGACGCTGGGCGAAAGCGGATGACATAAAATTTCCCTCTGCCCCAGAGTCCACGCATAGCTCTACCATGAGAGTGGATGGGCCTAAAGTAATTGTCCCCTTGAAGGACAACTTTGAGGCAAACGTCACCGTGTCTAGTGTACCTCCTCCAACTGCCACTAGACGCTGACGTTTCCCCAACCGCTGAGGAAACTTGGAGGCAAGATGTCCTGACTGCCGGTAAACATGACAAACCTTATGTGCATGAGCGGACTGGGACTCGGACGCCTGGACTGGAGATTCCAGAGGTCTGGCGAAGGTGGGAGCAAGCTGAAACCTCTGCCTACACTGGGCTCGCTCCAACCTTCGCTCGTGAAAACGAAGGTCGATGCGGGTAGATATAGAAATGAGCTCCTCCAGTGTGGCGGGAATCTCCCTGGTGGCCAAGGCGTCCTTCACATGGTCTGCCAGTCCTTTCCAAAATACAGGAATGAGGGTTTTATCTGGCCATTCCAACTCAGACGCTAATGTCCGGAAAAGAACAGCAAAATAGCTGACCATGATTGAACCCTGAGTCAAAGCCAGCAGTCGGAGCGCTGTATCATGGGTGACTTGAGGTCCTACAAAGACCTGTTTCAGAGTGTCCAGAAACCGAGGAACACTCCGCACCACATGATTGTTGCGCTCCCACAGCGGCGTAGCCTACTCCAATGCCCTGTACAACAAGAGAGATATTATGAATCCTACCTTTGCTTGCTCTGTGGGAAAACGTGCAGCCAGAAGCTCGAGGTGTATACCACACTGGCTCACGAAACCCCTACAGGACTTACTGTCCCCAGAGTATTTCTCAGGCAAAGGGAGGTGAGATAGGGTCAGAACAGTGGTGGCAGTGGGTAAAGCTGCTGCAGCCACGCTAGCAGCCTGAACAGCAATTGCGGTAACATCCACCGCTGAGGTTGCACGCCCAGGAGACGCCAACAGGCCCTCCAGCAGCTGGATGTACCCCTGCAATCGCTGTTCATCCACCATTACTTAGCCAGATCCTGGTGCTAGTATTCTGTTAGGGTTGGCGGAACGCACCGAATATATATATTAAGTGAGATTGGTGGATTCGCAACCTGGGATCCACCGTGCAGGAAAGAACCTGCTGCTAAGTTAACGGCGGCACTATATGGCGGTATGAACCAGCTCTGTTAGCTTCACAGAGCAGCCGAGAAGGCAAGGCTCTGTGCCCTGTTAGACTTTCACAGAGGCACAGGCTAACTACCCAAATGAGAGCAGTCAGTGGTCATGCATGCACACAAAACTCCTCGCCGGAGATGCCAGCATTCTAGGGGCTTATTTCAGCCGGGTCCCTGAACACACATAACACAATCTCCTCGCCGGAGGTGCGAGCATTCTAAGAGCTTATTTCAGCCGGGTCCCTGAACACATACGAACACATGACCACACTGGCGCAAAGCACATAACATAAGAAGACACTAGCGCACGGCCGTGTGGCCATGCGAGCCTTAAAGAGCTGCAGCACGTACAGGACCTTTCAAAGAAGGACCAATGGTGTTGCTGCAGTACCTGAGCATGTGACCCTAGATCTCCACTGAGAGATCTTGCCCTGGGCATGCTCAATGTGTGCAAAGTAGGACTTTGTTTTGGCACCTACAGGACCTTCCAAGAAGGACCAATGGAAGTTGCTGCAGTACCTGAGCATGTGACCCTAGATCTCCACTGAGAGATCTTGCCCTGGGCATGCTCAGTGTGTGCAAAGCAGGACTTAGTCCCAGAAAAGCCAGCTCGCCGCAGATCAGTGCAGGGTACAATAGCACAGCCTGGAGAGGCAGCAGTAACCCTTTGCACAGAATCAGTCTCAGTGAGACGCTGGGAGCGATGTCTCCGCTATGCCGGCTCCATTGCAGCCGATGCAGATTGGGAGACCGCAGCAGACACGGATCGAGATTCCCCCTGTGCAGCAGAGGAAACTCGACTCCTAACAATAAGTTATGCAGAAAAAAGCGCTGTGATCTTTGTAGCAAATAGCTCTCAACTTGGCCCCTATCATCTAGACAATGACACAATTGGGTAATGATGATCACCCCCACCTCATTGTAGATGGTAAGCTCTGAAGAGCAGGGTCATCATTAGTTTTGCTTTAATTGTTTGATTATCTTAACCCCTTAATGATTGGGCCAATTTTTTTTAAATCTTACCAGTGTCACTTCATGTGCTAATAACTCTGGAATACTTCAACAAATCCCAGTGATTTTGAGAATGTTTTCTCATGTCACATTATAATTGATAATGGTAATTTTAGATCAATATGTTTTGCGCTTATTTATAAAAAAAAATATCAAAAAGTTCTCAAAAATGTAAAAATATCAATTTTCAAACTTTGAATGATTTTCCCTTTAAGGGCAGAGACAGGCTGCTGTATTTCTCATGGGAGAATCGCATCGTAAACCTTGTACTGGCTGTTGGCTCTCCTGACCTGAGCTTGACAGCTGTATAGTAATCCATCACGCTGTCTTGCTTAGGTCAGGAGCGGTCCCAGGCCAGTCCGTGCACTGCTATGCGACATTTCCTTCATGTCATTTTATTTTGTTTACATTTTAGACGGTTAAAAAATGTAGCTGTAATTTTTCATTTTTTCTAGGAAATGTTCAAAATTCACTCTTTTAGGGACCTATCCAGGTTTGAAGTGACTTTGAGGGTCTTACAGAGGGTACAGAAAGTATTCAGACCCCTTTAAATAGTTCACTCTTTGTTTCATTGCAGCCATTTGATAAATTCAAAAATGTTTATTTTTTTCCATTAATGTACACTCTGTCTGCACCCCTTCTTTACTTGAAGACAAGTGGAACTCAGCATGTCCACATGGATTTTTCCTCTCTGAACCCTGTTCACACAGGTAATATACAGATGATCAGGTTTTTAAATACATCAGACAGGGATTGCATACATCAGTTAGGACTGCTCTGATATGGGTATACCTTGACGTTTGGTGGAGCAGCTTAGTATACATTTTTGCAAAAAACGTATCAACCAAATACCCTGTTTTTTAGATCTTTTTATTAGCACTTGCGGATTACTGTGATTTTTTTAAACTGAGTGTTTTTGGTTCTACTATGCTCTTTTGTGTCTTCAAGTTTCTTGGTGGTGTGTGAACATTTTCCTACAGACTTGTTCACTGTGCAAGTAGCCCATGTGTTCCTGACCCCTTCTTGACTGAAAAAAACAGAAATGTAGAAATGCTTGCAAATTTATAAAAAATTAAAAACTGAAATCTCACATGGTCATAAGTATTCAGACCCTTTACTCAGTATTGAGCAGAAGCAATACATATACTGTAACCACCAAAAGTGATACCAATTTAAAAACAAGTCCCCCTGACATATTGGAAACTGCTGTCAGGTAGTTTATTAACCCTTCAAGTGATTTTCAGGAATAAATGTGACATGACAGGAATGAAAAATTGTATTTTTACCACCTAAATGTCACTAACTTCTGAAATAGCCATTGTAGCCGAGAAACTCTAAGGTCGCTATTTGGCCGATAATCATCATGGCAAACATCAGGACAACAAAATCATGATCTCTCGGTGCCAATGAGGTAAAGTAGGAAGCCACAACACTCTGTTAACCATTTATATGATGTAATCACTTTTTACAGCAGAATTAAGGGGTTAAGTAGATATGGATGGTGTCAACGGAATATGTTTGCGATATGTATACATAAAGGTTATTATTAGCAGTAGCTTGAAGATGGTGAAGTTCAAGTTGTTAGCTTTGCTATGTGTAGGAGGAAATAATCTTTTATGTGAGCACAACTGCACAAATGAGGGCTTACTGCTGTGCTGACACAGGGTAGAGTAGTGTGAACCCGACAAGCTGCTAGACTGTGAGAGAGGTGCAGGCAGATATGTAGCAGTGGATTGAGAAAGATGGGGTGTGCTTGGTATGTAATATCAGTCAAAAACAGCAGGCATGTCCACTTCCGTATCAGCTGACATGTCCACTTCCATATCAGCACCGGCCGTAAAGCAGAACGGTGATGTCACCGCTGTGCTCTGCTTTACGGCCGGCCGGCTCTGACACAGGATGTAGGAGGAGTGCAGGGAAGCGGACGTCGGGGACGTGACAGGCACCGGAATGTGAGTATGTGTTTTTTTATTTTACATTTACAATGGTAACCAGGGTAAACATCGGGTTACTAAGCGCGGCCCTGCGCTTAGTAACCCGATATTTACCCTGGTTACCAGTGAACACATCGCTGGATCGGCGTCACACACGCCGATTCAGCGATGTTAGCAAGAGATCCAAAATAAAGTTCCAGACTTTCAGCTCCGACCAGCGATGTCACAGCAGGATCCAGATCGCTGCTGCATGTCAAACACAATGATATCGCTTTCCAGGACGCTGCAACGTCACGGATCGCTATAGTTATCGTTGTAATGTTGTTCAGTGTGAAGGTACCTTAAGTGAAGTCCGATTTTTTTTTTAGAAAAAATAATAATCGTAGTTAGTGCAGTGTAGTTTTAGGCTCAGCAAAGTATCGTAGCCAGTGTCAGTGTTTGACGTCCCCTTTCCCATCCCCCCTCCCTGTTCCAGTACTCCCCTCCCTCTCCTCCCTCCAATTGATTTTTTGTGCATTTTTTTGCGCTTTTTTTCCTGTGCGTGGCGTCCCGCGCAGAGCATTCATGCTCTTTCTGTGTCCGCAGCGCTTTGATCAGTATCGCTGCTGATCAGAGACTGCGCCACAGGAATTTTTCTTTTTTAGTTAGTTAGTCTAGCGGACTTCGCAGTCTAAGTGACATCCGATTTTTTTTAGAAAAAAATAATAATCGTAGTTAGTATAGTGTAGTTTTAGACGTAGCAAAATAGCGCAGCCGGCGTCAATGTTTGGTGACTCCCCATGTCCAATTGAATTTTTAGCGCTTTTTTGCGCTTTTTTCCTGTGCGCGTCGTACCGCGCAGAGCATTCGTGCTCTTCCTGTGTCCGCAGCGCTTTGATCAGTATCGCTGCTGATCAGAGACTGCGCCACGGGAATTTTTCTTTTTTAGCTAGTTAGTGTAGTGTAGTGTAGTGTGTAGTGATGTCCTAGTTGTTTTAGAAAAAAATAATAGTAGTTAGTACAGCATAGTTTTAGACATAGCAAGGTAGCGTAGTTGGCGTCACATTGTTAATGACGACCGATCTTCTTTTAGAGAAAAAAAAAATTGTACAGCGTAGTTTTAGTGTAGCTTGTTAGTACAGCCGGCATCACAGCATTAGTGACGACCGATCTTGTTTTAGAAAAAAAAAGTACAGAGTAGTTTTATAGGTGGGGAGGTATCTTTTTTTTTCTTGCATAAAAAGTGCATTAGGGGAGCGTACGTCACATTGTTGGTGACGTCCTTTTTTCTTTTGTGAAAAAAAAGAATTAGTTGCGTCGATTAACTTTTTAGCGAGTGCATTAGGGGAGCGTACGTCACATTGTTGGTGACTAGTAGGGTTGAGCGACCTTGACCTTTTTAGAGTCGAGTCGTGTTTCGCGAAACCCGACTATCTTAGAAGTCGAGTCGAGTGGAATCGGACCGATTATCGCGAAAAGTCGGGTATCGCCCGAAACACGAAACCCAATGCAAGTCAATGGGGGAGCATAGTCTGCAGTGAGTGGAGGCCAGGAAAACACCTACACTGCCCATTTTAATGGCAAAAACATCCATTCTTTTTACTGAAGCTTGTCAATCGTAATTTAGCTTATAATAATTGGAAGGCATTTGAAATTGGGGGTCATTTGGCTAAAGTTGTGGGGGGTAGGGCTGGTTCAAGTAATTAGTGGGCCCAGGAAATCTGGAACGCGTCACGGCAGTGGAGCAGGGAGAGGAAAGTATTTCAACTTTGCAAGTGCTGTGATCCTGAGCAAGCAGGGGGGTCCCACTCGTTGGCACTGGCACTGGCACAGGGCCCCTCAAAGTACAGCGGTGTGTTTGCACGGCGGGGGCGCCTCCCACCGGCAGCAACACTTTTGCGTACTATGAGAGGCCCTGTGCCAGTGACGTCGCCAACTAGTATTCCTCCTCCCACCTGATGAAGGAACCTGCACTTTCATCTGCACCTTCCTCTTTGTCCCCGTGTAAGGTGGTATGGTATGCGGGAAGAGGAACCTGACTTTCAGCAGGGTCACAATCTTGCTGTGTAGCGTGCACGGGGAATTTAGCGTTATGGGTCAATGTACCAGCAGACTCATCTATCACTGGCTGGGCAATGGGCAGGATGAGGAGGAAACACAGATATAGGCCCAAAGAATAAAGTGGGCTAAATGCAGTTCAAAATTGGTAACACAGGACTAACCAGGGGGCATTGCAGTGGAGGACAACTGGAATGAGAGGCTGACACAGAGAGTAGGCCCAAATCAGTAAGTAGTCGAAATGCAGTTCAAAATTGGCAACCGTAGTAAACAGGCGGCACAGCTTTGTTCAGTGGAGGAGAACAGCAAGGAGTGGCAGACACCGATAGTAGGCCCCAACCCAACTAGTAGGCCAAATGCAGTCTAACATTAACAACTACTTAACGAGAGCCTGAAAATGGAATTTCAGGACAGGAAACCAGGAGAACAGCAAGGAGTGGCAGACACCGATAGTAGGCCCCAACCCAACTAGTACGCCAAATGCAGTTGTTCCATTTAACCACAATTTAATGAGAGCCTGAACATAGAAGCTCAGGAAAGGCAACCTGGAGAACACCTTGTAGTGTAACACACCATCTCTCTACACCCCATACCCAATTTGTAGGCCTAATGCAGTGTAGTTTCCAACAACTACTAAACGAGAGCAGGAAGATCGAAGCAATGGCGAGGAAACCTGGGGAACACCTTGGAGTGGAACACACCATCTCTCTACACCCCATACCCAATTTGTACACCTAATGCACTGTAGTTTCCAACAACTACTAAATGAGAGCATTAAGATCGCAGCAATGGCGAGGAAACCTGGGGAACACCTTGGAGTGGAACACACCATCTCTCTACACCCCATACCCAATTTGTAGGCCTAATGCAGTGTAGTTTCCAACAACTACTAAACGAGAGTCGGAAGACCGAAACAATGTGGATGAAACCTGGGGAACACCTTGGAGTGTAACACACCATCTCTCTACGCCCCATACCCAATTTGTAGGCCTAATGCACTGTAGTTTCCAACAACTACTAAACGAGAGCAGGAAGATCAAAGCAATGGCGAGGAAACCTGGGGAGCACCTTGGAGTGGAACACACCATCTCTCTACACCCCATACCCAATTTGTAGGCCTAATGCACTGTAGTTTCCAACAACTACTAAACGAGAGCATTAAGATCGCAGCAATGGCGAGGAAACCTGGGGAACACCTTGGAGTGGAACACACCATCTCTACACCCCAGACCCAACTTGTAGGCTGAATGCAGTGTTGTTTTCAACAACTACTTAAGAAGAGCCTGAAGATCAAAGCTCAGAAAAGGCAACCCGGGGAACACCTTGGAGCGGCAGACACTGGTAGTAGGCTGTAAACCCCAAATTTTGGTCAATGGAGTTTATGAAATGTTCCAGGGGTACACAGGCAGCATTGGTGTGGTAAGCGGAGGACAATTTATATTTGGGACTGCAGACAGACTTTGTAGGCTGTCCCCTGTGGACCATGCATCCACAACATTAACCCAGTGTGCCATAATAGACATCTAACCTTTCGTGGACATGCCTACTGGTCCATGCATCTGTTGTCAGGTGCACCTTTCTACTATTAGATAGCCAGAGAGCATGGACAATGCAGATTTTTACATGATGCTGTAGTGCTGGGATGGCATTTCTCGCAAAAGAAGTGACGACTGGGTAGCTCTTACCATGGTACAGCGTAGTCCATCTGGGCTTTATAATTGTAAAATAGAGAATAAAAATTGGCTGTATGCACTTTAAAATAGGTTACAGGGGTACACGGGCGGCAGTGGTCTGGTCAGTGTAGTTGTAGTAGAAAGAAGGGACCGCAGACAGGCTTCGAAGGCCTAACATAACAAATTGGACAGGCTGTAGGCAATTTTACATTGGTTCCAGGGGTACACGGGCAGCAGTACAATGGTCAGTGGAGGCCAAGTGGAAGGAGGGACCGCAGACAGGCTTCGAAGGCCTAACATAAAAAAATAGGGCTGTTGGCAATTTACAATTGGTTCCAGGGGTACACGGGCAGCAGTACAATGGTCAGTGGAGGCCTAGTGGAAGGAGGGACCGCAGACAGGCTTCGAAGGCCTAACATAACAAAAATAGGGGTGCAGGCAATTTAACATTGGTTCCAGGGGTACACAGGCAGCAGTGGTCTGGTCAGTGTAGTAGTAGTAGAAAGAAGGGACTGCAGACAGGCTTCGAAGGCCTAACATAACAAAATTGGGCTGTTGGCAATTTAAAATTGGTTCCAGGGGTACACGGGCAGCAGTACAATGGTCAGTGGAGGCCTAGTGGAAGGAGGGACCGCAGACAGGCTTCGAAGGCCTAACATAACAAAAATAGGGGTGCAGGCAATTTAACATTGGTTCCAGGGGTACACGGGCAGCAGTGGTCTGGTCAGTGTAGTAGTAGTAGAAAGAAGGGACTGCAGACAGGCTTCGAAGGCCTAACATAACAAAATTGGGCTGTTGGCAATTTAAAATTGGTTCCAGGGGTACACGGGCAGCAGTACAATGGTCAGTGGAGGACTAGTGGAAGGAGGGACCGCAGACAGGCTTCGAAGGCCTAACATAACAAAAATAGGGGTGCAGGCAATTTAACATTGGTTCCAGGGGTACACGGGCAGCAGTGGTCTGGTCAGTGTAGTACTAGAAGAAAGAAGGGACTGCAGACAGGCTTCGAAGGCCTAACATAACAAAATTGGGCTGTTGGCTGTTGTGAATTCTGTGGCTTAGCTCCCTCCTGTGGTCACAAGTGGTACTTCGGCTGATTCTCTCTGGGAGCTTCCGTTTGTGGAGGAAACTGGTACTGCTGCTTCTGAGTTTCCTTCCTCAGGTGATCTGGTGAGGTCGTTAGGTGCTTCTCTACTTAACCCCACCTAATGCTTTGATTCATGCTTCCTGTCAATGTTCCAGTGTTGGACTTGTGTTTCTCTGGATCATTCCTGTGGCCTGCTGCTCTGCATAGCTAAGTGCTTCTTTGCTATTTGTTGCTATTTTTTCTGTCCAGCTTGTCTATTTGTTTTGCTGGAAGCTCTGGGACGCAAAGGGTGTACCTCCGTGCCATTAGTTCGGTACGGAGGGTCTTTTTGCCCCTTTGCGTGGTTTTCTTTAGGGTTTTGTGTAGACCGCAAAGTTATCTTTCCTATCCTCGTTCTGTCTAGAATATCGGGCCTCACTTTGCTGAATCTATTTCATCCCTACGTTTGTCTTTTCATCTTACTCACAGTCATTATATGTGGGGGGCTGCCTTTTCCTTTGGGGTATTTCTCTGAGGCAAGGTAGGCTTATTTTTTCTATCTTCAGGCTAGTTAGTTTCTCAGGCTGTGCCGAGTTGCATAGGGAGCGTTAGGCGCAATCCACGGCTGCCTCTAGTTGTGTTTGGAGAGGATCAGGGATTGCGGTCTGCAGAGTTCCCACGTCTCAGAGCTCGTTCTATTATTTTGGGTTATTGTCAGATCACTGTACGGTCATTTTGAGTATCTGGTGATGCCATTCGGACTTGCCAATGCTCCATCAGTGTTTCAGTCCTTTATGCATGACATCTTCCGAGAGTACCTGGATAAATTCCTGATTGTGTACTTGGATGACATTTTGGTCTTCTCGGATGATTGGGAGTCTCATGTGAAACAGGTCAGAATGGTTTTTCAGGTCCTGCGTGCTAATTCTTTGTTTGTGAAGGGATCAAAGTGTCTCTTTGGTGTGCAGAAGGTTTCATTTTTGGGGTTCATCTTTTCCCCTTCTACTATCGAGATGGATCCTGTTAAGGTCCAAGCCATCCATGATTGGACTCAGCCGACATCTCTGAAAAGTCTGCAAAAGTTCCTGGGCTTTGCTAATTTTTATCGTCGCTTCATCTGCAATTTTTCTAGTATTGCCAAACCATTGACCGATTTGACCAAGAAGGGTGCTGATTTGGTCAATTGGTCTTCTGCTGCTGTGGAAGCTTTTCAAGAGTTGAAGCGTCGTTTTTCTTCTGCCCCTGTGTTGTGTCAACCTGATGTTTCTCTTCCGTTCCAGGTCGAGGTTGATGCTTCTGAGATTGGAGCAGGGGCTGTTTTGTCGCAGAGAGGTTCTGATTGTTCAGTGATGAAACCATGCGCTTTTTTTTCCAGGAAGTTTTCGCCTGCTGAGCGGAATTATGATGTGGGCAACCGAGAGTTGCTGGCCATGAAGTGGGCATTCGAGGAGTGGTGTCATTGGCTTGAAGGAGCTAAGCATCGCATGGTGGTATTGATTGATCATAAGAACCTGACTTATCTCGAGTCTGCTAAGCGTTTGAATCCTAGACAGGCTCGTTGGTCGCTGTTTTTCGCCCGTTTTGACTTTGTGATTTCGTACCTTCCGGGCTCTAAAAATGTGAAGGCGGATGCTCTGTCTAGGAGTTTTGTGCCCGACTCTCCGGGTTTATCTGAGCCGGCGGGTATCCTCAAGGAAGGAGTAATTGTGTCTGCCATCTCCCCTGATTTGCGGCGGGTGCTGCAAAAATTTCAGGCTAATAAACCTGATCGTTGTCCAGCGGAGAAACTGTTTGTCCCGGATAGGTGGACAAATAAAGTGATCTCTGAGGTTCATTGTTCGGTGTTGGCTGGTCATCCTGGAATCTTTGGTACCAGAGAGTTAGTGGCTAGATCCTTTTGGTGGCCATCTCTGTCGCGGGATGTGCATTCTTTTGTGCAGTCCTGTGGGATTTGTGCTCGGGCTAAGCCCTGCTGTTCTCGTGCCAGTGGGTTGCTTTTGCCCTTGCCGGTCCCGAAGAGACCTTGGACACATATCTCTATGGATTTTATTTCAGATTTTCCCGTCTCTCAAAAGATGTCAGTCATTTGGGTGGTCTGTGATCGCTTTTCTAAGATGGTCCATCTGGTACCCTTGTCCAAGTTGCCTTCCTCCTCTGATTTGGTGCCATTGTTCTTCCAGCATGTGGTTCGTTTGCATGGCATTCCAGAGAATATCGTTTCTGACAGAGGTTCCCAGTTTGTTTCGAGGTTTTGGCGAGCCTTTTGTGGTAAGATGGGCATTGACTTGTCTTTTTCCTCGGCTTTTCATCCTCAGACTAATGGCCAGACCGAACTAACCAATCAGACCTTGGAAACCTATCTGAGATGCTTTGTTTCTGCCGATCAGGATGACTGGGTGTCCTTTTTGCCTTTGGCTGAGTTCGCCCTTAATAATCGGGCCAGCTCGGCTACCTTGGTTTCGCCATTTTTCTGCAGTTCTGGGTTCCATCCTCGTTTCTCTTCAGGACAGGTTGAGTCTTCGGACTGTCCTGGTGTGGATACTGTGGTGGATGGGTTGCAGCAGATTTGGACTCATGTGGTGGACAATTTGACCTTGTCCCAGGAGAAGGCTCAACGTTTCGCTAATCGCAGACGCCGTGTGGGTCCCCGACTTCGTGTTGGGGATCTGGTTTGGTTATCTTCTCATCATATTCCTATGAAGGTTTCCTCTCCGAAGTTTAAACCTCGTTTCATTGGTCCTTATAGGATTTCTGAGGTTATTAATCCTGTGTCTTTTCGTCTGACCCTCCCAGATTCTTTTTTCATACATAACGTCTTCCATAGGTCATTGTTGCGGAGATACGTGGCACCTATGGTTCCATCTGTTGACCCTCCTGCCCCGGTTTTGGTGGAGGGGGAATTGGAGCATATTGTGGAGAAGATTTTGGATTCTCGTGTTTCAAGACGGAAACTCCAGTATCTGGTTAAATGGAAGGGTTATGCTCAGGATGATAATTCCTGGGTTTTTGCCTCTGATGTCCATGCTCCCAATCTTGTTCGTGAGCCTTTCATGTGGCTCATCCTGGTCGGCCTGGAGGCTCTGGTGAGGGTTCGGTGACCCCTCCTCAAGGGGGGGTACTGTTGTGAATTCTGTGGCAGAGCTCCCTCCTGTGGTCACAAGTGGTACTTCGGCTGATTCTCTCTGGGAGCTTCCGTTTGTGGAGGAAACTGGTACTGCTGCTTCTGAGTTTCCTTCCTCAGGTGATCTGGTGAGGTCGTTAGGTGCTTCTCTACTTAACCCCACCTAATGCTTTGATTCATGCTTCCTGTCAATGTTCCAGTGTTGGACTTGTGTTTCTCTGGATCATTCCTGTGGCCTGCTGCTCTGCATAGCTAAGTGCTTCTTTGCTATTTGTTGCTATTTTTTCTGTCCAGCTTGTCTATTTGTTTTGCTAAAAGCTCTGGGACGCAAAGGGTGTACCTCCGTGCCGTTAGTTCGGTACGGAGGGTCTTTTTGCCCCTTTGCGTGGTTTTCTTTAGGGTTTTGTGTAGACCGCAAAGTTATCTTTCCTATCCTCGTTCTGTCTAGAATATCGGGCCTCACTTTCCTGAATCTATTTCATCCCTACGTTTGTCTTTTCATCTTACTCACAGTCATTATATGTGGGGGGCTGCCTTTTCCTTTGGGGTATTTCTCTGAGGCAAGGTAGGCTTATTTTTTCTATCTTCAGGCTAGTTAGTTTCTCAGGCTGTGCCGAGTTGCATAGGGAGCGTTAGGCGCAATCCACGGCTGCCTCTAGTTGTGTTTGGAGAGGATCAGGGATTGCGGTCTGCAGAGTTCCCACGTCTCAGAGCTCGTTCTATTATTTTGGGTTATTGTCAGATCACTGTATGTGCTCTGACCTCCATGTCCATTGTGATACTGAATTGCCTTTCATAACAGTTGGCAATTTAAAATTGGTTCCAGGGGTACACGGGCAGCAGTACAATGGTCAGTGGAGGCCTAGTGGAAGGAGGGACCGCAGACAGGCTTCGAAGGCCTAACATAACAAAAATAGGGGTGCAGGCAATTTAACATTGGTCCCAGGGGTACACGGGCAGCAGTGGTCTGGTCAGTGTAGTAGTAGTAGAAAGAAGGGACTGCAGACAGGCTTCGAAGGCCTAACATAACAAAATTGGGCTGTTGGCAATTTAAAATTGGTTCCAGGGGTACACGGGCAGCAGTACAATGGTCAGTGGAGGCCTAGTGGAAGGAGGGACCGCAGACAGGCTTCGAAGGCCTAACATAACAAAAATAGGGGTGCAGGCAATTTAACATTGGTTCCAGGGGTACACGGGCAGCAGTGGTCTGGTCAGTGTAGTAGTAGTAGAAAGAAGGGACTGCAGACAGGCTTCGAAGGCCTAACATAACAAAATTGGGCTGTTGGCAATTTAAAATTGGTTCCAGGGGTACACGGGCAGCAGTACAATGGTCAGTGGAGGCCTAGTGGAAGGAGGGACCGCAGACAGGCTTCGAAGGCCTAACATAACAAAAATAGGGGTGCAGACAATTTAACATTGGTTCCAGGGGTACACGGGCAGCAGTGGTCTGGTCAGTGTAGTAGTAGTAGAAAGAAGGGACTGCAGACAGGCTTCGAAGGCCTAACATAACAAAATTGGGCTGTTGGCAATTTAAAATTGGTTCCAGGGGTACACGGGCAGCAGTACAATGGTCAGTGGAGGCCTAGTGGAAGGAGGGACCGCAGACAGGCTTCGAAGGCCTAACATAACAAAAATGTCAATACAATGGTATTGTCAGTGCCAGGCATTGAAGGATGTCAGCGCATAGACTAAACATTGGTGGAGCTGTGAGAGATAATTTTGCAAGTGGTAGAGCACTGTTTGAGCTGGGGGGGGGGAACTGTCTTGTGGCCGGCGGTACAGGCCCAGGGCCCCTCATATTACAACAGTGTGTCTGACGTTGGGTGCGCACCACCACCGCCAGAGACACTTTATTGTACTATGAGGGACCCAGTGGCAGTGCCGTCGACCAAAAGCGGGCACACTCACCTCTTCAGAAAAAAAACAGCACTCTCACGGGTGCTGGCGCCAAGTGGCGATACCACGGCCCCGTGTGGGAAGTTTGGCCATTTAGGGAGGTGTAAACATGTCGTATGCTGGACAATCAGGTGCAGCAAATTACGATATTGGAAAAGTCATTCATAATAGTCCACAGGCAAGACCTTTTCATAGGAAAGCTAGGTGTCAGCCGGGCAAGGTGGGGCAAAAGATTTCGAAATCCAGTTGTGGTTCATTTTAAAGAAGGTTAGATCATCTACATTTTGGGTAGCCAGACGAGTCCTTTTTTCTGTTAGTATTGAACCTGCAGCACTGAATACTCTTTCTGATAGGACACTAGCTGCCGGGCAAGCAAGCTCCTGCAATGCATATTCTGCCAATTCTGGCCAGGTGTCTAATTTGGATGCCCAGTAATCAAATGGGAATGACGGTTGAGGGAGAACGTCGATAAGGGATGAAAAATAGTTTGTAACCATACTGGACAAATGTTGTCTCCTGTCACTTTGAATTGATGCTGCAGTACCTGTCCTGTCTGCGGTCATAGCAAAATCACTCCACAACCTGGTCAGAAAACCCCTCTGGCCAACGCCACTTCTGATTTCTGCCCCTCTAACACCTCTGGTCTGCTGGCCCCTGCAGCTCGTGTGAGAACGATCACGGGCGCTGTGTGCAGGGAATGCCAGAAGCAAACGGTCAACAAGAGTTGATTGTTTGGTTGCTAATATTAGTTCCAAGTTCTCATGTGGCATTATATTTTGCAATTTGCCTTTATAGTGAGGATCAAGGAGGCAGGCCAACCAGTAATCGTCATCGTTCATCATTTTAGTAATGCGTGTGTCCCTTTTGAGGATACGTAAGGCATAATCCGCCATGTGGGCCAAAGTTCCAGTTCTCAAATCTGCGGTTGTGCTTGGTTGAGGGGCAGTTTCAGGCAAATCCACGTCACTTGTGTCCCTCAAAAAACCAGAACCCGGCCTTGCCGCGCCAACAATTTCCAGTGGCCCCGGAAAAGCTTCCTCATTAAAAATATAATCATCCCCATCATCCTCCTCGTCCTCCTCCTCCTCTTCGCCCGCTACCTCGTCCTGTACACTGCCCTGGCCAGACAATGGCTGACTGTCATCAAGGCTTTCCTCTTCCTCAGCTGCAGACACCTGATCCTTTATGTGCGTCAAACTTTGCATCAGCAGACGCATTAGGGGGATGCTCATGCTTATTATGGCGTTGTCTGCACTAACCAGCCGTGTGCATTCCTCAAAACACTGAAGGACTTGACACATGTCTTGAATCTTCGACCACTGCACACCTGACAACTCCATGTCTGCCATCCTACTGCCTGCCCGTGTATGTGTATCCTCCCACAAAAACATAACAGCCCGCCTCTGTTCGCACAGTCTCTGAAGCATGTGCAGTGTTGAGTTCCACCTTGTTGCAACGTCTATGATTAGGCGATGCTGGGGAAGGTTCAAAGAACGCTGATAGGTCTGCATACGGCTGGAGTGTACGGGCGAACGGCGGATATGTGAGCAAAGTCCACGCACTTTGAGGAGCAGGTCAGATAACCCCGGATAACTTTTCAGGAAGCACTGCACCACCAGGTTTAAGGTGTGAGCCAGGCAAGGAATGTGTTTCAGTTGGGAAAGGGAGATGGCAGCCATGAAATTCCTTCCGTTATCACTCACTACCTTGCCTGCCTCAAGATCTACAGTGACCAGCCACGACTGCGTTTCTTTCTGCAAGAACTCGGACAGAACTTCCGTGGTGTGTCCGTTGTCGCCCAAACACTTCATAGCCAATACAGCCTGCTGACGTTTGCCAGTAGCTGCCCCATAATGGGAGACCTGGTGTGCAACAGTGGCAGCTGCGGATGGAGTGGTTGTGCGACTGCGGTCTGTGGACGAGCTCTCGCTTCTGCAGGAGGACGAAGAGGAGGAGGAGGGGGTGCGAACGGCTACAGCCAACTGATTCCTAGACCGTGGGCTAGGCAGAACTGTCCCAAAATTGCTGTCCCCTGTGGACCCTGCATCCACAACATTCACCCAGTGTGCCTTGATGGACACGTAACGTCCCTGGCCATGCCTACTGGTCCATGCATCTGTTGTCAGGTGCACCTTTGTGCTCACAGATTGCCTGAGTGCATGGACGATGCGCTCTTTAACATGCTGGTGGAGGGCTGAGATGGCTTTTCTGGAAAAAAAGTGTCGACTGGGTAGCTCATAGCGTGGTACAGCGTAGTCCATCAGGGCTTTGAAAGCTTCGCTTTCAACTAACCGGTAGGGCATCATCTCTAACGAGATTAGTCTAGCTATGTGGGCGTTCAAACCCTGTGTACGCGGATGCGAGGCTAAGTACTTCCTTTTTCTAACCATAGTCTCATGTAGGGTGAGCTGGACTGGAGAGCTGGAGATCGTGGAACTAGCGGGGGTGCCGGTGGACATGGCAGACTGAGAGACGGTGGGAGATGGTATTGTTGCCGCCGGTGCCCTAGATGCAGTGTTTCCTACTACGAAACTGGTGATTCCCTGACCCTGACTGCTTTGGCCTGGCAAAGAAACCTGCACAGATACTGCAGGTGGTGCGGAAAATGGTGGCCCTACACTGCCGGAAGGGATGTTGCGTTGATGACTAGCTTCATTGGCCGAGGGTGCTACAACCTTAAGGGACGTTTGGTAGTTAGTCCAAGCTTGCAAATGCATGGTGGTTAAATGTCTATGCATGCAACTTGTATTGAGACTTTTCAGATTCTGCCCTCTGCTTAAGGTAGTTGAACATTTTTGACAGATGACTTTGCGCTGATCAATTGGATGTTGTTTAAAAAAATGTCAGACTGCACTCTTTCTAGCATCGGATACCTTTTCAGGCATTGCAGACTGAGCTTTAACCGGATGGCCACGCTGTCCTCCAACAGGTTTTGGCTTTGCCACGCGTTTTGGGCAAGATACGGGCCCGGCAGATGGAACCTGTTGCGATGTTGATGCCTGCTGCGGCCCCTCCTCCTCCGCTTCAGAACTGCTGCCGCCTGCACCCTGTTCCCCCAATGGCTGCCAATCGGGGTCAAGAACTGGGTCATCTATTACCTCTTCTTGTAGCTCGTCTGCAACTTCGTCTGCGTCACCGTGTCAGTCGGTGGTATAGCGTTCGTGATGGGGCAACATAGTCTCATCAGGGTCTGATTCTTGATCATTACCCTGCGAGGGCAATGTTGTGGTCTGAGTCAAAGGACCAGCATAGTAGTCTGGCTGTGGCTGTGCATCAGTGCACTCCATGTCAGATTCAACTTGTAATGGGCATGGACTGTTAACTGCTTCACTTTCTAAGCCAGGGACGGTATGTGTAAAGAGCTTCATGGAGTAACCCGTTGTGTCGCCTGCTGCATTCTTCTCTGTTGTTGTTTTTGCTGAAGAGGACAAGGAAGCGACTTGTCCCTGACCGTGAACATCCACTAACGACGCGCTGCTTTTACATTTACCAGTTTCTCGAGAGGAGGCAAAAAGAGCTAGAGGCTGAGTCAGCAAGATAAGCCAAAACTTGCTCTTGCTGCTCCGGCTTTAAAAGCGGTTTTCCTACTCCCAGAAAAGGGAGCGTTCGAGGCCTTGTGTAGCCAGACGACGAACCTGGCTCCACAGCTCCAGACTTAGGTGCAATATTTTTTTTCCCACGACCACCTGGGGTCCTGGTTATGGGGGACTTTAACTACCCGGATATTAACTGGGAAACAGAAACCTGTGAAACCCATAAAGGCAACAGGTTTCTGCTAATAACCAAGAAAAATTATCTTTCACAATTGGTGCAGAATCCAACCAGAGGAGCAGCACTTTTAGACCTAATACTATCTAATAGACCTGACAGAATAACAAATCTGCAGGTGGTCGGGCATCTAGGAAATAGCGACCACAATATTGTACAGTTTCACCTGTCTTTCACTAGGGGGACTTGTCAGGGAGTCACAAAAACACTGAACTTTAGGAAGGCAAAGTTTGACCAGCTTAGAGATGCCCTTAATCTGGTAGACTGGGACAATATCCTCAGAACTAATAATACAGATAATAAATGGGAAATGTTTAAGAACATCCTAAATAGGCAGTGTAAGCGGTTTATACCTTGTGGGAATAAAAGGACTAGAAATAGGAAAAACCCAATGTGGCTAAACAAAGAAGTAAGACAGGCAATTAACAGTAAAAAGAAAGCATTTGCACTACTAAAGCAGGATGGCACCATTGAAGCTCTAAAAAACTATAGGGAGAAAAATACTTTATCTAAAAAACTAATTAAAGCTGCCAAAAAGGAAACAGAGAAGCACATTGCTAAGGAGAGTAAAACTAATCCCAAACTGTTCTTCAACTATATCAATAGTAAAAGAATAAAAACTGAAAATGTAGGCCCCTTAAAAAATAGTGAGGAAAGAATGGTTGTAGATGACGAGGAAAAAGCTAACATATTAAACACCTTCTTCTCCACGGTATTCATGGTGGAAAATGAAATGCTAGGTGAAATCCCAAGAAACAATGAAAACCCTATATTAAGGGTCACCAATCTAACCCAAGAAGAGGTGCGAAACCGGCTAAATAAGATTAAAATAGATAAATCTCCGGGTCCCGATGGCATACACCCACGAGTACTAAGAGAACTAAGTAATGTAATAGATAAACCATTATTTCTTATTTTTAGGGGCTCTATAGCGACAGGGTCTGTTCCGCAGGATTGGCGCATAGCAAATGTGGTGCCAATATTCAAAAAGGGCTCTAAAAGTGAACCTGGAAATTATAGGCCAGTAAGTCTAACCTCTATTGTTGGTAAAATATTTGAAGGGTTTCTGAGGGATGTTATTCTGGATTATCTCAATGAGAATAACTTTTTAACTCCATATCAGCATGGGTTTATGAGAAATCGCTCCTGTCAAACCAATCTAATCAGTTTTTATGAAGAGGTAAGCTATAGGCTGGACCACGGTGAGTCATTGGACGTGGTATATCTCGATTTTTCCAAAGCGTTTGATACCGTGCCGCACAAGAGGTTGGTACACAAAATGAGAATGCTTGGTCTGGGGGAAATTGTGTGTAAATGGGTTAGTAACTGGCTTAGTGATAGAAAGCAGAGGGTGGTTATAAATGGTATAGTCTCTAACTGGGTCGCTGTGACCAGTGGGGTTCCGCAGGGGTCAGTATTGGGACCTGTTCTCTTCAACATATTCATTAATGATCTGGTAGAAGGTTTACACAGTAAAATATCGATATTTGCAGATGATACAAAACTATGTAAAGCAGTTAATACAAGAGAAGATAGTATTCTGCTACAGATGGATCTGGATAAGTTGGAAACTTGGGCTGAAAGGTGGCAGATGAGGTTTAACAATGATAAATGTAAGGTTATACACATGGGAAGAAGGAATCAATGTCACCATTACACACTGAATGGGAAACCACTGGGTAAATCTGACAGGGAGAAGGACTTGGGGATCCTAGTTAATGATAAACTTACCTGGAGCAGCCAGTGCCAGGCAGCAGCTGCCAAGGCAAACAGGATCATGGGGTGCATTAAAAGAGGTCTGGATACACATGATGAGAGCATTATACTGCCTCTGTACAAATCCCTAGTTAGACCTCACATGGAGTACTGTGTCCAGTTTTGGGCACCGGTGCTCAGGAAGGATATAATGGAACTAGAGAGAGTACAAAGGAGGGCAACAAAATTAATAAAGGGGATGGGAGAACTACAATACCCAGATAGATTAGCGAAATTAGGATTATTTAGTCTAGAAAAAAGACGACTGAGGGGCGATCTAATAACCATGTATAAGTATATAAGGGGACAATACAAATATCTCGCTGAGGATCTGTTTATACCAAGGAAGGTGACGGGCACAAGAGGGCATTCTTTGCGTCTGGAGGAGAGAAGGTTTTTCCACCAACATAGAAGAGGATTCTTTACTGTTAGGGCAGTGAGAATCTGGAATTGCTTGCCTGAGGAGGTGGTGATGGCGAACTCAGTCAAGGGGTTCAAGAGAGGCCTGGATGCCTTCCTGGAGCAGAACAATATTGTATCATACAATTAGGTTCTGTAGAAGGACGTAGATCTGGGGATTTATTATGATGGAATATAGGCTGAACTGGATGGACAAATGTCTTTTTTCGGCCTTACTAACTATGTTACTATGTTACTATGTTACTTGATGCTCCACCACTACCACTACCCTCATTACCAGCTGACAATGAACGCCCCCGGCCATGACCTCTTCCACCAGACTTCCTCATTGTTTTAAAAACGTAACCAAACTAACGGTATTTGTTTCTGTCACACAACTTACACGGTGAGCTATAACTTCAGTATGATTTAGCTACCCCTTTACAGGTGGGTGAGACCACAACGAAAATCAGGCACAATGTTACACACTCTGTTTTTGGTGGCACCAAATGAGAGAGATGCCACACACGCAGGACTGTCACTGAAGCACAAATGTAAATATTAATCTCCCACTGTTTTTTTTTTATTTATTTTTTTTTTTTCAGGGAGACTTTAGAAACAAAATAAAATAAAACAATTTTTTCAGGAAGAATTTAGAAACCAAATAAAATAAAATGATTTTTTCAGGGAGAATTTAGAAAACAAATAAAACAAAAAATAGGCTTTGTATGGCCCACTGAGTGAGAGATGACGCACACAGGAGTCAGGAGTGGCACACAAGCCCAGAGGCCAATATTTTTCTCCCAATGATTGATGTAGTGATTTTTTCAGGTAGATTTTGGAACCCAAATCAAGCAAAAAAAATTATAGGCTTTCTATGGCCCACAATTGGAGAGAGAGAGAGAGATGGCACACCCAGGAGTCTAGACTGGCACACAAGCAGAAAGGGCAATATTAATCTCCCACTGATTTTTTTTTTTTTCAGGGAGACTTTAGAAAAAAAAAATAATAGAATAAAATGATTTTTTCAGGAAGAATTTAGAAACCAAATAAAATAAAATGATTTTTTCAGGGAGAATTTAGAAAACAAATAAAACAAAAAATAGGCTTTCTATGGCCCACTGAGTGAGAGATGACGCACACAGGAGTCAGGAGTGGCACACAAGCCCAGAGGCCAATATTTTTCTCCCAATGATTGATGTAGTGATTTTTTCAGGTAGATTTTGGAACCCAAATCAAGCAAAAAAAATAATAGGCTTTCTATGGCCCACAATTGGAGAGAGAGAGAGAGATGGCACACCCAGGAGTCAAGACTGGCACACAAGCAGAAAGGGCAATATTAATCTCCCACTGATTTTTTTTTTTTTTTCAGGGAGACTTTAGAAAAAAAAATAATAGAAAAAAATGTTTTTTTCAGGAAGAATTTAGAAACCAAATAAAATAAAATGATTTTTTCAGGGAGAATTTAGAAAGCAAATAAAGCAAAAAATAGGCTTTCTATGGCCCACTGAGTGAGAGATGACGCACACAGGAGTCAGGAGTGGCACACAAGCCCAGAGGCCAATATTTTTCTCCCAATGATTGATGTAGTGGTTTTTTCAGGTAGATTTTGGAACCCAAATCAAGCAAAAAAAATAATAGACTTTCTATGGCCCACAATTGGAGAGAGAGAGAGAGATGGCACACCCAGGAGTCAAGACTGGCACACAAGCAGAAAGGGCAATATTAATCTCCCACAGATTTTTTTTTTTTTTTTCAGGGAGACTTTAGAAAAAAAAAATAATAGAATAAAATGATTTTTTCAGGAAGAATTTAGAAACCAAATAAAATAAAATGATTTTTTCAGGGAGAATTTAGAAAACAAATAAAACAAAAAATAGGCTTTCTATGGCCCACTGAGTGAGAGATGACGCACACAGGAGTCAGGAGTGGCACACAAGCCCAGAGGCCAATATTTTTCTCCCAATGATTGATGTAGTGATTTTTTCAGGTAGATTTTGGAACCCAAATCAAGCAAAAAAAATTATAGGCTTTCTATGGCCCACAATTGGAGAGAGAGAGAGAGATGGCACACCCAGGAGTCAAGACTGGCACACAAGCAGAAAGGGCAATATTAATCTCCCACTGATTTTTTTTTTTTTCAGGGAGACTTTAGAAAAAAAAATAATAGAATAAAATGATTTTTTCAGGAAGAATTTAGAAACCAAATAAAATAAAATGATTTTTTCAGGGAGAATTTAGAAAACAAATAAAACAAAAAATAGGCTTTCTATGGCCCACTGAGTGAGAGATGACGCACACAGGAGTCAGGAGTGGCACACAAGCCCAGAGGCCAATATTTATCTCCCACTGATTGATTTATTGATTTTTTCAGGTAGAATTTAGAACCCAAATCAACCAAAAAAAAAATAGGCTTTCTATGGCTCACTATCTGAGAGAGAGAGATGGCACGATTAGGGCTGGCACACAAGCCCAAAGGCCAATATTAATCTCCCACTTTTTTTTTTTTTTTTCAGGGAAAATTTATAAACCCAATAAAAAAAATAATAAATAGGCTTTCTAAGGCCCACTATCTGAGAGAGAGAGATGGCACGCTTAGGACTGGCACACAAGCCCAAAGGCCAATATTAATCTCCCTTTTTTTTTCAGGGAGAATTTGTAAAACCAAAAAAAAAAAAAAAAAAAAGCTTTCTATGGCCCACTCTTTGTGAGAGAGATGGCACGCTCAGGACTGGCACACAAGCCCAGAGGCCAATATTAATCTCTCTTTTTTTCAGGGAGAATTTATAAAACCAAAAAAAATAAAATAAATAGGCTTTCTATGGCCCACTATTTGTGAGAGAGATGGCACGCTTAGGACTGGCACACAAGCCCAAAGGCCAATATTAATCTCCCACTGATTGATTTATTGATTTTTTCAGGTAGAATTTAGAACCCAAATAAAGCAAAAAAAAAAAAATAGGCTTTCTATGGCCCACTGAGTGAGTGATGATGCACACAGGAGTCAGGAGTGGCACACAAGCCCTGAGGCCAATATTTTTCTCCCACTGATTGATGTAGTGATTTTTTCAGGTAGATTTTGGAACCCAAATCAAGCAAAAAAATAAATAGGCTTTCTATGGCCCACTGAGTGAGAGATGGCACAGACAGGGATGGCACTCTAGCAGAAATGCCAATCTTAATCTCCCACAAAAAAAAAAAAAAAAAGGAACTGTCCTTCAATTACTATCTCCCTGCAGTAATCTCAGCCAGGTATGGCAGGCAGCAATAAGGAGTGGACTGATGCACAAATTAAATAAAAAGTGTGGACAAACAAACAAGATAGCTGTGCAGAAAGGAAGGAACAAGAGGATTTGTGCTTTGAAAAAAGCAGTTGGTTTGCACAGCGGCGTACACACAGCAATGCAGCTATCAGGGAGCCTTCTAGGGCAGCCAAATGAGCTACAGCTCAAATAGGCTTTCTATGGCCCACTGAGTGAGTGATGATGCACACAGGAGTCAGGAGTGGCACACAAGCCCAGAGGCCAATATTTATCTCCCACTGATTGATTTAGTGATTTTTTCAGGTAGATTTTAGAACCCAAATCAAGCAAAAAAATAAATAGGCTTTCTATGGCCCACTGAGTGAGAGATGGCACACACAGGAGTCAGGAGGGGCACACAAGCCCAGAGGCCAATATTTATCTCCCACTGATTGATTTAGTGATTTTTTCAGGTAGAATTTAGGACCCAAAACAACCAAAAAAATAAATAGGCTTTCTATGGCCCACTGAGTTAGAGATGGCACACACAGGAGTCAGGAGTGGCACACAAGCCCAGAGGCCAATATTTATCTCCCACTGATTGATTTAGTGATTTTTTCAGGTAGATTTTAGAACCCAAATCAAGCAAAAAAATAAATAGGCTTTCTATGGCCCACTGAGTGAGAGATGGCACACACAGGGATGGCACTCTAGCAGAAATGCCAATCTTAATCTCCCACAAAAAAAAAAAAAAACAGGGACTGTCCTACAATTACTATCTCCCTGCAGTAATCTCAGCCAGGTATGGCAGGCAGCAATAAGGAGTGGACTGATGCACAAATGAAATAAAAAGTGTGGACAAACAAAAAAGATAGCTGTGCAGAAAGGAAGGAACAACAGGATTTGTGCCTTGAAAAAAGCAGTTGGTTTGCACAGCGGTGTACACACAGCAATGCAGCTCTCAGGGAGCCTTCTAGGGCAGCCCAATGAGCTACAGTGCTGAGAAAAAAAAATGTACCTTCCACTGTCCCTGCACACCGAAGGTGGTGTTGGACAGTGGAAATCGCTACAGCACAAGCAGTTTGGGGGTTAATGGACCCTGCCTAACGCTATCCCTGCTTCTGACGAAGCGGCAGCAACCTCTCCCTAAGCTCAGATCAGCAGCAGTAAGATGGCGGTCGGCGGGAACGCCCCTTTATAGCCCCTGTGACGCCGCAGACAGCAAGCCAATCACTGCAATGCCCTTCTCTAAGATGGTGGGGACCAGGACCTATGTCATCACGCTGCCCACACTCTGTGTTTACCTTCATTGGCTGAGAAATGGTGCTTTTCGCGTCATTGAAACGCGACTTTGGCGCGAAAGTCGCGTACCGCATGGCCGACCCCGCACAGGGGTCGGATCGGGTTTCATGAAACCCGACTTTGCCAAAAGTCGGCGACTTTTGAAAATGAACGACCCGTTTCGCTCAACCCTAGTGACTAAGGTTGAGCGAAATGGGTCGGCCATTTTCAGAAGTCGCCGACTTTTGGCAAAGTCGGGTTTCATGAAACCCGACCCGAACCCTGTGTGGGGTCGGCCATGAGGTCGGCGATCTTCTGAATCTGGTATCGGAATTCCGATACCGAGTTCCGATATGTTTGCAATATCGGAAATCGGTATCGGAATCCATATTTAAGTGTAAAATAATGAATTAAAATAAAAAATATTGCTATACTTACCCTCTAACGCGCCCTGGTACTAACCGGCAGCCTTCCTTCCTTAGAATCAGCGCGTGAAGGACCTTAGATGACGTCGCGGCTTGTGATTAATCGCGCAAATGCCCATGTGTCCGCTCACGCGACCAATCACAAGCCGTGACGTCACCGAAGGTCCTTCAAGCGCTGATTCTTAGGAAGGAAGGCTGCCGGAAAGAAGCAGGGCGCATCCGAGGGTGAGTATATACCTAATAGGAATATACCTAATAGGTCACATGGGCGGTCGCGCGACCAATCAAAAGCCGCGACGTCATCTAAGGTCCTTCATGCGCTGATTCTAAGGAAGGAAGGCTGCCGGTTAGTACCAGGGCGCGTCAATATTTTTTATTTTAATTCTTTATTTTACACTTAAATATGGATCCCAGGACCTGAAGGAGAGTTTCCTCTCCTTCAGACCCTGGGAACCATAGTATCCCATTGCACTGCATTGGGTTTCGTGTTTCGGCCGACCCCGACTTTTCTATAGGATCGGCCTATTTCACTCGACTCGACTTTTGAGAAAGTCGGGTTTCGTGAAACCCGACCCGATCCTATAAAAGTAAAAGTCGCTCAACCCTATTGGTGACGTCCGTTTTTCCTTTGTAAAAAAGAATTAGCGTCGGATAAATTTATAGGGAGGGCATTAGTGTAGTGAAAGTCTGTTATTTATACAAACTATTTTTTAAATCTGATTTTTTCTTTCCATCTTTTCTTCTACATTTTCCCTCTCTACTTCTTTTTTCTCTCTGTTTTGTTATAATAAATAGTACCCTATTACACAAGCCCCACACATTACATGTGTAAAAGCACAACTTACACACACATCCCCATGGTTTTGGAAAAAAAAATGGCCCATTCGTCAACAAGGCGCTATACACCTGAGGAAGCTTACGCCATCCTTGCGTCCGACACGGATTCAGCCAGTGAGGAAGATCCCACATTCCTTTATTCCTCATCATCATCCTCCTCCTCCTCATCTGGTGAGGAAGGAACCCCCAGCAGGGTGCCCTAGGACCCAGGCAACTCCTGCAACAATCAATCCAGTATGGATTGCACACCCTGAAAATTTTCAGCCCGTCATTCCGGATTTCAGCAGCAGCTCAGGAATCCAGTTTGACACCACTGGCCTCACTGAAATTGACTTCTTCAAATTCTTTTTCAGTAATGAAATAATAAATCTTATGATGGCCCAGACGAACCTGTATGCCCAGCAATTTTTCACCCAAAATCCCACGTCATCATATGCCAGATGGACCCCCGTAAATGCAGCAGATGATGACATTTTAGGGAATTGCGCTGCATATGGGCATAATAAAAAAACAGAGATTCGTCAGTACTGGAGTACTGATAATCTCTATAGTATACCAGTATTCCGCATGGCCACGAAAAGGACACGATTTGAAGGGATCCAAAGATTTTTGCATTATAGTGATAATGCGCAGTGTCCTCCCCGAGACGATCCTAACTTTGATCGTCTATGTAAAATTCGGCCAGTGGTTGAACACTTCAGCAGAAAATTTGCTGAGGCGTACATACCCCAGAGGGACATCGCTATTGATGAATCGCTCATTCATTTCAAAGGGAGGCTAAAATTCTGACAATACCTGCCTAGTAAGAGGTCCAGGTACGGAATAAAGCTGTACAAACTGTGTGAAAGTACCTCAGGGTACACCCACAGATTTAGGGTCTACGAGGGGAAGGACACCCAAATTAACCCCTCTGAATGTCCCCCCATCCTGGGGGTGAGTGGGAAAATTGTGTGGGAATTGCTGCACCCACTGCTGAATAAGGGATATCACCTCTACATTTATAACTTTTACACGAGCATCCCACTCTTCAAGGCCCTCTCTGCCAGAGGTACAGCTGCATGTGGCACCGTGCGAAAAAATCAGCGAGGCCTCCCTAAGCCGCTAATTGGGCAAATGCTGAGAAAAGGGGAAAGCAGAGCCCAATGCAGCGACAACATGCTGGTGGTCAAGTATAAGGGCAAAAGGGATGTCCTTATCCTGACCACCATACACCGTGACAACAGCATCCTTGTCACTGTTCATGGGACCACAACACAAGTCCGAAAGCCAGATTGTATCTTGGATTACAATCGGTACATGGGGGGGTGTGGATCTTTCAGATCAGGTCCTCCAACCATACAGTGCCATGCAAAAAGCCAAAGTATGCTACAAAATATTGGGCGTGCGCATTGTACATCGGGATTGCTGTCCCGATCTGCAGGCAATTCGTGGGACCTTCCTTCAGTTTCAGGAGGAAGTCATCAAGGCCCTAATGTTTGGTACTCAGGGAGGTGAGGGCCCCAGCACTTCTGAATCTGATAGCGACCGTATTGTCCCAGGTCAACATTTCCCAGGACAGGTTCCCCAAGCAGCGAGGACAGGCCGATCACAAAAACAGTGCAGAGTATACTCCAAGAGGGAAATCCGAAAAGGAAACAACTTACCATTGTGAAACCTGCCCTTTGCATAAAGGATTGTTTCAAAGCATACCACACGTCCACAAATTAATAAAATTAGTTTATACCCTTTTGACACAACACATCTATAATCTGATGTACCGAGCACATCTTACACATACCGCCACATTGTAAATTCATACACTAAAACCAAAAGCATTATAGTTATTACTATATAACTATGCCTTTAGATAAATTCCTTCAGAAGGTGTAGTTTCCAAAATGGGGTCGATTGTGGAGGATTTCCACTGTTAAGGCACATCTGGGGCTCTGCAAATGCAACATGATGTCCGCAGACCATTCCATCAAAGTCTGCAATCCAAAACGGTACTCCTTCTATTCGGAGCCCTGCCATGCGCACAAACAGTGGTTTTCCCCCACATATGGGGTATCAGCGTATTGAGGAGAAATTGCTCACAAACGATAGTGGATCATTTTCTCCTTTTACCCTTGTGAAAATAAACACATTGTTGCCGAATGATCTTTTTTGTGACTAAAAAGGTAAATGTTCATTTTTTCCTTCCACATTGCTTCAGCTCCTGTGAAACACCCGAAGGCTTAATAAACCTCTTGAATATGGTTTTTAGAACCTTGAGGGGTGCAGATTTTGGAATGGTGTCACTTTTGGGTATTTTATGTTATATAGACCCCTCAAAGTGACTTCAAGTGTGAGGTGGTCGCTAAAAAAATGGTGTCCTAAATTTTATTGAAAAAATGAAAAATCGCAGGTCAACTTTTAACCCTTAAACTTCCTGACCAAAAAATATTTTGGTTCCAAATTGTGCTGATGTATAGTACATATATATACATATATATTATAGTACATAATGTTATTTATGAACTAATTTTTGTGACATATCTCTCTGATTTAAGGGCATAAAAATTCAAAGTTCAAAAATTGCTACATTTTCAAAATTTTTGCCAAATTTCCATTTTTTTTACAAATAACCATAAGTCATATCGAAGAAATTTTACAACTATCATAAAGTACAATATGTCATGAGAAATCATTTTCAGAATCACTAGGATCCGTCGAAGCGTTTCAGAGTTATGACCTCATAAAATGACAGTGGTCAGAATTGAAAAAAATGGCCTGGTCAGGAAGTAGAAAACAGGCTTCAGGGTGAAGGGGTTAAAGGGCTCGTATGCCTAAAAAACACAGATTTTTTTTCTTCTAATCCACTCTCTTTGGTCCACACCCATCTGCCTGGTCCACTGTAAGGGCCAACCAGGGATTTCCCAGATACCCTGCCAGGACAGTCTGACCCTGGCTGTCAGGGCTTCCAGCACAGCAGTCCTACACCAATCCCTCATCCACCTTGTCTTACTTTGATATTCAATTGAAAGCTGTAAATCCTGACCCAGAACCCGATACCTCATGCATTGCTGATTGCTGCAGTTACATGCTACAATTTGTAACTGTGGGTGAATTGAGGCCATTTTCTTGGTCTCTGTTCCTCATTTGAGGTGTTTTGCCAGCTTTTGGGGCCATTAGAAGTTGTTGTGCATGCATTCGCCTTTTGCCACCCATTGACTTGAATTTTGTTTGCCAGTGTTCGGTGAATATTCGAAGAATACAATGGCGAATATTACAAATTTGGAGATCGTAATATCACATTAAATCATTAATAGTAACGCTCTTTGTGCTAAATATTTTCTGAAGATCCAAGTAGAAAAATTACCAAGAAAATGTAGCACAAAGGAAGAACTAGAATCTTCACAAAGGATATTTGTTAAGCTTTGTAAAGTGGGAGATGGTTCCACCTCTAAACTTTGTTCTCCGCTTATGAGGATATGTGCAAACGTTCAGTAATAGGCAGCACTTTAGATGCAGCACATGTCCGCTACATCCAAAGCGCTGACGGCTTATGAATGCAGGTGATTCCGCATGTGTTCATTGAACCGTGCGGAATCACCACGCCCAATACAAATTGGTGAAATTTATGCTGCTTAGGCTCGCGTCTCCGCAAGGTAAATTGACATGCTGCAGTCTGGAAAGATGCGCCCTATGCTCGTCTCTGCGGATGAGCCGCAGGCATCGGTGCACACATAGTGGATATGGGATTTCTTGAAATCCCATCCACTATGCTGTAATATCTGGATGCTGCGGCTTGGATGCTGCAGATGTATGTAGCGTCCAACCCGCAGCGTTTACTGACCATGTGCACATACCCTAAAGGAAAAGTTTGATATATTCAAAGAAATATTGTGACAGAAGTTTAGAGATTGTAGTAACAAATTGTGTCAGCACAATGCAATCAATAAATTCTTGAATTTCACTATTGCTATACACATAAAATGTAAATAACGTAGATAACCATTTTTTATCAAAATGTGTATAAGCCATCCAGGAAAACAATGGATGGATGGACACTAGCTCTCCTGTTTTGCCTTTATGTGTCTTAAAGAAGCAATTCTCCCATCAAAGTTTTTATCATCTTAATATATTGCAGTCATCATTTATATGACACTGTGAACTTACAATTGCTCATTTTGCCTTTCTACCCAGCTACTTGTTTTCGTTTCTCTGCTTTATGTAGAAACAGAAAGTGCCTTGCCCCTGCAGAAATCATTCCCCTCTTCAACCCCTGACCCAACAGCTCCCCACTCCCCCCTGCCATTGACTTTTGCAGTCACTTATGTGTCATACAGGCAACATTGACCTCCTGTTTCTACATAGAGCTAGTCAGTTTTTAATCACTTAATGCCATAATCCAAATGGAAAACAGAATTATCTCGATAGGAAGGCAAAATTAACAATTGTAAGTACACAGTACACAGTACACATACAATATGATGCTTGCAATATATTAAGGGGAGAAAAAAAGGTTAATGGGGAGTGCTTTTTTAAAGTGAACCCATCAGCACGATTAAGGTTAATGAGGAGTGCTTTTTTAAAGTGAACGCATCAGCACGATTAAGGTTAATGGGGAGTGCTTTTTTAAAGTGAACCCATCAGCACGATTTTGCTAAGTAAACTACAGACATTGTCATGTTGTCGCTGTTATACTGTTTAAAATGATACCTGGGGTGCAGAAATCCACCTTGTGGTTCTTGCGTAATCAGTGTTAGAAGTTTGCAGCTAATCATATGTTTCGCGGCGGGACTGTAGGCAAAGTATTATCTTCCGGTTCTAGGCCAGAGAAACCAAGGAGAGACCTGCCCACAGGCCACCAAGAAGCACAAACATGTTCCTAATGATGGAGACATTCAAATGGGTTGGAGATAAATGTAACGTGTAAATATGCCTTGATGACACACACCATTGATGAGCAACACCATATTAATACGTTAATTAACTGCAACACACATGTTAATTACTGCATCATCTGTAGGCTGTGTAATATTAAACACGTAGGATGCACAAGTCATAGAGAAAAGAAGATAATTCCAGAGCACATGTTAATAATAAAATGCAACATATTCTGGAGCAGTTAAGCATTTTGTGGAAACACACAATAGCAATTTAAGCAGCTTTTCTTTTTTTGGTTTGGAAAAGGTTTCTCCTCCAGTTAGGGGAGGGAATTGGAAAAAAAAGCTTTCTCTTCGTGAAGCCTTTTGGATCATCCAATTGCATACCACATAGCCTAAGGGGTTACATTTTTGGAAGGACTCTATGTTTATTTGTTGAACACCTGCCCATTTGTTCCATGCAATATACTTTATTTGCCATATAGTTTGATTAGATCGTGATTATTTACTTTTGTACCTCTGGCACTCTCTTTGATAGTTGTCCATTCACACATAATTGTCTGGACTATTTTGTAATCATGGGAAATACAGATTATAACTAGTGATGATCGATTAGTGAAATATTCGGATTCTGGAAAATGATTACAAATAATTTCTAATATCCGTGTATTCGCACCGAATAACGAATCCAATGCAAGTCAATGGGAAAGCCGAATATTTTTCAGCTGGACCTAACAAACAGGTCTGGGGGCATTGGAAAATAGCTGAAATGGATGGGAAAGAGCTAAAACTAAATGGGAACAACATGGATAAGATGCCTGCATGCCTTTCTGACTCACATATGGTATCTGGGAATAATGTTGTCAGACTATTGCACTGGCTTTACAGATTTTTAAAAAAAGATCTACCAAAAAAAACAAAACATTTTTTTTTAAAGAGAAAAATGCTAAGAAACATTATTTCCTTCATAATTACATGTATATAATGCAAAAGGAAAAAAAGAAGAATAATGAAATAAAAATTATACCTCCCCTTTAGCATATGTTCACATGGAGCGTTTTGGCTTTAGTTTTTCCTTTAACATTTGTGAGAGCTCTCACTCCTACATTTGGGAGGACCCTCCCTCATGCCAAATAGTTAGCAAGATAGTGGAATACATATTCCCCATCTCTTTACAATGCCAGCTAAAACATGCCCATTTGAATTTTGGGCTTTGCACGCCACCAACACCAAGTCCACCGCATTGTCATTATGCGGCCCTCGCTGACAATTAGGTTTTATGGCTTCCAATGGGACTCTGCTAATTGTCAGCGAGGGCCACATTTGGATCCACGCTGTACTATTTAGGAGCAACTATCTGTGCATCACATAGTGAGGCTTATTTCCACTTTTTTTGTGTCCCTGAAGACTCTGATACTCAAATATTTCAACTAATTCATCCCACCCCAAACTGAAGGACAAAGTTGTTCTATCATTAGAATCAATATGCAAGAAAGCAAACTTGATCTAATTGCATTTTAGGTATGAAAAAAATTCTGAATCCTTTATTGTTGATATATTAGGAATAAAAGCAGTTATCCACATACAGCTAAATTTGATCCTATTTTATAACTGGAAGCTTTTAATAAGTAGATGTGACCAAACTGTTCATGCCAATGATTGTAATTAAATAACAATCATAAACAGGACTAAAGGGCAGCCGTGGTGAGTACCATGCAGGGAAGAAAACCTATTGATTTCTATCTGAGCTTTAGATTCAACTACAATACACTTACACACCTAATAAAATGTCTTTGTTAACCAAACCTATTCAATATTCTCCAAAGAAATGGCTATACTACTGTATCAATACCGTTTCAATAGCATTTTTTGCATCAAACAGAGATCACTCCTGCTAATTCAGTTAGACATTTATCAAGCTTCTAACAGCTTTTCTTAAAGAGCTTTTCCAAAACTGTTGAAAATAGCACAAAGGATTTATATACTGAAATGTAACCTGCTTTCTGGAGCACGCTATTAGTGCAAACAATTTAGATTCAGAAATGTTGACTCCTGGCTGGAGAAAAAATAGTAACACTAAATATTTATATACTGAAATGTGGCCTTGATTTAAGTCCTCGGTATTAGCACAAATAATTAATATTTTCACCAGCGCATACAGGCACTTTATGGGTGAGCAATAATGCATTTAATTGTAACACTACTGTGTGTTCCCTTTGCATAGTCTGCCCAAGGTATGGTCTGTGACTCGGCAACACGTATCCACTTTCATCTTAAATATGGGAATCTTCTTGGCACCTATCATTCAGGTACAATTCTACATTAGAATTTTTACCACCAAAATATATATTCAGATGCCTTGGACCTCACATATGATGAATTTAGTGTTCCTGATTGCTCTTCCCTGGGAATTAGCTTTCTGCAATCTATTGCACTGTGGCATGTAAAGATCTACAGCTCTGGCAAAAATTTAGAGACCACTGCAAAATGTTCAGTTTGTCTGATTTTTCTCTTTATAGGTATATTTTTGAGTAAAATGTAAATTGTTCTTTTATTCTATAAACTTCTGTCAACATGTCTCGAGATTTCCAAGCAATACATTTTGAATTTTTTTTCTAAAAAGGAGAAATGGTCAAAATTTAAAAAAAACAAAAAACAGTGCTTTCAGACCTCAAATATTGCAAAGAAAGCAAGTTCATAATTATTTAGAAACAACAGGAAAAGTTCAGAAATCAATATATTGTGGAATAACCATGATTTTTAATCACAGCTTTCATGCGTCTTGGCATGCTTTCCACCAGTCTTTCACACTGCTTCTGGCGCAAAAATGTAAGCAGCTCTTCTTTGTTTGATGGCTTGTGACTATCCATCATCCTCTTGATTACATTCCAGAGGTTTTCAGTGGGGTTCAGGTCTGGAGATTGGGCTGCCCATGACAGGGTTTTGATGTGGTGGTCTCTTAATTTTTGGCAGAGCTGTAAATGCATTCTCTGTACTATCATTTAGTGTTAACTGCCTGTTTGTGCTGTCACATATTTTGTGTCTTCACCATTTTTTCTGACACTGGTTACTGTCTTTTTCAAGTTATCTTTACGTGATTATTACAATTTTTAAATATGTTCATTAAAATTTATACTTTTTATAACAAGTAAGTTTTATACTTTTTTTATGGTCCTTACTCATGGTTCTGGCATATTTTGTACAATTGTGGACTCCTGCCTAGCCCAAAATATTACGAGGCCAAAAAAAAATTATGCAGAAATGTGGCCTTGTTTAAGGACCACGGTATGAGCACAAAGAATTTATATCTTCAAATGTGGTCTCCTGCCTAGCCCAAAATATTAACAGCCCAAAATATTTTTCTACACAAATGTGGACTTGTTTCATGACCTCGGTATTAGCACAAACAATTTAGATTCTTTAATGTGGACTCTTGGATGAAGCAAAAATACAAGCGCAAAATTATTAGATACTGAAATGTCCCCTGCTTTCTGGAGCACAGTATTAGAACTAACAATTTACATTTTGAAATGTGGGCTCCAGGATTGAGCAAAAATATGAGCACAAAATTATTAGATAATGAAATGTCCCTGATTACTGGAGCACGCTATTAGAACAAACAATTTAGATTCTCAAATGTGGACTCAAGAACAATATTAGCAGCACAAAAGAGTTATATGATGAAATGTGCCCTAGTGTCTCTGGACCACACATTGAGCAAAAATGATTGATGTGCTTGATGGTTGATTTCACAGCCACTCAGGATCCTATGCATCTGAACTAGCTGACTGACAATCAATCACTTACATAACTTTCTGATTATCCAGTAGAAGCAGCAAGAGTGGCCACTCTGAGCTGTTACACTGACAAAATGGTGCCAAAATAACATGTCCGCTCATTAAATGGAGGATATGTGACTTTGGAAGTCAATGACACAAGCCCTGTTATTCAGGACGGTTTCTGCGCCCTGATTGGCTGCCGTAATCTCCACACATAAAGTTAAGAAAAAAAATTAAGCATAACAATCCACCGCTCCTCTAACCTCTCCCCATCCCCTCATCTGATCAAACACATCCCCCCACTCATCATGCAGCACCACTATCCTAGCCAAAGTCAAAACAAAAGCATTAGCGGAAAAGCAATCATGTAATAAACTTTGGCCAAATTTTGCTGATATTTAGTAAAAAAAACTCGGGTGTCTGAACACAAATCTGATTGTGCTATGTTCATGCCGAATTTGAGATTGGCAAATGTTTTCCAAACAAGTTCGCTCATCTCTAGAATAACCACTCTACAATTCACAACCCAGAAAAAGACAAAGGCAGCTTTTACATCAGTGCACCCCTGCATGCTGGTAGTGAGTTGGAGTACTAGATCACACTTCTGTCCCTAGCTCTATCTCTCCTGAGAGGTACAGTTCTTCGTAACTCTGTCCTCCTTTAACAAATTTACTGCAATAAAGAATTTATTCAAGGAAAACGGAGTGCCGACTTTTCTTCAGTTTGTATTTAACTCAAGGGAATCACTGACTGTCTAACACTTGTAAAATCATTAGTAGTGTTGAGCGATACCGTCCGATACTTTAAAGTATCGGTATCGGATAGTATTGGCCGATACCCGAAAAGTATCGGATATCGCCGATACCGATATCCGATACCAATACAAGTCAATGGGACACCAAGTATCGGAAGGTATCCTCATGGTTCCCAGGGTCTGAAGGAGAGGAAACTCTCCTTCAGGCCCTGGGATCCATATTAAAGTGTAAAATAAAGAATTAAAATAAAAAATATTGTTATATTCACCTCTCCGGCGGCCCCTGGACATCAGCGCGAGGAACCGGCGTCCGGCACGGCTTCTTTGTTCAAAATGAGCGCCTTTAGGACCTGCGGAATGACGTCGCGGCTTCTGATTGGTCGCGTGCCGCCCATGTGACCGCCACGCGACCAATCAGAAGCCGAGACGTCATTCCTCAGGTCCTAAAGGCGCTCATTCTAGGAATTTATCTGAGGAATGACGTTGCGGCTTCTGATTGGTCGCGTGGCGGTCACATGGGCGGCACGCGACCAATCAGAAGCCGCGACGTCATTCCGCAGGTCCTAAAGGCGCTCATTTTGAACAAAGAAGCCGTGCCGGACGCCGGTTCCTCGCGCTGATGTCCAGGGGCCGCCAGAGAGGTGAATATAACAATATTTTTTATTTTAATTCTTTATTTTACACTTCCGATACCGATATCCGATATCACAAAAATATCGGATCTCGGTATCGGAATTCCGATACCGCAAGTATCGGCCGATACCCGATACTTGCAGTATCGGAATGCTCAACACTAATCATTAGTTTTTTTATATCAGCTGAATCCATATTCTTTAACATATTCAGTAAATTACATATTGTTCTAATGACCAAACAAGTTTTATAGATGATATTGTAAAGCTGACAAATTAATGCAATGATATTCCCCAAAAAGGGATATACTTAAATGTTGATCCACTGATGTATAATTATTACATCTCAAATTTCTTATCCTTGGTATTGCATTACATTTCCTCAGGTGGATGATTTGATGATTGCACTAATAATACATTGAATTATGAATTCTTCTTTCACTGCACTGTCTTACTATACTGTTCTGTTCCATTGGGCACTGACATTTTGTAGTCTTAAAATATGTTCCCTACTTCATATCTACAGTTTGACGTTTTCCTTTGGATTTTAAAGCCTACAAAAATAACTGCACATACTATAAAAAATTACAAAAATATAACTCTTTATTATACATTATGATTAAATACAGATTAAAAGTGGGAAGTATCATATTGATAATCTAAAAGGAGTTCTGAGGATATAATCCACTCTACTTAAAAAATGCAGGTCAAATTACCACATACATGTTGCATGTGGTAATTTCCTGATGAAGAAGTCTTTTGGACTTTGAAACACATAGATTAAACCATTATTTTCCATTTTTGAACACATGTGGACCTGCATTTTTTTGAATTATATCCACAGAAATCCTTTAAATTTATCTTTGATATGGTCACTAGCTGATCCGTGGATCTGCTGCAGCTGATATCTCTTCAATATCTACATGCTTTACCAAAAGCCTGTATCAGGTTAGTAGAATCTAGTGTAAGTGTATGCTTTATATATCCACCGGATAAGACCCTGTCTGTGCTGATCTCTCCTGCAGTTTTATCGTTATACTGATAAACTATGATGGGAGGTGTAAGCAGCTATAAACAAAGTTCAAACATCAAAGTAAATATAATTAGCTCCAAGAGTAATGGGTTTGAAAGCAGTTTCCTTAGAGTATAAATTTACTAAATAGGTTATAATATTAATGTCAATTCATGATAAGAAACCCAGGAAACACAGAAGAAATTTTTAATTGCCCATAGTCTAATTATCTAATGCTAGACAAATAAATAATTAAAGTGTGATAATATCTAAAAAAAAAAAAGAGGAGTCAGGAGTAAAAGTAGGGAAAATAAACCTTATGATATGAAAGAATAACTGGGTGTAAGTTGGTGAATCATAGTATTCGATATTCCACGAAGTCAATTCATATGCAAAAGACCTTATGTAAAAGTGCTAAGTACATCAATGAATATAGGGTCAAATAAATTGTAGAAATAAACCCATGATTATGATGTGTATGTCACAAAAAATATGAATC
Source organism: Ranitomeya imitator (assembly GCF_032444005.1). Taxonomy (NCBI): domain Eukaryota; kingdom Metazoa; phylum Chordata; class Amphibia; order Anura; family Dendrobatidae; genus Ranitomeya; species Ranitomeya imitator. Next base: position 388,564,916 of record NC_091282.1, read on the forward strand.
TTTAAAGCTAATTCATAGTGAGCACCACAGTTCATATAATCATGAGACGCTATATTCACAAAGACCACTATCACTCAGGTGTCTGTCCTCAATGTACGCCTCACCGTCATTTCAACAGTTGATGCCCCCTGGTGAGGTGATGGCGAACCTCACATAGGTTGCAGAGAGCTGAGGGTTAAAGGTCTTGGAAAACACTACTTCTCATGCCGATATGAAATGTGGCACACCTTATAAATAAACTTGATTGATGTTTTTGATGCAGTAAACACTTTTATACAGTGTCTCATGTATATCAGTTGACCTGATAGAATACCTAATACTGTGGTCAACCTATCTGAGCCCAGTTTTTTTTTTTTTTTTGTATTATTGTGGGGGTTATTTTTTAATTATCCATCCTCCCTTACCCTTTTTTATAGTTATCACACTTTGATTATTTATTTGAGTAGCACCAGGTACTTAAAATAACTTGTCATGTGAAAAAAAACTCTATTAACCAGCAGATATTGGTTTAATCTGCAAATTAATATTGTTCTGATCCTGCTCGGTGCCGCACTTAGAGACCAACTTCCATGAAGAAATGAATTTTATTCCTCCAGCAGCATTTGGTTATTAGTCACAGGTATGGCACCAGAGCAGGTTTGGTCATCATTCTGTATATAGTGAGTAGGGACTGTAACTGTGCCCCCCACACTGACTGACAGTGGGCCCTAATGCTGAGCTGCTGTCAGTTAGTGCTAGGGGCATGGTTACAGCCTCTGCTCTCTATGTACAGAGTGGTGACTGAAACCCTTGCTAGTGCCACTTCTGTGACTAAATCCTGAATGCTGCCGGGAGGAATAAATTTTATTTCCTCCCAGCAGCTGGGCTCTAAGTGTGGGTGCCGGGTAGGTTCAGAACGCTATTAACCTGAAGATTAACCACATATTTGCAGGTTAATAGCATTTTTTCATGTGACAGGTTTCCTATAAGGGGTTTTGATGCTGCAAGATAATTGCTAACAAGCATTGTTAAAAACCCTCATTTCACTATTATCTTTCAATGTAAAAAGCTACCAATCACCTGATGAATCAGCAAAATGTTCATTCATCAAGTTAAATGGTCTTATATGCAGCACACAAAGTAACAGTTTTATTAAGACAGTGCTCTAGTGTATTGCAGTGATGTTCCTGGGCTGATGGAAAGTTTAACATTGAGTACAATGTGAGTGAAAGGGTACTCTTTCTGAAATCTGTGCTACTGCACAATGGCAGCAAGTTTCTTTCTCAAGAAACTTACCTATGAGAATCAAGGATGGTCAATAGGTGGTGACCTGAAAGTTCTCTCTTTGCTCCTTGGGCAGCCAGGAGGATACACATAGTACCCATGCTTTTTGTGTGAGTGGGACACCCAGTATAGGACTCATCACTGGAGCCAAAAAAGTTGGGCAACGTGAACATCTTTGCAAACTAGACTCAAGAACATAGTTGCGGAAAGATTAGTTCACCTCACTAAAGTTCTCATGCCACCACTCCACATAAATCTTGAACTGAGGAAGCAGTTGGTGAAAGCTCTACCGAAAGAAGTGGAAACTTTTAAATACCTGTGTACCTTGTTTTAGGGACAGCCCAAAGCAAAACTAAAGGAAGGCATTTTTGTTGGTCCGGATATTCGGAAACTCATGATGGACAATGTGTTCAAAACAAAAATTTACAGCTGTTGAGAAAAGGGCTTGGGATTTTTTTAAGGAAGTCATGAAAAAATTTTCAGGTAACAACATAGATCCAAAATTGAAGTCCATTGTGGAGAAAATGTTGAAACGCTTCAAAGCTTTGGCCTGCCTGATGAATTTGAAGTTACCTTTTTTATATTCCCAATTGGACTACTTTCCTGAAAACCTTAGTGTTGTTAGTGAAGAGAAAGGAGAAAGAGTTCATCAAGATATCAAGGAGATCGAAAGATGATACCAAGGAAGATGGAATGTGAACATGATGGAGGGCTACTGCTGAATGCTTCATAGAGAAGATTTGCAGGCCTTCTATAAGAGAAAAGGTATCAAAAGAAGATTTGAAAAGAAAAGGAAAAGGTGCAATAATTAATTTCCAATAAAGTTGTAGAATGAATGTTCAATGCATTTTTATATATAATATTGTGTACATTTTTAGCGACAAATATTTTTCTTTATCATCTCAATTGTTCGTAATTTCATATGCGTTTTGTGCAAAATATTTATGTGATGGCTAAAGTAGAGGTGAAAAGGAGGAGGAGAGGAGAAATCTTGTATACTTCGCACAATGTGCATCCCTTGCTTTGGTCTGCTTGTGTTAACAGTCAGCTAATTGACCGCCTGTCAGTAAAAGTTTACCAGTCACCAATTTGTCTGTAAACAGGCCCTAAGACTAGGGAAAAGTTAAAAATTCTGTTTTCTAGGCTTGTTATCATGAATTGACATTTATCTTCTAGCTTATACTGTATGTTCAATTTTTATTTGAAAGAGACTGATTTTAAACCTATTCCTTGTGGAGTTAATTACTATGTATGTATTTTGATATTTGAACTTTTCTTATAACTAGTGATGGGTGAACCCCTGGATGTTCAGGTCCAGCAGGTGCAGCCAAACATTTAAAAAAAGTTTGGTTTAGTACCAGAACAGTGCCAGAACCCGAACCCCATTCAGATGAATGGGGGGCCCGAATCTCCGTTGTTTGCCATGCTGTCATCTTCTTGACAGCGTGACAAACACTGCCTCTGATCAGTGGTAAGATTATTACCGATATTCAGAGCTCTGTGGTTCCCATGTTGTCAGATGACAGCATAAGCCAGCAGTTGTGACCCGGGGTGAAAAGTTTACCAATGGTCACAGAGGCATTGGCTGATGGGAGGAGTACTCTTCCCATCAGCCTACGCCTGCTGTTGCTAGTAACAAGGAGAAAAAGCACCACTAATGGGATTATTCATCAGCTGATGTTGTAAATAGATATATTTTTTTAATGATGTTGGATCTGAAACCCTCAGCTGTCAGCTTTCTCATGGTTGGTAATCAAGAATAGAGGGGTCCCCATGCCATTTTTGTTAATTATTTAAATAAATAATTTAAAAACTGGAATGGGGCCCCCCATTTTTGATAACCAGACAAGCAAAAGCAGACAGCTGGGGGCTAATGTTCTCAGGCTGGTAAGAGGCCATGGATATTGGCCCCCCCAGTCTAAAAATAGCAGCACACAGCCACCTCGGAATAGGCACATCTATTAGATACACCAATTCTGGCACTTTGTCCTGCTCTTCCCACTTACCCTGTGGCAGTGGCAAGTGGGGTAATATTTTTGGGGTTGGTGTCACCCATGTATTGTCAGGTGAAATCAAGTCCAGGAGTTAATAATGAAGACGCGTCTATAAGACAACTCTCCATTACTAACCCCATAGTCACATTGCAAATAGAAAACACCTAGAATAAAGTCCTTTATTTGAAATAAAAATCCACACCTTACTTGCCACCATCACAGGGCAAAAGGAAAAGCGCCAGAATTGGCGCATCCAACAGATGCCCTTTTTCTGGGGTGGCTGCGGGTTGCTATTTTTAGGTTGGGGGGCCAATATCCATGGCCCCTTACCAGCATGAGAATACCAGCCCACATCTGTCTGCTTTAGCTTGGCTGGTTGTCAAAAATGGGGGGACCCCATGCCTTTTTTAATGTATTTAAAAAATTTAAAAAACAATGTGGGGACCTCTCTATTTTGATAACCAGCCATGATAAAGCTGACAGGTGAGGGTTTCAGCCCACAGGTGTCAGTATTGCCATGCTGGCAAAAATACAACAGACCCCACATATTTTTTTATATATTTATTTATCATGCAGGCACCGACTAATGAATACTATATGTGATAAATCTCTGTAGTATTGGCCATTTTAGTGAGTTCTATTTCTGCGGGATCTGGTTATTAATCTGCTGCAGTCTGTGCATGAAGGAAATTTCAATCTGTGTAAATAAATTCATATTTGATTTACTTTGAGGTATTAGCTTTTTAATTGCTGGTGTAGCCATTTTTTTGCTATTTTTTCACTATTTTGTCACTCCATTCTTCTGATACAGCTGTTACCAGATTTCACAATACAAATTGTATATTATTGAATAGATGTTTTGGACCTGATAAGCTAGGGTACTTACTTTGAAAATGTATATCACAATGGCTGCACAGTCTTTTATATTAAAATAAGCATTTCAATCAAGAAAGAGTGACAAAATTAATACATTTAGGTGTATTCATAAGTTAAATTCATTGTTTACCCATCTAGGCTGATTGACAAGCCCCTCTGCTCCTTTCCTCCACTCTTATAATCCCACACTGGTCAGTATAAACTGTTGTGATTAGGTAATTCAGTACCACAATGGACATAGAAGTCAGAGCACATACAGTGACCTGACAAAACCCAAAAACATAGAACGAGCTCTGAGACGTGGGAACTCTGCTGACCGCAATCCCTAATCCTCTCCAACCACACTAGAGGCAGCCGTGGATTGCGCCTAACGCTCCCTATGCAACTCGGCACAGCCTGAGAAACTAGCTAGCCTGAAGATAGAAAATAAGCCTACCTTGCCTCAGAGAAATACCCCAAAGGAAAAGGCAGCCCCCCACATATAATGACTGTGAGTTAAGATGAAAAGACAAACGTAGAGATGAAATAGATTTAGCAAAGTGAGGCCCGACTTTCTGAACAGAGCGAGGATAGGAAAGGTAACTTTGCGGTCAGCACAAAACCCTACAAACAACCATGCAAAGGGGGCAAAAAGACCCTCCGTACCGACTAACGGCACGGAGGTACACCCTCTGCATCCCAGAGCTTCCAGCAGGCAAGAAAAACCAAATAAGCAAGCTGGACAGAAAAAACAGCAAACAAAAATAACACAAGCGAAACTTAGCTATGCAGAGCACCAGGCCACAGGAACGATCCAGGAGGAAGCAAGTCCAATACTAGAACATTGACTGGAGGCCAGGATCAAAGCACTAGGTGGAGTTAAATAGAGCAGCACCTAACGACTTCTCCACATCACCTGAGGAAGGAAACTCAGAAGCCGCAGTACCACTTTCCTCCACCAACGGAAGCTCATAGAGAGAATCAGCCGAAGTACCACTTGTGACCACAGGAGGGAGCTCTGCCACAGAATTCACAACAGTACCCCCCCCTTGAGGAGGGGTCACCGAACCCTCACCAGAGCCTCCAGGACGACCAGGATGAGCCATATGAAAGGCAACTTTGCGGTCAACACAAAACCCTACAAACAACCACGCAAAGGGGGCAAAAAGACCCTCCGTATCGACTAACGGCACGGAGGTACACCCTCTGCGTCCCAGAGCTTCCAGCAGGCAAGAAAAACCAAATAAGCAAGCTGGACAGAAAAAACAGCAAACAAAAATAACACAAGCGAAACTTAGCTATGCAGAGCAGCAGGCCACAGGAACGATCCAGGAGGAAGCAAGTCCAATACTAGAACATTGACTGGAGGCCAGGATCAAAGCACTAGGTGGAGTTAAATAGAGCAGCACCTAACGACTTCACCACATCACCTGAGGAAGGAAACTCAGAAGCCGCAGTACCACTTTCGTCCACCAACGGAAGCTCATAGAGAGAATCAGCCGAAGTACCACTTGTGACCACAGGAAGGAGCTCTGCCACAGAATTCACAACAATAAACTACAACTGTCAGTCAATTTAGGGGGATGGAAATTGAGTTTAGCTCATGAATTCACTTGGACTCATGAATTCTCTTACAGATTACAAGATTTTTACCAGCCTCATCAGTTTTAAGACATCTATTCAAACATGCATACAGTTTGCATTGCAAAATATTGTGTTAGATCCTCTTTAGGGTCTCAAAGCACATGACCATCATACATCCCCTTAATACCTCAAACTTTTCATTGAGCTGTAATATGGCACCCATTGAAATGTGTCAATCCCCACTGTACTTCAGTTTGTTTTGTTCCAGATAGTAGCATACAGATTTATTCCCATTGGATTCATTATGAGTGTGATAGAAAACAAAATCATCACACCCTATTGTATGTCATATTATGGCGTTAAAATACTGTAGGTAGGTAACTTTAGTATATAAAGAATATCTACATAATACTGTGCTGAGTGGTGTCTCTAGTGTGGCAAACAGATTTCAAATCTGCAGTTTTTATGCAACTTTTTAATCAAAAAGTAATACTAGTAAGAAAAATATTAATCTTTCCTTCAAACTTCATACCTTTAGTATCCTCTCATGGCTTAAATGAGTAAGGGGCATCACAAAATGCACCAAAATCTGTTGCTCTGACATTTTTTTTTCATTATTGAAGATCTATGTTTTTCTACACTTATTCGTAAACTTAACACAAAAGTATTCAGCCAACCTTCCTTCCTCTCTTCCTTCCTACCCTTCCTTTCCTTTTTTCCTGTCTTCTTTCCTTCCCTAAGCTCCCTTTCTCTCTTTTCCCTTTCTTTCTTCCCTAAGCTTCATCTTAGCCTATCCTTCCTTCTTTCCTTCCCTCCTCTTTTTCTTTCCCCCCCTTATCCTACATTCCTTCACTTCCATTGTCCTTCCTTCCTTAGTTCATTAGTTTATTCCTTCCTTGCTTCCTTCCTTCCCTGATTTTCTTTCCTTTACTTTCTCTTTCTTTCTCTCTCTCTCTTTCTTTCTTTCATTCATTCTTTCATTCTTTGTCTTTCTTTCCTTTCTTCCCAATTCTTACTTTGCTACTTCCCGATCCTTCCTTATCTCCCTCTCCCTTCTTTTTCCCTCTTTCCCTTTCAGTTTTTAGAAATTATTTCTGAGATGATGCACTGTGTAAAAAGGGAACAGGGGCAAGAAAAAAAAGCACAAAAACTACCAAACAAATGTTTACATATTGATATTTAGAGGATTCTTATTAGTTCTCATGGATGCTGAAAAGCTCTAGAATTCTTAAATTTACCAGCTTTTCTGTATAATCAGCTTTAATCCATATGAAATTGGCTGTTAGTACGATCGTGTTACTCTCTTTCTCCTGAACTGTACAGCTCTGATAAAGGTTCTCTGTTATTTAGCCAGGCATTGAAATAATTCCATTGCGTATAGTGTCAATTATTATTTGTATGGACTGATTTAGGTTTTGTATTCACTAACTTGGATTTGAAACATGTTATGTAAGATCACCTTGCCAAGCTTTTCTGCTTCTGAACAAATAATGTGATTTTTTTTCTCTAAGCAATACTTTAATCTGCATGACAACTACAAAAGGATGGACCTCACTAACGCATTTAATTTCTTCTCCCCAGATTAGTGCTTTAGGCTTAATCATAAGCATTGATTTTTTTTTCTCACTTTTATTTTGTTTTGAAAACCACTAATTCAATAGGGAGCCACGAAGTACAGACTTATTGCTCTTTTTTCCCAAAGTTTCCTCTACTTTCAATCTCAACTTACTTTAACAAATTGCCGATCACTGGGCTACAGAGATTACTTTCCCTTTCATGACTGAAAATGATCAGAGCTTCAATTTTCTTTCAGAAATATTTAATGAGCATTTCTTCAGATAATAGCTGTGCAGCGGAAGCGTTGACCAAAGAACATATTTTTGGTTGCTCTGCAAAATACAAAGCTTGGAAGGATTAATCCTTCACTCTGCTTTTGCAAGCCTATTAATTTCATTTTAATGTAATGTATACTCTGTCTTTTGCAAGACTAGCGCATTTAGCATTAGTGATAAGCCAATTTGGTTATGGGATAAGAGGGAAGTAAAATTAGGTTCTAATTAATAATGTGGTTTATTAAGTTAGGAAATGTTAGACTTTACTAAGCGTGAAGCAACAAAGTTTAGCATGTATTTAAAAACACTAAGCTTTCAGTTAACTTCGCAATTACCCTTGCTTTACTGGATACAATGACACCAAGTTTATTTGCTTGTGTTTTGGGGTTATACATATATTTATACTTAGCATAGCCCAACTGAATGGATGCTAGATTCAGCTACAGACGCAAAAGTGTCATATTCTGGTTGTACAGAAATGTGACAGCACCAGAAGGAGCAAAGAAACTGGAGGGGGAATAGGGCAGAGGTAATTGAGGCGCAGCGGGGGTATGTGTAAGTTATTTTTATTGTGTTGCATTGTTTTTTGTGTTAGTTTTGTTTTATTCATAGCTAAAGTTGTGAACTCCTCATTTAAGTTTGTGTGAACAAGTCATTAACAGTTATTTACAAAGCAAATCATAAATTCATAATCGGACTAAGACCGGAATGCATTTTGGACAGTAGAGATTTTAAGGTATACCTTGTATCCTTTGGCTTCATATTTGGGTGTTGTTGTCTTGCTTGAAATCAAATCTTCTCACAATGTGATTATTATTTAATTGTAAAGCACATTGATTCCATGGTGCTGTACGTCTGAAAATCATATACAAAATACATATCTAATTTACTGTGAACAAACTAACAGTGATGGACTGGTGCAGAGGGGAAGAGGACCTGCCATCACTGACTTACAATCTAACGGGTAATGAGGATGGAAACGGTCGATGGGTTGCAGAAGCTCTAGAGGTAATGAGGTTGCATTGGAGGCTGTAGGCTTCCCTATGGAGATGACTTTTCAGGTTACTTCTGAAGGATCCAAATGTGGGAGACAATTGAACGTGTAACATGGCTAAATTCAAAAGGATGGGGTAGCGTCAGAAAAATCTTGGAGGCAATTGGATGGGGAATGAATGAGCACAGAGAAGAGAATGAGTTATTGTGAGGACTGGATATTATGTGTGGGAAGGTATCAGATTAGTTTGGATATTTATGGAGCTTTAGAAAGTGAGATGAGAAAAAAAGAGTATGTGGCAAATAGACTCTCTGGGATTCTAGACAGCAGAGAGATGTCATCTTGGCCAGAAAGCTAAATATGAGTGTCATCAGCATATGAGTGGTACTGGAAGCAATGGTACTTTATAAGTTGCACCAGCCCAAAGGTAGAGTAGGGATCTCATGGCAAAGCCTCTAAGAACACTAACAAAGAAATGCTATGATAGAATGGAAATGGGAGACAATAATGTGTAGTTAATGAGGTATGAATAGATCCAGGAGATGAGAAGACCTTTGATACCAAAGGAAACAAGGATCTGAAGTAAGAGTGAGTGATCAACTGTGTCAAATGCAGGTCTAGGAGGAGTACATCATGTTGTCAGTTAGCTTTGGTGGTTAGTAAGTTGTTTAGAACTTTGGCTAAGACAGTTTCAGTGGAGTGGTGGGGAAGGAAGCTGGAATGTAAGTTGTCAAAGAGTGAGTTTTGAGAGTCATTTAGAAGTGAAAGGGAGTAGTGGTATGGTGTTATGGCGGGGGTAGAGATTGTGTCAAAGGATGGCTTCTTTAGGAGAGGATTAATTGTTGTGTGTTTTTAAAACGGAAGGGAAGACACCAGTGAACAATGTGCAGGCATTGTGTCATGAAAGGGACATTATAGGAGTCATGTTTTGAGCAGCGTGCAAATGTTTATGCAGTGACAGCATATGGACAGATATATTTATACAGGGGGCACTATAATGGCACCATGGGCTCTGTGTTGGACTGTGTCACAGAAGACTAGAGAAAAGAGAAGTATGCAAAGAAGAGCAGTGAGTGTGAAAGTCATCATGGTGACTTGACTAAAGGTACCGTCACATTTAGCGACACTGCAGCGACAACAATGCCGATCGCTGCAGCGTCGCTGTGTGGTCGCTGGAGAGCTGTCACACAGACAGCTCTCCAGCGACCAACGATCCCGAAGTCCCCAGGTAACCAGGGTAAACATTGGGTTACTGTTGTGAATTCTGTGGCTGAATTCACTCCTGTGGTCACAAGTGGTATTGCAGCCTCTGGGCTTCCTCCCTCAGGTGTTTTGGTGAGCTCGTTGGCTGCCTTGCTATTTAACTCCACCTGAGTCTGTCTTCCTTGCTCCTTGTCAATGTTCCAGTGTTGGATCTGAGCTACTGCATCTTTCCTGTGGCCTGCTGCTCTGCTAGATAAGTGTTACTTTGTTTTTGTTTCCGTTTTTTCTGTCCAGCTGTGCTATTCTCTTTTTCTGGAAGCTCTGAGACGCAAAGGGTGCACCGCCGTGCCGTTAGTTCGGCACAGTGGGTCTTTTTGCCCCCCTTTGCGTGGTTCTGCTTTAGGGTTTTTTGTAGACTGCATAGTTCTCTTTGCTATCCTCGCTCTGTCTAGAATATCGGGCCTCACTTTGCTGAATCTATTTCATTCCTACGTTTTGTCTTTTCATCTTGCTAACAGTCATTATATGTGGGGGGCTGCCTATTCCTTTGGGGTATTTCTCTGAGGCAAGTCAGGCTTGTATTTCTATCTTCAGGCTAGTCAGCTCCTCAGGCAGTGCCGAGTTGCATAGGTAGTGTTAGGCGCAATCCACTGCTGCTTTTAGTTGTGTGAGGATAGGTTCAGGTATTGCAGTCTGCAGAGATTCCACGTCTCAGAGCTTGTTCTATTGTTTTTGGGTTATTGCCATATCACTGTATGTGCGCTGATTACTGCACACTGTGTTGCCTGATAGCACAGCATAACAGTACAAGGAGCCAAACCAATGATTCTCAATAGAGGGAAAAAGGAAGTCCTGACATCTTTTTTTTTTTCCTCAGCTCTGTCTTCAGTTTTTTTTTTTTTTTTTTTCCCCTAGACATTAGAGTGCTTCAGGACACAGTTGTGGACATGGATATTCAGGCTCTGTGCTCCTCAATGGATAATCTCGTTATAAATGTACAAAAGATTCAAGATACTATTGATCAGAAATCTATGCTAGAACCAAGAATTCTTATTCCTGATTTGTTTTTTGGTGACAGAACTAAGTTCCTGAGCTTCAAAAATAATTGTAAGCTATTTCTGGCCTTGAAACCTCATTCTTCTGGTAATCCTATTCAACAGGTTTTGATTATTATTTCTTTTTTGCGCGGCGACCCACAGGACTGGGCGTTTTCTCTTGCGCCAGGAGACCCTGCATTGAGTAATGTTGATGCGTTTTTCCAGGCGCTTGGATTGCTTTACGATGAGCCTAATTCAGTGGATCAGGCTGAGAAAAATTTGCTGGCTTTATGCCAGGGTCAGGATGATGTAGAAGTATATTGTCAGAAAGTTAGGAAGTGGTCAGTACTCACTCTGTGGAATGAATCTGCACTGGCGGCTTGGTTCAGAAAGGGTCTCTCTGAAGCTCTTAAGGATGTCATGGTGAGATTTCCTATGCCTGCTGGTTTGAATGAGTCTATGTCCTTGGCCATTCAGATCGGTCGTCGCTTGCGCGAGCGTAAATCTGTGCACCATCTGGCGGTATTGTCTGAGAGTAAACCTGAGCCTATGCAGTGCGACAGGACTATGACTAAAGTTGAACGGCAAGAACACAGACGTCTGAACAGGCTGTGTTTCTACTGTGGTGATTCCACTCATGCTATTTCTAATTGTCCTAAGCGCACTAGGCGGTTCGATAGCTCTGCCGTCATTGGTACTGTACAGTCCAAATTCCTTCTGTCCATTACCTTGATATGCTCTTTGTCATCGTATTCTGTCATGGCGTTTGTGGATTCAGGCGCTGCCCTGAATCTGATGGATTTGGATTATGCTAAACGTTGTGGATTTTTCTTGGAGCCTTTGCGGTGTCCTATTCCGTTGAGAGGAATTGATGCTACACCTTTGGCCAAGAATAAGCCTCAGTACTGGGCCCAGCTGACCATGTGCATGGCTCCTGCACATCAGGAAGTTATTCGCTTTCTGGTACTGCATAATCTGCATGATGTGGTCGTGTTGGGGTTGCCATGGCTACAAACCCATAATCCAGTATTAGATTGGAACTCTATGTCGGTAACCAGCTGGGGTTGTCAGGGAGTACATGGTGATGTTCCATTTTTGTCTATTTCGTCATCCATTCCTTCTGACATCCCAGAGTTCTTGTCTGACTTTCAGGATGTATTTGAAGAGCCCAAGTCTTATGCCCTACCTCCGCATAGGAATTGTGATTGTGCTATCAATTTGATTCCTGGTAGTAAATTCCCTAAGGGTCGTTTATTTAATTTGTCCGTGCCTGAACACACCGCTATGCGCAGTTATGTGAAAGAATCCCTGGAGAAGGGACATATTCGCCCATCGTCATCACCATTGGGAGCAGGGTTCTTTTTTGTAGCCAAAAAGGATGGTTCGCTAAGACCGTGTATTGATTACCGCCTTCTTAATATGATCACTGTTAAGTTTCAGTATCCCTTGCCATTGATATCTGACTTGTTTGCTCGGATTAAGGGGGCTAGTTGGTTTACTAAGATTGATCTTCGTGGTGCGTATAATCTGGTGAGAATCAGGCAGGGAGATGAATGGAAAACGGCATTTAATACGCCCGAGGGTCATTTTGAGTATCTGGTGATGCCGTTCGGACTTGCCAATGCTCCATCTGTTTTTCAGTCTTTTATGCATGACATTTTCCGTGAGTATCTGGATAAATTCCTGATTGTTTACTTGGATGACATTTTGATCTTCTCTGATGATTGGGAGTCTCATGTGAAGCAAGTCAGAATGGTTTTCCAGGTACTGCGTGCTAATTCCTTGTTCGTGAAGGGATCAAAGTGTCTCTTCGGTGTGCAGAAAGTTTCATTTTTGGGGTTCATCTTTTCCCCTTCTACTATCGAGATGGATCCGGTTAAGGTCCAGGCCATCCAGGATTGGACTCAGCCGACATCTCTGAAAAGTCTGCAGAAATTCCTGGGCTTTGCTAATTTTTATCGTCGCTTCATCTGTAATTTTTCTAGCATTGCCAGACCATTGACCGATTTGACCAAGAAGGGTGCTGATTTGGTTAATTGGTCTTCTGCTGCCGTGGAAGCTTTTCAGGAGTTGAAGCGTCGTTTTTGCTGTGCCCCTGTGTTGTGTCAACCAGATGTTTCTCTTCCGTTCCAGGTCGAGGTTGATGCTTCTGAGATTGGAGCAGGGGCGGTTTTGTCACAGAGAGGTTCTGGTTGCTCAGTGTTGAAACCATGTGCTTTCTTTTCCAGGAAATTTTCTGCTGCTGAGCGTAATTATGATGTGGGCAACCGAGAGTTGCTGGCCATGAAGTGGGCATTCGAGGAGTGGCGTCATTGGCTTGAGGGAGCTAAGCATCGCGTGGTGGTATTGACTGATCATAAGAATCTTACTTATCTCGAGTCTGCCAAGCGCTTGAATCCTAGACAGGCCCGTTGGTCGTTATTTTTTGCTCGTTTTGATTTTGTGATTTCGTACCTTCCGGGCTCTAAAAATGTGAAGGCGGATGCTCTGTCTAGGAGTTTTGTGCCCGACTCTCCGGGGTTATCTGAGCCGGCGAGTATCCTCAAGGAAGGAGTCATTGTGTCTGCCATCTCTCCTGATTTGCGGAGAGTGTTGCAGAAATTTCAGGCTAATAAACCTGATCGTTGTCCGGCCGAGAAACTGTTCGTCCCTGATAGGTGGACTAGTAAAGTTATCTCTGAACTTCATTGTTCGGTGCTGGCTGGTCATCCAGGAATCTTTGGTACCAGAGAGTTAGTGGCTAGATCCTTCTGGTGGCCATCTCTGTCACGGGATGTGCGTGCTTTTGTGCAGTCCTGTGGGATTTGTGCTAGGGCTAAGCCCTGCTGTTCACGTGCCAGTGGGTTGCTTTTGCCCTTGCCGGTCCCGAAGAGGCCTTGGACACATATTTCGATGGATTTCATTTCTGACCTTCCCGTTTCTCAAAAGATGTCGGTCATTTGGGTGGTCTGTGATCGCTTTTCTAAAATGGTCCATCTGGTGCCCTTGGTTAAATTGCCTTCCTCCTCTGATTTGGTGCCTTTGTTCTTCCAGCATGTGGTTCGTTTGCATGGCATTCCTGAGAATATTGTTTCTGACAGAGGTTCCCAGTTTGTCTCGAGGTTCTGGCGAGCCTTTTGTGGTAGGATGGGCATTGACCTATCTTTTTCCTCGGCCTTCCATCCTCAGACTAATGGCCAGACCGAACGAACCAATCAGACCTTGGAAACATATCTGAGATGTTTTGTTTCTGCTGACCAGGATGATTGGGTGTCATTTTTGCCGTTGGCTGAGTTCGCCCTTAATAATCGGGCCAGCTCGGCTACCTTGGTCTCTCCATTTTTCTGCAATTCTGGGTTCCATCCTCGTTTCTCTTCAGGACAGGTTGAGTCTTCGGACTGTCCTGGTGTGGATTCTGTGGTGGACAGGTTGCAGCAGATCTGGACTCAGGTAGTGGACAATTTGACCTTGTCCCAGGAGAAGGCTCAGCTTTTCGCTAATCGTAGACGCCGTGTGGGTCCCCGACTTCGTGTTGGGGATCTGGTTTGGTTATCTTCTCGTCATATTCCTATGAAGGTTTCCTCTCCTAAATTTAAACCTCGTTTTATTGGTCCGTATAGGGTTTCTGAGATTCTCAATCCGGTGTCTTTTCGTCTGACCCTCCCAGACTCCTTTTCCATACATAATGTATTCCATAGGTCGTTGTTGAGAAGATACGTGGCACCTATGGTTCCATCTGTGGAGCCTCCTGCCCCTGTTTTGGTGGAGGGGGAATTGGAGTATATTGTGGAGAAAATTTTGGATTCTCGTGTCTCTAGACGGAAACTCCAGTATCTGGTCAAATGGAAGGGTTATGCTCAGGAGGATAATTCCTGGGTTTTTGCCTCTGATGTCCATGCCCCAGATCTTGTTCGTGCCTTTCATGTGGCTCATCCTGGTCGGCCTGGGGGTTCTGGTGAGGGTTCAGTGACCCCTCCTCAAGGGGGGGGTACTGTTGTGAATTCTGTGGCTGAATTCACTCCTGTGGTCACAAGTGGTATTGCAGCCCCTGGGCTTCCTCCCTCAGGTGTTTTGGTGAGCTCGTTGGCTGCCTTGCTATTTAACTCCACCTGAGTCTGTCTTCCTTGCTCCTTGTCAATGTTCCAGTGTTGGATCTGAGCTACTGCATCTTTCCTGTGGCCTGCTGCTCTGCTAGATAAGTGTTACTTTGTTTTTGTTTCCGTTTTTTCTGTCCAGCTGTGCTATTCTCTTTTTCTGGAAGCTCTGAGACGCAAAGGGTGCACCGCCGTGCCGTTAGTTCGGCACGGTGGGTCTTTTTGCCCCCCTTTGCGTGGTTCTGCTTTAGGGTTTTTTGTAGACTGCATAGTTCTCTTTGCTATCCTCGCTCTGTCTAGAATATCGGGCCTCACTTTGCTGAATCTATTTCATTCCTACGTTTTGTCTTTTCATCTTGCTAACAGTCATTATATGTGGGGGGCTGCCTATTCCTTTGGGGTATTTCTCTGAGGCAAGTCAGGCTTGTATTTCTATCTTCAGGCTAGTCAGCTCCTCAGGCAGTGCCGAGTTGCATAGGTAGTGTTAGGCGCAATCCACTGCTGCTTTTAGTTGTGTGAGGATAGGTTCAGGTATTGCAGTCTGCAGAGATTCCACGTCTCAGAGCTTGTTCTATTGTTTTTGGGTTATTGCCATATCACTGTATGTGCGCTGATTACTGCACACTGTGTTGCCTGATAGCACAGCATAACAGGTTACTAAGTGCAGGGCCGTGCTTAGTAACCCGATGTTTACCCTGGTTACCAGTGTAAAAGTAAAAAAAAACTACATACAAACATTCCTGTCGCGTCCCCCGGCCTCAGCGTCCCTGCACTGTGTAAGCGCGCTTGCCGGAAAGCAGAGCGGTGACGTCACCACTGTGCTTTGCTTTACGGCCAGCCGGCGCTGACACTGGGGGACGCAGGGAAGCGGAAGCTGACACTGAGGAACGTGACAGGAATGTAAGTATGTAGTGTTTTTTTTTTACTTTTACATTGGTAACCAGGGTAAACATCGGGTTACTAAGCGCGGCCCTGCGCTTAGTAACCCGATGTTTACCCTGGTTACCAGTGAAGACATCGCTGAATCGGCGTCACACTCACCGATTCAGCGATGTCAGCGGGAGATCCAGCGACGAAATAAAGTCCTGGACTTTCCCCAGCGACCAACGATCTCCCAGCAGGGGCCTGATCGTTGGTCACTGTCACACATAACGATTTCGTTAACGATATCGTTGCTACGTCACAAAAAGCAACGATATCGTTAACGATATCGTTATGTGTGACGATACCTTAAAAGAAATTAGAATGACTCTAATCAGAAAAGACAACATATATAAGATACCTGGCTGCCAATGTTAATCTAAGATTCTATCTATGCCTAATCAGCACTGTGGTTGCTGTATGTTTCTCAGTCTGAGAATGTCCAATAACAACTCATAGCATTTCTTTACTACTTTACTACAAATTCACAAACATTACTGAATTTTCCTCTAAATTTTGATTTGAGGTGAATAAATTCATGTGAATTTCATTTGTGGAAAAGCTCTTAATTTGCAAAATGCACATGGGGAGCGAACTCTGCGGAATATAAAAACCTACATCCTACAGGAGAGGCCACTGAATTTATGGCTCTTGAAAGAAGGGGGGAAAAAATGAAAGATCGCAAGGTCATAAAGGGGTTTAGGGATGCGGCAATACAAGAAATGTTTATTTTTTCATTTATTTTTTAATCTGGGAAAAGGAAGTAATCTAAACCTTCATTTGTTTTAACTCTTAGCACCTTAGTATTGCTGTATATAGGGAAATCATTGGTCTCTTAAAATGTGGGAGTACACAAGTGTTGATGACAGGACCTTCATTAGACCCCTTGCAGCCATGACAACCGGTAAGCCACCCCATAACAGCACCTAAATAGTTAAAAAAAATAATAATCTGTGCTAGCTATTAGAGTTAGGTCCAAAATGTATAAAGTAGCCCATACTGCTCCTATGCAGCAGGGTCAGCGCCTTACAGATTATGTTTGTTAGCCTGTGTGAAGGAGTTAAGTGGCTAAAAATCCCTTAATAGTCAGCCTATAAGTGTCTTTTTTTCTTTCTCTCGGCAATTAAGAGCACATAGTATTTTTGGAATGAATGATGTGAAAACCATTCTGGGCCCACAGATAGCTCACGCATAGATTAAGAGATCACTGATGCCCGGAAAGCCTTGTAGTATAGCAAGATTCCACCAACCAAAATGAGCAAAGATCCAGCAAAGGGTCCTGTAAAATAAACCCTTATTTTATACAGAGTCCACTAAAATCCATAAACATTAGTAACCACAAACTACCTCAATAATGGGGTTATCTGAGGCCTTGTTTTATGCTAGAGAAATTGTATTATTTTTTTTTGCTATTTGATGGGTAAATACAAGCAATTGTCATTTGTATATTTTTTATATTTAGAATGTAGAAAAAAAGTAATTTCTAATGTTCTTTATACGGTTCATATCTGACAATAAATAACCTGTGTTAAAAGGGTTAATATGCATTAAAGTCACAGCTTTATGATTTGGTCCAGAAAGGCACTAGATTTCATAATGTACCACTTATTTTACCAACATTCATGCCTTACGCTTACGTCTAACCTCTTTTAGACACTATGGTATTGAACAACTGACAATGAGGCATTTGCAAATCTTTCAGTTGACTGTGATCAGTAACTGACATATCAGACTGCAATGCAGTAGATTCATCAATAACGTTTTCCTGAGTCTTTACACAGGGATTTTTCTACAAGAGCAATACCAAAGCTTTTTAGCATTCAGAAGTAGTAATTATCATCCCTCAGGGAAAGCTAAATCAGACTGTTCCTAGCCCAATTAACACATCAGCTTGTTGCATATGATAGGTATAAAGTCATGTGTGCCCAGTTTTAGAAAGCGTTTTATGTGTTCATTGGCATAAAGGGACTCTCTGTTTAAAATTGTATATGTTCATAGGTTTGTACTAGGGAAAAATGATAAGATTACAATTATTCTCAGCAGGTCCAATAATTATTCTGCACTTGTATATTCGTCTTTGTGACAGGCTGTAGAGGGGTCTTCATAGCTATAGCTGCAGCCAATCACTGGACTCCATAGAGACTTTCCAATTTTAATTTGTGTGCTACAGTTGGAGTCCGCAAAAATGTATTGACTTATAGGCAACTCAAAAGCATCTCCGAGTGCTGCAGCTATAGATCAACATTAAAATTGGAAAATCATAATCCAGCCTAAATTTGGTTTTACATAAGTGTAATACATGCAAATATTTGTGTCCAACTACAGGTCTAAATACCCACAATAAAGCATCATTGGGATCAATGCTCCGGGCAGCTTTGGTCATTAACTCATGTTCAGGCAGTGATGTTTATCTTTATGCAGGTCCTAAAGTGAACCAGGATTAACCCACATTACCCTTTTCTATCCTGTCCTGGCTCATTTTACGGTTCAATGGAAGTCCTTCTTGGGTCTGCTGTTGAAAAGCAGACATGTCCAATTACGCACACTTAAACATCATTGGGATCTCTGCTGCTGCTAGCTCGGGTTATGAACTCCTGTTCAGACAATTCTGTTTTACCTTTATGCAATTTCTAAAGTTCACCAGTGCTATCCCACATTACCCTTTTTAACTTGACCTGACTCATTTTTTGGTTTCAATGGAAGTCTCTCTCGAGTCTGCTGTTGAAAAGTTTAAAGCTATTTTGTTAAGTGCTATTCTTCTCAGACCACTTAACATTTATTATTTACTTTTATTTCCTTTTATGGCATTTATGAAATCCCTTTTCATTCTTTGTATAATTTGTAAATGTCTATTTAATTAAACGATAAAAATCAATCCAGTAAAACTAGACTTTGGGAAAGGGACAAAGAAGTGATGTAAGCAGTGACAAGAAAAGCATACTTAAGCCAACGATTATTCCAAGATTTGGAGCCATTGATTAGGTTGTCTCTGGTCAAATTTCTTTGAATGCCAATTTATTCCAATGCAATGAATAAATAAGGACATTAAGTATAAATAGAATTTTATTTAAACTTAAGGATCCTAAATGACACAAAAGAATTACTTTATGAACATATGATAAGTAGTTAATTGTAAAAATAAAAATATAGAATAGGTGCAGTCTTTATATAGTCTACAAAAGTGTTACAGTTTAAATTGATGTGTGAGGCTACTGAATCAGGGCAGTGGGGTACTCGGTACCGGGTCCGGTATTTAAAGGGCCATGTCATGGTGGCGGTGACTCGGTCCGTGGCCCTGGGCGCCCATGTCAAAGGAAAGGTCTTCAAAGGGTTTTTTTTTAATAAAGAAAGTTTGTGACGCCACCTGTGGTATTCGGTCAGGGATGACCAACGCTGCTTAAAAGGGTCCTCTGGGGTGATGTTATGGCAGCCAGATGGTATAACTTCCCACAGGTGAAGTATATCCCCAGGGCTCCTGGTGAATCGATGGAAGATCGTGAGTGGTGCTGTAAGGAACAAAGGACACAGTTGTGCAGTCTTTTTACCTGGTTTACTGATGGTAGCAGGTAGCCACAGTCCAGGGCACCAGATCATAGGTACAGGCAGGGTCCGGCTGGCTTGGAAGCTAGTTCAGAGTCCAGCTTTATCAGGTGGAGTTAAAAGCCTGCCTTCTAGCGCTGTGTTTTTATAGTCCCTTACTGCCTATGGCTTCGTAGCAAGGTCCTCTCAGTTATCTCTGTCCTTTGTGTGGGACACAAACCCGTATGACAGGTGACTCGAGCCTTTTTACAGGGTCTCTAACATGACCCGGGCTCTTTGAGTCACTGTGTCTCCTGGGTGTTAGGGCGAACAGGTGATGTATAATCCAGCTGTCCTGCCAGTTTCTGCTATGTGTCTTAGAGTCCCACAAAAGCCTCGGTCTTCCAGTTAACCGTGTCTGCACTCAATCCAGTTACCGGGTGTAGCCCAGTCCCAGCTGTTCTCCCCTGTTGTCACATTCCTGTGCTTTGCTCTTCAGCACATTAGCTAAGGGCTGTTCTTCCTTCTGTATCTTGCTCTCTAGGAGCTACAGCACCTCAGGCTGTACGGCCCCTCACCCATTCTTCTGCCTCAGACTGCTCCAGTCTGCTGTCTGGCACCAACTGTCTAATTCTTCCCAACTGCCTAGCAACTGCCTAGCAACTAACTCCTCCTCCCGACCAAAGAGAGAGCAGCTCCCCTGATTTTGGGTGTAGAGCTCCCCCTTCTGGCCTGAAGTCAGAATGGTGTTGTATGTCCTAATTACCTGTTAAAAGGAATTCTCCATCGCTTCCAAGCGTGACATCACTCTCCCCATGAGGAAAGCAATGCCACTGTGACAACCAGGACTCTGGGGTGTCACACTACCATCTTGGGAAAGATCGATGTTTACTCCAGGCAGGTGTGAATTTAATTGGTTTCCTCCACTTTGTTTCTTGGGAATTTGTAGACTCTTAGAAGATAAAATAACATTTCCTTTACCTTCTTTTTAGTTTCTCTGTAACCAGTGCATTTTCCTAAATTGTATTTATACCATTGAAGCTCTTAACATACATAAAATTGTTTATTTTCATTGAAATATTTTATGACACATGAATCAAAATACTCAGAGCCTGTGCTGCTAGGACAGTGAAAATTACAATTTTAATGCAATCCTTTATTTTCTTTTATGACCTATAACTTAAATATGGAACAGAAGTATAATAGTTGAAGGTGTTACCTCATGGATCTCACTGGTATCAAAGACAGGAGGCACCCACATTCTCACTTGTACAAGGTTCCATTGGTGTGCAAAATGTATGGATTTTTTTTTCAAAGAAGCAGTGTTCTGTGTTAGGCACCACCAGAGCTTGTTACAGCCCATTTGGCAATTGAATTTACAATTTAGCTATTATCCTAAGTCATGTGACAAGGCTCGTTAAAGGGTCGACATTGACTGTTAGGATTGCTACTTCCAATAGGTGGCACTAGAGTTCTAGTCCTCTTCCTCTCTGAAGAGACAATTTGCATATTTCCCAGAGGAGCATTGCAGCTTTAAGTCTCCTCACCTCGACATGCTTATCATGTAACTCTCCACAAGGAGAAATTATACTTCTTGGATCTCAACTTTGTGATATTCTGACTACTGACAGCTTGTTAGAGGAATGACAGATAAATCAAGTAGATATTCGTTTGTAGAGTCTTCAAATATTAGTGACATTTACCATCTCACTGCTAGTTTATTCTACTTAACCTTTGTGTTTTATACTGTCATGTTGTTTTTCACCATGGTGATTACCTTCTTAAAATACAGTAGCTGAAGATATGGTCTACACCATATCCTTTGATGTCCTCCCTCACATTTTCAGATATTAAAAAAATGGCATTAAAGAGGACCTTTCACTAGTTTTCACATGGTAAAATGCATTTTTTTATATCTCTGTTCTGGAGATATTATCTTGCAAAGTTTAAATGCTAATTTATGGTATGCTACGGGCATTAACAGAGATTCATCTCTGGTGGCATATACCTTTTTCCTGTATCACATTAAGCAGTCATAAACAGGGGGCATCATACAGGGGATAAAAAGAACACCCACCCATCCCCCCTAAAAAGCTTAGAACAGGCATTTTTCTGTGAGAGATGTAATGGCGCACAGCAAAGCTTATGATGCCCTGAGATGAAAACTGCAAGATATGTTTGCAATGACACATAGCTGGCTGTACCCCTTCTCCCCTAACACTGACTGCTGTGACATGAGAGCTGCAAGAAGTGTTTGTAATGATACATAACTGTGCTGTATGCTACACAGTAGGAGCAGGGATTGTAAAGGAGAGCAGGGCTGTGTGTCCTTACATGTCTCACAAAGAAAAGGTCTGTTCTAAACTTACATCTAAGTATGTATGTGGTAATTTCCTGATGAAGAAGTCATTTGGACTTTGAATCCTGTAGATTAAACCACTATTTTCAGCAGCGAGGATTATATCCACATAACTCCTTTTAATGTATCTTTGATACTGTCACTAGCTGATCCGTGGATCTGCTGCAACTGATATCTCTTCGCTATCTACATGCTTTACCAAAAGCCTGTGTCAGATTAGTAGAATCTAAGTGTATGCTTTATATATCCACCGAATAAGACCCTATCTGCGCTGATCTCACCTGCAGTTTTATCGTTGAATTTTGTGGAAGGCATTCCACAGTCTGACTGATAGAAAAAAGGATTTTCATCTGAATATCAGTGTTTTTCTTTGTTAAAACTTCACATTTATTCCTTGGATTAAAAAGGTATGTACATAAGATAGGCTGCGGATGTGAATAGGACCAACATGTTTCTGCAGTCCCGCTTTAACCTCTTCACCCCCGGAGCTTTTTCCGTTTTTTCATTTTCATTTTTCGCTCCCCTCTTTCCCAGAGCCATAATTTTTTTATTTTTCCGTCAATATGGCCATGTGAGAGCTTATTTTTTGCAGGATGAGATGTACCTTTGAACGATACCATTGGTTTTACCATGCCATGTAACAGAAAACGGGAAAAAAATCCAAGTGTGATGAAATTGCAAAAAAAAGTGCAATCTCACACTTGTTTTTTGTTTGGCTTTTTTGCTAGGTTCACCAAATGCTAAAACTAACCTGCCATTATGATTCTCCAGGTCATTACCAGTTCATAGATACCTAACATGTCTAGGTTTTTTTTTTCTAAGTGGTGAAAAAAAATTCCAAAGTTTGCTTAAAAAAAAAAAAATTGCGTGATTTTCCGATACCCGTAGCATCTCCAATTTTCGTGATCTGGGGTCAGGTGAGGGCTTATTTTTTGCGTGCCGAGCTGGCGTTTTTAATGATACTGGTGTAGATACGTTCTTTTGATTGCCCGTTATTGCATTTTAATGCAATGTCACGGCGACCTAAAAAATTTAATTTTGGTGTTTTGATTTTTTTTTTCTCGCTACACCATTTAGCGGTCAGGTTAATCCTTTGTTTTTATTGATAGATCGGGCGATTCTGAATGCGGCGATACCAAATATTTGTATGTTTGATTTTTTTTTAATTGTTTTATTTTGATTGGGGCGAAAGGGGGGTGATTTGAACTTTTATATATTTTTAATTTTTTTTATATTTTTAAACCCTTTTTTTTATTTTGACATGCTTCAATAGCCTCCATAGGAGGCTAGAAGCATGCACTACACGATCGCCTCTGCTACATAGAGGTGAAGTACAGATCACCTCTATGTAGCAGAAATGCAGGTGTACTTTGAACGCCACCCACAGGGTGGCGCTCAAGCAATCGGCCATCAACAAACATAGAGGTCTCAAGGAGACCTCTGGTTGTTATGGCAATGCACCGCTGACCCACGATCATGTGACGGGGGTCAGCGGTGTAAGCACCTCCGGCCGCGCGGCCGGGAGCGCTAGTTAAATGCCGCTGTCAGCGCTTGACAGCGGCATTTAACTAGTTAATGGGCGCGGGCGGATCGCGATTCAGCTCGCGCTCATTGCGCACACATGTCAGCTGTAGGGTTGAGCGACTTTTACTTTTATAGGATCGGGTCGGGTTTCACGAAACCCGACTTTTTCAAAAGTCGGGTGGAGTGAAATCGGCCGATCCTATAAAAAAGTCGGGGTCGTGGTCGGCTGAAACTCGAAACCCAATGCACTGCATTGGGTTTCCAATGGTTCCCAGGGTCTGAAGGAGAGGAAACTCTCCTTCATGCCCTGCAATCCATATTTAAGTGTAAAATAAAGAATTAAAATAAAAAATATCGCTATACTCACCCTCGGACGCGCCATGGTACTAACCGGGAACCTTCCTTCCTTCGAATCAGCGCTTGCAGGACCTTGTGGTGACGTCGCGGCTTGTGATTGGTCGCGCGACCGCCCATGTGATCGCTCACATACCTATTAGGTATATACTCACCCTCGGACGCGCCCTGCTTCTTTCCGGCAGCCTTCCTTCCTAAGAATCAGCGCTTCCAGGACCTTGCGGTGACGTCGCGGCTTGTGATTGGTCACGCGAGCGGTCACATGGGCGGTCGCGCGACCAATCACAAGCCGCGACGTCACCGCAAGGTCCTGCAAGCGCTGATTCGAAGGAAGAAAGGCTGCCGGTTAGTACCAGGGCGCGTCAGAGGGTGAGTATAGCGATATTTTTTATTTTAATTCTTTATTTTACACTTAAATATGGATTCCGATACCGATTTCCGATATTGCAAACATATCGGAACTCGGGATCGGAATTATGATACCAGATTCAGAAGATCGCCGACTTCATGGCCGACCCCACACAGGGGTCGGGTCGGGTTTCATGAAACCCAACTTTGCCAAAAGTCGACGACTTCTGAAAATGGCCGACCCATTTTGCTCAACCCTAGTCACCTGTACAAAACAGCTGACATGTCGCAGCTTTGAGGTGGGCTCACCGCCGGAGCCCCCCTCAAAGCAGGGGATCTGCCAGCTGACGAAATAGTACGTCAGCTGGCAGAAAGGGGTTAATCATATTCTATCACAGACCATTATTAAGGCGTGACTGAAGAAACATGTTGGTCCTATTCACATCCACGGCCTGTCTTGTCTTATGTACATAACATTTTAATCCAAGGAATAAATGTGAAGTTTTCACAAAGGAAATGACTTGTATTTTGCCATAAATACTTTTTTCTATTGTATTCATACCAGTCCTAGCCAGGGTTTTTCTGTGTGAGATTGTCCAACTGACTGATGCTGTATCAACATACCAGGTGAGCTGACTTTCCTCTCCCTCTACCCCCATTTTTTATTTTGCAACTGTATATAACTATATATAGTGTAACCTCTCACTTACAAATGGTGTCTTCCTGTCATCCTTCAAACATGCATCAATCACACCTATCCTCAAAAAAAACCCTCGACCCATCCTCTGTGTCCAGCTATCGCCCGATATCCCTTCTCCCTTATGCCTCAAAACTACAGGAACAGCATGTCCATCTTGAACTGTCCTCCCACCTCTCCTCCTGCTCCCTCTTTGACCGGTTTCAATGTGGCTTCCGACCACATCATTCAACTGAAACTGTCCTAACTAAAGTGACCAATGACCTACTAGCCTCCAAAAGCAAGCGACATTACTCTGTCCTCCTCCTCCTGGACCTCTCTTCTGCCTTCCATACTGTGGACCATTCCCTTCTGTTACAGATTCTCTGATCTCTTGGCATCAAAGACTTGGCCCTATCCTGGATCTCATCATATCTAACAGACCAGACATTCAGTGTCTCCCTCTCACACTCCACCTCCTCATCTCGTCCCCTTCTGTCGGTTTTTCCCAAGGCTTAGTTCTAGGACCCCTACTCTTCTCCATCTGCACCTTCAGCCCGGGACAGCTCATAGAATCCCACGGTTTACAATATCATCACTACTCTGATGACACGCAGCTCTACCTATCTGGACCTGACCTCACTTCCTTACTGACCAAAATCCCACAATATCTGTCTGCTATTTCATCTTTCTTTTCTGCTCGCTTTTCTAAAACTGAACATGGACAAAACAGAATTCATCATCTTTCCCTCACTTCACTCTATCCCTCCACCCAACCTATCCATCAATGTATATGGCTGCTCACTTTCCCCAGTCCCACACACTCGGTGCTTCGGGGTGATCCTTGACTCTGCCCTCTCTTGCAAGCCACATATCCAAGCCCTTGCCTCCTCCTGCCGATTCCAACTCAAAAACATTTTCCGGATCCGTGCATTCCTTAACCATGAAACCATAAAAACACTAGTGCATGCCCTTATCATCTCCCATCTCGACTACTGCAACCTCCTACTCTATGGCCTCCCCTTTAGCACTCTGGCACCACTCCAATCCATCCTAAACTCTGCTGCCCGACTAATCGACCTGTCTCCCTGTTATTCCCCAGCCTCTCCTCTCTGCCAGGTCCTTCATTGGCTTACTATTGCCCAGAGGCTACAGTTTAAAACACTAACAATGGCATACAAAGCCATTCACAACCTGTTTCCTCTATACATCTGTGACATGGTCTCCTGGTACCTACCTACACGCAACCTTCGATTCTCTCATGATCTCCTTCTCTACTCCTCTCTCATCTCTTCCTCCCACAATCACATTCAAGATCTCCCGTGCTTCCCCTATAGTCTGGAACTCTCTACCCCAACACATCAGGCTCTCACCTACCACGGAAACCTTCAAAAGGAACCTGAAGACCTACCTCTTCCGACAAGCCTGCAACCTGCAGAGATCCTCTGTCTACTGAACCGTTGCATGACCATCGCTACCCTCTCCTAGTGTATCCTCATCCATCCCTTGTAGACTGTGAGCCCTCGCGGGCAGGGTCCGCTCTCCTTCTGTACTTGTGTGTTACTTGTTTTACTCATGTTTATTGTACTCGTCTATATTTGCCCCGTTCACATATAAAGCGCCATGCAATAAATGGCGATATAAAAATGTATAATAATAAAAATAAATTAAATAAAGGGTTGGTTTAACATGCTCAAACTGGTGAAAGGTCCTCTTTATGCACAATGGGTAGTAAAAAGGAAAAATTTAATTTAAGACACAATTGAGTTACATGGATCTTATTTTACTATTATTTTGACAGTAATTTTATAAATAATTTTGAAAATGTTTTCTTAATATTGAAAATAAGCAAGTTCTCTGAAGAATGCAACATTGCCGTCTACTTGTGAATCTGAAATACGCTGTGTAATGGCAAATTGTATAGCCAGAAGCATAGAATCCTGTGCCCAATGGCAAATTCTGTAACAAAGTCACGCACAACTATGTGTCTTATATAGTTTTATTGTCTCTATAAGGCATAGGGGTCTTCGAACCTCCTCAAGAAACATAATGTAGCTATACAGTAGAACATATAAGTGAGGATACAAAACTTCATATAATAAATGAATAGGGAAACTAAAATATAATTTTATGTATATATTTTAAAGTTTTGTCACACACAATCTTTTCTCTTCAATTATTAATGTCTCCTAGGGGATTCTTTTAGCAAACAATGGCATTTTGCTTCTTGTCAAATTGCTTCATTTGTGCTCCATCTTATCATTACTTAAACTTTTTATCCTTACCTATTTTCTTATTGTTACTATGAACGTAGCAATGAAAAACAATAATAATATGGCATTTAGTTGCATTTCGCTTAGTAACTAAGGCTCCAAGGAATTATTTTTTAAATACTCTAAACATTTATAATCCAAAAATAGACCACATCACATTTCAAGTGATTTTTAGGTGCCTACATAACAGAAATTGCACCCCTCAATGTACTCAGAGCCACACATTCAAGAAGTTTATTAACTCTTCAAGTGCTTCACAGGAACTGAAGCAATGTTGAAGGAAAAACTGACCATTTAAAATTTTTTCACAAAAATTTTATTTAGACCCCAAATTTTGTTTTCACCAAGGGTAACAGGAGAAAATGGACCCCCGATTTGTTGTGCAATCTTTCCTTTGCACGCCAATACCCCATATGTGGAGAGACACTGCTGATTGGGTGCACAGCATAGCTCGGAATAGAAGGAGCACCTTGTGACCTTTTGAATGCAAAATTTGCTGCAATTGAGAGCAGATGCCATGTCTTGTTTGGAGAGCCCCTGATGTGCAGTAAAAAGCCCCCACAAGTGACGGCATTTTGGAAACTAGACTCATTAAGGAACTTTTCTATATGTATGCTGAGAACCATCAACCCCCAGGTGCTTCAAAGAAATTTATAACGTTGACCAGTGAAAATAAAAATAACACATTTTTCACACAAAAATTTTGTTTTAGCCATTTTTTTATCTTCACAAAGGTATCAGGAGAAAATGTACCCCAAGCACAGTTGTTCAATTTTTTGTGAGTAAGCCAATATGTGGAGGAACATCACTATTTGGACACACAGCAGGGCTCAGATGGGAAGGAGCACCATTTTACTTTTTGAACCCAAAATTGACTGGAATCAATAGCGGGCACCATGTAGCAATTGGACTGCCCTTGATGTGCACAGACAGTGGAATACCCCAAGTGACACCATTTGGAAATTAGACCATACAAAGAATGTATCTAGATGTGGGGTGAGTACCAGGAATCCCTGGATGCTTTGCAGAAGTTTATATTGTAGAACCGTTAAAATAAAATCACATTTTTCCTACAAAAATGTGCTTTTAGCCCCACATTTTACATTTTCACAAGGGTAACAGGAGAAAATGCACAATACAATTTGTTGTGCAATTTTTCCTAAGTACTCTGATACACAATATAAGAAGGAAAACTACTGTTTAGATGCAGGGCAGAGCTGTTAGGAGTCGAGTTTCCTCTACTGCACAGGGGGAATCTCGATCCGTGTCTGCTGCGGTCTCCCATTCTGCTTCGGCTGAAGTGGGCTCTGCTCAGTGGAGGCGTCGCTCCCAGCGTCTCGCTGGGACTGATTCTATGCAAAGGGTTACTGCTGCCTTTTCCGGCTCTCCTGTTGTACCCTGCACTGATCTGCGGCGAGCGGGCTTCCCTGGGACTAAGTCCTTATTTGCACACACTGAGCATGCCCAGGACAGGATCTCCCGTTGGAGATCGAGGGTCACATGCTCAGGTGCTGCAGCACATCCCATTGGTCCTCTTGGCAGGTCCTGAAAGGGCAAAACTTCTGTAGCAGCTTCCTGTGCTGCAACTATATAAACTGCGCATGACCGCACGGCCATGCGCTAGTATTGTCTTGATAATATGTGTGTGTGTTGTGAGTGAAAGTCGCTCTTTAAAATACCCTCCCAATTGGATGACTGTTCGCGGAAGGTGTATGTTTGCTGTCTAGTGCCTGACTTATCCAACAGCACGTTACACGCATAACAGCGTCTAGTTGCTGTGACCGCCTGTATGGCGCCATGCGCTTCCTCTGCGCTTTCCTTACTCAAGCCTGGGTGGTTAGTGGCGTCCGCCAGTGCGGCACTGCATGCACTCTCGTGCCTTTATATACTATTTTTATAGTTTCCTTACAAACCCAGTTGCGGTGTTGTGCCAGCAAGTGGTCTAATCGGACTTCAATCCTGTGTTGGGGTTGTGTTCGCTGACTTCTTGCTCGTGCTCTATGTGCAGTACCGCGGTCCTGTGACTCAACAGGATCGCTTCCTTCACGCAGGGTGAAGTTAACCCGTGCGTGTATACTTATAGTACCGTCATATAGTCCGTCTTACTAGCAGCAGGGTTTTTACCTGCACGGTGGACCTCGGACTGCGAACGCACCTAGTTTCATATCATCTATACTTGGTGCGTTCCGCCAGTCCTTAACATAATACTAGCGCCAAGGTCTGGCTAGTAATGACGGACGATCAGCGTTTACAGCGGTACATCCAGCAGCTGGAGGGAAGGTTGGCGGCTCTAGAGCGTTCAACCTCAGCTGTGAATGTTACTGCTGTCGCTGTTGAGGCTGCAAGTGTGGCTGCAGCTACCTTGTCCACTGCCGCCCCTGTACCGACGCTATCTCGCCTCCCGCTACCAGAGAAATTTTCTGGTGACAGTAAGTCCTGTAGGGGTTTCGTGAGTCAGTGCTCAATACATCTCGAGCTTCTGGCCTCTCGTTTCCCTACAGAACGGGCTAAGGTGGGCTTTATCATATCCTTATTGTCGGACAGGGCGTTGCAGTGGGCTACGCCGCTGTGGGAGCGTGGCGATCATGTGGTGCAGAGTGCTCCGTTATTCCTGAGCACTCTGAAACAGCTCTTTTTAGGACCTCGTGTCACCCATGATACGGCGCTCCAACTGTTGGCATTGACTCAGGGCTCGTCCATGGTCAGCCTTTTTGCCATCAACTTCCGCACTCTAGCATCTGAGCTGGAGTGGTCGGATAAAGCCCTTATCCCTATATTTTGGAGGGGGCTGGCTGACCACGTTAAGGACGCCCTGGCCACTAGGGAGATTCCCGCCACACTGGAAGAATTAATAACAGTATCTACTCGTATTGACCTCCGTTTTCACGAGTGGAGGTTAGAGCGAGCCCAGTGTAGGCAGAGGTTTTGGCTGGCTCCCACCCTCGCCAAACCTTTGGAATCTCCAGTCCAGGCTCCTGAGCTCCATGAACCTAAGGTAGTGTCACGAGCGGGATCTAAGTCCCGGACCGCTCGTGCACCCCAGGTTTGCCATGTATGCCAACAGTCAGGACATCTTACCACCAGATGTCATCAGCGGTCGAGGAAACGTCAACGTCTAGTGGTAGTAGGTGGAGGTGCACTAGACACTGCGACGTTTGCCTCCAAATTGTCCTTTAAGGGGACAATTACTTTTGGCTCATCCTCCCACTCGGTAGAGCTCTGCGTGGATTCTGGGGCGGAGGGCAATTTTATGTCTTCTGCTTTCGCCCAACGTCACGCAATACCCCTGGTTATGCTACCTCAACCAGTAACAGTACGAGTGGTGAATGGGTCGACACTCCCCGCACAGATAACACATCAGACCATCCCTTTTACTCTGTCCATGTCACCATCCCATCAGGAGATTATATCTCTGCTCATCATTCCTGAGGGGATTGATGAGGTCCTGTTGGGGATACCTTGGTTACGGTACCACTCTCCTCACATCGAGTGGTCCTCAGGCAGAATTCTGGGATGGGGTGAATCATGTGGGGGTAGGTGTCACCGAGAGTGCGTTCAGGTTGCTACGACTGAGGTACCCGCAGATCTATCCTCTCTCCCCAAGCAATATTGGTCTTACGCAGACGTGTTCTCCAAAAAGGCGGCGGAGACCCTTCCGCTCCATCGCCCCTATGACTGTCCTATCGATCTCTTGCCTGGTGCGGAGCCTCCCCGGGGTCGAGTTTATCCATTATCTCTCCCGGAGACGGAGGCCATGTCTCAGTACATTCAAGAGAATCTGGCAAGAGGGTTTATCAGGAAGTCAGTGTCACCTGCTGGGGCAGGGTTCTTCTTCGTGCAGAAGAAGAATGGGGAACTACGTCCATGCATAGACTACAGGGGTCTTAACGCTATCACCATTAAGAACAAGTATCCTTTGCCCTTGATATCCGAGCTCTTCGATAGGCTTCGGGGAGCTAGAGTGTTTACTAAATTAGATCTGCGGGGTGCTTATAACATGATTCGCATCCGTGAGGGGGACGAATGGAAAACGGCGTTTAACACCAGAGATGGGCACTATGAGTATCTGGTGATGCCCTTCGGGCTCTGTAATGCCCCAGCCGTTTTCCAAGACTTTGTCAACGACATCTTCCGGGATATGCTTTCCACCTCAGTTGTAGTCTATCTGGATGATATTCTCATCTTTTCTCCAGATATAGACTCCCACCGGAGAGATGTTGGCAGAGTCTTTGACCTCCTACGGGCAAACTCTCTTTATGCTAAGTTGGAGAAGTGTATGTTTGAGCAGGAGTCTTTACCGTTCCTGGGCTATATCATCTCCGCCCAGGGATTGGCTATGGATCCTGCCAAACTACAGGCTGTGGTGGACTTGCAAGAGCCCCATTCTCTTAAAGCGGTGCAGCGCTTTATGGGGTTCATTAACTATTACCGCCAGTTCATTCCCCACTTCTCAACTCTGGTAGCTCCCTTGGTAGCCCTCACCAAGAAGGGGGCGAATCCCAAATTGTGGTCGGAAGAGGTCTCCAAGGCCTTCACTTCTATTAAGTCCCACTTTGCTAGCGCTCCCATCTTACATCGTCCCGATGTGGATAAGCCATTCCTAATGGAGGTGGATGCCTCATCCGTTGGTGCTGGAGCAGTCCTCTATCAAAAGGATGCTCAAGGTCGGAAGCATCCATGCTTCTTCTTCTCTAAGACCTTCACACCAGCGGAGAGAAACTACTCCATCGGGGATAGGGAGTTGCTAGCAATGAAATTGGCCTTTTCAGAGTGGAGACACCTTCTGGAAGGTGCGCAGTTTCCCTTCCAAGTTTACACGGACCACAAAAATTTTGTCTACTTGCAAACAGCCCAGCGACTAAATTCTCGCCTAGCCAGATGGTCCTTGTTCTTTTCCCGGTTCCACTTTTCCCTTCATTTTCTCGCCGGGGAGAAGAATATTCGTGCTGACGCTCTCTCTCGCTCCCTTATGTCAACTGAAGAGGAGGAAGAGGAGCCTCAGCTTATTGTCCCTTCTGAGAGCCTGAGAACCGTAGCGCCGATTTCGCTGGAGTCTGTGCCTCCGGGCAAGACTTTTGTGCCCATTAATTTGCGACCGGAGGTTCTCTCTTGGGCTCATTCGTCCAGGGTGGGTGGACACTTTGGGACAAAGAGGACATCTGAGCTACTGGTGGCCGCATATGGTCCGGGATGTCAGGGATTATATTCTGGCGTGTGTCTCCTGCGCCAAAAATAAATCTCCGCGGCAAAGGCCAGCTGGGTTGCTCTATCCCTTGCCGGTGGCAGATAGGCCCTGGGAGATGGTCGGGATGGACTTTGTCGTGGGTTTACCCAAATCTCGCGGCTGTACCATCATTTGGGTCATCACCGATCATTTCTCAAAAATGGTGCATTTGGTGCCGCTACCACGGTTACCTTCTGCACGGGCCTTGGCAGCGTTGTTCATTAAACACATCTTCCGCCTACATGGTATGCCTGACAAAATTGTCAGTGACCGGGGTCCCCAGTTTGCGTCTCGGTTCTGGAGAGAGCTTTGTCGTCTTCTCAGTATTGAGTTGAATCTCTCTTCCGCTTATCATCCCAAGACGAATGGGTTGGTAGAGAGGGCCAACCAGACCTTGGTCACATACCTGCGACATTTTGTTTCAGCCAGGCAGGATGACTGGGCATCCTTGCTATCGTGGGCAGAGTTTGCGCTGAACAACGCCGTAGCCGACTCCACTGGACAAACCCCATTCCTCCTCAACTATGGTCAGCATCCACGGGTACCTGTGCCTATGCCCGTGTCTTCCGCAGACTCCAGGGTGGCAGACTGGGCTGTGGAGGCACGGGATATTTGGGACCGCACTCAGGATGCCATTCGGGCCTCTAAGGAGAGAATGAGGTCCTCCGCCGATGCTCATCGGCGCCCTGCTCCGACCTTTGCTCCTGGCGACTTGGTGTGGCTCTCTGCCCGTAACATCAGGCTGCGAGTTGAGTCCACTAAGTTTGCTCCTCGCTACTTGGGTCCCTTCAAGGTCCTCGAACAGGTTAATCCTGTGGTCTACCGTCTGGCCCTTCCTCCACGCCTTGGTATCACCGACACCTTTCATGTGTCCCTCCTTAAGCCCGTATACATGTCCCGGTTTTCTGAGTCATCTGCCGAGACATCGGGTTCGTCTACGGACAATTTCGAGGTGAACGCTATCTTGGGGTGCAAGGTGGTACGTGGCAAAAAAATTTTTTGGGTGGACTGGAAGAGTTACGACCCTGAGGATAAGTCCTGGGAGCCTGCTGAGCACATTCGGGCTCCGCAGCTTATTGCTGCCTTCGAACGTAGCGAGGCCCAAGGAGGGGGGGCCCTAGGAGGGTGGGTAATGTTAGGAGTCGAGTTTCCTCTGCTGCACAGGGGGAATCTCGATCCGTGTCTGCTGCGGTCTCCCATTCTGCTTCGGCCGCAGTGGGCTCTGCTCAGCGGAGGCGTCGCTCCCAGCGTCTCGCTGGGACTGATTCTGTGCAAAGGGTTACGGCTGCCTTTTCCGGCTCTCCTGTTGTACCCTGCACTGATCTGCGGCAAGCGGGCTTCCCTGGGACTAAGTCCTTATTTGCACACACTGAGCATGCCCAGGACAGGATCTCCCATTGGAGATCGAGGGTCACATGCTCAGGTGCTGCAGCACATCCCATTGGTCCTCTTGGCAGGTCCTGAAAGGGCAAAACTTCTGTAGCAGCTTCCTGTGCTGCAACTATATAAACTGCGCATGACCGCACGGCCATGCGCTAGTATTGTCTTGATAATATGTGTGTGTGTTGTGAGTGAAAGTCGCTCTTTAAAATACCCTCCCTATTGGATGACTGTTCGCGGAAGGTGTATGTTTGCTATCTAGCGCCCGACTTATCCAACAGCACGTTACACACATAACAGCGTCTAGTTGCTGTGACCGCCTGTACGGCGCCGTGCGCTTCCTCTGCGCTTTCCTTACCCAAGCCTGGGTGGTTAGTGGCGTCCACCAGTGCGGCACTGCATGCACTCTCGTGCCTTTATATACTATTTTTATAGTTTCCTTACACACCCAGTTGCGGTGTTGTGCCAGCAAGTGGTCTAATCGGACTTCAATCCTGTGTTGGGGTTGTGTTCGCTGACTTCTTGCTCATGCTCTATGTGCGGTACCGCGGTCCTGTGACTCAACAGGATCGCTTCCTTCACGCAGGGTGAAGTTAACCCGTGCGTGTATACTTATAGTACCGTCATATAGTCCGTCTTACTAGCAGCAGGGTTTTTACCTGCACGGTGGACCTCGGACTGCGAACGCACCTAGTTTCATATCATCTATACTTGGTGCGTTCCGCCAGTCCTTAACAAGAGCTTGGAATGAAAGTAGAACCGTATGACTTTATGAATGCAAAATTTGCTGGTATCATAAGTGGGTGCCATGTCGTATTTACAGAGCCTCTAAATGTGTCCAAACAGTGGAAACCCCCCAAGTGGCCACATTTTGGAAACTGGACCCCTCGAGGAATGTATATAAATGTGTTATATGCGTGCACGTTGAACCCTCAGGTTCTTCACAGAAGTTTCTAATTTTAAGCTGTAAAAATATAAAATCATCAAAAGTTCTTGTTCAATTTCTCGTGAGTATGCCGATACCACATATGTGCGGGGAAAATACTGCTTGGGTGCATGGCAGGACTCAGAAGGGAAGGAGCACCATTTTACTTTTTTAACCCAAAATTGACTGGAATCGTTAACACCAAGGCACCAACAGTAGTTTTCCCCCACAAAAGGGGTATCAGCATACTCAGCGATACATTCCTTGATTGGTCTAGTTTTCAAATTGTGTCACTTGTGTGGGGTTTCCACTGTCTAGGCACCATGTTGC
Source organism: Ranitomeya imitator (assembly GCF_032444005.1). Classification (NCBI taxonomy): domain Eukaryota; kingdom Metazoa; phylum Chordata; class Amphibia; order Anura; family Dendrobatidae; genus Ranitomeya; species Ranitomeya imitator. The sequence goes on from NC_091282.1 coordinate 388,599,584, forward strand.
ATTTGGATTGCCCAAGATGTGCCTAGACAGTGGAATCCCCACACAAGTGACAATTTGGAAACTAGGCCACTCAAGGTATGTATCACAGAGTATGCTGATACCCCATATGTGGGGGAAAACTACTGTTTGGGAGAATGGCAAGGCTCACAAGGGAAGGAGCACTGCTTGACTTTTTGAAGGCAAAATTGTCTGAAATCAAGAGCGGACACCATGTCGCGTTTGGAGAGCCCCTGATGTGCCTAAACATTGGAAACCTCCACAATTGACCCACTTTTGAAAACTAAATATTCAAGGAACTTATCTACATGTGTGGAGAGAAGGTTTTTTTTTCTCTTTGCAATAAATATATATCACTACATAAAACGCAGGCTCTACAACCGGTGGCTGGCTGCTGAATGTGATTTTTTTTCAATACATATTATATTCAGTATGTAAAATAGGGGGCAGGTCACTAAGGGATCAGTGACCTTTTATAAACCATCAGTATAAATACCTAATCAAATCACCACATAAAGCTACCCCGCATCTCATTAACTGACAACTGAATTAAAGATTAAACAAAAAACGCAAGACGGATTTCATCAACTGTATAATTTCAAAACAGTATAAAGGTGACAACCTTTCACTGTCTGTAGGTTACTCAGCACAATCCTGCTGACAGGTTCCCTTTTTTAAATTGTTAGGACTGATATAGCAGTTCACTCAGGAGGCCGTATTTATTAATCCAAATTGTTTGGAGTAAAACTGTGTTGCAGTGAGGAATCAGAAGGCCAGATTTCCTCTTAAAAATCATTAGTCATAATTAGTGTTGAGCGATACCGTCCGATACTTGAAAGTATCGGTATCGGATAGTATCGGCCGATACCCGAAAAATATCGGATATCGCCGATACCGATATCCGATACCAATACAAGTCAATGGGACATCAAGTATCGGAAGGTATTCTCATGGTTCCCAGGGTCTGAAGGAGAGGAAACTCTCCTTCAGGCCCTGGGATCCATAGGGATGTGTAAAATAAAGAATTAAAATAAAAAATATTGATATGCTCACCTCTCCGGCGGCCCCTGGACTTCACGCTGCTAACCGGGAGGCTTCTTTGTTTAAAAAGCACGCCTTTCGGACCTGTGAATGACGTCCCGGCTTCTGATTGGTCGCGTGCCGCCCATGTGACCGGCACGCGACCAATCAGAGGCCGCGACGTCATTCGCAGGTCCTCAATTCCTAGAATTAGCAGTTTTGTGAATGAGAATGACGTCGCGGCTTCTGATTGGCCGCGTGCCGCCCATGTGACCGGTCTATGTGCGGTACCGCGGACCTGTGACGCAACAGGATCGCTTTCTTCACGCTGGGTGAGGTTTAACCCACGCGTGTATACTTTTGGATACCGCCATATAGTCTGTCATTTCCTAGCAGCAGGTTTCACCTGCACGGTGGACCCCGGACTGCGAACGCATCTATATCATCTCTCTTGGTGCGTTCCGCCAGTCCTAACATTACACTAGCGCCAGGGTCTGGCTAGTGATGACAGACAAACAGCAATCTCTGCGGTATATCCAGCAGCTGGAGGGTAGGTTGGCGGCTCTCGAGAGCGCGACTTCAGCTGTGGATGTTACTGCAGTAGCTGTACAGGCTGCCAGCGTGGCTGCAGCTACTATGTCCATTGCCACCCCTGTTCCGACATTATCTCGCCTCCCGCTGCCAGAAAAATTTTCTGGTGATAGCAAGTTTTGTAGGGGATTTGTGAGTCAGTGCTCTATTCACCTCGAGCTCCTGGCTGCACGTTTTCCCACAGAGCGGGCTAAGGTGGGATTTATTCTGTCTCTATTGTCGGACAGGGCGTTGGAATGGGCTACGCCGCTGTGGGAGTGTGGCGATCATGTGGTGCAGAGTGCTCCGCTGTTTCTGAGCGCTCTGAAACAGGTCTTTTTAGGACCTCAAGTCACTCATGATACTGCGCTCCTATTGCTGGCATTAACTCAGGGTGAGTCCTTGGTCAGTCATTTTGCCGTCCAATTCCGCACCTTAGCATCTGAGCTGGATTGGTCGGATAAAGCTCTTATCCCCATATTTTGGAGGGGCTTGGCTGACCACGTAAAGGACGCTCTGGCCACTAGGGAGATTCCTGCCACACTGGAGGAGTTAATAACTGTCTCCACTCGAATTGACCTCCGTTTTAACGAGCAGAGGTTAGAGCGAGCCCAGTGTAGGCAGAGGTTTCGGCTGGCTCCTACTTTCGCCAAACCTCTGGAATCTCCGGTCCTGGTTCCTGAGCCACATGAGGCCAGGGAAGTGTCACAAGCAGGATCTAAGTCCCGGACCGCTTGTGCACTCAGGGTCTGTCATGTTTGCCAGCAGTCAGGACATCTAGCCACCAAATGTCCTCAGCGGTCGAGGAAACGTCAGCGTCTAGTGGTAGTAGGTGGAGGTACACTAGACACGGCGACGTTTGCCTCTAAGTTGTCCTTTAAGGGGACAATTACTATTGGCTCATTCTCCCACTCGGTAGAGCTCTGCGTGGATTCTGGGGCGGAGGGCAATTTTATGTCTTCTGCCTTCGCCCAACGTCACGCAATACCCCTAGTAATGCTTGCTCAACCAGTAACGGTGCGAGTGGTGAATGGGTCGACATTGCCCTCAGAGATAACACACCAGACCATCCCTTTTACTCTGTCCATGTCGCCATCTCATCAGGAGATAATTTCTCTGCTCGTCATTCCGGAAGGAATTGATGAGGTCCTGTTGGGAATACCTTGGCTACGGTACCACTCTCCTCATATCGAGTGGTCCTCAGGCAGAATTCTGGGTTGGGGTGAATCTTGTGGGGGTAGGTGTCAGAGGGAGTGCATTCAGGTTGCTACTACTGAGGTACCCGCAGATCTATCCTCTCTCCCCAAGCAGTATTGGTCTTATGCAGACGTGTTCTCCAAAAAGGCGGCGGAGGTCCTTCCGCCTCATCGCCCCTATGACTGTCCTATTGATCTCTTGCCTGGTGCTGAGCCTCCCCGGGGTCGAGTTTATCCGCTATCTCTCCCGGAGACGGAGGCAATGTCACAGTACATCCAGGAAAATCTGGCAAGAGGATTCATTAGGAAGTCAGTGTCACCTGCTGGGGCAGGGTTCTTCTTTGTGCAGAAGAAGAATGGGGAATTGCGCCCATGCATAGACTACAGGGGTCTTAACGCCATCACCGTTAAGAATAAGTATCCTTTGCCCTTGATATCTGAGTTATTCGATAGACTTCGGGGAGCAAGGGTATTTACTAAATTAGATCTGCGGGGTGCTTACAACCTGATTCGCATCCGTGAGGGGGACGAATGGAAGACGGCCTTTAACACCAGGGATGGGCACTATGAATATCTGGTGATGCCCTTCGGGCTCTGTAATGCCCCAGCCGTTTTCCAAGACTTTGTGAATGATATCTTCCGGGATATGCTTTCCACCTCGGTCGTAGTCTATCTGGATGATATTCTCATCTACTCTCCAGATATTGACTCCCACCGGAGAGATGTTTGCAAAGTCTTCGACCTCCTACGGGCAAACTCCCTCTATGCCAAGTTGGAGAAGTGTATGTTTGAGCAGGAGTCTTTACCTTTCCTGGGCTACATCATCTCGGCCCAGGGATTGGCTATGGATCCTGCCAAACTACAGGCAGTGATGGACTAGCAGGAACCCCATTCTCTGAAAGCGGTGCAGCGCTTTATGGGGTTCATAAATTACTATCGTCAGTTCATCCCCCACTTCTCAACCCTGGTAGCTCCCTTGGTATCCCTCACCAAGAAGGGAGCGAATCCTAAATTGTGGTCCGAAGAGGTCTCCAAGGCCTTCACTTCTATTAAGTCACACTTTGCTAGCGCTCCCATCTTACATCGTCCCGATGTGGATAAGCCATTCCTAATGGAGGTGGATGCCTCATCCGTTGGTGCAGGAGCAGTCCTCTATCAAAAGGATGCTCAAGGTCGGAAGCACCCATGCTTCTTCTTCTCAAAGACCTTCTCACCAGCGGAGAGAAATTACTCCATTGGGGACAGGGAGCTGCTGGCAATGAAGTTGGCCTTTTCGGAATGGAGACATCTCTTGGAGGGTGCTCAGTTCCCATTCCAAGTCTTCACGGACCACAAGAATTTGGTCTATTTACAGACAGCCCAGCGGCTGAATTCTCGTCAGGCCAGATGGTCCTTGTTTTTCTCCCGGTTCCACTTCACTCTTCATTATCTCGCCGGGGAGAAGAACATTCGTACTGACGCTCTCTCTCGCTCCCTGGTGTCAACTGTGGAGGAGGAGGACGAGCCTCGGCTCATTGTCCCTTCAGAGAGTCTGAGAACCGTAGCTCCGGTTTCGCTTGAGTCTGTGCCTCCGGGCAAGACTTTTGTTCCCATCAATTTGCGTCCGAAGGTTCTCTCGTGGGCTCATTCGTCCAGAGTGGGTGGACACTTTGGGGCAAAGAGGACATCTGAGTTGTTGGCGAGAATGTATTGGTGGCCACATATGGTTCGTGACGTAGGAGACTACGTTCGGGCATGTGTCTCTTGTGCCAAAAATAAGTCTCTCCGTCAACGGCCAGCTGGGTTGTTATACCCTCTGCCTGTGGCAGATAGGCCCTGGGAGATGGTCGGGATGGACTTTGTGGTGGGTTTGCCCAAGTCACGTGGCTGTACTGTCATTTGGGTTATCACCGACCATTTTTCTAAAATGGTGCATTTGGTGCCGCTTCCTCGGCTACCTTCTGCACGGGCCTTGGCAGCATTGTTTGTTAAACACATCTTCCGTCTTCACGGTATGCCAGACAAAATTGTCAGTGACCGGGGTCCCCAGTTTGCGTCTCGGTTCTGGAGAGAGCTTTGTCGCCTTCTCAGTATCGAGTTGAATCTCTCTTCGGCATATCATCCCGAGACGAATGGGTTGGTGGAGAGAGCCAACCAGACCTTGGTCACATATCTGAGACATTTTGTCTCTGCTAAGCAAGATGACTGGGCATCTTTGCTACCGTGGGCAGAGTTTGCTCTTAACAATGCTGTAGCTGACTCCACTGGACAGACTCCATTCCTCCTTAACTATGGTCAGCATCCGCGGGTACCTGTGCCCATGCCCGTGTCTTCCGCCGATTCCAGGGTGGCAGACTGGGCTGTGGAGGCACGGGACATTTGGGATCACACTCAGGATGCCATTCGGGCTTCCAAGGAGAGAATGAGGTCCTCTGCCGATGTTCATCGGCGCCCCGCTCCGACCTTTGCTCCTGGCGACTTGGTGTGGCTCTCCGCCCGTAACATCAGGCTGCGAGTTGAGTCCACTAAGTTTGCTCCTCGCTACTTGGGTCCCTTCAGGGTTCTCGAACAGGTTAATCCTGTGGTCTACCGCCTGGCTCTTCCTCCACGCTTGGGTATCACTGACACCTTTCATGTGTCCCTCTTGAAACCCGTATACATGTCCCGGTTTTCCGAGTCATCTGCCGGGACATCGGGTTCGTCTACGGACGATTACGAGGTGAACGCTATTTTGGGGTGTAAGGTGGTACGCGGCAAAAAGTTCTATCTGGTGGATTGGAAGGGTTATGGTCCAGAGAACAGGTCATGGGAGCCTGCTGAAAACATTCGGGCCCCACAGCTCATTGCTGCCTTCGAGCGTAGCGAGGCCCAAGGAGGGGGGGGCCCTAGGAGGGGGGGTAATGTTAGGTCTCGAGTTCCCGCTTCTGCACAGGGGGAATCTCGAGCCGTCTCCGCGGCGGTCCCCCATTCCTATCCAGCCGCAGTGGAGCCTGCTCAGCAGGGACGTCGGTCCCAGCGTCTTGCTCGGTCTCACTCTGTTCAGAGAGTTACTGCTGCTTCTTCAGCTCCTGCCATTAAAGTCAGTGCTGGTCAGCAGCGAGTGGACTTCTCTGGGACTAAGTCCTTGTCTGCGCACACTGAGCATGCCCAGGGCAAGATCTCCCGTTGGAGATCGAGGGTCATGTGCTCAGACTCTGCAGCGCATTCTATTGGTCCTCTTGGCAGGTCTTGGAAGGGCAAAGTTTCTGTGGCCACTTCCTGTCCTGCAACTATATAAACTGCGCATGACCGCACGGCCATGCGCTAGTGTACAATTGAATACGTGTGTTTGTTGTGAGTGCAAGTTGTTCATTAAATACCCCTACCCTATTGTATGACTGTTCGCGTATGGTGTATGGCTGCTATCTAGCGCCCGACTAATCACTCAACGTGTCACACACGTATCAGCGTCTATTGCTGTGACCGCCAGTGCGGTGCCACGCGCCAGTGTGCGCTTCCTGACCCACGTCTGGGTGCTTAGTGGTACCTGCCAGCACGGCACACTTCGCACTTCGGTGCTATAATTATATATTTCCTTACACACCCAGTAGCGGTGTAGTGCCAGCAAGGGTCTAATCGGACTACAATCCCTGTTGGGGTTAAGTTCGCTGACCACTTGCTCGCGCTCTATGTGCAGTACCGCGGACCTGTGACGCAACAGGATCGCTTTCTTCACGCTGGGTGAGGTTTAACCCACGCGTGTATACTTTTGGATACCACCATATAGTCTGTCATTTCCTAGCAGCAGGTTTCACCTGCACGGTGGACCCCGGACTGCGAACGCATCTATATCATCTCTCTTGGTGCGTTCCGCCAGTCCTAACAAGGTGCTAATGTTAATGAAAGCTCAACTAAACAAACAGCTTCACTTCCTGTCCAAAGACCACTGACATCTGTTACTGGACAGGTTACTCAACACCTTTTCGTTGGCAGCCTCACAATGGTATGTCTTGCAGATGAGGCTCAGAAAGAGCATGTGCTCCAGTGGATGGTAAGAGCTGCATCAAGTGGCCTCTCCTCCTCTTTGTCCACCTTAATATCACACACAGTAGAATCCTCAGAGGTGGCATCCCAATCACCCTTGTTTGGACCTGCATCAAAAATTTTCAAATGCCAAACTGAATGTTGGGAACCACAGATGAGCCATTCTATAGATCTGTCTACACACTCTATACCATGGGCGATCTGTTCTAAAGATTCACAGAATTCCAGAGGAGGAAAGCATCTGCACGATGCCCAAAATTTTTCTTTTTGGATTTGATGTCGGACAAAGTAGGGTCCAAGCAGAATACAGACCATTGTCACCAGATATTAACCACTGGAGTGGACATGACCCTGATAAGACTCAGATACTAGAGGCGCACAGTGACTGTACTGTAGTGTCAGAGCAGGAAGAGGAGGAGGATATCTATCAGGGTTAGGAGTGATGCTGTGGACCCCACTTGGTGTGAACCCAGAGGTACACAGCTGATTAGCTCAGCAGAGGAGGTCGTGGAGGAAGACAAGGAGGTGACGTTGTGCTTCCCTGCTCAGACTCGGAGTGATGCAACCATGAGTACCATTACATCCTCAGCCACAACTCTGGCTGTGGCCAGCACTGCTCATCTGCAGTTCACAGGGGTGACAAAGGTTGCCTAGCCTGGGACTATTTTGAGACCGCAAAGAACATTATCTGCAAAGAAAAAAACTCAGAAGAGGCAAAAAATTGCAATAATTTTACAACTACATGCATAAAATTCCACATGTGTGATCAACATACCTTATTAATTTATAAAGCGATCCTAGTAAGAAAATTTAGAACCTAAAACAATCATGGTTATCAAAGAAATAGTTAGATGTAAAGCACAATTAAATACAATATTATGTCAAAAAGGAGACCCTAAAATAATAAGATAAATAAAGCAATATCAATATATAATAAACATATTAATAGGTGAGATAGACAGCTATAAAGTAGGAAAGGGGGATGGTGATGCAAGTGAAAACCCCCGTAGGGTGACTAGTCTCGCTCTAAAAGCCACACAGCCACACTGAAGCAAAAGCAGATGCAACTGAACAGTGAGCCATGTAACAAAATTCGGTATAAGAATCCACATAAAGCAATTGCTATGGGCAATTGTACCATTGCCCAGCAATATATAAAAGGTAAACAATATGACCAAGGATTAGGAATAAGGAAACTGGGATAAATAATTTTATAATTAGTGATGAGCAAATACATTCGGCACTATTCGTTACTCGCACGAATAGCACGGTATTCCAATTATTTGGCGACTAATTAGATAATTGTCTCGGTATATTCGAGTGACCAACCCAGCATGTTTGGCGCTTTATTTGCCGCCAATAAACATACCGGGCTAGCTTGCCAATCACAGTAATGCTAATGCCATCTTTGGTGTGGCATTCCAGGTGTGATTGGCTGGCCTTTCAGCCTCATAGGGACTATTTAAAGGCTGCCGCGCCATCTTGCGCACATCGCAGCCGGAAACAGCATAGGGAGAGCCTACTATCAGCATAGGGACAGTGAAAGGAGCATAGGGACAGTGATAGAAAGTTATAGGGAGAGTTATTTATTCCAAAAAGATATTTTAAAAGCTGAAGATTGTCAAAATTACTTGTTTTTGTTTGGTAGGTGGGGATTTAGTAAGAAGAGCTTTAATAGGAGCGAGGGAGGGTGGGTGAAAGGCAGGCAACTGGGTGTTCTCATCAATTGAAGTGTAGCAAAATAGAACAAATAACGCGGCAACACTCACCGATCCTGTGATAAAGGCTTGTCTTTAATGAAGCATGCCAAAAAACATCTTTACGGCACGGGGAAGTGAAACAACGGAGGAGGTGAACAGAAAGGGACGACGGCCGTTTCACGCTACAACCAGCGCTTCTACGGGTCCATGTTGAGAGGAAGTGACGCCTGGAGAGATAAGTGAGTGACCACCGCCTCCCCTGACATCAGATCTAATCAACATACACAAAAAACAGGTGCAGAATAAAATGCAATTAAAAACAACGATAGTGAAAAAACGTCTAAAACATATATCTATCTATAACAACGAAGTCAGGGCAAAGGACGAAAATGACCTGTTATTTTCAATGCCAATAGGATAGTTATTAGTATAGACACATCTAATAACTTAATATTCTTTCTTATTTTGCCCATATTGATTATTTTAGCTCCTTATCTGTCAAAAAGAATATAGATATAGGGAACATATAGGCCAGAGCAAAAAAATTCAGATTTACCAAAGACTAGCTGAACAAATATATATGACCTATTAAATCAGCGCAATCACAATGTCACAAGTATGGAGGCTTTTATCATGTTGATCATAAAAAGACGGACATATCAATTTTTTCATTGAGGCCCGCAGGCCCTGTTGCTCGTGTTCTCATAATCCATCTAGCCTCCCGTTGTAACAATAATTTATGTAAGTCTCCCCCTTGTTTAGGTAGCGCAACTCTTTCAATACCCGCAAATGTTAGTACATCTGGATTACTATCGTGACATTCTCTAATATGTTGAATCAACCTAGGAACCCCCTTTCCTGACAAAATGGATTTGTGATGTTCCCGAAAACGTATATATAATTTTCTTATAGTCTTTCCGATGTAAAATCTGTTACAGGGACAAAAAATCACATAGACCACATATTCGGTTTTACAAGTGATGAATTGTTTTACACTGTGTGAACAAGGGCCAATATTCAAGACAGAATCTTGAATATGAAACCGACAATATTGGCATTGTCCACACCGGTGGTTCCCTTTAGGGATTGTTTGTTCTAACCAGGTGGTTTTTTTCCTTTACTATGCGATTGTGAACTAGCGTATCTCTCACTCTTCTCCCTCGTCTATTGGAGATAAGTGGTCCTCCTTCGGCTTTACTAGCCAAGTCTCTGTCTCTCTCCAATATATGCCAGTGTTTTCTTATTATCGATCTAATTTCCCTATCCATCGGACTATATTGAAAACAAAATGTAAAGCGTTGTTGGGGTGTCTTATTTAGACGCTTCATCTTAGGGTGAGACTGAGAACTCACCTGTTCCATAGCATTTAATGATATATCCTCGGGATAGCCTCTATCTCGCAAGCGTTGACATAATTCTTTAGATTGAACTTCAAAACCCTGCTGGGTGTTATTGACCCTTTTGGTTCTCAACAATTGACTATAGGGGAGCGATTTCTTAATATGGGGAGGATACCCCACATCTGATAGTAAACCACTGTTTGGGCACATGGCAGAGCTCGGGAAGTGAAGGAGCGCCGTTTTACTTTTTCAACGCAAAATTGACTGGAACTAAGATCGGACGCTATGTCACGTTTGGAGAGCCCCTGATGTGCCTAAACAGTGGAAACCTCCAAAAGTGACACCATTTTGGAAACTAGACCCCCTAAGGAAGTTATATAGATGTGTCATGAGCATGTTAAACCCCAAAGTGCTTCACAGAAGTTTATAACGTAGAGCTGTAAAGATAAAAAAAATCATATTTTTCCACCAAACTGAGCTTTTTGCCCCCAATTTTTATTTTCCAAGGGTAACAGGAGAAATTGGACCCAAAAAGTTGTTGATCAATTTGTCCTGAGTATGCTGGTACCCCATATGTGGGGGTAAACCACTGTTTGGGCGCATGGCAGAGCTCAGAAGGGAAGGAGCGCCATTTTACTTTTTCAATGCAAAATTATAAACCTCCACAAATGACACCTTTTTGGAAACTAGACTGTTATGAAAGGCAATTCAGAATCACAATGGACATGGAGGTCAGAGCACATACAGTGAACTGACAATAACCCAAAATAATAGAACGAGCTCTGAGACGTGGGAACTCTGCAGACTGCAATCCCTAAGCCTATCAAACCACACTAAAGGTAGCCGTGGAGCGCTCCTGACCAGAACCTAGGCGCCTCGTCACAGCCTGAGAAACTAGCTAATCCTGAAGATAGAAAAATAAGCCTACCTTGTATTAGGGCTAGCGGAACGCACTGAGTAGAAATAAATATTTATTATTAATGGTGCGTTCGCAGCCCGGGGTCCACCGTGCAGGAAGAACCTGCTGCTAGTGAATGGTGGCACAATATGGCGGTGTAGACTAGCTCTGTTACCTCACAGAGCAGCCGCGAGAGGAAAGCACTGCGCCCTGTTAGCCTCACAGGAGCACAAGCTTACTGCCAAGCTGATAGCAGTCTGTGGTTAAGCAACATGCAATCTCCTCACCGGAGAAGCCGGTATTCTAGGGGCTTATTTCAGCCGGGTCCCTGAACACACTCATACAATCTCCTCACCGGAGGTGCCGGTATTCTAGGGGCTTATTTCAGCCGGGTCCCTGAACACACTTATGCTAACCACACTGGCGCAAAGCACATATGACTTGATACTAGCGCATGGCCGTGCGGTCATGCGCAGTTTATATAGCTGCAGCACAGGAAGTGGCTATAGAACTTTTGCCCTTCCAAGACCTGCCAAGAGGACCAATGGAATGTGCCGCAGAGCCTGAGCACATGACCCTCGATCTCCAACGGGAGATCTTGCCCTGGGCATGCTCAGTGTGTGCAGATAAGGACTTAGTCCCAGAGAAGTCCGCTCGCTGCTGACCAGTATAGGCTTTAAAGGCAGAAGCTGGAGAAGCAGCAGTAACTCTTCTCACAGAGTCAGACTGAGCGAGACGCTGGGATTGACGTCCCTGCTGAGCAGACTCCACTGCGGCTGGAGGAGAATGGGAGACCGCAGCGGAGATGGATCGAGATTCCCCCTGTGCAGCAGAGGAAACTCGACTCCTAACACCTTGCCTCAGAGAAATTCCCCAAAGGAAAAGGCAGCCCCCCACATATAATGGCTGTGAGTAAGATGAAAACACAAACATAGAGATGAAACAGATTTAGCAAAGTGAGGCCCGACTAGCTGAACAGAACGAGGATAGGGTAGATAACTTTGCGGTCAGCACAAAAACCTATAAAAACCACGCAGAGGGGACAAAAAGACCCTCTGCACCGACTAACGGTACGGAGGTGGTCCCTCTGCGTCTCAGAGCTTCCAGCAGGCGAGAAAAACCAATAAAGCAAGCTGGACAGAAAAATAGCAACAAAATAACATAAGCAAAACTTAGCTTTGCAGAGCAGCAGGCCACAGGAATGATCCAGGGAAAAAACAAGTCCCACACTGAAACATTGACAGGAAGCATAGATCAAAGCATCAGGTGGAGTTAAGTAGAGAAGAAGCTAACGAGCTCACCAGATCACCTGAGGGAGAAAACTCAGAAGCTGCAGTACCACTTTCCTCCACAAACGGAAGATCCCAGAGAGAATCAGCCGAAGTACCACTTGTGACCACAGGAGTGAACTCTGCCACAGAATTCACAACAGTACCCCCCCCTTGAGGAGGGGTCACCGAACCCTCACCAGAGCCCCCAGGCCGACCAGGATGAGCCACATGAAAGGCACAAGCAAGATCGGGAGCATCAGAGGCAAAAACCCAGGAATTATCCTCCTGAGCATAACCCTTCCATTTAACCAGATACTGGAGTTTCCGTCTTGAAACACGAGAATCCAAAATCTTCTCCACAATATACTCCAATTCCCCCTCCACCAAAACTGGGGCAGGAGGCTCAACAGATGGAACCATAGGTGCCACGTATCTCCGCAACAATGACCTATGGAATACGTTATGTATGGAAAAAGAGTCTGGAAGGGTCAGACGAAAAGACACAGGATTAAGAACCTCAGAAATCCTATACGGACCAATAAAACGAGGTTTAAACTTAGGAGAGGAAACCTTCATAGGAATATGACGAGAAGACAACCAAACCAGATCCCCAACACGAAGTCGGGGACCCACACGGCGTCTGCGATTAGCGAAAAGTTGAGCCTTCTCCTGGGACAAGGTCAAATTGTCCACTACCTGAGTCCAAATCTGCTGCAACCTGTCCACCACAGTATCCACACCAGGACAGTCCGAAGACTCAACCTGTCCAGAAGAGAAACGAGGATGGAACCCAGAATTGCAGAAAAACGGTGAAACCAAGGTAGCTGAGCTGGCCCGATTATTAAGGGCGAACTCAGCCAAAGGCAAAAAGGACACCCAATCATCCTGATCAGCAGAAACAAAACACCTCAGATATGTTTCCAAGGTCTGATTGGTTCGCTCGGTCTGGCCATTAGTCTGAGGATGGAAAGCCGAGGAAAAAGACAAGTCAATGCCCATCCTACCACAAAAGGCTCGCCAAAACCTCGAAACAAACTGGGAACCTCTGTCAGAAACAATATTCTCTGGAATGCCATGCAAATGAACCACATGCTGGAAGAACAAAGGCACCAAATCAGAGGAGGAAGGCAATTTAGACAAGGGTACCAGATGGACCATCTTAGAAAAGCGATCACAGACCACCCAAATGACTGACATCTTTTGAGAAACGGGAAGGTCAGAAATAAAATCCATAGAGATATGTGTCCAAGGCCTCTTCGGGACCGGCAAGGGCAAAAGCAACCCACTGGCACGAGAACAGCAGGGCTTAGCCCGAGCACAAATCCCACAGGACTGCACAAAAGCACGCACATCCAGCGACAGAGAGGGCCACCAAAAGGATCTAGCCATTAACTCTCTGGTACCAAACATTCCAGGATGACCAGCCAACACCGAACAATGAACCTCAGAGATAACTTTATTCGTCCACCTATCAGGGACAAACAGTTTCTCCGCTGGGCAACGATCAGGTTTATTAGCCTGAAATTTTTGCAGCACCCGCCGCAAATCAGGGGAGATGGCAGACACAATTACTCCTTCCTTGAGGATACCCGCCGGCTCAGATAAACCCGGAGAGTCGGGTACAAAACTCCTAGACAGAGCATCCGCCTTCACATTTTTAGAGCCCGGAAGGTACGAAATCACAAAGTCAAAACGGGCAAAAAACAACGACCAACGAGCTTGTCTAGGATTCAAGCGCTTGGCAGACTCGAGATAAGTCAAGTTCTTATGATCAGTCAATACCACCACGCGATGCTTAGCTCCTTCAAGCCAATGACGCCACTCCTCGAATGCCCACTTCATGGCCAGCAACTCTTGGTTGCCCACATCATAATTACGCTCAGCAGGCGAAAACTTCCTGGAAAAGAAAGCGCATGGTTTCATCACTGAGCAACCAGAACCTCTCTGCGACAAAACAGCCCCTGCTCCAATCTCAGAAGCATCAACCTCGACCTGGAACGGAAGAGAAACATCTGGTTGACACAACACAGGGGCAGAAGAAAAACGACGCTTCAACTCTTGAAAAGCTTCCACAGCAGCAGAAGACCAATTGACCACATCAGCACCCTTCTTGGTCAAATCGGTCAATGGTTTAGCAATACTAGAAAAATTGCAGATGAAGCGACGATAAAAATTAGCAAAGCCCAGGAACTTTTGCAGACTTTTCAGAGATGTCGGCTGAGTCCAATCATGGATGGCTTGGACCTTAACAGGATCCATCTCGATAGTAGAAGGGGAAAAGATGAACCCCAAAAATGAAACCTTCTGCACACCAAAGAGACACTTTGATCCCTTCACAAACAAAGAATTAGCACGCAGGACCTGAAAAACCGTTCTGACCTGCTTCACATGAGACTCCCAATCATCCGAGAAGATCAAAATGTCATCCAAGTACACAATCAGGAATTTATCCAGGTACTCTCGGAAGATGTCATGCATAAAGGACTGAAACACTGATGGAGCATTGGCAAGTCCGAACGGCATCACGAGATACTCAAAATGACCCTCGGGCGTATTAAATGCAGTTTTCCATTCATCACCTTGCTTAATTCGCACCAGATTATACGCACCACGAAGATCTATCTTTGTGAACCAACTAGCCCCCTTAATCCGAGCAAACAGATCAGATAACAATGGCAAGGGGTACTGAAATTTAACCGTGATCTTATTAAGAAGGCGGTAATCTATACAAGGTCTCAGCGAACCATCCTTCTTGGCTATAAAAAAGAACCCTGCTCCTAATGGCGACGATGACGGGCGAATATGCCCCTTCTCCAGGGATTCCTTCACATAACTGCGCATAGCGGTGTGCTCAGGCACGGACAAATTAAACAATCGACCTTTTGGGAATTTACTACCAGGAATCAAATTGATAGCACAATCACAATCCCTATGCGGAGGTAGGGTATTGGACTTGGGCTCATCAAATACATCCCGGTAATCAGACAAGAACTCTGGGACCTCAGAAGGAGTGGATGACGAAATTGACAGAAATGGAACATCACCATGTACCCCCTGACAACCCCAGCTGGACACCGACATGGATTTGCAATCTAATACTGGATTATGGGCTTGTAGCCATGGCAACCCCAACACGACCACATCATGCAGATTATGCAACACCAGAAAGCGAATAACCTCCTGATGTGCAGGAGCCATACACATGGTCAGCTGGGTCCAGTATTGAGGCTTATTCTTGGCCAAAGGCGTAGCATCAATTCCTCTCAATGGAATAGGACACTGCAAGGGCTCCAAGAAAAACCCACAACGCTTAGCATATTCCAAGTCCATCAAATTCAGGGCAGCGCCTGAATCCACAAATGCCATGACAGAATATGATGACAAAGAGCAGATCAAGGTAACGGACAGAAGAAATTTTGACTGCACAGTACCAATGGTGGCAGACCTAGCGAACCGCTTAGTGCGCTTAGGACAATCAGAGATAGCATGAGTGGAATCACCACAGTAGAAACACAGACCATTCAGACGTCTATGTTCTTGCCGTTCAACTCTGGTCAAGGTCCTATCACACTGCATAGGCTCAGGTAATACCGCCAAATGGTGCACAGGTTTACGCTCACGCAAGCGTCGACCGATCTGAATGGCCAAAGACATAGACTCATTCAAACCAGCAGGCATAGGAAATCCCACCATGACATCCTTAAGGGCTTCAGAGAGACCCTTTCTGAATATTGCTGCCAGCGCAGATTCATTCCATTGAGTGAGCACTGACCACTTCCTAAATTTCTGACAATATACCTCTATCTCATCCTGAGCCTGACAAAGAGCCAGCAAATTTTTTTCTGCCTGATCCACTGAATTAGGCTCATCGTACAGCAACCCAAGCGCCAGGAAAAACGCATCGATATTACTCAATGCAGGATCTCCTGACGCAAGAGAAAACGCCCAGTCCTGAGGGTCGCCGCGCAAAAAAGAAATGACGATCCTAACCTGTTGAATTGGGTCACCAGAAGAGCGAGGTTTCAAAGCCAGAAATAGTTTACAATTATTTTTGAAACTCAGAAATTTAGTTCTATCTCCTAAAAACAAATCTGGAATAGGAATTCTCGGTTCAAGCAAAGAATTCTGGACCACAAAATCTTGAATATTTTGAACTCTTGCCGTGAGCTGATCCACACATGAAGACAGACCTTTAAAGGGAACCTGTCACCTGAATTTGGCGGGACTGGTTTTGGGTCATATGGGCGGAGTTTTCGGGTGTTTGATTCACCCTTTCCTTACCCGCTGGCTGCATGCTGGCCGCAATATTGGATTGAAGTTCATTCTCTGTCCTCCGTAGTACATGCCTGCACAAGGCAATCTTGCCTTGCGCAAGCGTGTACTATGGAGGACGTAGAATGAACTTCAATCCAATATTGCAGCCAGCATGCAGCCAGCGGGTAAGCAAAGGGTGAATCAAACACACGAAAACTCCGCCCATATGACCCAAAACCAGTCCCGCCAAATTCAGGTGACAGGTTCCCTTTAATGTCCATTGCTACACCTGTGTCCTGAACCACCCAAATGTCTAGGGGAAAAAAAAGACAAAACACAGTGCAAAGAAAAAAAAATGGTCTCAGAACTTCTTTTTTCCCTCTATTGAGAATCATTAGCACTTTTGGCTTCCTGTACTGTTATGAAAGGCAATTCAGAATCACAATGGACATGGAGGTCAGAGCACATACAGTGAACTGACAATAACCCAAAATAATAGAACGAGATCTGAGACGTGGGAACTCTGCAGACCGCAATCCGTAAGCCTATCAAACCACACTAAAGGTAGCCGTGGAGCGCTCCTGACCAGAACCTAGGCGCCTCGTCACAGCCTGAGAAACTAGCTAATCCTGAAGATAGAAAAATAAGCCTACCTTGCCTCAGAGTAATTCCCCAAAGGAAAAGGCAGCCCCCCACATATAATGACTGTGAGTAAGATGAAAACACAAACATAGAGATGAAACAGATTTAGCAAAGTGAGGCCCGACTAGCTGAACAGAACGAGGATAGGGAAGATAACTTTGCGGTCAGCACAAAAACCTATAAAAACCACGCAGAGGGGACAAAAAGACCCTCCGCACCGACTAACGGTACGGAGGTGGTCCCTCTGCGTCTCAGAGCTTCCAGCAGGTGAGAAAAACCAATAAAGCAAGCTGGACAGAAAAATAGCAACAAAATAACATAAGCAAAACTTAGCTTTGCAGAGCAGCAGGCCACAGGAATGATCCAGGGAAAAAAGAAGTCCCACACTGAAACATTGACAGGAAGCATAGATCAAAGCATCAGGTGGAGTTAAGTAGAGAAGAAGCTAACAAGCTCACCAGATCACCTGAGGGAGAAAACTCAGAAGCTGCAGTACCACTTTCCTCCACAAACGGAAGATCCCAGAGAGAATCAGCCGAAGTACCACTTGTGACCACAGGAGTGAACTCTGCCACAGAATTCACAACACTAGACCCCCTAAGGAACTTATCTAGATGTGTGGTGAGCACTTTGAATCCCCAAGTGCTTCACAGACGTTTATAACGGACAGCCGTAAAAATAAAAAATCATATTTTTTCACAAAAATGATCTTTTTGCCCCCAATTTTTTATTTTCACAAGGGTAACAGAAAAGTTGGACCCCAAAAGTTATTGTGCAATTTGTCCTGAGTATGATAATACCTCATATGTTGGGCACTATTTGGGCGCATGGCGGAGCTCGGAAGGGAAGGAGTGCCGTTTTACTTTTTCAAAGCAAAATAAGCTGGAATTAAAATCAGACACCATGTCGCGTTTGGAGAGCCCTCTGCAATATACCATACTTTCCAGTGTTCTGTCCTACGCTGTAAACCTTATCTGAGGGATTTACAGTTTTCAACCTGGATGGTATTAATATGCAACCGTCGCAGCTGAAAGCCACTGGGGAATAAGGTGCTTGGGAGCAGAGCTTCAGTGAGCATCCGATCTCAATTCCTGCCAATTTTGCATTGAAAAGTCAAACGGTGCTCCTTCCCTTCTGAGCCCTGCCATGCGTCCATACTGTAGTTAACCTGCCCATATTGGGTAACAGCGTACTAAGGACAAATTGCACAACAACTTTTGGGGTCCAATTTCTCCTGTTACCCTTGGTAAAATAAAAAAAAAATGGTCTGAATTAAAAAATTTTGTGAGAAAAAGTTAATGGATTTTTTTTTAAACATTCCAAAAATTCCTGTGAAGCACCTGAAGGGTTAATACACATCTTGAATGCAGTTTTTAGACTGGTGTCACTTTTGGGTATGTTATAGACACCTCAAAGTGACTTCAAATTTGAGGTGGTCCCTAAAAATGGTGTTGTAAAAATAAGAAATTGCTGTTTAAACTTAACACTTAGAAATTCCTAACCAAAAAAATATTGTTTCCAAAATTGTATTGATGTAAAGGAGACATGTGGGAAAGGTTAGTTATTTATTAGCTACTAGATGGTGGCCTGATTCTAACGCATCAGGTATTCTAGAATATGCATGTCCAAGTAGTATATTGCACAGCCCACATAGTTTATTGCCCAACCACGTAGTATATTGCCCAGCCACATTGTATATTGCCCAGCCACGTTGTATATTGCCCAGTCACGTAGTATATTGCCCAGCCACATTGTATATTGCCCAGCCACGTAGTATATTGCCCAGCCATGTAGTATATTGCCCAGTCACAGAGTATATTGTCCAGCCACGTAGTATATTGCCCAGCCACATTGTATATTGCCCAGCCACGTTGTATATTGCCCAGCTATGTAGTATATTGCCCAGTCACGTAGTATACAGCAAAGCCACGTAGTATATTGCCCAGTCACGTAGTATATTGCCCAGCAACGTAGTATACAGCACAGAGACACGTAGTATACAGCACAGAGCCACATAGTATATTGCCCAGCCACATAGTATATTGTCCAGTCACGTAGTATATACAGTTAGGTCCATATATATTTGGACAGAGACAACATTTTTCTAATTTTGGTTATAGACATTACCACAATGAATTTTAAACAAAACAATTCAGATGCAGTTGAAGTTCAGACTTTCAGCTTTCATTTGAGGGTATATACATTAAAATTGGATGAAGGGTTTAGGAGTTTCAGCTCCTTAACATGTACCACCCTGTTTTTAAAGGGACCAAAAGTAATTGGACAATTGACTCCGAGGCTATTTCATGGACAGGTGTGGGCAATCCCTTCATTATGCCATTCTCAGTTAAGCAGATAAAAGGCCTGGAGTTGATTTGAGGTGTCGTGCTTGCATTTGGAAGGTTTTGCTGTGAAGTAAACATGCGGTCAAAGGAGCTCTCCATGCAGGTGAAACAAGCCATCCTTAAGCTGCGAAAACAGAAAAAAACCATCCGAGAAATTGCTACAATATTAGGAGTGGCAAAATCTACAGTTTGGTACATCCTGAGAAAGAAAGATAGCACTGGCGAACTTATCAATGCAAAAAGACCTGGGCGCCCACGGAAGAAAACACTGGTGGATGATCGCAGAATAATCTCCATGGTGAAGAGAAACCCCTTCACAACAGCCAACCAAGTGAACAACACTCTCCAGGAGGTAGGTGTATCAATATCTAAATCTACCATAAAGAGAAGACTGAAAGTAAATACAGGGGGTTCACTGCACGGTGCAAGCCACTCATAAGCATCAAGAATAGAAAGGCTAGACTGGACTTTGCTAAAAAACATCTAAAAAAGCCAGCACAGTTCTGGAAGAACATTCTTTGGATAGATGAAACCAAGATCAACCTCTACCATAATGATGGAAAGAGAAAAGTATGGTGAAGGCGTGGTACAGCTCATGATCCAAAGCATACCACATCATCTATAAAACACGGTGGAGGCAGTATGATGGCTTGGGCATCCATGGCTACCAGTGGCACTGGGTCACTAGTGTTTATGGATGATGTGACAGAAGACAGAAGCAGCCGAATGAATTCTGAGGTATTCAGAGCCGTACTATGGGCTCAGATCCAGCCAAATGCAGCCAAACGGATTGGTCGTTGTTTCATACTACAGATGGAAAGTGACCCAAAACATAAAGCCAAAGCAACCCAGGAGTTTATTAAAGCAAAGAAGTGGAATATTCTTGAATGGCCATGTCAGTCACCTGATCTCAACCCAATTGAGCATGCATTTCACTTGTTAAAGACTAAACTTCAGACTGAAAGGCCCACAAACAAACAGCAACTGAAAACCACCGCAGTGAAGGCCTGGCAGAGCATCAAAAAGGAGGAAACACAGCATCTGGTAATGTCCATGAGTTCAAGACTTCAGGCAGTTATTGCCAACAAAGGGTTTTCAACCAAGTACTAAAAATGAACATTTTATTTAAAATTATTGAATTACTTTTGGCCCCTTTAAAAGCAGGGTGGCACATGTTAAGGAGCTGAAACTCCTAAACCCTTCATCCAATTTTAATGTGGATACCCTCAAATGAAAGCTGAAAGTCTGAACTTCAACTGCATCTCAATTGTTTTGTTTAAAATTCATTGTGGTAATGTCTATAACCAAAATTAGAAAAATGTTGCCTCTGTCCTAATATATATGGACCTAACTGTAACACTGCCCACGCAGTATATAACAGTGGCCGCGTAATACACCATGTTCCAAATTATTATGCAAGTTATATTTTTCTCAGATTTTCCTAAATGGTTGGTGCAAATGACAGTCAGTCTAATAAAAGTCATCACCCGTTAGCGTATACATCGAATTTTATTGTAGAAACCTCCCAATGATGACAGTATAATCTCCAAAATGAATAAAAACTCAAAATGCACTGTTCCAAATTATTAGGCACAGTAGAATTTCTAAACATTTGATATGTTTTAAAGAACTGAAAATGCTCATTTGTGGAATTTGCAGCATTATGAAGTCACAGTCACTGAACAAAAAAGCTATTTAACTCCAAAACATCCTAACAGGCCAAGTTACATATTAACATAGGACCCCTTCTTTAATATCAACTTCACAATTCTTGCATCCATTGAACTTGTGAGTTTTTCGAGAGTTTCTGCTTGTATTTCTTTGCATGAAGTCAGAATAGCCTCACAGAGCTGCTGTTTTGATGTGAACTGCCTCCCACCCTCATAGATCTTTTGCTTGATGATACTCCAAAGGTTCTCTATAAGGTTGAGGTCAGGGGATGATGGTGGCCACACCATGAGTTTATGTCCTTTTATGCCCATAGCAGCCAATGACTCAGAGGTAGTGTTGAGCATTCCGATACCGCAAGTATCGGGTATCGGCCGATACTTGCGGTATCGGAATTCCGATACCGAGATCCGATACTTTTGTGGTATCGGGTATCGGTATCGGATACATAGAGATGTGTAAAATAAAGAATTAAAATAAAAAATATTGATATATTTACCTCTCCGGCGGCCCCTGGACTCAGCGCGGGTAACCGGCAGGCTTCGTTGTTCAAAATCAGCGCATTTAGGACCTGAGAATCACGTCCCGGCTTCTGATTGGTCGCGGGCCGCCCATGTGACCGCCACACGACCAATCACAAGCCGCGACGTCACCGCAAGCTATTAACGCGCTCATTTTTAAAAATGAGCGCATTAATGGCTTTCAAAGACGTAGCGGCTTGTGATTGGTCGCGTGGCCGCGACCAATCACAAGCCGCGACGTCACCGCAAGCTATTAACGCGCTCATTTTTAAAAATGAGCGCGTTAATGGCTTTCAAAGACGTAGCGGCTTGTGATTGGTCGCGTGGCCGCGACCAATCACAAGCCGCGACGTCACCGCAAGCTATTAACGCGCTCATTTTTAAAAATGAGCGCGTTAATGACTTTCAAAGACGTAGCGGCTTGTGATTGGTCGCGGCCACGCGTGGCCGCGACCAATCACAAGCCGCTACGTCTTTGAAAGTCATTAACGCGCTCATTTTTAAAAATGAGCGCGTTAATAGCTTGCGGTAACGTCGCGGCTTGTGATTGGTCGCGTGGCGGTCACATGGGCAGCCCGCGACCAATCAGAAGCCGGGACGTGATTCTCAGGTCCTAAAAGCGCTGATTTTGAACAAAGAAGCCTGCCGATTACCCGCGCTGAGTTCAGGGGCCGCCGGAGAGGTAAATATATCAATATTTTTTATTTTAATTCTTTATTTTATACATCCCTATGGATCCCAGGGCCTGAAGGAGAGTTTCCTCTCCTTCAGACCCTGGGAACCATGAGAATACCTTCCGATACTTGATGTCCCATTGACTTGTATTGGTATCGGATATCGGTATCGGCGATATCCGATATTTTTCGGGTATCGGCCGATACTATCCGATACCGATACTTTCAAGTATCGGACGGTATCGCTCAACACTACTCAGAGGTATTCTTTGCAGCATGACATGGTGCATTGTCATGCATGAAGGTGATTTAGCTCCTGAAGGCACGTTTCTGCTTTTTAGACTTTGGAAGAAAGTAGTCAGTCAGAAACTCTATTTACTTTGCAGAGGTCATTTTCACACCTTCAGGAACCTTAAAGGGCCCTACCAGCTATTTCCCCATGATTCGGGACCAAAACATGACTCCTCCACCTCCTTGCTGGTGTCGCAGCCTTGTTGGGACATGGTGGCCATCCACCAGCCATTCACTACTCCATCCATCTGGACCATCCAGAGTTGCTCAACATTCATCAGTAAACAAGACTGTTTGAAAATTAGTCTTCATGTATGTCTGGGCCCAATGCAACCGTTTCTGCTTGTGAACACTGTTTAGGGGTGGCCGAATAGTAGGTTTATGCACCACTGCAAGCCTTTAAAGGATCTTGCACCTTGAGGATCGATGGACTCCAGAGGAACCAGCAGCTTCAAAATAACTGTTTGGTGCTTTGTAACGGTATTTTGGCAGCTGCTCTTTTAATCCAATGAATTTGTCTGGCAGGAACCTTCCTCATTATGCCTTTATCTGCATGAACTCTGTCTGTGCTCTGTTTCAGTCACAAATCTCTTCACAGTATGATGATCACTCTTAGGTTTTCGAGAAATATCTAATTTTTTCATACCTTGTCCAAGGTATTGCATTATTTAACGTTTTTTAGCAGCAGAGAGATCCTTTTTCTTTCCCATATTGCTTGAACCTCTGGCCTGCTTAATAATGTGGAACATCATTTTTAAGTAGTTTTCCGTTAATTAGAATCACCTGGAAAACTAATTATTACATGTGTTTAAGATTGATTTCAGTGATCCATTGAGCCCTGAGACACAATACCATCCACGAGTTTATTTGAAAAAAAAAATTAAATCTTTATGACACTTAAATAAAATTTGCATAATAATTTGGAACACAGTGTACATAGCACAGCCCACGCAGTATATAGCACAGCCCACGGAGTATATCACACAGCCCACAGTATACTACACAGCCTATGTAGTATATAGCAGCCACGCGGTATCTAACACAGCCCACGTAGTATACAGCAGAGTGGGCACCATATCCCTGTTAAAAAAATAATTAAAATAAAAAATAGTTATATACTCACCCCCTTGGATCCACCGAAGCTCCGGCGATATGCGCACCGCTGCCGCCGTCTTCCATTCCCAGGATGCATTGCAAAATTAGCCAGAATTAAATTCGCAATGCATCGCCGGGAATGGAAGATGGCGGCCGGCGCGAGCGGATCGTCAGACAACGGAGGGTGAGTATAGCAGGTTTTTTTTATTATTATTTTTAACATTAAATTTTTTTTACTATTGATGCCGCATAGGCAGCATCAATAGTAAAAAGTTGGGGACACACAAGGTTAATAGCAGCAGTTACAGAATGCGTTACCCGTGGCATAATGCGGTCCATTACCGCCGGCATTGACCCTGTGTGAGCGGTGACTGGAGGGGAGTATGCGGGCGCTGGGCACTGACTGCGGGGAGTAAGGAGCGGCCATTTTCTTCCAGACTGTGCCCGTCGCTGATTGGTCATGGCTGTTTTGCCGTGACCAATCAGCGACTTGGATTTCCATGACAGACAGAGGCCAATGAATACCCGTGACAGACAGACAGAAAGACAGACAGACGGAAGAGACCCTTAGACAATTATATAGTAGATTTTGTGTGACATATGTATCTGTTTCAAGGGCATAAAAAAATCAAAGTTTGAGAATTGCAAAATTTTGTAAATTTTCACCAAATTTCCATTTTTTACACAAATAAATGCAAGTTATATCGAAGAAATTTTTACACTAGCAGGAAATGCAATATGTCACGAAAAAACATTCTCAAAATTGCCAAGATCCATTGAATAGTTCCAGAGTTATTACCTCATAAAGGGATAGTGGTCAGAATTGTAAGAATTGGCTTGGTCATTAACATGCAAACCATCCTCGGGGGGTAAAGAGGTTAATAATCTTAATTAAACCATACTTATGACCTCGCCCATTTCCTCATTGCCCACGTCATCTGCAAAAGAGGTTACTTTACTGTAAGAGCAGTGAGACTATGGAACTCTCTGCCGTATGATGTTGTAATGAGTGATTCATTACTTAAATTTAAGAGGGGACTGGATGCCTTTTTTGAGAAGTATAATGTTACAGGGTATATACACTAGATTCCTTGATAGGGCGTTGATCCAGGGAACTAGTCTGATTGCCGTATGTGGAGTCAGGAAGGAATTTTTTTCCCCAATGTGGAGCTTACTCTTTGCCACATGGTTTTTTTTTGCCTTCCTCTGGATCAACATGTTAGGGCATGTTAGGTTAGGCTATGGGTTGAACTAGATGGACTTATAGTCTTCCTTCAACCTTAATAACTATGTAACTATGTAAAATACAAACAACAATATTCCTTCCGCAGAGATGTTGTAAATCCATTTGTCCTACGACAGGTCCAGCTCTGCTAAATCTAGATGACAGGCTGCATGATACGATCATGCAGCCAGTCATCCAGTAGACACTGAGCACCGTGTGTTCAATGGCTGTGAACTCACTGGACCTTTCAGACAGCACCACAAACAGGAGAACTTTCAAATGTTCGCGGTGCCCTCAGACAGGGAATAGCAGTTCACAGGCAGACACTGAGCACCAAAGTTGAGTGCTGAAGTTTATACTCTACATGTGATATTTATTTACTTCAGAGCACAACATGCCGTATGGTTGAGCAGTCTTTTTCCCTTTTGTAAATATAGGTAAACTGACTGAACCGCAATCTAGTCTGAACTGGTGCATAACCAAAAAAGACTTACATAGCAAATAGATCAATGGCTGCACTCAACTGTACTAAAGCAAGGAAATGTGCGATACATGAAATGTGAATAGCATAATGGCTTGTGAAATCTATGAAAAAACACACGAGATGCTTAGCACAAGATTTGGCCAAAAATGTGAGCCCATCCACCATCGTCAAGGTAATCTCAGATCGGATGGGTCCCTGACCTGATTGCCTAGTGTGAACACTTACTTTTGGCTAATAACATGGTAAAGCCTGCATTTATAGGAAGGTCGAAACCAACTGTCTTTGGATGTAATTAAAATCACAGCATGGTGAAGGGCAGGGCGTTCAAGTCAGAAAAAAATAGTACATAATAAATATAGGAAAACTGACTGAACAGCAATCTAATCTGAACTGATGCATAACCAAAAAAAGCTTACATAGCAAATAGATCAATGCACCACCGTGCCGCACAATTGTTGCTAGCAAATGGCCAGCCAGTACTCTCACCCTCCTAGAAATATGACTGATTCGTAAAAAATCTTTTTATGTGGCTAAGTTATACAGGTGATCTTTTAACGCTCTTTGGGCTTCTTTAAAGTCACAAGCGAAATTCTGATTTACTAAGCCAATCTTGTAGCGTTTGTATATATTCTATGGATTGGTATTTTCTTTTACTAATTTCCTGTATAAACAGCCCTCTGGTATATGCTTTTACTGCATCTCAAACTGACAATATGTAGGCATGAAGACCGAACCTATGTTTACTGTAAAGGATTCAAATATCCATTGACGCAGGGATTTCCCAATTAATTGAATCCAAAATGGGTTAAATCGCTATATTCCCCTGGTGTTTAACCCATTCATACCAAATTATATCTGTATCCATATAGGAGAGTGGTCTGAGATACTTCTAGGTAAGTATTCAATGGCTTTGACATAACGTAACATACAAGTATTTCCTATTGCAAGATCTACGCTGGACAGAAAGTGGTGTGATGTTGAAAAACATGAGAATGCTTAGCTGTGGGGTGTCTAAATTGTCATAGATCCATCAATCCCATCTCTGACAGGATTCTTGATAATGAGGATTGAGCGATGTAGTGGGTGGATTTTTTCTCTTATCATATTAGTCTCAGACAGACAAATTATTGCAAGTTGGAATTTACATAGCCAAGTATATATCCTGCAAGTCTTGTTCAGATCTCCCACACCTCTAATGTTCCATGTTATAATATCCACACACTGAGACATTTTAAACTTGACACATTTTTTGACATGATATATGATGTTTAATCCTATCAGTACAGAAGAGTTTATAGAAGTCAAGCTATTAATAAAATAGGAATATATTAAACCTAAACCAAATAAACAATAACTGGTGTAATAACAATTAGCTAACATGTATTGTCCATCAGACATTCCTCTCTACCTAAGAGGATTGGGGCTACCCACTCTCCAGGAAACATGTAAGTAATATGGTAGCATAAATAACATTTTGCATATAGTAAACTTTTATAAACCCACCTGCTACCTGCTTTAATTATAGATATTACTAAAATCCCCATTATTTATGAGGCATGAAGAATCACCCTTGCGGTTATATTAGGCAGCACTATGATTACCGATTTTCTTTCAAGGAATTTGGTACTGTAGAACTTTTTTATTAGTCTCCAGTAGGGTTGAGCGACCTTGACCTTTTTAGAGTCGAGCCGTGTTTCGCGAAACCCGACTATCTTAGAAGTCGAGTCGAGTGGAATCGGCCGATTATCGCGAAAAGTCGGGTATCGCCCGAAACACGAAACCCAATGCAAGTCAATGGGGGAGCATAGTCGGCAGTGAGTGGAGGCCAGGAAAACACCTACACTGCCCATTTTAATGGCAAAAACATCCATTCTTGTTAAAGAAGCTTGTCAATCGTAATTTACCTTATAATAATTGGAAGGCATTTGAAATTGGGAGTCATTTGGCTAAAGTTGTGGGGGGTAGGGCTGGTTCAAGTAATTAGTGGGCCCAGTAAATCTGGACCACGTCACGGCAGTGGAGCAGGGAGAGGTAAGTATTTAAACTTTGCAAGTGCTGTGATCCTGAGCAAGCAGGGGGGGCCCACTCGTTGGCATTGGCACTGGCACAGGGCCCCTCAAAGTACAGCGGTGTGTTTGCACGGCGGGGGCGCCTCCCACCGGCAGCAACACTTTTGCGTACTATGAGAGGCCCTGTGCCAGTGACGTCGCCAACTAGCATTCCTCCCCCACCTGATGAAGGAACCTGCACTTTCATCTGCACCTTCCTCTTTGTCCCCGTGTAAGGTGGTATGGTATGCGGGAAGAGGAACCTGACTTTCAGCAGGGTCACAATCTTGCTGTGTAGCATGCACGGGGAATTTTGCGTTATGGGTCAATGTACCAGCAGACTCATCTATCACTGGCTGGGCAATGGGCAGGATGAGGAGGAAACACAGATATAGGCCCAAAGAATAAAGTGGGCTAAATGCAGTTCAAAATTGGTAACACAGGACTAACCAGGGGGCATTGCAGTGGAGGACAACTGGAATGAGAGGCTGACACAGAGAGTAGGCCCAAATCAGTAAGTAGTCGACATGCAGTTCAAAATTGGCAACCGTAGTAAACAGGCGGCCCAGCTTTGTTCAGTTGAGAACAGCAAGGAGTGGCAGACATCGATAGTAGGCCCCAACCCAACTAGTAGGCCAAATGCAGTCTAACATTAACAACTACTTAACAAGAGCCTGAAAATGGAATTTCAGGACAGGAAATCAGGAGAACAGCAAGGAGTGGCAGACACCGATAGTAGGCCCCAAACCAACTAGTACGCCAAATGCAGTTGTTCCATTTAACTACAATTTAATGAGAGCCTGAAGATAGAAGTTCAGGAAAGGCAACCTGGAGAACACCTTGGAGTGGAACACACCATCTCTCTACACCCCGTACCCAATTTGTAGGCCTAATGCAGCGTAGTTTCCAACAACTACTAAACGAGAGCATGAAGATCGAAGCAATGGAGAGGAAACCTGGGGAACACCTTGGAGTGGAACACACCATCTCTCTACACCCCATACCCAATTTGTAGGCCTAATGCAGCGTAGTTTCCAACAACTACTAAACGAGAGCATGAAGATTGAAGCTCAGGAAAGGCAACCTGGAGAACACCTTGGAGTGGAACACACCATCTCTCTACACCCCATACCCAATTTGTAGGCCTAATGCAGCGTAGTTTCCAACAACTACTAAACGAGAGCATGAAGATCGAAGCAATGGAGAGGAAACCTGGGGAACACCTTGGAGTGGAACACACCATCTCTCTACACCCCATACCCAATTTGTAGGCCTAATGCAGCGTAGTTTCCAACAACTACTAAACGAGAGCATGAAGATCGAAGCAATGGCGATGAAACCTGGGGAACACGTTGGAGTGGAACACACCATCTCTCTACACCCCATACCCAATTTGTAGGCCTAATGCAGCGTAGTTTCCAACAACTACTAAACGAGAGCATAAAGATCGAAGCAATGGCGATGAAACCTGGGGAACACCTTGGAGTGGAACACACCATCTCTCTACACCCCATACCCAATTTGTAGGCCTAATGCAGCGTAGTTTCCAACAACTACTAAACGAGAGCATGAAGATCGAAGCAATGGCGATGAAACCTGGGGAACACCTTGGAGTGGAACACACCATCTCTCTACACCCCATACCCAATTTGTAGGCCTAATGCAGCGTAGTTTCCAACAACTACTAAACGAGAGCATGAAGATTGAAGCTCAGGAAAGGCAACCTGGAGAACACCTTGGAGTGGAACACACCATCTCTCTACACCCCATACCCAATTTGTAGGCCTAATGCAGCGTAGTTTCCAACAACTACTAAACGAGAGCATGAAGATTGGCGCAATGGAGAGGAAACCTGGGGAACACCTTGGGGAGGCAGACACCGTTAGTAGGCCCTACCAAAGTTGTACACCCAATGCAGTTTTAAAATTCCTAGAGGCTGAAAACAAGACTATTGACGCTCAGCTTTTTTCAAAGGAACACAGCTGAATTGAGTGGCGCAGACAGACACAGGTAGTAGGACTCAAACCAAAAATGTGGCTCACTGCAGCAGAAAAAAGTTACAGGGGTTCACAAGCTGCAGTGCTCTGGGCAGTGGAGGACAATTTCAATAGTGAACCGCAGACAGACTTTGTACGCCTACTATTAAAAAAAGGATGCTCTATGCAATTATAAATAGGTTCCAGGGGTACACGGGCAGCAGTGGTGTGGTCAGTGGAGGCCTAGTGGAAGGAGTGACCGCAGACAGGCATCGAAGGCCTAAAATAATAACACATGGCTGTAGGCAATTTTAAATTGGTTCCAGGGGTACACGGGCAGCAGTGGTGTGGTCAGTGGAGGCCTAGTGGAAGGAGTGACCGCAGACAGGCATCGAAGGCCTAAAATAATAACACATGGCTGTAGGCAATTTTAAATTGGTTCCAGGGGTACACGGGCAGCAGTGGTGTGGTCAGTGGAGGCCTAGTGGAAGGAGTGACCGCAGACAGGCATCGAAGGCCTAAAATAAAAAAATTGGGCTGGCTGTAGGCAATTTTAAATTGGTTCCAGGGGTACACGGGCAGCAGTGGTGTGGTCAGTGGAAGCCTAGTGGAAGGAGTGACCGTAGACAGGCATCGAAGGCCTAAAATAAAAAAATTGGGCTGGCTGTAGGCAATTTTAAATTGGTTCCAGGGGTACACGGGCAGCAGTGGTGTGGTCAGTGAAGGCATATTGTAAGGAGTGACCGCAGACAGGCATCGAAGGCCTAAAATAATAACACATGGCTGTAGGCAATTTTAAATTGGTTCCAGGGGTACACGGGCAGCAGTGGTGTGGTCAGTGGAGGCCTAGTGGAAGGTGTGACCGCAGACAGGCATCGAAGGCCTAAAATAATAACACATGGCTGTAGGCAATTTTAAATTGGTTCCAGGGGTACACGGGCTGCAGTGGTGTGGTCAGTGGAGGCCTAGTGGAAGGAGTGACCGCAGACAGGCATCGAAGGCCTAAAATAATAACACATGGCTGTAGGCAATTTTAAATTGGTTCCAGGGGTACACGGGCAGCAGTGGTGTGGTCAGTGGAGGCCTAGTGGAAGGAGTGACCGCAGACAGGCATCGAAGGCCTAAAATAATAACACATGGCTGTAGGCAATTTTAAATTGGTTCCAGGGGTACACGGGCAGCAGTGGCCTGGTCAGTGTAGTAGTAGTAGAAAGAACGGACCGCAGACAGGCATCAAAGGCCTAAAATAAAAAAATTGGGCTGGCTGTAGGCAATTTTAAATTGGTTCCAGGGGTACACGGGCAGCAGTGGTGTGGTCAGTGGAGGCATATTGTAAGGAGTGACCGCAGACAGGCATCGAAGGCCTAAAATAATAACACATGGCTGTAGGCAATTTTAAATTGGTTCCAGGGGTACACGGGCAGCAGTGGTGTGGTCAGTGGAGGCCTAGTGGAAGGAGTGACCGCAGACAGGCATCGAAGGCCTAAAATAAAAAAATTGGGCTGGCTGTAGGCAATTTTAAATTGGTTCCAGGGGTACACGGGCAGCAGTGGTGTGGTCAGTGGAGGCCTAGTGGAAGGAGTGACCGCAGACAGGCATCGAAGGCCTAAAATAATAACACATGGCTGTAGGCAATTTTAAATTGGTTCCAGGGGTACACGGGCAGCAGTGGTGTGGTCAGTGGAGGCATAGTGGAAGGAGTGACCGCAGACAGGCTTCGAAGGCCTAACATAACAAAAATGTCAATACAATGGTATTGTCAGTGGCAGGCATTGAAGGATGTCAGCGCATACACTAAACATTGGTGGAGCTGTGAGATAATTTTGCAAGTGGTAGAGCACTGTTTGAGCTGGGGGGGGAACTGTCTTGTGGCCGGCGGTACAGGCCCAGGGCCCCTCATATTACAACGGTGTGTCTGACGTTGGGTGCGCACCACCACCGCCAGAGACACTTTATTGTACTAGGAGGGACCCAGTGGCAATGCCGTCGACCAAAAGCGGGCACACCCACCTCTTCAGACAAACAGCACTCTCACGGGTGCTGTCGCCAAGTGTCGATACCACGGCCCCGTGTGGGGAGTTTGGCCATTTAGTGAGGTGTAAACATGTCGTATGCTGGACAATCAGGTGCAGAAAATTACGAGATTGGAAAAGGCATTCAGAATAGTCCACAGGCAAGACCTTTTCATAGGAAAGCTAGGTGTCAGCCGGGCAAGGTGGGGCAAAAGATTTCGAAATCCAGTTGTGGTTCATTTTAATGAAGGTTAGATCATCTACATTTTGGGTAGCCAGACGAGTCCTTTTTTCTGTTAGTATTGAACCTGCAGCACTGAATACTCTTTCTGATAGGACACTAGCTGCCGGGCAAGCAAGCTCCTGCAATGCATATTCTGCCAATTCTGGCCAGGTGTCTAATTTTGATGCCCAGTAATCAAATGGGAATGACGGTTGAGGGAGAACATCGATAAGGGATGAAAAATAGTTTGTAACCATACTGGACAAATGTTGTCTCCTGTCACTTTGAATTGATGCTGCAGTACCTGTCCTGTCTGCGGTCATAGCAAAATCACTCCACAACCTGGTCAGAAAACCCCTCTGGCCAACGCCACTTCTGATTTCTGCCCCTCTAACTCCTCTGGTCTGCTGGCCCCTGCAGCTCGTGTGAGAACGATCACGGGCGCTGTGTGCAGGGAATGCCAGAAGCAAACGGTCAACAAGAGTTGATTGTTTGGTTGCTAATATTAGTTCCAAGTTCTCATGTGGCATTATATTTTGCAATTTGCCTTTATAGCGAGGATCAAGGAGGCAGGCCAACCAGTAATCGTCATCGTTCATCATTTTATTTATGCGTGTGTCCCTTTTGAGGATACGTAAGGCATAATCCGCCATGTGGGCCAAAGTTCCAGTTCTCAAATCTGCGGTTGTGCTTGGTTGAGGGGCAGTTTCAGGCAAATCCACGTCACTTGTGTCCCTCCAAAAACCAGAACCCGGCCTTGCCGCGCCACCAATTTCCAGTGGCCCCGGAAAAGCTTCCTCATTAAAAATATAATCATCCCCATCATCCTCCTCGTCCTCCTCCTCCTCTTCGCCCGCTAACTCGTCCTGTACACTGCCCTGGCCAGACAATGGCTGACTGTCATCAAGGCTTTCCTCTTCCTCAGCTGCAGACGCCTGATCCTTTATGTGCGTCAAACTTTGCATCAGCAGACGCATTAGGGGGATGCTCATGCTTATTATGGCGTTGTCTGCACTAACCAGCCGTGTGCATTCCTCAAAACACTGAAGGACTTGACACATGTCTTGAATCTTCGACCACTGCACACCTGACAACTCCATGTCTGCCATCCTACTGCCTGCCCGTGTATGTGTATCCTCCCACAAAAACATAACAGCCCGCCTCTGTTCGCACAGTCTCTGAAGCATGTGCAGTGTTGAGTTCCACCTTGTTGCAACGTCTATGATTAGGCGATGCTGGGGAAGGTTCAAAGAACGCTGATAGGTCTGCATACGGCTGGAGTGTATGGGCGAAGGGCGGATATGTGAGCAAAGTCCACGCACTTTGAGGAGCAGGTCGGATAACCCCGGATAACTTTTCAGGAAGCACTGCACCACCAGGTTTAAGGTGTGAGCCAGGCAAGGAATGTGTTTCAGTTGGGAAAGGGAGATGGCAGCCATGAAATTCCTTCCGTTATCACTCACTACCTTGCCTGCCTCAAGATCTACAGTGCCCAGCCACGACTGCGTTTCTTTCTGCAAGAACTCGGACAGAACTTCCGCGGTGTGTCTGTTGTCGCCCAAACACTTCATAGCCAATACAGCCTGCTGACATTTGCCAGTAGCTGCCCCATAATGGGAGACCTGGTGTGCAACAGTGGCAGCTGCGGATGGAGTGGTTGTGCGACTGCGGTCTGTGGACGAGCTCTCGCTTCTGCAGGAGGACGAAGAGGAGGAGGAGGGGGTGCGAACGGCTACAGCCAACTGTTTCCTAGACCGTGGGCTAGGCAGAACTGTCCCAAACTTGCTGTCCCCTGTGGACCCTGCATCCACAACATTCACCCAGTGTGCCGTGATGGACACGTAACGTCCCTGACCATGCCTACTGGTCCATGCATCTGTTGTCAGGTGCACCCTTGTGCTCACAGATTGCCTGAGTGCATGGACGATGCGCTCTTTAACATGCTGGTGGAGGGCTGGGATGGCTTTTCTGGAAAAAAAAGTGTCGACTGGGTAGCTCGTAGCGTGGTACAGCGTAGTCCATCAGGGCTTTGAAAGCTTCGCTTTCAACTAACCGGTAGGGCATCATCTCTAACGAGATTAGTCTAGCTATGTGGGCGTTCAAACCCTGTGTACGCCAATGCGAGGCTAAGTACTTCCTTTTTCTAACCATAGTCTCATGTAGGGTGAGCTGGACTGGAGAGCTGGAGATCGTGGAACTAGCGGGGGTGCCGGTGGACATGGCAGACTGAGAGACGGTGGGAGATGGTATTGTTGCCGCCGGTGCCCTAGATGCAGTGTTTCCTACTACGAAACTGGTGATTCCCTGACCCTGACTGCTTTGGCCTGGCAAAGAAACCTGCACAGATACTGCAGGTGGTACGGAAAATGGTGGCCCTACACTGCCGGAAAGGATGTTGCGTTGCTGACTAGCTTCATTGGCCGAGGGTGCTACAACCTTAAGGGACGTTTGGTAGTTAGTCCAGGCTTGCAAATGCATGGTGGTTAAATGTCTATGCATGCAACTTGTATTGAGACTTTTCAGATTCTGTCCTCTGCTTAAGGTAGTTGAACATTTTTGACAGATGACTTTGCGCTGATCAATTGGATGTTGTTTAAAAAAATGCCAGACTGCACTCTTTCTAGCATCGGATACCTTTTCAGGCATTGCAGACTGAGCTTTAACCGGATGGCCACGCTGTCCTCCAACAGGTTTTGGCTTTGCCACGCGTTTTGGGCAAGATACGGGCCCGGCAGATGGAACCTGTTGCGATGTTGATGCCTGCTGCGGCCCCTCCTCCTCCGCTTCAGAACTGCTGCCGCCTGCACCCTGTTCCCCCAATGGCTGCCAATCGGGGTCAAGAACTGGGTCATCTATTACCTCTTCTTGTAGCTCGTGTGCAACTTCGTCTGTGTCACCGTGTCGGTCGGTGGTATAGCGTTCGTGATGGGGCAACATAGTCTCATCAGGGTCTGATTCTTGATCATTACCCTGCGAGGGCAATGTTGTGGTCTGAGTCAAAGGACCAGCATAGTAGTCTGGCTGTGGCTGTGCATCAGTGCACTCCATGTCAGATTCAACTTGTAATGGGCATGGACTGTTAACTGCTTCACTTTCTAAGCCAGGGACGGTATGTGTAAAGAGCTCCATGGAGTAACCCGTTGTGTCGCCTGCTGCATTCTTCTCTGTTGTTGTTTTTGCTGAAGAGGACAAGGAAGCGACTTGTCCCTGACCGTGAACATCCACTAACGACGCGCTGCTTTGACATTTACCAGTTTCACGAGAGGAGGCAAAAGAGCTAGAGGCTGAGTCAGCAAGATAAGCCAAAACTTGCTCTTGCTGCTCCGGCTTTAAAAGCGGTTTTCCTACTCCCAGAAAAGGGAGCGTTCGAGGCCTTGTGTAGCCAGACGACGAACCTGGCTCCACAGCTCCAGACTTAGAAGCAATATTTTTTTTCCCACGACCAGCTGATGCTCCACCACTACCACTACCCTCATTACCAGCTGACAATGAACGCCCCCGGCCACGACCTCTTCCACCAGACTTCCTCATTGTTTTAAAAACGTAAACAAACTAACGGTATTTGTTGCTGTCACACAACTTACACGGTGAGCTATAACTTCAGTATGATTTAGCTACCCCTTTACAGGTGAGTGAGACCACAACGAAAATCAGGCACAATGTTACACACTATGTTGTTGGTGGCAACAAATGAGAGAGATGCCACACACGCAGGACTGTCACTGAATCACAAATGTAAATATTAATCTCCCACTGATTTGATTTTTTTTTTTTTTCAGGGAGACTTTAGGAAAAAAAAATAATAGAATAAAATGATTTTTTCAGGAAGAATTTAGAAACCAAATAAAATAAAATGATTTTTTCAGGGAGAATTTAGAAAACAAAGAAAACAAAAAAAGGCTTTCTATGGCCCACTGAGTGAGAGATGACGCACACAGGAGTCAGGAGTGGCACACAAGCCCAGAGGCCAATATTTATCTCCCACTGATTGATGTAGTGATTTTTTCAGGTAGATTTTGGAACCCAAATCAAGCTAAAAAAATAATAGGCTTTCTATGGCCCACAATTGGAGAGAGAGAGACAGATGGCACACCCAGGAGTCAAGACTGGCACACAAGCAGAAAGGGCAATATTAATCTCCCACTGATTTGTTTTTTTTTGTTTTTTCAGGGAGACTTTAGGAAAAAAAAATAATAGAATAAAATGATTTTTTCAGGAAGAATTTAGAAACCAAATAAAATAAAATGATTTTTTCAGGGAGAATTTAGAAAACAAATAAAACAAAAAAAGGCTTTCTATGGCCCACTGAGTGAGAGATGACGCACACAGGAGTCAGGAGTGGCACACAAGCCCAGAGGCCAATATTTATCTCCCACTGATTGATGTAGTGATTTTTTCAGGTAGATTTTGGAACCCAAATCAAGCTAAAAAAAATAATAGGCTTTCTATGGCCCACAATTGGAGAGAGAGAGAGAGATGGCACACCCAGGAGTCAAGACTGGCACACAAGCAGAAAGGGCAATATTAATCTCCCACTGATTTGTTTTTGTTTTTTTTTTCAGGGAGACTTTAGGAAAAAAAAATAATAGAATAAAATGATTTTTTCAGGAAGAATTTAGAAACCAAATAAAATAAAATGATTTTTTCAGGGAGAATTTAGAAAACAAATAAAACAAAAAAAGGCTTTCTATGGCCCACTGAGTGAGAGATGACGCACACAGGAGTCAGGAGTGGCACACAAGCCCAGAGGCCAATATTTATCTCCCACTGATTGATGTAGTGATTTTTTCAGGTAGATTTTGGAACCCAAATCAAGCTAAAAAAATAATAGGCTTTCTATGGCCCACAATTGGAGAGAGAGAGAGAGATGGCACACCCAGGAGTCAAGACTGGCACACAAGCAGAAAGGGCAATATTAATCTCCCGCTGATTTGTTTTTTTTTTTTTTTCAGGGAGACTTTAGGAAAAAAAAATAATAGAATAAAATGATTTTTTCAGGAAGAATTTAGAAACCAAATAAAATAAAATGATTTTTTCAGGGAGAATTTAGAAAACAAATAAAAGAAAAAATAGGTTTTCTATGGCCCACGGAGTGAGAGATGACGCACACAGGAGTCAGGAGTGGCACACAAGCCCAGAGGCCAATATTGTTCTCCCAATGATTGATGTAGTGATTTTTTCAGGTAGATTTTGGAACCCAAATCAAGCTAAAAAAATAATAGGCTTTCTATGGCCCACAATTGGAGAGAGAGAGAGAGATGGCACACCCAGGAGTCAAGACTGGCACACAAGCAGAAAGGGCAATATTAATCTCCCACTGATTTGATTTTTTTTTTTTTTTCCAGGGAGACTTTAGAAAAAAAAAATAATAAAAAAAAAAAAGATTTTTTCAGGAAGAATTTAGAAACCAAATAAAATAAAAATGATTTTTTCAGGGAGAATTTATAAAACAAATAAAACAAAAAATAGGCTTTCTATGGCCCACTGAGTGAGAGATGACGCACACAGGAGTCAGGAGTGGCACACAAGCCCAGAGGCCAATATTTATCTCCCACTGATTGATTTATTGATTTTTTCAGGTAGAATTTAGAACCCAAATCAACCAAAAACATAAATAGGCTTTCTATGGCCCACTATTTGTGAGAGAGATGGCACGCTCAGGACTGGCACACAAGCCCAGAGGCCAATATTAATCTCCCACTTTTTATTTTTTTTCAGGGAAAATTTTTAAATGTGGTGCGATGGCATGTAAAACTTGCAAATTTTCGGGTAAATGCCATAATTTCACTGATGCCAGTAATCAAAATGTTTATCCCATTAAGACTTTCATGAATTGTAACACCAAAAATGTGGTATACATCATGGAGTGCATGGCATGTCATCTTAAATACGTGGGGAGTACCATACGGTCTTTAAAAACACGTATTCGTGAACATATTTATGATGTTGAAAATATTAGTGCTAATAGGAACACCTCACAAGTTTCACAACATTTTATTAATTATCATCACTCTAACCTTGAGTCACTTAAAATTTATGCGATAGAAAAAATTCATAAACCATTTAGAGGAGGAGACATTGAGGTGACCCTGAGAAACAGGGAATCATGGTGGATCTTTAAACTTGGTACAAGAATTCCACATGGTCTAAATAAAAGGAAAGATCTCATGCTCTTTTATTAGTTTTCTGAGGGTTCACAAACAATGAAGTTACTATTCTGACATCTAATAATTAAATTTGTAGTTTATATTTCCCGTATAATAAATGACTCTTTTTTGAGGCTAATAGCTATCTACTCGCCCTTTTTTTTTTTTTTTTTTCCTTGTTTGCAGGCCGTTGTTACATTGTCACGGCGTCTTCAGCTGTGCTTCTACCCATTTTGCTCCAACCTACTTTGGCTGTTTCAGCTCTCTGTTTGAGAGATTTCTGCCATAGATTGTTTTGCTTTTTCATCCATAGCTGCTTGTGAGCCCGCTACTTTCAAAGATATTAAGGAATTTTATTAGTATTCTGAGGGTTCACAAATAAGGATGTTGTTTTTCTAACATCTAGTAACCAAATTTGTAGTTTATACTTTCTGCATAATCAATAACTTTTTTGTGAGGCTAATAGCTATCTATTTTCCCTTCCGTTCCCTCCTGTTTGCCGGCCGCTGTTACATTGTTACGGCGTCTTCAGCTGTGTTTTTACCTATTTGCTCCTACCTATTTCGGCTGTTTCAACTCCCTGTTTGGGAGATCTCTGCCATTGATTGTTTTGTTTTTCCATCCATGGTTGTCTGTGAGCTTGCTACTTTCAAAGGTATCAGGGAATTTTATTAGTATTCCGAGGATTTGCAAACAATGAAGTCGCTTTTTTGACATCTAGTTACTAAATTTGTAGTTTATATTTCCCGCATAATTATCGACTCTTTTGTGAGGCTAATAGTTATCAATCTGCCCTTTTGTTTCCCCCTGTTTGCCGACTGCTGTTACATTGTCACGGCGTCTGCAGCTGTGCTTTTACCTACTTGCTCCAACCTATTTTGGCTGTTTTCATAGTTGTTTGTGAACCCGCTATGTATAAAGGTACTAGGGCATTTTATTAGTATTCCGAGGGTTTACAAATAATATCTAGCAACTCAAGCTTTATATTGTTATGTGGGTTCACAACATATGACACTGTACATATTATTTTACCATTATATTTTTGGATTTATTCAATGATTATGGTAATGTTATTTCATTTTTCATTTTGTATATAGTTTTTGTATCTTATGCTATTTCTGTTTTCTCTGCTTTTTTGTCTAACTTAAACATTTGTTTTTGTGCTTCTATCAAGCTTGTCTTGCTTCCATTATCATGTGTGTCTATTTTTGCTTGATTAGACAATTCCACCAATTGCAACACCGGAGCGATAACCGGATACTAGTATAAAAGTATAGACATGTCTTGTACCAGGTATCATGATTAAGGGTGCTTAGTCACCGGAAACGCGTTGACCTTGGTTTTATAATATTTTTTTGTATGCTGATGTTTTGTCCTTTCACTATATTTTAAGTGAAATAAACTATGGATTTTTCACTATTTCGTTAAGCTGGATCTCCTTCTCTTTCCTGTTCGTCTACGCCCTGACACAGTGGTTCCGTGCTCCGAGCTCTTGGGAATGTCGGTATGGTGAGCTGGATTTTGTTTTTTCCAAAATTTATAAACCCAATAAAAAAATTATAAATAGGCTTTCTATGGCCCACTATCTGAGAGAGAGAGATGGCACGCTTAGGACTGGCACACAAGCCCAAAGGCCAATATTAATCTCCCACTGATTGATTTATTGATTTTTTCAGGTAGAATTTAGAACCCAAATAAAGCAAAAAAAAAAAAATAGGCTTTCTATGGCCCACTGAGTGAGTGATGATGCACACAGGAGTCAGGAGTGGCACACAAGCCCTGAGGCCAATATTTTTCTCCCACTGATTGATGTAGTGATTTTTTCAGGTAGATTTTAGAACCCAAATCAAGCAAAAAAATAAATAGGCTTTCTATGGCCCACTGACTGAGAGATGGCACACACAGGAGTCAAGAGTGGCACACAAGCCCTGAGGCCAATATTTTTCTCCCACTGATTGATGTAGTGATTTTTTCAGGTAGATTTTATAACCCAAATCAAGCAAAAAAATAAATAGGCTTTCTATGGCCCACTGAGTGAGAGATGGCACACACAGGGATGGCACTCTAGCAGAAATGTCAATCTTAATCTCCCACAAAAAAAAAAAAAAAACAGGGAGTGTCCAACAATTACTATCTCCCTGCAGTAATCTCAGCCAGGTATGGCAGGCAGCAATAAGGAGTGGACTGATGCACAAATTAAATAAAAAGTGTGTACAAACCAAAAAGATAGCTGTGCAGAAAGGAAGGAACAAGAGGATTTGTGCTTTGAAAAAAGCAGTTGGTTTGCACAGCGGCGTACACACAGCAATGCAGCCATCAGGGAGCCTTCTAGGGCAGCCCAATGAGCTACAGCGCTAAGGGGAAAAATAAAATGTAGCTTCCACTGTCCCTGCACACCGAAGGTGGTGTTGGGCAGTGGAAATCGCTACAGCACAAGCGGTTTGGTGGTTAATGGACCCTGCCTAACGCTATCCCTGCTTCTGACGAAGCGGCAGCAACCTCTCCCTAAGCTCAGATCAGCAGCAGTAACATGGCGGTCGGCGGGAACGCCCCTTTATAGCCCCTGTGACGCCGCAGACAGCAAGCCAATCACTGCAATGCCCTTCTCTAAGATGGTGGGGACCAGGACCTATGTCATCACGCTGCCCACACTCTGCGTTTACCTTCATTGGCTGAGAAATGGCGCTTTTCGCGTCATTGAAACGCGACTTTGCACGAAAGTCGCGTACCGCATGGCCGACCCCGCACAGGGGTCGGATCGGGTTTCATGAAACCCGACTTTGCCAAAAGTCGGCGACTTTTGAAAATGAACGACCTGTTTCGTTCAACCCTAGTCTCCAGTCTTGACAGGGCGTCTATTGGGGATTCAAAAATAGGTATCTCCCCCTCTGCTGCCACTTGAAGGAGTCTCAGCCATCGTTTCTGGATTGCACGGCACTGGTTAAGGAACATGCCACTAACTGCGGTGCCCCCTCCCTTTTTCCCTCATTACATCCACTTGGTTCACCCCTTCTCTCCCTCCCCTTCGGTAAGACGTGCTTTAGCCAAGCCCCCTTTGAAGGTTGCCAAAGGAAGCTTGTTGGGTATGTTCGCCCCCCCTTTCATTCACCTGGTATAAAAGGAAGCACAGTCTGGATCCTCCTCTTCCCCTTTTGGTTTCCGGAGGTGCTCGTACTGCCCTCCCTGCCCTTTGTCTATGATTAATTTATTTTGTTTTATTCTAGATAAAGTCACAGCCGCTGTTTTCAACAAAGTAAGCACCGGAATGTTGTGGCTAAGTAGGCTGACTTGCCTGTAGATGTTGCAGGGCATTTGGCTACTGGCCTTTTGTGAAGTTAAAGTGCTTCCTTTTATTATTGTTACATATATTTCTATAAAAAAAATTAAAGCTGTGACCGACTTTACCCATCAATTGCTGTTTTTTGTTTGTTATTGTTAAATAGGTTTTTCTGAGGGGAGGGTAAGAGGGTTTACCTGGGGGTGTTTTTCTGGGGGGTCGCCGCAGCCTGTATTTACTGGAAAAGTCAGGGTAGATAGAAACTCTGTCCTGGACGTGCAGCAGCCGTAAAAAGACTGGTCTTGGTGGAGCGCCTGCTGGAAGTGGTCTGGTAGGTAATCTGTAGGACCTCTGTGTTGCAAAAATGGAGAGAGTAACTCTTTTCTCATAGTGCTTGTCAGCCATTTTTCAAAGGAGTAATTAGGAAAATACGGCACTTTTGGAATTCTGGTGGTGCACAAGTAGGATAAACACATTTGTCAGCTGCAATGTAGAAATACTTGGCACTCATATAGGTGTATTCAAGAACTTATTTATTGAATGAAAAAATTCCAGAAAATTCAGTCAATACCTGACTTTCATCAGTCATCTGGATAGAGGAGATCTGTGTGGAAGCACGCCGTGTGAGAGTCTGCAGTGTCCACTGCTAAGACAGGAAGCGCTCCTGTCTTAGCAGTGGACACTACGAGTACTAACCGAAACGTTTCTTAATTTTCTGGAATCTCTTCATTCAATAAATAATTTCTTGAATACAACTATATGAGGGCCAAGTATTTCTACATTACATTATTCAAAGGAGGTCATGCCCTCTGCATTTTCAGGTACTCCAACCAGCCTTAAATTATTTCTGTGCAAACTGTTTTCAAGGTCATCATTTTTTTCAATTAGCAGAGTGATATTATGTATAGTTTTGGAAAGGTCTTTTGTTATCCATAGTATTTTGTTTTTAATATAACCGACACTCCTTTCCATCTCCTCCATATTAGCATTTACTTTTGGAGTTCTTGGTTAAAAAGACGAATGTTCTCTTTCATGCTCCCATGTGAGGAGTGAGTGCAGTTAGCTTTTTGTTAGAGAGAGTAACTGCTGAAAAACATCCTTTTTTGGTTGGCTTTTCAGGGGAGACTACAGGAATATTTTATCAGTATCTTGTGTGCAGGCACTATTTTGCTTGGATGGATAAAGGCCTCGGTGTATCTCCGCTGCTTCGGATCAAGTAACCTCTGGTGTCTTTCACTCTAAGTAGCAGCCTGCATCGGGGTTCCGGAGATTCTAGCGAATCTCACTAGCTTCGTAGCAGCGTCCTTTGCTGTATGCCTGACAGGAGTTCTAGACATTGGCGCCATCTTAGGTGGAAGATCCTAAATTGGCAGTTGCTTTTTTTGCTCATTTTCAAGCAGCAGCTCATCATTTTTCAGGCCACAAACCCTCCCTTGCACGGAACAGGTGAAGGGTAATACAGGCTATTGTTTTATATCCTCCAAATGCGATGTTTTATCGGGGTATTACAGGATTTTCAAAATTAATGAACTAACAGCATCCTCCTCACATGCCTGCGAAGCCACGAAACACAATTATACGCAGACTTTTATTTGATAAAAGCGAGAAAAATATTCTGTTTTTAGTAGTTCCATTAAAAACAGATTAGTTGAAGACTAATCTGCTTTCCTATCAAATGCAGACAGAATGTTGCAACCAAATAAACATGGCAACCTCCAAAGCTGAATTACATGTACTGTATGGTTAAATCTAAGAAAGATAAGAAAAAAAGGTTAAGGAAAACATTAGACATGTTTTTGGATGTAGTTACGGTAATTGTTTTTTCCAAAACATGGTGCTTCATTTAAATATGCAATACACCAGGGAAAATTCCAAGTCCTCAAATCATTTTTTCAATTTTCAAAAGATTTTTTAGTGGGTAGGGATTAATAAAAAAAAATAATAGAGCAAGCTAAAAGAAACTCTGGTTTCTAACACTTGTGGCTCCAGCCCAGGTGGTCACCATCAAGACAGGAAGTAATGATATCATGTTCTTTGGTCACCTGACTATTGAGGCCTTTATTTGTCTGCAGCGGTCAGGTGACAGAAACAGCATGTCATTAGATGTGCATCAAGTAAAGTCTTATTCCAGTTACTTATTGGAGAGAAGCTAAACAAAGAAAAGGTGAACAATACACACTAAAGAGAAATAGTCAAATGTCAGTGTTGTCCCTTAACGCTCCATGAAATATATGTCCATCATGTAGTGAGTCAGTGTGTGGAGCAGGCTCAGGGGATGTGTTCGCTCCACACAAGACAGACTTAAAAACCTTTAAAAGCAGCAATTGGAACTAATGTTAATGCCTTAAATGCCATTGCCAAACACTGAATGTAGCATTTAAGCCACACAATCCCACCCAGTATCTGTCCTGGGTGCCTATCAATGGGCTGCCACGGCCGCAAGATGCACGTTGAAGGCCTACTTAGCTGTCATGATAATACTCCTGTGAAGCCCAAGGAAAAAAGGTAAAAATATGAAAATTGGCAATCTTGGGAACTACACCTTGCACGAAAAACGAAATGAAAACTAAAATAAAAATTGTGTCATTAACTACTTCTCCCTGAAGCCTGTTTTGACCTTTCTGACCAGGCCAATTTTTTCAATTCTGACCACTTCAATTTATGAGGTCATAAGGGTATGTGCACACGTTCAGGATTTCTTGCAGAAATTTCCTGACAAAAAACTGACATTTCTGCCAGAAATCCGCATGCGTTTTTTCCGCGTTTTTTCCCA
This sequence comes from Ranitomeya imitator, assembly GCF_032444005.1. NCBI lineage: Eukaryota > Metazoa > Chordata > Amphibia > Anura > Dendrobatidae > Ranitomeya > Ranitomeya imitator. The sequence goes on from NC_091282.1 coordinate 388,643,232, forward strand.
ATGCATTTAATAGCAGGAAAACGCGAAAAATCCGCAAAATTAATGAACATGCTGCTTTTTTTACCGCGATGCGTTTTTTTTGCGGTGAAAAACGCATCATGTACACAAAAATTGCGGAATGTATTCTAAATGATAGGATGCATATTTATGCATTTTTTAATGCATCCTTATCGCTTTTTATTGCAAAAAACAGTGGAAAAAATGCGAAAATCCTGAACGTGTGCACATACCCTAACTCTGGAAAGCTTCAACGGATCCCACTGATTCTTAGATTGTTGTTTCTTAACTTATTGTACTTCATGATAGTAGCAAAATTTATTTGATATGACTTACTCTTATTTGTGAAAAAAATCGGAAATCTGGCTAAAATTAATGATGCCGTTAATTATTTTGTTTTATTATAGCTGCATTTTATTACTGTGCCATTACACTTTTCATATTTCTCCTTAATAATACAAAACGTCATCTGTATATTTAGGACAACTGTATTCTTGTATCTAGTAAAAACATTTATTTACATTGAAATATCAATTCAGTTGGACATATTTATCTCGGCACTGTGGAAAGAAGAACATTACCCTGCTGTTTCGCTAGTACATGTATTAAATAGTAGATATCACTGAACAGGTTCCTATGATCTTGGTTAGTCTGCACTCTTGCTGCACTGATGGAATTTGCGTGCTGTTCGAGCTTTCTTTTACACTGTTGGAAACTCTAGCACATTAACTACAACACAAAGCATACAGTATATTTTGGCTCATCTTAATCCAGAGGAAATATTTTACAAAGAAATATAACCTGCTATTTCGTAAGAGAATAAAGGTCAAGTTTAATGAGAAGATCCAAGAGACTATTCACACACAGAGAGGAAAATTATGATGGTATGAAAGAGAGTTGTGTATTATTAATCTTTATAACTATACTCTCCTTTCCCCCATTTAAGATTTATAAAGAGTTTTTGACTTTTATACAATGTATTTTAGTAACTGAAATAACTGTTTGTTGTAGCACTGTAGACTATGTTGAACATACTGAATGTTATTGAAGAATGCAGTGCAAATTTACTTTTGAAGCCAGCCAAAACAAACTATCATGGGCAAATACTGTACAAGTCAATGCCCTAACCAGTATGGTAACAAAGTATTATTCTGGCATTTTACTGAAGAATACTTTTAACCACTCAGGACTGCTCTTAGATGTAAAAATCCAGGTGGACAGTCACAGTTTTATTCTGCAGTGATTTTCTAAAATGTCACTGCAGAATAGAGATGCTCTCATACACAGAAAGACTCCATACATAGAAGGCACACATAATTTATTACTATGTCTTCCTTCTCAATCGCTGCATACATAGCGCTAAACAATCACTGTGCATATAGATTGGGAAAACTATTAAGAATTGAGAGTCAATAGAGAGTCAATAGAAAATATTTTTCTATCTACTGGCTAACACGGTACCAAGATATATTTCTTTCCTGTAGCATATAGATTAGGAATCACTGACAGTGCTTCCTTCTCCAGTCTCAGGGATCAAGCAATATTTAGCTGTAGGGAGAGAACATGAGCTGCTGGTTGCTTGGAAACCCAGTAAGCTCTGCAAAAAAAAAGCATATTAATCTATTCACGATAGGATTGGGATAAAATTTTTGTGAATTTTCTGAATTAACAGGTAATTAGAGTGTAAAATTGCAAAAGTAATTTTTTTATTTTTAATATAGATTGGGAAAAAATGTAACAAATAAAACATTGACAAAGTGGAAAAAAAAGACTACAAAAAGTTGATTCAATCACTAAATCATTTCCAGATGATTGCTTTCCTTTTAGATTTAGATCTATGGCATAAAACTAAGGCATAAATACTGTACTTGTTGAACACAGAAATGATTTGCAATAAATGGTCCAAGTGTAAAGTTGTCTGTAGAAATAATTTTCTACACCACTGTCAGCATTGATTCTCAGTAATTCTTTCAACATGTTAATTGGCTCATTAGCTCAATGTATATGGTCATGTAAGTAATCCTGATCATGGGCCCAAAGACATATCAGTCTGCCTCAGCTCTAAAGAAATGCAGATGCACTATATGCTGAGTTCCCGTAATTAGTGGCTTGGTAGTAGAGTGCTGGTGAAATTGTCGGATCTGATGATGAAAACCCGACAAAGTTATTAAAATGAAGATCTGCTTTACAAGCAATGAAAAATTTTCACTTAGAGGCAAAAATCTCAGCAGCCATACACTTCAGGCACACAGTGCTTTGTTGTCATTGATTTGGATTGGTACTAGCAATGGTGATTGCAACTATGTAAGTAATATGAGTATGTGATAATGTCTATAAAGCGCTGTGGAACTAATGGCGCTATATAAGTGAGTAAAATAAAGAACTAAAGTCAGAAAATTCAGGCTGTTTGCAATTTGCCTTTTACCTCAGTCTCTCTCTCACTGGGCTTCAGTCACTGGGAAACCTCTTCCTGCACTTTCTGAAATATCTCAGTGTCTCCATTCCATTTGGCATTACTGTTTTATGCCTATCTGGCAGCTTATTGCTCAAAAGCAAAGCGTCAGAAACTTGGCTGTCTCCTAACATAGACTAGACCATTCTGCGTATACAAAGCTTTTGCTCAAAATTACTATACCCTCCGTTGTTTGAAAATCACAGTTTCGACCCATATAAATAGGTGCTATGAAATCGCTATAAGTATTATCTTACTAAAAAATAGAGCCATCAGTGGGAGAGTCCATAATTTCTATGTATACCTTTGTTTACCCTTGGCAAAATTGTGCCATAGGAAATTGATGGATAATAGAGGAATCCCTCCTCCCTTTCTCAAACAGCTTAAAGGAAAATTGCCATTTCCCCCATGCCCTCCAACCCACCAGCATTTGTATATTTGTTGTGTTTAACACAAAAATACGTGTTTAAAAAGAAGTCTTTATAAGCTTTGCTTTCATAAGCTATTCATACGAGTGAATAGTGTTATGCTGTTATCATGAAGCTCTTCACATCTGGACATGAACATTGTATGCTTCCGAGGCGCAGTGATATGAGTGATAAAAGCCGCATTCATGCGGCTTTAGAAAGATTTAGCAGACTCTGGAGTTGTGGTACATTGTTCTACTGGTCAGAGACACCTGTACAAATATGGCCTTCATGGAAGAGTCACCAGAAGAAGACCTGACCTGTGTCCTCACCATAAAATTTAGCATCAAAAGTATGCAAAAAAAATCTAAACAAGTCTGATGCATTTTGGAAATAAGCGCTGTGGACCAATAAGGTTAAAACAGAACTCTTTGGCACAGGGAACATTTCACGGGTAACGGGAAGAATGGATTCAATGAAATTTCAACAAATTCTGGATGCAAACATAACACTATCTGTAAATAAGCTGAAGTTGCAAAGAGGATGACTTCTGCAAATGGATAATGATCCTTAGCACACATCAAAATCCACAACAGACTACCTCAAAAGGTGTAAGCTGAAAGTTTTACAATGGCCCTCACAGTCATTGAACAACACTTGAAATCTTTGGCTAGACCTAAAAAAAAAAAAAGTACATGCAAGACGACCCACAAATCTCACAGACCTGGAAAAATTTTCTAAGGAAGAGTGGATGAAAATTCCTCAAAAAAGAATTGAAAGACTCTCAGCTAGCTGCAAAAAGCATTAACAAGCTGTGATACTTTCAAAAGAGGGTGCTACTAGGCACCAACCTTTCAGGGTGCCATGTATTTTGCACCGGTCCATTTTTTTTATTTTTAAAATGTAAAAGATGGATTTTTTTTGCTTAAAATACAGAGGAAATGTGTCATCTTTAACTTTAGGTCTTTAAGAGATCATTCCATCTTCAACTTGCTTAACCGTTCACAATAGCAGTAAATTTTACCAGGGGTGCCCAAACTTTTACATGCCACTGTAGGTGTTAAACACTATGAAGGACTGGTTAGGCAGGGTATATAACAACAAATACACAAATGCTAGTGTGTTGGAGGGCATGGGGGACCTGTCAGGTTCCATTTAAGATGTCACATAATTGACATATTAAATGGCCAGGATCTGATTACTTCTGGTTTCCTGATAAAATATTTGCACTGTGGTTAAAGCTACAAAAATAGACACAATCACTGAATGAGTGAATCTTTTGAAATTTGAATTTTTACAGTTTTGACAAGTTTTTTCTTTTTAAAAATGTACTCCAATGACTCCAATTGTACTGAAAATATGGTGGCACCAATAGCCCATCAACAAGGGATTATACAACAACCCGGCACTACTTGATTGTGCCACATGACTAGCAGAAAGACAGTTATTAAATAAAAGTGGACAGCTTGAGCCTTGCTCCGGTTGCTAGACAGTTTGAGTTTTCTACGAGAGCAGGTGATGCCACTTCATGTGCTGACTAGGAGCTGTAATTCATAGTTGTTTTGTGCACCTGATATCCATGCCTTCTTTTGTGGCTGTAGAGCATGAATATTGCTATTAGTTATTTCTCTTGCAACATATTACAATATAATAGAATTCCCTCTCCTGACATTATAGCATGTAGGACTCGCCACCACAACCAGTTTTCAGACACTGATTCTCCTTTATCAAAAACAATTTCACTAGTAGGGGCACACCCTGGCACAGTATTATCACAGAAGAAGCATATCTGCCCCTAGAAGATCTTTTGGGCACATTTTGGCTCCACTCTTTATTGCCTTTGCCACCACTTTTCTTCTCTGAAGAAATCACCTCCTCATCAACCTGGTCTGCTTCCCAGGTCCTGCTCACCGCAAAATCCTCATCATTCTTGGCTCAGCTAATAGTCTGTTAGTGTGGCAAGTGTTCTTAGCTCTTTGTCCACCCTCTTAATTCCAACCTTTAGATCCCACTTGACTCAGAGTTCCTCTATCACATTGAAATTCACTGATAGTGCCCCAATCACTAAGGCTGCAAGTGCTACTGCTACTACTACAACTAACACACAGCTAAGCATTTGAGTCATGTCTTACACCTCTCATCAAAGTCCAGACGACGGCTGTTCATCTCATCCCACATATCAACTAGAAGATGTTGTTGTGAAATATCTTCCTTAGAACCCAGAGTGCTGTGACTTGTGGAACTGGTGGTCAAAACGACAGAGATGTAGAATTGTTAGTCTGCCATCACATAAAGTGACTGTTACTATGGCAGATGAGGAGGAATGTGCAGAACATCGATTCAAAGTGACTTAAACTGACATTGTCACTGTCGTATGCAACATCATTCACCTGTGACTGAGCTGTATGATATGTCATGTATTCCATAATGTCCTCTGTGTTTCCGCACTAATAAGCCTCCTAGAGGCAAAGAAGGACAATTGTGACCTGCGTTTGGTAGTACCACTGCTCTGACAAATATTGCTATTTTTCTTTTACATTTTTTACAACACTAGAATTAAAAATTGGCACTATTTTCAACCACATTCCCTCTGCAACACCGATGGACCGAAATCATCTTGGCTGTCTCATACATCAATTTGACTTGCAGCTACTTAGCATATGATTAGTTATGCAGATTCTTTTCATGTCACTGTATTTTTACTGTTTTGCTCCTAAAGCTCTAAATTTTTTATTTGTATAATGTTATCAGTATTTTGTAAATCCACCTTTGGCTTCCAACACTGCCTGAATCCTTCTGGGCATGATCTCAATAAGATACAAGCATGTCTCGACCAAAATCTGATTCCAGGTCTCTTCTACATATTCCAAAAGTTAATGCATATTGGTTGAATATTAATGCTCCACAAAGAACCACAGTCCATAAATCTCATTAAAAAAATGCCTTTATTAAATATATAAATTTTAAAATACATCAAGGGAGGCTACGTACTGCAATTAGGAATGCTTGGCCTATTCTTAAGGCCGATCCAATCCTGGTTAAGTTTCTCCCCAACAGTCCTTCCATCACGTTTAGACGTGCGAGAAACCTCCGGGATCAATTGACACGCAGTCATTATGTGGGGCAAGGTATGCCCACGTTCCTGGATGTGGCGCGGTCGGGGGGTGGATGTGTCCCGTGCGGCAGGTGTGTCGCGTGCCCTAACGTGGATAAATGTGCCTCCTTTTCTAACTCGGATGGCACGAAACAATTTACTATCAGACAACGCATCACCTGTGTTTCCCGATACGTGATCTATTATGCTACGTGTCCGTGTGGTCTGATCTATATTGGTCTGACCACACGGCAATTAAAGGTCCGTATTCGGGAACACATTTTGGGTATTATCGCGGCAGCCTCCTGCGCGGACGCATCCACCCTCAAGACTATACCGCACCATTTTGGGGAATTTCATCATTGTAATGAGAAGCTACTGAGAGTGCGTGGCATTGATCAGTTACAGATCAATGTTAGGGGAGGGAATCTATCAAAACGTCTAGCGCAGCTAGAGTCCAAGTGGATTTGGACGTTAAGGACCATCCACCCGCATGGACTTAATGATAATATTTCATTTGCGCCATTCCTGTGATTATCCGGCATCATAGTGATATTTTCTGTCGGCATGTATTATGTTCTTACTTATGTTTTATCTTTTTTTAGGTAGGTGTACGTTATAATGTGTCGATTATCTATCATCATGGATACTAGGAACATTGTTCTGACAGTCCTGGCGTCCGTGTCAAGTATCGTCGTTTGTTGGGCCCTATTACATATATATTGTTTGTGGGTATTCCTACTGTCATTGTTGCCAAGGAATATCTTATTGTTCTGGGGAATATAGTGTTTTACATATATATTTATGGTGTATTTTGGGTTGGTGTATGTTTTGTTTTTTGTATGTTCATCTATGGGTTGGCAATAGTTTTTATTTGCATTTATATTTATTTTTCTTTTCTGTTCTTTTTTATTGTTCATTTTTTTTGTAGTTTCTGTATATTTTTTTGTATTTTTTGTATATATATTTTTGGTATGTATATATGTATATATGTATTGGGTGTATGTAGACATATTTCTTGTATGTATATTATCATCTGTTTTTCTATATATTTTTTGATTGTTGTATTTGTATTTATTATTTCTATTATGTTTGTTTTGTTATGCTCATCCATTTATGTATATTTATTTATCCGGATATGTGGTGCTTCGCTGCTGAGATATGTATCCTTACTCTTGGCACATAGACATTGGGCATATTTGTCCATTCTTCTATCTATTTTTTGTGTTATGTGCCATTTCAATGTAGGGGACATTTACTGGGTGGCTGCACCATCTATGATTGTTTAATGTTGTCCTTTTATTATTCTTTTATGTTATTGCCATTCCCTTGTTGCTTTTCCTCCTCATTTTGTTCCCTTGTTTTGCCCTTCTTAAATATGGTATCGGGTTAATGATATTCTGGCAGGCACTGCTTTGAGAAGGGTTTCTTGCCCTTCCTTTCGCCCACACTCTATATGGCGTTTGCCGCTTACCCCTGCGCATGCGTCCGCCTGTGCTCTGTTCATGCCGGCGTCCGCCTCATGTGGTGCCGGATCACGTGGGGCCCGCGTGTTTCCGGTTCCGGATGGCGGCAGCGTTGGTTGGCGGCATAGGCGCGCAGTGCACCACACATTATTGGTGAGTTCTGGTACCATTCTATTTATAAAGACGCAGCGGCACCTATCGGGCACACCCCTTGAGGAAGGAGCCCTGTTAGGCTCCGAAACGCGCGTCGGGGTTGGCTTGGGTCCCCCACCGGTCAGCTAACATCAGGTAAATGCTTTTCCTATATATTCTTTGCTGTTACTTGGCGGTCATTTAGAATTTTCTATGCTACATATGTGCACTTGCACCTTTTTGTCCATATACTCTTTTTTGGCCATATTGGAGTTGCCAGTGTTTTTGCAATATGCGTTTGCCCTATTTACCCATTGGGGTTTATATTATTAAAAATGATGTGCTGATGCAGTGGGGAGTACCCTGTAGCCTTGTGTTTTACACTGCCGTACAGTTCTCTCACTAGCCCCCACTTGTCCCGATGTATCTTTTCCTTGATGTATTATAAAATTTATATATTTACTAAAGGTATTTTTTTTATGGGATTTATGGACTGTGGTTCTTTGTGGAGCATTAGGATTTCTGTTGACAGTTGTCCCTATCTTTTAGTCCTAGCATGCACACATGATATATTTATATTATTGGTACTCCTATATTTATAAATCTGTGTGTTACATGTGTGCAATATGTATGTCACAACTTTATTATATATTGGTTGAATATGTATACAGCTTTTTCTTCAACCCTCCTCACAAGTGTTTGATTGAGTTGAGATCTGAGAAATGTGGGGGTCAATCCAGCATCTATACTTCATTGTGACTGAACCATTTCTTCACCAATCTTACTCGAGTGTATAAAGTAACTCACAGAATACTTACACATAGTAACCCAAAGAAAAATTGGACACAGGATCATATTAAGTAAAATAGAAAGTCCAACGGATTAAAAGAAAATGCAGTGGAAAGAAACCTGGAAGATCGGGAGGGGCTATAGGAACTAAACAACATTAACCAAGAGATTTCACCATATTCCCAAAATGGATAAATGGTAATGTGGTAATGTATGACAACTTATAATAAGATGTATGTAGATCATGTCGGGCAATATAAAGTGTAGTGCAATCAAGTAATCAAGGCAAATTAAATATATAATACCATACAGTAAGAAATATAAAGTACCAATCATATATAGAGCCCAATCCAGGAAATATGCACAAACCATATAACTCAATAATTATTTGTAAGTATAACAGCCAACATATGTAAGGATAAAACACCAAACATTCCTAGTCCCAAGTTTCTAGCATGATATGAGAGTATGAATCCCAGTGTACAACCTGATGGATGCAGTGGATGAATGGCTCCTACTTACATATAGCTCAGCATTGAGGCCATCATCAATCCCAGTCAAGCATCCAACAACTGAGTCAGTGAAACAACCCGATATCATCAGGCTTTCTCCACCAAACTTGACAGTTCCTTCAATTTCTCAGTTTGTAAGCTCCTTTTCCCCCTTGTTTCTTCCAGACCTATTTGCACTCATCAGAGCCTAGCCTACTGACTTTATTATTATAATAATACTAATAATAATACTAATAATAATTTTATTTCTGTAGGACCAAAATATTCCGCAGCACTTTACAATTTAGAGGGGACTTGTACAGACAATAAAAGACAATAAAGAATAACAATAAACACATATCCACCCATCAGAGCATAGTCAATTGACTTTTGTCTTAGTGCTCTAAATCACCCATTTTCTATTTTCTACTGTCCATTTTTTTTACTTTTGTGCAAACTCGAGCCTACGCTTCTTATGACAATATTGAAGTCAAGGCTTCTTTAGTTTTTTTTCATACTACCATTCCAGACTTATGTGCATGTCACACAGTGCTTACATGGACATCTGTGATATCACTATTACGAAGCATAAGCAGCCTCCACTGCCGTGTTTTGTCGTACCAGAACTGATAAACTTTGTGATGAGCCGACTTGTTGATGCTGATATTTTACTTGGACGTCTACTTCTTGGCTTTTAAATGGATGGACTGATTTCATTTTGTATTCTACCAATGGTCATGTCACTCACATGATGCAGCTTGGAAATTTTCTTGGGCGAGAGACCGCTATCGATGAGCTGGATGATGCTGCTTCTCTTTACTTGGGAAACAATCATCATGGCTGCTCCTCGATTGAAACTAGTGACCTTCCACTTGGGAATCAACCTCATAGTACAGTGAGCTATTAGGGAATGTGAGAACAGGTTGTATTTTGAAGTATACAGGAAGAAAACAAGGTAACAATTCAGTGACGTAACAAGAATCTGCATAACTAATAATTTGCTTAATAGTTGCAAGCCAAATTATGTATGTGATATCCAAGATGAATGCCTGTAAAATAATTGTAGTGTCATGTTGAAAGCATAGTGAATGGTGAGATATGGAGAATGAAAGTCAAAAGTTCAAAACATTGTTACGCTTTTGCTCGCCAGTGTACACTATCTGTAGAATTTATTCACTGTTTTAGGGCATTCTCTTTCTAGTTCTATGGCTAAGCTGTGAGATGTGACATCATCTCGTTATCTAAATTCAACACAAAATGGCTACTGCATATCCTGCCTCGGCTTTTATTCAGTCAATGATAGTTATCTTGATTGGCTGTGCTATACTTTGTGATGTGGTAGCTTGCAAGGCATAAATGGAAAGCCTGCTCAGCAGAACCTAAAGGTACCTTCACACTCAGCGACGCTGCAGCGATACCGACAACGATGCCGATCGCTGCAGTGTCGCTGTGTGGTCGCTAGAGAGCTGTCACACAGACAGCTCTCCAGCCACCAACGATCCCGAGGTCCCCGGTAACCAGGGTAAACATCGGGTTACTAAGTGCAGGGCCGCGCTTAGTAACCCGATGTTTACCCTGGTTACCAGCGTAAACGTAAAAAAAACAAACACTACATAGTTACCTTCTGCTGTCTGTCCTCCGGTGCTCTGCTTTCCTCTGCACTGTGTAACCACAGCGGCCGGAAAGCAGAGCGGTGACGTCACCGCTGTGCTTTCCGGCTGGCCGGCGCGGACACAGGATGCAGGAGGAGTGCAGAGAAGCACAGCGCCAGGGACAGACAGCTGAAGGTATGTAGTGTTTGTTTTTTTAACGTTTACGCTGGTAACCAGGGTAAACATCGGGTTACTAAGTGCGGCCCTGCGCTTAGTAACCCGATGTTTACCCTGGTTACCAGTGAAGACATCGCTGAATCAGCGTCACACACGCTGATTCAGCGATGTCTGCGGGAGATCCAGCAACAAAATAAAGTCCTGGACTTTCCCCAGCGACCAACGATCTCCCAACAGGGGCCTGATCGTTGGTCGCTGTCACACATAACGATTTCCTTAACGATATCGTTGCTACGTCACAAAAAGCAACGATATCGTTAACGATATCGTTATGTGTGACGGTACCTAAAGGCCTTTTTAGCCTTCTCTGGCTGATGGAATCTTCTGCAATATGTAAATTGCGGTAGCTATTTAAGGTGATTTACGTGAAGCCAATTAAAAATTGTTTGAATTTACTGAGTTCAGCCTGTTCATAAGAAATGGACACATTGATTTTGCTTCTCATTAATTTGCTCACTTCTGTTTATTAATTTTGTTATACATCTTCAGAAAGCTTTCCGTGCACTTTTTTCATTTTGTCTGTTATTGGGGTGGCAGCAATCAATCAAATTCTGGATCGTCAATTTTAAAGCAAGGGATCACTGTCCTAATCCAGCTGATGGCAGTTTGTGATTTATATTTGTTCTGTTTGACAGGATGCCTGAGAAATTTGAGAGAACTCAATGTTAGTTTTAATAATCTAAAAAACATACCATGTGAGCTGGGAGATTGTGAAAATCTTGAGAAATTGGATGTTTCTGGAAATTTTGAACTCACAGAACTGCCTTTTGAGGTATGATATCTGTTTTTAAGTAAACTAAGATGAACGTTAAAATTAAGTGTTAATAAATAGAATATATGTTTAAAGGAATTTTACTGTATTGACCTTTAATTATCTTGCTAGTTTTAACAGTGTAAATATATACTGTATTAATGTATATCTGTATATCTGAGAGATATAACATATAACGTTTAGAATGACATTTTTAGAAATACCATTTTAGTATTATACGCACTGCAAATGTATAATCTTTCATTCTGCTTAACTAAATCTAGCAGCCTTTAATAAACTTTCAGTTTAAGTCTAAATACACAAGTATAGTCTTTCATTCTTTCCAATAACATAACGTTTATGGTAGTCTGTAACTGTCTTTTATTCTGAGCTACTCTGTGGTAATGTATGACCATAGACCACATGAAAGTTGAACTGAACTTTGATGTGGTCATAAATCAGCTAAGATGAGCTCAGAAAAACACAACTAAAAGAGTTACAAACACCGAGTAAGAACAAACTCACTGATGATTTTCAGTTAATTAATTATGCAAGGAAAAAGAAAGTCTGTGGAAACCAAATGGAGTAAAAGTTTAAAAAAAAAACAGTCTGTAAAATAATTTTAATCTCCAAATAAATGCAGTTAAGTAAAAAAGACCATGTTATAGTCAGAATGGTAATATTTAGTTTTTATCAACAGAATTCAATATATAAGCTGTGATATGAAACTACAGAAATATCCAAACAAGCGTAACAAAAGTAATGTCAGAATACTATTACAAAAGTGTATATATACTTATTAAGCAAAATATATAGTAGAGTTAAGCAAAAAGACACTCAGACCCCTGGTCCAGCAACCATGTTGGTAGTCCATGGCTTCTACTTACCAGCTTTCCGGCACCTCTTCTGATTCATAGGTCTTACATGACATTACCAAAGATGCATGGTGAATGCTTCACAACATGCAGTACCTTTTAATCAAAAGATGTACCAAGAATGCTACCAAGTAGGAAGAGGCTTGTAGGGCTGTGATTCCAAGGCCACGGACTACAGATATGGTCATTGGATTGTGGTCCTGTTGATCTTTCTGTGCAACAATAAAATATACGTATAAAAGCTACAGTGCAAAAGTTTTAGGCAGTTGTTGAAGAATCCTTAATAGTTTATTTTATCCATTAAGTGTAAAGTGAAAAAACAAAAGCGAAATTAAGTCAAATGAATATTTGGTGTGACAACACTTTGCCTTTAAAACATCATCAAAGCTTAAGTACATTTGCATATAGTTTTTGAAGGAGCTCTGCATAGAGGTTTTTTCAAACATCTTGGAGAGCTAACCACAGAGCCCCTTTGGATGAAGGCTTGTTCAAATACTGATGAGCACAACACTCTGTAAGGGGCACATTATCACTTCCAGAACGCCTTGTTCTTGTTTAACCTGGAGATATTTTATAATGATGTTGACTGTACAGTTGGTGTCTGTCACGCCCGCACATACTTACCCGGCTTCTCCCATCCCTCGGCGCGCTCATGATCCTGTCCCGCGCCGCTCTGCCTCCTCCTTCGCCGGCTCTCGGCGTCTGGTCTCTTCGCGCATGCGCGGTCGCGTCTCCCCCGTCGCTGAGCCTTCTGGGAGGTCGCGACCCGGTGGCTCCGCCCCAACATGGCGGCGCCCATCGGGTATTTCTTCCCGGCGTCTTCCTAGGTAAGACGCCTTTGCTTTGTAGGTGCACTGTCTGCAGTCAGTGTCCCTATGCCCTAGGCTCCCCTGTACCAGTGTCTTTTCTCAGCCCAGTCCTTGCTTTGTCTCTGTATCCTGCCAGTCCGTGTTCCTGTTGTATCCTGCCAGTCCGTGTTCCTGCTGTATCCTGCCAGTCCGTGTTCCTGCTGTATCCTCCCAGTCCGTGTTCCTGCTGTATTCTGCCAGTCCGTGTTCCTCCTGTATCCTGCCTGTCCGTGTTCCTGCTGTATTCTGCCAGTCCGTGTTCCTGCTGTATCCTGCCAGTCCGTGTTCCTGCTGTGTCCTGCCAGCCCGTGTTCCTGCTGTATCCTGCCTGTCCGTGTTCCTGCTGTATCCCGCCAGTCCGTGTTCCTGTTGTATCCTGCCGGTCCGTGTTCCTGCTGAGTCCTGCCGTTCCGTGTTCCAGACATTCTTTCAGTTAAGTCTTGTTTTCCTATTATTCCCTGCCATCCTTATAGCCTGTGGTTTCCTTCTTTATTTTGGGTCGTCCCTTTGGCTCTAGCTGTTGTGTCTCCATTCCCCCGAGGTCCTGCTCCTAACACTCCCTGTATAGGGGGTGATTCCATCTGGTCCGCTCGACCCCGGGGGCTCTAGAGTCACGACCCAGAGGGTCCACTCTCGGATTTCTGTCCGAATACTTACAGGAAGCAAAGGCCATGGACCCCGCTGGGGCCTCTGCTATGCAAAAAGAGCTACTCTTTTTGCGGGAGAATCAGTCCCGTATGATGTCCTTTATGAAGGCTATGGATTCTCGTTTGTCCACGCTCCAGTCCTCCGATCCTGGCAACGCCGCTCTACTCATTGGCTTACAGCAAGAGTTAGCTCAGCAGCGTGACACCCAGGCCCATATACTTAGTTATATGTCTTCTATTGACGATCGGCTGCTTTCCATCCAGACAGCCGCTTCTACGTCTGCTCCTGCTTCCCACCCTCCACCCCGCTTGGCTAAACCACCTCGGTACAATGGGGATCCTAAGTCCTGCCGAGGATTTCTAAACCAATGCCGTCTTCACTTTGAGCTTCTGCCCCAGCATTACCCGACGGATCGGTCCAAAGTTGCGTTTTTGATTTCCCATCTAGAGGGTGACGCCTTGGCATGGGTTAATCCACTCTGGGAGCGAGACGATCCCCTAGTCTCCCGGTTGTCTGAATTTTTGGAGACTTTCCGTCTTGTCTTTGACGAACCTGGACGACTGGCCTCTACAACTGAAGCCCTATTCTCTCTCCATCAGGGATCGTTATCCGTAGGCCAGTACGCTATTCAGTTCCGCACCCTCTCCTCTGACTTGGGCTGGAACAATGAGGCGTTGGTGGGTGCTTTCTGGCGGGGTCTCTCTGGGCGCATAAAGGATGAGTTAGCTGGTCGGGACACCCCTACGGTTTTGGAGGAATTAATTTCCTTAGCGACCCGTATTGACCTTCGGTTCCAAGAACGCGCTCGCGAGCGGAGGTCTCTTCGTCCTTCTTCTGCCACCCGTAAGCCACTCAGTCCACAGCCTAGAACCTCCTCTCAGGCGTCCGCACCGGAACCTATGCAAGTGGACCGTCTTAAAATGTCCGAACAACATCGTAAAGAGAGGCGCACTCAGGGGTTATGTTTTTACTGCGGAAGTGCTGCTCATTTATTGCGCTCTTGCCCTGAACGTCCGGAAAACTCCTCCGCCTAGGTCAGGTAAGAGAGGCCTCCCTAGGTGTGTGTGATTCCTCTCAACCCCTTACTTTGTCCGTTCTTTTGCATATTGCAGGCAAGGGCGTTTCTCTGGATGCGTATGTGGATTCGGGCGCTGCAGGGAATTTTATTAGGTTGGAAGAGGTTTTGAAATTCTCCGTTCCAGTCAGAACCTTAGAGGCTCCTGTGATTCTAGCATCTGTGGATGGAAAACCTTTACAGGAGACCATTACTCAAGTGACACTTGAGGTGGAACTTCAGGTTGGGACTCTGCACAAGGAGAGAATTGCATTTTATGTTTTAGGGGGTCTGTCTCATCCTATGCTCTTAGGTCTTCCTTGGTTACGGAGCCACGAGCCCATTTTAGATTGGCGCAATGGTAATATCTTGCGCTGGGGTGAGCTTTGTCGGGAACGTTGTCTGCTGCCGGTGCATCCTGTGGGATATTCCTCTAATTCTTCTCCTTCTTCTTCCTTTCCCGCCTTACCCTCTGTCTACAGCGCTTTTTCTGATGTCTTCAACAAGAAGGAGGCTGAGGAGCTTCCGCCTCACCGTCTCTATGATTGTCCCATAGATCTCGTGCCTGGAACTAACCCGCCCAGGGGCAGAATCTATCCTCTCTCTCCTGCTGAGACTCAAGCTATGTCTGAGTACATTCAAGAAAATCTTGCTAAAGTTTTCATCCGCAAGACTTCTTCTCCGGCCGGAGCAGGGTTTTTTTTCGTGAAGAAGAAAGACGGTTCCCTCCGTCCCTGCATTGATTATCGAGGCCTAAACAACATCACGGTGAAGAACAAATATCCTCTGCACTCATTCCGGAACTCTTCGACCGTCTTCGGGGTGCGCAAATCTTTACCAAATTAGATCTACGTGGCGCATACAATCTGGTTCGTATTCGTGCAGGCGATGAGTGGAAGACCGCCTTCAATACTCGTGACGGTCACTACGAATACTTGGTTATGCCGTTTGGTCTCTGCAACGCCCCCGCGGTTTTCCAGGAATTTGTGAACGATGTATTTCGGGATCTTCTCTACTCCTCAGTCGTGGTTTACCTTGACGACATCCTCATCTTCTCTCCGGATCTCTCCACTCACAGGCGAGATGTCCGCCGAGTCCTGCAAAGGCTAAGAGAGAATCATCTGTTCGCTAAGATTGAAAAGTGCGTCTTTGAACAGTCCTCTCTTCCCTTCCTTGGGTATATTGTCTCAAGATCTGGCTTAGAGATGGATCCAGAGAAGGTTTCTGCTGTCCTGAATTGGCCTCGTCCTCTTGGAACAAAAGCAATCCAACGTTTTCTTGGCTTTGCCAACTACTATAGACAATTTATTCCTCATTTTTCTTCCATGACCAAGCCTATCTCTGCCCTAGTTCGCAAGGGAGTCAATTCCAGCCTTTGGACCCCTGAGGCTGAAGAGTCTTTTTTGTCCCTTAAACAAAGTTTCGCTACGGCCCCTGTGCTTCATCGTCCTGATGCTAATAGACCGTTTGTCCTTGAGGTCGACGCATCTTCTATTGGAGCTGGAGCAGTACTTTTGCAAAGATCTTCGTCCGGACGTTTGGTGACCTGTGGTTTCTTTTCTAAAACTTTTTCCGCTCCTGAGCGTAACTACTCTATAGGGGATAAGGAGCTATTGGCTATCAAGCTAGCCTTGGAAGAATGGCGTTATCTTCTTGAAGGGTCTCTTCATCCATTCATCATTTACACTGACCACAAGAATCTGGCCTATATTCAGTCTGCCCAAAGACTAAATCCACGACAAGCCAGATGGTCTTTATTCTTCGGACGATTTGAGTTTGAACTTCATTTCCGACCTGGAAATAAGAATGTCAAAGCAGATGCTCTTTCGAGATCCTTTCAACCTCAGGACATGGAGGATTCTCCGGCTCACATCATTGATCCTGCGAGGATCGTCACTCTTGCTCCTCTAAGAGTGATTCCTACTCCTCCTGGCAAGACTCTTGTGGCTAATCAAGACAAGGAGAGAGTTTTACGTTGGGGTCACTCCTCCAAAATTGCAGGACATGTAGGAGTCAAGAAGACACTGTCTCTTATCTCTCGGCACTACTGGTGGCCATCTCTCCGTCAAGACGTCACCAAATTCATCGCTTCTTGTCCTTCTTGTGCTAAAAATAAAGTCCCTAGGCAGCTTCCCTCCGGTCTCCTGCATCCTCTGCCTGTGCCTTCCGTTCCATGGAGTCATATCGCTATGGACTTCATCACTGATCTACCTTCTTCCTTGAATTGCTCTGTCATCTTGGTTGTTGTAGATCGGTTCTCTAAAATGGCTCACTTCATCGCTTTGCCTGGTCTGCCTTCCGCTCCTGAGTTGGCAAAGATCTTTTTACACCAAGTCTTCCGTCTTCATGGTTTTCCACATCATATTGTCTCAGACCGTGGAGTACAATTTACCTCACGTTTTTGGAGAGCTCTCTGCAGTCTATTAAAGGTTAACTTGGACTTCTCTTCCACCTATCACCCTCAGTCCAACGGACAAGTGGAGCGAGTTAATCAAGTTCTGACTACATATCTGCGACACTTCACCAATGCACACCAAGATGACTGGGTCTCTCTTCTCCCTTGGGCTGAATTCTCTTACAACAATCTTCCCAGCGAGTCTTCCTCCAAATCTCCCTTTTTCGTAGTCTATGGTCAACATCCGAACATTCCTCTTCCTGTTTCTCTTTCCTCGGGGGTACCGGCAGCGGATTTCTTGTCCCGGGAATTCTCTACGATTTGGAATGAGACCAAAGTGGCTCTTGAGAAAGCTAGCCTTAATATGAAAAGGTTTGCTGACAAGAAGCGTTTGGATGCTCCGCCATATTCTCCGGGTGATAAAGTTTGGCTCTCCTCTCGCTATATCAAGCTTAAAATTCCCTCTTACAAACTGGGTCCTCGCTACATTGGTCCTTTTCCTATCTTGAGTCGCATTAATGATGTCTCTTATAAGTTGAAGCTACCTGCCTCTTTGCGCATCCCCAATGCCTTCCATGTGTCTCTTCTTAAACCCGCAGTCTTTAATTGTTTTCACTCCGCTACCTCTTCCTCTCCTCAGCTCTGTACTTCTGATGGAATCTTTAATGTTAAAGATATTCTTGCCAAAAAAGTAGTTAGGGGTAAAACTTATTTTTTGATTGATTGGGAGGGATTTGGCCCTGAGGAGAGGTCCTGGGAGCCCCGAGAGAACATCAACGCTCCCCTTATCATGAAAAGATTCCTTTCTAGCCTTAAAAGGAGGGGGACTAAGGAGGGGGGTACTGTCACGCCCGCACATACTTACCCGGCTTCTCCCATCCCTCGGCGCGCTCACGATCCTGTCCCGCGCCGCTCTTCCTCCTCCTTCGTCGGCTCTCGGCGTCTGGTCTCTTCGCGCATGCGCGGTCGCGTCTCCCCCGCCGCTGAGCCTTCTGGGAGGTCGCGACCCGGTGGCTCCGCCCCAACATGGCGGCGCCCATCGGGTATTTCTTCCCGGCGTCTTCCTAGGTAAGACGCCTTTGCTTTGTAGGTGCACTGTCTGCCGTCAGTGTCCCTATGCCCTAGGCTCCCCTGTACCAGTGTCTTTTCTCAGCCCAGTCCTTGCTTTGTCTCTGTATCCTGCCAGTCCGTGTTCCTGTTGTATCCTGCCAGTCCATGTTCCTGCTGTATCCTGCCAGTCCGTGTTCCTGCTGTATCCTCCCAGTTCGTGTTCCTGCTGTATTCTGCCAGTCCGTGTTCCTGCTGTATC
Organism: Ranitomeya imitator; assembly: GCF_032444005.1. Classification (NCBI taxonomy): domain Eukaryota; kingdom Metazoa; phylum Chordata; class Amphibia; order Anura; family Dendrobatidae; genus Ranitomeya; species Ranitomeya imitator. Next base: position 388,661,769 of record NC_091282.1, read on the forward strand.
CTCCCAGTTCGTGTTCCTGCTGTATTCTGCCAGTCCGTGTTCCTGCTGTATCCTGCCTGTCCGTTTTCCTGCTGTATCCCGCCAGTCTGTGTTCCTGTTGTATCCTGCCGGTCCGTGTTCCTGCTGAGTCCTGCCGTTCCGTGTTCCAGACATTCTTTCAGTTAAGTCTTGTTTTCCTATTATTCCCTGCCATCCTTATAGCCTGTGGTTTCCTTCTTTATTTTGGGTCGTCCCTTTGGCTCTAGCTGTTGTGTCTCCATTCCCCCGAGGTCCTGCTCCTAACACTCCCTGTATAGGGGGTGATTCCATCTGGTCCGCTCGACCCCGGGGGCTCTAGAGTCATGACCCAGAGGGTCCACTCTCGGATTTCTGTCCGAATACTTAGTGTCTTTGCCCTACTTCAGAATACATCTTTCAATGTCATACTTCTATTCATGTTCTGTTTGTATATGTTAATAATTGTGTTTATGTTGCACGCTACTCCATATCTAATTTTAGTTTGTGCTACATTTCAGTTCTATTAGATCACATATTGACCTGTTAATAGGGTGCTTCTACTTTACTTGTGAAGAGCAGCAAACAGGCTAGGCATCATACAGTACCATAAAACAAGTCTCTCTTTTCTCTACTTACCAATTTCATGTTGTAAAACCCCTTTTCTTTCTTACAAGTCTTCAATATAAATTTTACAAGCTTAAAATCCTAGACCTGCTCTGCATCTTCCATAAAAAATGGTATTGAGGGAAGGAGAGATTGATAGCTGGAAGTACAGTTCAGTCTCACACTTCTGATGGTCTCGTAAACCTTTATGATGCCGTCAGAGATCGTTGACTGAATTACAGCCACATTTTCAGTTTCTCCTTGAATTTCGCATACTGGTGGTTATCAGGTGATAGGTCTCCCTCATTCATATACAATCTATTTCTGGAAATGGAATCTATACTGTAGGTATTACTTACTTTATTTGATCCATATTAAATATGTGCTAGAACTGATGCTTTTTTCCTTTCGCACTTAGTTCATAGATTTCTGAGACATGAAAAAAATATTTATCAGTAAATAATTTAAGTAGGCAATTTAGTGGAAGAGTGCTTTACATGTGTTCTGTTATGGGCTCTGCTTGTTTCTATTAGCCCATTCAATGAGTAAATTCTATAAAGGTACAGGGAGAAAATGTCCCTGCATGGAAAAGTATATTACTCTCGAAATGCCATATGCTTCCCTCATTTATGTTTGCCTTGAAATCATCAAAATATAGATTGGACAACTATTGCAGAAAAAGTTAAAAAATCGTATAATCCTTCCTGCACACAAAACTATACTTATTCAAAAGATGGAAGTGAATTGCAATCCAGTCATATAAAGTTTATTTTTCTCTATATGTCAGTATTGATATGAAAATTTCAAATTTCTATATATGTTTACTTTTTTATGTTTAATCATTTTGTAGAATAACTACACACTTGTAAAAAAAATTATTTTGGGTTGCAATATTCTGAGAGCCATATATTTTATTGTTTTAAATTAGCGAGCTGTATGCAAGCTAAATTTTTATGTGAAAAACTGTAGTTTTGGTGCCAATTTGAGGTGCAACTGACTTTCTTTTTCATCATTTTTTATGACTCTATTTGGGAGGGAAAATGAAAAAAAAAATAATCCTGAACTTATTTTATTTAACCTCTTTACCCCTGAAGCTGGTTTGCATGTCCAGGACATTATTATTATAAGATAATAACTCTGGAACGCTTCAAGATCCCGCTGTATCTGAGAATGTTTTTTGGCGATATATTGTACTTCATAATAATGGTAAAATTTTTTTGTTATTACTTACATTTATTTGTGAAAAAAAACAAATATTTGGCGAAAATGTTGAAAGTTTTGCAATTTTCATGCTCTTAAATCAGAGAGATATGTCACACTAAATAGTTAATTAACATTTCCCACATGTCTACTTTATATCAGCACAATTTTGGAACCAACATTTTTTTTGTTAGGATGTTATAAGAGTTAAAATTTGACCAGAGATTTTTCATTTTTCCAACAAAATTTGCAAAACCATATTTTTAGGGACCACATCATATTTTAAGTCATTTTGAGGGGTCTGGATGACAGAAGAAACGCAAAAGTTACACCATTCTAAAAACTGCACCCCTTAAGGTGCTCAAAACCACTTTCAAGAAGTTTATTAACCCTTCAGGTGCTTTACAGGAATTTTTGGATTGTGGAAAAAAATTAACATTTAACTTTTTTTCACCAAAAATTTACTTCAGATCCAATTTCATTTTATTTTGACAAATGTAACAAGAAAAAATGGACCCCAAAATTGTTTGAGTAATTTCTACTGAACATGCCAATTCCGCATATGAGGGAGAAAACCAGTGTTTGGGCGCAAGGCAGAGCTCAGAAGAGCTGTCACGTTTGGAGAGCCTCTGATGTGCCTAAACAGTGAAAATGTCCCACAAGTGACATCATTTTGGAAAACTAGACCCTTCAGGGAACTAATCTAGATGTTTGGTAAGCACATTGAACCCTCAGGTGCTTCACAGAAGATTATAACGTTGAACCATGAAAATAAAAACTAAAATTTTCCCCACAAATATGTTTAGCCCCAAATGTTGCATTTTGATAAAAGTAACAGGAGAAATTGCAGCATGTAATTTGTTGTGCAATTTCTCTTGAGTACGCCGATATCCAATATGAGGGAGAAACTTACTGTTTGGACACACAGCAGGGCTTGGAATGGAAGAAGCGTCATTTGAATTTTTGAATGTAAAATTTCCTGGAATCTTGAGCGACTGTCATGTCACATTTGGAGAGCCCCTGGTGTGACTAAACAGTGGAAATCCCACACAAATGTCCCAATTTTAGAAACTAGATCACTCAAGGCATGTATTTAGATGCGTGGTGAGCACCCTGAACCCCCAGGTGCTTAACAGAAATTTATAAAGTTGAGCTGTGAAAATAAAAGAATCACATTTCACCTCAAAAATGTGATTTTGGCCCAAAATTTAGCATTTTCATAAAAACAGGGGAAATTTCTCCTGAGTACACTGATACTCCATATATGGGAGAACCTACTTTTGAGGCACAGTGCATAGCTCAGAACGGAAGAGGTGCCATATTGGAATTCAGATTTTGCTGTAATGGTTTGAGGGTGTCATGTTAGGCTACGTTCACATTTGCGTTCTGCCGGGCTGCGTTGGGCGCAGCCACGGCGACGCATGCGTCATGCGTCCCTATATTTAACATGGGGGCGCATGGACATGCGTTGCATTGCGTTTTGTGATGCATGCGTCTTTTTTGGCGCACGCGTCTGGGCGCAGAGGATGCAGCAAGTTGCATTTTTTTGCGTCCAAAATCATGCCAAAAAAGGACGCATGCATCGCAAAACAATGCGTTTTGCATGCGTTTTAGTTTGCGTTGTGCGTTGCGTCGCCGACGCAGCACCGCACAACGCAAATGTGAACGTACCCTTAGACTGGCAGAATTCCTGAGGTGCCAAAACAACAGAAACCCCCTATACAGTTGCGCTCAAAAGTTTACATACCCGGGCAGAATTGCTTCCTTGGCCTTGTTTTCAGAGAATATGAATGGTAACACCAAAACTTTTTTTCCACTCATGGTAAGTAGGTCAGTGAAGCCATTTATTGTCAAACTACTGTGTTTTCTCTTTTTAAATCATAATGACAACCCAAAACATCCAAATGACCCTTATCAAACTGCAGTTTTCAGAGAGTCCTGTATTTCAGCTGATGTTATTTGTGGGTTTTTCTTTGCATCCCGAACAATTTTCCTGGCAGTTTTGGACAATATTTTTGTTGGTCTACAATACCATTGTTTTATATTTACAGAGCCCCTGATTTTCCATTTGTTATTCACAGTTTGAACGCTGCTGACTGACATTTTCAATTCTTGGGATATCTGTTTTATACAGTTCAACTACCTTTTCCCACACAACCATTGACAATTATTTTGCTTTCCCCATGACTCACAATCCAGAAACGTCAGTGGCTGGATGAAAGATGCAAGAGTCTGTCTGATCCCAGAAACTCACTCAGCTTTTATGCACACACACAGATTACAAGCAAACAGGTCACAGGTGAGGATGTTACCCTTAGCAGCCATTCAAACCCATTTGTGTGAACTTCTGTGCATGTTATCAGGCCAAAATCACCAGGGTATGTGAACTTTTGATCAGGGTCATTCGGATGTTTTGGTTGTCATTATGATTTAAAAAGATAAAACACAGTACTGTATTTTTTGGATTGTAAGATGCACTTTTCACCCCAAAGTTTGGGGGGTAATGGGAGTGCATCTTATAATGCAGATATACCTTACCGGCGCATGCACAGTTGGAGATCATCTCCCGATATCTTGGTGCCGAGATCTCCTTCTGCACATGTGCCGCCCCCAGAAGCCATTTTCCCACCACATAGTAAACCATGTAAGTGCTAGGGCTCTGGGCTTTCACAAAATGTCGGCAGAGCCCTCGCACCACCGAACACCCACAGCATCGCACATCCGAACACCCCCTCCACCCAGCCTGCAGCCTGCAGCAGCGCTCCACTCTTGCCTCCTCCAACAGCGACCCTGGGACCCCACTTCACCACAGTAACAACCCACGGTAAGCAAAAAGACGCGTGGTTTATAAGCAGCACCAACATTTTCCTATTTTTCTCCTCAAAATTTGGGGCGCGTCTTATAATCCGGTGTGTTTTTGAATCCGGAAAATACGCTAGTTTGACAATAAATGGCTTCACCCAACCACTAACCATGAGTGGAGAAAAAGTTTTGGTGTTATCATTCATATTGTCTGAAAAAAGGCCAAAGCAAAAATTCTGCGTGGGTATGTAAACTTTTGAGTACAACTGTATGTGAACTTATTTTATGAACTACACCCCCTAATGAATTAATCTAGGGGTGCAGTGATCATATTGACAATACATGTGCCTCACAGAACTGTATGCCATTGAGTGGTGAAGAAAGAATAAATTACCACTAAAATGTTGTTTTAGCCCCGAGTTTTTAATTTATCTAAGGGTTAATAGGAAACATTTTTATAAAAAACTGAGGTCCATTTTTTCCTGAGTGCGCCAATACCCTACATGTAATCGGGAAATATTATTCTGGCACAGTACAAAGCTCAAAAGGCAAGGAGAGACAGATTTTACTGTTATGGTTTGCAGGTGCCACGATCCAGTAGGAGAGCTCATGAGGTGCCAACACAGCAGAACACCCCCCATAAGTGATGCTATTTTGCAAACTATAGCTCTCAATGAATTAATCTTGGGGTGCAGTGATCATATTGACACCACGGGTGTGTCACAAAATTTTATACCATTGGGGAGTAAAGATAAAATAGATTCATTTTTACAAATAAAAATTTTGTTTTAACCCCAAATTTTACATTTACCCACAAGTGTGTAAAAATGGCACCAAATCTTGTCCCACAATTTCTACTGTATGTGGTAATACCCCATATGGGGCTGTACAGTACTACTTAGCCATATGGAGAGATTCGGGATTAACATTGTGCAGTTGTTCCTAGAACAGTTTGCAGACTCCATATACAGAGCACCTAATTTTTAGAGGAGCAGAATCCCCCTCAAGTCACCCCATTTTGGAAATTATACCCCCTGAGAATTTTATCTACAGGTATGGTGACAATTTTGACTCCATGGGTATTTTCCAGAAATAAGCAGCAATGAATGTTGCTGAATGAAAATTGCAAACTGTCTTTGTAGTGACCAATATGCTGTAGTGACCAGTACGTTGCAGTCACCAGTTCTTTATGCCCAGCCCATGCCTTTTGAGGCATGCACCCGTAAGTTAGGCAGACTCTCATTGCTTCACAATTGCCAAACTAGGATGCTATATGTGATTTAAGTACACTGTGGGGCTCAAAAGGGAGGGGGCATTTGAATTTGGGTGCAGAGAATTTGCTGAATTTCTTTTGGCAGGTGAGGAGCAATTTTGCTTTTTCAGAGCCTTTGTGCTATCAGTAATGAGGAAACCCCTATATTTCCTTTAACAGATGACAGACCTGAGTGAGGGCTTGCTTTTTTGTTGTTTGACTTGAAGCTTTCATTGGGAACATTTTACATAACGTTTGGGACCACATTTATCCAACGCTTTATGCTTATTACTTACTTTGGACATTCCATCTAAATCTCTGAGTGACGTGATTCAGATGAAACCTCCGAGGGATCAGTGCACTATAATGAGGCAGCAGAGTTACTCTGGACTCTGTCTGGCCTCTGTTCAGCGGTGTCTTTCTTTTCAGAAGTGCACAAAACTGTGGCCAACTACACTTTTAAGTAATTCTAAAACGACGGACACCACCAGATCCCGGTCAGACGGTGTCCACTGTGCCTCCATTTGCCTCATTATAGCGAACCTTCCTCCAGGGTTTCCGTCTGATCGCGTATTTCAGAGATTTACATGAAAACCCCAGTGAAAGTGCTCAGCGAGAGTGCAGGATAAATGTGCGCCGAGCCTTACTGCGATCTTTGGGAGGCAGAATGGAAAAATCAACAGTAGGTGAAGAAATAGTTTTATTTATTTTTTACACCGCTCCTCGTGCAGTATAAGTGACTAGGCGACTTTATTCTTCAGGTCAGTGCGATTACAGTGATACCAGATTTATATTGGGTTTTTATGTTTGACTGACTTTATGATCACTTTTTAATTCAAAGCTTGGAAGGAGGCATGAACAAAGCACAATACATCTGAAATTGCTTTTTTAATTTTATTTTTCATGGTGTTCATGTGTGTAACTACAATTATGGTGATATTCAATTTATATTTTTTTGTTATATTTTCTACTTTTGCACAAGAAAATAATTTTCATTTTTTGAATATAGAACAGGCCTTGTTTTTGTCTAGCCGATACAGCTTACCGCATTGATGAGGGAAGGAGCATTACGCTCTTTCTCCCATCATCCCCATGTCAGCGTCTGGCGTCGCCACTGACAACGGGCGCGATCACATCACTGCCCTGCGCCCGCTGTCAGGAGATGAGCGGGGGTGGGAGCACAGAGCACCGCTGGTACAAGGAGGAAGAGAGGTGAGTATTTATTGTGTCTTTTTTGGGGGGATGCCTTATACTACAGGGTCTGCATATGGGGGTACTGTCTTATACTACAGGGTCTGCCTATAGGACTCTGAGTACTGTCTTATATTACTGGGTCTGCCTATGGGAGGTGTTGCCTTATACTACAGGGTCTGCCTGTGGGGTGCTGCCTTACACTATAGGATCTGCCTTTGGGGGTGCTGCCTTATACTGCAGGGTCTGCCTATAGAGGTGCTGTCTTATTCTACAGAGTCTGCCTATAGGGGTGCTGCCTGATACTACAGGGTCTGCCTATAGGGGTGCTGCATTATACAACAGGGTCTGCCTATGGTGGTGTGGTGCTGCCTTGTGTTATATTGAGGACTATCTGGCACATTATGTTATATGAAGGTTATCTATGGGGCCATCATACAGTGTGGAGATTACAGTGAAGGAGTCTACTAAGGGGTCAGCATACTCTGTGGGTGGTACTATACAGTGAGCGGGCATCATACTGTGTATAGAGGAACTGTACAGGGGGAGATTCAGGACTTTGTTAAATGTAAAGTGGGCACTTATTGTTATAGGGGAACTCAGGTTACTGTGACTGTCAAAGGGGCACACAGGGCATTATTACTTTCTAGGAGGTAAAATATGGGCACTGTTTTCTAGGGAACTTGTGCCCGGCATTACTATATTATAGAGGAGTGCTTTAGAATTTAGAGGGCACAAAGAACCACACAGCAGGTGCAGTAATAGGGACACATAAGGCAGCATCGGCTCAGTACAGGGGTATCAGCAGGATCAGGAGTTTGTGCAGGTTGGGAATAGATGGTGATAGCTGGAATGTTAGAAGTGAAACATGTCTTTGTTGTATTCTCTGCAGCCGAGTGCTGGGTGGAAGAAGTTGTCATGTCGGTCTGGGCCAGATGGAAAAGATGGCAAAAATAAACGATTCCATCAGAAACAACCTCAGCGGTAAATCATTATCTGCAACTGTACTGTGATCTCTATATGTTCTGTAGGGTTGGTATCTACCACTGACCATATGGCGGTAATATCCATGTTGGTCTTTATATAGAGATTATTTTCAGTAACAGCGCGGTCATCTGCTGAGGTTCTCCTTCACTATTAGGGGGTGTCACCGAGTTGTAATCAAGGTTACCTGGTTAGGGGCCCACTCAGAAGCTTCACCACCTGAACCAAAACCTTAGCTACGCCTCTGGTACAGAATGTACAATGTACTATGTAGAATGTAAGCCCGCAAGGGCAGGGTCCTCGCCCCTCTGTATCAGTCTGTCATTGTTAGTTTGCTTACTGTAAGTGATGTCTGTAATTTGTTTGTAACCCCTCCTCGTGTACAGCACATTGGAATCAATGGTGCTATATAAATAAATAATAATAATAATAGTACAGGTTGTTACGAACGATACCACATATGTATTGTTTTTGTGAGGGTCTTGTTTTTATTTAACCCCTTAGCGACCGCCGATACGCCTTTTAACGGCGGCCGCTAAGGGTACTTAAACCACAGCGCCGTTAATTAACGGCGCTGTGGAAAAAGTGAATAGCACCCCCCAGAGGCCGATTTTCTCTGGGGTCTCGGCTGCCGGGGGTAGCCGAGACCCCAGAGAACATGATTCGGGGGGGTTTTAACCCACCCCGCATTTGCGATCGCCGGTAATTAACCGTTTACCGGCGATCGCAAAAAAAACCAAAAAACGAAATCTCTTTTTAATTTCTCTGTCCTCCGATGTGATCGCACATCGGAGGACAGAGAAAAGGGGTCCCAGGTGGCCCCCCAATACTCACCTAGCTCCCCCGATGCTCCTCGTGTCTCCCGGTGGGCGCCGCCATCTTCAAAATGGCGGGCGCATGCACAGTGCGCCAGCCGGCCGGCCCCACGAGAATCTTTGGGGTCTCGGCTGCCGGGGGTAGCCGAGACTCCAAAGAGCATGATCGGGGTCGGTTTTACCGACCCCTGTTTTGCGATCGCCGGTAATTAACTGTTTACCGGCGACCGCAAAAAAAAAAAAAAGTAAAGTGTAATTCTCTGTCCTCTGATGTGATCGCACATCAGAGGACAGAGAAATAGGGGGATTCGGGGACCCTGCCATACTCACCTGTGTCCCTGGATCCTCTTGCTGCTCCTCCTGGCCGCCGGCAGAAGAGAATGGCGGGCGCATGCGCAGTGCGCCCGCCATCTGTCTCCATCTGCCTGGCAGGAGAACAGCAGTTGGGGCTAAAATTAGGGTTAGGGGTAGGGTTAGGGGTAGGGCTAGGGTTAGGGGTAGGGTTAGGGTTAGGGCTAGGGTTAGGGGTAGGGTTAGGGCTAGGGTTAGGGGTAGGGTTAGGGGTAGGGGTAGGGTTAGGGTTAGGGGTAGGGTTAGGGTTAGGGGTAGGGTTAGGGTTAGGGTTAGGGGTAGGGTTAGGGTTAGGAGTAGGGTTAGGGGTAGGGTTAGGGGTAGGGTTAGGGGTAGGGGTAGGGTTAGGGGTAGGGTTAGGGGTAGGGCTAGGGTTAGGGCTAGGGTTAGGGATAGGGGTAGGGTTAGGGCTAGGGTTAGGGCTAGGGTTGGGGCTAAATTTAGGGTTAGGGTTGGGGCTAAATTTAGGGTTAGGGTTGGGGCTAAATTTAGGGTTAGGCTTTTTTCACACTTACGTCGGTACGGGGCCGTCGCAATGCGTCGGCCCGACATACCGACGCACGTTGTGAAAATTGTGCACAACGTGGGCAGCAGCTGTAGTTTTTCAACGCATCCGCTGCCCAATCTATGTCCTGGGGAGGAGGGGGCGGAGTTATGGCCACGCATGCGCGGTCAGAAATGGCGGATGCGACGTACAAAAAAACGTTTCATTGAACGTTTTTTTGTGCCGACGGTCCGCCAAAACACAACTGATCCAGTGCACGACGGACGCGACGTGTGGCCATCCGTCACGATCCGTCAGCAATGTAAGTCTATGGGCAAAAAACGCATCCTGCGGGCACATTTGCAGGATCCGTTTCTTGTCCAAAACGACGGATTGCGACGGAATGCCAAACAACGCAAGTGTGAAAGTAGCCTTAGGGCTAGGGTTAGGGTTGGGGCTAAAGTTAGGGCTAGGGTTGGGGCTAAAGTTAGGGTTAGATTTGGGATTAGGGTTAGGGTTTGGATTAGAGTTGGTATTAGGGTTAGGGTTGGCATTAGGGTTACGCTTGGGATTAGGGTTAGGTTTAGGATTAGGGTTAAGGTTAGGGTTGTGATTAGGGGTGTATTGGGATTAGGGTTAGGTTTGAGGTTAGGGTTGAGATTAGGATTAGGGGTGTGTTGGATTTAGGGTTTTGATTAGGGTTATGGTTAGGGTTGACATTAGGGTTGTTTTGGGGTAAGGGTTGTGATTATGGTTAGGGTTAGTGATTAGGATTATGGATCAGGTTGGGATTAGGGTTAGGGGTGTGTTGGGGTTAGGGTTGGAGCTAGAATTGGGGGGTTTCCACTGTTTAGGTACATCAGGGGGTCTCCAAACACGACAGCCAATTTTGCGCTCAAAAAGTCAAATGGTGCTCCCTCCCTTCTGAGCTCTGCCGTGCGCCCAAACAGTGGGTTACCCCCACATATGGGGCATCAGCGTACTCGGGATAAATTGGATAAAAGCTTCTGGGGTCCAATTTCTCTTGTTACCATTGTGAAAATTAAAACTTGGGAGCTACAAAATCTTTTTTGTGAAAAAATATATATATATTTTTTTATGACTCTGCATTATAAACTTCTGTGAAGCACTTGGGCATTCAAAGTTCTCACCACACATCTATATAAGTTCCTTGGGGGGTCTAGTTTCCAAAACGGGGTCACTTGTGGGGGGTTACTACTGTTTAGGTACATCAGGGGCTCTGCAAATGCAACATAATGCCCACAGACCATTCTATCTAAGTCTGCATTCCAAAATGGCGCTCCTTCCCTTCCGAGCTCTGCCGTGCGCCCAAACAGTGGTTTACCCCCACATATGGGGCATCAGCATACTCAGGATAAATTGGACAACAACTTTAGTGGTCCAATTTCTCCTGTTACCCTTGTGAAAATAAAAACTTGGGGGCTACAATATCTTTTTTGTGAAAAAAAAAATATTTTTTATTTTCACGACTCTGCATTCTAAACAACTGAAACAATTCTGCTCAATGCCCAAGCACCTGACTTCAGCCAAAACTGCCCTTAAAGGGAAAAGGTCAGTAGAAAAAATGCTATAGACCTGCAGATATGGGTTTAATCTGCAGATTAATAGCATTACTAACCTGCCTGGCGTCTGCACATAGCCAAACGCTGTAGGGAGAAAATCAACTCTATTCCCCCCACAACATTCGGCTTCAGTTATGGGGGTGGTGTCCGCGATGGTTCAATCACTACTGAGAGAATATAGAGCGGTGGTTGTAACTGTGTCCCCGACTGACAGCGGGCCCCAATGATGAGCCAGTGTCAGTCAGTGCCAGGGGCGCAGTTACAGTGGCCAATCTGTATTCTCAGAGCGGTGACTGAACCAGCATCGATGCCGCTCCCATGACTAAAACCTAATGTTGTGAAGGAGGAATAACATTCATTTTCTCCCTGGAGCCTTCGGCTAAATGCGGGTACTGGGCAGGTCATTAAGCTGTTAACCTACAGTTTGACCCCATAACTGCAGGCAAATAGCATTTTTTCTTCTGGTGACAGGTTCCCCTAAAAAGGATTATGTTTATGTGAACGGTGTGTTATTATTTTATTGTTTATTGGCTGTATAAATGTAATATCAACCTTTGTACAACCTATGTAGGCGAAATAATCTACCGATCCATCACAAATATTTCAGTTTGAGCAAGTAATTACACAGGCATATGTTTGGGCATTGTTAGTATACTGTGTGTTAATATATATTTTTTTAACTATATGAGTAAAAAAAAAGCTAAAATTGATGAAATTCAGTTTTAATCTTTTGTTTCAGAGTCACATATTTTATAAAATAACATAATTGGCATGGTACTTGTCTGATAATAAAAGAAACATTTATAAGACATTCATTTTAGTGTAACACTTAAAGTCAAGCTTATATAATTGAAACATTATGTTTGACTGCAAAGAGGTATTTATAAGTCAATTTGCTGCTCTAATTGTATTAAATGATAGTAAACAATGTGAGTCATATCTACAGGATCAGGTATTTCAGTAGGGTACAAGGAGAAGCAATTTATTGTTTCTTTTTAAATAAACCACATTTTAGAAATCCATTAAAATATACTAAATGTATCAAAAGGTCTGTTATTTCACAAGATATATTATTTAACCTACTACTGTTATACAGTAATGCATACTGTGCTTTTATTTATATGAAAATATAAAATATGAAAGAATACAAAGGATGGTTATATTGAGGAGAGCTTTGTCAATTAGCGGCTCTGAGCCAATATACACATTGATGAAAGACTTTGTTCTATATATTCCTCCCTTATGTCAGCTTTAAAGCGAACCTGTCACCGTGCTTGATCGACCACCACCTTTCAGGGCTGATATAAAGCATTCTATAATGCTGTAGATAAGCCCCAATCTGACCTGAAAGATAAGAAAAATATGTTTTATTATACTCACCTGCGGGGCGGTTCGGTGCAGTCCGGTGCGATGGGTGTTGCAGGTCTGGGTCCGGCGCCTCCCATCTTCTTATGATCGCTGCCCTCCTGCTTGCTTCATCACTCCCCGGCATTGTGCTCCTGCGCAGGTGTACTTATCTGCCCTGTTGAAGGCAGAGCAAAGTACTGCAGTGCGCAGGCGCCGTGAAAAGTCAGAGAGACCCGGCGCCTGCGCACTGCAGTACTTTGCTCTGCCCTCAACAGGGCAGATAAGTACGCCTGTGCCAGAGCACAATGCTGGGGAGCCTGTGATGCAAGCAAGAGGGCGGCGTTACAAGAAGATGGGAGGCGACGGACCTGGACCTGCAACACCCATCAGACCGGACCGCCCCCTGGGTGAGTATAATAAGACTTATTATTCTTATCTTTCAGGTTGGATCGGGGGCTTATTTACAGCATTACAGAATGCTGTAGATAAGCCCTGAAAGGAGGTTGCCGTATCTTATATCAACCAAACCTGGTGACAGGTTCCCTTTAAGGAAACACATTGATGCGAAAATGCAAAGTAAATAAGGAGACTATTTTTAATGCAATGTGACTATTAAAGAAGCACTTCTCCCATCAAAACTTTTATCTTCTTAACCCCTCTGTGACCTTAGACGTACTATCCCGTCGAGGTGCCCTGGGCTTATCTGACCCTGGACGGGATAGTACGTCATAGCCGATCGGCCGCGCTCACGGGGGGAGCGCGGCCGATCGCGGCCGGGTGTCAGCTGCTTATCGCAGCTGACATCCGGCACTATGTGCCAGGAGCGGTCACGGACCGCCCCCGGCACATTAACCCCTGGCACACCGCGATCAAAGATGATCGCGATGTGCCGGCGGTGCAGGGAAGCACCGCGCAGGGAGGGGGCTCCCTGCGGGCTTCCCTGAGCCCCCCGCAGCAACGCGATGTGCTCGCGTTGCTGCGAGGGTCTCCTCACCTCCCTCCCTGCTCGAGCCCCGGATCCAAGATGGCCGCGGATCCGGGTCCTGCAGGGAGGGAGGTGGCTTCACAGAGCCTGCTCAGAGCAGGCACTGTGAAGCAGCCTGCACTCCTATCAGATCAGTGATCTGACAGAGTGCTGTGCAAACTGTCAGATCACTGATCTGTGATGTCCCCCCTGGGACAAAGTAAAAAAGTAAAAAAAAAGTTTTTCAAATGTGTAAAAAAAATTAAAAAAAAATATTCCAAAATAATGAAAAAAAAAAAAAAAATATTATTCCCATAAATACATTTCTTCATCTAAATAAAAAAAAAAAAACAATAAAAGTACACATATTTAGTATCGCCGCGTCCGTAACGACCCGACCTATAAAACTGTCCCACTAGTTAACCCCTTCAGTAAACACCGTAAGAAAAAAAAAAAAAAACGAGGCAAAAAACAACGCTTTATTATCATACCGCCGAACAAAAAGTGGAATAACACGCGATCAAAAGGACAGATATAAATATCCATGGTACCGCTGAAAGCGTCATATTGTCCCGCAAAAAAAGAGCTGCCATACAGCATCATCAGCAAAAAAATAAAAAAGTTATAGTCCTGAGAATAAAGCGATGCAAAAATAATTATTTTTTCTGTAAAATAGTTTTTATCGTATAAAAGCACCAAACCATAAAAAAATGATATAAATGAGGTATCGCTGTAATCGTACTGACCCGAAGAATAAAACTGCTTTATCAATTTTACCAAACGCGGAACGGTATAAACGCCTCCCCCAATAGAAATTCATGAATAGCTGGCTTTTGGTCATTCTTCCTCACAAAAATCGGAATAAAAAGCGATAAAAAAATGTCACGTGCCCAAAAATGTTTTCAATAAAAACGTCAACTCGTCCCGCAAAAAACAAGACCACACATGACTCTGTGGACCAAAATATGGAAAAATTATAGCTCTCAAAATGTGGTATTGCAAAAAATATTTTTTGCAATAAAAAGGGTCTTTCAGTGTGTGACGGCTGCCAATCATAAAAATCCGCTAAAAAACTCGCTATAAAGGTAAATCAAACCCCCCTTCATCACCCCCTTAGTTAGGGAAAAATAAAAAAAAATGTATTTATTTCCATTTTCCCATTAGGGCTAGGGTTAGGGCTAGGGTTAGGGCTAGGGCTAGAGTTAGGGCTAGGGTTAGGGATAGGGTTAGGTCTAGGGTTAGGGCTAGGGTTAGGGCTAGGGCTAGGGTTAGGGTTAGGGCTAGGGTTAGGGCTAGGGTTAGGGCTAGGGCTAGGGTTAGGGCTAGGGTTAGGGCTAGGGCTAGGGTTAGGGTTAGGGCTAGGGTTAGGGCTAGGGTTAGGGCTAGGGTTAGGGTTAGGGTTAGGGCTAGGGTTAGGGCTAGGGTTAGGGTTAGGGTTGGGGCTACAGTTAGGGTTGGGGCTAAAGTTAGGGTTAGGGTTTAGATTACATTTACAGTTGGTAATAGGGTTGGGATTAGGGTTAGGGGTGTGTCAGGGTTAGAGGTGTGGTTAGGGTTACCGTTGGAATTAGGGTTAGGGGTGTGTTTAGATTAGGGTTTCAGTTATAATTGGGGGGTTTCCACTGTTTCGGCACATCAGGGGCTCTCCAAACACGACATGGCGTCCGATCTCAATTCCAGCCAATTCTGCGTTGAAAAAGTAAAACAGTGCTCCTTCCCTTCCGAGCTCTCCTGTGTGCCCAAACAGGGGTTTACCCCAACATATGGGGTATCAGCGTACTCAGGACAAATTGGACAACAACTTTTGTGGACCAATTTCTCCTGTTACCCTTGGGAAAATACAAAACTGGGGGCTAAAAAATAATTTTTGTGGGAAAACAAAAAGATTTTTTATTTTCACGGCTCTGCGTTATAAACTGTAGTGAAACACTTGGGGGTTCAAAGTTCTCACAACACATCTAGATAAGTTCATTGAGGGGTCTAGTTTCCAATATGGGGTCACTTGTGGGGGGTTTCTACTGTTTAGGTACATTAGGGGCTCTGCAAACGCAATGTGACGCCTGCAGACCAATCCATCTAAGTCTGCATTCCAAATGATGCTCCTTCCCTTCCGAGCCCTCCCATGCGCCCAAACGGTGGTTCCCCCCCACATATCGGGTATCAGCGTACTCAGGACAAATTGGACAACAACATTTAGGGTCCAATTTCTCCTGCTAACCTTGGAAAAATACAAAACTGGGGGCTAAAATATAATTTTTGTGGAAAAAAAATATTTTTTATTTGCATGGCTCTGCGTTATAAACTGTAGTGAAATACTTGGGGGTTCAAAGCTCTCACAACACATCAAGATGAGTTCCTTAGGGGGTCTACTTTCCAAAATGGTGTCACTTGTGGGGGGTTTCTACTGTTTAGGTACATTAGGGGCTCTGCAAACGCAATGTGACGCCTGCAGACCATTCCATCTAAGTCTGCATTCCAAATGGCGCTCCTTCCCTTCCGAACCCTCCCATGCGCCCAAACGGTGGTTCCCCCCCACATATGGGGTATCAGCGTACTCAGGACAAATTGGACAACAACTTTTGGGGTCCAATTTCTCCTGTTACCCTAGGGAAAATACAAAACTGGGGGCTAAAAAATAATTTTTGTGGGAAAAAAATTTTGTTTTATTTTTATGGCTCTGCATTATAAACTTCTGTGAAGCCCTTGGTGGGTCAAAGTGCTCACCACACATCCAGATAAGTTCCTTAGGGGGTCTACTTTCCAAAATGGTGTCACTTGTGGGGGGTTTCAATGTTTAGGCACATCAGTGGCTCTCCAAACGCAACATGGCGTCCCATCTCAATTCCTGTCAATTTTGCATTGAAAAGTCAAACGGCGCTCCTTCCCTTCCGAGCTCTCCCATGCGCCCAAACAGTGGTTTACTGCCACATATGGGGTATCAGCGTACTCGGGACAAATTGGACAACAACTTTTGAGGTCCAATATCTTCTCTTACCCTTGGAAAAATAAAAAATTGGGGGCAAAAATATAATTTTTGTGAAAAAATATGATTTTTTATTTTTACGGTTCTGCATTATAAACTTCTGTGAAGCACTTGGTGGGTCAAAGTGCTCACCACACCTCTAGATAAGTTCCTTAGGGGGTCTAATTTCCAAAATGGTGTCACTTGTGGGGGGTTTCAATGTTTAGGCACATCAGTGGCTCTCCAAACGCAACATGGCGTCCCATCTCAATTTCTGTCAATTTTGCATTGAAAAGTCAAACTGCGCTCCTTCCCTTCCGAGCTCTCCCATGCGCCCAAACAGTGGTTTACTGCCACATATGGGGTATCAGCGTACTCAGGACAAATTGGACAACAACTTTTGAGGTCCAATTTCTTCTCTTACCCTTGGAAAAATAAAAAATTGGGGGCAAAAATATAATTTTTGTGAAAAAATATGATTTTTTATTTTTACGGTTCTGCATTATAAACTTATGTGAAGCACTTGGTGGGTCAAAGTGCTCACCACTAGTGTTGAGCATTCCGATACCGCAAGTATCGGGTATCGGCCGATATTTGCGGTATCGGAATTCCGATACCGAATTCCGATACTTCCCGCGTATCGGATACCGGAATCGGAAGTTCCCAGAATTCAAATTGAACGCAGCAGCCAATGAGGAATGAATGAAAGTGTGGGCACATCCTGTTTAGCATGGTGGGCATGTAAGTACTGGCAAGGCTTGGATTGGCTGCTGAAATGATGTCACTCTGCACTATAAAAAAGCGCTGCCGCCATTTTGCGCTCACTCTGCTGTGATTTCAGTTAGGGACAGGACGCTGTGTTCTAACTGAGGGCCAGTTGAGCTAGCTAATTGCTTTATTTTCCTTTCCAAAGGCTAATTTAGCAAAACGCTGTGTGTTCTTCACTGTTCACCTTGCTCTTGCCTTGCAGCGCTGTTTTAACAGCGTTCTGCAAGGTCTCTGTGTGTGTGTGTGTGTGCAGCTCACTCTGTAGTCTGTGTGCAGCCATATACCCGGTTGTATTCAGCTCAGGGGGGGTTCACACTGCCTCACACAGTTGTTCTTTTTTGCTCTTAGTGCAGCCTGCTGCACATTTTTTCTCAAATTTCCTATTAGTGTTTTTCCACCAGTCTCCAGCTCTATTGTGGAAAAACACTACATAGGATAACCTAGAGGGGGGTTTTTGGGCCTTGCAGCGCCGTTTACGGCTGTCTGCACGGTCTCCGTGTGAGCCCAGCTCGCCCTGTAGTCTGTGTGCAGCCATAGCCGGTTGGATTCAGCTCAGGGTTCGTTACTGGCTCATACCTTGAGAAAAATTTTCCTTTTTTTCAAATAGTGCAGCCTGTTTAAAATTTGAAAAAAAAAATTCCTATTAGTGTCTTTCCACTCGTATCCAGCTAAATAGTGGAAAAACACTATATAGGATAACCTAGAGGAGGGTTTTTTGGCCTTGCAGCGCCGTTTACGGCTGTCTGCACGGTCTCCGTGTGAGCCCAGCTCGCCCTGTAGTCTGTGTGCAGCCATAGCCGGTTGGATTCAGCTCAGGGTTCGTTACTGGCTCATACCTTGAGAAAAATTTTCCTTTTTTTCAAATAGTGCAGCCTGTTTAAAATTTGAAAAAAAAAATTCCTATTAGTGTCTTTCCACTCGTATCCAGCTAAATAGTGGAAAAACACTATATAGGATAACCTAGAGGAGGGTTTTTTGGCCTTGCAGCGCCGTTTACGGCTGTCTGCACGGTCTCCGTGTGAGCCCAGCTCGCCCTGTAGTCTGTGTGCAGCCATAGCCGGTTGGATTCAGCTCAGGGTTCGTTACTGGCTCATACCTTGAGAAAAATTTTCCTTTTTTTCAAATAGTGCAGCCTGTTTAAAATTTGAAAAAAAAAATTCCTATTAGTGTCTTTCCACTCGTATCCAGCTAAATAGTGGAAAAACACTATATAGGATAACCTAGAGGAGGGTTTTTTGGCCTTGCAGCGCCGTTTACGGCTGTCTGCACGGTCTCCGTGTGAGCCCAGCTCGCCCTGTAGTCTGTGTGCAGCCATAGCCGGTTGGATTCAGCTCAGGGTGCGTTACTGCCTCATACCTTGAAAAAAAATTTCCTTTTTTTCAAATAGTGCAGCCAGTTTAAAATTTGAAAAAAAAAATTCCTATTAGTGTCTTTCCACTTGTATCCAGCTAAATAGTGGAAAAACACTATATAGGATAACCTAGAGGAGGGTTTCTTGGCCTTGCAGCGCCGTTTACGGCTGTCTGCACGGTCTCCGTGTGATTTAAACTAGCTCTGTAGCCCGATCTGCACCAAAAAAAAGGTTAAGTTCACCAAACACAACTTACACTTGTGTAGGCCACATTTGAAAAATAATAAAGTTTAGTCCACAATTTACAACATTAGTGTTTCTTACACCTGTTAGGAGGAGCATTACAGGAATAAGCACACTAAGGCCTTAGTACTTTTCTGCTTATCTTTATCTGTCAACCAAGATGAAGAGGGCAGGGAGTAAGGCACGTGGGCGTGGGCGCGGAGCAGGGAGAGGAGCAGGGAGAGGACGTGGTGATTCTGTGCCTGCTGCGGGCGCCGGTGACTCGTCGTCACTCAGTTTCAGCAGGGAACAGTCCTTCATGCGCAGCTTTGTCGGAGAGCGCCGTGCACCGCTGCTGCGTGAAGACCAAATTGAAGCCGTTGTCGGGTGGATGGCAGCTAACGCCTCGGCATCGACTTCAGTTAGTGCCACATCCTCTCAGGCACAGAGCACTGGAGAGCAGCCATCTGTCTCTTCACCACCTGCCAAATTGGCCAGGCAGTCAGAGAGCCCAGGACAGGAGCCGTCTCTACTTCTGTTCTCTGAATCTCTTGGCTTGGAAACAGGGGGCCAGCCAAGCAGCATTGGAGAAATGGAAGAAGAGGCAGTGTGCAGTGATGCCCAAAAGCTTTATCTCTCTGACTCTGAAGAGGCAGGTGGGCCAGTGCCTCCGGTGACCACAGCGCAGTACGCATCTGATGATGAAACTCAGGTGCCGCTTTCTCGTGCGTACTGTGCTGCTGAGACTACCCAGGAGGAGCAGTTGGTGGCAGAGGGTAGTGGAGATGATGAGGTCCTTGACCCATCGTGGCGTGAGGAACAGGAAGGTGGTGGGAGCAGCTCAGAGGAAGAGCTTCCTCTTACGGGCCAAAGAGGGAGAGGGAGGGGGAAGACTGCGGAGCCTGTAGCCTCCACTTTGGCACCCGTTAGGAGCCTGTCTCTTTCCAAAGCCAAAAAGGGCGCTCCCAAGACTTGCAGTGCCTGGTCCTTTTTTGACACAGTTGCAGATGACATTTGTTTTGTCAAATGCAAGCTGTGTCATCATAAAGTAAAAAGAGGGAAAAATGTCAGCAACCTCAATACCACAAATATGTGGAAACATGTGCGGACCAGGCACGCGGTGGAGTTACAGAAACACACTGAAGATGTAGGCCAACCAACAGCGGCAGCTACCACCTCTTCAGCTCGTGTTGCCTCTTCCTCCAGCTCACGCACAGCTGGTTTGGCTTCCTCCCAGAGACCTTGTGTAATTCCACCCACAGCACCACCTTCCCAGTCATCCTCACACTCCCAGTCTACTCTACAGCCATCGGTAGTACAGGCATGGGAGAAAAGGCGGGCATTCTCGGCCAACCACCCCCGAGCACAGGCTCTGAATGCAGGCATTGCCAAACTGTTGTCCCTGGAAATGCTCTCGTTCAGGCTGGTGGAGACTGACAGCTTCCGTGACTTGATGGCATTGGCAGTCCCACAGTACAAGGTGCCCAGCCGCTTTTACTTCAGCAGGCAGGCTGTCCCTGCCCTGCACAGGCATGTTGAGGCAAACATAAAACATGCGCTACTGAACGCCGTCAGTAGCAAGGTCCACCTCACCACCGATGCGTGGACCAGTCAGCATGGACAGGGGCGATATGTTTCCCTCACTGCCCATTGGGTTAATGTTGTTGAGCCAGGTACAGATCGTGCGAGTGGCGCAGGACGTGTCCTGCCCACTCCAAGGATTGCAGGAATCCAGTCTGTACGCATCGACTCCTCCTCTTACACCAGTTCCTCTGATTCCTCTCTGCAGGATCCGTCACAGTCCACCCCCACATGGACCCGTGAACGTTTACCTATGACCGACATGAGCACAGCCGTGGCCAAACGTCAGCAGGCCGTCTTGAAACTAGTTTCATTGGGGCATCGAAGCCACACAGCGCAGGAGCTCTGGAATGCCATAAAGCAGGAGAGCGATGTGTGGTTACTGCCAGCGAATCTCCAGCCAGGCATGGTAGTGTGTGACAATGGCCGAAATCTGGTGGCAGCTTTGGCCCTTGGCAACCTCACTCACATCCCATGTCTGGCACATGTGCTCAATTTGGTTGTGCAGAGTTTTCTGAGGGACTATCCGGATCTTGATGCCCTGCTGCACAAGGTCCGCCTAGAGTGTGCTCACTTGCGGCGTTCCAGCTTGGCCAGATCCCGCATTGCTGCTCTGCAGCGCCGATTCCGCCTTCCGGAACACCGCATCATATGTGACCTACCTACCCGGTGGAATTCCACGTTACATATGTTGGAGCGGTTGTGTGAGCAGCAGCAAGCAGTTATGGAGTACCAGCTGCATCAGGCGCAAAGAAGTCGCAGTCAGCGCCGATCAGACTTCACAACCACAGAGTGGGCCACTATGAAGGACGTCTGCCAGGTTTTGCGTCCTTTTGATTATTCCACGCGGATGGCAAGTGCAGATGATGCACTAGTCAGCATGACTGTCCCCCTTATCTGCCTGCTTCAGCAAACTTTGCAAGGGTTAAGGGATGATGTGGTGGAAGAGGTGGAGGATGAGGAGTCACCTTTTCCATCAGCTTCTGGAGAGTCAGCGCCACGTGGTTCCTCACAAAGGGGTACGCAGGGGCCAATTTGTGAGGAGGATGAGGAGGAGTCAATGGAGGAGGAAGAGCTCCGTCCAGAGGAGGGAGCGACACAATTGTCCAGTGGTCAGTGTGTACAGCGAGGGTGGGGTGATGACGAGCGGGCAGAGATCATGTCTCAAGCAGGGGACAGCGTTTCTGGGCCGGTTGGCACTCTGCAGCACATGGTGGATTTCATGCTGCAGTGCCTGAGAAACGACCGCCGCATCGACCACATTCTCAACATGCCTGATTATTGGGTGTTCACCCTCCTCGATCCTCGCTACCGGGACAACGTCCAAAACCTCATCCCTGCGTTGACCCGGGAGCGTAAATTGCGGGAGTACCACGACACACTGGTGAATTCCATCATCTTCTCCTGTCCAACTGAGAGGAGTGCTGCTAGTGCTTTACAAAGCAGCTCAGTGCGTCGAGGCAGTGGGGGAGGCTCTGCCCAAAGAGGGAGCAGAAGCAGTGCCTCTGCCCAAGGCAAGCCCAGTATGGCACAACTCTGGCACACTTTTGTGTGCCCGCCCCAAATGTCTACACCATCACCGGCGGCTCCAGTCAGCAGGAGGCAACGGTTCCGTCAGATGGTGACAGACTACATGGCTTGCCCTCTTACTGTACTCCCAGACGGCTCTTCCCCGTTCAAGTTTTGGGTCTCTAAGCTGGATACATGGCCAGAGCTAAGCCAGTATGCATTGGAGGTGCTGGCTTGCCCTGCGGCTAGTGTCTTATCGGAACGTGTCTTTAGTGCCGCAGGTGGTGTACTAACAGACCGTCGCATGCGACTATCCTCCGATAACGTTGACCGGCTTACTTTCCTGAAAATGAACCAGGCCTGGATCTCGCAGGAATTTGCCACTCCTCTGCCTGATTAAGTAATTGGGTGTCATCCAGGTCTCCTGCTGTGTTCATCTTTCTACCACCTGAACTGCTATTCCTGGGCTCCAACACCGCCAGTTGCGGCTCAGAAGTGCAGGCTGCACAGTAAAAACATACGACCCAGTGTTATTGGGTTTCAGTAACGTCAGCTGATCCCCAGCTGTGTAGCCGGCAATGTGTCCTGCGACCGCCACGCTGGCACAACAACCTAAATGTAAGGGAACCTGTCCCCCCCCCCCCCCCCCGTCGTTTGTTACTGAAAGAGCCATCTTGTGCAGCAGTAATGCTGCACAAGGAAAAGGTAGCTCTTTTTTTTTAGCTCTTTGCACACGCAGAACTTAACACTTATAAAATGTGTTCACTGATACCGTTATACCGTCCCGGAGCTGGGACTTTCCTTCGTAATGTGACGCAGCACAGCCGTCATTCCTACCCCCTTGGTGCCATGCGCTGCCTCCTCAGCGTTGTTTTAAGCTGTCACGGAGCCTGCGCTGTTCTGTTATCCCTTGGGCATGCCCTATTTGCGCTGCCTGTCTTCTGACATAATTTGGTGTCAGGCTGGCTGCGCCTGTGCGGCCGCGCTGCCCGAGATCCCGCCTCGCAGTGTCTTCTGATTGAGTCACACTGCGGGCCTGGGATCCATGGGCATGCGCAGTGCATATCTTCCCCTCGGGCTCTCGCTCATTTCCCTCCGCCTTCTTTAGACTGTGCGCCGTCAGCTGATCCCTAGCATGCCACGGCCGTGACACCGCACAGTCTGAAGAAGAGGGAAGGAGGGGAGTGAGAGTCGAGGTTATGCACTGTGCATGCCCATGGTTCCAAGGCCCGCAGTGGGATTACGTTAGATGAGACTGCGAGGTGGGATCTGGAGCAGCGTGGACGCACAGGCACTGACAGCCTGACACCAAATTATGTCAGAAGACAGGCAGCGCTAATTGGGCATGGCCAAGGGCTAACAGAACAGCGCAGGCTCCGTGGCAGCTTAAAACAACGCTGAGGAGGCAGCGCACGGCATCAAGGGGATAGGAATGACAGCTGTGCTGTGTCCCATTACGAAGGAAATTCGCACCTCCGGAACGGTTTAACGGTATAAAGGGACACATTTTTAGTGTTTACTTCGGTGTTTGCAAGGAGCATAATTAAAAGAGCAACCTTTTCCTTTTGCATCCTTAGTGCTGCACAACATGGCTCTTTCAGCTACAAACGTCTTGGGGGGGGGGGTTAAAGGTTTCCTTTCAACTTGCTCCAATCAGGCTTCGGCCTACACTCTGTTCCTCTGCTCCTCCTGCTGTCCCTGGGCTCTAACACCGCCAGTTGGTGCCTGGAAGTGCTGTGTGCACAGTCAACAGTCGCTCCTCTGTTATTGGGGTTCAGTAACGTCAGCTGATCCCCAGCTGTGTGTGCGGCAATACCTCCAATCTGCTCCTCCTGCTGTCCCTGGGCTCTAACACCGCCAGTTGGTGCCTGGAAGTGCTGTGTGCACAGTCAACAGTCGCTCCTCTGTTATTGGGGTTCAGTAACGTCAGCTGATCCCCAGCTGTGTATCCGGCAACGTGTCATGCGACCGCCACGCTGGCACAACTAAAATGTAAGGGGACCTGTCCCCCCCCCCCCCTAGGCGTTTGTTACTGAAAGAGCCACCATGTGCAGCACTAATACTGCACAAGGGAAAGGTCGCTCTTGAAATTATGCTACCTGCAAACGCTGAACTACACACTCATGTAATGTGTCCCCTCACACCGTCCAACCGTCCCGGAGGTGGGACTTTCCTTTGTAATGTGACACAGCACAGCCGTCATTGCTACCCCCTTGGCACCGTGCGCTGCCTCCTTAGCGTTGTTTGATTCCGTCATGGACCCTGCGCTGTTATGTTATCCCTTGGCCATGCACAGTTTGCGCTGCCCGTCCTCTGACATCATTTGTTGTCGTCCTGGCTGCGCCTGTGCGTCCACGCTGCCCGAAATCACACCTCGCAGTGTCGTCTAATGTGATCCCACAGTGGGCCTGGTATCCATGGCCATGCGCAGTGCATATACTAGCCTCTCACTCCCCTTCTTCACGCTTCTTCAGACTAGGCGGCGTCAGCTGATCCCTAATAGCATGCCACGGCCGTGACGCCGCACAGTCTGAAGAAGCAGGAAGGAGGTGAGTGAGAGGCGATGATATGCACTGCGCATGCCCATGGATCCCTGGCCCGCAGTGGGACTACATTAGATGACACTGCAAGGTTGGATCTCGGGCAGCTTGGACGCACAGGCACTGCCAGCCTGACACCTACATGATGTCAGAAGACGGGCACCGCTAACTGTGCATGGCCAAGGGATAACATTACAGTGCGGGCTCCGTGACAGAACCAAACAACGTTGAGGAGGTGGTGCCCGGCACCAAGGGGGTTGGAATGACGGCTGTGCTGTGTCACATTACAAAGGAAAGTCCCACTTCCGGGATGGTTTGACGGTGTGAGGGGACACATTATATGAGTGTGTACTTCAGCGTTTGCAAGGAGCATAATTTTCGGAGCCACCATTTTCCATGTGCAGTATTACTGCTGTACAAGATGGCTCTTTCAGCAACAAATGCCTGGGGGGGGGGGTTAAAGGTTCCCTTTCAACTTGCTCCACTGCAGGCTTCGGCCTACACTCTGCTCCTCTTTGATTCCCTGGGTTTCAACACTGTCAGTTGCCACCTGGAAGTGTTGTCTACACAGAAAAAAACACTAGGTGATGTGTCAGTGGGGTTCAGCACCGCCAGCTGTTCCCCTGCTGTGTAGTCGGCAACGTGTCCAGCACAAGCCACGCTGGCACAACAGAACAAAAGCTGCCACCAGTGCAGGCTTCGGCCTACACTCTGCTCCTCTCCTCCTCCTGCTGACCCTGGGCTCAAACACCGCTAGTTTTTGCCCGGAAGTGCTAGCTGCACAGAGAAAAACACCAGCCAATGTGTTAGTGGGGTTCAGCAACGCCAGCTGTTCCCCTGCTGTGTAGCCGGCAACGTGACCTGCAAACGCCATGCAGGCACAGGAACTGAAATTAAAAGGGAACCTGGCCCCACCCCCCCAGGTGTTTCTATGTATAACAGCCACCTAGTACAGCAGTACTGCTGCATTTGTACAAGGTGGCTGACTTTTTCTCCTTGCCCACGTGGAACTCAACACGTACAAAATGTGTCTCATTGAGACCATTCCACTGTCCCTGAGGTGTGACTTTCCTTTGTAATGATACGCAGCACCCCCCTTGGTAGCGTTTCCCGTCTTTTGTCATCATGGTTAGCTGGCTGCGCCTGTGCATCCGCCCTGCTAGAAACAACGCCCCTCGTTGTCATATTTATTTTGTCAGCGAGGGTGTGGTTTATGGGCACGAGCAGTGCATATGTTCGCCTGTCTTAACTCATCTCCTTCCGCCTTCTTCAGACTGTGCGGCCTCCTGGCCGTGGTAGGCGATAAGGGATCAGCTGAGGCCGCCCAGTCTGGAGCAGGTGTAAGGACATGTGTAAGCGGCCAACCTATTTACTGCACAAGGCCACGAATCCCAGCCACGCAGTGTGATTTTTTGAAAACACACTGTGGGTCTGGGATTCATGTCCATCGCTAACCGCAACGGCCGACATGAAATGAGGTCAGAAGACAGGAAGCGCTCACAGCGCATGGCCAAGGGATCACAATAGCGCAGACTCCTGTACAGCAAATAACAACGCTCAGGAATCTGCGCCCAGTACCTAGGTGCAAATTTTTACACCTGTGCTGCGTCTCGTTAAAAAGACAAGTCACGCCTCCACAACTGTTTGACAGTATAATGGGCTAAATAGTGTACGTGTTTTAGTCAGCGTGTGCAAGGAGCAAAACAAATAGAGCAACCTTTTACTTGTGCAGCATTAATGCTGCACAAGGTGTGGCTCTTGTACCTTGCAACACCTGAGGGGGGGGTTAAAGGTAACCTTTGAAATTGGTTCAACTAGGCTTCGGCCTACACTCTGCTTCTCTACTCCTCCTGCTGACCCTGGGCTCAAACACCGCTAGTTTTTGCCCGGAAATGCTAGCTGCACAGAGAAAAACACCAGCCAATGTGTTAGTGGGGTTCAGCACCGCCAGCTGTTCCCCTGCTGTGTAGTCGGCAACGTGTCCAGCACAAGCCACGCTGGCACAACCGACCAAAAGCTGCCACCAGTGCAGGCTTCGGCCTACACTTTGCTCCTCTCCTCCTCCTGCTGACCCTGGGCTCAAACAACGCCAGTTTCTGCCCGGACATGCTAGCTGCACAGAGAAAAACACCAGCCAATGTGTTAGTGGGGTTCAGCACCGCCTGCTGTTCCCCCGCTGTGTAGCCGGCATCGTGTCCAGCACAAGCCACGCTGGCACAACCGACCAAAAGCTGCCACCAGTGCAGGCTTCGGCCTACACTTTGCTCCTCTCCTCCTCCTCCTGCTGACCCTGGGCTCTAACACCGCTAGTTTTTGCCCGGACATGCAATCTGCACAGAGAAAAACACCAGTCAATGTGTCAGTGGGGTTCAGCAACGCCAGCTGTTCCCCTGCTGTGTAGCTTGCAACGTGACCTGCAAACGCCACGCAGGCACATGAACTGAAATTGAAGGGAGCCTGCCCCCCACCCACAGGTGTTTCTATGTATATCAGCCACCTTGTACAGCAGTACTGCTGCATTTGTACGAGGTGGCTGACTGTTTCTCCTTGCCCACGTGGAACTCAACACGTACAAAATGTGTCTCATTAGAGACCATTACAATGTCCCTGAGGTGTGACTTTCCTTTGTAATGACACGCAGCACCACCCTTGTTAGCGCTGCCCGTCTTTTGACATCATTGGTTAGCTGGCTGCGCCTGTGCATCTCCCCTGCTCGAAACAACGGCCCTCGGTGTCTTATTTTTTTGGACAGCGAGGGTGTGATTGATGGGCATGTGCAGTGCATATGTTTGCCTGTGTTCACTCATCTCCTTCCGCCTTCTTCAGACTGGGTGTCCTCATGGCCGCGGCAGGCGATAAGGGATCAGATGAGGCCGCCCAGTCTGAAGCAGGTGTAAGGACATGTGTGAGCGGCAAACATATTTAGTGCACCAGGGCACGAATCCCAGCACCGCAGTGTGATTTTTTAAAAACACACTGTGGGTCTGGGATTCATGTCCATCGCTAACCGCAACGGCCGACATGAAATGAGGTCAGAAGACAGGAAGCGCTCACAGCGCATGGCCAAGGGATCACAATAGCGCAGACTCCTGTACAGCAAATAAGAACGCTCAGGAATCTGCGCCCAGTACCTAGGTGCAAATTTTGACACCTGTGCTCCGTCTCGTTAAAAAGACAAGTCACGCCTCCACAACTGTTTGACAGTATAATGGGCTAAATAGTGTACGTGTTTTAGTCAGCGTGTGCAAGGAGCAAAACAAATAGAGCAACCTTTTACTTGTGCAGCATTAATGCTGCACAAGGTGTGGCTCTTGTACCTTGCAACACCTGAGGGGGGGGTTAAAGGTAACCTTTGAAATTGGTTCAACTAGGCTTCGGCCTACACTCTGCTCCTCTACTCCTCCTGCTGACCCTGGGCTCAAACACCGCTAGTTTTTGCCCGGAAATGCTAGCTGCACAGAGAAAAACACCAGCCAATGTGTTAGTGGGGTTCAGCACCGCCAGCTGTTCCCCTGCTGTGTAGTCGGCAACGTGTCCAGCACAAGCCACGCTGGCACAACCGACCAAAAGCTGCCACCAGTGCAGGCTTCGGCCTACACTTTGCTCCTCTCCTCCTCCTGCTGACCCTGGGCTCAAACAACGCCAGTTTCTGCCCGGACATGCTAGCTGCACAGAGAAAAACACCAGCCAATGTGTTAGTGGGGTTCAGCAACGCCAGCTGTTCCCCTGCTGTGTAGCTTGCAACGTGACCTGCAAACGCCACGCAGGCACATGAACTGAAATTGAAGGGAGCCTGCCCCCCACCCACAGGTGTTTCTATGTATATCAGCCACCTTGTACAGCAGTACTGCTGCATTTGTACGAGGTGGCTGACTTTTTCTCCTTGCCCACGTGGAACTCAACACGTACAAAATGTGTCTCATTAGAGACCATTACAATGTCCCTGAGGTGTGACTTTCCTTTGTAATGACACGCAGCACCCCCATTGTTAGCGCTGCCCGTCTCCTGACATCATTGGTTGGCTGGCTGTGCCTGTGCGTCCCCCCTGCCCGACACAACGCCCCCCGTTGTCTCATATATTTTGACTGCGAGGGTGTGATTGATGGGCACGAGCAGTGCATATGTTCCCCTGTTTTCACTCCCCTCCTTCCGCCTTCTTCTGACTGTGCGGCCTCATGGCCGCGGCATGCGATAAGGGATCAGCTGAGGCCGCCCAGTCTGAAGCAGGTGTAAGGACATGTGTGAGCGGCGATCATATTTACTGCACAAGGCCACGAATCCCAGCACCGCAGTGTGACTTTAGGAAAAGCCACTGTGGGTCTGGGATTTATGGCCATCGTTAACCGCACCGGCCAACATGAAATGAGGTCATGAGACGGCCTGCACTAACAGGGTATTGCCAAGGGATAACACAAGAGCGCAGACTCCTGTACAGCAAATAACAACGCTCAGGAATCTGCGCCCAGTACCTAGGTGCAAATTTTGACACCTGTGCTGCGTCTCGTTAAAAAGACAAGTCACGCCTCCACAACTGTTTGACAGTATAATGGGCTAAATAGTGTACGTGTTTAATTCAGCGTGTGCAAGGAGCAAAATTAAATAGAGCAACCTTTGACTTGTGCATCATTAATGCTGTTCAAGGTGTGGCTCTTGTACCTTGCAACACCTGAGGGGGGGGTTAAAGGTAACCTTTGAAATTGGTTCAACTAGGCTTCGGCCTACACTCTGCTCCTCTACTCCTCCTGCTGACCCTGGGCTCAAACAACGCCAGTTTCTGCCCGGAAATGCTAGCTGCACAGAGAAAAACACCAGCCAATGTGTTAGTGGGGTTCAGCACCGCCAGCTGTTCCCCTGCTGTGTAGTCGGCAACGTGTCCAGCACAAGCCACGCTGGCACAACAGAACAAAAGCTGCCACCAGTGCAGGCTGCGGCCTACACTTTGCTCCTCTCCTCCTCCTCCTGCTGACCCTGGGCTCTAACACCGCTAGTTTTTGCCCGGACATGCAATCTGCACAGAGAAAAACACCAGTCAATGTGTCAGTGGGGTTCAGCAACGCCAGCTGTTCCCCTGCTGTGTAGCTTGCAACGTGACCTGCAAACGCCACGCAGGCACATGAACTGAAATTGAAGGGAGCCTGCCCCCCACCCACAGGTGTTTCTATGTATAACAGCCACCTTGTACAGCAGTACTGCTGCATTTGTACAAGGTGGCTGACTTTTTCTCCTTGCACACGTGGAACTCAACAAGTACAAAATGTGTCTCATTACAGACCATTACAATGTCCCTGAGGTGTGACTTTCCTTTTTAATGACACGCAGCACCCCCATTGTTAGCGCTGCCCGTCTCCTGACATCATTGGTTGGCTGGCTGTGCCTGTGCGTCCCCCCTGCCCGACACAACGCCCCCCGTTGTCTCATATATTTTGACTGCGAGGGTGTGATTGATGGGCACGAGCAGTGCATATGTTCCCCTGTTTTCACTCCCCTCCTTCCGCCTTCTTCTGACTGTGCGGCCTCATGGCCGCGGCATGCGATAAGGGATCAGCTGAGGCCGCCCAGTCTGAAGCAGGTGTAAGGACATGTGTGAGCGGCGATCATATTTACTGCACAAGGCCACGAATCCCAGCACCGCAGTGTGACTTTAGGAAAAGCCACTGTGGGTCTGGGATTTATGGCCATCGTTAACCGCACCGGCCAACATGAAATGAGGTCATGAGACGGCCTGCACTAACAGGGTATTGCCAAGGGATAACACAAGAGCGCAGACTCCTGTACAGCAAATAACAACGCTCAGGAATCTGCGCCCAGTACCTAGGTGCAAATTTTGACACCTGTGCTGCGTCTCGTTAAAAAGACAAGTCACGCCTCCACAACTGTTTGACAGTATAATGGGCTAAATAGTGTACGTGTTTAATTCAGCGTGTGCAAGGAGCAAAATTAAATAGAGCAACCTTTGACTTGTGCATCATTAATGCTGTTCAAGGTGTGGCTCTTGTACCTTGCAACACCTGAGGGGGGGGTTAAAGGTAACCTTTGAAATTGGTTCAACTAGGCTTCGGCCTACACTCTGCTCCTCTACTCCTCCTGCTGACCCTGGGCTCAAACAACGCCAGTTTCTGCCCGGACATGCTAGCTGCACAGAGAAAAACACCAGCCAATGTGTTAGTGGGGTTCAGCACCGCCAGCTGTTCCCCCGCTGTGTAGCCGGCATCGTGTCCAGCACAAGCCACGCTGGCACAACCGACCAAAAGCTGCCACCAGTGCAGGCTTCGGCCTACACTTTGCTCCTCTCCTCCTCCTCCTGCTGACCCTGGGCTCTAACACCGCTAGTTTTTGCCCGGACATGCAATCTGCACAGAGAAAAACACCAGTCAATGTGTCAGTGGGGTTCAGCAACGCCAGCTGTTCCCCTGCTGTGTAGCTTGCAACGTGACCTGCAAACGCCACGCAGGCACATGAACTGAAATTGAAGGGAGCCTGCCCCCCACCCACAGGTGTTTCTATGTATAACAGCCACCTTGTACAGCAGTACTGCTGCATTTGTACGAGGTGGCTGACTTTTTCTCCTTGCCCACGTGGAACTCAACACGTACAAAATGTGTCTCATTACAGACCATTACAATGTCCCTGAGGTGTGACTTTCCTTTGTAATGACACGCAGCACCACCCTTGTTAGCGCTGCCCGTCTTTTGACATCATTGGTTAGCTGGCTGCGCCTGTGCATCTCCCCTGCTCGAAACAACGGCCCTCGGTGTCTTATTTTTTTGGACAGCGAGGGTGTGATTGATGGGCATGTGCAGTGCATATGTTTGCCTGTGTTCACTCATCTCCTTCCGCCTTCTTCAGACTGGGTGTCCTCATGGCCTCGGCAGGCGATAAGGGATCAGATGAGGCCGTCCAGTCTGAAGCAGGTGTAAGGACATGTGTGAGCGGCAAACATATTTACTGCACCAGGGCACGAATCCCAGCACCGCAGTGTGATTTTTTAAAAACACACTGTGGGTCTGGGATTCATGTCCATCGCTAACCGCAACGGCCAACATGAAATGAGGTCATAAGACAGGAAGCGCTCACAGCGCATGGCCAAAGGATCACAAGAGCGCAGACTCCTGTACAGCAACTAACAACGCTCAGGAAGCTGCGCCCATGCAAAAAGGTGTTGTTTTCGACACCTGTGCTGCTTTTCTTTAAAAAGACAAGTCACGCCTCCACTACTGTTAAACAGTATAATGGGCTAAATAGTCTACGTGTTGCATTCAGCTTGTGCAAGTAGACAAATTAATAGAGCAACCTTTTACTTGTGCAGCATTAATGCTGCAGAAGGAGTGGCTCTTGTTCTTTGTAACACCTGAGGGGGGGTTAAAGGTAACCTTTGAAATTGGTTCAACTAGGCTTCGGCCTACACTCTGCTCCTCTCCTCCTCCTGCTGACCCTGGGCTCTAACAACGCTAGTTTTTGCCCGGAAATGCTAGCTGCACAGAGAAAAACACCAGCCAATGTGTTAGTGGGGTTCAGCAACGCCAGCTGTTCCCCCGCTGTGTAGCCGGCATCGTGTCCAGCACAAGCCACGCTGGCACAACCGACCAAAAGCTGCCACCAGTGCAGGCTTCGGCCTACACTTTGCTCCTCTCCTCCTCCTCCTGCTGACCCTGGGCTCAAACACCGCTAGTTTTTGCCCGGAAATGCTAGCTGCACAGAGAAAAACACCAGCCAATGTGTTAGTGGGGTTCAGCACCGCCAGCTGTTCCCCTGCTGTGCAGCTTGCAACGTGACCTGCAAACGCCACGCAGGCACATGAACTGAAATTGAAGGGAGCCTGGCCCCCACCCCCAGGTGTTTCTATGTATAACAGCCACCTTGTACAGCAGTACTGCTGCATTTGTACAAGGTGGCTGATGTTTTCTCCTTGCCCACGTGGAACTCAACACGTACAAAATGTGTCTCTTTGAGACCATTCCACTGTCCCTGAGGTGTGACTTTCCTTTCTAATGATACGCAGCACCCCCCTTGGTAGCGCTTCCCGTCTTCTGACATCATTGGTTGGCTACTTGCGCCTGTTCGTCCGCCCTGCCTGAATAAAATGCTCCTCGTTGTCTTAATTATTTTGACTGCGAGGGTGTGATTGATGGGCACGAGCAGTGCATATCTTCGCCTGTCTTAACTCATCTCCTTCAGCCTTCTTCAGACTGTGCAGCCTCATGGCCGCGGCATGCGAGAAGGGATCAGCAGAGGCCGCCCAGTCTGAAGCAGGTGTAAGGACGTGTGTGAGCGGCCAAAATATTTACTGCTCAAGGCCACGAATCCCAGCACCGCAGTGTGGCTTTATGAAAAGACACTGTGGGTCTGGGATTTATGGCCATCGTTAACCGCACCGGCCAACATGAAATGATGTCATAAGATGGGCAGCGCTAACAGGGCATTGCCAAGGGATAACACAAGAGCGCAGACTCCTGTACAGCAAATAACAACGCTCAGGAAGCTGCTCCAAGCACCAAGGCGTTATTTTGGACACCTGTGCTGCGTCTCATCAAAAAACCAAGTCACGCATCCACTACAGTTTGACTGTAGAATGGGGTAAATTGTGTATGTCTTTCATTCAGCGTGTGCAAGTAGACAAATTAATAGAGCAACCTTTCACTTGTGCAGCATTAATACTGCACAAGGTGTGTCTCTTGTACTTTGTAACACCTGAGGGGGGGGTTAAAGGTTTCCTTTGAAATTGGTTCAACTAAGCTTCGGCCTACACTCTGCTCCTCTCCTCCTCCTCCTGCTTCAACACGGGCTCTAACATCGCTAGTTTTTGCCCGCAAGTGCTAGCTGCACAGAGAAAAACACACGCCATTGTGTTAGTGGGGTTCAGCAACGCCAGCTGTTCCCCCAGTGTGTAGCCGGCAAAGTGTCCTGCAAACGCAACGCAGACACAAAGCTGCCTCCAGTGCAGGCTTCGGCCTACACTCATCTCCCCCTGCTTACCCTTTGCTCCAACACCGCTAGTTGGGGCTCTAGGAAGACAATCTTTAATAGGCAAGGCAACGCATCCGGGTTCCAGCACCGCCAGCTGGTTCTCGGCAGTGTTCTTGTCACAGGTACTCCCTCGTGCCAAGCCTGGTTTCAGCACCGTCAGCTGTTTCCGGGTTGTGTCAACTTCACTGAGACGCCTATGCTTGCCCCGTCGTGGTGCGGTCGAGTTAGCCAACTCCAGGGTGCCTCCAGTTTAGGAGCTTCCTATGTGGGCTGCGTGAACTGGTAGTCAAGGCTGGTTCTGTAGTGCCAGTAGGCCCAGCTCCCCCTGTAGGACTGTTGGGGTTCGGTAACTGCGGCTGCCTCGCGGCCTAGCTGTTCTCTCCTCTCCTGTGGACCTTGGGGTCCACCACCTGGTTCCAGCACCGTCAGCTGGTTCCGGGCCGAGCCTTTGGCTTAGGTGCCTCCTCCTGGGTATCCGAGTTCCGCCAACGCCAGGCGGTCCTTGGTAGTGCTTTTAAGCGCGGGCACCTACAGCTTAGTAACCGGGTTCCAGCACCGTCAGCTGGTCCTCGGTCGTGCCATTGGCTCTTGCACACTGGGGCAACGCATCCGGGTTCCAGCACCGCCAGCTGGTTCTCGGCAGTGTTTTTGTCACAGGTACTCCCTCGTGCCAAGCCTGGTTTCAGCACCGTCAGCTGTTTCCGGGTTGTGTCAAGCTCACTGAGACACCTATGCTTGCCTCGTCGTGGTGCGGTCGGGTTAGCCAACTCCAGGGTGCCTCCAGTTTAGGAGCTTCCTATGTGGGCTGCGTGAACTGGTAGTCAAGGCTGGTTCTGTAGTGCCAGTAGGCCCAGCTCCCCCTGTAGGACTGTTGGGGTTCGGTAACTGCGGCTGCCTCGCGGCCTAGCTGTTCTCTCCTCTCCTGTGGACCTTGGGGTCCACCACCTGGTTCCAGCACCGTCAGCTGGTTCCGGGCCGAGCCTTTGGCTTAGGTGCCTCCTCCTGGGTATCCGAGTTCCGCCAACGCCAGGCGGTCCTTGGTAGTGCTTTTAAGCGCGGGCACCTACAGCTTAGTAACCGGGTTCCAGCACCGTCAGCTGGTCCTCGGTCGTGCCATTGGCTCTTGCACACTGGGGCAACGCATCCGGGTTCCAGCACCGCCAGCTGGTTCTCGGCAGTGTTTTTGTCACAGGTACTCCCTCGTGCCAAGCCTGGTTTCAGCACCGTCAGCTGTTTCCGGGTTGTGTCAAGCTCACTGAGACACCTATGCTTGCCTCGTCGTGGTGCGGTCGGGTTAGCCAACTCCAGGGTGCCTCCAGTTTAGGAGCTTCCTATGTGGGCTGCGTGAACTGGTAGTCAAGGCTGGTTCTGTAGTGCCAGTAGGCCCAGCTCCCCCTGTAGGACTGTTGGGGTTCGGTAACTGCGGCTGCCTCGCGGCCTAGCTGTTCTCTCCTCTCCTGTGGACCTTGGGGTCCACCACCTGGTTCCAGCACCGTCAGCTGGTTCCGGGCCGAGCCTTTGGCTTAGGTGCCTCCTCCTGGGTATCCGAGTTCCGCCAACGCCAGGCGGTCCTTGGTAGTGCTTTTAAGCGCGGGCACCTACAGCTTAGTAACCGGGTTCCAGCACCGTCAGCTGGTCCTCGGTCGTGCCATTGGCTCTTGCACACTGGGGCAACGCATCCGGGTTCCAGCACCGCCAGCTGGTTCTCGGCAGTGTTTTTGTCACAGGTACTCCCTCGTGCCAAGCCTGGTTTCAGCACCGTCAGCTGTTTCCGGGTTGTGTCAAGCTCACTGAGACACCTATGCTTGCCTCGTCGTGGTGCGGTCGGGTTAGCCAACTCCAGGGTGCCTCCAGTTTAGGAGCTTCCTATGTGGGCTGCGTGAACTGGTAGTCAAGGCTGGTTCTGTAGTGCCAGTAGGCCCAGCTCCCCCTGTAGGACTGTTGGGGTTCGGTAACTGCGGCTGCCTCGCGGCCTAGCTGTTCTCTCCTCTCCTGTGGACCTTGGGGTCCACCACCTGGTTCCAGCACCGTCAGCTGGTTCCGGGCCGAGCCTTTGGCTTAGGTGCCTCCTCCTGGGTATCCGAGTTCCGCCAACGCCAGGCGGTCCTTGGTAGTGCTTTTAAGCGCGGGCACCTACAGCTTAGTAACCGGGTTCCAGCACCGTCAGCTGGTCCTCGGTCGTGCCATTGGCTCTTGCACACTGGGGCAACGCATCCGGGTTCCAGCACCGCCAGCTGGTTCTCGGCAGTGTTTTTGTCACAGGTACTCCCTCGTGCCAAGCCTGGTTTCAGCACCGTCAGCTGTTTCCGGGTTGTGTCAAGCTCACTGAGACACCTATGCTTGCCTCGTCGTGGTGCGGTCGGGTTAGCCAACTCCAGGGTGCCTCCAGTTTAGGAGCTTCCTATGTGGGCTGCGTGAACTGGTAGTCAAGGCTGGTTCTGTAGTGCCAGTAGGCCCAGCTCCCCCTGTAGGACTGTTGGGGTTCGGTAACTGCGGCTGCCTCGCGGCCTAGCTGTTCTCTCCTCTCCTGTGGACCTTCGGGTCCACCACCTGGTTCCAGCACCGTCAGCTGGTTCTCGGCAGTGTCTTTTGCTCTTGTACCTTCTGCTCCCCATCCTGGTTCCAGTACCGTCAGCTGGTTCCGGGCAGAGCCTTTGGCTTAGGTGCCTCCTTCTGGGTATCCAAGTTCCACCAACGTCAGGTGGTCCTTGGTAGTGCTTTCAGGCACGGGTACCTCCTGCTTAGTAACCGGGTTCCAGTAACGTCAGCTGGTCCTCGGTAGTTCCATTGGCTCTTGGACCTTCGGCTACCCATCCGGGTTCCAGTACCGTCAGCTGGTTCTCGGCAGTGTCTTTTGCTCTTGTACCTTCTGCTCCCCATCCTGGTTCCAGTAACGTCAGCTGGTTCCGGGCAGAGCCTTTGGCTTAGGTGCCTCCTTCTGGGTATCCGAGTTCCGTCAACGTCAGGCGGTCCTTGGTAGTGCTTTTTAGCACGGGTACCTCCTGCTTAGTAACCGGGTTCCAGTAACGTCAGCTGGTCCTCGGTAGTTCCATAGGCTCTTGAACCTTCGGGTAGCCATCCGAGTTCCAGTTCCATCAGCTGGTTCTTGGCATTTTCTCAGCCTTCTTGTACCTTCTGCTACATTTCCAAGTTGAAGACCCTAACGTCGACGACCCGGAAGACCACCACGATGACGACGACACGGAAGACCACCCCGATGACGACGACGACGACGGCGGAGACGACGACGGCGGAGATGACGACACTGGAGACGACGACCCTGGAGACGACAACATGGAAGACCGAGAAGCAGAAGAACAAGAGGCTGCAGAACAAAGAGCAGAAGAACATTAAGCATAAGACTTAATATCAGAGCAAAAGATATTATCTAAATTATATGCAGAAGAAGACTAAGCAGTGTATGGGGGTGAGTCCGTTCCTCCTCGTGGTGCCCCTGGATAAAGCCTGATGCTGCAGGCCAAACTGAACGCGGACAAATGTAACTTTTGTGACTGGCAGAACGGAAGGTGTAATCTTCAAACTTTTATAGATAACAACTACGGGAATGCCTGTCACAAATGAGAATATGATGAAGAAGTAGAATAGGAAGAATAATAACAGTGGAATAAAAAGAATATGTAGAATAAGAAGAATAATAATAGTTGAATAAAATGAATATGAAGAATGTAATAAAAAAAAAAAAATAGGTAGAAGATGAAGAAGAAGATGAATAAGGTGAAGAAGTTGATGTCAAAGATGCTGATGATGATGAAGATGAAAGTGTGGGAAAAGAAAAAAAAAAAGAAAAAAAAGAAGGGGAAGGGCGTGGAATAGTGAAACATCAATATCTGACAAAATAAAAAAAAAATTTACATAGTCAATATCTTTGTCACTCCGAACGTCTTAAAAAAAAACAAAAAACATGCTATTCTATTTGATTGGGATAAACCTCTATGACTTTAATGTCTCCGCCACCTCCCCAAATACATCCGGCATTATTCTTAGTTGTTTTCCTTCATGTAGAATGAACCTACAAGGAAAGAAAGGGTTTATTTTAATTCCGATATTTTGGTCCCATTGACTTGCATTGGGATCGGGTATCGGTATCGGCGATATCCGATATTTTTTGAATATCGGCCGATCCAAACCGATACCGATACTTTCCGATATCGGAAGGTATCGCTCAACACTACTCACCACACATCCAGATAAGTTCCTTAGGGGGTCTACTTTCCAAAATGGTGTCACTTGTGGGGGGTTTCAATGTTTAGGCACATCAGTGGCTCTCCAAACGCAACATGGCGTCCCATCTCAATTCCTGTCAATTTTGCATTGAAAAGTCAAATAGCGCTCCTTCCCTTCCGAGCTCTCCCATGCGCCCAAACAGTGGTTTACTGCCACATATGGGGTATCAGCGTACTCAGGACGAATTGGACAACAACTTTTTGGGTCCAATTTCTCCTGTTACCCTTGGTAAAATAAAACAAATTGGAGCTGAAGTAAATTTTTTGTGTAAAAAAGTTAAATGTTCATTTTTATTTAAACATTCCAAAAATTCCTATTAAACACCTGAAGGGTTAATAAACTTCTTGAATGTGGTTTTGAGCACCTTGAGGGGTGCAGTTTTTAGAATGGTGTCACACTTGGGCATTTTCTATCATATAGACCCCTCAAAATGACTTCAAATGAGACGTGGTCCCTAAAAAAAAATGGTGTTGTAAAAATGAGAAATTGCTGGTCAACTTTTAACCCTTATAACTCCCTAACAAAAAAAAAAATTGTTTCCAAAATTATGCTGATGTAAAGGAGACATGTGGGAAATGTTACTTATTAAGTATTTTGTGTGACATATCTCTGTGATTTAATTGCATAAATATTCAAAGTTTGAAAATTGCGAAATTTTCAAAATTTTCGCCAAATTTCCGTTTTTTTCACAAATAAACGCAGGTACTATCAAAGAAATTTTACCACTATCATGAAGTACAATATGTCACGAGAAAACAATGTCAGAATCACCAGGATCCGTTGAAGCGTTTCGGAGTTATAACCTCATAAAGGGACAGTGGTCAGAATTGTAAAAATTGGCCTGGTCATTAACGTGCAAACCACCCTTGGGGGTAAAGGGGTTAATATACAATATTGCAGTCCTCATAGTATATGGCACTGTATACTTACAATTGCTCATTTTGCCTTTCTACCCAGCTAGTTCTTCTGTTTTACTGGTCTATGACATCACGTGATTAAAAGCAGACTAGCTGAATCCTTCTAAGTTCTGTGTAGTCTCATTTCCCTGCTTGAATCATCACTGCAAAATACCTGACAGGGGAAAGGAGGAAGCAGCTGGCTCAGGATGCCTCATGCAAGGAAAAAAGACATCCTGTTTCTACACAGAGCAGAGAAAAGAGAAGAATTAGCTGTGTAGAAATGCAAAATGAGCAATTCTAAGTACCCCCCGTGCCATGCGCCTGCGGGCCCTGCATTTGTGCCAGCCGCAGTACTAGTATGGCGCCGCCATTTTCCGGTCACCGCATGGCATCGCGCAGTGATCGGGTTCCGATGGCTGCTGTCCTTGACAGCAGACCATCTCTGCACATAGCCCTGGGGGGCTGCATCGCCCCCCTGCATCGGCGATCACTGTGATTGGCTGGTCAATTCTAACCAGCCAATCACAGCGACATGACAATAAAGATTAAAAAAAAAAAATAGCATGTGACAGGCTGTGATTGGTGCTGTGTGACGTCGCACCAATCACAGCTGTCACAGTAGGTGGGGTGGGATTGCCACATCACCTCACCTGATTAACCCATATGGCGCTGATTGGCTGAACAATAGCTTCTAGCCAATCAGCGCCAAAGGGGTTAAATTAAAATACCGATCACCGCCCAGCACGCCATCTTTCTCTCAGATTTGGCATGCAGAGCGGTTGTCCAAGCCCTTCTATCTGACCTGAGTGAAGGAATCCATTGGTGGCCAGTGTGATCAACCCGGCGATCTCCTGCCTCCTGTGCTGTGCTGATCTCCAGCTCCGTGCTCTGTGCTTGTGCTCTCTGCTGCCATCTGCCTGCTGTGTGAGGCCTGTGATCACAGCAGCAGCACCTCCCCCACCCCTTTCCCATCCCCCATCCCTGTTCCAGTACCCCCTCCCTCCCCCACCCTCCAATTGAATTTTTTGTGCACTTTTTTGCGCTTTTTTTCCTCTGCGTGGCGTCCCGCGCAGAGCATTCGTGCTCTTCCTGTGTCTGCAGCGCTCTGATCTGTATCGCTGCTGATCAGAGACTGCGCCACAGGACTTTTTTTTTTAGCTAGTTAACGTAGCGGACATTGCAGTCTAAGTGACGTCCGTTGTTTTTTTTTTTTTTTTTTTTTTTTAACAGTAGTTAGTACAGTGTAGTTTTAGACGTAACAAGTTAGCGTAGCCGGTGTCAGTGTTTGGTGATGTCCATCCATCCCTGTTCCAGTACCCCCCTCCCCCCTCCAATTAAATTTTTAGCGCACTTTTTTGCGTTTTTCCTGTGCGCAGCGTCCCATGCAGAGCATTCGTGCTCTTCCTGTGTCCGCAGCTCTTTGATCAGTATCGCTGCTGATCAGAGACTGCGCCACAGGACTTTTTCTTTTTTTTAGCTAGTTAGTGTAGCGAACTTCGCAGTCTAAGCGACGTCCAACTTTTATTTTATTTTAAATAATAATAGTAGTTAGTACGGTGTAGTTTTAGATGAAGATTAGCTGGTGTCACAGCGTTATTGACGACCGGTCTTTTTTTTTTTTAGAGAAAAAAAAATTGTACAGAGTAGTTTACTGGTAGCGTGTTAGTGTAGCCAGCGTCACAGCGTTAGTGAGGACCGATCATCTTTTAGAAAAAAAAAAATCGTACAGAGTAGTTTTATAGGAAGGAAGGTAGCGTCTTTTTTCCATAAAAAAATCTGCTATCGCCGGATAATCTCTAGTGCATTAGGGGAGCGTACGTCACACTGTTAGTGGCGTTCGTTTTTTCTTTTGTACAAAGAATAATTAGTTGCGTCGTCTAATTTTTAGCGAGTGCATTAGGGAAGCATCACACTGTTAGTGGCGTTCACCTTTCATTTGTAAAAAGAATAATTAGTTGCGTCGCCTAATTTTTAGCGCGTTCATTAGAGGAGCGTACATCACACTGTTAGTGGCGTTCGCCTTTTCTTTTGCAAAAAAAAGTTTTAGTTGTGTAGGGTTAATTTATACTTTTTATATACAAACTTTTTTTTTACATCTGATTTTTCTTTTCATCTTTTTTTCTTGTTTCTTCTACATTTTTTCTCACTACTTGTTATTTCTCTCTGATTGGTTATAATAAAGAGTACCCTATACACAAGCCCCACACATTACATGTGTAAAAGCACCACTTACACACACATCCCCAGGGTTTGGGAAAAAAAAAATGGCCCATTCGTCAACAAGGCGCTAGTCACCAGAGGAGGCTTACGCCATCCTTGCGTCCGACACGGATACAGCCAGTGAGGAAGATCCCACATTCCTCTATTCCTCCTCCTCCTCCTCATCCTCATCCTCCTCATCTGGTGAGGAAGGACCCCCAACAAGGTACCCTAGGACCCAGGCAACTCCTGCAGCAATCGATCCTGTATGGATTGCACCCCCTGAAAATTTTCAGCCCGTCATTTCGGGTTTCAGCAGCAGATTAGGAATCCAGTTTGACACGACTGGCCTCACTGAAATTGACTTCTTCAAATTCTTTTTCAGTGATGAAATAATAAATCTTATGGTGGCCCAGACAAACCTGTATGCCCAACAATTTTTCACCCAAAATCCCACGTCATCACACCCCAGATGGACCCCCGTAAATGCAGCAGAGATGATGACATTTTGGAGAATTGTGCTGCATATGGGCATAATCAAAAAGCAAAAGCTTCGGCAATACTGGAGTACTGATATTCTCTACAGTACACCAGTATTCCACAAGGCCATGAAAAGGACACGATTTGAAGGGATTCAAAAATGTTTGCATTTTAGTGATAATGCGCAGTGTCCTCCCCGAGACGATCCAAACTTTGATCGTCTATATAAAATTCGGCCAGTGGTTGAACAATTCAGCAGAAAATTTGCTGAGGCGTACACACCCCAGAGGGACATCACCATTGATGAATCTCTCGTTCACTTCAAAGGGAGGCTAAAATTCCGACAATACCTGCCCAGTAAGAGGTCCAGGTACGGAATTAAGCTGTACAAACTGTGCGAGAGTACCTCAGGGTACACCCACAGATTTAGGGTCTACGAGGGGAAGGACACCCAGATTAATTACCCTGAATGCCCCCCCATCCTGGGGGTGAGTGGGACAATTGTGTGGGAATTGCTGCACCCAGTGCTGGATAGGGGTTATCACCTCTACATTGACAACTTTTACACAAGCATCCCACTCTTCAAGGCCCTCTCTGCCAGAGGTACAGCTGCATGTGGCACTGTGCGAAAAAATCAGCGAGGCCTCTCTAAGCCGCTAATTGGGCAAATGCTGAGAAAAGGGGAAAGCAGAGCCCAATGCAGCAACAACATGCTGGTGGTCAAGTATAAGGACAAAAGGGATGTCCTTATCCTGACCACCATACACTGTGACAACAACACCCTTGTCACTGTTCGTGGGACCACAACACAAGTCCCAAAGCCAGATTGTATCCTGGATTACATCGGTAAATGGGGGGTGTGGATCTTTCAGATCAGGTCCTCCAACCATACAGTGCCATGCGAAAAGCTTACATATGGTACAAAAAATTGTCCGTGCACATTGTACAGATGGCACTGTACAATGCTTTTGTGCTGTTCCGATCTACAGGCAATACGGGGGGACCTTCCTTCAGTTTCAGGAGGTAGTCATCAAGGCCCTAATGTTTGGCACTCAGGGAGGTGAGGGCCCCAGTACTTCTGAATCTGATAGTGCCTGTATTGTCCCAAGTCAACATTTCCCAGGACAAGTTCCCCAAACAGCGAGGACAGGACGATCACAAAAGCGGTGCAAATTATATTCCAAGAGGGGAATCCGAAAGGACACAATTTACCATTGTGAAACCTGCCCTGAGAAACCTGGCCTTTGCATTAAGGATTGCTTCAAAGCATACCACATGTCCACAAATTAATAAAATTAGTTTATACCCTGTTGACACAACACACTTTTATTATCTGATGTACCCCGCACATCTTACACATACCGCCACATTATAAATTCATACACCAGTAAAACCAAAAGAATTATAAGCAATACTA
Organism: Ranitomeya imitator; assembly: GCF_032444005.1. Classification (NCBI taxonomy): domain Eukaryota; kingdom Metazoa; phylum Chordata; class Amphibia; order Anura; family Dendrobatidae; genus Ranitomeya; species Ranitomeya imitator. Next base: position 388,704,479 of record NC_091282.1, read on the forward strand.
TAAAACAATGCCTCTAGATAAATTCTTTCAGGGGTGTAGTTTCCAAAATGGGTCACTTGTGGAGGATTTCCACTGTTTAGGTACATCACGGGCTCTGCAAATGCAACATGATGCCTGCAGACCATTCCATCAAAGTCTGCAATCCAAAACTTCACTTATTCCATTCCGAGCCCCGACGTGTGCCCAAACGGTGTTTTTTCCCCACATATGGGGTATCGGCATATTCATGAAAAATTGCACATCTTTTTCTGTCTATTTTCTCCTATAACCCTTGGGAAAATAAAAAAATCGTAGCAAAAAGATAATTTTTGTGGAAAAAATGTGTTTGTTTTTTTTTCACGACTCAAGGTTATAATTTTTGGTGAGGCACTTTGAGGTTCACGGTGCTCACCACATATCTAAACAAATTCATTGGGAGGTCCAGTTTCCAAAATGGGGTAACTTGTGGGAGATTTCCACTGTTGAGGCACAACAGGGGCTCTGCAAATGCAACATGACGCCCGCAGACCATTCCATCAAAAGTCTGCAATCCAAAACATCACTTATTCCATTCCGAGCCCCGACGTGTGGTTTCCCCACATATGGGGTATCTGCGTACTCGCGAAAAGTTGCACAACATCTTTTTCTGTCTATTTTCTCCTATAACCCTTGGGAAAATAAAAAAATCGTAGCTGAAAGATCATTTTTGTGGAAAAAATGTGTTGTTTTTTTTCACGACTCAACGTTATAATTTTTGGTGAGGCACTTGGAGGCTCATGGTACTCACCACATAGCTAGATAAGTTCCTTCATTTTTTGAGAAAAAATGTGATTTTTTATTTTCACGCCTCTACGTTCTAAACTTCTGTGAAGCACCTGGGGGTTCTAAGTGCTCACCCCACATCTAGATAAGTTCCTTGAAGGATCTAGTTTCCAAAATTGGGTCACTTGTGGCGGTTTTCCACTGTTTAGGCACATCAGGGGCTCTCCAAATGCGACATGGCATTCAATCTCAATTCCAGCCGATTTTGGTGTGAAAAAGTCAAACGGCGCTCCTTCCCTTCTGAGCCCTGCTATGTGCCCAAACAGTGGTTTTCCCCCACATATGGGGTATCAGTGTATTCAGGAGAAATTGCACAACTTTAGTGGTCCATTTTCTCCTTATACCCTTGTGAAAATAAAAAAAAATTGTTGCTAAAAGATCATTATGTGAAAAAAAAGTTAAATGTTAATTTTTTTCCTTCCACATGCCGTTAATTCCTGTGAAGCACCTGAAGGGTTAATAAACTTTTTGAATGTGGTTTTGAGTACCTCGAGGAGTGTAGTTTTTAGAATGGTGTCACATTTGGGTATTTTAAATCATATAAGCCCCTCAAAGTGACTTCAAATGTGATGTGGTCCCTAAAAAAATGGTTTTGTAAAGTTTGTTGAAAATATGAGAAATTGCTGTTTAACATTTAACCCTTATAACTCCCTAGCAAAAAAAAAAATTAGTTCCAAAATTGTGCTGATGTAAAGTAGACATGTGGGAAATGTTATTTATTAACTTATTTGTGCGATATGAGTCTCTGATGCAAGGGTATAAAAATTAAAAGCTTGAAAATTGCAAAATTTTCAAAATTTTCACCAAATTTTCGTTTTTTTCACAAATAAACGCAAGTAATATCGAAGAAATTTTGCCACTATCATAAAATACAATATGTCACGAGAAAACAGTGTCAGAATCACCAGGATCCATTGAAGCGTTTCAGAGTTATTACCTCATAAAGTGACAATGGTCAGAATTGTAAAAATTGGCCCTGTGAAATAGGTGAAAACAGGCTTTGGGGTGAAGGGGTTAAGATTTGCAGACTTTGCAAGCAACAATAACAGATAAGGTAGGTTAATAATACAGTATCTCTAATATTAGTAATATCAATTTCAATATAAAAGTATGATGCATTTTGTATAAAAGAGAACTTATAAGTAGTGTTGAGCATTCCGATACCGCAAGTATCGGGTATCGGCCGATACTTGCGGTATCGGAATTCCGATACCGAGATCCGATATTTTTGTGATATCGGGTATCGGTATCGGAAGTGTAAAATAAAGAATTAAAATAAAAAATATTGTTATATTCACCTCTCCGGCGGCCCCTGGACATCAGCGGGAGGATCCGGCGTCCGGCACGGCTTCTTTCTTCAAAATGCGCGCCTTCAGGACCTGTGGAATGACGTCCCGGCTTCTGATTGGTCGCGTGCCGCCCATGTGACCGCCACGCGACCAATCAGAAGCCGCGACGTCATTCCTCAGGTCCTAGAAGGCGCTCATTCTAGGACTTTAGCTGAGGAATGACGTCGCGGCTTCTGATTGGTCGCGTGGCGGTCACATGGGCGGCACGCGACCAATCAGAAGCCGGGACGTCATTCCACAGGTCCTGAAGGCGCGCATTTTGAAGAAAGAAGCCGTGCCGGACGCCGGATCCTCCCGCTGATGTCCAGGGGCCGCCGGAGAGGTGAATATAACAATATTTTTTATTTTAATTCTTTATTTTACACTTTAATATGGATCCCAGGGCCTGAAGGAGAGTTTCCTCTCCTTCAGACCCTGGGATCCATGAGGATACATTCCGATACTTGATGTCCCATTGACTTGTATTGGTATCGGATATCGGTATCGGCGATATCCGATATTTTTCGGGTATCGGCCGATACTATCCGATACCGATACTTTCAAGTATCGGACGGTATCGCTCAACACTACTTATAAGAAAAGGGAATAAGTAAAACATGAATGGGAGACAGAGAAATAGTGGGAGGAAGGACAAGGAGCAGGAAAAGTCACAAAAACATGCAAGTAAAAAATCAGGTCAAGATACAAGCAAGGACATTTTTTTTCAGTTAGCACTGATGCACATGTAACCAGATTTTGTTTTGAAGATCTTATAAAAAAATCCTTATTGCGATTGTTTCAAGTTATTAAAAGATTAAAATTGCAAAGTACTTGTCATAACAAGAAGAGATGGATTTTTAATTCTTTACTGTAGAGATCGATGCCCAGGTTAGTGATCACTAGTGTTGAGCATTCCGATACCGCAAGTATCGGGTATCGGCCGATACTTGCGGTATCGGAATTCCGATACCGAGATCCGATACTTTTGTGGTATCGGGTATCGGTATCGGATCCATAGGGATGTGTAAAATAAAGAATTAAAATAAAAAATATTGATATATTCACCTGTCCGGCGGCCCCTGGACATCACGCTGGTAACCGGCAGGCTTCTTTGTTTAAAATGCGCGCGTTTAGGACCTGCGAATGACGTCCCGGCTTCTGATTGGTCGCGTGCCGCCCATGTGACCGCCACGCGACCAATCAGAAGCCGTGACATCATTCGCAGGTCCTAAATTCCTAGAATTAGGAGTTTAGTGAATGAGAATGACGTCGCGGCTTCTGATTGGTCGCGTGCCGCTCCAATTGTGACCGCCATGCGACCAATCAGAAGCCGCGACGTCATTCTCATTCACTAAACTCCTAATTCTAGGAATTTTGGACCTGCGAATGACGTCACGGCTTCTGATTGGTCGCGTGGCGGTCACATGGGCGGCACGCGACCAATCAGAAGCCGGGACGTCATTCGCAGGTCCTAAACGCGCGTATTTTAAACAAAGAAGCCTGCCGGTTACCAGCGTGATGTCCAGGGGCCGCCGGACAGGTGAATATATCAATATTTTTTATTTTAATTCTTTATTTTACACATTAATATGGATCCCAGGGCCTGAAGGAGAGTTTCCTCTCCTTCAGACCCTTGGAACCATCAGGATACCTTCCGATACTTGGTGTCCCATTGACTTGTATTGGTATCGGATATCGGTATCGGCGATATCCGATATTTTTCGGGTATCGGCCGATACTATCTGATACCGATACTTTCAAGTATCGGACGGTATCGCTCAACACTAGCGATCACTAAAGAGTCTCTGAGTGGCCAATCACATAGGTAATGCACATGCTCTGCTTACAGGCTCTATGACTTGGAGCCTGCTCGAGTTTCTTTGGAGCTAGACAGATCTCTGGGTCCAAACAACCTTAGTATTTCTGTTCTGTCAAGCTGCAGAGGCAAAGCTGCATTAGAGAGCGCTCATTTTAGGCCTGTGATGTGACCAGAAGATAGAGCGAACTGTCACTACTCAGGAGTGCACCCCACTAAGCAAAGGAGGAAATTGGGGGCCAGGAGCGGTGTGCCCCTGAAGAAAAGAAGATAAGAAAAAGCCTTTAGAATGGGCTATTTTTCCCCTTCCTGACAATGCAAATTTTGGGGTTTTATCATACATGAGCTGAACTATTCAAATCATGTTACCTCATTTTTTTGGATATATAGAGCTTTATTTAATTCCTATAGTAGGATTATTATTATTTATGCTTTTCATTCTGTTTTATTTTTGCTGTTATTATTTATTTATTTCACACACAGTGCACCCATAAGGTCTTTATAAACCATTGGGGGGTATTTTAACAAATAAGTACATTGTTTCTATAGATTGAAAGATATCTTAGTCATGTTACATAGTAAATTCAAACAAACTGAATAGTCGAGCTGATTGGGTCTCCTCGGATCTAGCAGCTCCTATTCCTTCCCTAAACTTTACGACCATATGGTCACTTGGTGCAGAGAAGGAAGTGCTGACATCTCTTCTTATCCCGTAGAATGTAAGTCCGCAAGGACAGGGTCCTCTCCCCTCTGTGCCAGTCTGTCATTGTAAATTAGTTTACTGTAAATGATATCTATAACTCTTTACATAACCCCTTTTCTCATGTACAGCACTATGGAATAAATGGTGCTATATAAATAAATAATAATAATAGTGTATCCACAGTGTTTGTTCAGCTTGTGTAAACATCAATCAAGAAAGTAACCATGTTTATCTTCTCTGTGAGGAGTCTGGCTGTGTCTGAGAGCTGGTGCCCCACCCTCACAGCTGTACTATCTCATAAAAGCTGCTTTACCACATTGATATTTTAGAAAGTCACTACAGAGTAAAGTGTGGACTACCCATACATATATAGTCTATTGGCTGTTCAGAAATAGCTAATAATCGTAAAATAGTAATCACAGTAAAATGGTAAGCAAGAAATCACTCATGAATTGATGAAATATAAATGTAGGATTTCCTTTGTTCTGTAAGGTGTGTTTGAATTGGAATTCTGTTAGTAACAAGTATATCTTAAATCTGTCTGATCAGAGTCACTTTGATTCTGATATCAGGGATTAATATCTATATTCAACGGTGATATGTTTTCTCTTGGTTAACAGCTAAAAAATTGCAATTCAGTTTTGGCAGTAGTTTTTTAACTCATTTTTACTAATTATTGATCTGGTTTCAATCAGTTATCTACTATATAATCATCTAATTCTGTCTGTCTGTAAACTAAATCCCGTGTCGCTGATTGGTCGCCACATAGTTCACTCACGTTTACTGAACAAGTTCTGTCAGTCACAGTGCCACGTAGTTCAGTCACAATTACTGAACAAGTTCTGTCAGTTCCAGTGCGACAGATAACTCACGTTTACTGAATAAGTTCTGTCAGTTACAGTGCCACGTAGTTCAGTCACGTTTACTGAACACGTTCTGTCAGTCACAGTGCGACATAGTTCACGCACGTTTCAGTCAATGTGGTGCACAAAAATATTTTGGGTTGATATTGTTAACAAATATATTATAGTATGTTAGGAGTTGAGTTCCCGCCGCTGCACAGGGGGGAATCTCAAAACATGTCTGCTGCGGTCTCCCATTCTGCATTGGCCGCAGTGGGGCCTGCTGAGTGGAGACGTCGGTCCCAGCATCTCACTGAATCTGATACTGTGCAAAGGGTTACTGCTGCCTCTCCAGGCTCTACTATTGTACACTGCACTGGTCTGCGATGAGCAGGCATTTCTGGGACTAAGTCCTGCTTTGCACACACTGAGCATGCTCAGGGTAAGATCTCTCAGTGGAGATCAAGGGTCACATGCTCAGGTACTGCAGCAACTTCCATTGGTCCTCCAGGAAGGTCCTGTACCTGATCAAGTTCTGTGGCAGCCTTCCATTGGTCCTTCTAGGAAGGTCCTGTAGGTGCTACAGCTATAAAAGGTTCTCATGACCGCACATCCATGCGCTAGTATCAAATATGTAAGAGCTCAGCGCCAGTGTGGTCGTGTGTGTGGTCAGGGACCCGGCTGAAATAAGCCCCTAGAATGCTGGCACCTCCGGCGAGGAGTTTTGTGTATGCAGTCAAGGACCCAGCTGAAATAAGCCCCTAGAATGCTGGCACCTCCGGCGAGGAGTTTATGTATGAATTCAGGGCTGGCTAGTAGCCATTAGAATTCCGGCTCCACCGGAGAGGAGCTGCGTGTTGGTTGGACTGCATGACCACTGTCAGCTCTACACAGTAGCGTGTCCCCTGTGAGCTAAACAGAGCACAGCATTCTCTTTACTACGGCCTCTGTGAATTAACAGAGTTCGTTTGTACTAATTTGCTTTGCCGCCTTGCTTAGCAGCAGGTTCTTTCCTGTACGGTGGATCCCGGGTTGCGAACGCACCTATCTCATTTAATAAATATATTCGGTGCGTTCCGCCAACTCTAACAGTATACTAGCGCCAGGATCTGGCTAAGTAATGGTGGATGAACAGCAATTGCAGGGGTACATCCAGCTGCTGGAGGGCCGGTTGGTGTCTCTTAAGCATGCAACTTCAGCGGTGGATGTTACCGCAATAGATGTTCAGGCTGCTAGCGTGGCTGCAGCAGCTTTACCCACTGCCACCTCTGTTCTGACTTTATCTCACCTCCCATTGCCTGAAAAATACTCTGGGGACAGTAAGTCCTGTAGGGGTTTCGTGAGTGTGGTATACACCTCGAGCTCCTGGCTGCACGTTTTCCCACAGAGCGGGCAAAGGTGGGATTCATAATCTCTCTCCTGTCGGACAGAGCTTTGGAGTGGGCTACACCATTGTAGGAGCGCAACAATCATGTGGTGCAGAGTGTTCCTCGGTTTCTGGACACTCTGAAACAGGTCTTTGTAGGACCTCAAGTCACCCATAATACAGCGCTCCAACTGCTGGCTTTGACTCAGGGTTCGACCATGGTCAGCCATTTTGCCGTCCACTTCCGGACATTAGCGTCTGAGTTGGAATGGCCAGATAAAACCCTCATTCCTGTATTTTGGAAAGGACTGGCAGACCATGTGAAGGACGCCTTGGCCACCAGGGAGATTCCCGCCACACTGGAGGAGCTCATTTCTATATCTACCCGCATCGACCTTCGTTTTCACGAGTGAAGGTTGGAGCGGACCCAGTGTAGGCAGAGGTTTCGGCTGGCTCCCACCTTCGCCAGACCTCTAGAATCTTCCGTTCAGGCGTCCGACTCCCATGAGGCCATGAAGGTTTCTCGAGTGGGACCTAAGTCTCGGACCGCTCAAGTACCTGTGGTTTGCAGAAATTGCCAACAAGAAGGACATTATGCCAATAAATGTCCACGGCGGTCAGGTAAACGACCGTGTCTAGTAACCATTGGAGGAGGTTCACTAGACACAGCGGCATTTTCCTCCAAGCTGTCCTTCAAAGGGACAATCATATTAGGCTCTTACTCTCTAACAGTCGAGCTTTGTGTGGATTCTGGAGCAGAGGGGAATTTCATGTCCTCGGCTTTTGCTCAGCGCCATGCAATACCTCTGGTGATGCTCGTCAAACCGGTGACTGTTAGAGTAGTGAATGGGTCGACACTTCCATCTCAGATCACACCAGACTGTCCCTTTCACATTATCCATGTCCACTTCCCACCAGGAGATTATTTCCCTTCTTGTCCTTCCCGAGGGAATGGATGAGATTCTGCTGGGAATACCCTGGCTCCGTTTTCACTCCCCACATATTGAGTGGACCTCTGGGAGGATATTGGGTTAGAGTGATTCATGTAAGGGCAGATGTGTGAGAGAGTGCATTCAGGTTTCCACCACCGAGATACCCACAGATCTTTCTTCCCTCCCCAAATGCTATTGGTCCTATGCAAACGTTTTTTCCAAAAAGGCTGCGGAGACCGTTCCGTCTCACCGCCCCTATGACTGTCCTATAGATCTCTTGCCTGGAGCAGAACCTCCTCGGGGACGGGTCTATCCCCTCTCTCTCCCAGAGATGGAGGCTATGTTCCAATACATCCAGGAAAATTTGGCAAGAGGGTTCATTAGGAAGTCAGTGTCACCTGCAGGGGCGGGGTTCTTCTTCGTGCAGAAGAAGAATGGAGAATTATGAACTTACATAGATTACAGGGGTCTTAACGCCATCACCATTAAGAATAAGTACCCGCTGCCTCTGATTTCTGAGCTCTTTGATAGGCTCCGGGGAGCAAGAGTATTTACCAAATTAGATCTGTGGGGTGCTTATAACCTGACTCGCATCCGTAAGGGGGACGAATGGAAGACGGCGTTTAATACCAGGGATGGGCACTATGAGTATCTGGTGGTGCCCTTCGGGCTCTGTAATGCCTCAGCCGTTTTCCAAGACTTTGTCAATGACATCTTCCGGGATATGCTCTCCACCTCGGTCGTAGTCTATCTGGATGATATTCTCATCTTCTCTCCAGATATTGACTCCCACCGGTGAGATGTTGGCAGTGTCTTTGACATCTTATGGGCCAATTCCCTCTATGCAAAGTTCGAGAAGTGTATGTTTGAGCAGGAGTCTTTACCTTTCCTGGGCTATATCATCTCCGCCCAGGGATTGGCTATGCATCCTGCCAAACTACAGGCTGTGATGGACTGGCAAGAACCCCATTCTCTTAAAGCGGTGCAGCGCTTTATGGGGTTCATTAATTATTACCGCCAGTTCATTCCCCACTTCTCAACTTTGGTAGCTCCCTTGGTAGCCCTCACCAGGAAGGGAGCAAATCCCAAACTGTGGTCTGAAGAGGTCTCCAGGGCCTTCTGTTCTATTAAGTCTCATTTTGCTAGCGCTCCCATCCTACATCGTCCCTATGTTGATAAGCCGTTTATAATGGAGGTGGACGCCTCATCCGTTGGTGCAGGAGTAGTCCTCTTCCAAAACAATGCTCAAGGTCGGAAGCATCCTTGCTTCTTCTTCTCTAAGACCTTCACACCAGTGGAGAGGAATTATTCCATCGGGGACAGGGAGTTGCTAGCAATGAAGTTGGCTTTCTTGGAGTGGAGACAGCTTTTGGAGGGGGCGCGTTCCCTTTCAAGTCTTCACGGACCACAAAAATTTGTTATATTTGCAAACAGCCCAGCAGCTAAATTCTTGCCAGGCCAGATGGTCCTTGTTCTTCTCCTGGTTCCACTTCACCCTCCATTATCTCGCTGGGGAGGGGAACAGTCGTGCTGATGCCCTCTCTCGCTCTGTTGTGTCATCTGAGGAGGAGGAAGGGGAGCCTCGGCTTATTGTCCCTTCTGAGAGCCTGAGAGCCGTAGCTCTGGTGTCGCTAGAGTCTGTGCCTCCGGGCAAGACTTTTGTACCCATTAATTTGCGACCAGAGGTTTTCTCTTGGGCTCATTCGTCCAGAGTGGGTGGACACTTTGGGACAAAGAGGACATCTGTGCTGCTGGTGAGGACGTACTGATGGCCACATATGGTCTGTGATGTCAGAGATTACATTCAGGTGTGTCTCCTGCGCCAAAATTAAGTCTCCTCGACAACGGCCAGCTGGGTTACTCTATCCCTTGCCGGTGGCAGACAGGCCCTGGGAGATGGTCGGGATGGACTTTGTGGTAGGTTTGCCCAAGTCTCGTGGCTGTACCATCATTTGGGTTATCACCGATAATTTTTCTAAAATGGTGCATTTGGTGCCGCTTCCACGGTTACCTTCTGCACAGGCCTTGGCAGCGTTGTTCATGAAACACATCTTCCGCCTACACGGTATGCCGGACAAAATTGTCAGTGACCAGGGTCCCCAGTTTGCGTCTCGGTTCTGGAGGGAACTTTGTCATCTTCTCAGCATTGAATTAAATCTCTTTTCCGCATATCATCCTGAGACGAATGGGTTGGTAGAAAGGACCAACCAGACCTTGGTCACATATCTGCAACATTTTGTCTCAACCAGGCAGGATGACTGGACATCCTTGCTACCATGGGCGGAGTTTGCGTTGAACAATGCCGTAGCCGACTCCATCGGACAGACCCCATTTCTCCTAAACTATGGTCAGCATCCACGGGTACCTGTGCCTATGCCCGTGTCTTCCGCCATCTCCAGGGTGGCAGATTGGGCTGTGGAAGCACGGGATATTTGGGACCACACTCAGGATGCCATTTTGGCCTCTAAGGAGAGAATGAGGTCCTCCGCCAATGCACATCGGCGCCCCGCTCCGACCTTTGCTCCTGGCGACTTGGTGTGGCTTTCCGCCCGTAACATCAGGCTGCGAGTTGAGTCCACTAAGTTTACACCTCGCTACTTGGGTCTTTTCAAGGTCCTCGAACAGGTTAACCTTGTGGTCTATCGTTTAGCCCTTCCGCCTGGGTATCACCGACACCTTTCATGTGTCCCTCTTGAAACCCGTATACATGTCCCGGTTTTCTGAGTCATCTGCTGGGACATCGGGTTCGTCTACGGATGATTACGAGGTGAACGCTATTTTGGGGTGCAAGGTGGTATGTGGCAAAAAAAATTTTTGGGTGGACCGGAAGGGTTATGCTTGACAAAGACCCATGTGGGTTGAAACGTTGCACTTTGGCAAATAAAGGAATCCATTTTTGAACACTTTCACCTGGATTGGATGCTGTCCTTCATTGTTTACTAGGAAAGGTTATGGTCCTGAGTAGGGTTGAGCGAAACGGGTCGGCAATTTTCAGAAGTCGCCGACTTTTGGCAAAGTCGGGTTTCATGAAACCCGACCCCTGTGTGGGGTCGGCCATAAAGTCGGCGATCTTCTGAATCTGGAATCGGAATTCCGATACCAATTCCCGATATGTTTAAGATATCGGGAATTGGTATCAGAATTCAGATTTAAGTGTAAAATAAAGAATTAAAATAAAAAATATTGCCATACTTACCCTCTGGCGCACCCTGGTACTAACCGGGAACCTTCCTTCCTTAGAATCAGCCTTCCAGGACCTTGCGGTGATGTCGCGGTGACGTCGCGGCTTGTGATTGGTCACGCGGCCGCCCATGTGACCGCTCGCGCGACCAATCACAAGCCGCGACGTCACCGCGACGTCACCGAAGGTCCTGGAAGGGCTGATTCTTAGGAAGGAAGGCTGCCGGAAAGAAGCAGGGCGCGTCCGAGGGTGAGTATAGGCCTTCGGTGACGTCGCGGCTTGTGATTGGTCGCGCGAGCGGTCACATGGGCGGCCGCGCGACCAATTACAAGCCGCGACGTCACCGCGACGTCACCGCAAGGTCCTGGAAGGCTGATTCTAAGGAAGGAAGGTTCCCGGTTAGTACCAGGGCGCGTCAGAGGGTAAGTATGGCAATATTTTTCATTTTAATTCTTTATTTTACACTTAAATATGGATCCCAAGGCCTGAAGGAGAGTTTCCGCTCCTTCAGACCCTGGGAACCATTGGAAACCCAATGCACTGCATTGGGTTTCGAGTTTCGGCCGACCCCGACCCCGACTTTTTTATAGGATCGGCCGATTTCACTCGACCCGACCCTATAAAAGTAAAGGTTGCTCAACCCTAGTCCTGAGGACAGGTCCTGGGAGCCTGCTGAACACATTTGGGCTCCACAGCTCATTGCTGCCTTCGAGCGTAGCGAGGTCCAAGGAGGGAGGGGCCTAGGGGGGGTAATGTTAGGGGTCGAGTTCCTGCCTCTGCACAGTGGGAATCTCGGGCCATCTCCGCTGTTGTTTCCCATCCTTCTCCTGCCGCAGTGGAGCCTGCTCAGCGGAGATGTCGGTCCCAGCATCTCGCTCAGTCTGACTCTGTGCAAAGGGTTACTGCTGCTTTTCCAGCTTCTGCCATTGAAGCCAGTGTTGGGCAGCGGCAAGCAGATGCTTTGGGACTAAGTCCTGCTTTTCCCCTTCTGAGCATGCCCAGGGTAAGATCTCTCATTGGAGATCGAGGGTCACATGCTTAGATACTGCAGCAAGACCCATTGGTTCTCCAGGAAGGTCCTGTAGTTCCTCAGGCTCTGTGGCAGCCTCTCATTGGTCCTTCTAGGAAGGTCCTGTACGTGCTGCAGCTATATAAGGTTCGCATGGCTGCACGGCCATGCGCTAGTATCTATGCATGACATGAGTTTTGCGCCAGTGTGGTCACGCTTGTGTGTATTCAGGGACCCGGCTGAAATAAGCCACTAGAATACTGGCACCTCCGGTGAGGAGATTGTGTGTTTCGTTTCAGGGCGGGTGGACACCGCGTGTATCTCGCTCCTGTGGGCAGGTTCCACTGCGCTTGTGGCCCATACCTCTAAGGCCTGTTATTTGGATGCAATGTTCACTTAATCTGGGGGCTCTACCAAGTATACTGCTATAATTAGCACACTGATGAAGGTCCAGTATCGACCGAAACGTTTGTGATTACTGTATGTAAATAAACCCCCCATTTTGCATCACAACACTTTGGAGTGTGCTAGTCACTTGCATTGTATATATCGTTTCAGGGCCCCGGCTGAAATAAGCCACTAGAATACCGGCCCCTCCGGTGAGGAGATTGTATGTTTGCCTCCTGGACTGCGTGACCACAAGCTGCTATATGCTCAGCAGTTACTGTGTATTCCTGTGGAGTTTAACAGGACACAGTCCTTTCTTTATAGCGACTCTGTGAAGCAACAGAGTTCGCTTCTACCGCCATATTGTGCCGCTGTTTGCCAGCAGCAGGTTCTTTTCCTGCATGGTGGACCCCGGGCTGCGAACGCACCAAATAACATCTATTTAATAATAGTATAATAACATATATTTACTCGGTGCGTTCCTCCAGCCCTAACAACATGCTAATTCTTTTAAACCGCAGCGTTTCTGCAGCGGATTTTCTGCAAAGTGTGCACAGCATTTTTTTTTCTCATTGATTTACATTGTACTGTAAATCAATTGCGGATCTGCAGCGTTTCTGCAATGCAAAAAATGCTGCGGATCCGCAGATAATCCGCAACGTGTGCACATACCCTTAGAGGGGACTGGAACTTGAAGAGGGAGATAGACACATACAGGGGAGATTGGAGATGGACATACAGAGACACAGAAGCTAATGGACATCTACCATAAGGCTGGAGTCACACTCAGCGTAAGACAATACGGTCCATATATTACGGCCGCAATACGCTGAAAAGTCCCCAAAAAAGTGGTCCGTAGCTCCTCCGTAGGCAGGGTGTGTCAGCGTATTTTGCGCATGGCATCCTCCGTATGTAATCCGTATGACATCCGTACTGCGTGTTTTTCTCGCAGGCTTGCAAAACCAACATATGGCTATACAAGGGATCCATGTGTTAAAAAAAAAAAACATATATACTGTCTATATATATATATATATATATGTCAGTAGACACATATATGTATATATATTATTACTTCATACAGCGCTAGATAGCTTTAAAGCCGGTAATTCAATTACCGGCTATGCTATCTCCTTCCTAAACCCGACATGATATGAGACATGGTTTACATACAGTAAACCATCTTATATCCCCATTTTTTTTGCATATTCCACGCTACTAATGTTAGTAGTGTGTATATGTAAAATTTGGCCGTTCTAGCTATTAAATTAAAGGGTTAAATGGCAGAAAAAATTGGCGTGGGCTCCCGCGCCATTTTCTCCGCCAGAGTAGTAAAGCCAGTGACTGAGGGCAGATATTAATAGCCTGGAGATGGTCCACGGTTATTGGCCCCCCCTGGCTAGAAACATCTGCCCCCAGCCACCCCAGAAAAGGCACATCTGGAAGATGCGCCTATTCTGGCACTTGGCCACTCTCTTCCCATTCCCGTGTAGCGGTGGGATATGGGGTAATGAAGGGTTAATGTCACCTTGCTATTGTAAGGTGACATTAAGCCAAATTAATAATGGAGAGGCGTCAATTATGACACCTATCCATTATTAATCCAATACTAGTAAAGGGTTAAAAAATACACAAACACATTATTAAAAAGTATTTTAATGAAAAAATCACAAAGGTTGTTGTAATATTAGAATAGAATAGAATAGGCGCATCTTCCAGAGAATAATTGGGACGTTTGTTAGGCGAGTATTTTCTGCACTCATACGTCCGTAAAACTCGCTAGTGTGACTCCAGCCTAATAATGTAATGTATGAATAATGCTTGTTTTAATGGACATGTATTTATTTTACTATATTGTTTAATCTGATCATTTATTATGTTACTTCCTTTTAGTTTACTCAATTATTGTGTGATCATTTCTTATTTATCACAATCCTAAGAATCCATTACAAAACAAGCATTTGGAAATCTGTATTGCTTCCTGAAAGTTTAACCTTTAAGGTTTTAATACAGTACCAAGATAGAACTTTTTTTCATTTTTAGGTTTCATGTAGGGGAAAATGGGAATAAATAGGGGATATTCATCTTTTTCATTCTGTAGTTTATGATAATTAGATGGATAAGATAAAATGATGTAAGAAAATATACTCATTAGTCTTCTAACTATATCTGTATTAAATAGGTGCACTTAGTCGCACCTATAGCTCTGGCAAAAATTAAGAAATTAAATTAAGAGACCACTGCAAAATGTTCAATTTGTCTGATTTTTCTCTCTATAGGTTTACTTTTAGGTAAAATGTAAATTATTTGTTAATTCTATAAACTTCTGACAACATGTCTCCGAATTTCCAAGCAATAAATATTGTTTCAGACCTCAAATAATGCAAAGAAAACAAGTTCATAATCAATTAGAAACAACAATACTAATGTTTTAACTCAGGAAGAGTTCAGAAATCAATGTTTTGTGGAATAACCATGATTTTTAATTACAGCTTTCATGCGTCTTGGCATGCTTTCCACCAGTCTTTCACACTGCTCCTGGCACAAAAAGCAGTTCTTCTTTGTTTGATGGCTTGTGACTGTTCATCATCCTCTTGATTACATTCCAGAGGTTTTCAATGGGGTTCAGGTCTGGAGATTGGGCTGCCCATGACAAGGTTTTGAAGTGGTTGTCTCTTAAGTTTTGCCAGAGCTGTACAGTCATGGCTAAAAAGTTGGCACCTTTGAAATGGTTTCATAAAATGAAGTAGTTCTCCCAGAAAATCATTGAAATTACACATGTTTTGTTATACACATGTTAATTTCCTTTATGTGTATTGGAACAACACAAAAAAACCAAGAGATAAAAGGCAATTGGACATAATTTCATACAAAACCCCCAAAATGGGCCAGACAAAATTGTTGGCACCATTGCAAAATTGTGGGAAAGCAAATTTGTTTCAAGCATGTGATGCTCAATCAAAATCTCCAGTGGCAAGTAACAGGTGTGAGCAATATGAAAATCATATTCGAAACCAGAAAAAAAGGGACAATTTGACTCAATCTTCTTATTGTGTGTCTGCATGCGCCACACTAAGCATGGAGAACAGAAAGAGTAGAAGAGAACTGTCTGAGAACTTGAGAACCAAAATTGTTGAACAATATCAACAATCTTAAGCTTACAAGTCCATCTCCAGAGATCTTGATGTTCCTTTGTCTATGATGCTCAATTTAACTAAGAAGTTTACAACCCGTGGCACTGTAGCTAGTCTCCCTGGACCTGGAAGGCAGAGAAAAATTGATAAAAGGTTGCAATGCATGGTAATACGGATGACAGATAAGCAACCCCAATCAAGTTCTAATGAAATTCAAGGTTCTGGGTTTATCAGTGTCAGCGTAAACTATTTGTTGACATTTGAATTAAATGAAACGCCGTAGCAGGAGATCCAGGAGGACCCCGATGCTGAGACATAAAAAAGCTGAACTGCAGTTTGCCAAAATCTATGTGAGTAAGCCAAAAACTTTCAGAGAAAGCATCTTGTGGTTGAGAAGAGATCAAGATAGACCTTTTTTGCTAAAGCACATCATTCTACTATTTACCAAAAACGGAATGAGGCCTACAAAGAAAAGAACACAGTGTGTTCAAAGATGTTTTGGAGTTATTTGCTGCCTCTGGCATAAGTTCCCTTGACTGTGTGCAAGGAATCATGAAATTGAAGATTACCAAAGGATTTTGGGTCGCAATGTGGTGCACAGTGTCAGAAAGCTTGGTTTGTGCCCTAGGTCCTTGGGTCCTCCAGCAGGACAATGACCCCAAACATAATTCAAGAAGCACCCAGAAATGGATGGAAATTAATCCCTGGAGAGTTCTGAAGTGACCAGCTCTGAATTGTAATCTAAATACCATTGAACATCTGTGGAGAGATCTTTAAATTGCTGTTGAGAGAAGGCACCCTCTAAAATATGAGAGACATTGAGCAGTTTGTAAGAGAAGAGTGGTCCAAAATTCCTGTTGAGAGGTGTAAGAAGCTTGTTGATGGTTATAGGAAGCGATTGATTGCAGTTATTTATTCCAAAGAGTGTGCAACCAAATATTAAGTTGGAGTGTCAACAATTTTGACCTGCACATTTTGGGGGGATTTAGTGTGAAATGATGTCCAATTTGCCTTTTTTTCTCTGTTTCTTTTGTGTTGTTACAATACACTAAAAGGAAATGCACATGTTTATAACAAAACATGTGTAATTGCAATAATTTAATGGATTTTCTGGAACAATTGCAAAGGTTCCAACACTTTAGGTAATTACCGTACATCATTTCTATAATTACAGAGAACAAAGGTCTCCCATTTTCTAGAGTCTACTGCCTTTTTGTGGAAGCAAGATTTGTGCGTATCTAATATGACATAAATGCTGCGATATGCATGCTTTAATAAGTGTGTTTATGATATCCATGTAAAGTTCATCCATATAACAAATATAGTCAGAGAAAATAGTTCCAGATGGTAAAGGTTGGTGGGGGTAGAAATATACCACAAAAAAATTCACAAAGTTATTTTTCATTTTTTTATTATTTTTACTATTTATTTTCGTATTTATTGTATTTTTTACTCCAGCAATCACACAGGTTTGCTAAGAGAACACATTATAGCAAGCTCCTCTTCCCATCTGACTGTTGAAAACCCATAACTTCTTCAAGCAATCAAAAGTTTCCATGACAACAGTAAAATTCAGGATGTTACCTTCTTATTGTAGAACACAGTGCTCACTTTATGTACTGCCTGTTTTATGTGACAGGAACCGATAGTGAGATGAAATTATCATTTCTTCAAGCATTGTAATGAATAGCCTTAATAATAGCATGCAAGTGCATGTATTTCTGCTCGTTTTCTGTGGGCGGTCCTCATACTTGATACTGAGTAAAGAGATTAGAACTAGAGATGAGCCGTGTTCGAGTCGAACTGTTCGCCAATTTCAAATTCGAGCTGTTTTGGGCGGTGTTTGAGTCATTCGTCAAACCCGAACAATTTGCTTAAAATTCGGCTGTTCGAGTTTCTGTTCGATAACTGTTCGTTCACCAAAAGCCTATCTTGATTTGCACATGAAAACTGTTTATCATTGTTAATAGCCTGTTTAAGTGTATAGTGGGCGGGAGGCGGGGGATAGACCTGTGCTGAAATAACGCCGATCTCCATTTTTTTTTTCTTTCCCGCATTTACAGTGGGGCGGTGCAGTCTCTCAGCCTATCAGCAGTGCACACACACAGCAATGTGCATGTGATGCACACAAGCAAGGGCATGTGTAATTTGCTGTGTATGTTACATGTCCTCCTTGCTTTATAAGAACCAGCCATTTGCCCCGTCGCCACCATTTCCTCACTGCTGCAGCTTAGTGTTAGACGGCACCGCTGCTGCTGTGGGTGCTATACAGACTAAGAGTGTTTTTTTGGAGCGAATTGTCAGAGAGATAGGTTTATGGAGTCGGGAGGAGTCGTGACTAGTTGTAATATCAGCTCTTTTCAGGGTAGGTTACAGCAGTTCATAGCACTGTTTGCCAGGCAGGTCTGTGCCAGTGCTGTGCAAGTGTTTGCCACAGCATTTGGTGTAATCTAGCTCAACCAATCCTTTTGGGCTAGTAGCATTGTCTGATAGTCATCTGAGCAGCCCGCCTGTGAAGCTAGCTACACCGCCTGTGTATCTCAATTTTTACTGCTTCTAACCCAGTTAATAGTTTTGGGCCTAGGAACAGTGTCTGCACGTCAGCAGAGTAGCCCGCCTGTGAAACTAACTACACCGCCTGTGTATCTCTATTTTCACTGCATCTAATCCAGTTAATAGATTAGGGCCTTTGAGCAGTGTCTGCACGTCAGCAGAGTAGCCCGCCTGAGAAACTAACCACACCGCCTGTGTATCTCAATTTTCACTGCATCTAATCCAGTTAATAATTTAGGGCCTAGGAGCAGTGTCTGCACGTCAGCAGAGTAGCCCGCCTGTGAAACAAACTATACCGCCTGTTTATCTCAATTTTCACTGCATCTAATCCAGTTATTAGTTTTGGGCCTAGTACCACAGTTTGGCCACTCAGTTATGCTCAGTTTTCATCCATCGGTTGTTGTGCCAACAACTACAGATACAGAGTTGCCAATTAATTAAGCACTAAAATGAGTGGCAAAAGGCCATCTGCTGGTGGAAAGGGGAATAGGTGTGTTGGAAAGGGAAAAAAAAAAGGTTGTGTCCGTGGGGTAGTTGGTAAAGCAACAGTAACATCTGCAGAAGAATGACCATCTTCCAGCCAAAGTAAGATGTCTACTTCTTTTTGTGGACAATCTGATATGATCCCTTTCTTACGACCATCGCTACAAGCATCGCCAAAAATTCCAGATGAGGCACAAAAACAGCAGGTGCTTGAACGGATATCAAGTGCTCGTTCAAGTGGGCTCTCCTCCATGTCAACTTCAACATCACAACTACTCCAGTCCTGAGAGTTGTCACCCCAATCGCACTTGCTTCCTCACAGCTCCCAAGTCTCCAGCTGCCCGTCTGAGCATGGGGTAACACACATGGTTGAGTCTGTAGAGCTGTTTACGCATACTATAGCCTGGGAATCAGAGGTCTGCTCCAGAGCTTCTGTGAATCCAGATGAGGAAATGATCTGCACTGATACCCAGAATCTTTGTGAGTCGGATCCAGGCCCAAATGAAGAAGGTTCTGAGCATAATGTAGACCTTCGTTCCCAAACTGTAACTCCTGTTGGTGGAGACAATGAGGAAGATGATGAGACTGGAATACCTGTTTGGAACGAAAACTTGACTTTTCAGTCAGGGCAGGAAGAGGTTGGTTCTGAGGGCAACGGGTGTGAGAACACACAGGATGATGATGACGAGGTTGTAGACCCCACTTACTCTCAACCCCCAGTCTGCCAGTCCATGAGGACAGCAGAGGAGGTGGAGGAGGATGCTAGAGACGAGTCTGACGATGAGGTGACGGTGCGCCTTCCTGGACAGAGACGGAGTACTGGAAGCACGTCAACAACTGCATCCTCAACCCCAACTGTGCCTCAGACCAGAAGTCGTGGTGGCTCTTCAGGTTGCACGGGCTCTAAGCCTTGCATAGCCAACTCATGTTGTCTGTAAGATTTTTTTTTATTAAGTCCCCTTGCTGAGTTTTAAATGACGTTGCCATCGTCAATTCCAGGTGGGTGGGGTCGTCTGCAGAGTTGTTTCCTCGTACTATGGCCTGGGATTCAGAGGTCTGCTCCAAAGCTTCAGTGTCTGCTAGTCAGCAGAGTAGCCCAGCCACCCACCACCTGTGTACCTAAGTACTATTTTTAACAGCATCTGGCCCAGGAAATCCTTTTGGGCCTAGTAGAATTTGATGCTACTCAGCAGCGTACCCCCCCATGAAGCAAGCTACACCGCCTGTTTACCGAAGTACTACTTTGTAACGGCATCTAGCCCAGTAATTCCTTTAGGGCCTAGTAGAATTTGGTGCTACTCAGCAGCGTACTTCACCCATGAAGCAAGCTACACCGCCTGTTGATCTAATTACTAATTTTTAACTGCATCTGTTATGATCAGGTGACCTTGGAGCAGCATGAAAACTTTCACTGGAGTAGGTGGTAACTATACTGACCGCAAACCCTGATCTTAACACCACAGCTAGAAGTAGCTGTGGGGTGTGCCTAACAAATCCTAGACACCTCGACACAGCCGGAGGACTAAATACCCCTATAGATGGAAATAGGAATACTACCTTGCCTCAGAGCAGAACCCCAAAGGATAGGCAGCCCCCCACAAATATTGACTGTGAGTAGTAGAGGAAAAGACACACGCAGGCAGGAAACAGGATTTAGCAAATGAGGCACACACTAGCTAAATAGGAAAGGATATGACAGGATACTAAGCGGTCAGTATTAAAAATCCTTCCAAAAATATCCACAGCAGAAAATACAAAAACTCCACCATCTAACTAAAGATGTGGAGCGTATATCTGCAACTCCAGAGAATCCAACAAGACTGAGAAAACACTGACACAGTCTAAGCTGGACAAGAGAAAAACAAATGAATAGCACAGAATATAAGCACACTGCATGTGTGCCACAGAAAAAGAAACAGACACTTATCTTTGCTGAATTGGCTGCTAAGCAGGAGAAGCCAGAAAGTGATCCAACACTTCACAAGAAACATTGACAACTAGCAAGGACAAATGAATCCTGCACACCTAAGTATCCCAGTCAGAACTGCAATCAGCAGATACACCTGGCCAGGACTGCGACTCAGAGACAACTGCATTCCCACCTACAACCACTGGAGGGAACCCAAAAGCAGAATTCACAACATGCATCTAGCCCAGGAAATCGTTTTTTACCTAATAGCATTTTGTGCTACTCAGCACAGTACCCCACCCATGAAGCAAGCTACACCGCCTGTTTACCTAAGTACTATTTTTTAACGGCATCTAGCCCAGGAAATCATTTTGGGCCTAGTAGAATTTGATGCAACTCAGCAGCGTACCCCACCCATGAAGCAAGCTACACCACCTGTTTACCTAAGTACTATTTTTTAACCGCATTTGGCCCAGGAAATCCTTTTGGGCCTAGTAGCAATTTCTGCTTCTCAGCAGAGTACCCCACCCATGAAGCAAGCTACACTGCCTTCTTTCTTTCTCAATCTAACCCCTCAGCTCTGGGGTGTCCACTCTCCCTCCAGCTCTCTCATTCTCACAGGTGGACTACCGCGTGTTTTCACACTGTGGCGAATCTTTTGGGCCCAGGCATAAGTCGTCGAGGTAATGGATAATATGTTCAGCCTTACAAACGTCCATGACAACACATTCGTGGAAGCAACTAAACGCCTCAAATAGTGAGCAAGATATGGAGCACCCCATGAGCAAGCAGCAATCTAGTAGTATGCTCCTTCACAGAAGCAGCCCAATGGGAGGACACTATTCGGAGGCACAGGTAGTAACCGGAGCACCCCCACAATGTCTGTTTTGGCCATTAGGGTGCCCCTTACCAACTTCTTGACCCGCCTGATTGCCTCGTCAAAGGAGGTACAGTTCAAAGTACTGTACTTGGTTCCGCATCAATGTTGTCGTTTACTGACCTACCCCTTGGTTATGACAAATGGTGGATTAGCCTGAACCCCCAATGGGAGTACCACTACGTCTTCTAAGGAAAGTGTTCTGAATGGACCCGCCGCCATTCTACCTAAAGATATTTCTTTTTTTATTTTTTTTGTCAAGACATCTGGGTGTTGGTAGAGTGAGTTTACATTTTTATTCCTGCCTTTCTTGATTTTAGAAGGGCATGACATGCCTATATCTATATTTCCTCCTCCTTTTACTCCTCCACCTCTTTTCTTTTCGCATGACTATATGTAGTTGTGACTTTTCCATGTGTTTGTTGTGTCTTCTGAGCAGTTTGTCAGCTTTTGGACACCTTTTAAGGTGTTTTGTATGTGTTTTCCATGTGTTTGTATGTGTTTGTGTTTGCCTGCCATTGGTTTCAATGGGGTTCGACGGTGTTCGTCGAACGTTCGTCGAACATTTTGTCGAACACGTCCCTGTTCAACAAACCGAACCGAACCCGAACACTAGGGAGGTGGCTCAACACTAATTAGAACATCAACAAAACGCATAAATCTATTAGTATTAGTGGTGGGCAAACATGCTCGGATGTTATCCGATTATCTTGGGCATGCTCGAGCAATATGTTAGAGTTCCTGCAGCTGCATGATTCACAGCTGTTACACTGCCGCAACACATGTGGGGATTGTTTGTTTGTTAGGCAAACACTGCATGTGTTGTGGCTGTCTAACAGCCTCAAGACATGCAGTGGCAGGGTCTCGAACATATTACATCCTCACATGTGTTGCAGCTATCCATCAGCCTTGAATCATGCAGCCGCTGTGGACTCAAATATAATATACGAGTATGTCAAAGAAACTTGGATAACACCCGAACATGTTTAGATAACACGTTATCAGAGCACATTCGCTCATCGCTACTACAGACCCCAAGATATGAATGTCCTGACGTGCGTTTCTCCTGGGCTTTGACAAGGGAGCATTAAGGGAATGTGGTAGTAAAGCATTTAAGGTGTTCTAGACCAATCAAATGGAAACATATAATGGCTCGTTAAGCCAGCTGTTATCCAATGTCTAATGCATGGCCATGCAAGGAAAGGAAGTCACCACCACATACCCTCCTGATGGCACATCTTCTTGGAGCGCACTGTTCGGAGGGGAGGTGATGTTAACTGAACTCCACCATGGAATGCAAGTAAGTAAAGGAGTGTGTCACCGGACTGGAAGTGTACAAGCGTGTCAATGTGGAAAACACAAAGGGATAATGTGAGACATGTAGCGTGTCAGCATGGAACGCAAAGGCAAAAAAGTGAAGGGAATAGAAGGAAAAAGTAAAATTGAGTGGGAAGAAAGGAGAAAATAATTGAATCGGAAAATAATAATAATTAGATAGAAACATATAAAGGAGGGGAAACAGTAAGAGTGTAAATGTGAAATGAGAATTGTATAATGTATGATGTGGATGAAAAATGCGAGCAAAGGATATGTATAATGGAATTACGTAGCAAGATGTAGAGGAAAGCAAGTGAAGAAAATTCATAGGACACTTATAAGTACAAATCACTATGCACATTCAAGCATATCATGTCAAGTTGCCTCAGATGCAAATGGAAGAACCGTTAAAGGATCTGGGAATGTTTAGCTTGCAAAAAAGAAGGCTAAGAGAAGACTTAATAGATGTCTGCAAATATCTGAAGGGATGTCACAGTATAGAGGGATCATCCTTATTCTCATTTGCACATGTAAACACAGGAAGGAATGGAATGAAACTGGAAGGGAGAAAATAAAGATTAGATATTAGAACAAATTGACAGTGAGGGTGATCAATGAGTGGAACAGGCTGACAGAGGTGGTGAGTTCCACTTCAATTGAAGTCTTCAAGCAGAGGCCAGACATACGTCTGTCTGAGATGGTTTAGTGAATTCTGAGCTGCATTGAACAGGGGGTTGGACACAATGACTCTTGAAGTCCCTTCCATCTCTAACATTCTATGATTCTATGAATATGAAAGAGAATCAGTGCATAACAGGTACAGACCCCAAGATATGGACGCCCTGACTCGTTTTTCACCTAGGCTTTGATGAGGGCACATTAAGTGAATGTGGTAGTAAAGTATTTAAGGTATTGTGGACGAATCATATGGAAACCATATAGTGACTGAAGCTAATGTAATGAGGAAAAGGCCAAATAGCGACATTGTATGTGCACTATAAGGCCAGAGTCACACTGCCGTAGAATGTATATTACATAGATAGATAGATGAAAACCTGGAAACTCTGATTTTTACTGTACGCGGCACATGAATTGCCAGCTTTTTGTTACCACCAGGGCCGTCCGCGCTTCCGCCATGTCTGCTCCCAACTCCCGTGCACCGGTCCCCCGACGGTCTATTGGGGTCAGGGCATGCCGCACTCTCACTGTGCCGCTGGCTGCACGGTCTCCTCGAGTCCCGCACTGTCCGCTAATGCACAGGCTCAGGCTTCGGTTGGGCTTGTAAGGTACACTAAGTGCCTGAGTGATGACCCGGAAGTGATCTGCCCTGAGGGTCAGGTATATCTGGCGGCTTCAGCCGTTCTTTGGCACCTGATTATTGCTTCCTGCACTTGTCCTGTGCAGGTGCTCTCCTAGGTCCCTGTACGCTCCCAGTATGTGCCCTGCTCTGCTCTGTCCCTGTACACTCCCAGTACGTTCTCTGCTCTGCCCCTATATGCTCCCAGTATGTACCCTGCTCTGCCCCGTACGCTGTCAGTACATTCTCTGCTCTGTCCCTGTACACTACCAGTGTATTCTGCTCAGCTCTGTCCCTGTACGCTTCCAGTGTGTGCTCTGCTCTGTCCCTGTATGCTCCCAGTACGTACCCTCCTCTGGTCTGTCCCTGTACGCTTCCAGTGCATGCTCAGCTCTGCTCTATCCCTGTAATTTACCAGTGTGTACTCTGCTCTGCTCTGTCCCTGTACACTCCCAGTGCGTGATCGTCTCTCTCCAAGATCCTGTGTTCCACGACTAAACTCAGCCTTGTCCTGGATACCGTGTCATTCTTTGTCTGCTCAGCGCTGTCTAGTCCTCGGTGAGTACCCTGGTTCTTCTCGTAGTTCTTGAGCCGTATATACACCGTATATACTCGAGTATAAGCCGAGATTTTCAAGGGAGAGGGAGCGGGGGCTGTCTAATTATTCTCACCTACTCCTGTCTAATTATACTCACCTACTGGTACGCTCATTACAGTAATGAACATGCGGCTCCACCTCCCATAGAGGTGGAGCCGCATATTCATTACTGTATTGAGCGGTAACGGTGACCGCTCAGTACAGGAAAAAGCTGCCGGCACCAGGGAACAGACATGCAGGAACTGCACCAGGAGCAGGTAAGTATAACGGGGAGGGGAGTGCTGCGCTGCGTGATATTCACCTTCTCCTCCTTCCGGCGCTGCTCCGTCTTCAGCTGTAACACTCAGGTCAGAGGGCGCCGTGACGTGGTTAGTGCGCGTCCTCTGCCTGAACGTCAGTGCAGGAGACGCTGAAGATGGAGCGGCGCCGGAACGAGGAGCAGGTGACTATTGAAAGTGCCAGGGGCCTGAGCGACAAAGAGGTGAGTATGTGATTTTTTAATTTTTTTATCGCAGCAACAGGAAATGGGGCAAGTGTCTGTATGGAGCATCTATGGGGCCATAACGTTTGTGCAGCATTATATGGGGCCATAACGTTTGTGCAGCACTGTATGGAGCCATAACGTTTGTGCAGCACTGTATGGGGCCATAATGTTTGTGCGGCACTGTATGGGGGAAGTGTCTGTATGGGGCCATAACGTTTATGCAGCACTATATGGGGCAAGTGTCTGTATGGGGCCATAACGTTTGCGCAGCACTATATGGGGCAAGTGTCTGTATGGGGCAAGTGTCTGTATGGGGCCATGATCAACATTTGTGCAGCACTATATGGGGCAAATATCATTATGGAGCATCTTATGGGGCCATAATCAATGTTTGTGCAGCATTATATTGGGCAAATGTGTCTATGGAGCATCTTATGAGGCCATTATTAACCTTTATGCAGGATTATATGGGGCATATTTTAATATGGAGCATCTTATGGGGCCCATCATAAACTTTATGGAGCATTATATGGGGCTCCTGATTCAATATGGATATTCAAAAACACTTAACCCACTGATGTCTCAATTAATTTTACTTTTAATGGTATCTATTTTTACTTTTGAGACATTTACTTGTAGCTGCTGCATTTCCCACCCTAGGCTTATACTCGAGTCATTAAGTTTTCCCAGTTTTTTGTGGCAAAATTAGGGGGGGTCGGCTTATACTACGGTGTATATATATATATATATATATATAAATATACATATTTATATATATATATATATTCTGCTCAAAAAAATAAAAGGAACAAATAAATCCCACATCCTAGATATCACTGAATGAAATATTCCAGTTGTAAATCTTTATTCATTACAAAGTGGAATGTGTTAAAACCTAAAAATTATCAACGTAAGCCGCAACTAATATACCACGGAGGTCTGGAGTTGGAATGATGCTCAAAATCAAAGTGGAAAGTGAAGTTACAGGCTGATCCAACTTCAGTAGATATGCCTCAAGACAAGGAAATGATGCTCAGTAGTGTGTGGCCTCCACATGCCTGTATGACCTCCCTACAATGCCTGGGAATGCTCCTGATGAGGCAGTGGACTAAAGCATCCACCAACTCCTGGTTAGTCTGTGGCTAGTGTTGAGCATTCCGATACCGCAAGTATCGAGTATCGGCCGATATTTGCGGTATCGGAATTCTGATACCGAGTTCCGATATTTTTGTGATATCGGGAATCGGTATCGGGATTAAGATTCATGTGTAAAATAAAGAATAAAAATTAAAAATATTGATATACTTACCCTCGGACGCGCCCTGGTTGTCACCGCTGCAACCGCCATGCTTCCCTTCCTAAGAATGAGCGCGTTAATGACCTTCGATGACGTCGCGGCTTGTGATTGGTCGCGGAAGCGTCATATGACCGCTCACGTGACCGGAATCATGGCGGTTGCAGCGGTGACAACCAGGGCGCATCCGAGGGTAAGTATATCAATATTTTTTATTTTTATTCTTTATTTTACACATGAATATGGATCCCAGGGCCTGAAGGAGAGTTTCCTCTCCTTCAGACCCTGGGAACCATAGAGGAATACCTTCCGATATTTGTGTCCCATTGACTTGTATTGGTATCGGATATCAGTATCGGCGATATCTGATATTTTTCGGATATCGGCCGATACCATCTGATACCGATACTTTCAAATATCGGACGGTATCGCTCAACACTATCTGTGGCGCAACATGACATTGGTGGATTGTGCGAGACATGATGTCCCAGATGTGTTGAATCGGATTCAGGTCTGGGGAACGGGCGGGCTAGTCCATAGCTTCAATGCCTTCATCTTGCAGGAACTACTGACACACTGCAGCCACATGAAGTCTGGCATTGTCCTGCATTAGGAGGAACCCAGGGCCAACCGCACCAGCATATGGTCACACAAGGGGTCTGAGGATCTCATCTCGGTACCTAATGGCAGTCAGGCTACCTCTGGTGAGCACATAGAGAGCTGTGTGGCCCTCCAAAGAAATGCCACCCCACACCGTTACTGACCCACTGCCAAACCGGTCATGCTGAAGGATGTTCCAGGCAGCAGATCGCTCTCCACAGCGTCTCCAAATTTTGTCACATCTGTCACATGTGCTTAGTGTGAACCTGCTTTCATCTCTAAAGAGCACAGGTTCACAGTGGCGAATTTGCCAATCCTGGTGTTCTGTGGCAAATGCCAAGGATCTTGCACGGTGTTGGGTTGTGAGCAGAACCCCCATCTGTGGACGTCGGGCACTCAGATCATCCTCATGGAGTCAGTTTCTAACCGTTTGTGCAGACACATGCACATTTGTGGCCTGTTGGAGGTCATTTTGCAGGGCTCTGGCACTGCTCCTCATTGCACAAAGGCTGAGGTAGGGGTCCTGCTGCTGGGTTGTTGCCCTCCTATGCCCCCCTCCATGTCTCCTGGTGTACTGGCCTGTGTCCTAGTAGCTCCTCCAGTCACTGGAGACTATGCTGACAGACACAGCAAGCATTCTTGCCACAACTCGCATTTATGTGCCATCCTGGATGAGCTGCACTACCTCAGCTACTTGTGTGGGTTGTAGAGTCCGTCTCATGCTACTATGAATGTGAAAGCACAACCAACATTCAAAAGTGAGCAAAACATCAGCCAGAAAGCATTGTTACTGATGTGTGATCTGTGGTGACCACCTGCAGAACCACTCATTTATTGAGTATGTCTTGATAACTGCCAATAATTTCCATCTGTTGTCTATTCTATTTGCACAACAGCATGTGAAATTGATTGTCAAACGGTGTTGCTTCCTAAGGGGACAGTTTGATTTCACAGACGTTTGATTTACTTGGAGTTATATTCTGTTGTTTACTGCAATTGTTCCTTTTATTTTTTGAGCAGTATATATATATATATATATATATATATATATATACACACACACACACACACACAGGGCCGTATTTAGAGTTTCTGCTGCCCTAGGCACTTTTAGTGCTGCCTCCCCCATTGGTGAGTATGACACTATCGGCAGTGACTTTGGCAATAATCGCTGAGGTGAAAGTAGCTTTTTGTAGAAAATCCGGCAGTATTTCCACATCTGCCGTGTAACGGATTACTTACGGCAACACTGCGTTCGGCCTCATTCATTCCCTATGGGACTTGCGGACATGTGCAGCACTTGCGGTATTGCCACGATCCGGCAAATGTGGTATTTGCAGCAATAGAAGAAAAAAATGCTGCTAGCAGTGTTTTTTTGTCTAACCACAAGTGCAAAACCGCGAGTGCTGCACATGTCCGCAAGTAGCCATCACTACCTGTCCCTGCACCTTGCTAGCTCATCACTAGCCATCCCTCTCTGACCTAAAACAACACTATAAAGCTTTAGAAAAACAATTTATTAACTGACATATTCCTATGATAATGAAGGCTAAAGGCTAAGGCGTAGACAGGGACAGGCAGTCTCCGGGTCTCCATTGCCTCTCTGTGCACACGCTCAGTCCCTGCCTCACTGCCTGTCCACAAACATCCCTCCACCGGACCTGGTAATCGCCGCTCATAGTAGCATACCAGCAGAGGTGTATCTAGGGTTTCTGGCACCCGGGGAAAGAATTAATTTTGGTCAACCCCCCCTCCCCACCAAGGACATATGGGATTTGCACAATTAGTCATGTACCCACGAGCTCCTCTCCCTAATACTCTCAATGGTCAGTGAAAAACAGAGAAGCAGGAAGAGAAGCTCGTTGTCACAGGACCACAAGTATGAAAGTCACATATGAGTGAAGTGCCCATGTGACGACTACTGGAACCTGCAGAGCTGAATCCTGACATCACAGGCTTCTGAATTCTCACAACTAATGCACTACACACTTAGGATTCTCACTTGCCAGTGGACAGTCATGTCAGCACAAGCATGTGATTTGTATACCTCTGACCACATTCCGACTAGACGTGCCCAGCCTCGCTCAATTCATTTTCATTGAGTGAGGCCACACATGTCTAGTCAGCACATGACCGCATGTATGTAAATCGCCAGCATGAGAGAATCCTGACAGCGTGCAGTGCGCACTGTGAGAACTCAGAAGTCTGCAGTCACAAAGAATGACTGCAGACTCATTACAAACCTGGACATTCCCTATAATGCTCCTAACATAATTAAAAACATGAGAGTTAGTCAGTATCACAAATAACATTTACATCTAGGTACCTTATAGATGACGTTGTCTCTGCCTCTGTTCTCCTTCTCTTCTTCATCTTGTCCAGACCCCATGATGAGTTTAGTCATCCACAGCCGTCTCTGCTGACTTACATCTTCTCCGTTCTTTTGCAGAAAATCTCCACATGATACCCTTAAAGATGCAAGTGTCATTATAATGCTCCTGAATAAAAAATTGCCCCTCACTATATTGTCTGCACAAAATATGACCCCCACACTGCCCCTCTTATGGTACATGCGCTTCACACTGACCTCTCCTTTCCATACCGGCCCCCTCTTCACACTGTCCTCCCTATAGGGCCCAGTACTCTGTCATCACACTCCCCCTCCTAGGTATACTGTCCCCTCCTGGCTGTGCCCTTACACTGTCCCCCCATGCTACGCCTCCACTACTCAGTTTCTTTCCTGTGCCCACTCACTTTTCTCCCCCCCATACTGTCTCCTCGCACTATTCCCCTCCTTCCTCATACTGTCTCCTCTCACATCCCTCCTGTCCACCATACTTTCTCCTCATATAGTTCCTCCCTCACTTTCTATACTGCCTGCTCACCTGACTCTCCATATTGTGTCTGCACACATCCTATCACCCTCACTCACCGTTCTCTGTACACATACATTTTTCATATCACTACTCATACTGTGTCCACATACATTCCCCCGTTCGCTCCCCATACTTTTGCACCCATCCCCCATACTGTTTCCTCAGACATGCCCCCATTCCCCAGTAATGTTTCCTCATACATCTCCCCAATCTCCCAAACTGTTTTCTCATATATGCCCCCCATTCCCCCATACTGTTTCCTCATACATGCCCCCCAGTCCTCCATACTGTTCTCTCGTACATGCCCCCCATTCCCCTGTACTGTTTTCTCATACTTGCCCCCCATTGCTCCATACTGTTTCCTCATACATGCCCCCCATTCCTCCATACTTTTTTCTCGTACATGCCCCCCATTCCCCTGTACTGTTTCCTCATACATGTCCTCCATTCCCCAGTACTGTTTCCTCATATATGCCCTCCATTCCCCAGTACTGTTTCCTCATACATGCCCCCCATTGCCCAGTACTGTTTCCTCATACATGCCCCTCATTCTCCCATACTGTTTTCTTGTATATGCCCCCCATTCCCCTGTACTGTTTCCTCATACATGCCCTCCATTCCCCAGTACTGTTTCCTCATACATACATGCCCCCCATTACCCTGTACTGTTTCCCCACCTCCCTTTTGCTCTTCATTTTGTGTCCTCAAATCTCCCCCACACATTAAATTCCCCCATCTCCACAACAAATCTCCTCACACACAATAACCCCATCCCCACTCAAATTCTCCAGACACATAATAAATCTCCCCATCCCCACTCAAATTCTCCACACATAATAAATCTCCCCATCCCCACTCCAATTTCCCCCCCCCCCCGTGCACTTAATCTTCGGTGTCTTTTGCTTCACTGGAGCCAGCGTTGGCCTCTGCAGCGCAAGTGAGCGACATCAGCAGCGTGATCACATTATTTGATCATGATGCTCACGTCCCTCTGACCCGGCAGTCAGAGCCTCAATTGTACTCACTTATTTAAGATGCGAGTACAATTGATCCCCGGGTAGGGGCGGACACTGACAGCTTGGGGCCCCTGTGCAAGAACTGTGTCTGGGCCCCCCTCCTTTTTTGGCAACAAAGCTATATATATATATCCACACACACATACATGTGTATATATTACATACCGTATATACTCGAGTATAAGCCGACCCGAGTATAAGCCGAGGCACCTAATTTTGCCACGGAAAACTGGGTAAGCTTATTGACTCGAGTATAAGCCGGGTGTGCATTGTCCCCTCATTCTTATCCCAGTATGTGTGGTTCCCCCCATCCTGTCCTGCTCTGTGTGGCTCCCCCTGTTGTATGCATGGCTTGGCTCCCCCCTCCCATCTTGTATGCATGTCTGTGTTCCACACCCAGTCCCATCCTGTATTCAAGGCTTTGTTCCCCCCAGTCCCATCTTGTATGCATGGCTCTGTTCCCCCCATCCCATCTTTTATGCATAGCTCTGTTCCCCCCAGTCCCATCCTATATGCATGGCTCTGTTCCCCCCTTTCCCATCTTGTATGCATGGCTCTGTTCCCCCCAGTCCCATCCTGTATGCATGGCTCTGTTCCCCTCCCAGTCCCATCCTGTATGCATGGCTCTGTCCCCCCCCAGTCCCATCCTATATGCATGGCTCTGTTCCCCCCCCCCATCCCATCTTGTATGCATGGCTCTGTTCCCCCCCAATCCCATCCTATATGCATGGCTCTGTTCCCCTCCCAGTCCCATCCTGTATGCATGGCTCTGTCCCCCCCCAGTACCATCCTATATGCATGGCTCTGTTCCCCCCCCCCCAGTCCCATCTTGTATGCTGGCGGGGTGAGCCCAGATAAAAAAACAAAAACCTTGCTCAGGTGCTGCCCCCTGCATCCTGGTGCCCTAGGCACGTGCCCTCAAGTACCTAGTGGCAAATATGGCCCTGTATATGTATATATGTGTGTGTGTGTTTTGATACAGAATATATGTGTTTGAATAATATTTCCTTTGAAAATAATGTGTAAATGACATAGAGAATTGCTCTATGTAAAACCTCATGTTAAAATCGCATTGCACAACGCTAGTGTGAACGTAGCCTTAGATCAGCCCTTGGTAGGCCGGATAAGTTTACCTGCGCATGAACACGACGCTGAGGACGCTATCTGGATGATAAAGAGTGTGTCATCCACACACAGCAAGAAGAGAGGAGGCGCCGGATCACCCCGTAGGTGAGCATAATAAAAGCTAATTTTGTTTTATGGAGAGTGCATTGGGGACATATATTCAGCATTCTAGAATGCTGTTACATAGGGCTTACAGGGGTTAGTCCTACTTTATATGTGAAAAACCTGGTGACAGGTTCCCTTTAAGCTTGAATGTGCAAAAATTAACATCTGACCTGTCAGTGATTTCTGGAGGAAGTTCTATTTTTGAAAAGAGAATGTGTAATTTATTTTGATGCATTTGATTAGATAACAGATATGTGAATCTATCTTATATGCCTCTTTGTTATTTATACCAGCAACTACAATTGGCATTTGCTGCAATCTATTTATATTCTTATGGAAATGTGGTCCGAGCTGCAAACTCTTCCAGCAGACCTGCCAGAGACCAATTTTCTGCTTCTCAATGTATCAGTGAATTAATATTCTTTTGAAAAGGCAAGAAAATATAAGTCAAAATATTTTCCTCATAATTGGATGGTTTCAGGGGTAGATGGGCAGAGGAATTTGCCAAGATATTGTCAATGCACAGCAGCTGCTTGGTAAGAATGGAATCAGACTTCATTCCAGCTATTAGCAGGAGAATGATGTAAATAGCAAGGACAGGTTAAAGGGTTTCTGATGTCACGGCGAGAACATAACAGTGAAGGATTAGCAGTGACAGAAAATCTCATAAATATTAAAAGTATATAAAAGAAGACAAGGACAAAATAATGTCTAAAAGAACAAGATAAAGAAAATAAAGCATCGCCTATCTCTGCCAAATGGTTTGGATCAAATAAATTGCTTTTTCGTGCCTGAATAATGTGAAATGAAGAAGCAACATCTATTCTTTATTAGTCAAAACTGATATTTTTTTTACTAGCATGTTTTTTTTGTTAACAGTCATTTCTTTACCCAAATTCCAGGTAAAAATAAGAAACCATTGAACTGAGTCTGTCGAGCTTTGTTTAGACTCCAGACTAAAAATGGCAAAAAGTTACATATTTAAGTGGACATTGGGATGCCAGATTGATGGCATAACCCACAAATCAGTACTATTTGCAGCTCCATCCATTTATCTTTCCTTGTGAAATGGCTGGTGCACAGAAACTTTAT
Source organism: Ranitomeya imitator (assembly GCF_032444005.1). Lineage (NCBI taxonomy): Eukaryota > Metazoa > Chordata > Amphibia > Anura > Dendrobatidae > Ranitomeya > Ranitomeya imitator. The sequence goes on from NC_091282.1 coordinate 388,737,604, forward strand.
ATAAGAGGACTATTATGTTGGTTATTTCATTGAAGGGACCGTTCTTTCCTTTTATTTTAAAGGTTAGACCTGCACCAATGAAAACTTGATGCTCTCTCCCAAAAACAGGCTATCAATGATACAGGGAAACCCCTTTAAAACGTAAAACATGTATAGTAAATAATATGATTAACAAAGAGTTTGTACACTAACATGAAGTACTCAGAAGTGTATAGAATAATGTGATTACTAATTACTTATTCAATGGAGAAGCAATATAGAAAGTCTTTGAATACAGTTATGTCATAGATATATGTGAGAAGATCACATTCCTGAACACTTTGAAGAACCAGAATGAAAAGACTTCAAACACGTTGGCCCTGTTAATACTGAAAATATGGCAAATTATTATTTATTTTTTCATAAACAAACACTCCCATCAAAAATGTTATACCCTTAATATGTTGTAGTCATATTATAAAGCATTGTGTACCTACAATTGCTCATTTTGCTTTGCTACCCAGGTAATTCTTCTCTTTTCCATTAGGTTTATGATATCACATGATTAAAAACTGACTAGCTGAATCCTTCTAAGCTCTATGTAGGAACAGGATGTCAATGTTCCCTGTATGAGTTATAAGTTGCCGCAAAAGTCCCTGGCGGGGGGGAGAAATAAGCAGCTTGGTCTGGCATTGAAGAGGTGAATGATAAATGCGGGGACAAGAGACTGCCTGTTTCTACATAGAGCAGAGAAAAGTGAAGAATTATCTAGGTAGAAAGTCAAAATGAGCAATTGTAATTTTGCAATGCTATATTCAGTAAAGAGCAAAAGGTAACAATATTTTGAACTGTTGACTTTCAGGCTCCATTTCTCACCATCCACTAAGGCTGTGATTGTGAGACTACCATCATTTTATAGACAATCATCTTGACTATCTCATACATAAATGCGACTTGCTACTATTTAGCATATGATTAGTTATGCGTATTCTTGTCATGTCACTACATTGTTACTGTTTTAATCCAGGTGGTGGAAAAAAAAATTTCTTCCTGAATACTACAAAATACAACCTGTTCTCACATTCCCTATTAACCCTGCTGTTTTGTTCGCATTTACTATACACTTGTAGTGTTCCGGGTCACTATGACCCGGCTTATTAAACCTTGATTTTAGACACTCTAACTCCATTTTTTTTATGCTTTTTGCTTACTAGACTGTTTGTGAACATGTTTGGTAGTAAAAAAAAAAAAAGAAAAATGAACTAGAAATCTTTTTTTTTTGTTTTTATTCTGAAAAAACAGATCAATGAGCAAAACGAAAATTGAAAACTACACATATTTTGTAAAAAACAAACAAACAATCAAATCAAACATTTTGTGATAAAAAATTAAAGATAATAAACATTACAATGTGAATATATTTACATGATCATATAAATTTACGGATTCTTGCATGAAAAACAATACACATGATTTTTGCATAGAAAAGTATTCCTTTACAATATACAATCTATCAATAGAATTGATTAGTAAAAGCATAACAAGCAAGATACCTGTAGAAAACAAAGATACTGCCTGGAACAGAGATATCCTGGAACAGAGGTATGTACACAGCTGCTCTCCAAAGAAACTGAAAGGTAACATGTCTGGGCTAGCATATGTGTACTGATAAGAGCAGAGAAGATAAGAACCCTTCTGAAAACAAGCAGATAAGCCAGGAAGACAGACTTACTTAGCAAAAAAAAATTATTTGCAAGATTTTACAGCTCAGCTTTACAAAAAAAAGTCTTTGACAGCGCGTTCTGAGCAGTCCGTTCTGCGCATAATATACACGTATCCGTGCACACCTAGTGATCTCTCCGGATGCACTCTACATTTTAGAATAGACTGCGCACCAAAAATAATCAATATAAAGCCATTTTTATGGTGCGCAGATCTCAATGCATACCCCCGGTAGAGCGCGTGTACGACCCCATTGAAATAATTTAGTAAATAAATCAATTGATATACAATAGTAGATGCAATAAATAGACCCAACTGAGGTTATAACTCCTTTATTTCACTGAAAATATGGCCTCAGAGCTGTAAAAAACGATGTCGGGTCACTATGACCCGAACACAACAAGTGTAACTTTTTGCGTGTAGCAAAAAGTAAACGAAAAAAAAAAAAATACTCATAGGTAGGTCCCCCCAAATGAGGAAAAGTCAAGGAGTCTCAAGTTTTATAGACTTACAGAAAAAAATCTACAGGGCCGCAAAAAGTCTGTTCGGGTCACTATGACCCGAACAGAACAGCAGGGTTAACACAGTGTATTATTACTTTGATTCCCAAGTTAAAGGTCATTGGTTTGAATTGAGCAGTAGCCATGAAGACAATTTCCCCAAAAAAGAGAAACCGCATCATCCAGCTCATCGATAGCGGTCTCTTGGCCAAGAAAATTGCCAAACTGCATTATGTGAGGGTCATGACAGTTGGAAGAATATGAAATGAAATCCATTCATTCATTCAGATGCCAAAATGTGGACATCCAGGCAAAATATCGGAGTGAACAAATTGGCTCATCCCAAGTTCTATCAGTTCTCCTTGTAACAAACGATGACATGAATGTCAATAGACTAGGCTCTAATTGGTGCAAATGGTTTTGAAAGAAACAAAAGGAAAAAGGGCTAACAGATTGTGAAATTGGAGGAAATGTCAAGTTCGGTGGAGGAATTCTGATGATCTGGGTTTGTTTCTCAGCTAAAGGCATTGGATACTTGACCAGGATCGATGGTGGTCTCAACGCTGAGGTATATGTGAGTATCCTACAAGATGAGTTACTTTGTATACGCAAGTACTATGGGTATGAAAAGGACAACATAGTGATGCAACAGGACAACAACACGAGGCATACATCGAGATTGGCAAATAAATGGTTCAATGGCAATGAAGTAGAGATGCTGGAATGTTCCCCACAAAAACCCAAACCTCAACCGAATCAACCACTTGTGGATAGAATTCAAGAAAAAGCTGTATTCATACCCAAGTGAGTCGACCAGTGTGCACCAACTTTAGAAACGTGTAGAAGAGACCTGAGATCAAATTTAAGTCAAGACAAGTTTGAATCTGATAGAGAGCATGCCCAGGAGGATTCAGGCAGTGTTGAAATCCAAAGGTGGATTTGCAAAATACTAACAAAATAATAAAAAATAAAATTTAGATCTTTAGGAGCAAAACAGTAACAATGCAGTGGCGTGACAAAGATCTGCATAACTAATAATATGCAAAATAGTTGCAAGTCAAATGTAAGTTTGAGATATCCAAGTTGATTGTCTAAAATGATGGCAGTCTCAAACTCAAAGCAGAAGTGGATAATGAGATATGGAGCCTGAAAGTCAAAAGTTAAAAAACATGGTTACCCTTTTGCTCTTCACTGTAATATGATGATTGCAGTATATTAAGAGGACAAAAACTTTGATAGGAGTGCTTATTTAAAGCAATTATTCCAGGCAGCTTGAACATGTGAAAAGGGTAACACACATATAAAATCTATAAAACATATATAAAATAACGAAAACAAACTGACAAACTGGTAGAGTGGGGAGATAATTTTACAATATTTAAATCTACGCAAACTGACAATCACCAATGTGATCCTTCTATATATGTCCATGACATCAAACCATCATACTGAAGCTATTCTCCTGATTTTATTGAAAAGGCTTTCTTCTCTGCATAGCTGCTCTCAATGACAACATTTTACCAAGCGCTTATCACAAAATGTGATAACTCCATGTGCTTTTCGCCTGAGGGAAGTTATAAATCTTACTATCTTGTCTTGAGAGAATATATTATTAACGCAGACGGCTGCCATTATGCTGATCATACACAAAAAATAGTTGTCTCCTGATTGAAAAACATGCCTTATTTCTTTCTCTCCCATCAAACTTGTCATAGGAAGATTGGCGGTCCCCAAACTACATTGTTGACAAATCTCTGTGTCAAGTGTAGGAAATACAGAATTCAATATAATGTCCACGTGTGTGCCGTCAGAAATGTCTATAATCGACTGATCCCAAACCATTCTTTGTTGTCAACTTCAAATCTTGAAGGTCCAGCTTTAAAAACGTGTGTGGCTAACTGATTCACAGCTGAATTGTTGTTGCTCATAAATGTTTCTCCTTAAAAATGACATAAATTACACCTGAATCAGGCAGCATTATCAGTAGATATTTTACAAACCCATTTCGCTGAAGGCCTATAAACCAAGCAGCTTCTCCCCATCCGCCGCTGTCTCTCTCTCTCTGTGCGTGTATATGGAGTGACCTGTCAATCTCTGGCAGTGAATGGGGAGAAGACATTTGGGACCCATCTCTCTGACAAGTCTACTGCATAGCTCAGTACTACTCTCCTCCCGCCGCTAGTGACTGACAGGTCTCACTCTATAGACGCATGCAGGGAGAGATCTCTCACTCAAGGGCAGTGGATGGGGAGAAGCTGCTGGGACTCAGCCGGTCTGATTAGTCACGTAGTGATAAGGGACTGTGGGCACCCACCCGATCCCTCGAACTAGGGGCACCGGCTATCTCTATCCCCAGATTACCTTTGATGGTGGGAATGCCGGGGTCTGATACCTTGCTATGCTCCTATCTTTCCCTTATCTGTTCCCTCCCCCACCCAGGAGGCTGTGGGGCTGATGTGTATAGGCAACAACCAAACAGACAGGCAGACAGATAAAAAGACAGGGATAAATGAAAACTACAATCATACAATTACTCTCACAATACAACAGAGTGGGAAATAGGAGGAATAGGAAAGGAAAAGATGGAAACCAACTCCACACAGCAATCTCCTGAAAAACACTCCAACTGAACTCTCTCCTTCAAAGCCAAACCAGGTAGTGGTATCTATCTTGGTGAGGCCAAAAGCAATGAGGAGGGTTCTAATACTTGCTGGGAGTAGCAAACTCAGAAGAGCTGGTAGAAACCAAGACAGAGAACTCCAGGAGTTCAACTAATAGAAAAATATTTAGAATTGAGAGTCCTCAGTGGTTGATACCTTTTAATGGTACCAAGATATATATCTTTCCGGGGTTCAACTAAGCAGTTTAACCCTTGCCGCACCAGAGCAAAGAAATTCAGAACTGATAATAGGACAGTGAAGCCATTTTCACTACCGCAGGTGTATGTGTCTCCAGACGCCCCCGTGACATCTCCCATGCAGCTCGGTCCCCTGACTAGTCTTCCTGTGAGGCTGCAATGTTTCAGAGTCAATTATACCTGGCTGAAATCATAAAGCCAGTGCCTGATACATGCATTGGGAAGCATTTACTAAAGGTTCCTTTTAGCCACAATATAATATACTTTATTAATTTTTAACTTCTAGTATATTTATTGCATCAAGCAAAAGTAAAACATAATTGACAGATATGTTTGGAGAAATAGCACATATTTTACTATGAGTGACATACAATGTCGAATGCATACCAGCATTGTTTAGCTGTTATCGTAGCTTGTAATTTATGGAAATGCAAAAAAAAATATATATATATATGTATAAAAGTCAACAGATGTGCGTAAACATTATTGATTTTTCGAATGTTTTCACATCTCTAACTTTATATACATTCTCACTAATAATTCTAAATTTTATTTGATGCCAATCTGTCTCAAACCTTTCATGGGAAATTACCCTGAGGGGAGATTTTTGTTGCGTTTCATAAAACCATCTGTTTTGTGAGTAGGAATAATGTAGTGTGTATCAGCACATAAACCAATATGTTATTGTTTGGTCTTCGTAAACATAGAAGAGCTAAAACTGACGGGGGAAATCTTTATGTGCCACTGGCAGAGCTTGGATCCCAATAGAATAGTTGAAAAACACTCAGCAACTTTATGCTACATTAAAACATTCTTAAAATGCACAATCAGGTTTAAAAACAACTTTGCTGCTGTGAAATGCATCCGTTCATCAAATTCTAACAAGCAAAAGGAAATGTTCAGGGACAAGTTATCCACAAATTTCTAAAATAACAAATGTAAGGTCATGTACTTGACAACAATAGCTTTCCATATATGTCAAATGTAACTCCAGCTACATACTCAAGGCTTCCTAGTGTATGTGCTACTACTACCTCAATGTACACTGTGCCTTTGGTTATCTATTTGAAGTGGCAAGAAATAGAATGTTTAATGTTTTTAAGTTTTCTGGAAATTTCTACCATACAGTTACCAATGTATAGAGATAGTCATTGCTCTAAACTACGAGCTACTAAACTAAACTACTCGTATAGTAGTACTTTTAATTAATGGGGTTGTTTTATCACAGAAATTGTGTTGAAATACATGTACAGGTCTGGTTTGTCAGAGCAAGAGCACCTGGATTAGAGAGCAGTTAGTTCTTCTATGAGATCTATATGTAGGATTAGAGTGTAACCTCTAGACAGCTGTTTTATCTCCTTAACGACCAGGGGTATTTTTGGTTTCGCATTTTCATTTTTTTCTCCCTTTTTAAATTTTTGGGCAAAATGGCCATGTGAGGGCTTGTTTTTTGCAGGACGAGTTGTACTTTTGAACGACATCATTCATTTTACCATGTCATGTAATAGAATGTGGGAAAAAAATGTGATCCCAATGTGGAATGTGGTCCCAAAAAGACATGTTTCAGAGTGCTGAGAGACCGTGGAGCACTATGCACCACATGATCATCACGTTCCCACAGCGGCGTAGCTCACTACAACGCCCAGTCCGACAGGAGGGATATTATGAATTCCACCTTTGCCCGCTCTGTGGGAAAATGTGCAGCCAGGAGTTCAAGATGTTTAGCACACTGGCTTACCAATTCCCTACACAGCTTACTGTCCCCAGTAAACTTATCTGGCAACGGAAGGCGGGATAAGGTCAGAACAGGGGTGGCAGTGGACAAACTAGCTTCAGCCATGCTAGCAGCCTGAACAGCTACTGCGTTAACATTCACAGCTGAGATTGTGAGCTCGAGAGCCGCCAACCTGCCCTCCAGCTGCAGGATGTGCCGCTGCAATGGCTGTTCATCTGCCATTGCTAGCTAGACCCTGGCACTAGTATAATATTAGGGCTGGTGGAACGCACCAAATAATATAAAGGAAGATATATGGTGCGTTTGCAGCCCGGGGTCCACCATGCAGAGATGACACCTGCTGCTCGGTAATGGTGGACTATTTGGTGGTATAATGTGACCACACACAGTTTAACTTCACCCGGTATGTAAGGAGGCGAACCCTGTTGCTTCACAGGGCCACAATACCGCAGAGTGAATGCTAGTCTTAGTTCACAGGACTCTGCCCCAAAGACACAGGGTTAGAGTCCCTCTAGACCAGGGGTCTCAAACTCGGCAGAGTAAATGGGCAGCACATAAAAAAAAAATTTAAGCTGCTGGGCCGCATTCTTTTCATACTTAATACAGTACAAAATTATTGTTAAATAATTGTTTGAACTACTATAATAATTCTATGTTACTGTACTATAATACTGCTAGGTTTAAACTTAACGGAAATTTGCAGGCTAACTCCACATGCTTATTTTAACAATCTAGTTTTCCTGTTCAAGTGTTGCAAAATTCAGTCTGGCTGCTCAGTTGGCAACATTTGCCAGGTACGAGAATGTCAAGATTGAGCTTGAAATCATAAGCGTTGGCCTATCGCAATGTTGCACGAAGATGTTCATCTGTAAGTCTTGACCGAAGTGCTGATTTGTTAGCTTCACTGAAGAGAAAAACTGTTCGCATACGTATGTACTTCCAAACATGGCCATGATCCTGGCAGCGGTTTTAACCCCTTAATCCCATATGACGTACTATCCCGTCAAGGTGACCTGAGACTTAATTCCCAGGGATGGAATAGTACGTCATATGCGATCGGCCGCTCTCACGGGGGGAGCGCGGCTGATCGTGGCCGGGTGTCAGCTGACTATTGCAGCTGACATCCGGCACTATGTGCCAGGAGCGGTCATGGACTGCTCCCGGCACATTAACCCCTGGCACACTGCGATCAAACATGATCGCAGTGTTCCGGGGGCATAGGGAAGCATCGCACAGGGAGGGGGCTCCCTGCGGGCTTCCCTGAGACGATCAGTACAAGGCAATGTGCTCACCTTGTACCAAGCGTCTCCTCCATGCAGGCCCCAGATCCAAAATGGCCACAGGGCTACTTCCGGGTCCTGCAGGGGGGTGGCTTACCAAGCGCCTGCTCAGAGCCGGGGCTTGTAAGCCAGGAGCAGGGTGCGTCAGATAGCTGATCTGACACAGTGCTCTGCGAAGTGTCAGATCAGCGATCTGTCACTATACAGAGATGTCCCCCTGGGACAAAGTAGAAACAATTTTTTGGGATGTGTAAAAAAAAAAATCCTAAAGAAAGAAAGAAAAAAAAATTCTTCCCATAAATACATTTCTTTATCTAAATAATAAAAAAATAATAAAAATACACATATTTAGTATCGCCGCGTCCGTAACGACCCGACTTAAAAAACTGTCCCACTAGTTAGCCCCTTCAGTGAACACTGTTAAAAAAAAAAAAAAACACGAGGCAAAAAAAGCTTTATTATCATACCGCCAAACAAAAAGTGGAATAACACACAATCAAAAAGACAGATTTAAATATCCATGGTACCAATGTAGGGTTTCAATGTTTAGGCACATCAGGGGCTCTCCAAATGCAACATGGCGTCCCATCTCAATTCCAGTCAATTTTGCATTGAAAAGTCAAACGGCACTCCTTCCCTTCCGAGCTCTGCCATGCGCCAAAATAGTGGTTTACCCCCACATATGGGGTATCAGCATACTCAGAACAAATTGTACAACAACTTTTGGCATCCATTTTCTCCTGTTACCCTTGGTAAAATAAAACAAATTGGAGCTGAAATAATTTTTTGTGAAAAAAAGTTAAATGTTAATTTTTTTTTAAACATTCCAAAAACTCCTGTAAAACACCTGAAGGGTTAATAAACTTCTTGAATGTGGTTTTGAGCACCTTGAGGGGTGCAGTTTTTAGAATGGTGTCACACTTGGTTATTTTCTGTCATATAGACCCCTCAAAATGACTTCAAATGTGATGTGGTCCCTAAAAAATATTGGTGTTGTGCAAATGAGAAATTGCTGGTCAAATCTTAACCCTTATAACTCCCTAACAAATTTTGTTTCCAAAATTGTGCTGATGGAAAGTAGACATGTGGGAAATGTTACGTATTAATTATTTGTGTGAAATATCTCTGATTTAAGGGCATAAAAATTCAAATTTTGAAAATTGCAAAATTTTCAACATTTTCACCAAATTTCCATTTTTTTCACAAATAAACGCAAGTTATATCGAATAAATTTTACCAGTATCATAAAGTACAATATGTCACGAGAAAACATTGTCAGAATCGCCAAGATACATTGAAGCGTTCCAGAATTATAAACTCATAAATGGACAGTGGTCAGAATTGAAAAATTGGCCTGGTCATTAACGTGCAAACCACCCTTGGGGCTTAAGGGGTTAATAAGTTTTGGAAATTTTTCTCGTGCGACAAACCTATAGAAATCTGGAACACCAATGTCGAAAAACTTCTGTTTAAGAAGGGTGTCGCATTGCAAGTCCACAATCTCCATCTGCAGATCTTCTGAAACATAAGCAATATCTACCGCAAACGGAGTGGCGAAGAGTGCAAATTCAGTTTCAAGCTCCTGAAACTCATGAAAACATCTATCAAACTCTTGTAGCAACTGAGAAATTATATTGGAATAGTAGTTCAAGCGTTCTGGTTCAGCTCGTACCAGCGACTGCATAGCTGAGAAATGAGCCAAATTGCCAGACTGCAGCTGCTGGGCCCACAAAGACAGCTTACATCTGAATGATTTTATGTTATCAAACATCACTGTAATCATCTGCTTTGGGCCCTGGAGCTTCAAGTTGAGTTTGTTGAGGTGTTCTGTGACATCTGTTAGAAACGCTAAGTCAGATAGAAAAGCTGGGTCAGAAAGTTGAAAAGCGTCATTATCTTTCAGTGCCATATAAAGCGCTATCTCCTGTCTCAAAGCAAAAAATCTTTTCAATACTCTTCCCCGACTCAACCATCTGACCTCGGTTTGATACAACAAGTCTCCATATTCACTGTCCATATCAGACAAGTAAGAAGTGAACTGCCTATGGTTAAGACCTCTTGCCCGTATAAAGTTAACAGTCTTAACCAAAAAGTCCATAACTTCTTTCATTTTTACACTTTTTCCGCACAGCGCATGCTGATGCAGAATGCAGTGTATTGCACTGAAAGGACCTGACAATGCAAGCTGGTTTTGTTTTGCTTTCAATAATCCTACAACACCAATGTTTTCAAAACACATTGCTGGTGCACCGTCCGTGACCACAGACACCAGTATATCCCATGGCAGTCCTGCTGTGTTAATGCAGCCTTCAAGTTCTTTAAAAATATCACGACCGGTCGTTGTGCCTCTCATTGGTAATAAATCCAATAATTCCTCGGTTATGTTTAGGTTTTCATCAACCCCACGAATGAACACAGCACAGTATGAAGTATCTGTTACCCCGGTGCTCTCGTCAAGCGCTTTGGAAAATGCTTCAAAACATTGCACTGCTGTAATCAGTTGCTGATGAACGTCACTAGCAGATTCAGTGATTCTACTAGCAGCAGTATTTGCTAACAATCTTATACCTTCGAACAATTTTTTTTGTCCTGACAAATAATTTCACTTGCTTTTATAAAACAGTCTTTAATGAACTGACCCTTAGTAAACGGTCATGAATGTTTTGCTATCATGTTACTGAGTACAAAACTGGCTTTCACAGAAGCTTCACTTGACTTGTTAACACTTGAGAAGAAGTTTTGCTGTTTTTTAAGAGATGATTTCAGCTGCTGAAGCTTTTCCTCTCTGTTTGCCATACAGTGCTTCATACTGTTCTCCATGCTGCGTCATGTAATGTCGATGCACATTGTAGTCCTTAAAGGGACACTGTCACCTGAATTTGGAGGGAACAGTCTTCAGCCATGGAGGTGGGGTTTTCGGGTGTTTGATTCACCCTTTCCTTACCCGCTGGCTGCATGCTGGCTGGAATATTGGATTGAAGTTCATTCTCTGTCCTCCGTAGTACATGCCTGCACAAAGAAATCTTGCCTTGCGCAGGCAAGTACTATGGAGGACAGAGAATGAACTTCAATCCAATATTCCAGCCAGCATGCAGCCAGCGGGTAAGGAAGGGGTGAATCAAACACCCCAAATCCCCGCCTCCATGGCTGAAGATTGTTCCCTCCAAATTCAGGTGACAGTGTCCCTTTAAGCACTGTGACAAACTGAAAACAAATAAGACACTGGGCTCTCTCTCCAACCTCCGTGACAAAATATAAGTTTTCACACTTTTCCTGAAATATTCATTTTTCATCAGCAATCTTGTGCTTTTCTGATGATGTTGCCATTTATGATTTTAAACAGGTCCTCTGTGTATTGAAAAATATGTCTGTTAGCAACTCCGTCCTGGTCCTATAGAAATGTATCATAGTCTGTGGTTGTATGCGCTGACAGGGCCATGGAATATAATAGGGTCGGCAGAGCGAACACGTGCTCTGTCGTGCATCATTTTCAGGTCTATTCGCATACTTGAGGCAGACCCTCAGACATAGTAGAGTCGACTGTGTCCAGTAGGTATATACGCCCGAAAATGATGCATGACAGAGCACACACTGACTGTCAGCACCATTATATATTGAATATATTATATTCTATGACCCCGTCGGCACAAATGTCCAAATCCCATTTTATATTGGTTCGGACATAAGCCCCAAAGGGACCAGTGAACATGGGCAAGAACACAATGTTAAAGCAATATATGAGGCTGCTGTGTTCTGTATTCTGCGCCAGAGGCAGGGCTGGCTCCAGGTTTTTGAGGGCCCTGGGTGAAAGAGTCTCAGTGGGCCCCCTAAAACAGCCCACATAGTATATAACACAGCCCACGTAGGATATAACAGCCCACGTAGTATATAACACAGCCCACGTAGTATATTGCACAGCCACGTAGTATATAGCACAGCCACATAGTATATTGCACAGCCACGTAGTATAGCCCAGCCCACATATTATATTGCACAGCCACGTAGTATATAACAGCCCACGTAGTATATTGCACAGCCACATAGTATATAACAGCCCACGTAGTATATTGCACAGCTAAGTAGTATATAACAGCCGACGTAGTATATTGCACAGCCAAGTAGTATATAACAGCTCAGGTAGTATATAACACAGCCCACGTAGTATATAACACAGCCCACGTAGTATTATAGAAAGGAGGACTTTGAGTTTTAGCACAAAATACAAACTTTATTAGAAACCAAAAAACAATACAACAATAAAAATGGATATCATAGGTCAAACAAGTAGTGATCAGTGAACCATACCCAGGTAAAGTTACTAAACCAGAGATTCACACTTAGAAAAATTCTATCTGGGTAATGATATAGAGTGTGGGTATATTGTGAATATTTTCTCAGGGACTAATATTCCCAAGTTCCCAAACACCCACTGCTCATATACATAAGCCCACATGGGACACTCGTAGCCAGTACATCAATATCAAGTTGAATATCAGGGGGCTGAGGAAGCGAGGCTACTATTGGCACGCGAAACGCGCGTTGGGGTTACCGGGATTCACATACTTTCTGGACATGGGTAATTATTGATTGAAACTTGATATTGATGTACTGGCTACGAGTGTCCCATGTGGGCTTATGTATATGAGCAGTGGGTGTTTGGGAACTTGGGAATATTAGTCCCTGAGAAAATATTCACAATATACCCACACTCTATATCATTACCCAGATAGAATTTTTCTAAGTGTGAATCTCTGGTTTAGTAACTTTACCTGGGTATGGTTCACTGATCACTACTTGTTTGACCTATGATATCCATTTTTATTGTTGTATTGTTTTTTGGTTTCTAATAAAGTTTGTATTTTGTGCTAAAACTCAAAGTCCTCCTTTCTATATTATTGCATATTGAGTATTGCCTCAATGATGGATATTTGCACAGCACTGGTATCCTTTTAATTAGCCCACGTAGTATATTGCACAGTCACATACTGTAGTATATAGCACAGCCACGTAGTATATAACAGGCCACATAGTAAATTGCACAGCCATGTAGTATATAACAGCCCACGTAGTATATTGTACAGACACGTAGTATATAACAGCCCACGTAGTATATAACAGCCCTCGTAGTATATTGCACAGCCACGTAGTATATAACAGCCCACATAGTATAGTGCACAGCCACGTAGTATATGACAGCCCACGTAGTATATAACAGCCCTCGTAGTATGTAACACAGCCCACTAGGGTTGAGCGACTTTTCCTTTTTTGAGGTCGAGTCGGGTTTCGCGAAACTCGACTTTCTCAAAAGTCGAGTCGAGTGAAATTGGCCGATTATCTTGAAAAGTCGGGTCGGGGGATCGGCCGAAACACAAAAAGTCAATGGGAAATCTCTATATATTTATATTTACTTCAGCGCGATAATGCAGAAAAGCTGGTAATTCAATTGCCGGCTTTTTATTTCTCCTTGCTAAACCCTACATGATATGAGACATGGTTTACATAAAGCAAACCATGTCATATCCCCATTTTTTTGCATATTCCACACTACTAATGTTAGTAGTGTGTATGTGCAAAATTTGTGTGCTGTAGCTATTAAATTTAAGGGTTAAATCGCAGAAAAAATTGGCGTGGGCTCCCACGCAATTTTCTCCACCAGAGTGATAAAGCCAGTGACTTTGTTACAACCCCAGGCCTTTGTTACAACCCCTAATTTATCCATATAGGTACACATAGATTAACTTTAGGAGGGGTTCTTTTTCCCACCGTTGATTTATCTTTTCCCTGTATACCTATATGTCCCCCTTCATTTCACATAAGCCCCTTAGCGCCATTTTCTTCCGTAGGCTGGTCCGCATACAGTTTGCACAGTGTCTCTGCAACTTCCTATCCTTTTGTCTTAATTCATGTTTTGATTTTAACTATCGATTGAAATAAAATATTTACATTTTTAAGGCTATAGCTTTTTTGCTTCTTTGGATGTACATGTCTCATATCATGTCGGGTTTAGGAAGGAGAAATGAAAAGCCGGCAATTGAATTACCGGCTTTTCAGCATTATCGCGCTGAAGTAAATATATATATATATATATATATATGTCTCAATGATATATATATATATATATATATATATAGACATATATATATATATATACATATATATATATATATATATATACACATGTATATATATAAACGAAACCCAACTTTGGAGCGAAGATCACCGACCGCCGACCCGATCCCAAACGCTTTTTATTCCTGTCTGGGTCCAGCTCGGTGTGTTTTATTGCCCTGCAAATCAGTGGTAAGTCCTGCACAAACTATATATGTAGACATTTTACTCATTACTATGGCGGTGACTTGCTGCTCTGTTACTGCCAGCATTCTGACTATGTCAGACTGGTTACATTATTAGGGGCATACCACACACCGGTGGATACCTGTTTTCTCTCACCATCCTTGTGCACTTTATTGGTATTGATATGTGTAATGTCATTTCTTGTTACTATGTATGACTTTCTCCTTGTTGTTTAGCTCTAGTATGGAGTGGGTTGCCTTGTTTCCAGGCTTTGGGCTCTTTTTCACTATTTAGTGCTAACAGCCCAACTTTTCTCTTTATTAATATGTGGTCTGGTTTCGTTATAACATTAGGGAGGGGTTTAATTAGGAGCTTTCACCAGATAGCAAACACACATCCACACGCACACGATTTTAGTTTATACTAGCACATGGCCGAGGGGTCACGCAACCCTTTTATACTTGCAACCTTCCGGGACCTTTCCAGTGGTCCAATCAGAGCTGCTTCAGGATCTGAGCATGTGACCTCCGACCTCCAATGAGAGGGCATGCGCAGTAGGGAAAAAAACAGGACTTAGTCCCAGGAGTGTCTGCTTGCTGCTGAATAATGCTGGTTATAATAGCTGGACCTGGGATGGCAGCAGTAAACAGACTCACAGTATCAGCTTGAGCATGACGCTGGGACTGACATCTCTGCTGATCAGGCTCCTCTGTGGCTGGAGAAGAATGGGAGACCACAGAGGACATGGTTTGAGATTCCACCTGTGCAGCGGCAGGAACTCAACACCTAACAGACGTATGAACAAAAAATAAATCTAAATCAAATCAATATTTGTTGTGATCACAGTTTTTCAAAGCAGCATTATAGCATCAATTCTTCTAGGTATAATTGGACACAGCATTTGAAGAAACTCATACTGACAATTCTTTTGTTCTCTTGGAGATAAGCCATGGTACATTTCTGGCATAGGCTGTCTCAAAGAAAACACAGGAGCACTTGGTTGAACGAACACTCCTGTGTATGGTAGAGCCAGTCAAGATTTCCAATGACCAAATGATCAGCCAAAATATTATTCATCCTTCTAGTGTGTATGGTCCGCTTTATTCAGTCCCAGACAAACTTACTGATTCACATAACAATTTAACTGGAACAATGACAGCAATTACCAGGGGTTTGCAAAGGTAGAAAAAGGCTCTTATTCCTCCATTTATTCCGTTGATATATCGTGTACATACAGTATATGACATCTCACTCAACTCAACACTTCTAAGTGCCATGTGATTATGTACGGAAAGAGCAAAGAGTTGTCATGACCTAGTTCTGTATGTGCCTCCCTGTGAGGTTCCACCTTTCCCCTCTAGACCATCTACATCACTTCTACCCACTTTTAGTTATCCTCTTTATCTGTTAGTTCTCTTACAGCTGTCCACTAGTGAAGATATAACAATAAACACAGATATAACACAGATACCAGATACAGAAAAACATGACATTTTACAATAATCATACAGACATGGTCCCATCATACACTTTCGGGAATCTCACAGTTACCTTTTCAGTCTTACTGATCTCTGAAGAGGCTATTTGCATATCTAGGCCTCAGTTAATTGAGACTGGCTTTTAGAGGTGCATGCCACTCAATATATTTAATGCATCTTATCTGTGGTGTGCACCTTGACTGAAATGTTATTCCAGTCATTGAAATACTCCTACAGAAAACCACACACCAGATTACTGGAGTTGCATACCAGACATTCTTTACGTCCTTTGTTCAGAACTGTGGAATGAAGTTTATCACAAATATTACGTTTCCAAATACAATAATCAAACACATTAGCCACGCAGTTTTACAGGTTATACATTACAACAAACAAATAATGCATAAACATTAAAGGGGTTGTCCACTACTAGGGCAACCCCTTGTTAAACTAAATGTTTTGTCCCAATAAAAAACCCTATACTCACCTCCGGTGTGGTGCCATTTCAGCGGTGTCAGTACTTGTGGTCCTGCAGCTCTGGTGAGGCAGAATGGTACGTAGTGCCTGGCCTCCCAATCAGCACTGGCGTCACTATCCCTACCTTTGTATGGATTGAACATGAAGAGGAAGCCAGGGCTGCAGCTGATCTCTAAGTTCCTCTTAATGTTCAATCTGTACAAAGGTGGAGACAGTGACGCCAGCATTGCTTGGGCACTGGGCACCACAAGTCATTCCACCGCACCAGAGCTCTGGAAGGACACCAGCATGGAAGGTGAGTGTTGGATATTTATTTTATTGGGGCTTCCCAGCTTCAGAGGTACACTGTGCACATCCAGAAGCACAGAAGAAGACTCACGTCTACAGAGGAGCCAAAGATGAAGATTCCTCTTCCTGACATGTGCTGTGCGACTCTGAAGCTTGGTGTACTTTTCCCGGCTTCAGAAGCACACTGTGCATGCCCAGAAGCAGAGAAGAAGACTGCAGTCAACAGAAGAGCCAAAGTTCAAGCTTCATCTTTGCTTCCGGACATGTGCAATGCGCGCCTCTAAAGCCAGGAAGAGAACACCATTCTTCAAAAGGTGCAATGACGTGCAGGAAAGAAAGTCGTGTGCATTCGCGAGTTTTGCATAGACCTGGCGATAACACCAGCTCTTGCAAAATCATGTTATCACGCCGAAGGGGGTGTAATGACATTCTGAGTGGGGTACTCTGGGATACAAATGTACCATCGACTAGTCAAAAGGATAATTTGTATATGGAAAAACAGACTTTAGGAATACTTTTTCTGAAAATCTGTAAATGTGTCATCCAGAAAAAAAGGGTCTGTTAGGCAGGCAATTTATAAAGGAAGATACAAATTATGGTGATTTTGGGGGTATGGGGGGACCCGTCAGGTTTCCTCTTACTGAAAACTATTGGGCTTCAGTTGGAGCACTATTTCTGTGTACTTACTACAATGCATGTCCCTCTTCCTGTCTTTAAAAGTTGGGTGATATGCCCTGCAAATGCACCTATATGGCGTGACTCCAACATTTTTTTTACTGGTGGAATGGGGGCAATTAGAATTTTGCTTTAGGTCCCTATCTATTTTTTTTTGTACTCTCCTGGCACAATCTAAATCTAAAACTATATGCACATAATCATACGCATGTCCCTAATATATTCATCTATATCAGTGATTTTCAACCTTTTTTGAGCCGCGGCACACTTTTTATACTTAAAAAATCCCGAGGCACACCACCAACCAAAATGGCACAAAATGGTGCGTCCAGGTTTGAGATGAAAGTCTGCAGTCATTCTATGTGACTGCAGGCTTCTGAATTCTCACAGCGCAAGCACTGCACACTTTCAGGATTCTCCCTTGCCGGTGGCCAGAGTGGATGGTCATGACAGCACAAGTATGTGATTTGGATACTTCTGGCCACATTCTAACTAGACGTGTCCGGCCTCAGTCAATTCATTTTCATTGAATGAGGCCACACATGTCTAGTCAGCACGTGACCACATGTATGCAAACCGCCAACATCAGAGAATTATGATAGCAGTGTGCACTGTGTGAGAATTCAGAAGTCTGCAGTCACATAGTATGACTGCAGACTCATCACAACCTTGGACATCCCCTTTAATGTTCCTAACAAATAAAAATGAGAATTAGTATCACAAAAAAAACACATTTACATCCAGGTACCTGATAGATGACGTTGTTTGTGGAGTCGCCTCTTTCTTTTCATCTTCACCTTGTCCAGATGCCATGATGACTCTTCTCATCCACCGGCAGAGCTCGTTTCTGCAGACTTCCATCTTCTCCTGTCTTCTGCAGCACATCCCGACACAACACCCTTAAAGATTGCAGTGTTATTATAATGCTCCGGAATAACAATATCTGCCCTAGGCTGAGCCCGAGTAAATAATTGCCCCTCACTTTATTCCCAGCACATAATATGACCTTCACTGTCCCTCTTATGGTACATACCATCCACACTACCCTCTCTCTTTTCCATACTTCACACTGCCTTCTCATACGGTGTCCCTCATAGAGAGCCCAGTCTCTCTACTGTGCCCCTTCATTACACTCCTCCTACTTGGCATACTGTCTCCTCCTGGCTGTTACCCTCACACTACTCAGTATCTATTCTGTGCCCACTCACACTTTCATCCCCCCATACTGTCTGCACACATTTCTAATAGCCTCCTCCTGTACATCCCCCCCCCTGCTAACATACCCCTTTGCTCTCTCCATATTTCCTCCTCACACATTCCCCCGACTCCCCATACTGTCCTCACACATCCCATCACTGTTGCTCCCAGTACTGTCAGCACACATTTTTCCCCTCGCTACTGTGTCCACCCCCATCTCCCCACTCACCCCCACAGAATATATCCACTCCCCTTCCAATAGAATAAATCCATCCCCTTCCACACAGAATAAATGCACCCTGCCCCACACATGCTAAATAAATTCCAGCCCCCCCACGTACAAACTGAATAAATCCCCCCCACAGAATAAATCCCCCCCACACACTGAATAAATCCCCCCCACACACTGAATAAATCCCCCCACACACTGAATAAATCCCCCCACACACTGAATAAATCCCCCCCACACACTGAATAAATCCCCCCACACACTGAATAAATCCCCCCACACACTGAATAAATCCCCCCCCACACACTGAATAAATCCCCCCACACACTGAATAAATCCCCCCACACACTGAGTAAATCCCCCCACACACTGAATAAATCCCCCCCACACTGAATAAATCCCCCCACACACTGAATAAATCCCCCCACACACTGAATAAATCCCCCCACACACTGAATAAATCCCCCCCCACACACTGAATAAATCCCCCCCACACACTGAATAAATCCCCCCACACACTGAATAAATCCCCCCACACTTAATAAATCCCCCCACACACTTAATAAATCCCCCCACATACTCCCCATAAACCCACCCCACGCTGAATCTTCGGTGTCTTCAGCTCCACAGCACAGGAGCACTTACCTCCAAGTCTCTTCTTTCTCCTGCGCGCCGGATAGTGACGCCAGCAGCGTGATCACATGACTTGATCACGCTGCTGGCGTCGCTCTGACCCAGCGGTCAGAGCCTCAATTGTACTCGCAGCTGGTAGATGTCTGCGAGTACAATTGATCTCCGGGAGCCAGCGCGCTGCAGCTTCTCTGTGCCGGCTGTCAGCTTGACAGTCGGCACAGAGAACAGCTGACTCCCGTTCCCCGCGGCACACCCGACCATGTGTTGCGGCACACTAGTGTGCCGCGGCACACTGGTTGAAAAACACTGATCTATATACACTTTCTGTGTTATTATAAATGTAAACTTTTATAAATGAACACTCTTATATAAACTGGTTTATCAGTTTACCAGAGAAAAAGCTGATAGTGGTAATACATCTTGTGTTTTAAGGTAAGTTCACACTGACCAACTTCACAACGATATCGCTAGCGATCCGTGACGTTGCAGCGCCCTGGCTAGCGATATCCTTGTGTTTGACACGCAGCAGCGATCTGGATCCTGCTGTGACATCGTTGGTCGGAGCAGAAAGTCCAGAACTTTATTTCGTCGCTGGACTTTATTTCGTCGCCGATTCAGCGATATCTTCACTGGTAACCAGGGTAAACATCGGGTTACTAAGCGCAGGGTCGCGCTTAGTAACCCGATATTTACCCTGGTTACCAGTGTAAATGTAAAAAAAAAAAACACTTCAAACTTAAATTCTGGTGTCTGTCGCGTCCCTCGGCGTTCTGCTTCCCTGCACTGTCAGCGTCGGCCAGCCGTAAAGCAGATTACAGCGGTGACGTCACCACTGTGCTTTACGGCCGGCGCTCACAGTCAGTGCAGGAAAGCACAGCGACGGGGACAGACACCGGAATGTAAGTATGTAGTCTTTGTTTTTTTACATTAGCACTGATAACCAGGGTAAACATCGGGTTACTAAGCACGGCCCTACGCTTAGTAACCCGATGTTTACCCTGGTTACCAGGGCACCTCGCATAGTTGGTCGCTGGAGAGCTGTCTGTGTGACAGCTCTCCAGCGACCACACAGCGATGCTGCAGCGATCGGGATCGTTGTCTAGATCGCTGCAGCGTCGTTAAATGTGACGGTACCTTTACTCTGCAGTCTCAGGCAACCAACCTGGAATATGGGAGCGTGTCTTATTTGAATACAGCACGCTAAGCCGCTAACCTCAAAATGGCTGCTTCCATGAATGTGATTCTCTCATAATATAATTCCTCTATTCACAGTCATTATTTTTCCAAAGGTGATTTATTCCATGTATATTTATACAAACAGCCTCCTAACTACGATATATGTTAATATGTGTAAAGGTGATAGGTCCTCTTTAAGCAGCTGATTTTGGTCATTTGAAATACAACTGTCAATCACAACCACTTGCTTGCATCAATTTTGTGACCACAACTGCTGTCCACATGCAATCACTAGGTACATATATGTCAAAGTATGACACTTTTGAAATATATTTTGAGAATCTGGTAACAAACTTACAATTAGTATAATAATTTACTCTAGCTATTGAAATATACAATGAGTTATCATTTATGTGTTGTCTATCTATCAATATATCTTTCCTATACCCTTTTAAGATCCATAACTCTGCATTGTACATCAAACTGACATTATACATTTTACATATTTATGGGTTGGTGCAGGTTTTATAATATCATGTTGATATGATAAGGTTATATCCTGCAGTGATATTTGCAATTTATAAATATTTAAAAAGTATATCACATTATTTGAAACGCATAGAACATCACCTACCATCTTTACAGCTGTGGATTGATGATATTTTACATACTGTGTATTAATAAGGTGTGCCTAATGGATGCGCATATAGTTATTGCTTAGGTGTACTTTTTTTTTCTTCTATGTTGACATTCAGACCTTTGGTTTTGTTTGATGCTGTGCAGCCAAGCTTTTCATGCTGAAACCATAAGCAACAAATCTTATCAGCAAATCCTTTTCAATGGCACAAAATAGAGCTGAGTAGAAATGAAAATACACCCATTAATCAAACACCTAGTTCAAGTCAGGGGCGTAGTGTCCTTTGCTTTCAACGGAAACTAACTGTCAAAGAGAAAAGGAAACCAGTGGTGCTTTTTAATGCCAAAGTTATAGTTCTAAAATTATTAAGATAAGAAGCAATTTGAGAGCCTAGCAACTAAAGATGACAATAATGATTAAATATAACAGCGGAAGCTGCGGTGGAAGGCGTAAATGCGTTGTAAAACACAGCATTCTAAATGGAACTTAAATAAAGGCCATGCACTGTACAAAGTCAGATAAAGGGAAGTCAAAAACAAATGTTGCATGAATGAATTTCAAAAGATAAAAACAGGATGACTGACTATAGGGTAAACAGTGGCATTCAATAGCTAATATTCAAGGCTCACCAGCAAGGAGAGTATACATATATATATATATATATATATACTGCACTTTCTTCCTCTAAATTTGGGAGGAAAATGAGGGTGCATCTTATAATCCGAAGTAAGCTTGCAGGAGGGGTTGGCAGCTTTGAAGCAGGGTTACAGGAGGTTGGGTCGCTGCTACAGGAGGCCAGCGGTGGCAGGAGTGCAGCGATGCTACAGTGCCTGGGCGCTCAGTCGATGTGGTCCCCGGTGAGCAGAGTCCACTTTCCCATTCAGTTTCCCCCGTGGCAACCAGAGCCGGCGCATGCGCAGATTTTCCAAGATCTCAATCAGTGCATGCGCCAACTCCGGCGGTCATTTTCCCATAGTCCACCACAAAGTACTGAATGGGAAAGGGGACTCCGCTCACCGGCGCCAACATTTAATGAGCGACCAGGCACCACAGCATCGCCCCTCTCTTGCCACTCCTGGCCTCCTGAAGCATCGACTGCCTTCTGTGACCCTCTTTACCGCCGCCGCCAACCCAGGTAAGCTACCATTAAAACGTACTATAAGATGCACCACCATTTTATTTAAAAACATTTTTTGATATTTTCTACCCCAAAATTTGGGGTGTCTTGTGGTCTGGTGCGTCTTATAATCCGCAAAATATGGTATACATACAGCTCTGGCAAAAATTAAGAGACCACTGCGAAATGTTCAGTTTGTCTGATTTTTCTCTTTATAGGTATATTTTTGAGTAAAATGTAAATTTTTCTATTATTCTGTAAACTTCTGACAACTTGTCTCTAAATTTCCAAGCAATACATTTTGTATTTTCTTTCTGAAAAGGTGAAATAGTCAAAATTACAAAAAAAAAAACAGTGCTTTCAGACCACTAATAATAATAATAAATAAATAATGCAAAGAAAACTAGTTTATATCGTATTTTTCGGACTACAAGATGCACTTTTTCCCCCCCAAAAAAGGGGGGGAAATGGGTGGTGCGTCTAATAGTCGCAATGCAGGCTTACCGTGGCGGCAGAGGTCCGGTGGCAGAGGTGCAGCGGCAGAGGTGCGGCGGCAGAGGTGTGGCGGCAGAGGAGGCGCAGTAAGCTGGGTCCCTTTCTCCGGTGAGGTGATGCAGCAGCCCGGTATGCAGCAGAGCCAGGTGAATCCTGTTGTTATTGGTGGTGGCGGCCATTTTCCTGAGGCCGCGCATGCGCAGATGGAGCGCTCTGCTTCCCGGGGCTTCAAGAAAATGGCCGCCGCGATCTCCATCTGCGCACGCGCGGCCTCCCGCGGCCATTTTCCTGAAGCCCCGGGAAGCAGAGTGCTTCATCTGCACACGCGCTGTTAGGGCTAGCGGAACGCACCGAGTAGAAATAGATATTTATTATAAATGGTGCGTTCGCTGCCCGGGGTCCACCGTGCAGGAAGAACCTGCCGCTAGTAAGACGGACTATATGGCGGTACTAAAAGTATACACGCCCAGGTTAACTTCACCCTGCGTGAAGGAAGCGATCCTGTTGAGTCATAGGACCGCGGTACCGCACATAGAGCGCGAACAAGAAATCAGCGTACACAACCCCAACACAGGATTGAAGTCCGATTAGACCACTTGCTGGCACAACACCGCAACTGGGTGTGTAAGGAAACTATTAAAATAGTATATAAAGGCACGAGAGTGCATGCAGTGCCGCACTGACGAACGCCACTAACCACCCAGGCTTGGGTAAGGAAAGCGCAGAGGAAGCGCATGGCGCCGTACAGGTGGTCACAGCAACTAGACGCTGTTATGTGTGTAACGTGCTGTTGGATAAGTCGGGCGCTAGATAGCAAACATACACCTTCCGCGAACAGTCATCCAATAGGGAGGGTATTTTAAAGAGCGACTTTCACACACAACACACACACATATTATCAAGACAATACTAGCGCATGGCCGTGCGGTCATGCGCAGTTTATATAGTTGCAGCACAGGAAGCTGCTACTGAAGTTTTGCCCTTTCAGGACCTTCCTGGAGGACCAATGGAATGTGCTGCAGTACCTGAGCATGTGACCCTCGATCTCCAACGGGAGATCTTGCCCTGGGCATGCTCAGTGTGTGCAAATAAGGACTTAGTCCCAGAGAAGCCCGCTCGCCGCAGATCAGTGCAGGGTACAACAGGAGAGCCAGAAAAGGCAACAGTAACCCTTTGCACAGAATCAGTCCCAGCAAGACGCTGGGAGCGACGCCTCCGCTGAGCAGGCCCCACTGTGGCCGGTACAGAATGGGAGACCGCAGCAGACAGGGATCGAGATTCCCCCTGTGCAGCAGAGGAAACTCGACTCCTAATATTACCCCCCCTCCTAGGGCCCCGCCTCGCTACGCTCAAAGGCAGCAATGAGCTGCGGAGCCCGAATGTGCTCAGCAGGCTCCCAGGACCTGTCCTCAGGACCATAACCCTTCCAGTCCACCAAAAACAATTTTTTGCCACGTACCACCTTGCACCCCAAAATAGCATTCACCTCATAATCGTCCGAAGACGAACCCGATGTCCCAGCAGATGACTCGGAAAACCGGGACATGTACACGGGTTTCAGGAGGGACACATGAAAGGTGTCGGTGATACCCAGGCGTGGCGGAAGAGCCAAGCAATAAACCACAGGATTAACCTGTTCGAGCACTTTGAAGGGACCCAAGTAGCGAGGAGCAAACTTAGTGGACTCAACTCGCAGCCTGATGTTACGGGCGGAGAGCCACACCAAGTCGCCAGGAGCAAAGGTCGGAGCGGGGCGCCGATGAGCATCGGCGGAGGACCTCATTCTCTCCTTAGAGGCCCGAATGGCATCCTGAGTGCGGTCCCAAATGTCCCGTGCCTCCACTGCCCAGTCTGCCACCCTGGAGTCAGCAGAGGACACGGGCATAGGCACAGGAACCCGCGGATGCTGGCCATAATTAAGGAGGAAAGGAGTCTGACCGGTGGAGTCGGCTACAGCGTTATTAAGGGCGAACTCTGCCCATGGTAATAAAGATGCCCAGTCATCCTGCCTGGCAGAAACAAAATGTCGTAGATATGTGACCAGAGTCTGATTGGCCCTCTCTACCAACCCATTCGTCTCGGGATGATATGCGGAAGAGCGATTTAACTCAATGCTGAGAAGACGACAAAGCTCTCTCCAGAACCGAGACGCAAACTGGGGACCCCGGTCACTGACAATTTTGTCTGGCATGCCATGTAGGCGGAAGATGTGTCTTATGAACAACGCTGCCAAGGCCCGTGCAGAAGGTAACCGTGGGAGCAGCACCAAATGCACCATTTTCGAGAAATGATCGGTAATAACCCAAATGACGGTACAGCCGCGAGACTTGGGCAAACCCACTACAAAGTCCATCCCGACCATCTCCCAGGGCCTGTCTGCCACCGGCAAGGGATAGAGTAACCCAGACGGCCGTTGTCGAGGAGACTTATTTTTGGCGCATGAGACACATGCCAGAACGTAATCTCTGACATCTCGGAGCATATGCGGCCACCAGTACGTCCTCGCCAGCAGCTCAGATGTCCTTTTTGTCCCAAAGTGTCCACCCACCCTGGAGGAATGAGCCCAAGAGAGAACCTCCGGTCGCAAATTTATGGGCACAAAAGTCTTGCCTGGAGGCACAGACTCAAGCGACACCAGAGCCACGGTTCTCAAGCTCTCAGAAGGAACAATAAGCCGAGGCTCTCCTTCCTCCTCCTCAGATGACACAACAGAGCGAGAAAGAGCATCAGCTCGAATGTTCTTCTCCCCAGCGAGATAATGGAGGGTGAAGTGGAATCGGGAGAAGAATAAGGACCATCTGGCCTGGCGAGAATTTAGCCGCTGGGCTGTTTGCAAATATAGCAAATTTTTGTGGTCTGTAAAAACTTGAAAGGGAAAACGAGCCCCCTCCAAGAGATGTCTCCACTCTGAGAAAACCAATTTCATCGCTAGCAACTCCCTGTCCCCGATGGAATAATTCCTCTCCGCTGGTGTGAAGGTCTTGGAGAAGAAGCACGGATGCTTCCGACCTTGAGCATCCTTTTGGAAGAGGACTGCTGCAGCACCAACGGAAGAGGCATCCACCTCCATTATAAACGGCTTGTCGACATCGGGACGATGTAGGATGGGAGCGCTAGCAAAATGAGACTTAGTAGAAGAAAAGGCCCTGGAGACCTCTTCAGACCACACTTTGTAATTTGCTCCCTTCTTGGTGAGGGCTACCAAGGGAGCTACCAAAGTTGAGAAATGGGGAATAAACTGGCGGTAATAATTAATGAACCCCATAAAGCGCTGCACCACTTTAAGTGAATGGGGTTCTTGCCAGTCCATCACAGCCTGTAGTTTGGCAGGATCCATAGCCAATCCCTGGGCAGAGATGATATAGCCCAGGAAAGGTAAAGACTCCTGCTCAAACACACACTTCTCCAACTTTGTATAAAGAGAGTTTGCCCGTAAGAGGTCGAAGACTCTGCCAACATCTCTCTCGGTGGGAGTCAATATCTGGAGAAAAGATGAGAATATCATCCAGATAGACTACGACCGAGGTGGAAAGCATATCCCGGAAGATGTCGTTGACAAAGTCTTAGAAAACGTCTGGGGCATTACAGAGCCCGAAGGGCATCACCAGATACTCATAGTGCCCATCCCTGGTGTTAAACGCCGTCTTCCATTCGTCCCCCTCACGGATGCGAATCAGGTTATAAGCTCCCCGCAGGTCTAATTTGGTAAATACCTTAGCTCCCCGTAGCCTATCAAAAAGCTCAGAAATCAGGGGCAGCGGGTACTTATTCTTAACGGTGATGGCGTTAAGACCCCTGTAGTCTATGCACGGACGCAACTCTCCATTCTTCTTCTGTACGAAGAAGAACCCTGCCCCTGCTGGTGACACTGACTTCCTAATAAACCCTCTTGCCAAATTCTCCTGGATGTATTGGGACATAGCCTCCGTTTCCGGGAGAGAGAGGGGATAGACACGTCCCTGAGGAGGTTCTGCTCCAGGCAAGAGATCTATAGGACATTCATAGGGACGGTGAGGCGGAAGGGTCTCTGCGGCCTTTTTGGAGAAGACGTCTGCATAGGACTAATAGTATTTGGGGAGAGTAGAGAGATCTGCGGGTATCTCAGTGGTGGAAACCTGAACGCACTCTTTCACACATCTGCCCTTGCAGGATTCACTCCAACCCAATATTCTCCCAGAGGTCCACTCAATATGTGGGGAGTGGAAACGGAGCCAGGGAATTCCCAGCAGAATCTCATCCATTCCCTCGGGAAGGACAAGAAGGGAAATAATCTCCTGGTAGAATGGGGACATGGCTAACGTGAAAGGGACAGTCTGATGTGTGATCTGTAATGGAAGTGTCGACCCATTCACCACTCTAACGGTGACTGGTTTGGCAAGCATAACCAGAGGTATTGCGTGGCGCAGAGCAAAAGCAGAAGACATAAAATTTCCCTCTGCTCCTGAATCCACACAAAGCTCTACTGTAAGAGTGGATGTGCCTAACAGGATTGTCCCTTTAAAGGACAATTTGGAGGAAAATGCCACTGTGTCCAGTGAACCTCCTCCAATGGACACTAGACGCGATCGTTTTCCCGACCGCCGTGGACATTTTTACACACCACAGGTACTCGAGCGGTCTGAGACCTAGGTCCCGCTCGAGAAACCTCCATGGCCTCATGGGAGTCGGACGCCATAACAGGAGATTCTAGCGGTTTGGCAAAGGTGGGAGCCAGCCGAAACCTCTGCCTACACTGGGTCCGCTCCAACCTCCGCTCGTTAAAACGGAGATTGATGCGGGTAGCTATAGTAATAAGCTCCTCCAGTGTGACGGGAATCTCCCTGGTGGCCAAGGCGTCCTTTACATGATCTGCCAGTCCTTTCCAGAACACCGGAATAAGGACTTTATCCGGCCATTCCAGCTCAGAAGCTAGAGTCCGGAATAGATGGCGAACTGGCTGACCATGGACGAAGCCTGTGTAATTGCCAACAATTGGACCGTGGTATCGTGGGTGACACGGGGTCCCAAAAAGACCTGCCTCAGAGCGTCCAGGAAGATAGGAGCACTCTGTACCACACGATCACCACGTTTCCAAAGCGGCGTTGCCCACTCCAACGCCCTGCCCGACAAAAGAGATAAAATGAATCCCACTTTCACCCGTTCCGTAGGAAAACGTGCAGCCAGCAGCTCGAGATGTATGGAGCACTGGCTCACGAATCCCCGACATAGCTTACTGTCACCAGCAAACTGGTCTGGAAGCGGGAGACGGGATAAGGTCGGAGCAGGGGTGGCAGCGGACAAACTGGCTGCAGCTGCACTTGCAGCCTGAACAGCGACAGCAGTAACGTCCACAGCTGAGGTTGCACGCTCTAGAGCCGCCAACCTACCCTCCAACTGCTGGATGTTCCGCTGTAGACGCTGACCGTCCGCCATTTACTAGCCAGACCCTGGTGCTAGTATTATGTTAGGGCTAGCGGAATGCACCGAGTAGAAATAGATATTTATTATAAATGGTGCGTTCGCTGCCCGGGGTCCACCGTGCAGGAAGAACCTGCCGCTAGTAAGACGGACTATATGGCGGTACTAAAAGTATACACTCCCGGGTTAACTTCACCCTGCGTGAAGGAAGCAATCCTGTTGAGTCACAGGACCGCGGTACCGCTTATAGAGCGCGAACAAGAAGTCAGCGAACACAACCCCAACACAGGATTGAAGTCCGATTAGACCACTTGCTGGCACAACACCGCAACTGGGTGTGTAAGGAAACTATTGAAATAGTATATAAAGGCACGAGAGTGCATGCAGTGCCGCACTGACAAACGCCACTAACCACCCAGGCTTGGGTAAGGAAAGCGCAGAGGAAGCGCACGGCGCCGTACAGGCGGTCACAGCAACTAGACGCTGTTATGTGTGTAACGTGCTGTTGGATAAGTCGGGCGCTAGATAGCAAACATACACCTTCCGCGAACAGTCATCCAATAGGGAGGGTATTTTAAAGAGCGACTTTCACACACAACACACACACATATTATCAAGACAATACTAGCGCATGGCCGTGCAGTCATGCGCAGTTTATATAGTTGCAGCACAGGAAGCTGCTACTGAAGTTTTGCCCTTTCAGGACCTTCCTGGAGGACCAATGGAATGTGCTGCAGTACCTGAGCATGTGACCCTCGATCTCCAACGGGAGATCTTGCCCTGGGCATGCTCAGTGTGTGCAAATAAGGACTTAGTCCCAGAGAAGCCCGCTCGCCGCAGATCAGTGCAGGGTACAACAGGAGAGCCAGAAAAGGCAACAGTAACCCTTTGCACAGAATCAGTCCCAGCAAGACGCTGGGAGCGACGCCTCCGCTGAGCAGGCCCCACTGCGGCCGGTACAGAATGGGAGACCGCAGCAGACAGGGATCGAGATTCCCCCTGTGCAGCAGAGGAAACTCGACTCCTAACACGCGCAGCCTCAGGAAGATGGCCGCATACACCGATAACAACAGGATTCACCCGGCTCTGCTGCATACCGGGCTGCTCCATCACCATACCGGGGAAAGGGACCCCGCTTACTGCGCCTCCTCTGCCGCTGCACCTCTGCCACCGCACCTCTGCCGCCACGGTAAGCCTGCATTGCCTGCACGGTAAGCCTGGGACCCCTCTCACGCCATACCTCTCACTGCACCTCCTGATCCCAGCACCTCCTGATCCCAGCACCTCCTGATCCCAGCACCTCCTCATCCCAGCACCTCCTCATCCCAGCACCTCCTCATCCCAGCACCTCCTGATCCCAGCACCTTCTCATCCCAGCACCTCCCCATCCCAGCACCTCCTGATCCCAGCACCTCCTGATCCCAGCACCTCCTGATCCCAGCACCTCCTCATCCCAGCATCACCCCACCTCTGCCGACACCTTGCCTCCTGTGACCCTGCTCTGCCACCGCCAGCCCTCAGGTAAGATACTGTAAGTTCGGACAATAAGACGGACCCCCATCTTATAAAAAATCTTTTTTTCTGCAATTTTCACCTCAAATTTGGGGTGCGTCTTATGGTCCGGTGCGTCTTATAGTCCGAAAAATACGGTAATCATTTAGAAACAACAATACTAATGTTTTAACTTAGGAGGAGTTCAGAAATCAATATTTTGTGGAATAACCATAAATTTATCACAGCTTTCATGCATCTTGGCATGCTTTCCATTAGTATTTCACACTGCTCCTGGTGCAAAAATGTAAGCAGTTCTTCATTGTTTGATGGCTTGTGACTATCCATCATCCTCCTGATTACATTCCAGAGGTTTTCAATGGTGTTCAGGTCTGGAGATTGGGCTGACAGGGTTTTGATGTGGTGGTCTCTTAATTTTTGCCAGAGCTATATAACCATTGAAATTGTTACAGAAAATGAATTTCTACCAGAATTTTTTTTTTTTGTTTTGTTTATTTCCATTGTGTGTATTGGAATAACAAAAAAACCCCTATGAAAAAAAGGCAAATTGAACATAATTTTACTGTAACTTCGAAAATGGGCCAGCCATTGGCACCCTCAGCTTAATATTTGGTTGCATACCCTTTGGAATAAATAACTGCAATCAATCACTTCCTATAACCATCAACAAGATTCTTACACCTCAAGTGGAACTTTGGACCATTTTTTTGTTTTTGTAAAGTTCTGAATGGCCCCTTTAAATCTCTCCTTCAGTGTTCTCCAGCCATCCATTTCTGCCATGACTGTAGATATCTATGTATATATACACTAAAAACACATGGTCCGTTTACGTTGAGCATAGATCCTAATTCTCCGACACTCTTTCACTTCAACCGCTAAATTAGAAGCATTACCATAGCATATTTTCATACAATATACCACAATATGTACCACAATGTGTACCACAATGTGCAATGTGTTATTAACCCCTTTCTGACATTAGATGTACTATCCCGTCGAGGTGGGGTGGGCCCGTATGACCACCGACAGGATAGTACGTCATACACGATCGGCCACGCTCACGGCCGATCGCGACCGGGAGTCAGCTGCCTATCGCAGCTGACATCCGGCACTATGTGCAAGGAACGGTCACGGACCGCCCCCGGCACATTAACCCCGGCACACCGCGATCAAACATGATCGCAGTGTGCCGGCAGTGCAGGGAAGCATCGCGCAGGTAGGGGGCTCCCTGCGGGCTTCCCTGAGACCCCAATAGCAACGCGATGTGATCACGTTGCTGTGAGGGTCTCCTTACCTTCCTCCCTGTAGCAGGCCCGGATCCAAGATGGCCGCGGCATCCGGGTCCTGCAGGGAGGGAGTTAGCTTACCAAGTGCCTGCTCAGAGCAAGTGCTTGATAAGCCTGCAGTGTTCTAATTCAGATCGCTGATCTGACAGAGTGCTGTGCAATCTGTCAGATCAATGATCTGTGATGTCCCCCCTGGGACAATGTAAAAAAAAAATTTCCAAATGTGTAAAAAAAAAAAAAAAAAAATCCTAAATAATGAAAAAAAATATATATTATTCCCATAAATACATTTCTTTATCTAAATAAAAAAAAACAATAAATGTACACATATTTAGTATCGCTGCGTCCGTAACGGCCTGACCTATAAAACTGGCCCACTACTTAACCCCTTCAGTAAACACCGTAAGAAAAAAGAAAAACGAGCAAAAAACAACGCTTTATTATCATACCGCCGAACAAAAAGTGGAATAACACGCGATCAAAAAGACAGATATAAATAACCATGGTACCGCTGAAAACGACATCTTGTCCCGCAAAAAACGAGCCACAATACAGCATCATCAGCAAAAAAATAAGAAAGTTATAGTCCTTTTTTCTATAAAATAGTTTTTATCGTATAAAAGCGCCAAAACATAATATAAAACGATATAAATGAGGTATCGCTGTAATCGTACTGACCCGAAGAATAAAACTGCTTTATCTATTTTACCAAACGCGGAACGGTATAAACGCCTCCCCCAAAAGAAATTCATGAATAGCTGGTTTTTGGTCATTCTGCCTCACAAAAATTGGAATAAAAAGCGATCAAAAAATGTCACATGCCCGAACATGTTACCAGTAAAAACGTCAACTCGTCCCGCAAAAAACAAGACCTCACATGACTCTGTGGACCAAAATATGGAAAAATTATAGCTCTGTAAATGTGGTAACGCAAAAAATATTTTTTGCAATAAAAAGCGTCTTTCAGTGTGTGACGGCTGACAATCATAAAAATCCGCTAAAAAACCCGCTATAAAAGTAAATCAAACCCCCCTTCATAACCCCCTTAGTTAGGGAAAAATTAAAAAAATGTATTTATTTCCATTTTCCCATTAGAGCTAGGGTTAGGGCTAGGGTTAGGGCTGGGCTAGGGTTAGGCCTAGGGTTAGGGTTAGGGCTAGGGTTAGGGCTAGGGCTAGGGTTAGGGTTAGGGCTAGGGTTAGGGCTAGGGTTAGGGCTAGGGTTAGGGTTGGGGCTAGGGTTAAGGCTACAGTTAGGGCTAAAGTTAGGGTTAGGGTTGGGGCTAAAGTTACGGTTAGGGTTTAGATTACATTTACGGTTGGGAGTAGGGTTGGGATTAGGGTTAGGGGTGTGTCAGGGTTAGAGGTGTGGTTAGGGTTACTGTTGGGATTAGGGTTAGGGGTGTTTGGATTAGGGTTTCAGTTATAATTGGGGGGTTTCCACTGTTTAGACACATCAGAGACTCTCCAAATGCGACATGGCGTCCGATCTCAATTCCAGCCAATTCTGCGTTGAAAAAGTAAAACAGTGCTCCTTCCCTTCCGAGCTCTCCCGTGTGCCCAAACAGGGGTTTACCCCAACATATGGGTTATCAGCATACTCAGGACAAATAGGAAAACAACTTTTGGGGTCCAATTTCTCCTGTTACCCTTGGGAAAATACAAAACTGAGGGCTAAAATATAATTTTTGTGGAAAAAAAAGATTTTTTTATTTTCACGGCTCTGCGTTATAAACTGTAGTGAAATACCTGGGGGCTCAAAGTTCTCACAACACATCTAGCTAAGTTCCTTTGGGGGTCTAGTTTCCAATATGCAGTCACTTGTGGGGGGATTCTACTGTTTAGGTACATTAGGGGCTCTGCAAACGCAATGTGACGCCTGCAGACCATTCCATCTAAGTCTGCATTCCAAATGGCGCTCCTTCCCTTCCGAGCCCTCCCATGCGCCAAAACAGTGGTTCCCCCCACATATAGGGTATCAGCGTACTCAGGACAAATTGGACAACAACTTTTGGGGTTGAATTTCTCCTGTTACCCTCGGGAAAATACAAAACTGGGGGCTAAAAAATAATTTTGGGTGGAAAGTTTTTTTTCTTTTATTTTCACGGCTCTGCGTTACAAACTGTAGTGAAACACTTGGGGGTTCAGAGCTATCACAACACATCTAAATGAGTTCCTTAGGGGGTCTACTTTCCAAAATGGTGTCACTTGTGGGGGGTTTCTACTGTTTAGGTACATTAGGGGCTCTGCAAACGCAATGTGACGCCTGTAGACCATTCCATCTAAGTCTGCATTCCAAATGGCGCTCCTTTCCTTCCAAGCCCTCCAATGCGTCAAAACGGTGGTCCCCCCCACATTTGGGGTATCAACGCACTCAGGACAAATTGGACAACAATTATTGGGGTCCAATTTCTCTTGTTACCCTCGGAAAAATACAAAACCGGGGGCTAAAAAATAATTTTTGTGGGAAAAAAATTTTGTTTTATTTTTACGGCTCTGCATTATAAACTTCTGTGAAGCCCTTGGTGGGTCAAAGCGCTCACCACACATCTAGATAAGTTCCTTAGGGGGTCTACTTTCCAAAATGGTGTCACTTATGAGGGGTTTCTACTGTTTAGGTACATTAGGGGCTCTGCAAACGCAATGTGACACCTGCAGATCATTCCATCTAAGTCTGCATTCCAAATGGCGCTCCTTACCTTCCGAGCCCTCCCGCGCGCACAAACAGTGGTTCCCCACCACATATGGGGTATCATCGCACTTAGTACAAATTGGACAACAAATTTTGGGGTCCAATTTCTCCTGTTACCCTCGGGAAAATACAAAACTGGGAGCTAAAAAAATAATTTTTGTGGGCAAAAATGTTTGTTTTATTTTAACGGTTCTGCATTATAAACTTCTGTGAAGCACTTGGTGGGTCAGAGTGCTCACCACACCCCTAGATAAGTTCCTTAGGGGGTCTACTTTCCAAAATGGTGTCACTTGTGGGGGGTTTCAATGTTTAGGCACATCAGGGGCTCTCCAAACGCAACAAGGTGTCCCATCTCGATTCCAGTCAATTTTGCATTGAAAAGTCAAATGGCGCTCCTTCGCTTCCGAGCTTTGTCATGCGCCCAAACAGTGGTTTACCCCCACATATGGGGTATCAGTGTACTCAGGACAAATTGTAAAACAACTTTTGTGGTCCATTTTCTCCTGTTACCCTTGGTAAAATAAAACAAATTGGAGCTGAAGTAAATTTTTTTGAAAAAAGTTAAATGTTCATTTTTATTTAAACATTCCAAAAATTCCTGTGAAGCACCAGAAGGATTAATAAACTTCTTGAGTATGGGTTTGAGCACCTTGAGGGTGCAGTTTTTAGAATGGTGTCACACTTGGGTATTTTCTATCATATAGACCCCCCAAAATGACCTCAAATGAGATGTGGTCCCTAAAAAAAATGGTGTTGTAAAAGTGAGAAATTGCTGGTCAACTTTTAACCCTTATAACTCCCTAACAAAAAAAAATTTTGATTCCAAAATTGTGCTGATGTAAAGTAGACATGTGGGAAATGTTACTTACTAAGTATTTTGTGTGACATATCTCTGTGATTTAATTGCATAAACATTCAAAGTTGGAAAATTGCGAAATTTTCAAAATTTTCGCCAAATTTCAGTTTTTTTCACAAATAAACGCAGGTAATATCAAAGAAATTTTACCGCTATCATGAAGTACAATATGTCATGAGAAAATAATGTCAGAATCACTGGGATCTGTTGAAGCGTTCCAGAGTTATAACCTCATAAAGGGACAGTGGTCAGAATTGTAAAAATTGGCCCCCATTAACGTGCAAACCACCCTTGGGGGTAAAGGGGTTAAAATATAAGCTGAGAATCGTCCTTCTTTATATGTTTTCAGGCTGTGTCACATTTCTGAAATAGTGTTTCCAAAAATGATTTCTTTGTGAACTCAACAGATCAATGTTTAAATGGTGCACTTCATACTTGTCACCTACACACCTACAGTATTGGTAAGCTACAAATCGCACAGCATATGGTACTGTAACCAATACTTTACTGACTCCATAGAAGTTATATGAATTAGAGGCTGGTACCACCAGCAGTTTCCATAGTGAGACACCCATCACTTGGGTGTCCCAATATGGTGGTCGGTGAGCTTCCACCGCTTGGAATTCTGGGATCCAGACACATCTGGATGGAACAGGATGTGAAGACATTACAAGGTAAGTATATATCTATAATATAACGCTGGGAGCGTCACTCTGTCCGAAGCCTTTATAGACTGCGCAAGCGCAAGCGCCGGCGCAGTCTGGGCCTCACAGAGTGACGCTCCCGGGAGATCGCGGTATGCGTTAACACTGAACGCAGACCGCAATCTCCAACAGAGAAGCAGGGACCTCCAGGAGGGTGAGTATCGGCTATATTCACCTGTCCTTCGTTCCACCGCTGTGCGCCGCCATCTTCCCGGTCCTCGGCCTGTGACCTTCAGTTCAGAGGGCGTGATGACGCGCTTAAAGCGCACCGGCGCCGCCCTCTGACTGACCAGTCACAGCCAGAGGACCGGGAAGATGGCGGCGCACAGCGGTGGAATGGAGGACAGGTGAATATAGTAAGTGCTGGGGGGCCTGAGCTGGCGGCGATACCGGCACCTGACCCCCACAGCGTGCCGGTGTCCCCACCTGCTCAGGCCCTCCAGCACTCGGTGCCGAGCGGGTCAGAGGCAGCGGGGCCGAGCGGGTCAGAGGCAGCGGAGCCGAGCGGGTCAGAGGCAGCGGGGCCGAGCGGGTCAGAGGCAGTGGGGCCGAGCAGGTCAGAGCAGAGTGTGGCAGATTTAGCAGAGCAGAGTGTGGCAGATGTAGCAGAGCAGAGTGTGGCAGATGTAGCAGAGCAGAGTGTGGCAGATGTAGCAGAGCAGAGTGTGGCAGATGTAGCAGTGCAGAGTGTGGCAAACGTAGCAGAGCAGAGTGTGGCAGATGTAGCAGAGCAGAATGTGACAGATGTAGCAGAGCTGAGTGTGGCAGAAGTAGTAGAGCAGAGTGTGGCAGATGTAGCAGAGCTGAGTGTGGCAGGATGGGAGCAGCCCATGTCAGAATGGGGGCACAGGATGGGAGCAGCACATGACAGGATGGGGACGCAGGATGGGAGCAGCACATGACAGGATGGGGACGCAGGATGGGAGCAGTGCATGACAGGATGGGGATGCAGGATGGAGCAGCACATGACAGCATGGGGACCAGGATGGATCAGCACATGACAGGATGGGGACGCAGGATGGAGCAGCACATGACAGGACGGGGACGCAGGATGGGAGCAGCACATGACAGGATGGGGACGCAGGATGGAGCAGCACATGACAAGATGGGGACGCAGGATGGGAGCAGCGCATGACAGGATGGGGACGCAGGATGGAAGCAGCACATGACAGGATGGGGACGCAGAATGGGAGCAGCACATGACAGGATGTGGACGCAGGATGGGAGCAGCACATGACAGGATGGGGACGCAGGATGGGTGCAGGGCATGACAGGATGGGGACGCAGGATGGGAGCAGCGCATGACAGGATGGGGACGCAGGATGGGAGTAGCGCATGACAGGATGGGGACGCAGGATGGGAGCAGCGCATGACAGGATGGGGACGCAGGATGGGAGCAGCACATGACAGGATGGGGACGCAGGATGGGTGCAGCACATGACAGGATGGAGACGCAGGATGGAGCAGCACATGACAGGATGGGGGCGCAGGATGGAGCAGCACATGACAGGATGGGGACGCAGGATGGGAGCAGCGCATGACAGGATGGGGACGCAGGATGGGAGCAGCGCATGACAGGATGGGGACGCAGGATGGGAGCAGCGCATGACAGGATGGGGACGCAGGATGGGAGCAGCACATGACAGGATGGGGACGCAGGATGGGAGCAGCACATGACAGGATGGGGACGCAGGATGGGAGCAGCACATGACAGGATGGGAACGCAGGAAGGGAGCAGCACATGACAGGATGGGGGCGCAGGATGGAGCAGCACATGACAGGATGGGGGCGCAGGATGGAGCAGCACATGACAGGATGGGGGCGCAGGATGGAGCTGCACATGCCAGGATGGAGACCATATACCAATATAAATGCTCGCCACCCGGGCGTAGAACGGGTTCAATAGCTAGTCTATAACAAAGCGCTGGGAGCGTCACTCTGTCCGAAGCCTTTATAGACTGCGCAAGCGCAAGCGCCGGCGCAGTCTGGACCCCACAGAGTGAAGCTCCCAGGAGATCGCGGTATGCGTAAACACTGAACGCACACCGCGATCTCACGTGCCAGGAGGGTGAGTATATTCACCTGTCCCCTGTTCCAGCGCTGTGTGCGTCCCCGTCTCCCGGGTCCTCTGCCTGTGACGTTCACAGTTCAGAGGGCGCGATGACCCGCTTAATGCGCGTCGCCCTCTGACTGAACAGTCACAGCCAGAGGAGCCGGAACACGGAGCGGATCAGGGCCAGGTGAATATAGCAAGTGTCGGGGGCCTGAGCGAGCGGCGACTCCGGCACCTGACCCCCACAGCGCGCCTGTGTCCCCGCCTGCTCAGGCCCCCCAGCACTCGGCGCCCAGCGACGATAGGTGAGTATGGTATTTTTTTTTATATATCGCAGCAGCATACGGGGCATATAATCCTATGGAGCATTTTATGGGGCCATCAACCATAATGGAGCAGTGTACAGGGGCATATAATACCATGTAGCATCTTATGGGGGCCATCAACCATAATGGAGCAGTGTACGGGGGCATATAATACCATGGAGCATCTTATGGGGCCATCAACCATAATTGAGCAATGTACGGGGGCATATAATACCATGGAGCATCTTATGTGGCCATCAACCATAATGGAGCAGTGTACGGGGGCATATAATACCATGGAGCATCTTATGGGGCCATCAACCATAATGGAGCAGTGTACGGGGGCATATAATACCATGGAGCATCTTATGGGACCATCAACCATAATGGAGCAGTGTACGGGGCATATAATACCATGGAGCATGTTATGGGCGCCATAAACCTTTATGGAGCAGTGTACGGGGCATATAATACTATGGAGCATGTTATGGGGGCCATAAACCTTTATGGAGCAGTGTACGGGGGCATATACTATGGAGCATCTTATGGGGGCCATAAACCTTTATGGAGCAGTGTAAGGCGCATATACTATGGAGCATCCTATGGGGGCCATAAACCTTTATGGAGCAGTGCACGGGGCATATACTATGGAGCATCTTATGGGGGCCATAAACCTTTATGGAGCAGTGTACGGGGCATATACTATGGAGCATCTTATGGGGGCCATAAACCTTTATGGAGCAGCATATGGGGCATATGGATGGGAGCAGCAAATTACAGAACGGGGGCGCAGGATGGGAGCAGCACATGACAGAATAGGGCAGCACATGACAGAACGGGGGTGCAGGATGGCAGCAGCACATGACAGAACGGGGGCGCAGGATGGGAGCAGCACATGACAGGATGGAGGCACAGGATGGGTGCAGCACATGACAGAATGGGGGCTCAAGATGGGAGCAGCGCATGACAGAACGGTGGCGCAGGATGGGAGCAGCACATGACAGAACAGTGGCGCAGGATGGGAGCAGCACATGACAGGATGGGGGCGCAGGATGGGTGCAGCACATGTCAGAATGGAGGCGCAGGATGGGAGCAGCACATGTCAGAATGGGGGCACAGGATGGAGGCGCAGGATGGAGCAGCTCATGACAGGATGGGGACGCAGGATGGAGCAGCACATGACAGGATGGAGACCATATACCAATATAAATGCTCACCACCCGGGCGTAGAACGGGTTCAATAGCTAGTATATATATATATATATATATATACATATATATATATATATATATATATATATACATATATACATATATATATAGTAGGGATCTTACTCGCTCAGGTGCAGAGGGTGGCAATCATAAGGCACGGTCCTTCAAAAGTTCATAGGGTTTATTGCTCCACAAACCCACATAACAAACAGAAAAACAAATAGCCTTTAGCTAAGGCAAGAGAAAATACAAATGTCCACTACTTCAAGCTCAGTCCTGGAGCCTCAGCACACATTGGGGGCTTTCACCTCCCCACATACAGGTCCTGTGCTAAGCATTAGCCTACATTATATAGCTCTAACCACACCCAGGTACCCATCATATTATTAGTCATGTGGTAGTGACATCACTGCAGGTCCTGAAACACACATAGAGGTATGGTGATGCCCCTACCCAGGGGTAAGGTATATGGGTAGCCAGGCCCTCCCATCTCTCACAGCTACCCGTAACCCGGACCCAAGTGTATTAAATGATCCCTTAGTGCTTTTGTGCAATAAAGAAAACACTCCGGGTTCCATCATAGAGACAAGCCATCTCTGTGACACATATCTTCCATCGACTATACGACCTTTAGCCACGCTGCATACCGCCCCCTCTGCCTAAAGCCTTGAGATTTGGCAGTTTCCCCCACTAGACAAGGGATTCTTGAGAGGGCATCAGCATTACCGTGTAGCTTCCCTGCCCTATGTTCCACATGGAAGCTGAAGTCCAATGGGTGACCCTAGCATTTCTACCCTTCGTTTCCCTCATCCATCTGAGTGGGGCATGGTCGGATATCAATCAAAACTTACGTCCCAGCAGATAGTACTGTAACGTGTCTACCGCCCAATTTATGGCCAAGCACTCCTTCTCTACGACTGAGTAATTCCTTTCACATGAAGACAGCTTCCCACTCAGGTAGAGAACAGGATGTTCCTCCCCATGTATCTTCTGGAAAAGGACTGCTCCTACACCAAGATCCGAGGCATCTCTCTGAAGAATAAATTCTTTCTTAAAGTCCGGGGCCATCAGAACGGGTTGCTTACACAGAGCCCCTTCATTTCTTGGAAGGCTGACTGTCTCTTCGGACCATTTGACCATTACTGATTTTGTCCCCTTTAGAAGATCGGTCAGAGGATCAGCAACCTTGGTGAAGTTTGTGCAGCGCCCCAGAGACCTGGTCATTGCAGTAGTATCGCTCTGCCACTAAGGGGAGTGATGGGACGTCTGATGGCACTAAAGGAGTTCATCTGACCAGGTATCACCAGCACACATTACACTTCACACTCCGGCCACTAGGGGGAGCAAAAGGTTTTATTTATTAGGCCACTCCTCACACTGGTAAAACTAGGGGTTGGATAGGAAGTTAGATTAGAAGCTCACTGGGTTTTGCTCAAGCAACATCCCGTGGCAGGGGGTGTTGTGGGGGGAAGATTCAGGGGGGTCCCTGTCAGGCGTGGGAACCTGGCAGGCACCTAGCGACAAGGAGCCGCGCTCTGGTGTAGAAAATGCAGTCTTCTCCTTGGCTTCCTGTGCCATGGGGATCTGCCAATAACCCTTCATCAAATCCAATGTGGTTATGCACCTGGCGGGCCCAAGTCTTTCGATGAGCTCATCAACGCGTGGCATCGGATATGCATCAAACTTGGAGACCTCATTCAACTTCCGATAGTCGTTGCAGAACCTCCATTCACCATCAGGTTTTGGGACCAGGACAATTGGACTTGACCAACCGCTCTTGGATTCCTCAATGACTCCAAGCTTCAACATACGCTCCACCTCCTTGGAGATTACTTCTCGACTGGCCTCAGGAATTCGATAGGGCTTCAAGTTTACCCGCACATGTGGCTCTGTCAGGACCTCGTGCTCTACGACCTTCATGCACCCTGGCAACTCTGAAAACAGGTCTTTGTTCTTCTGTAGTGACTCCCAGCACTGTTCTTTCTGGGCCTTCGATAGCATCTCCGCTATAGTAATCCCTCCAACCTCACCATTGGTAAACATGGAGTTACCGCCGGCTCTCTATCTTGCCATGGCTTGATGAGGTTGACATGGTAAACTTGGATTGATTTCCATCTTCCTGGTTGTTGAATCTTACAGTTTACCTCACCAAGCTTCTCGACCACCTCATATGGCCCATCCGATTTGGCCAAGAACTTGCTCTCCACCGTCGGAACTAACACAAGAACTCGGTCTCCCAGATTGAACTGCCTAACTCTTGCAGACTCGTTGTAGACCCTGGTCTGAGCTTCTTGTGCCTGGTGGAGGTGTTCTTTCATGATAGACATCACCTTTGCAATCCTCTGCTGCATCAGGGCCACATGCTCAATGATACTTCTGTGGGGCGTGACTTCGGCTTCCCAGGTTTCCGTGGCTATATCCAGGAGACCTCGCAGATGTCGGCCATACAGAAGCTCAAATGGTGAGAACCCTGTGGAGGCCTGTGGAACTTCACGAATGGAAAACATCAGATATGGTAAGAGACAGTCCCAGTCGCTACTGTCTTTCTCTATGGCTTTTCTCAGCTTGCTCTTCAGTGTCTTATTAAATCTCTCCACAAGGCCATTTGACTGAGGATGGTACACCGAAGTCCTCAACTGGGAGATTTTCAGGACTTTGCACAACCCCTCATCACCTTGCTCATAAAAGGTGTCCCCTGGTCAGAATCTCCTTCAGCAAACCTGTCTGGGAAAACACATGGACCAACTCGCGGGCTATACTCTTCGAGGAAGAATTTCTCAAGGGAATTGCCTCAGGATAGCGTGTGGCATAGTCCAGGGTGACTAATATATACTGATGGCCCCGGGCTGATTTAACTAGGGGATCAAAAGATGCTGGTGGTCTGATTTACTGCGCTTGCGTGAATTCCGCGCAGGCGCAGTGAATCATTAGGGTGATCCCAGAGGCAGATGCGCGAAGTATCTACAGGCAGAGGAAGCCGGTCACATTAAAGGGGTTTTCCCACGAACGAAAGTTCATTTTAAAAATTGTCTGTGTCTGACCGTGCACGGAGCATAGCACATCTCCTTGGCAGGGGAGGAAGCAAAAGACAATACTGACATTACAGCAGGGGATCACAGAGGATTCATTTTGTCAGGTAAAATAGTGGTGGAGAGAGAGAGGGTACACAGGTCAAAGAAGAGATGATGAGAGAAGACAGCAAATGGGGTAGAGAGAAAGCGCACAGGGGTGAGAGAGACAGAGCACAGGGGGGAGACAGCTCAAACGGAACAGCACATGAGGGGAGAACACAGCACAGGAAGGAGAGAGACAGCAGACAAGAGGGATAGCACATGAAGTAGACAGGTCAAAGAAGAGAGCACAGACGGGAAAAGTCAGCATATGGGGAAAGAGAGAGTGGATAGGTGAGAGAGTGGATAGGTATTGGTATTGGACTCAGCCGACATCTGTGAAGAGCCTGCAGAAGTTCCTGGGCTTTGCTAATTTTTACTGTCACTTCATCGCTAATTTTTCTAGTGTTGCTAAACTGTTGACTGATTTGACCAAGAAAGGTGCTGATGTGGTCAATTGGTCCTCTGCGGCTGTAGAGGCTTTTCAGGAGTTGAAGCGTCGTTTTTCTTCTGCCCCTGTGTTGTGCCAGCCAGATGTTTCGCTCCCGTTTCAGGTCGAGGTTGATGCTTCTGAGATTGGAGCAGGGGCTGTTTTGTCGCAAAGAAGTTCTGATGGCTCGGTGATGAAACCATGTGCCTTCTTTTCTAGAAAATTCTCGCCTGCTGAGCGCAATTATGATGTTGGCAATCGAGAGTTGTTGGCCATGAAGTGGGCATTCGAGGAGTTGCGACATTGGCTTGAAGGAGCCAAGCATCGCGTGGTGGTCTTGACGGATCACAAGAATTTGACTTATCTCGAGTCTGCCAAACGGTTGAATCCTAGACAGGCTCGATGGTCGCTGTTTTTCTCCCGTTTTGATTTTGTTGTTTCGTACCTTCCGGGCTCTAAGAATGTGAAGGCTGATGCCCTGTCAAGGAGTTTTGTGCCTGACTCTCCGGGTGTTCCTGAGCCGGCGGGTATTCTCAAAGAGGGGGTAATTTTGTCTGCCATCTCCCCTGATTTGTGATCGCTTCTCTAAGATGGTCCATTTGGTACCCTTGTCTAAATTGCCTTCCTCCTCTGATTTGGTGCCATTGTTTTTCCAGCATGTGGTTCGTTTGCATGGCATTCCAGAGAACATCGTCTCAGACAGAGGTTCCCAGTTTGTTTCGAGGTTTTGGCGGTCCTTTTGTGCTAAGATGGGAATTGATTTGTCTTTTTCTTCGGCTTTTCATCCTCAGACAAATGGCCAAACCGAACGAACTAATCAGACTTTGGAAACATATCTGAGATGCTTTGTTTCTGCTGATCAGGATGATTGGGTGTCCTTCTTGCCTTTGGCTGAGTTCGCCCTTAATAATCGGGCCAGCTCGGCTACTTTGGTTTCGCCTTTTCTCTGTAATTCTGGTTTCCATCCTTGTTTCTCTTCAGGGCAGGTTGAGCCTTTGGACTGTCCTGGTGTGGATACGGTGGTGGACAGGTTGCAGCAGATTTGGACTCATGTGGTGGACAATTTGACATTGTCCCAGGAGAAGGCTCAACGTTTCGCTAACCACCGGCGCTGTGTTGGTCCCCGACTTCGTGTTGGGGATTTGGTTTGGTTGTCATCTCGTCATGTTCCTATGGAGGTTTCCTCTCCTAAGTTTAAGCCTCATTTCATTGGTCTGTATAAGATTTCTGAAGTTCTCAATCCTGTGTCATTTCGTTTGGCCCTTCCAGCTTCTTTTGCCATCCATATTGTGTTCCATAGGTCGTTATTGCAGAGATACGTGGCGCCTATGGTTCCCTCCGTTGATCCTCCTGCCCCGGTGTTGGTCGAGGGGGAGTTGGAGTATGTGGTGGAGAAGATTTTGGATTCTCGTATTTCGAGATGGAAACTCCAGTACCTGGTCAAGTGGAAGCGTTATGGTCAGGAAGATAATTCCTGGGTTTTTGCCTCTGATGTTCATGCTGCCGATCTAGTTCGTGCCTTTCATTTGGCTCGTCCTGATCGGCCTGGGGGCTCTGGTGAGGGTTCGGTGACCCCTCCTCAAGGGGGGGTACTGTTGTGAATTCTGTTATCGAACTCGCTCCTGTGGTCATGAATGGTACTTCGGCGAGTTCTGTCCATGGACTCCCTCTGGTGGCTGTGAGTGGAGCTGCTGCTTCTGAGGTTCCTTCCACAGGTGACGTAGGTTATTCTTTGGCTGGCTGCTCTATTTAACTCCACTCAGATCGTTACTCCATGCCAGCTGTCAATGTTCTTGCACTGGTTCAGTTCGCTCTTGGATCTTTCTGGTGACCTTTCTAC
The DNA here is from genome assembly GCF_032444005.1 of Ranitomeya imitator. Classification (NCBI taxonomy): domain Eukaryota; kingdom Metazoa; phylum Chordata; class Amphibia; order Anura; family Dendrobatidae; genus Ranitomeya; species Ranitomeya imitator. Next base: position 388,781,769 of record NC_091282.1, read on the forward strand.
TCCAGAAGAAGCTAAGTCCCTGCTAGTTAACTATTTGTTCATTGTTTCCTTGTCCAGCTGGCTATCATGATTTTTCCTTGCTAGCTGGAAGTTCTGGGATGCAGAGTGGCACCTCCGCACCGTGAGTCGGTGCGGAGGTCTTTTTGCACACTCTGCGTGGTCTTTTGTAGTTTTTTGTGCTGACCTCAAAGATACCTTTCCTATCCTCAGTCTGTTTAGTAACTCTGGCCTCCCTTTGCTGAAACCTGTTTCATTTCTGTGTTTGTGACTTTCATCTTAACTCACAGTCAATATATGTGGGGGGCTGCCTTTTCCTTTGGGGAATTTCTCTGAGGCAAGGTAGGCTTTATTTTCTATCTTTAGGGCTAGTTAGCTCTTAGGCTGTGAAGAGGCGTCTAGGTCATGTTAGGTACGCTCCATGGCTATTTCTAGTTGTGTGATAGGATTAGGGGTTGCGGTCAGCAGAGCTCCCTCTTCCCAGAGCTTGTCCTGTGTGAGTTTAACCATCAGGTCGTTCCGGGTGCTCCTAACCACAAGGTCCATAACAGGTGAGCACATGGGAAGATAGATTCTCAATGCTGCGAAACCTGCCCCCATTGGGACATTACTGCCCTCCCGATGCGATAGCATGTGGCCTCCATCCAGTGCTATATAACGTTCAAAAAAAGAAGGCAGACAGATAGGATAGATAGATAGATTGAATAGAATAGACAGATAGATAAATGCTGTAAAAGGTAGATCAGGCTTACCAGTCTCCCACCCATTAAGCCTCATGCATATTCACTGCATTGACTGGCAAACAGCCAATCACAGAAACCCACCCTGTGAGAGCCTCTGTGATTGGCTGTTGCAGTCAGACTGCATTTCCTCGATCTGAACGGTGTTTTTGCTTGGTTGCCACCCCTGAAAATGGCGCTAGTGTGGCTGTACCCATACCTGTATACTATGCCCCTGTCCTGCAGAGCATCTCACCTATAATTCTATATTATTCTCCTGATCTGCAGAGCATCTCACCTATAATTCTATACTATTCTCCTGCCCTGCAGAGCATCTTACCTATAATTCTATATTATTCTCCTGCCCTGCAGAGCATCTTACCTATAATTCTATATTATTCTCCTGATCTGCAGAGCATCTCACCTATAATTCTATATTATTCTCCTGCCCTGCAGAGCATCTCACTTATACCTGCATACTATCCCCCTGTCCTGCAGAGCATTTAGCCTATAGCTCTATGCTATTCTCTGTTCTGCAGAGCATCTCACCTATAACTCTCTACTGTTTTCCTGTGAGTATTCATGTCTGTGGGCACTTTTCACATATCATGTGAACACCTTGCACCTGAAATATCATAGATCTGAAACTTTGTGATGATGCAATTGGCAATTTTCCGTGTGGGGAATTTTCCGTGTGGGGAATTTTCCATGTGGGGAATTTTCCGTGTGGGGAATTTTTCGTGTGGGGAATTTTCCATGTGGGGAATTTTCCATGTGGGGAATTTTCCATGTGGGGAATTTTCCGTGTGGGGAATTTTCCTGTGGGCATTTTTCCTGTGGGCAATTTTCCTGTGGGCAATTTTCCAGTGTGCATTTTTCTGGTCACCAATTCAAATGAGGGTAAGTTAAATTTAGTCTTAATTTTGCTAAAGGTGAGAAAATTCGTTCTGTTATAGATATGACCAACTTTTTTAATGCCTGATTTTGCCCAAAATTCTTAATGTGGAAGATCATATATTAATGCCAATAGATGAAGAGGAAATTTCATAATTTGCTCTGATTTGTCAAAATTTTTTCTTGGAGGTTTAAGAAGAGTTTTCCAGGTCTGTATTATAGCCTTGAAAATGGGATGAGATGATTCCTTTTGTGGTTTGTGAAATAAGAAACTTAAAAAAGTATTCTGTGCTAAATTAAGATTATTAATGTCACTTTCGATTTGGAACCATACTGGGTATAGTTTTTTATCAAACCACTGTTGGCTTTGTTTTACCAGGGAAGCCAGATAATACGCATGGACATTTGGGAGGCCAGCCCCGCCATTACGTTTGTGTTTGCACAATAAATCTGAAGACAACCTGGCCCGCTTACCACCCCATATGAATGCGTTTATCATAGTTTGAAGTTCATGAATAAATTGGTAGGGGTTGTTTTCATACCTTTTAACAGTTTTAGATATCACATAAATATTTACAAAAGCATGTAACACTGTATAGTTGAGAAATGGAAGTTTACAAAATTTCTTAAACTTTACCAGTTTTAGAGATCACAGAATTGTTCACAGACCACATAACACTGTATGTCTGAGAAATTGGAGCCTACAAATTTTTAAAAGCTTTTTAGCAGTGTTAGAGATCAAAGAGATGTTCACAGACCACGTAACACTTAACCCCTTCCCGACCTTTGACGCACCGTATGCGTCATGAAAACCTGTGCCATTCCGACCTGTGACGCAGCATATGCATCATGGCCGGATTGGGCTCCTGCAGGCCGGGTGAAAGGGTTAACTGTAATTTCACCCGGCCTGCAGGGACAGGAGGAGTTGTAATTTAGCCCAGGGGGGATGGCTTCACCCCCCCGTGGCTATGATCGCTCTGATTGGCTGTTGAAAGTGAAACTGCCAATCAGAGCGATTTGTAATATTTCACCTAAAAAACTGGTGAAATATTACAATCCAGCCATGGCCGATGCTGCAATATCATCGGCCATGGCTGGAAACACTGATGTGCCCCCACCCCACCGATCGCCCCCCCAGCCCCCCGATCTGTGGTCCCCTCCCCTCCATCCTGTGCTCCGCTCCCCGTCCTCCTGTCCGCTCCCCCGTGCTCCAATCCCACCCCCGTGCTCCAATCCAACCCCCCTGCACTCCGATCCACCCCCCGCACTCCGATCCACCCCCCCGCACTGCGATCCACCCCCCTGCGCTCCAATTCCCTCCCCCCGTGCCCTGATCCACCCCCCGTGTTCCGATCCACACCCCGTGTTCCGATCCACCCCCCCGTGCTCCGATCCACCCCCCCATGCTCCGATCCACCCCCCCGTGCTCCCCCCCACGCCATCATACTTACCGAGCCTCCCGGGGTCCGTCCGTCTTCTTTCCTGGGCGCCGCCATCTTCCAAAATGGCAGGCGCATGCGCAGTGCGCCCGCCGAATCTGCCGGCCGGCAGATTCGTTCCAATGTGAATTTTGATCACTGTGATAAAACCTCACAGTGATCAAAAAAAAAAAAAAACAGTAAATGACCCCCCCCCCCCCTTTGTCACCCCCATAGGTAGGGACAATAATAAAATAAAGAATTTTTTTTTCCACTAAGGTTGGAGTTAGAACTAGGGTTAGGGTTAGGGTTAGGGTTTCGGTATGTGCACACGTATTCTGGTCCTCTGCGGATTTTTCCGCAGCGGATTTTGATAAATCCGCAGTGCTAAACCGCTGTGGATTTATCGCGGATTTACCGTGGTTTTTCTGCGCATTTCACTGCGGTTTTACAACTGCGATTTTCTATTGGAGCAGTTGTAAAACCGCTGCGGAATCCGCAGAAAGAAGTGACATGCTGCGGAATGTAAACCGCTGCGTTTCCATGCAGTTTTTCTGCAGCATGTGTACAGCGATTTTTGTTTCCCATAGGTTTACATTGAACTGTAAACTCATGGGAAACTGCTGCGGATCCGCAGCGTTTTCCGCAGAGTGTGCACATACCTTTAGAATTAGGCTATGTGCACACGGTGCGGATTTGGCTGCGGATTTGCAGCAGTGTTCCATCAGGTTTACAGTACCATGTAAACATATGGAAAACCAAATCCGCTGTGCCCATGGGTGCGGAAAATACCGTGCGGAAACGCTGGTAGTTTTTTCTTCTATCCTTCCAGTAGACGGGCATGGCACCAGGAGATGGAACAGGATCCTTGATGCAAACAACTGGCTAAGACGATGGTGCAGACAACAAGGATTTGGATTCCTGGACCACGGTGTGAATTACTGGTATGATGGACTCCTCGCCAGAGACGGACTACACCTCAACAAACCTGGGAAACACACATTCGCCAGAAGACTCGCTACACTCATCAGGAGGGCGTTAAACTAGAAGAAGAGGGGACGGGAAGAAAAACATTAGACTCGAACAAAGACGACCCAGGAAAACATACTCAGAAGGGAGGTAAGAACATTTCTAAAACAATCCACAGTGAGGAGATTGGAACAAAACAAAATCCTCTGAACTGCATGCTCGCAAACGCCAGAAGCCTGACAAACAAGATGGAAGAACTAGAAGCAGAAATATCTACAGGTAACTTTGACATAGTGGGAATAACCGAGACATGGTTAGATGAAAGCTATGACTGGGCAGTTAACTTACAGGGTTACAGTCTGTTTAGAAAGGATCGTAAAAATCGGAGAGGAGGAGGGGTTTGTCTCTATGTAAAGTCTTGTCTAAAGTCCACTTTAAGGGAGGATATTAGCGAAGGGAATGAGGATGTCGAGTCCATATGGGTTGAAATTCATGGAGGGAAAAATGGTAACAAAATTCTCATTGGGGTCTGTTACAAACCCCCAAATATAACAGAAAGCATGGAAAGTCTACTTCTAAAGCAGATAGATGAAGCTGCAACCCATAATGAAGTCCTGGTTATGGGGGACTTTAACTACCCGGATATTAACTGGGAAACAGAAACCTGTGAAACCCATAAAGGCAACAGGTTTCTGCTAATAACCAAGAAAAATTATCTTTCACAATTGGTGCAGAATCCAACCAGAGGAGCAGCACTTTTAGACCTAATACTATCTAATAGACCTGACAGAATATCAAATCTGCAGGTGGTTGGGCATTTAGGAAATAGCGACCACAATATTGTGCAGTTTCACCTGTCTTTCACTAGGGGGACTTGTCAGGGAGTCACAAAAACATTGAACTTTAGGAAGGCAAAGTTTGAACAGCTTAGAGATGCCCTTAATCTGGTAGACTGGGACAATATCCTCAGAAATGAGAATACAGATAATAAATGGGAAATGTTTAAGAACATCCTAAATAGGCAGTGTAAGCGGTTTATACCTTGTGGGAATAAAAGGACTAGAAATAGGAAAAACCCAATGTGGCTAAACAAAGAAGTAAGACAGGCAATTAACAGTAAAAGGAAAGCATTTGCACTACTAAAGCAGGATGGCACCATTGAAGCTCTAAAAAACTATAGGGAGAAAAATACTTTATCTAAAAAACTAATTAAAGCTGCCAAAAAGGAAACAGAGAAGCACATTGCTAAGGAGAGTAAAACTAATCCCAAACTGTTCTTCAACTATATCAATAGTAAAAGAATAAAAACTGAAAATGTAGGCCCCTTAAAAAATAGTGAGGAAAGAATGGTTGTAGATGACGAGGAAAAAGCTAACATATTAAACACCTTCTTCTCCACGGTATTCACGGTGGAAAATGAAATGCTAGGTGAAATCCCAAGAAACAATGAAAACCCTATATTAAGGGTCACCAATCTAACCCAAGAAGAGGTGCGAATCCGGCTAAATAAGATTAAAATAGATAAATCTCCGGGTCCGGATGGCATACACCCACGAGTACTAAGAGAACTAAGTAATGTAATAGATAAACCATTATTTCTTATTTTTAGTGACTCTATAGTGACAGGGTCTGTTCCGCAGGACTGGCGCATAGCAAATGTGGTGCCAATATTCAAAAAGGGCTCTAAAAGTGAACCTGGAAATTATAGGCCAGTAAGTCTAACCTCTATTGTTGGTAAAATATTTGAAGGGTTTCTGAGGGATGTTATTCTGGATTATCTCAATGAGAATAACTGTTTAACTCCATATCAGCATGGGTTTATGAGAAATCGCTCCTGTCAAACCAATCTAATCAGTTTTTATGAAGAGGTAAGCTATAGGCTGGACCACGGTGAGTCATTGGACGTGGTATATCTCGATTTTTCCAAAGCGTTTGATACCGTGCCGCACAAGAGGTTGGTACACAAAATGAGAATGCTTGGTCTGGGGGAAAATGTGTGTAAATGGTAACTGGCTTAGTGATAGAAAGCAGAGGGTGGTTATAAATGGTATAGTCTCTAACTGGGTCGCTGTGACCAGTGGGGTACCGCAGGGGTCAGTATTGGGACCTGTTCTCTTCAACATATTCATTAATGATCTGGTAGAAGGTTTACACAGTAAAATATCGATATTTGCAGATGATACAAAACTATGTAAAGCAGTTAATACAAGAGAAGATAGTATTCTGCTACAGATGGATCTGGATAAGTTGGAAACTTGGGCTGAAAGGTGGCAGATGAGGTTTAACAATGATAAATGTAAGGTTATACACATGGGAAGAAGGAATCAATATCACCATTACACACTGAATGGGAAACCACTGGGTAAATCTGACAGGGAGAAGGACTTGGGGATCCTAGTTAATGATAAACTTACCTGGAGCAGCCAGTGCCAGGCAGCAGCTGCCAAGGCAAACAGGATCATGGGGTGCATTAAAAGAGGTCTGGATACACATGATGAGAGCATTATACTGCCTCTGTACAAATCCCTAGTTAGACCGCACATGGAGTACTGTGTCCAGTTTTGGGCACCGGTGCTCAGGAAGGATATAATGGAACTAGAGAGAGTACAAAGGAGGGCAACAAAATTAATAAAGGGGATGGGAGAACTACAATACCCAGATAGATTAGCGAAATTAGGATTATTTAGTCTAGAAAAAAGACGACTGAGGGGCGATCTAATAACCATGTATAAGTATATAAGGGGACAATACAAATATCTCGCTGAGGATCTGTTTATACCAAGGAAGGTGACGGGCACAAGAGGGCATTCTTTGCGTCTGGAGGAGAGAAGGTTTTTCCACCAACATAGAAGAGGATTCTTTACTGTTAGGGCAGTGAGAATCTGGAATTGCTTGCCTGAGGAGGTGGTGATGGCGAACTCAGTCGAGGGGTTCAAGAGAGGCCTGGATGTCTTCCTAGAGCAGAACAATATTGTATCATACAATTATTAGGTTCTGTAGAAGGACGTAGATCTGGGTATTTATTATAATGGAATATAGGCTGAACAGGATGGACAAATGTCTTTTTTCGGCCTTACTAACTATGTTACTATGTTGTATTTTTCGCAGCATGTCAATTCTTTGTGCGGATTCTGCAGCGTTTTACACCTGTTCCTCAATAGGAATCCGCAGGTGAAATCCGCACAAAAAACACTGGAAATCCGTGGTAAATCCACAGGTAAAACGCAGTGCCTTTTACCCGCGGATTTTTCAAAAATGGTGCTGAAAAATCTCACACGAATCCGCAACGTGGGCACATAGCCTTAGGGTTAGGGTTGGAATTAGGGTTGTGGTTAGGGTTAGGGGTGTGTTGAGGTTAGGGTTGTGGTTAGGGGTGTGTTGGGGTTAGGGTTGTAATTAGGGTTATGGCTAGAGTTGGGATTAGGGTTAGGGGTGTGTTGGGGTTAGTGTTGGAGGTAGAATTGAGGGGTTTCCACTGTTTAGGCACATCAGGGGTCTCCAAACGCAACATGGCGCCACCATTGGTTCCAGCCAATCTTGTATTCAAAAAGTCAAATGGTGCTCCCTCACTTCAGAGCCCCAACGTGTGCCCAAACAGTGGTTTACCCCCAGATATGGGGAACCAGCATACTCAGGACAAATTGCGCAACAATTATTGGGGTCCAATTTCTCCTGTTACCCTTGAGAAAATAAAAAATTGCTTGCTAAAACATCATTTTTGAGGAAAGAAAAATGATTTTTTATTTTCACGGCTCTGCGTTGTAAACGTCTGTGAAGCACTTGGGGGTTCAAAGTGCTCACCGCATATCTAGATAAGTTCCTTGGGGGGTCTAGTTTACAAAATGGGGTCACTTTTGGGGGTGTTTCTACTGTTTAGGCACACCAGGGGCTCTGCAAACGCAACGTGACATCCGCAGACCATTCCATCAAAGTCTGCATTTCAAAAGTCACTACTTCCCTTCTGAGCCCCGACGTGTGCCCAAACAGTGGTTTACCCCCACACATGGGGTATCAGCGTACTCAGGAGAAACTAGACAACAACTTTTGGGGTCCAATTTCTCCTGTAACCCTTGGGAAAATTAAAAAATTCTGAGCTAAAAAATTATTTTTGAGGAAAGAAAACTTATTTATTATTTTCACGGCTCTGCGTTATAAACTTCTGTGAAGCACTTGGGGGTTGAAAGTGCTCACCACATATCTAAATAAGTTCCTTTCGGGGTCTAGTTTCCAAAATGGGGTAACTTGTGGGGGGTTTCTACTGTTTAGCCACATCAGGGGCTCTGCAAACACAACTTGATGCCCGCAGACTATTCCATCAAAGTCTGCAATTCAAAACGTCACTACTTCACTTCCGAGCCCCGGCATGTGCACAAACAGTGGTTAACCCCCACATATGGGTATCATCGTACTCAGGAGAAACTGGACAACAACTTTTGGGGTCAAATTTCTCTTGTTACCCTTGGGAAAATAAAAAATTGCGGGCTAAAAAAATCATTTTTGAGAAAACAAATTTTTTTTTTTTTTTTTCATGGCTCTGCGTTATAAACTTCTGTGAAGCACTTGAGGGTTCAAAATGCTCACCACACGTCTAGATTAGTTCCTTTGGGGGTCTAGTTTCCAAAATGTGGTCATTTATGGGGGATCTCCAATGTTTATGCACACAGGGGCTCTCCAAACGTGACATGGTGTCCGCTAATGATTGGAGCTAATTTTCCATTTAAAAAGCCAAATGGCGTGCCTTCCCTTCCAAGCCCTGCCGTGCGCCCAAACAGTGGTTTACCCTCACATATGGAGTATCTGCATACTCAGGACAAACTGGACAACAACATTTGGGGTCCAATTTCTCCTATTACTCTTGGCAAAATAGGAAATTCCAGGCTAAAAAATCATTTTTGAGGAAAGAAAAATTATTTTTTATTTTCATGGCTCTGTGTTATAAACTTCTGTGAAGCACCTGGGGGTTTAAAGTGCTCAGTATGCATCTAGATAAGTTCCTTGGGGGGTCTAGTTTCCAAAATGGGGTCACTTGTGGGGGAGCTCCAATGCTTAGGCACACAGGGGCTCTCCAAATGCGACATGGTGTCCGCTAACAATTGGAGCTAATTTTCCATTCAAAAAGTCAAAAGGCGCGCCTTCCCTTCCGAGCCCTGCCGTGTGCCCAAACAGTGGTTTACCCCCACATGTGAGGTATCGGTGTACTCAGGAGAAATTGCCCAACAAATTTTAGGATCCATTTTATCCTGTTGCCCATGTGAAAATGAAAAAATTGAGGCTAAAAGAATTTTTTTGTGAAAAAAAAGTACTTTTTCATATTTACGGATCAATTTGTGAAGCACCTGGGGGTTTAAAGTGCTCACTATGCATCTAGATAAGTTCCTTGGGGCGTCTAGTTTCCAAAATGGGGTCACTTGTGGGGGAGCTCCAATTTTTAGGCACATGGGGGCTCTCCAAACGCGACATGGTGTCCGCTAAAGAGTGCAGCCAATTTTTCATTCAAAAAGTCAAATGGTGCTCCTTCCCTTCCAAGCCCTGCCGTGTGCCCAAACAGTGGTTTACCCCCACATATGAGGGATCAGCGTACTCAGGACAAATTGGACAACAACTTTCGATGTTCAGTTTCTCCTTTTACCATTGGGAAAATAAAAAAAATTGTTGCTAAAAGATCATTTTTGTGACTAAAAAGTTAAATGTTCATTTTTTCCTTCCATGTTGCTTCTGCTGCTGTGAAGCACCTGAAGGGTTAATAAACTTCTTGAATGTGGTTTTAAGCACCTTGAGGGGTGCAGTTTTTAGAATGGTGTCACATTTGGGTATTTTCAGCCATATAGACCCCTCAAACTGACTTCAAATGTGAGGTGGTCCCAAAAAAACATGGTTTTGTAAATTTCGTTGTAAAAATGAGAAATCGCTGGTCAAATTTTAACCCTTATAACTTCCTAGCAAAAAAACAAAATTGTTTCCAAAAATTGTGCTGATGTAAAGTAGACATGTGGGAAATGTTATTTATTAACTATTTTGTGTCACATAACTCTCTGGTTTAACAGAATAAAAATTCAAAATGTGAAAATTGCGAAATTTTCAAAATTTTCGCCAAATTTCCGTTTTTATCACAAATAAACACAGAATTTATTGACCTAAATTTACCACTAACATGAAGCCCAATATGTCACGAAAAAACAATCTCAGAACCGCTAGGATCCATTGAAGCGTTCCTGAGTTATTACCTCATAAAGGGACACTGGTCAGAATTGCAAAAAACAGCCAGGTCTTTAAGGTCAAAATAGGCTAGGTCATGAAGGGGTTAATGTCTGAGAATTGGAACCCTACAACATTTTTACAGCTAATATTCACAGAGCACATAAAACTGTATGTCTGAGAACTAAAAGCCTGCAAAAATTTTTAAATCTTTTTAGCAGTTTTACAGATCACAGAAATGTTCGCAGATCACGTAACACTGTAAGGCTTAGAAATAGAAGCCTACCAAGTTTTTAAAAGCTTTTGTTCACTTTTAGAGATTACAGAAATGTTCATAGACCTTGTAATACTGTATATTTATGAAATGTAAGCCTACAAAATTTGTAAAAAATTTTGTTTACTTTTAGAGATTACAGAAATGTTCACGATCCACGTAACACTGCATGGCTGAGAAATGGAAGCCTACAAAATTTTTAAATGCTTTTTCTCAGTTTTAGAGATCACAGAAAGTTACTCCACACTTCAGAATAGTGAATGGCTGAGAAATGTAATCCAGAAAAATGTTTAATTGATTTTTGAGTGCGCTATACAACACAAAAAAGACCTCAAAGTACGTTATATTTGATGGATCAAAATATATTCAATTTTTTCAACCCCCACAAAAAACTGCAGCTTTAAATTTGCCAATGGACTGCACAGGCTTAATACCTGTCTACAGACTGGATTCTTTCACTCTTCTTGCTCCTGCGACTCTCTTTTCCTCCCTAGGCTAACTGCAGACTGTATGTGCTGCAAATGATTAGCCCTTAGAAGGGCTGTTAGTATGATGGCTCAGCTTTAGCACCAGTATCAACACTACAAGTCTCTGATTTATTATACAGTGCACACAGGCCTACACAAGCACTCTCTCTCCAATACGAAGGGTCACAGAGCTGTGTAATGGCATCAGTTTGCTAAGCCTGGCGACGCCAGTCCTTTTATAATGTCAGACGGCCAGCCAATCACAGTAATGCCACAACTAAGATTGCTACAGAATTACTGTGACTCACAGGCAATTTCTGCATGCTTATTGGCTGCTTAATAGGCAACAAAGATGCGGATTTGAATTTTACATTGAGCACCGTCCATTACTCTCCGCGTAACGAGCACATCCGAACCCTGTGATACTCGCCTGATAACTAAGATAACGTTCGCTCATCCCTAATAACAATGATAATCTCTGAAATTTGCTGTACTATGGAATATTAGAAAACATGTACATTTTAGGGGCTTGTAATTATTTTAGGTTTGAAGAGATGTAAAATAATGACAGTTTGTCTTGCTTTAATTATATTTACCATGTATACTTCTTTGTGGAGTCTTAGACCATTTCTACAATCTTCATTGTCATGAATGTTTCTTGTTTTCTTTCCAGTTCAGTAATCTGAAAAAGGTCACTTTTGTTGATTTGTCAGCAAACAAATTCTCTTCTATTCCAATTTGTGTCTTACGGATGTCAAGTTTGCAATGGTTGGACATCAGCAGTAATAACTTAAAGGATCTTCCACAGGACATAGACAGGTAAATGTGATTCATGCTCAAAATCAATGCTATCATGAGACTTAGTTTCCTTTTTTTGATTGACTTGCACGCATCATTTATTGACATATGGAAGGTATAATAAGAAACGTGGAGAAATGGTCAGTGTAACTGGAAGTACTATTTTTTCTAATGACCAGTCAAATGACATTGAGGCTTGCAATCAAAAAAACGCATTGTCATAGTAACAAAATCAAATTCAACCAGTTCTAATTGTTTTAGACAGCAAGACACAAAAACCCTTAACACTTTAAAGAAATAGAAACTTGTATATCATATTATCATAGTCTTTTTTTGTTACTAATGCAGTGTTACTTCACTTTTTATTTAAAGGCAAATATGACACTTTACATACAGTATATTAGCTTGTACAGCAGCCATCTGGTATTTTTACCATTTTAGTTACTGACTACTAATTGCCTAAACACATTTGTTTTCTTATCATACTACATTTGTCATTTAGCTAAATGAACAGTCTCTGACGCTTAGGTTCATTATATTTTTTTTCAAAATTATAATTCATTTTAATGACTATTATTAGGGATGAGCGAACATGCTCAGATAACATGTCCCCGCAGCTGCAGATTTTGAGGCTGTAAGGCTGGTTTCACATTTGCGTTTTTTGGGTGCGTTTTTGCGGTAAAAAACGCAAAAAAACGCATGGTGAAAAAACGCATGTAAACGCATGCAAACGCTGCGTTTTTTTGACGCATGCGTTTTTGCATGTGGTGTAAAAAACGCGGCGTTTTACCGCGTTTACATGCGTTTTTTCATGCGTTTGCGTTTTTTAAACGCATGCTGAGAAATGTGTGACAGCTGCCAATCATTAAAAAAAAGTAAAAAACCCACTATAAACAGAAATAGTTAGGGTTAGGGGTAGGGGTAGGGTTAGGGGTAGGGATCATAACCCTAACCCTAAAGAGATCCTAACCCTACCCCTACCCCTAACCCTAACCCTAACCCTAACCCTACCCCTAACCCTAACCCTAAGGGATCCTAACCCTACCCCTAACCCTAACCCTACCCCTAACCCTAACCCTAAGGGATCCTAACCCTACCCCTAACCCTACCCCTAACCCTACCCCTAACCATAAAGGGGTTAGGGTTAGGGTTAGGGGTAGGGTTAGGGGTAGGGTTAGGATCCCTTAGGGTTAGGGTTAGGGGTAGGGTTAGGGTTAGGGTTAGGGGTAGGGTTAGGGTTAGGGGTAGGGTTAGGATCCCTTTATCACCTTTACGTTGGGTGGTGGCATATTAGTGTGTTTTAAGTGTTTTTAATAAAAAAACGCATGCGTTTTTTAACGCAAAAAACGCATGCACCAAAAAACGCATGCGTCCCCATTGACTCCAATGCATTTTTTGACACAAAAAAAACGCATGAAAACGCATGCGTTTTTTTTTGGTCCAAAAAACGCTTCTAAAAATACTACAAGTAGCATTTTAGAAAAAAAAACGCATGCAGTAAAAAAACGCATGCGTTGCAAAACGCGACCAAACGCATACACAAAAAAACGCATGCGTTTTCAATGTTAAATATAGGAAAAAAAAACGCATGCGTTTTTTTGAAAAAAAACGCAGCAGACAAAAACGCAAGTGTGAAACCAGCCTGAGACAGCCTCAACACATGAGGGGATTACCTGTTAGTGATAAGGCATTTTAGTCACAAAAAATGTAAGTCGGTAAAATCTGTCAACATTGTGATTCCAGAAATTGCTGCAGCTCTAGACCGAATTAATACCAGTGATATAAAAGTGACCTACCTGCTTGTTGCTGCTATTCAGCTGAGAAGTTTTTGTTGGTCCAGGCGCTTACCATTGGGCCCATTAGATATCCAAAGTGATATAAGCTCTGAAGATCTTCATATTTCGCCATCCATTTTTTTTTACTTTGCTAAATTTACCAGAATTCAAATAGGCATGTTTGATATGGCATTGAAAAGGGATGGGGAATATGTATTCCACTATCTTGCTAACTATTTGGCATGAAGGAGGGACTTCCCAAATATAGGAGTGAGAGCCCTCACAAATGTATGATACAGGGCCACCTGAGGGTTCTTACCAAACTCAGATTTCACGGCACCTGTTGGCATGCTGAAGTTGTAAGCGAGGGCCAAATAATGACATGGAGGTGGACATGGTGGTGGTGGCAGGTGAAGCCCAAAATTCAAATGGGCATGTTTGAAATGGGATTGTGAAGGAATGGGGAATATGTATTCTACTATCTTGCTAACTATTTAGCATGAGGGAAGGACCTACCAAATGTAGGAGTGAGAGCACTCAGAAATGTTAAAGGAAAAACTAAAGCCAAACGCTCAGTATGATAAAGGGGAGGTCTTTTTTTATTTTGCATTATATACATGTAACTATAAAGGAAATAATGTTTCTTAGCATTTTTCCCTTTAAAAAAAATGTGGTTTGGTAGTTTTTTTTTTTAAAATCCATAATACCGGCGCAATAGTCTGACAACATTATTCCCAGATACCATATGTGAGTCAGAAACGCATGCAGGCATCTTCTCCATGCTGTTTCCATTTAGCTTTAGCTCTTTCCCATCCATTTCAGCTTTTTTCCCAAGCCCTCAGACCTGTTTGTTGTGTCCATCAGAAAAATATTCGTCTTTCCTGTTGACTTGCATTGGAATAGTTACGAATACACGGATATTAGAAATTATTTGTGCCGAATTCTCCCGAATCTGAATATTTCACTATTCGCTCATCACTAATGATGAACAGAACCTTTTTCCTGTCCCTGGTAAAAGGAGAAGGTTATATCTAAAAATTGATACGGCATTAAGAAATCCACGATAATGATAACAATCCCCACTGAACTTTACAAGCAGCAGCATGCGTGCGTTTGATTGTAACTCAATAATTTCTTTTTGCTGACCCAGCATCTGAGTTTGCAGCTTAGAAAATTTTTCTTGGTGTATGGTACCAAAATTCTGAAGTTCAGTAACTTGCTGCAACAGACTCCATTTTCTGAGGAAGATTTTTCTGTTATGGACTGACATGGGTTGAAGTAGTGATATTGCAACCACTAAGGGCATCACAGGCAGGTAGCATAGTCAGTAATAGCCATTGGGTCAGTACTTGGAAGCAGCAATGTAATCTTGGAATGAAGGAGCAGGTGAAAGGAAGCTTGACTAAAGGCTGGTAGCGCAATAATGTTGCAAGGAAGGAAGTGCAATGCCAGGTGTTCAATCAGGGTGGAGCCAATCAGGAATTCAGGATGGAGACAATCAGAACAATACAGGTATTAGTATCTGGGTTAGCAAGGAACTGTCCAAAGGGAAGAGCTGCCACCTGTTGCACAGCTGCAGTGCTCAACTTCTGACACTTGAACTCCAGCAGTACCACTTCACCATTCACCACAAGAAGGGTCGTGAACACAGTAATGCCGATGGATTATCTTGGTGAGGGGAGGTTATGGACAGGCACGCTGGGGGAACAGTGGAATGTGCTTCCCCTGGCACCCTCTAAAGGGGGGAGATGTGAAGAATATGGGGAATATAACTTCATACCAATAAACTGTTTTATATCAGTGTGAAGCTGAGACTGAGCACCTGGCTTAGCAGGTGGCCCAGCTTGAACTGAAAAAGCTCACACACCAGCAGTCTAGTTGCTACCAAGGCCTTCCAGAGAGGATAAAGCTCTTCTGGAACACAAGCTGCTTATCTGCTTGAAAAAATCCCCCCAGATGTACAGGAGCAATAATTTCAAAATGAGTTATGGGGTTATCATACATCCTAGCCATAACCCAGATACATTTTCGAGATCTTGGGAATGCCAGCTGGGGTCTCATTCCGTTCTAACACCCCAGTTTGGGGAGACACTTAGAACGGCTAGTAGAAGCTAGTTAGTGAAGTCATCTTTGGTTTCCAACTGTAACAAAAGCCTGACACCAAAACTGACTCTCTATGACCTTCCGTAGAGAAATTATGAGCCATCACAGACTTTGGCATTTCTATTAACAAAGCCAGGGTGACGAAAGCTAGGATCATCCCAGGTACAATAAACGGAGAGACAGATCGAGAAGTTAGGTGCTCGTGCGAGACTGTGGCCTGTTGTTCACTTCTACAGGGAGGTCATGCCAAGTATTGTGCTGGAAAAAATGGAAACAACTGATACCCTACACCTCCGATGTGGCTGCCAGCATCAAGGCTGAACATCAAGCCAGTAAATAACTTGTGGATCATCTGCTTATACTTATTGTACTACCACCTGTATTTGCATATCTGACCATTGTCTATGCATATGCATTGTGTATATAGTATTTTGTCTATTGTGTCCTTAATATGACTAAATATCCAATTTAACCTTGGAATGCTCTTTTATCTTGATCCACGAATGCACACATCCATGTTCTCGATTTAATGTCATATGCTACCGGGGCTGGTTTCTGGGCTGATATAATCCCGATACCGGATCGGGCTTATATCCAATGATGAACTGGTTGTAGGCCTACCTGGCTGGCAAGGTTGTTTCACTGATGCTAGTGAAAGGGGTATCTCAGTCTGTCAGTGTTGCGAGTGTTGTGCCACATCATAACTCCCAGTGCCTCCCTGTGCCCATGTGGACAGTGGGTGTATGTGTAAAACTGTGACAAGCTGACATTATGTATCCCAAGGGGTGCGGAACATCACGTTGGTGGATATGGGGACACAGTACCGCGTGACCTCCCTGACATATTAGTGATGTCATGTAGAGATACGAAATGCGATTCTTCACACCCCATATGTGGTGGAAAACTATTGTTTGGGCACACAACAAGACTCAGAAGGTGAGGAGTGCCAATTGAATTCTGGAGATCAATTTTGGCTGTAATCAATGTCCCATTTGAAGAGCCCCTGACATGTCAAAACAGCTGAAACCTCCAAAAGTGGCCCAATTTTGGAAACTACATCTCTTGAGAAATGTGTCTAGGGCATAGTGAGCATTTTTAAATTTCAGGTGGTTCATAGAATTGTATATCATTAGGCTGAGTTAATGGAAAATTACCATTTGTTTCCACTAAAATGTTGCTTGGTCCTAAGTTTTTATTTTTACAAAGGAATAAAAGGAATGAAAGGAGAAAATGAGCTGTACAATTTGTTATGCAATTTCTCCTGTGTTTGAAAATACCCTATATGTGATTAAAATCTACTTTTGAGGTACAGTACAAAGCTCTGAAGGGAAGAGGTGCCATATTGGAGTTCAGATTTTTCTAGAATAGCATGAAGGAGCAATGTCACATTGGCAGAGCCCCATAGGTGCCAGAAGAGCAGAACCCCTCAATAATTTACCCCATTTTATAAACTATACTGCAAAATGAATTCATCTAGGGGTGCAGTGAACATGTTGACACCACATTTGCCTCAGAATTTTATACCATTGGGTGGTGAAGAAAGCATAATTATAGACCATTCATATGGCAAGTAACTTATTTATGTGTCAGTTTTTAGAATGGTGTAAGCATTTATTTTATTTTACAGATTGGAAGATCTTGAAACCTTGCTGATGCAAAAGAACAATATTACTTACTTGCCTTTTGAGCTTACCAATCTCACCAATTTGAAACTATTGGTGGTCAGCGGCGACAACTTGGTTGAAATACCCTCTGCACTAGTAGAGAATCCCTCGCTGAAGTAAGTTCTGTAGATTTCATAGAAGAAATAAGATATCTTCTATTATATTATTATTACTTAATAAAGTACAGTTGAAATTTGAATCTGGGATGATCCTACGCGCCTTCTCGCTATTATTATTATTATTTTTCTATTACCATTTATTGCATGGTGCTTTAAATGTGAAAATGGGTATACATAATAAAAACAAGTACAATATTATTGAGCAAAATGAGTCCCTGACTTGTACAGGAGGACAGAGGACCCTGCCGCGAGGGCTTACAGTCTACAAGTGATGGGTCCAGATCCAGTAGGTGCAAACAGAGGTGGTTGTGCAGAAGTATGGTGGAACAAGTGTTACTGCAGGCTGTATGATCGTCAGAAGATGTAGGTCTTCAGGTTGATTTTGAAGGTTTTCACTGTATGTGAGAGTCTGGTTTAGAGAGTTCCAGAGTATGGGAGATGCATTGTGTCTAGGGAAGTTCAGTCTCTTGTGGACACAATGCTGTTACTGGGTTTATAAAACATGGTTTGTCACGTCATATTTGCATGCATCATAAACAAGATTTTGGGTGTATAAAAATCTCACCCATTGAACATATTCCATCTGAGAGCTCCAATAGAATCCAATGTCTCAACAGAAAGGAGGTTTTCTGGATATATAAACTCAACACCCTGAAACCACAAGGGCTGAATGAAATATCAGAAGTATTTCTATAGTGTTCTATAATGTTTTTATAATAAATAGAGCAAAACTCAAACAAAAAAATTTAAAAAAGTATTTTTTTGGGGTTTTTTTCACATTAAATAAGGTCTTCACTAAAATTGATTTACAATGTTTATCTTTAATATATATACTAAATTGTGGCCCGATTCTAACGCATCGGGTATTCTAGAATATGCAAGTCCTCGTAGTATATGGAAAATGATGATTCCAGAATTCGCGGCAGACTGTGCCCGTCGCTGATTGGTTGAGGCAACCTTTATGACATCATCGTCGCCATGGCAACCATTATGACATCTACGTCGATACTGTGCCCGTCGCTGATTGGTCGAGGCGAATTCGCGGCAGACTGTGCCCGTCGCTGATTGGTCGAGGCAACCTTTATGACATCATCGTCGCCATGCTGTGCCCGTCGCTGATTGGTCGAGGCCTGGCGGCCTCGACCAATCAGAGACACGGGATTTCCAGGACAGACAGACAGACAGTCTAAGGGTTTTTCTGTCTGTCTGTCTGTCCTGGAAATCCCGCGTCTCTGATTGGTTGCCATGGCGACGATCATGTCATAAAGGTTGCCTCGACCAATCAGCGACGGGCACAGTCTGCCACGAATTCTGGAATCATCATTGTCCATATACTACGGGGACATGCATATTCTAGAATACCCGATGGGTTAGAATCGGGCCACAATCTAGTATATATATATATGTATATATATATATATATATGTATATATATTTTTTTTATAACAATTTTTTTATTATTAAATATTATGTAGAGGCGCCCGTCATTCACTCATCCTTTTATCATAATTAATTTATTCAACAATTTAATTAAATTTTCATTTTTATAATTAACTAGCTGAAGAGCCCGGCGTTGCCTGGGCATAGTAAATATCTGTGGTTAGTTATAGCACCTCACTTCTCTTATTTTCCCATCACGCCTCTCATTTTCCCAATCACATCTTTCATTTTCCCCCTCACATCTCTCATTTTCTCCCTCACACCTTTCATTTTCTCCCTCACTCCTCTCATTCCCCCCTAACACTTGTCATTTCAACCTCCCATCTGTCATTTTCTTATCACTCCACTATTTTTCCTCACTCCTCTCATTTTGCACTCACACCTTTTCATTTTCACCTCACACCTCTCATTTTCACCTCATCACCTCAGTATATACATGTTTGTCATCTCCCTTATATATAGTATATATCTGTATGTCATCTCCTGTATATAGTATATACCTGTATGTCATCTCCCCTGTATATAGTATTTACCTGCTGTGTGTCATCTCCCCTATATATAGTATATACCTGAATGTCATCTCCTTCTATATATAGTATATACCTGTATGTCATCTCCTCCTGTATATAGTATATACCTGTGTGTCATCTCCCCTGTATATAGTATATATCTGTGTGTCATCTCCTCCTGTATATAGTATATACCTGCATGTCGTCTTCTATATATAGCATATACCTGTATGTCATCTCCTCCTGTATATAGTATATACCTGTATGTCATCTCCTCCTGTATATATATGTACCTGTATGTCATCTCCTCCTCTATATAGTGTATACCTGTGTGTCATCTCTCCTGTATATAGTATATATCTGTGTGTCATCTCCCCTGTATATAGTATATACCTGTGTGTCATCTCCTCCTGTATTAGACCTCGTTCACACGTTATTTGCTCAGTATTTTTACCTCAGTATTTGTAAGCTAAATTGGCAGCCTGATATATCCCCAGTCAACAGGAAGCCCTCCCCCTGGCAGTATATATTAGCTCACACATACACATAATAGACAGGTCATGTGACTGACAGCTGCCGTATTTCCTATATGGTACATTTGTTGTAGTTTGTCTGCTTATTAATCAGATTTTTATTTTTGATGGATAATACCAGACTTGTGTGTGTTTTAGGGCGAGTTTCGTTTGTCAAGTTGTGTGTGTTGAGTTGCGTGTGACGACATGCATGTAGCGACTTTTGTGAGATGAGTTTTGTGTGGCAACATGCGTGTAGCAACTTTTTGTGTGTCGAGTTGCATGTGACAGGTTAGTGTAGCAAGTTGTGTGCAGCAAGTTTTGCGCATGGCGAGTTTTGCGCGTGGCGAGTTTTATGTGTGGTGCCTTTTGAGTATGTGCAAGTTTTGTGTGAGGCAACTTTTGCATGTGTTGCAACTTTTAAGCATGTGGCAATTTTTCCACATGTGCAAGTTTTGCGTGTGGCGAGTTTTCCATGAGGTGAGTTTTGCACTTGTGGTGAGTTTTGCAATTGCCTAGTTTTTGCATGTGGCGAGTTCTGCGCGTGGCGAGTTTTGAGTGGCGACTTTTGTGTTTCGACTTTTATGTGGCGAGGTTGGTGTATTTGTGGTGAAATGTGTGCTGAGGGTAATTTGTGTTCAAGCATGTGGTAGTGTGTGGCGCATTTTGTGTGTGTTCATATCCCCGTGTGTGGTGAGTATCCCATGTCGGGGCCCCACCTTAGCAACTGTATGGTATATACTCTTTGGCGCCATCGCTCTCATTCTTTAAGTCCCCCTTGTTCACATCTGGCAGCTGTCAATTTGCCTCCTACACTTTTCCTTTCATTTTTTCCCATTATGTAGATAGGGGCAAAATTGTTTTGTGAATTGGAAAGCGCGGGGTTAAAATTTCACCTCACAACATAGCCTATGACGCTCTCGGGGTCCAGATGTGTGACTGTGCAAAATTTTGTGGCTGTAGCTGCGACGCCTCCAACACTTTTCCTTTCACTTTTCCCCATTATGTAGATAGGGGCAAAATTGTTTGGTGAATTGGAAAGCGCGGGGTTAAAATTTCACCTCACAACATAGCCTATGATGCTCTCGGGGTCCAGACGTGTGACTGTGCAAAATTTTGTGTCTGTAGCTGCGACGCCTCCAACACTTTTCCTTTCACTTTTTCCCCCATTATGTAGATAGGGGCAAAATTGTTTGGTGAATTGGAAAGCGCGGGGTAAAAATTTCACCTCACAACATAGCCTATGACGCTCTCAGGGTCCAGACGTGTGACTATGCAAAATTTTGTGGCTGTAGCTGCGACGCTTCCAACACTTTTCCTTTCATTTTTTTCCCCATTATGTAGATAGGGGCAAAATTGTTTGGTGAATTGGAACGCGTGGGGTTAAAATTTTGCCTCACAACATAGCCTATGACGCTCTCGGGGTCCAGACGTGTGACTGTGCAAAATTTTGTGGCTGTAGCTGCGACGCCTCCAACACTTTTCCTTTCACTTTTCCCCATTATGTAGATAGGGGCAAAATTGTTTGGTGAATTGGAAAGCGCGGGGTTAAAATTTCACCTCACAACATAGCCTATGATGCTCTCGGGGTCCAGACGTGTGACTGTGCAAAATTTTGTGTCTGTAGCTGCGACGCCTCCAACACTTTTCCGTTCACTTTTTCCCCCATTATGTAGATAGGGGCAAAATTGTTTGGTGAATTGGAAAGCGCGGGGTTAAAATTTCACCTCACAACATAGCCTATGACGCTCTCAGGGTCCAGACGTGTGACTATGCAAAATTTTGTGGCTGTAGCTGCGACGCCTCCAACACTTTTCCTTTCACTTTTTTCCCCATTATGTAGATAGGGGCAACATTGTTTGGTGAATTGGAACGCGCGGGGTTAAAATTTTGCCTCACAACATAGCCTATGACGCTCTCGGGGTCCAGACGTGTGACTGTGAAAAATTTTGTGGCTGTAGCTGCGACGGTGCAGATGCCAATCCCGGACATACACACATACACACACATACACACACACACACACATACACACACACATTCAGCTTTATATATTAGATAAAACCACTATTTTTTTATTTTTATTTTTCATTTTTATTTTTTTTTTTACTTTTAGCATACATTTTTTATAAATGAATTTTATTCAATATATATTTTAATTGATTTATATACTACTAATATTGATTTTTTTTAAGTATTCAAATTTTTTTAAGCTTCAAGGGTCAATTAACAGAATAGCTCAGAGGTCTGTTCCCCAAGGTCCTTTTACCCCCACGATGCTTCCAAGGAAGGCAGGTTCTAATCCTGGTCTGCAATTAAGACAAGAGAATATTACGAAAAAAAGGTTTTTCAATCTCAGCAGACTTTTTATTTTCTTTCTTTTCAATTTTTATTTGCAGAAAAATCTTACATTTTAATGTTATATATATTTTTTATTCTAACAAATTGCATTTTTAATCACTGTTGTTTAGATATGTAACAAATTTGTTTGTATTTTAAATATAACTGCAGCGTTCACGGCTCCAGGTGAGTTTGACGCCCATTTTTTCTATGTCCATCCCACCCTATATATGTGAGTAATATCATGTGGTTAGTATTGGCTATGTACCTGAGGAAGTAGACAGGACGTCCATGAAACGCGCTGTTTTATAACCCTAAATAAAGTACGCAACTCTTCTGAACTCTGTGATTCCCTTGCCTGATTTCGGAGGAGCGCAGAATTGTCGGCGTCTTGAATGTCCTCTCTAGAATTTCTTGAAGATCCTTCGCGAGTCCGGTGCCATCTGCAGCCCTCCTATCATACTTACTATATGTGTTGTGCATACTCAAACCTCACAGTAAACTGATTGTTAATTTGGTAACTGCACTATTGCGCCCCTCTTTAACGTTTTCTAATTAACACATGTTGACAGATGTGTCCACTAAGAATATGTATGACAAATATTAAGCACTGCATATGTTAGCTGTTACAGATAACGGAAGGAAATAAAACTGCTGAAACATGTTGTGGGTTGTGAGTATGGTAAAGTACCCCAACTCACAGCTTGTCTGTGTGCGCATTGCATATGTATGTTTGCAAATTCTTACTGATGCATAAATTCATTGCCATATTAATTGAAGTCATAAATATGGAAACTTGCTTGTGATTTTCTCTTGTGTAATTAACCTAACAGATCTTCTTATCCTCCCTTTAAATAAAAGAGACTGAAAAATAAAGACTACAAAATGTTACATTTTCTGAACTATATTCAGTTTGACTTTAATGTATATTCCTACATAATGTTCAGTATTAAATATTTATAGGTGTTGTCCAAAATTTTTAAAAAATAGGCTTATTTTTCCAGAATCATCAAAACGTACATGGTTTTGTCTTGTTTTCAATTTAAAGGAAAAAAAACGATCCTTTTTTAAATCAAGGATAACTCTTCATTTGACACAATATTTTATTCTGAGACATCTAGCTAATTTAGTTATCTAATCAGCTGGACTATTTTTATAAAAAATTTATAAAAATAATCCACTGGCTCTATTCAGTTTTCATAAGATTTTTTAAGGTTGACAAGTCTCAAATGAAAGTCTTTTTGGTCTTCTGCATGTAACCTTTGAAATAATTGTACATCATTAGCTGGAAATACATAGTAACAAAATGTCATAAGTTATTTTCAAAACTGCTGTAATTTTTTTTTTTTCTCGAAATAGGATAACCCTTTCATTCCATAGACTGTTTGCCTCGCCCTGATCTGGCCAAATTTTTCAATTCTTACCAGTGTTGCTTTATATGGTAATAACATTAGAATTTTTCAAAATATCCCAGATATGATAGTTGTAAATTTAAGTCGATATAATTAATGTTAATGAATATATTTAAAATTTGACATAAAATAAGAAAACTTCACAATTTTTGAAGTTTGAATGTTTATGCCCTCAAAAAATAATAGTTAGACCACACAAAATAACTAATAAATAGTATTTACCACATGTTTACTTTATGTAAACATGTGGTAAATACTATTTATTGTCAATTATCATTTTTGAAGCATTTTTTTACGTTAGAAAGTTAGAAGGGTTAAAAAATGTGCAGTAATTTTTCATTTTTCCTACAAAATGTACTAATCCCATCTTTTTAGTGACCAATTCACTTTAAGGCTGGGGGCACACTTGCAAGTGCAATGCGAGAAACTCGGGACCGGAATGCTCAGCTGCATAGAAATACATGCAGCCAGTTCATTTTCCCATGCTCCAGAGTTCAGCGCAGGTCAGGCTGTGAGTTAGTGCAGCATCAGTGATGGCAGCTGTGAGTTAGTGCAGCATCAGTGATGGCACCACTAGTCACTAATGCTGTGCTGGCAGCATCTCATTCATTCACCAGTAGTTTGCAGCCGGAGCGGTTGCATCTTAGCACCGTTCTGGTTACAAACTGTATATATCAAAGATATGGATTACGGCGTGGGAATCAGATATGGACAGGTAGGGGTATATTGTTAATATATTATTTTATTCTAATTACATGAGATGGAGGGTGTCGCATGGATGAGGAGTACAATAAAGATGGCAAACTGTGTTTAGTGTTTTATTTAATTAAAAGACTTTATTCTGGCTGTATCTTTATTCAACCTGTAACAACTGTAGGAATAGTAATGGATAGGTGTCTTATTGACATCTCTCCATTACTAAGCCGAGCTTGATGTCACCTTACAATACAAAGGTGACATCAACCATCAAACTATTACCCCATATGCCACTGCTGCAGGGCAGTGGGAAGAGCGAGGCTAAGTGCCAGAATTGGCGCATCTTAGAGTTGCACCTTTTCTGGGTAGCTGAGTGCTCATGTTTTCACCAGGGAAGGCTAATATCCATGACCCTTTCCTAGGCTATTAATATCATCCTGCAGCTGTCTGCATAGTCTTTGCAGGTTATTAATTATGGGGGGACCCCATGTCATTTTTTTGGGGGGGCCCATTTTAATAGCCAGAGAAGGCTTAGTATACAGATGTGAGCTGATATTAATAGCCTGGAAAGCTCCATGCATATTAACCCCCTTCTCAGGCTATAAACATCTGCCCCTAGTTGCTGGCTTTCCCTCTTGAAGCTCATCAAGAGAATGCCAAGAGAGTGCAAAGCAGTCATCAAAGCAAAAGGTGGCTACTTTGAAGAACCTAGAATATAAGACATAATTTCAGCTGTTTCACACTTTTTTGTTAAGTATATAATACCACATGTGTTAATTCATAGTTTTGATGCCTTCAGTGTGAATTTACAATTTTCATAGTCATGAAAATACAGAAAAATCTTTAAATGAGAAGGTGTGTCCAAACTTTTGGTCTGTACTGTATATATATGTGTGTGTGCTTAGAAGAATATTTAGTTTGAAAACGATGTGTAAAACTTAAACTGTAAAGCGCTTCGGAATATGTTGGCGCTATATAAAGATTATTGTTATTATTATTACTATTATTACATGACAGAATTGCTGTATGTAAAAGCTCATGTTAAAATCGCATTGCAATCAGATGGCAATCGCACTGCATTCTGATGTAAATCGAATGATAGGTGTGAAAAATTGGATTGTACTCGCATATAAAACGTATGACACTCGCATGACACTTGCATTGCACTCGTCCGACTCTCCTGCATCAAAATCTGATTGATTTTAAAATCGCTGGTGTAACTCCAGCCTACCGCTGAAAACGTCATCTTGTCCCACAAAAAGCAAGCTGCAATACAGCTCCTTCATGGAAAAATAAAAAAGTTATAGCTTTCAGAATAAAGCGATGCAAAAATAATTATTTTGTCTATAAAATAGTTTTTATTGTGTAAAAGCTCCAAAACATAAAAAAGATATAAATGAGGTATCGCTGTAATCGTACTGAGCAGAAGAATAAAACTGCCTTATAAGTTACCATACACGGAATGGCACAAATTCCCCCCCCCCCAAAAAAAAAATCCTGAATCGCTGGTTTTTGTTCATTCTGCCCATCCAAAAGTCAGAATAGAAAGCAATCAAAAAATATCATGTGCCCGAAAATGGTACCAATAAAAACGTCAATTTGTCACGCAAAAAAGAAACATCACATAACTATGTGGGCCAAAATAAGAAAAAATTATAGATCTCAAAATATGGTGATAAAAAAGCTAGTTTTCGCAATAAAAAACATCTATTAGTGTGTGACAGCAGCCAAGCATAAAAACTTGATATAAATCTGGTATCGCTGTAATCGCACCGACCCAAAGGATAAAGTTGCCTAGTCACTTATACAGCATGAGGAACAGCGTAAAAATTAAATAAAACCAATTCTTCGCCTGCTGTTGATTTTTTCTTTCTGCCACAGTTTTGGGCACTTCTGAAAAGAAAGACACCACTGAACAGAGGCCAGATGGAGTCCAGAGTAACTCTGCTGCCTCATTATAGTGAATGGATCCCTCTGGGGAATCACATCACTCAGAGATTTGGATGGAAACCCCAAAGAAAGTGGTCAGCGCAGAGCACCTGATAACTGTGATCCTTAAATTCATGTAAATCATTCCCCATAAAAGCTTCAACTCAATCCACCATAAAAAGCAAGCCCTTACTCAGGTCAGTCTTCTGTTAATGGAAATATAGGGGGCTTCCACATTACTAGTAGCACAATGGCTCTGGAAAAGCAAATGGCCCCTCACTCGCCAAAAGAAATTCAGCAAATTCTCCACTCTCAAATCCAAATGCCCCCTCCCCTACTAAGCCTCACAGTGCACCTAAACCACATATTGCATCCACACTTGGCAATTCTGAAGCAATGAGAGCCCACCTAACTTATGGGTGCATGCCTCCAGATGCACGAGCTGGGCATAATGTACTGATGACTACAACGTACTGGTCACTATAGTGTACTGGTCACTTCAATGGCAGTATGCCATTTTCACTCGGCAACATTCATTGCTGCTTGTTTCTGCAAAATACACATGGACTCAAAATCGTAACTACACCTGTAGATAAATTCCCCAAGGGGCATAGTTTCCAAAAAGGGTCACTTGAGGGGGAATTCTGGTCTTCTAGCAATTAGGGGCTGTGAATATGGAGTCTGCAAACTATTCTAGGAAAATCTGCGCACCAGGAGGCAAATAGTGCTCCGTTCCTCCCGAGTCTCTCCGTATGGCTAAGTAGTACTGTACTGCCACATATGGGGTGTTAACACGTTCAGTAGAAATTGTGGGTCAAATTTTGCTGCCATTTTTACCCACTTCTTGTGTGAAAGTGTAAATTCTAAAACAAAATTTTGTTTCTAAAAGTGTAGTTATTTTTTCCTCACTGCCCAATGGTATAAAATTGTGGTGTCAATCTGATCCCTGAATTCATTGAGAGGTGTAGCTTGTATAACAGGGTCAATTATGGGGAGTTCTGCTGTTCTGGCACATCATGGGCTCCCCCAGTGGGTCATGGCACCTACAAACCATAACAGTAAAATCTGGTGCGCCTTTCCTTCTGCACTTTGCACTGTGACTGAAAAATATTTCCCGATTACATGTAGTATATTGGCGCACACAGGAAAAAACAGACCTCAGTTTGTTGTAAAAAAAATCCTGTTAGCCCTTAGATAAATTAAAAACTTGGGGCTAAAACAACATTTTAGTGGTAAAAAAAGTAATTTATTCTTTCATCAACCCCTAAATGGTATAAAATTCTGTAAGGTACATGTGTTGTCAATATGATCACTGCACCACTAGATGAATTCATTGAGGAGTGTAGTTTGTAAAATAAGTTCACAGATAGGTGGGTTCTGTGGCTCTGGCACCTCAGCGGCTCTGCCAATTTGACATGGCACCCTCAAACCATTCCAGCAAAATCTAAACTTCAATATGGTGCCTCAACAGTAGTATTCCCCCACATATGGGATATCGGCGTACTCAGGAGAAATTGCGCAACAAACTTTATGGTGCAATTTCTCCCGTTACCCTTAAGAAAATGCTAATTTTGGGGCTAAAATAACATTTATGTGAAGAAAATGTGATTTTATTATTTTCACAGCTCTGGTTGAGCAAACAGGCAAACAGGATCATGGGGTGCATTAAAAGAGGTCTGGATACACATGATGAGAGCATTATACTGTCTCTGTACAAACCCCTAGTTAGACCGCACATGGAGTACTGAGTCCAGTTTTGGGCACCGGTGCTCAGGAAGGATATAATGGAACTAGAGAGAGTACAAAGGAGGGCAACAAAATTAATAAAGGGGATGGGAGAACTACAATACCCAGATAGATTAGCGAAATTAGGATTATTTAGTCTAGAAAAAAGGGGCGATCTTATAACCATGTATAAGTATATAAGAGGACAATACAAATATCTCGCTGAGGATCTGTTTATACCAAGGAAGGTGACAGGCACAAGGGGGCATTCTTTGCGTCTGGAGGAGAGAAGGTTTTTCCACCAACATAGAAGAGGATTCTTTACTGTTAGGGCAGTGAGAATCTGGAATTGCTTGCCTGAGGAGGTGGTGATGGCGAGCTTAGTCGAGGGGTTCAAGAGAGGCCTGGGTGTAACATACAATTACTAGGTTCTGTAGAAGGACGTAGATCTGGGGATTTATTATGATGGAATATAGGCTGAACTGGATGGACAAATGTCTTTTTTCGGCCTTACCAACTATGTTACTATTATAATTACCGTATTTTTCGGACTATAAGACGCACCGGACTATAAGGCGCACCCAGGTTTTAGAGGTGGAAAATAGGGGAAAAAATATTTGAAGCAAAAAAAATGTGGTAAAATATTTAATAACATAATATTTTATATAATAACACCACATATAATAGTATGTTATTATGTTGGAAGCTGCGGGACCAGTGTGGTGTCTGTACCATACTATATGAAGATGCTGGAGGCTGAGTATTAGAATGGGGGCACAGGGCTTATATTTAAAGCACCACTCCAGCACTGCAAAATAACACTGGAGTGCTGCTTTAAAATCCAATGGGAGAACTATAACTCCCAGCATGTCCTGCAGATCCTATGACATGCTGGGAGTTATAGCTCACTAAAGAAGTGGCAGAGTGCTTTATTGTGTTTTGGAAACACTAACCTCTTAATTGTGGCAGCCAGCCACACTGTGGTGAGGTAAAAGCATCCCATTACTGCACACAGAGCCCTCCCTCTTGTTGCCTTTCCACAGCACAGATAATGGAAGCCAGCAGATTCTAGTGTTGGAGTCAGAAGGACCTGTGATGATGTCAAGAAGAGGGAGGGCTCTGTGCTGCCATGTGATGCTCCAGACCGCCCACTTCTGACATCATCACAGGTCCTCCTTGTGCACACTGCACAGCACTCAGCTCCAGCCCAGGAAGGTACAGCGATCTCCTCTCCCCCGGACCCTGCTGCTGCTGCTTCCTGCCCTGGACACACGGATCTCCCCAGCTGCTGCAGGAATCAGCGCTGGGGAAGCCATGTGTGTCCCTGCTTAAGTGCAGTATTCATTTGCCTCTCCCAGCTCACGGCTCAGCTGATAGGTGGGCAGGGAGTAGCTAATGAATATTCACTGCACTTAATCATCGGGACCACTTGGTTTCCCCAGCACTGATTCCGGGCAGCGGGGACATCCTGAAGTGGGATAAAAGTGCGATCCCACTCACTGCTGCCCCCCCCCCCCCCCACATGCTACATCCCTACCATAAGACGCACCCACACTTTCCTCCCAAATTTGGAGGAAAAAAAGTGCGTCTTATGGTCAGAAAAATACGGTACATCTAAATAAAAAAATATCCGCAGATGCTGTGCACTTAATAAGCCTTATGCCTTTCACCTGAAGAAATATTTGCCCCACTATGCTTCCTGCCCATAAAGTGACCCCACACTGTCCCTCTTATGATACATGGCCTTCACACTGTACACCTTACATACTGTAGCCACCATCCCTCCTGCATTAACTATGGTCACCACACTGATTTTTCCTTATGAACAATATGTTTCAAACCATCTAAACATGTTAGGGCATGTTAGGTTAGGCTATAGGTTGAACTAGATGGACTTAAAGTCTTCCTTCAACCTTAATAACTATGTTACCTTAAACGTTATAAACTTCTGTCAATCACCTGGGGGTTCAAGGTGCTCACCACCCATCAAAATACATTCCTTGAGGGCTCTAGTTTCCAAAATGGGGTCACTTGTGGGGGTTCCACTGTTTAAACACATCAGGGGCTCTCCAATTGGGACATGATGTCCGCTAATGATTGCTCCTTCTGAGCCCTGCAGTGCGCCCAAACAGTAGTTTTCTCCCTCATATTGGGTATTGACGTGCTCAGGAGAAATTGCACAACAAATTGTATGGTGCAATTTCTCCTGTTACCCTTATGAAAATGCAGTATATTGTGCTAAAAACATATTTGTGAGGAAAATTAGATTTTTTTTATTTTTATGTTATAAACTTCTGTGAAGCACCTAAGGTTTCAATGTGCTCAGCACACATCTAGATCAGTTCCCTGAAGGGTTTAGTTTCCAAAATGGGGTCACTTGTGGGGGATTTTCAATGTTTAGGCACATCAGAGGCTCTCCAAATGTGATATGGTGTCTTCCAATTGTTCCAACAAATTTTGCATTCAAAAAGTCAAATGGAGCTCGTTCCCTTCCGAGCTCTGCCATGTGCCCAAACAGTGGTTTTCTCCCTCATATGGGGTATCAGTATGCTCAGATAAATTACACAACAAATTCTGCTGTCCATTTTTTTTCTGCAACTCTTGATCCCAAAAAATTGGATATGAAGTACTGTATTTTTCCGACCATAAGACGCACTTTATTCCTCCAAATTTGGAAGGAAAGTGTGGGTGCGTCTTATGGTACGGATGTAACGTGGGGTGGGGGCAGCAGCGAGTGGGATCCCACTTGTAGGAGGCAGAAAAATGTCCCTGCCCTGCTTCAGGAATCCAGGCTGGGGAAACCACATGGTCCCGATGATTAAAGTGCATTAGCCGCTTCCCCGCCTACCTGTCAGAGCTGAGCAGTGAGTGGGGAGCAGCAAATGAATACTCCTTCACTTATACAGCGGACACACATGGTTTCCCCAGCCCTGGAATCCTGCAGCGGCTGGGGAGATCTGTATATCTGGTGAAAGAGGGGGCAGCAGCAGGGAGCCAGGGGAGACCAGAGCACTGCATTCTTGCCTGGGCTGTGCTGGATGCTGAGTGCTGGGCATAAGGACCAGTGTGATGTCATGAAGTGGGCAGGCTGGAGCATCACATGACAGCACAGAGCCCTCCCTCTTCTTGATGACATCACAGGTCCTTCAGACACCACACTAGAATCTGCACGCTTCCTCTTATGACCTGTGCTGTGGAGAGGCAACAAGAGGGAGGGCTCTGTGGTGTCATGGGATGCTCCAGCTTTTTACCTCACCACAGTGTGGCTGGCTGCCACAATTAAAAGGTTAGTCTTTACAACACACAATAAAGCACTCTGCCACTGCTGTGGCGAACTATAACTCCCAGCATGCCATAGGATCTGCAGGACATGATGGGAGTTATAGTTCCATCATGGATTGTTAAAGCAGCACTCCAGTGTTATTTTTCAGTGCTGGAGTGGTGCTTTAAATATTAGCCCTGTGCCACCATTCTCATGCTCACCCTCCAGCGTCTTCAGACAGTACTTTACAGACACCACACTGGTCCCGTAGCTTCCAACATAATAACATACTATTATATATAATAACACCACATATAATAGTATGTTATTTATGTTATTAAATATTTTACCACCTTTTTTGCTTCAAATATTTTTTTTCCCTATTTTCCACCTCTAAAACCTGGGTGCGTCTTATAGTCCGGTGCTTCTTATAGTGATTTGTTAAATTTCTATTTTTTTTGCATATAAACGCAAGTCATACTGAAGAAATTTTACGACTATCATGAAGTACAATATGTCACAAAAAAGAGAATCTCAGAATCAGTGGGATCCGTTGAACCGTTCCATAGTTATTACCTCATAAAGTGACAGTGGTAAGAATTGTAAAAATTGGCCTGGTCATTAACATACAAACCACTGTGGAAAGTCGGCTCACTTAGCTGCTCCTCGAGATAGACACAGGCACACATGTGGTTAAAGTCTCTGGGTAGTTTATTGCATCATAAACCAAAAACCCAAACTGGTAACAGAAAAGCGGCCAGTCTGACTCAAATGAAAATAAAAAGTTCATATACGGTCCTGCCCAGTTCCTCAGGGGCACCACATATGGCAACTCTCGCATATGGTGAGTAGTCGTCCCACCCATCTCTTAAGGTACAGTCACACTGAACGATATCGCTAGCGATCCGTGACGTTGTAGCGTCCTGGATAGCGATATCGTTCAGTTTGACAGGCAGCAGCGATCAGGATCCTGCTGTGACATCGTTGGTCGGCGCAGAAAGTCCAGAACTTTATTTCGTCGCTGGATCTCCCGAAGACATCACTGAATCGGCGTGTGTGACGCCGATTCAGCTATGTCTTCACTGGTAACCAGGGTAAACATCGGGTTACTAAGCGCAGGGCCGCGCTTAGTAACCCGATGTTTACCCTGGTTACCAGCGTAAATGTAAAAAAAAAAAAACACTACATACTTACATTCCGATGTCTGTCCCCCGGCACTGTGCTTCTCTGCACTGTGTAAGCGCAGCGGCCGGAAAGCACAGCGGTCACATCACCGCTGTGCTTTCCGGCCGGCGCTTAGTGCAGAGAAGCACAGCGCCGGAGAGGACAGACGCCGGAATGTAAGTATGTACTGTTTTTTATTTTTACGTTTATGCTGGTAACCAGGGTAAACATCGGGTTACTAAGCGCGGCCCTGCGCTTAGTAACCCGATGTTTACCCTGGTTACCAGGGGACCGGCATCATTGGTCGCTGGAGAGCTGTCTGTGTGACAGCTCTCCAGCGACCACACAGCGACACTGCAGCGATCGGGATCGTTGTCTAGATCGCTGCAGCGTCGCTTAATGTGATGGTACCTTTACCTACTCACTTAAAAACCTGCACATAACATGGCTGCTTAACTCCTTCAGCACATAGCATGCTGAAAAGAAACATATGGGTTTCTTGATCACAGAGGAAAGCAATATCCGTGACACATATCTCCCCTCACATACAGTGCCAGTGACCCTCTTACACTACCTTTGGGGGTAAAGGGGTTAAATGTATCCAGCAGTAGCTTAGCTACTGGGGGGCGCAGAGGGGGCGGTCGCCCATGGCCCCGCACTCTGAGGGGGCCCACCCAGAGTTACGCTACTGAAACTGTATCTCCCTGCTCTGCCGCTATGGGCCCCTGAGCAGGCGGGGGGGCCCGGTGCCAGCAGTGGGCCCCCTGCCTCTCATCGCATGGTGAGCTGTATCGGCATCTAGGCGATACAGCTCACCTCATTGATGAGGGAAGGAGCGCTGTTCAGGGCTCCTTCTCCCATCATTCCCGTCAGCATCTGACGTTGCAGACGCCAACACTGACAGCGGGTGCGGTGACATCACCACCCGGCGCCAGCTGTCAAGAAAAGAGTGGGAGCAGGGAGCACCGCTGGAACAAGGAGGAAGAAAGGTTATTATTTATTTATTGTGTTTTTTTAATGGGGTCTGCCTTATTACATTACATGATCTGCCTATGGGGGGGAGTGCTGCCTTATACATTACAGGATCTGCCTATGGGGGGTGCTGCCTTATACATTACAGGATCTGCCTATGGGGGTACTGCCTTATACATTACAGGATCTGCCTATGAGGGTGCTGCCTTATACATTACAGGATCTGCCTATGGGGGGGGTGCTGCCTTATACCACAGGGTCTGCCTATAGGGGTACTGTCTTGTAGTATATTGAGGACTATCTGGCACATTATACTATATGGAGGTTATCTATGGGGCCATCATACAGTGTGGGGATTACAGTGAAGGGGCTATCATACAGTGTTGGAGCCATTAAACAGTTTGGAGTCTACTAAGGGATCAGTATACTCTGAGGGTATCATACTGTGTATAGAGGAAATGTACAGGGGGAGACTCGGGACATTATTAAATGTAAAGTGGGCACTTATTGTTATAGGGGAACTCTAGTTACTGTGACTATCAAAGGGGCACACAGGGCAATATTACTTTCTAGGGGTCAAAATATGGGCACAGTTTTCTAGGGCACTTGCACCCGGCATTACTATATTATAGAAGGATGCTTTAGAATTTACACAGCAGGTGCAGTAATATGGACACATACGGCAGCAGCGGCTCTGTAATAGGGACACATATGGCAGCAGAGGCTCAGTATTGGTGTATCGGGCAGTAATAGGGACACATACGGCAGCAGTGGCTCAGTATTGGGGAATCAGGTGCAGCAATCGGGACACATACGGCAGCAGAGGCTCAGTATTGGGGTATCAGGTCTAGTAATAAGGACAAATACGGCAGCAGCGGCTCAGTATTGGGGTATCAGGTGCAGTAATAGGGACACATATGGCAGCAGCGGCTCAGTATTGGGGTATCAGGTGCCGTAATAGGGACACATATGGCAGCAGAGGCTCAGTATTGGGATATCAGGTGCAGTAATAGGGACACATATGGCAGCAGAGGCTCAGTATTGGGGTATCAGGTGCAGTAATAGGGACGCATATGGCAGCAGTGGCTCAGTATTGGGATATCAGGTGCAGTAATAGGGATACATACGGCAGCAGCAGCTCAGTATTGGGGTATCAGGTGCAGTAATAGGGACACATATGGCAGCAGCGGCTCAGTATTGGGGTATCAGGTGCCGTAATAGGGACACATATGGTAGCAGAGGCTCAGTATTGGGGTATCAGGTGCAGTAATAGGGACACATATGGCAGCAGAGGCTCAGTATTGGGGTATCAGGTGCAGTAATAGGGACACATACGGCAGTAGCGGCTCAGTATTGGGATATCAGGTGCAGTAATAGGGAAACATACGGCAGCAGCAGCTCAGTATTTGGGTATCAGGTGCAGTAATAGGGAAACATACGGCAGCAGCGGCTCAGTATTGGGGTATCAGGTGCAGTAATAGGGACACATACGGCAGCAGCTCAGTATTGGGGTATCCGGGGCAGTAATAGGGACATATACGGCAGCAGCTCAGTATTGGGGTATCCGGGGCAGTAATAGGGACACATACAGCAGCAGTGGCTCAGTATTGGGGTATCAGGTGCAGTAATAGGGACACATACGGCAGCAGCGGCTCAGTATTGGGGTATCAGGGGCAGTAATAGGGACACATACGGCAGCAGCGGCTCAGTATTGGGGTATCAGGTGCAGTAATAGGGACACATACGGCAGCAGCAGCTCAGTATTGGGGTATCAGGGGTCACAGATGATGCTTCATTTCATTGAGGGGGCAAAGGCTGTAGCAGTGTCCGCAGCCTCTGCCCCTGATGACGATTTTTTTGAGTATCTCAACGTGTTCTGGGATTCTCAAATGATGCTCTCAGGTAGAGTAGTGAGGGAAGGATAGGGAGTTTAAACTAAAGTATATTGGAAAAAAGATCAGATTATGACATTAAATAGCTAGAGATTTAGAAGTAAAATAAAATTTAGTTTTGCACCACTCTTTTAATGAATCAGAGACAATAAGTGTAGGTTGCTAATTGTGGGCCACTGCTTTGTACTTGCCCCCTCTCCCCCCGGCCAAAATTTGCCAGCCAGACCCTGGTTACAGCGGTACCACATTCATATAGTTTTTTTCATATTTTGCTGGATTTACACAATAAAAACAATTTTATAGAAATTAAGTGTTTTTGCATGGCCTTATTGTGACTGGTATAGTTTGTTTTTCTGCTGACAGTGCTGAATGAGTGTTTGTTTTTTTGTGGAACAAGATGATGCTTTCATGGTACCATTCCTATTTACATACGGCTTTTTGATTTGATTATACGTTTTGTTCAGCTGTATGATGAAACATTTTGACCATAATAGTCTCCAAACCCATGTATACTGCATCAAACCCATGGATGTGACAGATATTGTGTGTATAAAATATTACATGCATGTAGATTATTGACATAAATAATGTTTCCAATGGCCATGTTTTAAAGAAATAGGCTGCTGCACTCATATTCACACAATATCTGTGTCACATCCATGGGTTTGCGGCAGTATACAGTACCTGGGTTTAAAACCTGTTATGGTCAAAAAATAATTCCTGTCTTTGTATACACATGCTCTTTCTTTAATTAGTTTCCATATATTTATATGGTTGGCCAATTTATCTTTATTATATGAGATAATACATAGACCATGCAACTATATCTCTATAAGGCCCCTTATTTCTTCATATAAACTATCTTACTTGATCATGTATTTCTGATGTAGGGTGCACAGTTTTTCTCTTTCTTCTGTATCTTTCACCATTTTTATTATTGTACTGATTTTTGCGACCTTGTGGTCTATTGTTTTTAAGTATTGATGGATTTTTGTCACGACGGTTGCTGCGTGTCCAGGGACCAGGGGCTCCATCTCTGTCCCTAACGTTAGGGATGCCCTAGCTCGCCCTGTTCCCCTTATTAGTTGTGATGATGAAGATGCCGGGGCCACACACCTGGCCTTAGCTCCTGAATCTGTCCTCAGTCTATACCCTTCCCACAAGGGAAGAGGGAAGTAGTACTATACCGTGATACACCAACTAGATTAACAAGGTAATATGAACAGGGGTAATGAAAAATACCAAACAAACAAATATACTGACACATATAACAGAGGAATGCAATGGGGAGTGGAGGATAGGGTTAAACCACAGTAGGAGAAGAAAGGGAATTATCACACACTCAAACTCTAGCAAAAGTCACAGATAAACCCACCTACTGCCTTCTCCTATAATAGCCAACTATAACCTCCAGTCATGTAGCATAAGCTTTCTGACAATGAGTGCTAGCCATGGCCTAGTTTATATAGGAGATTGGAGTGGCTAACAGTGCACAGCTGAGAGCCGAAAAGCTCTAGGAGCTCTCAACAGAGCAGATAAACCCCTGCACTGCCAGAAGAAATTTACACCATTTAGAAAGAAGGTGAAGTGCTTCTAATCAGTGCAGAAGTAGGAAAAATCAGATGCTGCACTCTTCTGGCTCCAGTCTGTCATGGTAAACCCGTGACAGTACCACCCTTCTATGAGGGATCTTCTGAACCTCAGAACTGGGTTTATCAGGGTGTAATACGTGAAAAGATCAGATCAGCCTGGCTGCATGGAAGTCAGATGCTGGTACCCATATCCTCTCTTCGGGACCATATCCCTTTCAGTGTACTAGATATTGACGAACTAAGCAAGAAGCAACAATTTTGGCTATTTGAAATTCTAAATTACAGTCCTAAATGACTGGAGATGGTGGT
The DNA here is from genome assembly GCF_032444005.1 of Ranitomeya imitator. Taxonomy (NCBI): domain Eukaryota; kingdom Metazoa; phylum Chordata; class Amphibia; order Anura; family Dendrobatidae; genus Ranitomeya; species Ranitomeya imitator. The sequence continues at coordinate 388,818,914 of NC_091282.1, forward strand.
AACAGTGAGGGTACAGAGGACACAATGTATTTTTTGAGTAGAGATCGATGAAACACATTATGAATCCTAAAAGTGAGTGGCAAAGCAAGGCGGAATGCTAAGGGATTGACGACGGCCACAATCTTATGAGGACCGATGAACCTGGGACCCAGTTTCCAAGAGGGAACCTACAGCTTAATGTTCCTTGAGGACAAGCACACCAAGTCACCAACACATAGGTCCAGACGCACCAAACGTCTCCGATCATCCACACTCTTATTTTTGGACCCCATCATCCTCAAATTTTCAATAACCCTTTGCCAATTAGACATAATTGATGATGAAAATTGTTTTCCTTTAGGTTTTTAGAAGAATAATTTCTAGTAAATGAGCTGAACTGAGGGTGAAACCCATATGCCCCGAAAAACAGGGACTTGCCAGTGGATTCATGACAACGATTATTTACTGCAAAATCTGCTAGAGGTACCCAATCTTCCTGATTCTCAGACACAAAATCCATGAGATAAGTCTCCAGATTCTGGTTAACCCGTTCAGCTTGCCCAATAAACTGTGAGTAAAATGCTGACGGGAATGACAGGTAGATCCCCAAACGAGTGCAAAATGCCTTCCAAAATTTGGAAATAAACTGCACCCCCAGGTCAGACACAATATCGGTAGGGATCCCATGTAATTTTACTATCTCACTGATGAAAAGTTGCGCCAAGGTCTTGGCATTAGGTGAAGTGGATAGCGCAATAAAATGTGACATCTTACTGAATAGTCCGCTACTACCAAAATTACAGTATTACCTGCCGACTTTGATAGATCAGTGATCAGTTGCTAATCTCCCTGCAACCCGGGCTCCTTAGTTTTTCTGGGGCTGTTAACAGTGAGATAAGGAAGGACACGTGCCCATGAAATGGCCCTTTCTACCACAGTAATAACATACTCCCCCTTTGCGGTGAACAACAGACTGCATTGCAGAACGTGTTGCCCCACCCAACTGAATGGGTGCCTCAGATGCCTCAGACCAGGTTGCCCTTGGCCCCGGACCTCCTGCACATTGGGTTGACTCTTTATGTCCCTGGTAAAGACGGTGATCCACTCAGCCAGAAACATGGCTGCCTCATTCAGGGCTAAGGCTTCCTTGACCCTTACTGATAGCCCTTCACAGAACTGACTACGTGGAAGACCTCCAAAATTCAGAGCAATATTCCTTCGCTGGACGGTCTTCCTACTGAAGCTGATGTAGTGTGGACTGGGAGATGCAATCAGGGTCATCGAATATATGACCCGGCACCATAAAAAATTCCTCCACCACCTGGAGCGACTGGGAGTGAGATGAGAGAGGGAATGTCAGTGCTTGTGTGACACCCTGAAGTTGCGAGACTATTATGCCCTACCGTTTCAACTCTGAGGAACAAGGATGTAACTTGAAGTAAAGTTTACAGGCCTCCCTGAAAACAACAAACTTGTTATGTCCCCAGAGAACCTGTCAGGAAAGCGATCTTGGGCTCGACTTAGGGTTTCCTGGGAGTCATGGTCTCCAAACCTGATGTGTTAGGCCACAGTAAAATGACAGTGCATAGATCTGCCACCTTCAGGCTGAGCTGCTCAGGTTGCTCTATCAGAGCAGTGATAGAATTCATAATGGATGAAAAACCAGTATCAGTTAGAGCTAATGTCAAGACTCTGTTGTCAGGTTTCCCGGGACCAGCGGCTCCTTCCATTTCCATAACGCTAGGGGTGCCCTAGATCGCCCTGTTCTCCGGATTACTTCTCATGATGAAGATGCCAGGCCATGTACCTTGCCCTAACTCCTGAATCCGCCCTCAGTCTGTACCCTTCCCCCACCCAGGGAAGAGGGGAATAGTAGTATACTGTAATACATTAACCAGACTAACAAGGTAACATGAACAGCGTAACGAAAAATACCAAATATACAAATATATGCACACATATAACAGAGGAATGGAGAGAGCGAGGATCAGGGTAAACCAAAGTAGGAGAAGAAAGGGAGTGGCTAACAGTGCATAGCTGAGAGCCTAAATGCCCTAGGAGCTCTCAACAGAGCAGATTAGCCTCTGCAATGACAAACAAAACTTACACCGTTTAATAAGAAGGTGAATTGCTTCTAATCAATGCAGGAGTAGGAGAAATCAGATGCTGCGGTCTTCTAGCTCCTCTCTGTTGAAGTAAACCCATGACATTTTTGTATTGAATACATTTTTATACTTTTTTATATGGTGGATTATACTGCTTTTTCTTGGCCTCTGTAGGTTATATATAGCTTTTCTAGGGATCTTTGATTTTGCTGAGGATCATGATATGTTCTTATGACTACCATTGGCAGTCTGCGTTCATGTCGCAGGGGTGCTGATCGGATGGGGAGAGAGCTGCCTCTCCTAATCTATTAAATTCTGCAATCACTATTGCTCGCGGCATTTAGAAGATTAAACAGCTAAGGGCACTGTGGGCACCAGCCATGGTTGTGATAACCGGAGACCGGCTATCACTTAAGCCAAGCCCCTGGTGGCGATCTAGCAGGCACAGCTTATGTGCCCACATGATTGCCATGACGTAACAGTCAATTTGCTGGAAACCCTTACCGATAATGACACACAGTTATGTCATATGATGGCAAGGAGTTTAAGCATACATATCAATTCAGATAACTATTCAGAATATGCTGTCATATATGTATATACTAGCAATAACACTACTTTGGGCCATAATATTTCTTGTGAACTTTTTTACCAGTTTTCCCTTTTGCAGGCTCTATTTCCAACTTTCAGTTCTCTATGAACTAATGGGTAGAGAGTAGACTAGCTGCTATGATGACTTGCATACAGAAATGGTTTCCTGCATTTTTCACCCTATAGAGCACACAAACAGAAGAAGAAGCAACATGCATGGCATTACACAGCAGTACTGTGAAGTATAGCTGTGAATCCATCAATGGCGTCAGATAAAACTCTTGATAGATGCTGCTTATGTTAGGGTCTCTATCTGCTCCTCACTCCAGAGGTTGTAATAGAATCTGTAACATCATACTTCATTGAGCTGACAGTCCTCAGTGTTTTGACTAAGATGGTTTTGAGCTGTTTTTAAGCGTGGATAATAAGTTTAGGAGGTGGGTGTAGAAGAAGTGGCTCATAAGAGAGGAAAATAGCATATTTGTCTGATATAACAAAGCGTCTTATACTCAGTTTTACTATTGATTTATGTAAAGTTTGTTGAAATAACAGACTATTTTAGCATTGTTTGGATTAAGATGAGCTTTAAAACATCCTAAATATTGCATTATTTTCTTGTCAGATATGTGAAGCTTCTTGATAATCCCATTGAAGGAAATGAAATCTTGAATACTGAGAATGAAGAGGAAAATAATCAAGACCGAGAACAATTTGAGAAAGAATTTATGAAATCCTACATTAAAGATCTTGTTGAAAGAGGTAAAGTACATATTACGATTATGGTTTTAGCAGTTCTTTTTTTTATTTAGTCATATTCAAATCACATGGTGCTAAGAAATTGCAATGACATTCCTTAAAACATGCTTATCCAAAAAAGGTAAAATATACAAAAGTGTATTGCAAATTATTGCAATTAAACTTATTTTGTTATACACTTGTTTATTTCCTCTGAGTGTATTGGAATAACACAAAAACATTGTAATTTTGACATAATTTAACATAACCCCCAAAATGGCCCAGACAATATTGATGGAACCCTTAACTTAATCTTTGGCTGCACACTGGTATAAATAACCGCAATCAATCGCTTCCTATAACCATGAACAAGCTTCTTACACCTCTCAACTGGACTTTTGGACCACTCTTCTTTTGCAAACTGCTCCTGGTCTCTCTTATTTGATGGGTGCCTTCTCCCAACAGCAATTTTAAGATCTCTCCACATGTGTTCAATGGGATTTAGATCCAGACTCATTGCTGGCCACTTCAGAACTCTCCAGCGCTTTGTTTTCTTCCATTTCTGGGTGATGCTTGAAGTATGTTTGGGGTCATTAACCGGCTGGAAGACCCATGACTAGTGTTGAGCATTCCGATACCGCAAGTATCGGGTATCGGCCGATACTTGCGGTATCGGAATTCCGATACCGAATTCCGATACTTCCCGCGTATCGGATACCGGAATCGGAAATTCCCAGAATTCAAACTGAACGCAGCAGCCAATGAGGAATGAATGGAAGTGTGGGCACATCCTGTTTAGCATGGTGGGCATGTAAGTACTGGCAAGGCTGTGATTGGCTGCTGAAATGATGTCACTCTGCACTATAAAAAAGCGCTGCCGCCATTTTGCGCTCACTCTGCTGTGATTTCAGTTAGGGACAGGATGCTGTGTTCTAACTGAGGGCCAGTTGAGATAGCTAATTGCTTTATTTTGCTTTTCCAAGGTTAATTTAGCAAACGCTGTGTTCACTGTTCAGTTCACCTTGCTCTTGCCTTGCAGCGCTGTTTTAACAGCGTTCTGCAAGGTCTCAGTGTGTGTGTGTGTGTGCAGCTCACTCTGTAGTCTGTGTGCAGCCATATACCAGGTTGTATTCAGCTCAGGGGGGGTTCACACTGCCTCACACAGTTCTATCCATTGTCCTTTTTTGCTCATAGTGCAGCCTGCTGCACATTTTTTCTAAAATTTCCTATTAGTGTCTTTCCACCCGTCTCCAGCCAAATAGTGGAAAAACACTAGATAGGATAACCTAGAGGCAGGTTTTTGGGCCTTGCAGCGCCGTTTACGGCTGTCTGCACGGTCTCCGTGTGAGCGCAGCTCGCCCTGTAGTCTGTGTGCAGCCACAGCCGGTTGTATTCAGCTCAGGGTTTGTCACTGCCTCATACCGTTAAATAACTTGTCCTTTTTTTCAACTAGTGCAGCCTGTTGAAAAATTATTTAAAAAATTCCTATTAGTGTCTTTCCACCCGTCTCCAGCTAAATAGTGGAAAAACACTAGATAGGATAACCTAGAGGAGGGTTTTTGGGTCTTGCAGCGCCGTTTACGGCTGTCTGCATGGTCTCCGTGTGAGCGCAGCTCGCCCTGTAGTCTGTGTGCAGCCACAGCCCATTGTATTCAGCTCAGGGTTTGTCACTGCCTCATACCGTTAAAAAACTTTTCCTTTTTTTCAACTAGTGCAGCCTGTTGAAAAATTATTTAAAAAATTCCTATTAGTGTCTTTCCACCCGTCTCCAGCTAAATAGTGGAAAAACACTAGATAGGATAACCTAGAGGAGGGTTTTTGGGCCTTGCAGCGCCGTTTACGGCTGTCTGCACGGTCTCCGTGTGAGCGCAGCTCGCCCTGTAGTCTGTGTGCAGCGACAGCCCGTTGTATTCAGCTCAGGGTTTGTCACTGCCTCATACCGTTAAATAACTTTTCCTTTTTTTTCAACTAGTGCAGCCTGTTGAAAATTTTGTAAACAATTTCCTATTAGTGTCTTTCCACCCGTCTCCAGCAAAATAGTGGAAAAACACTAGATAGGATAACCTAGAGGAGGGATTTTGGGCCTTGCAGCGCCGTTTACGGCTGTCTGCACGGTCTCCGTGTGAGTTAAACTCGCTCTGTAGCCCGATCTGCCCAAAAAAAAAAAGTAAAGTTCACCAAACACCACTTAACACTTGTGTAGGCCACATTTTATCAATAATAAAGTCTAGTCCACACTTTACAACATTAGTGTTTCTTACACCTGTTAGGAGGAGCATTTCAGGAATAAGCACACTAAGGCCTTAGTACTTTTCTGCTTATCTTTATCTGTCAACCAAGATGAAGAGGGCAGGGAGTAAGGGTCGTGGGCGTGGGCATGGAGCAGGGAGAGGACGTGGTGATTCTGTGCCTGCTGTGGGCATCGGTGACTCACCATCACCCAGTTTCAGCAGGGAACAGTCCTTCATGCGCAGCTTTGTCGGAGAGCGCCGTGCACCGCTGCTGCGTGAAGATCAAATTGAAGCCGTTGTCGGATGGATGGCAGCTAACGCATCGACTTCAATTAGTGCCACATCCTCTCAGGCACAGACCACTGGAGAGCAGCCATCTGTCTCTTCACCACCTGCCAAATTGGCCAGGCAGTCAGAGAGCCCAGGACAGGAGCCGTCTCTACTTCTGTTCTCTGAATCTCTTGGCTTGGAAACAGGGGGCCAGCCAAGCAGTATTGGAGAAATGGAAGAAGAGGCAGTGTGCAGTGATGCCCAACAGCTTTGTCTCTCTGACTCTGAAGAGGCGGGTGGGTCAGTGCCTGCGGTGACCACATCGCAGTACGCATCTGATGATGAAACTCAGGTGCCGCTTTCTGGTACGTACTGTGCTGCCGAGACTACCCAGGAGGAGCAGTTGGTGGCAGAGGGTAGTGGAGATGATGAGGTCCTTGACCCATCGTGGCGTGAGGGACAGGAAGGTGGTGGGAGCAGCTCAGAGGAAGAGATTCCCCTAACGGGCCAAAGAGGGAGAGGGAGGGGGAAGACTGTGGAGCCTGTAGCCTCCACTTTGGCACCAGTTAGGAGCCTGTCTCTTTCAAAAGCCAAAAAGGGCGCTCCCAAGACTTGCAGTGCCTGGTCCTTTTTTGACACAGTTGCAGATGACATTTGTTTTGTCAAATGCAAGCTGTGTCATCAGAAAGTAAAAAGAGGTAAAAGTGTCAGCAACCTCAATAAAACAAATATGTGGAAACATGTGCGGACCAGGCACGCGGTGGAGTTCCAAAAACACACTGAAGACCTAGGCCAACCAACAACGGCAGCTACCACCTCTTCAGCTCGTGTTGCTTCTTCCTCCAGCTCACGCACAGCTGGTTCGGCTTCCTCCTTGGATCGCCATGGAAGAACCTCTGGCACTGTTGTCCAGAGACCTAGTGTAATTCCACCCACAGCACCACGTTCCCAGTCATCCTCACACTCCCAGCCTAGTCTACAGCCATCGGTAGTACAGGCATGGGAGAAACGCGGGCATTCTCGGCAAACCACCCCCGAGCACAGGCTCTGAATGCAGGCATTGCCAAACTTCTGTCCCTGGAAATGCTCTCATTCAGGCTGGTGGAGACTGACAGCTTCCGTGACTTGATGGCATTGGCAGTCCCACAGTACAAGGTGCCCAGCCGCTTTTACTTCAGCAGGCAAGTTGTCCCTGCCCTGCACAAGCATGTGGAGGGACAAATCAAACATGCGCTACTGAACGCCGTCAGTAGCAAGGTCCACCTCACCACTGATGCGTGGACCAGTCAACATGGACAGGGGCGATACCTTTCCGTCACTGCCCATTGGGTTAATGTTGTTGAGCCGGGTACAGACCGTGCGAGTGGCGCAGGACGTGTCCTGCCCACTCCAAGGATTGCAGGAATCCAGTCTGTACGCATTGACTCCTCCTCTTACACCAGTTCCTCAGATTCATCGCTGCAGGATCCGTCACAGTCCACCTCCACATGGACCCGTGAACGTTTACCTGTTACAACTGACATGAGCACAGCCGTGGCCAAACGTCAGCAGGCCGTCTTGAAATTAGTTTCTTTGGGGAATCGAAGCCACACAGCGCAGGAGCTCTGGAATGCCCTAAAGCAGGAGAGCGATGTGTGGTTTGTGCCAGCGAATCTCCAGCCAGACATGGTAGTGTGTGACAATGGCTGAAATCTGGTGGCAGCTTTAGGCCTTGGCAACCTCACTCACATCCTATGTCTGGCACATGTGCTCAATTTGGTTGTGCAGAGTTTTCTGAGGGACTATCCGGATCTTGATGCACTTCTGCACAAGGCCCGCCTAGAGTGTGCTCACTTGCGGCGTTCCAGCTTGGCAAGATCCCACATTGCTGCTCTGCAGCGTCGGTTTCGCCTTCCTGAACATCGCATCATATGTGACCTACCTACCAGGTGGAATTCCACGTTACATATGTTGGAGCGGTTGTGTGAGCAGCAGCAAGCAGTAATGGAGTACCAGCTGCATCAGGCGCAAAAAAGTCGCAGTCAGCGCCGCTCAGACTTCACAACCACAGAGTGGGCCACTATGAAGGACGTCTGCCAGGTTTTGCGTCCTTTCGATTATTCCACGTGGATGGCAAGTGCAGATGATGCACTAGTCAGCATGACTGTCCCCCTTATCTGCTTGCTTCAAGAAACCCTGCAAGGGATAAGGGATGATGTGGAAGAGGTGGAGGATGAGGAGTCACCTTTTCCATCAGCTTCTGGACAGTCAGCGCCACGTGGTTCCTCACAAAGGGGTCGGCAGGGGACCCTTTGTGAGGAGGATGAGGAGGAGTCAATGGACGAGGAAGAGCTACGTCCAGAGGAGGGAGTTACACCATTGTCCAGTGGTCAGTGTGTACAGCGAGGGTGGGGTGATGAAGAGCGGGCAGAGATCATGTCTCAAGCAGGGGGCAGCATTTCTGGGCCAGTTGGCAGTCTGCAGCACATGGTTGAGTTCATGTTGCAGTGCCTGAGAGACGACCGCCGCATCGACCACATTCTCAACGTGCCTGATTATTGGGTGTACGCCCTCCTCGATCCTCGCTACCGTGACAATGTCCAAAACCTCATCCCGGCGTTGACACGGGAGCGTAAAATGCGGGAGTACCACGACACACTGGTGAATTCCATCATCTTCTCCAGTCCAACTGAGAGGAGTGCTGCTAGTGCTTTACAAAGCAGCTCAGTGCGTCGAGGCAGTGGAGGAGGAGGCTCTGCACAAAGAGGGAGCAGAAGCAGTGCCTCTGCCCAAGGCAAGCCAAGTATGGCACAACTGTGGAAAACTTTTGTGTGCCCGCCCCAAATGTCTACACCATCACCGGCGGCTCCAGTCAGCAGGAGGCAACGGTTCCGTCAGATGGTGACAGACTACATGGCTTGCCCTCTTAGTGTACTCCCAGACGGCTCTTCCCCGTTCAAGTTTTGGGTCTCTAAGCTGGATACATGGCCAGAGCTAAGCCAGTATGCATTGGAGGTGCTGGCTTGCCCTGCGGCTAGTGTCTTATCGGAACGTGTCTTTAGTGCCGCAGGTGGTGTACTAACAGACCGTCGCATGCGACTATCCTCCGATAACGTTGACCGGCTTACTTTCCTGAAAATGAACCAGGCCTGGATCTCGCAGGAATTTGCCACTCCTCTGCCTGATTAAGTAATTGGGTGTCATCCAGGTCTCCTGATGTGTTCATCTTTCTACCACCTGAACAGCTATTCCTGGGCTCCAACACCGCCAGTTGCGGCTCAGAAGTGCAGGCTGCACAGTCTAAACATACGACCCAGTGTTATTGGGTTTCAGTAACGTCAGCTGATCCCCAGCTGTGTAGCCGGCAATGTGTCCTGCGACCGCCACGCTGGCACAACAACCTAAATGTAAGGGAACCTGTCCCCCCCCCCCCCCGGCGTTTGTTACTGAAAAAGCCATCTTGTGCAGCAGTAATGTTGCACAAGGAAAAGGTAGCTCTTTTATATTAGCTCCTTGCAAACGCAGAACTTAACACTTATAAAATGTGTTCACTGATACCGTTATACCGTCCCGGAGCTGGGACTTTCCTTCATAATGTGACGCAGCACAGCCGTCATTCCTACCCCCTTGGTGCCATGCGCTGCCTCCTCAGCGTTGTTTTAAGCTGTCACGGAGCCTGCGCTGTTCTGTTATCCCTTGGCCATGGCCAGTTTGCGCTGCCTGTCTTCTGACATAATTTGGTGTCAGGATGGCTGCGCCTGTGCGCCCGCGCTGCCCGAGAACCCGCCTTGCAATGTCTTCTGATTGAATCACACTGCGAGCCTGGGATCCATGGGCATGCGCAGTGCATATCTTCACCTCGGGCTCTCGCCCAACTCCCTCCGCCTTCTTTAGACTGTGCGCCGTCAGCTGATCCCTAATAGCATGCCACGGCCGTGACGCCGCACAGTCTGAAGAAGAGGGAAGGAGGGGAGTGAGAGTCGAGGATATGCACTGTGCATGTCCATGGATCCAAGGCCCGCAGTGGGATTACAATAGACGACACTGCGAGGTGAGATCTGGAGCAGCGTGGACGCACAGGCACTGACAGCCTGACACCAAATTATGTCAGAAGATAGGCAGCGCTAATTGGGCATGGCCAAGGGATAACAGAACAGCGCAGGCTCCGTGACAGCTTAAAACAACGCTGAGGAGGCAGCGCACGGCACCAAGGGGATAGGAATGACAGCTGTGCTGCGTCCCATTACGAAAGAAATTCCCACCTCCGGGACGGTTTTACGGTATAAGGGGACACATTCCTAGTGTTTACTTCTGTGTTTGCAAGGAGCATAATTAAAAGAGCAACCTTTTCCTTTTGCATCCTTAGTGCTGCACAAGATGGCTCTTTCAGCTACAAACGTCTTGGGGGGGGTTAAAGGTTCCCTTTCAACTTGCTCCAATCAGGCTTCGGCCTACACTCTGTTCCTCTGCTCCTCCTGCTGTCCCTGGGCTCTAACACCGCCAGTTGGTGCCTGGAAGTGCTGTCTGCACAGTCAACAGTCGCTCCTCTGTTATTGGGGTTCAGTAACGTCAGCTGATCCCCAGCTGTGTGTGCGGCAATACCTCCAATCTGCTCCTCCTGCTGTCCCTGGGCTCTAACACCGCCAGTTGGTGCCTGGAAGTGCTGTCTGCACAGTCAACAGTCGCTCCTCTGTTATTGGGGTTCAGTAACGTCAGCTGATCCCCAGCTGTGTGTGCGGCAATACCTCCAATCTGCTCCTCCTGCTGTCCCTGGGCTCTAACACCGCCAGTTGGTGCCTGGAAGTGCTGTCTGCACAGTCAACAGTCGCTCCTCTGTTATTGGGGTTCAGTAACGTCAGCTGATCCCCAGCTGTGTATCCGGCAACGTGTCATGCGACCGCCACGCTGGCACAACTAAAATGTAGGGGGACCTGTCCCCCCCCCAGGCGTTTGTTACTGAAAGAGCCACCTTGTGCAGCACTAATACTGCACAAGGAAAAGGTCGCTCTTGAAATTATGCTCCTTGCAAACGCTGAACTACACACTCATGTAATGTGTCCCCTCACACCGTCCAAAGTCCCGGAGGTGGGACTTTCCTTTGTAATGTGACGCAGCACAGCCGTCATTGCTACCCCCTTGGCACCGTGCGCTGCCTCCTTAGCGTTGTTTGATTCCGTCATAGACCCTGCGCTGTTATGTTATCCCTTGGCCATGCACAGTTTGCGCTGCCCGTCCTCTGACATCATTTGTTGTCGTCCTGGCTGCGCCTGTGCGTCCACGCTGCCCGAAATCCCACCTCGCAGTGTCATCTAATGTGATCCCACAGTGGGCCTGGTATCCATGGCCATGCGCAGTGCATATACTAGCCTCTCACTTCCCTTCTTCACGCTTCTTCAGACTAGGCGGCGTCAGCTGATCCCTAATAGCATGCCACGGCCGTGACGCCGCACAGTCTGAAGAAGCAGGAAGGAGGTGAGTGAGAGGCGATGATATGCACTGCGCATGCCCATGGATCCCTGGCCCGCAGTGGGATTACATTAGATGACACTGCGAGGTTGGATCTCGGGCAGCTTGGACGCACAGGCACTGCCAGCCTGACACCTAAATGATCAGGCAGTACAAGAGATGTGGTGCACTCCGCATGGAAAAAAGGTGCAGGCTGAACACAAAGTCACAGTGTCTATAGAAAAAACAGCCGCACACTCAAGACTTGCAGGTTTTTACGTGAAAGTTGTATTTTTTATTATTAGTACAGGCATCACCAAATGCTTATTAGTGTTCAGAGAAAATGACGGATACTTTAAGATACGGTTAACGTTTCGACCAAGGCTGGTCTTTGTCAAAACCACACTTCTAATGGAGGGTAGAAAAGGTGCAGAAGCAGTCTGGAGTAGGCGAAGTCTGCAAGGGTCCTGTAGCACTGAGTCCGTCACACTGCATCACCAGTGTGACGGACTCAGTGCTACAGGACCCTTGCAGACTTCGCCTACTCCAGACTGCTTCTGCACCTTTTCTACCCTCCATTAGAAGTGTGGTTTTGACAAAGACCAGCCTTGGTCGAAACGTTAACCGTAACTTAAAGTATCCGTCATTTTCTCTGAACGCTAATAAGCATTTGGTGATGCCTGTACTAATAACAAAAAATACAACTTTCACGTAAAAACCTGCAAGTCTTGAGTGTGCGGCTGTTTTTTCTATAGACACTGTGACACCTAAATGATGTCAGAAGACGGGCACCGCTAACTGTGCATGGCCAAGGGATAACATTACAGCGCGGGCTCCGTGACAGAACCAAACAACGTTGAGGAGGTGGCGCACGGCACCAAGGGGGTTGGAATGACGGCTGTGCTGTGTCACATTACAAAGGAAAGTCCCACTTCCGGGACGGTTTGACGGTGTGAGGGGACACATTATATGAGTGTGTACTTCAGCGTTTGCAAGGAGCATAATTTTAGGAGCCACCATTTTCCATGTGCAGTATTACTGCTGTACAAGATAGCTCTTTCAGCAACAAATGCCTGGGGGGGGGTTAAAGGTGCCCTTTCAACTTGCTCCACTGCAGGCTTCGGCCTACACTCTGCTCCTCTTTGATTCCCTGGGTTTCAACACTGTCAGTTGCCACCTGGAAGTGTTGTCTACACAGAAAAAACACTAGCTGATGTGTCAGTGGGGTTCAGCACTGCCAGCTGTTCCCCTGCTGTGTAGTCGGCAACGTGTCCAGCACAAGCCACGCTAGCACAACAGAACAAAAGCTGCCACCAGTGCAGGCTTCGGCCTACACTCTGCTCCTCTCCTCCTCCTGCTGACCCTGGGCTCTAACACCGCCAGTTTTTGCCCGGAACTGCTAGCTGCACAGAGAAAAACACCAGCCAATGTGTTAGTGGGGTTCAGCACTGCCAGCTGTTCCCTTGCTGTGTAGCCGGCAACGTGACCTGCAAACGCCACGCAGGCACATGAACTGAAATTAAAGGGACCCTGCCACCCACCCCAAGGTGTTTCTATGTATAACAGCTACCTTGTACAGCAGTAATGCTGCATTTGTACAAGGTGGCTGACTTTTTCTCCTTGCCAACGTGGAACTCAACACGTACAAAATGTGTCTCATTGAGACCATTCCACTGTCCCTGAGGTGTGACTTTCCTTTCTAATGGTATGCAGCACCACCCTTGGTAGCGCTGCCCGTCTTCTGACATCATTGGTTGGCTGCCTGTGCCTGTGCGTCCGCCCTGCCCGACACAACCCCCCTCGTTGACTCATATATTTTGGCTGCGAGGGTGTGATTGATGGGCATGTGCAGTGCATATGTTCGCCTCTCTTAACTCATCTCCTTCCGCCTTCTTCAGACTGTGCGGCCTCATGGCCGTGATAGGCGATAAGGGATCAGCTGAGGCCGCCCAGTCTGAAGCAGGTGTAAGGACATGTGTGAGCGGCAAACATATTTACTGCACAAGGCCACGAATCCCAGCCACGCAGTGTGAATTTTTGAAAACACACTGCGGGTCTGGGATTCATGGCCATTGTTAACCGCACCGGCCAACATGAAATGAGGTGAGAAGACAGGCAGCGCTCAAGGCGCATGGCCAAGGGATCACAATAGCGCAGACTCCTGTACAGCAAATAACAACGCTCAGGAGGCTGCGCCCAGCACCAAGGCGTTATTTATGTGCAACCGGGCTGCGTCTCCTTAAAAAGACAAGTCACGCCTCCAATACAGAACTGAACTACTGTTCAATGGGCTAAATTGTGTACGTCTTTCATTCTGCGTGTGCAATGAGCAAAACTTAAAGAGCAACCTTTAACTTGTGGAGCTTTACTGCTGCACAAGGTGTGGCTCTTCAACATTGTAACACCTGAGGGTGGGTTAAAGGTTACCTTTGAAATTGGTTCAATTAGGCTTTGGCCTAAACTCTGCTCCTCCTGCAGACCCTGTGCTCTAACTACGCCAGTTGGGGCACGGAAGTGCTGGCTGCACAGAGAAAAACACCCACCATTGTGTCAGTGGGGTTCAGCACCGCCAGCTGTTCCCCTACTGTGTAGCCGGCATCGTGTCCAGCACAAGCCACGCTGGCACAACAGACCAAAAGCTGGAACCAGTGCAGGCTTCGGCCTACACTCTGCTCCTCTCCTCCTCCTGCTGCCCCTGGGCTATAACATCGCCAGTTGTAGCCTGGAAGTGCTAGCTGCACAGAGAAAAACACCAGCCAATGTGTTAGTTGGGTTCAGCACCGCCAGCTGTTCCCCTGCTGTGTAGCCGGCATCGTGTCCAGCACAAGCCACGCTGGCACAACAGACCAAAAGCTGCCACCAGTGCAGGCTTCGGCCTACACTTTGCTCCTCTCCTCCTCCTGCTGACCCTGGGCTCTAACACCGCCAGTTTTTGCCCGGAACTGCTAGCTGCACAGAGAAAAACACCAGTCAATGTGTCAGTGGGGTTCAGCACCGCCAGCTGTTCCCCTGCTGTGTAGCTGGCAACGTGTCCTGCAAACGCCATGCAGGCACCTGAACTGAAATTGAAGGGAACCTGGCCCCACCCCCCCAGGTGTTTCTATGTATAACAGCCACCTAGTACAGCAGTACTGCTGCATTTGTACAAGGTGGCTGTTTTTTTCTCCTTGCCCACGTTGAATTAAACACGTACAAAATGTGTCTCATTACAGACCAGTACAATGTCCCTGAGGTGTGACTTTCCTTTTTAATGACACGCACCACCCCCCTTGGTAGCGCTGCCCGTCTTCTGACATCATTGGTTGGCTGCCTGTGCCTGTGCGTCCGCCCTGCCCGACACAACCCCCCTCGTTGACTCATATATTTTGGCTGCGGGGGTGTGATTGATGGGCATGTGCAGTGCATATGTTCGCCTGTCTTAACTCATCTCCTTCCGCCTTCTTCAGACTGTGCGGCCTCATGGCCGTGGTAGGCGATAAGGGATCAGCTGAGGCCGCCCCGTCTGAAGCAGGTGTAAGGACATGTGTGAGCGGCAAACATATTTACTGCACAAGGCCACGAATCCCAGGCACGCAGTGTGATTTTTTGAAAACACACTGTGGGTCTGGGATTCATGTCCATTGCTAACCGCACCGGCCAACATGAAATGAGGTCAGAAGACAGGCAGAGCTCACAGCGCATGGCCAAGGGATAACAAGAGCGCAGACTCCTGTACAGCAAGTAACAACGCTCAGGAATCTGCGCCCAGCACCTAGGTGTAAATTTTGACACCTGTGCTGCGTCTCCTTAAAAAGACAAGTCACGCCTCCACTACTGTTTGACAGTACAATGGGCTAAATAGTGTACGTGTTTTATTCAGCGTGTGCAAGGAGCAAAATTAATAGAGCAACCTTTTACTTGTGCAGCATTAATGCTGCACCAGGTGTGGCTCTTGTACCTTGCAACACCTGAGGGGGGTTAAAGGTTACCTTTGAAATTGGTTCAACTAGGCTTCGGCCTACACTCTGCTCCTCTCCTCCTCCTGCTGACCCTGGGCTCTAACACCGCTAGTTTTTGCCCGGAAGTGCTAGCTGCACAGAGAAAAACACCAGCCAATGTGTTAGTGGGGTTCAGCACCGCCAGCTGTTCCTCTGCTGTGTAGCCGGCATCGTGTCCAGCACAAGCCAAGCTGGCACAACAGACCAAAAGCTGCCACCAGTACAGGCTTCGGCCTACACTCTGCTCCTCTCCTCCTGCTGCCCCTGGGCTATAACACCGCCAGTTGTAGCCTGGAAGTGCTAGCTGCACAGAGAAAAACACCAGCCAATGTGTTAGTTGGGTTCAGCACCGCCAGCTGTTCCCCTGCTGTGCAGCCGGCATCGTGTCCAGCACAAGCCACGCTGGCACAACAGACCAAAAGCTGCCACGAGTGCAGGCTTCGGCCTACACTCTGCTCCTCTCCTCCTCCTGCTGACCCTGGGCTCAATCACTGCCAGTTTTTGCCCGGACATGCTAGCTGCACAGAGAAGAACACCAGCCAATGTGTTAGTGGGGTTCAGCACTGCCAGCTGTTCCCCTGCTGTGTAGCCGGCAACGTGACCTGCAAACGCTACGCAGGCACATGAACTGAAATTGAAGGGAGCCTGCCCCCCACCCCCAGGTGTTTCTATGTATAACAGCCACCTTGTACAGCAGTAATGCTGCATTTGTACAAGGTGGCTGACTTTTTTTCCTTGCCCATGTGGAACTCAACACGTACAAAATGTGTCTCATTGAGACCATTCCACTGTCCCTGAGGTGTGACTTTCCTTTCTAATGATACGCAGCACCACCCTTGGTAGCGCTGCCCGTCTTTTGACATCATTGGTTAGCTGGCTGCGCCTGTGCGTCTGCCCTGCTCGAAACAACGCCCCTCGGTGTCTTATTTTTTTGGACAGCGAGGGTGTGATTGATGGGCATGTGCAGTGCATATGTTTGCCTGTGTTCACTCATCTCCTTCCGCCTTCTTCAGACTGGGCGGCCTCATGGCCGCGGCATGCGATAAGGGATCAGATGAGGCCGCCCAGTCTGAAGCAGGTGTAAGGACATGTGTGAGCGGCAAACATATTTACTGCACAAGGCCACGAATCCCAGCCACGCAGTGTGAATTTTTGAAAACACACTGTGGGTCTGGGATTCATGTCCATCGCTAACCGCAACGGCCGACATGAAATGAGGTCAGAAGACAGCCAGCACTAACAGCGCATGGCCAAGGGATAACAAGAGCGCAGACTCCTGTACAGCAAATAACAATGCACAGGAAGCTGCGCCCATGTACCAAGGTGTTATTTTGGACACCTGTGCTGTGTCTTCTTAAAAAGACAAGTCACGCCTCCACTACTGTTTGACAGTATAATGGGCTAAATAGTGTACGTGTTTTATTCAGCGTGTGCAAGGAGCAAAATTAATAGAGCAACCTTTTACTTGTGCAGCATTAATGCTGCACAAGGTGTGGCTCTTGTACTTTGTAACACCTGAGGGGGGGTTAAAGGTTCCCTTTGAAATTGGTTCAACTAGGCTTCGGCCTACACTCTGCTCCTCTCCTCCTCCTGCTGCCCCTGGGCTATAACACCGCCAGTTGTAGCCTGGAAGCGCTAGTTGCACAGAGAAAAACACCAGCCAATGTGTTAGTGGGGTTCAGCACCGCCAGCTGTTCCCCTGCTGTGTAGCTGGCATCGTGTCCAGCACAAGCCACGCTGCCACAACCGACCAAAAGCTGCCACCAGTGCAGGCTTCGGCCTACACTCTGCTCCTCTACTCCTCCTGCTGACCCTGGGCTCTAACACCGCTAGTTTTTGCCCGGAAGTGCTAGCTGCACAGAGAAAAACACCAGCCAATGTGTTAGTGGTGTTCAGCACTGCCAGCTGTTCCCCTGCTGTGTAGCCGGCAACGTGACCTGCAAACGCCACGCAGGCACATGAACTGAAATTGAAGGGAGCCTGCCCCCCACCCCCAGGTGTTTCTATGTATAACAGCCACCTTGTACAGCAGTAATGCTGCATTTGTACAAGGTGGCTGACTTTTTCTCATTGCCCACGTGGAACTCAACACGTACAAAATGTGTCTCTTTAGAGACCATTACAATGTCCCTGAGGTGTGACTTTCCTTTTTAATGACACGCAGCACCCCCTTGTTAGCGCTGCCCGTCTTCTGACATCATTGGTTGGCTGGCTGTGCCTGTGCGTCCGCCCTGCCCGACACAACGCCCCTCGTTGTCTCATATATTTTGACTGCGAGGGTGTGATTGATGGGCACGAGCAGTGCATATCTTCACCTGTCTTCACTCCCCTCCTTCCGCCTTCTTCAGACTGTGCGGCCTCATGGCCGTGGCAGGCGATAAGGGATCAGCTGAGGCCGCCCAGTCTGAAGCAGGTGTAAGGACATGTGTGAGCGGCGAACATATTTACTGCACAAGGCCACGAATCCCAGCACCACAGTGTGACTTTATGAAAAGGCACTGTGGGTCTGGGATTTATGGCCTTCGTTAACCGCACCGGCCAACATGAAATGAGGTCATAAGACGGGCTGCGCTAACAGGGTATTGCCAAGGGATAACACAAGAGCGCAGACTACTGTACTGCAAATAACAACGCTCAGGAATCTGCGCCCAGCACCTAGGTGTAAATTTTGACACCTGTGCTGCGTCTTCTTAAAAAGACAAGTCACGCCTCCACTACTGTTTGACAGTATAATGGGATAAATAGTGTACGTGTTTTATTCAGCGTGTGCAAGGAGCAAAATTAATAGAGCAACCTTTTACTTGTGCAGCATTAATGCTGCACAAGGTGTGGCTCTTGTACCTTGCAATACCTGAGGGGGGGGTTAAAGGTTACTTTTGAAATTGGATCAACTAGGCTTCGGCCTACACTCTGCTCCTCTCCTCCTCCTGCTGACCCTGGGCTCTAACACCGCTATTTTTTGCCCGGAAGTGCTAGCTGCACAGAGAAAAACAGCAGCCAATGTGTTAGTGGGGTTCAGGACCGCCAGCTGTTCCCCTGCTGTGTAGCCGGCAACGTGACCTGCAAACGCCACGCAGGCACATGAACTGAAATTGAAGGGAGCCTGCCCCCCACCCCCAGGTGTTTCTATGTATAACAGCCACCTTGTACAGCAGTACTGCTGCATTTGTACAAGGTGGCTGACTTTTTTTCCTTGCCCACGTGGAACTCAACACGTACAAAATGTGTCTCATTGAGACCATTCCACTGTCCCTGAGGTGTGACTTTCCTTTCTAATGATACACAGCACCCCCCTTGGTAGCGCTTCCCGTCTTTTGACATCATTGGTTAGCTGGCTGCGCCTGTGCGTCCGCCCTGCTCGAAACAACGCCCCTCGGTGTCTTATTTATTTTGTCAGCGAGGGTGTGGTTTATGGGCACGAGCAGTGCATATGTTCGCCTGTCGTCACTCATCTCCTTCCGCCTTCTTCAGACTGTGCAGCCTCATGGCCGCGGCATGCGAGAAGGGATCAGCAGAGGCCGCCCAGTCTGAAGCAGGTGTAAGGACGTGTGTGAGCGGCGAAAATATTTACTGCTCAAGGCCACGAATCCCAGCACCGCAGTGTGACTTTATGAAAAGGCACTGTGGGTCTGGGATTTATGGCCATCGTTAACCGCACCGGCCAACATGAAATGAGGTCATAAGACGAGCAGCGCTAACAGGGCATTGCCAAGGGATAACACAAGAGCGCAGACTCCTGTACAGCAAATAACAACGCTCTGGAAGCTGCGCCAAGAACCAAGGCGTTATTTTGGACACCTGTGCTGCGTCTCCTTAAAAAGACAAGTCACGCCTCCACTACAGTTTGACTGTAGAATGGGCTAAATTGTGTATGTCTTTCATTCAGCGTGTGCAAGTAGACAAATTAATAGAGCAACCTTTGACTTGTGCAGCATTAATACTGCACAAGGTGTGGCTCTTGTACTTTGTAACACCTGAGGGGGGTTAAAGGTTTCCTTTGAAATTGGTTCAACTAGGCTTCAGCCTACACTCTGCTCCTCTCCTCCTCCTGCTGCCCCTGGGCTCTAACACCGCTAGTTTTTGCCCGGAAGTGCTAGCTGCACAGAGAAAAACACCCGCCATTGTGTCAGTGGGGTTCAGCACCGCCAGCTGTTCCCCCACTGTGTAGCCGGCAAAGTGTCCTGCAAACGCAACGCAGACACAAAGCTGCCTCCAGTGCAGGCTTCGGCCTACACTCTGCTCCCCCTGCTTACCCTTTGCAACAACACCGCTAGTTGGGGCTCTAGGAAGACAATCTTTAATAGGCTTTAATAACGCATCCGGGTTCCAGCACCGCCAGCTGGTTCTCGGCAGTGTTTTTGTCACGGGTACTCCCTCGTGCCCAGCCTGGTTCCAGCACCGTCAGCTGTTTCTGGGTAGTGTCAAGCTCACTGAGACGCTTATGCTTGCCCCGTCGTGTTGCGGTCGGGTTAGCCAACTCCAGGGTGCCTCCAGTTTATGAGCTTCCTATGTGGGCTGCGTGAATTGGTAGTCAAGGCTGGTTCTGTAGTGCCAGTAGGCCAAGCTCCCCCTGTAGGACTGTTGGGGTTCGGTAACTGCGGCTGCCTCGCGGCCTAGCTGTTCTCTCCTCTCCTGTGGACCTTGTGGTCCACCACCTGGTTCCAGCACCGTCAGCTGGTTCCGGGCCGAGCCTTTGGTTTAGGTGCCTCCTCCTGGGTATCCGAGTTCCGCCAACGTCAGGCGGTCCTTGGTAGTGCTTTTAAGCGTGGGCACCTACAGCTTAGTAACTGGGTTCCAGCACCGTCAGCTGGTCCTCGGTCGTGCCATTGGCTCTTGCACACTGGGGCGACGCATCCGGGTTCCAGCATCGCCAGCTGGTTCTCGGCAGTGTTTTTGTCACGGGTACTCCCTCGTGCCCAGCCTGGTTCCAGCACCGTCAGCTGTTTCCGGGTAGTGTCAAGCTCACTGAGACGCCTATGCTTGCCCCGTCGTGTTGCGGTCGAGTTAGCCAACTCCAGGGTGCCTCCAGTTTAGGAGCTTCCTATGTGGGCTGCGTGAATTGGTAGTCAAGGCTGGTTCTGTAGTGCCAGTAGGCCAAGCTCCCCCTGTAGGACTGTTGGGGTTCGGTAACTGCGGCTGCCTCGCGGCCTAGCTGCTCTCTCCTCTCCTGTGGACCTTCTGGTCCACCACCTGGTTCCAGCACCGTCAGCTGGTTCTCGGCAGTGTCTTTTGCTCTTGTACCTTCTGCTCCCCATCCTGGTTCCAGTACCGTCAGCTGGTTCCGGGCAGAGCCTTTGGCTTAGGTGCCTCCTTCTGGGTATCCAAGTTCCACCAACGTCAGGTGGTCCTTGGTAGTGCTTTCAGGCACGGGTACCTCCTGCTTAGTAACCGGGTTCCAGTAACGTCAGCTGGTCCTCGGTAGTTCCATTGGCTCTTGGACCTTCGGCTACCCATCCGGGTTCCAGTACCGTCAGCTGGTTCTCGGCAGTGTCTTTTGCTCTTGTACCTTCTGCTCCCCATCCTGGTTCCAGTAACGTCAGCTGGTTCCGGGCAGAGCCTTTGGCTTAGGTGCCTCCTTCTGGGTATCCGAGTTCCGCCAACGTTAGGCGGTCCTTGGTAGTGCTTTTTAGCATGGGTACCTCCTGCTTAGTAACCGGGTTCCAGTAACGTCAGCTGGTCCTCGGTAGTTCCATAGGCTCTTGAACCTTCGGGTAGCCATCCGAGTTCCAGTTCCATCAGCTGGTTCTTGGCATTTTCTCAGCCTTTTTGTACCTTCTGCTACATTTCCAAGTTGAAGACCCTAAAGTCGACGACCCGGAAGACGACGACGACGGCGGAGACGACGATGGCATAGACGACAACCCTGGAGACGACGACCCTGGAGACGACGACATGGAAGACCGAGAAGCAGAAGAACAAAAGGCTGCAGAACAAAGAGCAGAAGAACATTAAGCATAACACTTAATATCAGAGCAAAAGAGATTATCTAAATTATATGCAGAAGAAGACTAAGCAGTGTATGGGGGTGAGTCCGTTCCTCCTCCTGGTGCCCCTGGATAAAGCCTGATGCTGCAGGCCAAAGTGAACGCGGACAAATGTAAATTTTGTGACTGGCAGAACGGAAGGTGTAATCTTCAAACTTTTATAGATAAAAACTACGGGAATGCCTGTCACAAATGAGAATATGATGAAGAAGTAGAATAGGAAGAATAATAATAGTTGAATAAAATGAATATGTAGAATAGGAAGAATAATAATGGTTGAATAAAATGAATATGAAGAATGTAATAAAAAAAAATAGGTAGAAGATGAAGAAGAAGATGAATAAGGTGAAGAAGTTGATGTCAAAGATGCTGATGATGATGAAGATGAAAGTGTGGGAAAAGTAAAAAAAAAAAAAAGGGAAGGGCGTGGAATAGTGAAACATCAATATCTGACAAAATAAAAAAAAAATTACATAGTCAATATCTTTGTCACTACGAACGTCTTTAAAAAAGAAAAAAAATAAGGCTATTCTATTTGATTGGGCTAAACCTCTATGACTTTAATGTCTCCGCCACCTCCCCAAATACATCCTGCATTATTCTTTGTTGTTTTCCTTCATGTAGAATGAACCTACAAGGAAAGAAAGGGTTTATTTTAATTCCAATATTTTGGTCCCATTGACTTGCATTGGGATCGGGTATCGGTATCGGCGATATCCGATATTTTTTGAATATCGGCCGATCCAATCCGATACCGATACTTTCCGATATCGGAAGGTATCGCTCAACACTACCCATGACCTAGCATGCAAACCCAGTTTGCATTGTGATCCAAAATCCTTTGGCTATCTTCTGATTTCAAATGCCTTGCACAGAGTCAAAGCTCTGCCCTATTTGTCTGTAGGTTCTTTGTTCTTTTGTTTACAGGCCTCAATCCATTTTTGATAAACAGTAGAATGGTGTGCTTTACCAAAAACCTGTACCTTGGTTTCATCTGTCCACAAATTACTTTTCCAGAAGTATTTCGGCTTGCTCACGTACATTTTGGCAGTGCGCTAACACTGAAGCTCCATGAGCCTGCAGGAATGCTTGAATTTCTTTCAAACTTGATTGGGGCTGCTAATCCACCATCCAGACTATCCTGCATTGCAACCTTTAATTAATTTTTTTCTGCTGTCCACGTCGAGGGATATTAGCTACAGTGCCATGGGTTGTAAACTTTGTGATTATGCTGCGCACCATGAACAAAGGAACATTAAGATCTCCGGAGATGGACTTGGGATTGTTGATATTGCTCACCAATTTTGGTTCCCAAGTCCTCAGACAGTTCTCTTCTTTTTATGTTCTCCTTAGTGTGGCACACTCAGACAAACAATGCAAAGGTTGAGTCAACTTTTTATCTGGTTTAAGGTGGGATTTTTATATTCCCCACACCTGTTACTTGCTACAGATGAGTTTGGGTTTTTTTTGTGAAATTATGTCCAATTTGCTTTTTTTTCTTTTTTTTTACGATTTTCCAATACACACAAAGGAAATAAACATGTGTATAACAAAATATGTGTAATTGCAATAATTCCCCCCCTCAAAAAAAAGCCCTTCATCATTTTCTGTCAATGATAATTCATTAATTAAGGATCTTTGCTGTATATCAAGTATATAGTAGTTTTACAATTAGTGTTAACCAAAGTAAAAAAAATTCTTTTTGTAATGCTTTTAAAATATTTCAATTTAGGCACAGCTACATTTAAAACTTACAACTGACAATGGCGAAATCTGAGATTTTAAAGCAAAAAAGTTAATGGCTCCTTTGCATCACCTATTATAAAAGGAGAACTCATGGCGCCAATATTCTGTTCCAGAGCATCAAGCTAGATAAGAGTATCTTTAGTAGCACAATTTCCTCCAGGAAGATCTATTGCTTAGAACAGGGATAAATGTTTACCCTTATATAGTACAAAACACACAAATGTCTTCTATTATATAAATAACTACAGTATATAGAAGACTGCACAATAGTATTTGTATAACACAGAGAAATTGATGTTTAAACTGTCCAATACTTTATGTACTGTAACAGGTTTTACTGAACAAGCAGTTAGGACAATTATAAAAATGGAAGCAATTTCAATACTCCAAAATTCAGTACACTACAGGTCAGCTAACAAATAGAGAATTGCAGATTTAAGGAGTATATTTAAAAAATATACAAATTATACAGAATACCAGTCAAACGATTGGACACATCTGTTAATGCAATGGTTTCCTGTACTGCCCCAACACGTCCGACTATCAACCACAGTCGGATCCTTCAGACGGAACCTGAAAACTCATCTCTTCAGGAAAGCCTACAGCCTGCACTGACACCGCTGCTGCCTCATCACTATCGAAGCTACCGCCTCACCAACACCGGAGCTACCGCCTCACCAACACCGGAGCTACCGCCTCACCAACACCGGAGCTCCTGCAACCCTCAACCTACTGTCTCCTTCCCCATAATCCTGTAGAATGTAAGCCCGCAAGGGCAGGGTTCTCGCCCCTCTGTATCAGTCCGTCATTGTTAGTTTGTTTACTGTATGTGATATTTGTAACTTGTATGTAACCCCTTATCATGTACAGCACCATGGAATCAATGGTGCTATATAAATAAATAATAATAATAATAATACTTGAAAAGTGCACATTATAAATTCAGACTTAAGAGAAAAAAACACAAAATAACACATATGGAAACAAAAAGAAACGTGTAACACCAACCAGAATGTGTTACGTACCTGCATGGCTTCCCATCCCCCACCATGCATGGACACCGACTTACTCACCACCCCTGGCCATGCTGTAAGATCCTTGTTCTCTGCTTGCTTTGCATGCTTCCTAGTAGCATGCTTAGGGCACACGCAATGGAACTTTCTGGTTCTTAAAGAGACAGTGCGTGCATTCCTAATGTGTCCTCAGCCAATTGCTGGGAGGCACTTAGTACTTAAGGCACCTCTACCTGTTGGGAGGTACCTGAGCAATATTCTTTTTTAGTGTTGGTGCAACTACTAAGTTTCCAGTTCCTGTCCTGTCCTAGAGGATCTGAGATTTAATCCATGTTCTATTCAGGATTGCTATATCAGAATTGCTAACAATACATCTTATTATCTGTGACAGTCAAGAGTCTCTTCCTTGGACGTTTTTCAATCTTTGGTAGAGAAAGAGTTGATGGCATTAGATGCTGAAATGAAAAAATCTGATTTTCACAATAATTTGACTATTGATTAGCGCAATGCCATTAAAGAACTTCAACTCTAATATTGTAGTGCGACAATCTGATAAAGGTGGTTGTACTGTAATATTGGACATTGCATTATATACTAATCTAGTGAAGACCATTTTGGACAATTCATCCACATATATGATTCTGCTGGTGATCCGACTTCATCATTTAAATTGACATTATCTACCATTGTAAGTAAGGGTGTGGAATTAAGTATTTTCAATACTAAAGTGAGCAAGTGCCTCTTACCTGATCATCCAATCATTCCAGTCTTTCATGGACTTCCCAAAGTCCATAAAAATTTGTTTCCTCCACCCCTCTGTCTGATTATTTCCAGTATTGGATCACTTAATGAAAATTTAAGTTCATGAATTGATGATCATTTAAGTCCACTTATCTCTAGAATTCCTGGATATTTCAAGGATGCATCTTCTGTTTTGCAAAGTTTTGAGCTTGGGAAGAAAATTATCAGTTTTTTACATGTGATGTGGTTCATCTTTATTCTTCTATCCCTCGTCATCTAGCTGTTCGAGCGATTTCCTATTATTTAGAATGATTCAGTTATTATTCTGACCGAGTCAAGCAATTTATGATTGGATCACTTACGTATTTATTGAAACATATTTTTTTAATGTTTAATTCAGAATTTTTCTTACAGATCCTCAGCGATCCTATGGGGTCCAAATTTTCCCCTTTAGCTATATTGTACATGACTTGGTGGGAGGAGCAATATTTTCTGATGCTAACTTATTTTGTAATTATTTTTTCTGTAAATATGTGGATAATTTATTTTTTCACAAATTAAGTCATATCGAAGAAATTTTAATGCTATCATAAAGTACAATATGTCATGAGAAAATATTCTCAGAATCACCGGGATCCGTTCAAGTGTTCCAGAGTTATGACCACATAAAGTGACAGTGGTCAGAATTGTAAAAATTGGCCGTCATTTAGGTGAAAACAGGCTTCGTCTCAAAGGGGATAAAATACTCTTTTACTCTGATGACAGCTTTATACCCCCTTGAGATTCAAGCACTGTCATTAGGTAGGTTCTTGGAATGGTTTCCAGTGAAAAAGTATGAAACATCAAGAGTTCATTTATGGAATCATCAACCTTCAGAAAAGGTTTATTACCATCAGGTGTGTTTTGAAGAAGTAGTGTTGATACATAGTCCCATATAACAGTGATACAAGGACCACTCATCTAAATAAATAGAAAAGACAAGAAGAATTGCTAAAACCTTGAAGGTATACTCAAGCATATTTATAAAGAAAAAAACATCAATAACTGAGGATACTGCTTTCATGAGAACAAATCCATGAAGGGTACACTAATGACGTCTTCTGCTGAGAAGGAAAAGTTTATTAGAATTATGTGCCACAACAGTCCTCCTAAATGATGCACAGACACCAATAAGCAAACACATCTCAACATTAACTGCCAAGAGGATATTACAAGACTCAGAAATGAATGGTCAAATTGGCATTGAGAAAATGCCAAGAAGTTGTAAAGCTATCATCAGAGTAAAATGGGGGTGTTTTGAGGAATCTAACATTTTAACATATATTCTGGTTTGTTTCACATCTGCTTATTTACTCCTTACTTCTATTAGTATCACTGCATGCTTTAGCTGCCTTCAGTGTGAATTTACAATGTACAAATTCCAATAAGAACATGGAAAATCATTGCATGTACAGGTGTGCCCAAACTTTTGATTGATAGTTATAACATAAATACCTATACTGAAAGAAAGTATTAATGATGTATAAAACATAAACTAAAAAATTACATAAACATAGCTTATGCTAACTTTGCTAATATTACAAGGATATGTTCATGTATAGTATAAACATAGAGAGCAAAATAATGTGGTATGAAAGGAACATATGATGATTTTTGGAATACTTCCTTGTTTGTTTCTTTAAATACATAATTGTATTTTCAAATGCACAGTCACTTTAACAACGTACTATTCTTGAATATTTGAAACTTTGATAAACTATAAAATTCCTTTATTCTTTTGATGACAATACAGTAAATATTGTTATTTTAATTTTTTTTTCAGATTCTGCACCGAGTTATACCACAAAAGTGTCACTTAATTTACAGATTTAGGAGAAAAAAGTCAAAATCCATTGAAAAAGTATATGTTGGCTTTCTTTAAGATTATCTTTAAAGGTTATTTTCTGTTGTAATTATAATGTTGTTAATATTAATAAAATAATTCTGTAGATTTTTTATTAAAAAACATTAGATGTGTCCTTTTAATATTCTAAGAACAGATGCAGATGCTTTAAAAACATGTCTAATCACGCTCATAAATAGTGGGTGTAACTACGCCCCGTGTGCTGGTTTGCATTGTGGAGCTTTCTGCTATTTCATGCACTTTTGTGGTCTGCAAAACTGACCAGAATAGTGCATTAGTCTGTGTGAAAAATTGCATATATGCTCCTGCACATACGTTAATATTGGCCAGTGTGCTGTCAATGTGCTGTTTGCCGTGCAAAAAAAAATCTGCACATTTAATATTGAAATATGGAAAAATATTATTAGTTATATTTTCATTAAAGGTTGCAAATTGTGTGTCTGGAGATGCCTGTGATTTTTAAAGCATTACAATAAAATAAAAAAATGTAAATTAAATTAAAATAATATTAAAAATGTAAAATGAGTTCTTCCCATGGTTTCAATATTTCTAAATGTTATTAAAGGGGAGTTCGGGGAGTTTTCCTCTTCAGAAGCTGAAGTATAATCCTTGCTATACTTGTATTTGGCAAACAACTCTCCCTAAAACTGCATACACCTGTTTGCTCAGCAGTAGAGATGAGCGAACCTTTCAAGGTTCAGTTTGGTTCGTCAAAAGTCCAGATGTAAGCTGAATATGTTTGCCAAATAGTTAATCGAACATATGCAAACTCCATTCAATTCAATGGGAGGCAAAACCAAATGCATAGACAACACCTTAAGGGGTGGTAAAATGCTTGCCAAACAGCACAAATTAGAGACCGACATAAGGAAAAGTGGCATCAATTGACCTAGAGTACAACTAGTATGATTATGCAGCATGGATGCATAGGACAGGGCTTGGACCAGAATTTCTATCTAAAACATTGATACATTCTTTGATAGCCCTGACAAATTCATGTAACACACATGAAGGAGACTCAATTTGGAGTCCAAATATTTCCAAAAATTAGGGGAAGACAACAGGAAAAGTGGCATCAATTGACCCACAGTAGTGGGTGAGGGACCTGTATAAGCCTGCTTTGCACATAGCCCTGATACCTCATGCAACATCTCAAACTGCTTTTTTGCTCAGCCACACTCAGGTGGCTCAAATAGCTTGGTAGACTAGAAATGTTGGAAAAATGTAAAGATGAACACAGGTAGTTGACTGATCAAATCACCCACAGTAGAAATTTTAGAAAGGCACAGTAGTAGTCAGTCATGGGCCATGCATGAGGTATCAGGGTCTGGGTCAGGATTTATAGTTTTTAATTTAAGTTTAAAATAAGACGAACTGGGTGAGGGACCGCTGAGTGCCTGCTTTGCTTGGATCCCTGATAACTCATGCAGCAGCTCAGTTTTTTTGCTCTGCCATACTCAGGTGGCACAAATATCAGCTTTGTGCAAGTGTGTTGTAAACTGCTGCTATTGTGCTCAATGCACGAGTACAACATTCTAAATAATATTTTTTCATTATATAAATATGAAACAGCCTGCTGTATCCCACCTTATCATTTAATACTGTAGTGATATGACACTGTCTGCAGACCTAGCGCCCATTAAAAAAAAAATCAGTTGTTATGTTACACAGCCCGTTGTATCACAATTTGTCATTTTGTTGGGTTGAAATTAAGCTGTCTGCACACCTCACACACATAATCAAAAAATTGTTTCTGTTGCTAAATGTTACACAGTAGGGGATATCTCACATTCAAATATTTTGTATTTTGTAACATCTACTGTGTTATAGAGGCCTGATCCAGAGGCCACAAAAAATGAATGTGTTCTTAACATCATACAGTAGCAGACATCTGACTTTCAAATTGTTTGTAGCATATCTTCTTTCTCATACAGGCTTCATCCACACTCAAACTATTTTTTCTTCTGTGACTAACGCAATACAGCACGCCATGTTTCAACTTGGAATTTACTGCCGCTGTTTGCAAAGGTGATGCATAGTTTAAAATCTAATTTTTGTTGCTAATACTGTGCTTCTACCACACTATCTGAGCAACATGCCTGGGAAAAAGCGAGGCCTTGGTGGAAGGGGAATTAGGCTTGGTGCTCAAGGTGTAAGTGAGGTAGGTGGTAAGGTTAGTGAAAGCACTAGTGAACCAACAACATTACGTTCTGTGCAAAGACAACTGACAACTTCTGTTACTGGATGGGCTACTCCACTAACTTTCTTTGGCAGATGCACAGCAGTACGCCTTGTTGATGAGGACCAAAAAGAGCATATGCTCGAGTGGATGGTAAGCGCAACTTCAAGTGGCCTCTCCTCCTCTTCCTCCACCTCAACATCACACCCAGTACAGTCCACAGGGGTGGCACCCAAATTCCCCTTGCTTGCCCCCGCTTCCCAACTCTCCAAAAGTACAGTTGACTGTATGGAACCACAAATGGGTGAGTTTGAAGAGCTGTTCACATATTCCATGCCATGGTCATCAGAAGTGCACTGAAAAGCTTCACAGAGACTAGAAGAGGAAATCTGCACCGATGTCCAACATTTTTTAGCTTGGATTGGGGCAGGACAAAGTAGGGTCTGAGCAACATCCTGACCGTCATCATCAGACAACCCCAGGGGGAAGTGATCCTGATGAGACTCAGATATCTGAGGCTCACACGGACTGTACTGTGCTGTCAGGGCAGGAAGAGAAGGGCGACTCCAAAGGCGAGGAATGTGATAACACAGAGGATGATGATGTGTTAGATCCCAGTTGATGTGAACATACAGGCACACAGCTTAGTAGGTCATCTGAGGAGGAAGATTAGGAGATTACGTTGCACTATACGTTGCAGACACGTAGTGATGCAGTCACAACGAGCAATGCATCCTCAACAAAACTGTGGCTGTGACCAGCAGTGTATGCAGGTCTGCTGCTTGTAGGGTTGGCAAGGGTTGTCTAGTCCGGGCCTTTTTTGACACTGCAAAGGATGAGCCAACTCACATAATCTGCCAACTATGCAAAAAAAAACTTAGTTTAGGTAAAAAGTGCACTAATTTGACTACTGCATGTATGAACCTTCATATTCACAATCAACATGCATTACTGTTGAAACCCAACTGCGCACAAATGCAGACCAGAGGACCTCAAAAACCATCAACCGCCCAATCAATCGCATCTGCTGCTTCTTCCTCCTCCTCATTAACCATGCCAACTATTGAGACACAGGTGTTTAACCACAGAACCTTGGGTTCTTTACTTGCTCCAGTCACACTGAATGAGAGCCCACCATCAGCTGTAACAGATGATGTCATGCCTGCTGTTTTAGACCCATCTCAGGTACGAGCACACCACAACTTTCTCAATCCACTGTAACATCTCTGCCTGCACCTCTCTCATAGTACAGCAGTTTGTCCGGTTCACCATACTCTGCCCTCTCTCAGCACTGCAGCCAGCCCACAGATCTGCAGTTGTGGTCACATAAAAGATTGTTTCCTCCTAAGCATGACAAAGCTAAGAGATTGAACTTCACCATCTCCAATTCGTTGGCCACGGAAATGCTGCTTTTCCACATGGAAGATACAGAGGGTATCTGAAAGCTGATGGCCAATGCAGTCCCCCAGTACCAATTACCCAGTCGCCATTACTATTCTAAGAAAGCTGTGCCTGTGCTACACCAGCATGTCGCAGACAACTTCACCTGTTCCTTGACTAAGCCTATGCCTGCCAGGGTACATTTCACCACAGACACCTGGATGAGGAAGCATGGCCAAAGCATTACATCTCCCTTACTGGGCATTGGGTGACTCTGGTGGCTGTGGAGGCAGGCACTGCTCCACAAGTCTTGGAATCCCCAAGGCTTGAAGGACAAGCCTGTACTTTTAACACTTCCTCCACTGCTTCTGCCTCCTCCTCTATCTCCTCCTGCACCCTCAACCACTGCCTTAACGAGACATGCGTTTTAACAGTGCAGAACAAATCTACACCACCTCCATACTGTGTAGCCACAGTAAGCCACACTGCAATCAGGCAGTATTTAAATTGATATGCCTTGGAGATCGCAGTTATACAGCTGAAGAGTTGTGGACAGCTCTCCAGGCTGAGTTTGATCAATGGCTGTCTCCTCTGAACCTGCATTCAATAATGCTGCATACCTGGTGGCGGCCTTACGGCGAGGCAAGCTCACACACTTCCTCAACCTGGTGGTACCACGTTTTCTCTGCCATAATCCTGGCCTGGGTGAGCTGCTCCAGAAATCACATAAGCTGTGTGCTCATTTCCACTGTTCGCACCCCTCAGGTCAACGACTTGCATTGATACAGAGGTCTTTGTCCATGCCAGTTAACAGGTTGATATGCGATGTGCCGACACAGTGGAATTCCACTCTACACAAGTTGCAGCATCTGTGGCAGCAGCAACGAGCCCTGACGCAGTATGTCATGTCATATAGCCTGGGCCAATGCAGTACAGACGTGGCACATATCACGTTTTTGGAGTGGGCACAAATTAAGGACCTCTGCACCCTTCTGCACAGTTTTTAAATGGCTACTAAGATGGTTAGCGCTGATGACGCTGCCATCAGCATCACTATTCCGGTCATCTATATGCTGGAGTAGACTTTGAAAAGCCTGGTGGTCCCAGAAGAAGTGGGGGAGGCAGAGGAGGATGCGAAAGGGATAACATTGTCTCCAAGTTCCAGACTTTCATCACATTGGCGGGTGCTGAGGGAGGGTGGATTACAGGAATCAAGGGGGCTGATGATAACAAACTTATTGAAGGTGCAAGATCAGAGGAACAAATGGTGGAGGAAGAGGTGATGGGTGAGCAACTGTCAGATGAAGAGGATAATCCTCCCCTCTATGTTCTTCGTGGTTGGTGGGAGGGGATGGAAGAAACAAGCATCATTGTTACCCAGCCACCAACACAGCATGAGCTTGGACCTCATGGTAGAGCCCGACATATGAGTGCCTTCTTAGTGCACTATCTGCAACATGATCCTTGTATAGCTATGATTAAGAATACTGCCACTCTGTTAGATCCATATTATAAAACCCCATATTGCCAGATGCTTCCTGCCCTGGAAATTGGCCCTCGAATGCTGGAGTATTTAAACATGCTTTAACACAACCTTAAGAGAGTTTTCCCCCAAGACAGCAATGAAGCACAGTTCGCATCACAGCTCTAAACTTCCAACCTCAGGCATGTCAATTCATCAACGCTAAAACATTAGCTGCAGCAGCAGTGGTGTAAGTGGAAGAAGCAATTTCTGAGTCCTTTTGACACTTTCTTTTAGACCAGCTCATGCACCAGAACAACAGAGTCCAAGTCTTACACATGAAGAGGATGGTGCAGGAGTATCTAGAACTGAATATGAATTCCAAAATGGATGAGTGGCTTGATCTTGCCTCACAAGTCTTGGAGGGTTTATCATGCCTAGCAGTCAGCGTTCTCTCAGAATGTGTCTTCAGTGCTGCTGGTGGCATACTGATGGATAAGGGCTGTTCGTTGAAGGTGTAGACCGCCTAACTTTCATCAAATGTGGCTGCTGCTGCTGATGTTATCACAAATTTGTGGAAATAAGAACAGTCATGTTTGGTCTACATCTGCTGGGTTAGCTGTACTGGAAGACATGTTGGTCCTTATTATACTATTTCTACTCTCGTGAAATTTATGCCACTTCTGTGGTGTAAGTCCCTCATTTGTTTAAATGTGAACAATTCTGGTTGGGTGTCCATCTGCTGGAATGGGCATAGTGGAAGACTTGTCGGTGTCTATTATACTATTTCTACTGTGGTGAAATTGATGCCACTTTGGTATTGCCTTCCAATAATTTTTGGAAATGCAAACAATCCTGGTTGGGTGTCCATCTGCTGGAATGGGCATAGTGGAAAGCTTGTCGGTCCCTATTATACTATTTCTACTGTGGTAAAATTGATGCCACTTTGGTATTGTCTTCCAATAATGTTTGGAAATGTGAACACTCCTGGTTGGGTGTCCATCTGCTGGATTTGGTGTAGTGGAAGACCTGTCAGTCCCTATTATACTATTTCTACTGTGTTGCATGTGGTATCAGGGCTCCCATCAAAGGAGGCCTACACCGATCCCTCACCTACCTTGTCTTCCTGTGATGTTCAATTCAAAGCTGTAAATGCTGTCTCAGACCCAGATACCTCATGCCTGGCTGATTGCTGCAGTGTCTTGCTACAGTTTGTACTGTGGGTGAATTGAGGCCACTTTCCTGTTGTCTGTCCCTTATTTGATGTATTTTGGCAGCAGTTGGGGCTGTTAAAAGGTGTTGGATACGCGTTTGTTTTTGCCTCCCATTGAAATAAATGGCGTTCGGTTATGTTCAGCGAATATTCGACCAATTATTTGGCGAATATTGCAAATTCGGCGATTGTAATCAGAACTGAATATTGAAATATTCAATCCTCTCTATCCAGAAGCAACAGATCCAGTTAAGAAAGTTCTTGGAATCCCGACGACAGATCACTCAGCAGTAGCACGTGTGTCCAGCCCAGCTGGCAGCTGATCTCCAAAACTCCATAGGCCATCCATCCATGTGCTCCAGGACATCATTCTCAATCCTCTCCCTTTAATGTCCTCTCCGAACTCCAAGACTAAACATGTGGCTTCTTCCCACCCTCCCTGGGATCAGCCCCCTGAATGGGTAGAAGTATACACACCCTCCACCTTAACCCATTATCTACCAATGTCCTTTTTTGGGATGCCTAATCTTTGATTCAAGCAACTAAGATTTTATAATTTTATAAATTAAATTTTAATTAGGTCCAATTTTTTGTGTTTGTGTTTGTAAAATGAATGTTTTCAAAATAGGAAATCATGTTGTTTGTTATGGAAATTTGGTTTGGATAAATCTATCCCTGTGTGTGCTGCGGCCGTTCTCAATAAGACTGAGTATTTTCAGCGCTCATCAAGAATGGACTGTACACCATTGTGACAGAAAAACATTCCATCAAATACTGATGATTTATTGTACACTAGATGGCAGCCCGATTCTAAAGAATCGGGAGTCTAGAATCCATATATACTTTATTTATTCAAATGTAAGAATAATACAATTAATAAATAATAGTAAGAAAGAACAAAAAATGGCTGCACTCACCAGCTCTTGACAATTCTTGTTATTTAAGGTACAGTTACACAGGATCCATGAACATGCTTATGAGGGGAGGGATGAAAGACATCAGACGACAACTTTGCGTGTTGTGGCAAATGCCACAGCAACGGTTCTTTGCTTAAGAACAATAATGTAAATAATAAATAATATGTATCAATAACTATGTATATTGGTATGTTCTATGACATTTTAAAATATTTCATTATTATGTGGAAAGGCTCTTAGTACCCATACTGGCGCATACTTGTGTGCCCATCAGGTATTTTCACAGTAATTTTACATCTGATGGGTTGGTATGAAACGTTTTTAATCATCTCTTGGGCTTAGCCTTCATTTTAAATAATTCTAATAGGTACAACAGAAATAAAAGCCTTTTTGTGTACCCAAATTTTTTGTGTTTATTTTTACAGAAGTGTAAAATTTAAGAAATCAACGTTCATAGTACACCGATGGGCTAATATAAGCATGCCCATCAACCACATCACGGTAGCCTTTGAACTAATGGGTCCTAACTAACTGATTCTTATTTCTTAATACTCAGACCTCTTTCACATCTGCATGTTTCTGATATTTGCAGAAGTAATGTTAAAAACAATACAACTTCCACACTTGGCACCAAAGAACTGACCTACAACACACTTTCAGCAAGTGCCATGCAATGTAGATGAAGCTTGGAGTTAACTTGCAGTAAATGCAGCAAACGCGGCTTCGGCAATTGCATTAAATGCAGCCACAGCAAAAACACTGGTAAGTGGAGATTTTGTGGCGAAAACAGCAGAAACCACATGTGCCGCACCTGCCGCAAGTGAAGTACAAATTCCGTATACATTGCATGCAACTTACAGCAAGAGTGGCGTGGGTCAGCCCTTAGGCAGGAAGTGCAGAAATAGCCTTTTTTCCACCATAAATTCTCCAAATAGCAGAAAAATGTTGATGTGAAAGCAAAATCTCTATTCTTTCCCTATCTATCTAAAAATGTACCTATCTATATATCTATTTCTATGTACAGAACACACCTGAAGATAGAGATGTGTGTGAACAGCCATCCCACCCGTCTCTTACCTGTTCACAAAAACCTCACCCTTTTTAAAAACAAAATGAAATCTCTCAGCAGCTATACTGCTGGAGCTTCAAATACAGGTTCCTATCACCAAATACAGGCATTTGAATGATACACATCTTACATCTTGTACTTAATGTGTGTTCTACTTACCTATAAAAATATGTATTGATATATCATATTTCTAAATTTATGTAGATATGATATAGAGTTATTAACCCTATATGCTAATGAGTACGTATGTTATATACGTATTTCCTACATAAGTTCTTAAAATCTATATGTCTATGGCTACACTCATTTTTTTTTATTTTTTATTTTTTTCCTTATCTCTACACATAGAATTTGCCTATTGCTGTCTATGTTATTAGAAAAACTGAATAATGAAAAAAAAGAAAATTAAGTTTAAACTAAAATATTTTTGTACACAATATTACGTGTGAAGACTTTAGTACTATCAGCCAATAATTGTCCTTGAAGTGGTGTATTAACCACTTTAACCCTCACATTGCAACATTGCTTCACCCTGGAAAAAGCAACATACAATTGACCATGGGCAAAAGCAGGTTCTGGTAGATAAATGCCAACTCGATGGAGGGTCTGGCCTTGAGATTTATTTATGGTCATTGCAAATGCGGGCTTGATGGGAAATTGTCTCCGTCTTAATTTAAAAGGTAATCCAGTCTCTGATGGACACAAATCAATTCGTGGAATGAATACCACATTTCCTGCTGCTGACCCACTAATTACTTTAGCCAGTATGATATTGGCATGTAAGGCAGTGACAATGAGCCGCGTACCATTGCAGAGACCTTTGTTCGTGTTCACATTACGTAATAACATGACAATGGTGCCAATTTTAAGTTTCAGCCGATGTGAAGGCATACCAGTTGGTGTTAGTGAATTCAAAAACTCAAGTGGGTATTGATCGAGGTCATCAGCTTCATCAGGATCGATGGAATCATCACTGATATATTCAGTATAGTCACCTATCAATAAATCCATGACTTGGGAATTGACTTTCTCAACGTCCTCATTTTTTGGACATAAAATTGCATGAGATGCAGCTGTATTTATACTTTCGGTGTCATTCACATCAATACAAAGATTATCTCCAAAAATTTCAATTATTAAAGAGCCAGTACATACCATGTCTGGAGGAATTTCAATTACATCATCTCCAAGGTTATGTTCATTAGATAGTTCACCATTTCCCAGTTGAAGCAACCAACTGCTGTAGTGAGGATCAATGGAGCGCATGTTGTTAATAAGTGGCAGGCGAGTAAAATGTTGCCAGTGTTGTGAATATTTTATACAGCTCTCTACAACATCAGTTCTTGTCACATGAGGGATGACAGGAAGACATTGTCTAAAGTCGCCTCCAAAAACAATCACTTTACCTCCAAACGGTGTTTTTTCTTTGTGAGCTACATTTGTTGTCATGACATCACGTAAAACTCTATCAATGACATGCAATGCATATTTGGATAGCATTGTGCACTCATCAATAATAAAAAGTTTAGTGCTGTGCAAATCTTTTGCTGCATCGGTATCATTCTTAATCCTGGAAACAGATGTTTCATTCACAGGAATTGGAATCCCATAAAGAGAATGAATGGTTCGTCCACCTTGTAGCAAGTTGGCGGCAATTCCAGTAGTGGCAGCAGGTGACACAATGTTTCCTTGTCCTCTTAGCTGATGTAGGAGTAGATGATATAGGTACGTTTTTCCGCTGCCACCAGGACCATCAAGGAAAAAACACTTTGCTGTAGAATTAGTGTCTTCTAAAGCTTGAGTGATAGCATCAAAAGCAAAAAGTTGGTCCTCATTTAGAGTAGCTTTCATTTCAGCAGCTGCTGATAACTCATAATCTTTATCATACTGTGGGAGGAGGTATTGTTTCTTGACTGGATGTGGCAAATTAAAATCAATATAAGTTTTGCCATGAGCTTTAAGAACATGTTGGACATGTCATAGCATAGCCTTCACAATTGACACACTCCAGAGTGTCGGAGTGGTATGCATGGCAGTAGTCTTCTACAAAGTGTTCCTTAAATTCATCCCATAAGTCCCGAGGTTTAGCTGGAGGACCAAAAATACAAATGTAGGCAAACATGTCACGTAGCTCTGCTGGCATGTTGAGAATACTGGCATCAAGTAATGTATTTCTCCACAGACTATCATCAAATAGTAAGCCAAGAGCTAATGCCGCATCTTTGAAGGTTTCATGTGTGACTCCGTGTACAGTTTTTATGCTGTCAAAACTGGTTGGACCTTTGACATGTAACAATAACAATCTTAAATAGTAGCGTTCTTGGTCTTTCACACTGACAGTATACATTCGTCCAATCACAGAACCACCTGCTCGCTTTCTAACTTCCCAAGAACCTTCTTTCCAAACATAGTTATCGGGAATTTCACGGTATAAATAAATATGAGCATGATGGTCGTTCTGATTAAGCTTGAAGTAGGCCATAAGTGTAGAATTTTGATGGAGCTTTTGTTTGATGTTTCCAATAGAGTCATCCTCATGAAAATAGAGTGGCTGAGAATGCGGTAGATGTACAGCAAGGCGAATGATGCTATGAGATTGTTTATGCATTGGATATGAGAATATTCACCAAGCTGCCTCTGGTGCACTGACATATCTTGAATATATGAATTGGTGTGTTTCATCATGTTGGATGTTAGTCTGGCAGATTTCAAGATTGGCTTTATCATGTCCTTTGTAGACGTATTTAAATAAATATTTCACAGCCTGAATGGAACCACAAACTTCGACATTTATATGGCACTTGTATTTTAATAGCAGGAACGGATTATATGGAACCACCCACGAATTATCAATCATGTTAGAATGGTGTTGAAAAGATGGGCCAAAGTGTCTGCGGTAAGTAGGATAGGCGTCCTTAGCTATGATGGTTCTTGGTTGCAAATCTTTAGGGAAACCTTTTGTACACTTCCCCAGATCCATACAGGGAGAATTTGGGTTGTGTTCTCCACACGGACCATGAATCATATGATGGAGAACAATTTTATGGAGCTGAGGGTAGTGGGTAGGATTGGGAATTTCAGCCCACACTGTATTGTCTATGTCCTCCTCAGTCCTTAATTTGGAGTTGCTGTCCTGAATAATCAAAATGTGAGCGTGTGGAAGGCCACGTTTTTGAAATTCAATTACATGAACCATAGCGCAAACTTTCCCAAATAATCCATTGTTAATGTCTTTTAAGAGTGCTTCCAGTTTTATTTTGAAAACACGTGCCACCAAATCAGGTCTATGTTCCACACGCTGCCAAGGTTCCAAATTCTCAGTAATCTCATTCCATTTCGGATTACAGGTCATGGTGATGAATAGATCAGGACGACCATATTTAGTCACAATAGCCATGGCATCCTGGTACCGCTGCTGCATATTCCTGGGACTGCCTTCAAACGAAGATGGTAAAATGACCGTTTTTCCAATGGGGATGCCCTTCTCAATGGATTTTTTCTGGAGATGTTCCTGGAGTACACAATAATCCTCTACTTTCAAATCCTTTTGGTGTTGACGGATATAATTTAGGCGATTTGCCTCGATTTTCACATAAGCATCCACTAAGTACTGCTGAGTGAGTTTGCCACCATTCAGGAGTGGATTAAACTGATTACGGACAGACAGCACATAGCAGTAATATTGCAGTTGTGTAACTCTGCGTGGACTTTGCCCTTGTTGCTTGAGGCCATCATGCCAGCCCTGGTCTCCGTAAGGGAAAAATAAAGGATAGAGTAAAGCATCTAAATTACTGTGTAGAATGCTGACCTGTTGTGTTCTTGGCGCCAAAGGATTTTTGGGGTCCGGTTGTAAATGTATTAAAATATCACGATTAAATGG
Organism: Ranitomeya imitator; assembly: GCF_032444005.1. Lineage (NCBI taxonomy): Eukaryota > Metazoa > Chordata > Amphibia > Anura > Dendrobatidae > Ranitomeya > Ranitomeya imitator. The sequence goes on from NC_091282.1 coordinate 388,857,713, forward strand.
TGGCTCTCCATTGTCATTTTCAAATACGACAGCAACTTCATTGACAGTTGGATTATTATATCGGCGAGGGTCTTGATTCCGATCTTGTTTAAGGGCCATGATGATATTTGGCATGAGAGTGCCATTAGCTTCAGCTTTAAGATGTTCTTTATGTTCCACATCTCGTAACATTTTGTAGGCAGCAACAAAGGGATTCACATTGTCTAACTGAAGAGCAATTATACTCATCAAAGTGGGATGACATTTTTGATTTTGTTCACAGTTTAAACGTTGTTCATTCGCGGTAGCGGTATCCAAAATATACAGTTGGGCATAAGCTGGAACTTGATCATCACTGGGATGTAGAGTTCCAGTACGATGATATATTTGTCCATGTATACGGAAACAGTAAGGGCCATGTCCAGGTGGAGGGGATATATTGGCACCCATGGAGGCGAAAGCAAATGAGCTGTTAATACTACGAATATTTTCCATGAGATTCTTACTGAACTCACTCTCCCCTGTCAGCAATCGTTTAAAGACCTCGGGATATTGGGGTATAGGTATATGCACTTTACTCTTGTGACAACATAGAGTAAAATTTTTATCTGCTGGTATCTCAGCATTAAAATGTAATGCTTGACAATGTTCACATAAATAGTTCATAGGACCACAGGAGTGTTCTACTATGGTACTGTCATCATTAGTAAAACCTGTATGATGTTGAGGTACAGGTTGTGATAACGGAGCATTGGAATGTTTCTGTAAGCCAACATATATAAAGCGTGGACCTGGTAGAGGATCTTCACTGTCCACAGATTCAATCACTGAGGAGTTGGAAGGTGTATCGTGGTCAGAGTTTATTAATATGGAGGTGCAAGCGGTTTTTTTGCGCCATTCACGGCGTGCACCAGCTGCATTTGGTAATGGTTTGTTTGTTGCCTTAGAAGAATCAGGTGTGAAGCATGTCTTATAAGCAGACTTAACAGTGTGCAGGCGACGGCGTTTATCATTTGGAGTGTAAGTAGGACAGTGTTTGCGCTTACGTGCAGATTTACCAACGGTTAAAGGAGCTTCAAGCTGCACACATTCTATGAATGGAGACAAAGAAGCTGTATTGTGGGCAGAATCTATGACTGAGGACGTGGAAATATTATGTTTGCAACGTTGAGAGCGTGCAGCAGCAGCTTTATTACTTAATCGATTAGTTTTGTCCTCAAAAGACTCATTAGTAATGTGTTTATTGCAAGCAGCATTAACAGTGTCCAGGCGCTTATGTCTGTCCTCTGTAGTCTCGTTAGCACGCTGTTTGTGCTTACGTGCGGCATCGGCGGCTTTTCGCTCTGCATCATTACCATACTTTATATCAGACCTGATGTTACGTGCGCCATCAGCAGCTTTGGGCTCTGTGTCATTAGTATACTTAACAGTGTCCAGGCGCTTGCATCTCTCCTCTGTACTCTTGTTAGCACGCTGTTTGCGCTTACGTGCGGCATCGACGGCTTTTCGCTCTGCATCATTACCATACTTTATATCAGACCTGATCTTACGTGCTGTTGTGAATTCTGTGGCTGAGTTCACTTCTGTGGTCACAAGTGGTATTGCAGTCTCTGGGCTTCCTCCCTCAGGTGTTTTGGTGAGCTCGTTGGCTGCCTTGCTATTTAGCTCCACCTGAGTCTGTCTTCCTTGCTCCTTGTCAATGTTCCAGTGTTGGATCTGAGCTACTGCATCTTTCCTTTGGCCTGCTGCTCTGCTAGATAAGTGCTTCTAGTTTGCTTTCTGTTTTTTCTGTCCAGCTTGCTATTAACTTTTGCTGGAAGCTCTGAGAAGCAAAGGGGTGCACCGCCGTGCTGTTAGTTCGGCACGGTGGGTCTTTTTGCCCCTTTGCGTGGTTTTCGTTTTAGGGTTTTTTGTAGACTGCATAGTTCTCTTTGCTATCCTCGCTCTGTCTAGAATATCGGGCCTCACTTTGCTGAATCTATTTCATTCCTACGTTTGTCTTTTCATCTTGCTAACAGTCATTATATGTGGGGGGCTGCCTATTCCTTTGGGGTATTTCTCTGAGGTAAGTCAGGCTTGTATTTCTATCTTCAGGCTAGTCAGCTCCTCAGGCAGTGCCGAGTTGCATAGGTAGTGATAGGCGCAATCCACTGCTGCTTATAGTTGTGTGAGGATAGATCAGGTACTGCAGTCTACAGAGATTCCACGTCTCAGAGCTCGTCCTATTGTTTTTGGTTATTGCCAGATCTCTGTATGTGCGCTGATTACTGCACGCTGTGTTGCCTGATTGCCAGCCATAACAGTACAAGGAGCCCACCAATGATTCCCAATAGAGGGAAAAAAGAAATCCTGACATCATTTTTTTTTCTTAGCTCTGTCTTCAGTCTTTTTTTTCCCCTAGACATTAGAGTGCTTCAGGACACAGGTGTGGACATGGATATTCAGGCTCTGTGCTCCTCAATGGATAATCTCGTTGTAAATGTACAAAAGATTCAAGATACTATTGATCAGAAATCGATGCTAGAACCAAGAATTCCGATTCCTGATTTGTTTTTTGGTGACAGAACTAAGTTCCTGAGCTTCAGAAATAATTGTAAGCTATTTTTGGCCTTGAAACCTCATTCTTCTGGTAATCCTATTCAACAGGTTTTGATTATTATTTCTTTTTTGCGCGGCGACCCACAGGACTGGGCGTTTTCTCTTGCACCAGGAGATTCTGCATTGAGTAATGTTGATGCATTTTTCCAGGCGCTGGGATTGCTTTACGATGAGCCTAATTCAGTGGATCAGGCTGAGAAAAATCTGCTGGCTTTATGCCAGGGTCAGGATGATGTAGAAGTATATTGTCAGAAATTTAGGAAGTGGTCAGTACTCACTCTGTGGAATGAATCTGCACTAGCGGCTTTGTTCAGAAAGGGTCTCTCTGAAGCTCTTAAGGATGTAATGGTGGGATTTCCTATGCCTGCTGGTTTGAATGAGTCTATGTCCTTGGCCATTCAGATCGGTCGTCGCTTGCGCGAGCGTAAATCTGTGCACCATCTGGCGGTATTGTCTGAGAGTAAACCTGAGCCTATGCAGTGCGACAGGACTATGACTAAAGTAGAACGGCAAGAACACAGACGTCTGAACAGGCTGTGTTTCTATTGTGGTGATTCTACTCATGCTATTTCTAATTGTCCTAAACGCACTAGGCGGTTCGATAGCTCTGCCGTTATTGGTACTGTACAGTCCAAATTCCTTTTGTCCATTACCTTAATGTGCTCTTTGTCATCGTATTCTGTCATGGCGTTTGTGGATTCAGGCGCTGCCCTGAATCTGATGGATTTGGATTATGCTAAACGTTGTGGATTTTTCTTGGAGCCTTTGCGGTGTCCTATTCCGTTGAGAGGAATTGATGCTACACCTTTGGCCAAGAATAAGCCTCAGTACTGGGCCCAGCTGACCATGTGCATGGCTCCTGCACATCAGGAAGTTATTCGCTTTCTGGTACTGCATAATTTGCATGATGTGGTCGTGTTGGGGTTGCCATGGCTACAAACCCATAATCCAGTATTGGATTGGAACTCTTTGTCGGTAACCAGCTGGGGTTGTCAGGGAGTACATGGTGATGTTCCATTTTTGTCTATTTCGTCATCCATTCCTTCTGACATCCCAGAGTTCTTGTCGGACTTTCAGGATGTATTTGAAGAGTCCAAGTCTGATGCCCTACCTCCGCATAGGAATTGTGATTGTGCTATCGATTTGATTCCTGGTAGTAAATTCCCTAAGGGTCGTTTATTTAATTTGTCCGTACCTGAACACACCGCTATGTGCAGTTATGTGAAGGAGTCCCTGGAGAAGGGACATATTCGCCCATCGTCGTCACCATTGGGAGCAGGGTTCTTTTTTGTAGCCAAGAAGGATGGTTCGCTAAGACCGTGTATTGATTACCGCCTTCTTAATAAGATCACTGTTAAGTTTCAGTATCCCTTGCCATTGATTTCTGACTTGTTTGCTCGGATTAAGGGGGCTAGTTGGTTTACTAAGATTGATCTTCGTGGTGCGTATAATCTGGTGAGAATCAGGCAGGGAGATGAATGGAAAACGGCATTTAATACGCCCGAGGGTCATTTTGAGTATCTGGTGATGCCGTTCGGACTTGCCAATGCTCCATCTGTTTTTCAGTCTTTTATGCATGACATTTTCCGTGAGTATCTGGATAAATTCTTGATTGTTTACTTGGATGACATTTTGATCTTCTCAGATGATTGGGAGTCTCATGTGAAGCAAGTCAGAATGGTTTTCCAGGTACTGCGTGCTAATTCCTTGTTCGTGAAGGGATCAAAGTGTCTCTTCGGTGTGCAGAAAGTTTCATTTTTGGGGTTCATCTTTTCCCCTTCTACTATCGAGATGGATCCGGTTAAGGTTCAGGCCATCCAGGATTGGACTCAGCCGACATCTCTAAAAAGTCTGCAGAAATTCCTGGGCTTTGCTAATTTTTATCGTCGCTTCATCTGTAATTTTTCTAGCATTGCCAGACCATTGACCGATTTGACCAAGAAGGGTGCTGATTTGGTTAATTGGTCTTCTGCTGCCGTGGAAGCTTTTCAGGAGTTGAAGCGTCGTTTTTGCTGTGCCCCTGTGTTGTGTCAACCTGATGTTTCTCTTCCGTTCCAGGTCGAGGTTGATGCTTCTGAGATTGGTGCAGGGGCGGTTTTGTCACAGAGAGGTTCTGGTTGCTCAGTGTTCAAACCATGTGCTTTCTTTTCCAGGAAATTTTCTGCTGCTGAGCGTAATTATGATGTGGGCAACCGAGAGTTGCTGGCCATGAAGTGGGCATTCGAGGAGTGGCGTCATTGGCTTGAGGGTGCTAAGCATCGCGTGGTGGTATTGACTGATCATAAGAACCTTACTTATCTTGAGTCTGCCAAGCGCTTGAATCCTAGACAGGCCCGTTGGTCGTTATTTTTTGCTCGTTTTGATTTTGTGATTTCATACCTTCCGGGCTCTAAAAATGTGAAGGCGGATGCTCTGTCTAGGAGTTTTGTGCCCGACTCTCCGGGGTTATCTGAGCCGGCGAGTATCCTCAAGGAAGGAGTCATTGTGTCTGCCATCTCCCCTGATTTGCGGAGAGTGTTGCAGAAATTTCAGGTTAATAAACCTGATCGTTGTCCGGCCGAGAAACTGTTCGTCCCTGATAGGTGGACTAGTAAAGTTATCTCTGAACTTCATTGTTCGGTGCTGGCCGGTCATCCAGGAATCTTTGGTACCAGGGAGTTGGTTGCTAGATCCTTCTGGTGGCCATCTCTGTCACGGGATGTGCGTGCTTTTGTGCAGTCCTGTGGAATTTGTGCTAGGGCTAAGCCCTGCTGTTCACGTGCCAGTGGGTTGCTTTTGCCCTTGCCGGTCCCGAAGAGGCCTTGGACACATATTTCGATGGATTTCATTTCTGACCTTCCCGTTTCTCAAAAAATGTCGGTCATTTGGGTGGTCTGTGATCGCTTTTCTAAAATGGTCCATCTGGTGCCCTTGGTTAAATTGCCTTCCTCCTCTGATTTGGTGCCTTTGTTCTTCCAGCATGTGGTTCGTTTACATGGCATTCCTGATAATATTGTTTCTGACAGAGGTTCCCAGTTTGTCTCGAGGTTCTGGCGAGCCTTTTGTGGTAGGATGGGCATTGACCTATCTTTCTCCTCGGCCTTCCATCCTCAGACTAATGGCCAGACCGAACGAACCAATCAGACCTTGGAAACATATCTGAGATGTTTTGTTTCCGCTGACCAGGATGATTGGGTGTCATTTTTGCCGTTGGCTGAGTTCGCCCTTAATAATCGGGCCAGCTCGGCTACCTTGGTCTCTCCATTTTTCTGCAATTCTGGGTTCCATCCTCGTTTCTCTTCAGGACAGGTTGAGTCTTCGGACTGTCCTGGTGTGGATTCTGTGGTGGACAGGTTGCAGCAGATCTGGACTCAGGTAGTGGACAATTTGACCTTGTCCCAGGAGAAGGCTCAGCTTTTCGCTAATCGCAGACGCCGTGTGGGACCCCGACTTCGTGTTGGGGATCTGGTTTGGTTATCTTCTCGTCATATTCCTATGAAGGTTTCCTCTCCTAAATTTAAACCTCGTTTTATTGGTCCGTATAGGATTTCTGAGATTCTCAATCTGGTGTCTTTTCGTCTGACCCTCCCAGACTCCTTTTCCATACATAATGTATTCCATAGGTCGTTGTTGAGGAGATACGTGGCACCTATGGTTCCATCTGTGGAGCCTCCTGCCCCTGTTTTGGTGGAGGGGGAATTGGAGTATATTGTGGAGAAGAATTTGGATTCTCGTGTCTCTAGACGGAAACTCCAGTTTCTGGTCAAATGGAAGGGTTATGCTCAGGAAGATAATTCCTGGGTTTTTGCCTCTGATGTCCATGCCCCAGATCTTGTTCGTGCCTTTCATGTGGCTCATCCTGGTCGGCCTGGGGGTTCTGGTGAGGGTTCGGTGACCCCTCCTCAAGGGGGGGGTACTGTTGTGAATTCTGTGGCTGAGTTCACTTCTGTGGTCACAAGTGGTATTGCAGTCTCTGGGCTTCCTCCCTCAGGTGTTTTGGTGAGCTCGTTGGCTGCCTTGCTATTTAGCTCCACCTGAGTCTGTCTTCCTTGCTCCTTGTCAATGTTCCAGTGTTGGATCTGAGCTACTGCATCTTTCCTTTGGCCTGCTGCTCTGCTAGATAAGTGCTTCTAGTTTGTTTTCTGTTTTTTCTGTCCAGCTTGCTATTAACTTTTGCTGGAAGCTCTGAGAAGCAAAGGAGTGCACCGCCGTGCTGTTAGTTCGGCACGGTGGGTCTTTTTGCCCCTTTGCGTGGTTTTCGTTTTAGGGTTTTTTGTAGACTGCATAGTTCTCTTTGCTATCCTCGCTCTGTCTAGAATATCGGGCCTCACTTTGCTGAATCTATTTCATTCCTACGTTTGTCTTTTCATCTTGCTAACAGTCATTATATGTGGGGGGCTGCCTATTCCTTTGGGGTATTTCTCTGAGGTAAGTCAGGCTTGTATTTCTATCTTCAGGCTAGTCAGCTCCTCAGGCAGTGCCGAGTTGCATAGGTAGTGATAGGCGCAATCCACTGCTGCTTATAGTTGTGTGAGGATAGATCAGGTACTGCAGTCTACAGAGATTCCACGTCTCAGAGCTCGTCCTATTGTTTTTGGTTATTGCCAGATCTCTGTATGTGCGCTGATTATTGCACGCTGTGTTGCCTGATTGCCAGCCATAACAACGTGCGCCATCAGCAGCTTTGGACTCTGTGTCATTAGTATACTTAACAGTATCCAGGCGCTTGCATCTATCCTCTGTACTCTTGTTAACACGCTGTTTGCGCTTACGTGCGGCATCGACGGCTTTTCGCTCTGCATCATTACCATACTTTATATCAGACCTGATCTTACGTGCGCCATCAGCAGCTTTGGGCTCTGTGTTATTAGTATACTTAACAGTATCCAGGCACTTGCATCTATCCTCTGTACTCTTGTTAACACGCTGTTTGCGCTTACGTCCGGCATCGGCGGCTTTTCGCTCTGCATCATTACCATACTTTATATCAGACCTGATCTTACGTGCGCCATCATAAGCTTTGGACTCTGTGTCATTAGTATACTTAACAGTGTCCATGCGCTTGCATCTATCCTCTGTACTCTTGTTAGCACGCTGTTTGCGCTTACGTGCGGCATCGGCGTCTTTTTGCTCTGCATTATTAGTATACTTTCTATCAGATCTAATCTTACGTGCGCCATCAGCAGCTTTGGGCTCTGTGTCATTAGTATCCTTACTATTAGAGCTCATGTTGGCTAAGCTAAACAGCTTTAAGCGTGGTGGTGGCAAACAACAGGTTAATAAGAGGCAGTGTCAGGTAGTAGGAAAATAGCCAGTTAATAATAGGCAATAGTTCTTTGCAGGAATGCAGATATTAATAAATAGGCAGTTTATATTGCAGAGAAATTGCTGGGCAATAATGGACAATGTCCTTATGTGGCAAATAATAGAGCAATATACCCAATGTGGCAAAGAAGAGGTTAATAAACGGCAGTCTCTCAGTATAACAGTCAGTGAATAATAGGCAGTATATGGAGAAAACACCAAACAAAAGTTCAAAATTGGTGTGAAAATGTCACTGAACCACTTCACAACTAAATATATATAGTTTTGGGAAATGGTATTATCATTTTTTTGACGAAATTCGGCAGGAGCTTGAAGAGCAACGTCACTGGGCCCGCCTCCACGCAGTAGAAACTTGCTGTGAGGTAAAAATTCAAAAATCACACCAAAATGGCGGGCGGAGTGTGTCACAGTACGGCACGTTTCTGATTGGTCGCTCGCAGCAGGCGGCAACCAATCAGACACTGGACACTGTTGACGTCACTTATCTCCAGACATTAGCTCCGGACATTAGCTCCGGACATTAGCTCCGGACATTATCTCCGCACATTAGCTCCGGACATTAGCTCCGGACATTAGCTCCGGACAAAGCCACGGAAGTTGGCACAAATTGCAGGAAGTAGTATTCTAGGCAATTAATCTCCGGACATTAGCTCCGGACATTAGCTCCGGACATTAGCTCCGGACAAAGCAACGGAAGTTGGCACAAATTGCAGGAAGTAGTATTCTAGGCAATTATATATTAGATACATAGTTTTATAATCGCATATAGAAAGGAGATGGTTAGGGGTGGTAAGTTAATTATCATATTGTCTAGCTCCTCTGTTATTGGTTATCTAAATATATGTAGTATATATATATATAATATTGTGATTAATGCACATATGAATGCTGATTAAGCAACTAAAATGTAGCTCTCTGCATCTAGGACAAAGTTGAGACATCTGATCACCACTTAATACATATGGCGTTGTTCTGCTTTTGCCTGGAAAACCCCCACACAGTCTTTCTGGCTTATATCAGTTTATGTCAGCCATTTTAAGCCATTGATTACAATGTATATATTAGCTGTGAGTATATATGAGTATAAAGGAGTATACATGCAAGTGAGATCTATATGATATATATATACAGTTAGGGCCAGAAATATTTGGACAGTGACACAATTTTCGCGAGTTGGGCTACAACAGAATTCAAGTGCAGATTGTAACGTTTAATTTGAAGGGTTGAACAAAAATATCTGATAGAAAATGTAGGAATTGTACACATTTCTTTACAAACACTCCACATTTTAGGAGGTCAAAAGTAATTGGACAAATAAACATAACCCAAACAAAATATTTTTATTTTCAATATTTTGTTGCAAATCCTTTGGAGGCAATCACTGCCTTAAGTCTGGAACCCATGGACATCACCAAACGCTGGGTTTCCTCCTTCTTAATGCTTTGCCAGGCCTTTACAGCCGCAGCCTTCAGGTCTTGCTTGTTTGTGGGTCTTTCCGTCTTAAGTCTGGATTTGAGCAAGTGAAATGCATGCTCAATTGGGTTTAGATCTGGAGATTGACTTGGCCATTGCAGAATGTTCCACTTTTTGGTACTCATGAACTCCTGGGTAGCTTTGGCTGTATGCTTGGGGTCATTGTCCATCTGTACTATGAAGCGCCGTCCAATCAACTTTGCAGCATTTGGCTGAATCTGGGCTGAAAGTATATCCCGGTACACTTCAGAATTCATCCGGCTACTCTTGTCTGCTCTTATGTCATCAATAAACACAAGTGACCCAGTGCCATTGAAAGCCATGCATGCCCATGCCATCACGTTGCCTCCACCATGTTTTACAGAGGATGTGGTGTGCCTTGGATCATGTGCCGTTCCCTTTCTTCTCCAAACTTTTTTCTTCCCATCATTCTGGTACAGGTTGATCTTTGTCTCATCTGTCCATAGAATACTTTTCCAGAACTGAGCTGGCTTCTTGAGGTGTTTTTCTGCAAATTTAACTCTGGCCTGTCTATTTTTGGTATTGATGAATGGTTTGCATCTAGATGTGAACCCTTTGTATTTACTGTCATGGAGTCTTCTCTTTACTGTTGACTTAGAGACAGATACACCTACTTCACTGAGAGTGTTCTGGACTTCAGTTGATGTTGTGAACGGGTTCTTCTTCACCAAATTAAGTATGCGGCGATCATCCACCACTGTTGTCATCCGTGGACGCCCAGGCCTTTTTGAGTTCCCAAGCTCACCAGTCAATTCCTTTTTTCTCAGAATGTACCCAACTGTTGATTTTGCTACTCCAAGCATGTCTGCTATCTCTCTGATGGATTTTTTCTTTTTTTTCAGCCTCAGGATGTTCTGCTTCACCTCAATTGAGAGTTCCTTTGACCGCATGTTGTCTGCTCACAGCAACAGCTTCCAAATGCAAAACCACACACCTTGAATCCACCCGTGACCTTTTAACTACTTCATTGATTACAGGTTAACGAGGGAGACACCTTCAGAGTTAATTGCAGCCCTTAGAGTCCATTGTCCAATTACTTTTGGTCCCTTGAAAAAGAGGACACTATGCATTACAGAGCTATGATTCCTAAACCCTTTCTCCGATTTGGATGTGGAAACTATCATATTGCAGCTGGGAGTGTGCACTTTCAGCCCATATTACATATATAATTGTATTTCTGAACATGTTTTTGTAAACAGCTAAAATAACAAAACTTGTGTCACTGTCCAAATATTTCTGGCCCTAACTGTATATATATATATTTCCATCACAATCCCCCCTTAGATATCACTTGCCCTAATCCTAGCCTCCTGTCCCAAAGCGCTGCAACTCTTTTGTGCTGCCGGTGAACTGACATATGCCCAGCGCATACGCCCCACTCCGTACAGACTTTTTGCAAATGGGCGGTCAGGAGATCTGTCCCTAACGGGGGTCCATTGCAATCAGTCTCTTGGTCAATAGCATGTGTAGTGTATTCTTTATCAGGTAAGTCATCTATTCGTGGTAGGGGAGCTTTCTTGCAATGCAATGAGTGGATCCAAGTGGATCTTCCCTTCAGCTTCACAGAGGTTGGTGTCATCAGCGGCACTTGGAAAAGACCATCAAATCTGGGATCGAGTGGTGTTCTCCTTATAAACTATTTTCACCAACACCCAATCTCCTGGCTTCAAGGAGTGCGCATCCTGAGAACACGTCCACGACCACAAGGGCATATTCGAGTCCTCCATTTGGCGGCATTTGGATGTGTTCTATCTGGATCCTCTGGAAGGGGTAAAGTGGTCTGGCAAGATGATGTGTGGGAACTTTCTTCACTCTTCTAGGGTTGCATTTGCCGCAGGTCAAACAGCTGCTAGTGAACTTGGCTGTTAGGGTGGAGATCCCTGGAGTGAACCAGTAAGCATCAATCAGATCATTCATCTGTGTCTTTGATCTGTGTGTGGGCCCATGTGCCCACTGGACCACCATAGGGTACATGCTTCGGGGTAAACAGGGTTTGTAGTCCATTGCGTATACCCTTTCTTCTTCATGTGTTGCTCTCTTCCGCATCCAGAATTCCTTCTTGTCCTTTTGGGGCTTGCTCTTGCAGCTTCATGAGCAGATCCCAGGACATAATATGGTCAGGTTTCTTGTCTTCAGTCGTCATGTAGTAGCCGTCCGGCTCTACGACCTCTCCCACTTCTCCACTTTGTCTTCATTTGGCTGCTTCTTTGGCTGCCATATCCGCCATGTTATTACCCCATGCCTCTACTGTGTTCAGCTTTCCATGTGCTCTGACCTTTAGTACTGCCACCATTTTTGGAAGTTGGAGTGCGTCCAGCAGATCCTTGATGGCTCCATGATGCTTCACGGCTGTTTCGCTTGCTGTGATGAAGTCTCTTGCAGCCCAGATGGGTCCAAAGTCGTGTGCTATGCCATGTGAGTACCTTGAATCGGTATATATGTTCGCAGTTTTGCCTTCTGCAATCTGGCAGGCCTTCGTCAGCGCTATCAGTTCTGCTTCCTGGGCTGACAGGCTAGGTGGCAGACTTCGGGACCATAGGATCTCTTGATTGTTGGTCACTGCACATCCCGTTTGTAATCTTGCTTCATCACCTGCAAATCTGCCATCCACATAGAGGATCAACTCTGGGTTGGTCAGTGGCTCTTCTGCCACTTTGGGTAGTCCTGCTGTTTCGTGTTGCATGATGCTGAAGCAATCATGGTCATCCATCCGGAGCAAATCCAGATCCCTGCGGAAGGTATCATGCAGATTTTGATCAAACTTTTGATCTGAGGGTCCATATCTGTATCCCCCCTTGGAAGTGGGAGTAGAGTGGATGGGTTGAGGACTGTGCATCTGGGGATGGTGACACTGCCAGGCAGGAGTAGAGAGCACTGGAGGCGAAGATGCTTGGCAGTGTAGAGATGTTTTGGCTGGGTTTGGTTGAGGATTGCTGAGATGTCATGCGGAGCCAGGATTTCCAATGGATATCCAAGAATGATGTCAGCAGTCTTGTCCAGGAGGGTGTGTGCTGCAAATGCTGCACACATGCAGGAGGGGGCTCCCCTTGCAACTGGATCCAGGCAAGCTGAAAAGTAGCCCAAAGGTCTCTGCTTTCCCCCTGAAGCTGCATCAGGATTCCAGTAGCAAGGCCTTCTTTTTCCATCAGGTAGAGATGGAATGGCTTCTCGTAGTTAGATAAGCCTAGTGCTGGCGCTGAGACTACAGAGTCTTTTAACTTCTTGAACGAGCTGAAGGCTGCATCTGTTAGGAGGAACGGGGTTCCGTTGACGTAATGGTACAGAGGCTGCATTAGGACTGAGGCATCAGGGGTCCAGGCTTTGCAATACGAAACTAGACCAAGGAAGGCCTGTAGCACCTTTGGAGTTGTTGGAGAAACCATCTTCTCCACTGTGGTCTTCCGGGTATCTGTCAGGTGTTTCGTCTGGTGAGCAATACAGTGTCCCTGGAACGTAACTCGCTTCAGACACCACTGGACTTTGTTCTTTGAGACCTTGCAGTGCTGCTCTGCCAGGCAGAGTAGGAGAGACAAAGGAATGGGCTTTACACATGCACAAAGGAGTAGATTGTCCATGTATTGTAGCAGGGTTACTTCTGCATGTTCTGTGACCCAGTTGGCGAGGACTGTGGACATTGCTTTGGTGAACTGTGAAGTGCTGCTCTGGACCTGCTGTGGCATCACTGTCCATGTGTGCTGTGCCCCCTGGTGCGTTAAGGCAAACAGGAACTGGTCTTCTGGATGAAGGGGGACGCTGGAGAAAGCATTAGCCAGGTTGGTCACTGTGAACACTTTTGTTGTGGAAGGCACATTTGAGCAGAGTGTGTGGATTCGGCACAATTGGAGTTTCAAACACCGTGGCATCATTCACATCTCTCATGTCATGTACCATTCTGAACTTGGCTGGCTCTCCTTCTACAGTCTTTTTCTTGACCGGGAAAAGTGGGGTATTGCAAGGCGATGTGCAAGGAACAATAATTCCTCTTTCCAGGTAGACCTTCAGTTGGTCAGAGGCAGCTTGACTCTGGGCGATGGGCAGGGGATACTGGGCCTTACGAGGATATGAAGTGCCTGGCTTGAGTGATATCCGCACTGGGGCAACTTGAAGTTTTCCCACGTCCTGGGGTCCCTTAGACCATAGACTTTCTGGTACTATGTCCAGTACCTCCTTGGGTAGGCATCCGTTGGTTGTTTGAGGTTCCAGCATGACTCTTCTTGGGTCAGGTATGAAGAAAGTGTCACAGTCCCATCTTCCTGGAACACTGTGGTTGCCTTCAACTTCTGCAGTAGGTCTGCTCCCAGCAGGTTGAGTGGCAGGTCCGTGACACCACAAACTGGGACAGGATAGAGAGTCCTGGCTGAGTGCACATTCTCAGAGGCTTTGTAGGCTGGGAATGTCTGACTTCACCATCAATCCCCATGCAAGACACAGAGGATTCTGATAGGCAGGTGGGATCGGGGAGTTCCACATGTCTCATCACACTTCTGGCTGCAACAGTGTGCAGAAGAAAAGATCTGACAACGCCATCAACTTTCAGGGTAATTTGAGGTATTGGTCCTGCAGATGGGGTTTTACATGTCAGGAGCATAGTGTCTTGCAGATCTGGCTTGCTTGCCCCTGTCCTATGGACGGGGTACTTCACTGCCTTCTGTACTTCTTCCTTGACCTGTTTCTCTGGACCAACTCTTGGGTTGCATGGGTGCTCTGCACTGGTTCCGGAAATGGCCAAACTTGCCACAGTTGCAACACTTGACACTTCTTCTGTCTTTGTAGGGTGGTTGCGCTTCCAGGTCAGTGGTCACTATTTGAGGTGCTGTCTTCTGCACTCCTGGTTGGGACTCAATCCCTTTGGCTACTGTGGACAACGGCATGATGAGCACTGTAGCTGCAGTGGGGTCCAGCCTGCTGATAAAGCTGGACAAACGAAAAGAGAAAGGGTAGACTAAAAATAGTATGCACAACCCAAAATATAGAGACAATCGGTAATACCATAAAGCAAAACACCTTTATTAAGCACCTCAAAAAACATGTTAAAAACATTTAAAAACAAATGTACAAATCCCTATACCCACCATATCCCATAATAAATGACAATCCCATAATACAATAGGAAAACAGTAATATCCTACCCTAGATGCACCTAGTCACATATGCTCTCCTGCAAAAATGTGCCTATACAGGCCGCAAAGGACTCGACCACAATATGTCAGTATCCACTGCTAATAACCAAAAAATGAAACATCCATGCAATACATGGTCCAGAGATTGGAATGTGATAGCATGCTATATAACAGCTGTGGATACAACCTGTCCTGCGTCAATTCTGGTATATGGAGATGCAGCAATGTCAAAGGGCACAGAGCACCACAAGGGTTAAATCCACATAGAGCCAGGGAACATAACAGCCCCAAAATGGCCCTGAGGTAGGAGAAGGATAAGGTGGGAGCGCACCCCACGCGTATCGCTGCCTCCGCAGCTTCGTCAGGGGAAGTGAAACTAAAGGTGCAACAGTGTGTGCTTAAATAATAAATCCAATAAGGTAAATTGCATACCGGTGTGGGAGAGAGAGAGAGAGGTAAAAGCCGGAAGACGCCGGCGACGCCATGACGACAGGGACACAATCATAATGAACGGCAATCCTAGAGCGTCCAAAGGGTCACATGCGCACGCGCAAACCGCGGTATCCGATAGGACCACGTTGCGCACGCGCCGTGCCAGCCGGCTAGATGGACACGTCATAGGACACAGGGCAAAGAGAAATGGAATAAAGCCCGAGGACCGGACTAAGCTAGCGAGGCCGGCTAGATGGACACGTCATGGGACACAGAGCAGAGGGGGTGGGATAAGGACCAAAAAGCCAGAGAGGGGGGAAGGGAGGTGAAAAAAAAAAAAAAAAAAACACAACAGGTAAAAAGAGGGCAGAGTGAGCATGTTGCAGCAAGACACAGAGGCACAAGATATCCACCCGCAGAATACTGGGAGATATCACAATCATAGACATATACTAGTAATTAAAGGCAAAACCGCCAAAGGACACAAAAAGACAGGGCATATAAAGCCACCCAGAAAACCTGAAAGGGAGAAAGGAATATTATTATTGTTGGCAAGTGCACAGGTATAAGTGCACGTAAACACCTATGCAGCAACCATATACAGTATATAACAATATCAGGCAAAAAACACACACATATATAAATATAAATATAAACAGACTGATGTCCCTTGAGTCCGTAAGTATATGTACGAGTATTCTCTCAATGCCGCTATGTAGACGTTTCCGGTCCCCAGCTTATAGTCCCATAGTCGATGAGGCCGACACCATCCAGATCTATACGAGAGAAAGCACTCTTCATCACAAGCCCCTTCCGACTTGCCAATCTCAAATGCGCATCCGAGCCCATGGTCCATAATAGGAATTTGCCATAGAATCCGCATTATAGCTGTGAGAGCAAAATCTCTTCTGCATAAGATGTCCTTCCATTTGCCATAATGGCATACCGCACATCCACCCTCCAGGGTCCACTTCATTATCCAATATGTCAAAGACCTCTGCATCCATGTTGGTCCCCACAGTAAGCTTGTAATATCCATATCCCAATTTCCAGGGATGATCATCACCCTTTTGGGTGCGTCCTCAGCCTTCCTGAATGGAGACAAATGCAAAATTAGATATGGGCACCAAATCCGAAGGGAAC
The DNA here is from genome assembly GCF_032444005.1 of Ranitomeya imitator. NCBI lineage: Eukaryota > Metazoa > Chordata > Amphibia > Anura > Dendrobatidae > Ranitomeya > Ranitomeya imitator. The sequence continues at coordinate 388,873,783 of NC_091282.1, forward strand.
CAAATCAGACGTCCCAGAAACTAAAAATACCCCAATGAATCTACGCGCCAACTATCCTAGGAACCCCGTGAAGAGCAATTCCTCATTTAGGCCCATGGGTGCGACCGCCTGAAGATCGAAAATCCACCTGGACTCAGCACGCAAGAGATAGTTAGATATATTGCCACCCCTTTCGCCACAGGAAACCCTCTGTAACCCCACAACTTGCAAATCAATGGGCGAACCCCTATGTTTCAGCAAGAAATGCGCCGCCACAGGAGTCAAGATTTTACCTTTGCCTTGGTCCGTAGCCGCCAGGCGTATGGTTGATACGTGTTTTTGAAACCTCTTACGTAGTTCTTGGGATGTTTGCCCTACATAGATCATAATACAAGGGCAAATTAGCACATAAATAACATTTCTGCTCCTGCAGTTGATGTAAGCCTTTAACGCATGTCTGCTGGAGTTCGTGGGGTGTGTAAATATGTCCCGGGTAGGCGTCATAAAGGGGCAGACATTACATTCCCCACAGGGGAATGATCCCTTGAGGACAATACCCCTATTAAAGGGACACTGTCACCTGAATTTGGAGGGAACAATCTTCAGCCATGGAGGCGGGGTTTTTGGGTGTTTGATTCACCCTTTCCTTACCCGCTGGCTGCATGCTGGCTGCAATATTGGATTGAAGTTCATTCTCTGTCCTCCATAGTACACGCCTGCGCAAGGCAAGATTACCTTGTGCAGGCATGTACTACGGAGGACAGAGAATGAACTTCAATCCAATATTGCAGCCAGCATGCAGCCAGCGGGTAAGGAAAGGGTGAATCAAACACCCAAAAACCCCGCCTCCATCGCTGAAAATTGTTCCCTCCAAATTCAGGTGACAGTGTCCCTTTAAGTTTGACCGTGGGCCTAGAAAAATGGCTCCTGGTCAACAACTGCCTCAGATTCGGGGCTCTTCTAGATGTCAATAACGGCCTATTGCTGATGACTTGTGTGGTTTGCATATCTGTTTGCAAGATCGGCCAATGTCTAGTGAGGATGTGTCTTACCTGCCCCCAGCTGTCATTATAGTCCGTGATGAACCTCGTCTGCGATTCTCGGGAACGACCCACAGGAATCAAAAGTGAGGCCTGATCATGTTGTCTTGCTCGCTGGAAAGCCGTGGCAACCACTCGTTTGGGATAACTCCTCTGTCTGAAGCGGTCCGTCAGATCCCGAGCTCGCATCAGAAAGTCTTGATCCCGAGTGCAATTACGTCTAATGCGTAAAAATTGTCCCTTCGGGACGCCCACCTTCGTGTGCCAAGGGTGAAAACTGTTGAACTCCAAAAGAGCGTTAGTAGCAGTGGTTGGCGCGTAGATTCATTGGGGTATTTTTAGTTTCTGGGACGTCTGATTTGGTTCCCTTCGGATTTGGTGCCCATATCTAATTTTGCATTTGTCTCCATTCAGGAAGGCTGAGGACGCACCCAAAAGGGTGATGATCATCCCTGGAAATTGGGATATGGATATTACAAGCTTACTATGGGGACCAACATGGATGCAGAGGTCTTTGACATATTGGATAATGAAGTGGACCCTGGAGGGTGGATGTGCGGTATGCCATTATGGCAAATGGAAGGACATCTTATGCAGAAGAGATTTTGCTCTCACAGCTATAATGCGGATTCTATGGCAAATTCCTATTATGGACCATGGGCTCGGATGCGCATTTGAGATTGGCAAGTCGGAAGGGGCTTGTGATGAAGAGTGCTTTCTCTCGTATAGATCTGGATGGTGTCGGCCTCATCGACTATGGGACTATAAGCTGGGGACCGGAAACGTCTACATAGCGGCATTGAGAGAATACTCGTACATATACTTACGGACTCAAGGGACATCAGTCTGTTTATATTTATATTTATATATGTGTGTGTTTTTTGCCTGATATTGTTATATACTGTATATGGTTGCTGTATAGGTGTTTACGTGCACTTATACCTGTGCACTTGCCAACAATAATAATATTCCTTTCTCCCTTTCAGGTTTTCTGGGTGGCTTTATATGCCCTGTCTTTTTGTGTCCTTTGGCGGTTTTGCCTTTAATTACTAGTATATGTCTATGATTGTGATATCTCCCAGTATTCTGCGGGTGGATATCTTGTGCCTCTGTGTCTTGCTGCAACATGCTCACTCTGCCCTCTTTTTACCTGTTGTGTTTTTTTTTTTTTCCCCTCCCTTCCCCCCTCTCTGGCTTTTTGGTCCTTATCCCACCCCCTCTGCTCTGTGTCCCATGACGTGTCCATCTAGCCGGCCTCGCTAGCTTAGTCCGGTCCTCGGGCTTTATTCCATTTCTCTTTGCCCTGTGTCCTATGACGTGTCCATCTAGCCGGCTGGCACGGCGCGTGCGCAACGTGGTCCTATCGGATACCGCGGTTTGCGCGTGCGCATGTGACCCTTTGGACGCTCTAGGATTGCCGTTCATTATGATTGTGTCCCTGTCGTCATGGCGTCGCCGGCGTCTTCCGGCTTTTACCTCTCTCTCTCTCTCCCACACCGGTATGCAATTTACCTTATTGGATTTATTATTTAAGCACACACTGTTGCACCTTTAGTTTCACTTCCCCTGACGAAGCTGCGGAGGCAGCGATACGCGTGGGGTGCGCTCCCACCTTATCCTTCTCCTACCTCAGGGCCATTTTGGGGCTGTTATGTTCCCTGGCTCTATGTGGATTTAACCCTTGTGGTGCTCTGTGCCCTTTGACATTGCTGCATCTCCATATACCAGAATTGACACAGGACAGGTTGTATCCACAGCTGTTATATAGCATGCTATCACATTCCAATCTCAGGACCATGTATTGCATGGATGTTTCATTTTTTGGTTATTAGCAGTGGATACTGACATATTGTGGTCGAGTCCTTTGCGGCCTGTATAGGCACATTTTTGCAGGAGAGCATATGTGACTAGGTGCTTCTAGGGTAGGATATTACTGTTTTCCTATTGTATTATGGGATTGTCATTTATTATGGGATATGGTGGGTATAGGGATTTGTACATTTGTTTTTAAATGTTTTTAACATGTTTTTTGAGGTGTTTAATAAAGGTGTTTTGCTTTATGGTATTACCGATTGTCTCTATATTTTGGGTTGTGCATACTATTTTTAGTCTACCCTTTCTCTTTTCGTTTGTCCTGTTCTATTTATAGACTAAGTATTGCACCCCTTGATGGTGACTGTGACATTATATATTGGTGCGCCCCTTTCTATCTTTACTCTTGTGCTGATAAAGCTGCGGGCCCTGCGGGGCCTCGTGGCAAGATGGGGCCTGCATGTGTGTCCGTGGCGAGGGCCGGTGGTGCCATGAGACCGGCGGCTGCATCCAACCCGAGGTCTTGGGGCATTACAGGGGCTGCGGCTGCATCTGCCACCACTTCTTCCCTCTGTTTTGACATAGCTTCTCTCCTTTGCTAACCTTATTGAGGTCGGTGTCTCCTCTCTGGAGTCTGCAGCAGTTCTTCCGGTGTGTCGCTCGGCACTTTGCAGCATCTTCACTTCTGGCTCCCCTCCCGGCGTTCTCAGCAGCGCGGCACCCGTTTCCTTCTTCACACTCTTTGAGGCGCTATCATGGCGGCAGTTTTGGCGACAATTGGCAATAAACAGTCTCCTAGGCGCACATAACCCATTTTGCTGGGTCAGTCCACTACTACTGACCTTTTCTCGGGCCTAGCCACTATCAGTGGTTTCCTGACTGGCTGTCTCAGTCCATGCACAAAGGCCTGTGCCAACATTTGCCTGTGTATCTGGTCATGAATGGTAAAGCCCAAGTCTTGGAATACTTGCATTACTCTGCCATGAAACTTCTTTAGAGACTCTATCTTGTCTTGGCTCATGTCATGTAAGCTGAGGGCTTGTCCTGCCAATCTGCCTTTGGCCCACTCTCTGAGCTGTTCAATTAGCTGTGGCCCTGACTCCCAAGCGTGTACATCTAATTCTGCTGGAAGTTTGAATTGTTCCTTCATGATTGGCCAGAGTGCATCACCTGCTTTTATTTCCATTTATGGCCCAGAGATCATTCCAGGTGGCTGCATATGTTCGCTAGTTCTGCTACATTCTTCGGTAAAATGGCATGGGGTGCATCTCTGGGTCTGGAAGATTGTTGGGAATGCTGGTCACCTGACTTGGGGTGAAGTGCACATAGTGTAATGGTGGTGCCTCTATCTGCCCCTGCATTCTTGGTGCCTGTGGGTTTCTTTTCCTAGTACTAGGCAGCATGTAAGATGTTTCCTCTTCATCTTCATCAGAGGAATAGTTGTGATAGCATGTGCTGGGGTCATACACTGGCTGATTTTTGGACTTAGAAGTAGAATTTATATGTAATGATGTCTCCCCCCTTGCTGAAGCTGTGGTGAATTAGTTCTATGTTGGTGTGAATGTAGGCAGCTCTGACCGGTGCTGATGTGGTACATTATCAGCAGATGGTGATGTCAGTCCCCCCCCCCTCTGCACCCAGGGCTGAGCTGTCTGCTGCCTGATGTGTCTGGGGGCTGCCTACTGCATTGTGTGTAGGGGGATTTTCACCTTCTCTTCCCGATATCACCACTGGCAATGTCTGGACAGTGCCAGGGACATAGAAGGGGTGTATTGTGCTGTAAGCACCACATTGTTTGACTTGGGCGTTGGCCCAGCCAGCAACAAAGATGAAGAAGAATGAGAAAGAGGAGGAGATATATGGGGCAGAGAAGAAGGAGGAGATGAAGAAGAAGAAGACAATGTTGATGAAAAGTATATAGGAGGAGGAGGTGAGGAGTGAGAAGAAGGAACAGAAGGAGGATAGGATGGGAGGTGTGGAGGAGAGAGAAAAGGAGGAGATGAGAGGTGTGGAGATGGATGTGGAGAAGGAAGAGCAGGAGGAGATAGGTGTGGGTGAGCGAAGGAGGAAAGAGGTGTGGAGAAGAAGGAGAAGGAGGAATAGAGAGGTGTGGAGGAGAGAGAGAGAAGAGAAAAGTGTGGAGAAAGAGGAGAGGAAAGGAGAGTGAGAGAAAAGGAGGAGAGAAAGAGTGACAGAGAAAAAGGAGGATAGAGAAGATAATTCCTCCCCCCTCTGTGCAGTCTTAGAGGGCCTGGTTGAAACAATGATGCCTTCTCCCTGTAGGAAGGGATGGAGCGCGCTGCATAGAGTGCAAAAAAAACCTCCCTATACCATGGATTCTTCTGAGAGCAGACTGCACATGCCCAATGTATGGGGAGGCGCTGATGGCTTAATACCTTTCCCCATCTTATACACATAAAAATCACTTCCTGGTTTGCTCACATATTATTATTATTATTATTATACATTTTTATAGCGCCATTTTTTCCATGGCGCTTTACATGTGAATACGGGGCAAATATAGACAAATACATTAAACATGAGCAGATAACAAGGCACACGAGTACATAAGGAGGGAGGACCCTGTCCCCGAGGGCTCACAGTCTGTATTACCTAAGCGATGTAAGCTCTGCTGCTACTCTATACCATGTATTAGTATTCAGCAATTTAACATCAGCTAACTTCCCTTATTTTCCTTTCTACGTCATGCCACTCCGCAGCTTGAAGTCTGCCATTCTTATGAATTTCACATACTTTATACCTTCCAAAATTCTTCACATACTTAACACCTTTGTCTTCTGCCTCTATCTGGGGGCCGTTTTCTCTTCAGGAAGTAAAAGACCCTCCTGTTGCATGGCCACTTTATTTCCCATGGCAAAACAAAAATGAAAAAACAAACAAAAAGGAAAAAAAAATAGCAACAAAAAACTTCAAAAAGGTTGGTGTATAAAAACACAAAAAACAAAAAGAAAAGAAAACCTTCAAAAAGTTGGTACAAGAAGTTGAAGCAAAAAGAAAAGAAAACCATCAAAAACTTGGTACACAATCAAAAACTTAAAATTTTGATACAGAAGGAAAAACTTTAAAAAGTAAAGAGACAGAAGGAAAAACTTCAAAGAGTAAAAAGTTAAAACAGATTTTCTTTTTTTTTCTCTGTGCTCAAACGCAGTCAGACACACACACTTCCCCTTTCTTATGCTGCTGCATCGAAAGTCACTAAAATCACGTATCTGAAAACAAGTATGTCACAGCAAAAATGATAGATACCACTTAGTTTCACTTCAAAAATTGCTACACTGTAGCACTACTCAGAATGCAGAAACAGGAAACTTTGCAAAAACAGATGTGACAGTGTGATTTACAATTGATATATCTTTGCAAGCAGCAGAAGGGGAAGTTCATAAAAAGAGAAAAAAAAAACTTTCCTTTAGAATTGTATGCACTTAAAGCAGCAATACCTGACTTGAACAAACAGATACAGATGTCCGGGAGAATCGAGCCCTTTTTATTATTGTGACACGTGCAGGTTACTCTGGGAACAGACTACTGCCAATCGCACTGAGTACACCTGTGCCTGGGCTGCCTGAGTGAGAAACACAAGCGGGAAATCTACCACCCTGGTCCGGTCGTCCTAACTGGCTCGCCAGCACTACGGGAATCTGCAGTAGCCCTCTAAGTTATCACTACCCGAGCCTGGAGCCTGGGATCACCTACCTACCCTGGGACTACCTGTCCCTCCTATGCACGGGAATCTTGCAATAACTTATCGAGCGATTTGACCTCCTGTGGTCTGTCACCCAGCAACCACAAGCAAAACAGTTACCGTTCCAACTGTCTCCCGGATCTTACACAAACATGGAACACATACACGGCACACAGCAGACACCTTGACTTATATCCCAGGGTTTGGATATGGGCTTGGACTTTTTACACTACCTGGGAATGCAGTGATGACCACACCTGACCGGCAAGAGGTATAGACCCGGACTGGGCACAGGGTACTTTAAGGTAAGATGATAACATTTTCTTACCTTACTTATGGAGCTGCGCAGTCTCCGTCCCATGAACCAATGCCGTGGCCAACACCTCCATCTCTCCGGTCAGCAGGGTCCCCATGCATTTCGTCCATGCCCCACGTTGGGTGCCAGATGTTATGGAAATTTGGTTTGGATAAATCTATCCCTGTGTGTGCTACGGCCATTCCCAATAAGACTGAGTATTTTCAGCGCTCATCAAGAATGGACAGTAGACCATTGTGACAGAAAAACATTCCATCAAATATTGATGATTTATTGTACATACATAGTTTTATAATCGCATATAGAAAGGAGGTGGTTAGGGGTGGTTAGTTAATTACCATATTGTCTAGCTCCTCTGTTATTGGTTATATAAATATATATAGAATATTGTGATTAATGCACGTATGAATGCTGATTAAGCAACTAAAATGTAGCTCTCTGCATCTAGGACAGAGTTGAGACATGTGATCATCACTTAATAAATCTGGCGTTGTTCTGCTTTTGCCTGGAAAACCCCCATACAGTCTGTCTGGCTTATATCAGTTTATGTCAGCCATTTTAAGCCATTGATTATAATGTATATGAGTATACATGCAAGTTAGATCTACATGATATATATATTTCCATCACAATTGTCATTTTTAATTGAATATTGGGACGCCCTTTTCTGAAAAATCCGTAAAATGAAAATTGCTAATTTGGCAAGTAATTGGTTAAACATTTGCTTTTAGCTTAAAGAATGAAGAATATTCCTGCGTCCCATCACGTAGGATTGCCTTTGAGACCCCATGTTGTGACAGCTCCCCTGGGTCTACTATTCCCATCCACACAATGGGTCTAGTGGCTGGAAAAACAACAGCTTGAGACCCTGAGATACTCATGAGATTAATAGAATGATTGCTTTACATTTAGCTTTAGCAATCTCCTGTCTGGCTATAGGTACACATAAGATCCATCTAGCATGTCTTCCTCTGCTTGCTGTCACTGAATGGAAGCATTGATTCCTGAGGCAGAACTGATGAACAAGCAAATCTGTAATAAAACACAGCAAGTACCATATTTTTCGGACTATAAGGCCCACTTTTTTCCTCTGAAAATGTGGAGGAAAGTAGGGGGTGCATCTTTTAGTCCAGATATATTGGCTCTGGCTGTGGTGGGGAGGTGGGGGAGCGGTCTCGGAGGAGCAGTGGGTCACAGAGGCAGGAGCCGGTGGCTCTGGCTAACTCCTGTGCACGCTGCTAAAGAGAAATGAATATGCACTGCATTCCATGCCCATGAGCGTGGAGAGCAATGGATATTCATTTCTTCCTGGCATCCTGGTATGATTGATTGGCCCAATCCCCTTGCTGGTATGATTGGCACCATCCCAGTCCTGGTATCTATGGCCCCATGAGAAAAGATTAAAAAAACAAACCTTTACTCTTACCTTCCTCCACTCCCTCGCAGTTGCAGCTTCCTGCTCTGTTTCAGCAGCTGCTTAATGTTTGTAAGCAGCGCATGGCAGGGAAATCTTGCGCTGCTCACAAGCAGAGCACAGCTGCCAGAAAACTCACAGGTAGTGTTTAGCGATACCTTCCGATATCGGGAAATATCGGATTGGATCGGACTGATGCCCAAAAAATATCGGGTATTGCCGATTCCGATACCGGAAACCAATGCAAGTCAATGGGACACAAATATCGGAATGAAAATAAACCCTTTCTTTCCTTGCACATCCAGTTTGAGAGGGGGGAAGAGTGTGGGCGGTGCGTGGGCGAAGACTGCATGTCTGTGTGTGTGGGGGTGGGGTCTGTATGGGCCTCTCGGGGGTCTTTGTGTCTGTGTGCAGGCATCGTCCAATGGGACTTTGTTTTTAACCCTTTCAGTACTCTAGGATTAATAATGGATAGGCGTCTTATTGACGCCTCTCCATTATTAACCAGGCTTAATGTCACCTTACAAAAGCAAGGTGACATTAACCCCTTATTACCCCAAATCCCACCGCTACTTGGGAGTGGGAAGAGAGCGGCTAAGTGCCGGAATTGGATCCGTCAAAAAAGCTGTTTCCACCGGACGGAAAACACATACAGAGGAACTTTTTTCTGTCCGGCGAAAAAACGCCCAGCGACAGATCCGGCAAAAAACGGATGAAACATGTGGCCATCAGGTGCAATCCGTGTAATAAAGAGAAACAAGGTGCACAACTATAGTCTAAGTAAAGGGGAGGTGCCAAAAGGCCGGTAGTATGAGATAATATGAGCAAAGAAAAAGAACAAGGCACTACCGTAAAGCCCGCACACTACACCACAGAATTATAACAATGTATCAAATTTTATTGGGTACACCATAACAGCAAAAAAACATTAAAACATAGGTAAAAGCAAAACAACAACACCCCACTCATGGACCCCCTGTATAAGATACATCCATATAATGCACAGTTGGTGGCATAACGAAAAAATATATATAATAACATAGATATAAATATGAATAAACAATGATCATAACATATCCCACCATTAATGTATCAAGCAATACAGATGCACCTGAAGTAGCCAATAGAAAGAACCCCCTATAACAACCCCTAAATATATATTAAATATGCCATAGCCAATTTAGTTGCTTGTATAAATCCCAATGGGACAACGGAGAAAATATATATCAATAATACTGTGGCCACAAGATACTAGTATAGATCCAAATGGGTCATCAAGGGTACATAAAACTTCCAATAGATTATATAAGAGACGCCATAGCCCATAAGAAACAAATAGCAGGGCTGGCCCAAATGAGTAAGTGTGGATCACAACCACATCATGTGTGAAGGTAAGATGGCACAAAGCAAGTTGCAAGAGCCACAATCATGACCAGGCTAGAGTAAGAAGGAGGATACCAACCAAAGGGGGGCAACAGATGAAAATCAGAGGGGGGTGCGACCCAACGCGAATCGAACGTGACCCAGGATCAAGACGGGACTCTCTGACACATATGGGTAATTTGCTCACTTGTTCCATTCTATGTGTTATAATTGGTATACTTATGGTATGTGGCGATCTCAGTAACATGGCTAATGTGAGTATACCACTTGGTAATCGCTACACACCAGACCTAGCAGTGCTCATGTGTGGGTAGTACTTCTTTCCCCTCTTTTTACTCATGATTTAAAATACTGTTTACTATACTTACCTTGGTCCTGTCTTGTGAACCTGGATCACTTGATGTATTAATGGATGCAGTTGCAATGCTTTTTATAAACTATTAATCACTGTATATTATACTTATGCTCATGTAATGGATTTCTTCAATAAATGTAAATTTTTGTGAACTTTTTTGGCCAGTTTTGACTCTTGTTTCTCCGGTAATATTATTTCAAAGACATCTGATTCTATTTTGCCCAATACACTCTTAACTCACAACACTCTGGAGGCTAAAAAACATACTAAACAACGAAAACATCTTTTAATTGATATTTTGGAAGATATGAACAGTCAGTCTTTGTTCTCGGAAGATATGGTGCCGGAGGAAATGGAGAACACAATTTTAATGCAAAGTTGTGTTGCAGGCTCTGCAAACGATGGTGGCGTAGAGACACTGTCAGTGGTAGTAGCATTCTGAGCCAGGGCAAATATAAGGGTAGGAATCAGGTGGGGGGAAAAAGTGCTGGCCATTTTATACACAGAGACATAGATCAGTCAAATCTGGAATGATGATGATGATGATGAGAATAGTAATGATGATTCTGTCGTGGACAAAATCTGGGAACAAGACAGGGGTGATAAGTAAGTGATGTCATCAGACGAGGAATTTTCTGGCATCGGCAATACACATCACAAGGGACATGCATCAAAACGAACCTCTGGAACCAAATCAGCTTTTCTTGCTGTCAGATATGAAAGGTCTGCTGTCATTTAGTACGTACAGGCTTCTTGTGTGTGTGAGTTGTTTTGCATGTTGCCACCAGACTATTAAATGGCATTGCACAGGCTCTGCAGAGGAAAAGGCATGGACACTGCGGCTAATGTAGACTAGGAACTACAGTTCTAAAGCAGCAAATAAAGTAACCTCATCTGCTCATTTGCAAAGTCAACCTAGCTAGCAATCAGAGCAAGCCTCAATTGTCCTCCTCCCTCTTCTTGGCCAGCTCATCTTTCTGTCAGTCAAAACTACAACCTTAAGTACTATCTAGTAGGTGTCATAATGCCACCATCATCATTATTATCCCCTTCTACTGTGTGTTGTACATACAGTAGACGTCGTCCTCCTTATCTTTCGAAAATATCCATTCACAATTGTGTTTTGAGGAAACAAAATTATGATGCCTTCAGAGAAATGATAGGTTGTGCTCAGTCAAGCCACAATTATTTCTCACAGAAATGGGTGCTCACTAGTGTTGAGCGATACCTTCCGATATTTAAAGGTATCGGTATCGGATGGTATCGGCCGATATCCAAAAAATATCGGATATCGCCGATACCGATATCCAATACCAATGCAAGTCAATGAGACACAAATATCGGAAGGTATCCTGGATGGTTCCCAGGGTCTGAAGGAGAGGAAACTCCGTCAGGCCCTGGGATCCATATTAATGTAAAAAATAAAGAATAAAAAAAAAAAAATATGGATATACTCACCCCTCCGAAGGACCCTGGCTGTCACCGCTGCGAGCGTCTGCCTCCGTCCCTAAGAATGCAGTGAGTGAAGGACCTTCGATGATGTCACGGTCAGGTGACCGGTCACCTGACCGCTCACGTGATCGTGACGTCATCAAAGGTCCTTCACTCACTGCATTCTTAGGAACGGAGGCAGACGCTAGCAGCGGTGACAGCCAGGGTTCGCCGGAGGGATGAGTATATCCATATTTTTTATTTTTATTCTTTATTTTTTACATGAATATGGATCCCAGGGCCTGAAGGAGAGTCTCCTCTCCTCCAGACCCTTGGAACCATTCGCACCGCACACGCCGATTCCAATTTCCGATTTCGCAAAAATATCGGAACTCGGTATCGGAATTCCGATACAGCAAATATCGGCTGATACCCGATACTTGCAGTATCGGAATGCTCAACACTAGTGCTCACTGTTCTCCTGTGCAGGAGAATGTAAGCCACTCTCTAGGCTTCTCTTTGAGTTCCAAACTGCACTGCCCTATAGATACCTGAAGCATCAACTATGGCCAGGGACAATACGTGAGTTTCACAGCTCAGTGGATGAATGTTTTCAGGAGTAGCTATGCACAACATCTGGAGAAGGTGATGAGGCCTCAGCAACTGAGAGCTATGTGTTTCCACTGCCAAAAAGCAGTAATCTGTCTCCTCCTACACCTATTCAGAATCCAGTTCAAGTTACAAATAGTTACAGGACACATTGTTGATTCCACACACTGCTTTCATTTGGCTCATAAAAGTCAAAGCACTGTCAAGCAGTTTTACAGCCTAAAAGCTAGGGGAAAAAAGCCAAATGACAAGTTAATGCCAAGTTAATGCTTTGCATAAAGCACCAAATCTCCTGTTGGCAGGCTCACCATAAACTGCAATACAGAATTGTCATGACCAACAAAGCAAAGACCATTTTAGCTGCCTAAGGGTACCGTCACACAGTGGCACTTTGGCCGCTAGGACGGCACGATCCGTGATGTTCCAGTGATATCGTTACGATCTCGCTGTGTCTGACACGCTACTGCGATCAGGGACCCCGCTGAGAATCGTACGTCGTAGCAGATCGTTTGAAACTTTATTTAGTCGCTGGATCTCCCGCTGACATCGCTGAATCGGTGTGTGTGACGCCGATTCATCGATGTCTTCACTGGTAACCAGGGTAAACATCGGGTTACTAAGCGCAGGGCCGCGCTTAGTAACCCGATATTTACCCTGGTTAGCAGTGTAAATGTAAAAAAAAAACTACATACTTACATTCCCGGTGTCTGGTCATGTCCCTCGCCTTCAGCTTCCCGCACTGACTGGTGAGCGCCGGCCAGCCGTAAAGTACAGCGGTGACGTCACCGCTCTGCTTTCCAGCTGTCCGGCGCTCACTGTCAGTGCACAGAAGCACAGCGCCAAGGGACGCGACAGGAATGTAAGTATGTAGTGTTTTTTTTTTTTTTACGTTTACGCTGGCAACCAGGGTAAACATCGGGTTACTAAGCACGGCCCTGCGCTTAGTAACCCAATGTTTACCCTGGTTACCGGGGACTTCGGGATCGTTGGTCGCTGGAGAGCTGTCTGTGTGACAGCTCTCCAGCGACCAAACAGCGACGCTGCAGCGATCGACATCGTTGTCGTATTGCTGCAGCGTCGTTTTAGTGTGACGGTACCCTAACAGTGGGACAAAGAAAGTCATTATTCTATGTCCTGATTTTAATAGTGCAACACTTCTTTCACAAATATACATGCTTGAGAAAGTTGGTCGCTATGGTCAGAAAATTGTCTGCCCACTTCAATAGATCTTCTAAGTTGCAAAGCACGCCCTCATGGGTTAACAAGGAAAAAAGTGGGCTGATGGAGCACCACCGGTTTGCAACCCACTGGCATTCAACACTGTATATGTTGCAGCATTTGTATTCCAAGAGAAAAAAGATCTGTTGCATTATCGACAAAGCTTTTGCACATACCTGCCACCCGCACAACAGACCAGCAGACCCCTTTGCAATCCTCACAGTGTTCCCCTGCTTTTGTCAACATTATTGTTCCATAATGTAGCCCAGGAGCAGCAGCAGTAACATCTACAGTATATTTGATGGAGAAGATGTTTTATCTGCCATTGTGACAACCTGATGCACTTCAGCAAACCACAGACACACCAGGTGAACAGACAGGTTCAGTCTTACAAAGACCATAGCCTATGGCCTTTCTCAGGCAGATATGCTAAGCACTGATCCCATGGAGTCAGCAAATGGGACCAGTGGCAAGAATTTGACTAGTTTGTTATGAGCATACTTGTCCAGCCTTCAGTGTCAAATCAGAAATGGAAATCAGTGCGGTTGGTCTATTTCTCACTGCAAAGTGCACCAGGTTATTTGCCACAAGTGAGAAAAACTGAACATTTCTCAAAATAATTCACCCATGAATAAGTGCAGAGTTTTATGCACCGATGGCTGATGCCAATAATTAAATTAGGCATACCATCTGTCTGCCTGACTGTCCATTGACTGTCTTCTACATGATTCCTCTGATGCCTGTGTCAGTGAAGCACATTCAGATGAACATCTACTCCCTGCTCATCATGTCATCTATACTGTAGTAGTGATGCTGGGGCTCCCATTGCTGGTCCTAAACTGCCACACATCTACTTGACTACTCCAATACTAATACGGTTCTCTGGAAGAAATAAATGGTGGTGTTACACTATGTGAAAAGCCTTCATAACTATACTTCAAAAATAGAAGCAAATAGTTGCACTCACCCAAACTATTGCATTTCATTTATTCATGCCAGACAGACCGACGTGACGACCATTTTATGCATACCTACACTTCTACTGTTCTGCTGTCAGTAGAAGCACAAGTGTATGCTAAACAGCTTGCTGTGTTTAATGCTCCTCTCATTCTTGGCTAAATTGTGTCTTTGCCTTAAAAAAAAAAATTATGGTTTCAGTGAGTGCCATTATTTTTTTACTTTTTTTGAATTATGATTAAAAAGGCTTTGTTTTAATTACAAAATGGGTTTAGTAAACTCCGAGGGGAACTCTGATTGTTATACACATATTTTCCAGGCCATTAGAGGCTTTTTATTTATATTATTTGCTGCAACTACATTGCGGCAAATTAATGTCTTGGAGAAAATTTGCCAGTGAATTTGAATTTCAAAAGATCTCCTCATCTCTAATGCCAACAATTTCTTCTTTTGTTTCCATTTTTCCTTTAATATTTCTTTATTATCATTCTTCATCTTATTCCATAGTATAACTAATTAATGAATCAGAAGCCTAACGGCTCTTACCTCTCTACAGTGATTCACAAAGATTGTTTGCCCCTGTCCCTTTTCCTATTGACCACTCCTTAGTTGGTCTCTAGCTTAAAATGGAAGACAACACCTGGAGATTAAAGGGAATCTGTCAACAAAAATGGCCTATAAACTAAGACCACAGGCATCAGGGGCTTATATACAGCATTCTGTAATGCTGTAGATAAGCCCCCGATGTATCCTGAAAGATAAGAAAAACAAGATAAATTATACTCACCCAGGGGCGGTCCTGCTGCGGTCTGGTCCGATGGGCGTCGCGGGGCCTCCCATCTTCTTATGACACGCAGACAACATACAAACTCTTTGCAGATGTTGTCTAGGGTGGGACTTGAACCCAGGACTCCAGTGCTGCAAGGCTGCAGTGCTAACCACTGAGCCACCGTGCAGCCCGACATGGAGACAAAGTACGCCTGCACAGGAGCCACGGCATGAAGACAAGAAGGGAAGGACATCGTATGAAGATGGGAGGCCCCGGACCCGGACATCGAACCGGACCACAGCGGGACCGCCCCTGAGTGAGTATAATATAACCTGTTTTTCTTATCGTTCAGGATACATCAGGGGCTTATCTACAGCATTACAGAATGCTGTAGATAAGCCCCTGATGCAGGTGGCCTTAGTTTATAGGCCATTTTTGGGGTGACACATTCCCTTTAACCTCTATGTTCTCTGAAGATTTCGTAAGAGACTTTCAGGATAGTGTAAAATATTTGCAAACTGACAAATGGTATGGGCAAGATTACCTCCAGTGACCTGGCCGGGAAGGACTTTATTCAATAAGGTCATTTTGACAAAATAAAAAAATCAGACAGTTTATCACAAAGTGTATCATAAGCAAAAAAACCCGAAAGGACTGACTCAACAAACTATATAAAGAAAGCATGTGTCCATCATATTTAGTGCTATGTTTATAGTCAGAATGACCTACAATGGGGCATCTTATTTTCTAACAAGATTTTGTGATGCTTAAGTATAATGGGCTATAATAGAGCTATAGATTTGAAAAGATTGTAAGTTTATATTAAAAAAAAGAATATTCAAGTATCTGCAAAGGGTCACCTAGGATGCCTCAGACATTAGTTGGGGCATATCATATTCCCTCAAGAATTGCAAGATTATGTGTTAACCCTTACCCAGCATTATGCAGCATACTACCCTGCATTGTTCATGTGCTTCTGACAGCCTCATGCTTTATATCACAGTAAAAGCTATTCAACTTTACATGGTGGATGACCATTCCCTTTTCATAAGTTAAAAAGCAGTTGTCACATTTCTATGTTGATAGGTTGTATTCACACATGCATCATATATATTTTAAAAAGCTGTGGCTTACAAAAGCGGCAAGTGTTTATGCAATTATTACAAAAAAGAAAAAAAAAGTCTATAATTAGTAATTGTTAAGCCTTAGAAAGGTTGTTGGATCTTTTTTGACCCTCAAAACATAATATCATCAAAACTGCTCTTGTACTCTCTATGTCAGTGTTTAGTCTTTGCAGTCGCCTAATTTTGCCAAAAATGTACTTTAAAAATGGCTTGTGTTGTATTCGAATTACAATTCTACTGACAAGGAGGTAGAGACATTGTGCCCAAAAACCAAGCTTTCCATGTGCTTAGAGAGGAGAGGAAGGCCCTAACAGTAGGGAACGAGGGATGGAGCACCTCCTAACGCAACCTGTGCCTATCCCTAAGCTCCACTAATGCCCTATGCGGGTCCTTCCCCCCACCACCACCACGAGCCTAATCCCTAGCTGTCATCTCACTAAACCCTGGCTAGTACACAGGCCGACAAGGACACTAGCCTCACCACTGCAGAAGGTACAAACACAGGGGATAGTGACAAACACAAGATAGACAAGGTAAGTAAACTTAGCTCCAGGCTCCGCTGCCACGCTCAATACAGCAGAGGATATTGGAAAAGGACCCCGAACTCCACAGAAGAAGCAGATACAGTGCTGACACCAGAGAGCTGCAAAACTGATAGGCTGGTTTACACAGAATAACTCTATTACAAACAGTCAGCTGATACATCATGTGACTATTTAAAGGATGGTGGAAATGGTCCCCACCCACATCAGTTGGCCTAGCAACAAAGCAGCTTCCAGCAAGAAAACTGACATTAACCCTTGTTGGTACGAAAGCAAGAAACAACGTTTAAATTATAGCAGAGCCAGAGTTGTTGCAAATCCAAAAATGAATAGTGACACTGTTAGGTGTCGAGTTCCAGCCGCTGCACAGAGGGAATCTCAAACCACTTCCGCTGCGGTCTCCCATTCTTCTTCAGCCACAGTGGGGCCTGCTCAGTGGAGATGTCGGTCCCAGCATCCGGCTCAGGAAGATACAGTGCGCTTAGTTACTGCTGAGCTTCCAGGCTCAGCCATTGTAACCAGCACTGTTCTGCGGGGAGCAAATGCTCCTGGGACAAAGTCCTACTTTTCAACTACTGAGCATGCCCAAGGGATGACCTCTCATTTGGAGGTCGAGGGTCACATGCTCAGGTCCTGAAGCAGTTCCTAATGGATCTCTATAAAAGGTTTGCATGGCCGCACGGCCATGCACTAGTATTAACCTATGCTTATGAGCTTAGCTACCTTGTGGTCTGTGTCTGCATGTTCTCAGGGTCGGCTGTGTAGCCACTACAATTCCAGCACCTCCGGAGAGGAGTTCGTGTGTGTGCGAATTTAGAGCTGGCGTATAGCCACTAGAATTCCGACACCTCCGGAGAGGAGTTGTTTGTGTGCTGATGCTGACTGTATGACCACAGTATGTTATCTGCTCTGTTAGTGAGCTGTGATCCTCTGTGAAGTTAACAGGGCACAGTGTTATCCTATTCCCAGCGACTCTGTGAAGCAACAGAGTTCACTCCTATACAGACCAGGTGGCGGAACCCGTGTCTATTCAGGCGTTGTACCTCCATATAATGCCGCCATTTACTAGCAGCAGGTTCCACTCCTGCACGGTGGACCCCGGGTTGCGAACGCACCTATATTATCTCAATATTTACTCGGTGCGTTCCACCAGCCCTAGCAATATACTGGCGCCAGGGTCTGGCTAGTAATGGCGGATGAAAAGTGACTGCAGCTGTACATCCAGCAGCTGGAGGGCAAGTTGGCGGCTCTCGCGCGCACAACTTCAGATGTGGATGTTACTGCAGTAGCTGTTCAGGCTGCTAGCGTGGCAGCAGCTGGATTGTCCACTGCCACCTCTGTTCCGACCTTATCCCACCTCCCGCTGCTAGATAGGTACTCTGGCGATAGCAAGTCGTGCAGGGGATTCGTGAACCACTGTGCGATACACCTTGAGCTCCTGGCTGCACGTTTCCCTTCAGAGTGGGCTAAAGTGGGATTCATTATATCCCTCTTGCCGGTCAGGGCTTGGAGTGGGCTATGCCTCTGTGGGAGCACGACGATCATGTGGTGCAGAGTGCTCTCCGGTTTCTGAGCACTCTGAAACAGGTCTTTTGGGGATTTCAAGTCACTCCAACTGCTGGCACTGACACAGGGCTCATCCTTGGTCAGCCATTTTTCCGTCCACTTCAGGACTTTAGCATCTGAGCTGGAGTGGCCAGATAAAGCCTTCATCCCTGTATTTTGGAGGAGGCTGGCTGACCATGTAACAGACGCTTTGGCCACTAGGATGATTCCCGCCACACAGGAGAAGCTAATAGCTGTTTCAACTCGCATTGACATTCGTTTTAACGAGTGAAGGTTGGAGCGAGCCCAGAGTAGGCAGAGGTTTCGGCTGGCTCCCACCATCGCCATATTTCTGGAATCTCCGGTCCAGACGTCCGATCCACATGAGGCCAAGGAGTGAGATCTAAGTCCTGGACTGCTCGTGCACTCAACGTCTGTCATGTCTGCCTGTGGTCAGGACATCTTGCCTCCAGATGTTCCCAGCGGTCGGGAGAACGTCAGTGTCTAGTGGATGTAGGAGGTGGTACACTAGACACGGTGACGTTTTCCTTCAAACTGTCATTCAAAGGGACAATCACTTTAGGCCCAACCACTCACACTCAGTCAAGCTTTGTGTGGATTCTGGGGCGGAGGGGAATTTTATGTCCTCAGCCATCGCCCAACACCACGCAATACCTCTGGTGATGCTCGCCAAGCCGGTGACTGTACAAGTGGTGAATGGGTCGACACTGCCCTCACAAATAACACACCAGTCCATCCCATTTACATTGTCTATATCTCCATCCCATCAGGAGATTATTTCCATCCTCGTCACTCCCAAGGGAATAGATGACATCCTGATAGGGATACCATTGTTTTCGTTATCACTCCCCTCATATAGAGTGGTCATCAGGGAGAATTTTGGGATGGAGTGAATCTTGTGAGGGCAGATGTCTGAGGGAGTGCGTTCAGGTTGCTACTATTGAAGTACCCGCAGATCTTTCCTCTCTCCCCAAGCACTAATGGTCCTATGTGGATGTATTCTCCAAGAGGGCTGCGGTGATCCTTCCGCCCCACCACACCTATGACTGTCCTATTGACCTCTTGCCTGGTGCAGAGCCTTCCCGGGGCCGAGTCTACCCCCTGTCTCTCCCGGAGACGGAGGCGATGTCCCTATACATCCAGGAGAATCTGGCAAGAGGATTCATTAGAAAGTCAGTGTCACCTGCCGTGGCAGGGTTCTTGTTCGTGCTGAAGAAGAACGGAGAACTACGTCCATGCATTGATTACAGGGGTCTTAACGCCATCACCGTTAAGAATAAATACCCTTTGCCTCTGATATCAGAGCTATTCGACAGGTTGCTGGGAGAGATGGTATTTACTAAACTAGATCTGCAGGGTGCTTACAACCTGATTCGCATCCGTGAGGTGGACGAATGGAAGATGGCATTTAACACCAGGGATGGGCACTATGAATACCTGGTGATGCCCTTCGGGCTCTGTAATGCCCCTGCCGTTTTCCAAGACTTTGTGAATGATATCTTCTGGGATATGGTCTCTACCTTGGTCGTAGTTTATCTGGATGATATTCTCATCTACTCTCCAGATATAGATTTCCACTGGGGAGATGTTTGCAAAGTCTTCGACCTCCTACGGGCAAACTCCTTCTAAGCCAAATTGGAGAAGTGTGTGTTTGAGCAGGAGTCCTTGCCTTTCCTTGGATATAACATCTCTGCCCAGGGATTGGCTATGGATCTTTCCAAGCTACAGGCTGTGATGGACTGGCAGGAACCCCATTCTCTCAAAGCGGTGCAGCGCTTTATGGGGTTCACTAATTACTATCGCCAGTTCATTTCCCACTTCTCAACTTTGGTAGCTCCCTTGGTTGCCCTCACCAAAAAGGGAGCAAATCCCAAATTGTGGTCGGAGGAGGTTTCCAGAGCCTTTCTCTCAAATAACTCACGCTTCGCTAGCGCTCCCATTTTACATCACCCCGATGTTGATAAACCTTTTATTATGGAGGTGGATGCCTCTTCCGTCGGTGCTGGAGCAGTGCTCTTTCAGAAGGATGCTCAAGGTCAGAAGCATCCTTGCTTCTTCTTCTCCAAGACCTTCACACCAGCGGAGAGGAATTATTCCATCGGGGACAGGGAGTTGCTAACCATTAAGTTGGCTTTCTTGGAGTGGAGACGCCTTCTGGAGTGGGCTCACTTTCCATTCCGAGTTTACACCGACCACAAAAATTTGATCTATATTCAGACTGCCCAGCGGCTAAATTCTCGCCAGGCCAGATGATCCCTGTTCTTCTCCCGGATCCATTTCACCCTCTATTTTCTCTCCGGGGAGAAGAACATTCGTGCCGATGCTCTCTCCCGCTCCGTAGTATTATCAGCGGAGGAGGAGGAACCTTGGCTTATTGTCCCTACTGAAATCCTGAGGACCGTGGCTCTGGTTTCGCTAGAGTCTGTGCTCCCGGGCAAGACTTTTGTGCCATCAAATTTGTGACCGGAGGTACATGAGAAGGGGTTACATCAAAATACAAATATCACTTATAGTAACCAAAACTGACAATGACAGACTGGTACAGAGGGAAGAGGACCCTGCCCTTGCGGGCCTAAATTTTACAGGATTATGGGGAAGGAGACAGTAGGTCGGGGGTTGCAGTAGCTCCAATGGTGTTGAGGTGGCTGTGTGGTCTTTACAGGCATTAAGCTTCCTTGAAGAGGTGGGATTTCAGGATTCTTTTGAAGGATCCAAAAGTAGTGGATAACCGGACGTGTTGGGGCACTGAATTCCAGAGGATGGGTGATATTCGGGAGAAGTCTTGGAGGCGATTGAGTGAGGAGCGAATAAGCATGGAAGAAAGAAGGAGGTCTTGGGAGGACCGGAGATTACGTGAGGGAAGATATTGAGAGATTAGTGTGGAAATATGAGGAGAAAGGTTATGGATGGCTTTGTAGGTCAGTTTTAGTAATTTAACACTGGGAAATTGGGAGCCAGTTATGGGGTTTGGGCATTGGTCTCTCATACAAAGGGGTTGTGGTGGTTGGACAATAAAGACTTGCCTTGTTTGGTCTATCTTATTTTTGAAGTGCGTGGCAAAGTCCTCAGCAACGATTAGGGAACTCGGAGGCAATGGTGGGCGGAGGAGGTAGTTAAAAGTGTTGAACAACTGTTTGGGGTTAAATTAAGCTTAAAGCTTAAATTCAAAGCTCTAAATGCTGGCTCAAACCCTGATACCTCATGCATGACCCATGCTAACTGCTGCTGTGCCATTATAAAATTTGCACTGTGCGTCAATTGCCGCTTTTCTGAGTGTATGCCCCTAATTTGAAAGTTTTTGGCAGCTTTTTGTTTTCCCCTAAAGATGTTGTCTATGCATTTGGTTTGGCCTACCATTGAATATAACAGGGTTTGGGTACATTTAGCAAACCATTTAGCGAACATACTCAGCGAATCGAACCTTTATCATCTCTAGTGATAAACCTCAGTACATTTATATTTTAAGGGAGGTGAGCAGGGGAAGAAATTACTTTATCACACTGGGCCCTGTAGGTTTGGATTTCCTTTTCCCTTAATAATAATAAAGACCTTAATTTAAAAACTACACTTTGTGTTTACTTGTGTTACCTTTGTCTAATATTTACATTTGTTTGATGATCTAAAACACTTAAATATGACAAAAATGTAAAAGAATAGGAAATCAGGAAGGGGAAAACACTTTTTCACACAACTGTACTGTCAGAGAGGATATTCTGCATAACAGGTAGCTTTGTCACAAGCAAGCGGACCAGTTTGTATTCCACAAATGTGTAAATTATTAGATTTTTGGAAAATAATCAGGCATAAATCATTGAAGATTTTTACTGAAGAGTTCAACGGCTAATGCCATAGATTGGACTGGCCAAACCATATGCCTGCCTGTCCGTTATGTTACTGTCCTGCTGATACCATTGCTGGTGCCCATAAACAGCCACACATCTCCTCTGTTGTCGTAATACCTAGTTCCAGGTACTTCTTCACTGTCCCTAATGCTAGGGGCACCATAGCTATCCGAGCGCCACAGATTACTTCTGATGGTGAAAATGTTGGGTCTTGTACCTTGCTGAACTCCTGAATCAGCCCTATATCTGTCCCCTTCCCCCACTAAGGGAAGTGGGGAATAATAGTGTATACACAAACCAAGCTAACAAGGGAGGATATACAGGGATAAATCAAAATACGAATCATGCAAATATGCACTCACAGACCGCAGAGAGGAACACCAGGGAGAGAAAGAGGGAAAACCAAATAGGTGCGGATGAGGATTTGCACAAAGCTGAAACACCTGTCCACACCAGGCAGTACAAGACTAACACTGGCAATCCAGATTGCCAAAGGTGAGTGTATATAGGAGAGGGGAGTGGCAAATACTGAACAGCTGAGATCCTCCAAGCAAAAAGGCCCTGGAGACTCTAAGTTGGACAGTTTAACCCCTACACTGCTAACAGAAACCTGCACTATTTAATATGAATGAGAAGTGCTACTAATCAGTGAATCAGTATGTGAAATTAGATTTTGTGGTCTTCTGGCCCCTCTCTGTTGTGGTAAACCAGTGACACCCTGTCTGTCCATTGTGTTCTAAATATATGTTGCACTGAAACTGCTCTAACACAAGAGATATCTTTTGAATGTATTTTTTAATATTGCTTATTCAAATACAAAAAACAAATATGCTGCTAATTAAAAAAATAATAATTTTGGATTGGTTAATACCGTATATACTCGAGTATAAGCCGACCCGAGTATAAGCCGACCCCCCTAATTTTGCCACAAAAAACTGGGAAAACTTATTGACTCGAGTATAAGCCTAGGGTGGAAATGCAGCATTTACCGGTGAATTTCAAAAATAAAAATAGATCATTCTTGCCCCATAGCTGTGCCATATAGTGTTCTGCACCGTTCATATTTCCCCATAGCTGTGCCATATAGTGCTCTGCACCGTTCATTCTTGCCCCATAGCTGTGCCATATAGTGCCTGCACCGTTCATATTGCCCCATAGCTGTACCATATAGTGCTCTGCACCGTTCATATTTCCCCATAGCTGTGCCACATAGTGCTCTGCACCGTTCATATTGCCCCATAGCTCTGCCATATAGTGCTCTGCACCGTTCATATTGCCCCATAGCTGTGCCATATAGTGCTCTGCACCGTTCATATTTCCCCATAGCTGCCATATAGTGCCCTGCACCGTTCATATTTCCCCATAAATGCTCCTTATAAAGCTGTGCCCCATATAGTGCTCTGCACCGTTCATATTTCCCCATAGCTGTGCCCCATATAGTGCTCTGCACCGTTCATATTTCCCCATAGATGCTCCACATAAATCTGTGCCGCTGCTGCAATAAAAAAAAAAAACGCCATACTCACCTCTCTTGCTTGCAGCTCCCAGCATCCCGTCCCGGCGTCTCTCCGCTCAGACTGATCAGGCAGAGGGCGCCGCGCACACTATATGCGACAACGCGCCCTCTGACCTGAACAATCAGTGCAGATAGACGCCGGGAAGATGGAGCGGCGCCCGGCGGCTGGAACGGGGACAGGTGAATATTACATACTTACCTGGTCCCGGTGTCCGGCTCCTTCTCCCGCACAGCTGGTCTTCGGTGCCGCAGCTTCTTCCTCCCCTATGGGAGGTGGAGCCGCTTATTCATTTCTCTAATGAGCGGTCCCACGTGACCGCTGAACAGTGGAAGAACTGCAGCACCGAAGACCGTGGGATGGCAGGGGGAGCGCCAGGATCGCTGGAAGCAGGTAAGTATGCATCAGCGCCCTCACCCCCTCACCCGCCGACCCTGCCACCCACCATGACTCGAGTTTAAGCCGAGAGGGGCACTTTCAGCCCAAAAATTTGGGCTGAAAATCTCGGCTTATACTCGAGTATATACGGTAAATATCCATTGCTTATTCTTTTTCAAAACAACAAATTTTTTGTTCATTCCAAAAAACTGAACATTTTTGGTCAGTTTGTGAAGAGTCATTGCTTCTTCATAGGCCAAACTATCTTTGTGCAGTGGACAAGAAAGATAGTACTGTCTCCAAACTTTTTTCTGAAAAGTTAGCAGTCTGGGATTAAAATAAGACAGTGCTTCTCCACCCTCCTGTTTCACCCCCACTGAAACACATTTTCTATTCTTAGCAAACTTTACTATTGCCATGAAGGAAAAATACAGCAGGTGAAATAAGTATTGAACATGTCACCAATTTTCAAAATATATATATTTCTAAAGGTGCTATTTAAAAAAAATTTCACCAGATGTCGGTAACAACCCATCCAATCCACACAGTTAAAGAAGTCAAATTACATATGTCCATAAATTAAGTTAAAGTGGGGAAAAAAGTATTGTCAGCCACCAAATGTGCAAGTTCTCCCACTTAAAAAGATGAGGGAGGATTGTAATTGACATCATAGGTAGATCACAACTATGAGAGTCAAAATGAGAAAACAAATCCAGAAAATCACCTTGTCTGATTTGGCAAGATTTATTTTGCAAACTAATGTCGAAAATAAGTATTTGGTCACCTAAAATCAAGCAAGATTTCTGGCTTTCACAGACCTGTAACTTCTTCTTTAAGAGGCTCCTCTGTCCTCCACTCATTACTTGTAGTAATGGCACCTGTTTGAACTTGTTATCAGTATAAAAGACACCTGTCCACAACCTTAAACAGTCACACTCCAAACTCCACTATGGTGAAGACCAAAGAGGTGTTGAAGGACACCAGAAACAAAATTGTAGCCCTGCACCAGGCTGGGAAGACTGAATCTGCAATAGGCAAGCAGCTTGGTGTGATGAAATCAACTGTGGGAGCAATAATCAGAAAATGTAATACATTCAAGACCACTGATAATCTCCCTTGATCTGGGTCTCCACGCAAAATCTCACCACGTGGGGTCAAAATGATCACAAAAACGGTGAGCATAAATCCTAGAACCACACGGGAGGACCTAGTAAATGACCTGCATAGAGCTGGGACCACCATAACAAAGGCAACTATCAGTAACACACTACGCCGCCAGGGACTCAGATCCTGCAGTGCCAGATGTGTCCCCCTGCTTAAGCCAGTACATGTCCGGGTCCGTCTGAAGTTTGCTGGAGAGAATTTGGATTATCCATACAAGTATTGGGAGAATGTCATATGGTCTGATGAAACCAAAGTAGAACTGTTTGGTAGAAACAAAACTCGTGTTTGGAGGAGACAGAACACTGAGATGCATCCAAACAACATCATGCCTACTGTGAAGCATTGGGGTGGCAACATCATGCTTTGGGGGCTGTTTCTCTGCAAAGGGACCAGGATGACTGATCCGTGAAAAAATGAATGGGGCCATGTATCCCGAGATTTTGAGGGCAAACCTCCTTCCATCAGCAAGAGCATTAAAGATGAAACCTGGATGGATCTTTCAGCATGATAATGATCCCAAGCACTCCGCCAGGGCAACGAAGGAGCGGCTTCATAAGAAGCATATGAAGGTCCTGGACTGGCCTAGCCTGTCTCCAGATCTCAACCCCATAGAAAACCTTTGAAGGGAGTTGAATGTCTGTGTTACCCAGTGACAGGCCCAAAACATCACTGCTCTAGAGGAGATCTGAATGGAGGAATGGGCCAACATACCACCAACAGTGTGTGCCTACCTGGTGAATAGTTTTTGAAAACGTTTGACCTCTGTCATTGCCAACAAAGGATATATAACAAAATATTGAGAATAACTTTTGTTAATAACCAAATACTTATTTTCCACCATAAGTTGCATAATAAATCTTGCCAAATCAGACAAGGTGATTTTCTGGATTGGTTTTCTCATTTTGACTCTCATAGTGGTGGTCTACCTATGATGTCAATTACAGGCCTCTCTCATCTTTTTAAGTGGGAGAACTTGCACAATTGGTGTCTGACTAAACACTTTTTTACCCACTGTATTTGTAATAATGAGAAATGATACAAGGGTTTGCGGCATCCTGATGCATTAGTTCTGAGACCTAGGTAAGTAAATACTGTTACCCTTTTTTGCCGTGTTAATTCTTGAATTTTTAGAGGATTTTTTAGTCCTCTTTTAGTTGTTTTGCTTTTAATTTTAGTGATACAACTTACAAGTGTGTGTACCCTTGATGCGGGTTGCGAGTTTTCATATACAGCTCTGGCAAAAATGAAGAGACTACCACATCAAAACCCTGTCATGGGCAGCTCAATCTCCAGACCTGAACCCCACTGAAAACCTCTGGAATGTTATCAAGAGGCTGATGGATGGTGACAAGCCATCAAACAAAGAAGAACTGCTTAAATTTTTGCGCCAGGAGCAGTGTGAAAGACTGGTGGAAAGCTTGCCAAGACGCATGAAAGCTGTGATTAAAAATCATGGTTATTCCACAAAATATTGATTTCTGAACTCTTCCTGAGTTAAAACATTAGTATTTTTGTTTCTAAATTATTATGAACTTGTTTTCTTAGCATTGTTTGAGGTCTGAAAGCACTGTTTTTTTTCAAATTTTGACCATTTCTTCTTTCAGAAAAAAATACAAAATGTATTGCTTGGAAATTCTGAGACATGTTGTCAGTAGTTTATTGAATAAATGAAAAATGTATATATTACTCAAAAATATACCTATAAAGAGAAAAATCAGACAAACTGAACATTTTGCAGTGGTTTCTTAATTTTTGCCAGAGCTGTATTGGACAAAATATCAACCAATACCTCATATATTATGAATTTTTTTTTTGCACAACATTTTTTCAGGGTGCAGCCAAGCATAGCATTTTGGCCTTGTAAACAAGGGTGTCTTTTCTCGTGGGGTGCAGTTAGATAGTGCAGGGCGGCCCACCTAATCTAATAGTATGGGCGTCACTAACAGGCTCTAAGCCAAATAGTGTACATTGCCTGTGTGTGACCAGAGCCCTATACAAGCCTCTTCTGTGCAATTTAATACTAACCAACCATGAATTGGTAGTTTGTGAGTGGTTGTCTCATCAGTATTTTGCACCTGTGTTGCCACCATCTTTACTATATGGCCTTGATGCACCCTGATATTGGATTAGTTCTGAGACTTGGGCAGGTAAATACTGCTGCCCTTTTTTGCTGTGTTAATCCCATTCCTCTATGCTTCAAATCCTTAAGGTTCCGTGGGCTCCTTCTATCAACTTTGAGATTTAATTCCTTCCATATATTTTCTATTGGATTCAGGTCAGGTGATTGGCTGGGCCATTGTAGCATCACTATTTTCTTACTCTGAAACCAATTGGGCATTTCCTTGACTTTGTGTATGGGATCATTGTCTTGCAGAAATGTCCACCCTTATATCATCTTCATCATCCTGGTAGATTTTTATCAAGAATGCATGAGTACATTTGTTCATTCATCCTTCCTTCAATCATATGACGTTTGCCAGTACCGTATGCAGAAAAATAGCCCCACACCATGATGTTCCCAACCACCAAATTTCACTGTTGGTATGGTGTGTTGAGGTGTTATGCAGTGTTGCGCCTCAAAACATGATGTATATCATGGCATCCAAATAATTCAATGTTGGTCTCATCTGCCTAGACTATATTCTCAAAATATTCCACAGGCTTGTCTAAATGTTGTCAAGCAAACTTTAAACATGCTTGAGCATACATTGTGGTCAGCAATGAAGTTGTCATGTTATTACCAGAGACAATGGACACTTACCCTGGAGGATAATTTGCATATTCCAGGTGCCTTCTGGGAAAAGCGAAAAGTCTCCCTCAGCAAGAAGATCGTTGGGTACAGCCGGGACCAGCTGCTTGGAAAGCATCACCAAACCAGGGATTCAAGCTTGAGGAGGATAATTTGCATATTCCAGGTGCCTTCTGGAAAAAGCGAAAAGTCTCCCTCAGCAAGAAGATCGTTGGGTACAGCCGGGACCAGCTGCTTGGAAAGCATCACCAAACCAGGGATTCAAGCTTGAGGAGGATAATTTGCATATTCCAGGTGCCTTCTAGGAAAAGCGAAAAGTCTCCCTCAGAATTTTTGCCCGTAGGACATTATTGCAAGAAAGCTTGGCTGAGTAGATAACACAAGAAGGAAAACACACAGCAAGTCAGCAGGATCTAGGAGCAACATGGCAGATGTGACAACCTACATGGTCAACTGCAGCATGTGCTACATGTTCGCAGATCGACCAGAAGAAGAATCCAATTTCACCTGTCAGAAGTGTAGACTAGTGGCCCTTTTAGAAGAAAAGGTGCGGGGTCTGGAAGAAAGAATAGCAACTTTGAAACTCATCAAAGAGAATGAAGACTTCCTAGACAGAACAGAAGCATCTCTACTGGTCACAGAAGGTGAAAAAAGTGTCAGAGAACCTCCAAAAGCAGATGAGTGGAAGCATGTGACCAAAAGAAGCAAGAAGACGATGGAGAAATCACCAACCACACAACTGAAGAACCGATATCAAATCTTTGTAGAGGATGAAGATGGCACACCTAAGGATGAAGCAATACCAGCAAGCAAAAAAGAAAAGGGCACACAGCAACAAGTGACAGCAAAAAGTACAGCCAAGAAGCAACAAAGAGTGGTGGTGGTGGGAGACTCACTACTGAGAGGCACAAAAGCAGCCATCTGCAGACCGGACATAACCGCAAGAGAAGTATGCTGCCTTCCAGGTGCGATGATCAAGGATGTGACCTATAGGATACCAAAGCTCTTCAGCTTCAAGGACGTCCACCCATTTCTTCTGATACATGTTGGCACCAATTACACGGCAAGGAAGGACCTACCGACAATCTGCAAGGACTTTGAAGAGTTGGGGAAGTAAAGGAACTGGATGCACAGGTAGTTTTTTCTTCTATCCTTCCAGTAGACGGGCATGGAACCAGGAGATGGAACAGGATCCTTGATGCGAACAACTGGCTAAGACGATGGTGCAGACAACAAGGATTCGGATTCCTGGACCACGGTGTGAATTACTTGTACGATGGACTCCTCGCCAGAGACGGACTTACACCTCAACAAACCTGGGAAACACACATTTGCCAGACGTCTCGCTACACTCATCAGGAGGGCGTTAAACTAGAAGAAGAGGGGATGGGAAGAAAAACATTAGACTCGAACAAAGAAGAACCAGGAAAACATACTCAGAAGGGAGGTAAGAACATTTCTAAAACAATCCACAGCAAGGAGATTGGAACAAAACAAAATCCTCTAAACTGCATGCTCGCGAACGCCAGAAGCCTGACAAACAAGATGGAAGAACTAGAAGCAGAAATATCTACAGGTAACTTTGACATAGTGGGAATAACCGAGACATGGTTAGATGAAAGCTATGACTGGGCAGTTAACTTACAGGGTTACAGTCTGTTTAGAAAGGATCGTAAAAATTGGAGAGGAGGAGGGGTTTGTCTCTATGTAAAGTCTTGTCTAAAGTCCACTTTAAGGGAGGATATTAGCGAAGGGAATGAGGATGTCGAGTCCATATGGGTCGAAATTCATGGAGGGAAAAATGGTAACAAAATTCTCATTGGGGTCTGTTACAAACCCCCAAATATAACAGAAATCATGGAAAGTCTACTTCTAAAGCAGATAGATGAAGCTGCAACCCATAATGAGGTCCTGGTCATGGGGGACTTTAACTACCCGGATATTAACTGGGAAACAGAAACCTGTGAAACCCATAAAGGCAACAGGTTTCTGCTAATAACCAAGAAAAATTATCTTTCACAATTGGTGCAGAATCCAACCAGAGGAGCAACACTTTTAGACCTAATACTATCTAATAGACCTGACAGAATAACAAATCTGCAGGTGGTCGGGCATCTAGGAAATAGCGACCACAATATTGTACAGTTTCACCTGTCTTTCACTAGGGGGACTTGTCAGGGAGTCACAAAAACACTGAACTTTAGGAAGGCAAAGTTTGACCAGCTTAGAGATGCCCTTAATTTGGTAGACTGGGATAATATCCTCAGAAATAAGAATACAGATAATAAATGGAAAATGTTTAAGAACATCCTAAATAGGCAGTGTAATCGGTTTATACCTTGTGGGAATAAAAGGACTAGAAATAGGAAAAACCCAATGTGGCTAAACAAAGAAGTAAGACAGGCAATTAACAGTAAAAAGAAAGCATTTGCACTACTAAAGCAGGATGGCACCACTGAAGCTCTAAAAAACTATAGGGAGAAAAATACTTTATCTAAAAAAACTAATTAAAGCTGCCAAAAAGGAAACAGAGAAGCACATTGCTAAGGAGAGTAAAACTAATCCCAAACTGTTCTTCAACTATATCAATAGTAAAAGAATAAAAACTGAAAATGTAGGCCCCTTAAAAAATAGTGAGGAAAGAATGGTTGTAGATGACGAGGAAAAAGCTAACATATTAAATACCTTCTTCTCCACGGTATTCACAGTGGAAAATGAAATGCTAGGTGAAATCCCAAGAAACAATGAAAACCCTATATTAAGGGTCACCAATCTAACCCAAGAAGAGGTGCGAAACCGGCTAAATAAGATTAAAATAGATAAATCTCCGGGTCCGGATGGCATACACCCACGAGTACTAAGAGAACTAAGTAATGTAATAGATAAACCATTATTTCTTATTTTTAGGGACTCTATAGCGACGGGGTCTGTTCCGCATGACTGGCGCATAGCAAATGTGGTGCCAATATTCAAAAAGGGCTCTAAAAGTGAACCTGGAAATTATAGGCCAGTAAGTCTATCCTCTATTGTTGGTAAAATATTTGAAGGGTTTCTGAAGGATGTTATTCTGGATTATCTCAATGAGAATAACTGTTTAACTCCATATCAGCATGGGTTTATGAAAAATCGCTCCTGTCAAACCAATCTAATCAGTTTTTATGAAGAGGTAAGCTATAGGCTGGACCACGGTGAGTCATTGGACGTGGTATATCTCGATTTTTCCAAAGCGTTTGATACCGTGCCGCACAAGAGGTTGGTACTCAAAATGAGAATGCTTGGTCTGGGGGAAAATGTGTGTTAATGGGTTAGTAACTGGCTTAGTGATAGAAAGCAGAGGGTGGTAATAAATGGTATAGTCTCTAACTGGGTCGCTGTGACCAGTGGGGTACCGCAGGGGTCGGTATTGGGACCTGTTCTCTTCAACATATTCATTAATGATCTGGTAGAAGGCTTACACAGTAAAATATCGATATTTGCTGATGATACAAAACTATGTAAAGCAGTTAATACAAGAGAAGATAGTATTCTGCTACAGATGGATCTGGATAAGTTGGAAACTTGGGCTGAAAGGTGGCAGATGAGGTTTAGCAATGATAAATGTAAGGTTATACACATGGGAAGAAGGAATCAATATCACCATTACACACTGAACGGGAAACCACTGGGTAAATCTGACAGGGAGAAGGACTTGGGGATCCTAGTTAATGATAAACTTACCTGGAGCAGCCAGTGCCAGGCAGCAGCTGCCAAGGCAAACAGGATCATGGGGTGCATTAAAAGAGGTCTGGATACACATGATGAGAGCATTATACTGCCTCTGTACAAATCCCTAGTTAGACCGCACATGGAGTACTGTGTCCAGTTTTGGGCACCGGGGCTCAGGAAGGATATAATGGAACTAGAGAGAGTACAAAGGAGGGCAACAAAATTAATAAAGGGGATGGGAGAACTGCAATACCCAGATAGATTAGCAAAATTAGGATTATTTAGTCTAGAAAAAAGACGACTGAGGGGCGATCTAATAACCATGTATAAGTATATAAGGGGACAATACAAATATCTCGCTGAGGATCTGTTTATACCAAGGAAGGTGACGGGCACAAGAGGGCATTCTTTGCGTCTGGAGGAGAGAAGGTTTTTCCACCAACATAGAAGAGGATTCTTTACTGTTAGGGCAGTGAGAATCTGGAATTGCTTGCCTGAGGAGGTGGTGATAACGAACTCAGTCGAGGGGTTCAAGAGAGGCCTGGAAGTCTTCCTGGAGCAGAACAATATTGTATCATACAATTATTAGGTTCCGTAGAAGGACGTAGATCTGGGGATTTATTATGATGGAATATAGGCTGAACTGGATGGACAAATGTCTTTTTTCGGCCTTACTAACTATGTTACTATGTTACCCTGGGCTATCCCTGTCCCCAGATTACTCCTGATGGCAGAGATGCCGGCGTCTCATACCCAGCTATGTTCCTATATTAACATTGATCTGATTCCCTCCTACACCCAGGGAGATATGTGACAGAAGTGTATAAAACAACACAAACCAAACCAGACAGAGTTAAAACAAAACTACAATCATACAAATACGCACACAAAACAAACTAGTGGGAAACAGGGTAGGTGTAAGATGGACAAACAAAATGGGAGAGGGTAAGGAGGAACATGAACAAAGCTTCTGAACTCTTCTGAAAATCACCCCAAACACTTGCTAACACCAAATTTCTCCTTCAACACCAAACCAGGAAGTGGTAAAACTATCACTGGAAAGTAAGGAAGCCAGGAGTTGGGTTCTTGAAAATACAGGAAGTAACAAATCAGAACAGCTGATAAAATAAAGACAGAGAACTCCAGGAGTGCAAATAAGCAGTTTATCCTGTGCAGCAACAGAGCAATGAAAGACAGAAATGCTGCTAGGATGGTGAAGCTGTGGCTCTTGGACAACTTTTCTGATAATTCTTTTTACTCCTGGGTCTGAAACCTTGTAGGGAGCAACTGGTTGTGACCG
This sequence comes from Ranitomeya imitator, assembly GCF_032444005.1. Lineage (NCBI taxonomy): Eukaryota > Metazoa > Chordata > Amphibia > Anura > Dendrobatidae > Ranitomeya > Ranitomeya imitator. Next base: position 388,906,653 of record NC_091282.1, read on the forward strand.
GTTTATAATGGAATGATGTTTTCCACGTCTGGATTATGGCCTCAACAGTACTCACTGGAACCTTCGGTATTTTAGAAGTTTTTCTGAAAAATTGTCATTAGTATGTTTTGCAACAATAAGGTTGCAAAGGTCTTGAGACAACTCACTGGTTATACTCATCTTGAAATATTTCTTTTGTGGCCCCTTGGTAATGAGACACCTTTTATAGGCCATAAGTTGAACCAGCTGATATTATTTTTACTTAGTGGCAGGAATGCTTTCTAATTAATGATACATTTCAGCTGGTGTTATAACTTTCAATTTTTTTGCACCCCTATTTCTTCTTGTTTTCAATACTTTTCCCCTGTGTCATTTCTCATTATTGCACATAATTTAATTGATGTCCATCTATGAGTTGATTTCTTTGCCTGTGTAAATTAGATGGGTTGTTACTGACATCTGGTGAGAATTTCAAGTCAAAAGTACCTTTAGAAATATATTTACTTAGAAAATTGGTGATGTGTACAATACTTATTTTACCAGATGTACATTTAAAATTGTTCTACATAAAAAAAGCTATCACTTCTTCATGGGCCAATAAATGTTATATCTTGTGCAAACAAACGTTTACTACCCTGCTACTAAAGAATTTTTAAATGTCATTGTTACAGGCTACTGAAATAAGTCATTGCTTCATTGTCATTTTTTTCGCCAACATTTTTGGTGCAGGAAAGGAAAAAAGATTAACCAATATTTTACTGCCTATTAAAAAAAATTTAGTCGAAAGACCACAGCAAAAATAATAAACCATTGCTTTTTCAGGTCCTATACTGTCTAGGGTCCTTGCCTGATGCTTCCCAATGTGTCTATATTAGCAACAATTTTTTGTCCCTCATGTTTCCCTATTGCTTTCCGAACAAAAAAAAACCTGTTGTAACTCCACAAAAAGGGTTATTATCTTCTGACTGCTAAAAAAAGCCAATTGAATGCTTCTTTAGGTCTCCAGTACATGTGGTGACAATTTTCACATGTGCTGGAAAAACGTTCCAGACCATTTTTTCTTCATTGAAACACTGAGGTTGTACATGGACACGGATAGCTCTGGTACTGTTTTTTAAAGTATTGGAAATATCAGATGTGAAAGAGGTCTTAGTTTGAAAAACATTTTGGACTACCAACACTTAAAAAGCTATAGCTTTCCAGTATGCACCGACATCATTGGCACAAGCATCTGTCCCCAAAAGTGAAACATCATTAAATATTTTAATTTTCAAAACTGTATAAAGTCAAAGAGTGCAGTGTGGTATTAAGCAGGCTATCATTGACTACCATCCATTTACCCGTTATCATACATATTGAGGTTATGTTGACATTAATAATGCTGTGCTGGCATTAAAAAGTTTATGGGGGTTGGAAACAATTCTAGGAGACCTCAGAGTCACATAAACGTCTTTTCAGGGCAATTAGAGACTTTGGAGTGCTTTCGTGGCTTCGCAAATCAACTTGCTACAAATCCAATTTCATGGCCAAATTTGGAGAGGTTGGCAGATTCAAATTTCAAAATGATTTACTCCTCACTATTTATGAGAATTTGGCACATTGTGAGTAGGGTTGAGCGAAACGGATTGGACAAATTCAAAAATTGCCGACTTTCGGCAAAATCAGGTTTCCTGAAACCCAACCCGATTCTAGTGTGGGATCGGCCATGAGGTCGGCGATCTTTGTGCCAAAGTCGCCTTTCGTATGACACTTTCAGCGCCATTTCTCATCCAGTGAAGGAGGACGCAGAAAGTGAGCAGCGTGATGACATAGGTCTCGGTCCCCACCATCTTAGAGAAGGGCATTACAGTGATTGGCTTGCTTTCTGCGGCGTCACAGGGGCTATAAAGGGGCGTGCATGCCGACCGCCATCTTACTTCTGCCCATCTTAGCATAGAGAGAGGTTGCTGCAGCTTCATCAGAAGAAGGGATATAGTTAGGGAGGGAAGATTAACCCCGAAATTGCTTGTGCTGTAGCGATTTCCAATGTCCAACACCACCTTTTCTTTGCAGGGACAGTGGAGTTTTTTTTCTTGTGCATCAGCTCTGTAGCTTATTAGGCTGCCCTATAAGGCTCCCTGATAGCTGCATTGCTGTTTGTACACCGCTGTGCAAACCAACTGCTTTTTTAAAAGCAAAAATCCTGTTGCTCCTTTCTGCACAGTTCTCTTGTTTCTTTGACCACACTTTTGTGTGCAGCAGTCCTTTTTATTGCTGCCATACTTGTCCTGAGATCATTGTAGGGAGATTGAAATTGTACTACAGCCCTTGTATTTTTTTATATATCTTCCAGTCACGTTCTGCCACTTACATTGTGTAGTGTAATACACTGGGCCTGAGTTTTGTTGCAGTCTCCCCCCCAAAAAAAGGAGATTGAAATTGGCACTAAATGGATCTATGTCACCGTTCTGTTAGTTTGTCGTACATCTTCCAGCCACGTTCTGCCACTTACATTGTGTAGTGCAATACACTACGCCTGAGTTTTGTTGCAGTCTCCACCAAATAAAAGGGAGATTTAAATTGGCACTAAGTGGATCTACTTCACAGTTCTGTTAGTTTGTCATATATCTTCCAGCCACATTCTGACACTTACATTATATAGTGTAATACACTGGGCCTGAGTTTTGTTGCAGTCTCCACCAAATAAAAGGGAGATTTAAATTGGCACTAAGTGGATCTACTTCACAGTTCTGTTAGTTTGTCATATATCTTCCAGCCACATTCTGACACTTACATTATATAGTGTAATACACTGGGCCTGAGTTTTGTTGCAGTCTCCCCCCCAAAAAAAGGGAGATTTAAATTGGCACTAAGTGGATCTACGTCACAGTTCTGTTAGTTTGTCGTACATCTTCCAGCCACGTTCTGCCACTTACATTGTGTAGTGTAATACACTACGCCTGAGTTTTGTTGCAGTCTCCTGCCCCCCCAAAAAAAAGGGAGATTTAAATTCTCCACAAGTTTGTATACACCTTCTACCTTGTTTCATAGTACCATATAACGGTTGTTATTTTGGTTAGATTTTTCCAAAAATGAGGAAGTCTGGTGGAAGAGGCCGTGGGCGGGCGTTGCCAGCTGGTACTGATGGTGGTGGTGGTGGAGCATCTGGTGGTAGTGGGAAAAGCAAAATAGCACAAAAGGCTCGAGGTGTTGAGCCAGCGTCATCGTCTGGCTACACAAGGCCTCGGAGGCTCCCTTATCTGGGAGTAGGAAAACAGCTTTTAAAGCCGGAGCAGCAGGAAAAAGTTTTGGCTTTCCTTGCTGACTCAGCCTCTAGCTCTTTCGCCTCCTCTTCAGAAGGTTCGAAATCTAAAAGCAGCGAGTCGTCAGTGGATGCTCTCGGTCAGGAACAAGTCGCTTCTTTGTGTCCTTCACCCAAACCAAAAGTGAAGGATGCGGCAGGCGAAACTACAGTTTACTCCATGGAGCTCTTTACACATACTGTGCCTGGGTTAGAGAGGGAAATTGTTAAAAGCCCATTACAAGATGAATTGGACATGGAGTGCACAGATGCACAGCCACAGCTAGATTATTATGCTGTTCCATTGACTCAGATCACTACATTGCCCTCGCAGTGTACTGATCCACAATCTGACACTGATGAGACTATGGTGCCCCGTCACGAACGCTATAGCACCTTACACGGTGACACATAGGAAGGTGCACATGAAATTGAAGAGGAGGTGATAGATGACCCAGTTGTTGACCCAGAATGGCAGCCATTGGGGGAAAAGGGTGTCACTGCCAATAGCTCAGAAGCGGAGGAGGATGATCCGCAGCAGCCATCTACATCGCAACAGCTTTCATCTGGCAGGCCCGTATCTGGCCAAAAATGTTTGTCAAATCCAAGAACAGTTTTAGGACACCGTGGCTATCCGGTGAAAGTAGCACAGCGTGCAATGCCTGAAAAGGTAATCCATAGTAGGAAGAGTGCAGTGTGGGCATTTTTTAACCAAGATCCAAATGATCAGTGCAAAGTTATCTGTAAGAAGTGCTCAAAGACCTTTAGCAGAGGGAAGAATCTCCTAGATTTAAATACAACGTGCATGCGTAGACATTTAACCAGCATGCACTTGCAAGCCTGGACTAACTACCAAACATCCAGTACTGTTGGTGCACCTGCTCAGAATGAAGGTAGTCAGCAACGCTAAATTGCTTCCCTCACAGTAAGCCCACTGGTTAGGACACCACCAGCAGCAAATGTGGAGGTATCGTCGCAAGGCCAAAGCAAAGCAGTCAGGGAATCACAAGGTCTTGGTAGGAAACACTGTAGGTAGGCCAACATCAAGAATATCATCACCAACCCTCTCTCAATCTGCCATGTCCACCACAACCCCTGCTAGTTCCACCATATGCAGCTCTCCAGTCCAGCTCACCCTACAAGAGACTCTCATTAGGAAAAGAAAGTACTCATCCTCTCATCCGCGTACACAGGGTTTGAACGCCCACATTGCTAGACTAATCTCGTTAGAGATGATGCCCTAACGGTTGGTTGAAAGCAAAGCTTTCAAAGCCTTGATGGCCTACGCAGTACCACGCTATGACCTACCCAGTCGACACTTCTTTGCGAGAAAAGCCATCCCAGCCCTCCACCAGCATGTCAAAGACTGCATTGTCCATGCACTGAGGCAATCAGTCAGTAGAAAGGTGCACCTCACAACAGATGCATGGACCAGTAGGAATGGCCAGGGACGTTATGTGTCCATCACGGCGCACTGGGTTAATGTGGTGGATGCAGGGTCCACATGGGACAGCCATAGTGGAACAGTTCTGCCTAGCCCATGGTCTAGGAAACAGTTGGCTGTAGGCGTTCGCCACCCCTCCTCCTCCTCCAGAAGTGAAAGCTCGTCCACAGAGCGCAGTCGCACGACCACTCCATCCGCAGCTGCCAGTGTTGCACACGAGGTGTCCCATTATCGAACAGCTAGTGGTAAGCATCAGCAGGCTGTGCTACAAATGAAGCGTTTGGGCGACAACAGACACACCGCGGAAGTACTGGCCGAGTAATTGCAGCAAGAAACTCAGTCATGGCTGGACAGTGTACATCTTGAGGCAGGCAAGGTAGTCAGTGATAATGGAAGGAATTTTTATGGCTGCCATAGCCCTTTCAGAACTGAAACACATTCCTTGCCTGGCTCACACCTTGAACCTGGTGGTGCAGTGCTTCCTGAAAAATAATCCAGAGTTACCAGCCCTGCTCCTGAAGGTGCAAAGACTTTGCTCGCACATCCTCCGGTCGCCCGTACACTCCAGCCGTCTGCAGAACCATCAGCGAACACTGAATCTTCCCCAGCACCACCTAATAATCGACGTTGCAACAAGGTGGAACTCCACACTGCACATGCTTCAGAGGCTGTGCGAACAGAGGCGTGCTGTCATTTATTTGTGGGAGGATACACATACATGGGCAGGCAGTTGGATGGCAGACATGGAGTTGTCTGGTGTGCAGTGGTCGAAGCTACAAGACCTCTGTCAAGTCCTTCAGTGTTTTGAGGAATGCACACGGCTGGTAAGTGCAGACGACGCCATCATAAGCAAGAGCATCCCACTAGTGCGTCTGCTGATGCAAAGTTTGATGCACATCAAGGAGCAGGCGTCTGCAGCCGAGGAAGAGGGAAGCCTTGATGACAGTCAGACATTGTCTGGTCAGGGAACTCTTCTGGACGAGGTGGCGGACGAAGAGGAGGAGGATGATGGGGATGAATATTTATGGGAGCAGGATGCTTCTCAGGGGGCAATAGAAACTGGTGGCGTTGCAAGGTCAGGTGCAGGGTTTTTGCGGGCCACAAGTGATGTTGATTTGCAAGAAACTGCTCCTCAACCGCACAAGCAGTGAATTGACACCTGGAACATTGGCCCACATGGCAGCGTATGCCTTGCATACCCTAAAAAGGGACCCCCGCATTATCAAAATGATGACCGATGACGATTACTGGTTGGCCTGCCTCCTGGATCCATGATACAAAGGAAAATTACAAAATATCATGCCACATGAGAACCTGGAGCTAATATTGGCTAAATGGCTACCAAACAAGAAACTCTTGTAGACCGTTTGGTTCAGGCATTCCCAGCACACAGAGGCGGTGATGGTTCTCACACGAGCTGTAGGGTGCAACATGGCAGAGGTGTTAGAGGTGCACAAATCTGAAGTGGCGTTGGACAGAGGGGTTTTATGACCAGGTTGTGGAGTGATTTTGCAATGACCGCAGACACGACAGGTACTGCTGCATCAATTCAAAGTGACTGGAGACAGCATTTGTCCAGCATGGTTACCAACTATTTTTCCTCCCTTATTGATGTTCTCCCTCACAGGTCATTCCCCTTTGATTACTGGGTATCTAAAATAGACACCTGGCCTGAATTGGCAGAATATGCCTTACAGGAGCTCGCTTGCCCAGCTGCTAGTGTGCTATCAGAAAGAGTCTTCAGTGCTGCTGGTTCAATACTGACCGAAAAAAGGAGACGTCTGGCTACCCGAAATGTTGATGATCTAACCTTCATTAAAATGAACCTTCCCCTGCTGAATGTAGCTTGCTTGAAAAATGTCTTGCTTTTGGCCTCCTCTTACTGACTGCTCCAATTCCTCCATTTGCAGCTGCTGAATGTCCATCATAGGCCATTTTTATACCTCCCTAAATGGGCTGACTCCCCCCACAGGGCCGTGGTCACCACCTGGCGCAAGCACCCGTGCGAATGCCGTTTGCCTGGACAGGTGGGTGTGCCCACTCTTGGGCAACGGCACTGGCAGAGGGTCCCTCATAGTACAATGAAATGTCTCTGATGGTGGTGGTGCACAACCAACATCAGACACACCGCGTAATATGAAGGGCCCTGTGCCAGTACCGCAGCCCACGAGAGAGTGCTCCCCCCAGCTCGAACAGTGCTCTACCACTAGCAAAACTTACCTATTCCTGCTCCACCACTATGTAGTCTGTACTGTTAAATCCTTCAATGGCACTGCCAATACAAATTTGTTGAAATGATAGATAATAGTAAACATATACAGGTGCCTGGCCTCCATTTAGACCAGTTAATACTTTGTGCCAACTTCCACTGTCTACTACTCAGCAGAGGAGCCCACCCCTGTACCTAGCTATGCCACCAGTTTATTTATGAACATTTTTTTGGCTGACATTTAGCCCACTTTATTATTTTGGCCTACTATCTGTGTCAGCCACTTATTACAGTTGTCCTCCACTGAACAAAGCAATGCCACTCCTCTTACATATTTTGAACTGCATTTAGCCTACTTTTTTATTTTAGGCCTACTAAGTCTGTCTGAGCCACTTATTACAGTTGTCCTCCACTGTCAAAGCAATGCCGCCTGTGTACTCCTCTTACCAATTTTGAACTGCATTTAGCCTACTTACTTACTTGGGCCTAGTAACTGTGTGAGCCTCTCATTACAGTTGTCCTCCTCCGCTGAACAAAGCTATGCTGCATGTGTACTCCTCTTACCAATTTTGAACTGCATTTATCCTACTTTATTATTTGGGCATATATCTGTGTTTCCTCCTCATCCTGCCCACTGCCCAGCCACTGCTAGATGAGTCTGCTGGTACATTGACCCAGACCACTACATTCCCCTTGCACTCTATACAGTCAGAATCTGACCCTGCTGAAAGTCAGGTTCCCCTTCCCGCATACTATACCACCTTACACAGGGACAAAGAGAAAGGTGCAGATGAAAGTGTAGGTTCCTTCATTAGGTGGGGGGGCATACTCGTTGGCACTGGCACAGGGACCCTCATAGTAAGCAAAAGTGTCTCTGGCAGTGGGAGGCCCCGCCCGCTATCAAACACACCGCCGTACTATGAGGGGCCCTGTGCCAGTGCCAACTAGTGGGCCCCCCACTGCTTGCTCGGGAAAACAGCACTTGCAAAGTTTCAATACTTACCTCTCCCTGCTCCACCGACGTGACTTATTCCGAGATTCCTGGGCCCACAAAAATCTTGAGCCAACCATACCCCCCCACAACTTTAGCCAAATGACCCCCAGTTTTCAATGCCTAACTATTATTATAAAGTAAATTAAGATTGATAAGCTTAAGTAATAAGAATTGATGTTTTTGGCATTAAAATGGGCACTGTAGGTGTTTTCCTGTCCTCCACTCACTGCCGACTTTGATTCCCCATTGACTTGCATTGGGTTTCGTGTTTCAGTCGGCCCCCGACTTTTCGCAATAATCAGCCGATTTCACCCGACCTGACTTTTGACAAAGTCGGGTTTCACGAAACCCGATTCGATCCTAAAAAAGTAAAAGTCGCTCAACTCTAATTGTGAGCCTTCTTGCAAATTGCGCTGAGGTGATATTTCATGCCAGTGTCAGAACAAAGTACCAAAATGTCTCACATATCTTCAGACCTTTACTAGAGAGGATGTGGATACTGTGGCAGTTACATTCATAAATGATTTGAATATTAAGTTTTAAGTTTCTTGTTATATTCTCAGGTTGTGGGATTTCATATGACTCTAAAACTGGGTCTAGCCTTATTCTTTCAAAGAATTTCAAATCCTTCATCAGAGTCAAACATTTTTTCTGATATTCTTCTTGTTGCCTAAAACATGAGAACTCGTAATTGGAATCAGAACTCCACCAATCTAAAAATCAGTACCTTCTCAGTGGATATACAATATAATATAATCAAAATACCCCATCAATCAACTAATTACATTGTTGAGCAATAGGGGAACAATGGTTTCAACTTTTGACTTTCAGGCTCCATATCTCACCATTCACTACTGCTTCGACATTGAGACAAATCATTTTTTATACAATCATCTTGGCTAACTCATACATAAATTTGACTTACAATTAGTGATGAGCAAGTGTGCGCGTTACCCGAGTTTTCCGAGCATGCTCGAGTCTCAAACGAGCATTGCTGGTGCTCGGATGCGACGCTCAAATCCCTGCCCCGCATGTTGAGTGGCTGTAATACAGCCAATAAACGTGGCTACAGCTTAACCGTGTATGGCTGGTATTCCTTGCATCTTTCTTTAACCCCTTAGCGACCGCCGATACGCCTTTTAACGGCGGCCGCTAAGGGTACTTAAACCACAGCGCCGTTAATTAACGGCGCTGTGGAAAAAGTCCATAGCGCCCCCCAGAGGCCGATTTTCTCCGGGGTCTCGGCTGCCGAGGGTAGCCGAGACCCCAGAGAACATGATTCGGGGGGTTTTTAACCCACCCCGCATTTGCGATCGCCGGTAATTAACCGTTTACCGGCGATCGCAAAAAAAAAAAAAAAAAAAAAAAAAAAGCGATCTCTTTTTAATTTCTCTGTCCTCCGATGTGATCGCACATCGGAGGACAGAGAAAAGGGGTCCCAGGTGGCCCCCCAATACTCACCTAGCTCCCCCGATGCTCCTCGTGTCTCCCGGTGGGCGCCGCCATCTTCAAAATGGCGGGCGCATGCGCAGTGCGCCCGCCGGCCGGCACCGGGAGAATCTTTGGGGTCTCGGCTGTAGCCAAGGTAGCCGAGACCCCAAAGAGCACGATCGGGGTCGGTATTACCGACCCCTGTTTTGCGATCGCCGGTAATTAACTGTTTACCGGCGACTGCAAAAAAAAAAAAAAAAAAAGTAAAGTGTAATTCTCTGTCCTCTGATGTGATCGCACATCAGAGGACAGAGAAATAGGGGGATTCGGGGACCCTAGCATACTCACCTAGGTCCCTGGATCTTCTTGCTGCTCCTCCTGGCCGCCGGCAGCAGAACATGGCGGACGCATGCCCAGTGCGCCCGCCATCTGTCTCCATCTGCCGGCCGGCAGGAGAACAGCAGTTGGGGCTAAAATTAGGGGTAGGGTTAGGGTTAGGTTAGGGTTAGGTTAGGGGTAGGGTTAGGGGTAGGGTTAGGTTAGGGTTAGGGTAGGGTTAGGTTAGGGGTAGGGTTAGGGGTAGGGTTAGGTTAGGGGTAGGGTTAGGGGTAGGGTTAGGTTAGGGTTAGTGGTAGGGTTAGGGGTAGGGTTAGGTTAGGGTTAGGTTAGGGGTAGGGTTAGGTTAGGGGTAGGGGTAGGGTTAGGTTAGGGGTAGGGCTAGGGTTGGGGCTAAATTTAGGGTTAGGGTTGGGGCTAAATTTAGGGTTAGGGTTGGGGCTAAACTTAGGGTTAGGCTTCTTTCACACTTACGTCGGTACGGGGCCGTCGCAATGCATCGGCCCGACATACCGACGCACGTTGTGAAAATTGTGCACAACGTGGGCAGCAGCTGTAGTTTTTCAACACATCCGCTGCCCAATCTATGTCCTGGGGAGGAGGGGGCGGAGTTACGGCCACGCATGCGCAGTCAGAAATGGCGGATGCGACGTACAAAAAAACGTTTTTTTGCGCCGACGCTCCGCCAAAACACAACTGATCCAGTGCACGATGGACGCGACGTGTGGCCATCCGTCACGATCCGTCGGCAATACAAGTCTATGGGCAAAAGACGCATCCTGCGGGCACATTTGCAGGATCCGTTTCTTGTCCAAAACGACGGATTGCGACGGAATACCAAACGACGCAAGTGTGAAATTAGCCCTAGGGCTAGGGTTAGGGTTGGGGCTAAAGTTAGGGCTAGGGTTGGGGCTAAAGTTAGGGTTAGAGCTGGGATTAGGGTTAGGGTTTGGATTAGGGTTCGTATTAGGGTTAGGGTTGGCATTAGGGTTACGCTTGGGATTAGGGTTAGGTTTGGGATTAGGGTTAAGGTTAGGGTTGTGATTAGGGGTGTATTGGGATTAGGGTTAGGTTTGAGGTTAGGGTTGAGATTAGGATTAGGGGTGTGTTGGATTTAGGGTTTTGATTAGGGTTATGGTTAGGGTTGACATTAGGGTTGTTTTGGGGTAAGGGTTGTGATTATGGTTAGGGTTAGTGATTAGGATTATGGATGAGGTGGGGATTAGGGTTAGGGGTGTGTTGGGGTTAGGGTTGGAGCTAGAATTGGGGGGTTTCCACTGTTTAGGTACATCAGGGGGTCTCCAAACACGACAGCCAATTTTGCGCTCAAAAAGTCAAATGGTGCTCCCTCCCTTCTGAGCTCTGCCGTGCGCCCAAACAGTGGGTTACCCCCACATATGGGGCATCAGCGTACTCGGGATAAATTGGACAACAACTTCTGGGGTCCAATTTCTCTTGTTACCCTTGTGAAAATAAAAACTTGGGGGCTACAAAATCTTTTTTGTGAAAAAAAAAATATTTTTTATTTTCACGACTCTGCATTCTAAACATCTGTGAAGCACTTGGGCATTCAAAGTTCTCACCACACATCTAGATAAGTTCCTTGGGGGGTCTAGTTTCCAAAATTGGGTCACTTGTGGGGGGTTACTACAGTTTAGGTACATCAGGGGCTCTGCAATCGCAACATAATGCCCACAGACCATTCTATCAAAGTCTGCATTCCAAAAAGGCGCTCCTTCCCTTCCGAGCTCTGCCGTGCGCCCAAACAGTGGTTTACCGCCACATATGGCGCATCAGCGTACTCGGGATAAATTGGACAACAACTATTGCAGTCCAATTTCTCCTGTTACCCTTGTGAAAATAAAAACTTGGGGGCTACAATATCTTTTTTGTGGAAAAAAAAATATTTTTTATTTTGACGACTCTGCATTCTAAACTTCTGTGAAGCACTTGGGCATTCAAAGTTCTCACCACACATCTAGATAAGTTCCTTGGGGGGTCTAGTTTCCAAAATGGGGTCACTTGTGGAGGGTTTCTACTGGTTAGGTACATCAGGGGCTCTGCAAACGCAACATAATACCCGCAGACCATTCTATCAAAGTCTGCATTCCAAAACGGCGCTCCTTCCTTCCGAGCTCTGCCGTGCGCCCAAACAGTGGTTTACCCCCACATATGGGGTACCAGCATACTCAGGACAAATTGAAAAACAACTTTTGGGGTCCAGTTTCTCTTGTTACCCTTGTGAAAATAAAAATTTGGTGGCTAAAAAATCTTTTTTGTGGAAAAAAAAAATATTTTTTATTTTCACGGCTCTGCATTATAAACTTCTGTGAAGCACTTAGGCATTCAAGGTTCTCACCACACATCTAGATAAGTTCCATGGGGGGTCTAGTTTCCAAAATGGGGTCACTTGTGGGGGATTTCTACTGTTTAGGCACATCAGGGGCTCTCCAAACGCGACATGGCATCCGATCTCAATTCCAGCCAATTCTACATTGAAAAAGTAAAACGGCACTCTTTCTCTTCCAAGCTCTGCGGTGCGCCCAAACAGTGGTTTACCCCCACATATTGGGTATCGACGTACTCAGGAGAAATTGCACAACAACTTTTGTGGTCTAATTTCTCCTGTTACCCTTGTGAAAATAAAAATTTGTGGGCAAAAAGATAATTTTTGTAGAAAAAATGCAATTTTTTTTTTCACGGCTCTACGTTATAAACTTCTGTGAAGCACATGGGGGTTCAAAGTGCTCACCACACATCCAGATAAGTTCCTTAAGGGGTCTAGTTTCCAAAATGGTGTCACTTGTGGGGGGTTTCCACTGTTTAGGCACATCAGGGGCTCTCCAAACGCGACATGGCGTCCAATCTCAATTCCAGCCAATTCTACATTGAAAAAGTAAAACGGCACTCCTTCTCTTCCAAGCTCTGCGGTGCGCCCTAACAGTTGTTTACCCCCACATATTGGGTATCAGCGTACTCAGGAGAAATTGCACAACAACTTTTGTGGTCTAATTTCTCCTGTTACCCTTGTGAAAATAAGAATTTGTGGGCAAAAAGATCATTTTTGTGTAAACAAAAGCGATTTTTTATTTTCACGGCTCTACGTTCTAAACTTCTGTGAAGCACTTGGGGGTTCAAAGTGCTCACCACACATCTAGATAAGTTCCTTAAGGGGTCTAGTTTCCAAAATGGTGTCACTTGTGGGGAGTTTCCACTGTTTAGGTACATCAGGGGCTCTCTAAATGTGACATGGTGTCCGATCTCAATTCCAGCCAATTCTGCATTGAAAAAGTCAAACGGCGCTCCTTTACTTCTAAGTTCTGCGGTGCGCCCTAACAGTGGTTTACCCCCACATATGGGGTATTGGCGTATTCAGGAGAAATTGCATAACAAAATTTATGGTTACATTTCTGTTTTTACACTTGTGAAAATAAAAAAAATGGTTCTGAATTAAGATGTTTGCAAAAAAAAGTTAAATGTTCATTTTTTCCTTCCACATTGTTTCAGTTCCTGTGAAGCACGTAAAGGGTTAATAAACTTCTTGAATGTGGTTTTGAGAACCTTGAGGGGTGTAGTTTTTAGAATGGTGTCACACTTCATTATTTTCTATCATATAGACCCCTCAAAATGACTTCAAATGTGATGTGGTCCCTAAAAAAAAATGGTGTTGTAAAAATGAGAAATTGCTGGTCAACTTTTAACCCTTATAACTCCCTAACAAAAAAAAATTTTGTTTCCAAAATTGTGCTGATGTAAAGTAGACATGTGGGAAATGTTATTTATTAACTATTTTTTATGACATATCTCTCTGATTTAAGGGCATAAAAATACAAAGTTTGAAAATTGCAAAATTTTAAAAATTTTCGCCATATTTCCGTTTTTTTCATAAATAATCGCAAGTAATATCGAAGAAATGTTACCACTAACATGAAGTACAATATGTCACGAAAAAACAATCTCAGAATCAGCGGGATCCGTTGAAGCGTTCCAGAGTTATAACCTCATAAAATGACAGTGGTCAGAATTGCAAAAATTGGCCTGGTCATTAAGTACCAAATTGGCTCTGTCACTAAGGGGTTAAACCACTCAACATGAAGGAAGGGATCTGAGCATCGCATCAGAGCGCTGGCAACACTTGGTTGAGACTCGAGCATGCTCGGAAAACTCGAGAAAAGAGCACACTCGTTCATCACTACTTAGAACTATTTAGTTATGTTTTGTTCACAGTGGTATAAAAATCTTTATCTTCCTATATACCCCAAATACAACCTGTTCTCATATTCCCTAATAGCTCAGTGTGTCATTAGGTTGATTCCAAAGCCAAAGGTCACTGGTTCGAATTGAGGAGCAGCCATGAAGATTTCCCAAGAAGAGAGAAACAACATCATCCAGATCATAGATAGTAGTCTCTCGACCAAGAAAATTGTTCAAACTCCATCATGTCAGTGCCAGGACAGTTGGAAGAATGCAAAATTAAGTCCATCCAACCATTTAAAAGCCAAAAAGTGGTTGTTCAGGAAAAATATCAAAGCCAACAAGTGGGTTCATCACAAGGTCTGTCAGTTCTGGGGCGACAAACATAGCAGTGGAGGTGACCCATATGCTTCATAATAGTGAGATCACAGGCATCCATGCAAGTCTAGAATGGTGGTCTGATAAAAGGTGAAGAAGCCTGAAGTTCAATATCGTCATAAGAAGAGTCGACTCAAGTTTGCAAAAAGTGAACAGAAGTAGATTTGAAATGGTTTAAAGTGATTTGAAGCAATGTCATTAAAGTAAATAGACAAGGCTCTGATGGGTGCAAGTAGTTCTGGAAGAAACAAGGGAGAAGGGGGATAATGAATCAAGAAATTGAAGGAACTGTCAAGTTCGGTGGAGGAAGCCTGATGATATGGTGCTGTTTCACAGCCAAATGCATTGAATATTTGATCAGGGTTGATGGTGGCTTCAGTGCTGAGCTATATATGAGTATCCTACAAGATGAGTTACTCTTTTGCACATCAATGATATATAATGATATGTAACACAAACAACTTTTCCTGAAAACAAACCTCCATTAGCTTTAAAGGTATTGAAGAGAATAGATAATATGACAGGCTAGTGTTACCCAGTCTGACTTCTGGCTCATTCCTCAGCTACAGTTAGACATCACTTTTGTGGCAAGCATCCTGGGCCTTCATCTAATGGGTGCCTCAGGGCCTGACAGAACATAATGAGCTTTCAATTACAGTAATTTGACATCTGCGTAGCAGGTTTTGCTTGCTCCTTTTTGAGAAGTAATAATTGTGCTAAAAAAGTAGCATTAAAAGAAGAGATGTTAAAAAGCATGAAAAGTCTGACACTGCAGTCTGTTATTAAATAGGCTGTTTGTTGCCACCGCTTACTATCCATTTACACAAAACCATATATTCATATATATTAACCCCTTAATGACCAGAGGTATTTTTAGTTTTGCATTTTCATTTTTTGCTCTGCTTCTTCCCATTCTTCCCAGAAGCCATAACGTTTGTATTTTTTCCTCAAAGTGGCCATGTGAGGGCTTGTTTTCTTGTGTGATGAGATGTACTTTTGAATGACACTATTGGTTTTAACATATCATGTACTGGAAAATGGGAGAAAAATTTCAAGTGTGGTGAAACTGACCTGCCATTATGATTTTCCAGGTTATTACGAGTTCATATACACCAAACATGTCTTTTATTTAAGGGATGAAAAAAATTCCAAAATTTGTTAAAAAAGAAAAATATTGCACCATTTTCCGTTACCCGTAGCGTCTCCATTTATAGTGAGCTGGGGTTGGGTTAGGGCTTATTTTTTTGTATGCCGAGCTGACGTGTTTAGTGATACCTTTTTGGTGCAAATATGATCTTTTGATAGCCCGTTATTGCATTTTAATGCAATGTTGTGGTGACGAAAAAAGTTATTCTGGCATATTTTTTTTCTCGTTACGCCGTTTAGCAATCGGGTTAATTCTATTTTTTATATTGATGGATCAGGTGATTCTGAACACGGTAATACCAAATATGTGTATGTTTGATTTTTTTATTATTGATTTATTTTAAATGGGGCGAAAGGGGGGTGATTTGATCGAACTTTTATCTTTTTTATTTTTTTATATTTTAAAACCTTTTTTTTTTACTTTTGGCATGCTTCAATAGTCTCCATGGGAGACTAAAAGCTGCCATAATCCAATTGGCTCTGCTACATAAAGGCGATGATCAGATCACCTGTATGTAGCAGAATTGCTCACTTGCTATGAGCGCCACCAGGTAGTCAGCGCTCATAGCAATCCGGCAGTGACAACCATAGAGGTCTGCTGGAGACATCTGGTTGTCATGCTGGCTCATCGGTGACCCGCGATGATGTGATGGGGTCACCGGTGGGCGGAATTTCCAGAGTGCTTGCTGGAAGCACATGTTAAATGTCGCTGTCAGAGATTGACAGTGGCTTTCGACTAGTTAACAGCTGCGGTTGGATAGCGATTCCACCCGTGGCTGTTAGAGGCAACTGTCAGCTGTTCAGAACAGCGCTGAGCCCACATCGAAGGAAGGGAGTCTGACATCGGCGTACTCTTACGCCCAATGTCAGAAGGTCCCTTTGACATGACTAAGGTTGTGTTTGCGTTACAGAGCTTGAAAGGGTTTGGATACTGTTTTAGGACACAGCCGAGTTGTATACACATCTTTTCAAGGCAATAGAACAGGTTTTTTTATTCTCTGCAAATTGACTACCTGTCAATAGATTTTTTTGTCCAAATTAGGTGAACCTAACACATTTGAGTTTCAAAATGTTAGCTCTTCACTAGTAACAAGTGACCAAAGCAAACAGTGATATGCTGTTTAAGGCTAAAGTCACACTAGACGTATGAAAAATCAGTCTGAGTCTCCATGCTGAGAGTCGCACGAGTGTATTGCAAGTGTCATGCGTGTACAATCTTATTTTCACACCTAGCATTCGATTTAGGGCTCATTCCCACTTGCGAAGAAATCGGACAAATGCAATCCGATAAAAAATCAGATTGAATTTGAACCAATGTTATTCTATCATTATGTGTTCATCTGCATTTTTCTTTTCAGCTCAAATCGGAGCTGGAATAAAGTCGCAGCATGTTGCAATTGTAGTTGGAAATGAGATTGCATCTCATAATAGAAGTCAATGGGTGTGAGAAAAAATCACACAGCACTGGGACCATGCGAGTGCGGTCGGATTTTTATACACCGATCGCATTTGAAAAGCCGACAATTCATGTGCCGCATACAGTAAAATCACACTGACAGGTTAGAATAGGATAGATAGAATAGATATATACATATAGAATACATAAATATATAGATTCAGTGACAGAAACATACTGTATATATATTACATAGATAGAGCAATAGAAGAAAAGCCGGCAATTCATGTGCCGTGTACAGTAAAATCACAATGTGACAGGTTAGAATACAATAGATAGAGTAGATATATACACTGTGACAGAGTCACTGGTAATGTAATAGAGGGGAGATATGTTTCACTATGCTTAATGGTGGTTATTTCCTCCAGCACAGTAAGTGCTGCGAGGGTTAAGTTAACATATGTTATGGGCTAGTTTTTAGGTGGACATTCATAGAGCGGGTTGGAGAGTGTCCCCCCCATATCTCCACCTACAGAGCTAGCACCACTGTGTGCTGACAGGACTTTTGTGAGGTCGCAGTCATGCGATCAGTCACATGCAGAGTTGAGAGTTACTTTTTTCGGAACGAGTTGGGTTTCGCGAAACCCGACATTGTCAAAAGTCGGGTCGGGTGAAATCGGCCGATTATTACGAAAAGTCGGGGGCCGACTGAAACACGAAACCCAATGCAAGTCAATCGGGAATCAAAGTCGGCAGTGAGTGGAGGACAGGAAAACACCTACAGTGCCCATTTTAATGCCAAAAACATCAATTCTTATTACTTAAGCTTGTCAATCTTAATTTACTTTATAATAATAGTTAGGCATTGAAAACTGGGGGTCATTTGGCTAAAGTTGTGGGGGGGTAGGGCTTGCTCAAGATTTTCGTGGGCCCAGGAAACGCGGAATACATCACGGCGGTGGAGCAGGGAGAGGCAAGTATTTCAACTTTGCAAGTGCTGTGATCCAGAGCAAGCAGGGGGGCCCACTAGTTGGCACTGGCACAGGGCCCCTTATAGTATGTCGTGTTTGACGGCGGGTGGCGCCTCCCACTGGCAGAGACACTTTTGCATACTATGAGGAGCCCTGTGCCAGTGATGTCGTCAACGAGGATGCCCCCCCCCACCTGATGAAGGAACATGCACTTTCATCTGCACCTTCCTCTTTGCCCCCGTGTAAGGAGGTATAGTATGTGGGAAGGGGAACCTGACTTTCAGCAGGGTCAGATTCTGGCTGTGTAGAGTGCAATGTACCAGCAGACTCATCTAGCAGTGGCTGGGCAATGGGCAGGATGAGGAGGAAACACAGATATAGGCCCAAATAATAAAGTAGGCTAAATGCAGTTCAAAATTGGTAACAGGACTAAACAGGCGGCATTGCCTTGTTCAGTGGAGGACAACTGTAATGAGTGGCAGACACAGTTAGTAGGCCCAAATAATAAAGTAGGCTAAATGCAGTTTAAAATTGGTAACAGGACTAAACAGGCGGCATTGCTTTGTTCAGTGGAGAACAACTGTAATGAGTGGCAGACACAGTTAGTAGGCCCATATAATAAAGTAGGCTAAATGCAGTTCAAAATTGTTAAGAGGACTAAACGGGCGGCATTGCTTTGTTCAGTGGAGGACAACTGTAATGAGTGGCAGACACAGTAAGTAGGCCCAAATAATAAAGTAGGCTAAATGCAGTTCAAAATTGGTAACAGGACTAAACGGGCGGCATTGCTTTGTTCAGTGGAGGACAACTGTAATGAGTGGCAGACACAGTTAGAAGGCCCAAATAATAAAGTAGGCTAAATGCAGTTCAAAGTTGGTAACAGGACTAAACAGGTGGCATAGCTAGGTACAGGGGTGGGCTCCTCTGCTGAGTAGCAGACAGTGGTAGTAGGCGCAAAGTATTAACTGGTCTAAATGGAGGCCAGGGCCCTTAGCCCGGTTCACTATGTAATTTCGCCGGAATTTTCTGGAGAGTTTCAAATATGTACATTTTTGGAAAGGCTATGGTATAAGCAATAAGAAAAACAATGTTTCCATTTGCCCCGAGTCCTAAGTGGCCGCCATCTTGGATTTTACAAAATGGCTGATTTACATCGATTTTTGTTAATATCTCAGCTTGTAAGTAACGTAAAACTTAAATTTTGACAGCTAAACATACATTTTGAGTACTAAGAAATGCAGTGGTATCCAAATAAATACTCTATATACGACTACAAATTGTATCGGTTTATATTTGAACAAATTTTCGAACTCGAAAAGCAGAGAGTTAATGTTTTTAACTTTTGAACAACCAGAGTGTCTTTACATATCGCCACCATCACTGTCATCATCAGTTTCATATTTGGTCTGAGTGTCCTCGTCATTCATACACTCGCTGTCACACTGACAAAGATCGGTACAGGATAAGTTATTTTTTCGGCACGAACACCTTGAAGAAGAACAGTCATGTTTGCATTGACAACTAATCATCTCGATTATTGCTTTTGGAGCTGGAAGAACATCTGTCATGGTTGGTTTCAACTGTCCATCCAACCCTTTGTGATAGCCATTCTTCTCGGGATCCAGCTGAGAATCCTGCAAAGCAATGTTAGCTTGTCCCCACACTCTGGCTTGGATATGGACTCTGAGGACATGTTGTTTTAGAGCTCCGAGTGTAGGAGGTAACCTGTCACTTTCTGCCATATGCTTGCAAAATAGATGCCATCGCAGTTCGGGAATATTCTTAATAAAAATGCCTTTTGGAGAGTAAGCAAAACATACGAAGGTAGCAAGAGTTGACAACATAGTTTTGCTCACTTCTTTTTCAGTCGAAAGCATCTGCAGAGAACTGATTACATCTGGTGTTGCGTTCATGTAAGCTTGCAGCTAGATTGCTTTGCCAATTCGAGAGAACCTTCCAGTTGTGTCAGCACCAGTGAATGCATGGAAGGCTGTCAAAGCCTTTGCTCTGTCTGCTCCTATGACTCTCCTTATTGGCTCTATCTCGATCATCCCAGAGACCATTGAAATCGATGTATTCTTCAGCATGAGGTCATAGTTAGCTATGACCAACACCAGTACATCGGTATCAGGGGAGAAGAAAACCATCCTTGCATCCGGTGGGTTTCGTTGTGTTGCCAAGACAGCTTGGTAGATTAACAGTGTGTCTGCTTCTTCGTGATTGTTGTCGTCGAAAACTAAGTTTTTGTTGCTCCTGGTACACCCTGAAGAACAAGTGATGACCAGTTTTTGTGATGAACTGTTGAACTCTAGAGTCTTTGCAGCAAGATAGTTGGTCAGGTCAGCCTTTGTCTTGTCATGTGAAAGGAACCTGTTCATTGGAATATGATTAATGTTTGTTTCATCTCTGACCTGGTACTGAATTGGTGCCTTTCCTTTTCTTCTTTTATCCCTGGTAGCATCCTTGAGAGAATTTTCCCTATACGTATCAAACACAAGGATTATTTCATCGTAATTTTCTGTGAGAGACATAAGCCTGTCATTGAAGCAGTAACTGAGATCTTTGACTGTCACTAGTGTTGCCGGTTTCTTGGCCATCTTTTGCAGAAGAACCATTCCATCTACCAGGGCTATCTTGCGACTTGGATCATCTGATCTTGTGTCCATCCTATCTTCTGGCTGCAGATCTTTCTGTGGAGTTTCTACTATAACCAACTTGTTAAGGAGACTGATCAGTTTCGATTTGTCATGGCATGGTAACATTGTACCATCTGGAGCAAAAAAGGCTCTTGGGGTCAGAGTGAATTCGTAGTTCCCAATGGCCACTTTCTGGTTTATGTCTCTGTTGGACCTTGCCAAAACCATCATTCTTCCATACAAGTCCTTGGTCTCCTTAAGATCAACAGTCTTGTCTCGGAGTTTTACTGTGGTTTTCTTGTTTGCCGACATGAACATCCTGTTGTTCTCCTTCTTTACTGGTGCCCATAGGCTAACATCCCCATTGATTCGCGCCAACACATAGTCTTCATACAGCTTTTGACCTGTCTCATCTGCATTCAGGATAATTTTTACATACTCATCAGGGATGTAGGCATGGGTGATTACATTGTGCAACTTGTCACCTACAACAGCAAATGGGTTGCCATGTTTCAAAATTGCTTCCTTAATCTTGTCAATAACATGATGACACTTCTTGACTGCACTTGGCCCAAGATCGTGATGCTCTCTGGTTTTGTCACGTTCTAAATCAAACTGTCTGGTATATTCTTTGACAACTCGGGAGAGTTCAGGTGTGGCCATGAAGAATCTCTGACGAGCATTGGCATTGTTCGAGATGCCGACTATGCCAGCATGGATTTTCATCAGCTTGTTCAGATGCTCGCATGCATGGTCCGCCCCAATGGATACAAATGGGATAGCACTTTTCGTGACTGAAATGTTACCCGCTTTCATTTCTTCCCATGTTTGAGGGTGATTTATTTTAAGGTCATGCATGTCCGTGATATACCTTGGCCACAATCGCTTGTATTTCATCCGGTCAAATGCAAAGAAGAGCTTGCTGAGCTGCTCTCCGGCTTGAAGATGAAGCTCAAGGTCTGCATTCCTGGTTGCAGCAACAAATAAAAGGATTGTTTCCACTCGCTGTAGGTAGTTCATCATTGACTTGAACATTGCATTTTTGGATCTCTGTTTCACCCATGTTTGAAAGACTGTGATTATGTCAGCAGTGGTCAAGGCCTCTAGTAGGGTAGTGCTTGCTTGTTTCACTGACTTACTTTTTGTGTTCTTGTTTTCCTCAGAACAGGCAGCTTCAATTCCCTCTGTTGCCATCAAACACACCTGTTTTAGTTCTGGATTATCAATGAAGAACTCGTCCAGCAACAGTTCATACAGAGCAACATATGTATATGTGTGAGCACGAAGAGCACGCTTGTAATGGGTACATTTCAGTATTTGCCTTGTTGTTGCAGACCCATACACATCACCTTCTATCCATGCATCATCAATACCCGAGTTCTCCGTAGAGGTACCCAGAGCGCGCAGGGCAGCCATTACAACATGTAGCTCTCCCAGTCGTGGAACAACGGTGCGTTTCAGATCAGGTCTTGCATCTAGAAGTTGGACAACCTTCTCATACAGAGCCATATCAAATGAAATAACAGTGGGATGATCTTCACCAACAGTCAACTTCCTCAGTTCACTTGCTTGCATGATCACAGTCAGCAAGGTTGACCACTCGTGTGCTAGCTCTGGTAGCAGTGGTAAGGCTCCAACGTTGGTAAATCGCTTGCTTTCGGACAACAGTGAGTTGTATCCTGACCATCCAGGAATTTTGCTCGATGCTTTCTCTAGTTGCTGCATTCTGGATACAGCAGTAGCAACAATCCATCCAAATTGTGAAAGTTGGGAAGAACCTGATATTTCCTTGTTTGTGACAAAGTGTTCTGATCTTTGGGTATGTTGTACTTTTGGCTTGTCACAGTGCAACATATGTACATGGTATGGAGTGACAGATAAAGTGTGGGCATCTGTTATCTTCAAGGGTGGTGCAACTGGTTCTCCAACAGCATCTACTTGCTGATATACAGCAGTAATAGTTCCATGTGTGGTTCCTTTCCCATCAGGGGTATCCTCTGCAAAGTCTGTGTTATCAACTGCAAAGAACACAAAGGTACCCTTCTTCAAGAATGGTGGCACGTAAAGACCTTTTAACTCTCGGGTGTTTTCTACAACAGCATTAGCCAAAGCAGTTTCCATTCGTAGGGTACGGCCATAGGGAACACAAAACCCATGTGAACTAAGAAGATTCATTAATTTCTTATCGCGAGTTGTGTGATGAACAGTCAGAGCTAGCCCCAGGACCTGTGGGTTTTCTCGTGCGTTGGGTTGTCTGAATACTGATGATTCGGTTTTTGGCTTGTAGTTGACCTGGCATTTTGATTTGAATTCATACATGATGTTCTGACTCATAGTGAGTGCTGCTCGGTCAACAATTTTGGTCCTTCTTTGAGTTTCAAGGCTGTCAATCGGCCCTGTTATGATCCAACGGATAGCGGAATATAATTCTGCTGGAACATCGTTTATGTCACTAGTGACCATTATGGTGTTTTTATCATTGACTTCCGTTGTAAAATTAGCAATGCTTTTCCTAATTAACTGTGCTGCTTTGTAGATTGTCTGCATGTTGTCTGCATCATCACTACGACATTCCATTGCAGAATTAACCATGATTTCCTCACAGGCTTCTGGTGAATAAAGAACTGCTGATTCCCTTCTGTTTTTTGAAAGACAGGATTTCAGATGTGGCAAGGCATTCATTATAATTTCTTTGAGCCACTTTCTAGTGAATGTAGGTTTGTGATTTTCCACGCCTTCTATACCAAGCATATTCAAATAAGTGGTTTCGATATCTTGTATAGATAGATATGATTGGTTCTGTGTTTGAATATCCACTAGGTTTATCAACTCTAGCAGACTTGCACTTTGTAATAAGGGTTCTTTGTGGTCTGTTCTGTTGGTACTACGTTCTCGTTGTCCATGAAAAACATGCTTTGTCCAACAGCTTTTGTGGTACCGGACGTCAATAGAATGTGCATCCCCTGGTGCAATGCATGTGTTCAGTCTTGTTTTCAGTGTTAAATTATCTGATGTTTCAATAGCTTGTTTCAACGATTTCCCTGCGTTGACTGTCCTCACATTATAAAGCTTCTCATTCTCATCGTTCTGACAAAAGAAACATTTTTCCTTATCCAGTGGCCATGTATGTGACCTCGTGAATGGTGATGAAGAGTCAGATGTTAATGAACCTGATTCGTCCATTTCAGCACGTCCTCTTTTTAATCCTCGTTTCTTGGTAATGTGGCTACCAGTAGCTAATGCATGTGCATAACGGTCCCGGGCTCGTTGTATTTGGTCGTTGTTAATTGCATTTGTGTAACAACTTCGATGGTAGACTGCCTGATGTGTAGCGATTGTGTCTTTCCTGTTGCTAATCCGTCGATGGATATCAACATAGTTGCCATCTTGTAAACTTGCCCTCTCTGCTACTATGTCCAAAACGCGCTGGTAAGACTGTATCCGAGGATTTTGCACCAACTTCTCATTGCCATTGGAAGACTGACAGAGCATACATAGCTTCCAGTTGATAGGTGCCTCACCTTCACAAGTGACTTCAGTAGCTTGTGGTTTGTCTGTCATGTTCAACTCCTGTAATAAAAGAAAAAAAAAACATGTGATTCCTGTCATTATGTATTATTATGTCAATACTAATTAATTATAAAAAACTGCTGTAGTAAATATCTAAAACACATCTGCAACTAGTAATATTGCATTTCTTAGCCCTAAAATGTATGTTTAGCTGTCAAATTTTATTTTTATGTTATTTATAAGCTGAGATATTAACGAAAATTGGTTTTACGTCAGCCATTTTGTCAAATCCAATATGGCGGTCACGTGGGACTCGGGGCAAATGGAAACATTGTTTTTCGTATTGCTTATACTATAACCTTTCCAAAAATGTATAGTTTTCAGACTCTCCAAAAAAATCCGGCGAAGGCCTAAATCAATACATAGTGAACCGGACTACCTGTATATTTTAACTATCATCTATCATTTCAACAAATTTGTATTGGCAGTGCCATTGAAGGATTTAACAGCACAGACTACACAGTGGAGTGGTGGAGCAGGGAGAGGTAAGTATTGCAAGTGGTAGAGCACTGTTCGAGCTGGGAGGGAACACTCTCTCGTGGGCGGCGGTACTGGCACAGGGCCCCTCATATTACGACGGTGTGTCTGATGTTGGTTGTGCACCACCGTCAGAGACACTTCATTGTACTATGAGGGACCCTGTGCCAGTGGCGTCGCCCAAGAGTGGGCACACCCTCCTGTCCAGGCAAACGGCACTCCCACGGGTCCTTGCGCCAGGTGGTGACCACGGCCCTGTGGGGGGAGTCAGCCCATTTAGAGAGGTATAAAAATGGCCTAAGGTGGACATTCAGCAGCTGCAAATGGAGGAATTGGAGAAGTCAGTAAGAGGAGGCCAAAAGCAAGACATTTTTCCAGCAAGCTACGTGTCAGCAGGGGAAGGTGGGGCAAAATAATTTGAAATCCATGATTGGTTCATTTTAATGAAGGTTAGATCATCAACATTCTGGGTAGCCAGACGTGTCCTTTTTTCGGCCAGTATTGAACCAGCAGCACTGAAGACTCTTTCTGATAGCACAATAGCAGCAGGGCAAGCGAGCTCCTGTAATGCATATTCTGTCAATTCTGGCCAGGTTTCTATTTTAGATGCCCAGTAATCAAAGGGGAATAACCTGTGAGAGAGAACATCGATAAGGGAGGAAAAGTAGTTCGTAACCATACTGGACAAATGCTGTCTCCTGTCACTTTGAATCGATGCAGCAATACCTGTCGTGTCAGCGGTTATTGCGAAATCACTCCACAAACTGGTCATAAAACCCCTCTGTCCAATGCCACTTTGGATTTGTGCACCTCTAACACCTCTGCCATGTTGCCCCCTACGGCTCATGTGAGGACCATCACCGCCGCTGTGTGCTGGGAATGCCTGAACCAAATGGTCTACAAGAGTTGCTTGTTTGGTAGCCAATATTTGCTCAAGGTTCTCATGTGGCATGATATTTTGTAATTTTCCTTTATATCGTGGATCCAGGAGGCAGGCCAACCAGTAATCGTCATCGGTCATCATTTTGATAATGCGGGGGTCCCTTTTTAGGATACGCAAGGCATACTCAGCCATGTGGGCCAATGTTCCAGGTGTCAATTCACTGCTTGTGCTGGGTTGAGGAGCACTTTCTTGCAAATCAACATCAGTTGTGTCCCGCAAAAACCCTGTACCTGACCTTGCAACACCACCAGTTTGTATTGCCCCCTGAGAAGCATCCTCCTCCCATAAATATTCATCCCAATCAACCTCCTCCTATTCCTCTTCGTCCGCCACCTCGTCCAGGAGAGTTCCTTGAGCAGACAATGGTTGTCATCAAGGCTTCCCTCCTCCTCGGCTGCAGACGCCAGCTCCTAAATGTGCGTCAAACTTTGCATCAGCAGACGCATTAGTGGGATGCTCATGCTTATGATGGTGTCGTCTGCACTTACCAGCTGTGTGCATTCCTCAAAACACTGAAGGACTTGACAAAGGTCTTGTAGCTTCGACCACTGCACACCAGACAACTCCATGTCTGCCATCCAAGTGACTGCCCGTGTATGTGTATCCTCCCACAAATTACAGCACGCCTCTGTTCGCACAGCCTCTGAACCATGTGAAGTGTGGAGTTCCACCTTGTTGCAACGTCGATTATTAGGCGGTGTTGGGGAAGATTCAGCGATCGCTGATGGTTCAGCATACGGCTGGGGTGTACGGGCGACCGGCGGATGTGCGAGCAAAGTTTTCACACCTTTAGGAGTAGGGCTGGTAACTCCACTACACTTCATTTGTAGCACAGCCTGCTGACGCTTTCCACTAGCTGTTCCATAATGGGACACCTCGTGTGCAACACTGGCAGCTGCGGATGGTGTGGTCGTGCGACTGTGCTCTGTGGATGAGCTTTTGCTTCTGGAGGAGGAGGAGGAGGGGTTGCGAACCGTGGGCTAGGCAGAACTGTCCCACTATGGCTGTCCCTTGTGGACCCTGCATCCACCACATTAACCCAGTGAGCCATGATGGACACGTAATGTCACTGGCCATGCCTACTGGTCCATGCATCTGATGTGATGTGCACCTTTCCACTGACTGATTGCCTCAGTGCAAGGACAATGCGGTCTTTGACATGCTGGTGGAGGGCTGGGAAGGCTTTTCTCACAAAGAAGTGCCGACTGGGTAGGTCATAGCGTGGTACTGCGTAGACCATCAGGTCTTTGAAAGCTTCGCTTTCAACCAACCGGTAGGGCATCATCTCTAACTAAATTACTCTAGCAATGTGGGCGTTCAAACCCTGTGTACGCGGATGAGAGGATGAGTACTTTCTTTTCCTAACGAGAGTCTCTTGTAGGGTGAGCTGGACTGGAGAGCTGCATATGGTGGAACTAATGGTGGTGGTGGTGGACATGGCGGATTGAGAGAGGGTTGGTGATGGTATTCTTGATGTTGGCCTACATACAGTGTTTCCTACCAATAACCTTGTGATTCCCTGACTGCTTTGGCCTTTGCGACGATACCTCCACATTTGCTGCTGGTGGTGTTCTAACCGGTGGGTTTACAGTGAGGGAAGCAATGTAGCGTTGCTGACTACCTTCATTCTGAGCAGGTGCACCAACGGTACGGGACGTTTGGTAGTTAGTCCAGGCTTGCAAGTGCATGCTGGTCAAATGTCTGAGCATGCATGTTGTATTTACATTTTTAAGATTCTTCCCTCTGCTAAAGGTCTTTGAGCATTTCTTACAGATAACTTTTGACTGATCATTCGGATCTTGGTTAAAAAATTGCCACACTACACTCTTCCTACTATGGAATACCTTTTCAGGCATTGCACACTGTGCTACTTTCACCGGATGGCCATGCTGTCCTAAAACTGAAAGCTGTTGCGATGCAGATGCCTGCTGCAGATCATCCTCCTCCGCTTCAGAGCTACTGCCAGTGGCACCCTGTTCCCCCAATGGCTGCCAATCTGGGTCAACAACTGGGTCATCTATCACCTCCTCCTCAATGTCATGTGCACCTTCCTCTGTGTCACCGTGTAAGGTGCTATAGCGTTCGGGATGGGGCACCATAGTCTCATCAGGGTCAGATTCTGGCTCAGTACACTGTGAGGGCAATGTAGTGATCTGAGTCAATGGAACAGCATAATAATCTAGCTGTGGCTGTGTATCAGTGCACTCCATGTCTGATTCATCTTGTAATGGGCAGTTAACAATTTCCCTTCCTAACCCAGGCACGGTATGTGTAAAGAGCTCCATGGAGTAACCTGTTGTGTCGCCTGACGCATCCTTCACTTTTGGTTTGGGTGAAGGACACAAGGAAACGTCTTGTTCCTGACCGGGAGCATCCACTGACGACTCTCTGCTTTTATATTTGGAACTTTCTGAAGAGGAGGCGAAAGAGCTAGACGCTGAGTCAGCAAGGAAAGGCAAAACTTTTTCCTGCTGCTCCAGCTTTAAAAGCTGTTTTCCTACTCCCAGATAAGGGAGCCTTCGAGCCTTAGGTGCTATTGTGCTTTTGCCACTACCACCAGATGCACCACCTCCACCATCAGTACCAGCTGGCAACCACCGCCCATGGGCTCTTCCACCAGACTTCCTCATTTCTTGGAAAATCTAACCAAAATAACAACCGTTATATGGTACTGTAAAACAAGGTAGCAGGTGTATATAAACTTGTTGAGAATTTAAATCTCCCTTTTTTTGGGGAGACTGAACCAAAACTCAGGCCCAGTGTATAAAACAACACAATGTAAGTGGCAGAAAGTGGCTGGCTGATATACGACAAAATAACAGGACTGAAGTATATCCACTTTGTGATAATTTGAATCTCCCTTTTGTTTTGGGAGACTGAACCAAAACTCAGGCCCAGTGTATATAACAACGCAATCTAAGTGGCAGAAAGTGGCTGGCTGACATACGACAAACTAACAGGACTGCAGTATATCCACTTTGTGAGAATTTGAATCTCACTTTTTTGGGGGGAGACTGAACCAAAACTCAGGCCCAGTGTATATAACAACGCAATCTAAGTGGCAGAAAGTGGCTGGCTGACATACGACAAACTAACAGGACTGCAGTAGATCCACTTTGTGAGAATTTGAATCTCACTTTTTTGGGGGGAGACTGAACCAAAACTCAGGCCCAGTGTATAAAACAACACAATGTAAGTGGCAGAAAGTGGCTAGTAGATATATGAAAAAATACAAGGACTGTAGTACAATTTCAATCTCCCTACAATGATCTCAGGAAAAGTATGGCAGCAATAAAAAGGACTGCTGCACACAAAAGTGTGGGCAAATAAACAAGATAACTGTGCAGAAAGGAGCAACAGAATTTTTGCTTTTAAAAAAGCAGTTGCTTTGCACAGCAGCATGCAAACAGCAAGGCAGCTATCAGGGAGCCTTATAAGGCAGCCTAATAAGCTACAGAGATGATGCACAAAAATATAGCCTCCACTGTCCCTGCAAAAAAATGGTGGTGTTGGACAGTGGAAATCGCTACAGCACAAGCAGTTTGAGGGTTAATCTTCCCTCCCTAACTATCTCCCTTCTTCTGATGAAACTGCGGCAACCTCTCCCTATGCTCAGATCAGCAGCAGTAAGATGGCGGTCGGCGTGCACGCCCCTTTATAGCCCCTGTGACGCCACAGAAAGCAAGCCAATCACTGTCATGCCCTTCTCTAAGATGGTGGGGACCGAGACCTATGTCATCACGCTGCCCACACTCTGCGTCCTCCTTCATTGGCTGAAAAATGGCGCTGAAATCGTCATACAAAATGCGACTTTTGCGCGCAGATCGCCGACCTCATGGCCGATCCCACACTAGGATCGGGTCGGGTTTCATGAAACCCGACTTTGCCGAAAGTCGGCGATTTTTGAATTTGTCTGATCCGTTTCGCTCAACCCTAGTCACATGGTCTGAGCTTGAGCTTAAATGGCTGAAGGAAAGAGCTTTCAGAGTTCAGTGCGTGTGCCTGGACAAGGAGCACTGCAGGAGAGTGCTGAATGGACTAGTGAACCTAAACACTCAGGGTGAAGTTTCCACAATTGGTGATGGTTTGGGGAGCCATGTCATCTGCTCGTGCAGGTCCACTGTGTTTTATCAAGACCAAAGTCAGCTCAGCCGTCTACCGGGAAATTTTAGGGCACTTCATGCTTCTCTCTGCCGACAAGCTTTTTGGAGATGTAAATGTAATTCACCAGCAGGACTTGACACCTGTCCACACTGCCAAAAGTACAAATAACTTGTTTAAAGACAACAGTATCAATGTCCTTGATTGGCCAACAAACTCGCCTTACCTTAAAACCATAGAGAATCTATGGTGTATTGTCAAGAGGAAGATGAGACACCAAACCCAACAATGCAGACGAGCTGAAGGCTGCTATCAAAGCAACTTGGGCTTCCATAACACCTCAGCAGTGCCACAGGCTGATCGCCTCCACGATACACCACATTGATGCAGTAACTGATGCAAAAGGAGCCCCGACCAAGTATTGAGTGCATTTACTGAACATACATTTTAGTAGACCATGTTAGGGCTAGCAGAATGCACCAAATAATATGAAGGGAGATATGAGGTGCGTTCGCAGCCCGGGCTCCACTGTGCAGAGTTGGAACCTGCTACTGAGTAATGGTGGAAGAACGCTTGCTCACACGTAGGTTAGACCTCACCCAGTGTGAATGGAAGCAAACTCTTTTGCTTCACAGAGTCGCTTAAATGAGCGCTGTGCCCTGTTAATAGTCACAGGGTGCAGCTGGAGGATGCTGGTGGGATCCGTATGATTCACCCCCTCTATGCTGGTGATTGGACTCGCTCTGACCCTCAGTGGCTTTTGAGCCCGCGCCTGAGTCAGATGCTGAGTCCAAGCGGGAGTTTCCACTCTACACTGACTGGCTGTCAGGACTAACTAAAAATTTACCGCACAGAGTGCGTACAGCGTCGCTCTGGTGGACGCCACTAACCACCCTAACTAGGGCTAGGAAAGCGCACTGGTTGCACACGGCACCGCACAAGTGGTGGATGCTAATTGACGCAGTAATTCGTGTCTAGTGCTGGATGGCACAATCTGGCACTAGGTAGCTCAATCACCCAATTAATTAAAACAACAGTAGGGATGGGTATGATTAAGGAGCTTTTACCAGTTTCAGTCATACATCCACTCACACACAATTTCAGATTTATACTAGCGCATGGCTGAGCGGCCATGAGAGCCTTTTATAGATGTAGCCTTCTGGGACCTTCCTAGTGGTCCAATCGGAGCCGCTACAGGACCTGAGCATGTGACCTCTGACCTCCGCTGATCAATGCTGGTTACAAAGACTGAACCTGGGGAGGCAACTGTAACCAGACACACAGTATCAGCTTGAGTCAGACGCTGGGACTGATGTCTCTGCTGAGCAGACTCCACTGTGGCTGGGGAAGAATGGGAGACTGCAAAGGACATGGTTTGAGATTCCCCCTGTGCATCTGCGGGAACTCAACACCTAACAGGCCATTATTTTAAAATCATTTTTTCAAGCTGGTGTTATAAAGTATTGTAATGTACTGAGATAATGACTTTTGTAATGACTCTAATATATGAGTTTCACTTTTTGTATTGAAGGACTGAAATAAATTAACTTTTTGATGATATTCTAATTTTGTGAGATGCACCTGTATATTAGATGATCGATAGATAGATAGATAGATAGATAGATAGAAGAAAATACGGCAATTCATCTGCCGTGTACTGTAAAATCACTGCAGGAGCTGACAGGATAGAAGAAATGGATTACATACAGTAAATACAAATAGAATAGATAGATATGTAGATGTCAGTGACAAATACAATTAGTACAGTGTGTGAAGCTTACTGTACATGTATTTAATTAATAACAGATTATTTTTCAGAAAAAAAATGACGTGGGCTCCCGAGCAATTTTCGTTACTAGCAGAGGGAAAGTCGACGGCTGAGGGCCAATGTTTATAGCATGGGAAGGGGGTCATACTCATGGGGCTAACCCTTTTTCTGACAAAGGACGTAATGATCCGTCCATGTGCTCTGGGCCTATATGACCAGGGATGGATCATTACGTCATCGCAATCACACACGTGGGCGATCGCCGCCAGGTGTCAGCTGATTCTGACAGCTGACACCCGGCACTAGGTGCCAGGTGCAGTCACAGAATGCTCCCGGCACTTTAACCCCTGAAATTCTGCAATTAAACAAGATTGCAGCATTACAGAAGCTGGCAGAGAGCTGACAGCACCTCTGCCTTTGGACAGGAGACCACGCGGTGTGACGCAAAATCCTGATTGTTGCCATGGTGACCTGATGTCATCAGGATGACATCCGGGTCACCAGAGCTAGGAAACTTGCTGATCATGCACAGTGCATGATCAGCAAGTCTCTCTGTCAGTGCAGAGCTGACAGTTTCTATGGCATGGGATGCTGCTTCATCTCCATGCTATAAAAGCGATCCGTCTGCATAAAATGATTGTCCTATAGTGGGACAAAGTAAAAAAGTTGAAAAAAAGTAAAAAAAAAAAAAATAATAATAATTGTTAACCCCTTTACCCCCAAGGGTGGTTTGCACGTTAATGACCGGGCCAATTTTTACAATTCTGACCACTGTCCCTTTATGAGGTTATAACTCTGGAACGCTTCAATGGATCCTGGTGATTCTGACATTGTTTTCTCGTGACATATTGTACTTCATGACAATGGTTTAAATTCTTTGATAGTACCTGCGTTTATTTGTGAAAAAAACGGAAATTTGGCGAAAATTATGAAAATTTCGCAATTTTCCAACTTTGAATTTTTATGCAATTAAATCACAGAGATATGTCACACAAAATACTTAATGAGTAACATTTCCCACATGTCTACTTTACATCAGCACAATTTTGGAACCAAAATTTTTTTTTGTTAGGGAGTTATAAGGGTTAAAAGTTGACCAGCAATTTCTCATTTCTACAACACCATTTTATTTTAGGGACCACATCTCATTTGAAGTCATTTTGAGGGGTCTATATGATAGAAAATACCCAAGTGTGACACCATTCTAAAAACTACACCCCTCAAGGTGCTCAAACCCATATTCAAGAAGTTTATTAACCATTCTGGTGCTTCACAGGAATTTTTTGAATGTTTAAATAAAAATGAACATTTAACTTTTTTTCACAAAAAATTTAATTCAGCTCCAATTTGTTTTATTTTACCAAGGGTAACAGGAGAAAATGGACCCCAAACATTGTTGTACAATTTGTCCTGAGTATGCCAATACCCCACATGTGGGGGTAAACCACTGTTTGGGCGCATGGCAGAGCTCGGAAGCGAAGGAGTGCCATTTGATTTTTCAATGCAAAATTGACTGGAATTGAGATGGGACGCCATGTTTCGTTTGGAGAGCCCCTGATGTGGCTAAACATTGAAACCCCCCACAAGTGACACCATTTTGGAAAGTAGACCCCCTAAGGAACTTATCTAGAGGTGTCGTGAGCACTTTGACCCACCAAGTGCTTCACAGAAGTTTATAATGTAGAACCGTAAAAATAAAAAATCATATTTTTTCACAAAAATTATCTTTTCGCCCCCAATTTTTTATTTTCCCAAGGGTAAGAGAAGAAATTGGACCCCAAAAGTTGTTGTATAATTTGTCCTGAGTACGCTGATAGCCCATATGTGGGGGTAAACCACTGTTTGGGCGGATGGGAGAGCTCGGAAGGGAAGGAGCGCCGTTTGACTTTTCAATGCAAAATTGACAGGAATTGAGATGGGACGCCATGTTGCGTTTGAAGAGCCACTGATGTGCGTAAACATTGAAACCCCCCACAAGTGACACCATTTTGGAAAGTAGACCCCCTAAGGAACTTATCTAGAGGTGTGGTGAGCACTTTGACCCACCAAGTGCTTCACAGAAGTTTATAATGTAGAACCGTAAAAATAAAAAATCATATTTTTTCACAAAAATTATCTTTTCGCCCCCAATTTTTTATTTTGCCAAGGGTAAGAGAAGAAATTGGACCCCAAAAGTTGTTGTACAATTTGTCCTGAGTACGCTGATACCCCATATGTGGGGGTAAACCACTGTTTGGGCGAATGGGAGAGCTCGGAAGGGAAGGAGCGCCGTTTGACTTTTCAAAGCAAAATTGACAGGAATTGAGATAGAACGCCATGTTGCGTTTGAAGAGCCACTGATGTGCCTAAACATTGAAACCCCCCACAAATGACACCATTTTGGAAAGTAGACCCCCTAAGGAACTTATCTAGAGGTGTGGTGAGCACTTTGACCCACCAAGTGCTTCACAGAAGTTTATAATGCAGAGCCGTAAAAATAAAACAAAATTTTTTTCCCAGAAAAATTATTTTTTTAGCCCCCAGTTTTGTATTTTCCTGAGGGTAACAGGAGAAATTGGACCCCAAAATTTGTTGCCCAATTTGTCCTGAGTGCGATGATACCCCATATGTGGTGGGGAACCACTGTTTGGGCGCATGGGAGGGCTCGGAAGGGAAGGAGCTCCATTTGGAATGAGGACTTAGATGGAATGGTCTGCAGGTGTCACATTGCATTTGCAGAGCCCCTAATGTACCTAAACAGTAGAAAC
Source organism: Ranitomeya imitator (assembly GCF_032444005.1). Taxonomy (NCBI): domain Eukaryota; kingdom Metazoa; phylum Chordata; class Amphibia; order Anura; family Dendrobatidae; genus Ranitomeya; species Ranitomeya imitator. The sequence continues at coordinate 388,940,653 of NC_091282.1, forward strand.
CTCCCACAAGTGACACCATTTTGGAAACTAGACCCCCTAAGGAACTCATTTAGATGTGTTGTGATAGCTTTGAACCCCCAAGTGTTTCACTACAGTTTGTAACGCAGAGCCGTGAAAATTAAAAAAAAAAATCTTTCCCCCCAAAAGATGTTGTCCAATTTGTCCTGAGTACGCTGATACCCCGTATGTTGGGGGAAACCACCGTTTGAGCGCATGGCAGAGCTCGGAAGGGAAGGAGCACCATTTGGAATGCAGACTTAGATGGAATGGTCTGCAGACGTCACATTGCGTTTGCAGAACCTCTAATGTACCTAAACAGTAGAAACCCCCCACAAGTGACCCCATATTGGAAACTAGACCCCCCAGGGAACTAATGTAGATGTGTTGTGAGAACTTTGAACCCCCAAGTGTTTCACTACAGTTTATAACGCAGAGCCATGAAAATAAAAAATCTTTTTTTTTCCCACAAAAAATATGTTTTAGCCCCGAGTTTTGTATTTTCCCAAGGGTAACAGGAGAAATTGGACCCCAAAAGTTGTTGTCCTATTTGTCCTGAGTACGCTGATACCCCATATGTTGGGGTAAACCCCTGTTTGGGCACACGGGAGAGCTCGGAAGGGAAGAAGCACTGTTTTACTTTTTCAACGCAGAATTGGCTGGAATTGAGATCGGACGCCATGTCGCGTTTGGAGAGCCCCTGATGTGCCTAAACAGTGGAAACCCCACAATTATAACTGAAACCCTAATCCAAACACATCCCTAACCCTAATCCCAACAGTAACCCTAACCACACCTCTAACCCAGACACACCCCTAACCCTAATCCCAACCCTATTCCCAACCGTAAATGTAATCTAAACCCTAACTGTAACTTTAGCCCCAACCCAAACTGTAGCCCTAGCCCTAACCCTAGCCCTAACCCTAGCCCTAACCCTAACCCTAGCCCTAACCCTAGCCCTAACCCTAACCCTAGCCCTAGCCCTAACCCTAACCCTAGCCCTAGCCCTAGCCCTAACCCTAGCCCTAACCCTAGCCCTAACCCTAGCCCTAACTCTAGCCCTAGCCCTAATGGGAAAATGGAAATAAATACATCTTTTTAATTTTTCCCTAACTAAGGGGGTGATGAAGGGGGGTTTGATATACTTTTATAGCGGGTTTTTTAGCGGATTTTTATGATTGGCAGCCGTCACACACTGAAAGATGCTTTTTATTGCAAAAAATATTTTTTGCGTTACCACATTTTGAGAGCTATAATTTTTCTATATTTTGGTCCACAGAGTCATGTGAGGTCTTGTTTTTTGCGGGACGAGTTGACGTTTTTATTGGTAACATTTTCGGGCACGTGACATTTTTTGATCGCTTTTTATTCCGATTTTTGTGAGGCAGAATGACCAAAAACCAGCTATTCATGAATTTCTTTTGGGGGAGGCGTTTATACCGTTCCGCGTTTGGTAAAATTGATAAAGCAGTTTTATTCTTCGGGTCAGTACGATTACAGCGACACCTCATTTATATCATTTTTTTATGTTTTGGCGCTTTTATACGATAAAAACTATTTTATAGAAAAAATAATTATTTTGGCATCGCTTTATTCTCAGGACTATAACTTTTTTATTTTTTTGCTGATGATGCTGTATGGTGGCTCGTTTTTTGCGGGACAAGATGACGTTTTCAGCGGTACCATGGTTATTTATATCTGTCTTTTTGATCGCGTGTTATTCCACTTTTTGTTCGGCGGTATGATAATAAAGCGTTGTTTTTTGCCTCGCTTTTTTTTTTTTTTTTCTTACGGTGTTTACTGAAGGGGTTAACTAGTGGGCCAGTTTTATAGGTCGGGCCGTTACGGACGCGGCGATACTAAATATGTGTACTTTTATTGTTTTTTTTTTTAATTTAGATAAAGAAATGTATTTATGGGAATAATATTTTTTTTTTTTTCATTATTTTGGAATATTTTTTTTTATTTTTTTTTACACGTTTGAAAATTTTTTTTTTTACTTTTTTACTTTGTCCCAGGGGGGACATCACAGATCAGTGATCTGACAGTTTGCACAGCACTCTGTCAGATCACTGATCTGACATGCAGCGCTGCAGCCTTCACAGTGCCTGCTCTGAGCAGGCTCTGTGAAGCCACCTCCCTCCTGCAGGACCCGGATCCGCGGCCATCTTGGATCCGGGGCTCGAGCAGGGAGGGAGGGAGGTGAGACCCTCGCAGCAACGCGATCACATCGCGTTGCTGCGGGGGGCTCAGGGAAGCCCGCAGGGAGCCCCCTCCCTGCGCGGTGCTTCCCTGCACCGCCGGCACATCGCGATCATCTTTGATCGCGGTGTGCCAGGGGTTAATGTGCCGGGGGCGGTCTGTGACCGCTCCTGGCACATAGTGCCGGATGTCAGCTGCGATAGGCAGCTGACACCCGGCCGCGATCGGCGGTGCTCCCCCCGTGAGCGCCGCCGATCGCGCTGGATGTACTATCCCGTCCATGGTCATAGGGGCCCACCCCACATGGACGGGATAGTACGTCCGATGTCAGAAAGGGGTTAAAATATTTTATAAAAAAAATAATAATAAAAAAAATCAACATACATTCTATCTTTAAATAAATATTTGAATGAAAAAAATATAAACAATAAAAGTACATATATTTGGTATTGCCACGTCTGCAATGACCCGACCTATAAAACCATCCGACTGGTTAACCCCTTTAGTGAACTCCATAATAAAAATAATAAAAAACAAGGCACAAAACATGTTTTATCACCATACCGCCAAATAAAATGTGGAATAACACGTGATCAAAAAGACAGATATAAATAAACATGGTACCACTGAGAACATCATCTTGTCCCACAAAAAACAAGCCACGACACAGCTCCATCAGGGGAAAAATAGAAAAGTTATAGCTCTCAGAATAAAGTGATGCAAAAATAATTATTTTTCTGGAAAATAGTTTTTATTGTATAGAAGCGCCAAAACATAAAAAAAGTTGTAAATGAGCTATCACTGTAATTGTACTGACTGGAAGAATAACACTGCCTTATCAATTTTACCACACATGCAATGGCATAAACTGCCCCACCAAAAAACAAATTCCTGACTTGCTGGTTTCTGGTCATTCTGCCTCCCAAAAATCGGAATAGAAAACGATCAAAAAATGTCATGTCCACGAAAATGTCCTCAAATGACTCTGTCTACCAAAATATGGAAAAATTATAGCTCTCAAAATTTGGTGATGCAAAAAATATTTTTTTGCAATAAAAAGCGTCTTTTAGTGTGTGACAGCAGCCAAACATAAAAACCCGCTATAAGGCCTCTTTCACACATCCTGATATTTCCAGTACCGAAGATGTCAGCGTCCACGTGTGTGATACTTGTGGAACATATCTGGCATCCGTGTGCTACCTGTGTGCTGCATCAGTACCACATGGATGGGCGCCAGGGAAGAAGAAGTACAGTAAGCACTGTTCCCCGGCTCCGGATGCTGAACACGGCTTTCAAAATTCTCCTCTTCTCTGCTGCTGATCGGCACAAGCAGGGGAGAATGATGAAAGTTATATTTAAGTGATAAAAGAGACAGCAGGCGCTGGCTGATGGGACTATTACTCTCATCAGTCTACCCCTGCTGCAGCTAATGACAGTGACAGTAGGAGCGGCTGATGGGTTTATTCAATAAAAGAAAAAAACGGCGTGGGTTCCCCTGTATTGTATATAACCAGCCAGGCAAAACTCACAGCTGGGGGCTGCAACCCTTAGCTGTTAGCTTCAGCAAGGTTGATTATCAAGAATAGAGGGGTCCTCATGCTGTTTTTTTAAATTATTTAAACAAATAATTTAAAAAAAACGGCATGGGGTCCCCCCCAATTTTCACAACCAGCTTTGCTAAACCTCACAGCTGGGTGTTGGTATTCTCAGGCTGGTAAGGGGCCATGGATATTGACCCCACAGCCTAAAAATAGCAGGCTGCAGCCCCCCAGTAAAGGCACATCTATCAGATGCACCAGTTCTGGTGCTTCGCCTGCCTCTTCCCACTTGCCCTGTGGCGGTGGTAAGTGGGGTTCATATTTGTGGGGTTGATGTCACCTTTGTATTGTCAGGTGACATCAAGTCCACGGCTTTGTAATGGAGAGGTGTCTATAAGACACCTCTTCATTACTAATCCTATAGTTATATGGTAAATAAAGACACAGCCAGAATAAAGTATTTTATTAGAAATAAAACAAAACACACTTTTACTTTTTTATTTAAAAATAACAAACACAGTTATACTCACCTAAAGCCTATTCCACAGAAGCCCTCATTCTCCTGTAATAAACCAAAAATAAAAAACAACTATATCCCTCACATGTCGATCGTTCTGCCCCATGCTAATCCATGTCTAGGGAAAAAAAAAGTTTTCAACATGGACGGTGCCAAGATGCGACCATCCAGGCTGATAACCACTGGTAAATGAGCTGCAGGCAGCATCAGTGACTGGCGGTCATAGAGGTTACCTCCGGACACTGAGGTTCCGTTCCCAGCCGGGCTGAGCTGCGGTGAGATCTGGTGGGATGCCTGCTAGCTCATGGTGCTCCGGTGCTCCTATATCACTAAAGGATTAGTAATGCATAGGTATCTTATAGATGCTTCTCCATTACTAAGCCATGTGCCTGATGTCACCTAACAATACAATGGTGACATCAACCCTACAAATATGAACCCCACTTGCCACCGCTACAGGGTAAGTGGGAAGAGCTGGGGAAAGTGCCAGAATTGGTGCACATAATAGATAACACCTTTTCTGGGTGGCTGCAAGCTACTACTTTTTGGCTGGGTGGTCAATATCCATGGTCACTTACCAGCATGAGAATACCACCCCCCAGCCCTGAGCTTTAGCAAGGCTGGTTGTTAAAAATGGGTGGGACCCCATGTTGTTTTTTTTTAATTATTTGTTTAAATAATTTTAACCCCTTTACCCCCAAGAGTGATTTGCACGTTAATGACCAGGCCAATTTTAACAATTCTGACCACTGTCCCTTTATGAGGTTATAACTGGAATGTTTCAACGGATCCCAGTGATTCTGACAATCTTTTCTCATGACATTTTGTACTTCATGTTAGTGCTAACATTTCCTTGACATTACTTTCTATATGTGAAAAAAACAAAGTTGGCGAAAATGTTGAAAATGTCACAATTTTCCAACTTTGAATTTTCATGCCCTTAAATCACAGAGATATGTCACACAAAATACTTAATAAGTAACATTTCCCACATGTCTACTATACATCAGCACAATTTTGGAACCAAATTTTTTTTTGTTAGGGAGTTATAAGGTTTAAAAATTGACCAGGAATATCTCCTTTTTACAACACCTTTTTTTTAGGGACCGCATCAAATTTGAAGTCACTTTGAGAGGTCTATATGATAGAAAATACCCAAGTGTGACACCATTTTAAAAACTGGACCCCTCAAGGTACTCAAAACCACATTCAAGAAGTTTATTAACCCTTCAGGTGTTTCACAGGAATTTTTTCAATGTTTAAAGAAAAAAATTAACAGTTAACGTTTTTTCACAAAAAAATTACTTCTGATCCAATGTGTTTTATTTTACCAAGGATAACAGGAGAAATTGGACACCAAACCTTGTTGAACAATTTGTCCTGAGTACGCCGATACCCCATATGTGGGGGTAAACCACTGTTTGGGCGCATGCCAGAGCTCAGAAGGGAAGAAGCGCCATTTGACTTTTCAATGCAAAATTGGTGGGAATTGAGATAGGATGCCATGTCTCGTTTGGAGAGCGCCTAATGTGCCGAAACATTGAAGTCCCCACGAGTGAAACCATTTTGGAAAGTAGACCCCCTAAGGAACTTATCTAGATGTGTGGTGAGCACTTTGAACCCCCAAGTGCTTCACAGAAATTTATAATGTAGAGCCGTAAAAATAAAAAAATATATATTTTTTTCACAAAAATGAATTTTCGCTCCCAATTTTTTTATTTTCCCAAGGGTAACAGTAGAAATTGGACCGAAAACGTTGCTCTGCAACTTGTCCTGAGTACGCTGATACCCCATGTGTGGGGATAAACCACTGTTTGGGCGCATGGCAGAGCTCAGAAGGGAAGGAGAGCCATTTGACTTTTCAATGCAAAATTGGCTGGAATTGAGATCAGACGCCATGTTGGGTTTGGAGAGCCCCTGATGTGCCTAAACAGTGGAAACCCCCACAAGTGACAACATTTTGGAAAGTAGACAACCTAAGGAACTTATCTAGATGTGTGGTGAGCACTTTGAACCCCCAAGTGCTTCACATAAGTTTATAATGTAGAGCTGTGAAAATTAGAAAATCTTTTTTTTTCCACAAATGATATTTTAGCCCCCAATTTTGTATTTTACCAAGGGTATCTGGAGAAATTGGACCCCAAAAGTTGTTGTGCAATTTGTCCTGAGTACGCTGATACCCGATATGTGGGAGAAAACTTCTGTTTGGGCGCATAGCAGAGCTTGGAATGGAAAAAGTGGCGTTTTGGAATGCAGACTTTGATGGAATCGTCTGCGGGCATCACGTTGCGTTTGCAGAGCCCCTGATGTACTTAAACAGTAGAAACCCCCCACAAGTGACCCCATTTTGAAAGCTAGACCCCCCAATGAACTTATCTAGATGTATGGTGAGCACTCTGAACCCCCAAGTGTTTCACTAACGTTTATAACGAAGAGCCATGAAAATAAAAAATCTTTTTTCTCCACAAAAATTATTTTTTTGCCCCCAGTTTTGTTTTTTCCCAAGGGCAGCAGGAGAAATTGGACCCCAAAAGTTGTTGTCCAATTTGTCGTGAGTACGCTGATTCCCTATATGTTGGAAAAAACTACTGTTTGGGCGCATGACAGAGCTCGGAAGGGAGGAAGTGGCGTTTTGGAATGCAGACTTTGATGGAATGGTCTGCGGGCGTCACGTTGTGTTTGCAGAGCCCCTGATGTACTTAAACAGTAAAAATCCCCCACAAGTTACCTCATATTGGAATCTAGACCCCCCAAGGAACTTATCTAGATTGTGGTGATCACTTAGAACCCTCAAGTATTTCACTAAAGTTTATAACGCAGAGCCGTGAAATTAAAAATCCTTTTTTTTTCCACAGAAATTATTTTTTAGCCCGTTTTGTATTTTCCCAAAGGTAACAGGAGAAATTGGACCGCAAAAGTTGTTGTACAATTTGTCCTGAGTACGCTGATTCCCTATGTGTGGGAAGTATTCACAGTTTGGGCGCATGGCAGAGCTCGGAAGAGAAGGAGCGCTGTTTGGAATGCAGACTTAGATAGAATGGTCTGCGGGCATCACGTTGTGTTTGCAGAGCCCCTGATGTACCTAAACAGTAGAAATCCCCCACAAGTTACCCCATATTGGAAACTAGACCCCCAAAGGAACTTATCTAGTTTGTGGTGATGACTTTGAACCCTCACGTTTTTCACTAAAGTTTATAACACAAAGCCGTGAAAATAAAAAATCTTTTTTTTCCACAGAAATTTTTTAGCCCCCAGTTTTGTATTTTGCCAAGGGTAACAGGAGAAATTGGACCCCAAAAGTTGTTGTCCAATTTGTCCTGAGTACGCTGATTCCCTATATGTGGGAGAAAACTACTGTTTGGGCGCATGGCAGTGATCGGTAGGGAAGAAGTGGCGTTTTGGAATGCAGACTTTGATGGAATGGACTGCGGGCATCACGTTGCGTTAGCAGAGCCACTGATGTACCTAAATAGTAGAAATCCCCCACAAGTTACCCCATATAGGAAACTAGACCCCCCAAGGAACTTATCTAGATTGTGGTGATCACTTTGAACCCTCAAGTTTTTCACTAAAGTTTATAACGCAGAGCAGTGAAAATAAAAAAAATCTTTTTTTTCCCACGGAAATTATATTTTAGCCCCCAGTTTTGTATTTTCCCAAGGGTAACAGGAGAAAATTGGACCCAAAAAGTTGTTGTACCATTTGTTCTGAGTACGCTGATAACCCATATGTGGGGGGTAACCACCGTTTGGGTGCATGCCAGGGCTCGGAAGGGAAGGAGCGCTGTTTGGAATGGAGACTTAGATGGAATGGTCTGCAGGTGTCACATTGCGTTTGCAGAGCCTCTGATGTACCTAAACAGAAGAAACCCCCCACAAGTGACCCCATATTGGAAACTAGACCTCCGAGGAACTTATCTAGATGTGTTGTGAGAACTTTGAACCCTCAAGTGTTTTACTACAGCTTATAACGCAGTGCCGTGAAAATAAAAAAATCATTTTTTTCCACAAAAATTATTTTTTAGCCCCCGGTTTTGTATTTTCCCAAGGGTAACAGGAGAAATTGCACCCCAAAAGTTATTGTCCAATTTGTCCTGAGTACGCTTATACCCCATATATTTTGGTAAAACCACTGTTTGGGTGCACGGCAGAGCTCAGAAGGGAATGAGCACCATTTTACTTCTTTAATGCAGAATTGTATGGATTGAGATCAGACGTCATGTTGCATTTGCAGAGCCCTGGTGTGCCTAAATAGTGAAACCTCCCAATTCTAACTCCAACCCTATCCCCAAGACACCCCTAAGCCTAATCCCAATCCTAACCAATCCCCTAACCCCAACACACCCCTAACCCGAACACACCCCTAACCCTAATCCCAACCCTAACCACACCCCTAACCTGAACACACCCTAACCCTAATCCCAATACACCCCTAACCTTAACCATACCCCTAACCCTGACACACTCCTAACCCAACCATAAACGTAATCCAAACCCTAACCCCAACTTTAGCCCCAACCCTAACTTTACCCCAACCCTAACCTTAACTTTATCCACAACCATAACCCTAACTTTAGCCCCAACCCTAACTTTGGCCCCAACCCTAACCCTAACTTTAGCCCCAACCTTAACCCTAACCCTAATGGGAAAATGGAAATAAATAAATTTTTTTATTTTATTATTTTTCCCTAAGGCGGTGATAATGGGGGGGCTTGATTTACTATTTATAGCAGGGTTTTATAGCGGGTTTTTATGTTTGTCAGCTTTCACACACTAAAAGACGCTTTTTATTGCAAAAAATATTTTTTGCGTTACCACATTCTGAGAGCTATAATTTTTCCATATTTTGGTCCACAGAGTCAAGTGAGGTCTTGTTGTTTTGCGAGACGAGTTGACATTTTTATTGGCATCATTTTCGGGCACATGCCATTTTTTGATTGCTTTTTATTCCGATTTTTGTTAGGTAGAATGAACAAAAACCAGCAATTTGTGAATTTCTTTTTTGGTGGTCGTTTATACCATTCTGCTTTTGGTAAAATTGATAAAGCAGTTTTATTCTTTGGGCCAGTACGATTACAGCGATACCTCATTTATATAATTTTCTTATATTTTGGCGCTTTTATACAATGCGAAAAAAGCAAATAAGAATAAATCTAATTGGAAATATCCAACAAATCCCACCAATATTAGAAGAACATAGCTAAAGTAGGAATTAAAACATAACCTTTAATGTGTGTAGGGTAAAAAATATATAAACAATAGCAAGAAAAAAGTGTCACCCCAAAAAATATAATGGTACTAAATGATGTGGCCTGTATGGAAAAACACCATTTAGGGGTGGTACAAATAAAATATTAGTATGGACAACCGTTGCACATAGGAAGTGTGCTGTCCCACACTCCCAAGATACCTCTAGTTTATAACTAAAGCACACGTAAGTGCAAAAAATTAACCAGGTAACCTTGTTTGTATAAATATTAGCAGGTATCAAAAAAGTTAAATCAGGCGCGAGGGAGTAAAGCAAATAAGGTGGATGTCATATACAATCAAAGTATATTAACAGGCAATAAGTAACAATGCGCATATATAAAAGGGTACCCTAATTTACAGCAAAAAAACCTTATTCATGTATCCCCATGCAACATCAAATAGGAATGTGATAGTAAAAGAAAACAAGCAACACCATTTAGAAATTGCAGACTTACTCAAATCAATAAACCCCAAGTCCAAGAGGGATAATGATGATAACGGACAATACTTATACAAATACTGAAAACTCGGGGCGACAGAAAAGGATTTATAAAAGGGCACACAATATGTGTCATCTGACAATTTAGCTATCACTTAAAAAGGAAAAAGGGGGGCTTTACTAGAGAATTATAAGAAGCACCAATAATTAATTTGGTCATTAGGACCATGGGGTGAAACGGTATTTAAATAAAAAATCCATTTTGCCTCCTTCTGTAACAGCAACTGATCCCAATTGCCTCCTCGAATGGGTATAGTGACTTTTTCAATCGCTACAAACCGTAGATTTTTGACTTGTCCGTTATGCAGCTGATTGACGTGTCGAGACACAGGTGTGTCCCTATTGTGCAGAACATCGCCCACATGCTCCCCAATTCTTTTCTTGAATTCCCTAATGGTCTTACCTATAAATTCCATACCACAGGTGCATGAGGCCCTATAAATGACCCCTTTAGTGCTGCAGTTAATAAACTGCTTAATGGGGTACTCTTTGCCAGTTACATTACTGACAAAAGACTTGCTAGTGTCTACATATTGGCATGCCGTACAGTGCCCACACTTATAGCACCCCGTGACGTTGCTCTTAAGCCACGTGTCCCTGGGAGAATTGGTAAAATGACTGTGGACAATTCTGTCTTGTAGCGATCGGGATTTTTTATAGGTAATAATGGGAACATGCGATACCTCATTTATATCATTTTCTTATATTTTGGCGCTTTTATACAATTAAAACTATTTTATAGAAAAAATAATTATTTTTGCATCGCTTTATTCTGAGGGCTATAACTTTTTTATTTTTTCACTGATCACGCTGTATCATTGCTCATTTTTTGCGGGACAAGATGACATTTTCGGCGGTACAATATTTATTTATATCCGTCTTTTTGATAGCGTGTGATTCTACTTTTTGTTCGGCGGTATGACAAAAGCATTGTTTTTTGCCTAGTTTTAATTTTACGGTGTTCACTGAAGGGGTTAACTAGTGGGACAATTTTATAGGTCGGGTCGTTACGGACGCGGCGATACTAAATATGTGTACTTTTATTGTTTTTTTTAAATTTACATAAAGAAATTTATTTATTGGAACAATATTTTTTTATATATTTGCTTAGGATTTTTTTTTTGCATATGTAAATATTTTTTTTTAACTTTTTTACTTTGTCCCAGTGTGGGACATCATGTTATAGTGTCAGATCGCTGATCTGACACTTTGCAATGCACTGTGTCAGATCAGCGATCTGACAGGCACAGCAGGAGGCCCCAGAAAGCGCCCCGCAGCCATCTTGGATCTGGGGCCTGCAGTGAGGAGGACAGAGAAGATGCTTGGAGCAATGCGATCACATCGAGTTGCTCCGAGGGTCTCAGGGAAGCACGCAGGGAGCCCCCTCCCTGTGCGATGCTTCCCTATGCCGCTGGAACGCTGTGATCATGTTTGCCGGATGTCAGCTGTGATAGTCAGCTGAGACCTGGCAGCGATCGACTGCGCTCCCTCTGTGGCATGGCTGATCGCGTTAGATGTACTATTCTGTCCATGGGAATAAGGGCCCGGGTCACATGGACGGAATGGTTAGTCTAATGGCAGAAAGGGGTTAAAAACCCGCATGAGGACCCCTCTATTCTTGATAATCAACTTTGCTGACAGCTAAGGGTTGCAGCCCCTAACTGTGAGTTTTGCCTGGCTGGTTCCTGTCCTCTCCATGGCTCTGACATAAGTGCTCAGTAAAGAGCAAAGGATAAATGAGAACTGAGCCTTATTTTGATTTTCGGGAGGCAGAATCAACAAATAGACAAGATTGCAAGAATAACTTTTATTTCTATTTTTGCGTGGTTCACCATGTGGTATTAGTGATAAAACGGATTTATACTTTGGGTCGGTGTGATTACAATGATGTCAGATTATTATATTTTTTATGTTTTGCTAATATCACACACTATTTCATCACCATATTTTGAGCTGCAACTTTATTTCGTGGCAAACAGTGCTGAATGATGCCTTATTTTTTGTGTGACTTTTTTGTAGCATTTTGGGGCATGTACGGTAACTTTTTTTTATCACTTTTTAATCAGATTTTTCAGATATAGAATGAACAAAAATCAGAAATTCAGTTATTGTTTTTATATTTTTTCGTTGCTCTGTTTACTGTACAATAAAAGGGATAAGAATGATTTGTTGGTTGGGTCACTATGATTACAGTGATACCTGATGTATATTTGCTATTTATTTCACTGCTACTTCAATAGACTAAAAATAGTATTTTACTAAATGAATTTTGCTTTTGCGTCACCATATTCTGAAAGATGTAACTTTTAAGTTTTTTTCCGAGTGAGCCATATTAGCGCTTGTTTTTGTGTGTGACGGTTTGAAGCTTTCATTCATGACATTTTTTTACACGTGACTTTTGATCACTTTCTATTCAATTTTTTGCCAACATGTTAAAAAGCTTTAGTTTTGGTGCACTTTTTATTGTATTTTTTTGTACAGACTAAAAAAAATACAGTTTTATAGATTGGGTTACAGCGGACGCGTTGATGCCAATTTTGAGTACTTTTTTATTTTTGTTTTAGCACAAAGGCTGTATTTTTTGTGACAAATCAGCATTTCGTAATTTGTGAACTTTTTTGTGTGTTTCTTTTTGACATATTTTATTTTACATTTTTTTACTTTTTCACCGTGGGACATGTATATTTTTTTACTTTGATCACTGGTGTCATGCATTGCATTATTTGTGTACTGCAGTGACCGAGACCTGTCAGTGCTTCACTGACACAGACTGTTAGGCTGTTATAGCAGGATCTTACAGGCCACCGTACCTTGTGGTGATCAGATGGGTGGTCGATCCTATGAAAGGGGATATTTTAACCACTTAGATACTGCAGTCTAAATTGACAGTGTTATTTAAGGAGTTAAGCAACCCCGATCGGTTCCAAAAGCAGTCGAAACCGATACCACAGTGTATCATCTGTCATGTACAGCTGTCACCCGCAGGAGTTTTGGCCATTGGGCGGTGCTACTCACTTATTCCCAATCGCAATTTTTAAAACGTTGATGAGGGAATAAGACTCGTTAATGCGTTTCGGTGGTCGTTACCAATACTGTAACCATGCTTGTAAAACAATATCATATTTCTTTGTAGATAAAAATGACATACTATCAAGTAGTGGAAATGTTAGGATGAGTTGACAAGCCTTTACAAGTCATGGTGCAAGGAATGAAAGCTACCTTAGTTTTGCATTCTGCTATCCAAACATAAACATTTATCTCAAGAATAATCAAGGTAAAAACTACCCCTACAGCTCTAGTACTTAAAACTGAAAAGAAATCTAATATTTTGGCAATATGCTGAAGTCTACACAATACATTTGTGTCAGTGAAAGTGTTATTAATGTTCACAAAGCAAACCATAAGTTTAAAAGCTATTGATATTCATTCACGGGCTCATGAAGCAATGTTTGCCTTCCCCACCTTTATTTAGACCACACAATCCTCATGCATCTTAAAGCCAACGACTACATTCCACAGTAAAAGTAAATAGAAAGAGCCAAGTTATTCATGTCCATGCAGAACTTACAATTTAAAATCTTATACTAAAAGCTAATTCCCCATTTTTTTCTGTCCAGGTTTTATATTGTTTGCACCACAAATTCATAATAGGGAACATCCTCATATGCAGACATCAATATTTTTATATTCTTTACCAATGAGGGAGTGGTGCTCACACTGCAATTCCCCAGACACATCTTCAGAGAATCTGTGAGCCCCCTTAATAAAGACCTTAGAAAAGAACAATAAAGACAAAGGTACCGCATGGTGGATTTGAATTTCAAAAAGACAAAAAAAATCGGATTTAGGGGAGTACTGGGAATAAAATAAGAGAAAAAAAAAACAGTCTTCTTAAAATATTGATACTGTGATTGTCCCCAGTCATAAGAGGCATTCCTCAGACATGTATGAAGACATTACAAGACCATTGCCAGGAGCAGTACTGTTCAAAGGGCAAATAGTTTAACTCTTTTATGTGACCGTTTTTCATTTGTTACTTGACCTTTTCCAGCTACCTACTTCTACAAAGTAAAACAGGGAGAAGTAGGCTTGGCTAATCATGTCTGTGTAATTGTAGGTTCAGGAGGAAGCACTCGCTTGTAGTTACCATAGCAGACAAACTTTGAACACAACCCCTGCTCATTCATTAAAGTCATTCCTTCCTAAAGTACCTCAGCAATGACATGGGGGCTGTAAATAAGCTTCATGTCACATAATAGGCTGCCTCGGTGCTTTATTCAGGAGACATATCTAATATATAATTGCCTAGAATACTACTTCCTGCAATTTGTGCCACCATCCGTGGCTTTGTCCGGAGCTAATGTCTGGAGCTAATGTCCAGAGCTAATGTCCGGAGCTAATGTCCGGAGATTAATTGCCTAGAATACTACTTCCTGCAATTTGTGCCAACTTCCGTGGCTTTGTCCGGAGCTAATGTCCGGAGCTAATGTGCGGAGATAATGTCCGGAGCTAATGTCCGGAGCTAATGTCCGAAGCTAATGTCCGGAGATAAGTGACGTCAACAGTGTCCAGTATCTGATTGGTTGCTGCCTGCTGCGAGCGACCAATCAGAAACGTGCCGTACTGTGACACACTCCGCCCGCCATTTTGGTGTGATTTTTGAATTTTTACCTCACAGCAAGTTTCTACTGCGTGGAGGCGGGCCCAGTGACGTTGCTCTTCAAGCTCCTGCCGAATTTCGTCAAAAAAATGATAATACCATTTACCAAAACTATATATATTTAGTTGTGAAGTGGTTCAGTGACATTTTCACACCAATTTTGAACTTTTGTTTGGTGTTTTCTCCATATATTGCCTATTATTCACTGACTGTTATACTGAGAGACTGCCGTTTATCAACCTCTTCTTTGCCACATTGGGTATATTGCTCTATTATTTGCCACATAAGGACATTGTCCATTATTGCCCAGCAATTTCTCTGCAATATAAACTGCCTATTTATTAATATCTGCATTCCTGCAAAGAACTATTGCCTATTATTAACTGGCTATTTTCCTACTACCTGACACTGCCTCTTATTAACCTGTTGTTTGCCACCACCACGCTTAAAGCTGTTTAGCTTAGCCAACATGAGCTCTAATTGTAAGGATACTAATGACACAGAGCCCAAAGCTGCTGATGGCGCACGTAAGATTAGGTCTGATAGAAAGTATACTAATAATGCAGAGCAAAAAGACGCCGATGCCGCACGTAAGCGCAAACAGCGTGCTAACAAGAGTACAGAGGATAGATGCAAGCGCATGGACACTGTTAAGTATACTAATGACACAGAGTCCAAAGCTTATGATGGCGCACGTAAGATCAGGTCTGATATAAAGTATGGTAATGATGCAGAGCGAAAAGCCGCCGATGCCGGACGTAAGCGCAAACAGCGTGTTAACAAGAGTACAGAGGATAGATGCAAGTGCCTGGATACTGTTAAGTATACTAATGACACAGAGCCCAAAGCTGCTGATGGCACACGTAAGATCAGGTCTGATATAAAGTATGGTAATGATGCAGAGCGAAAAGCCGTCGATGCCGCACGTAAGCGCAAACAGCGTGTTAACAAGAGTACAGAGGATAGATGCAAGCGCCTGGATACTGTTAAGTATACTAATGACACAGAGTCCAAAGCTGCTGATGGCGCACGTAAGATCAGGTCTGATATAAAGTATGGTAATGATGCAGAGCGAAAAGCCGCCGATGCCGCACGTAAGCGCAAACAGCGTGCTAACAAGAGTACAGAGGAGAGATGCAAGCGCCTGGACACTGTTAAGTATACTAATGACACAGAGCCCAAAGCTGCTGATCTGATGGCGCACGTAACATCAGGTCTGATAATAAGTATACCAATGACGCTGAGCGAAAAGCCGCCGATGCCGCACGTAAGCACAAACAGCGTGCTAACGAGACTACAGAGGACAGACATAAGCGCCTGGACACTGTTAATGCTGCTTGCAATAAACGCATTACTAATGAGTCTTTTGAGGACAAAACTAATCGATTAAGTAATAAAGCTGCTGCTGCACGCTCTCAACGTTGCAAACATAATATTTCCACGTCCTCAGTCATAGATTCTGCCCACAATACAGCTTCTTTGTCTCCATTCATAGAATGTGTGCAGCTTGAAGCTCCTTTAACCATTGGTAAATCTGCACGTAAGCGCAAACACTGTCCTACTTACACTCCAAATGATAAACGCCGTCGCCTGCACACTGTTAAGTCTGCTTATAAGACATGCTTCACACCTGACTCTTCTAAGGCAACAAACAAACCATTACCAAATGCAGCTGGTGCACGCCGTGAATGGCGCAAAAAAACCGCTTGCACCTCCATATTAATAAACTCTGACCACGATACACCTTCCAACTCCTCAGTGATTGAATCTGTGGACAGTGAAGATCCTCTACCAGGTCCACGCTTTATATATGTTGGCTTACAGAAACATTCCAATGCTCCGTTATCACAACCTGTACCTCAACATCCTACAGGTTTTACTAATGATGACAGTACCATAGTAGAACACTCCTGTGGTCCTATGAACTATTTATGTGAACATTGTCAAGCATTACATTTTAATGCTGAGATACCAGCAGATAAAAATTTTACTGTGTGTTGTCACAAGAGTAAAGTGCATATACCTATACCCCAATATCCCGAGGTCTTTAAACGATTGCTGACAGGGGAGAGTGAGTTCAGTAAGAATCTCATGGAAAATATTCGTAGTATTAACAGCTCATTTGCTTTCGCCTCCATGGGTGCCAATATATCCCCTCCACCTGGACATGGCCCTTACTGTTTCCGTATACATGGACAAATATATCATCGTACTGGAACTCTACATCCCAGTGATGATCAAGTTCCAGCTTATGCCCAACTGTATATTTTGGATACCGCTACCGCGAATGAACAACGTTTAAACTGTGAACAAAATCAAAAATGTCATCCCACTTTGATGAGTATAATTGCTCTTCAGTTAGACAATGTGAATCCCTTTGTTGCTGCCTACAAAATGTTACGAGATGTGGAACATGAAGAACATCTTAAAGCTGAAGCTAATGGCACTCTCATGCCAAATATCATCATGGCCCTTAAACAAGATCGGAATCAAGACCCTCGCCGATATAATAATCCAACTGTCAATGAAGTTGCTGTCGTATTTGAAAATGACAATGGAGAGCCACCATTTAATCGTGATATTTTAATACATTTACAACCGGACCCCAAAAATCCTTTGGCGCCAAGAACACAACAGGTCAGCATTCTACACAGTAATTTAGATGCTTTACTCTATCCTTTATTTTTCCCTTACGGAGACCAGGGCTGGCAACTCCTGATAACCCAAAAAACCTGTCTCAATAAATTAGCATATCAAGAAAAGGTTCTCTAAACGACCTATTACCCTAATCTTCTGAATCAACTAATTAACTCTAAACACATGTGCCTGTTCTGGGGTGGCTGGGGGCAGATATTTTTAGCCAGGGGGGGGGGCCAATAACCATGGACCCTCTCCAGGCTATTAATATCTGCCCTCAGTCACTGGCTTTACTACTCTGGCGGAGAAAATTGCGCGGGAACCCACGCTAATTTTTTACGCCATTTAAACCTTTATTTTAAGAGCTAGAACGGCCAAATTTTGCAGATACACACTACTGACATTAGTAGTGTGGAACCTGCAAAAAAAATGGAGAGAAGACATGGTTTACTGTATGTAAACCATGTCTCAAATCATGTCGGGTTTTAAGAAGGAGAAAGAAAAAGCCGGTAATTGAATTACCGGCTTTCAAGCTGTATAGCACTGGAATAAATATTAATATATATACATATATGTGTCTAATGACATATATATATATATATATATATATATATAGACAGTATATATATATATTTTTTTTTCTTTTTGGGACACATGGATCATTTCTATAGCGGTATGTTGGTTTTGCAAGCCTGCGAGAAAACCACGCAGTACGGATGCCATACAGATTACATACGGAGGATGCCATGCGCAAAAAACGCTGACACACCCTGCCTACGGAGGAGCTACGGACCACTATTTTCGGGACATTTCAGCGTATTACGGCCGTAATATACGGACCGTATTTTCATACGCTGAGTGTGAAGCCGGCCTTACACAACTGCAATATTACTGCTATGTGCTGTCTGTCCGTAATCAGTTTAATCCACTCCTGAATGGTGGCAAACTCACTCAGCAGTACTTAGTGGATGCTTATGTGAAAATCGAGGCAAATCGCCTAAATTATATCCATCAACACCAAAAGGATTTGAAAGTAGAGGATTATTGTGTACTCCAGGAACATCTCCAGAAAGAATCCATTGAGAAGGGCATCCCCATTGGAAAAACGGTCATTTTACCATCTTCGTTTGAAGGCAGTCCCAGGAATATGCAGCAGCGGTACCAGGATGCCATGGCTATTGTGACTAAATATGGTCGTCCTGATCTATTCATCACCATGACCTGTAATCCGAAATGGAATGAGATTACTGAGAATTTGGAACCTTGGCAGCGTGTGGAACATAGACCTGATTTGGTGGCACGTGTTTTCAAAATAAAACTGGAAGCACTCTTAAAAGACATTAACAATGGATTATTTGGGAAAGTTTGCGCTATGGTTCATGTAATTGAATTTCAAAAACGTGGCCTTCCACACGCTCACATTTTGATTATTCTGGACAGCAACTCCAAATTAAGGACTGAGGAGGACATAGACAATACAGTGTGGGCTGAAATTCCCAATCCTACCCACTACCCTCAGCTCCATAAAATTGTTCTCCAACATATGATTCATGGTCCGTGTGGAGAACACAACCCAAATTCTCCCTGTATGGATCTGGGGAAGTGTACAAAAGGTTTCCCTAAAGATTTGCAACCAAGAACCATCATAGCTAAGGACGCCTATCCTACTTACCGCAGACACTTTGGCCCATCTTTTCAACACCATTCTAACATGATTGATAATTCGTGGGTGGTTCCATATAATCCGTTCCTGCTATTAAAATACAAGTGCCATATAAATGTCGAAGTTTGTGGTTCCATTCAGGCTGTGAAATATTTATTTAAATACGTCTACAAAGGACATGATAAAGCCAATCTTGAAATCTGCCAGACTAACATCCAACATGATGAAACACACCAATTCATGGATTCAAGATATGTCAGTGCACCAGAGGCAGCTTGGCGAATATTCTCATATCCAATGCATAAACAATCTCATAGCATCATTCGCCTTGCTGTACATCTACCGCATTCTCAGCCACTCTATTTTCATGAGGATGACTCTATTGGAAACATCAAACAAAAGCTCCATCAAAATTCTACACTTATGGCCTACTTCAAGCTTAATCAGAACGACCATCATGCTCATATTTATTTATACCGTGAAATTCCCGAAAACTATGTTTGGAAAGAAGGTTCTTGGGAAGTTAGAAAGCGAGCAGGTGGTTCTGTGATTGGACGAATGTATACTGTCAGTGTGAAAGACAAAGAACGCTACTATTTAAGATCGTTATTGTTACATGTCAAAGGTGCAACCAGTTTTGACAGCATAAAAACTGTACACGGAGTCACACATGAAACCTTCAAAGATGCGGCATTAGCTCTTGGCTTACTATTTGACGATAGTCTGTGGAGAAATACATTACTTGATGCCAGTATTCTCAACATGCCAGCAGAGCTACGTGACATGTTTGCCTACATTTGTATTTTTGGTCCTCCAGCTAAACCTCGGGACTTATGGGATGAATTTAAGGAACACTTTGTAGAAGACTACTGCCATGCATACCACTCCGACACTCTGGAGTGTGTCAATTGTGAAGGCTATGCTATGACAGATGTCCAACATGTTCTTAAAGCTCATGGCAAAACTTATATTGATTTTAATTTGCCACGTCCAGTCAAGAAACAACACCTCCTCCCACAGTATGATAAAGATTATGAGTTATCAGCAGCTGCTGAAATGAAAGCTACTCTAAATGAGGACCAACTTTTTGCTTTTGATGCTATCACTCAAGCTTTAGAAGACACTAATTCTACAGCAAAGTGTTTTTTCCTTGATGGTCCTGGTGGCAGCGGAAAAACGTACCTATATCATCTACTCCTACATCAGCTAAGAGGACAAGGAGACATTGTGTCACCTGCTGCCACTACTGGAATTGCCGCCAACTTGCTACAAGGTGGACGAACCATTCATTCTCTTTATGGGATTCCAATTCCTGTGAATGAAACATCTGTTTCCAGGATTAAGAATGATACCGATGCAGCAAAAGATTTGCACAGCACTAAACTTTTTATTATTGATGAGTGCACAATGCTATCCAAATATGCATTGCATGTCATTGATAGAGTTTTACGTGATGTCATGACAACAAATGTAGCTCACAAAGAAAAAACACCGTTTGGAGGTAAAATGATTGTTTTTGGAGGCGACTTTAGACAATGTCTTCCTGTCATCCCTCATGTGACAAGAACTGATGTTGTAGAGAGCTGTATAAAATATTCACAACACTGGCAACATTTTACTCGCCTGCCACTTATTAACAACATGCGCTCCATTGATCCTCACTACAGCAGTTGGTTGCTTCAACTGGGAAATGGTGAACTATCTAATGAACATAACCTTGGAGATGATGTAATTGAAATTCCTCCAGACATGGTATGTACTGGCTCTTTAATAATTGAAATTTTTGGAGATAATCTTTGTATTGATGTGAATGACACCGAAAGTATAAATACAGCTGCATCTCATGCAATTTTATGTCCAAAAAATGAGGACGTTGAGAAAGTCAATTCCCAAGTCATGGATATATTGATAGGTGACTATACTGAATATATCAGTGATGATTCCATCGATCCTGATGAAGCTGATGACCTCGATCAATACCCACTTGAGTTTTTGAATTCACTAACATCAACTGGTATGCCTTCACATCGGCTGAAACTTAAAATTGGCACCATTGTCATGTTATTACGTAATGTGAACACGAACAAAGGTCTCTGCAATGGTACGCGGCTCATTGTCACTGCCTTACATGCCAATATCATACTGGCTAAAGTAATTAGTGGGTCAGCAGCAGGAAATGTGGTATTCATTCCACGAATTGATTTGTGTCCATCAGAGACTGGATTACCTTTTAAATTAAGACGGAGACAATTTCCCATCAAGCCCGCATTTGCAATGACCATAAATAAATCTCAAGGCCAGACCCTCCATCGAGTTGGCATTTATCTACCAGAACCTGCTTTTGCCCATGGTCAATTGTATGTTGCTTTTTCCAGGGTGAAGCAATGTTGCAATGTGAGGGTTAAAGTGGTTAATACACCACTTCAAGGACAATTATTGGCTGATAGTACTAAAGTCTTCACACGTAATATTGTGTACAAAAATATTTTAGTTTAAACTTAATTTTCTTTTTTTCATTATTCAGTTTTTCTAATAACATAGACAGCAATAGGCAAATTCTATGTGTAGAGATAAGGGAAAAATAAATAAATAAAAAAAAATTAGTGTAGCCATAGACATATAGATTTTAAGTACTTATGTAGGAAATACGTATATAACATACGTACTCATTAGCATATAGGGTTAATAACTCTATATCATATCTACATAAATTTAGAAATATGATATATCAATACATATTTTTATAGGTGAGTAGAACACACATTAAGTACAAGATGTAAGATGTGTATCATTCAAATGCCTGTATTTGGTGATAGGAACCTGTATTTGAAGCTCCAGCAGTATAGCTGCTGAGAGATTTCATTTTGTTTTTAAAAAGGGTGATTTTTTTGTGAACAGGTAAGAGACGGGTGGGATGGCTGTTCACACACATCTCTATCTTCAGGTGTGTTCTGTACATAGAAATAGATATATAGATAGGTACATTTTTAGATAGATAGGGAAAGAATAGAGATTTTGCTTTCACATCAACATTTTTCTGCTATTTGGAAAATTTATGGTGGAAAAAAGGCTATTTCTGCACTTCCTGCCTAAGGGCTGACCCACGCCACTCTTGCTGTAAGTTGCATGCAATGTATACGGAATTTGTACTTCACTTGCGGCAGGTGCGGCACATGTGGTTTCTGCTGTTTTCGCCACAAAATCTCCACTTACCAGTGTTTTTGTTGTGGCTGCATTTAATGCAATTGCCGAAGCCGCGTTTGCTGCATTTACTGCAAGTTAACTCCAAGCTTCATCTACATTGCATGGCACTTGCTGAAAGTGTGTTGTAGGTCAGTTCTTTGGTGCCAAGTGTGGAAGTTGTATTGTTTTTAACATTACTTCTGCAAATATCAGAAACATGCAGATGTGAAAGAGGTCTGAGTATTAAGAAATAGGAATCAGTTGGTTAGGACCCATCAGTTCAAAGGCTACCGTGATGTGGTTGATGGGCATGCTTATATTAGCCCATCGGTGTACTATGAACGTTGATTTCTTAAATTTTACACTTCTGTAAAAATAAACACAAAAAAATTGGGTACACAAAAAGGCTTTTATTTCTGTTGTACCTATTAGAATTATTTAAAATGAAGGCTAAGCCCAAGAGATGATTAAAAACGTTTCATACCAACCCATCAGATGTAAAATTACTGTGAAAATACCTGATGGGCACACAAGTATGCGCCAGTATGGGTACTAAGAGCCTTTCCACATAATAATGAAATATTTTAAAATGTCATAGAACATACCAATATACATAGTTATTGATACATATTATTTATTATTTACATTATTGTTCTTAAGCAAAGAACCGTTGTTGTGGCATTTGCCACAACACGCAAAGTTGTCGTCTGATGTCTTTCATCCCTCCCCTCATAAGCATGTTCATGGATCCTGTGTAACTGTACCTTAAATAACAAGAATTGTCAAGAGCTGGTGAGTGCAGCCATTTTTTGTTCTTTCTTACTATTATTTATTAATTGTATTATTCTTACATTTGAATAAATAAAGTATATATGGATTCTAGACTCCCGATTCTTTAGAATCGGGCTGCCATCTAGTTTATTATAACCAGCTAACTGATACCTTGTATTTAAAGAATAAGTCAGCTGCATAGTTGGATTAAGATACAAAAACACATACTACAATATGCTACAGTGAGGAGTTCAATTGAGCAACTGTAATCCATGTGTGATGATGAGAGCAGTAGACATGGGACCTTCTTTAGGACTTGCTTAGCTAGCTGCAGAAATTCGCAATAAATAGTATCAGAGGTTGTCTCACTGTCTATCTTCAGAAGGACACCGTCCACCTAGCCTCCCAGCTTCTGCTGCCAATGAAGGCGGTAAGCTGCTGAATAATTGACAGCTTGGACAATTGAGATAGTTTCGCCATTGCAGCATCGGTGGAGTGTCATAGCACTGAAGCTGGCCTCATCCTGTTATTTATAAGCAGCATGTATAAGCTTAATAGAAACAGAGTTAGTAAACACTGAGCTCTTTGCCTAAGAGACCATCCCCAATGCTAATAGACTGCAGCGGGGGCAAGTGACTAAGCCAAAAAAACAGTAAAGAAAAATGATTCTGTTCTTGGGATTGGAGAGGATTTTTAATCACATAATTTCATGGATCATACCAATTAATTTCTCTATTTGCATGCTCGTTATTTTACAAGCTGATTGTCGTAAAAAAAAATTAGAATAAATAGGAGACATGTCAATTTTTGATATGATTTGCAAATGCCTTTCAGAATAGGTAATTGAAAGAAACGGAAAGGAGTTGGATGTCATTGTGTATTATCATTGTGCTATCCATTAGTGAGCAGTAGAGATGAGCAAACTAGTTCGGAAAATGTTTGCCAATCTCAAATTTGGCATGAACGTAGCATATTCGGATTAGTGTTCAGTTTCCCGAGAATTTCTCCTCAAAGTCAGCAAAATTTGGTTACAGATTGGTAAATTATGGAGTTTCCACTAATGCTTTTGTTTTGACTTTGTCTAGAATAGTGGTGCTGTATGACATGCAAGGGTGATGTGTTTTATGAGGGGAGGGGGGGTGTCTAAGTCAGAGGAGCTGCGGAGTGTAATTTTTTTTTTCTGCAATAACTTAATGTGTGTACATTCTGCAGCCAATCAGGGCACAGAAACCATCCACAATGTCATGACACAAGGCCTTCTGTGATTGGCTGCTGAAGTCACATGTCACTCATAAACAGTGGACATCTTGTTTTGCTGACACCAATTTATCAGTGTAACAGATCATAGCGACTGCTGCTGCAAGTGAACTTATCATTTAGTTAGATAGGATCCTGTCCTGTGTGAAATCGATCTTCCAGCATCTAACCAGATTGTGCTAAAGTTGTGTTGCCATAAGGAGGCCCCATTTGCTAATCAAAATAGTTTGGGCTAAAACTGTGTTGCAGTGAGAAATCAGGAGGCCCCATTTGCTCATCAAAATCGTCAATCCTAATATAGGGGTTCAGCCAGGAAGCCCTATTTGCTAATCCAAATAGTTTGGGATAAAACTGTTGAAGTGAGGAATCAGAAAGTCACATTTGCTCATCAAGATCATGTTTGACGCGAACGTGGGTTAGGTGATAATGTTTATGAATGCTCAACTGAACAAACACTGTCTTGTCCTATCCAAAGAGAACGGACAATATCTGTTATTGGATGGACTACTCGACTCCCTTTCTTTGGCAGCTGCACAGTGGTAAGCCTTGTAGATGAGGGCATGAGAGTATGTGTTCCAGTGGATGACAAGCTCTGCATCAAGTGGCCATTCCTCCTCTTCAACCCAATTAACCTTGTTTTCCCCACGTCACAACTCTCTAACTGCTCAACTGACAGAGGGGAACCACAAATGTGAGAGTCTGCAGAGCTGTTCACACATTCTATCCTATGGGCATCAGAGGTCTGCTCCAAAGATCCACAGAATCCAGAGTAGGAAAGCATTTGCACCGATGCCCCAATTTTTTTCCTGTTGGATCTGGGACCAAATGAATTAGAGTCCCAGCAGAATTCAGACCTTTATCACCAGATGTTAACCCCCTGGGGGGAGGTGATACTGATTAGACTGAGATACCAGAAGCGCATACAGACTGTACTATGCTGTCAGGGCAGGAAGAGGAGGGTGACTCCCTTGGTGAGGAGTGGGAGAACACAGAGTATGACGATGGGGTTGTAGATCCCACTTGGTGTGAACTCAGAGGTATGCAGTTGATTAGCTCAGCAGAGTAGGTGGAGGAAGACAAGGAGGTTATGTTGCGGCTTCCCGCACGGCCGCAGAACCTCCACTTGTTAACCCCCTGCAGTCGGGAGGTCAGTGAGAGCCCATCAGCTGCTATGGAAGTGAAGATGCCTGCTGTTTTTATTTAATCAAGCACAACACATCTTTCTCATTCCACCAGAAAATATCACCCTGAACTCCTCCCTCTCACAGCACAGCAGCCAGCTCTCCATCCCACAGTTGTGGTCACATAAAAGAATGTTTCCTCCTACACATGCCAAAGCTAAGAGCGTGAACTTCATCATCTCCAATCTCTTGGAAACAAAAATGCTGCCTTTCCGCCTCTTGGATACAGGCAGTTTCACAGAGTTACCGCCATAGAGAGGAGCCAGAAGACCACAGCATCAGATTGCTCCTACTCCTGAGCTGAAAAAAAGCACTTCACCTTCTTTTTAAATGGTGTTTATTTCTTTTGGAAGAACAGGGGTTAATTGGCCATGTAGGAAGCTCTGGGAGTCTGAGATCTCAGCTGAGCTCAGTTAGTCACTCCTATCCCCTATATAATCTGGGTTCTGATTGAAGCACATTGTCAGAGCAAGTTTATGCTGCATCGCTTGGAGGAGAGATGTTTTGGTGCTTATTATGAGGAGTTTGGAGGAGCTATCTGTGCCTGTTACGTGGGTTTGTGTAATAATTCGCTTCCTTCATCTTACTTTGGTTTTTCCCCATCCTCCACTTCCATGTATTCCTCTGTTATATGTGAGTGAATATCTGCATGCCTGGTATTTTCAGTTATCCCTTGCTTGTGTTGCCTTGTTCGTTGGGTTGGCGTAATGAGTTGGGCCGCAGCTCTCATCTTCCCTGGGTCGGGGAAGGGAACAGATGGAGGGCTGATTCAGGAGATAAGGCAAGGGTGGAGGTCTCAGCATCTTCACCTTCAGAAGTATCCCAGGAAATATTGAAAACTAGGGTGCCCCCTAGTGTTAGGGACAGGGACGGAGCCCCTGGTCCCAGGACCATGACAGGCGGTTTCCCCAGTACCAATTCCCCAGTCGACCATTACTTCTCTAAGAAAGCTGTGCCTGCGCTACACCAGAATGTCGCAGACAACATCACCTGAAAAAATCTGTGCCTGCCACTGTGCATTTCACCACTGACACCTGGACAAGCAAACATGGCCAGGAGCGTTACATCTTGCTGACTGGGCACTGGGTGACTCTGGTGGCTGTGGGGGAAGGTGGGTAAGGGCTGCTCCACAAGTCCTCTGTATCTATCACTTCCTCCACTGCTTCTGCCTTCTCCACCTCCTCGAGAGCCTCCACCTGCACCCTCAACCTCTCACTTAATGCATGCATTCCAACAGTGCAGAGAGAATCCCCCTTACCTTTGTACTGAGCAGCCAGGGCTCACCGCAATCAAGCAGTGTTTCAATTAATATGCCTTGGAGATTGCAGTCACACAGCTCAAGAGTTGTGAACAGCAATCTAGGATGAATTAGAGCAATGGCTGTCTCCACAGAACTAGGAGCCAGGGAAGGCCATGTGCAATAATGGTGTGAACCTAGTGGTGTCCCTATGATGGGGAAACCTCACACACTTGCCTTGCATGGCTCATATCCTCAATCTGGTGGTACAGCAATTATTTTGCCACTATTCTAGCCTGGATGTGCTGCTGCAGAAAGCACAGTCATTGTGTGCTCACTTCTGCCGATTGCACCCCACAAGTCATCAACTTGAATCACTACAGAGGTTTTACGGCCTACCAGTTAACCGTTTGATTTGCAATGTGCCGTCACAGTGGAATTCCACTCTGCACATGTTGCGGAGACTGTGGCAGCAGTGATGATCCCTCAAGCAGTGTGTCCTTTTGCATAACCTAGGCCAACGCAGTACGGAAGTGGTGCAATTCACGCTTCCAGAGTGGGCATAGATCAAGGACCTCAGCACCCTTGTGCACCGTTTTGAAATGGCTACTGAGATAAATGGCGCTGAAGACGCCATCATTAGCATCATTATTCAGGGCACCTACATGTGGGAGCATACTTTGAAAAGTGCATACTTTGAATAGTCTGTGGGAGGAGGTGGTGGTCCCAGAGGAAGACGTGGGAGCAGAGGAGGATGTGGACGAAATATCAATATGTCTAAGTTCTGGACTATTGTTGCACAGGTGGGTGCCATGTGAGGGTGGATTACAGCGATCAAGGGGCTCATTGTACCATACAAACTGTTAGTGAAGGTGCAGAAGTCAAGGAACAAATGGAGGAGGATGAGGAGGAAGAGGTAATGGGCGCGCAACAGTAAGGAGATGAAGAGGATAATAATCCTCTCTCTGTTGTCCATGGTTGGCGGGAGAGGATGGAGAAAGCAACCTTGAGTGTTACCTCACCACCAACACACTATGGACTTGGATGTCATTGAAGCGCCCAACACATGAGAGCCTTCTTGCTGCACTTCAACATGATGCCGTGTTCTTAAGGTTAGAAATAGTGCTGAGTGCTGGGTTGCCACTCAGTTATATTCACGTTACGAGTAAATTTTGCCAGAGACTGCCCCTTCCCGGAAAGGGATGCACGCATGCTGGAGTATCAAAACTCAGTATCAATGCCATCAGGGGGAATTTGGACCTTTTTGCCTTTTGGTCTTCAAAAATGGAAGAGTGGCCTGAGCTCGTCTGTCATGCACTGGAAGTTATGTTATGCCTGGCAGCCAGCGTTCTCTCAGAACGTGTTTTCAGCCCTGCTGGTGGTGTCCTGATGGATAAGCGCATTGGTTGTCAACTGAAAGTGTAGACCATCTAACTTTCATCAAAATGAACAAGTCATGGATCTGCAATGACTTTTGCACCCCAGTTTTAGTGTCATGCATTGATCTCGTGTTATTGCAGTCTGACACCTTTGCCGTGGCTTCTGTGCCTGCTGTTGCTTCTGCTGCTAATGTTACAAACAATTTTTTGAAAAGTGGAGACTTCAAGTTGGATCTCCATCTGGTGGGTTGCCTGTAGTGGAAGGTGTGGTAGAGGCCTAATATACTGTTTCTACTCTGTGGAAATTGATGCCACTTTAGTGGTGTGTGACAATAACAATTTTTTGAAATGTGAAGAATCTAAGTTGGGTCTCCTTCATGTGTGTTGCCTATAGCAGTAGGGCTCCCAGACTGGCAGGCCTGCACTTACTTTCACTCTGCTACCTGTGTTACCATCCTTACATGTTTCCACTAATAGTACTTGCATGAAACTGATGTTTGTGCCACCTGAATGTGCCTGGGTAATGAAAAAAATTGAGCTATTGCATGAGGTATCAGGGCTCCCAGCAAAGAAGGCATGCTCCGTTTCCTTAAGCACCAGGTCTTAGTTGAAACTTCAATTCAAAGCTGTAAATGTAGGCCCAGATCCAGATACCTCATGCTTGGTCCATAGCTGACTGCTTCTGTGCTGTTATAAAATGTTCTCCTGTGGGTCAATTGATCAGTCAACTACCTGTGTTACTTTCCTTACATTTTTCTACCAATAGTAGTCTATAAAACTGATGTTTGTGCTACCTGAGTGTGGCTGGGGGAAAAAATGGTCTGTTGCATGAGGTATCAGGGCTCCCAGCAAAGAAGGCTCATACCACTCCCTTTACGAACGGGCTCAATTGAAACTTCAATTAAATGCTCTAAATGCTGGCCCAGACAATAATACCTCATGCATGGACCATGGCAAACTGCTGCTGTGCCGTTAGCAAATTTCTAACGTGGGTCAATTTATGCCACTTTTCATGGTGTCTGCCCCTAATTTTAGCCGTTTGGGAAGCTATTTGTCACCCTGTAAGGTGCTGTGAATAAGTTTGGTTTTCCTCTCTATTGAATTTTATGGGTTTTGGGTACGTTCATCGAACTGTTCGGCGAACATGTTCGGAGACCAACAGGACGTTTACTGAAACGAACCTTGGATATGGTTCGCTCATCTCTAGTGAGCAGTTCACAGGAAAAGCTTCAAATAGCTTCTACAATTTTTTTAAGCTCATCATATTCTGATAAATATTGCACAAGAACCCCAGCTCACTCACCAGCAAGTGCTTGAATCACACAGGCAATGTGTAGAAACAGAAAAAGGACCATCTGATAAAATAATCCTTTTTTGACTTCATTAAAGTGTCTTGAAATAAAACAATTGATGCAATATATCATAGCACTCAATCTGAAAAGCATAACTTATTGCACTTGTAATGGGGATACTTCAACAAAGTCAAATAATGATTTATGTTTTTTATCGGATCATTGGTAAACTGATGGATGATCATATGTTAACCCCTTAAAGACCAGGGATTTTTTTCAGTTTTTGAATTTCCGTTTTTTGCTCCCCTTCCTCCCAGAACCATAACTTTTTTATTTTCTGGTCAATATGGCCATGTGAGGGCTTCTTCTTTGTGGGACAAGTTGTACTCTTGAATGACACCATTAGTTTTAATATATCATGTAATGGAAAATGTTATTGTTTTTTTTTTTTTTTTACCATGTTTTTTTTTTACCATGTTCACTAAATGCTAAAACTGACATGCCATTTTGATTTTCCAGGTCATTATGAGTTCAAATACACCAAACATGTCTAAGTTCTTTTTTATTTAAGTGGTGAAAAAAAATCAAAAATTGGTTAAAAAAAGGCGCCATTTTCCGAGACTTGTGGCATTTACATTTTTGTGATCTGGGGCACGGTGAGGGCTTGTTTTTTTGCGCGTCAAACTGTTGTTTTTATTGATACCATTTTGGTGTGGATACAATCTTTAGTTGCAATTTTATAGGAATGCAGAGGCAACCAAAAATGCAATTCTGGCATTTTTAATTTTTTCGTTAAGTCATTTAGCGATCGGGTTAATTCTTTTTTTATATTGATAGATCGGGTGATTCTGAACGTGGCGATACCAAATACCGTATATACTCGGGTATAAGCCGAGAATTTCAGCCCATTTTTTTAGGATG
Organism: Ranitomeya imitator; assembly: GCF_032444005.1. Lineage (NCBI taxonomy): Eukaryota > Metazoa > Chordata > Amphibia > Anura > Dendrobatidae > Ranitomeya > Ranitomeya imitator. The sequence goes on from NC_091282.1 coordinate 388,970,836, forward strand.
AAATTGCCCCTCTCGGCTTATACTCGAGTCATTCCCAGGGGTCGGCAGGGGAAGGGGAGCGGCAGCTGTCTAATCATACTCACCTGCTTCTGGCGCAGTCCCTGCACGTCCCTGCTTCTCCGGGCGCTGACAGCTTCTTCCTGTGTTGAGCGGTCACGTGGTACCACTCATTACAGTAATGAATATGGACGCGACTCCACTCCCATAGGGGTGGAGCCGCATATTTATTACTGTAATGAGTGGTACAGGTGACCGCTCAACGCTGGAAGAAGCTTGTCAGTGCCCCGAGAACCAGGGACATGCAGGGACCACACCAGGAGCAGGTAAGTATAACAGGGCCATTGCGCGATATTCACCTCTCCTTGTTCCACCGCCGGGCTCCATCTTCCACATCCTCAGTCTGTGATGTTCAGGTCAGAGGGCGTGATGACGTGTTAGTGTGCGCGCCGCCTTCTGCCTGAATAGTCACTGCGGAGGACGCTGAGGAGCAGTGGGAAGAGACGAGAGGTGAGTATGTCATTTTTTTTTTTTAATTGCAGCAGCAGCCGATATACTGTACAGTTAATAATATCAGCATAAACTGCATTTTATAATCTACTTTTATGCAGCATTATATGGGACAAATTTCCTATGGAGCATCTTATGGGGCAATAATCAACTTTTATGCAGCATTACAGTATATAGCGCAAAATTCCTATGGAGCATCTAATGGGGTAATAATCAACTTTTATGCAGCATTATATGGGGCAAATTTCCTATGGAGCATCTAATGGGGCAATAATCAACTTTTATGCAGTATTATATGGGGCAAATTTCCTATGGAGCATCTTATGGGGCAATAATCAACTTTTATGCAGCTTTCTATGGGGCAAATATCTTTATGGAGCATCTTATGGGGCCATAATCAACATTTGTGCAGCATTATATAGGGGAAAAGGCCTTTATGGAGCATCTCATGGGGGCATTATTAACCTTTGTGCAGCATTACATGGGGCATATTTTAATATGGAGCATCTTATGGGGCCCATCATAAACTTTATGGAGCATTATATGGGGTGCATTTTGTATGGAGCATCTTATGTGGCCCATCATGAACTTGTATGAAGCATCTTATGGGACCCATCATGAACTATATGGAGCATTATATGGGGCTCCTGATTCAATACGGATATTCAAAAACACTTAATCTACTGATATCTCAATTAATTTTACTTTCATTAGTATCTATTTTTATTTTTGACATTTACCGGTAGCTGCTTTTTGCATGCTTCAATAGTCTCCATGGGAGACTAGAAGCTGCAGTACTTTGATCGCTTCTGCTACACACAGGCGATGAACAGATTGCCTGTGTGTAGCAGAAATGCTCACTTCCTATGAGTCCCGACCAGTGGATGGCACTCATGGCAATCTGGCAATGACAACCATAGAGGTCTACTTCAGTCCTCTGATTGTTATGCCGACCCATCGGTGACCCGCAATCATGTGACAGGGTCACAGATGGGCGGCATTAGCAACGTGCTTCTGGTAAGCTCAAGTTAAATGCCGCTTTTAGAGATTGACAGTGGCATTTAACTAGTTAACGGGCGTATCGCAGTTACACTCGCGGCTGTTGTGGGCACATGTCAGCTGTATGGATGCTGATGTGCCCGGAAAGGAGCGCCCCTAGCGCCGAACCCCACAACAAACGTACTATTACGCCCAACTATCCCTGTGTTGCCCATTCAAAATTTTTACCATAAGGCCGGGGTCACACTAGAGAGTAATACGGACGAGTGAGAGGTGTAAAAGCAACGCATTGCACTCGGATCAATGTTTCTCAATGGGGCAGCTTCCATCAGCCGTATATTTCTCGCCTGTATTTTATGGGCTGAGAAAATCGCAGCATGCTGCGATTGTTAGCGTATTCCTACAAAAATATGCCAATGCAAGTCTAAGGGGGAAAGAAAAATACGGATTACACATGGACCACAGGTCTGCCTTGTGAGAAATACGCACCGGTGTCCTATAGAAAAGCCAGTAATTCAGTGCGGGTGTACAGTAAAATCACATTGACAGGTTAGAATAGAATAGATAAAATAAATGTCTACACATAGGCCTTGCACCTACGTTGACTTTTTCCTTCAGCCACTGGTTTCGTCACTCAAATCATTTGTGAGAGACTCCACGTCTCGGATTGCACAGCTTCAGGATCTGGAGATCCCACCTGACACCGAGCTCGTGACCCTCGATGTAGTCACTCTACACGTGCATAGGGCACAAGCTTGGGATACGGGCAGTATCCTACTTTCTAGACTAGAATACATCGGGAGATAGAGGACACGATTCTTTTATATTGGATCTTTAATCGTTCATATTGGACAAAAATTATTTAATTTTTGACCGTGTCTACAATAGGCAGATAAGAGGTACTGTAATGGGGGCTCGGTGCGCCCCTTCGTACGACAATCTGTTTTTAGGATGGTGGGAAGCTACCAGGGTGTACTGTCTAGATGGATTTTGAAAACATGTCATCAAATGGTTACGGTACATTGATGATGTTCTATTTTTTTGGACAGGCACCCTGGAGGAATGTCATGAATTTGTAGAGATCCTTAACAACAATCCCTATAACATACGCCTCACGTCACAGTATTCACGGAAGGAGATGGAGTTCTTGGACCTAAAACTGACTGTAAGGAATTCTAGGGTTATGACTACCCTATACCGGAAACCGACAGCAACCAACAGCTTATTGCATTTTACAACCTTCCATCCACAACATCTAAAGAAGGGGATCCCAAAGGGTCAATTCTACAGAGTGAAGAGGAACTGCAGCCGACAGGAGGACTTTGTGAGACAGTCCCGGGAATTGACTACACGATTTCGAGAGAGGCTACCCGAAGAAGGTGATCTCACAAGCCTTTGTCACTGCTAGAGATAACAGCAGGGAGGAGCCTTTACAACCCCAAACCAGGGCTTGCGGGAAACCTATGGGGATTGTCACAGCCTACAATAATCAGTGGCAGGATATACGGGGGATTCTATCGAAATATTGGGGCATTTTGCTTGGGGAGTCTAAACTCCACCACCATATTGCCACAGAACCCAGCTTAATAGCAAGGAGGGCCAGGAATTTTAGAGATTATCTTAGCCATATTCATTTTCAACGACCAGTTAATAAACTAACTAGGGGGGTAAGACTCAGAGGAATATTCCCGTGTGGGAACTGTAATATGTGTCCCTTTACTGCTGGTGATAAATTAACTACGGTATCTGTTGTTAATTCTGTGGCCAAGCTCCCTCCTGTGGTCGAGAGTGGTACTTCGGCTGGTTCTGTCAATGAGCTTCCTTTGGTGGATGAGAGTGGTACTGCGGCTTCTGAGTTTCCTTCCTCAGGTGATGAGGTTAAGTCGTTAGGTGCTGCTCTATTTAACCCTCCGTCACATACAACTGATCTGACAGGCGCTTCTCTTTTACTTTCATTTCTCCTTCCTCACCAGATTGTGAGGAAACCCCCTCCCTCCAGGTAGTCTCCTGTCTCTTGAAGGTCTGTGAAACCTGATATCACAGTTGGATTTCAGAGCTTCAGGGGAGAGGATATAGCTGCACAGATCTCTCAGGCTCATTGTATGTGAATACGTCACATTCAGTAAGGTTGGTATTTTATGTTTTTATTCATCACAATAGTTTATTTAGCTTGTTTTATGAATGTATAGCACAAAATGTGAGGATATTTCATAGAAATAAGGGAGATTTTATAAAAGAAAGTGTGCTGCTCAGGCATATACAGTAGTTCCCTAACATATTCCTTCTCTTGCTTCAGATTATCTGCTGAAATGGAGAGGAAAATGTACAATTTATCCAAACAACTTGATGTTGAGGAAGTAACAAACATGCTGTTAGATGATAAGAGACCTCACACTGAATGAGGATTTAGGAGAGGAAAGTGAGATTGATTCTCATGATGAGGTGGAAGAATGTGTCCTGGATTCTGAAACAGAGCAAGATGGTGACAGTGGTGAGGATGAAGAAGTTGGATCATATTATATTGGAAAATATAAAAATACTAAATGGAACAAGAAGCCATTCCAGAAAAAACGTAGGGAACCTTTAAACATTATTACTCACCTTCCTGCAGTAATAGGAACTGCACGTAATGCAAAAACTGCAGTTGAATGCTGGAACAGTATATTTACAGATGACATTCTGGACTCTATTGTCACATATACCAACCAATATATAGACATTATAAAGGACAAGTACATCTGCAACAGAACCATCAAGCCCACAGATGAAATAGAACTGCGTGCTTTTTTTGGATTACTGTACCTTGCAGGAGCTTATAGGGCAAATAGACAAACTTTGGAGGAACTTTGGGGTAAAGATGGGGATGGAGTTGAAAAATTTAGCCTTTTTATGTCCATAAACAGATTCAAGATTCTAATTCGTTGCCTTCGGTTTGACAACAGAACTACCCGAACCGAACGCAAAACACATGACCGACTTGCTCCAATTCGTGATATATTTCAAAGATTTGTTGTAAACTGTAAACAAAGTTATTACCCTGGAGAGAATCTCACTATTGACGAAATGCTCCCTGGTTTTCGTGGTGGATGTGCCTTTCGTCAATATATTCCATTAAAGCCAAACAAATATGGAATAAAAATGTATGCCCTTGTTGATGCCAGTAAGACCTACACTTACAACCTGGAAGTTTATGCAGGAAAACAACCAGAAGGTCCTTACTGTGTGAGCAACAAACCTATTGATGTTGTAAAAAGACTGGCTGAACCCTTATTTGGATCGGGTCGCAATATTACAGCTGACAATTGGTTTACAAGTTGTGATCTGATTGATTATCTGAAAATTCAGAAGCTGTCATATGTGGGAACTGTAAGAAAAAACAAAAGGGAATTGCCGCCACAGTTTGTAAGTGTGAAAGAGAGACAACAGTACAGCAGTATGTTTGCATTCCATAATGGAAAGGCTTTAGTTTCCTATGTACCACATGCCAAAAAAATCGTACTTCTTCTATCAACACTTCATGATGATGCTGCCATCGATCCTGGGACTGGGGCAGAAAAAAAACCGGAGATAATTACATTTTACAATGCCACCAAAGGGGGTGTGGATACAGCAGATCAGATGTGCTCCACTTTCAACGTCAGCAGAAACATCAAACGCTGGCCAATGGTCATATTTTTTGCTATGTTGAATTTGGGTGGTATAAATTCACAAGTAATTTATCTTGAAAACAAGCTTGAACCACTCCGTAGACGATTGTATCTGAAAAAATTGGCCCATGAACTAGTACTTGGAGAGCTACGCAGGAGAAGCGTGAAAACAATCGGTATCCCCTCTCGCCTTCAAGTTCAGCTCAAAAGGTTCCGCCCAGAAGATGATGGTGAAAAGTCACCATCTGCACCACCTCACAAAAGAAGGAGATGCACCACCTGCCAAACGGAAAGCGGAACCAGAAGGCTTTCAAATTATGAATGTCTCAAATGTCATAAAGCAATTTGCCTGACACATGCAAAAATGGTGTATAATTCTTGCTATTTGCTCTGCAAGTGTGACTTTTCTGGGGAAACCTCAGCATCTACTTCTGATTGAATATGTTTTTAATAGTACTTAAGGTACCTTAAAATTAAGTTTGTGTTAAAAAATTTTCTTTGTACATTTTTTTGAGAGAGTCGAACTGGGGACTATTTGGCGGGAGTTTTGAAAAGTTTGTATTTTATAGTTATTAGTTTTAGGTTAAGTAAATGTTTTTTTTGCAACTGATTATGTGTAGTCTCTTTTATTACATCCCTATGAAGGTCACTGATCACTTTTAGAGCACTGAAATTGCAAACATTAGATATTATAGGTATTTTTCCAGCAGGCGCCTGACAGGCACAATGTATGTGAACTCGTTAGTCCGAATATTGTATGTGACGGAGGGTTAACTCCACCTGGTACTTTGATCCTGGCCTCCAGTCAATGTTCTAGTATTGGTCTTGCTTCCTCCTGGATCGTTCCTGTGGCCTGTCTATCCTGCATAAGCTAAGTTTTGCTTGTGTTATTTTTGCTTGCTATTTTTTCTGTCCAGCTTGCTTTATTGGTTTTTCTTGCTTGCTGGAAGCTCTGAGACGCAGAGGGAGCACCTCCGTACCGTTAGTCGGTGCGGAGGGTCTTTTTGCCCCTCTGCGTGGTTGTTTGTAGGTTTTTGTGTTGACCGCAAAGCTATCTTTCCTATCCTCAGTCTATTCAGTAAGTCGGGCCTCACTTTGCTAAATCTATTTCATCTCTGTGTTTGTATTTTCATCTTACTCACAGTCATTATATGTGGGGGGCTGCCTTTTCCTTTGGGGAATTTCTCTGAGGCAAGGTAGGCTTGTTTTTCTATCTTCAGGGCTAGTTAGTTTCTCAGGCTGTGCCGAGTTGCATAGGGAGCGTTAGGCGCAATCCACGGCTACCTCTAGTGTGGTGTGTTAGGATTAGGGATTGCGGTCAGCAGAGTTCCCACGTCTCAGAGCTCGTCCTTTGTTTTTGGTAATTGTCAGGTCACTTTGTGTGCTCTGAACTTCTATGTCCATTGTGGTTCTGAATTACCTGTTCATAACAGGTATCCTCTTTACCCTTTCAGATTTCTACTAAGGCCTATTTCAATTGCAAGTCCCGTAATTTGGTGTATGTCCTGGTATGCACCTGTCCTAAAGTGTATGTCGGGCAAACGACACAAGAACTAAGGAAATGCATCCAACAGCATTTCTCTAACATCACAACAGCTAAGATGGACAAGGCAAAGGGGAAGGCACTTACATCTGTGGCTTCACATTTCTTGGCTGAACACAATTCACAGTGGAGTGGAACAAAAATTTTGAAACTGGAAGGAGACCAAACTAACATCAGGGGTGGAGATATTATACTTGAACTGTTGAGACGAGAATCCAAATGGATCTTAAAACTTAATAGCGTCACTCTCTCTGGCCTCAATGAGGACTTATTATTTACTGGCTTCTTCAAACAAATCTGATGTACATTCCCTGCCTATGTTGACAGCATGCATATACAGTGGGGCAAAAAAGTATTTAGTCAGTCAGCAATAGTGCAAGTTCCACCACTTAAAAAGATGAGAGGCGTCTGTAATTTACATCATAGGTAGACCTCAACTATGGGAGACAAATTGAGAAAAAAAAATCCAGAAAATCACATTGTCTGTTTTTTTGTCATTTTTTTTGCATATTTTGGTGGAAAATAAGTATTTGGTCAGAAACAAACAATCAAGATTTCTGGCTCTCACAGACCTGTAACTTCTTCTTTAAGAGTCTCCTCTTTCCTCCACTCATTACCTGTAGTAATGGCACCTGTTTAAACTTGTTATCAGTATAAAAAGACACCTGTGCACACCCTCAAACAGTCTGACTCCAAACTCCACTATGGTGAAGACCAAAGAGCTGTCAAAGGACACCAGAAACAAAATTGTAGCCCTGCACCAGGCTGGGAAGACTGAATCTGCAATAGCCAACCAGCTTGGAGTGAAGAAATCAACAGTGGGAGCAATAATTAGAAAATGGAAGACATACAAGACCACTGATAATCTCCCTCGATCTGGGGCTCCACGCAAAATCCCACCCCGTGGGGTCAGAATGATCACAAGAACGGTGAGCAAAAATCCCAGAACCACGCGGGGGGACCTAGTGAATGAACTGCAGAGAGCTGGGACCAATGTAACAAGGCCTACCATAAGTAACACACTACGCCACCATGGACTCAGATCCTGCAGTGCCAGACGTGTCCCACTGCTTAAGCCAGTACATGTCCGGGCCCGTCTGAAGTTTGCTAGAGAGCATTTGGATGATCCAGAGGAGTTTTGGGAGAATGTCCTATGGTCTGATGAAACCAAACTGGAACTGTTTGGTAGAAACACATCTTGTCGTGTTTGGAGGAAAAAGAATACTGAGTTGCATCCATCAAACACCATACCTACTGTAAAGCATGGTGGTGGAAACATCATGCTTTGGGGCTGTTTCTCTGCAAAGGGGCCAGGACGACTGATCCGGGTACATGAAAGAATGAATGGGGCCATGTATCGTGAGATTTTGAGTGCAAACCTCCTTCCATCAGCAAGGGCATTGAAGATGAAACGTGGCTGGGTCTTTCAACATGACAATGATCCAAAGCACACCGCCAGGGCAACGAAGGAGTGGCTTCGTAAGAAGCATTTCAAGGTCCTGGAGTGGCCTAGCCAGTCTCCAGATCTCAACCCTATAGAAAACCTTTGGAGGGAGTTGAAAGTCTGTGTTGCCAAGCGAAAAGCCAAAAACATCACTGCTCTAGAGGAGATCTGCATGGAGGAATGGGCCAACATACCAACAACAGTGTGTGGCAACCTTGTGAAGACTTACAGAAAACGTTTGACCTCTGTCATTGCCAACAAAGGATATATTACAAAGTATTGAGATGAAATTTTGTTTCTGACCAAATACTTATTTTCCACCATAATATGCAAATAAAATGTTAAAAAAACAGACAATGTAATTTTCTGGATTTTTTTTTCTCAGTTTGTCTCCCATAGTTGAGGTCTACCTATGATGTAAATTACAGACGCCTCTCATCTTTTTAAGTGGTGGAACTTGCACTATTGCTGACTGACTAAATACTTTTTTGCCCCACTGTAGTTCGGGTCATATTTGGGGCCTTATGGGTTGTGTATATATGTTTTTTGTTTTTTTTTCGCAACCTATATAGACAGCATGCCTATGTTTGGGCCTTTTGACTTGATCGGGCCCAGACAGGGTGCTCTGTTGCACCAGATTACTTTTTGTGACAATTTGAGGTGGTTGAACAGGAGCTTTGTAAGAAAAATGCCAATCTACCATCTTCACCTCATCCTTAACCCCTTCCCAACCTTTGATGCCACGTAGGCGTCATGAAAGTCGGTGCCAATCCGACCTGTGACGCCTATGTGGCGTCATGGAAAGATCGCGTCCCTGCAGATCGGGTGAAAGGGTTAACTCCAATTTCACCCGTTCTGCAGGGACAGGGGGAGTGGTAGTACAGCCCAGAGGGGGTGGCTTCACCCCCCGTGGCTACGATCGCTCTGATTGGCTGTTGAAAGTGAAACTGCCAATCAGAGCGATTTGTAATATTTCACCTATTAAAACTGGTGAAATATTACAATCCAGCCATGGCCGATGCTGCAATATCATCGGCCATGGCTGGAAACACTGATGTGCCCCCACCCCACCCCACCGATCGCCCCTCCCAGTCCTCCGATCAGTCCTATGCACTGCTCCGTGCTGTGCTCCGCTCCCCCCGTGCTCTTGTCCGCTCCCCCCATTCTCCAATCACCCCCCCGTGCTCCGATCCAACCCCCCTGCACTCCGATCCACCGCCCCCGTGCTCCGATCCACCCCCCCGTGCTGCGATCCACCCCCCCGCGCTCCGATCCACCCCCCATGCTCCGATCCTCCCCCCCACCCCATCATACTTACCGATCCTCCCGGGGTCCGTCCTTCTTCTCCATGGGCGCCGCCATCTTCCAAAATGGCGGGCGCATGCGCAGTGCGCCCGCCGAATTTGCCTGTTGGCAGATTCGTTCCAAAGTGCATTTTGATCACTGTGATAGGTTATATCACAGTGGTCAAAATAAAAAAGAAATGGTAAATGACCCCCCCCCCCCCTTGTCACCCCCATAGGTAGGGACAATAATAAAATAAAGAATTTTTTTTTTTTTCCACTAAGGTTAGAACAGGGTTAGGGTTAGGGTTTCGGTATGTGCACACGTATTCTGGTCCTCTGCGAATTTTTCCGCAGCGGATTTGATAAATCCGCAGTGCTAAACTGTTACGGATTTATAGCGGATTTACCGCGGTTTTTCTGCGCATTTCACTGCGGTATTACAACTGCAGTTTACTATTGGAGCAGTTGTAAAACCGCTGCGGAATCCGCAGAAAGAAGTGACATGCTGCGGAATGTAAACCGCTGCGTTTCTGTGCAGTTTTTCTGCAGCATGTGTACAGCGATTTTTATTTCCCATAGGTTTACACTGAACTGTAAACTCATGGGAAACTGCTACGGATCCGCAGCGTTTTCCGCAGTGTGTGCACATACCTTTAGAATTAGGCTATGTGCACACGGTGCGGATTTGGCTGCGGATCCGCAGTGGATTGGCCGCTGCGGATTCGCTGCAGTGTTCCATCAGGTTTACAGTACCATGTAAACCTATGGAAAACCAAATCCGCTGTGCCCATGGTGCGGAAAATACCGCGCGGAAACGCTTTAAAGAAAGAAAAATTATTTTTTATTTTCATGGCTCTGCGTTATAAACTTCTGTGAAGCACCTGGGGGTTTAAAGTGCTCAATATGCATCTAGATAAGTTCCTTGGGGGGTCTAGTTTCCAAAATGGGGTCACTTGTGGGGGAGCTCCAATGTTTAGGCACACAGGGGCTCTCCAAACGCGACATGGTGTCCGCTAACAATTGGAGCTAATTTTCCATTCAAAAAGTCAAATGGCGCGCCTTCCCTTCCGAGCCCTGCCGTGTGCCCAAACTGTGGTTTACCTCCACATATGAGGTATCGGCGTACACGGGAGAAATTGCCCAACAAATTTTAGGATCCATTTTATCCTATTGCCCATGTGAAAACGAAAAAATTGAGGCGAAAAAAAATTTTTTGTGAAAAAAAAGGACTTTTTCATTTTTACAGATCAATTTGTGAAGCACCTGAGGGTTTAAAGTGCTCACTAGGCATCTAGATAAGTTCCTTGGGGGGTCTAGTTTCCAAAATGGGGTCACTTGTGGGGGAGCTCCAATGTTTAGGCACACAGGGGCTCTCCAAACCCAACATGGTGTCCGCTAACGATGGAGATAATTTTCCATTCAAAAAGTCAAATGGCGCTCCTTCCCTTTCGAGCCTTGCCGTGTGCACAAACAGTGGTTTGTGACCACATATGAGGTATCGGTGTACTCACGAGAAATTGCCCAACAAATTTAAGGATCCATTTTATCCTGTTGCCCATGTGAAAATGAAAAAATTGAGGCTAAAAGAATTTTTTTGTGAAAAAAAAGTACTTTTTCATTTTTACGGATCAATTTGTGAAGCACCTGGGGGTTCAAAGTGCTCACTATGCATCTAGATAAGCTCCTTGGGGCGTCTAGTTTCCAAAATGGGGTCACTTGTGAGGGAGCTCCAATTTTTAGGCACACGGGGGCTCTCCAAACGTGACATGGTGTCCGCTAAAGAGTGGAGCCAATTTTTCATTCAAAAAGTCAAATGGCGCTCCTTCCCTTCCAAGCCCTGCCGTGCGCCCAAACAGTGGTTTACCCCCACATATGAGGTATCAGCGTACTCAGGTCATATTGCACAACAACTTTCGTGGTTCAGTTTCTCCTTTTACCATTGGGAAAATAAAAAACTGTTGCTATAAGATCATTTTTGTGACTAAAAAGTTAAATGTTCATTTTTTCCTTCCATGTTGCTTCTGCTGCTGTGAAGCACCTGAAAGGTTAATAAACTTCTTGAATGTGGTTTTGTGCACCTTGAGGGGTGCAGTTTTTAGAATGGTGTCACTTTTGGGTATTTTCAGCCATATAGACCCCTCAAACTGACTTCAAATGTGAGGTGGTCCCTAAAAAAAATGGTTTTGTAAATTTCGTTGTAAAAATGAGAAATCTCTGGTCAAATTATAACCATTATAACTTCCTAGCAAAAAAAAATTTTGTTTCCAAGATTGTTCTGATGTAAAGTATACATGTGGGAAATGTTATTTATTAACTATTTTGTGTCACATAACTCTCTGGTTTAACTCTCTGAATAAAAATTCAAAATGTGAAAATTGCAACATTTTCAAAATGTTCGCCAAATTTCCGTTTTTATCACAAATAAATGCAGAATTTATTGACCTAAATTTACCACTAACATGAAGCCCAATATGTCACGAAAAAACAATCTCCGAACCGCTAGGATCCGTTGAAGCGTTCCTGAGTTATTACCTCATAAAGGGACACTGGTCAGAATTGCAAAAAACGGCCAGGTCATTAAGGTCAAAATACGCTGGGTCATGAAGGGGTTAAACTTGATCATATACCTAGTCATGACTGTATACATGGACCACTGTCCTACTTCAGGGTATGTGGTCAGATATAGGGGCACTTTCTAAGGTTTGTTTCACTCTTGTAGTATTCTATTATCATACACTCTTTATGGGTGTGGGATTGGGGCTTGTACATAGTGGTTGGGTATTCCAGCGGTCTCTGCATTATTACATGCAGTAAGCATTATGCATACAGTATGGCTTTTACCCCATGTTCAATATTCAAATAAAGAGCCATTGACAAGGTATTTATGTGTTGGGTTGACGTGTATATCGTTCTTAGCGTTGGGTATTGCAACTAATGATGATGTAGTTCAGAATCAGTACTCTGTTGTGAATTCTGTGGCCAAGCTCCCTCCTGTGGTCGTGAGTGGTACTGCGGCTGGTTCTGTCTATGAGCTTCCTTTGGTGGATGAGAGTGGTACTGCGGCTTCTGAGTTTCCTTCCTCAGGTGATGAGGTTAAGTCGTTAGGTGCTGCTCTATTTAACTCCACCTGGTGCTTTGATCCTGGCCTCCAGTCAATGTTCTAGTATTGGACTTGCTTCCTCCTGGATCGTTCCTGTGGCCTGTCTATCCTGCATAGCTAAGTTCTGCTTATGTTATTTTTGTTTGCTATATTTTCTGTCCAGCTTGCTATATTGGTTTTTCTTGCTTGCTGGAAGCTCTGAGACGCAGAGGGAGCACCTCCGTACCGTTAGTCGGTGCGGAGGGTCTTTTTGCCCCTCTGCGTGGTTGTTTGTAGGTTTTTGTGTTGACCGCAAAGCTATCTTTCCTATCCGCGGTCTATTCAGTAAGTCGGGCCTCACTTTGCTAAATCTATTTCATCTCTGTGTTTGTATTTCATCTTTACTCACAGTCATTATATGTGGGGGGCTGCCTTTTTCTTTGGGGAATTTCTCTGAGGCAAGGTAGGCTTATTTTTCTATCTTCAGGGCTAGTTAGTTTCTCAGGCTGTGCCGAGTTGCATAGGGAGCGTTAGGCGCAATCCACAGCTACCTCTAGTGTGGTGTGATAGGATTAGGGATTGCGGTCAGCAGAGTTTCCACGTCTCAGAGCTTGTCCTATGTTTTTGGGTATTGTCAGGTCACTTGTGTGCTCTGAACTTCTATGTCCATTGTGGCTCTGAATTACCTGTTCATAACAGTACTCCTTCCGTGGTATCCTTCCCCCTTTCCCATTGATGGATGTTTTCCTTCTGTGGTATCCTTCCCTCTTCCAAGGGATGGATAGTATATGGGGATTGTATGTATTCACCACAGTCGGGTAGTGCTGAATACAGATTTCTCTGAACATTTTGGGTATCGTCTATCCCTGGAATTCTCATCCACTTAGTATTCATCATTATGGCAGGTCGTTACGTATGTGTTCCAGGGATAGGAATATTACAGTTGTATAATTGTCACCACGTAAGATAACACGGCTTAACGCGCCTTTACTACATGGCATGCGTGATTGGTACCGTGAAATCTATCTAGGCAGCGCACAAGCACTGTTTTTTTATTTACGCGTCGTCCTGAGTACGAGGGCCAAGTATTACATGTTTACCCCAGATATGTCTGCGCAAGCGCACGTTTTTTAACGGTTACCAGACAATTGACGCAAGCAGCGCGTAAGCGATGAAGACTTTGTTTGCACGCTGCTCTGGTAACCAAACTCTAGAACCCTTCCCAGGAGATTCACCCAGGAAGCGCACAAGCGCTGGGTGTCTACTTATGCGCCGTCCTGGTTATGATGGGCGAGTATTGTATGTCTGCCCCCGGTACGTGGGCACATGCGCGCCTTTTTGTAATGTCTACTGGGCAACGGACTCTGGTAGCGCGCAAGCACTGCGGGCTTTGTTTACATGTCGCTCTGGTAACCATAGTTTAGATTCTTTCCACGTCTTAAAGCCTCATTTATGGTGGCAGGACGCTAGGTATATTGACTGGAACATTGCAATGGCACAACTGTCATCACACAATACAGCATCGTTTAATACGCTAGCGTCTTGATGAGGGCTTAACCAACATAGCGTTGTACATCCAGGTAGTGCGCCGGGTGTTAGTGTTTGTGTAAGCGTCTCCTTGGATACCAGGGACTAGTATCGCACTTCCGCCTTCTGTATGTTGGCACATGCGCACTGTGCTAGATGGTTACTGAGCAATTGACATAGGTAGTGCGCTTGCGCTGAGGACTCTGTATATGCGTCACTCTGGTAAACAGGGGCGGGTACTGTATTTTCTCTGCCCTTTGAACGCCGGCGCATGCGCACTTGATCCAGGAAACAGTTCATGATGGCGCACTATGCTTTCTGCAGACTCAATGCTGCGGCTCACGGGGAACGCAGCTGTATCGGGTAGGACTAATTATTGTATGTGTATTTAAATCAAGGACACGTAAGGCGGCTATCACCCCTGACGAAGCCACTGGTTAGTGGCGACACGCGTTGGGCATCCGCTCAACCTGTGCCTCACTCTGACAGGTTTAGGACATTGCACCGGGCTGCTTCTGGGTATTGTATGTGGTTGGCCGCTAGGGAGGGGTGTACAGGGGCACGCATACAGCCGCAGCAGCTGAGGTGTGCTGGGAGGATATATATCCCTGTACAAACCCACAATATCTATTGGGGGGTGCATTGTATTGACAGCACAAGGGGACCTAAGTTTAGCAAACAGCTTGTTTGTGTATTATCACATCCGTTTGGATAACAGCCATATCTCGTATTATTATATCGCCTGAAGATAAGTTAGGGCATTAGGCTCAATTATGGACTAAACTATGCGGGAGAACTATTGTATTTTTTCAGGACATTGCATCTGGAGGACTGTATACATATGCACTGGTTATGTTGCTAATAGGATTTCTTATGGCTATGCTGTCTATATAGGTGCTACTCTTTAGGCAATACTGTCACTATCCTCAGGAGTGATGCGCAGGGTGCAGCCTCATTGTGGGCTTATGATTAGGGTTATGTTCCCGGTTTTAATGTTTTTTTTGTGTCTTTGTGATCATATATGTATTTACCTGAATAAAGCGGTGTTCTATTTTTGCTTAAATCCAAATGTGTGGTGATCCCCATTTGTTTGGCCTACTCTGTTCTCTTTTGCTTTTAGTATCTGCCATTTTGTAGGTCTAGGCGTGTATCCCACAGGGTTTTCTGTGGTGCCCCCTTAATTTATATATACAGTGGGGCAAAAAAGTATTTAGTCAGTCTGCAATAGTGCAAGTTCCACCACTTAAAAAGATGAGAGGCCTCTGTAATTTACATCATAGGTAGACCTCAACTATGGGAGACAAACTGAGATTAAAAAATCCAGAAAATTACATTGTCTGTTTTTTTATCATTTTTTTTGCATATTATGGTGGAAAATAAGTATTTGGTCAGAAACAAACAATCAAGATTTCTGGCTCTCACAGACCTGTAACTTCTTCTTTAAGAGTCTCCTCTTTCCTCCACTCATTACCTGTAGTAATGGCACCTGTTTAAACTTGTTATCAGTATAAAAAGACACCTGTGCACACCCTCAAACAGTCTGACTCCAAACTCCACTATGGTGAAGACCAAAGAGCTGTTAAAGGACACCAGAAACAAAATTGTAGCCCTGCACCAGGCTGGGAAGACTGAATCTGCAATAGCCAACCAGCTTGGAGTGAAGAAATCAACAGTGGGAGCAATAATTAGAAAATGGAAGACATACAAGACCACTGATAATCTCCCTCGATCTGGGGCTCCACGCAAAATCTCACCCCGTGGGGTCAGAATGATCACAAGAACGGTGAGCAAAAATCCCAGAACCACGCGGGGGGACCAAGTGAATGAACTGCAGACAGCTGGGACCAATGTAACAAGGCCTACCATAAGTAACACACTACGCCACCATGGACTCAGATCCTGCAGTGCCAGACGTGTCCCACTGCTTAAGCCAGTACATGTCCGGGCCCGTCTGAAGTTTGCTAGAGAGCATTTGGATGATCCAGAGGAGTTTTGGGAGAATGTCCTATGGTCTGATGAAACCAAACTGGAACTGTTTGGTAGAAACACAACTTGTCGTGTTTGGAGGAAAAAGAATACTGAGTTGCATCCATCAAACACCATACCTACTGTAAAGCATGGTGGTGGAAACATCATGCTTTGGGGCTGTTTCTCTGCAAAGGGACCAGGACGACTGATCCGGGTACATGAAAGAATGAATGGGGCCATGTATCGTGAGATTTTGAGTGCAAACCTCCTTCCATCAGCAAGGGCATTGAAGATGAAACGTGGCTGGGTCTTTCAACATGACAATGATCCAAAGCACACCGCCAGGGCAACGAAGGAGTGGCTTCGTAAGAAGCATTTCAAGGTCCTGGAGTGGCCTAGCCAGTCTCCAGATCTCAACCCTATAGAAAACCTTTGGAGGGAGTTGAAAGTCCGTGTTACCAAGCGAAAAGCCAAAAATATCACTGCTCTAGAGGAGATCTGCATGGAGGAATGGGCCAACATACCAACAACAGTGTGTGGCAACCTTGTGAAGACTTATAGAAAACGTTTGACCTCTGTCATTGCCAACAAAGGATATATTACAAAGTATTGAGATTAAATTTTGTTTCTGACCAAATACTTATTTTCCACCATAATATGCAAATAAAATGTTAAAAAAACAGACAATGTGATTTTCTGGATTTTTTTTTCTCAGTTTGTCTCCAATAGTTGAGGTCTACCTATGATGTAAATTACAGATGCCTCTCATCTTTTTAAGTGGTGGAACTTGCACTATTGCTGACTGACTAAATACTTTTTTGCCCCACTGTATATATGGATAACCCTAATGTTTTCCTGGTTTTGCACGAAGTGCAAAGACTTTATGAGTGTAAGAGTACAGTTAAAAAATATTTGAATGAGGCCCGAAAGTTTTTGCCTTCAAGGGTCTATGGATGACCCTGCTTGAATTTTTTGTCAGGCTTTGCCCTTATTCCAAAGCCTTTATGAGTCTCGGAGTATCACTACATGACAATTTGAACAGAATGTGTCAGAGTCCCTCTTCCATCACATTTTGGCAGATCTTACTTCCTTTATAAATTACACTGAAATTTCCAATTTTTTATTAAAGTTTTCAATTTTGGTTTACTTAAATTATGATTTTTTAAAATCCGTTTTACAGTTTTACTTATATACAAGTAATCATACTTGAAAGAATGTTTCTTAACATATTTTTTTCTGTAAACTCCAACTTCTCTTCTATTTTGAATGTTTTATTGTCAGCCCTTAACCCCTTTCTGACCTCGGACGGGATAGTATGTCCAAGGTCAGAACCCCAGCTTTGATGTGGGCTCCGGGCGGTGAGCCCGCATCAAAGCCGGGACATGTCAGCTGTTTTGAACAGCTGACATGTGCCCGCAATAGCGGCGGGTGAAATCGCGATTCACCCGCCGCTATTAACTAGTTAAATGCCGCTGTCAAATGCTGACAGCGGCATTTAACCGGCGCTTCCGGCCGGAAATGAGCGCATCGCTGACCCCCGTCACATGATCGGGGGTCAGCGATGCTTCTGCATAGTAACCAGAGGTCCTTGAGAGCTCTATCGTTACTGATCCTGGCTAGCTGTGAGCGCTACCCTGTGGTCGGCGCTCATAGCACACCTGCGGCATATAGCAGCGATCTGATGATCGCTGGTATGTAGCAGAGGCGATCGAGTTGTGCCAGCTTCTAGCCTCCTATGGAGGCTATTGAAGCATGGCAAAAGTAAAAAAAAAAAAAAAAAGT
Source organism: Ranitomeya imitator (assembly GCF_032444005.1). NCBI lineage: Eukaryota > Metazoa > Chordata > Amphibia > Anura > Dendrobatidae > Ranitomeya > Ranitomeya imitator. The sequence goes on from NC_091282.1 coordinate 388,988,618, forward strand.
AAAAAAAATGTGAAAAAAAATATAAAAGTTTAAATCACCCCCCTTTCGCCCCATTCAAAGTAAATCAATAAAAAAAAATCAAACCTACACATATTTGGTATCGCCGTGTTCAGAATCACCCGATCTATCAAAAAAAAAAAGAAGCATTAACCTGATCGCTAAACAGCGTAGCAAGAAAAAAAATTTGAAACGCCAGAATTACTTTTTTTCGTTGCCGCGACATTGCATTAAAATGCAATAACGGGCGATCAAAAGAACCTATCTGCACCAAAATGCTATCATTAAAAACGCCAGCTCGGTATGCAAAAAATAAGCCCTCAACCGACCCCAGATCATGAAAAATGGAGACGCTATGGGTATCGGGAAATGGCACAATTTTTTTTTTTAGCAAAGTTTGGAATTTTTTTTCACCACTTAGATAAAAAATAACCTAGTCATATTTGGTGTCTATGACCTCGTAATGACCTGGAGAATCATAATGGCAGGTCAGATTTAGCATTTAGTGAACCTAGCAAAAAAGCCAAACAAAAAACAAGTGTGGGATTGCACTTTTTTGCAATTTCACCGCACTTGGATTTTTTTTCCTGTTTTCTCATACACGACATGGTAAAACCAATGATGTCGTTCAAAAGTACAACTCGTCCCCCAAAAAATAAGCCCTCACATGGCCAAATTGACGGAAAAATAAAAAAGTTATGGCTCTGGGAAGGAGGGGAGCGAAAAACGAACACGGAAAAAACCAAGGTCATAAAGGGTTTAACTTGGAGTAAAAGTGTGACCCGATGGTTCTGAGCAGCTAGCTGGGGGTCAGAGAGGCTTCCAGGGGTCTTCCTCATGCTGTTCTTCCTGTCAGCACTTTTTCCATCCATTTCAGACCTCTGTGTAGGGCCTGCCGGAGAAATGCTCGGATTTCCTATTTACTCCCAACAAAAGTTTTTGAGTCTTTCCCTTTCCCCTGATAGACGTTTTGGAGCAGCTAATATGGGTCTCTGCTAGTTCAGTAGTGTCCATTTGACAGGAATCTCGATCCATAATGATGTACTCTGTGAGGTGCCGCCATCTTTGACTGCGCTGAATGTGTGGCGGTCAGTAGCCGTCACTTGCTAGCCACCATGCCGAGATGGAACTTTTACAGCCAAACAGTAGTATGACAGTGGTGACTGTGGCCATTTCTTGTCTGCAGGTCCGGTCACCCTCGCCTCAATCACCTGCAGCAGGACATTAGCCTGAGGAGGACATGAAGACGGACAGCAGTTCGTTGCTGGAAACTATTGGCAGTAATGGCTGCCCCTGTGGGCTCCCTGTGTGCACACCTGCCCCGAGGTGACCTGCCTGCAGTTGCTCAATTGTGGCTTCAGGTGGAATTAAGAAGTGAGACAAGGAAAGACAAGAGGGCGGCGGGAAGGTGGCGCGAATCCCCACGGGAGCCGAGGAGGCTGTGAGCCTGGGGAGGGGAAGGTAACGAGGAGGAGGAGCGGCCGAGGTGAGGCGCCTCACACCCACGGCGAGCATGGTGCCCGGTGCTGCCCGGCCTGACTGCTGCTGCTGCTGCTGCTGCTGACAGGTGCCGGTCTGTGCAGACCCCTGCCCGGGAGCCGGCGGGACATGTACGTGGAGGAGGGGACGGCGGCACCATGGTGGAAGAACTGTTCTGTAAAGTTGTCTCCATTATTATTAAATGCCGGGACTGTGAGGAGAGGTAAGAAGGCGTGAGGACACCCACCTGTGTGTATGCTGCCGGACCTGGACGGTCACACGGGAGATGGCATGTGCCCAGTGATGGGCATCTATAGGTACAGTGTGTGCTGCCCAGTGACGGGCATCTATAGGTACAGTGTGTGCTGCCCAGTGACTGGCATCTAAAGGTACAGTGTGTGCTGCCCAGTGATGGGCATCTATAGGTGCAGGTGTTATTACAGCATGTGCTCAGTGATGGGCATCTATAGGTACAGTGTGTGCCCAGTGACTGGCATCTATAGGTACAGTGTGTGCTGCCCAGTGATGGGCATCTATAGGTACAGTGTGTGCTGCCCAGTGACGGGCATCTATAGGTACAGTGTGTGCTGCCCAGTGACTGGCATCTAAAGGTACAGTGTGTGCTGCCCAGTGACGGGCATCTATAGGTGCAGGTGTTATTGCAACATGTGCCCAGTGATGGGCATCTATAGGTGCAGGTGTTATTACAGCATGTGCTCAGTGATGGGCATCTATAGGTACAGTGTGTGCCCAGTGACTGGCATCTATAGGTACAGTGTGTGCTGCCCAGTGATGGGCATCTATAGGTACAGTGTGTGCTGCCCAGTGACGGGCATCTATAGGTACAGTGTGTGCTGCCCAGTGACTGGCATCTAAAGGTACAGTGTGTGCTGCCCAGTGACGGGCATCTATAGGTGCAGGTGTTATTGCAACATGTGCCCAGTGATGGGCATCTATAGGTGCAGGTGTTATTACAGCATGTGCTCAGTGATGGGCATCTATAGGTACAGTGTGTGCCCAGTGACTGGCATCTATAGGTACAGTGTGTGCTGCTCAGTGACGGGCATCTATAGGTACAGTGTGTGCTGCCCAGTGACGGGCATCTATAGGAACAGTGGGTGCTGCCCAGTGACGGGCATCTATAGGTACAGTGGGTGCTGCCCAGTGATGGGCATCTATAGGTACAGTGGGTGCTGTCCAGTGACGGGCATCTATAGGTACAGTGTGTGCTGCCCAGTGACGGGCATCTATAGGTATAGTGTGTGCTGCCCAGTGACGGGCATCTATAGGTACAGTGTGTGCTGCCCAGTGACGGGCATCTATAGGTGCAGTGTGTGTGCTGCCCAGTGACGGGCATCTATGGGTGCAGTGTGTGTGCCGCCCAGTGACGGGCATCTATGGGTGCAGTGTGTGTGCCGCCCAGTGACGGGCATCTATGGGTGCAGTGTGTGTGCCGCCCAGTGACGGGCATCTATGGGTGCAGTGTGTGTGCCACCCAGTGACGGGCATCTATGGGTGCAGTGTGTGTGCCGCCCAGTGACTGGCATCTATGGGTGCAGTGTGTGTGCCGCCCATTGACGGGCATCTATGGGTGCAGTGTGTGTGCCGCCCAGTGACGGGCATCTATGGGTGCAGTGTGTGTGCCGCCCAGTGACGGGCATCTATTGGTGCAGTGTGTGTGCCACCACACGCAAGTCTGGTATTATCCTTCAAAAATAAAAATCTGATTAATAAGCAGACAAACTACAAGAGCAACAAATGTACCATATAGGAAATACAGCAGCTGTCAGTCACATGACCTGTCTATTATGTGTATGTGTGAGCTAATATATACTGCCAGGGGGGAGGGGCTTCCTGTTAGCTGGGGATTTATCAGGCTGCCAATTTAGCTTACAAATACTGAGGTAAAAATACTGACCAAATAACGTGTGAACGCGGTCTAATACAGGAGGAGATGACACACAGGTATATACTATAAACAGGGGAGATGGCACACAGGTATATACTATATACAGGAGGAGATGACACACAGGTAAATACTATATACAGGAGGAGATGACACACAGGTAAATACTATATACAGGAGGAGATGACATGCAGGTACATACTATATACAGGAGGAGATGACACAGATATATGCTATATATTATATGCCATTTACAGGAGGAGATGATACACAGGTATATACTATATACAGGAGCAGATGACATACAGGTATATACTATATACAGGAGCAGATGACATACAGGTATATACTATATACAGGAGCAGATGACACACAGGTATATACAGGAGGAGATGACACACAGGTATATACTATATAAACCTTTGTCAGGCTGCATAATTTTACAACGTTAACAGGCTGCAGAGGTACAATTGTACCTTCATATATATTTTATTGAAATTTGGCCAATATATTCTGGACCAAAACTGCAGAGATGTCACGAAATTTCAGCCCTCTACGGCTTTTCGAAAAAAAGCAATTTTAAAACGGAATAGTTACAATTGTACCTACTCAGCCGGACAAAGGTTAAAGAGGAGATGACACATAGGTATATAGAGGAGGAGATGACCTACAGCAGGTATATACTATTTACAGGGGAGATGACATACAGGAATATACTATATACAGGAGATGACATGCAGGTGTATACTATATATAAGGGAGATGACAAACCTGTATATACTGAGGGGAAATTGAGAGGTGTGAGTGCAAAATGAGGAGTAAGGGAAAATGACAGATGTGAGGTTGAAATGACAAGTGTTAGTGGGGAATGAGAGGAGTGAGGGAGAAAATGAGAGATGTGGGGGGGAAAATGAAAGATGTGATTGGGAAAATGAGAGGCGTGATGGGAAAATAAGAGAAGTGAGGCGCTATAACTAACCACAGATATTTACTATGCCCAGGCAACGCCGGGCTCTTCAGCTAGTGTGTGTGTATATGTATATATATATATATATATTACACTAGCTATTGAACCCGTTCTACGCCCGGGTGGCGAGCATTTATATTGGTATATGGTCTCCATCCTAGTATGTGCTGCTCCATCCTGCGTCCCCATCCTGTCATGTGCTGCTCCATCCTGCGTCACCATCCTGTCATGTGCTGCTCCCATCCTGCGCCCCCATCCTGTCATGTGCTACTCCCATCCTGCGCCCCCATCCTGTCATGTGCTGCTACCATCCTGCGCCCCCATCCTGTCATGTGCTGCTACCATCCTGCGCCCCCATCCTGTCATGTGCTGCTCCCATCCTGCGCCCCCGTTCTGTCATGTGCTGCTCCCATCCTGCGCCCCCGTTCTGTCATGTGCTGCTCCCATCCTGCGCCCCCGTTCTGTCATGTGCTGCTCCCATCCTGCGCCCCCGTTCTGTCATGTGCTGCTCCCATCCTGCGCCCCCGTTCTGTCATGTGCTGCTCCCATCCTGCGCCCCCGTTTTGTCATGTGCTGCTGCCATCCTGCGCCCCCGTTTTGTCATGTGCTGCTGCCATCCTGGGCCCGTTCTGTCATGTGCTGCTGCCATCCTGGGCCCGTTCTGTCATGTGCTGCTGCCATCCTGCGCCCCCGTTCTGTCATGTGTTGCTGCCATCCTGCGCCCGTTCTGTCATGTGCTGCTGCCATCCTGGGCCCGTTCTGTCATGTGCTGCTCCCATCCTGCGCCCCCGTTCTGTCATGTGCTGCTCCCATCCTGCGCCACCGTTTTGTCATGTGCTGCTCCCATCCTGCGCCCCCGTTTTGTCATGTGCTGCTGCCATCCTGCGCCCGTTTTGTCATGTGCTGCTGCCATCCTGCGCCCGTTCTGTCATGTGCTGCTGCCATCCTGGGCCCGTTCTGTCATGTGCTGCTGCCATCCTGGGCCCGTTCTGTCATGTGCTGCTGCCATCCTGGGCCCGTTCTGTCATGTGCTGCTGCCATCCTGCGCCCGTTCTGTCATGTGCTGCTGCCATCCTGGGCCCGTTCTGTCATGTGCTGCTGCCATCCTGGGCCCGTTCTGTCATGTGCTGCTGCCATCCTGGGCCCGTTCTGTCATGTGCTGCTGCCATCCTGCCCCCGTTCTGTCATGTGCTGCTGCCATCCTGCGCCTGTTCTGTCATGTGCTGCTGCCATCCTGCCCCCGTTCTGTCATGTGCTGCTCCCATCCTGCGCCACCATTGTATTATATGCCCCCCATCAGACGCTCCAGTGTGTATGCCCCCGTATGCTGCTGCCATATAAAAAAAAAAAAAAAAATACCATACTCGCCTATCGTCCGGCTCCACTGCAGGTGTGTCTTCAAGAAAATGGCGCCGGAGAGCGCGGACTGCGCAGGCGCCGATTCCGGCAGCAGGAATTGGCGCCTGCGCAGTCCGCGCTTTCCGGCGTCATTTTCTTGAAGACACACTCCGGCTCCTCTGCCTGTGACTGGTAAGTCAGAGGGCGGCGCCGGCGCGCATTAAGCGCGTCATCGCGCCCTCTGAACTGTCACAGCAGAGGAGCCGGGAGACGGAGCCGCACGCAGCGCTGGAGCGGGGAAAGGTGAATATACTTACCCTCCTGGCGGTCCCTGACTCTCCGGCGGAGATCGCGGTATGCGTTCAGTGTTTACGCATACCGCGATCTCCTGGGAGCGTCACTCTGTGGGGGCCAGACTGCGCAGGCATACACACACGGGCAAAAAAAGTATTCAGTCAGTCAGCAATAGTGCAAGTTCCACCACTTAAAAAGATGAGAGGCGTCTGTAATTTACATCATAGGTAGACCTCAACTATGGGAGACAAACTGAGAAAAAAAAAATCCAGAAAATCACATTGTCTGTTTTTTTTAACATTTTATTTGCATATTATGGTGGAAAGTAAGTATTTGGTCAGAAACAAAATTTCATCTCAATACTTTGTAATATATCCTTTGTTGGCAATGACAGAGGTCAAACGTTTTCTGTAAGTTTTCACAAGGTTGCCACACACTGTTGTTGGTATGTTGGCCTATTCCTCCATGCAGATCTCTAGAGCAGTGATGTTTTTGGCTTTTCGCTTGGCAACACGGACTTTCAACTCCCTCCAAAGGTTTTCTATAGGGTTGAGATCTGGAGACTGGCTAGGCCACTCCAGGACCTTGAAATGCTTCTTACGAAGCCACTCCTTCGTTGCCCTGGCGGTGTGCTTTTGCCCTGGCGGTGGGATTTTTGCTCACAGTTCTTGTGATCATTCTGACCCCACGGGGTGGGATTTTGCGTGGAGCCCCAGATCAAGGGAGATTATCAGTGGTCTTGTATGTCTTCCATTTTCTAATTATTGCTCCCACTGTTGATTTCTTCACTCCAAGCTGGTTGGCTATTGCAGATTCAGTCTTCCCAGCCTGGTGCAGGGCTACAATTTTGTTTCTGGTGTCCTTTGACAGCTCTTTGGTCTTCACCATAGTGGAGTTTGGAGTCAGACTGTTTGAGGGTGTGCACAGGTGTCTTTTTATACTGAACAAGTTTAAACAGGTGCCATTACTACAGGTAATGAGTGGAGGAAAGAGGAGACTCTTAAAGAAGAAGTTACAGGTCTGTGAGAGCCAGAAATCTTGATTGTTTGTTTCTGACCAAATACTTATTTTCCACCATAATATGCAAAAAAAATGATAAAAAAACAGACAATGTAATTTTCTGGATTTTTTAATCTCAGTTTGTCTCCCATAGTTGAGGTCTACCTATGATGTAAATTACAGACGCCTCTTATCTTTTTAAGTGGTGGAACTTGCACTATTGCTGACTGACTAAATACTTTTTTGCCCCACTGTGTGTATATGTATATATATATATATATATATATATATATATATATATATATATCAGACCAAAAGTTTGGACACACCTTCTCATTTAAAGATTTTTCTGTATTTTCATGGCTATGAAAATTGTACATTCACACTGAAGGCATCAAAACTGTGAATTAACACATGTGGAATTATATACTTAACAAAAAAAGTGTGAAACAACTGAAAGTATGTGTTACATTCTAGGTTCTTCAAAGTAGCCACCTTTTGCTTTGGTGACTGCTTTGCACACTCTTGGCATTCTCTTGATGAGTTTCAAGAGATAGCCACCGGGAATGGTTTTCATTTCACAGGTGTGCCCTGTCTGGTTCAACAAGTGGGATTTCTTGCCTTATAAATGGGGTTGGGACCATCAGTTGTGTTGTGCAGAAGTCTGGTGGATACACAGCTGATAGTCCTACTGAATAGACTGTTAGCTGCTTTTTTCTTGCCTTAATACAAATTCTAAGTAAAGAAAAAACGAGTAGCCATCATTACTTTAAGAAATGAAGGTCAGTCAGTCCGAAAAATTGGGAAAACTTTGAAAGTGTCCCCAAGTGCAGTGGCAAAAACCATCAAGCGCTACAAAGAAACTGGCTCACATGAGGACCGCCCCAGGAAAGGAAGACCAAGAGTCACCTCTGCTTCTGAGAATAAGTTTATCCGAGTCACCAGCCTCAGAAATCGCAGGTTAACAGCAGCTCAGATTAGAGACCAGGTCAATGCCACACAGAGTTCTAGCAGCAGACACATCTCTACAACAACTGTTAAGAGGAGACTTTGTGCAGCAGGCCTTCATGGTAAAATAGCTGCTAGTAAACCACCGCTAAGGACAGGCAACAAGCAGAAGAGACTTGTTTGGGCTAAAGAACACAAGGAATGGACATTAGACCAGTGGAAATTTGTGCTTTGGTCTGATGAGTCCAAATTTGAGATCTTTGGTTCCAACCACCGTGTCTTTGTGCGACGCAGAAAAGGTGAACGGATGGACTCTACATGCCTGGTTCCCACTGTGAAGCATGGAGGAGGAGGTGTGATGGGGTGGGGGCGCTTTGCTGGTGACACTGTGGGGGGATTTATTCAAAATTGAAGGCATACTGAACCAGCATGGCTACTACAGCATCTTGCAGCGGCATGCTATTCCATCCGGATAGCGTTTAGTTGGACCATCTTTTATTTTTCAACAGGACAATGACCTCAAACACACCTCCATGCTGTGTAAGGGCTATTTGACCAAGAAGGAGAGTGATGGGGTGGTACGCCAGATGACCTGGCCTCCACAGTCACCAGACCTGAACCCAATTGAGATGGTTTGGGGTGAGCTGGACCGCAGAGTGAAGGCAAAAGGGCCAACAAGTGCTAAGCATCTCTGGGAACTCCTTCAAGATTGTTGGAAGACCATTCCGGGGACTACCTCTTGAAGTTCATCAAGAGAATGCCAAGAGTGTGCAAAGCAGTCATCAAAGCAAAAGGTGGCTACTTTGAAGAACCTAGAATATAAGACATAATTTCAGTTGCTTCACACTTTTTTGTTAAGTATATAATTCCTCATGTGTTAATTCATAGTTTTGATGCCTTCAGTGTGAATGTACAACTTTCCGAACTTTTGGTCTGTACTCTGTGTATGTATATGTATGTATGTATATATATGTGTGTGTATATATATATATATATATATATATATATATATATATATATATATATATATATATATATATATATTATTTTAATGTTGTAATAATTTTTTACTTGGCCTCTTTATGGGAGTCTGATCGCTGTTTCAAAGCATTGTAATGCACCAGCATCGCAGTGTGTCAGTTTTGCAGTTTCATCCAAGCTTGTTAGACCATGCGCTGGGCATTGTCTGGGAAGCTTGCCTGCCTGGTGACCAGGATGTTGTCACAATGACTTTGGATCACCATGGAAAAGATCGTCCGTCATCACAGGAGTGCCGATCAAAGATGAGACAGCTCCCTCTCCTTGCCTTCTAAATGCTGCGATTAATATCGATCACAGCATTTAGGGGGTTAAACTGCCAGGAACGATGCTTCAAGTGCAACTCACTAAATTAGAATATCCTAAAAAAGTGAAACTCGTATATAGTCATTACAAACAGACTGATCTATTTCAAGTGTTGATTTCTGTTAATGTTGATGATTATGGCTTACAGCCAATGAAAACCCAAAAGTCATTATCTCAGTAAATTAGAATAATTTATAACACCAGCTTGAAAAGTTATTTTAACATCCAAAATGTTGGGTCACTGAGATGTGTGTTCAGTAAATGCGCTCAATACTTGGTCGGGGCTCCTTTTGTTTCAATTACTCCATCAGTGTGGCGTGGCATGGAGGCGTTCAGCCTGTGGCACTGCTGAGGTGTTATGGAAGCCCAGCTTGCTTTGACAGCAGCCTTCAGCTCATCTGCATTGTTGGGTCTGGTGTATCTCATCTTCCTCTTGAGAATACCACATAGATTCTCTATGGGGTTAAGTTCAGACGAGTTTGCTGGCCTATCAAGCACAGTGATACTGTTGATTTTAAACCAGGCATTGGTACTTTTGGCAGTGTGGAAAGGTGCCAAGTCCTGCTGGAGAATGAAATTTCCATGTCCAGAAAGCTTGTCGGCAGAGGGAAGCATGAAGTGCTCTAAAATTTCCTGGTAGACGGCTGCGCTGACTTTGGTCTTGATAAGGCAAAGTGGACCTACACCAACAGATGACATGGCTCTTCAAACCATCACTGATTGTGGAAACTTCACACTAGACCTCAAGAAGCTTGGATTGTGTGTCTCTCCACTCTTCCTCCAGACTCTGGGACCTTGACTTCCAAATGAAATGCAAAATGTACTTTCATCTGAAAACGACACCTTGGACCACTGAGCAACAGTCCAGTTCTTTTTCTCCTTGGTCCAGGTAAGACGCTTCAGGCATTGCCTGTTGGTCATGAGTGGCTTGACACAAGGAATGATACACTTGTAGTCCATGTCCTGGATACATCTGTGTGTGGTGACTCTTGAAGCAATGATTTCAGCGGCAGTCCACTCCTTGTGAATCTCCACCAAATGTTTGAATGGCCTTGTCTTAACAATCCTTTCAAGGCTGCAGTTATCCCGGTTGCTTGTGCACCTTTTTCTACCACACTTTATCCTTCCACTCAACTTTCCATTAATATGCTTGGATACAGCACTCTGTGACCAGCCAGCTTCTTTAGCAATGACCTTTTGTGGCTTACCCTCCTTGTGGAACGTGTCAATGACTGCCTTCTGGACATCTGTCAAGTCAGCAATCTTCCCCATGATTTTGGAACCTACTGAAACAGACTAAGAGACTTTTTAAACACTTAGAAAGCCTTTGCAGGTGTTTTTTGTTATTCTAATTTACTTAGATAATGACTTTTGGGCTTTCATTGGCTGTAGGTTATAATCCTCAACATTAACAGAAATAAACACTTGAAATAGATCACGCTGTTGGTAATGACTCTATATAATATATACCGTAAGTTTCACTTTTTGTATTGATGAACTGAAATAAATAAACTTGTTGATAATCTAATTTAGTGAGATGCACTAAAGATGAGTGAGTGAAAGATTTAGTGAGATGTACTGTGATGGTAGTTGAACAGTCAGCTGCGTTTACTTGCGCACAGCTTTTGTGCTTGCAAAATCACCATAATGAACCCAGTACATCCAAGGTAGGGAAGTTAATCTCTTCCATGATGTAGTGGGCAAGTCCAAGGTCGGGAAAGAGTTAATGGGGACTACATATCTCATGTTGGCTGTGTAGAAGGGGTGAATTACCATTATATAGCCCTTTCTCCTCTGAAACCAATCTTGGGCTACATTCCCTCAATGAGCTTTTGGTGCATTTTTGCTGCTGCATATTTTTGCTGCATCAAAATCGCAACGTCTTACAATTCCAGCAAAGTGCATGGGATTTATAGAAACTTCCTGCCCATGGTGCTTTTATTTTATTCAACGTAAACTGACCTGTGATGAGTTTTTCAAATTCGTAACATGTCCGCTTCTCTTGTGGGTATGCTGAGTTTTCTATGCACATTTTTCCCATAGATTTATATTACATGTGGAAAATCCACAGGAAACAAAATGCACATGCTTTTCTACTGCGTTTCCACTGCGTGAATGCATCAAAACTCTTCTAAACCACACCTAATATATGTAAAAGTTTTGTCAAAGCCAAATACCAGGAAGTATCAAGAATAAAGCAGCTTTATTTAAAGCATAACACACCAAACACGAAAACCGCAGCAATAAAAAAAAAAACAAAAAAAATGCACACAAAAGCAATAAAAAAAACACAAGTAGCCCAATTTACCTAATAAGTGCAGAGAATCTGCAACATCAAAAACTCCCCAAAAGATCATGGTGGGAACTGTTGTGAATTCTGTTGTCCGGCTCCCTCCTGTGGTCATGAATGGTACTTCGGCTGGTTCTGTCCATGGGCTTCCTCTGGTGGGTGTTTGAGTTTCCTTCCACAGGTGACGAGGTTAATTCGTTAGTGGGCTGCTCTATTTAACTCCACTTAGATCTTTGCTCCTGGCCACCTGTCTATGTTCCAGTATTGGTCTAGTTCACTCCTGGATTGTTCTTGTGACCTGTCTTCCCTGCAGAAGCTAAGTTCCAGCTTGTATTTCTTTGGTTTGCTATTTTTCTGTCCAGCTTGCTATTTTTTGTTGTCTTGCTTGCTGGAAGCTCTGGGACGCAGAGAAAGCGCCTTCGCACCGTGAGTCGGTGCGGAGGGTCTTTTTGCGCCCTCTGCGTGGTCTTTTTGTAGGTTTTTGTGCTGACCGCAAAGTAACCTTTCCTATCCTCGGTCTGTTCAGTTAGTCGGGCCTCACTTTGCTTAATCTATTTAATCTCTGTGTTTGTATTTTCATCTTACTCACAGTCATTATATGTGGGGGGCTGCCTTTTCCTTTGGGGAATTTCTCTGAGGCAAGGTAGGCTTTATTTTCCTATCTTCAGGGCTAGCTAGTTCCTTAGGCTGTGCCGAGTTGCATAGGGAGCGTTAGGCGCAATCCACGGCTATTTCTAGTGTGTTTGATAGGATTAGGGATTGCGGTTAGCAGAGTTCCCACGTCCCAGAGCTCGTCCTATATTATCAGTAACTATCAGGTCATTCCGTGTGCTCTTAACCACCAGGTCCATTATTGTCCTGACCACCAGGTCATAACAGGGAACGTAGCCTAATGCTACAAGTAATGGATTATTGTTGCTGCATTCTTATTTAATCTGCCTCCCTTGCTTCCAGCTAGTGATAGGTTCACGCACTTGAGTCTGACAGTGATATTTAGTGAGGACCTGACGCCAAGTCAGAAGTGACCGTTTTTTTCTGTTTGTATTCCCACTTGTCCTTTAAGTGTTTTTTTTATATATATATATCAGAAACATGAACCTTTTTATTTGCTACAATTTTTATAGTGTTTACCAAGGGGCGGGGCTTACATAATTTTCTGGGGGCGGGTCTTTAGGCTGCTTTATAATGTTGTGCAGTACTCAGATGTCACCCAAGTGCAGTCTGACATCCGTGGACTCAAACAATGGAGAAGATGGATAAATAAAGTTCTACATCTTTTCCATACCTGTGATACAATCCTCCCATGCAAGCGAATAGTATCACACCCAGATGACATTTTGATCAAACTCTGAAAGAGTTTGGTCCGAGTGTCATTACAATAATCAGATCCTCTTGGAAGAAAGAATCCCCGCTCGTGTGAGTGAGCCCTTACACAAACGGCACTTCTCCTATGTGCACTGGACTTAGCTGCTGAGCACACGCAATTCACCCCCACCCACTCCTCCATGAAGGATATTTATGAAGGGGTTGAATGAATGCAGTTATCTTTTTTTTTTAAATTGTGGTCCCACATGTGCACTACAACGACTGAATTCACTGTCCATAGGACCAATAGAGAGATAGCACAGTGCTTTTCTTGGCTATGTAACTCAGTCAGATCATGAATGATGGAAGATCAAGAGCCATATTCATGTGAAAAGTGGGGCCACCTGTAGTTATACCTCGACAATCAGCAACTGATCCCCCTAGACTGAGGATATGTGAGAAGTTGGCAAGGTGGGCCAAGCACTTTAACCCCTTTCTGAGATCGGGCGTAATAGTACACCGATGTCAGATACCCTCCCTTTGATGTGGGCTCCGGCAGTGAGCCCACATCTTTCCTGTTTTGAACAGCTGACATGTGCTCGCAACGGCCACGAGTGAAATCGCTATCCACTGGCAGCCACTAACTAGTTAAATGCCGCTGTCAAACGCTGACAGCGGCATTTTAATGGCGCTTCCGTCAATCGCGACGGAAATACGCACACCGGTGACCTGCTTCATGTGATCGCAGGTCACCGGTGTGTTGGCATGACAACCTGGGGTCTCCTGGAGACCTCTGTGGCTGTCACTGCCAGATTTGCTGTGAGCGCCACCCTGTTGTTGGCGCTCATAGCAATTCAGCAATTCTATTACATAGAGGCGATCTGACCATCACCTGTATGTAGCAGAGCCGATCGAGTTGTGCCAGCTTCTAGTCTCCCATGGAGACTATTGAAGCATGCCAAAAGTAAAAACAAAAGTTTAAAAATATAAAAAAAAAAAAATAAAAGTTCAAATCACTTTTTGCCCCATTCAAAATAAAAATAAAATCAAACCTACACATATTTGGTATCGCTGCATTCAGAATTGCCCGATCCATAAATAAAAAAAGGATTAACCTGATCGCTAAACGGCGTAGCGATAAAAAACAAAAAAAAAACGCCAAAACAGTTTTTTTCTGGTTGCCGTGACAGTGCATTAAAATGCAATAATGGGCGATAAAAAGAACATATGTGCACCAAAATGGTATCATTAAAAACGTCAGCTCGGCACGCAAGAAATAAGCCCTCACCTGACCCCAGATCACAAAAAGTGGTGACTCTACGGGTATTGGAAAATGGTACAATTTTTTTTTTTTTCTTAGGAAAGTTTGGAGTTTTTCTTCACCACTTAAAAATAACCTAGACATGTTTGGTGTCTATGAACTCGTAATGACCTGGAGAATCATAATGGCAGGTCAGGTTTTAGCATTTAGTGAACCTAGCAAAAAAGCCAAACAAAAAAAAAGCGTGGGATTGCACTTTTTTTGCAATTTCACCGCATTTGGAATTTTTCCCCCATTTTCTAGTACACGACATGATAAAACCAATGGTGTCGTTCAAAAGTACAACTCGTCCCGCAAAAAATAAGCCCTCACATGGCCAAATTGTCGGGAAAAATAAAAATAAGTTATGGCTCTGGGAAGGAGGGGAGCGAAAACTCAAAACTGAAAAAAGCTGGGGTCATAAAGGGATTAAGCATGCAGAAGACTAAGACACCGTAAGGCCCAGTTCACACTTCCAATTCTCTCATACACGTTTTTATGAAAGAACATGTACCGTTATATTTTAACCCCTTCCCGACCTTTGACGCCACGTAGGCGTCATGAAAGTCGGTGCCAATCCGACCCATGACGCCTATGCGGCGTCATGGAAAGATCGCGTCCCTGCAGATCGGGTGAAAGGGTTAACTCCCATTTCACCCGATCTGCAGGGACAGGGGGAGTGGTAGTTTAGCCCAGGGGGGGTGGCTTCACCCCCTCGTGGCTACGATCGCTCTGATTGGCTGTTGAAAGTGAAACTGCCAATCAGAGCGATTTGTAATATTTCACCCATTATAACGGGTGAAATATTACAATCCAGCCATGGCCGATGCTGAAATATCATCGGCCATGGCTGGAAATACTAGTGTGCCCCCACCCCACCCCTCCGATCGCCCCCCCACCCCCCCGATCTGGCCGGTACACTGCTCCGGCTCCCCTCCGCCCTGTGCTCCGCTCCCCCCCGTGCTCGTGTCCGCTCCCCCCGTGCTCCAATCACCCCCCCGTGCTCCAATCACCCCCCCTGCACTCCGATCCACCCCCCCCGTGCTCCGTTCCACCCCCCCGTGCTCCATTCCAGCCCCCCCGTGCTCCGTTCCACGCCCCCCGCGCTCCGTTCCACCCCTCCCGCGCTCCGATTCCCCCCCCGTGCTCCGATCCCCCCCCCCCGTGGTCCCCCCCCACCCTATCATACTTACCGATCCAGCCGTGGTCCCGTCCGTCTTCTCCCGGGCGCCGCCATCTTCCAAAATGGCGGGCGCATGTGCAGTGCGCCCGCCGAATCTGCCGGCCGGCAGATTCGTTCCAAAGTGCATTTTGATCACTGAGATAGATTATATCTCAGTGATCAAAATAAAAAAAATAATAAATGACCCCCCCCCTTTGTCACCCCCATAGGTAGGGACAATAAAAAAATAAAGAATTTTTTTTTTCCACTAATGTTAGAATAGGGTTAGGGTTAGGGGTAGGGTTAGGGTTAGGGGTAGGGTTAGGGGTAGGGTTAGGGGTAGGGGTAGGGGTAGGGTTAGGGGTAGGGTTAGGGTTAGGGCTAGGGCTAGGGTTAGGGTTAGGAATGTGCACACGTATTCTGGTCCTCTGCGGATTTTTCCGCTGCGGATTTGATAAATCCGCAGTGCTAAACCGCTGCGGATTTATGGCGGATTTACCGCGTTTTTTTCTGCGCATTTCACTGCGGTTTTACAATTGCGATTTTCTATTGGAGCAGTTGTAAAACCGCTGCGGAATCCGCACAAAGAAGTGACATGCTGCGGAATGTAAACCGCTGCGTTTCCGTGCAGTTTTTCCGCAGCATGTGTACAGCGATTTTTGTTTCCCATAGGTTTACATTGAACTGTACACTCATGGGAAACTGCTGCGGATCCGCAGCGTTTTCCGCAGCGTGTGCACATACCTTTAGAATTAGGCTATGTGCACACTGTGCGGATTTGGCTGCGGATTCGCAGCAGTGTTCCATCAGGTTTACAGTACCATGTAAACATATGAAAAACCAAATCCGCTGTGCCCGTGATGCGGAAAATACCGCGCGGGAACGCTGCGTTGTATTTTCCGCAGCATGTGAATTCTTTGTGCGGATTCCGCAGCGTTTTACACCTGTTCCTCAATAGGAATCCGCAGGTGAAATCCGCACAAAAAACACTGGAAATCCGCGGAAAATCCGCAGGTAAAACACAGTGCCTTTTACCCGCAGATTTTTCAAAAATGGTGCGGAAATATCTCACACGAATCCGCAACGTGGGCACATAGCCTTAGGGTTAGGGTTGGAATTAGTGTTGTGGTTAGGGGTGTGTTGGGGTTAGGGTTGTGATTAGGATTATGGCTACAGTTGGGATTAGGGTTAGGGGTGTGTTGGGGTTAGTGTTGGAGTTAGAATTGAGGGGTTACCACTGTTTAGGCACATCAGGGGTCTCCAAACGCAACATGGCGCCACCATTGATTCCAGCCAATCTCGTATTCAAAAAGTCAAATGGTGCTCCCTCACTTCCGAGCCCTGACGTGTGCCCAAACAGTGGTTTACCCCCACATATGGGGTACCAGCATACTCAGGACAAACTGCGCAACAATTACTGGGGTCCAATTTCTCCTGTTACCCTTGTGAATCTAAAAAAATGCTTGCTAAAACATAATTTTTGAGGAAAGAAAAATGATTTTTTATTTTCACGGCTCTGTGTTGTAAACGTCTGTGAAGCACTTGGGGGTTCAAAGTGCTCACCACATATCTAGATAAGTTCCTTGGGGGGTCTAGTTTCTAAAATGGGGTCACTTGTGGGGGGTTTCTACTGTTTAGGCACACCAGGGGCTCTGCAAACGCAACGTGACACCCGCAGACCATTCCATCAAAGTCTGCATTTCAAAAGTCACTACTTCCCTTCTGAGCCCCGACGTGTGCCCAAACAGTGGTTTACCCCCACATATGGGGTATCAGCGTACTCAGGAGAAACTGGACAACAACTTTTGGGGTCAAATTTCTCCTGTTACCCTTGGGAAAATTAAAAAACTCTGGGCTAAATAATTATTTTTGAGGAAAGAAAACGTATTTATTATTTTCACGGCTCTGCATTATAAACTTCTGTGAAGCAATTGGAGGTTCAAAGTGCTCACCACACATCTAGATAAGTTCCTTTGGGGGTCTAGTTTCCAAAATGGGGTCACTTGTGGGGGGTTTCTACTGTTAAGCCACATCAGGGGCTCTGCAAACGCAACGTGACGCCCACAGAGCATTCCATCAAAGTCTGCATTTCAAAACGTCACTACTTCACTTCCGAGCCCCGGCATGTGCCCAAACAGTGATTTACCCCCACATATGGGGTATCAGCGTACTCAGGAGAAACTGGACAACAACTTTTGGGGTCAAATTTCTCCTGTTACCCTTGGGAAAATAAAAAATTGCAGGCTAAAAGATCATTTTTGAGAAAATAATTTTTTTTTTTTTTTTCATGGCTCTGCGTTATAAACTTCTGTGAAGCACTTGGGGGTTCAAAGTCCTCACCACACATCTAGATTAGTTCCTTTGGGGGTCTAGTTTCTAAAATGGTGTCATTTCTGGGGGATCTCCAATGTTTAGGCACACAGGGGCTCTCCAAACGTGACATGGTGTCC
Organism: Ranitomeya imitator; assembly: GCF_032444005.1. Taxonomy (NCBI): domain Eukaryota; kingdom Metazoa; phylum Chordata; class Amphibia; order Anura; family Dendrobatidae; genus Ranitomeya; species Ranitomeya imitator. The sequence continues at coordinate 389,006,397 of NC_091282.1, forward strand.
GCTAATGATTGGAGCTAATTTTCCATTTAAAAAGCCAAATGGCGTGCCATCCCTTCCGAGCCCTGCCGTGCGCCCAAACAGTGGTTTACCCCCACATATGGGGTATCAGCGTACTCAGGACAAACTGGACAACAATATTTGGGGTCCAATTTCTCCTATTATCCTTGGCAAAATAGGAAATTCCAGGCTAAAAAATCATTTTTGAGGAAAGAAAAATTATTTTTTATTTTCATGGCTCTGCGTTATAAACTTCTGTGAAGCACCTGGGGGTTTAAAGTGCTCAATATGCATCTAGATAAGTTCCTTGGGGGGTCTAGTTTCCAAAATGGGGTCACTTGTGCGGGAGCTCCAATGTTTAGGCACACAGGGGCTCTCCAAACGCGACATGGTGTCCGCTAACAATTGGAGCTAATTTTCCATTCAAAAAGTCAAATGGCGCGCCTTCTCTTCCGAGCCCTGCCGAGTGCCCAAACAGTGGTTTACCCCCACATATGAGGTATCGGCGTACTCGGGAGAAATTGCCCAACAAATTTTATGATCCATTTTATCCTACTGCCCATGTGAAAATGAAAAAATTGAGGCGAAAAGAATTTTTTTGTGAAAAAAAAGTACTTTTTCATTTTTACAGATCAATTTGTGAAGCACCTGAGGGTTTAAAGTGCTCACTAGGCATCTAAATTAGTTCCTTGGGGGGTCTAGTTTCCAAAATGGGGTCACTTGTGGGGGAGCGCCAATGTTTAGGCACACAGGAGCTATCCAAACGCGACATGGTGTCCGCTAACGATGGAAATAATTTTTCATTCAAAAAGTCAAATGGCGCTCCTTCCCTTCCGAGCCTTACCATGTGCCCAAACAGTGGTTTACCTCCACATGTGAGGTATTGGTGTACTCAGGAGAAATTGCCCAACACATTTTAGGATCCATTTTATCCTGTTGCCCATGTGAAAATGAAAAAATTGAGGCTAAAAGAATTTTTTTGTGAAAAAAAAGTACTTTTTCATTTTTACGGATCAATTTGTGAAGCACCTGGGGGTTCAAAGTGCTCACTATGCATCTAGATAAGTTCCTTGGGGCGTCTAGTTTCCAAAATGGGGTCACTTGTGGGGGAGCTCCAATTTTTAGGCACACGGGGGCTCTCCAAACGTGACATGGTGTCCGCTAAAGAGTGGAGCCAATTTTTGATTCAAAAAGTCAAATGGCGCTCCTTCCCTTCCAAGCCCTGCCGTGCGCCAAAACAGTGGTTTACCCCCACATATGAGGTATCAGCGTACTCAGGACAAATTGGACAACAACTTTCGTGGTTCAGTTTCTCCTTTTACCATTGGGAAAATAAAAAAATTGTTGCTAAAAGATAATTTTTGTGACTAAAAAGTTAAATGTTCATTTTTTCCTTCCATGTTGCTTCTGCTGCTGTGAAGCACCTGAAGGGTTAATAAACTTCTTGAATGTGGTTTTGAGTACCTTGAGGGGTGCAGTTTTTAGAATGGTGTCACTTTTGGGTATTTTCAGCCATATAGACCCCTCAAACTGACTTCAAATGTGAGGTGGTCCCTAAAAAAAATGGTTTTGTAAATTTCGTTGTAAAAATGACAAATCGCTGGTCGAATTTTAACCCTTATAACTTCCTAACAAAAAAAAATTTTGTTTCCAAAATTGTGCTGATGTAAAGTAAACATGTGGGAAATGTTATTTATTAACTATTTTGTGTCACATATCTCTCTGGTTTAACAGAATAAAAATTCAAAATGTGAAAATTGCGAAATTTTCAAAATTTTCGCCAAATTTCCGTGTTTATCACAAATAAATGCAGAATTTATTGACCTAAATTTACCACTAACATGAAGCCCAATATGTCACGAAAAAACAATCTCAGAACCGCTAGGATCCGTTGAAGCGTTCCTGAGTTATTACCTCATAAAGGGACACTGGTCAGAATTGCAAAAAACGGCAAGGTCTTAAAGGTCAAAATAGGCTGGGTCTTGAAGGGGTTAAGGCTGATCTTTTTTTTTTTTTTTTTTTGTGGAACGAGTGTCTGCAAAAAAAACAAAAAATTATCAAAACATGACATGTCTCGTTTTTTTTCTTAGTCACTGATCAAGTCGCCCATGCAAGTCCATGGATCGGTTTGAAATGAAGACAGGGCACTGCATCTTGTACAGTCTGTTTTTCACTGACAGGAGCTAGTTAATGTCCTTTTTTTTTTTTTTTTGGCATACCAGAGAATCTGATGATGCCGTAGGGACACACTGATGAAGATCGGGTCCATATTCAGATGTAAGCCAGCCAGATATCTGCGGAAAGAACGCTCTTTTGGAGTGTGATGAAGCATGCTGTTTTTTTGTTCTGCTTGGAGATGTATGAAATCTCTAGATGCCTCTTTATGAAATTAAATGCATACAGATGTACAATAGAGGCCTCTTAACGCTCTGTGAAAGCCTCATTTTCCTGTATACAAAACTGAGCAATTTGGTGGCTTCATGCATTGGCTAGTAAGTACAATTGTGAGCTTTTACTGTGAATTGCTTCATTTTCTTCACAAGCTTTTTAAACATGTGGTAATTACAGGTAAAATACAAGTTTCTAACGTTTTCTACTCTACTATACAGACAAAAAAACGCATTGAATAACCAATGTGAAATGTATGTGGATCGGCACTGGCATGGGGTCACTCTGCACTGGCATGGGGTCACTCTACACTTGTGTCCAGCCAGGTGGCCTAGGTGCCTGTTTGCAGCGAAGGGGACACTGCGCTATATCAGGACACTGTTCCCTCTCTTGCTGCCCCCCTGATAATAGTGATGTCATAACCTAGGGAATATACCATTGCTCAACAAAATTGGAAAACCCATTTGCCAAATACTGCCAGAGAAAACGGAAAAAGGCTTTGCATTAGTGACACTTGTTTGACTTGTTAGCTGACATGTCAGTAGCAAGTTCTTTATTCCTTTGTTTTCTATGGTATGCATTCTTGAAAATTAGTGGAAAATGGCTTCTGTAACACTGACTGGCAAACAAGCTTTGGAATACAGATCTTCAATGTGTGAATAAGGCCTACTTATTTGTAAACCAAAACCAGTATTCATTCATAAATATAGTAAAAACATAATGGAGAGATTTAGGATTGATTCACATTCAATATTTTTAATGGCACTTTTTTTTTTTTTTTTTAAATGTCTAAAACACTACAGCTGAATGTAAGTTTAACCCCTTTACCCCCAAGGGTGGTTTGCACGTTAATGACCAGGCCAATTTTTACAATTCTGACCACTGTCCCTTTGAGGTTATAACTCTGGAACGCTTCAACGGATCCCGGTGATTCTGACATTGTTTTCTCATGACATATTGTACTTCATGATAGTGGTAAAATTTCTTTGATATTACCTGCGTTTATTTGTGAAAGAAACGGAGATTTGGCAAAATTTTTGAAAATTTCGCAGTTTTCCAACTTTGAATTTTTATGCCATTAAATCACAGAGATACGGTATGTCACACAAAATACTTAAGTAAAATTTCCCACATGTCTACTTTACATCAGCACAATTTTGGAGCCAAAATTTTTTTTTTGTTATGGAGTTATAAGGGTCAAAAGTTGACCAGCAATTTCTCATTTTTACATCATTTTTAGGGGCCGCATCTCATTTGAAGTCATTTTGAGGGGTCTATATGATAGAAAATAACCAAGTGTGACACCATTCTAAAAACTGAACCCCTCAAGGTGATCAAAACCGCATTTAAGAAGTTTATTAACCCTTCAGGTGTTTCACAGGAATTTTTGGAATGTTTAAATAAAAATGAACATACAACTTTTTTCACAAAAAATTTACTTCAGCTCCAATTTGTTTTATTTTACCAAGGGTAAAAGGCGAAAATGGACCCCAAAAGTTGTTGTACAATTTGTCCTGAGTACGCCGATACCCCAAATGTGGGGGTAAACCACTGTTTGGGCGCATGGCGGAGCTCAGAAGCGAAGGAGCGCCGTTTGACTTTTCAATGCAGAATTGGCTAGAATTGAGATCGGACGCCATGTCACGTTTGGAGAGCCACTGATGTGCTTAAACAGTGGAAACCCCTCACAAGTGACACTATTTTGGAAGGTACACCCCCTAAGAAACTTATCTAGATGTGTGGTGAGCACTATGAACCCCCAAGTGCTTCACAAAAGTTTTTAATGTAGAGCCGTAAAAATAAAAAATCTTATTTTTTTTCACAAAAATGAACTTTTCGCCCCCATTTTTTATCTTCCTACGGGTAACAGGAGAAATTGGACCCCAAAAGTTGTTGTACAATTTGTCCTAAGTACGCTGATACCCCATAAGTGGGAGTAAACCACTGTTTGGGTGCATGGCATAGCTCGGAAGTGAAGGAGCGCCGTTTTACTTTTTCAACGCAGAATTGGCTGGAATTGAGATTGGACGTCATGTTGCGTTTGCAGAGCTGCTGGTGTGCCTAAACAGTGGAAACCTCCCAATTTTAACCCCAACACACCCCAAATCCTAACCATAACCCTAACCACACCCCTAACCCTGACACACCCCTAATCCAACCGTAAACGTAATACAAACCCTGACCCCAACTCTAGCCCCAACCCTAACCCTAACTTTAGCCCTAACCCTAATGGGAAAATGGAAATAAATACTTTTTTTTTCCCTAACTGAGGGGGTGATAAAGGTGGGTTGATTTACTATTTATAGCAGGTTTTTATAGCGTGTTTTTATGATTGGCAGCTGTCGCACACAAAAAACGCTTTTTATTGCAAAAAATAGTTTTTGCGTCACCACATTTTGAGAGCTATAATTTCTTAATAAAGGGCTGGATGACTTTGTTACAAATGGAGAAGCAGTGGGAATGTTCTTAGTTATCTGGAGTCTGTCTGGTGGAGGTGTGAATTGTGTCCATGTACTGAGTCATAAATCCAGGTGTTAAATTGAGTCCTAGTGTCAAAGAATTGAACATCTTGATCAGTTTGAATTCCCAAATTTTTCGCTCTCTGTCGTCCTTAAAATGACCTTGTAGTATGAAGACTTTTAAGTCTGTCATACTGTGTCCAGGTCCAGAGAAATGTTTTCCCACAGGTGTGTCCATTTCATTCCTGATTGTGTGTCTGTGTAGATTAATTCTTGTGTGTAGTTTTTGCATGGTTTCCCCAATATAGATACTTCCAGGGTACCTTGTACATTGTATCATGCACACCACGTTGGAGGATGTACATGAAAAGAAATCCATGACCTTATAGTCCTGACTTGTTTGGTTTGCGGACTGTATTTGTTGGTAGTATGTGGGTACAAGTTTAGCATTTTTCATTCTTACATTTGTAACAAAATGCCTAATTTGATTTCCATGGCTTATCTTTAGGAGGCATGACCTTTCCCACCTCATGAACAAATGTCCTGCTGTAATATAGCTCTTAAATGTTGTGCATTTTTCTTATTAATTCATTGGTAATCCTGCCTGAAGAAGTCTCTGTGCTCTGAAAGCTTGCAAACATATTATTTCCTGGTTAACCAATATAGGTATCACTCCAAGAATACTTTTGTCATCATTTTCCTTGGCTGGTTAACAAACATAGGGGGACCCCACGCTGTGTTTTTTTTTTTTTTTTTTTTTGTGAAAGGATTCTCCTATTTTTGCTAACCAGCCAAGGTAAGCAGACTGCTGCAGCCTGGTATTATCAGGCTGGTAAGGTTCATGGATATTGGATCCTTAGCGGCCTGAAATACCAGTCCCAGTAGTTTGCTTTACTCTGGCTGGTTAACAAATATAAGGGGACGCCAAACCTTTTTTTTTTTTTTTTTTTTTTATTTATTTAGTAAAAAAAAAAAAGGAAAGGGCATTACATATTACTGACCTCTCTCTGCTTTCAGGAACTTCCTGTGTGGCCGGTGTCACACTGGCGAGTGTGGCGTGAGTCTCTCGCATGAACATCGGGCACTGCCGCTGGCACTCGGGACCAGAGTGTGCGACTGCATGGATTTCTATGCAGCCGCATACGCCGGGTCCGAGTGCCTGCGGCAGTGCCGGGTGTTCATGCGAGAGACTTGCGCCACACTTGCAAGTGTGACCCCAGCCTGTCACGTACTTCCGGATGTGACACAATATTCATCATATGTAAATTAGTACACATGCGTAGTAAGCTGCGTTTCCGCAGTTAATACGCATGTGACTATTATATGCGGTTTTACCGCATCTAAGTGTATGTCTCCACGGTCCGGAACGGCAGCGCTTTGAATGCAGCACGTGCCCTCTCCGTTCAAAGCGCTGTCGGCTTTTGTACGCGCGGTGATTCCGCATGTGGTCATTGAACTGTGCGTAATCACCTCATCCTATACATTTGAACGGTGATATTTATCTTTTAGAGACTGAACCGCATGTGCGTATACTCAAGGATGCTGGAGGCGTCCCTGCACACATAGAGGAGATGGGATTTTATAAAATCCCATCCACTATGCTGTTACATCTGGCCGCTGCGGATTGGACGCTGCGGCTGTATGTGGCGTCCAATCTGCAGCAAATACTGAACGTGGAAACATACCCTAATGATAGTCTATGGTAAATGTACGCTGCGGGAACTGAGCGTCTCCACATCGCAAATAGACATGCTGCGGTCCGGAAAGATGCGCCGCATGTCCGTATATGCAGGTCTGCTGCCTGTGTCTTTGAATGCATAGTGCATGTAAAGAAGCTGCGGAGACACCATCACGTGTTTCTCGACGCAAGCAGTGAATAGCCAGGCCTTTCCCCGGGAAGGAACAACCACGGGAAGGGCAGCATCCTATGAAGGAAAGCCACCTATGCCAAGCATGGTATCCATCCACAGACAGCTGTTTTGGGGGTTTTGCCCCTCATCAGTGTGGAGTAGGAATCTGGCTATTAGGAGCAGTGCCTAGTAAAAAGGCTATAAAGGCACAGATGTTTGGCCTCAGGGAGACCAAAACATCCAACACCGCAGAGACACCATCACGTGTTTCTCAACGCAGTGATTCCAGAACACTGCCCCCATCCCTTATGGGAAATATGCAGATGCATGTAAAGAAGCTGCGGAGACACCATCACGTGTTTCTCGACGCAAGCAGTGAATAGCCAGGCCTTTCCCCGGGAAGGAACAACCACGGGAAGGGCAGCATCCTATGAAGGAAAGCCACCTATGCCAAGCATGGTATCCATCCACAGACAGCTGTTTCGGGGTTTTTGCCCCTCATCAGTGTGGAGTAGGAATCTGGCTATTAGGAGCAGTGCCTAGTAAAAAGGCTATAAAGGCACAGATGATTGGCCTCGGGGAGACCAAAACATCCAACACCGCGGAGACACCATCACGTGAATAGCCAGACCTTTCCCCGGGAAGGAACAACCACCCCCTCCCCGAGGCTAATCATCTGTGCCTTTATAGCCTGATGATCCACACTGATGAGGGGCAAAAACCCCGAAACGGCTGTCTGTGGATGGATACCATGCTTGGCATAGGTGGCTTTCCTTCATAGGATGCTGCCCTTCCCGTGGTTTTTCCTTCCCGGGGAAAGGCCTGGCTATTCACTGCTTGCGTCGAGAAACACGTGATGGTGTCTCCGCAGCTTCTTTACATGCATCTGCATATTTCCCATAAGGGATGGGGGCAGTGTTCTGGAATCACTGCGTTGAGAAACACGTGATGGTGTCTCCGCGGTGTTGGATGTGTTGGTCTCCCCGAGGCCAATCATCTGTGCCTTTGAATGCATAGTGGACATGGGATTTCTTGAAATCCCATCCACTATGCTGTAACATCTGGATGCTGCGGGTTTGACGCTGCAGATGTATGCAGCGTCCAATCCGCAGCGTTTACTGACCGTGTACACATACCCTAATATATCTGCAAACAGGAAATCACTTTTTTTTTTCCTTCCCAGAAGCCAACTTTCAATTACCGTATATACTCGAGTATAAGACAAGATTTTCAGCCCATTTTTTTAGGCTGAAAGTGCCCATCCCGGCTTATACCCGAGTCATTGTCCCAGAGGGTCGGCGGGGGAGCGGCAACTATGACATCATCATACTCACCCCCTCCTGATGCAGTCTCTGCAACTCCCTGTTTCTCAGATGGTCTCCGGCGCTGGCAGCTCTTCATGTGTTCAGCTGTCACGTGGTACCACTCATTAAAGTAATGAATATGAACGCGACTCCACTGTGCGTGGAGCACATATTCATTACTTTAATGAGCGGTACCATGTGACCGCTGAACACCGGAACAAGCTTCTGGCATGTGCCAGAGACCATCGAAGAAGAAGGGACTTGCAGAGACCACGCCAGGAGGGGGTGAGTATGATGGGGGAGGGTGAGCAATGCGATATTCACCTGTACCGGTTCCACCGCCTGGCTCTGTTTTCCGTGTTCTCTGGCTTTGATGTTCAGGTCAGAGGATGCAATGACTTGTTTAGTGCGCGCCCTCTGCCTGAATAGTTACTGCAGAGACCCGGAAGACACAGCGGTGCACGGCGGTGGAACGGGGGTCTGAGCCTGCGGCGACTCCGTGACCTGGCCCCCATAGCACGCCGGTGTCCCCGCCTGCTCAGGACACCGGCACCTGGCGCCCAGTGATGAGAGGTGAGTATGTAATTTATTTATTTTTTAATCGCAGCAGCATATGGGGCATATTCTATGGAGCATCTTATGGGGCCATCAACCTTTATAGAGCATTATATGGGGCATATTATTCTATGGAGCATCTTATGGGGACATTATTATCCTTTGTGCAGCATTATATGGGGCCCATCATGAACTTTATGAAGCATTATATGGGGTGTATTTTGTATAGAGTATCTTATGGGGCTCCTGATTCAATATGGATATTCAAAAACATTTAACCTACTGATGTCTCAATTAATTTTACTTTTATTGGTATCTATTTTTATTTTTGAAATTTACCAGTAGCTGCTGTATTTCCCACCCTAGGCTTATACTCAAGTCGTTAAGCTTTCCCAGTTTTTTGTGGCAAAATTAGGGGTCTCGGCTTATACTCGGGTCGGCTTATACTCGAGTATATATGGTTGCTTTATTTCAAGTGACAAAAAACGCATATAATGAAAAAACGCATCAAAAACGCATGTGGAAAAAACACGTAAAAATGCATTAAAAATGCAGGTGACCTGCCAGTGACCTCAGATTTGGTGCAAATTTTACCCGCGTCAAATACTGAGCCATTCCTGACCGTGGAATTCTGTCACTTCGCCTCGCCAACAAACAGGCAATCCCCACATGTATTCAGGCTATCTAGCAGCCACAAATCATGCACCTGCGGCAACACAAACTAAATCTCCGAGCACGCCCCAAATACTCGGAGATCACCCAAGCATGCTCGGAAATCTCGAGTAACGAGCATACTCGCTCATCACTAGAAAGGACCCAGTGTAAGCAGAGCCCCTTTCTCGGGTGTCTAAAGTGAGCTGAGACCGAGAGGAAAGGGATAACGAAATCTGGAGTAGAAGTGAGTGACTGTGTATTATCGGGTCCTGGGAGAAGACACCTAGCATTAAGGGCCAAAGGTTATTGCTCCAATAAGTAACAGGCCTAGACAGGACGACAGGAGTATGCGAGAAGAATAGAGTACCATGGGTGGAACTTCTAGAGCATCAGGATTAGATGAGATTAGTACCTGCCATTCTGGCACTTTAAAAGAACAAACAAACCTTATGTTTGGTATCTTCGTAATCGTACTGACCTAGAGAATCATGTACCCTGGTCACTTTTATATTAAAGTAAACATGGTAAATTAATAAAACATTTGTGAAATTGCCCTTTTTTTGCAATTTCAACGCACTTGGATTTTTTCTACTTTCCAGTCCATCACATGATAACATGAATTATGTAATTCAAAAGTACAACTTGTCTCGCAAAAAAAACAGGCCCTCATACGGCTATATGGATAGAAGGATAAACAAAAAAGGGTAGAAAAATTGACTGGGGGTGAAATTATTATTTTTTTTTAATTTTTATATTTTTCGTCTGGGTAGAGACTTAATATATCGACACATACAGTAGATGTGTGTAATCTTCTCATTCTCAAATGTCTTCTTACAGGCGATCCTCTATCAGACTGACTGTAGAAACACATTCTTTTTCAAAGCCTGTATATAAAAAGGTAGGTTCACATTATCTGTTTGCAATGTATACTTTGCTACTTAATAATCAGCATTGTGCTTTGCACTTTATATTTATGGTTATATCTTGCTTATTGCCAAAGAAATGTATTAGCCGGTTCGGGATCCCAAGGCCATTAGTGCCAGCATCAAGTTCTAGTTGGAAACACCTGACCACTATGTGCATTAACCCCTTTACCACCTTAGGTTTTTCCATTTTTATATTTTTGTTTTTTGCTCCACTTTTTCCCAGTGACATATAAGTTTTTTTTTTTTTTTTTCTTTTTTTTTTCTGCCTTGCGAGGGCTTGTTTTTGCGGGAAGAGTTGTACTTTTGAATGATCCCATTTATTTTACCATATAGTGACCAGAAAAACGGTAAAAAAATTTCCAAGTGCTGTGAAATTGCAAAAAAAGGGCAATTCCAAAATTGTGTGTTTTTTTTTTTTTTTTTTTTTTTTTTTTTTACCATGTTCACTAAATGCTAAAACTGACCTGCCATTATTATTCTCAAGGTCAACGGGAAACAAATTCCAAGTGCGGTGAAATTGCAAAAAAAGTGCAATTTCGCAATGTCTAGGTTCTTTTTTTATCTAAGTGGTGAAAAAAAATTCCAAACTTTGTTTAACCCCTTTCTGCCAGTTGACGGAATAGTATGTCAGCTGGCAGAACCCCTGCTTTGAGGTGGGCTCCGGTGGTGAGCCCACCTCAAAGCCGCGACATGTCAGCTGTTTTGTACTGCTGACATGTGCGCGCAATCGCGATCCGCCCACGCCCATTAACTAGTTAAATGCCGCTGTCAAATGCTGGAATTTTTTTCCCGTTTTCTGTTTCACGACATGGTAAAACCAATGGTATCGTTCAAAAGTACAACTCGTCCCGCAAAAAATAAGCCCTCACATGGCCATATTGATGGAAAAATAAATATTAATAATATTATTATTATTAATAATAATAATAATATTATCTCAAAAAAGCAGAAAAAAAGATGAAGCGCACTCACCGGTGATGATTCGTCAGATTTATTCAGAGATAAATAACGTGCTGCAGGGAGGGTTGTGTGTTCACAACCCTCCCTGCAGCACGTTATTTATCTCTGAATAAATCTGACGAATCATCACCGGTGAGTGCGCTTCATCTTTTTTTCTGCTTTTTTGAGATTCTATATGAACTGTGGCAGCACCCTGGTGTGATTTTTTGTTAAATAGGCTATATACGGCAAAATGATGCATCACAGGAGAGTAATAAGGGTCTAACTAATAGCAGTGGTGCGGATGTACTTTTTTTCTTTTATTATATGTATTATTATTATTATTATTATTATTATTATTATTATTATTATTATTAAAAATAAAAAAGTTATGGCTCTGGAAATAAGGGAAGCGAAGAGCGAAAACGAAAAAGCTCCGGGGGTGAATGGGTTAAAAAAGAAAAAAAAAAGCGCCATTTTCCAATACCAGTAGCGTATCCATTTTTTGTGATCTCTTGTTTCACGAGGGCTTATTTTTTGCATGTCGAGCTATTGCTTTTAAAGATGCTATTTTAGTGCAGATACAATCTTTTGATCTCCCGTTATTGCATTTTAATGTAATGTTACGGCGACCAAAAAAAAAAAATCTTAATTCTGGCGTTTTTTACTTTTTTTTTTTTTTTTCTCGTTATGACGTTTAGCGATCGGGTTAATCCTCTTTTTTTTATGTTCATCGGGCGATTCTGAACACAGCGATACCAAATATGTGTTTGTTTTTCTTTTAATTTGTTTTATTTTGAATGGGGCAAAAGGGGGATGATTTCAACTTAATATATATATATATATATATATTTTTTTTTTTATTCTACAAACTACTGACAAAATGTCTTTGAATTTCCAAGCACTAAATTTTGTATTTATTTTCAGAAAATGAGAAATGGTCAAAATAACAAAAAAATGCATTGCGTGCAGACCTCAAATAATGCAAAAGAAACAAGTTAATTATCATTTAGAAACAACGATGCTAATTGTTTAATTCAGGAAGAGTTCAGAAATCAATTTTTTGCGGAATAACCATGATTTTTAATCACTGCTTTCATGCGTCTTGGCATGCTTTCCACCAGTCTGTCACACTGCTTTTGGGTGACCTTATGCCACTCCTGGTACAAAAATGTAAGCAGTTCTTCTTTGATGGCTTGTGACTATCCATCTTCCTCTTGATTAAAGGTTGAGGTTTTCAATGGGGTTCAGGTGTGGAGATTGGTTGGCCATGACTTGGATTTGATGAGGTGGTCCATCATCCACACATTGATTGACCTAGCTGTGTGGTCAACATTGGGGAACTGTCGTGAATTCTGCTTTTGGGCTCCCTCCGGTGGTTGTAGGTGGTAGTGCAGTTGTCCCTGGCTTGCAGTCCTGGACAGGTGTATCTGCTGATTGCAACTCTGACTGGGGTATTTAGGTTTGCAGGACTCATTAGTCCTTTCCAGTTGTCAATGTTTCTTGGGAAGTGTTGGATCTATGTCTGTCTTCTCCTGCTTAGCTGCCAATTCAGCAAAGATAAGTGTCTGTTTCTTTTTCTATGGCACACAAGCTGTGTGCTTGTTTTTTGATTGTATTCCTGCTCTGAGTGTAGGAGTCTCTGGAGTTGCAGATATACGTTCCACGTCTTTAGTTAGATGGAGGAATTTTTTGTATAATCTGCTGTGGATATTTTTGGAAGGGTTTTAATACTGACCGCACAGAACTCTGTCCTATCCTTTCCTATTTTAGCTAGAGCGGCCTCTTGTGCTAAATCCTGTTTTCTGCCTGTTTGTCTTTCCTCTCCTACTCCCAGCCAATATTTGTGGGGGGCTGCCTATCCTTTGGGGTTCTGCTCTGAGGCAAGGTAGTATTCCTATTTCCATCTATAGGGGTATCTAGTCCTCCGGCTGTGACGAGGTGTCTTGGGTTTGTTAGGTACACCCCACGGCTACTTCTAGTTGCGGTGTTAGGATCAGGATTTGCGGTCAGTATAGTTACCACCTACTCCAGTGATAGTTTTCATGCTGCTCCAAGGTCACCGGATCATAACAGGGAACATTGCTTGAGCAGAAGGAATCAACTGTTTTTCCAGGATAACCTTGTATGCGGCTTGATTCATACATCCTTCTCAAAGATTAACCTGCCCAATTCCAGCCTTGCTGAAGCATCCCCAGATTATCACCGATCCTCCACCAAATTTCTCAGTGTGTGCAAGACAATGTGGCTTGTACGCCTCTCCAGGTCTCCGTCTAACCATTAGACGACCAGATGTTGGGCAAAGCTGAAAATTAGACTCATCAGAGAAGATTACCTTACTCCAGTCCTCTATGGTCCAATCCTTATTGTCTTTGGCAAACTTCAGCCTGGCTCTCCATTGCTTCTCATTGATGAAAGGCTTATTTCTAGCTTTACATAACTTGAGTCCTACCTCTAGGAGCCTGTTATGAACTGTTCTGGCCGTGCACTTCACCTCAGCTGCCATTTGCCATTTCTTTTTGTAGGTCACTTGATGTCATCCTGCGGTTGCTGAGTGACATTCGAATGAGATGACTGTCATCCCGGTCAGTGGAGAGTCGTTTTTGCCCTCTGCCGGTCTGTAGCTTTGTTGTCCCCAATGCCTGTTGCTTGACCGTGTTGTAATGGACTGCCGTCTTCAACATTTTAATGCTGTAGGCAATATGACGCTCACTGTGTCCCTCCGCTAGTAAAGCCAGAATTGAGCCCTTCTTTTCCTCACTGAAGACTTTTTTTCTTTTCAACTCCTTTGGCATAGTTAAAAGTTTATTTTTTTCATTCCTATTACTTTTGGGATATTACTAGCACTTGTTTTGATATCCAGATTGGCCTATTGCAAGAGGATTGTGAACACCACAGCAGTGTTTTTTTTATATTTTCGCGCATTAAACACAATTGGGTTCAGGTGATCACCTAATCAGAAGTTCATTAAGTAGAATATGGTGTACTCTGGCTGTAATTCAACTGACACTGGAATAGAATGGCTGTCAGACATAGAGAGAAGCTGATTTTTGTGTGTGTGTGTGTGTGTGTGTATATATATGCTGACATGTGCTGGAAAAGATGTGCGCTCACCACCAGAGCCCACATCAAAGCGAGGGTGTCCGACATCGGCGTACTCTTGCTCCTGATGTCGGAAAGGGGTTAAGTGGTAAAAAATAAATCCAAAATTTTGTCACAAACAAAAAAAAATTACGTCATTATCCAAGACCCGTAAGGTCTCCATATTTCGGGATCTGGAGCCGGGTGAGAGCTTATTTTTTGTGAAATTATGTATTTATTGATTCCATTTTGGGGAAGATGCGATGTTTTGATCGTCTGTTATTTCATTTTATTGCAATGTTGCGGCGACCAAAAAGCAATTCTTGCGTTTTCATTTCTTTCCCGCACTGTTTTACTGATCAAAATGTATTATTTTTAGATTTTGATTGGGCGTTTCTGACCGCGGCGATACCATACATGTGTGTTTTATGATTTTTTTTTTGTTTGTTTTATTTTGAATGAGGCAAAATGGGGGTAATTTTGAACTTCTATGTTTTTAAATTTTTAAATTTTTTTTTTAACTTTTTGTATGCATAAATAGTCTCCTTTGGAAACTTGAAGCTGCCATCGTCTGATCGCTTGTGCTACATATAGCCCTGTGCAGCTATGGGCAGCAAAAATACTCATCTGCTAGGGCGGCGCTCATAGCAGTTTGGTAAGGATAACCAGAAGGGTGTCCTGCAGACATCAGGTTGTCATGACAACCCTACGGTACCCCGCGATCATGTGACAGGGGTGCTAATGGGCAGAGCTAATGACTTTCGTCTGGTTTGCGCAAGTTAAATGCTGCTGTCAGAGATTAATATTGGCATTTAACATTTTAAAAGCCACAGGTGAATCGCGAGTCTACTCACAGCAGTTTGGGGTGTATGACAGCTGATCAGATCAGCTGTCATGTGCTGGAAATGGTGCGGGCTCAGGGCCAGAGCCTGCACGAAGGAGGGGGAGATGACCTGTGACATACCTATACATCATATGCCTTAAAGGGAACCGGACACCCCGAAAATCGCGGGTGAGGTAAGCCCACCGGCATCAGGGGCTTATCTACAGCATTCTGTAATGCTGTAGATAAGCCCCCGATGTTACCTGAAAGAGGAGAAAAAGACGTTATATTATACTGACCCAGGGGCGGTCCCGCTGCTGGTCAGGTCAGATGGGCGGCGCCTCCCATCTTCATTACAAGACGTCCTCTTCTGATCTTCAGCCACGGCTCCGGCGCAGGCGTACTTTGCTCTGCCCTGTTGAGGGCAGACAAAGTACTGCAGTGCGCAGGCGCCGGGCCTCTGACCTTTCCGGCGCCTGCGCACTGCAGTACTATCCTCTGCCCTCAAGAGGGCAGAGCAAAGTAAGCCTGCGCCGGAGCCGTGGCTGAAGATCAGAAGAGGACGTCTTGTAATGAAGATGGGAGGCGCCGCCCATCTGACCTGACCAGCAGCGGGACCGCCCCTGGGTCAGTATAATATAACGTCTTTTTCTCCTCTTTCAGGTAACATCGGGGGCTTATCTACAGCATTACAGAATGCTGTAGATAAGCCCCTGATGCCGGTGGGCTTACCTCACCCGCGATTTTCGGGGTGACAGGTTCCCTTTAAAGGGAATTTGATGAAATGTGAAAGATCCACACCATGCCACCCCGCCTGACGTCAATATTACATCAGCAGGATCACGTGATAAGGCCTCCCCATTTATACCAACGTGACGTTCCGCACCAACTGGGGACTCCTAATGTCAATTTGGCACAGTTTTACACAGACATCCCTCTGTTTACACGGGCCCAGGGAAGCATGGGGAGTGAGAGAAGATGGCCCTCGCAGTCACAGGCATGGCACCACACTCGCCCACAATCCTGACAGGCTGAGAGGCCCTTTTCACTAGCACCAGTAAAAGAGAACTTTATTATGGTTAATGTCCTGTTCTCTCAAGGTTAATTTTGCTGTCCTCCCTTTGGATCTGGGAGGAGTATTTATACTCACTTCTGATTAGGATTCCCTGTCGGCTATACTTTCGTCTAGTCTGTGTGCCTGACCCTTGGAATGTGTGCCCGGTTTGCAATTGTTTTCCGTGCTCTCCTTGCGTTTTGTTCTTTTGGTTTTATGACTTCTTGCTTCCCTTCTGACAATCCCTGTCTCACCCCTTTGGTACCTCGTGATTTCCTGGTTCTGATCTTAGCTTGTTTGACTACTCTCCTGTGTTCATCGTCTACCCCTACATCCGGCTCCACCTCCGACCATCTGCTTCTCTGTCACATGGTTCAGGTCCTTGTTAGTTACCTGGCACTTTGCTCAGCTCCCTTGCTGCTGTGTGCATCTCTCCCCGCAGCAGTAAAACCCAGGAGTTGTGACATTTATCAGCTCAGAAGGACTGCCACCAGTTCCTCGTTCGATATATGCCTGGTCCGTTGACAGGGTTATATCGGGCCATGAACCAGCCACCAGTAGCATGTGAGATTGGGCTGAGAAACGGGTGTGTGGATTGAGATAAAAGAGCAGCCTAAGGTTAAATTATATATTTAATCGCCTTAAGGGCACACTAGACAACACACTATATATACACAATGGCTATACATATATAAAGGTCAGATATGCAAATACAATAGTGGTAGGACAAAAGGTATTAGCAGAACAGATAGTCAATTACCAGTAGATGAAGGGCTTGGCTTGTGGGGGAGGGGCTACCACATGGGGGGCTTGTGGTCCCCTTTGTGTGTGACTTCTCCTGACATGATGTGTCCTTGCGACCTCTAAGAGAAAAAGCAATAAGATATGCTTCACACAAGCATTTAACCCTCTGAGTCACTTCCCTCCTGCTTCTGGGCTGAACCTAAATCCCCTTACCTGGAGATTTCGAAATAAATCTCATAATACCTATGAAAAATCATAACTCCTTTCTGGGCTGTCCTAGGGCATTGGTTCTGACGCAATCGGATCTGACTGGGCCAATACTGCTCATATAGTCAAAATACAATTTTGCTACCTAGTGGCTGTTCTATGTATGAATGACTTGAGACCCAGGCAGGCGCTTGCCGTGTTTTGGGGATCTCGGAAATCTACACTATGTACATTTATGACTTAAAGTATTTGCTTAACTTCTTCATGGAATCCTAGCTGGCTGAACTAAGGACTCGGGCCACATGGTTTGGATCCACAGGGGGTCTTCCTGTGGAAGGTTGCATACCAACTAGCTGGTGGGGGTGGGAATCCTTTGTTTGAAGATGGCCAGGTGTCATGTTACCACTGCAGGTGCTGAAGGGGTTTCATTCCATGTATTGCTGTGCGGCCGCACGCTCCGGAGTGCCGGTGCCAGAGCTGGGTTTTCACCTGCGAGACTCGTATCTCGGGTATGTGTGATCCCGGCCTTATACTGACAAGCTCTGGTGTTTCGAAGAAAATGTTCTTTGAGGATCCAGATAGACAAAAAGTAGCCCGCCTCTTCCCAGCGCTGCTACAGGTGATTGTCAGGTCCCTCCCTCATATCTGGAGCATCTCCGGGACCAGCCATCTTGGGAAGGAGATTCCTCAGCTGTGGTCCCCAGCCAGATCTTAAAAGTACATTTCTATGAAACCCCTGCCCGTGTCAGATCACAATACACTTAATAGAGGGAACCCTTTTGCATGTCCGAGTGAACCAACTTATGACAAATATGCCAAAATAATCTGTGTAAATACGTTTTTACATCTCTGTATGAACATTAGACAATAACTAATAGTCTTTACAATCACATTATTTTCTAAAAATGATGAACCGTATCAGATTGTTGTCTGGAAAACCATCAATAAGGAATAAACTGTCCTTTACCAACTGTTTGAAAGGTATTGCCTCACATGATTTATTTGTCTGTATTTTTTATTTTACTCTTTGGATACATGGATGTGATTTGTAACTTCTTTTTTTTTTTTTGGTTCTTTTCTGCCAGGACCTAGTTGTGCGTCTTTCTGATGATAACGATCCGTTCTTCCTATATAATCTGACTCTGGGGGAAGAAGACTTTCTGAGGTAAATGGGAATATATGTTCAGCCGTGCGCCTAGTTTGGGTCTATGCTTTATCAAGTATGGATTCCGTGCAGTTCATCCACCTGGAGCAAACTATAAAAGCTTTACTGGTTTAACTAAAAATCTGAATTGATTTACAAGTGTTACTTTCTGGTACAAATTATGGGGGGGAGCGGATAGAGCTTACTATTAATGTCCACTCTTATAACTGATTGTGTCCATACAGCTTGTGTCTATACTACACACAACAGAAACTTCTATTAAAGGCAGAGCTACTTGCCAAATTGTAGCATCTGCAGGATCAAGATGGAATTAGCTAAACTGTTGTCACCAGAAAATGTTACAATTTGTAGTCTTTTTATGTCATTTTCCATGCATGCACCACAAGTGGTCTGTGCTGTGATATCTGAAGAAAGAAGGATTGACAGTAAAGGGAATGTCAGCAGTTAAAACACAGAGTTCACCGATGTGTCACTTATTAGGCCATGTGCTGTTGTTTCCATACAATGAAAATTTATCATCAGAAGATAATCACTGCCTGGACTGATGCTGGTGTGTGCGCTGGTCCCACCAAGCCCGCTCCTCTGATAACTTCAGTGTCAATACAGGGTAGACAGAAAGCTGTAGGGTGGGTGGGGTTAGCTTTCTCAGCTATGCTACATCTAAAAACTTTGTGTCAGAACGGCTGCACCCAGTAATCTAAGTGATACAGCATTGGACTCAGGGTCTCTTTTGCTACATTACGGTGCTCTCAGACGAGGCATCAAAAATCCGCTGACAGATTCCCTTAAAATGTGCTGTTCCCAGTGTTGGACTGGGGTGCCAAGGGCCCACCAGTAACATTGACTTTAGGACGGTTCACTTTTCACCTTTTATACTAATATTACGCTACCCTTGTTCAAAAATGTACCAATATCTCTCTATAATAATAAACTGGGTAGTTTGAAAAATGAATGAGATGCTACTTTTTTTCTATACAGAGTGAGTCAAGTGAATTATGTCAACTATTGCCCATACAGTGGGAGTGGGGGCCAAGATCTGCAGCAGGGCCCAACAGGGGATTCCCCTGTTACCCTAGGGACCAGTCCGAGCCTGACTCTTCCCCTTCCCCATGTTTTTCCAGGACATCCCTCCTGACAGCACCATGAAGGACATCCTCCTCCTTGCAGGGACAAGAAGCACACGAGAGGTTAAAAGGTCCTGTCCCACCCCCTTTCCCTCAGTGTTTTTCCTGTCCTTGCATGAAGGGACACACGAGAGAAGCTGCGCAAGCTTACCGGGCTCGGGGTTCGTGCGGCCGGCCAATACCTTCCCCATGTCAAGATGCCCAGGGCTGAAACTTCCCGGTGGGGAGTCCCTCGGCCAGGACCAGGACGATGCTCTCTGCTCAGGACGCAGGACCGCGGTGTAACTCCTGGGTCCGGCGGGTGCTCCAGGGGATTGAGCGCAGGTGCCCCGCAGGCAACAGGACTTCCGGGAAGGGGCGCCGTTTTCGCACCGCCACATGCGGCGCAGGAGGTCGGGCGTTCCAGGTTGAAGGCAGATTCAGCCGAGGCAGGCAACGAGCAGCTTCCGGCGTCTCGCAGGGGAGCGTGTCATTTCCGGTAATGTCACTTCCGGTGATGTCACTAAGGCGGGCAGAGCGTGCGCTCCAGTGGTAGAACACATAGCAGAGAGGACGCTTCTGGCTACAGCATCCAGCGTCGCTCCGCTGTGTTTCTAACTGCACAAGAAGCTCCTAGGCTGCTGAAGACAATCATGGAAGGGGACATGCTGGAGGAAGGAGGGGTAAGGGCGCCTGGCGCAGACCACCCTCACCTCACATAGGCCTTAGGATGCATTTAGCCTATTATTCCCTATCTTATGTCATTTAGGATAAGGGAACCCCGCTGCTCCCCTGACCACAGCTAAGAAGTCAGGCAAGATCTCGGTGAAATCCAACAGATGCCCTGTATGCCACGGACTCCCATGGCAAAACTCTCTGTGCACCCTGTACATCAAAGGTCATGAGAGATGAGCAGCTTTCACTGCTATCAGAGATGAGATCCCTAATCCGTGAAGAGGTTCAGGCTTCTATGTCCAGCCTCGCACAACAGCAGCCTTCCAGCCCCATTCCAGGCCACAAGCGAGCCAGGTGGGAGATGGATCGGAGGGAGCCGGATCACAGCTCAGATGATGGATCCGACCTAATGGACTCTAACTCAGAAAAGGGGGAACTTCCAGCAGAGGGCCACGACCAGGGTAGGAAATATCTTTTTCCAGGCGGAGGACACGGACAGGCGGTGAGGAGTACCATGCTGATCGAGGAGACCCATAAGCCACAGTCCAGACAGGACCTGATGTTCGGGGGACTCATGTCAGAGGCAGACTGTATTCCCTATAAGCGAGCATATCCGGGCCATGGTATTAGAGGAGTGGAAGGACGCTGAACGCCGGCTAGTACTAACTTTAAGGGTCGCCTACCATTCGACCCTGAGGAAGTCCAGTTATGGGAAGAGATTCCTAAGATAATGTCCCGCTGGCAAAGGTTGCCAAAAAGACTGCCATCCCTTTTGAGGACTCGTCTAACCTGCACGACCCGATGGACAGAAAAGCTGACATTCTCCTAAAGCGGGCCTGGGAAACATCCGCGGCCCTAATTAGGACAAACCTTGCAGCAACCTCGGTGGCCAGATCTATGTTTCTATAGATGGGTCAGTTGGAAGAGCATTTGTCCATTAAGACCTCTAGGACTGATATTCTAAACTCCCCATCATGAAGTCAGCCATGGCGTTCCTGGCTGACATGTCTGCCGAATCAGTTAGGTTTTCAGCTAGGAACAGCTCCCTATCTAATGCAGCCAGGAGGGCCGTATGGTTAAGGTCTTGGTCAGGAGATAACGCCTCTAAGGGTACCGTCACACTATACCATTTCGATCGCTACGACGGTACGATTCGTGACTTTCCAGCGATATCGTTACGATATCGCTGTGTCTGACACGCAGCAGCGATCAGGGATCCTGCTGAGAATCGTACGTCGTAGCAGATCGTTTAGAACTTTCTTTCATCGCTGGATCTCCCGCTGTCCTCGCTAGATCGGTGTGTGTGACACCGATCTAGCGATGTGATCCAGCGATGCGTTCGCTTGTAACCAGGGTAAACATCGGGTAACTAAGCGCAGGACCGCGCTTAGTAACCCGATGTTTACCCTGGTTACAAGCGTAAAACTAAAAACAAACAAACAGCACATACTTACATTCTGGTGTCCGTCAGGTCCCTTGCCGTCTGCTTCCCGCACTGTGACTGCCGGCCGTAAAGTGAAAGCAGAGCACAGCGGCTGTGCTTTCACTTTCACTTTACGGCCGGCAGTCAGTGAATGCGGGAAGCAGACGGCAAGGGACCTGACGGACACCAGAATGTAAGTATGTGCTGTTTGGTTTTTTTAAGTTTTACGCTTGTAACCAGGGTAAACATCGGGTTACTAAGCGCGGTCCTGCGCTTAGTTACCCGATGTTTACCCTGGTTACCCAGGGACCTCGGCATCGTTGGTCGCTGGAGAGCTGTCTGTGTGACAGCTCCCCAGCGACCACACTACGATTTACCTACGATCACGGCCAGGTCATATCGCTGGTCGTGATCGTAGGTAAATCGTATAGTGTGACGGTACCCTTAGACCAAACTCTGCTCCGTCCCATTTTCAGGGCTAAGAGTATTCGGGTCAGCCTAAGATAACATCCTGGAATCAGCCTCTGACAAAAAGAAAGGGTTTTCCAAGGACAAACCTAAGCGGCCCCAGCCTTTTTGGAGAGGATTCTTCTCCAGAAGACAGTATAACTTTAGAGGTCAGGGTTGGTCCAATGGAGGGTCCTACAGGGGCTCCCGTAGCCAGGGTGGGAAGAACAAGGGTATCTTCTTTAGCTCGACCTCCAGGTCTAAAAGACAATGACGACACTTTCATCGGGGGAAGGCTCCGCCACTTTGCAGAAAACTGGGCCCAGATTACACAAGATCAATGGGTTCACGGAGAGATACAGCATAAAGCTTTACTCCCCTCCCCCCCTTCCCCCCGAAAGATACATCTCCCATACGGTAGTCTCGCCAGACTCCGCTGTACGGACAGACTTACAGGATATGGTCAGCTTGGCAGTCATAATAACGGTTCCACTGGCAGAGGTGGGCAGGGGGCACTACTCCTCCCAATTTGCCATCACAAAGCCGTCAGGCGAGGCCTGCAATATTATAAATCTAAAACCTTTAAACGCTTGGGTCAGATACAAAAGGTTCTGAATGGAATTAATTTGGTTGGCAATTCATCTCATAGCCAGGGATACAGTAATGTGCACTCTCGATCTGAAGAGTGCCTACTATCAGGTCCTGATACATCTCTCATCACAGAAACTGCTAAGATTTGCGGTAAGACTACCAAGCCAGACCTGCCACTACCAGTTCCAGTGCCTCCCCTTTGGACTCGCTTTGGTCCCCTGTATATTCACAAAGCTGGTATCAGAGGTTGTGGCCTTCCTGAGAAACCAGGGTGTCATAGTTATCCCCATACATGGACGACTTTCTCCTATTGGCAAAATCAGTAGAGATGTTGATAGAACACAGGAACCTGACGATATCAGTAATGGGGTGTCTGGGCTTGGCCATAAACTGGCAGAAGTCAGACTTGGTACCAGAACACAGGAAGATTTTCCTTGGAGTACGCTTCGACTCCACACGCAGAATATCCCACTTACCAGAGGACAAACAGCAGGCAATACGCGACCGATTCATGAATTTGCTGGAACATCGAACCTCCATAAGGGCCGCTATGAAGGTGCTGGGTCTGATGACGGCATGTATACCATGTGTCAGATGGGCACAGTCCCATTCAAGACTATTGTAAAGAGAGATACTGTCCATATGGGATCGCCGTCAGACCTCACTGGACGGGCACATGAGCCTATCAGGACTGGAAAGGAGGTCACTCTTCTGGTGGACGCAGACAGAGAACCTGAAGGTGGGAATGCTATGGTCCACCTCCCCTTTTGTAGTGGTCACCACGGATGCCAGCGTGCGGGGATGGGGAGCCCATCTACAGAGGAGAATCCTTCAGGGCAGGTGGCCGTAAGACATCAGAGGCAGATCCTTCAACTTCAAGGAACTATATGCTGTTTGGGAGGCCCTAAGGCGGAACCGGTCCACGCTCTCAAATTGTCACGTCAGGATACTATTTGACAATGTGACAACGGTCTCGTTCCTGAAGCATCAAGGAGGTCCAAGACATCGGCCAATTCAGGACCTGGCGGAGAGAATATTCGCCTGGGCAGAAGTTACAGTCCTATCCTTAATGGCAGTACACCTTGAAGGGTCACAGAACGTGGTAGCAGATTATTTGAGCAGACAGCGGGTCTGCCCAAACTAGTGGGAGCTGAACCAGGATATCTTCCAGGAACTATGTCAGCGTTGGGGAACCCCCAAGATATACCTATTCGCAAACAGAAGAAACTCGAAGGTCTCAAAATTCTACTCTCTGAATCCCTTGGACGTTCCGGATGGGATAGATGCCCTGAGTCAAAAGTGGGTAAAACCCCTCTCATGTGTTTCCACCTTTGGCGCTCATCCCAGCTTTCCTACGGAAGATCCAGGAGGATCGGACAAGAGTCATCATGGTTGTCCCGTACTGGCCAAGGAGGAGCTAGTTCCCTCTGGTAGGAGCCTTGGCAATCGAGAACCCAATCGAGCTCCCCCTTCGGGAGGATGTCATCCACCAGGGCCCGATTCGCCACCCAAACCCAGGGAGACTCCACCTCTCAGTCTTTAGGATGTCCCTTTCAGGATCCAGGCTAAGGGCTTATCAGACCAGGTCATAGCTACTATCCAAGCCAGCAGGAAACCGGTCACATCAACAATTTATCTCAAAATTTGGAAACGGTTCTGTCTGGAGGTTGGCAGGTCCAACTTTGTGGCAGGTACCCCGGACATACCTAGAGTCCCAGATTTCCTTCAGGCAGGGTTCAACAAAGGGCACATTTAAGGTCCAGGTTTCAGCACTAAGCTCTTTCTTCGACTATCCTCTAGCATCCCAGCCATGGACAGTAAGATTCATTCGAGCAACATAGCGGCTGCACCCCACTATTAGGCAGTTTACCCAAGCTAGGTACCTTAATCTGGTCCTCAGGTCCCTGTGTAGGGATCCATATGTCTCCAGCGAAGATATGCCTATCTCAATTCGCACATGGAAGACTGTGTTTTTAGTGGCAATCACCACGGCCAAGAGGGTAGGAGAGATCCAGGCCCTATCCTCCAGAGACCCGTATGTCCAGATCAGGATGATAGTATAATCTTAAAATTAGACCCTGCGTTTATACCAAAGGTAGGCTCTAGTCAGAACCGAAATCAGGAGATGGTGTTACCCTCCTTTTGTAACAATCCTTCCAACGCGAAAGAGCAGAGCCTCCACTCTCTGGATGTCAGACGGGTGGTTATAGAATATCTAGAAGTCGCTAGTAGCTGGCGTGTAGACCCAAACCTGTTTAATCTTTTCGGGGGAAAGAACAGAGGGATGAAGGCCACTAAGGCTTCAATTGCAAGATGGATTACAACCGTAATCTCAAATGCTTACCGGGCTGAGGGGGTTAGCCCTCCAGTAGGTCTAAGCGCCCGAGGGGTATCTGCTTCCTGGGCTGAGAGAGCAGGCGCCTCATTAGAGCAGATCTGTAGAGCAGCAACATGGGTCAGAATTGACACATTCTGTAACCATTATAAATTTGATGTACTGTCTGGCCAGCAGACCGCATTTGGTAGGAAAGTTCTCCAAACGGTAATCCCACCCTATGGAGGTTCTTTGGTACTCTCCATGGTGCTGTCAGAAGGGACGTCCTGGAAAATAGGTATTAGATCTACCGGTAATTGTTTCCACGAGTCCATCCTGACAACACTGGTAATTCCCTCCCCGTTTTTTGATATGTCATATGCTGTAATATGATTCTGTCATTAAAGTGTTATTTGCATTAACCATGTGGTGGTACTTGTTACAACACTGAGGGAAATGGGGTGGAACTAGACCTTTTAACCTCTTGTGTGCTTCCTGTCCCTGCAAGGAGGAGGAGGACGTCCTCCATGGTGCTGTCAGGATGGACTCCTGGAAACGTAATTACCGGTAGGTCTAATACCTATTTTTTTGTTTAGCGTTTGCTGCTTATAACAGGAGTAATTTAACTATTTAATGAAATGGATATTTCCTTCACACAGGGCTAGTCATTTTACCCAGTGGATAGCTGTCCTATGTTTCCCTTCTTAACAAGTGGGATATTGTCAGCATACCCTGTCAATATCTGTAATTTTTATTTTCTTGCATTACAGTCTCAAAAACCAGCAAGGATTACTAGTGGAATATTCTGCATTTCCTCAGAGATTCATAGAACTATTGGAGCAGTGTATATCGGAACAAGACAAGACTGTACCGAGGTATGTGATGCATTCATTCATTTCTTAATGTCCATATGCCAGTATGAAATAATTACCGATGTGTATGAAATCTGGATTGGGTTACACCTTTCAGCCAATCACACATATTGTGCTGAATGCTTCTCGGCATGAAAATGAGAACTTTGCGTTAGTTTACGTGAGCTGTCAGCTTGTTTTACACGCAAAAATGTGTTCTAGAATTTTACAGGGACCTTTTATCTCCTGAAGTGACGGCATTTCGCTAGGATTTCTTTAGGATCACTTGGGGTTTGACCTCCGTGGCCTCTGTTTTTTTTCCTGTTGGGAAATGCAGCCAGCCCCTTCACTTGCATGGATCTGTGCTGCACCTTCCTGCACAATGGATGGCCTGGCACTGAAACCGTACTCTCTGGAACATTGATCTGCCATCACTTTCTAAGATGGGATTGTTAGGAAGAAACTGGTTTAATAAGAGAGTTCTTGTTTGCCAACCTTACTGGAAGCGTCTCTTTTAGTGGAGTTTATACGTTTGGGAAGACTGCATTGTGTTAGTGCTGACACTTTCCCACATTGTGAAGACACACGCAAGTACAGGCTTACGTTTCACTAGTCATTTATATCGGCTTCCACCATATTCACCTATAGTGCCTATTGCTTCCCAGGCTCAGCTTTCTGATCCCACTTGACCTATAAGTCTGATATGCTAAGATGCCGCAATGGAGGAGACGGACACCGGTACATCTGCAGTTTGTACTCATACGTCAGGTTCGTTACCTGGACAATTGTTAATGGTTGACCTTATGTAACTGCAACTTCATGTCCAGAAACACCACTGTCAGCAAGGCATGCTGGGATTTATAGCTATAGTTGTCAGGGATTACATTGCCCCTTCTAACTACTGTACACTTCCAGTTTACTTATATCAGATGCAATACCTTCAGTCATTCCTTTATGTACTTATTTATGACAAGTGGTGTGGTGAAGAGGTGCTGCATTATTCAGTTTTGCAACCTCTTGTACTCGTTGTTGGCTGTAGCATCGTTAAAGGGAATCTGTGAGCAGGTTTTTGCTATTTAATCTAAGAATAGCATAATACACGGCAGAAGACCCTGATTCCAGGGATGTGTCACTTATTAGGCTGTGTGATGTAGTTTCAATGCAATCAGCATTTTTCTCAGCAAGAGACTATACTATGTGACTACAGCTCACGTACAGCCCAGTCAGGCTAATCCATGAAACCCCGCCCCCACCTCTGATTGGCAGCTTGCTCACATTACACAGTGTACACTGGGAGTGGGTGGGTAATACACATTTTAACTCTTAGCCCTGCTACATCTACATCAGACCAAACAGGTATTCTATGAAAACTACAGCAAGCAGCCCTGTAAGTGATACATCCCTGGAATCCAGCTTTCTTGCCTTATGTTATGCTGCTATCAGATTACACGGCAAAAAACCGTTGACAGATTCCCTTTAATAGGCCTCTTTGTAATAAGAATATATAGTAAGATTATCATACAGTAGAATTATAATCAAAGGTATGTAGCTGGGAATCTAATCATTTGGAGCCTTTAAAGGGAGGAAACCGTCACTATAAATGGTGAAAATGTATATGTTGAACCATGAAAGGCTGTCCTAGTTTGGCCAGCTTTAGTATTGGTATTTAGTATATAGGTCCGGTACAACAGCCGTTTTTAAGCGAAATGTTGAGTCTTGATTTTACATGTGAAGTTTTGCTTTCTCTTGGAGTTGGCTCTAGAGTAAGGTTTTATTGTGCTGTTTAGGCCATTCTATCGATCTGCTGGAAGATTGCAAGCATACTTGATTCTGCCCTGGGTCATCACTCCTTGAAAGATAACGCTTCCAATACTTAACACCTTCAGAAAGAGAAGTCTGCATGTGGCTGGATGAGGGTTATTCTGATGTTTGATGAAGAAAGAAATGACACTCGCCATGTGTTCCTCGCCGATAATACGTAGATACTATGCCTTTCTCAATAGGGCGAGTATATACTGTATTCTGAGCTAGTGATTTTTTTTTTTTTTTAATTCCGTCTGCCTTTCTTCTTAATGGATTTTTCTTTAGCAGTTGCTGTAGAGTGCTTGTGAGTGATATAAGTTTAGACATGGTGTTTATTTGAAGGCATATACAAATTGATTGCTTTGCTGTGAAACATTCCTGCTGGGTTAGGAGAAAGGATTATGCCCTTTGTCACAAAGAAGAGTCTGACAGGCTCGGCCGGGGTTTCCATCTAAAGGAAGTTGATTTTAACAGGCACGCTTGTCAGACGGATAAGTGTGTGTATATATTTATATGTGCATGTGTGTATATGCAGTGTATCACAAAAGTGAGCACACCCCTGACACTTTTGTAAATATTTTGTTATCTTTTGATGGGACAACATTGAAGATAGAACATTGATTGTTGATTGAACGTTGATACAATGTAAAGCAGTCAGTGTAGAGCTTGTAGAACAGTGTAAATTTGGTGCGCCCTCTAAATAATTCAGCACACAGCCATTAATGTCTAAACCGCTAGCAACAAAAGTGAGTACACCCCTAAATGAAAATGGCCTAATTAACCATTTTTCTTTCCCGTTGTCATGTGAATCATTAGTGTTACAAGGTCTCAGGTGTGAATGGGAAGCAGGTTAGGTTTCCATACTCTTTCATACTGGTCACTGGAAGTTCATCATGGTTCCTCATGGCAAAGAACAGTCTGAGGATCTGAAAAAAAGAATTGTTGTTCTAAATAAAGATGGCCTAGCCTTTTAAGAATTTTGCGAACACTCTGAAACTGATCTGCAGCATGGTGGCTTAGGCCGTAAAGGGGTTTAACAAGACAGGATCCACTCAGAACAGACCTTGCAATCCATATCCAAAGGTTGTTTTTTCAAAATAGACATATCAGAGCTGCCCGAATTGCTGCAGAGGTTAAAGGGGTGGGGGGGGGGGTCAGCCTGTCAGTGCTCAGACCATACAATGCATCAAATTGGTCTGCATGGCTGTCATCCCAGAAGGAAGCCTCTTCTAAAGATGATGCACAAGAAAGCCCGCAAACCGTTTTCTGAAGACAAGCAGTCTAAGGGCATGGCTTACTGGAACCATGTCCTGCAGTCTGAAGAGTCCATGATAAACTTATATGGTTCAGATGGTGTCAAGCCAGTGTGGCAGCAACCAGGCGAAGAGCACAAAGACAAGTGTGTCTTGCCTACAGTCAAGCATGGTGGTGGGAGTGTCATGGTTTGGGGCTGCATGAGTGCTGCCAGCTGTGGGGAGCCACAGTTCATGGAATGAACCATGAATGTCAACATGTACTGTGACATCAGTATAAGAAAGAAAAAAACTTGGTGTCTTTGGTAAAATCTTGGCAACTTTATTGCATATCCATTAAAAACAGGACTGTGTTCTTATATTGAATAAAGAAGAAGAGTTGCTGTGTTAATGGAGCGCTTAGGGTGGAGATGAAAAAGGCATATATGATTAAAATGAGCAAACCTTTAATATAGAAGTTATCCACAACACGTTTCAATGGCAGACCACCGTTTTCATCAGGTAGTATAAAAATTGAGGGAATTGAAACCCATTTCAAAAAAGGAGAGACCAATGGGAACAAGCAAACAATTAAACAATCAAGTGAAATTTAAAACACTACACACTATTAAAATGAAGAATCCCATAATAAAATTAAGAGGTAGGTAAAATAAGACTAAAATAAAACAAATTAAAAAACATATATAATGATAAAGTAAGATTATTTTATTATTTTTCCTTTTATTTAAGTACATTGTATTTTTTTTTATTTAACGGCATCGTCTATGGTTAAGTATAACCCTTCTGGAGCCAAAGTGCCTAATTTAAAAATCCAATATCTTTCTCTATTAACCAGGCTTCTATATCGATCTGGGACATTATCAGCAATACGATCAATAAATAAGAGACTTAAAAATCTAAGATCCTTCCGATGTGTTGTGCAAAAATGCTTAGATACACTGTGTAATAAAAAGCCATTGCGGATGTTTTGACTGTTTGTCCAACGGGCATGCATAGTTTGAATGGTGCAGCCCAGATATTGAAGGCCGCAAGTGCATTGTAACAAATACATCACAAAAATGGGTTGACAGTCCACATTTGATTGAATAGTCTAATTGGTGCCTGTTGTGTTCGATGTAAATAGTTTTGCCCCATTGATAATTGAGGAGCAGCATAAACACTTGGGGGTTTTACAGGCAAAGCGTCCAGGATTTAGAGTGATATTAACTCTTAAGGGATGGGGATTCCGTGTGGTGCTGCTAGCAGCAACTAAATTGCGTAAGTTAAGTAGTAGTGTCCATGTTTGCCTTAGCGTTGATTTTATTAATACAGTCCTCTTTAGAAAAGGATTTCACTTTAAAAAAGGCATCGCAAATTAATTTGTTTCATATCCTTTTTGTTTGAAACGTTTGTTATAAGGACCCTAGATTCGTCTAAAAAGTCACATTGTTTTGTACAGTTTTTTTCTGATTCTCCAACGTTGACCATATGGTATATTGGTAATCCATTTCGGAAGATGGCCACTGTTAAAACAAAGGTAACTATTCACATCGAGACGTTTAAAATGTGTCGACGTGGACATTTTTCCTGTTGCCTCTACGTGAACCATTAAGTCTACAAACTGAATAGCTGTTTTGGATATTGTAGCTGAAAACATCAGGCCCCAGGAGTTTTCTTTAACGTCAAAGCGCCGCACGGGGACGCATCCGCATACAACGCACGACCACACGTACACAATGTTAAAGATAGGTATGCAGGATGGATGCGGATCTGAAGGAAAGAAGTACACAAACAATAATGTGAAGCCAGCCTTAGACACCACACCAAATGTACACTGTTCTACAAGCTGTACATTGACTACTTATCAAGGTGTTATATCTTCAGTGTTGTCCCATGAAAAGATGTAATAAAATATTTACAGAAATGTGAGGGATGTACTCATTTTATATGTAATTATTTGTGTGTGGATAGATCGCAGATAGATGGATATATAGTTTTACACTCTACATTTTCTTTATTTTTCCCCAAAGGTTTTTGCTGCAGCTTCAAACATCTTCCAGTGGACTTGACTGTATGTCTGCAAGCCTAAATATTATTGAAACAAATCCATTCAAGCACCTTGTTCACCTCTCATTAAAACTTTTAGAAGGGAATGACAACGATGTAAAAAAATATCTTGCTGATTGCATTCAGAGTCTAAAGGTTAGTATCGCCAGTCATAATGAGCAATTAGCCCTGTTTCTATTGAAAGTGTTGACATAGTGATAGGATGCTTGTAGAGGAATCTGAAGAAGTCTTTAGAGCAAGGGTATGTTTCCACGTTCAGGAAACGCTGCGTGTTTGACGCTGCTTAGAGCCGCAGCGTCAAACCCGCAGCATCCAGATGTTACAGCATAGTGGAGGGGATTTCATGAAATCCCGTCTTCACTATGCGGTAAAACACAGGCGGCAGACCCGCAAAAACGGACATGCGGCCTGTCTTTTCAGAACGCAGCATGTCTGTTTACAATACGGCGACGCTTAGTCGCCACACCGTAAATGACCCATAGACAATCATTAGATGCGGTAAAATCGCATCTAATGATTAGTCAAATGTGTAGAAACTGCGTAAACGCAGCTTACTACGCATGTCTGCCGGCTCACCTGTCCCGCCGCCGGAAGACCCTCGTCCACTGCAGTTCTCGCGATAACTTATCGCGAGAAGTCCCGGTCACGTGCCTGGCAGTTATCTCTGGTCACTAGTCTGGTTCTCACAAACAGCTGATCAGCTGATTGTGAGAACACTGCAGTGTAGGTGATCGCTGGAGAGTTATCTCTGGCGATCATCTACAGGCTCTGCTACATCTGGATGTCAGGCATCCAGATGTAGCAGAGCTGGACTAGTCTAGACTGTGTGCACATATGACAGACAACATGCGACACGCGACATTCGACATGTACCATGCGACATACAACATGGACCATGCAACATGCACTATGCGACATACGACATGCACCATGCGACATGCACCATACAACATACACTATACAACACATACATACAGTACATATATATAGACATACAGTACATTAAACATAGAGCACATACTCACCATCACCTTGTCACCTTGATCCCCGAAGCCATTGTCACCTGTAGAAAAATATTAAAATAATAAGCACTATACTCCCTGATTCGCAGAAATCCAATTAAAACGAGTGTCCCACGACGATCTCCCGTGGAGAGCAGCAGCATCAGCTGATGTGACCGCTATCCAGGAATACAATGACAGAAGGTATCCTTCAGCAATGTATTCCTACGCCCCTGTGAGAAATAGTCCCTAGTCTCACTTGTGGCACTGCTGTGTGGGAAAATTCCCACGCAGCTTTTGCCATAAAGTGAGACCCTGAACTAAGGTAACCTCAGTGATACACAGTAGGAGCCATTGTCTCCTGTCAGTGTGTCACTGGAGGGCCTATAGAGCAGTGACATCACCCAATGTCACTGTTCTATAGGGGAGATCATCGTGGGACATTCGGTATTAATTGGACTACGGCGGACAGGTAGTATACGGTTGTTTTATTTTAATTTTTTTACAGGCGATCAAGTATGGTAAGTATGGTTAAATTAAGAATATTAAAATACTTTTTACTGGCTGTGTCTTTATTTTCTTATTTTTTAAACCCTTTCACTACTCTAGGATTAATATTGGATAGGCATCTTATTGACGCCTCTCCATTATTAACCAGGCTTAATGTCACCTTACAATAGCAAGGTGACATTAACCCCTTATTACCCCATATCCCACCGCTACAGGGGAGTGGGAAGAGAGGGGCTAAGTGCTGGAATTGGCGCATCTTACAGATGTGCCATTTCTGGGGGGGCTGGTATTTGTAGCTGGGGGGGCAATAACCATGGCCCCTCTCTAGGCTATGAATATCAGCCCGCAGCTGTGTGCGTAGCCTTTCTGGCTATAAAATATAGGGGACCTCATGTCATTTTTTTCTTGGGGTCCCCCTATCTTTAGTAAAGGCTATGCTGACAGCTTCGGGTTGATACTCATAGCCTAGAGAGGGGCCATGGTTATTACCCCCTTCCCAGGCTACAAATATTGGCCCCCAGCTTTCCCCCTCTGGTGCAGAAAATTGCCACGCCATTTTTTTCCCTTTTTTTTTTTTTTTTAATAAACGTTCATTCATAAACATCGGCCTTGCTATTACAGATCTACTAGATGGTGGCGCGATTCTAACGCATCGGATATTCTAGAATATATATGTAGTTTATTTACGAAGTGGTGTTTCAATCCCGCTGCAATATCCTGATTGCTCGTGCCTGGCTGGCAGCGATCAGTGAAGCGTGGTTTAAATCCCGTGCCAATTCGCGGCCGGACTGCACCTGTCGCGAATTAGTCCCACCAGCCGCCCGCGACCAATCAGCGACGCAGGATTTCCGATAGAGACAAACAGACCCTTAGACCATGGCTGGACTGGCCATCGGGCAGTTCTGGCAAATAGTGGGCCGCTGCACGCCGACTCACCCATCTCTCCCCAAGCGCCGCCGCCGCATTCAACTACAGTTGAATGCAATGATGGAGGAGAGAGCGTCACCTGACTCTCCCTCTCCCATCATTCCCCGCTGTGCCTCTGACACTGCGGGTGCGTGTGCACTCACTGTGTCCCAGGCAGTGCAGCGGCAGCCGCCGAGACAGGAGCAGGGAGCACCGTGGGCACGAGGGGAGGTGAGGAGTGTTGTTTTTGTTTTTTGTTTTTTTTACTGGACTGTGGGGCCATTCTAGGGGGGGGGAGGAGAGATGTGGGCACTGCTGTATACTACTATGTGAGCAGTACTGTATACTACTATGTGGCCTCTGCTGTATACTACTATGTGGGCAGTGCTGTATACTACTATGTGGGCTCTGCTGTATACTACTATGTGGGCTCTGCTGTATACTACTATGTGGGCTCTGCTGTATACAACTATGTGGGCTCTGCTGTATACTACTATGTGGGCTCTGCTGTATACTACTATGTGGGCTCTGCTGTATACTACTATGTGGGCTCTGCTGTATAGTACTATGTGGGCTGTGCTGTATAGTACTATGTGGGCTGTGCTGTATACTACTTTGTGGGCTGTGCTGTATACTACTGTGGGCTGTGCTGTATACTACTGTGTGGGCTGTGCTGTATACTTCTGTGTGGGCTGTGCTATATACTTCTGTATGGGCTGTGCTGTATACTACTGTGTAGGCTATGCTGTATACTGCTAAGTGGGCTATGCTGTATACTGCTAAGTGGGCTGTGCTGTATACTGCTACGTGGGCTGTACTGTATACTGCTACGTGGGCTGTGCTGTATACTGCTACATGGCTGTGCTGTATACTGCTACGTGAGCTGTGTTATCTGCTATGCGGGTTGTGCTATATACTATGGGGGGTATGTTATATTCTGTGGGGGAAGCCGTGTTATATACTATGGGGGCTGCATTATATTCTATGGGGGCTACATTATATATTATGGGGAGGTGGACCGTATTAAATTCTATGGGGTGGCTGCATTATATTCTGTAGGGTGGTGGCTGCATTATGCTATATGTAGGCTGCATTATACTGTATCGAGGACTATGGGGAATACGATATACTATATGAAGAACTATGGGGTGCATTATACTATGGGAGGTGAATTGTACTACATGGATGACTATGGCGGTGCATTATACTATATGGAGCACTATGAGGAGTGTATTATGCTATATGGGGGACTGAGCCTTCCGGCCGCGAGCAATCAGCGACTCAGGATTCCCGTTACAGACAGAAAGACAGACAAACAGACGGAAGTATCCCTTAGATTATCCATCTATCTATATAAATATGTCTATAGATAGATGATTATAGATAGATATATATATTGATAGATACATAGATATACTAAACATCGGGCTTGGTATTATCCATCCATCGTATCCATCTATTATCCATCTATCATCTATTTATCTATTGACTAGCTATCTATAGATATATCTATCGATAGATATTTTTATAGATAGATAATAGATATGATAGATAAGATAGATAGATACAATATATAGATACGATAGATCTATCTATTATCAATCTATCCCATATCTATTTGTTATTTATCATATATCTGTCTGTGTGTATAAACATTATTCTTCAATGGAGTATGTAAATGAAGAGGTTGGACAAGAAATGACATCACCGTTTTTTTTGGTATATCTTTATTGAGCTGACAAAAACACACACAAATCCGCATGAAAAACGCGTCAAAACCTGATGCAAATATTTGCCCCTGAGGCCGCACCAGTATCTATGGTCAAAAGCCATGCTAAAATGGAAAACCACGCTCTATGCATCTTTCATATCTGGTCTCAATCTACTATATAATTGTCTAAAAGTCACTTCTGTCTGTCTGTCACGGATATTCATTGGTCGCGGCCTCTGTTTGTCATGGAATCCAAGTTACTGATTGGTCGTGGCAAAATGCCCACGACCATTGCCACGACCAATCAGCGACGGCCACAGTCTGGCGGCAATATGGCCGCTCTTTCCTCCCCGCAGTCAGTGCCCGCTCCATACTCCCCTCCAGTCATCCAGTCAGCCCTAACTGGGTTCCCATTGCGTTATGGGACTGCGTTAAACGGACAGCGTTGCACGGCGAAATTAACGCCGTGCAACGCGGCCGTTAACGCGCCCATTCACGCTAATGGGAACGCGCTACACTAGCGCGTGCCATGTTCGGCACGCGCTAGCGACGTGCCGGAGATTCCTGGCGCGCCGCGGACGCTGCTTGCAGCGTCCGAGGCGCGCCCGCGGTCCGTTCCCCGCTCTCGCAGATCGGGGATCTGCGAGAGCGGGGACGTTACCGCGACCCCGAACGCGGCCCCATAAAAAACATTGCGTTAGCGCAATCCGCTAGCGCTAAACGGATTGCACTAACGCAATGTGACCCTAGCCTTAACACAGGGTTAATGCTAGCGTTACCGGAGCGCGGTGTAACGCACTCCGGTTACGCAGCTATTAACCCTGTGTGACCAACTTTTTACTATTGATGCTGCATATGCAGCATCAACAGTAAAAAGATCTAATGTTACAAATAATAATAATAATAATAATAATAATAAAAAAACGTTATTCTCACCCTCCAACGTCACGCCCTGTCCTCGGGCAGTGCAAGTGGCAGGTTCCGGTGCTAAGGATGCTATGTGAGAAGGACCTGCCATGACGTCACGGTCATGTGACCGCGACGTCATCACAGGTCCTGCACTCATACCAATCCTGGGACCGGAAGCTGCCGTGTGCACCGCACTCAGGCGATAGGACTACAAGGGGCCCTCGGAAGGTGAGTATATGTTTTTTTTGTTTTTTTTTTAACCTGTTACATACGTGGCTGGGCAATATACTATGTAGCTGGCCAATATACTACGTGACTGGGCAGTATACTACGTGTCTGTGCTGTATGCTACGTGGCTAGGCAATATACTACGTGGCTGGGCAATATACTACGTGGCTCTGTGCTGTATACTACGTGGCTCTGTGCTGTATACTACGTGGCTCTGCTGTATACTACGTGGCTCTGTGCTGTATACTACGTGGCTCTGTGCTGTATACTATGTAGCTCTGTGCTGTATACTATGTAGCTCTGTGCTGTATACTACGTGGCTGGGCAATATACTACGTGACTCTGTGCTGTATACTAAGTCGCTGGGCAATATACTACGTGGCTGTGCAATATACTACATGGCTGGGCAATATACTACGTGGCTCTGTGCTGTATACTACGTGGCTCTGTGCTGTATACTACGTGGCTCTGTGCTGTATACTACGTGGCTCTGTGCTGTATACTATGTGGCTCTGTGCTGTATACTACGTGGCTCTGTGCTGTATACTATGTAGCTCTGTGCTGTATACTATGTAGCTCTGTGCTGTATACTACGTGGCTGGGCAATATACTACGTGACTCTGTGCTGTATACTAAGTCGCTGGGCAATATACTACGTGGCTGTGCAATATACTACATGGCTGGGCAATATACTACGTGGCTGGGCAATATACTACGTGGCTCTGTGCTGTATACTACGTGGCTCTGTGCTGTATACTACGTGGCTCTGTGCTGTATACAACGTGGCTCTGTGCTGTATACTATGTAGCTCTGTGCTGTATACTACGTGGCTGGGCAATATACTACGTGACTCTGTGCTGTATACTAAGTCGCTGGGCAATATACTACGTGGCTGTGCAATATACTACATGGCTGGGCAATATACTACGTGGTTGGGCAATATACTACGTGGCTGAGCAATATACTACGTGGCTGGGCAATATACTACGTGGCTGGGCAATATACTACGTGGCTGGGCAATATACTACGTGGCTGGGCAATATACTACGTGGTTGGGCAATATACTACGTGGCTGGGCAATATACTGCGTGGCTGGGCAATATACCACGTGGGCATGCATATTCTAGAATACCCGATGCGTTAGAATCGGGCCACCATCTAGTCCTTTATAATAACAAAATGAGTCAATTCTGTTCTAAACCAGTTATTTGCTGCCGCATTTCAGAGAAAAACTTGCATTTAAGACTGAGCCGGGTGACTAATGTCCGGTACGTTTCTCCTCGGAGGTCCTGCTAGGCTGGGGTGGTTCAGGCCGCATGAATCACCTGACAGGTTCCCTTCAATGTTGAAGATTTCTGTTGTAGGACTATTAGTATATGGTTACTATTTATGTTTACTAGCTTGCAGCTACCAATTACATCTGCATGCTTTACATACAGTGGGGCAAAAAAGTATTTAGTCAGTCAGCAATAGTGCAAGTTCCACCACTTAAAAAGATCATAGGTAGACCTCAACTATGGGAGACAAACTGAGAAAAAAAATCCAGAAAATCACATTGTCTGTTTTTTTAACATTTTATTTGCATATTATGGTGGATAATAAGTATTTGGTCAGAAACAAAATTTCATCTCAATACTTTGTAATATATCCTTTGTTGGCAATGACATGACTTTTTTGCCCCACTGTATCTCTGCAAAGTTAAGCTTTAGAATATCCAAAGTTTAATTGTGACCAACCTGAAAGTGGCATTAAGCCATTTTTTGGGGTTATTTTTTTTTTTTGGGGGGGGGGGAGATTTAATAAATAAATTGAGAATATTGGGGATAATTTTTAGACCGAGCGAATGGTAATTAGGCCGTTCACACTAAATGTATCAAGGTAGTCCTTGCTGCTTGAATTTGGTGCATCTTCCGACTTTCTAATCTATTCTACAGTATCTTTCCACCGCTTGTTAGTTGGCTTATTTGGGGTATATTTCTTGCATGGTGTTGGCACGTTCTTGGATTGTCAGTATTCCAGAGATATTAAAGCTACCCTGGCTTTATTATCAAGGTTTTAGCTACAGTGTACACTATCTTTTTGGCATACAATATAGTAAATCTGTCACTCCATTCTTATTTCATGTTTACCATAATTTACTTTTTATTTTTTTATCCCAGATAACGGACCGAAGACTGATTTGATGTATCTTTGCCCCAATATGGATATTAGTTTGGTCATTTACTTTTCTGCCAATATGAAGAATTGCATTGCAATGATTTGCAGCTTTTTTAGAGACCATGTGTAATATATATAATGATATTGTGTTGTATTGTATATTTATAGTTGGAAAATTGTGTCCTAAAAGGAAAATTACAGAAATCTGAAGAAGATTTTTCTCAAACACTATGCTTAACACAACAGGTTGGTGCTATTACCTATATAGTATAGTTCTCTATATTTGTTACCTGGGATAGAATCAGCTGCTCAACTGACTGCTGCAGTCAATCACTGGGCTCAGCGGTTCTCCTGATGTAGAAGGCACGAGATGAGCTGCTGAGCTCACTGATTGGCTGTACTGTCTGTGTCACATCATAGCCAAAGCGCTGAGGTTGGAGGAGCAACAGCAGAGAGCAGATAATTACTCGGGAAGTATCTGTTGTTTTCTGTTGCTTATATAGTAGCATTTGAGAATTTGTCACCAGGTTTTTATCACCACCTAATCTGAGAGCAGCATGATGTAGAAACAGAGACCCTGATTCCAGCGATGTCACTTACTGGCTGCTTAATGACTTTGGGTCAAATCCCTGTTTTATCAGTAGGACATTATCACTAGAGGACTGATAAGCCTGCTGCCAGGTAGTCAAGCATATACATGATCTGTGTATAACCCCGGCCCCACCACTGATTAGCAACTTTCTGCGTACACTGTATATGGGCTGACGGCTGCCAATCAGTGGTGTGGGCAGGTTATACTTAGCCCAATATTCAGAGAATTGGTAGATCTACGCAAATAAAACAGGGATTTTAGCAAAATGACAGCAAGCAGCCCAGTAAGTGATGCATCACTGGAATCGGGTTCTCTGCCCCTACATTATGATGCTCTCAGATGGGGTAACAAAACCTGGTGACTTATTACCTTGAAAGTGTGAAACCCTTGAAATAACATCACAAATCTGGGAAATACAATTCTTTGGTTATGGTAATTACCCCAAGATTACATGCCGGAGAAGCAACCCAGATATTGTTCAATAACCAACAACTTGAGTAAAGCTGAAGAAAGGGTTGGTGTTTTCTCCAGAAACCATGCCAGTTCTGACCAAGGCCAATGGCTGTTTCTGCTGCTCATCCCCTTTCACTTGCATAGGCTCCAATACTATACCCTAGCATTGCACTGACAATGTCTCTCCGAGCACACACATTTACAATGTAAGTTTCACCTATAAAACGCACTTAAGCAAGACAAGTCTTTCTAAAATGTCTGCATATTCTAGGCTGGTCTGCAGACACTGCACCCCTGATGATCAGACTATTAGCACCCCGCCATATTCTCTGCAGAGATTCCTAGCCGCCCCATCCTCTCTTCCTGCCTGAAAAACGCAGATAATGGGATATTCACATCCCATTCAGCATGAGTGTCATACAAAGACCTATGTGTATGTGTTAAATGCCAACAGTTAGTGGTGCCTCCTCGTTTTTTACCATGTGCTAACAAGAAATAACAAATAGTAATTGCTGTGTTACCCAAAGGATCACAGTACAGGTATTGCACCTGTATATTTGGAAGCAAGCATCGTGGTGCAACTTAAAGGGGCAGCACAGAATGAGTGTTCAAACTAATTCCTGCCAGTCAGTGCTTCATGGCGGGGCCAGTTATTCATATGCATCTTCCTACCTGCTTTCTGTCTCTTTATATCCACCCCCCTTAGTTGATTGGCAGCTCTGACTTGATAGAGGCAGATATACACTACCGTTCCAAAGTTTAGGGTCACCCAGACAATTTTGTGTTTTCCATGAAAACTCATACTTTTATTAATCAAATGAGTTGCCAAATTAATTGAAAATCTAGTCCAGACATTGGCAAGGTTTGAAAACAAAGATTTTTATTTGAAATTAATAATTTTCTCCTTCAAACTTTGCCTTAGTCAAAGAATGCTGCCTTTGCAGCAATTACAGCATCGCAGACCTTTGGCATTCTAGCAGTTAATTTGCAGAGGTAATCTGGAGAAATTTCACCCCATGCTTCCAGGAGCCCCTCCCACAAGTTGGTTTGGCTTGATGAGCACTTTTTCCGTACCATACGGTCAAGCTGCTCCCACAACAACTCAATGGTG
Organism: Ranitomeya imitator; assembly: GCF_032444005.1. Taxonomy (NCBI): domain Eukaryota; kingdom Metazoa; phylum Chordata; class Amphibia; order Anura; family Dendrobatidae; genus Ranitomeya; species Ranitomeya imitator. The sequence goes on from NC_091282.1 coordinate 389,046,627, forward strand.
TTGAGATCTGGTGACTGCGCTGGCCACTCCATTACAGATAGAATACCAGCTGCCTGCTTCTTCCCTAAATAGGTCTTGCATAATTTGGAGGTGTGCTTTGGATCATTGTCCTGTTGTAGGATGAAATTGGCTGTCCACAGGGTATGGCATGGCATTGCAAAATGGAGTGATAGCCTTCCTTATTCAAAATCCCTTTTACTTTGTACAAATCTCCCACTTTACCAGCACCAAAGCAACCCCAGACCATCACATTACCTCCACCATGCTTGACAGGTGGCGTCAGACACTCTTCCAGCATCTATTCAGTTGTTCTGCGTCTCAAAAATGTTCTTCTGTGTGATCCAAACACCTCAAACTAGGATTTGTCTGTCCATAACACTTTTTTCCAATCTTTCTCTGTCCAATGTCTGTGTTCTTTTGCCCATATTAATCTTTTCCTTTTATTAGCCAGTCTCCGATATGGCTTTTTCTTTGCCACTCTGCACCGAAGGCCAGCATCCCGGAGTCGCATCATCACTGTAGACGTTGACACTGGCGTTTTGCATGTACTATTTAATGAAGCTGCCAGTTGAGGACCTGTGAGACATCAATTTCTCAAACTACAGACTCTAATGTACTTGTCTTACTGCTCAGTTGTGCAGCGGGGCCTCCCACTTCTCTTACTACTGGTTAGAGCCTGTTTGTGCTCTCCTCTGAAGGGAGTAGTATACACTGTTGTAGGAAATCTTCAGTTTCTTGGCAATTTCTCGCATGGAATAGCCTTCATTTCTAAGAACAAGTTCTTTTTTTCTGGACATTTTGAGAGTTTCATGGAACCAACAAATGTAATGCTCCAGACTCTCAACTAGTTCAAAGGAAGGTCAGGTTTATAGGTTCTCTAATCAGCCAAACTATTTTCAGCTGTGCTAACATACTTGCACAAGGGTTTACAAGGGTATTCTAACTATCCATTAGCCTTCTAACACAGTTAGCAAACACAAAGTCCCATAAGAACACTGGAGTGATGGTTGTTGGAAATGGGCATCTATACACCAAGATATTGCATTACAAACCAGATGTTTGCAGCTAGAATAGTCATTTATCACATTAACAATGTTTACAGTGTATTTCTGAATCATTCAATGTTAGCTTCATTGGAAAAAAAACTGCTTTTTTTCAAAAATAAGGAAATTTCTAAGTGACCCTAAACTTTTGAACGGTAGTGTAGATGGTGTGAATGATTGACCCTACTATGGGTCACTGATCGCCTGTACTCAGCTTGAGCAGTCATTCTGCCCTTTTTAAAGCCACATTGGAGAAAATACTAACCCATGGTTCTACTCTAGAACATAAAATAGAATTATTTTAATTATGTTTTCTAATTGGTATTAAACATTTTTTTCCCTATTATTTATTTTTATGGCTAAACCTGGGACTGCTCTACAGATGAAATAAGGTAGTAAGGGATCCAGCACACATGAATAGATAAAATCAGTGTTTATTGCAAAGTTGGTAACACCTTGATCAGTGTATGTTCCAAGAAAAGATACCTTTTACCTAATCTTTTTTACGGAATATAGACTGATAAAGAAGTTTTTTATTTTACCAATAAACCTTGATATTATGTGCTCACGTGTGCTGGATCCCCGACTACCCTGGAGCCTTCTGCATGGGACTGACTGTCCCAAGTTCTACTGTGCACCCGGTTGTCAGTGATTGCTGGCTGACAGGAGGGTGAACTGAATCCTTTCTCTCCTCCATAAAAATATTGTATCTCTTTCTATGACACAGTTGGGTTGACTAGTACTAGGGAATTGCTAGTTTATACTTTAATGCTTCTTGATATTATTTTTTTTTTATTTATATTTTTTTATGTAATGTGCATATTCTTGCTTTCCAAAAGCATATAAACCAAATTACAGCGCTGCGTTTACTGACCTCAACCTCTTTACAGGCTCTAGATGAGAAATGTAAGGAACTTAATAAGTTGAGGAATGAATGGACATCACACACATCTTTATTAACCAGTCGGCATACACAAGAAATCACGACTGAAAGGGAGAAAGTCTTACAGGTTTGACATTTTACCCAGCAATTGGGTGTGAAATGGAAAGCTTTTTTTATTCTGTGTAGCGTTCCCTGCGTTCTGTCTTTGTCTGTAAAACCTCTTTGTAGTGCGGAAATCAAAGCTCATGTGCCAAGCGTTTCACTAATGGGCGATCACTCTGCAATCTCGCCCTCCCCACCTGTTGCTCTGCTTGGAATACTGTTGAACAATTGAGATACATTGTAGCCAACACAAATGTTGGGGAATGTCTCGCAACTAAGTATCTACTCTTCTTAGATGCAAACTCAATACCAGCATAAGTATGAGCAGCAAAAGAAGGAGCTGGAATCCTCGAGTAGCCGGACCATGCAGCACTTGGAGAGCAGAGCGTGTGAGCTAGAAGTGCTCAATAAAGACCTCACAGAGCGGAAATACAAGTCGGAGTCGTGCATTCGAGAACTCAAAGGCAAACTCGGAGCGGTGGAAGAGGTGAGTAGTCTGCGGCATAAATCTGTGTCTGATTTTAGGAATTGCAATGCAATCACCCAAATAGAAAGAATGCCAAGAGATGGAGCATAAAGTGCCTATCAGGGCCAGTCTTATTGTTTGACCGAAACAACATATTTTATAGTTTCTCTATAATGGCAGCTTTATTTTGTTCTTAGGTTGGGTGTTATAATAAATGTAAGTCAAACCTGCTAAACTTCTTTCAGAAACTGCAGCTAGTTCCTTTAAAAGGGGTATTCCCATCTCGAAAATCCTATCCAAATATCTATAACTAGATGGCAGCCCGATTCTAAAGAATCGGGAGTCTAGAATCCATATATACTTTATTTATTCAAATGTAAGAATAATACAATTAATAAATAATAGTAAGAAAGAACAAAAATAATAGGCAGTATATGGAGAAAACACCAAACAAAAGTTCAAAATTGGTGTGAAAATGTCACTGAACCACCTCACAACTAAATATATATAGTTTTGGTAAATGGTATTATCATTTTTTTGACGAAATTCGGCAGGAGCTTGAAGAGCAACGTCACTGGGCCCGCCTCCACGCAGTAGAAACTTGCTGTGAGGTAAAAATTCAAAAATCACACCAAAATGGCGGGCGGAGTGTGTCACAGTACGGCACGTTTCTGATTGGTCGCTCGCAGCAGGCGGCAACCAATCAGACACTGGACACTGTTGACGTCACTTAGCTCCGGACATTAGCTCCGGACATTAGCTCCGGACAAAGCCACGGAAGTTGGCACAAATTGCAGGAAGTAGTATTCTAGGCAATTATATATTCGATATAACACTGGGAGCGTCACTCTGTCCGAAGCCTTTATAGACTGCGCAGGCGCAAGCGCCGGCGCAGTCTGGCCCCCACAGAGTGACGCTCCCAGGAGATCGCGGTATGCGTAAGCACTGAACGCATACCGCGATCTCCACCGGAGAGTCAGGGACCGCCAGGAGGGTAAGCATATTCACCTTTCCCCGTTCCAGCGCTGCGTGCGGCTCCGTCTCCCGGCTCCTCTGCTGTGACAGTTCAGAGGGCGCGATGACGTGCTTAATGCGCGCCGGCGCCGCCCTCTGACTTACCAGTCACAGGCAGAGGAGCCGGAGTGTGTCTTCAAGAAATTGGCGCTGGAAAGCGCGGACTGCGCAGGCGCCGATTCCGGCAGCAGGAATTGGCGCCTGTGCAGTCCGCGCTTTCCGGCACCATTTTCTTGAAGACACACTCCGGCTCCACTGCAGGTGTGTCTTCAAGAAAATGGCGCCGGAAAGCGCGGACTGCGCAGGCGCCGATTTCTGCTGCCGGAATCGGCGCATGCGCAGTCCACGCTTTCTGGCGCCATTTTCTTGAAGACACACTCCGGCTCCACTGCAGGTGTGTCTTCAAGAAAATGGTGCCGGAAAGCGCGGACTGCGCAGGCGCCGATTCCAGCAGCAGGAGGACGAAGGAAATGGGCAGAAAGGAATGGCGTAAGTAACAAATTGCTGTGGCATGAAGCTGTGGCACTTCATGCCACAGCAATTTGTTATTTACGCCACCTGATTCCTTTCCGCCGCCATTTTCTTGGTCCTGCTGCCGGAATCGGCGCCTGCGCAGTCCGCGCTTTCCGGCGCCATTTTCTTGAAGACACACTGCCGGCGCCATTTTCTTGAAGACACACTGCAGGTGTGTCTTCAAGAAAATTGCGCCGGAAAGTGCGGACTGCGCAGGCGCCGATTCCGCCAGCAGGAGGACCAAGAAAATGGCGGCGGAAAGGAATCAGGTGGCGCAAGTAACAAATTGCTGTGGCATGAGGCCGTGGCACTTCATGCCACAGCTATTTGTTACTTACGCTACCTGATACGGGGCATATACTATGGAGCATCTTATGGAGCAGCGTATGGGGCATATGGATGGGAGCAGCAAATTAAAGAACAGTGCCGCAGGATGGGAGCAGCACATGACAGAATGGGGGTACAGGATGGCAGCAGCACATGACAGAATGGGGGCGCAGGATGGGAGCAGCACATGACAGGATGGGAGCAGCAAATGACAGAACGGGGGCGCAGGATGGGAGCAGCACATAACAGAACGGGGTCGCAAGTTTGGGAGCAGCACATGACAGGATGGGAGCAGCAAATGACAGAATGGAGGAGCAGGATGGGAGCAGCACATGACAGAACGGAGGCACAGGATGGGAGCAGCACATGACAGAACGGGGGCGCAGAATGGGAGCAGCACATGACAGAACGGGGGCGCAGGATGGGAGCAGCACATGACAGAACGAGGGCGCAGGATGGGAGCAGCACATGACAGAACGGGGGCGCAGGATGGGAGCAGCACATGACAGAACGGGGGCGCAAGTTTGGGAGCAGCACATGACAGGATGGGAGCAGCACATGACAGAACGGGGGCGCAGGATGGGAGCAGCACATGACAGAACGGGGGCGCAGGATGGGAGCAGCACATGACAGAACGGGGGCGCAGGATGGGAGCAGCACATAACAGAACGGGGGCGCAGGATGGGAGCAGCACATGACAGAATGGGGACGCAGGATGGAGCAGCACATGACAGGATGGGGACGCAGGATGGAGCAGCACATGACAGGATGGGGACGCAGGATGGAGCAGCACATACCAGGATGGAGACCATGTACCAATATATATGCTCGCCACCCGGGCGTAGAACGGGTTCAATAGCTAGTATAGTATAACAATATCAGCAAATACCTCCAATTAGAAATGTGGTATAGTTCTTCTGATTCGCTATGTCTCTTTCCTCATGTGCAGGCTTTGCAGGACCTTAGGTATCCATGGTTACGACCACAGATATAATGACAGATAGGGCCAGACAAACGGCCGTATAACTCGTGTGGGGAAAAAGACATAGCTAATCAGAAAAACGATACCACATTTCTAATTGGAGGCATTTGCTAATATTTTTATTATTATTACACCTACCACATATTGTGATAAGATTGGGGAATACCCCTTTAAATTCATTGCAACTATCTGCCATAGAAAACTTATTCTCAGATATTATTGAAGATAATTTTGAGTTTCCACTGCTCAGAACTCTCAGATATTAGATAGTACAGAGGACAACTAATTTAAAGTCTTCCATCTAATTTGACTAAGATATAGTACACATACAGATAATTACTCATGTGGTTTGAAAAGGAAATTAAATTGTGGACCCCTATGGGGACAGAGATGATGATCATGTTGTAAAGCACTACGGAATATGGTGGCGCCAAATTAAAATGTTAGTGCTATTAGGGAAGTGTATATAAAAGATATGGTGACACGTTTTATGCTAAATGTAATGCACAATTAGGAGATTTGGAATGTATTTTAGGATGACTTCATTTCTTTTCACAAGCGTCATTAGATGTGACTGATGTTCAGTGTAAGAAATATTGTACAATCGGGTATCACTCACTATCTACAAATCTACATTTTTCACTTTAGCCAGAGAGCGAATTCTTGTTAAAAATAGTATAATAATTAATTGTTAATAATTATTGTTAAAAATACTACTTTTTTAATGTTTTGGGGCAAAAAAATCAATTTTACATCTGGATTTAAAATGTAGCACTGCTTGGCTTTTACAGGTTCTTCGTTTCTGTGCACATTAAACTGTGGTCTATCATCATAGCCAGCTAAGAGGCGCCTAGTAAGTGACAGATAAAATTAAAAAATCTACAAACCCTCCTTTTAAAGGGACTCTGTCAACACAGAGTGACTGACTGTTCAAGCCAAGTACAGGCGCTCAGTGCATCACAGCGAGGCCGATCATTTATACAGTCGGAGCTGTCAATCAAAGAGGCTGGAGGGGGCTTGGAGATAGAGGGGAAAACAAACAAATGGTAAGTTGTATTTAAATGATTATCCCGCTGTGATGCACCCAGCGCCTGTACTTGGTTTGAACAGTCCTTCTATGCTGGCAGTCCCTTTAAGACTGTCAGAACGAGCTCAATGATGGACTTTCCATTAACTCATTCTGCGGCCAGTACAAAATAGAGGCTGTAGAAGGCAAACTGTGCAACATTTTTAACAAAACTCAAATGCAAATGTATTTTTTGCCCTAAAAACATGTATTTATAAGTGATGAGCGAGTGTACTCATTGCTCGGCTTTTTCCGAGCACGCTCGGGTGACCTCCGAGTATTTATGACTGCTCTGAGATTTAGTTTTCATTGCGGCAGCTGAATGATTTACAGCTACTAGCCAGACTGATTACATGTGGTGGTTGCCTGGTTGCTAGGGAATCCCCACATGTAATCAAGCTGGCTAGTAGCTGTAAATCATTCAGCTGCCGGGGATAAAAACTAAATCTCCGAGCAATCATAAATACTCGGAGGTCACCCGAGCGTGCTCGGGAAAACCGGAGCAACGAGTACACTCGCTCATCACTAGTATTTAAGAGTAAAAAAAAGTGTCCCCAAAATGGAAAATCTCTCCAAGTTTTTTTTTTTTTTTTTTTTGTTCCCTAATGCATGTAGTAATTTTGTAATGCTTTCATATTTCAGGAAAATCACAGAGTAAAGCAAGAGGTAGCCTCTCTCCGAAGAGAGAATACGACCCTGGACTCTGAGTGCCACGATAAAGAGAAACTCCTAAACCAGTATAAAATGCGCTCCGCTGTTCTAGAACAGGAGGTAAAGGATAAAGAGGAGGTGGTGGTCCGGACCACAGAGGCTTGTGACAGTGCTCGAGAACAGAAGGTTTGTCTTACAGCTCATGATTCCTAATTTGCAAATATGTTTTTGCAATGCTTAATGAAGACATTGTGAGTTTTATATCATGCGATTTAGAAATACTTATACTTTGGTTTAGAGGTATAAAGATTTTTATTTTATTTTTTTTAGAAAAAGCTAGAAGAAGCTCTTGAGCAAAAGCGATTGCACACTGGGAAGCTTGAAACCACTGTTAAATCGCTCTCCGAGGAGCTGATAAAGGTAAGCTCGCCTTTATCGAATGCCATACTTTCTCTGTATTTTGCATTACACGTTGCTGATGTATACTTTTCGTCTTCATTTATAGGCAAATGAGATTATCAAAAAGTTGCAGATAGATATGAAGAAATTGGTAGACAAAATGAAGCTGAAAAATGCTGTGACGATGCAACAAGAAAAGCTCCTTGGAGAGAAGGATCAGATGCTTCAAAAAGAGAAGACTGAACTAGCGGATGTGAAGCACAGCCTGAAGATGAAAGAAGACGAGGTATTTGTGAACGCTGCAGAGAAGAGAGAACTTAATTTCCACCATTTTAAAAATTCCAAACTTCCTTTTTGTGTCAAACCGTTCCTGCTTCACATTCTAAATGTAAAGGTCTAGCATACACGGTCCATTTGATGGACAGGTCTTTCCCTATGTAGACACAAGAGAGAGACCTGTCTTATCAACTGGAGCGGAGTGGGAGAAGGCAGCCGGAGGAATCATCACACCAGTCAGCTCTCCACTGAAACCTGCCCTGTATCACTTATTTTACCAATTTTAAACCATGCCTTTCACTGCATTTTACTGGCTTTAGTGCAGGTTGAGTTTTGTTTCTGTTTTTTTACTTTTTAAAACTTTCCTTCCTAGGGCTCGATGTGAATACTTTTCTGCCCAATGATGACAGAAGTATTCTAGGAGTGATACCTTTATTGGCTAACCAGAAAATATGTTTGCAAGCTTTCAGAGCCCATCTAGTAGATTAATAAGAAACAAGCACAACATTTAAAGAATACTACAGGAGGACATTTGTTAGGGGGTGGGAAGTGTGATGAGTCCATAGATAAGCCAAGGTAATCAAATTAGGCATTTTCTTAAGGTACCTTCACACATAACGATATTGTTAACGATATCGTTGCTATTTGTGACGTAGCAACGATATCGTTAATGAAATCGTTATGTGTGACAGCGACCAACGATCAGGCCCCTGCTGGGAGATCGTTGGTCGCTGAATAAAGTCCAGAACTTTATTTCGTCGCTGGACTCCCTGGAGACATCGCTGGATCGGCGTGTGTGACACCGATCCAGCGATGTCTTCACTGGTAACCAGGGTAAACATCGGGTAACTAAGCGCAGGGCCGCGCTTAGTAACCCGATGTTTACCCTGGTTACCATGCTAAAAGTAAAAAAAAACAAACACTAGATACTTACCTACCGCTGTCTGTCCTCCAGCGCTGCGCTCTGCACTCCTCCTGCACTGGCTGTGAGCCGGAAAGCAGAGCGGTGACGTCACCGCTCTGCTTTCCGGCTCCCAGACATTACAGGAGGAGAGCAGAGAAGCAGAGCGCAGCGCTGGAGGACAGACAGTGGTAGGTAAGTATCTAGTGTTTGTTTTTTTTTACTTTTAGCATGGTAACCAGGGTAAACATCGGGTTACTAAGCGCGGCCCTGCGCTTAGTTACCCGATGTTTACCCTGGTTACCGGCATCGTTGGTCGCTGGAGAGCGGTCTGTGTGACAGCTCTCCAGCGACCAAACAGCGACGCTGCAGCGATTCGGATCGTTGTCGGTATCGCTGCAGCGTCGCTAAATGTGAAGGGGCCTTTACAAATGGAGAGGCAGCGGGAATAATGTTCTTAGTTATCTGGAGTCTGTCTGGTGGAGGTGTGAATTGTATCCATGTAGTGACTCATAAATCCAGGTGTTAAATTGAGTCTTAGGGTACCGTCACACACTGCCATTTCGATCACTACGACGGTACGATTCGTGACGTTCCAGCGATATCATTACAATATCGCTGTGTCTGACACGCAGCAGCGATCAGGGATCCTGCTGAGAATCGTACGTCGTAGCAGATCATTTAGAACTTTCTTTCGTCGCTGGATCTCCCGCTGTCATCGCTAGATCGGTGTGTGTGACACCGATCTAGCGATGCGATCTAGCGATGCGTTCGCTTGTAACCAGGGTAAACATCGGGTTACTAAGCGCAGGACCGCACTTAGTAACCCGATGTTTACCCTGGTTACAAGCGTAAAACTAAAAAAAAACAAACAGCACATACTTACATTCTGGTGTCCGTCAGGTCCCTTGCCGTCTGCTTCCCGCACTCAGTGACTGCCGGCCGTAAAGTGAAAGCAGAGCACAGCGGTGACGTCACCGCTGTGCTGTGCTTTCACTTTCACTTTACGGCCAGCAGTCACTGAGTGCGGGAAGCAGACGGCAAGGGACCTGACGGACACCGGAATGTAAGTATGTGCTGTTTGTTTGTTTGTTTTTTTTTTACGCTGGTAACCAGGGTAAACATCGGGTTACTAAGCGCGGTCCTGCGCTTAGTAACCCGATGTTTACCCTGGTTACCCGGGGACCTCGGCATCGTTGGTCGCTGGAGAGCTGTCTGTGTGACAGCTCCCCAGCGACCACACTACGATTTACCTACGATCACGGCCAGGTCATATCGCTGGTCGTGATCGTAGATAAATCGTATAGTGTGACGGTACCCTTAGTGTCAACGAATTAAACCTCTTCATTAGTTTGTATTCCCAAATTTTTCTTTCCCTGTGGTCCTTAAAATTACCTTTTAGGGTATGTTTCCATGTTCTGGAAACGCTGCGTTTTTGACGCTGCGTTGAACCGCAGCGTCAAAAACGCAGCGTCCAGATGTTACAGCATAGTGGAGGGGATTTCATGAAATCCCGTCTCCACTATGCATTAAAAGACGCACGCGGCAGACCCGCGAAAACGCACATGCGGCACGTCTTTTAAGAACGCAGCATGTCCTTACATTGAAGAAAAAAACGCAAGGACAGTGCAGGTGACCTGCCAGTGACCTCAGGTGCAGATTTGGACAGGATTTTACCTCCATAAAATCCTGACCAAATCCTGATGCAATCCTGAACGTGGACACATAATACTTAGGGTATGTGTCCATGTTCAGGATTGCTTCAGGATTTGGTCAGGATTTTATGCAGGTAAAATCCTGACCAAATCTGCACCTGAGGTTACTGGCAGGTCACCTGCGGTGTTCTTGCGTGTTTTGGGGTTTGCTCATTGTAACGACATGCTGTGTTCTGAAAAGACGCGCCACATGCGCATTTTCGCGGCTATGCCGCATGAATTTTTCCCTGCATATTGGAGACGGGATTTCATTAAATCCCTTCCACTATTCTGTAACCTCTGGATGCTGCGTTTTTGACGCTGCGGCTCAACGTAGCGTCAAAAACACAGCGTTTCCTGAATGTGGAAACATACCCTTTTAAGTCTGTCATACTGTGTCCAGGTCCAGAGAAATGTTTTCCCACCGGTGTGTCCACTTCATTCCTGATTGTGTGTCTGTGTAAGTTCATCCTGGTTTGTAGTCTTTGTATAGTTTCCCCAATATAAATACTTCCAGGGCACCTCGTACATTGTATCATGTACACCACGTTGGAGGATGTACAAGAAAAGGAGCCCATGACCTTGTAGTCCTGATTTGCGTTTGGTACACGGACTATATTTGTTGATAATATGTGGGTACACGTTTTGCGTTTTTTATTGATACAGGGGATTGTGCCAGTCACTGATGGTGATGAGAGGACACTTCTGACAAGTAGATTCCTTAAAGGTACCGTCACATTAAGCGACGCTGCAGCGATACCGACAACGATCCGGATCGCTGCAGCGTCGCTGTTTGGTCGCTGGAGAGCTGTCACACAGACAGCTCTCCAGCGACCAACGATGCCGGTAACCAGGGTAAACATCGGGTTACTAAGCGCAGGGCCGCGCTTAGTAACCCGATGTGTACCCTGGTTACCATCGTTAAAGTAAAAAAAAAAACACTACATACTTACCTTCCGCTGTCTGTCCCCGGCGCTGTGCTTCTCTGCTCTGGCTGTGAGCACAGCGGCCGGAAAGCAGAGCGGTGACGTCACCGCTGTGCTTTCCGGCTGCCCGGCGCTCACAGCCAGAGCAGAGAAGCACAGCGCCGGGGACAGACAGCGGAAGGTAAGTATGTAGTGTTTTTTTTTTTTACTTTAACGATGGTAACCAGGGTAAACATCGGGTTACTAAGCGCGGCCCTGCGCTTAGTAACCCGATGTTTACCCTGGTTACCAGCGAAGACATCGCTGAATCGGCGTCACACACGCCGATTCAGCGATGTCAGCGTGAGATCCAGCGACGAAACAAAGTTCTGGACTTTCTGCCCCGACCAGCGATATCACAGCAGGGGCCTGATCGCTGCTGCCTGTCACACTGAACGATATCGCTAGCCAGGACGCTGCAACGTCACGGATCGCTAGCGATATCGTCTAGTGTGACGGTACCTTAAGTTAGGGGGCTGTTTGTAGGAGAGAAGTGGTAGTTCTGGGAATATGTCTTTCAATTTGTGATCTCTATGGAATATGGGTTGGAGATCAGCACCAATTTTCCTTAGGATGCTCATGTGGGGGTTGTGTTATGATAAGGTAATTCAGTACCACAATGGACATAGAGGTCAGAGCACATACAGTGACCTGACAATAACCCAAAAACATAGAACGAGCTCTGAGACGTGGGAACTTTGCTGACCGCAATCCCTAATCCTCTCCAACCACACTAGAGGCAGCCGTGGATTGCGCCTAACGCTCCCTATGAAACTCGGCACAGCCTGAGAAACTAGCTAGCCTGAAGATAGAAAATAAGCCTACCTTGCCTCAGAGAAATACCCCAAAGGAAAAGGCAGCCCCCACATATAATGACTGTGAGTTAAGATGAAAAGACAAATGTAGAGATGAAATAGATTTAGCAAAGTGAGGCCCGACTTTCTGAACAGAGCGAGGATAGGAAAGGTAACTTTGCGGTCAACACAAAACCCTACAAAAACCACGCAAAGGGGGCAAAAAGACCCTCCGTACCGAACTAACGGCACGGAGGTACACCCTCTGCGTCCCAGAGCTTCCAGCAAGCAGGAGAAAACAAATAGACAAGCTGGACAGAAAAAAAACAGCAAACAAAATAGCAAAGCGGAACTTAGCTATGCAGAGCAGCAGGCCACAGGAACGATCCAGGAGGAAACAGGTCCAATACTAGAACATTGACTGGAGGCCAGGATGAAAGCACTAGGTGGAGTTAAATAGAGCAGCACCTAACGACTTCACCACATCACCTGAGGAAGGAAACTCAGAAGCCGCAGTACCACTTTCCTCCACCAACGGAAGCTCACAGAGAGAATCAGCCGAAGTACCACTTGTGACCACAGGAGGGAGCTCTGCCACAGAATTCACAACAGGGTTGTATGTGACCACAAGAGGTACCCTGTTGTTATCCTCTCGCAGTTTGTAATCCAGGAGGCTGTTTCTTGGGATCCTTGTAGCCCTGTGGATCTGCTCATCTATTACCAGTGGATGGTATCCTTGTTGTAGGAATGTGTTCCTCAGTGATCCCAGCTGTAGTTCCCTGTCTTTGCTGTCTGAACAGATCCGAATATATCTCAGAGCTTGACTGTAGATGATGGATTTTTTTGTGTGTCTTGGACGAAAGCTGTTCCAGCTAAGATAAGCTGGACGTCCGGTGGGCTTGTGGTAAATGGATGTCTGTATGGCATTGTCCTTGATGTATATGGTCATGTCCAGAAAATGTATTTGGGTCTTTGAAACGTTGAGGGAGATCTTGATGGTTGGGTGGAACTTGTTGAAGTTATTGTGGAAGGTGAGTAGATCATCTTTTGAGCCTGTCCATATTATTAGCAGATCACCAATGTAGCGGAAGTATGCAAAAGGTTTAACAGAACAAGATGACAAAAATTCTTCCTCTAGTTTCGCCATAAATAAATTAGAATATTGTGGGGACATTTTGCTTCCCATGGCGCTTCCCATACACTGTTGGTATAAATTGTTCCCAAAAGAAAAATAATTGTGATGGAGCACAAACCTGATAAATTGCAGTGTTGGTTCTGTGGCTAGATTGTTCTTTTGAAGGAAATATTTACATGCTGCAATTCCATCCTCATGAGGAATGTTGGAATAGAGAGACTTTACATCCATGGTGGCTAGTAGCGTGTTCTCTGGAAGTGGGCCCAGCGCTGACAATTTGCAAAGAATATCCGTGGTGTCCTGGATATAGCTGGGTGTGCGCCTCACCAAGGGTTTCAGAATGTTCTCCACCCAACCTGAGATATTCTCAGTTAAAGTCCCTATACCAGAGATGATAGGCCTCCCAGGATTGCCTTCTTTATGTATTTTAGGCAACATGTAGAAGGTATCGGTTCGGGGTTTGTCTGGTATTAGTTCCAGCAGTGAGGATGAAGTGGAATCAAATCCATTGATGATATGTGTTAGTTCCTCTGTGCATTTTTTGGTCGGATCTCCCTGAAGTGGAGTGTAGTATTTTATATCCAAGAGTTGTCTGTTTGCTTCCTGGATGTAATCTGTCACATTCATTATGACTACAGCTCCTCCTTTGTCAGCTGGTTTGATGATGATATTGTTATTGTCTCTTAGGCTACTTTCACACATCAGGTTTTTGGTTTCAGGCAATATCCGGCAAATTTGCTTAAAAACGGATCCGGTGTAAATAGTGAAAAAACGGATGCAAACTGATGTACCGGATCCGTTTTTTAGCTGGATCCGGTTCTATGTACTGCGCATGTTTTCATAGAGAGAGAGACTTGTGATGTGATATCTGCATGGTTATGAAAGAATTCTTTGAGTCGCAATCTGCGGAAGAATTCCTCGATATCACTACAAAAATGAGCCCTATCAAGCTGTTTTGTAGGATAGAATGTTAGTCCCTTTGATAGAACATGCATTTCTCCTGTGCTTGGCTCATATTGTGAGAGGTTTACAACAGAGGACGATGTATTAAAATGATTCTGTAAATTGGGCATACCTTCAGCTACATTGAGACCTGCTTTCTTCCTGAGTCTGTCCATTTTCTTTTTTTTATTGATAATGAGGTGATGTTGTAAACTGTTGTAGAAATCCTGCAATGTCTCTGAACTGGCGCCGACTTGTGACTGAAACTCGGCCCCTACCCTGACTGGCACTGGCTCTGCATTGGGGCCAGCTGTCAGTCAGGGCCTCGGGCACAGTCACAGCTGCCATTCTGTATTCTCAGAGCTGTGACTAAACCGGCGCCAACTTGTGACTGAAACTCCGCCCCTACCCTGACTGACACTGGCTCTGCATTGGGGCCAGCGTGCAGGCGCCGGGAAGCATAATAATGCTATTAGCACACAGAATAACCCGAAATCTGCATGTTAATGGTGTTTTTTCTGGTGACAGGTTCCCTTTCAGTAGTCACTGTTTTATAGGTGGTTGTTCCATGCGGTTTTATATAAAATGCCTATTTACTGATATAATATTTCTTTTTTTATAAAGAGAACCTGTCAGGTCCCCCATACCCTCCAATCCAGCAGCTCTGAGCTAAATGTGATTAAATTACCTCCCTAACCAGCCCTGTATAACATAAATCAGTTAAATAAATTCTTTAAAATAGCGTTTAAAACGTCCACTTTCCCTATGTAAATGAGGGCTTTGACGAGTTAATGGGGCATTAGCTCCCTAGACTAGTCAGCCCTGTTATCACGCCCCTGTAAGCCGCTTTCTGGCTTTAGAGACACGCACTGCGCATTTCCCGAAGTTCAGAAGATGGCTTCCCGTCTCTCACAGTGTGCCTTTGAAGCCAGATGTACGCTTCCCGGCTTCAGAGGTGCGCACTGCGCATGTCCGAGAGTTCAGAAGATGACTTCCGGTCATGTGCAGTGAGCGTCTCTGAAGCTGGAAAGCGTACACCCGGGTTCAGAGGTGCAGTGATGCTGCTATAACAATCGGCACGGGTACGCATGCCATTGTTTAAACAGGCTACAATAGCTGGCAGACGCTGAGGTCGTCATGATTCCTTCGGGTTGCCATGACCACGATCAGGCCCTCGCCCTGACGTTGGGGTGGCGATCAATATGAATTGCAGTATTTATGGGATTAAACATCCAGGGGCTTTGCGGGCACTGCTTCTAGCGGTGACAGCCAGGGCTTGGCTACACTTAAGCCAAGATAGCGTGGTCATATCTCCCGTGCTGCACACGGCATCGCCTTGATGTACCTGCATATCAAGGATTGGGAACCCCTACAAATCCATGACTTGTAGGTATGTTAAAAGTGGTGAACGGGTTAATGTGTAACACATGGCAACAGCACTTTTAATGAAAAGAGTGGAAAGAAATGCCACTCTTCTGGTAAAGATTTGTGGGGTTGATCAGAACCATGCGATTTGTTACAGATTTCAAATTTCTGTCAAAATCTGTGGTGAATTGCTTCTTTCACAATTGGTGTCCTATGGATGTAATGTAACGTTGTTATCTGCGTCATGTCCGACAGTGTTGGCACCCTTGAAATTGTTCCAGACAATTCCACATGTTTTGTTATACACATTTTTATTTCCACATTTTTTATTTCACAAAAGAAGCAAAGAAAAAAGGCAAATTGGACAAAATTTCATCCAAAATCTCAAAATGGTCCGGTCTTCCAGCAGGACAATGACCCCAAACATACTTCCAGAAGCACCCAGAAAAGGATGGAAACAAAATGCTGGCCAGATCTGAAGTGGCCAGCAATGTAAATCCCAATGAGCACCTGTGGAGAGATGTCATAATTGTTGGGAGAAGGCACCCATCAAATATGAGAGATCTGGAGCAATTTGCAAAACAAGAGTGGTCCAAAATTCCAGTTGAGAGGTGTAAGAAGCTTGTTGATGGTTATAGGCAGCGAATGATTGCAGTTATTTATTCCAAAGGGTGTGCAACCAAATATTAAGTTGAGGGTGCCATCAATTTTGTCCGGCCCATTTTGGGGGTTTAGTGTGAAATTGTCCAATTTGCCATTTTTTTCAGATTTTTGTTCTTATTCCAATACACACAAGAAATAAACTCGTATAACAAAACATATAGTTGCAATAATTTTCTGGAACAATTTCATGGGTGCCGGCACTTTCGATCATGACCGAATATAATAAAGCTTCTATGTGTGTGGCATTTATACTGTAGATGCTGTCACAAGAAAGCCGTATAAAACGTTCAAAGTTTTTCCTATTTTCCTCTTATTGAGTACCATTGTTTCCCTGTTTTTTCCGCTAGTCTGATAATGATCCGTGAGAATGGTGCTATTTGTATTGTGTCTGGGATGTGCAAACATTTCTTTGTTAAATTCCATTTCTTAGCTGTTGAAGTTACAAGAGCAGCTAGACTGTACATCTGAGAAATTGGAAGAGAGCAAGCAACTGTTGAAGACTAATGAGAATGGCAAGTGTTGCAAAACTGTCTGTTATAGTATTCTTCATTGGTAAATTAGGCGCAGTGTCACTTGATACTGCAGCTTTTTCCAACTCTCTTCAGTATGTCTTTTCTTCATTTTTGTTCTGCGTGTAACCCTATGTATATAGCGCTGCATAATGGCACTTCCCTTTCTAGATTATATATATATATATATATATATATATATATATATATATATATATATATATATATATATATATATATATATATATATATATATATATATATATATATATATATATATATATATATATATATGTGTGTGTATATATATATAATTATTGCTTCACTTTCTCATCCGAAATCAATGCTTTGTGTATCTTACTGCTGTCTTAATTTCTGACATTTAATTTAATTTTAATTAATCTCCAATCTTGATGAATTGGGACCTAAATGTACATAGTAAAAAAAAAAAAAAAAACGTACTAATTGTGTATCAGATTGGTTGCATAGACAAAAGAGCATTTCTTCTCCGATGATATATGCACGTGGATGCAGTCAGAATAGTTAGTAGTAAAAAAGAAAAAGTATCCGATGCGTTACAAGGTCTTACACGCACACTTCTAGGAAATGTTTTTTTCCTGCGTACAGCATCTGTTGGGACGTAATTGTAAAGTAATCTACGCTCATTAGAGTGGTTATCAACAAATCACTGCATTTCTAAAGATTTATTTTTACTTTCCAGTAATTTCCTGGCTTAACAAGCAGCTGAATGAAAATAAAATGGCATCCCTGCAAGGATCGCAGGCTTCATGTGAAATGCCTGGTTTGGTTAGAACAATGAATCCTGCGGCAAACATGGCAGCCGTTCCGAGCAGCGTGGTAAGGCCTGTTTGTCCTGTATCTGCGGGGTCCAGCTCTTCACATAGGCCAATTTCCATCGCTCCTTATGCACACTAGCTATGTACTATTCTAGATTGTGAGCCCAATCGGGGACAGTGATGATAATGTGTGCAAAACTGTAAAGCGCTGCGGAATATGTTAGCGCTATATAAAAATAAAGATTATTATTATTATGTACTGCCGAACCTCATCTCCAGAAATGTACCCATAGTATTACCAACAGGGCTTACTGTGCATCTACAACTGTTTTATTAAAAAAAAAAGATTTTAAAGGGATTAGCGAGGTCTGACCTGTTAAAGAAAAAAAATCTAAAATCAGTGGCAAGACTGCATAGATTCTGCTGGAAATGTTCCCCTTTGAATTAAAAAGGGTAAAATTCTGTGAAAAAGGGAATCTGTCAGCAGGTTTTTGCTTTGTAACATAAGAGCACCATAATGTAGGGGCAGAGATTCTCATTCCAGCAGTGTATTACTGGTTGGAGCAATTGTGATGAAGATCTCATTTTTATTTGCTGCAGATCTAGCAGCTCTCTGAATGCTGAGCCCTGTGTAACCCTCCCCCCATAACTAATTGGCAGCTTTCTGTGTATACTGTGCATAGGCAGACAGCTGCTAATCAATGGTGGAGGAGGACCTGCTGTTAGAACCTCTCTGCCCCTACATCATGCTGATCTCTGATTACGTAGCAAAACCCTGCTAGCAAATTCCCTATAATGCAAAATTTAATTGCTGAATTTGCAACAGATTTATGTACATACACAGCATAATGTCTTCTCAAATGATTTGTGCGGATTTCTCAATTTCCCAAACCCCATCCTCACAGCCCCCAACACATCATGTTTTTCCGGATTTCCTTAGTAATGCACAGGTAAGAGACCCTATGGCACTTTCTGATGCCATAATAATAATAATTCCTCCACCCATGCGATACTAAGGAAATCCTGAAACCATGAAGTGTTGGGGAGCAATGAGGACTGGAGTTGGGAAGTGCTGCCTTAGAGTACAACCATTTTTGTAAGTGATATTTTCTGATAGCAACGTCCACATTAAGGGTATGTGCACACGTAGAATGATCCTCTGCAGGATTTTTCCGCAGCGGATTTGATAAATCCGCAGGGCAAAAACTGCGCGTTTTTCCTGCGGATTTACCGCGGTTTTTATGCGGATTCCACTGCAGTTTTACACTTGCGGTTTTCTATTATGGAGCAGGTGTAAAATCGCTGCGGATTCCGCACAAAGAATTGACATGCTGAGGAATGTAAACCCCTGCGTTTCCGCGTGTTTTTTTTCCGCAGCATGGGCACAGCGTTTTCGGTTTCCCATAGGTTTACATTGTACTGTAAATGCATGGGAAACCGCTGAGAACCCGCAGCTACGGATCCGCAGCAAAATCCGCATCGTGTGCACATAGCCTAAGATAACGCCTTAATTAGCTAGCTTCATGCAAGCACCTAGAAAATTAACATCTTATTTGCCCTGTTTTTTGCAATTGCTGTTTAAAGATCAGATACAAATTCAGATTGACCAAGCATCTTCCAATTATTCTGTTTTTTTAATTGCCAGATCAATAACGTGTTTAACCTCTGAAAGTATATTTTTGTGCCTTGTCTGTTGATCTACACCGATCTATATACTAGTCTATGAGCTAATCTATTCACCATGTAATCTGTCTTTTTGCTAATCTATGTCATTTAATCTGGCTCACATGTCAATGTTATGTTACTTTTGAAAGTTAGGCTATATAATACGGTACACCTTTAGTGACATTGATTAATTGGTCGACCAGTTGTAAGGATAATTCTATCAAATATTCTTACTCCGCTCAACATAGAACTTCTTACGGCAACTATTTTACACAGACTCTAAAGCCACAGATTTAAAGGGGACATATGAGTTCTGAGAAAAATACAAGAAGATACAGAAGACTGTAGGATCTACCTTTTGCTGCTTCTGTTGTGCTGCTCCACAATATGCAGACAGCCATATTTACATTATGAAACAATCTTATATTAGAATGTATTTCATAGTTTTCTATTTGGTCTTCTTTTTGGGGGGGTTTCCCAGGAGATAAGGTCATCCTTAAAACACCACTCTATTGTTTTTGTTTTTATATTTCACCCCTGGAGTGGTGCAACTAATCTAAGTTCCCTGACCCCAAGTATTATATTTACCAGCTGTTCCCGACGCCGCTCCGGATCTTCCAACTTGTGACTGCAACATCTAATTGACCAGAAGTCAGAGATAATGTGAACAAGCTCTCAATGTAAGTCTGAGTCTTATGGCTCTTATAGACTTATATTGAGTTGTGAATTCTGGATTGTCCATCAAACTCTGGAGTGCTCCGGCAGGTCATAAACTGCTGGAGACTGATAAAAGATGAAGTCAGTAGCTGGTAAGTATAATTCTAGAGGCAAGGAACTTGGATTAGTGGCACCACTCCAGAGATGCAATGAAAAAAAATACTGGAGTGATGCTTTAAAAGGGAATATGTTAGTAGGATAAACCCTTCTAAGCCATCTACATAGCCATGCAGGCTGTAGGAAACTAAATACAAAATTCGACAAAATTCGCATGATCATATACACCCTTGGGACTCTTACACGCTTTTTCAGGTTTTTATTTTTTTGCTATAGTGTACAGAGTTTTTATTTCTAAAGTTCTATAGAAAATCTGTTTGTAGGATTAATCCTCCGAAACCAGGGGTGGACAATTCATTTTCCTGAGGGCCACATATTGTCATATATACTGTTTGAGCACACACACAGCCCCTTTATACCGCAATGCCCCCCACATAGCCTCTGCCTGATTGGCAGGAGACCCCCCCCACGTAGCCTCCGCCTGATCGTCAGGAGACCCCCCCAAGTAGCTCCCCCACATGACCTCCCCACGTCCAGCAGGAGACCCCCCATGTAGCCTCCGCCTGCTCTGCAAAAGACTCCCCACGTAGCCTCACCACGTCCAGCAGGAGACCCCCATATAACCTCCGCCTGATCTGCCAGAGACTCCCTACGTAGCCTCCCACGTCTAGCAGGAGACCCCCACGTAGCCTCCCCACATCCAGCAGGAGACTCCCCATGTCTCATCCCCCCCGTCCAGCAGGAGACCCCCCCCCCCCCATGTAGCATCCCCCCGTCCAGCAGGAGACCCCCCCCCATGTAGCATCCCCCCGTCCAGCAGGGGACCCCCCCCCCCCACGCAGCATCCCCCCGTCCAGCAGGGGACCCCCCCCCCCACGCAGCCTCCTCACGTCCAGCAGAAGTCTTCCCATGCAGCCTTCCCACATCCAGCAGGAGTCTCTCCACGCAGCCTCCCCACGTTCAACCGGAGACCCCCATGTAGCCTCCCCATTTCCAGTCAAACATCCAATAAACTTGAAATAAAACACCACATACTCCGCTCGCTCCCATTCTGCATCAGTTTTCTCCGATGCACTGACTCTTCGCATCAGCTGTCACACATATCCTCCATCAATGCATTCACCGCTGCCTGTATCCCAAGGATGCAGATAGCGGTGACAGTGGGCAGCGGTGGACAAGCTGTGGAGGATATTTTTTTAATATGTAAATGAGCTATTAAGCTCTATTGGTGGGACATAAATCTCCCCGTGAATCTGCTTCCAGAGCTTATTTTAACCAGTCTGCCATCAGACGTACTATTCCGTCCATGTGACCTGAGACTTAATTCCCATGGATGGAATAGTACGTCCATTGCGATCCGGGGAGAGTGCGGCTGATCGCGGCCGAGTGTCAGCTGATTCTCACAGTTGACACCCGGCACTAAGTGCCAGGAGTGGTCACGGACAGCTCCCTGAACTTTAACACCCAGAACACTGCATTCAAACATGATCGCAGCGTTCAAGGGCAGTCAGAGGGGCTGACAGCCCCTCTGCCTTTGGATCGGGGACCCCGAAGCATGACGCGAGGTCCAAA
The DNA here is from genome assembly GCF_032444005.1 of Ranitomeya imitator. Taxonomy (NCBI): domain Eukaryota; kingdom Metazoa; phylum Chordata; class Amphibia; order Anura; family Dendrobatidae; genus Ranitomeya; species Ranitomeya imitator. The sequence continues at coordinate 389,068,125 of NC_091282.1, forward strand.
TCGCTGCCATGAAGACCCGATGTCATCATGATGACATCCAGGTCCCCAGAGATGAGTGACTTCCTGTCATGCGCAGTGCATGTCAGGAAGTCTCAATGGTCAGTGTGCAGGGATTGCTGCGCTGACAGCTTCTATAGCATTCAGATCTGCATGCTATTGAAGCGATCAGCCTGCATAAAATGAGTGTCCCACACACAGTGTAAAAGTTAGAATGAATTAAAAAAAAAAAAAAGTTTTTTAATAATTGTAAAAATATTTTAAAAATAATAAAAAATCCATATTCTATTAATAATTATTTGCATTAAAAAAAATCTAAACCATAAAAGTACACATTTTTTTTAATAGACGTGGCAATGCTAAATAAGGCAAAAAAAACAATGCTTTATCATCATACCGTCGAAAGTGGAATAACACGCGATCAAAAAAACATTAGATCATAGCCTTACTGACCGCCATGGAAACTGAAGGTAATAGAAGGGTAGCAAAAAAAGCAGCTTTGAAGTATTGCAGTTTTGCAGTGATACTTTTAATAAGCTCTAAGTTTAATTCTTACAAAGCCATTCAAGTAGAGATCAAGTGTTTAGATGGCTCCCAAGTCTACAGTACACATTCTGCTGAGATTCTAAGGTGTGCAACAGATGGCAGTAAACGGAATCTGATGCTAATCTGAAGGAGAAATCCTTCCTTAAGAATATATGGACAGGTGTTTTAAGCAAAAAAAAATGTCCCCCAGGTTCTATAAAAAAAAAAAAAAAGATATGAAAAACTGTGCTCCGAACGTTCAAAATTCTAAGTAGAGAAACAGTATAGATGCATCTTTATTTTCTTTAAGACCATCTGTTGATCGAAATTGTACAGGTTTACACTTATCCTTAATTTTTTTTATGTGTTTATTTATGCATTACATTTTTTTCTCTTTTATAAACTGTGTTAAAACTCAGATCCATTTCTTTCTCGCTTTATTGGGGGACACCGGTAACCATGGGTGTAGGCTGCTGTCGCTAGGAGGCTGACACTATGCAAATAAAGAAGAAATAACTCCTCCCCGGCAGTATACACCCTCCGACAGGCACCAGGCAACTTAGTTTTTGCTTAGTGTCTGTAGGAGGCGGACCTGGATCTAGCACCAGATCCGCATTTGTTTTTTCATTCAGGTTTTGTGTGTGTTTATTAATCTTTTTCCCTTTTGTTTCAGATGCTTCTTTTGGGGCTACCCTGATTCCCCACAGTAAGCGACTGAGAGAGCAGTGTGGTATCACCCACATCGCACCCCCTCGGATCCGCTGGGCAGGACTTCGATTCATGTCACCCTGGGGTGTTCATGTTCGCTATCGGTGGCCAGTCCTTGCTCTGTTCCCCCCCCTCATCCCTCTCCTCGGAGTGGGCTGAGAGGAAGACGGTGGTCACCTCCAGTGTCCTCATCCCCCTGTTTAGGGGTTGACACCGTCTTCTGCGCTGGCTGAAATAGCGCGGGAAGGAGGACTTCATTTCTAGGACCCTTTCCGCGGTACAAGGGCCCCTGATGCGTTCCTCGTCTTCAGGTAGGGGGATTTTCAATCAACGATGCCCCTTCCCCCCCCCCCCCTCAACCTATCACCTCACCTCTGCAGTGGCGGCGTCAATTAGCAGGGAGCACAGGACGACGGCACCTGGTTACCTGCGCCGCACCAGTTAGCACCGATCTCCCCTTTTTTTTCAGCCGCTAGCGCGGCATGAAGCTTTCATTATTCCTGGCCCCTTCTCCTTTTCAAAATTTGCGCCCGTTTTTTGGGCGCGCACCGTTCTTTTTCTTCGGTGGGTTTTTCTGTCCCGGCTTGTCACTCCCCCAGCGTCTTTGCCCTGCGTCCCCGCGGGCACGCCTTCACTGGGATCCAGCGCCGACGGGGGGCATTTCTCTTGGGAGGTTCTCTCCCTCCCTTCTGTGCCTGGCCACGCCCACTTCTGGCGCGTTCTTCCCGCAATTCTCGGAGTAAAGCCGTCTTCCTCCTCCTACCTGGCCTCCATCGCGTGCTGCACGAGGATCCCCGGGGGGGGGGGGGGGGACACAAACAACCGCTGTTGCTGGGTTTCGGTAGGCTTGCGCTGCTTCTTCCCCTGGCCTGTACTCCTCCCGGCAGTATCGTCTCTGCTCCTGCTGCAAGTGGTTCTGTCCTCCACCTATGTCCATCCCCGCAGGGACCCCCGGCTATGTCACTACGGTCATTCACTACGCCTGCGCCCGCTGTACGAGAAAGTGGGCTTCAGGTCAGCCATCTCCTTTCTGCCCGTTCTGCGTTCCTCCTATCATGTCCGTCCCTCAGGAAGCTCCTATGTCTCGGGATGAGTGCACCCCCCTTCCCCTGGAGTGGGCTTTTGCAATGTCTCAGTCAGTGTCTGACTTGACTAAAGTGTCTCAGTCCCTGTTCCAGGCACTTGAACGTATCCCGCTTCTATCTATTGCCACCAGTGCCACGAACGCCTCACACGGCGATTCGCTTGCACCTGTCCAAGACCTTCACAGAGGCAGACTTGAAAAAAGATACAGAAAGAGGACCCTATATAGCTCCTCTTCCAGTTCACCGGATCATACTGGGATACCCCAATCTGCCCGTTCCTCCTCCTCCCTGCAGGCGGACGTCGGGTCTGGCGTAACTTCTCAGTCGGAATCTGACTCGGATGCAGATCAGACTTCCGGTACACAGAATATAGTTGATAGCCTTATTTCGGCTATTATTCAGATGATTGAGCTTAAGGAGGAAGAGACAACCTCTCAGGACATCTCCGTTTCATTTAAACAGATTAAACGTCCCTCTAGCGTTTTTCCCAATCACAAGGAGTTTGACAACACTACGTCTAGACACTGGGAGAACCCTGGTAAACGTTTCCCTGGAAGGAAACGGCTGGACGTCTTATACCCTTTTCACTCAGACCTTGTTAGCAAATGGTCCGAGTCTCCTAAGGTCGACCCGCCTGTGTCTATATTATCCTCACAGACTGGTTTGTCTATTGTGGACGCGGCATCTCTTAAGGATCCCACGGACAGAAAAATCAAGGCATTATCCAAATCAGCATTTGAGGCTTCTGGAGCCTCCCTCTGTCCTAGTTTCGCCTCTTCATGGGTAGCGAAAGCTGTGTCAGCCTGGGCCAAGACACTGCGCAGAGGCATTTTAGCCTCAGCTCCTGCTAAGCAAATGTCTGATTTGGTGGATCAGATTTCTCTTGCGGGTAAATACCTCATAAATGCCTCCCTGGATACGGCTGCTTGCTCAGCAAGGGTTAACAGTAACATTGTGGCCATTCGCCGAGTTCTTTGGCTTAAAGCGTGGAACGCAGATCCCGCTTCTAAAAAATCCCTCACTGGCCTGCCCTTTCAGGGCTCCAGACTCTTCGGCACATAGCTGGATCAAATGATCTCAGACGCTACTGGTGGTAAGAGTACCTCCTTACCTCAGTCCAAGCCTAGATGCCCCTTCAACAAGAAGGGCCCCCAGTCCTTTCGTCCCTTTTGGTCCTTTACCTCCTCAGGAAACCCCGCTCGTCAGGACCGGTTTTCCTCCCAAGGAGAACAGAGGAAACCTTCCTTCAGGCCTCCCCCGCACTGGAGAACTAAGAGCCGCTCCTCAAATCCTTCTGGACCTCGAGGCCACAGATTTTCTAATAAATGACGGGTCTCCCTCCTCCTGGAAATCCTTCCAGGGTGGGAGGCCGGCTTCTTCTGTTCTCAGAGGTTTGGCTATCGGTAGTCGACGACGCCTGAATCAGGGAGATCGTCACCTCAGGCTACAAGATAGAATTTTCTTCCCCCCAGGAAGATGTTTCTTTCTCTCTCGTCCTCCCAAACAGTCCTCCTATCTCCCAGGGCTTCTCCAGGCCGTTGATCCTCGCCTCAGGAGTTATAGTTCCGGTCCTTTATTGCGAGCAGTTTTCGGGTTTTTACTCAAACCTGTTCGTGGTTCCAAAAAAGGACGGCTCTCTCTGTCCAATTTTGGATCTCAAGCAGTTAAACCACCATCTCCGAATTTGACACTTCAAAATGGAATCACTACGCTCGGTGATCGCGTCCATGGACATTCGAGATGTGTTCCGTGGACATTCGGGATGCGTACCTACACATCCCAATTTGCAAACAGCATCAGAGGTTCCTCCGTTTCGCGATCCAAGAGCATCATTACCAGTTCACGGCTCTCCCTTTCGGTTTGGCGTCTGCTCCCAGGGTCTTTACGAAGGTCATGGCAGCGGTCATGGCCATTCTGCGTTCAAAGGGGATTCTCGTAATCCCATAACTCGACGATCTCCTGATCAAGCGTTCGTTTCGTCGGGATTGCAGCCAGAGCCTCCAGCTTACTCTGGACACGCTTATTCGCCTCAGCTGGATAATCAACTATCAGAAGTCCTCCTTGATTCAAACCCAACGTCTGGAGTTCCTGGACATGGAATTCGACACCTCTCAGGCTCAGGTCTTTCTCCCCAAGGAGAAGTTATTTTCTCTTCGTCGGGGTATCAGAGCACTAAAGGGCCCGAACCCTCTGCCTCACGCCTCGCCATGAGGGTTCTGGGGAAAATGTTTGCTTCCATGGAAGCGGTTCTCTATGCTCAGTTCCACTCTCGCCCCCTCCAGCTGGCCCTTCTGGCTGCCTGGGACAGGAACCCACTTTCCCTGGACCGCCCGCTTCGCCTCTCTCCAAAGGTAAAGCAGTCTCTCACTTGGTGGATGCTATCCACCTCCATTTTGCGCGGGAGGTCATTTCTTCCCCTCCGTTAGCAGGTCATCACCATCGAAGCCAGCCTCCAGGGTTGGGGAGCTGTCTTTCTCCACCTCACGGCCCAGGGCCGCTGGACTGCTCAAGAGGCACGTCTTCCTATCAACCTCTTGGAAATCAGAGCCATCTTCCTAGCCCTCATCCACTGGCAGTCCCTCCTCTCTGGAAAGCCAGTCCGCATTCATTCGGACAACGCCACAGCCGTGGCTTACATAAACCATCAGGGAGGTACTCGCAGTAGACAGGTCATGACGGAAGTGGCAAAAATTCTGCGTTGGGCGGAGAGCTACGTTCCCTGTTGTGAATTCTGTTGTCGGGCTCCCTCCTGTGGTCATGAATGGTACTTCGGCTGGTTCTGTCCATGGAATTCCTCTGGTGGCTGTGGGTGTTTCTGAGTTTCCTTCCACAGGTGATGAGGTTAATTCGTTAGCTGGCTGCTCTATTTAACTCCACTTAGATCTTTGCTCCATGCCACCTGTCAATGTTCCAGTATTGGTCTTGTTCACTCCTGGATCGTTCTTGTGACCTGTCTTCCCAGTAGAAGCTAAGTGACTACTTGTTTTTCTCTGGTTTGCTATTTTTCTGTCCAGCTTGCTATTTTGTTGTTTTCTTGCTTGCTGGAAGCTCTGGGACGCAGAGGGAGCGCCTCCGCACCGTGAGTCGGTGCGGAGGGTCCTTTTGCGCCCTCTGCGTGGTCTTTTTGTAGGTTTTTGTGCTGACCGCAAAGCTACCTTTCCTATCCTCGGTCTGTTCAGTAAGTCGGGCCTCACTTTGCTAAACCTATTTCATCTCTGTGTTTGTATTTTCATCTTTACTCACAGTCATTATATGTGGGGGGCTGCCTTTTCCTTTGGGGAATTTCTCTGAGGCAAGGTAGGCTTTATTTTTCTATCTTCAGGGCTAGCTGGTTTCTTAGGCTGTGCCGAGTTGCATAGGGAGCGTTAGGAGCAATCCACGGCTATTTCTAGTGTGTGTTATAGGATTAGGGATTGCGGTCAGCAGAGTTCCCACGTCCCAGAGCTCGTCCTTTATTATCAGTAACTACCAGGTCATTCCGTGTGCTCTTAACCACCAGGTCCATTATAGTCCTGACCACCAGGTCATAACAGTTCCCTCTATATCAGCCGTCCACATCCCAGGGGTGGACAATTGGGAAGCCGACTTCCTCAGTCGCCAAGGCCTCATGGCGGGTGAGTGGTCTCTCCTCCCCTCAATCTTCAGCCAGATTTGTCAGAGGTGGGGCATTCCAGACGTCGACTTAATGGCCTCCTGGGCAAACCACAAGGTTCCCCAGTACGTTTCCAGATCTCGGGATCCGATGGCCGTCGGATGCAACACTCTCGTGATCTCGTGGGCCCAGTTCCAGATGCCTTATTTGTTCCCATCCCTCCCCTTGATCCCTAGGGTTGTAAAAAAGATCAAGACAGAAGGGGTCCCTGTACTCTTGGTAGCTCCAGATTGGCCTCGCAGGGCCTGGTATGCGGAACTAGTGAACATGCTATCGGACGTTCCATGGAGACTACCGGATCTTCCGGATCTTCTTTCACAGGGGCCCCTCTTCCACCCGAATTCTCGGTCTCTGAATCTAATGGTATGGCCGTTGAGGCCGCTGTCCTGAAGGATACTGGTTTTTTCACAGCGTCATCCAGACTATGATAAAAGCGACAAAACCAGCTTCCTTGCATGTCTACCATAGATGTTGGAAGGCCTTTTTCCGATGGTGTGAGGACAACAGTCTGTTTCCTATGGTTTTTTCCCTTCCATCCCTTCTCGGTTTCCTTCAAGCGGGTCTTGATTCGTGACTTTCCCTGAGCACCTTGAAAGGTCAGATTTCTGCCTTGTCCATCCTTTTTCAAAGAGACCTGGCCTCTCTTCCACAAGTGAGGATCTTTATCCAAGGGGTCACTCATATTGTTCCCCCTTATCATCCTCCTATCGAGCCTTGGGACCTCAACCTCGTGTTAGACGCCCTCCAGTGTGCGCCTTTTGAACCGATTCGGGAAATCTCTTTCTCGCTTCTATCATGGAAGGTGGCCTTCTTGGTCGCCATCACCTTGATTAGGAGAGTGTCTGAGTTGGCTGCATTGTCCTGTCATTCTCCCTTTCTAATCCTGCACCAGGACAAGGTGGTTCTTCGACCGGTTCCTTCCTTTCTACCAAAGGTAGTTTCAGCATTTCACATCAATGAGGACATCGTCCTCCCTTCGTTGTGCCCTTCCCCGATTTATCCCTTGGAGAAATCTCTTCACAAATTGGATGTGGTCAGGGCTATCCGGATTTATCTTTCCAGAACTGTCTTGGAAGGGCGTCGAAAGGGGCTCCCTGCCTCCAAGTCCACAATTGCTCGTTGGATCCGTTCGGCGGTTCTGGAGGCATACCGTGTCCAAAACAAAAGGCCTCCTTCGGGGGTGAAGGCTCACTCTACCCGGGCTGTGTGAGTTTCCTGGGCAGTTCGTCACTAAGCTTCGGCCTCGCATGTTTGCAAGACCGCAACAGTCATCCATTCACACCTTTGTAAAATTCTACAAGGTGCATACTCAGGCTTCTGCGGACGCGAGCCTGGGTAGGAAGATACTGCAGGTGGCGGTTTCTCACTGGCCGATGTGACTCCTTGTTTTCTGCAGAATATCCCGCCCTAGGGACTGCTTTTGGACGTCCCATGGTTACCTGTGTCCCCCAATGAAGCGAGAAAGAAAGAGGGATTTTTGGTTCTTACCGTAAAATCTTTCTTGGAGCCTTCATTGGTGGATACAGCACCCTCAATTTAGGTTGCACCGTGTTGGCCAACGTGCTGTTGTTGTGGGTTGGTACATAGTTGGTGCAAAAGCAGTAGTAGGAACAAGTAAAAATTAAACAACCTGAGTTGCCTGGTGCCTGTCGGAGGGTGTATACTGCCGGGGAGGAGTTATTTCTTCTTTATTTGCATAGTGTCAGCCTCCTAGTGACAGCAGCATACACCCATGGTTACCTGTGTCTCCCAATGAAGGCTCCAAGAAAGAGATTTTACGATAAGAACCAAAAATCCCTCTTTTGTGATGCTTGTCAACAGTAATATAGTGTTTGTGTACAAATACTTTTTGCATATTTAGCAATAGTGCTGTACAATAAAGTATTTTTAAAGGAACCTGTCAGCAGGATTGTGCTCAGTAAACTACAGTGTCAGGTCAGCGCCGTTATACGTATTTAAAATGGTACCTTTATTGATGAAATCTGTCTTGTGGTTGTTTTCCGTGCTTCAGGGCGGCCTGTGGGGGGAAGGGGGTCTTTATGTGGTGCTCTGTTTAGGTATTCATCCTTATGGCTTATGACAGGTCACGGACCTGCCCCCTATTTTACCTACTGATTATAATATTGTTTGGAAAAAAAAATCACACTCCTATCCGGCAGTAAGATGATACGGTGGATAATATGCATATTTTCATTTTGTTTAGACAATCTATCGGAACGAATAAATAGAACGAAAATAAGCATATTATCTGCCGTATCAGGCTACACCACAGGCACTGAAAACTGTAAATGTAGATTAATCAAAATTCTGACTACTATCACTTTGTGGTTATAACTCTGGAACGCTTCAACAGATTCCACTGATTTTTTGTGACCTATTGTTCTTCATGATTGTGGTAAAATTTCTTTGATATGAAATTTCACAATTTTCAAACTCCATTCTTATAACCTTAAATCAAAGAGTCATGTCACTCAAAATAATAAGTAAAATTTCTCACGTCTACTTTCACATCAGCACAATTTTGAAAACATATATTTTTTTTTTGTTTAAAAAAAAAAAAGGGTTAAAAGTTGTCCAGCGATTTTTCTCATTTTTACAACAAAATTTACCAAACCATTTTTTTAGGGACCACCTCAGAAGTGACTTTGAGGTGTGTATGTTAAAAAAAAAAAAAAAAAACAGTGACACCATTCTAAAAACTGCACCCCTCAAGTTCCTGAAAACCACATTCAATAAGTTTATTAACTCTTACGGTGCTTCACAGGAACTTAAGCAATGTGAAAGGAAAAAAATGAACATTTAATTTTTTTCACAAAAAAAAATTACTTTAGACTAGTGATGAGTAGGGTTGAGCGAAACGGATCGTTCATTTTCAAAAGTCGCCTCTGTGGGGTCGGCCATGCGGTACGCGACTTTCGCGCCAAAGTCGTGTTTCGTATGACGCGCTTGGCGCCATTTTTTTTCAGCCAATGAAGGAGCGTGGGCAGAGTGATGACATAGGTCTTAGGGGCGTGGACGCCTATCGCCATGTTGTCGCTTGGGCGCTGTAGCGATTTGCAATGTGTAACACCAGCTTTTCAGTTCAGGGACGAGAGAGAGAGAGAGACTCTTTGCATTGGGTTTGGTGTTTCGACTTTTCGCCATAATCGGCCGATTTCACTCGACTTTTGAGATAGTCGGGTTTCGCGAAACCCGACTCGACCCTAAAAAAGTCAAGGTCGCTCAACCCTAGTGATGAGCGAATACACTTGTTACTCAAGATTTTACGAGCACTCTGGTGACCTCCGAGTATTTTTTAGTGCTCGGAGATTGTGTTTCTTGCCGCAGCTGAATGATTTACATCTGTTAGCCAGCTTGATTACATGTGGGGATTCCCTAGCAACCAGGCAACCCCCACATGTACTTATGCTGGCTAACAGATGTAAATCATTAAGCTGACATGATAAAAACTAAATATCCGAGGACTAAAAAATACTCGGAGGGCACCCGAGCGTGCTCGAGAAATCTCGTGTAACGAGTATATTCGCTCATCACTACTTTAGACCAAAACTTTTTTTTTTTCCCCAAGGATACCAGGAGAAAATTGACACCAAATTGTGCAATTTCTCCTGAATACGCTGATACCCTATTTGTGAGGGGAATCTGTTATGATCAGGTGACCTTGGAGCAGCATGAAAACTTTCACTGGAGTAGGTGGTAACTATACTGACCGCAATCCTGATCTAATCACCGCAACTAGAAGTAGCCGTGGGGTGTGCCTAACAAAACCTAGACACCTCGACACAGCCGGAGGACTAAATACCCCTATAGATGGAAATAGGAATTTCTACATTGCCTCAGAGCAGAACCCCAAAGGATAGGCAGCCCCCCACAAATATTGACTGTGAGTAGTAGAGGAAAAGACACACGCAGTCAGGAAACAGGATTTAGCAAATGAGGCACACACTAGCTAAATAGGAAAGGGTAGGACAAGATACTAAGCGGTCAGTATTAAAAATCCTTCCAAAAATATCCACAGCAGAAAATACAAAAACTCCACCATCTAACTAAAGATGTGGAGTGTATATCTGCATCTCCAGAGAATCCAACAAGACTGAGAAAACACTGACCCAGTCTAAGCTGGACAAGAGAAAAACAAATGAATAGCACAGAATATAAGCACACTGCATGTGTGCCACAGAAACAAAACCAGACTCTTATCTTTGCTGAATTGACAGCTGAGCAGGAGAAGCCAGAAAGTGATCCAACACTTCAGAAGAAACATTGACAACTGGAAGGGCTAATGAATCCTGCACACTTAAATATCCCAGTCAGAACTGCAATCAGTAGATACACCTGGCCAGGGCTGTGACTCAGAGACAACTGCATTCCCACCTACAACCACTGGAGGGAACCCAAGAGCAGAATTCACAACAGTACCCCCCCCCTTGAGGAGGGGTCACCGAACCCTCACCAGGGCCTCCAGGACGATCAGGATGAGCCAGGTGAAAAGGCACGGACCAAATCAGCAGCATGGACATCAGAGGCAAAAACCCAAGAATTATCCTCCTGGCCATAACCCTTCCATTTGACAAGGTACTGAAGCCTCCGCCTCAAAAAAACGAGAATCCAAAATCTTCTCAACCACATACTCCAACTCACCATCAACCAACACAGGAGCCGGAGGATCAACAGAGGGAACAACGGGCACCACATATTTCCGCAATAAAGATCTATGGAAGACAATATGGATAGCAAAAGAGGCCGGAAGCGCCAAACGAAAAGACACCGGATTAATAATCTCAGAAATCCTATATGGACCAATAAACCGAGGCTTAAACTTAGGGGAAGAAACCTTCATAGGAACATGACCGGAAGACAACCAGACCAGATCCCCAACCCGAAGCCGGGAACCAACACACCGACGACGGTTAGCAAAACGTTGAGCCTCTTCCTGAGACAACACCAAATTGTCCACCACATGAGCCCAAATCTGCTGCAACCTGTCAACCACAGAATCCACACCAGGACAGTCAGAAGGCTCAACCTGCACAGAAGAAAAACGAGGATGAAAACCAAAATTACAAAAGAAAGGCGAAACCAAAGTAGCCGAACTAGCCCGATTATTAAGGGCAAACTCGGCCAATGGCAAGAAGGCCACCCAATCATCCTGATCAGCAGACAAAAAGCATCTCAAATAAGTTTCCAAAGTCTGATTAGTTTGCTTGGTCTGGCCATTTGTCTGAGGATGAAATGCAGAAGAAAAAGACAAATCAATGCCCAGCCTAGCACAAAAGGCCCGCCAAAACCTAGAAACAAACTGTGAACCTCTGTCTGACACAATATTCTCCGGAATCCCATGCAAACGAACCACTTGCTGAAAAAACAACGGAACCAAATCTGAAGAGAAAGGCAATTTAGGCAAAGGCACCAAATGAACCATCTTAGAGAACCGGTCACAAACAACCCAGATAACAGACATTTTCTGGGAGACCGGAAGATCAGAAATAAAATCCATCGAAATATGCGTCCAGGGCCTCTCAGGGACTGGCAATGGCAAAAGCAACCCACTAGCACGGGAACAACAAGGCTTGGCCCACGCACAAGTCCCACAGGACTGCACAAAAGAACGCACATCACGCGACAAAGAAGGCCACCAAAAGGACCTACCAACCAAGTCTCTGGTACCAAAAATACCAGGATGACCAGCCAACACAGAACAGTGAACCTCAGAAATCACTCTACTAGTCCATCTGTCAGGAACAAACAGTTTCCCCACTGGACAGCGGTCAGGTTTGTCAGCCTGAAATTCCTGAAGAACCCGTCGTAAATCAGGGGAAATGGCAGAAAGGACCACCCCTTCTTTCAGAATACCGACCGGTTCTAAGACCTCAGGAGAATCAGGCAAAAAAACTCCTAGAGAGGGCATCAGCCTTAATATTCTTAGAACCCGGAAGGTACGAGACCACGAAATCAAAACAGGAAAAAAACAAGGACCATCGAGCCTGTCTAGGATTCAGCCGTTTTGCAGACTCGATGTAAATAAGATTCGTATGATCAGTCAAGACCACAATACGGTGCTTGGCTCCCTCAAGCCAATGTCACCACTCATCAAACGCCCACTTCATAGCCAACAACTCCCGATTGCCGACATCATAATTGCGTTCAGCAGGCGAAAACTTATGGGAAAAGAAGGCACACAGTTTCATTAAGGAACCAACAGGATCCCTCTGAGACAAAACAGCCCCTGCCCCAATCTCAGAAGCGTCAACCTCAACCTGAAATGGAAGAGAAACATCCGGTTGGCGCAATACCGGAGCAGAAGTAAATCGACGTTTAAGCTCCTGAAAGGCAGAGACAGCCGCAGAGGACAAATTCGCCACATCAGCGCCTTTCTTCGTCAAATCTGTCAAGGGTTTAACCACACTGGAAAAATTAGCAATGAAACGGCGATAAAAATTTGCAAAACCCAAAAATTTCTGAAGGTTCTTCACGGATGTGGACTGAATCCAATCATGAATGGCCTGAACCTTAACCGGATCCATCTCTATAGACGAGGGAGAAAAAATAAAGCCCAAAAAAGAAACCTTCTACACCCCAAAGAGACACTTAGACCATTTCACAAACAAAGCATTGTCACGAAGGATCTGAAATACCATCCTGACCTGTTGCACATGAGACTCCCAATCATCTGAAAAAATCAAAATATCGTCCAAATATATAATCAAGAATTTATCAAGATAAGTCCGAAGATATGCATGAAGGACTGAAAAACAGATGGAGCATTAGTGAGTCCAAATGGCATCACAAGGTATTCAAAATGGCCTTCAGGCATGTTAAACGCAGTTTTCCATTCATCACCCTGCTTAATACGAACAAGATTATAAGCCCCCCGAAGGTCAATCTTAGTAAACCAACTAGCTCCCTTAATCCTAGCAAACAAATCGGAAAGCAAAGGTAAAGGGTATTGAAACTTGACCGTGATCTTATTCAAGAGGCGATAATCAATACAGGGTCTCAAGGAACCATCTTTTTTAGCAACAAAAAAGACCCCCGCTCCCAACGGTGAAGAAGATGGCCGAATATGCCCTTTCTCCAAAGACTCCTTAATATAGCTCCGCATGGCAGTATGTTCAGGCACAGACAGGTTGAAAAGTCGACCCTTAGGAAACTTACAGCCTGGAATCAAGTCAGTAGCACAATCGCAGTCCCTGTGCGGTGGAAGGAAACTGGACTTGGGCTCATCGAATACATCCTGAAAATCAGACAAAAACTCTGGAATTTCAGAAGAGGAAGAAGAGGAGATTGACATCAAAGTAACATCATTATGAACCCCTTGACAACCCCAACTAGTCACAGACATGGACTTCCAATCCAACACAGGATTATGTACCTGCAACCACAGAAAACCCAGCACGATAGCATCATGCAAATTATGCAACACCAGAAATCGACAATCTTCCTGATGGACTGGCGCCATGCGCATGGCAACCTGTGTCCAAAACTGGGGTTTATTTTTAGCCAAAGGTGTAGCATCAATGCCCCTTAAAGGAATAGGGTTCTGCAAAGGCTGCAAGGGAAAACCAGAACGCTTGGCAAACTCAAAATCCATTAAGTTCAAGGCAGCGCCTGAATCCACAAACTCCATGACAGAAAATGATGACAATGAGCAGATCAAGGACACAGATAACAAAAATTTAGGTTGTACAGTACTGATGGTAATTGAACTGGCGATCCTCTTTGTCCGCTTAGGGCAGACAGAAATGACATGAGAAGCGTCGCCACAATAATAACACAACCTATTCTGACGTCTGAAACCTTGTCATTCCATTCTAGACCGAATCCTGTCACACTGCATTGGCTCAGGAATTTGCTCTGAGGAAAATGCCACAGCGCGCACAGTTCTGCGCTCCGGAAGCGCCGGTCAATCTGAATGGCCAGAGACATAGAATCACTCAGACCGGAAGGCGTGGGAAACCCCACCATAACATCTTTAACGGATTCAGAAAGACCCTTTCTGAAAATTGCCGCCAAAGCATCATTATTCCATTTAGTCAACACCAACCATTTTCTGAATTTCTGACAATACAATTCTGCCACCTCTTGACCCTGAGACAGGGCCAACAAGGTCTTTTCAGCTTGATCCACAGAATTAGGTTTATCATATAACAATCCAAAGGCCTGAAAAAAGGAGTCTACATCAAGCAAAGCCGGATTCCCAGATTCCAGGGAAAATGCCCAATCCTGCGGGTCGCCATGCAGCAGGGAAATGACAATTTTTACTCGCTGAATGGAATCACCGGAGGATCGAGGTCTCAAAGCAAAAAACAGTTTACAGTTGTTTTTAAAACTCAAAAATTTGGACCTGTCACCAAAAAACAAATCAGGAGTAGGAATCTTCAGTTCTAAAACAGGAGTCTGAACAATATAATCAGAAATACCCTGTACCCGAGCAGCAAGCTGGTCTACACGAGAAGCTAATTCCTGAACATTCATGCTAGCACAAGGCTCTTCAGCCACCCAGAGATAAAGAGGGAGGAGAAGACAAAGTAGACTGAAGGAAAAAAATGGCTCAAGACCTTTCTTCCCTTCTTCTGAGATGCATTTAACTCATTATTGGCCAGTTGTACTGTTATGATCCGGTGACCTTGGAGCAGCATGAAAACTTTCACTGGAGTAGGTGGTAACTATACTGACCGCAATCCTGATCTAATCACCGCAACTAGAAGTAGCCGTGGGGTGTGCCTAACAAAATCTAGACACCTCGACACAGCCGGAGGACTAAAAACCCCTATAGATGGAAATAGGAATTTCTACCTTGCCTCAGAGCAGAACCCCAAAGGATAGGCAGCCCCCCACAAATATTGACTTTGAGTAGTAGAGGAAAAGACACATGCAGGCAGGAAACAGGATTTAGCAAATGAGGCACACACTAGCTAAATAGGAAAGGATAGGACAGGATACTAAGCGGTCAGTATTAAAAATCCTTCCAAAAATATCCACAGCAGAAAATACAAAAACTCCTCCATCTAACTAAAGATGTGGAGCGTATATTCATCTCCAGAGAATCCAACAAGACTGAGAAAACACTGACACAGTCTAAGCTGGACAAGAGAAAAACAAATGAATAGCACAGAATATAAGCACACTGCATATGTGCCACAGAAACAAAACCAGACTCTTATCTTTGCTGAATTGACAGCTGAGCAGGAGAAGCCAGAAAGTGATCCAACACTTCAGATGAAACATTGACAACTGGAAAGGGCTAATGAATCCTGCACACTTAAATATCCCAGTCAGAACTGCAATCAGTAGATACACCTGGCCAGGACTGTGACTCAGAGACAACTGCATTCCCACCTACAACCACTGGAGGGAACCCAAGAGCAGAATTCACAACAGGAATCTATTGTTTGGGTGCACGGCAGGGCTCGGAAGGGAAGGAGCGCCGTTTAACTTTTTGAATGTAAAATTTGCTGGCATAATTAGCAGCCGTCATGTCGCGTTTGGAGAACCCCTGATGTGCCTTAACGGTGGAAACTCCCCACAAGTGACACCATTTTGGAAACCATACCCCTCAAAAATTTTATCCAGGGGTATAGTGAGCATTTTGAACCCACAGGTACGACACAGAATTTGATAACATTAGATTGTCATTCGGTTGAATATGTCGTCATTATTGTTGAGCGCAAGTGCTCGCTACTTCAGTTTGCATCAGGTGCTCGGATATGCACCGAATAGGACACATGTGGTGTTCCCATGTCATTTTTTTTTTCGGGTACAGGATATTTGCAAAATAAGATCAAGAGACGTGTCCATTTTTGATCCAATGCATGTAAAGAAGCTGCGGAGACACCATCACGTGTTTCTCGACGCAAGCAGTGAATAGCCAGGCCTTTCCCCGGGAAGGGCAGCATCCTATGAAGGAAAGCCACCTATGCCAAGCATGGTATCCATCCACAGACAGCTGTTTCGGGGGTTTTGCCCCTCATCAGTGTGGAGTAGGAATCTGGCTATTTTTGATCCAAGTCATGAATCAAAATTTACCCATACAAGTCAGTCAATGAAAACTTCTAACAGCACACATTGTCATTCAAGTGCTATCTATGTTTAAAATTAAAAGGTTTTTAATATTAGACTGCGTAGGACCGTCCCGATCTGTGTCACCTTGTCTACAGTGAAATGGCTTTCATGCTATTTTTGATACTAAGAAGCCTGAGTTATTTAAATGCACTTTTGCTTTTTATTTATTTAGTTACAGCAGGGTTTATGTTTATTTTGCTTCTTGTAGGTTTTTTATGCTTTATGGCCAATGTGAACATGCGTTTATGGGCTGCATGTATACCAAGCTCAATTTGTGTTTTTTCTATGTTTAAAATGGTAATAAGTAGAAGGATTGCACTTTTTTTTTTCTATACAAGAAAATCACTGATAAAACATGGACGGTAAAAACTGAAACGCGATCAAATAAGGATGAAAATTCAAATCACAAAGTCTCTGCCCCTTTGTGCTATGGAGCTGTAGGCACCTCTATGAGCCTTTCTATAGTTATATATTTCAAGTCACTTAATTGACTGTGTGACAGAATACCTCCGTAATACAAGATGCGATGCAACCACAATTTATTTTTTCGGCTGATTTTTATACCTGATCCAAGAGAAACGTTTACATGTGAAATTGTGGGTTTATGACATTGGAGGCATCAGTCGCTACAAAGCAGCTTTTCGAAGTCACATCTACATTAACATTTGTGCTGAACTTCAGGATTGCTGCAGATTGTTAATTCTGCTACATGACTATTGATTTGCAGGCTTGTGACCACCTTTTCGTTCCACAGGTTTCACGTTGCACAATAGATTTTTCAGAAAGCCCTGTTAGTTATATTGTCACCTTATTGGTTAAGGAAGTAAAAGATGTTGGCAGAATGTCTCAAAATTGTTTGGTTGTTTTTTTTCTTTTGCTTTTTTAGCCTCCGTTTTCGACTGGGAATGTTCCATACTATGCTTCATCGGTATCGCATCCAGTTGGCAATTCTGTAACATCTAAGTATTATTCCAATAGTCTTACGCCCGCTTTACGAACAAGTGTGCCGGCCCCCTTTGGTTCAAGGCCCGGCCCTCAGGCAGGCACTTTTTCTAGTCCCTCTTAACACTTGGGTTTTTATTATGCACTTGTATTATGGCGATTATGGGAGCACTTCACTTTACATTTATAATAACAAATGCAAAAAAACGTGCTTTTAGTTGTAATACTTTTATAAGCTAAACAACAAAAAAGTATAAATCTCATTGCACTAATGTATTTCATAGTAGGATAACTTTACTTAAAGCGTGACTCTGAGACCACATTGTATGTGTTGTCTGATTTCTCTACCATAGGTGAGATTCAGCTTAAATCTCCCAGCTGATTCCAGTCCCAGTCCTGAGCATCGACATGTCCCTTCTACATCCACTCCTATTTTGCCTCCTACCTCATGGTATGTTCGTAAGTGTGTAAATAGTGGTGTTTTTTTATTTATTTTTTAACAACGCTTCTCTTTTTATTAAAAAATAAAGTACCAAACTGTGCTGTGTGAACCTGGCGTAAGATTTGTTACTGCTGTGTATATTCTAACAGATTGCTTTCTTGATGTTTCAGTGATCCAGCTGGATTAGATATGAAATACCTTAAAAGAAATGCAAATGTTCCTGTGAAAGTACCAAAGAATGTAAATGGTGCAAGCTCAGGTCAGTACAAAGAGAAATGTCACTCTTTCATGTTCGACAAAGAGCGTCTATTTAAAAAAAATAAATAAATGTAATCCCTTCCTGTGCCAAGACACGTACTGTTATATCATAGAGCAGCTTCTGGTGTATGGAGTTGAGCCCACACCACACAAGACCAGCATTTCCTGGTCTTAAAGGCATTTGACTAGCAGTCCCTTGTCTTAAAGGCACATGACCAGTCCGAAGCTGGTCACCCTAAATTAACTCAGGAACCCTCCGCCGCCGATTCCAGCTGATACCAGAGTACCATAGTTCCCCTGGCTTCTCTGATCAAGAGATTGAAGCCCTCCGTGAACACTCTGTGGCTCGGAGTGCTCACAGGACCGATATATATGGTTCCTCTCCTACATGGGAGCCGTCGGCTAGCAGGGGCCGCAAGTATTCTAGAAACGTACAGGCGTCTAGAAAATGGAAGCTTCATTTCCTGATCTCCCTCACCAATGATTTCCTGAGAACAAGACTCTGATTTGGATCGAATATTGCCTTGGATCTGGACTCACCAGAGCTTCAGAAAAGGATGGATTTGCCTATTTATATCATCAACCAATGAGCGCTACGGTTCTACTCTAGATCACGCAGGGTCCCTCATAAGGAGACTAAACTCCCTCGCAGAGCATTTGTCATTCACCCGGACAGGGAGCGTCCGGATAAGCGATCCACTGGACAGAAGCCTCTGCAAGCGCGGTATCCTTTTTCAGCCAATATGCAAACACGCAGGGTGTCCCCTCCACTTACAGCCCCCTATGACGTGGCCATGCCTGGTCTGATTCTTAGGGGCGACGGGTCCTTTTAAAGGGCACCGATCTCCCCACACCATCAATAGACGAGCACATGGAGTGTTGCCTCCATGCATACTCTTCTGCAGCCAGGCCTAACACCGGAACCAGCCCTGTCCACCCGGTGAC
The DNA here is from genome assembly GCF_032444005.1 of Ranitomeya imitator. NCBI lineage: Eukaryota > Metazoa > Chordata > Amphibia > Anura > Dendrobatidae > Ranitomeya > Ranitomeya imitator. The sequence continues at coordinate 389,086,741 of NC_091282.1, forward strand.
CTGAACTCTGTGGATGTACAGTGGCACCCTTTTTTGGCATCCAAGCACCCCCCTCTGCATCTCCACTATTTAGCAGATGATGCAAGTAGGCGGACGATCCCTCTCCACTTCCCTGTTAATAGGGTATTGGATCGAGGGTTCATCATTTTAACTCTGCACTGTCAAAAGAGAGCGGAGGTCGCAAGAAACAGCTTTTCCTGACCTTCTGGGTGCAGCCGCGCATTCTGCCACTTGGCAGATTAACTGGGTAGAGCCTCCTGTGGTTTGTCTACCAGTATTCCTGCCCGATGGGTCATCAATTAAAATTACAACAGACTGTCAGATAGCAAATCTGGTTCGGTCCATCTTGCAGCCTCCGGTTGTGTGCTCTACACTTCCTTAGCCACCGCATGGGTTGCTCGAGCAGTGGTCTCCGGGTCACATCACATCAGTAACCTTTTCCTGAAGACAGTACAGCTGGTCAATCAAAATTTCTTAAGCAGGAGACTAGCTGGTTCACGCCTCTCAGATGCAGCTAGTTGCGCGGCACGGTCAGCAGCAAATGCCATTACACCCAGAAGGGCATTATAGCTCAGAGTGTGGAAGTGTACTCTGCATGTCCCCCAATTAATGACTCGGAGAAAAGGATTTTATGGTGAGTACACAAAAATCCCTATTTTTGGTATCCACTCTACTAGCCGTGTTTTGGAGGAAGAAGGATGAATACAGCCCAAAGAACACCATCTCAACCATGAAGCATGGTGGGGGAAACAACATACTTTGGGAGTGCTTTTCTGCTAAGGAGACAGAATGATTGCACTGTATTGAAGTGAGAAAGGATGGGGTCATGTAACACAAGGTTTTGGCCAACAACCTCCAGAATTTAGTAAGCATTGAAGATGGGTCATGGCTGGGCCTTCCATCATGACAATTACCTGAAGCACACAACCAGGGCAACTAAGGAGTGACTCCGTAAAAGCATTTCAAGGTCCTGGAGTGGCCTAGCCAGTCTCCTGACCTGAATCCAATAGAAAATCTTTGGAGAGAGCTGAAACCAACAACAGCCCAATAGCAGCCTCGAAACCGGAAAGATCTGGAGAAGATCTCTATGGTGGAGTGGGCCAAAATCCATGCTGCAGTGTATGCAAACTTGGTCAAGAACTGCAAGAAACGTCTGAACTCTGTAATTACAAAGGTTTCTGTACCAAATATTACATTCTATTTTCCTATCATATCCAATACTTATTTCATTCAATAAAATGCAAATTGTGTAAAAATCATACTTTTTTTAAGATTCTGTCTCGGACAGTTGAAGTGTACCTGCGATAAAAATTACAGACCTCTCCATCCTTTGTAGGCGGGAAAACTTGCAAAATCGGCAGTGTATCAAATACTTATTTTCCCCACTGTATCATTAAAGTGGAGTTTGCGTCCACCCATTCACTTTTCATTGTCCGTTTTACAATTTAGTACATAATTATACAGTTTATTTCCTTTACCCAACTTTACATTTATCTACATTAAACTCCAATTGCCATTTCTCAGCCCACGCCTCCATTTTACATTTATTAAATTTTCCTCCTCTTTGCAAAGTTTGGCATCATCTGCAAATCTTGTAATTCTACTGTGTGTCCCTTATAAGGTCATTAATAGATATGTTAAAATGAAGAGGACCCAATCCTGACCCCTGTGGTATTTCACTGTTAACTATGACCCAATCCGAGTGTGTTCAATTTATAACTGTTCCTATCACTGAGCCACTTGTTAACCCAGTTACTCATGTGTTCTCAGAGTCCCTTTCTCCTTCTATATATCATCCTTTTTGTGTGGCATCGTATCAAATACCTAAGAAAAGTCCATGTAGACAACATCCACAGCAATGCCCTGTTCCACTCTGGAACTTACCTCCTCATAGAAGCTGGTCAGTTAGTTTCACAGTTTCAATTCCTCATAAAACCATGTTGATGCTGGGTAATGAGGTTATTCTTATTGAGAAACTATATGATAGCATATCTTGAAACCCTTAAGTATTTTACCCACAGTAGAGGAGAAACTTACCAGCCTATAATTTTCAGGCTCAGAGTTTGTCCCCTTTTTGAATATTGGCACCACATTTGCTATCCTCCAGTTCTGTGATACAGGCCCTGTTATGATGGAATTTGTGAAATATTAAAAATAACTATCTATCACTACGTAATTTCTGTGGTACTCAGGGGCTGTAATGCCATCTGAGCTTGGTGATTTGTCTACTTTTAGTGATTTTGAGGCGGCACTCTACTTCCTGCTGGGTTAAGCAGGTGACATTAAGTGGAGAATTTCTAGTATCCCTGATCATGTCAGCTGTGATGGGATTTTCTTGTATAACTAAATAGAAAAAGTAGTGTAACAGATAAGCCTTTCCCTCATCCTCCTCCCCATTTCACCACTATATTTTAGAAGGGGCCAACGCTATCATTTTCAGTTTCTTACTGTTTTTATATAGTTGAAGAATATTTTTACTATCTTTTGCTGACTTGATTTTCACAATTCATTTTTTTTTCTATAATTAACATCTCATCATGACCCTCTTTAATTTTCTATACGCTTCCTTTTTGTCATTTATTGGACCCCTTACAGTTCAATTAGGCCAAATTGGCTTCCTCCTATTTCTAACGTGTTTATTCCCATAGAGTATATACTGTATACAGGTCCTATTCAGGAGGCTTATAGAAGTGCCCCATTTGATTTATGTACTTTTATTTCTCAGGACATTGCCCCAGTTTATGGTACTAAAATAATCTCTCAGCCATTAGAAATTCGCCTTTCTGAAGTTTAGTGTCCTTCTAGCCCCTCTATTATACATTTTTTTTAAAAGACTACAGGAAAACGTATTATTTTGTATTCACTATTACTTAAGAGACCCCCAGCCCATATATTTGATATGATGTCTGGCCTATTTTTCAATATTGAGTCTAGGAGCCCCCCTCTCCACTCATCTTTTCTTATTGGGTCCTGAAACAGTTGTGAAAAGTAACTGTCTTTCATTTTCGTAAAAAAAAACTGTTTCCTTTGCTGGAACTGTAAGTTTCTGCTCCCCAACTTACATTAGGGTAGTTAAAGTTCCCTATAATAATGATAGCTCCCTAATTTGCTGCCTTATCTATTTGTTTTATGAGGATATTTTCTACCACTTCCATTACATTTGAAGACTTAGAATAATAAAATACAGATGGGGGTTATTATTTCTCCTTCCCTTTATCTCCACCCACAGGGACTCTACTTTCTCATTGGTTTCACGTATATTATCACATAGGATGGGTTTTACATATACACAAATCCCTCCCCTTCACTTATCTGTACGGTCATTCGTGAACAGGCTAAAGCCCTGTAAATTAAAGCCCAATCATAGCTCTCGTCCAGCCATATCTCTGGTATCCCCACCATACCATAATTTTCTTTCAACAATATTAATTCTAATTTCTCCATCTTGTTGGTGAGGCTTCAGGCATTGGTGTTCATGCACTTTATGTAGTTTTCTCTACCTCTTTACCTGCTTAGTGTATTGACTGTCCTATCCCCATGCCACACCCAATTTAATTACTTATATCCAGATCTCTATCTACTGTACACTATCTTCCCCAGCTGTACAGTAATTGTGAACCCTCCCAGTCTCTAGTTTAAACACTCTTCTAACCTCAACAATTTTTTTCTCCCAGATCAGCTGCACCCTCCCCATTCAAATGCAGCCCTTCCCTAGCGTAGAATCTGTAGCCAACTGAGAAGTCAGCCCAGTTCTCCAGAAATCCCAAACCCTCCTTCCTACGCCAATTCTTGAACCACTTATTGGTCCATCACTGTGTCTGTGGTGTGGTACAGGCAGTATTTTTGAAAATACTACCTTTTGAGGTCCTTTCTTTAAGCTTTCAGTTTAATTACCTGAAATCATCTTTAAGGATCTTCCATCTACCTCTAACTTTGTCATGGTGGTGATGTGCACCATGACCGCTGGGTCCTCACCTCACCCTATCAGCGATAGCACCAGAAAGACAACACACCATGAAATGATCCCTCTAATAGAGTTCTCCACTACCAGCACCTGTCTCGCCTGCCCTGCGTTCCTATTCCCCTGCTTACTGGAGCAGACACTGGCAGGGCTTTCAAAGGATGCATTTTGCTGCAGAAGTGCTACTCGTGTACTGACACACCTCGTCTCTGCCAATTTCTCAAACTTTTTTGGGTGGTGTCAGATCAGGAGTAGCCTTCCTGGTACTCTTCCCACCTTCAAACTGTCTTTCCAGCTTGCTGCCTCACTGTCCTGAAGCTCCATGCTATGCCCCCCTCTCACAGCTACCTCAGTGAGCGTAAATTATTTTCCATATTTTCAATGTATCTTTGTTGCTAGCTGTTCACTTAGGCCCTCAAATCTAGAGCATGCACACATATCGCACAGCAGTATGCACCCTCAAACGGCTGGTCAAGGATTGCATGCATGCGACAAGATGTACACTGGATGGCACAGTCAATCATGGAGTATATATTACTAATGGAGATTTCACAAGAACAAAATACATCAACAAGTAAATGCAAATGGTGAATTAATGCAAGTTACTCCCTTCTAGACTTCCTGAATCGCAAATTTTTGAAATCTGACCAATGTCACTTTATGCGGTAATAACTCTGGAACGCTTCAACAAATCCCTTTGATTTTGAGATTGTTTTTTGTGGCACATCATAATTTATGATAATGGTAAATTTAGGTCGATAGGTTTTGTGTTTTATTTAAAAAAAAAAAAAAAAATCCGAAATTTGACAAATGTAAAAACAAAATTGCAATTTTCAAACTTTAAATGATTATCCCTTTAATCCAGATGGTCATACCACAGAAAATCATTAATAAATAACACTTACCATGTAGTTGCTTTACATCAGCACCTTTTGTAAAATGTTCTTTTATTTTGTTAGCCTTTGGGAGGTTAAAAGAATGTAGCAGTAATTTTTACTTTTTTCAAGGAAATTTACATAATTTATTTTTTTGAGGGACCTATCCAGGTTTGGGGGTCTGTATATTGGAAAACCTCCAAAAGTGATACCATTTTAAAACAGCGACCCTCAACGTATTCAAAATTGCTTTCAGCATCTATTTAGAAAGAAATGCAGTAAATGGCTATCAAAATATAATACAAACCCCCAAATGTTAGGAATGAATTCCACCATTTGGAACAAAATAAATAAGCCCTCACATTTTTCCATCAATAGCGCTATAAGTTATTTATTGGAAAATGGCATCGCAGACCAATTTATTTCATGCAAAATTCTGCATTTTTAAACCACTTAAATAGTTTAAAAAAAAAACACGTTAGGTATCGCCATAATTGTAATGACGAGAAGAATCATGTTTACCAGTGAGTAACAACATAAATACAAGTCCCCAAAAAATCATGACAGAATTGCCTTTCTTTCCCTAAACATTTCACCGTTCTTTAATTTTTATTTTTTTTTGTTTCACAGTACATTTTAAAGTAAAATAAAACAAATACTCTCATGGTTATATCGCTGGAAATATGAAAAATTATGAATCTTAGAAAGAGATGAAAAATGGTTAAAAAAAGAAAAAAATTGGCCAAGTCCTAAACAACCTTAGGCCCTCAAGAAGATCAATGAATAAAGCATGGATCTATTGACTCTGCCAAGCTAATAGTTTGATGAGATGGCTAGAGAGATCAAATCTGAATTTTCAGGGCTTTGAGGTAGTTGGTCTTTCCAAAACTATTATTGTGTGTGCATATAAACCTAAAAAAAAAACCCGCACCAGACCCACAAATAGAAGCTAGATCCACAGGATCATAAAGGAGAGGGTCATAGACCAGGGTTCTGTGCATAAAAATAGAGGTACGGCAGAAATATATACCAATCGAAATTAATTAAAGTATCAAGTATACAAAACAAATAATTATAGGAAATAACATAATTGGATCCAGGAGACCATGATAGGGGTATACCCACCTTTTATATCCTGTGAACATTTGGGAGCATTACCCCAGAGCATTATCTTATAATCATGGGTCTGCAGTCAGAGTAGGTTGCTCTAATTTCTTTCATGTTATCCTTAGCATTGTATTTTTACCATCTATTACATGCCATTTTTTAGCTGCTCCTCTCCAATACCCGTTTTGTCCCAATTATGTTATTTCCTATAATTATTTGTTTTGTATATTTGATACTTTAATTTCGATTGATATATATTTCTGCCGTACCTCTATTTTTTTATGCACAGACCCCTGGTCTATGACCCTCTCCTTTATGATCTTGTGGATCTAGGTTCTATTCGTGGGTCTGGTGCGGGTTTTTTTAGGTTTATATGTTCAGGCCTAGAGGTATGCCCCCTGCTGGCCGAGAGGGCACCATTGTTTAGGTTTTATTGTGTGTGCATGTACAGATTGTTCTTATATTTTTTTTTCAGGAGCACCAAAACCAACTTTAACGAAATCTGGAAGTTCTCCCATAATGTCCGCTTACTTCCCTGGACAACAATCCAGACTTCCTGCTTCTTGAAATGCAACAGGATACCGAGACCATTTACTGCAACTAACTGAACGCTGGTTTGGGTAGAGATGCAGTTAATGAAAACTGCCATAGAGACCAATATGCTGTATCCAAACGAAATATTGCTAGTTTTTTTTATCTGTGTAGTATCTTTTATGGGAACTTTTTTTTTTCAACCATAGATTCAAAATAAATGAAAGCAAAAAGCTTTTAAAAAAACAAACAAAAAAAAAAAACCAGAGCTGAATGTAACTGTGTGTATATATGCGTATGTGTATATATATATTATATTATATTTTGGTGCTAATGTATGCGGATCTGTAAGTTTGTGCATTGGGGGTGTAAGTGATGTCTTTTTTCACAAATTGTTTAGCTACTCCGTCAGCACATTTTAAGCGAAATTGTTGTGAATAAAATATGCAAGAAGGATGTTGAATTATTGCCATTATCCTGCTTCTGCTGCATATTTAGCTGTAATTCTAAAGAATCAATGATTATTTCAGTGCTGGAGTACTCGGTCATAACATATTCCTCAAGTGCTAAATAGAGTGCAAGTAAGTGAATGGATCTGTTGGCACATAACTGTATCACTTAGGATGCATCTTAGAAATATCAGATTTTTTTTTATAAAAAAAAAAGAGCTACAAATTCCCTTATTGTCAGTGTTAATGTTTACTGTAAACTGATGGGCAAGTACATATCAAAAAGTATATATATATATATATATATATATATATATATATATATATATATATATATATATATATATAATATATATATATATATTATTTATTTTTTTTTTTTTTCTCTGTTTCATGGTGACCGGATCTTTTTCTATCTGTAATGGACAGTTTGCTTTGTCTTGGCTGCTGTTTCATTTTGTTGTTTCTTGCATTATTCTCTGATAGTTTTATAATCCATATTTCAGTGTTTACATCATGACTTGTGTGTTATACATTTCACTATATAAACCACTATTTTATTGTTAAACATGTATTTAATGTCTGTAAAATAATAAAGTATTTATATTTTGATTGTGAATTTCCACTGGTGTTTGGAGTGAATTTCCCATTTCCATTTTGTGAAATGCTTTAAAAGGTTTGTATCATGCTACATCTTTAGGAGTGCACTACTTCTCATCCTGACGGCTTTATACTCCTTGGGGAGGGGCATAATGCTTCTGCGTGGCAATTTGGACAGCAATACAAGTAGTCACGACTGCGTTTTCTATGCTGCAAGCCGGAGCAGCTTTGGCTGCAAAGCAAAGTACGCCTGCGCCGGAGCCGTGGCTGAAGATCAGAAGAGGACGTCATGGAAAGAAGATAGGAGGCGCCGCAGCGGACCGGAGACGCCCATCCGACCTGACCAGCAGCGGGACCGCCCCTGGGTGAGTATAAACTAACGTCTTTTTCTCCTTTTTCAGGTAACATCGGGGGCTTATCTACAGCATTACAGAATGCTGCAGATAAGCCCCTGATGCCGGTGGGATTACCTCACCCGCGATTTTCGGGGTGACAGGTTCCCTTTAAACTAATTGTAAGGCTCATTTTGAGTTTGCCAAAAGACATGAAAGACTCCCAAAATTTATGGAAGAAGGTGCTGTGGTCAAATAAGACCAAAATTGAACTTTTTGACCACCAAGATAAACTCTGTCTGTCGGAAAATCAACACAGCTCACCACTCCAAGAACACCATCCCCACAGTGAAACGTGGTGACAGCGTCATGCTTTGAGGATGTTTCTTGGTAGCAGGGACAGGGGAAATGGTCTGAGTCGAGCAGAAGATGAATGGTGTGAAATGCAAATCCTGTTTCAATCTGTCAGTGATTTGAGACTAGAACGGAAGTTTACCTTCCAACAATTCAACAAGACAATGACCCAAAGCATACTGCTAAAGCAGCATTCGAGTGGTTTAATCAGAAACATGTGCAACTTATTTTGGAGTGGCCTAGTCAAAGCCCAGACTTAATCCAATTGAGAATCTATCTTCAGTCTTGAAATTTGTTGTTCACCAGAGGATACCTTGTAACTTGAAGGAGCAGTTTTGCCTTGAGGAATGGGCAAACATCTGCTGCAAGATGTGGAAAGTTCACAGACTTTTTCAAAGAGACTTGCAGCTGTAATTGCCGCAAAAGTCGTCTCTGCAACATACTGACTTTGGGGGATGAGTAGTTATGCACAGTAACGTTTTCAGTTATTTTGTCCTATTTTGTGGTCTGCTTCACAATAAAAAGAAAATCAAATGTTCACAGTTGTAGACATGTTCTTTACATGAACTGATGCAAACCGTCAAAAAGAAAAAAAAAAGGTAAAGTTCCAGGAAAAATGCACGGGGTGAATATTTCCCAAGCAACTGTAAGCTCTGTTAAAAAAAAAAAAAGCCGTTGGACTCCATGTAACTGATGCAACAAGCAGTAAAAAATAGGCGTAAATATCATTCTGTTCTTTATAACGGAGAAGATTTTTAATAAGGAATTATTTGCCGTGAGGACTCTCACGTCTAAATATTTTATAGACCTGAACACTGTTGACCCCTAGGCACTAATCACAAGACAGGAACATGCTCATGTTGGCAGGGGGTTCTTGCTCCCGCTTGTTGTCACTCAACTTATCCTCCACCCAGTAATGGTGTGGGCATGGCTAAAAGTGCTGTAAAAGAATGATATATGGCACTCCTAAGCGGAGAGTTGGTACCCAAGTAGGATATCTAGCCCATAGATCCATATAGGAGGTATAAAGGTTCATAATGAGAGAGTCTGTGATTCAGGCTATATTGTGCAGCCATCCAGGGTAGGGAGTGTGATAGAGATGAATCATAGATGGTACCTAGAGAAGTTGATAATCAGTCAGTGTTACATAGAGAAAAAGCTATGTGAAGACCAGCAACAGTGAGAGATATAGTTTCAAATGCAGTGAGGGGAAACTCCCTGCATGTAGTAAAGGTGCAAGTAGATGACCTGATTGCACAAGGGTAATGTGTGACCGTATTTGCAGCCACGCTGGTGTATGCTACGTCCTTCATTTAGGAAAGGCGCTATATGTAATGCGGGCCTGCAAATAGTATCTGGAATCGGAAGTAGCGGGAGTCACGTGATCACGCCGTGTCACTGTGTCCCATGTGACCTGTCAGAGACGTCACCTCCACCATTAGAAGGAGAGATATAAGGAGAATATGCAAATGGGAAGGTGTCACTGCTGAGTTACATGTGTGGTTTCCTGTGTTGGGTATCTAGTACAAAAGTAAGGATAAGACATAAGGGGCACGTTCTGCCAGGTGGGAGAGATCTAAGGGGGAAATATAATATGTTCTACACAATGTGGCTAAAGATATCCTGAATAGAGATGAGCGAATTTTATCGGGTCAGGGCTTATGCAGAGGGAGCCCGGCTTCCTGGATCACCAACGATGATCAGCTGTTGGCTCCGCAGCTGCATGTGTTGTGGCTGTGTGACAGTCACGAGACATGCATGAAGAGCCTTAGCGGGATGCCAATAGCAAGGAAGTAATGGTTCATGGAATTCGGTGATATGCAGATACCTATTGCGTAGGACAGACTAGTGTTTTTGGATCACCGTATGGATACGGTAGGAGCAAGTGTGGACAAAGCTGACTCTTGCCCAATTGGGTTGGTTTTGGTTCTGTATGTTTGTTTCTAGCTATGGAAAGGAGTTTATTAGGGTAATCCCTGGCCAGAAACTTGTTTTCCATCTGTTTGAGTCTGACCTGTTTGGTGTATTCCGGGCAGTAGCGTAGCTACTGGGGGGGGCAGAGGGGGCCATCGCCCCGGGCCCTGTCACATGAAGGGGCCCACCGGGAGCCAGGGCCACTTCTGTGAGGAGGCAGAACAGGCATAGGAGCAGAGCAGTATAATGTCTGCTCCCTTCTGATGTCTGCACGCTGCTAGCACAGTGGCCGGCTGCAGTCTCCCTCCTGCAGTGAATGGTTTCGCCCGTCTGACCTGATCCTGAAGCTTTTCCTGGCTGCAGTTTTTCTTCTCTGTGCATGCTGGGATTGGCTCAGGCACGCTGGGTCCTAGTGCCCACCTGCATTTCACTTACTTCCTGGTCCTGCCTGCAGTGCAAACTTTATCAGTAAGTGGGGATGGAACTTATTAGATTTATTAAATTCAGGTATGTCACTGTGAGACTGTTGGGGTATTGTGGGGGCTCAAAGTGAGAGTGAGGGGGGACAGGGTACTGGGGGGTGAATGTGAGACCATGGGGGTATTGTGGGGGAGGGGAGACGGGGTACTGGGGGGTGAATGTGAGACCATTTTGGGGTTGTGAGGGCAGAAGGTGGGTGAGGTGGGACGGCACTGAGGGGTGGATGTGAGATGATGGGGGTATTGGAACTGAAGTGGGGGAGGGGGGACAGGTCACTGGAAGCTGAATATTATAATGTTTTGTTATGATATTATATGTACTCCATCACATGTAATATTTGCTGTCTGGGGAGGCTGAAGATTGGGGGGAGGCTGGAGATTGGGGGTGGGGGGGTAGGGGGCTTTTGATACGTACTACCTGGGTCTTTTATGAGTATTAGTATACGAAGCCCCCATACAGTAACCAAGAGCTGTATCACATTTACAGCACCACTCCAGCATTATTTTTTATTGCACTGCTGGAGTGGTGCAGAAAATCCACGTCCCCTGCCCCCTGTCTGATACGAACCTTCTGGTGTTTTTGTCTCTGCTCGGCTCCGGCTCCTGCAGTTTGTGACCTGTCTGCGGCTCCAGTGTTTCATGGAGAAGCGCAGAGGTCACTAATCAATGTGAGTCTATGGAAGCCTCGTTCTGGCCTCTTTCTCACTCTCAGGCTATGTGCACACGTTGCGGATTAGCCACTGCAGATTTGCAGCAGTTTTCCGTCTGGTTTACAGTACCATGTAAACCTATGGAAAACCAAATCCGCAGTGCACATGGTGCGGAAAATATCGCGCGGAAATGCTGCGTTGTATTTTCCATAGCATATCAATTCTTTTTGCCGATTCCGCAGCGTTTTACACCTGCTCCTGTATAGGAATCCGCAGATGTAAAAATGCATGTGAAATCTGCACAAAAAACACAGGAAATCCATGGTAATTCGCACACGAATCCGCAACAAGTGCACATAGCCTCATAGTCTTAAACTGAGCGCTTGTGACATAACTTCTAACTTCTGGCCTGTCAGAAGCTGCGCTCACAAGTTTGAGCAGCGGCACTGCAGCAGTGCCACAAAATAGTGAATACGCCGGAGGATGAGTAAATGACCAGGACATCCAAATCATGACAGGGAGCTGTGAGTCCACCACACTGTGTGTACAGTTAGGGCCAGAAATATTTGGACAGTGACACAATTTTCGCGAGTTGGGCTCTGCATGCCACCACATTGGATTTGAAATGAAACCTCTACAACAGAATTCAAGTGCAGATTGTAACGTTTAATTTGAAGGGTTGAACAAATATATCTGATAGAAAATGTAGGAATTGTACACATTTCTTTACAAACACTCCACATTTTAGGAGGTCAAAAGTAATTGGACAAATAAACATAACCCAAACAAAATATTTTTATTTTCAATATTTTGTTGCAAATCCTTTGGAGGCAATCACTGCCTTAAGTCTGGAACCCATGGACATCACCAAACGCTGGGTTTCCTCCTTCTTAATGCTTTGCCAGGCCTTTACAGCCGCAGCCTTCAGGTCTTGCTTGTTTGTGGGTCTTTCCGTCTTAAGTCTGGATTTGAGCAAGTGAAATGCATGCTCAATTGGGTTTAGATCTGGAGATTGACTTGGCCATTGCAGAATGTGCCACTTTTTGGCACTCATGAACTCCTGGGTAGCTTTGGCTGTATGCTTGGGGTCATTGTCCATCTGTACTATGAAGCGCCGTCCAATCAACTTTGCAGCATTTGGCTGAATCTGGGCTGAAAGTATATCCCGGTACACTTCAGAATTCATCCGGCTACTCTTGTCTGCTCTTATGTCATCAATAAACACAAGTGACCCAGTGCCATTGAAAGCCATGCATGCCCATGCCATCACGTTGCCTCCACCATGTTTTACAGAGGATGTGGTGTGCCTTGGATCATGTGCCGTTCCCTTTCTTCTCCAAACTTTTTTGTTCCCATCATTCTGGTACAGGTTGATCTTTGTCTCATCTGTCCATAGAATACTTTTCCAGAACTGAGCTGGCTTCTTGAGGTGTTTTTCTGCAAATTTAACTCTGGCCTGTCTATTTTTGGTATTGATGAATGGGTTGCATCTAGATGTGAACCCTTTGTATTTACTGTCATGGAGTCTTCTCTTTACTGTTGACTTAGCGACAGATACACCTACTTCACTGAGAGTGTTCTGGACTTCAGTTGATGTTGTGAACGGGTTCTTCTTCACCAAATTAAGTATGCGGCGATCATCCACCACTGTTGTCATCCGTGGACGCCCAGGCCTTTTTGAGTTCCCAAGCTCACCAGTCAATTCCTTTTTTCTCAGAATGTACCCAACTGTTGATTTTGCTACTCCAAGCATGTCTATCTCTCTGATGGATGTTTTCTTTTTTTTCAGCCTCAGGATGTTCTGCTTCACCTCAATTGAGAGTTCCTTTGACCGCATGTTGTCTGCTCACAGCAACAGCTTCCAAATGCAAAACCACACACCTGGAATCCACCCCTGACCTTTTAACTACTTCATTGATTACAGGTTAACGAGGGAGACGCCTTCAGAGTTAATTGCAGCCCTTAGAGTCCATTGTCCAATTACTTTTGGTCCCTTGAAAAAGAGGACGCTATGCATTACAGAGCTATGATTCCTAAACCCTTTCTCCGATTTGGATGTGGAAACTATCATATTGCAGCTGGGAGTGTGCACTTTCAGCCCATATTATATATATAATTGTATTTCTGAACATGTTTTTGTAAACAGCTAAAATAACAAAACTTGTCACTGTCCAAATATTTCTGGCCCTAACTGTATAAGGGAGCTGCTGGCCAATCATACTGTGTATAAGGGAGCTGCGGGCCCATCACACTGTGTGTATAAAGGAGCTGCGGGCCCATCACACTGTGTATAAGGGAGCTGTGGGCCCATCACACTGTGTATAAGGGAGCTGTGGGCCCATCACACTGTGTATAAGGGAGCTGCAAGCTCATCATACTGTGTATAAGGGAGCTGCAAGCCCATCATACTATGTATAAGGGAGCTGTGGGCCCATCACACTGTATAAGGGAGCTGTGAGTACATCACACTGTGTATAAGGGAGCTGTGAGTCCATTACACTGTATAAGGGAGCTGTGAGTCCATCATACTGTGTATAAGGGAGCTGTGAGTCCATCATACTGTGTATAAGGGAGCTGCGGACTCATCATACTGTGTATAAGGGAGCTGAGAGTCCATTATACTGTGTATAAGGAAGCTGTGCACACATCATACTGTGTATATGGGAGCTGCGGGCTCATCATACTGTGTATAAGGGAGCTGCGGGCCCATCATACTGTGTATAAAGGAGCGATGGGCCCATCATACTGTGTATAAAGGAGTGATGGGCCCATCATACTGTGTATAAGGAAGCTGTGCACACATCATACTGTGTATATGGGAGCTGCGGGCTCATCATACTGTATAAGGGAGCGGCGGGCCCATCATACTGTGTATAAGGGAGCTGCGGGCCCATTATACCGTGTATAAGGAAGCTGCGGGCCCATCATACTGTGTATAAGGGAGCTTCGGGCTCATCATACTGTGTATAAGGGAGCGGCGGGCCCATCATACTGTGTATAAGGAAGCTGTGGACCCATCATATTGTGTATAGGGAACTGTGAAGGCATATTGTGCATATGGGAGCTGTTGGCCCATTACACTGTATATAGGGGAGCTCTGGGGGCATTATACTTTCTATAGTGGAGTTCTGTCAGCATTATACTGTGTATAGGGGAGCATTGGGATCATACTATAAAGGGGAGCAGTGGGAACATCATACGGTGTATTGGGGAGTTATAGAATCATCATACTGGGTATAGGGGAGATGTGGGGGCCTTTAGACTGTGTATAGGGAAGCTTTGAGCTCACCATACTGTGTATAATGGAGCAGTACATGGGGGAACTTAGGGGACATTATTAAATGTTAAGTGGGCACTTAAGCATCATTGTTATAGGGGCACTCAGTATTGTGACCATCAAAGTTGCATATGGTCACAATATGGCGGTAAAGTCAATATTTGTTTTTGTATATAGATTTATTTTCAATAACAGTGCGGTCATATTCTGAGGTTCCACTATATTCACAATTAGAGTGCGCAACCGTAACTGTAATCAAGGTTAGCTGGTTAGGGGCCCACTCAGATGTTTCGCCCCCCCCCCCCCCCTCCTTAATTTGAAACCCTAGCTACGCCTCTGATTCCGGGGACACTATTTTGTCTACCCTTTGAAATTGTGATATAGGAATGGATTTCTTAGTGGTCATGGGATGAAAACTTAAAAAATGTAAAACTGTTTTGATCTGTTTCTTCCATGTAAAGATCAATGGATAGTACCCCATTTTTGTATTTGCTGACCAAAGTATGCAGAAAACTAATTCTGTTCAAATTATGTTGTATGGTCAACTGTAGTTCTGGCCATACATTTAGTGTAGGTGTCAAAACTTAGAAGTGTTCCAATGGTCCATCACAAATGCAAAAAAATATCATCTATGTACCTATGCCATAGGGAGGAATGTTTGTGGAAGAGGGAATTGGTGTAAATGAAGTCCTCTTCAAAAGAGGACATATAACCAATAGCGTAAGGGGTGCTATGTTAGACCCAATAGCTGTCCCTTGCATCTGGATGTAATAAGTGCCTGAAAAAGAAAAACGTTTTCTTTCAAGACCAATTCCAATAGATCTGAGCAAAAATCTCTTGTCTATGTTGGCCTTCCTTAATAATTTGTCCGTAGCTCTGTGACCCTTTCCATGGCTAATGGACGTGTACAAGCTTCTCACGTCCCAGGTAACTTAATATAATGCTGTTTAAAATACTTTATATAAGTATTAATTGAGGACACGGTTATGCAAGCAATAAGTCTCTCAATAACTGAAGTATAGTGTATTTGTATATGTTTACTCAATAAGTATTTCATAATGTTGTCATTGTAATTATCATAACCCCCTCCTTTTTTTTCTTTTTTGTATACCACCCCTCTCCCACAGTTCTGTTGGAGGTCTGATTTAAAACTGAAAAAGTTCAGATAACTTTGATTGCAATAATAAGAGACATTATTTCACCTTTAATCAATTTGAGTGCCAAGTTTTTCTCATTGTGCTAAAAGTACAAGTGCTTCTCTAGAAAGTGTGTATGTGTGTGTGTATGTGTGTGTGTGTGTGTGTGTATGTATATATATATATATATATATATATATATATATATATATATATATATATATATATATATATATATATATGTGTGTATAGATAGATATATATATATATATATACACACACACACTGTATATACACACTGTATATATAATTGCCTAAGGTCCACTTCCGTCTGTTTGTCCGTTTGTCTGTAACTTCCGTCTGTAATGGAAATCCCGGCTCGCTGATTGGTCGCTGCCGGCTGCGACCAATTAGCGATATTAGAGCTGGATTTTGACACCGCTTCTTTTTACTATTGATGCTGGCTGTGCAGCATCAATAATAAATACATATAATGTTAAAAATAATAAAAAACACAAAATAAAAACATCACCTTTCTGCGTCCGTGGCAGCCTTTCCCGCTCCTCACGACGCTTCGGTCCCAAGAATGCATTGCGGCAATGACCCCAGATCGCGTGGCAGTCTCGCGAGACCGCTACATGATCCCGGGTTATTGCCGCAAGGCATTTCTGGGAACAGAGCGTTGCGAGGTGCATCGCTAAAGGCCTGGGCTGCATCCGGGGCCGACGGAAGGTGAGTATATAACTATTTTTTTAATTTTGTTTTTTTTAACGGGTATGGTGCCCACATTGCTATATACTATGTGGGCTGTGCTATATACTACTTGGGCTGTGCTGTATACTTCATGGGCAGTGTTATATACTATGTCGCTGTGCTATATACTATGTGGGCTGTGCTATATACTACGTGGCTGTGTTATATACTGCGTGGGCTGTCTAATATACTGCGTGGGCTGTGTTATATACTGCGTGGGCTGTTATATACTGTGTGGGCTGTGTTATATACTACGTCACTGTGCTATATACTATGTCGGCTGTGCTATATACTACATGGCTGAGCTATATACTGCGTGGGCTGTTATATACTGCGTGTGCTGTTATATACTGCGTGGGCTGTTATATACTACGTGGCTGTGCTATATACTACGTGGGCTGTGCTATATACTACATGGCTGTGCAATGTACTACGTGGCTGTGCTATATGCTATGTGGGCTATGTTATATACTGCATGGCCTGTGCTATATACTACGTGGCTGTGCTATATACTACGTGGGCTGTGTTATATGCTATGTGGGCTGTGAGACTCATTCGCCCGGGGCCCCCAAAAACCTGGAGCTGGCCCTGGCTTCACTGATTGTTCGTGGCCGGCCGCGAGTAATCAGCGGCAGACGCAGTCCAGCCGTGAATTGGTGCTGGATTTGAACCACGCTTCGCTGATTGGTCGCTCCCGGACAGCCAAATCCTGTGTATTCATTGCATTAATCTGAAATCATGAAACTACATGGCTGTGCTATGTACTACATGGCTGTGCTATATACTGTGTGGGCTGTTATATACTGTGTGGGCTGTGTTATTACTATGTGGCTGTATTATATACTACATGGGCTGTGTGCGTGGGCTGTTATATGCTACGTGGCTGTGCTATATACTCTGTGGGCTGTTCTATATACTACATGGCTGTGCTTTGTACTACATGGCTGTGCTATATACTGTGTGGGCTGTTATATACTGCGTGGGCTGTTATATACTGTGTGGGCTGTTATATACTGCATGGGCTGTTATATACTATGTGGCTGTGCTATATACTATGTGGGCTGTTATATACTATGTGGGCTGTGGTATATACTACGTGGGCTGTGCTATATACTATGTGGCTGTGATATATACTATGTGGCTGTGTTATATACTACGTAGCTGTGCTATATACTACGTGGGCTGTGTTATATGCTACGTGGGCTGTGAGACTCATTCGCCCGGGGCCCTCAAAAACCTGGAGCTGGCCCTGGCTTCACTGATTGTTCGTGGCCGGCCGCGAGTAATCAGCGGCAGACGCAGTCCGGCCGCGAATTGGTGCTGGATTTGAACCACGCTTCGCTGATTGGTCGCGCCCGGACAGCCAAATCCTGTGTATTCATTGCATTAATCTGAAATCATGAAACTACATGGCTGTGCTATGTACTACATGGCTGTGCTATATACTGTGTGGGCTGTGTTATTACTATGTGGCTGTACTATATACTACATCGGCTGTGTGCGTGGGCTGTTATATACTACGTGGCTGTGCTATATACTCTGTGGGCTGTTCTATATACTGCATGGCTGTGCTTTGTACTACATGGCTGTGCTATATACTGCCTGGGCTGTTATATACTGCGTGGGCTGTTATATACTGCATGGGCTGTGTTATATACTACATGGCTGTGCTATATACTACGTGAGCTGTGTTATATACTACGTGGGCTGTGTTATATACTACGTGGGCTGTGTTATATACTACGTGCGCTGTGTTATATACTACGTCGCTGTGCTATATACTATGTGGCTGTGATATATACTATGTGGCTGTGTTATATACTACGTAGCTGTGCTATATACTACGTGGGCTGTGTTATATGCTACGTGGGCTGTGAGACTCATTCGCCTGGGGCCCTCAAAAACCTGGAGTTGGCCCTGGCTTCACTGATTGTTCGTGGCCGGCCATGACTAATCAGCGGCAGACGCAGTCCGGCCGCGAATTGGCGCTGGATTTGAACCACGCTTCGCTGATTAGTCGCGCCCGGCCAGCCAAATCCTGTGTATTCATTGTATTATTCTGAAATCTTCATAAATAAACTACATACATATTCTAGAATACCCGATGCATTAGAATCTGGCCACCATCTAGTGTGTGTATGCATGCATGTATGTATGTATATATATATATATATATATATATATATATATATATATATATATATATATATATATATATATATATATATATATATATATATATATATATATATATATATATACATACACACGCTTGAAATGGATAACTCTAATGACTCTATAGAGTGAGTTTCGCTTTTTGTATTGAAGAACTGAAATAAATTAACCTGTTGATGATATTATGATTTAGTGAGAAGCAATTGTAAGTGCTGTGACCATTTGGCAAGATGTGAATCTTACAAGAGAAAATCTTACTATGCCTCTTAATCTTACCTATGCAAACATTGTCTATAATATCCTAGCCTAGATCAAAGCATAGGGAAAATGGCACATCATGTGGTCCGTTGATTTGCTGAGGTACTTTGTGCATATGGAGAATGTCTCTGTCCAGAAGAATCAAGATATCTGCACTGTTGTCAAGGGCTGGAATCTTGTTTCCTATAGTCCTTAGATGAAAGTGTGGAAGAGCAGCCTCTGGCATTGTGATGGTATCTGAGTGCACATGGGTAATGGTATCTCCACAATGGGTGTGGGTGTCTCGAGAAGCTACTATAAGTCCATTGGCTCTTCTTCCAGGGACATCTTTAACACCACTACAGGTGCCTAAGGCTACTTTCACACTAGCGTTAACTGCAATCCGTCACAATGCGTCGTTTTGCAGAAAAAACGCATCCTGCAAAAGTGTTTGCAGGATGCGTTTTTTCTCCATTGACTAACATTACGGACGCATTGCGACGGATTGCCACACGTCGCAACCGTCGCGCGACGGTTGCGCCGTGTTTCGGCCGACCGTCGGCCGCAAAAAACGTTCCATGTAACATTTTTTGCAGCCGACGGACCGTCTTTTCCGACCGCGCATGCGCGGCCGGAACTCCTCCACCACCTCCCCGCACCTCACAATGGGGCAGCGGATGCGCTGAAAAGCAGCATCCGCTGCACCCGTTGTGCGGCGGAGGCAACGCTAGCGTCGGTAACCTCGGCCCGACGCACTGCGACGGGCCGGGCCCGACGCTAGTGTGAAAGAAGCCTTAGATGTAAAGATATGCATCTCCCTTTAAGGCAAAACGATCAAAGAGTTCTGACCTTGAATGTGATCGGTTGCACTGATCGTCCAGGATAGTGTACACACTTACTGCTTCCTATGGTTGACCCTTGGATTATACGTTCACCAGGCAGATCTTTCTTGTTTTGTCCCAGGGGCCTTCTCCGCAGACTTCTATATACTAAGAATATTCTGTGGTAGGAAATGCATTGATGTGCATTTTCCCTGTCATACTTTGTGGTCGGAGAAAGCATAAGCGGTGCAGATTTAGGTCGGAATGGATGGAGCGGTTGTACATGTACATGTTCTTCACTGTCATACATTAAGCACTAAATTATTAAGAAATTTTACATTCTTTAGCAAAGTGTTCAGTAGCTGCACAACATCTGAAACATACTCCAAACTTCTTTAGAAGCTCCTTGCGTTCCTGGAGTGGTCTCTTTCTGAAGCCAATGCACTTTTTTAGGCTTCTTATGAATGGTATACAGATGATTACGGTTTTCAATATCAGTCTTTTTTCACTGATACTGGACCTCTGCGGTTTAACTTTTGTATCTTGACCAAAGTGTGGTCCACTTTTCTTGAATATTCTGCAGCAGCTTAGAGACTATTGGGTTTACCCCATGAGAAGTCTCCCAGTAGGTGAGGCCAGGTAGGTGAGTTTCTGCCTTAGCCAGTTGGAGCTCTAACAGTAAATCACTGAGAGGTCAATTATCGATCGCCACCTTCAAGTCATTGTATGACCTGATGGTGAAAGATCAATTTTTGCATCTTTGCTTTGTGGAGGTGCAACAGTTTTTGATGGCCTGGGAGCCAAAGAATACATCCAAGGCAGCACAGATCGCCAATACCTATGAGGCCAACCATAAAACTAAGGTGCAGAAGTAAGCCATTGCCAGCTATAAAGGGGGTAAGCCAGCATCCACCACCACTGTCCCTACCAGTCGATCCTCAGAGGGGTCTCGCCCCATCTTCCAGCACCAGTCTGCATTTGATCTCCGCCCATGCTTTACCTGCAACCAGACTTGTCACATCAGAATTGCCTGCTCGGAGAGGCTGAAGTGGACCTCATATCCAAGGCACAGAGGCCTATTGCAGTAGTTATTTTTGTGGGTTGAGCGGTTGGGAGGGCCTGTGAAAACTGGCAACTGATTAATGTGGGTGAAACAATCATTGTGGGGCTCTCTGAAGGCCCTTGTCAATGGCCCAGGTTTTCCAAAAGTGGGATGCCGGGAGGTGGTTTAGGAAAGTGGGGGTGTCCAAAAACCTCCCTACATTCCTGACAACCCTCCATGATCTAATAAGTTGTAATCCAAAAGTTGATAATGTAGATGTTAATTTTGTACAAGAATAGCATGTTTTTAATTGTACAGTAGAACTCAGCCATTTCATGCTGTGGGGTGTTGTTCCTGAGGATCCTCTAAAAGGAGTGACGTTGACATGGTGGTGGCTGCTGCCTAATGATTATCACTGCTTTTGATGTATAAGGGAAGGATGGGAAAGTGGTATCCCCAGCTGGTCAGGATGGTGGGAAACTGGTATCCTTAGCCTGTCAGGATAGTGGGAAAGTGTTATCACCCGGAGAGACAGCCTACATAGTCGCTGTCACCTGCAGCTGCAGTGCCAAGAACGCAGGTAACATGCCGCTTTGTGGACCTTCATCATCCACAGGGATCAGGGATAATGAGTTACTGACCCAGAACAGGTCCCAGAGGACTCCAGTGAGGTTGGGGCCTTAACGTTGCTTCAGGCTTCCTCTAGCCAGGAGATTCAGGGTGGTACTACACGGAAAGGCCAGTTTTAAGGCATTGAGGTCCCACTGTCGAGTCCAAGAAGAAAAGGGTATTGTGGGAGCTTGCGAGGTTGTGGCAGAAGATGGGCTTGGGAGAAAATTTTGTAATCGATCTCCCATACCATCTCTACAAGGGGAAAGTGTCATAAATGTAATGGTAAAATGGGATCAAAATCCATAAAACCATCTCTTAAGAAGGAACGCTCTTAAGAAGGAACGTGTCACTTTCATATTGGTACTTGAAGCATGGCCTAATTTAATCTGGGAAAGAAAAAAGAGCTTACACTTCATTCCACTTATTCAGCTATGACCTCCTGCTGGGAACAGGCAATTGAAGTGGATTTTCTGCTGAAGAGTAGAGAAGTTTGGGCTCAGTGTGTACAAGAGGCTGTGCGGTACGACTTTTCTCGCCTGTGGAAATATGTTTCCTCTCTTGAAAGCCAAATTTGGCTAAGGGTATCACACATTAGGGCACAGAAGTTCAGTTATGAATATTGTTTTGTTGCGAACGACATAGGCCCCCTAGTTATTTTTGACACAATGACAAAGTGGGGAAAATAACACATTTACTTACATCACTGGGCGGCCTGTGCATCAGCTCCAAATTAATATCAGAAAGATGGATAATTATATGCCATATTTCCTACCTATGAAAAACTAAAATCATGAAAGGATATATAACCTTAATAACTCCTGCCTGGGACCTTGAGGAGAGGAGATATCCTGGAAATCGGGGATCTCATTTTTTTGGCCCTAGCCACATCCCACTGACCAGCCCCAATCTGTAGTCACTCAAGGGAGGTATGTGGGCATGTCTGTTATCTGATGAACACAGATTTTGTACTAACATACAGTTCATTGTAGTTCTGTTCTGTTTTCAAAGGAGAGCTTCCCTCTAAGATCCGCGGCATATCCGTGACACAGGTTAAGAACTTTTCTTTTGTTATTGCTTTTATTTTAAGTAATTGTATATACTGTAATGTTGTGTCCCCTTTTGTGATATCTTTTGTATATTTGCATACTCAGTGCCTACTTTTCAGATTAAATTAATGAAATTTAATATCTTTCTGTTGCTCTATGAACTGCACCCCTGATCCATGTTACCTATAACAGGTGTACAATCAGCCAGTGGGTTATTTGGGGAACTGCCCCTCGTCATTGCAAAGATAATTTGCATATTTCTCAGAGGAGCATTGCAGCTTTATGTCTCCTCATATCGTCATGCTTAACATGTCACTCTCCGCAAGTAGAAACAATACTTCTTGGATCCCGATCAGACGCCTCTCACACAGCCAAACCAGATCTCACACTTTGCACTGATGAGCGGCAGTACCCCAAAACACAGTGTCTGCAAATTGAGATTCTGGATTTGGTTTTTATCCTGAATTATGTGACAAAGCTCGTTAAAGGGTTGACATTGACCTGTAGGATTGCTACTTCCAATAGGTGGCACTAGAGTTATAGTCCTCTTCCTCTCTGAAGAGACAATTTGCATATTTCCCAGAGGAGCATTTCGGCTTTAAGTCTTCTCATCTTGGCATCCTTAACATGTCACTCTCTGCAAGGAGAAACGATACTTCTTGGATTCCGGTCAGACGTCTCACACAACCAAACCACAATTTGCACTGACCAGGGGCAGTGCTCTGAAACACAGTGTTTGCAATTTGAGATTCTGGTTTTGGCTTTAATCCTGAGTCAGTCCAAAAAGTTAATTTTAATTTACTCTACAAAAGTGACAGCTATTGCAAGAATATACTCCACTCAATGACCATGGTTCATGGCACCTGAATGTCACCAAATTCATTAAGAGTCACATTTGGAGATTTTGAGGTTTTTTGTAGCTGATCCATTTCAAAAACCGCATTAAAAATCCAACATTTTTCAGAGTTTTTTAATTCAGGTTTCAAAGAACACCTGATGGAGAAAAAAAAAAGTACATGTCCATTGGCTCATAATAGAATGTACTCCAAACAAGACACTGTCCAATAAAAATAAAAATAAACTCTTTGAAAACTGCTGATGGTTATATCTGAATGGATCCCTTAAGTAAAAGTGTGATTGTCAAAAGGTCAATTACCCTATATTGGAATATGAAAACAATAGTTTGTATGTTTCATAGTTAGTTTGATACTTCAATCCATCATAATAACTCCACTAGATGGAGCAAGTGATATTTTAAAAAAAAAGTGTTGCAAAATTAAAATCAAGGAATCATTTTTTGATGTCGTTGGGTATAGAATGCTATTATTGCTGGATTATTAACAGACATACTTTAAATTGCATGTCAGAAGAATAAAGTACTTGATCGCTGTCTAATCAAGAAATTGTCTTCAGTTCTCCAAACTATCCTAATAATCTTGATACCTGCATTTAAATAAAGAAAAGTTGAAGAAAAATAGTTTGAAAAACAGTTATGCAAATAGCACAGCTCACTTAAAGAGCCTTTTATATTCTTTGTTACAGAAAAGAGATGCCAGTTATAATTGGGTAATAATAATCTGATGAATTAATTGTGCCCGTAAATTGCTTTACAGAACAAAGCATGAAAGGTGTTGGTACACGGTGTTGCTTTTTATTAGTTGAATCACTTAAAGGTGGAATGTCAAAGCCTAAAAGGTCTTTACAATTGTTCAGAAAAGTTAAGAAAAAATAGTAAATTGCTGATCTCAGGACTATTTTTTAATATCTTTTATTAAGGAAGCAAGTATTGCAGGAATGTGGAGATGGCAGCTTGTCATCAGTTAATAAAGTTGAAGACAAAATGATCCCTAAAAGGCCTAGGTAAAATGTAAAGATGACACATTTAATTTGTATTTTAAGCAAGATATATATCTTGCTTAAAATACAAATTAAATGTGTCATCTTTACATTTTATATATATACTAGATGGCAGCCCGATTCTAAAGAATCGGGAGTCTAGAATCCATATATACTTTATTTATTCAAATGTAAGAATAATACAATTAATAAATAATAGTAAGAAAGAACAAAAATAATAGGCAGTATATGGAGAAAACACCAAACAAAAGTTCAAAATTGGTGTGAAAATGTCACTGAACCACTTCACAACTAAATATATATAGTTTTGGTAAATGGTATTATCATTTTTTTGACGAAATTCGGCAGGAGCTTGAAGAGCAACGTCACTGGGCCCGCCTCCACGCAGTAGAAACTTGCTACACCAAAATGGCGGGCGGAGTGTGTCACAGTACGGCACGTTTCTGATTGGTCGCTCGCAGCAGGCGGCAACCAATCAGACACTGGACACTGTTGACATCACTTATCTCCGGACATTAGCTCCGGACATTAGCTCCGGACAGGAAGTTGGCACAAATTGCAGGAAGTAGTATTCTAGGCAATTATATATTAGAGATATATATATATATATATATATACTAGCTATTGAACCCATTCTACGCCCGGGTGGCGAGCATTTATATTGGTATATGGTCTCCATCCTGGTATGTGTTGCTTCCATCCTGCGCCCTAATCTTGTCATGTGCTGCTACCATCTTGTGCCCCCATCCTGTCATGTGCAGCCCCCATCCTGTTTTGTGTGCCTCCATCTTGTGATGTGCTACTGTCTTCCTGAGCACTCATCCTCTCACATGCTCCCATCCTGTACCCCAATCCTGTCATGTGGTGGTCCCATCCTGTATGCCAGTGCTGTCATGTGGTGCTCCCATACTCCACCCCAATCCTGTCATGTGCTGCTACCATCATGCGCCCCCATCCTGTTATGTGCTACTATCTTCCTGAGCCCTCATCCTGTCATGTGCTCCCATCCTGCGCCCCCATGCTGTCATGTGGTGCTCCCATCCTGCGTCCTCATCCTGTCATGTAGTGCTTGCATCCTGCACCCACATGCTGTCATGTGCTGCTCCCATCCTGCGCCTCCATTTTGGTTATGTGCTGCTTCCATCCTGCGCCCCATCCTTTCATGTGCTGCACTCATCCTGCGCCCCCATCCTGTCACGTGCTGATCCCATCCTGCGCCCTTATCCTGCCATGTGCTGCTCCTATCTTGTGCCCCCATCCTGTCATGTGCTGCTCCCATCCTGTCATGTGCTGCTCCCATCCTGCTCCCCCGTTCTGTCATGTGCTGCTCCCATCCTGCGCCCCCATTCTGTCAGGTGCTGCTGCTATCCTACCCCCCGTTCTGTCATGTGCTGCTCCCATCCTGTGCCCCCATGCTGTCATGCGCTGCTCCCATCTTGAGCCCCCATTCTGTCATGTACTGCTCCCATCCTACGCCCCAGTTCTGTCATGTGCTGCTACCATCCTGCAGCCCCATTCTGTCATATGCTGCTCCCATCCTGCGCCCCCATTCTGACATGTGCTGCACCCATCCTGCGCCTCCATTCTGTCATTTGCTGCTTCCATCCTGCGCTCCCATCCTGTCATGTGCTGCACCCATCCTGCGCCCCCGTTCTGTCATGTGCTGCTTCCATCCTGCACCCCCCTTCTGTCATGTGCTGCTGCCATCTTGCACCCCCGTTCTGTCATGTGCTGCCCTATTCTGTCATGTGCTGCTCTATTCTGTCATGTGCTGCTCCCATCCTGCGCCACAATTCTGTAATGTGCTGCTCCCATCCTGCGCCACCGTTCTGTAATTTGCTGCTCCCATCCATATGCCCCATACGCTGCCCCATAAAGGTTGTTGGCCCCCATAAGATGCTCCATAGTATATGCCTCATATGCTGCTCCATTATGGTTGATGGCCCCCATAAGATGCTCCATAGTATATGCCTCATATGCTGCTCCATTATAGTTGATGGCCCCCATAAGATGCTCCATAGTATTATATGCCCTGTATGCTGCTCCATTATGGTTGATGGCCCCCATAAGATGCTCCATAGGATTATATGCCCTGTATGCTGCTCCATTATGGTTGATGGCCCCCATAAGATACTCCATAGTATATGGCCTGTATGCTGATCTATTATGATTGATGGCCCCCATAAGATGCTCCATAGGATCATATGCCCTGTATGCTGATGCAATAAAAAAAAATAACATACTCCCCTATCATCGCTGGGCGCCGTGTGCTTGGGGGGACGTGAGCAGGTGAAGACACCGGCGCGCTGTGGGGGTCAGGTGCCAGAGTCGCTGCTGGCTCAGGCCCCCGGCACTTAATATAGTCACCTGGCCCTGATCCAGCGCTGCGCGCCGCTCCGTCTTCCGGCTCCTCTGGCTGTGACTGTTCAGTCAGAGGGCGGCGCGCATTAAGCGCATCATCGCGCCCTCTGAACTGAACGTCACAGGCAAAGGATGTGGAGGATGGAGCGGTGCGCAGCGGTGGAACGGGACAGGTAAATATAACATACTCACCCTCCTGGCATGTCCCTGCTTCTCCGTTGGAGATCGCGGAATGCGTTCAGTGCTTACGCATACCGTGATCTCCTGGGAGCGTCACTCTGTGGGGTCCAGACTGCGCTTGCGCAGTCTATAAAGGCTTTGGACAGAGTGACGCTCCCAGCATTATATTATAATATATATATATATATATATATATATATATATATATATATATATATATATATATATATATATATATATATATATATATATATATATATATACAGTTTTTTCATTTTCAAAATTACGTAAGGAAAATGGGCTTATGAAAAGTTTGGGCAGCCTTGGAAATGTGTGCTCAGATTATTTTGCCCAAATTTTCAGACCTTAATTAGCATATTAGGGTTATGGCTTGTTCACTATCCTTGCTGTGAAATGCCAGGTGATGCAAATTTCCTAGCTTTATAAAAACCCAGTCTCCTCTAGCCTTGTGTCAAAAATCAGCAGCTATGGGTTCTTCTAAGCAGCTGCCTAGCACTCTGAAAATGGCAGAGGTCCACAAAGCACGAAAAGGCTATAAGAAGATAGCAAAGCATTTCATGTTACCCTTTCCTCAGTTCGAAATATAATTAACCCCTTTACCCCGAAGGTGAGTTGCACGCTAATGACCGAGCCAATTTTTACAATTCTGACCACTGTCACATTATGAGGTTATAACTCTGGAACACTTCAACTGATCCCCGTGATTCTGAGAGAGTTTTTTCATGACATAATGTAATTTATGGTAGTGGTAAAATTTATTCAGTATGACATGGTTATTGTGGGGAAAAAAAGAAATTTGGCGAAAACTTGGAAAATGTAGCAATTTTCAAATTTTAAATTTTCATGCCCTTAAATCACAGAGATATGTCACACAAAATAGTAAATAACATTTTCCACATGTCTGTCTTACATCAGCACAATTTTGGAACCAAAATATTTTTTTGTTAGGAAGCTATAAGGGTTAAAATTTGACAAGCGATTTTTCATTTTTCCAACAAAATTTACAAAACCATTTTTTTAAGGACCATATCACATTTGAAGTCACTTTGAGGGGTCTATATGATAGAAGATACCCAAAAGTGATACAATTCTAAAAACTCCACCCCTCAAGGTGCTCAAAACCACATTCAAGAAGTTTACTAACCCTTCAGGTGCTTCACAGGAATTTTTTTTTTTTTAAATGAACATTTAACTTTTTTCCACAAAAAATTGACTTCAGATCCAATTTTTTTTATTTTTGCACTGGTAACAGGAAAAAATGGACCATGAAATTTGTTGTGTAATGTCTCCTGAACATGCCGATACCCCATATGTGAGGGGAGAAAACCACTGTTTGGGCGCATGGCAAAGCTCGGAAGAGAAGGAGCGTCATTTGACTTTTTGAATGCAAAATTTACTGGAACAATTGGCGTACGCCATGTCACATTTGGAAAGCTTCTGATGTGCCTAAACAGTGAAAATCCCCCACAAGTGACACCATTTGGGAAATTAGACCCCTCAGCAAACTGATCTAGATGTGTGTTGAGCAAATTAAACCCTTAGATGCGTCACAGAAGTTTATAACGTTGAGCCATAAAAAAAAAAATTCCCAGCACAAAATATTGTATTTTCATAAGACATTGCACCATACAATTTATTTTGCAAATTCTCCTGAGTATGCCGATACCCAACATAGGGGGATAAAACTACTATTTGGGTGCACGGCAGGGCTTGGAAGTGAATGTAAAATTTCCTGGAATCATTAACCTATGTCATGTCCCATTTAGAGAGCTCTTGATGTGCCTAAACAGTGGAAGCCCCCTACAAATGACCCAATTTTGGAAACTAGACCTCTCAAGGAAAGTATTTAGATGTGTGGTGAGCACCTTGAACCCCCAGGTACTTCACAGTTTATAACGTTGAGTCGTGAAAATAATAAAATCACAAAAATGTTTTCGCCCCAAGTTTTTAATTTTTCTAAAGGCTAATAGGAACTTTTTTTCTTACAACAAACTGAGGTCCATTTTTTCCTGAGTGCGCAAATACTCTACATGTAACCGGGAAATATTTTTCAGGCAGAAGGCAAGAAACGCCAGATTTTACTGTTATGGTTTTCAGGTTCCATGACCCACTAGGAGAGCCCATGAGGTGCCAGAAGAGCAGAACCCCCATAAGTGACCCCATTTTACAACTACACTTCCCAATTAATTCATCTATGGGTGCAGTGATCATATTGACACCTCGAGTGTGTCACAGAATTTTATACCATTGAGCAGTGAAGAAAAAATAACTACATTTTTACCATCAAAGTTTAGTTTTAGCCCCAGATTTTATATTTTTACACAAGAAGTGGGTAAAAAGGGACCAAAATTTGTCCCGCAATTTCTACGGAACGTGGCAATACCCCATACGTGGCTGTACAGTACTACTTAGCCATACGAAGAGACTCAGGAGGAACGGAGCGCTATTTGTCTCCCAGAGCGCAGATTTTCCTAGAAGAGTTTGCTGACTTCATGTACAGAGCCCCTAATTGCTAGAAGAGCAGAATCCCCACTCCCCCCGCCCCGTCAAATGAACCTATTTTTGAAATTATAAACCTTTGAGAATTTAAACAAAAATTGAGCTTGGTTTTAGTTGTTATACATGCAGCATAGAAAGGCATGTTTACATTAGCCGCAAGGCATAAAAAACCTACAAGAAACAAAATGAGCACAACCCCTGCTGTAACTTAACAAGTAGAAAGCAAAAGTGCATTTAAATAACACAGCATTCTTGGTAATACTGTTTTTGATCAAAAATAGCGTAAAAGCCATCCCACCGTCGACAAGGTGACCCTGATCGGGATGGTCCTACGCTGTCTAATATTAAAAACCTTACCATGTGTCAGAGTCTACTTCAGTGTCTGTAGAAGGGCAGACAAAGGGACTGGGTCCTGACCAGTGGACACCAGCCTGGGGAAGTCTTAAACTGTAATTTCCAGCTCAGGAGAGGGGAAGCCACAGCCCCGGCTTGCCCAGAATGCAAAAATACAAAGAAAAAACACAAAAATTGAGCTTGGTTTAAGTTGGTATACATGCAGCACATAAACGTATGTTCACATTGGCCACAAAGCATATAAAACCTACAGGAAACAAAATGTGCAAAAACCCTACTGTAGCTAAATAAGTAAAAAGCAAAAGTGCATATAAATAACTCGGGGTTCTTTGTAATACTGTTTTTGATCAACAAGCAGCAGTGATTGTTGCCAAGTAAAAATTGCAAACTGACGATGTAGTGATCAGTATGTTGTAGTCCCCAGTACGTTATGCCTAGCCCGTGCTTCTGGAGGCATGTATCCATAATTTAGGCAGGCTCATCACTTCAGAAATGCCAAACGTAGATGCTATATGTGGTTTAGGCACACTGTGGGGCTCAGAATCCTGAAAAGACAGACACCGCGGGATCACGGGTCAGACGGCGTCCACGGTGCCTCCATCTGCCTCATAGAGAATCTTCATCATCTTCCTTCAAGGGCTCCGTCTGAATAACGCATTTCAGAGAATTACACGAAAATCTCAGTGCAAGCAGGATAAATGTGCGCTGAGCCTCACTATGATCTTTTGGAGGCAGAATGATAAAATCAGCAGCAGGTGAAGAATTGGTTTTATTTATTTTTTATGCCATTCCTTGTGGGTTATAAATGATTAGGCGACTTTATTCTTCGGGTTGGTGCGATTACAGCGATACCAGATTTATATAGTTTTTTTTCTGTTTTGGCGCTTTTACACAATAAAAACTATTTTATACAAAAAATAATTATTTTTGCGTAGATTTTTTCTGAGCTATAACTTTTTTATTTTTTATCTTATAGAGCTGTATTGTGGCTTGTTTTTTGCAAGACAAGATGATGTTTTCAGCGGTACCATGATTATTTATATCCATCTTTTTGATTGTGTTTTATTCTACTTTTTGTTCGGTGGTATGATTATAAAGCATTGTTTTTTGCCTTGTTCGGTATAAGGAACTTTTTTCTTTTGGGGGTTTAAGCCTTTCCATGTATGGTATAATTAATAACGCAGTTTTATTCTTTGGGTTAGTACGATTACAGTGAAACCCCATTTATATATATTTTTATGTTTTGGCTCTTTTACACAATAAAAGAGATATTATAGAAAAATCTTCAACTCAGAGAAATCGACTGTTATTCTGGCAGCGCAAATGTCACGAACATGTTAACGTACCCTAACTCTAAGTTCCCTAGAGGTAAGGCCTATATATATCAAAGGGCAAGTACATGTGGCATAATAAATAACATTACTCGTGCCACAAGTAATATGCAGTCACATCTCAAATTGTTTAAGGCCGTCAGATGACTCAAATATAGAACTATGCTGGACATTTGCACATGCCAGACAGTGGCCGCACTGGAAACAACCTAGGAGAGGACCCCGAGTGTTAAATACATTCCTAATCGGAGGTATATAGTGACACCTCACCAAAAGGTTCCCAATATTGGGTGCTCTCCTGGAAGTCATAGCTGGAAAATCACCCAGAGCTGGCCCAGTTTTCAGTATGGGCCAATGTTTATTCAGGATTGCCCTAATGTTCTGCCACTCGTGGTTATAGGTACTAATAAATCTAACAGTATCGTTATTACCCTTTTTAGTACGACTATTTGTTCCATATAATAGGTCACTGCGTTGGACCCTCCTAGCCCTATCAAACCCACGTCTGATGCTCCTGTGGCTGTATCCACGTGATTCAAACCGGGATTGTAAGTCAGCCGCCTGGGTGTAAAACTTTTGATCCGATGAGCAGATCTGCCTCATTCTTAGGAACTGTCTGACCGGGACAGCTCTAATAGAAGGATTATGGGCTGAATCAGCGCGAATTAGAGCATTCACGGAGGTGGGCTTCCTATAGACATCAGTCTGGACGCATCGATTGTCGTTGAGCTCCAGAGTGATGTCCAAAAAGTCCACCGTAGTCGGATGGTATTGATAAGTCAGCCTGATGTTATAGGAATTAGAGTTAACTTTAAACATGAATTCCTCGAGCTGCCCACTCCACATGAAAAAAATATCATTGATATATTTCAGCCAGCACAGCACATGGTCAGCGACCTCCGCGCCCCCATCGCCAAAAAGGAATCTCTTCCAGTGTCGTAGGAAGAGATTAGCGTACGAGGGCGCACAGGCGGAACCCATGACTGCCGCGCTTCTGTAGATAGAACATATCTTTAAACACACAGAAATTATGGGTGATGACAAAGCACAGCAGCTCGAGGATCAGTTTACAGAGAGCTGTCCAGGTCGGAGGTTCCCAAGAAAAAGCGGACTGCATCCAGACCGTGGGTATGATCAATACATGAATAGAGGGTCTGGATATCCGCAGTGACCAATAGAACATCCTGGTCCACTGAGACGCCGTCGACCCTCGTAAGGACGCCCTTCCAGCATTTTCTTATCAATAATACCATCCTCGCAGGCTCTAATGAGGATCTGTTGTAACCGAGATGAGAAGGAGGTTACTGGATTATACGATAATCTAATGTAGGTATTTTTGTCCTTTAATTGACGAAACGGTTCCTTCTCATACTTGTCACATGGCTAGATCACGATATCCCCCCCTCCCCCCCCCGTCAGCTGGTTTGTATACTGCATCCTTATAGGATTGTAGTTCTTTAATAGCCTGCCGTTGTCGATGTGTCAAGTTATCAAATCAACATCTGGATGATAGTTTTTTAAAATCTTCTGACACTATTCTAGTAAAGATCTCAACAGCTGGAAACAGCGACAAGTGGGGAAACCTCATTTATCTGGGCATGAGAGATGAAAGGAACCTACCTTGATGAGATGTTGATTGTTCATCAAGGAGGTCCTGGAGATTCTATAATGCCTCCCTCTCAATCTCGGTTAGTGATTCTTGTGTTGATGTCTCTTTTTGATGAAGTTTCCTCAGAACGAGCTTCTAGGAGAAGAGATGCAGATCTTTTAATGGGGGGAGTGGGGGAGAAGTTCAGGCCCCTCCCAACCACATCCAACTGAATATCTGAAAAAAACATGACAGATTAAATACCTGTGGCCCACCCTGGGGTCCAGATCCAGGTCTCCCAACAGAAGATCCCTTTTGTTTGGCAGTCTGTCGTGTAGCCATTCCCCTGGTTGCAGGAGCAGAAGTACTTGCTTCACCAGAAGTATGATTTTGATGGAAATTAGATTTCTCATGAGCTGTGTAAGATCTGTTTGAGGTAGATCTTGAACGGGAGTGAGAGAACGATCTGTATTGTGGACGGGATCTGTCCTCAGTCCCGTACCACTGATACATATTACCAGGCAGTCTATCATTGACATCTCTCAAACTTCTTGGATATAGTGGTTTGGATTTCATTTACCCATTTTGGCAATTCCACATCCATATCGTCATTAAATTTCTTTAGAGAATCAACAGTCATATCTTTCTTAAAGGAAAGGTACGGCGTTTGTAGGTCATTAATAAATCACTGTAATGTAGCATAACATGCTGCTATAAGCAAGTTTGAAATGCATGTGAAACAGATTTCATGTGTTATATGAGTTTAAAGAATGCACTGGGGGCTGACATCTTGGTTTTGCAGCAGTAGCAGAGCACTATCAGTGTCAGATTACGGCACCCCATGGACATAGGGTCAGCGCCGGTCTATTATCTCCTATCTGTA
The DNA here is from genome assembly GCF_032444005.1 of Ranitomeya imitator. Taxonomy (NCBI): domain Eukaryota; kingdom Metazoa; phylum Chordata; class Amphibia; order Anura; family Dendrobatidae; genus Ranitomeya; species Ranitomeya imitator. The sequence goes on from NC_091282.1 coordinate 389,120,166, forward strand.
ACATTGCAGCAGCATTAGCAGTGAGATGGGCATGCCTCTGTGGGCTGCACAACTCACTGCTGTAGGTGTGACTAGCTGCCATTTTATAATAGCCCTGTGCTATCTGCCGAGCTCCACTTACTCTCTATCGCAGGATAGAAGAAGCGCTCACTGCTCCTCTGTACTCCAAGCAGGCACACATCCTCTGCTCCTCACAAGCTGCCCTGTGTGCTTCTCCTGCTTTGTCTCTGCCTCCCCCTCACACACAGTCCCTGTGATCTCTGGTAAGCTGCACTCAGCCTGCAGAGAGGGAGGTGACACCTGGAGAGAGAGCAGGGCAGCTGACAGGACAGGGATTAAGGTGGGGGAAGGGGGATGGCAAGAATGTTATTCACAAAAAATGCTGAGTCCACTGTGTTCTGCTCCTCTGTAAACAAGCTGTGCCTCTGATGCAGTAACTGCTGGTGATAGCAGGTCACAGGGCAGTCACACACAAAATGGTGCTGCCCTGTGATGCTGCCCTTCATTCTTACTGTTAGCAGCAAAATTGGGACAGTAACTGCTGACATCACCATTTCACCTTTTGGGTGATCTAATATCCCTGGGGCAGAGCGGCTAAATCTTACTATAGCTGCTTGAGGTCTAAAATGAAAAATGCTCCCCCTAGTGGTAAATATGTATATTTGTAGAAAAATATATAATATTTTTCATATAGAAATGTTTGCAAACAGTGCATACATTGCATTAATACATTTTAATTACTATTTTAAGCTTAAATTCACAAAAAAAACAAAATACAACCAGGGATTCAAGCTTGAGGAGGCTAATTTGCATATTCCAGGTGCCTTCTGGGAAAAGCGAAGAGTCTCCCTAAGCTAGAAGATCGTTGGGTACAGCCGGGACCAGCTGCTTGGAAAGCATCACCAAACCAGGGATTCAAGCTTGAGGAGGCTAATTTGCATATTCCAGGTGCCTTCTGGGAAAAGCGAAGAGTCTCCCTAAGCTAGAAGATCGTTGGGTACAGCCGGGACCAGCTGCTTGGAAAGCATCACCAAACCAGGGATTCAAGCTTGAGGAGGATAATTTGCATATTCCAGGTGCCTTCTGGGAAAAGCGAAGAGTCTCCCTAAGCTAGAAGATCGTTGGGTACAGCCGGGACCAGCTGCTTGGAAAGCATCACCAAACCAGGGATTCAAGCTTGAGGAGGATAATTTGCATATTCCAGGTGCCTTCTGGGAAAAGCGAAGAGTCTCCCTAAGCTAGAAGATCGTTGGGTACAGCCGGGACCAGCTGCTTGGAAAGCATCACCAAACCGCGCGCCGTAAGGCGCGCAAATTTTTGCCTGTAGGACATTATTGCAAGAGAGCTTGGCTGAGTAGATTACACAAGAAGGAAAACACACAGCAAGTCAGCAGGATCTAGGAGCAACATGGCAGATGTGACAACCTACATGGTGAGCTGCAGCATGTGCTACATGTTCACAGATCGACCAGAAGAAGAATCAAATTTTACCTGTCAGAAGTGTAGACTAGTGGCCCTTTTAGAAGAAAAGGTGCGGGGTCTGGAAGAAAGCATAGCAACTTTGAAACTCATCAAAGAGAATGAAGACTTTCTAGACAGAACAGAAGCATCTCTACTGGTCACAGAAGGTGAAAAAAGTGTCAGAGAACCTCCAAAAGCAGATGAGTGGAAGCATGTGACCAAAAGAAGCAAGAAGACCATGGAGAAATCACCAACCACACAACTGAAGAACCGATATCAAATCTTTGTAGAGGATGAAGATGGCACACCTAAGGATGAAGCAATACCAGCAAGCAAAAAAGAAAAGGGCGCACAGCAACAAGTGACAGCAAAAAGTACAGCCAAGAAGCAACGAAGAGTGGTGGTGGTGGGAGACTCACTACTGAGAGGCACAGAAGCAGCCATCTGCAGACCGGACATAACTGCAAGAGAAGTATGCTGCCTTCCAGGTGCGATGATCAAGGATGTGACCGATAGGATACCAAAGCTCTTCAGCTCCAAGGACGTCCACCCATTTCTTCTGATACATGTTGGCACCAATGACACGGCAAGGAAGGACCTACCGACAATCTGCAAAGACTTTGAAGAGTTGGGGAAGAAAGTAAAGGAACTGGATGCACAGGTAGTTTTTTCTTCTATCCTTCCAGTAGATGGGCATGGCACCAGGAGATGGAACAGGATCCTTGATGCAAACAACTGGCTAAGACGATGGTGCAGACAACAAGGATTCGGATTCCTGGACCACGGTGTGAATTACTGGTACGATGGACTCCTCGCCAGAGACGGACTACACCTCAACAAACCTGGGAAACACACATTCGCCAGAAGACTCGCTACACTCATCAGGAGGGCGTTAAACTAGAAGAAGAGGGGATGGGAAGAAAAACATTAGACTTGAACAAAGAAGACCCAGGAAAACATACTCAGATGGGAGGTAAGAACATTTCTAAAACTCAATAATAACAGGGTCTGTGCCACAGGACTGGCGTATAGCAAATGTGGTGCCAATATTCAAAAAGGGAACAAAAACTGAACTGGGAAATTATAGGCCAGTAAGCTTAACCTCTACTGTGGGTAAAATCCTGGAGGGCATTCTAAGGGATGCTATACTGGAGTATCTGAAGAGGAATAACCTCATGACCCAGTATCAGCACGGGTTTACTAGGGACCGTTCATGTCAGACTAATTTGATCAGTTTCTATGAAGAGGTAAGTTCCGGATTGGACCAAGGGAACCCAGTGGATGTAGTGTATATGGACTTTTCAAAAGCTTTTGACACGGTGCCACACAAAAGGTTGATACATAAAATGAGAATAATGGGGATAGGGGAAAATATGTGCAAGTGGGTTGAGAGCTGGCTCAGGGATAGGAAACAAAGGGTGGTTATTAATGGAGCACACTCGGACTGGGTAGCGGTTAGCAGTGGGGTACCACAGGGGTCAGTATTGGGCCCTCTTCTTTTTAACATTTATTAATGACCTTGTAGAGGGCATTCAGAGTAGAATTTCAGTATTTGCAGATGACACTAAACTCTGCAGGGTAATCAATACAGAGGAGGACAATTTTATATTACAGGATGATTTATGTAAACTAGAAGCTTGGGCTGATAAATGGCAAATGAGCTTTAATGGGGATAAATGTAAGGTCATGCACTTGGGTAGAAGTAATAAGATGTATAATTATGTGCTTAATTCTAAAACTCTGGGCAAAACCGTCAATGAAAAAGACCTGGGTGTATGGGTGGATGACAAACTCATATTCAGGGGCCAGTGTCAGGCAGCTGCTACAAAGGCAAATAAAATAATGGAATGCATTAAAAGAGGCATAGATGCTCATGAGGAGAATATAATTTTACCTCTATACAAGTCACTAGTTCGACCACACTTAGAATACTGTGCACAGTTCTGGTCTCCGGTGTATAAGAAAGACATAGCTGAACTGGAGTGGGTGCAGAGAAGAGCGACCAAGGTTATTAGAGGACTGGGGGGTCTGCAATACCAAGATAGGTTATTACACTTGGGGCTATTTAGTTTGGAAAAACGAAGACTAAGGGGTGATCTTATTTTAATGTATAAATATATGAGGGGACAGTACAAAGACCTTTCTGATGATCTTTTTAATCATAGACCTGAAACAGGGACAAGGGGGCATCCTCTGCGTTTGGAGGAAAAAAGGTTTAAGCATAATAACAGACGCGGATTCTTTACTGTAAGAGCAGTGAGACTATGGAACTCTCTGCCGTATGATGTTGTAATGAGTGATTCATTACTTAAATTTAAGAGGGGACTGGATACCTTTCTGGAAAAGTATAATGTTACAGGGTATATACACTAGATTCCTTGATAGGGCGTTGATCCAGGGAACTAGTCTGATTGCCGTATGTGGAGTCGGGAAGGAATTTTTTTCCCCAATGTGGAGCTTACTCTTTGCCACATGGGTTTTTTTTGCCTTCCTCTGGATCAACATGTTAGGGCATGTTAGGTTAGGCTATGGGTTGAACTAGATGGACATATAGTCTTCCTTCAACCTTAATAACTATGTAACTATGTAACTATGTAAAACAATCCACAACGAGGAGATTGGAACAAAACAAAATCCTCTAAACTGCATGCTCGCAAACGCCAGAAGCCTGACAAACAAGATGGAAGCAGAAATATCTACAGGTAACTTTGACATAGTGGGAATAACCGAGACATGGTTAGATGAAAGCTATGACTGGGCAGTTAACTTACAGGGTTACAGTCTGTTTAGAAAGGATCGTAAAAATCGGAGAGGAGGAGGGGTTTGTCTCTATGTAAAGTCTTGTCTAAAGTCCACTTTAAGGGAGGATATTAGCGAAGGAAATGAGGATGTCGAGTCCATATGGGTCGAAATTCATGGAGGGAAAAATGGTAACAAAATTCTCATTGGGGTCTGTTACAAACCCCCAAATATAACAGAAACCATGGAAAGTCTACTTCTAAAGCAGATAGATGAAGCTGCAACCCATAATGAGGTCCTGGTTATGGGGGACTTTAACTACCCGGATATTAACTGGGAAACAGAAACCTGTGAAACCCATAAAGGCAACAGGTTTCTGCTAATAACCAAGAAAAATTATCTTTCACAATTGGTGCAGAATCCAACCAGAGGAGCAGCACTTTTAGACCTAATACTATCTAATAGACCTGACAGAATAACAAATCTGCAGGTGGTTGGGCATCGAGGAAATAGCGACCACAATATTGTGCAGTTTCACCTGTCTTTCACTAGGGGGACTTGTCAGGGAGTCACAAAAACACTGAACTTTAGGAAGGCAAAGTTTGACCAGCTTAGAGATGCCCTTAATCTGGTAGACTGGGACAATATCCTCAGAAATAAGAATACAGATAATAAATGGGAAATGTTTAAGAACATCCTAAATAGGCAGTGTAAGCGGTTTATACCTTGTGGGAATAAAAGGACTAGAAATAGGAAAAACCCAATGTGGCTAAACAAAGAAGTAAGACAGGCAATTAACAGTAAAAAGAAAGCATTTGCACTACTAAAGCAGGATGGCACCATTGAAGCTCTAAAAAACTATAGGGAGAAAAATACTTTATCTAAAAAACTAATTAAAGCTGCCAAAAAGGAAACAGAGAAGCACATTGCTAAGGAGAGTAAAACTAATCCCAAACTGTTCTTCAACTATATCAATAGTAAAAGAATAAAAACTGAAAATGTAAGCCCCTTAAAAAATAGTGAGGAAAGAATGGTTGTAGATGACGAGGAAAAAGCTAACATATTAAATACCTTCTTCTCCACGGTGGAAAATGAAATGCTAGGTGTAATCCCAAGAAACAATGAAAACCCTATATTAAGGGTCACCAATCTAACCCAAGAAGAGGTGCGAAACCGGCTAAATAAGATTAAAATAGATAAATCTCCGGGTCCGGATGGCATACACCCACGAGTACTAAGAGAACTAAGTAATGTAATAGATAAACCATTATTTCTTATTTTTAGGGACTCTATAGCGACAGGGTCTGTTCCGCAGGACTGGCGCATAGCAAATGTGGTGCCAATATTCAAAAAGGGCTCTAAAAGTGAACCTGGAAATTATAGGCCAGTTAGTCTAACCTCTATTGTTGGTAAAATATTTGAAGGGTTTCTGAGGGATGTTATTCTGGATTTTCTCAATGAGAATAACTGTTTAACTCCATATCAGCATGGGTTTATGAGAAATCGCTCCTGTCAAACCAATCTAATCAGTTTTTATGAAGAGGTAAGCTATAGGCTGGACCACGGTGAGTCATTGGACGTGGTATATCTCGATTTTTCCAAAGCGTTTGATACCGTGCCGCACAAGAGGTTGGTACACAAAATGAGAATGCTTGGTCTGGGGGAAAATGTGTGTAAATGGGTTAGTAACTGGCTTAGTGATAGAAAGCGTAGGGTGGTTATAAATGGTATAGTCTCTAACTGGGTCGCTGTGACCAGTGGGGTACCGCAGGGGTCAGTATTGGGACCTGTTCTCTTCAACATATTCATTAATGATCTGGTAGAAGGTTTACACAGTAAAATATCGATATTTGCAGATGATACAAAACTATGTAAAGCAGTTAATACAAGAGAAGATAGTATTCTGCTACAGATGGATCTGAATAAGTTGGAAACTTGGGCTGAAAGGTGGCAGATGAGGTTTAACAATGATAAATGTAAGGTTATACACATGGGAAGAAGGAATCAATATCACCATTACACACTGAATGGGAAACCACTGGGTAAATCTGACAGGGAGAAGGACTTGGGGATCCTAGTTAATGATAAACATACCTGGAGCAGCCAGTGCCAGGCAGCAGCTGCCAAGGCAAACAGGATCATGGGGTGCATTAAAAGAGGTCTGGATACACATGATGAGAGTATTATACTGCCTCTGTACAAATCCCTAGTTAGACCGCACATGGAGTACTGTGTCCAGTTTTGGGCACCGGTGCTCAGGAAGGATATAGAGAGTACAAAGGAGGGCAACAAAATTAATAAAGGGGATGGGAGAACTACAATACCCAGATAGATTAGCGAAATTAGGATTATTTAGTCTAGAAAAAAGACGACTGAGGGGCGATCTAATAACCATGTATAAGTATATAAGGGGACAATACAAATATCTCGCTGAGGATCTGTTTATACCAAGGAAGGTGACGGGCACAAGGGGGCATTCTTTGCGTCTGGAGGAGAGAAGGTTTTTCCACCAACATAGAAGAGGATTCTTTACTGTTAGGGCAGTGAGAATCTGGAATTGCTTGCCTGAGGAGGTGGTGATGGCGAACTCAGTCGAGGGGTTCAAGAGAGGCCTGGATGTCTTCCTGGAGCAGAACAATATTGTATCATACAATTATTAGGTTCTGTAGAAGGACGTAGATCTGGGGATTTATTATGATGGAATATAGGCTGAACTGGATGGACAAATGTCTTTTTTCGGCCTTACTAACTATGTTACTATGTTACTATGTTACAAGAAAACTGGTGGCACCTTCCCTTTAAGAGTAAGTTGTAAAGATTCCATTTCAATCTCTATTTCATTTAACATTTTGGAATCCATTTCTTTTAGTAATTCCATGTGGCCCTTAGAACAGGTGTTCGGATACACCATAATTGTGACGCGAGGTCATTCCGAATTAGGGGTATAGAAAGTCTACATATGGGGGTAAGGGGAGGGAACAACAAGAAATTGTTGGCACAAAAAGAGGCTAAGTGGATAGAGCAATTTGAGACTATGATACCTAAAGAGTTAAATGGAGCATTAAGCTTTGCTCCCTTTTTATAAATGGGTAATTATATTCTTTACCTCCCCCCCACTTGTTCCTTTTCTCTCACCATCAGGTGTTATGTCCTCCTGTTTACCAGCTTCTTGCGCCTCCTTGATCATGTTTGAATCCATTTTTTAACTGTTCCTTTTTTTCTTTTATTAGCTTTTCTAATTTGGTTTATTGTCACATTCACAGTTTTAAATCTCTCCGTGCTTGAACCTTCTTATGCCCATTTGCATACGTCTCCGGCTGTGCCGCTTGACCCTTTGGAAGAATTTAATTATCATATGCTGTATTTTTATGCAAATAGTGTTGTCTGATATTATGGTATGATTAATTTAATTATTTATATGGGGCTGTCCTGCGGTAACTTCTGAGGGGAGTATTTGGTGGCGCGAATGTGCCCTGTCTATTCAGCGGCTCCTCGTCTGCCGCGGCATCTTCCCAGCCTCTCACACATGCTTTTATGCATGCGTGATTGTGCCTGACGCCGGCGGCCGCTGTAGGACCTGCAGAGTGCAGGGAACATGTGACAAGATACCAATACTATTGGCTGAGACACATCATGTGACCGGCATTAGATGAGTCACCAATGGGATAAAAAAATCCTTGTGTGCAGTAAGAGTTATCCCCTTGAGAAAGCAACAAACAAGCGAAACGTAGGGGGCTCTGTTGGATTCCTCTGGTGCCATCCACCCCATTCTGGTGTTAGCTGCTGGTAAGCGCCATTTACAGCTATTTGCTTTCATGGTCATATGGTTAATTTGGGTTAGCACTTCATTTTTTTTTTTTTTAGTGCTACTCATTTCGTTTGGCGCTGGCTGCAGGGAAGTGCTATTGTATAAGGATTTATACAATAAGACCATACTATTGCACTATATTAGCACTTTCATTATGGCATGCCTTCTTGATTTATGTGATACTGACAGCTACGTGGGGTATATGGCACTCATGATCTTTCGTGTCATCCTGTTGTAATTTTTACTGTGTTACATTTTATTAAATTTTCACAATAAAATACTCTTTTTAACCTAAGTACTCCCTTTTCCTCCTAATTTTTCTTAATAGTATATGGAGTTGGTTTCCTTTGCTGTCCTGTTTTTTGAGGCTTTGTTTTGCATAATTTTATGCAAGGTATTTAGTGAATGTGGGTATCTGGTATGTGTGTCTTAATGAGGAACTAGTGGCAGCATACTGTACTGTGCTAGTGAGGAATTTTGATAGTGACGGTCGGGAAGTTTACAAATATGTACCCAGCCTGGACTGGTGATGAATACCCCCCCTCACTGGGAGGTGCGTGATAATTTCCTTTCTTCTCCTACTTTGGTTTAACCCCAGCCTCCACTCCCCTGTGTTTACCTCTATTTATGTGTGTATATTTGTATGATTGGTATTTTTCTTTATCTCTGTTTGTATTACCTTGTTCGTCTGGTTGGTTCACTACTACTCCCCTCTTCCCTGGGTGGGGGAAGGGTACAAACTGAGGGCAGATTCCTGAACTAAGGCAAGGTATGTAGCCCCAGCGTCTTCACCTTCAGAGGTAATCCGGGGAACAGGGCGAGCTATGATGCCCCTAGCGTTAGGGATAGGGAAGGAGCCCCTGGTCCTGGGACATTCAACAACAGTCGTGACAGCCATACTTCTTTTTGCAATTTTTTAAATGTAAATGATGAAAAAAATATTTATTTTTTTGCCTGAAATACAAAGGGAGTGTGTCATGATTAACTTTAGAATTTTTAGAGATCATTTCATCTTTAATTTGCTTAACTTCACAATAATAGTAATTTTGACCAGGGGTTCCCAAACTTTCACGTGCCACTGTATAGAAATATCAGGGAACATTCAATTTGTATACTGTGTGACAGGGTCACTGGCACAATATATGAGAGGAGATCTGTGTCACTGCTTTCCTCGACCTAGTAGAGCTCTTAAATAAAACCCTGAAAGCCATTCTCAAAAAGGTCATTGAGAAAGATGGTCGAGACTGGGACTATCTGCTTCCATTTCTGCTCTTCTCCTTCAGGCCTCTACTGGCTTCTCGCCGTTTGAACTCCTGTATGATCGACACCCGCGAGGGCTCCTGGACATCACCAAGGAAGCGTGGGAAGCTGAGGTCATGCCGCACCGGAGCATTATAGAGCATGTTTCCCAGCTGCAGGAGAGAATGATGAAAGTGATGCCTATTGTGAAAGAGCACCTTCTCCAGGCACAGGCAAAGGTGTATAACTGATCAGCCAGGGGACAGCGTGCTAGTGCGTATCCCCATGGTGGAAAGAAAGTTCCTAGCCAAGTGGCAAGGCTCAATTGAGGTGGTGGAAAAACTTTCTGGACATTTATTTCCCCAGCCACACTCTTGAGGTGGAGATATGGTGAGTAGGCTTGGCGCCCATCTCTTACCTACTCATCTTAAAACCCGCCTATAACATGGCCACTCAACTCCTTCAGAACATATCATGCTGAAAAGAAACTTATGGGTTTCTAGATCAGAGAGGAAAGCAGTCTCTGTGACACATATCCCCCCCTCACATATCGTGCCATTGACCCTGTCACAAATGAATAATGAAAAATGTGGTAGAATAAAGTCAATTGATGTGCTTAACTGTAAGCTTCCTTTGGGTCTTGTCCATCTTGTGGTATTTTTGTGTTTGACCTCAGTTATGACATCCGATCTATGGCCTACTAGAGGATCTTTTAACTCGAGTCTAGCTGGACAGTCCCCCTCTGATCAAGTGAATATAAAAGTGACAGGTGACTCCCTTTGAAATTTTTTTTTGCACACTATGTATGAACTCCATTGGTGATAGGCAGTGATTTAACTGCAGTCTGAACACAGAGCTAGGAGCATGTAAGCATTAGTATGTTAAGTGTTACAATTACGCATTAATTTTTTTGTTTATGTAATTTTCTGGAACAACTGGGAACTCTTTTATGCTAGCACTAAAGTTATTGATATTTTATCTAGAATTTTTGAAATAAAGTAAAGTATTACAGTAAATGCAATAATATCAATACTTTAGTCATTTATCAGAATATAGGTTATAATATTTATAATCTACAGGATTGTCAATACTGTGCAAGCTCAGGTTGTCTTGTTTAAAGGGAACCTGTCACTTGCTTTAAGGTGCCCAAACCTCAGGCAGCATGAAGGAGAACATGGCTGCCCAATTGCAGCTAGGTACGGTATATTTCAGAGCATTTCAGAGACTATTTATTTTAAACATCTAGTCTGTTAACAAAGGAGAAAACTGACTAGCTGCTGCAGGTGATTGACAAACCTCTTACATACACAAAAGGGAGAAAATTGCCACTCTTCTACAGCAGAGCTAGAAAGGGCCGGCCAGGGGCAGAATAGGACTGCGTGTGATCCCCTGCTGGATTTTTAAAGTATATTCTCTCTAAAATGTTGGAGAATTCTAGGCAAAAATAAATTTGCAATAATGCAACCAGGCTCTGATTCATGCTGCTCATGGTTTGGACAGCATTATTCAGTTGACAGGTTCCCTTTGATTTTCTATTACAGAGAAACACTTTATTATGCAGTAGTGCTCAAAATAATAGCAGTCCAATATGACTAACCAGATTAATCACTGATTTTGGTATAAATTATATTACCACGTGTCAAACAATTTACCAGTTGGTGCAGTAGATTCTAAGAAAACCAACAGACTCAGCATTCATGATCTGCATGTTTTTGAGTATGTGTATTAGAAGAATTAATTGAAAGGGGGTGTCTGTTCATAATAATTTAAAAAAAACTGACCTGCACATCCAAACATAGAATAAGTCTGGACAAGTGCTGAACCTAGAGTCACCAACTCGTATAAAGTCAAAGAAATAAGGCAACACACTGCGGCGCTAAAACATGCAAACATGAAACATGAAAATTGAACTGCATTACTGCACTAGAAATATGAAAAAATGAGAGCGTTTAGCGCTTAAATTGGCCAATTTTATGTGTACCTGATAGCCACATTAAGGCATCTCTCTTATACCAGGTCCTACACTTGCCTTTCCTCGCTGAGAATAAACGTCTTCATCTGAATGGGTACCTGCGAAACCTCTAAAAAGAGGCGCCGCAGTGTGCTGCCTTATTTATTTGACTTTGTTCAAAATAATAGCAGTGTGGAATTCAATGACGTAGTGAGGTCAATCATTCTATGAAGAAACAGGTGTGAATCAGGTGGCCATTATTTAAGGGTGAAGCCAGTACACATTGTACATGATTTCTCTTTGAAAGCCGGAGAAATATGGGTCGCTTGAGATATTGTTCAGAAGAACAGCGTACTTTAATTAGAAAGTTGATTGGAGAGGGTAAAACTTGTAAAGAAGTGCAGACAATGATAGACTTCAGCTAAAATGATCTTGATTGCTTTATAATGGAAAGCCAAACCAGAGAGACGTGGAAGAAAACAGAAGACTACCATCTGATTGGATGGAAGAATAGCCAGAATGGCAAAGGCTCAGCCAATGATCAGCTCCAGGATGATCAAAGACAGTCTCATGTTACCTGTGAGCACTGTGACAGTTAGATGCCTGTGTGAAGCTAATCTCTTAGGAAGAATTCCCCGCAAAGTCCCACTGTTAAAAAAAAAAACACACATGTACTGAAGCCGATACAATTTGCCAAAGAACACATCAACTGGCCTAAAGAGAAATGGAGAAACATTTTCTGGACTGATGAAAGTAAACTTACTCTTTATATACCGGAAGTGACGTCAACGCAGATCGTCGTCTTGCGTTGTAGCTCAGATGCTTATTCATTCTCACTACTTAACTACTAATATTGTGCACAGTTTTGTTGATGTAAAATACATTCTCATATGCATTAAATAGCTATCAAGGAGACCTCTCTACATACACAGTGACTTTTATGGGAATATACCTATTTGCACATAAACTAATTACAAATAAGGCTGACTAAACTGTTGTAGTGATCCCATGTGACTCCCTGTCCGTTATTGTTGGTCTTCGTATTTGAATACGTCATTTAAATTAACTTTTTCCAGTATGGGCAACTTTTACCATGCAATGCAATGAATCTATATGAATCACCTGATCTAAATATGAATTAATTTACTCCCTGCGTATGCAGTTATTTTTGTATTCTTATCCCCTGTGATTTTAATTAATGTGTACTATATGTGTAATAAAGATTGTAATTTTTTTTTGCTTCCTTGTGCTTGTAGGATTATATATTTATGGAAGTGCCATTAATCTAGGCCAATAATTGTTTTTGTTTAGTGCATATTGTGAGTTTGTAAAGACAAATGCTGATACTGCTATTTTTTAGAACAGCCCAATGTTCTTTTTTTTCATTTTCTGTAAAGTAGTTAAAAATTTTATACTTTTCTCTTCATGTTTTGAACAAGAATACAGTGTGCAATGTTCCCAATGCATGGAAATAAAAACTAGTATAAAGATTGTGTGATTAATTCATGTTTTTAACCCCTTTCCGACCACTGCCGTACTAGTACTGCGCTGCGGGAGGTGCATTTCTGACCAGCGCCACACTAGTACGGCGCCGCCATTTTCTGGTCATCACGCGGCATCGCGCGGAGACCGGGTTCTGATGGCTGCTGTCCATGACAGCAGACCATCTCTGCACGTAGCCCCGGGGGGCTGCACCACCCCCCCACATCGGAGATCGCTGTGATTGGCTGGTCAATTCTCACCAGCCAATCACAGCAATAAAACAATAGTTATTCAAAAAAATGTGATGTACCACCAATCACAGCCATCACAGTGGATGGGGTGATCACCACGTCACCTCACCAGACTAACCCCTATGGTTAGTCAGGTGAGGTTATGATCTCCTGCCTCCTGCTTCATCGTCCAGCTCCAGCTTCCTGCTGTGCTCTCTGCTGCCATCTGCCTGCTGTGTGACTCCAGTGATCACAGCAGAGCAGCAGCACCTCCCTCACCCCTTCCCCATCCCTGTTCCAGTACCCCCTTCACCTCCCTCACCCTCCAATTGATTTTTTTAGCGCACTTTTTTTGTGTTTTTTCCTGTGCACGGCGTCCTGAGCAGAGCATTCCAGCTCTTCCCTTGACCGCAGTGCTCTGACCAGTATCGCTGCTGATCAGAGACTGCGCCATGGGAATTTTTCTTTTTTTAGATAGTTAACATAGCGGACATCGCAGTCTAAGCGACTGACTCCAGCTCCCATCCATCTGGTCCTGTTTTGCTACTACCTGTTCCACACAGAGTCAGGGAAGACAAGTATAAACATATTACTGCCAGTAAACGCGTGCTAGGTCCGGGCCTGAATGTGAATGACTGTATGGTTGTGTACCAGGAATTTCAGATTGAGGGTTCCTTCCTGGAAGTTGGGACCTAGATTCATTGGTCCCTATAGGATAACTACTGTCATTGGTCCAGCAGCGTTTTATCTTGAGCTACCACAGGCTTTTAAGATCTGCAAAGTTTTTCACAGGTCTTTGCTCAAGAGACATGTGGAACCCCTTGAGCCTCCATCCCTACCTTCTTCCCCAATAATGGTTGATGGTAACCTCGAGTTTCAAATTTTGAGGATTGTAGATTCTGGCCTCCGATGTCATTCCTTACAATTGGAGGGGTTATGGTCCAGAGGAAATTATGTGGGTTTCTGCATCAGAGGTGAACTCCCCTAGGCTGGTTGGTTCATTCCGCATCTCTTATCCTGAGGAATCTGGTCTTGAGTGTCTGGAGGCCACTCGTAGAAGGTGGGGTACTGTCATGGATGTGTCAAAGGCTGCAGATTGTTACACTGCATCTGTCTGCAGAAGGTCTCAGCAATTTGCTTTGCAGACTTCTGCCTGGTCCTTCTGATGCTAGGACGCAGTGGACACTTCCCCCGGCTCTACTGGTCACACCTGGATCTGGGTGTTAATAACTTCCAACTTGCTGTTGGGAAATGCGGGTGATATTTTCTATTTCCACTTCCTGTTGAGGTTTGGAGCTGCAGCAGTTGGCTAGTGTCTTCTTTGGAGTTTGGAGGACGTTGGTGTTTCTCTCTGCGTTTACTCAAGCTAAGTGTAATTTTGTGTATCCTAGCTGTCTTTAGCAGTAGTGGGGATTGAATAGCGCTGATCCTCTCCTACCTGGTGCAGGGATTATCACCAGTGTCAGGCAGGGAGTAGGTATCCTGCTCGGCAATAGATGCAGATTCTATATAGGGATGATAGGGCAGACAGGGTGACATTAGATCTGTCTAGGGGTCTCCACTACCCCCTTCCCTAGTGTTTGATTCCCTTATCCTTTTGTGTTGCACTTAGTCTGTCCTACACTGTTGCGTGACAATCAGCCGCCAGTTGTCTGTTTTAGCTTGGCTGATTGTCAAAAATGAGGAGACCTCACACTTTTTTTAAAATTATTTGTTTAAATAATTTTAACAAATGGCATAGGACCCCTCTATTCTTGATCAGCCATGATAAAGCTGACAGCTGAGAGATGGAGCCTGCAGCTATTAGTTTTGCCATGCTGGTTATCAAAAATACAATAGTCCCCACTTCATTTTTTTTAATTTATTTATTTATTTTTTCTGCATTTATAGCACAGATGCTGGCTGATGAATACACCCATCAGCGTTGCTTGCTCTTGCTTTTATTAACCCCTTCATGACCCAGCCTATTTTGACCTTAAAGACCTTGCCGTTTTTTGCAATTCTGACCAGTGTCCCTTTATGAGGTAATCTCTACGTATTAATGTATGAGCGGGCACCATCAAATCTTACAATATGAAGGGGGGATCAACATATGCATACCAACAAACAGTATAGCTCAACAAGAACAACAAGCGTATGCACAGGAAATGGGATCACCACACCATGTTATAGTAATATAATAAATCTTTATTCAGAGAACAACAAGAACAAAACATTTAAAAACATCTAAAAACAAAACGGACATAAAGGGTCCATGAATACAATATATATCATAAATACTGCAAATACATCAACATCCCACACAGCTTGATCTACAGATTTTACCATAATAAGGCATAAGAACACATCTATTACTGACACCTTTACCCCACCCCATATGCACACTCCAAAAACAGTCTAGGAGCTTGGTCCCATAAAAGAACTGTTACCCAAGTAAGGGTGGGTAGGGAAAAGACTGAATAACCCGATGATAATCCCACTACATACACCTCTAAGGGGTGATTACAGAGGTCTTACCTAGCCCTAGTGAGGTCACCTATGCCAATAACCAAAGCCAGCAAGCGTGTCAGAATAATAAAGCTGTGTGGGTGCTAAGACCCACGCGTATCGACGCTCAAGGCGTCTTCCTCAAGGTCGCTTTATGAGGTAATAACTCAGGAACGCTTCAACGGATCCTAGCAGTTCTGAGATTGTTTTTTCGTGACATATTGGGCTTCATGTTAGTGGTAAATTTAGTCAATAAATTCTGCGTTTATTTATGATAAAAACGGAAATTTGGCGAAAATTTTGAAAATTTTGCAATTTTCACATTTTGAATTTTTATTCTGTTAAACCAGAGAGTTATGTGACACAAAATAGTTAATAAATAACATTTCCCACATGTATACTTTACATCAGCACAATTTTGGAAACAAAATTTTTTTTTGCTAGGAAGTTATAAGGGTTAAAATTTGACCAGCGATTTCTCATTTTTACAACGAAATTTACAAAACCATTTTTTTTAGGGACCACCTCACATTTGAAGTCAGTTTGAGGGGTCTATATGGCTGAAAATACCCAAAAGTGACACCATTCTAAAAAATGCACCCCTCAAGGTACTCAAAACCACATTCAAGAAGTTTATTAACTCTTCAGGTACTTCACAGCAGCAGAAGCAACATGGAAGGAAAAAATGAACATTTAACTTTTTAGTCACAAAAATTATCTTTTAGCAACGATTTTTTTATTTATTTTCCCAATGGTAAAAGGAGAAACTGAACCACGAAAGTTGTTGTCCAATTTGTCCTGAGTACGCTGATACCTCATATGTGGGGGTAAACCACTGTTTGGGCGCACGGCAGGGCTTGGAAGGGAAGGAGCGCCATTTGACTTTTTGAATGAAAAATTGGCTCCACTCTTTAGCGGACACCATGTCACGTTTGGAGAGCCCCCGTGTGCCTAAAAATTGGAGCTCCCCCCAAGTGACCCCATTTTGGAAACTAGACACCCCAAGGAACTTATCTAGATGCATAGTGAGCACTTTGAACCCCCAGGTGCTTCACAAATTGATCCGTAAAAATGAAAAAGTACTTTTTTTCACAAAAAAATTATTTTAGCCTCAATTTTTTCATTTTCACATGGGCAACAGGATAAAATGGATCCTAAAATTTGTTGGGCAATTTCTCCTGAGTACACCAATACCTCACATGTGGGGGTAAACCACTGTTTGGGCACATGGTAAGGCTCGGAAGGGAAGGAGCGCCATTTGACTTTTTGAATGAAAAATTATCTCCATCGTTAGCGGACACCATGTCGCGTTTGGAGAGCCCCTGTGTGCCTAAACATTGGCGCTCCCCCACAAGTGACCCCATTTTGGAAACTAGACCCCCAAGGAACTTATCTAGATGCATATTGAGCACTTTAAACCCCCAGGTGCTTCACAGAAGTTTATAACGCAGAGCCATGAAAATAAAAAAAAAAAATATTTTCTCAAAAATTATCTTTTAGCCTGCAATTTTTTATTTTCCCAAGGGTAACAGGAGAAATTTGACTGCAAAACTTGTTAGTAGTGTATAATCGGGTCCTTTCGTCAAACTCAATCTGACAGGTGCCCCGCCCCTATCAAAGTGTATCAAAGTGTGTAACCCCTCCCCTCCTCCTGTCAGCCAGCTGTCCCTGAGGCTGGCTGATTTCCCCTTTTGATATCGTTTGATATACTTTAATTTGTTGCAGTTTGATATTATTCACGTATTTTGTTTTTTATACGTAGCTCGAGTTTGATTCTGTAAGCTGTATTTTATTCACAGTGTATCCATATAGTTCAGAACTTAAAGCTGTTTATTTGTGTTTCTACACGTATTTGTTTTATATTTTTATACGTAGCTCGAGTTTGATTCTGTTAGCTGTGTTTTATTCATGTATCCATATAGTTCAGAACTTATAACACACAAAGCTGTTTATGTGTGGCTCTACTGAACACTAGTACTAAATGGTGAACATTAACTAAATGTTTATTTTCACAAACAGAAAATCTGCTGTGGGTCAGAGGTTTATAACACCTAGGCCAATTGTTGTTGTATTTGCTTTCCCAATAAATGCTTATTTACACAAACCGAAAAGACAGATTTTCTGTTTGTACCTGTATTGTACCTGAAGGTTATGTAGGGGTATCTGCGGGTCATGTGCCCAGGCATTGTGTATTATTTATGTTTTTATACCGCAGAATGTTTGATATTTGCTTTCTCTTTTTTGTATCTGTAGATGTCATCTGAGAAGTTATTTGTGTTTCTACTGAGCATTAACTAAATTGGGGTCAGCTGTGTTATCTGAGGGTCAGATATTTTTGTACAAATTCATGCTGTTTGGTGATCTTTGTGAAGCAGAACTTTGTTTTATAACACATTTGTGCCTGTAGATGTTATCTGTGGGTCATCGGTGTTATCTGCGGGTCAGCTGCCTGGAGGTGTTATGGTATATAATTATATCCTAGGATCTGTACGACTACATACAGCGTGTTATGTTCATTAAAATGTTTTATTGTCGTTTATGCCTATATATATATATATATATATATATATATAATATGATCCAATGTTACAACACAAGTAAGAAGCGGTATGTTTTATACGAATATAAATTTTATTTCTCACAATAAAACAACATCTCAAAGACATTTCAATACTATAAAAAATTCTTACAGAATATAAAAAGTAAAAACATTAAATAGTACAATGAACAATTACACTTCTTACAAAATAATTAATATAGCGTTACAAGACGAGTACAGCATTTATCTAGTACATTCTTTACATCGTGAGCCACATGGTTTGTAGCATCGGTAGAGACCTTTTTTTAGGTAGCAAAGTTCCACGTGTGGTACCTAATGACGGGGAATGTAAAGATTGAATTGTACGGGGTGCCGCCGCTAACTTCAGCGGTGTAGATACAGAGCGTGTCTCACTGTTGGTAATTTTTAATTCATCTAAAAGCTTCCTAGTAGCGGGGTTACCCACAACTGTAGACGGCATATTTAGCTCGGCCATAGCCTGCATAAATGAATCCCAACCCGGCGGTAAATTTCTACTGTTCAGAGCATGGCTCTGCGTTGTACTACGTACCAAATCCAGTAAGTTAGACCCTGGTATTACGGATCCTTTGAAAATAAATTCAGCATTATTATTCCATGCTGTGACATTTTTATTCTGCAGCAGCCTGTTTAGTAAAAATTCAGCATTCTTTTTATATCTTTGGTTTATATGTCCGACAATTTCAGCGATCTCATGATTTTTATCAGAGTCGGTATTTGGCAATTGCTGCTGACCAGGATCAGGAGGGTTAACGAGATTTAAAGCCGTTACTTCTTTTGAGCTGTGCCTCATATGTACCAAGTAGCGTTGTAGCACAGAGCTATACATTTTAATTTTCACATCATCGGGAATGTCACGACGATGTAAAATGTCGCTAATCTCACCATCAAGGCGCCGAATAACACTGTCGCGTATGTTATCTGTTGTACCGGGTATTAGTTTGTCTAGCTCCTGTTTGGGGACTAGATACATTTTCGCTGCATGCTCCATTATCTTCCGGCGATCAGGCTTGTTATTATTGGGATTGCAAAAGCTAAAAGAGGACCGATAATCCCACCGGCCTGTTTTAGTAGTCGCTTCTTTTTCTTTATGGGCTGAGACCTGTCGCTCAGGGTTCTTATAGCTTTACGCCACTTCTTTAATATACCTTTCTGGCGCTCTTTCAGCGGAATCCTGCCTTTTAAGATATTTAAAGCAATCTCGCCTATGGCTGTAATTAAATCATTGCTTGCATCGCGCAAAATAGACTTTCTGACAGCTGGGGTTGCTTTCACTAGGGTTTTTAAGAGAGCCCAGTTACGCCGGAGCCTCTCAGACATCTTTACATCACAACGCCCACAGCGTAGAATGTCTGATACCGGGTAAAATTCACTTTTTAGAAGTGTTTTTCTTCTGAACATAGACAGCGGGCAACGCGGGTGGAAACAACCCAGTCCTTAAACGCAGATCCTCAGGAGTATTAGCTCTCAAATCTACAAGCAAATACCCGTAAGGCTCCCGCGTGGCATCCTCAAAAGCTTCTAGGAAAAAACGTGTTTTTCCGGGATACATCTGACGAGCTAGAGTTAAAATTTGTAATTTATCTCGGGGGTTATTAAAAAGCACCATGTACTTTGTGTTTAAATTTATCGTACGGCTTTTCTTGCCCTGACAAAATATGTTTTGCACCAGGTAGAAAATGCTGAGATTTCTGTGGTGCACATACTTGGTAAAGGCTTTTTCTATCTCACAATTCTCACTAGCACTCTCCATGAGATCATCAACAATCGCCAAATTCACCTTCTCCGGTGGGAATAATTCGTCATCTACGAATGTATTTGGCAGACCCTCCACAAATCTGGCGTGGGGAAAAGAGAGAGAGATTTCATCATATAGTTTTTGCCAACACGAATAAAACCATACAATATTATCAGGTTTCTGAGAAAAATTAGCTTCAATATTATATAGCAGCTGTTTTACAAAATAGCTCTTTCCAGAATTAGACGGGCCTGCTAGAATGCAAGAGAAAGGGTGCTGCAGACGCGTATCCATCACAATACTCGACTAATACCCAAAAGGTAATGTTGTGAAATCGTCTAATAGTCGGCACTTTGTATAAATGCACTTTTGTGTTTTGTGTAATGGCCTTGTTTCAATATCCCAGTACTTTTTATTTTTCACAATGGACGCCTGCTGTACGACAATACGTTTCTGAGTTTCTGTGGCAGAATTGCGCGGGTAGTCCAGAACTAGATCTTTCAGACTGTTGAAATTAATAGATTGAGAGTTACCAACATTTAGTGTTATCCCCTTAACTTTTAAGACAGTTTTACTGGTGTTGAGTTTGTAGCCGTAAGTTTTGGGGCCCGCGGATACAAATTCTGTGATGTGTGTACCATCGGGTATTTCACTGGTCAGCTCCCCCAGGTAATCGCCTAAAGGCGGTTGCCACTCACCATCTCTCTGTACAAAAATAACTGAGTCTGTGTCGTGATAAAGGCACCTCTCCTGCAGCCGGTCCAGCAGCGAATAGAGCTCTAACCGAGCATACGCTGTTGTAAAACACGCTATAAAAATGTTTGTGTTTTTGTTGAGTGTGTGATGGCCTTTTGCATATTTCCAGTTAATGGTTGCGGTGTCATCATCAAGGAAATGTAACATCGAAATGTCATAGTAAGGCAGGAACAAATACTTAAAAAGCTCACCTGGATCCCTAACAATGCTGGTACATGATAGATTAGATCTCTGAGCAAACTTTCCCCATAAAGAATTTAAGAAAAGCTTGGAGATCTGTCGCTTATTGACAGCTATATTTTCAGGCCGTAATTGGACACCTTCTTTTTCAAGAAAAGAGTCAATGTACTGCCGTTTCTTGGCGTCATCAGTGCACCAGCTAGGATAACCAGAGGCTTCCTGCTTATCCCTAAGATGTAATTTAATGTAAGGCGCAAACAGATCATCAGTGGTTTTAGGAAAATGCCATATTTCATAGATGTGAGCGATCCGATACCCTTTTTCTATAGCCATCTCGAGCTCTATAGTGCACCAGGTGCCTGTCAGCGCCCGTTCTTCATCACTGTGGGCACAAATATCTGCCTGGGAATTTGCAGCACATGTGCAGCAAAGGGGAAACATTAATTTTTTGTTGAGTTTTACCGGTAGAACTGGAAAAAATAAATCTCTCGGCGGGTAGACCTTGACTCTAGCAATGCCAAAGTATTTTTTAATGAATCCAAAATTGTCGTAGATGATGTCTGGATGGCCTACAGGGTATGTTTTAGTTTTGTTTACAAAGGAGTACAGACTGGTGAAATCGTAGTAGTGTAAAGTCTCCCCTTCTTCCAGATGGTGATAGAGCTTAATGACGTTAGTTCGCCCGCCATAAAGCGCATCACGGGGGTCTAAAGGAACGGGGAATTCCATCTGGCGAAGAAATGTTTGAAGGTTAGAATCATTTTCAACCATTTCATTCCACTCATGTTCCCACATCAGTCTTACTGTGTACCCGCAACACTGTAAGTAACGCTTTTTAGCTAAAAAGGTGTAATATAACTGGCCGTAGGACGTGCTTGTGACCTTATTTGTGTCGTTTTCATTATAGCACACGGGACATCCGTGGTAAAAACACTCCTGAAATTCAAAGGCTATGTGCTGGCCGCTAACATAGGCATAGCCATCTAGAAAATACTTCCCGACCTGTTTTTCACCGCCTCTCAAAGCGTGCTGTATGTCGATGTTCTCAGAGTGGGCTACATACATGAGCCACTGTATAGCGGGTGTCGAGTAGCGCTTTTTTGCCTTGTGATAATTATCACCAGGTAAAATGGCGATTGTCTTTTTTGGAAGAAATTTAAACCGGTACATTGTCATACACACCGAGGCCAGGGTGATGAGCTGAAAAGGATCAACACATCTGCTCACTACAATCCTTTGCTTTTGACGCTTACAGTATTTTTTAACATTTTTCTGCGTCATCTGCATAATACGCTCTCTATAGATCTCGCAGGCGTGTCTCAAAATTTCAACATCTTGTTTGCAATAAGATTTTAGCTCTGCCTTGAAGTCAAAAGTTGTATTTACCTGTGTCTCATACCACTCCAGGAACTCTACCTTCTCACCAGGTGACATGTACTCCACCCCATAATATTTTACATCAGGTATGGGACCTACATAGTTTTGGTTTTCTCTGGTATTGAAAAAGTGTGGAAAATGTCCTTTGCCTCCTGAAAAACCCATGGCCTGTGGTAATTTACTGAGTTTCATGGGTATAAAATTTAGAGAGTCTATGAACCTTATAGACAAATCGGGTAGCGACACACACAAGAGACGGCCACCTTGTGTTATCAACTGTACTTGTAGTTTTTCAGAAATCAGTTCCTTAACAATAAAGTATGCGTCGTATCTACCACCATTGTGGGCAATAAATGTATGATCTGAAAATTTACCGCTTGTAAAGAACTGTACAAAGTCATGTGTACAGGTATCACCCTCAAACTCCCAGGAGGGGTGGCCATACAGCGTTGTAGCATAAATGTAATTCGGGACGTGCGTGCCTGTCTCCTGCATACATTCAAAATCATAAAAGATATAGCAATCTGACTCATCCTGTGCTACATACTTCCGCATGTAACAAAGATGGGCATCGAATTTATTTATATCGCTGCGACATACAGGACACCGCAGACCATTACATTTATGCTCTGTTTCGCTATTTCTGAGGACAAAATGGTTGCATTTATCACAAAATGTTTTAAGTCTGCAGAATGCCGGGTCGCCTAATCCCAATTGTTTATGATAATCTAAGCACACGCTCGAGCGGCAATAAACTCTGCAAACAGGACATCTGGGTTGGTGGGCGGCACCGCTTTCTACGCAATTCTCTCTCTGACAGGCTTTACAAAAATACTGGCAGGAGTGTTTGTTTTTGTGGTGAAACACTGAATTGCATAGCTCACAAAAGTAATCAGCGCCGATAAAACCCTTCATATTTTTGATACCGTAGTAGTGGCCCTTTTAGAAGAAAAGGTGCGGGGTCTGGAAGAAAGAATAGCAACTTTGAAACTCATCAAAGAGAATGAAGACTTTCTAGACAGAACAGAAGCATCTCTACTGGTCACAGAAGGTGCAAAAAGTGTCAGAGAACCTCCAAAAGCAGATGAGTGGAAGCATGTGACCAAAAGAAGCAAGAAGACCATGGAGAAATCACCAACCACACAACTGAAGAACCGATATCAAATCTTTGTAGAGGATGAAGATGGCACACCTAAGAATGAAGCAATACCAGCAAGCAAAAAAGAAAAGGGCACACAGCAACAAGTGACAGCAAAAAGTACAGCCAAGAAGCAACGAAGAGTGGTGGTGGTGGGAGACTCACTACTGAGAGGCACCGAAGCAGCCATCTGCAGACCGGACATAACTGCAAGAGAAGTATGCTGCCTTCCAGGTGCGATGATCAAGGATGTGACCGATAGGATACCAAAGCTCTTCAGCTCCAAGGACGTCCACCCATTTCTTCTGATACATGTTGGCACCAATGACACGGCAAGGAAGGACCTACCGACAATCTGCAAGGACTTTGAAGAGTTGGGGAAGAAAGTAAAGGAACTGGATGCACAGGTAGTTTTTTCTTCTATCCTTCCAGTAGACGGGCATGGCACCAGGAGATGGAACAGGATCCTTGATGCAAACAACTGGCTAAGACGATGGTGCAGACAACAAGGATTTGGATTCCTGGACCACGGTGTGAATTACTGGTATGATGGACTCCTCGCCAGAGACGGACTACACCTCAACAAACCTGGGAAACACACATTCGCCAGAAGACTCGCTACACTCATCAGGAGGGCGTTAAACTAGAAGAAGAGGGGACGGGAAGAAAAACATTAGACTCGAACAAAGACGACCCAGGAAAACATACTCAGAAGGGAGGTAAGAACATTTCTAAAACAATCCACAGTGAGGAGATTGGAACAAAACAAAATCCTCTAAACTGCATGCTCGCAAACGCCAGAAGCCTGACAAACAAGATGGAAGAACTAGAAGCAGAAATATCTACAGGTAACTTTGACATAGTGGGAATAACCGAGACATGGTTAGATGAAAGCTATGACTGGGCAGTTAACTTACAGGGTTACAGTCTGTTTAGAAAGGATCGTAAAAATCGGAGAGGAGGAGGGGTTTGTCTCTATGTAAAGTCTTGTCTAAAGTCCACTTTAAGGGAGGATATTAGCGAAGGGAATGAGGATGTCGAGTCCATATGGGTTGAAATTCATGGAGGGAAAAATGGTAACAAAATTCTCATTGGGGTCTGTTACAAACCCCCAAATATAACAGAAAGCATGGAAAGTCTACTTCTAAAGCAGATAGATGAAGCTGCAACCCATAATGAGGTCCTGGTTACGGGGGACTTTAACTACCCGGATATTAACTGGGAAACAGAAACCTGTGAAACCCATAAAGGCAACAGGTTTCTGCTAATAACCAAGAAAAATTATCTTTCACAATTGGTGCAGAATCCAACCAGAGGAGCAGCACTTTTAGACCTAATACTATCTAATAGACCTGACAGAATAACAAATCTGCAGGTGGTTGGGCATTTAGGAAATAGCGACCACAATATTGTGCAGTTTCACCTGTCTTTCACTAGGGGGACTTGTCAGGGAGTCACAAAAACATTGAACTTTAGGAAGGCAAAGTTTGAACAGCTTAGAGATGCCCTTAATCTGGTAGACTGGGACAATATCCTCAGAAATGAGAATACAGATAATAAATGGGAAATGTTTAAGAAAATCCTAAATAGGCAGTGTAAGCGGTTTATACCTTGTGGGAATAAAAGGACTAGAAATAGGAAAAACCCAATGTGGCTAAACAATGAAGTAAGACAGGCAATTAACAGTAAAAAGAAAGCATTTGCACTACTAAAGCAGGATGGCACCATTGAAGCTCTAAAAAACTATAGGGAGAAAAATACTTTATCTAAAAAACTAATTAAAGCTGCCAAAAAGGAAACAGAGAAGCACATTGCTAAGGAGAGTAAAACTAATCCCAAACTGTTCTTCAACTATATCAATAGTAAAAGAATAAAAACTGAAAATGTAGGCCCCTTAAAAAATAATGAGGAAAGAATGGTTGTAGATGACGAGGAAAAAGCTAACATATTAAACACCTTCTTCTCCACGGTATTCACGGTGGAAAATGAAATGCTAGGTGAAATCCCAAGAAACAATGAAAACCCTATATTAAGGGTCACCAATCTAACCCAAGAAGAGGTGCGAAACCGGCTAAATAAGATTAAAATAGATAAATCTCCGGGTCCGGATGGCATACACCCACGAGTACTAAGAGAACTAAGTAATGTAATAGATAAACCATTATTTCTTATTTTTAGGGACTCTATAGCGACAGGGTCTGTTCCGCAGGACTGGCGCATAGCAAATGTGGTGCCAATATTCAAAAAGGGCTCTAAAAGTGAACCTGGAAATTATAGGCCAGTAAGTCTAACCTCTATTGTTGGTAAAATATTTGAAGGGTTTCTGAGGGATGTTATTCTGGATTATCTCAATGAGAATAACTGTTTAACTCCATATCAGCATGGGTTTATGAAAAATCGCTCCTGTCAAACCAATCTAATCAGTTTTTATGAAGAGGTAAGCTATAGACTGGACCACGGTGAGTCATTGGACGTGGTATATCTCGATTTTTCCAAAGCGTTTGATACCGTGCCGCACAAGAGGTTGCTACACAAAATGAGAATGCTTGGTCTGGGAGAAAATGTGTGTAAATGGGTTAGTAACTGGCTTAGTGATAGAAAACAGAGGGTGGTTATAAATGGTATAGTCTCTAACTGGGTCGCTGTGACCAGTGGGGTACGGCAGGGGTCAGTATTGGGACCTGTTCTCTTCAACATATTCATTAATGATCTGGTAGAAGGTTTACACAGTAAAATATCGATATTTGCAGATGATACAAAACTATGTAAAGCAGTTAATACAAGAGAAGATAGTATTCTGCTACAGATGGATCTGGATAAGTTGGAAACTTGGGCTGAAAGGTGGCAGATGAGGTTTAACAATGATAAATGTAAGGTTATACACATGGGAAGAGGGAATCAATATCACCATTACACACTGAACGGGAAACCACTGGGTAAATCTGACAGGGAGAAGGACTTGGGGATCCTAGTTAATGATAAACTTACCTGGAGCAGCCAGTGCCAGGCAGCAGCTGCCAAGGCAAACAGGATCATGGGGTGCATTAAAAGAGGTCTGGATACACATGATGAGAGCATTATACTGCCTCTGTACAAATCCCTAGTTAGACCGCACATGGAGTACTGTGTCCAGTTTTGGGCACCGGTGCTCAGGAAGGATATAATGGAACTAGAGAGAGTACAAAGGAGGGCAACAAAATTAATAAAGGGGATGGGAGAACTACAATACCCAGATAGATTAGCGAAATTAGGATTATTTAGTCTAGAAAAAAGACGACTGAGGGGCGATCTAATAACCATGTATAAGTATATAAGGGGACAATACAAATATCTCGCTGAGGATCTGTTTATACCAAGGAAGGTGACGGGCACAAGGGGGCATTCTTTGCGTCTGGAGGAGAGAAGGTTTTTCCACCAACATAGAAGAGGATTCTTTACTGTTAGGGCAGTGAGAATCTGGAATTGCTTGCCTGAGGAGGTGGTGATGGCGAACTCAGTCGAAGGGTTCAAGAGAGGCCTGGATGTCTTCCTGGAGCAGAACAATATTGTATCATACAATTATTAGGTTCTGTAGAAGGACGTAGATCTGGGTATTTATTATGATGGAATATAGGCTGAACTGGATGGACAAATGTCTTTTTTCGGCCTTACTAACTATGTTACTATGTTACTATGTTACTATGGAACAATATGAATACTGTTTTGCCATTAGGTGTATTGTCGCTCTGAAAGTAACGCCAATCGCCCTGACTATAGTACAGTACTTTAATGGTGACCCCCAAATATTTTTCAAATGCCGGGATGTCGCTAAAACTCACCAATTGATCATCAGGGATGCCCAGTGCTGCGTGTATGTTTTTAGAGCGGTTCAGTAAAACAGCATCAGCGACATCCGTGGTGTCCATCAGGGCGCACACACCAGCAGCCAGACACAGATTTGTCGTGTAATTGTTAAAATCATACAGCCATTGTCTCTTTTGTTTAATGATCTGACTGCTCGCTATAGATTTCAAGCGCCTTTTTCCACCACCGCGGCGGTTTTTAATGATGGTGACGACTAGCTTTAGCGAATTGGATGCTATGCATTCACTGTTACTTTGAAGTGCGCTGGCAACAGCATTTAAAAAAGATTCGGAATTAAAATCTTCACGGGTTTGTTTTGTAGTGAAAATAGGGTCTAAAGTATCGCCGACATCAAACCTTAACTGTACAAAGTCGCCAGGTTCAATGTCCCTGATGATTCTATCCAGTAATGCCTGAATGCCTTCATGAACAATATTCATGCCCTCTTCAAATGATCGTACACGCTCCAAGTTTACAAATCTAAAATGATCTGTATGTATATGGCCGTTGAAATTGCGTAGGGCCCTTTCATGATGATGGATGTGTTGCAAAAATACTGTATGATCGGTGCTCCGCACATTACCAGCAGCGTCAGCGTCTGCGGCTTGTGAATTTTGTGTAGATGCATGTGCGACATCTGCAGAGCTGCCTGGACTATGTGAGTGCTGTTCTGACTCTTGTGACGACGTCTGTGGTGTCTGTAGAGGCACTGCAGGACACATGCCACCACGACGCCTCCTAGAGCATAGCGCCCGTCTAGCGCTGACCAACAATTTTAGAGCCCTCTTTATAACTCTAGCCCTATTATACCTGGGTAGTGTTAGTTTAGGTGATTTATGCATGCCGTAGCCGACCATATTTAGTCATAATGGGGTCGCTGTAGTTGTTATCTCGCCATCCAGTAGCAGGCTCCGGAGTGCGTATAGTTCGGCCTTATTAGCCTGTGTTGGGCTTTGTGTTGATAATAATTTTTCAAAAGTATCGCAAAAAAACATTATTTTGGGGACCCAGCGTTTGTAGCGTAAGTAGCGGACAAAGTGTTCCTGAAACACAAGCATTTCAGCGGGGCCCCAGCTGCGGGATTCATGCGGCAGATCTATAGCTGGCGCATGAATCCGTGGCTTTTTACACACCTTAAGCTCTTTACACACCTTAACATCAGCCGGCCGCGACCTCTTTGACCGTTTCTTAACATTAACAGAGTTAGATACACAGACATGAGATATGTCACCCAAATTAGAGGGTCCTGAGGGTCCGACCCCAGAGGCATTAGCAGGCCCCGTTACACATGGCGCTGACGGTTGCATAGTGTGGGACATACGTATAATGAGCGGTTCTACGGATGGTTGCTTACCATCAGCGAGC
Organism: Ranitomeya imitator; assembly: GCF_032444005.1. Taxonomy (NCBI): domain Eukaryota; kingdom Metazoa; phylum Chordata; class Amphibia; order Anura; family Dendrobatidae; genus Ranitomeya; species Ranitomeya imitator. Next base: position 389,148,538 of record NC_091282.1, read on the forward strand.
TGATCAATCTCGCGATCATACTCTTCACGAGTCATCGTGGCTGTTGCACCCACGGCGCAGGATGCGGTTGGTGGCTCTGTAACATGTTTTGTTTTTCGCTTATGTTTTCGGGGTGCCTCGACCACTTCTGGATACAGTAGCGCGGGGTCATTCACACGGATTGTCGATGGCTGTCCGGTGCTTGAATGGGGAATTTCACGATGGTCCGACGGTACAGGGTTTCCTGCGTCCTGCACCACGCAGATCGGTGATAGCGGATATGCTCTAACAGCTCCATTAGCCGTCTGTATCGCCGGCCACGCTGGTGCTGCGCCATTCTCGGTGATCTGTAGCGGCTGTAGAGGTGCTGGAGGTGTTTTTCTCATGACTTTGCGCTTAGCTGTAGGAAAGATTATACATGTGTCAGATATGTGTGAGACCGACGCAGGTCGCTGCGCTTAGCTGCAGGAAAGATTATACATGTGTCAGATATGTGCGAGACCGTCGCAGTCCGCTGCACTTAGCTGCAGGAAAGATTATACATGTGTCAGATATGTGCGAGACCGTCGCAGGCCGCTGCGCTTAGCTGTAGGAAAGATTATACATGTGTCAGATGTGTGTGCCCTGGATCTCAATGGTGAAGCACGTGTATCATTGATTGTACAGAGACTGTGCATGTATACCAAAATATACACTTACGGGATAGCGATGTGTGGTGAATGATTGCCGTGGCGTCTTCTGTAGCTTCTGCGAGGCTCTCCATTAGCTCCGGTATATTCTCTTTTGTGAAAATTCTTCTAGGCTTCAGTTTACAAGCTATAAATAAAGATATAGGCCTTAGTAGAGGCGTGGTGGATTTTCTCAGAGCGGTTGTGCAAAAACTTTTCATACGATTCTTACCTTTTCCTTTCCGGCACCCCGGTCCGAGCTGTTTTTTAGGGGCTCTAGAAACAGGGCTGTTTCTCGGCGTGGGGTTCTGGTACATCAGTTCCTCAACAGGCAGCTGATTGTGTTCCGTGGTGGTTGGTTCTGGAAGCATGTCGACATCTGTAAAGAATTAATATATATATTTACACGTCTAAATACTTAAAAGCTATATACACACACACACACACATACACAGCAGTCACACAACGCACCTATGATGTCCTGAGTCAAAGCCCCCACAGCAGCGCCACACTCCAGAGTAGGCACGCTGAAGCCGTTTAAAAAATCATCGCTGTAGTTGCTGATAAATTCATCTACAGCATCGGGGGTGTTCCTGGTAAATTCATCTACAGCATCGGGGGTGTTCCTGGTAAATTCATCTAGATTATCGGGGAGGGCCCTGATTAATTCATCTTAAACAAGAAAGAATAAACAATATAAAGATAATATATAAAACAATCCTTACTTAGAATGGGCCACTAACAGATACATGTATATAAATCTTGAAACATACCGAGTACCGAATCCGCAACTTGACTGGAAAAAGCCGAAAAATGTTGGGATTCCATCTAAAATAAATTATCTGTGTAAATTTTTTGCGCAATCTATGTTAACCACACACCACCACTCGTCAAGCTCATTTATATACACAACAAATAAAACTGCGGCCCGTGTATAAATATTCTTATACTAAGCAAATCATGGGTAATACGGCTAAGTCTTTCTATATTAATTATGCGCCACAAATATGATTTATGCGGTAAAACTATATTACACAGCCCCACTAAATATACCGCTACTGTATAAATATGACTATAAATATGTCTATGTTAAACAAAACACATGTAGTAAGTAAGCGCGGCATGCGCTAGTTAGGGCGTATTAACAGTTATTAACTACTGTATTACATAAATTATGTTATAATAGCTGTCCGCGGCTAAGTCTTTGTATATTAATTATGGACCACAGAATATGGTTTATGCAGTAAAACTATATTATACAACGATACTAAATATGCAGCTAGCCTCCAGTATAACACTAACTTATTAAACAAATAGCACCCTTAATTATGGTTTTAGAGATGCATAGTTAAATATAATTAAGCATTTGTGAATAATAAGACAACTGTCTTATATACTTACATTTAGAATAGCTCTGCTTTTTAGTCTAGTCGGACTTCTGGTGAATGTCTGATGTACTTAGTGGTCCAGCCAGCTGTATTTATCCTGAGTGTCAGAAATCAGCTCACCTGTTAACACCCAGAAACACACCCAGTTACGCCCCATCACACGCCTTCTGTTAACACCCAGAACACAACCATACATGCAATTAATGCATGCATTAACTCACGCATGATATAGCCGGATTAAAACAGGAATTTTTATACAGCTGAATTTCTGAAAGAAGCAGGCTTTTGATTAACGAGCCACAATCATTTTAATCAATCATGACGTCTAAATCGTATGATGCCATATTAGAAAAACAATATTTTACAAGCCAGGCACCCGGATCATTCTCGGGTATTGACAAATGATTTAGATCTGCAAGAGCGCGCGGAATAAAGAAATCTGATGTGATTGCTTGGTTGAATAAGCAAGACACCTACACGCTACACAAGCCTGCTAGAAAACGCTTTTTGACAAATAAAATTTACGTCTCGGCCATTGATGCGCAGTGGCAGGCGGATCTCGTAAGTTTAATTGACTATTCAAGGGAAAATGATAATGTCAAATACATCCTGACGGTGATTGATGTTCTATCGAGATACGCATGGTGCGTTGCCTTGACAAACAAGACAGGCGCTAGTGTCGCCAGATCGTTCAAATTAATATTTCAAAATGATAAGCGCATACCGAAGAAACTGCAGACGGATCGCGGCAAAGAATTTATAAATTCATCACTCAAGCAGCTATGTAATACGTACAATATTCATCACATTTTTACAAACAATGATGTAAAAGCCGCTATGGCGAGCGTTTTAATCGCACATTAAAAACCCGTATGTGGCGCTATCTTACGCATCATAATACCTTTAGGTATATTGATATTTTACCGGATTTGCTGCATAGCTACAACCATACGTACCAGTCAACGATCCGCTGTAGTCCCGCGTCTGTGTCAGAGAGAAACGTGATGCAAATCTGGCGCAATATTTACAGTTCTACTATTACTAATAAACCGATTAAACCGTCTTTAACGGTTGGCTCTCATGTCAGAATATCGCGCTATAAGTCGCCCTTCTGTAAGGGCTATGAGAAGACGTACAGCGAAGAGATTTTTTTAATTACCGCCGTCTCCAATAAATTTCATAAACCCCTTTATAAAATCAGTGATTTAGCCGGGGAGGCTGTAGAGGGGTCATTTTATAAGGAAGAGCTGCAAAAAATACCTATGGATGAGGATCGTGTCTACAGAGTAGAAAAAATTTTGAGAAAAAAACGTGTCAGGGGTGTGAGTCACTGCTTTGTCAAATGGCTGGGCTACCCCGAAAAATTCAATAGTTGGATCCCGGCCTCGGAGTTGACAGATATATAACCATGGAAGCGGGCTCATTTTTCGTGACATTACCCAGTAATTCGTCAATTAAAATCTACCCTGAAAACACAATATCGGAGTACAATACCAAGTTAGGGCGGGGCGTTCATCTTTCGGCAGATTATGAGGTGGCGTTAACGGAAATACAGTACCCCCATACGTGGAACACGTTTGATGCTTTTGAAGGGAGCTTCTACGCGGCTAAACACGGCGAACCGTTAGTACAGTATCACATAAAATCAGGATTTTACTCGTCCATTCCTAAGCTAGTTGGCGCGGTCAATGCCCGAATAGAAGCGCTGTATTTATCTACGCCTGCCTACAGAATACGGTATGATGAGCTACGCCGCCAGGTGATCCTGCCCGACCCATCCCCTATACAGTTTGCTCTGGGTACTAAGCTAAAATTTATTTTCGGACTGCAGATGCTAACAGAATCAAACTCGAGCTACGTATAAAAATATAAAACAAATACGTGTAGAGACACAAATAAACAGCTTTAAGTTCTGAACTATATGGATACACTGTGAATAAAATACAGCTTACAGAATCAAACTCGAGCTACGTATAAAAAACAAAATACGTGAATAATATCAAACTGCAACAAATTAAAGTATATCAAACGATATCAAAAGGGGAAATCAGCCAGCCTCAGGGACAGCTGGCTGACAGGAGGAGGGGAGGGGTTACACACTTTGATACACTTTGATAGGGGTGGGGCACCTGTCAGATTGAGTTTGACGAAAGGACCCGATTATACACTACTGTTGTTGTCCAGTTTCTCCCGAGTACGCTGATACCCCATATGTGGGGGTAAACCATTGTTTGGGCACATGCCGGGGCTCGGAAGTGAAGTAGTGACGTTTTGAAATGCAGACTTTGATGGAAAGCTCTGTGGGCGTCACGTTGCGTTTGCAGAGCCCCTGATGTGGCTAAACAGTAGAAACCCCCCACAAGTGACCCCATTTTGGAAACTAGACCCCAAAAGGAACTTATCTAGATGTGTGGTGAGCACTTTGAACCCCCAAGTGCTTCACAGAAGTTTATAATGCAGAGCCGTGAAAATAATAAATACGTTTTCTTTCCTCAAAAATAATTATTTAGCCCAGAATTTTTTAATTTTCCCAAGGGTAACAGGAGAAATTTGACCCCAAAAGTTGTTGTCCAGTTTCTCCTGAGTACGCTGATACCCCATGTGTGGGGGTAAACCACTGTTTGGGCACACGTCGGGGCTCAGAAGGGAAGTAGTGACTTTTGAAATGCAGACTTTGATGGAATGGTCTGCGGGCGTCACGTTGCGTTTGCAGAGCCCCAGGTGTGCCTAAACAGTAGAAGCCCCCCTCAAGTGACCCCATTTTTGAAACTAGACCCCCCAAGGAACTTATCTAGATATGTGGTGAGCACTTTGAACCCCCAAGTGCTTCACAGACGTTTACAACGCAGAGCCGTGAAAATAAAAAATCATTTTTCTTTCCTCAAAAATGATGTTTTAGCAAGCATTTTTTTTTATTTTCACAAGGGTAACAGGAGAAATTGGACCCCAGTAATTGTTGCGCAGTTTATCCTGAGTATGCTGGTATCCCATATGTAAGGGTAAACCACTGTTTGGGCGCACGTCGGGGCTTGGAAGTGTGGGAGCACCATTTGACTTTTTGAATACAAGATTGGCTAGAATCAATGGTGGCGCCATGTTGCGTTTGGAGACCCCTGATGTGCCTAAACAGTGGAAACCCCTCAATTCTACATCCAACACTAACCCCAACACACCCCTAACCCTAATCCCAACTGTAGCCATAACCCTAATCACAACCCTAACCGCAACACACCCCTAACCACACTCCTAACCCCAACACACCCCTAACCACAACCCTAATTCCAACCCTAACCCTAAGGCTATGTGCCCATGTTGCGGATTCGTGTGAGATTTTTCAGCATCATTTTTGAAAAATCCGCGGGTAAAAGGCACTGCGTTTTACCTGCGGATTTACCGTGGATTTCCAGTGTTTTTTGTGTGGATTTCACCTGCGGATTCCTATTGAGGAACAGGTGTAAAACGCTGCGGAATCCGCACAAAGAATTGACATGCTGCGGAAAATACAACGCAGCGTTTCCGCACAGTATTTTCCGCACCATGGGCACAGCGGATTTGGTTTTCCATAGGTTTACATGGTACTGTAAATTTGATGGAACACTACAGCGAATCCGCAGCGGCCAATCCGCACCGTGTGCACATGGCCTAATTCTAAAGGTATGTGCACACGCTGCGGCAAACGCTGCGGATCCGCAGCAGTTTCCCATGTGTTTACAGTTCAATGTAAACCTATGAGAAACAAAAATCGCTGTACACATGCTGCAGAAAAACTGCACGGAAACGCAGCGGTTTACATTCTGCAGCATGTCACTTCTTTGTGCGGATTCCGCAGCGGTTTTACCACTGCCCCAGTAGAAAATCGCAGTTGTAAAACCGCAGTGAAATGCGCAGAAAAAACGCGGTAAATCCGCCATAAATCCGCAGCGGTTTAGCACTGCGGATTTATCAAATCCGCAGCGGAAAAATCCGCAGAGGACCATAATACGTGTGCACATACCGAAACCCTAAGCCTAGCCCTAACCCTATCCCTAGCCCTAACCCTAGCCCTAACCCTAACTCTATTCTAACATTAGTGGAAAAAAAAAATTTATTTTTTTATTGTCCCTACCTATGGGGGTGACAAAGGGGGGGGGTCATTTATTATTTTTTTTATTTTGATCACTGAGATAGGTTATATCTCAGTGATCAAAATGCACTTTGGAATGAATCTGCCGGCCGGCAGATTCGGCGGGCGCACTGCGCATGCGCCCGCCATTTTGGAAGATGGCGGCGCCCAGGGAGAAGACGGACGGACCCCGGCAGGATCGGTAAGTATGATGGGGTGGTGGGGGAGCACGGGGGGATCGGAGCATGGGGGGGTGAATCGGAGTGCGGGGGGTGGAACGGAGCGCAGGGGGGTGGAACGGAGCATGGGGGGGTGGAACGGAGCACGGGGGGGTGGAACGGAGCACGGGGGGGTGGAACGGAGCACGGGGGGGTGGAACGGAGCACGGGGGTGGATCGGAGCACGGGGGGTGGATCGGAGCACGGGGGGTGGATCGGAGCACGGGGGGTGGATCGGACTGCAGGGGGTGGATCGGAGCACAGGGGGGTGATTGGAGCACGGGGGGAGCGGACAAGAGCACGGGGGGAGCGGAGCACAGGACGGAGGGGAGCCGGAGCAGTGTACCGGACAGATCGGAGGGCTGGGGGGGCGATCGGTGGGGAGGGGGCACATTAGTGTTTCCAGCCATGGCTGATGATATTGCAGCATCGGCCATGGCTGGATTGTAATATTTCACCGGTTTTAATAGGTGAAATATTACAAATCGCTCTGATTGGCAGTTTCACTTTCAACAGCCAATCAGAGCGATCGTAGCATGGGGGGGTGAAGCCAGCCCCCCTGGGCTAAACTACCACTCCCCCTGTCCCTGCAGATCGGGTGAAATGGGAGTTAACCCTTTCACCCGATCTGCAGGGACGCGATCTTTCCATGACGCCACATAGGCGTCATGGGTCGCATTGGCACCGACTTTCATGATGCCTACGTGGCGTCATGGGTCGGGAAGGGGTTAATGGCAGCAAGCATAGGTACTCTTTCATCGGCTGACGACTCTGCGACCGGTGGTAAACTTTTTACCACCGGTCACAGCTGCTGGCGCTTTGACTGGTGGTAATAATCTTACCACTGATCAGAGCTGCCAGTGTTTCTCATGCTGTCATGCAGATGACAGCATGGGAAACACCAGATGTTCGGGGTGCCAAACCAGAACAGTAACGTGGACATCCTGGAGATTTCCGTGTTTGGGTCCGTGCCCGGTGAGTAGGTGTTCAGTATTGACCCTGAACTTTAATGTTTGGGTTAACGTTTAGCTATTTATCATATGGCACAGAACAGTGCATTTGTAACAAATAAAACAGATAGAAACATCTTGCTTATTGCAGCATCTAAACCGTTAAAAACTTTTTTCAGTATTAAATGCATTTTTTTGAAAGGTCGAAAATTGCTCTAAGAATGAAAATCATTATTTTTATGAAAATGTTTGACAAAGTAAAGCAAAACTATTCAAATTCACTTAAACTCTGTTTACTCTAAAATATCAGCATGTGCCATTTTTATGACAGTTTACCATCAGATGGCTGCTGATCCTAGCAGGTGTTTCTATATGGATAGCAAATGTCAAATATTTTATTTCCATACATTTTATTACATCCATTTATTTATCCTGCTGAGAGATTGTTCTTTGTGAGTAGAAAATTAAAAACATAATATATCTAGTTGTGTGCAAACCTTCTAGTCATTAAATGTGCTGCTTATTTTTCACTTGATTCATGAAAGCAGTTTTAACCAGTTAATGCCTCTGGATTCTTAAGCAAAGTAAAACTTCAAAGGGTTATTTTTATCGCCATGCCCGGTGCCTCTGCATGGCCTCCTGTTCTGTCACCATTTGGGGATGCCAGCTTACTCACCATCCTGGCCTGCGACGCAATCCCCAGCATGCTCCTGTTCCTGCCCATGCGCTTCCCTGTTCTTAAAGGGGCAGCATGCACACATAGTAAATGCTCGCAGCAGCTGCTGGGAGGCATTTAGTTAATGTGTAGTCACCTGCAAGGTGTCTCTCAGTCAATTTTTGGGATACATCTTATATAAAAGGCACCTTTCCTTATTAGGAGGTACCTGAGCAACCCCTATAGTTCTGTTAGATGATTTGGTGTGCAACTGTATGTTGCCAGGTTCCCATTCCTTAGTTTATTAGTGTCCCTTATTAGTGTTCTTGTTAGTCTGCCATAGCTACTTTGTGTTTCCTGCTACCGCTTCGGGAGTGTCCGAATCCCTAAATTATGGCTGCAGTACCTGTATCCCATGGCTGCATCTGCTGAACCTGTCTGCCACCCTTGGGGTTGAATACCTAGGCTGGAACTTTGAACTTATCCCTGTGGCCTTCCAGTCTGTACCAAGTAAATCTGTCCCTGTGGCTGCCCTGTCTGCTCAGGGAGAACCTGTCTCAGTGGCCATCCTATCAGATATTGTCTCAAGAGGCCATCCGGTCTAAACTAGCCCAAAGGGGTCGTCCTGCTTTGTCTGAGAATCTGAAGTAATGCCTCTGTACCTTTGGGGTCAGCAGCTACTACCGGACATAGCCTTGGAGTAGCACCTGGGAGCTACCTGCTGAACAGGTATGACCTCACCACTAGATGCTCCAGCGAACACCAAGGTAGCTGCTTAGTCACGCCCCTCCTGGTTAAGTCTCGTCTGTGACACAGTGGGTCCATGAACTATGGGCGCCACCTAGGAGTGTAACAGTTTGCTCAGGCCATGGATCTTGCTGATCCTCACACCCTAGGGTACACAGCTGTATCAAGAGATCTCCCATCAATGTGATCAGTAAGAAAAATTTTAGTCATCGAAGGACAGTAAATACTCATTTGCATGCTCTAATCATGGCCACTTCTGTTTCAGCACAAGGTGTTACAGCTACAGGCAAGTCGACTATGCTTGTGACATATACTCCTGATGTCCCACCTTGCTTGACAAGCATTAGCATAGATTAACCCCTTGTCAGAGAAAGAGAATCCTGTGACCATGGGCCTTCAGGTCTTTCTGGTGGCCTTCCGCAAGATATTTGACAAACCTGGCTGTGCTTCCCCTACCGCATCCTCCCTGCATAGACTACGTCAGGGAGAAATGTCCATCAGCCTGTGTGCCATCTAGTACCACACATTGTCATCCAAACTGGGATGAAACAATGAAGCTTTGGTAGCCGCATTCTGGGAGGGGGCTATCTGGAAGGACCAAGGACGAGTTAGCTGGATGGGACATTCCGACCTTTCTGGACGAATTATTCTCTGTCACTATCCAAATTGACATCCGGTTTCAAGAGCAAACCAAAGAGGTTATTTGTGACAGGAGATTTACATATCTAGCGCCGTCTTTCCAAAAAACACTCTTTCCTCAGACTCCTGAAACATTTGTAATGGCCGAACTCATGCATAGTGGCTGTGCCAAGCGAGTGTGCTTTGGATGTGGTAGCACGGACCAATTTATTTGTGACTGTTCTAAAAGGTCAGAACTACTAACCTTAGGGAAGGTGGGTGAAGCTTTCCTAGGTGATAGAGGAGGTTCTTCACCACTAATTTTGAACTTTCCATGTCCTGTCGAGGAGTACACTTCATAGAAGCTGCCTTCCTTGACTATGGTTTGGCAAGAAATTTTCTACAGCCAGCCGTGGTGAATCTGTATCATGTTCCTGTCTGATGCCTCCAGAGCCTGCTGACAGTGTCATCTGTTGAAGGGAAAGATCTCCATGAAATTGTTTAAGTCATCAGGGAACCAGTGGAGCTACAGACTGAAGCATTTCATTCAGAGAAAATTGCTTTCTTTGTGCTTACTGACATTTTCACCCCCTGCTCTTAGGTATTCCATGGCTGAGAGCTCATGAGCCTGTGCTAGATTGGAAGTCTAGTGAGGTACTTCAATGGGGAAAGGCTTGAGAAGTACATGATTCCCCTGCTTCCAGCTGGATCACCTATGTTGCATCCTTTAAGGCAGGTGATGACTCCAATGACTGGTTTCCTAAAGACCTACTGCCTGAACAATGTATCCTGGAAGTGACCAATGTAAAGATCGACCCTGTAGAGGTATCTTCTACCTCCAAGAGATCACGGGATGACAAGTAGAGTTGATTGAACTTGATCTGAAAACTTTCGACAATCTCAAAGTTGGCACGTATATATTGCACATTAGGATTCGTGCTCCGATTCCAACCATGTTCCTCACAATTCAGTAAATGATTGACTTTCCATTAGAGTGCCACAGGGACATGCTGTCAGATGTCAACATGAACCTGCCGCTGTGACTGTGACCAGTGGTAATGATTTACAGTGCTTCCCAGCCAGATCCCTGAAATTTCTCCCTGTGAACTATGCTCACTGTGCTAGCGGTAATCTCACAGAGGTACTCGCAGTTCAGGAGCCCATCTGGGAACGCAACCTCAGTGACTGGCGGTAACCTCGATGATGTCACCACTAATCACTGAGGCTGAGCTCGCAGCAGCTCATTCCCCAGTGGTTCTCAGCATTGAAGGTCACATCTTGGCACTGTCCAAGTTGAAAACTGTTTATTTGCAGACATGAATAATTGTGTGAGACAGAACGACAGACAGGTGAGAGATGTGGTTGATTTTTATTTTATATTTATTACAGGAGACGAGGGATTCAATGGAATGAGCGTTAGATGAATATAACCGTTTGTTATTTTTAAATAAAAATGGAAAAGTGTGTTTTCTAAGCCATTGGCTTGATGTCTTCGGACAATACAATGTGACATCAACCCCACAAATATGAACCCCATTTGCCACCACCACAGGTCAGGTAGGAAGAGTCGGGCAACGTACTAGAATTGGCGCATCTAATAGATGTGCCTTAACTGGGTGGCTGCGGGCTGTTTTTTTTAGGCTTGGGTGCCGACATTCATGGATCTTTACCAGCCTAAGAATACCAGTCTCCAGCTATCTGCTTTATCTTGGCTGGTTGTAAAAAATGGGTGGGACCCCACATTGTTTTTTTTTAAATTATTTAAATAATTTAAAAAAAACGGCTTGGGGACAAGTGATGAGCAAACCTTTCAAGATTTGGTTCGGTTCGATTCACCTACCTTTTGGACATACCCAAACCCCATTAGATTCAAGGGGAAACCAAACCAAATGTGTACTCAACACCTTAAGTTGAGACAAAATGCTTCCCAAACAGCTAAAATTATGGTCATATGCAGCACCCCAGGTTACTGGTTGCTGCAGTGATGTTGCTTTTCCTTCGGGGAAGGTAATGCCATGCTCAGAGGCAAAGGAGTTCTCTTCACTAGGTAAGGCACACACATGCAACACATTCTGAATCCAGGCCAGGAGGGGGAGCTCAAGACCCGGATTCATGGGAGCTTCCATAGGCTTTATGTTTCTGATCTGGAAGAGGATTTAAATCAGTTGGAGGGAAACTGGAGGACCTTGTAGGAAGCTTAAAGCAGCAATGACCTCACTTAGAAAGGCACTAGTTGGAAAGGCTCACAGACCTCTACTGATACAGAAGAACTCTCACTTGCCTCTGAGGCGGCCGGACCACCATCACTTGTGCCTGGTACCCACAAGTAAACCAGGTAACGACTTATCACTTGTCTCCTCCATTTATTCACCGGCTACACATCTACGCCGCACACCATAGGACTCCCGGGGACCCCGCTTTACCTGTGGGAAGTCTAACATCTGGGCTGCCGCAACATCCCCCAGGGGGCCCTTCTAATGCAGCGTCGGTCCCCCTATTGACCGAACCCCACAGGTGGCATTGCAACAAGCTTTGAACATTTAAACTCCTTTAACGTTGATGCCCAGGGCCACGGACTGGGTTGCAGCCACCATGACATCCCACTCATGCGACCAGACCCGGTACCGAGTACCCCACTGCCCTGTGGGTGCGTCAACTTCACCATGAAAAGTGGCATCAATTGACCCACAGTAGAAATTTGCAAATACCACAGCAGCAGTCAGCCATGGGCCATGCATGAGGTATCCATGTTTGGCTCAGCATTTGCAGCTTGGACTTGAAGTTTCAATGAGAACCTGGTGGTAAAAGGAGTGGTGTAAGCCTTCCTAGCTGGCAGCCCTGATACCTCATGCAACACCTCCATTTTTTTAATTCCAGCCACACTAAGATGGCACAAATATCATTTTCATACAGTACTATTGGTAGAAAAATGTAAGGAAAGTAACACAGGTAGTTGACTGAAAGTAAGTACAGGCCTGCCTATCTGGGAGGCCTACTTCCACAGGCAACCCACCAGATGGAGACCCAACTTGGAGTCTCCACATGTAAGAAAATAAATGTCACACACCACTAAAGTGTCATCAATTTCCACAGAGTAGAAACGGTATAAAAGGCCCCTGACATACCTTCGAATACAGGCAACCCACCAGATTGAGACCCAATTTTGAGTTTTCATTTTTCAAACAATAATGTCACACACCACTAAAGTGGCATCAATTTTCATAGAGTAGGAACAGTACAATAGGCATCTGACACACCTTCTACTACAGGCAACCCACCAGATGGAGACCCAACTTGGAGTCTCCACAATTCAAAATATAAATGTCACACTATTAAAGTGTCATCAATTTTCACAGAGTAGAAACAGTATAATAGACCTCAAATGTAACTTCTGCCGCATACAACCCACCAGATGAAAACCCAACTTGGAGTCTCCACATTTCAAAACATAAATGTCACACAACACTAAAGTGGCATCAATTTCCCCAGAGTAGAAACAGTATAAAAGGCCTCTGACACACCCTCTGCCACAGGTAAACCACCAGATGGAGACACAACTTGGAGTCTCCACATTTCAAAAAATAATTGTCACACGCCACTAATTTGGCATCAATTTTCACAGTGTAGAAACAGTATAATAGGCCTCTGACATACCTTCTACTGCAGGAAACCCCCCAGATGGAAACCCAACCTCAACTCTCTACATTTCACATAATAAATGTCACACACCACTAAAGTGGCATCAATTTCTACAAAGTAGAAACAATAGGCTTCTGACACACCTTCCACTACATTCAACCCACCAGATGGAGACCCAACTTGGAGTCTCCATGTTTCAAAAAGTAAATGTCACACACCACTAAAGTGACATCAATTTTCCACAGAGTAGAAATTGTATAAGGCTATATTCACACTTTGCGGATTTTGCTGCGGATCCGCAGCGGATTTGACCGCTGCGGATCTGCAGCAGTTTCCCATGAGTTTACAGTACAATGTAAACCTATGGGAAACAAAAAACGCAGTGCACATGCTGCGGAAATAACCGCGCGGAAACGCTGCGGATTACATTCCGCAGCATGTCACTTCTTTTCTGCGGATTTTCACCTGCTCCAATAGAAAACTGCAGATGAAAATCCGCAGAAGAAACTGCAGTAAAAACCGCGATAAATCCGCAGTAAAAACCGCGACGGGTTTTCACTGCGGATTTTGGAATTCTGCTGCGGAAAAATCCGCAGTGGAATCTGCAAAGTGTGAACATAGCCTAATAGGTCTCTCACATACCTACTATAGGGAACACACCAAATGGAGACCCAACTTGGAGTCTCCACATTTTAAAACACATTAATGTTACACACCACTAAATTTGCAAATGGTACAGCATCGGTCAGCCATGCGCTATGCATGAGTTATCAGGGTCTGGCTCAGCGTTTATACCAAATAGATTCCTCACTATAACCAAAGGATCCCTTCCAAGCTTATAACTAGACTACTGGAGAAAACAGTACTGAAGGAGCACTGATCCGATTTATAAAAAAATCAATACAAATTGTTTATTAAACATAGCACAACATACATACATAAATTATGGATAACATAAATTCAAGGGACATAGCACGAAAACTAAATATTACACTTGGGACATCACTAATGCCATGTCAAAACTGGATAGACTACAAAAGATTAACTCCCTAGGTGAAAGCAAGGGTGACATATACCTTTAAATTATCAATTAGTGTCTACCTTTAATGCTCACCAATATACAAATGTCTATCCGCCAGTATAATGGCAAGAAAGAGAATATAGCAGGCTGTCTAACTGGCTACATACCCATAACTGCATTAAATAGATAAATCAATAAACAGCCGATATTGCCCTGCATAGATATAATAAATTACATGCTGGCAAGTTATTATCAAACAATACCTGTGGACATGATGTCAGTGACGTCCGTGTAATAAACGCCTCGATGCGCGTTTCGCTGTCAGACACAGCTTCTTCGGCGTTTGCAGCTTGGACTTGAATTTTCAATGAGAAATTGGTGGTTAAGGGAGCGGTGTAAGCCTTCCTAGCTGGTATCCCTCATACATCATGCAACTCCTCAATTTTTTTTTTATTCCAGCCACACTCAGATGGCACAAACATCACTTTCATACAGTAATATTGGTAGAAAAAATTTAGGGAAAGTAGCAAAGGTAGTTGACTGAAAGTAAGTGCAGGCCTGCCTGTCTTGGAGCCCTACGTCTAGAGGCAACCCACCAGATGAGACCCAACTTGGAGTCTCCACATTTTAAAAAAAATTGTAACACACCTCCTCACGTAGACTATTTAAAGCAGGGGTCCCCAACTCCAGTCCTCAAGGCCCACCAACAGGTCATGTTTTCAGGATTTCCTTTGCATTGCACAGGTGATGCAATTATTACCTGGGCAAGACTAAGGAAATCCTGAAAACATGACATGTTGGTGGGCCTTGAGGACTGGAGTTGGGGACCACTGATTTAAAGTGTGCTCCAGCATGTGGATGATCAGATTAGTTATGCTGATGACATCATCAGCACTGATCATCTAAGTAGCTATTTTGAAACTGTGCATCAGAGTGCAGAGGTTCTTCATCTGTGCCCCCACAGCAGGCATGATTTGTACCACGTCCATACTGCATTGGCCCAGACTATGCAAAAGGACATACTGCACTAGGGCGCGTCACTACTGCCACAGTCGCTGCAACATGTGCACAGTGTAATTCCACCATCTCGGAACATCGCAAATCAAACGGTTAACCAGTAGGTCGAAAAACCTTTGTTGTGATGCAAGTCGATGACCTCCTGGATGTGATCAGCAGAAGCGAGAACACAGCGACCATGCTTTCTGCAGCAGCACATCAATGCTGGGATAGTGGTGAATAAATTGATGTACCACAAGATTGATGACTTGAGTCATGCAAGGCACATTTGTGAGGTTGCCCCGGGATAGGGCCACGACCAGGTTTGCACCATTATCGCACATGGCCTTTCCTGTCTCCAGGTTCAGTGGAAACAGCCATTGCTCTAACTCGTCATTGACAGCTGTAGACAACTCTTGAGCTGTGTGACTGCGATCTCCAAAGCATATTAATTTGAACACTACCTGAATGCCATGAGCCATGGCTGTACAATACAAAGGTAAGGGAATTCTATCTGCACTGTTGGAATGTGTGTCTGATTAAGGGAGAGTATGCGGGCACAGGTGGAGGCCCTAGAGGAGGTGGAGGAGCCAGAAGCAGTGGAGGAACTGTTAGATACCAAGGTTTGTCCCACAAGCCTTGGGGAATCAAAGACATTTGGAGCAGACCCTCTGCCATGTTTCCCACAGGCACCAAAGTCACCCAGTGTTCAGTCAGTGAGCTGTAATGCCCCTTCCCATGTTTGCTCACCCAGGTGTTGGTGGTGAAATGAACCCTGGCAGAGATAGATTTTTTTCAGGAAATGAGTGTTGTTGTTTGTGACATGCTCGTGTAGCACAGGCACAGCTTTCTTAGAGAAGTAATGGAGACTGGCAACTGGTACTGTGGGACTGCGATGGCCATCAACTTTCTGACACCATTTGTATCCACCAGGCAGAAAGGCAGCATTTCCGTGGCCAAGAGATTGGAGATGGTGGAGTTCAAGCTCTTAGCTTTGGCATGTGTAGGAGGATACATTCTTTTACGTGACCACAACTGGAGGACCGAGAGCTGGCTGTTGTGCAGAGAGATGGTGGAGTACGGAGAACAGAACAAACTGCTGAACTGTGAGTTAGGTGTAGGCAGAGATGTTATGGTGCATTAAAAAATACGTGTTGTACTACGTGACACAAAAAATGCAGTCATTTCCACTTCCATAACAGCTGTGGGGGTAAAATAATGGAGTTTCTGCAGCTGGAGACATGTGTAAGAAGACTTGGCATGGTGACGGAGCAGTAAGAAGCAGCCGATGGGGTTGATGGGATGGCCGGTCATTGGCGAGGCCGACTAGTTCCAATTTTAGTGCATTGAGATTCCCACACTAAGGCATCGCGCATGTGCCTGTTCATGCATGTAGTAGTAAAACTATTGCAATTTTTCCCTCTACTGAGTTGTATGCAAATTTAACAGTTAACGTGCGTTGGGTCATCCCTTGCGGTCTCAAAAAATTCCCAGGTTCGGCAACCCTTGCGAACTGCACACTCGAGACCATTGCTGCCACAGACAGAGTTGAGGCTGAGGATGCAGTACTTGTCATGGTTGCATCACTTAGTGTCTAACTGGGAAGCCACAGCATAGCCTCTTTCTCTTCCTACTCCTCCACCTCCTCTGTTGAGCTACTCAGCTGCATACTTCTGGGTTCACACCAAGTGGGATCTACAACCTTATCGTCATCATCTTTGCTCCCCCAATCCTCACCTTGAGAGCCACTCTCCTCCTTTTCCTGCCCTAACACCACAGTACAGTCAGTGCTTTTCTGGTATCTGAGTCTCCTCAGGATCACCTCCACCCCCGGTGGTCAACATCTGTTGACGGGTGGCTGACTCAGCTCAGACCCTACTTCATCCGGTACTGGGTCCAATATGAAAAAAGTTGGAGCATAAGTGCAAATGCTTTCTTCCTCTGGATTCTGTGAATCATTGGAGCAAACCTCTGATGCCCATGGAATAGAATGTGTGAACAGCTCTGTAGAATGGCCCATCAGTCAGTTGGGTGTTTGGAATATGCGACGCTGGGAGAAACAAGGATGTATGGGGTCCCAACTCTGGGGATTGTACTGTACGTGATGTTAAGGTGGAAGATGAGGAGGAGAGGCCACTTGATGCCACACTTGCCATCCACTGGAACAAATGCGGTTTCTGGCCCTCATCTACAAGGCTTACCACTGTGGGGGTGCCAAAGAAAGGGAGTGGAGTAGCCAGCACAGAAACAGATGTTGTCAGTGGTCTTTGGATATGAAGAAACTTTCTATGTTCAGTTGAGTTTTCATTAACATTAACACCTAACCCACAAATATGCCAAACATGAAGCCTGTTCCCCTTCCACCATGACCTCATTTTTTCCCCACTCCTGTTGTATGTTCTCTTCCTATCTTGTAACCTGCTGTTCCACAACCCTAGGCCCACATCTGTCAGTCACCTGTCACTAAATGAACAATCACAATTTATTTTCTTTGATAGTGTGCTAGAACAACACTCTAAGGCTACTTTCACACTAGCGTTGTGCACTGCATGTCGCAATGCGTCGTTTAGGAGAAAAAACACATCCTGCAAAATTGCTTGCACGTTACATGTAACTTTTTTGCTGCGTTGTGTCCGCCATTTCCGACCGCGCATGCGCGGCCGGAACTCCGCCCCCACAACTCACAATGGGGCAGCAGATGCGCTGGAAAAATGCATCCGTGCCCCCGTTGTGCGGCGCTTGCACAGTATGCGTCGGTACGTCAGGCTGACGCAGCGCGACGGCCCCGTGCCGACGCTAGTGTGAAAGTAGCCTTATACGTAACAATTTTTAAGAGGAAATGCGTCCTCCTGATTCCTTATTGCACACAGTTTGATAACAAATGATTGGATTAGCAAATATAGCCTACTGGTTGAACCTCTATATTTGGCCTAACAATTTTTAGAAGGAAATGTAGCCTTCTGATTCCTCAGTGCAACAATTTTATCACAAATGGTTTGATTAGCAAATACGGCCTACTGGCTGAACGCCTATATTAAGCTTAATAATTTTTAAGAGGAAATGTGGTCTTCTGATTCCTCACTGCAACATAGTTTTATCACAAACGATTTGGATTAGCAAATACAACCTCTTGGCTGAACCCCAATACTGGGCCTAACCATTTTTAAGAGGAAATATGGCCTTCTGATTCCTCACTGCAACACTGTTTTATCACAAACGATTTGGATTAACAAATAGGGACTCCTGGCTGAACCTCAATTATGGGCCTAACAATTTTTAACAGGAAATGGGGCGTCCTGATCCTTGACACAGTTTTATCCCAAATGATTTTGATTATCATATTGAGCCTACTAAGACTGCAACACAGTTTTAGCACAATCTAGTTAAACTTTGGAAGATCGATTTCACACATTACAGGATCCTATCTAGCAAACTGACAAGTTCACTTTCAGCAGTAGCAGGAGAGGCCTTTCTGCACTGTGACACTTTGAGAATGGTGACAGCAAAACAAGATGTCCACTTTTTATATGGACAGGGACATGTGACTTCGGCAGCCAATGACAGATGACCTAGTGTCATGATGTTGTAGATGATTTATGCGTCCTGATTGGCTGCAGGAATGTATACACATTATGTTATTAAAGCGAAAAAGAAATAAAACAAAATTAATATACTCTGCAGCTCCTTTGACCTACATACACCCCCTTCCTTCATGAAACACATTCAATGTCCAATAATGTGCAAGTTACCTCAACCTATCTGGCTAGGGGAAAACACATGGTAAATTGGTGGTAACTAACAGCCTAATTAACTATACACTGCAATAACAGAATTAAATTGGAAAAGCATAAAAAAATCTCTTTTTAAGGGCAAGTGATTGCCTTGTTGGTGTTTATACACAGGCAGTGAAAACAGAAGAAGTTGTGTTTTTTACAGAGTGGGTGGTGCTATGTAGGTTCATGTCCCTAAAGTAAGCACCTTCAGCAGACTGGCATGTATGAGTGGTGACCTGTACGAGTCTAATTTTGGACAATTACAACAAGAAAATATTGAAAAAAAAAATTACAACCTTAGTACTTAAGTGGAAAATTGCCATACACATAAATGGGTGGTCTGGTAGCTAGTTTGATCTCTCTAAATATATATTTTTACGCCCGAATCCATTTTGAAATCAAATCATATACCTCTCCCTATCTTAATTCTTAAATGTGTTTTTTTGCTTTACTTCCTGTGACGTTTTGTTTTAGAGGAGTCGCAAACGAAATATCATCGCAGACTAGAGCTGCACTCACTTCTCTGTAGCGTCTATCACCTTTTTTTGCCACAGAATGTCATCAGTGGGCAGCATTTCAGTCATTTAATGCAGCTTATTTCATCGGTGCCCTCTGAAGATGTCCTGGATCTATCGTGTTAGAAGCTGTGGGCGAGGTAAATGCTGCTCCAGCACTCTTCTTCTCTCCCTGCCGCCACAGCTTCTAACTGTGAAATGAGACATCATCGGGGTGGAAATAGAAACAGTGAGTGGCACTAATGCCACCCCGCAACTTCTATCACTGCCCTCAAAGGAATCGTTATCAGGGGTGAAGCTGGTGTGAGTCGCACAGCTTTATCACTACCCCAGATGATGACCCGCTTGAAGGTGGAGATAGAAGCTGTGGAGCGGCACTGGTGTCACTCACTGCTTTTATCTCCACCCTCTGACAACATCTTGTTTCACAATTAGAAGTTATAACAGCGGAGACAGAAGCAGAGTACCAGAGCGGCACTCACCTATTCCACTTGTTCTATCACCATGGATCCAAGACATCTTCAGAGGAAACTGTAGTAAGGCTACGTTCACATTTGCGTTGTTGGGCGCAGCGTCGTCGACGCATACCAACGCATGCGTCATGCGCCCCTATCTTTAACATGGGGGGGGCGCATGGACACGCGCCGGTATGCGTTGTATTGCGTTTTACGATGCATACGTCAATTGACGCACCAGACAGGGCGCGGGCGACGCTACTTGTAGCGTTTTCCGTGCGCCAAAATTCATGAACATTACTAGTTTATGTCAATGCATGCGTCAAAAAACGCAGTGTTGTGTATATGCGTTGTGGGTTGCGTCGACGTCGCTGCACCCAACAACGCAAATGTGAACATAGCCTAATTAACTGCAGTATCGCCCCCTGATGATGTCCTGTTCATGAAGGGGGTGTGCCACAAGGAAGAGATTGCATTCACAGTCTCCTGTTTGATATTGCTCTCAAACAAGCCATCACAGGAAGAAAAAAAACACAAATTAACACATCTAGTGATTAGCAGTATAGGAACAAGAGTAGATCATTTTATAATAAACATAATTACAAAAGTAATTTGAATGTAAAATAGATATTTAAAAAGGATATTTTAGGTAAGGGACCAACTCTTTAAGTGATTTTCAAATGTCATTGTTTAATTACAAAAGTTTTTGCATCATAGTTTGTTTTTTCATACTTTTTTATACTAAAAAACAATTCTATTTCTAATACAAACTATTATTATTCACCCAGGATCAATGTGACATTTTAGCGTGTTCACAAGACGTCTTTGAAGCTGGAGAAATTCTGTGCGAAAAGCATTAAGTGTTGGAATTGAACACTGTTGAATACAAATAGTTTGCATAGGCTTTTGTTCACGGCATGTGGCCTATGGATCAGGGTTAAGTCTGCTACTATAAATGGCAATGCTAAAAAGTCTCTAACTGCCTGCAAAATTCCTGTATAACACTCTGAGATCTCCTATGAGTATATTGATCCCCTTTTGAGATCTTTATAGGGGTTTTCCCCACATAAAAAATACATTTTAATTAATAGATATTGTAATAAAAACAAGTTCTATATTTGGATGTGTTAAAAAAATGTTCCTGTACTGAGATAATCTTATCAATGTGCCGCTGCTGTGTACTGTGTAACGGCCGTGTCTGACCGTGCAGGGACATGGTCTGATTATACAGCCGGGATCACACATGCGAGAAACACATCCGTGTCTCACATGTGAAATCCCTCCTCTGGCGCCAGCACTCCAGAGCGGAGCATGCGGCCGCATAGCAACACATGGAGCCGCACGCTCCGCTCTGGAGTGCCGGCGCCAGAGGAGGGATTTCCCATGTGAGACACGGATGTGTTTCTCGCATGTGTGATCCAGGCCTTCCACAGATCCTAGGCAGGGACGGAAAACAGAGTACAGATATTACAGCAAAGAAAGAATCAGCTGTGATCCCTTACTATAATGTCTGTACACTGTTTTTCTTCTTCCTCTGCCCAGGAGATGTGATATGATCCTGTGTTCCTGCACCGTCAGACACGGCCATTACACAGTAAACAGCTGGGGCACATTTATAAGATTATCTCAGCACAGGAACAATTTAAAAAAAAAAACACATCCAATTGTGGAGCTTATTATTAGTCCAAGAGCTATTGATTAAAATATTGATTGAAATTAACTTTGTTCATGGGGAAAGCCCCTTTGACCCCCTTCATGACATAGCGACTTTCAGTATTTTAGTTGCTTTGTTTTCTTCCCCTTTTTCCAAGAACCATAACTTATTTATTTTTCTGTCAAGGTACCTGTATGAAAACTTGTTTTTGCAATATAGGTTGTACTTTTGAATGACATCATTCATTCTACCACATGGAGTACTAGAAAACGAGAAAAAAATCCCAAGTGCATTGAAATTTCAAAAAAAGTGCCGTTCCACATTTATATGATAATAATTTTATGGTAAAACTGACCTGGCAATATGATTTACCAGGTCAGTGCAAGTATGCAGATATCAAACAAGTTTTTTTTTTAATTAAGTGTTGAAGAAAATTTTGAAATGTTTTGCCTTTATCGCCATTTTCCAAGACCATAATGTTTTCATTTTTCGGGAGAAGAGGCTGTGTAAAGCCTTATATTTTGCACCCTATGCTGATGTTTTTACTGATACCATTTTGAGGTAGTTGCAATGTTTTGGGCACCTCTTGCATTTTATTGCAAAGTTGTAGCAGCCAAGAAAAGTAATTTTGGAGTTTTGATTTTATTTTTTCGTCGTGCCGTTTACCTATCAGATTAATTTACTTTATATTTTGATAGATAGGACTTTTCAAACACAGCGATAACAAATTTGTGTATTTTTTATTTTTTTTAAATTGTTTTATTTTTAATGTAGAAAGGGTGATTTGAACTTTTTATTTTTTTTATTTTTTTTTCATATTTTTTCAAAATGTTTGTTTGTATTTAATAGTCCCCTTAAAGGACTTGAAGCTGTGATCATCTGTTCATTTGTGCTTTACATAGCAATATATCATCTCTATGTATAGAAAAAAGTATGATCTCCTCTGAACGCCAGACATTCAAATTTCTAGAATGTGTAGGTTTTTTTTAATATGGCTTTTTTATCTCACATAGAAGAACATAGAAAAAATAGGACACTATTATTCTGCTTGGTTTGCAGTGCTAGAAGAATAAAAAAAAATGCTGTTATTAAGGTACTGTAACTGCAGTATACAGTTGAAACCAGAAGTTTACATACACTATATAAAAAGACACATAAATATATTTTTCTCAATATCTGACATGAAATCAGAAAAACCTTTTCCCGTTCAATTAGGATTACCATAATTATTAATATTTGCCAAATGCCAGAATTATTATTATTATTTTTTCTTTTTATAGCGCTATTTCTTCCATGGCACTTTACGTGTGAGGAGGCGTATACATAATAAAAACAAGTACAATAATCTTAAACAATACAAGTCATGACTGGTACAGGAGAAGAGAGGACCCTGCCCGCGAGGGCTCACAATCTACAGAATAATGAGAAAGAGAGAATGTTTTAACACATTTTTATTACAAAGTCAAAAGTTTGCATACACTAAGATTACTATGCCTCTGAGTTAATTACAGACACACCTGTGATTGTATTTTAATACACACCTGAAACACACTGCTTCTTTGTGTCACATCATGGGAAAGTCTATAGAAATCAGCCAAAGTGTCAGAAAGAGAATTGAGGACTTGCACAAGTCTGGCTCATCCTTGGGTACAATTTCAAGATACTTGAAGGTGCCTTGTTCATCTGTATAAATAATTATACGCAAGAATAAAACAAGATGGGTATGTCCAGCCATCATACCGCTCAGGAAGGAGACAGATTCTGTGTCCCAGAGATGAACGTGCTTTTGTCCGACATGTGCAACCCATGGACAAAAAGCAAAAGACCTTGTGAAGATGATGGCAATGGTGATGGCAGAAGCTTGTAAGATTGTATCAATATCCACAGTAAAAAGAGTACTGTATCAACATGGGCTGAAAGGTGACTCTGCCAGATTAATGTTTGCAAATGCACACAGAAACAAATTTCTTCATTTTTGGAGACATGTCTTGTGGTCTGATTAAACTAAAATTGAACTTTTTGGGCATTATGACCTTCGTAACGTTTGGAGGAAAAAGGGAGAAGCTTGGAAGACTAAGGGTATGTGCATCTCTTGGCAGAAAACGCAGGCCAAAATGGTTGCAGATTTAATGACAAATTGATACAGATTTCTTCCAGATTACTTGCGGATTTGTTGCGGATTGTCTTCCGTTTTTTTTCTGTGCTTTGCCTTACTCAAGGTATAGTCAATGGGTGCAGAAACACTGTATTTCTGCACAAAATATTGACATGCTGCAGAAAATAAACCGCTGTGTTTCTGCGCGTAATTTTCAGCACCATGTGCACAGCGGTTTTTGTTTTCCATAGGTTCACATGGTACTGTACACCGCATGGAAAACTGCTGCAGATCCGCAGGGCCAAATCCGCTGTGGATCCGCAGCCAAATCCGCAATGTGTGCACATACCCTAAGAACATCATCCCAACTGTGAAACATGGGGGTGGCAGTATCATGTTGTGAGGTTGTTTTTCTGCAGGAGGGACTGATGCACTTCCCAACATATACAAAAAACAAAGGACAAAAAAAAACTGATGTGCCAGTCAGTTTTTTTTGTCTTTTGTAATGTTAGCTTAATGACCGAGCACTCCGCCCTCCACCAGGTGATGATTTTAATTACAGCAGGTCCCTACTTACCCATAAATACAAGCATTGCTGACAGAGGTGTCCACATTCACCGAGGAATTCAGACATCAGCCTTAGAGAGGTATTCACACAGGTCAAGGACCCATCAGGCTGAGACCACCTTGACGTTGGTTGATGGGCACATAATATTTGGCCAAATTTTGTGCTAAGCGTCTCGTATTTTTTCCTAATCCTCCAAAGCCGTATTGCTATTCAAATTTCACATATTCCAAATTGACATGCTTTAGCATGATAGAGTGCAACCTTTTTTTTATATATTGTATATGGAGGTAGCTCCTCCTGGTATGCACCTATTCACAGTAGTCTGGATGCGCCAGTCAGTTTTTTCACCACTTCACAACATAGATATCATCATGAGAAAAGATTATGTGGCAATACTGAGGCAACATCTCAAGACATCAGCCAGGAAGTTAAGGCTTGAGTAGAAATGGGTCTTCCAAATGGACAATGACCCGAAGCATACTGCCAAAATGATAACAAAGTCAATGTTTTGGAGTGGCCATCACAAAGCCCTGATCTCAATCCAAATAAAAATGTATGGGCAAAACTGAAAGGGCAGTTGCGAGCAAGGCGACCTGCAAACCTGGATCAGTCACACCAGTTTTGTCAGGAGGAATGGGCCTAAATTCCGACCAACTATTGTGAGAAGCTGGTGGAAGGATATCCCAAACATTTGACCCAAGTCATTCAGTTTAAGGGCAATGGTATCAAATACTAATTAAATGTATGTAAACTTATGACTTTACAGTAAGTAATAAAATGCCTTAAACATTCTCTCTCTTTCATCATTCTGGCATTTGGCAAATATTAATAATTATGGCAATCCTAATTGACCTAAAATGGAAAAGATTTATTCTGAGTTCATGTCAGATATTGAGAAAAACATGTGTCTTTTTATATAGTGTATGTAAACCTCTGGTTTCCACTGTATCTTAGATCAATAATTATCTCACTCCCATTTTGAATGTGATTCAGTACTGCACTAATACACTACAATAAGATTTGGGCCTTTTTCTAAGTCTATGTGAAATTAAGTGTGTACCTTGACTTTCTGTCCGGGCTGTAAAATCCTAAATTGCATGATTCTTGTTTTATAGCCCCTTTGGTAGTCTCCCCTGGTTGACTGCAAAACATTATAAAGAACCCCGTATGGCACTTGCGTCAACTGTCGCTTCAGCAATCTTTAGCAGTGTGTGAAATTTTGGCTAACATTGTTTTCCTTTCTTATGCCATCCTTATTTCTTATGATCCTGCAAATATCAGGAACATTTGACTCAAAAACAATCGATCTGCTTATAATCCGTACTAGATTGTGGCCCGATTCTAACGCATCGGGTATTCTAGAATATGCATGTCCCCGTAGTATATGGACAATGATGATTTCAGAATTTGCGGCAGACTGTGCCCATCGCTGATTGGTCGAGGCAACCTTTATGACATCATTGTCGCCATGGCAACCATTATGACATCTACGTCGATACTGTGCCCATCGCTGATTGGTCGAGGCAACCTTTATGACATCATCGTCGCCATGCTGTGCCCGTTGCTGATTGGTTGAGGCCTGGCGGCCTCGACCAATCAGAAACGCAGGATTTCCAGGACAGACAGACAGAAAAACCCTTAGACAATTATATATATAGATTAGCAACAAAACTGTAGGCAGATATCAAGTACAGGTACAGTAAGATCAGATATCAGAAATATGTGAAAACATTT
This sequence comes from Ranitomeya imitator, assembly GCF_032444005.1. Classification (NCBI taxonomy): domain Eukaryota; kingdom Metazoa; phylum Chordata; class Amphibia; order Anura; family Dendrobatidae; genus Ranitomeya; species Ranitomeya imitator. The sequence continues at coordinate 389,174,313 of NC_091282.1, forward strand.
GATTATTGACATTTTAAAAAATACATAATAGGCTATCAATTAAAATATAATTGTCTTGATTTGAAAACCTTTTGAATATTTACTTCTAGCATCTATAAGCGCTATGAAGCTTACAGTGTAGTAAGTTTTCTCCTCATTTGTGATACAATGCGCAGGGACCTCTAGAAATAAATTTGACAATTGCTACAGTTTCCAAATGTATTTTGAAATCTAATCTTGTTGTCTGATAGAACATTATTATTTCTTTATTCATTTGTCTTTAAATCCCACAAAACCAATGTTTTATCTGCCAAGTATAGTAAGTGAACAATTTCAAGATTCATTACAGCTTCCAGGTGCTGAGAAAATAACCCTGTGCAAGTTGATGATGGACAGTTCTTCACTAAATTTACCATAATATACAACTTTGAGACAATTCTTATCTAATTATTGTACATAAATGTTAACAGTGATGACAGGCACTGACATTTTGTATCAGTTTACTTTTATCCTATAAGTGACATTGTAACCTGTATATACAGTGCCTAAAAATAAAATGTATTCAGGATTCATCATATAATGACATTAAATAACAGTGGAGTTAATTAGACTTTTTATACTGATCAGCAGAATTTGTAAGAGGCGTATTTTATTCAAGAAAACATGAGTGATCGGAACAAGCATGTTTCTTTAATTTTTTATATATGATTCATATAAAATTATAGTGCAATACAAAATAATTTAATTATCAAAAAACATAACAGGGAATAGTTAAAAAGTTGCCTGCTCAATATTTTATATTGTCCCCTTTTGGGCACTCAGAAAATTGGCACACAAGTAACCTACAATGTTCGCATACCATATATGTTGCAAATGGCAACACATCTCAAAATCCAGCACAATGTGTGAGGCAATAGTATGTCACATGAGTTAGATGTTGGTGCACTGAACAGGCTCAGGAGTTGAGCCCGCTTCATACAGTGCAGATGCCAGCTGTGTTAAACAGCCAGTATCTTCCTATAATAGCTGTGTCTGGTCTGGAGCTTGCTCCAATTGCTGCTGTTTCCCCATTTAAAGACCACTTTCAATCACTAACAGTTGCTGTGGAATGGTGATATTGCTGATTGCAGGGATTGCTGCCATGGCAGCTGTTAAAGGCCCCATGGCTGCCATCTTAATATTACAGTGAATTCCAGCTTGAACGTTATTTTAACTATATACCATAATACAGTAGTTTCGCAATCTATTGAAGAAATGATCAAATAATCGTAGGTTTAGGTCTCCTAAAGGAACAAAGTATAAAGTTAAATTAAAAAAAAACTAAAATATATATTAACATTTGAATCACACCCACTTTCCAAAAATACTAGTCAATTAAGAGATACAATTAATTAACCCATATGTGGTATATGTGGTAAAGGGAAAAATAATCGAAAAACACCAAATTTGAATTGTTTGGTTGCCAAATCACCCTAACAAAAATTCAGTGCAGAAAAAACAAGATTCATTAACTCACCTCAGTCCAAGCTTGGAATTTCCTGCCCAAGATGCACTTGGGCTTAGGAGTACAGTCGTGATATGTCAAGATCAAGCAACCAGAAAGCTTCACCATCATCTGGTATCTCCACTTTGTACATGTTTTTTTTTTAACTATCTCAATACCATATGTGCAAAAGTATTTAGTGTTTCTCTGGTGAACCTCAATGAAGTGTCTATCAGCATTTGATATATTTTGTTATCTTGTATTAATGATATCATTAAGTTGTTCTAAAATTTTCCAATCTACATATGGTACAACCTACATATAGTAAGTTACATGTAACACATTCATCTATGTAAATCACACTAGTAGGATTACAGTATATAAAATTTTATATTACGGTATATATGATTTGTCTAGTTTTGAATTAAAAATTCCTTAGAATTTTTTGCCATAATTGCAAATATTGCTTTAATGGGAACCACACTTATAAAAACTATTGACATGTAACCACAGTTTGCTAGAGGTATTAATAGTTGGAGAAAGTCAGTTGCCGATGGTAATGCCTTTCTTGATGCCACTCTATGACCATAAGAAGGAATATATCTTAAATCAGCACCCTCATATTAAGTGGGTAGGTATTTGTAAACTATATTGATTTGATTTAATTTTTACTTTATATTGCATAGTAACATAGTTATTAAGGTTGAAGGAAGACTATAAGTCCATCTAGTTCAACCCATAGCCTAACCTAACATGCCCTAACATGTTGATACAGAGGAAGGCAAAAAAAAAAACATGTGGCAAATAGTAAGCTCCATATTGGGGAAAAAAATTCCTTCCCGACTCCACATACGGCAATCAGACTAGTTCCCTGGATCAACACCCTAACAAGGAATCTAGTGTATATACCCTGTAACATTATACTTTTCCAGAAAGGCATCCAGTCCCCTCTTAAATTTAAGTAATGAATCACTCATTACAACATCATACGGCAGAGAGTTCCATAGTCTCACTGCTCTTACAGTAAAGAATCCGCGTCTGTAATTATGCTTAAACCTTCTTTCCTCCAGACGTAGAGGATGCCCCCTTGTCCCTGTCTCAGGTCTATGATTAAAAAGATCTTCAGAAAAGTCTTTGTACTGTCCCCTATATTTATACATTAAAATAAGATCACCAAGAGTAGGATTTATTGCTGTCATTGTGTTGATATTGAATTGATTATGGGGAACACAATTTTTTAGAGTTAGGTCAGACAACTGTTCTTAACTAAGTTTTGGATGCTGAATCCAGAAATTATCTCAGTTTTTCTCTATCACATCAAGTTTTTGAACTATAGGATTTTTGTCTTCTCACAAATATGTAAACTACTGTACCTAAAAAGTGTTTTTTTTTAAATAGTACAAATATGAACAAAAAATGAAATATATAAGAAATAGGCATGACAAATATGTTTTTTAACACTATCATGTTTTTTACAAAGGATATATATATATATATATATATGCAAGTATTTAAGGTAAAAATGTACATTTATAGCTTTTTCTGGAGTGCTTAACTTGAGGACAATCACGTTTGATGCTCCAGCAATAGTCAGCCATCATATGTACATCCCATCTACCCTGGTAACGGTCTTCCATAACCTTCAAATCTTGGTGAAATCGTTCACCTTGCTCATCGCTAACAGCAACAAGATTTTCCGGAAAGTTGGCAAGATGGCAATGCAGAAAATGTAGTTTAATACTCATGTTGCAACCAAGCGCTTTGTAGCTCTCCAATAGTTTCTGAACAATTTCTTTGTAATTACTTGCACGTGTATTTCCAAGAAAGTTCTTGACGATGTTTTTGAATGATAAACAAGCATTCTTCTCAAGATCTGACATAGTCCCGGTGAAATGTTCATCTTTGATGAGCTGTCGAATTTGTGGACCATCAAACACACCAGCCTTGATTTTTCAATGGACAGTCCAGGAAGTGCCAACATGATGTACTTAAAACAGTTGCCATCAGTTGGCAATGCTTTTACAAATTGCTTCATGAGACCTAGTTTTATGTGCAGAGGTGGGAATAGTATATTCTTCCTGTCAACAAGTGGCTGATGTAGAATGTTAGGATCTCCAGGTTTAAGACTAGATCTTGGAGGCCAATTCGACTCAACCCAATGCTTTTCTCGAGCTCTGCTATCCCACATACAGAGAAAGCAGGGATACTTTGTGTACCCACGTTGCTGACCAAGAAGGAAGCAAACCATTTTAAGGTCAACACAGATGATCCAATTGTGTGTATCATATTTCAATAACTCAATAACTCTCTTTACATCTCCATGTTCTTCACGAAGAGAGACAGAATGCCCAATAGGGACTGCACCAAATAAATTGCCATTGTGTAGAAGGACACACTTAAGACTCCGCTTTGAGCTATCAATAAACAGTCGCCATTTATTTGGATTGTACATTGAAAGCCCTAATTCTTGTAGTAAACCAGGAATATTATGGCAAAACACAAAACCGCTGTCACACCAAAAGTACTGCAAAAATATACTTTCTCTAGTACGAAAGTATGATACCTTTGCTCCTTGTTCAAGTAACTGTTTCTCATTCAGCCTTGAAGCTAGTAATTCTGAAGCTTTTTTTGATAAGCCCAATTCACGTGCTAAATCATTTAACTCGTGCTGATCAAATCCCTTACGAACTGAATCCTTGTGAATTTCAAATTCTGCATCATTGCTGTCACTGTGTTCGTCAACATCACTCAGAACTTCTAGAGATGGTAGCTGTTCGAAAACTGGCACTGGAATTTCAGCTGAATGAGGCATTGGTCTGATAGCTGACGGTAGATTTGGATATTCTATTTTACTTTTATTTTTCCTGTTAAAGCCTGATGTTTTCACTAAACAAACGTAACAGTCTGTGGAATGACTTTTTTGCTCTCTCCACACCATGGGGATGCCAAATGCCAACTTTTCACGTGTTCCTTTGGTCCACATCCGTAAACTCTCGACACACTGCTTGCACACTATGTGAGGGGCCCATGGCTTATCTAGATCACCGAGTTTTACTTTAAAATATGCAAAATATGCTTGTTTGATAAATTCACTGATGTTTGCCCTTTGAACTGGAATGGTGAAAACACCACAAATATAGCAGAAGGAGTCAGGGTTGTTTAGGCATTTACGACGAGAGGAAGAAGGAGCAGACATGATCTGAAACAAAGGAAATATGTACATATGTAAATAAAACACTGAGATGGAAAGTTACAAGCTTTGAAAACTAACAAAGAAAAAAATCATAAAAGATATATAAATTACAACTAAGTGCCCAATGTAAAGAGAAAAGCTATCACAAATCCTATTTATTCCTACTATGATAATTTTTTTGTGTAAAGATATTGATAATTATGACGTATTGGGAGCTGCACACACCTCTCACCACACTGTCTCAGTTGTGACTACTCTTACAAGTTGCCACGTAGCTCTATATGAGTCGAATTGTAATCAGATAACAAGTCTTATTACAGATATCAGTGCAATTGTGCTTCTCTGGCAGGTAAGTTGTGGAGGAAAAACTTGACGTGCTAGAAAAAAACTGACTACATTTTTGCAATCAGCATGCCAATTTTAGTATAAATCAGCTCAAAAACCTAACTCAACAGAACATTTTTTTCAAATTGTTCCCCAGTGAATTATGTTGAAAAATTAAATCCATGCAATTTTTATGCTGTACAATATTATCTGCTCTATTAAACATCTCTAGTAGTGAGTCTCAAGTGAATACCATCAGATTCCGTTTTCAAGATATTAGCAGAGCTACTGTTGCACTTTGCTCCTGCTAACTCTTCAACTGCTATTGATTTAATTGTATGTGATGGATGTACAATTTTGGCATGGAGAATTGTATACTTGCAGTAGGTTAGCAATACAGCTCTGGCAAAACTTAAGAGGCCACTGCAAAATGTTCAGTTCGTCTGATTTTTCTCTTCATAGGTATATTTTTTGAGTAAAATGTAAAATGCTCTTTTATTCTATAAACTTCTGACAACATGTCTCTGAATTTCCAAGCAATAAATTTTGTATTTTTTTTCCGAAAATCAGAAATTGTAAAAAAAAAAAACCCACAGTGCTTTCAGACCTCAAATAATGCAAAGAAAACAAGTTCATAAGCATTTAGAAACAACCATACTAATGTTTCACTCAGGAAGAGTTCAGAGATCAATTGTTAGGTCTCGAGTTCCCGCTTCTGCACAGGGGGAATCTCGTGCCATCTCCGCTGCGGTCTCCCATTCTTTTCCAGCCGCAGTGGAGCCTGCTCAGCAGGGACGTCGGTCCCAGCGTCTTGCTCAGTCTCACTCTGTACAGAGAGTTACTGCTGCTTCTTCAGCTTCTGCCATTAAAGCCAGTGCTGGTCAGCAGCGAGCGGACTTCTCTGGGACTAAGTCCTTGTCTGCACACACTGAGCATGCCCAGGGCAAGATCTCCCGTTGGAGATCGAGGGTCATGTGCTCAGGCTCTGCAGCACATTCCATTGGTCCTCTTGGCAGGTCTTGGAAGGGCAAAGTTTCTGTGGCCACTTCCTGTGCTGCAGCTATATAAACTGCGCATGACCGCACGGCCATGCGCTAGTGTACAATTGTTAATGTGTGTATGTTGTGAGTGCAAGTCGTCCTTGGATACCCCTACACTATTGAATGTCTGTTCGCGGAAGGTGTATGGCTGCTATCTAGCGCCCGACTTATCCTACTGCACGAATCACACATTACAGCGTCCAGTTGCTGTGACCGCCAGTACGGCGCCGTGCACTTCCTCTGTGCTTTCCTTACCCAAGCCTGGGTGGTTAGTGGCGTTCGTCAGTGCGGCACCGCATGCACTCTTGTGCCTTAATATTGTTATACAGTTTCCTTACACACCCAGTTGCGGTGTTGTGCCAGCAAGGGTCTAATCGGACTTCAATCCTAGTTGGGGTTGAGTTCGCTGACTACTTGCTCGCGCTCTATGTGCGGTACCGCGGTCCTGTGACGCAACAGGATCGCTTCCTTCACGCTGGGTGAAGTTTAACCCACGTGTGTATACTTATGAGTACCGCCATATAGTCCGTCATTACTTGGCAGCAGGTTCCATCTCTGCACGGTGGACCCCGGGCTGCGAACGTACCATACTCTATCTGTCGTATTATTTGGTGCGTTCCGCTAGCCCTAACATTACACTAGCGCCAGGGTCTGGCTAGTAATGACGGACAAACAGCAATCCTTGCAGTATATCCAGCAGCTGGAGGGTAGGTTGGCGGCTCTTGAGAGCGCAACCTCAGCTGTGGATGTTACCGCAGTTGCTGTACAGGCTGCTAGCGTGGCTGCAGCAACCCTGTCCATTGCCACCCCTGCTCCGACATTTTCTCGCCTCCCGCTGCCAGAAAAATTTTCTGGTGATAGCAAATTTTGTAGGGGATTTGTGAGTCAGTGCTCTATTCACCTCGAGCTCCTGGCTGCACGTTTTCCCACAGAGCGGGCTAAGGTGGGATTTATAGTGTCTCTCTTGTCGGACAGGGCGTTGGAATGGGCTACGCCGCTGTGGGAGCGTGGCGATCATGTGGTGCAGAGTGCTCCGCTGTTTCTGAGCACTCTGAAACAGGTCTTTTTAGGTCAAGTCACCCATGATACTGCGCTCCAACTGCTGGCATTAACTCAGGGTGAGTCCTTGGTCAGTCATTTTGCCGTCCAATTCTGCACTTTAGCTTCTGAGCTGGATTGGTCGGATAAAGCTCTTATCCCCATATTTTGGAGGGGCCTGGCTGACCACGTTAAGGACGCTCTGGCCACTAGGGAGGTTCCTGCCACACTGGAGGGGTTAATAACTGTCTCCACTCGAATTGACCTCCGTTTTAACGAGCGGAGGTTAGAGCGAGCCCAGTGTAGGCAGAGGTTTCGGCTGGCTCCTACCTTCGCCAAACCTCTGGAATCTCCGGTCCTGGTTCCTGAGTCACATGAGGCCAGGGAAGTGTCACAAGCGGGATCTAAGTCCCGGACCGCTTGTGCACTCAAGGTCTGTTATGTTTGCCAGCAGTCAGGACATCTAGCCACCAGATGTTCTCAGCGGTCGAGGAATCGTCAGCGTCTAGTGGTAGTAGGTGGAGGTACACTAGACACGGCGACGTTTGCCTCTAAATTGTCCTTTAAGGGGACAATTACTATAGGCTCATTCTCCCACTCGGTAGAGCTCTGCGTGGATTCTGGGGTGGAGGGCAATTTTATGTCTTCTGCCTTCGCCCAACGTCACGCAATACCCCTGGTTATGCTAGCTCAACCAGTAACGGTACGAGTGGTGAATGGGTCGACACTGCCCTCAAAGATAACACACCAGACCATCCCTTTTACTCTGTCCATGTCGCCATCTCATCAGGAGATCATATCTCTGCTCGTCATTCCTGAGGGAATTGATGAGGTCCTGTTGGGAATACCTTGGCTACGGTACCACTCTCCTCATATCGAGTGGTCCTCTGGCAGAATCCTGGGATGGGGCGAATCTTGTGGGGGTAGGTGTCAGAGGGAGTGCATTCAGGTTGCTACTACTGAGGTACCCGCAGATCTTTCCTCTCTCCCCAAGCAGTATTGGTCTTATGCAGACGTGTTCTCCAAAAAGGCGGCGGAGATCCTTCCGCCCCATCGCCCCTATGACTGTCCTATTGATCTCTTGCCTGGTGCTGAGCCTCCCCGGGGTCGAGTCTATCCGCTATCTCTCCCGGAGACGGAGGCAATGTCACAGTACATCCAGGAAAATTTGGCAAGAGGATTCATTAGGAAGTCAGTGTCACCTGCTGGGGCAGGGTTCTTCTTCGTGCAGAAGAAGAATGGGGAATTGCGTCCATGCATAGACTACAAGGGTCTTAATGCCATCACCGTTAAAAATAAGTATCCTTTGCCCTTGATATCTGAGCTCTTCGATAGGCTTCGGGGAGCAAGGGTATTTACTAAACTAGATCTGCGGGGTGCTTACAACCTGATTCGCATCCGTGAGGGGGACGAATGGAAGATGGCTTTTAACACCAGGGATGGGCACTATGAATATCTGGTGATGCCCTTCGGGCTCTGTAATGCCCCAGCCGTTTTCCAAGACTTTGTGAACGATATCTTCCGGGATATGCTTTCCACCTCGGTCGTAGTCTATCTGGATGATATTCTCATCTACTCTCCAGATATTGACTCCCACCGGAGAGATGTTTGCAAAGTCTTCGACCTCCTACGGGCAAACTCCCTCTATGCCAAGTTGGAGAAGTGTATGTTTGAGCAGGAGTCCTTACCTTTCCTAGGCTACATCATCTCTGCCCAGGGATTGGCTATGGATCCTGCCAAACTACAGGCTGTGATGGACTGGCAGGAACCCCATTCTCTTAAAGCGGTGCAGCGCTTTATGGGGTTCATTAATTATTATCGCCAGTTCATTCCGCACTTCTCAACTTTGGTAGCTCCCTTGGTTGCCCTCACCAAGAAGGGGGCAAATCCCAAATTGTGGTCTGAGGAGGTCTCCAAGGCCTTTAACTCTATAAAGTCACACTTCACTAGCGCTCCCATCCTACATCACCCCGATGTTGATAAGCCATTTATCATGGAGGTGGATGCCTCTTCTGTTGGTGCTGGAGCAGTCCTCTTCCAAAAGGATGCTCAAGGTCGGAAGCATCCCTGCTTCTTTTTCTCCAAGACCTTCTCACCAGCAGAGAGGAATTATTCCATCGGGGACAGGGAGTTGCTAGCCATGAAGTTGGCTTTCTCGGAGTGGAGACATCTCTTGGAGGGAGCACGTTTTCCCTTCCAAGTCTTCACAGACCATAAAAATATGGTGTACCTGCAGACAGCCCAGCGTTTGAATTCTCGCCAGGCCAGATGGTCCTTATTCTTCTCCCGGTTTCATTTCACCCTCCATTTTCTTTCTGGGGAGAAGAACATTCGGGCCGATGCTCTCTCTCGCTCCGTTGTGTCGTCTGCGGAGGAGGAGGAAGAGCCTCGGCTTATTGTCCCCACCGAGAGCTTGAGAACTGTGGCCCCAGTTTCGCTAGAGTCTGTGCCTCCGGGCAAGACTTTTGTTCCATCCAGTTTGCGACCGGAGGTTCTCTCTTGGGCACACTCGTCCAGGGTGGGTGGACATTTTGGTACCAAAAGGACATCTGAGTTACTGGCAAGGACATACTGGTGGCCGCATATGGCTCGTGATGTCGCAGAGTATGTTCGGGCATGTGTCTCTTGTGCCAAGAACAAGACTCCTCGGCAATAGCCAGCTGGTTTGCTTTATCCTCTGCCGGTGGCGGACAGGCCCTGGGAGATGGTCGGGATGGACTTTGTGGTGGGCTTACCCAAGTCTCGTAATTGCACCATTATCTGGGTGATCACCGACCATTTTTCCAAAATGGTGCACTTGGTGCCTCTTCCACGGCTACCTTCTGCACGGGCGTTGGCTGTCTTGTTCGTTAAGCATATCTTTCGCCTACACGGTATGCCAGACAAAATTGTTAGTGACCGGGGTCTCCAGTTTGCGTCTCGATTCTGGAGAGAGCTTTGTCGTCTACTCAGTATTGAGTTGAATCTCTCTTCGGCATATCATCCCGAGACGAATGGGTTGGTAGAGAGGGCCAACCAGACCTTGGTCACATATTTACGACATTTTGTTTCTGCCAGGCAGGATGACTGGGCATCCTTGCTACTGTGGGCAGAATTTGCACTTAACAATGCCGTAGCCGACTCCACCGGTCAGACTCCATTCCTCCTAAATTACGGCCAGCATCCGCGTGTTCCTGTGCCCATGCCTGTGTCTTCTGCTGACTCCAGGGTGGCAGACTGGGCTGTGGAGGCACGGGACATTTGGGACCGCACGCAGGATGCCATTCGAGCCTCCAAGGAGAGAATGAGGTCCTCCGCCGATGTTCATCGGCGCCCCGCTCCGACCTTTGCTCCTGGCGACTTGGTGTGGCTCTCCGCCCGTAACATCAGGCTGCGAGTTGAGTCCACTAAGTTTGCTCCTCGCTACTTGGGTCCCTTCAAGGTTCTCGAACGGGTTAATCCTGTGGTCTACCGTTTGGCTCTTCCTCCACGCTTGGGTATCACCGACACCTTTCATGCGTCCCTCTTGAAACCCGTGTACATGTCCCGGTTTTCCGAGTCATCTGCCGGGACATCGGGTTCGTCTACGGACGATTACGAGGTGAACGCTATTTTGGGGTGCAAGGTGGTACGCGGCAAAAAGTTCTATCTGGTGGATTGGAAAGTTTATGGCCCAGAGGACAGGTCATGGGAGCCTGCTGAAAACATTCGGTCCCCGCAGCTCATTGCTGCCTTCGAGCGTAGCGAGGCCCAAGGAGGGGGGGGCCCTTGGAGGGGTGGGTAATGTTAGGTCTCGAGTTCCCGCTTCTTCACAGGGGGAATCTCGAGCCATCTCCGCTGCGGTCTCCCATTCTTTTCCAGCCGCAGTGGAGCCTGCTCAGCAGGGACGTTGGTCCCAGCATCTTGCTCAGTCTCACTCTGTACAGAGAGTTACTGCTGCTTCTTCAGCTTCTGCCATTAAAGCCAGTGCTGGTCAGCAGCGAGCGGACTTCTCTGGGAGTAAGTCCTTGTCTGCACACACTGAGCATGCCCAGGGCAAGATCTCCCATTGGAGATCGAGGGTCATGTGCTCAGGCTCTGCAGCACATTCCATTGGTCCTCTTGGCAGGTCTTGGAAGGGCAAAGTTTCTGTGGCCACTTCCTGTGCTGCAGCTATATAAACTGCGCATGACCGCACGGCCATGCGCTAGTGTACAATTGTTAATGTGTGTATGTTGTGAGTGCAAGTCGTCCTTGGATACCCCTACCCTATTGAATGTCTGTTCGCGGAAGGTGTATGGCTGCTATCTAGCGCCCGACTTATCCTACTGCACGAATCACACATTACAGCGTCCAGTTGCTGTGACCGCCAGTACAGCGCCGTGCACTTCCTCTGTGCTTTCCTTACCCAAGCCTGGGTGGTTAGTGGCGTTCGTCAGTGCGGCACCGCATGCACTCTTGTGCCTTAATATTGTTATACAGTTTCCTTACACACCCAGTTGCGGTGTTGTGCCAGCAAGGGTCTAATCGGACTTCAATCCTAGTTGGGGTTGAGTTCGCTGACTACTTGCTCGTGCTCTATGTGCGGTACCGCGGTCCTGTGACGCAACAGGATCACTTCCTTCACGCTGGGTGAAGTTTAACCCAAGTGTGTATACTTATGAGTACCGCCATATAGTCCGTCATTACTTGGCAGCAGGTTCCATCTCTGCACGGTGGACCCCGGGCTGCGAACGCACTATACTCTATCTGTCTTATTATTTGGTGCGTTCCGCTAGCCCTAACATCAATATTTTGTGGAATAACCATGATTTTTAATCACAGCTTTCATGTGTCTTGGCATGCTTTTCACCAGTCTTTCACACTGGTGAAAACAGGATTTTAACTTGGTTTATGAAATCCAACTTGTGAAATCCTTTGGTTGATGAAATCCGTCTTGTGGTTGTTGTTTAATCTGTATTTCTAGTTTTCAGTTAATGAGATTCTGGTCTTTCGGGGCGGATTGTGGGAGGGGCTTTATGGGGTGCTCTGTTAACATATTCATATGTATGGGCTAATAACAGGTCACTGATCCTTTAGTGACCTGCCCCTCTATTTAACATATTTAATATACTATTGTGGGGTTACAAAAAAAATTCAACTTCATAAAAATTTCATGGGCAGCGGCACCTGCGCTGTAGCATGATACATGTGTAATATGCCTATATGCATTTCTGCAACAGCAGAAATATTCCAGAAAAATAACCCCTGCTATAGATGCTTCATTATTATTACTATGCTTCGTTATTGCTATCAATCTGACAATCAATCTGCTTCATCCTCAGGTATGTCCGCTGACTGCAACCCCAATCCCATCACCATCACCCAACTTTCCTGATCCTTCTCACCCTGTGTCCGTCTACTATTCCTGGTATGTCCGCTGGCTGCTATTACTGTTTTTTTTGTTTTTCCCCTGCATGTTTTCTTACCTTAATTCCTTGAAGCCAACACACAGTTGGCTTTATCTCTCCATTTGGATCTATTTCCCCTTGCATTTTCCCTTCTGACTTCTAATTAATCCCCTCCTGTGTCTGTGATCAGCCTCCCTGTTGCTCTACCCTCCTGATCACACCTGGCCTATTTCATATGCACTTAGCCTATTATAAATTCAGAGTCGCAGGTCTGTCAGACTGTGGTCTGTCGCTATAAGGATGGCTCTAAAAGGATAACAGCAGAAATATGCCAGAAATGAGCCAGAAGTGAACAGAATGTACGACTAACCACTGTTAATAAATGTACTAAATTTATTTTCCTTTCCACCCCACTTACTCTCATCATGCTGACTTATGCTCTAGCAGTTTTGGCTCCATTACTCCCCACTCTCCTTCGCTATCCTCAAACTTCAGCACCCTCTAATCAAGTAATAATCTCTTCTTCCCTCTTCCCTCCCCACCTGACCTCCTCCGCTGACCTGCTCCTCAACCTCAGGTCTCTCTTAATAAAACACAAAACAAGCCGCCCACTCTTCTTCTCCCACCTGCTGTATCTCTCTGCTTCTCCTCACTGCTGGTGACATATCTACCAATCCTGGACCCCCACATCTCAGACCTCCCATTACTACCCCCTCCTATCGCTCCCAACCGAATAAAAACACGGAAAAAGTCTTGCCCACCTGAAATTCGTGCCCATGACGCCTACCACCCTGCTCCCTCTCTCTAAATCACTATGGATTGACTGCTCCATCTGCAATAAACTCCACGTGATTCACGACCTCTTTACCTCTCGAAATATTTCCTTACTGGGCATCACCAAAACATGGCTGACACCCTCTGACACAGCCTCCCCTGCTGTACTATGTTATGGTGGCCTCACTTTATCCACACTCCTCGCCCTGGCAACAAACATGGTGGAGGAGTGGGCCTTCTCCGTCTTCCTTTGTACCTTTCACCTAATCCCACCTCTACCCTCCATTATCCTCCCCTCTTTTGAAGTCCACGCTATCCGCATCTACTCCCCCTACCACCACCAAATGGCCATCATATACCAACCTCCGAGCCCGACCACTGCATTTATTGACCAATTCTCCACCTGGCTCCTTCACTTTCTGTCTGCTGACATTCCCACCATCATCATGGGTGACTTCAACATCCCCATTGACACTCACCAGTCAGCAGCTTCCAAACTGTCCCTTACTTCATCTTTTGGACTTACTCAGTGGTACTCCACAGCCACCCACACAGACGGACATATATTAGACCTGGTCTTCACCTGTCTCTGCTCCTATCTAACTTCACAACCTCCCCTCTATCTGACCACCATCTTCTTACTTTCTCATCCCTGTCCTCACCTGTCAGTCATGTCCAGCAACATGCGCACCCTCGCAGAAACCTCGCACAACTTGACACCCACACACTCTCTGATTCTATCCTACCACTAGCATCCATATCCTTACTACACAACACAGACACTGCCACTAGTTTCTACAATGCCAATCTTGCATCAGCCATCGACTCGGTCACCCCTGTCATGCATAGCAGAGTGCGACAAATCAATAGACAACCCTGGCATAATAACATCATTAAAAATTTTCAGCAAGCATCCAGAATTGCAGAACGGCTTTGGAAGAAAACGCATTAGCAAGATGATTTCACTGCACTCAAACAATCAACACTCACATTCAAATCAGCAATCACTGATGGGGAGCTTGCTCATCTTCTCTCCAAGTCACACCTCACCACTTGTGCGCTTGACCCCATCCCATCCCACCTCCTCCCCAACCTCAACACCAAACTAATCACATCCCTAACCTATCTCTTCAACATATCACTAACTTCTGGTACCTTCTCCTCTGCTTTCAAACATGCCACAAATACACCTATCCTCAAAAAGCCATCCGTTGACCCAAGCGCTATGTCCAGCTATCGCCCCATATCTTTGCTCCCATTTGCTTGAGCAGCACGTCCATGCTGAACTTTTCTCTCACTTTGCATCTAACTCTCTCTTCGACAACCTACCATCTGGCTTCCGTCCCCACCACTCCACTGAGACTGCCCTGACCAAAATTACTAACAACTTACTTACAGCCATAGCTAACAGACAATTCTCTATACTCCTCCTTCTAGACCTGTCCTCTGCCTTCAACACAGTTGACCACTGCCTCCTACTACACATCCTCTCTTCCTTTGGTGTCAAAGACCTTTCCTTATATTGGATCTCCTCATACCATACCAACCGCACATTTAGCGCTTCCTACTGCCATACTACCTCTTAATCTCGCCACCTTTCTGTTGGTGTACCTCAAGGCTCTGTCCTAGGGCCCTTACTCTTCTCAATCTGTACACTCGGCCTGGGACAACTCATAAGGTCCTGCGGCTTCCAATACCATCTATATGCTGATGACACTCAGATCTTTCTCTCTGGCCCAGATGTCACCTCTCTGCTCTCCAGAATCCCAGAGTATCTATCATCCATATCCTCATTCTTCTCTCGCTTCCTCAAGCTCAACATGGACAAATCTGAACTAATTATCTTTCCTCCTTCTCGCATATCTTCCCTACCTGATCTATATATCAAAATAAATGAAAGCACACTTTGCCTTGTCCCCAAAATCCACTGCCTCTGAGTAACCCTTGACTCTGCCCTGTCCTTCAAACTGCACATCCAAGCTCTCGACACCTCCTGTCACCTCCAGCTCAAAAATATTTCCAAAATCCATCCTTTCCTCAACCTTCACTCAACCAAAATGCTTGTGCATGCCCTAATCATCTACCGCCTCGACTACTGCACTACCTTCTAACATTCTCGCACCCCTCCAGTCTGTCCTTAACTCTACTACTTGACTAATTAATCTCTCTCCTCGCTACACTCCTGATTCTCCTCTTTGCAAATCCCTTCACTGGCTCCCAATTTCCCAGTGTATCCAGTTTAAACTACTAACACTGACCTACACAGCCATCCATAATCTTTCTCCTCCGTATATATTTCCAAACTAATCTCTCAATATCTTCCCACACGTAAATCTCCTGTCCTCCCAAGACCTCCTTCTCTCCTCCACACCTATTCGCTCCTCACCCAATTGCCTCCAAAGCTTCTCCCAAATATACCCCATCCTCTGGAATTCTGTGCCCCAACACGTCTGGTAATCCACCACATTTGGATCCTTCAGAAGAAACCTGAAAACCCACCTCTTCAAGAAAGCTTACAACCTTTAATGACCACACGACCACCTCAACACCATCGCAGTTGCTGCAACCCCAGACCTACTGTGTCCTTCCTCATAAACCAATAGAATGCAAGCCTACAAAGGCAGGGTCCTCTTCCCTCTGTACCAGTCTGTCATTGTCACAGTTTGTTCACTGTAACTGATATTTGTATTTTGATGTAACCCCTTCTCATATACAGCACCATGGAATTAATGGTGCTATATAAATAAATAATAATACAATAATAATAATGCTTTATTCCTATACTATCATGGGGTAAATAAAAATTAGCTTAATCAAAATGGGCCAGTTTTCCGATAGATTTTCCAGTGCCGGTGCCGTTTTGCTGGAAGAAAAATTTTTTGGCTCCAGTGGCACCTGCGACATCTGCACAGTAGCATCTGAAACAAGAAAAGAGCTGACGCACTCTAATGCCACATACTGATATGAAGGATGGGGGTGCGAACCAAGGTGGCTGAAATAGCATAGAAACAAAGAGAAAAAAGAGGCCACCACAACATATTCGCACACCACCAATAATACATATCAAAAAGGAACAACTTTATTGGAAGTATAATAAAAACAGTTAAAATCAGTACAAACAACAGCTGCCTCCACCCACATATAAAGCCTGAACAATGCTGCAAATACTGCAGAAATGGCGCCAAAGTGATAGAGAATAGTTATACACAATATATATATATTAGGAATACAATACACAAGATCAAAGCCTGCTACTGGGCAAGGGTACATCCACAAATAGGGAGCATCAGAATATGATAGACATAATAGATAAATGGTCCTTCATAACCCTATTTGACCAGGAAGTAGGCACATATAAGGGTCAAAACATAATAAAGTTGAAGCCGCCCATGCCACCTCTACATAGAGGCGAAAGCCCAGAGCAATACCATAAGGAAAAATATCCCAGACAAGGCAGAGTGTAGCCCAGACACCCAATAGTCACCTGAAATAGAAAGGGTTAAAACGGCAACCAAACAATGTCACAGGCCCGGGAGGCAGCTGAGCCCAACGCGTATCGCGGCAGAAAAGAGCCGCTTCGTCAGGGGAAATGCTTACCTCCATAAGTGCACTCCTTTTATAGTAAACTGCAGTTGTCCCCAGACGCCGGCGTGTGCAACGCCGCAGACCGGAAAACCAGAAGACCGGAAATGACACATACAAGCGCAGGGCAGTACGCAGCTGCGCAGTCGACCTAGCATGCATGAAGTGGGCAGACGTCTCTGCCCACATGGATCGAATGCGCACGCGCCGGCACGAAAGCCAGCGGTCCACATCAGAACCAAAGAGGAAAATGCGCACGCCCCGGTAAGGTGGCCAGCGGTCCGCATTTTAACCTCTTCAGGGAAGATGATGCCCGTACAAGGGAAAGGGGCTGTTGAGGTTGTAGTAAAAGGACACATTGATGTTATATCGCAAAAATAGAGCAGCAGACCAACTGACCCAACTAAAGCACACAAACCCTTTAAACACTGAAAAAACTCAAAAATACAAAAATACTGATACCACATAGAATATTAACAAAAAATAATAAAATACAATAACCAACAAATACAAAACATGCAGTGAAAATAGGGCTGGCTAACCCAAAATAGGGATTTGGTCGCTGATACGATCAATATCTTGTCAGCTCTTGTCATGTCCGGTATTATTGATGGAGGATCCACTGAATCATGAAAGCATAGATCCAATACCTCATCTTCCAGTAATATATAATCCAGTATCCAGACCCCTTACTGGAAACATGAAGCAACTCCAATGCACAAAACTGCCACAACATGCCCCCCAGGAAAAACAGTTTAACCCAAGAAGCCCGTAAATAGCAAGTCCTCATTGATCCCCTGAGGTGCTGTGGAATGGAGAGAATAAATCCACCGTGACTCAGTCTGTAACAGTCTTTTGTGTAGGGAACCACCTCTGCCCGAGCTCCTGATATGTTCCAAACCAATTATCTTGATGTTAGCACAGCTGCCCCCATGTTGTAGAAGAAAGTGAGAGGCAACCGTGCTGAGCGTCTTGCCCTTCCGTTTGTCCACTGCTGCCGTGTTGATGGTAGAAAGATGACTTTGAATCCTGCGTCGTAGTTCTTGTGAAGTCTGGCCTACATAGATGCAAGGACATGGACAGATCAAGGCATAGACAACATTGGTCGTTTTGCAGTTTATGTAAGCCTTCAATTTATGTTGTGTTTGGTCAACAGGGTCGCAAAAGACATCGCGTGTAGGATGCATAAACTGGCAAATGCTGCAATCACCGCATGGAAAGGACCCCCTAATGATAACCCCACGATTCAATCTCTGTGTAGGCCTCCTATAGTGGCTCTGCGTGAGTATATCCTTAAAATTTGGTGCCCTCCTGGCCGTAATTAATGGCCGAGTGCTGATGATTTGAGATGTTTGTGTATCAGAAGTCAGAATCCTCCAATGCTTATTGAGAATCCTACTCACCTCAGACCAATGGGTATGATAGCCCGTAATGAATCGTACAAGGCCATCAGGTTTCCTTTTCCTGGCAACCAATAAGGAATCCTGCGACTGTCTTGCCTTGCGCAGGCATGTACTACGGAGGACAGAGAATGAACTTCAATCCAATATTGCAGCCAGCATGCAGCCAGCGGGTAAGGAAAGGGTGAATCAAACACCCAAAAACCCCGCCTCCATGGCTGAAGATTGTTCCCTCCAAATTCAGGTGACAGTGTCCCTTTAAGCCCCCGTCACACATAGCGAGATCGCTAGCGAGATCGCTGCTGAGTCACAAGTTTTGTGACGCAACAGCGACCTCAGTAGTGATCTCGCTATGTGTGACACGTAGCAGCGACCAGGCCCCTGCTGTGAGATCGCTGGTTGTGTCGGAATGGCCTGGACCGTTTTTTGATCATTGAGGTCCCGCTGGGTAGCACACATCGCTGTGTTTGACACCTTACCAACGACCTCGTTGACAGGACGTCCCATTGAATCATCATGAAATAGCATCATTGTACAGGTCGCTACAGGTCGCCGCATCGTCGTTGGGGAGATCGCACTGTGTGACATCTCACCAGCGATCACATAGCGACGCAGCAACGATCCCTGACAGGTCGTTTCGTTGTCGGGATCGCTTAAGCGTCGCTATGTGTGACGGGGCCTGTGAGGCAGAATGAAAAAATAAATAGCAGGTAAACAATTGTTTTTCATTTATTTTTGATGCTATTCCTCGTGTGATATATGTGATTACATGACTTTATTCCATGGGGTGGTGCGATTACAGCGATACCAGATTTATATAGAGTTTTTTATGTTTAACTTCTGTCACACAATAAAAAAACATTTTTTTTTACATAAAAACAAGTGTTTGCATAATCATATGTTGAGAGCTATAATGTTTCCATATTTTGGCTGACAGGGTCACGTGATGACTTGTTTTATGCGAGATGAGTTGACATTTTTATTGGTACCATTTTCTGGCACATGACATTTTTTGATTGCTTTCTATTTAGATTTTTGGGAAGCAGAATGAACAAAAACCAACAACTCAGGATTTTTTTTTTATTATTGCCATTCCACATCTGATAAAATTGATAAGGCAACTATATTCTTCTTCAGGTCAGTATGATTACAGCGATACCACATTTATATTCACCGACCATTGATAAATGTCGGGGCTGCACAAAGCACAGCAATCATTGGTTTATGTACAGTGGAGGGTCGGGAAGCTGTTAATACTGAAATCTTAATAGAACTTCAAAAATTATCATTTTACAGTTCCATAAAACCACCTATATTTTTCTCTTCTCTTAACGGGTGTGTTTCCTACTTTGCTTCATTATCAAAATAAGGTGCTGAGATTTTTGCATCTTCAAATATGATGAACAATAGTTTTTTTTAAAGACAAAGTAAAGGCTGCAGTAATTTAGACTTAGAGTCTAGTTTCCCGGGTTAGATTACCATACCTATTATATATTGCATTTACTTTTCATCTCTGTATTATGTGTGCCACCTATTTTTTTTAAATGCAAACTTGTAAAAATATCTTGTTATTAGAATGACATTAATCTGGAAAAAGTTTCCACAATCAGAAAATAAGTATGTAAAATGTGCCTAAAAATTAAGAATAAATTACAACCTTTCATTAAACAAGGACAAAAAAAGACAACGCTTTTCTTGCTCTGTGGATCGCAAAAACAGCAGCTCTAGAAATTCCAATCTTTGGTTTGAATCTTCAGTCTTACCCATAATGCATTCATGTCATTTGTGATAGCATTCATCCATCTTGCTGCTGGTTTCAATTCTCCCAAACATAACTGTCCTTTCCAGTTAGCTGGATCTTCACATACTATGTCCAAGATAAGATTCATTCTGGCCATTTATTTTTTTAATAAAAAAAATGTTGGATTTGTTAAAGGATTTCTATTTTTTACTCAAATCCAGAGCATACTCAAATATCTCGTGTCAACATAACATTTCAAAGGGCTCTGTATTTTTTTTAATTTATATATTGTCTTATTAACTTTCTCTTGTATACAAAGCAACTGACAATACAATAGGATGAACCTGTTATAAAAGGGTTTACATGTCTTTAATTTTTTGTTAAGCTTGAAAAACATTTGTATAGTCTCTAAGTCTCTAAGATTCTGTCAAGAGTTCATATTGAACAATTTTCTACATAAGTATATTTTGATATGTGCTATTGGCATGAAATTCTCCCTAGATATCGGTAACAACCCATCGAATCCACACAGGCAAAGAAATCAAATCACATATGTCCATGAACTAAGTTATGTGTAATAATGAGAAATGACACAGGGAAAAAGTTTTGAGCACACCAACACCAACTGAAATCTGTTGGTAATTAGAAAGCAGTCCTGCTACTTAGTAACATAGTTAGCAAGACCGAAAAATTACATTTGTCCATACAGTTCAGCCTATATTCCTACAGAATAGATCCCCAGATCTACATCCTTCTAAAGAACCTAACAACTGTAAAATACAATATTGTTACGTTCCAGGAAGAAATCCAGGCCTCTCTTGAACCCCTTGACTGAGTTCACCATCACGACCTCCTCAGGCAAGGAATTCCAGATTCTCACTGTCCTAATAGTCAGTAGCGCTGCTATCATGAGGCAAGTTGAATACTTTGCCTCAAGCGGCGGAGCATTCCTAAAGACAAGGGGCAGAAGAGCAGCAGTCAGAAGTTAGAACACATGGTGCCGACCCTCCCTGCAATCCCTGCTCTGACACTTGCTGACACAGTGCAGACAGTGTCACAAACAAGGTAACATGCGGCGTGCCCAGCGGCAGGTGAGGTGACTCACTGTTACCACCCGGCCTGGGCTGAGGTGCAGAGGCGGTGCCCTGTCTCCTGACAACCTGCTGGCTGCTGTGCTGGGAGTCGGACA
This sequence comes from Ranitomeya imitator, assembly GCF_032444005.1. Taxonomy (NCBI): domain Eukaryota; kingdom Metazoa; phylum Chordata; class Amphibia; order Anura; family Dendrobatidae; genus Ranitomeya; species Ranitomeya imitator. The sequence goes on from NC_091282.1 coordinate 389,195,404, forward strand.
CAAACATTGCTGGCCGACTTGGAGCAGTAACCGGCAGCGGCAGCAGTAAGTAACTATAAAAAACATAATTCAAATCGCCACCACCCCACCCCCCACATGCTAGTGAGTGTCGTTCGTGAATGAGCCAATACAAAGAGCCGGCTCCCTGCTGCTGTGAATCAAAGGAGTCGACTCTGCAGCATGAATGAGCCAAGTTTTTTTTTGCTTTCTTGGCTGGTGCCTGCAGCTTATCAGACTGTGACTCATGTGGGAGCAGAGAAGTAGCTGTGGACTGTTTGTGAGCACTGAAGAAATGGTGCAGACAAGCACAGGACAGGGTGGATGGGAAAAGAAAATAAAGGGCTTCCTATTGTTAACCCTTAAGTGCCCCCAGACTGCAAGCATTAGTGTGTTTCCACATTCAGGAAACGCTGCGTGTTTGACACTGCGTAGAGCCGCAGCATCAAACACGCAGCATCCAGATGTTACAGCATAGTGGAGGGGATTTCATGAAATCCCATCTCCACTATGCAATAAAACACGCAGGTGGCAGACCCGCGTAAACGGACATGCGGCACGTCTTTTCAGAAGGCAGCATGTCTGTTTACAATGCGGCGACACTCCGTCGACGCGACGTAAATGTACCATAGACTATCATTAGATGCGATAAAATCGCATCTAATGATTAGTCACATGTGTAGAAACTGCGTAAATGCAGCTTACTACGCATGTCTGCGTACTTATTTGTACTGATTTTACTACATGGGGGGAGGGGGCGCCGTTTTGCAGCTCGCCTCAGACAGCAGAAAGGCTAGGTTCACCCCTGCTAATAGCAAAGAATCCTCTTCTATGTTGGTGGAAAAACCTTCTCTACTCCAGGCGCAGAGAATGCCACCTTGTGACCGTCACCTTCACTGGTATAAACAGATCCTCAGAGAGATATTTGTATTGTCCCCTTATATACTTATACATGGTTATTAGATCGCCCCTCAGTTGTCTTTTCTCTAGACTAAATAATTTGCTAATCTTTCTGGGTATTGTAGTTCCTCCATCCCCTTTATTAATTTTGTTGCCCTCCTTTGTACTCGCTCTAGTTCCATTATATCCTTCCTGAGCACAGATGCCCAAAACTGCACACAGCACTCCATGTCCTGTCTAACCAGAGATTTGTACAAAGGCAGTATAATTCTCTCATCATGTGTATCCAGACCTCTTTTAATGCACCCCATGATCCTGTTTGCCTTGGCAGCTGCTGCCTGGCACTGGCTGCTCCATGTAAGTTTATCATTAACTAGGATCCCCAAGTCCTTCTTCGTGTCAGATTTACCCAGTGGTTTCCCGTTCAGTGTGTAATGGTGATATTGATTCCTTCTTCTCATGTGTATAACCTTACATTTATCATTGTTAAACCTCATCTGCCACCTTTCAGCCCAAGTTTCCAACTTATCCAGATCCATCTGTAGCAGAAAACTATCTTCTCTTGTATTGACTGCTTTACATAGTTTTGTATCATCTGCAAATATCAATATTTTACTGTGTAAACCTTCTGCCAGATCGTTAATAAATATGTTGAAGACAATAGGCCCCAACACCGACCCCTGTGGTACCCCACTGGTCACAGCCACCCAGTTAGAGAATATACCATTTATAACCACCCTCTGCTTTCTGTCTCTAAGCCAGTTACTTACCCATTTACACATATTTTCCCCCAGACCCAACATTCTCATTTTGTGTACCAACATTTTTTGTGGCACGGTATCAAATGCTTTGGAAAAATCAAGATATACCACGTCCAATGACTCTTGGTCCAGTCTATAGCTTTCCTCTTCATAAAAACTAATTAGATTGCTTTGACAGGAGCGATTCCTCATAAACCCATGCTGATATGGAGTTAAACAGTTATTCTCATTGAGATAATCCAGAATAACATCCCTCAGAAACCCTTCAAATATTTTAGCAACAATAGAGGTCAGACTTACAGGCCTATAATTTCCAGGTACACTTTAAGAGCGCTTTTTGAATATTGGTACCACATTTGCTATGCGCCAGTCCTGTGGAACAGACCCCGTCGCTATAAAGTCCCTATATATAAGAAAAAATGGTTTGTCTATTACATTACTTAGTTCTCTTTGTACTCGTGGGTATATGCCTGTGGGTGTATGCCTGTTATTCTGTCAGGTCTATTAGATAGTATTAGGTCTAAAAGTGCTGCTCCTTTGGTTGAATTCTGCACCAATTGTGAAAGATAATTTTTCTTCGTTATTAGCAGAAACCTGTTGCCTCTATGGGTTTCGCAGGTCTCTGTTTCCCAGTTAATATCCAGGTAGTTAAAGTCCCCCATAACAAGGTTGCAGCTTCATCTATCTGCCTTAGTAGTAGACTTTCAATGATTTCTGTTATATCTGCGGGTTTGTAACAGACCCCAATAAAAAATTTGTTACTATTTTTCCCTCCATATATTTCGACCCATATGGACTCGATGTCCTTATTCTCTTCACTAATTTCCTCCTTTAAAGTTGACTTTAGACAAGACTTTACATAAAGACAAACCCCTCCTCCTCTCCGATTTTTACGATTCTTTCTAAGCAGACTGTAACCCTGTAAATTATCTGCCCAGTCATAGCTTTCATCTAACCATGTCTCGGTTATTCAAATAATGTCATAGTTAGCTGTAGAGATTTCTGCTTCTAGTTCTTCCATGTTGTTTGTCAGGCTTCTGGCATTTGCGAGTATGCAGTTTAGAGGATTTTGTTTTGTTCCAATCTCCTCCCTGAGGATTGTTTTAGAAATTTTCTTACCTCCCTTTCAAGTATGTTGTCTTGGGTCTTTTTTGCCACACCTCATATCCTTCATCAGTATATTTTCTGGCTTCATGTTCGTGTCTATTGTTTTTCTTCCCGTCCTCTCTTCTTCTAGTTTAACGCCCTCCTAATGAGTGTAATTAGTGTAAAATGTAATTGAATGAGTGAAAAATAATATCAGCTGGTTCAACATACCAAGGTGCCACATAAGAAACATCTCATCATGAGTAAAACCAGTGAGCTGTCTCAAGACCTTTGCAACCTTATTGTTGCAAATCATTCTGATGGTATTGGTTACTGAAGAATTTATAAACTGCTGAACGTTCCAGTGAGAACTGTTGGGGCCATAATCTGGAATTGTAAAAAGTATAATTTCACCATAAACCAACAATGAAAAAGTGCTCCCCACAAGACTACAACAGAGGAGTGAAAAGAATGATCCGAAGAGTTGTCGAAGAGCCAAGAACCACCCGTGGAGAGCAACAAAAAGATCAGGAATCAGCCCCTATTATTGTTTCAAAGAAAACAATAAGTAATGCGCTCATCCTCCATCATCTGTATGCACACTCGCCAAGCAAAACTCCACTGCTGAGCCAAATGCATGTTAAAGTGTATTTAAAGTTTGCTCAACAAAATTTAGTCAAGCCTGTGGAATAATGGGAGAATGTAGTCTGGCCAGATGAGTCCAAAATTGAACTCTTTGCATGCCATAATGTAGACCAAGTTTGGAGGCCAAAAGTCACTGAAAATTACCCCTAAAACACCATACAAATAGAGAAGTTAGGAAGTGGGAACATCATTGTATAGGGCTGTTTTTAGTATATGGCAGAGGCAAACTGCATATAATTGAAGGAAGATGAGTGGACAAATGTACCCAGACATTATCAAGACATACGTGCCATCTCACAACAGTAGGCTGCTAGAGTTGCTTACTTTAGGGATCTGAATCTACATAGCTTTCATTTTCCCATTCCATAATGTAAAGGCAAGTGGCTGTGTTTTTAAAAAAAATCTTTTACAGAGATGTCACATTTTAGTTGTTGTTTAAGTTGTCAACCATATAATGTATATTGTAACCAAGACAAAAGTAACTCCTAAAATATAACTTTTATTAGTTAATGGTAAAATTACCTGTATAGCAGGATCAAGGAGAAATAGTAAACAAAACAGTCTTAGCCTTAATAGTAAAGATTCTCTAAAGGGGATGGAATTGGTGCTCTCCTTACCTTTTCCTGCCTTGTCGTGGAGGTTGTCACCCTAAGTTCGACATGCCATCCCCCACTCAATGTCGATTCTCCCTTATGACCATGAAAGGACAAGTTAACAGAAAACCATCACACAAAGCTATAACAATAAAGTGCTATAGTACAATTCAATGGCCTATATCTATTAGAGAAGCCATATTAAGGTAGACAAGACAATAGTCCTCACTGTGGTATACTTTCTATGGCATCTGTCATTTAGGAAAACCATATACCATAAGCATATGACAGACAGTGGTCCTAAATAATTTTATTGACGCTTATTTAATCAAGAAACATCAATAATAGACCAAGCAAAAGGAACAGACCCATATAGTAGTAAGGTCAACAGCAGTTGAAAGGAACCATTTTAGCATATACAGTGAAGGAAATAATTATTTGATCCCTTTATCCAGAAAATCACATTGTATAAATTATATAAATTTATTTGCATTTTGCAGCGAGAAATAAGTATTTGATCCCCTACCAACTATTAAGAGTTCTGGCTCCTACAGAGGAGTTAGACGCTCCTAATCAACTCATTACCTGCATTAAAGACAATTAATCAGTCATATTCTAGCCTCTACAACATAGGCAACAGCAAAGAGCTTTCTAAGGATGTCAGGGACAAGATCATAGACCTGCACAAAGCTAGAATGAGCTACAAAACTATAAGTAAGACGCCGGGTGAGAAGGAGACAACTGTTGGTGCAGTAGTAAGAAAATGAAAGAAACACAAAATGACTGTAAATCGACATCGATCTGGTGCACCAGCAAAATCTTACCTTGTAGGGTATCCTTGATTATGAGGATGGTGAGAGATCAGCCTAAAATGACATGGTGGGATTTGTTAATGATCTCATGGCAGCTGGGATCACAGTCACCAAGAAAACCATTGGTAACACATTACGCCGTAAAGGTTTAAAATCCTACAGTGTCTGCAAGGTTCCCTTACTCAAAAAGGCACATGTGCAGACCCGTCTGAAGTTTGCCAATGAACACCTGGATGATTTGGAGAAGGTGCTGTGGTCAGATGAGTAAAAAATTGAGGTCTTTTGCATTAACTCAAATCGCCGTGTTTGGAGGAAGAGAAATGCCTATGACCCAAAGAACACCATCCCTACTGTGAAGCATGAAGATGGAAACATTATGTTTTGGGAGTGCTTCTCTGCTAAGGGCACAGGACTATTTCACCGCATCAATGGCTGAATGGATGGAGCCATGTACTGTAAAATCCTGAGTGACAACCCCCTTCCCTCCACAAGGACATTAACAATGGGTCATGGCTGGGTCTTCCAGCAAGACAATGACCCAAAACGTACAGCCAAGGCAACAAAGAAGTAGCTCAAAAAGAAGCACATTAAGGTCATGGAGTGGCCTAGCCAGTCTTCAGACCTTAGTCCCTTAGAAAACTTATGGAAGGAGTTGAAGCTCCATTTTGCCGATCAATGGACTCAAAATCTTAATGATTTAAAGATGATCTGCAAAGAGGAGCAGACCAAAATTCCTCCTGACATACGCGCAAACATCATTAACTACAAAAAGCGTCTGACTGCTGTGCTTGGCCAACAACGGTTTTGCTACCAAGTATCAAGTCTTTTTTTCCAGAGGGATCAAATACTTATTTCTCACTGCAATATGCAAATAAATTTATACAATGTGATTTTCTGGGTTTTATTTTTGATATTCTATCTCTCTAGGGCAGCACGGTCGCTCAGTGGATAGCTTTGCAGCTCTGGTGTCCTGGGTTCAAATCCCACCAAGGACTACATCTGCAAGGAGTTTGTATGTTCTCACTGTGTTTGCATGGGTTTCCTCCAGGTACTCCTGTTTCCTCCCACATTTCAAAGACATACTGATAGGGAATTTAGATTGGGAGCCCCATCGGGGACAGCGATAATAATGTGTACAAACTGTAAAGCGCTGCGGAATATGTTAGCACTATAAAAAAATAAAGATTAATATTTATTATTATTAACTACCCTTAAAATTATAAACTGTTCATGTCCTTGTTAGTGGGCAAACCTACAAAATCAGCAAGGGATCAAATAATTATTTCTTTCACTGTAAGGTAATCAACTCAATGTCTTAATAATAGCCATCTAATATATAAAGCTGAATGTGTGTGTATGTGTGTATGTATGTGTTTATGTCCGGGATTGTCATCTGCACCGTCGCAGATACAGCCACAAAATTTTGCAGTCACACGTCTTGACCCTGAGAGCGTCATAGGCTATGTTGTGAGGCGAAATTTTAACCCCGCGCGTTCCAATTCACCAAACAATTTTGCCCCTATCTACATAATGGGGAAAAAGTGAAAGGAAAAGTGTTGGAGGCAAACTAACAGCTGCCAGATGTGAACAAGGGGGACTTAAAGAGTGAGAGCAATGGCACCAAAGAGTATATACCATACAGATGCTAAGGTGGGGCCCCGACATGGGATACTCACCACACACGGGGATATGAACACACACACAAAATGCGCCACACTCTACCACGTGCTTGATCACATATACCACCCTCAGCACACATGTCACCACACATACACCAACCTTGCCACATAAAAGTCGAAACACAAAAGTTGACGCTCAAAACTCGCCACATGCAAAACTAGGCTCACGCAAAACTCACCACACGTGCAAAACTCACCTCATGGAAAACTCGCCACAGGCAAAACTTGCAAAAGCGAAAAAATTGCCACATGCACAAAAGTTGCAACACATGCACAAGTTGCCTCACACAAAACTTGCACATACTCAAAACGCACCACATAAAACTCGCCACGCGCAAAACCCGCTATGCGCAAAACTTGCTGCACACAACTTGCTACACTAACCTGTCACATGCAACTCGACACACAAAAAGTTGCTACACGCATGTTGCCACACAAAACTCATCTCACAAAAGTCGCTACATGCATCTCGCCCCATGCAACTCAACACACACAACTTGACACATGAAACTCGCCCTAGAACACACACAAGTCTGGCATTATCCTTCAAAAATAAAAATCTGATTAATAAGCAGACAAACTACAAGAGCAACAAATGTACCATATAGGAAATACGGCAGCTGTCAGTCACATGACCTGTCTATTATGTGCATGTGTGAGCTAAAATATACTGCCAGGGGGGAGGGCTTCCTGTTGGCTGGGGATTTATCAGGCTACCAATTTATTTTACAAATACTGAGGTAAAAATACTGACCAAATAACGTGCGTACGCGGTCTAATACAGGAGGAGATGGCATACAGATATATACTATATACAGAGGAGATGACACACAGATATATACTATATACAGGACAGATGACACACAGGAATATACTATATACAGGAGGAGATGACACACTGGTATATACTATATACAGGAGGAGATGACACACACATATATACTATATACAGGAGAGATGACACACAGGTATATACTATATACAGGAGGAGATGACACACCGGTATATACTATATACAGGAGGAGATGACACACACATATATACTATATACAGGAGGAGATGACATACAGGTATATACTATATACAGGAGGAGATTACACACTGGTATAAACTATATACAGGGGAGATGACATACAGGTACATACTATATACAGGGGAGATGACACACAGGTATATACTATATGCAGGGGAGATGATACACAGGTATATACTATAAACAGGAGGAGATGACACAAAGGTATATACTATATGCAGGAGGAGATGACATACAGATATATACTATATACAGGAGGAGATTACACACTGGAATATACTATATACAGGGGAGATGACATACAGTACAGACCAAAAGTTTGGACACACCTTCTCATTTAAAGATTTTTCTGTATTTTCATGACTATGAAAATTGAACATTCACACTGAAGGCATCAAAACTATGAATTAACACATGTGGAATCATATACTTAACAAAAAAGTGTGAAACAACTGAAATTATGTCTTATATTCTAGGTTCTTCAAAGTAGCCACCTTTTGCTTTGATGATTGCTTTGCACACTCTTGGCATTCTCTTGATGAGCTTCAAGAGGTAGTCACCGGGAATGGTCTTCCAACAATCTTGAAGGAGTTCCCAGAGATGCTTAGCACTTGTTGGCCCTTTTGCCTTCACTCCACGATCCAGCTCACCCCAAACCATCTCGATTGGGTTCAGGTCTGGTGACTGTGGAGGCCAGGTCATCTGGCGTAGCACCCCATCACTCTCCTTCTTGGTCAAATAGCCCTTACACAGCCTGGAGTTGTGTTTGGGGTCATTGTCCTGTTGAAAAATAAATGATGGTCCAACTAAACGCAAACCGGATGGAATAGCATGCCGCTGCAAGATGCTGTGGTAGCCATGCTGGTTCAGTATGCCTTAAATTTTTAATAAATTCCCAACAGTGTCACCAGCAAAGCACCTCCACACCATCACACCTCCTCCTCCATGCTTCTCGGTGGGAACCAGGCATGTAGAGTCCATCAGTTCACCTTTTCTGCGTTGCACAAACACACGGTGGTTGGAACCAAAGATCTCAAATTTGGACTCATCAGACCAAAGCACAGATCTCCACTGGTATAATGTCCATTCCTTGTGTTTTTAAGCCCAAACAAGTCTCTTCTGCTTGTTGCCTGTCCTTAGCAGTGGTTTCCTAGCAGCTATTTTACCATGAAGGCCTGCTGCACAAAGTCTCTTCTTAACAGTTGTTGTAGAGATGTGTCTTCTGCTAGAACTCTGTGTGGCATTGACCTGGTCTATAATCTGAGCTGCTGTTAACCTGCAATTTCTGAGGCTGGTGACTTGGATAAAGTTATCCCCAGAAGCAGAGGTGACTCTTGGTCTTCCTTTCCTGGGGCGGTCCTCATGTGAGTCAGTTTCTTTGTAGCTCTTGATGGTTTTTGCCACTGCACTTGGGGACACTTTCAAAGTTTTCCCAATTTTTTGCTTTTTTTCTTGCCATAATACAAATTCTAACAATCTATTCAGTAGGACTATCAGCTGTGTATCCACCAGACTTCTGCACAAGACAAATGATGGTCCCAACACCATTTATAAGGCAAGAAATCCCACTTATAAAACCTCACAGGGCACACCTGTGAAGTGAAAACCATTCCTGGTGACTACCTCTTGAAGCTGATCAAGAAAATGCCAAGAGTGTGCAATGCAGTCATCAAAGTAAAAGGTGGCTACTTTGAAGAACCTAGAATACAAGACATAATTTCAAGACTGGGGAGTTCCACCACTCCTCTTGGGCTATCTGCACAAAAGCTGTTCTACCCTGTATGCACACATGGATTTTTCCTCTCTGAACCCTGTTCACACAGGTTATATACAGATGATCAGGTTTTTAAATACATCAGATAGGGATTGCATACATTAGTTAGGACTGCTCTGATAAGGGTATACTGTGAAGATTGGTAGAGCAGCTTAGTATACATTTTTTGCAAAAAAACGTATCAACCAAATACCCTGTTTTTTACATCTTTTACTAGCACTTGCGGATTACTGCAACATTTTTTCAAACTGAGTGTTTTTGGTTTTACTATTCTCTTTTGTGTCTTCAGGTTTCTTGGTGGTGTGTGAACAGGATCATACAGACTTGTTCACTGTGCAAGTAGCCCATGTGTTCCTGTTTCCATAATTGTTCTCTTGTGTCTACAAGACTGGGGAGTTCCACCACTCCTCTTGGGCTATCTGCACAAAAGCTGTTCTACCCTGTATGCACACATGGATTTTTCCTCTCTGAACCCTGTTCACACAGGTTATATACAGATGATCAGGTTTTTAAATACATCAGATAGGGATTGCATACATTAGTTAGGACTGCTCTGATAAGGGTATACCGTGAAGATTGGTAGAGCAGCTTAGTATACATTTTTTGCAAAAAAACGTATCAACCAAATACCCTGTTTTTTACATCTTTTACTAGCACTTGCGGATTACTGCATCATTTTTTCAAACTGAGTGTTTTTGGTTTTACTATTCTCTTTTGTGTCTTCAGGTTTCTTGGTGGTGTGTGAACATGATCATACAGACTTGTTCACTGTGCAAGTAGCCCATGTGTTCCTGTTTCCATAATTGTTCTCTTGTGTCTACAAGACTGGGGAGTTCCACCACTCCTCTTGGGCTATCTGCACAAAAGCTGTTCTACCCTGTATGCACACATGGATTTTTCCTCTCTGAACCCTGTTCACACAGGTTATATACAGATGATCAGGTTTTTAAATACATCAGATAGGGATTGCATACATTAGTTAGGACTGCTCTGATAAGGGTATACCGTGAAGATTGGTAGAGCAGCTTAGTATACATTTTTTGCAAAAAAACGTATCAACCAAATACCCTGTTTTTTACATCTTTTACTAGCACTTGCGGATTACTGCAACATTTTTTCAAACTGAGTGTTTTTGGTTTTACTATTCTCTTTTGTGTCTTCAGGTTTCTTGGTGGTGTGTGAACATGATCATACAGACTTGTTCACTGTGCAAGTAGCCCATGTGTTCCTGTTTCCATAATTGTTCTCTTGTGTCTACAAGACTGGGGAGTTCCACCACTCCTCTTGGGCTATCTGCACAAAAGCTGTTCTACCCTGTATGCACACATGGATTTTTCCTCTCTGAACCCTGTTCACACAGGTTATATACAGATGATCAGGTTTTTAAATACATCAGATAGGGATTGCATACATTAGTTAGGACTGCTCTGATAAGGGTATACCGTGAAGATTGGTAGAGCAGCTTAGTATACATTTTTTGCAAAAAAACGTATCAACCAAATACCCTGTTTTTTACATCTTTTACTAGCACTTGCGGATTACTGCAACATTTTTTCAAACTGAGTGTTTTTGGTTTTACTATTCTCTTTTGTGTCTTCAGGTTTCTTGGTGGTGTGTGAACAGGATCATACAGACTTGTTCACTGTGCAAGTAGCCCATGTGTTCCTGTTTCCATAATTGTTCTCTTGTGTCTACAAGACTGGGGAGTTCCACCACTCCTCTTGGGCTATCTGCACAAAAGCTGTTCTACCCTGTATGCACACATGGATTTTTCCTCTCTGAACCCTGTTCACACAGGTTATATACAGATGATCAGGTTTTTAAATACATCAGATAGGGATTGCATACATTAGTTAGGACTGCTCTGATAAGGGTATACCGTGAAGATTGGTAGAGCAGCTTAGTATACATTTTTTGCAAAAAAACGTATCAACCAAATACCCTGTTTTTTACATCTTTTACTAGCACTTGCGGATTACTGCAACATTTTTTCAAACTGAGTGTTTTTGGTTTTACTATTCTCTTTTGTGTCTTCAGGTTTCTTGGTGGTGTGTGAACATGATCATACAGACTTGTTCACTGTGCAAGTAGCCCATGTGTTCCTGTTTCCATAATTGTTCTCTTGTGTCTACAAGACTGGGGAGTTCCACCACTCCTCTTGGGCTATCTGCACAAAAGCTGTTCTACCCTGTATGCACACATGGATTTTTCCTCTCTGAACCCTGTTCACACAGGTTATATACAGATGATCAGGTTTTTAAATACATCAGATAGGGATTGCATACATTAGTTAGGACTGCTCTGATAAGGGTATACCGTGAAGATTGGTAGAGCAGCTTAGTATACATTTTTTGCAAAAAAACGTATCAACCAAATACCCTGTTTTTTACATCTTTTACTAGCACTTGCGGATTACTGCAACATTTTTTCAAACTGAGTGTTTTTGGTTTTACTATTCTCTTTTGTGTCTTCAGGTTTCTTGGTGGTGTGTGAACATGATCATACAGACTTGTTCACTGTGCAAGTAGCCCATGTGTTCCTGTTTCCATAATTGTTCTCTTGTGTCTACAAGACTGGGGAGTTCCACCACTCCTCTTGGGCTATCTGCACAAAAGCTGTTCTACCCTGTATGCACACATGGATTTTTCCTCTCTGAACCCTGTTCACACAGGTTATATACAGATGATCAGGTTTTTAAATACATCAGATAGGGATTGCATACATTAGTTAGGACTGCTCTGATAAGGGTATACCGTGAAGATTGGTAGAGCAGCTTAGTATACATTTTTTGCAAAAAAACGTATCAACCAAATACCCTGTTTTTTACATCTTTTACTAGCACTTGCGGATTACTGCAACATTTTTTCAAACTGAGTGTTTTTGGTTTTACTATTCTCTTTTGTGTCTTCAGGTTTCTTGGTGGTGTGTGAACATGATCATACAGACTTGTTCACTGTGCAAGTAGCCCATGTGTTCCTGTTTCCATAATTGTTCTCTTGTGTCTACAAGACTGGGGAGTTCCACCACTCCTCTTGGGCTATCTGCACAAAAGCTGTTCTACCCTGTATGCACACATGGATTTTTCCTCTCTGAACCCTGTTCACACAGGTTATATACAGATGATCAGGTTTTTAAATACATCAGATAGGGATTGCATACATTAGTTAGGACTGCTCTGATAAGGGTATACCGTGAAGATTGGTAGAGCAGCTTAGTATACATTTTTTGCAAAAAAACGTATCAACCAAATACCCTGTTTTTTACATCTTTTACTAGGACTTGCGGATTACTGCAACATTTTTTCAAACTGAGTGTTTTTGGTTTTACTATTCTCTTTTGTGTCTTCAGGTTTCTTGGTGGTGTGTGAACATGATCATACAGACTTGTTCACTGTGCAAGTAGCCCATGTGTTCCTGTTTCCATAATTGTTCTCTTGTGTCTACAAGACTGGGGAGTTCCACCACTCCTCTTGGGCTATCTGCACAAAAGCTGTTCTACCCTGTATGCACACATGGATTTTTCCTCTCTGAACCCTGTTCACACAGGTTATATACAGATGATCAGGTTTTTAAATACATCAGATAGGGATTGCATACATTAGTTAGGACTGCTCTGATAAGGGTATACCGTGAAGATTGGTAGAGCAGCTTAGTATACATTTTTTGCAAAAAAACGTATCAACCAAATACCCTGTTTTTTACATCTTTTACTAGCACTTGCGGATTACTGCAACATTTTTTCAAACTGAGTGTTTTTGGTTTTACTATTCTCTTTTGTGTCTTCAGGTTTCTTGGTGGTGTGTGAACATGATCTTACAGACTTGTTCACTGTGCAAGTAGCCCATGTGTTCCTGTTTCCATAATTGTTCTCTTGTGTCTACAAGACTGGGGAGTTCCACCACTCCTCTTGGGCTATCTGCACAAAAGCTGTTCTACCCTGTATGCACACATGGATTTTTCCTCTCTGAACCCTGTTCACACAGGTTATATACAGATGATCAGGTTTTTAAATACATCAGGTAGGGATTGCATACATTAGTTAGGACTGCTCTGATAAGGGTATACCGTGAAGATTGGTAGAGCAGCTTAGTATACATTTTTTGCAAAAAAACGTATCAACCAAATACCCTGTTTTTTACATCTTTTACTAGCACTTGCGGATTACTGCAACATTTTTTCAAACTGAGTGTTTTTGGTTTTACTATTCTCTTTTGTGTCTTCAGGTTTCTTGGTGGTGTGTGAACATGATCATACAGACTTGTTCACTGTGCAAGTAGCCCATGTGTTCCTGTTTCCATAATTGTTCTCTTGTGTCTACAAGACTGGGGAGTTCCACCACTCCTCTTGGGCTATCTGCACAAAAGCTGTTCTACCCTGTATGCACACATGGATTTTTCCTCTCTGAACCCTGTTCACACAGGTTATATACAGATGATCAGGTTTTTAAATACATCAGATAGGGATTGCATACATTAGTTAGGACTGCTCTGATAAGGGTATACCGTGAAGATTGGTAGAGCAGCTTAGTATACATTTTTTGCAAAAAAACGTATCAACCAAATACCCTGTTTTTTACATCTTTTACTAGCACTTGCGGATTACTGCAACATTTTTTCAAACTGAGTGTTTTTGGTTTTACTATTCTCTTTTGTGTCTTCAGGTTTCTTGGTGGTGTGTGAACATGATCATACAGACTTGTTCACTGTGCAAGTAGCCCATGTGTTCCTGTTTCCATAATTGTTCTCTTGTGTCTACAAGACTGGGGAGTTCCACCACTCCTCTTGGGCTATCTGCACAAAAGCTGTTCTACCCTGTATGCACACATGGATTTTTCCTCTCTGAACCCTGTTCACACAGGTTATATACAGATGATCAGGTTTTTAAATACATCAGATAGGGATTGCATACATTAGTTAGGACTGCTCTGATAAGGGTATACCGTGAAGATTGGTAGAGCAGCTTAGTATACATTTTTTGCAAAAAAACGTATCAACCAAATACCCTGTTTTTTACATCTTTTACTAGCACTTGCGGATTACTGCAACATTTTTTCAAACTGAGTGTTTTTGGTTTTACTATTCTCTTTTGTGTCTTCAGGTTTCTTGGTGGTGTGTGAACATGATCATACAGACTTGTTCACTGTGCAAGTAGCCCATGTGTTCCTGTTTCCATAAGACATAATTTCAGTTGTTTCACACTTTTTTGTTAAGTATATAATTAATAATTATAATAATAATCTTTATTTTTATATAGCGCTAACATATTCCGCAGCGCTTTACAGTTTTGCACACATTATCATGTGTGATAATTCAACATGTGTTAATTCATAGTTATGATGCCTTCAGTATGAATGTACAATTTTGAAATCTTTAAATGAGAAGGTGTGTTCAAACTTTGGTCTGTACTGTACAGGTACATACTATATACAGGGGAGATGACACACAGGTATATACTATATAGAGGGGAGATGACACACGTATAAACTATATACAGGAGGAAATGACACACAGATATATACTATATACAGGAGCAAATGACACACAGGTATATACTATATACAGGAGGAGATGACTGTTATGATCTGGTGGCCTAGGAGCAGCATGTGATGTACTCTGGAGAAGGTGGTACCTGTACTGACCGCAGACCCTGAACTTAGCACCGCAACTAGAAGTACCTGTGGGATGTACCTAACACTCCCTAGACACCTCAACACAGCCTAAGGACTAACTTCCCCTAAAGATAGAAACGGGAAAACTATCTTGCCTCAGAGAAAATCCCCAAAGGATAGACAGCCCCCCACAAATATTGACTGTGAGAGGAGAGGGAAATGACATACACAGACTGAAATCAGGATTTAGCAAAGGAGACCTTTCTAGCTAAAAAGAAAGAATAGGACAGAGTACTATGCGGTCAGTATTAAAACACTAGAAAATATCCACCACAGAAAATACAAATCTCCACATCTGACTAAAGACATGGAGGGTATATCTGCATCTCCAGAGATACAGCTTGGCTGCAAAAAATCCTTAGACAAAGCTGGACAAGACAAAACATGAAAATGCAAAGAACTATAAGGCCCACAGCATGTGGACAGCAAAAACAAAGCCAGAACTTATCTTTGTTGAAAAGAACAGCAAAACAGGAGAGACCAGTCAGGGATGTGAATCCTCCAAAAACAATGGACAACTGGCACTGACTAAAGAATCAAGCAAGACTATATAGCCCAGTCCAAATTGCAATAAGTGGACACACCTGATAAATGCTGCGATCCAAAGACAGCAGCACTACCACTCATAACCACCGGAGGGAACCTAAGAGCAGAATTCACAACAGTACCCCCCCCCTTGAGGAGGTGTCACCGAACTCTCACCAGAGCCCCCAGGCCGATCAGGACGAGCCAAATGAAAGGCACGAACCAAATCGTCAGCATGAACATCGGAGGCAACAACCCAAGAATTATCCTCCTGGCCATAACCCTTCCATTTGACAAGATACTGAAGCTTCCGCCTCAAAAAACGAGAATCCAAAATCTTCTCAACCACATACTCCAACTCCCCATCCATCAACACCGGGGCCGGAGGATCAACAGAGGGAACAACGGGCACCACATACTTTCGCAACAAAGATCTATGGAAAACATTATGGATGGAAAAAGAGGCTGGAAGGGCCAAACGAAAAGACACTGGATTGATAATCTCAGAAATCCTATAAGGACCAATAAACCGAGGCTTGAACTTAGGGGAAGAAACCTTCATAGGAACATGACGGGAAGACAACCAGACCAATTCCCCAACCCGAAGCCGGGAACCAACACACCGACGACGGTTAGCAAAACGCTGAGCCTCCTCCTGAGACAACACCAAATTGTCCACCACATGAGCCCAAATTTGCTGCAGCCTGTCAACCACAGAATCCACACCAGGACAATCAGAAGGCTCAACCTGCCCTGAAGAAAAATGAGGATGAAAACCAAAATTACAAAAAAAAGGCGAAACCAAGGTAGCAGAACTAGCCCGATTATTAAGGGCAAACTCGGCCAATGGCAAGAAAGCAACCCAATCATCCTGATCAGCAGACACAAAGCATCTCAAATAAGTTTCCAAAGTCTGATTAGTTCGCTCGGTGTGGCCATTTGTCTGAGGATGAAATGCGGAAGAAAAAGACAAAAGGCCCGCCAAAACCTAGAAACAAACTGGGAACCTCTATCGGACACAATATTCTCCGGAATGCCATGCAAACGAACCACATACTGAAAAAACAAAGGAACCAAATCAGAAGAGGAAGGCAATTTAGGCAAAGGTACCAAATGAACCATCTTAGAAAACCGATCACAAATCACCTAGATAACCGACATCCTCTGGGAAACCGGAAGATTTGAAATAAAATCCATAGAAATATTCGTCCAAGGCCCCTCAGGGACCGGCAAAGGCAGAAGCAACCCACTAGCACGGGAACAACAAGGCACATCCCGCGACAAAGAAGGCCACCAAAAGGACCTACCAACCAAATCTCTGGTACCAAAAATCCCAGGATGGCCAGCCAACACAGAACAATGAACCTCAGAAATCACTTTACTAGTCCATCTATCAGGAACAAACAGTTTCCCCACTGGACAGCGGTCAGGTTTATCAGCCTGAAATTCCTGAAGAACCCGTCGTAAATCAGGGGAGATGGCAGAAAGAATCACCCCTTCCTTCAGAATGCCGACCGGCTCAGGGACCCCAGGAGAATCAGGCAAAAACTCCTAGAGAGGGCATCAGCCTTAACATTCTTAGAACCCAGAAGATACGAGACCACAAAATCAAAACGGGAGAAAAACAGGGACCATCGAGCCTGTCTAGGGTTCAGTCGTTTGGCAGACTCGAGGTAAATCAGATTTTTATGATCGGACAGGACCACAATACGGTGCTTGGCCCCCTCAAGCCAATGTCGCCACTCCTCAAATGCCCACTTCATAGCCAACAACTCCCGATTGCCGACATCATAATTGCGTTCCGCAGGCGAAAACTTCAGAGAAAAGAAGGCACACGGTTTCATCAAGGAACCATCAGAATTCCTCTGAGACAAAACGGCCCCTGCCCCAATCTCAGACGCGTCAACCTCAACCTGAAATGGAAGAGAAACATCTGGCTCACGCAACACAGGGGCAGAAGTAAATCGGCGTTTAAGGTCCTGAAAGGCAGAAACAGCCGTGGAGGACCAATTCGTCACATCAGCGCCTTTCTTCGTTAAATCGGTCAGAGGTTTAACCACACTAGAGAAGTTGGCAATGAAACGACGATAAAAATTAGCAAAGCCCAAGAATTTCAGAAGGCTCTTCACAGATGTGGGCTGAATCCAATCATGAATGGCCTGAACTTTAACCGGATCCATTTCTATAGATGAGGGAGAAAAAATGAAGCCCAAAAAAGAAACCTTCTGCACTCCAAAGAGGCACTTAGACCCCTTCACAAATAAAGCATTATCACGGAGGATCTGAAATACCATCCTGACCTGTTTCACATGAGACTCCCAATCATCAGAAAAAATCAAAATATCATCCAAATATACAATCATGAATTTATCAAGATAACTCCGAAAGATATCATGCATGAAGGACTGGAACACAGATGGGGCATTAGAGAGTCCGAATGGCATCACAAGGTATTCAAAATGGCCTTCGGGTGTATTAAATGCAGTTTTCCATTCGTCACCCTGTGTTAGGACTGGCGGAACGCACCAAGTAAGATGATATTGATGCTTTCGCAGTCCGGGGTCCACCGTGCAGGCGAAACCCGCTGCTAGTGAATGACAGACTATATGGCGGTACTAAAAGTATAAACACGTGGGTTAAACCTCACCCAACGTGAAGAAAGCGATCCTGTTAAGTCACAGGACCGCGGTACCGCACATAGAGCGCGAGCAAGTAGTCAGCGAACTTAACCCCGAAAGGGATTGAAGTCCGATTAGACCCTTGCTGGCACAACACCGCAACTGGGTGTGTAATGAACCTTATTAGTAATAAATGAGCACAAGAGTGCGTGCGATGCCGCACTGACGGACGCCACTAACCACCCAGGCTTGGGTATGGAAAGCGCAAGGCAAGCGCACGGCGCCATACTGGCAGGCACAGCTATAGGACGCTGTGATGTGTGTAACATACAGATGGATAGTCGGGCGCTAGAGAGCTACCATCATCCGCGAGCAGTCAACAACTCTAGGGAGAGATACTTAGGAGCTTTCATCCATCGACATACATCCATCTACACACACACATAATAATTGTACACTAGCGCATGGCCGTGCGGTCATGCACAGTTTATATAGTTGCAGGACAGGAAGTGGCCACAGAAACTTTGCCCTTCCAAGACCTGCCAAGAGGACCAATGGAATGCGCTGCAGAGCCTGAGCACATGACCCTCGATCTCCAACGGGAGATCTTGCCCTGAGCATGCTCAGTGTGCGCAAATAAGGACTTAGTCCCAGAGAAGTCCGCTCGTTGCTGACCAGCACTGACTTTAATGGCAGGAGCTGAAGAAGCAGCAGTAACTCTCTGTACAGAGCGAGACCGACGTCCCTGCTGAGCAGACTCCACTGCGGCTGGATAGGAATGGGAAACCGCAGCGGAGACGGCCCGAGATTCCCCCTGTGCAGAAGTGGGAACTCGAGACCTAACATTACCCCCCCTCCTAGGGCCCCCCCTCCTTGGGCCTCGCTACGCTCGAAGGCAGCAATGAGCTGTGGGGCCCGAATGTTTTCAGCAGGTTCCCATGACCTGTCCTCAGGGCCATAACCCTTCCAATCCACCAAATTTTATCCGACTGTATGCATAGAATTGTAGGCTGCCTATATAAAAAAAGAACCACCCTTGCTGAACAAGCAACTAGAAGGGTGGAAAAGATCAGCAATGAACTGTTAAGGTTTAAAAGCCATCCTTTATATAGAAATAGAAATTCTAGTATTGCTACCAACGTAACTAAAATTGAACACGATGCTATTATCAGGAAGTCTAAAAAACTGACTAGAGATCGTACCGATTTTTGTCCTAATTTTAGTGGACATACCCATATTGAGGGTGAAAATATGGAGGTTACTCCTGCTGTATTAACCCCTTCATTGGTTAAGAATTACACACGTACTTTTGTTAATAGCAGTAAATATGCTCAGAGGGGAACCTACCCAGAGGGTGCTAAAAATCCCAGCCGAAATAATAACAATACCAATAAAAATTTGGGTAGCACTAATGATCATACTGTGGATCTAACTAAATTGATTGATAGTAATATTGAAAAATTTGAGAAATCTACTGAGGGAAAAATTTCCAAACCCTTATCTGAATCTGTAGAATTAGTGTTAAAGAACAGAAGGGAGTCAGCTTCCTTTACATTACCACTTTATGACCCAGAGATTAAAACCTCTGATGTCAATGATGTATACCAAAATGATATCGATGAGAATTTATTAAATCTTTCCATCCATGAAGTTTCACAAATAGAGGAACCATTAATTTATTTAGATGATGTAACTATTAATACTGGCAATAATAATAAGAATGGAAATATAAATTCAATACACAAGGAATCTGACACCACCTCAGCTGCGACTGCCCCTACTAATTCCACACCTGTCATCATTGACAACTCAGGAGCAGGGTGTTCAGCAGCTGTCCCTTTTCTTCCAAGGGTGGATAGTTCCATTCTATCTACCTCTAAATCCTCCCTTGATATATATGGTGCTACAAATAATAAAACTATCCCTCATTTTTTCTGCAAGGCTCAACTAAAAAGAAAAGTAAATATAGAGGGTCTAGAGGAAAGGGGAAGGAAAAAAGGCAAAAACGATCAGTAACAACACCTAGTAATGTCTTTAACCTTTCCTCTTTGGCATTGACTACAACTGATTTAACCCTTTTATCTAGAGGTCTATCATATTGCCCAAATTCAGGGAGTAAGAATCTTGAGATATTTTTGGATGTTCATAGTTTCGTGAGAAAACTCACTTTAAAGAGACATTATGAAATTAAAAAATGTGTCTATAACACTAATGAGAATGAAGAACTCTCTAATACAACTGAACCTACAGGGTTACATTTGGATGTTAAAAGTAAAAGCAAATTTTATCCGACAGATAGTAAGGGTCCTCATTTGGAAACTTTTTCTAATTTACTACTAAAAAAATTTAATAATATTGAAAAAAATTCTAAGGTAAAATTGAAAAAAGGTGGGAATCTAACATCAGGTGAGAAAGCTTCTCTTTTAAAACTCAAAAACAATACGGAGATAGTCATCAAAGCTGCAGATAAGGGAGGTGGTATAGTGGTGCAGGACCGAGGTGACTACATAAAAGAAGCATATAATATATTGTCTGACCACGAGTTCTATTCTAGAATAACTAATGACCCTTTTTCAGAAATGCAAAAAGCTTATAACTCTATGATCAAGGATGCCTTTGATAATGGTGTCTTGAATGAGAATGAGAGTAAGTATCTCTCTATAAAAAATCCAAGCGTACCTTTTATGTATCATATTCCCAAAATTCACAAGAGTCTTACAAATCCCCCTGGTCGCCCCATTATTTCGGGTATTGGTTCCCTAACTTCAAATCTATCCAGCTACATAGATAGCATTATGCAGTTACATGTCACCCAATTGAGGAGCTACATTAAGGATTCTGCACATGTGATCAAACTTATCAGAAATATAAAGTGGAAAGATAGTTACGTATTTGTTACAGTTGATGTATGCTCCCTATATACAAATATCAAACATGAAATTGGACTTGAAAGTATGAAATTATTTATGGATACAGATCCGAGACTATTGGACAAACAGAAACAGTTTTTAATGTCTGGAATGGAGTTTATTTTAAAAAATAATTATTTTACTTTTTTGGGTGAACTGTACCGCCAGACACGCGGTGCGGCAATGGGATCACGGGTAGCACCTACATATGCTAATTTATTTATGGGTCACTTTGAGAATTCTTTTATCTATAAAAGTGCTTTTACTGATTGCATGGTGTTTTATGGTCGTTATATTGATGATCTGGTTTTTATTTGGGACACAACTTTTAAACCTCCAGAATTTTTAATGTCAGAGCTTAAAAATAACCCCTGGGGTCTTGATTTTACTTTTGTTTTTAACAAAACCGCTATTAACTATCTAGATGTGACATTTTTTATTGTTGATGGAGAAATTCATACAAAATTTTTTTTTAAAAAAGTAGACAGTAACAGCTATGTGCATTATAACAGCAACCATCTTGATAAATGGCTTTGTAACATTCCAAAAAGTCAGTTTATGCGTATTAGGAAAAATTGTTCTTCCGATAGTGATTTTAAGGTTCAATCCGAGTTTTTAAAAAATAAGTTTATAGCACAAAAATACCCCAAGGATTTGGTGAATAGAGCATTGGAGCATGTTTTTAAGAATTTTAATCAAGAAATGTTACTAAAAAAAGAAAAAGCTGATATTGCAGCTAGTTCAGAAGAATTTACCTGTAGTTTTTTAACCACATTCAGCACAGACCACAAATTCATTAAAAAATCTATTAATGAGTTGTGGTACATAGTGAGAGAGGATAATATACTGGGAAAGTTGGTGCCGCAACATCCCAAAATTATTTTTAGGAGAGCACCCAGTTTGAAAAATAAACTAGCACCCAGCAGACTTTTTGATGAATGCAAAAAATTATCCGCTTCACAAAAACCAGGGATTTTCAAATGTTTTCACAAAAAATGTTTGTGCTGTGGCAATATAGCACATACTAGTACAGCATTTAAACATTCTTCCTTTCCTCACCCTTTTCCAATCAGCTACCATTTCACTTGCACCACTTCTTATGTTATTTATATTATCACTTGTCCATGCAACAAGATATATGTTGGTAGGACAATACAACCACTTCACCTCCGCATGAATTCTCATCGACATAATATCAAAATAGGTTACCTTAAACATGGTCTTTCCAAACACTTCAGTATTTCACATAATTGCAATCCTTCACTATTTCGACTTCACCCCATTGATCACGTTCCTGCACATGTTTTTAATCGCATACAATCACTTAATAAGAAAGAGCTTTTTTGGATATACACTTTGAATTCCCTTGAGCCTGAAGGGCTAAATGTAATGTCAGATATTCTTTGACTTGTTTGTTTTTTTTTGTTTTTTTTTGTATTTTTTTTGTTTTGTTTTTATTTTATTTAAATATTAAATGTCAATTAAGAATTAATGTTATTAATTTATAAAAAGTTATTTGCCAAGATTTTATGTACCATATATATGTTTTAAATCTTGCCTTTTGTATTATAGTATAAGTGCCTTGGTGCCCCTCCCCTTCCTTTTGTCTTATGTATAAATACACCCTGTACTGTGCTATGTATTATATGCCCTGAAGAAGAGAGTAAGAAAGCTCTTGAAACGCGTAGGCTTCAATAAAAAACCTAAAATCTACCTCGTGAGCGTGGTCTTCAGTTCGCCCAAGACTACTACCCTCAATATCCTTTTGGATTTTTGTGGAGACCTGCTGCTACGGTTATGCCTTCATGGGAGTTGTGACCTTTGGTTCACAACTGAAATAGGTGAGCACATTTCCCGCAAAGGATTGTATTCTTTCAAATATAGTGAGACACATTGGGGGCGCCTTGTGTTTTTTTTCTTTAATCCACCAAATAGAACTTTTGCCGCGTACCACCTTGCACCCCAAAATAGCGTTCACCTCATAATCGTCCGTAGACGAACCCGATGTCCCGGCAGATGACTCGGAAAACCGGGACATGTATACGGGTTTCAAGAGGGATACGTGAAAGGTGTCGGTGATACCCAAGCGTAGAGGAAGAGCCAGACGGTAGACCACGGGAATAACCTGTTCGAGAACCTTGAAGGGACCCAAGTAGCGAGGAGCAAACTTAGTGGACTCAACTCGCAGCCTGATGTTACGGGCGGAGAGCCACACCAAGTCGCCAGGGGCAAAGGTCGGAGCGGGGCGCCGATGAACATCGGCGGAGGACCTCATTCTCTCCTTGGAGGCCCGAATGGCATCCTGCATGCGATCACAAATGTCCCGTGCCTCCACAGCCCAGTCTGCCACCCTGGAGTCAGCGGAAGACACAGGCATGGGCACAGGAACACGCGGATGCTGGCCGTAATTTAAGAGGAATGGAGTCTGACCGGTGGAGTCGGCTACGGCATTGTTAAGTGCAAACTCTGCCCACGATAGCAAGGATGCCCAGTCATCCTGCCTGGCAGAAACAAAATGTCGCAGATATGTGACCAAGGTCTGGTTGGCCCTTTCAACCAACCCATTCATCTCTGGATGATATGCCGAAGAGAGATTTAACTCAATACTGAGTAGACGACAAAGCTCTCTCCAGAATCGAGACGCAAACTGGGGACCCCGGTCACTAACAATTTTGTCTGGCATACCGTGTAGGCGAAAGATATGCTTGATAAACAAGACAGCCAACGCCCGTGCAGATGGTAGCCGTGGAAGAGGCACCAAATGCACCATTTTGGAAAAATGGTCGGTGATCACCCAGATAATGGTGCAGTTACGAGACTTGGGCAAGCCCACCACAAAGTCCATCCCGACCATCTCCCAGGGCCTGTCCGCCATGGGCAGAGGATAAAGCAAACCAGCTGGCCATTGCCGAGGAGTCTTGTTCCTGGCGCAAGAGACACACGCCCGAACATACTCCGCGACATCACGGGCCATATGCGGCCACCAGTAACATAGTAACATAGTAACATAGTTAGTAAGGCCGAAAAAAGACATTTGTCCATCCAGTTCAGCCTATATTCCATCATAATAAATCCCCAGATCTACGTCCTTCTACAGAACCTAATTGTATGATACAATATTGTTCTGCTCCAGGAAGACATCCAGGCCTCTCTTGAACCCTTCGACTGAGTTCGCCATCACCACCTCCTCAGGCAAGCAATTCCAGATTCTCACTGCCCTAACAGTAAAGAATCCTCTTCTATGTTGGTGGAAAAACCTTCTCTCCTCCAGACGCAAATAATGCCCCCTTGTGCCCGTCACCTTTCTTGGTATAAACAGATCCTCAGCGAGATATTTGTATTGTCCCCTTATATACTTATACATGGTTATTAGATCGCCCCTCAGTCGTCTTTTTTCTAGACTAAATAATCCTAATTTCGCTAATCTATCTGGGTATTGTAGTTCTCCCATCCCCTTTATTAATTTTGTTGCCCTCCTTTGTACTCTCTCTAATTCCATTATATCCTTCCTAAGCACCGGTGCCCAAAACTGGACACAGTACTCCATGTGCGGTCTAACTAGGGATTTGTACAGAGGCAGTATAATGCTCTCATCATGTGTATCCAGACCTCTTTTAATGCACCCCATGATCCTGTTTGCCTTGGCAGCTGCTGCCTGGCACTGGCTGCTCCAGGTAAGTTTATCATTAACTAGGATCCCCAAGTCCTTCTCCCTGTCAGATTTACCCAGTGGTTTCCCATTCAGTGTGTAATGGTGACATTGATTCCTTCTTCCTATGTGTATAACCTTACATTTATCATTGTTAAACCTCATCTGCCACCTTTCAGCCCAAGTTTCCAACTTATCCAGATCCATCTGTAGCAGAATACTATCTTCTCTTGTATTAACTGCTTTACATAGTTTTGTATCATCTGCAAATATCGATATTTTACTGTGTAAACCTTCTACCAGATCATTAATGAATATGTTGAAGAGAACAGGTCCCAATACTGACCCCTGCGGTACCCCACTGGTCACAGCGACCCAGTTAGAGACTATACCATTTATAACCACCCTCTGCTTTCTATCACTAAGCCAGTTACTAACCCATTTACACACAATTTCCCCCAGACCAAGCATTCTCATTTTGTGTACCAACCTCTTGTGTGGCACGGTATCAAACGCTTTGGAAAAATCGAGATATACCACGTCCAATGACTCACCGTGGTCCAGCCTATAGCTTACCTCTTCATAAAAACTGATTAGATTGGTTTGACAGGAGTGATTTCTCATAAACCCATGCTGATATGGAGTTAAACAGTTATTCTCATTGAGATAATCCAGAATAACATCCCTCAGAAACCCTTCAAATATTTTACCAACAATAGAGGTTAGACTTACTGGCCTATAATTTCCAGGTTCACTTTTAGAGCCCTTTTTGAATATTGGCACCACATTTGCTATGCGCCAATCCTGCGGAACAGACCCTGTCGCTATAGAGTCCCTAAAAATAAGAAATAATGGTTTATCTATTACATTACTTAGTTCTCTTAGTACTCGTGGGTGTATGCCACCCGGACCCGGAGATTTATCTATTTTAATCTTATTTAGCCGGTTTCGCACCTCTTCTTGGGTTAGATTGGTGACCCTTAATATAGGGTTTTCATTGTTTCTTGGGATTTCACCTAGCATTTCATTTTCCACCGTGAATACCGTGGAGAAGAAGGTGTTTAATATGTTAGCTTTTTCCTCGTCATCTACAACCATTCTTTCCTCACTATTTTTTAAGGGGCCTACATTTTCAGTTTTTATTCTTTTACTATTGATATAGTTGAAGAACAGTTTGGGATTAGTTTTACTCTCCTTAGCAATGTGCTTCTCTGTTTCCTTTTTGGCAGCTTTAATTAGTTTTTTAGATAAAGTATTTTTCTCCCTATAGTTTTTTAGAGCTTCAATGGTGCCATCCTGCTTTAGTAGTGCAAATGCTTTCTTTTTACTGTTAATTGCCTGTCTTACTTCTTTGTTTAGCCACATTGGGTTTTTCCTATTTCTAGTCCTTTTATTCCCACAAGGTATAAACCGCTTACACTGCCTATTTAGGATGTTCTTAAACATTTCCCATTTATTATCTGTATTATTAGTTCTCAGGATATTGTCCCAGTCTACCAGATTAAGGGCATCTCTAAGCTGGTCAAACTTTGCCTTCCTAAAGTTCAGTGTTTTTGTGACTCCCTGACAAGTCCCCCTAGTGAAAGACAGGTGAAACTGTACAATATTGTGGTCGCTATTTCCTAGATGCCCGACCACCTGCAGATTTGTTATTCTGTCAGGTCTATTAGATAGTATTAGGTCTAAAAGTGCTGCTCCTCTGGTTGGATTCTGCACCAATTGTGAAAGATAATTTTTCTTGGTTATTAGCAGTATGTCCTCGCCAGTAGCTCAGATGTCCTTTTAGTACCAAAATGTCCACCCACCCTGGACGAGTGCGCCCAAGAAAGAACCTCCGGTCGCAAACTGGATGGAACAAAAGTCTTGCCCGGGGGCACAGACTCCAGCGAAACCGGAGCCACAGTTCTCAAGCTCTCGGTGAGGACAATAAGCCGAGGCTCCTCCTCCTCCTCCGCAGATGACACAACGGAGCGAGAGAGAGCATCGGCCCGAATGTTCTTCTCCCCAGAAAGGAAATGGAGGGTGAAATGAAGCCGGGAGAAGAACAAGGACCATCTGGCCTGGCGAGAATTCAACCACTGAGCTGTCTGCAGGTACACCAAATTTTTATGGTCTGTGAAGACTTGGAAGGGAAAACGTGCTCCCTCCAAGAGATGTCTCCACTCCGAGAAAGCCAACTTCATGGCTAGCAACTCCCTGTCCCCGATGGAATAATTCCTCTCTGCTGGTGCGAAGGTCTTGGAGAAAAAGAAGCATGGATGCTTCCGACCTTGAGCATCCTTTTGGAAGAGGACTGCTCCAGCACCAACAGAAGAGGCATCCACCTCCATGATAAATGGCTTAACAACATCGGGGTGATGTAGAATGGGAGCGCTAGCGAAGTGTGACTTTATAGAGATAAAGGCCTTGGAGACCTCCTCAGACCACAATTTGGGATTCGCCCCCTTTTTGGTGAGGGCAACCAAGGGAGCTACCAAAGTTGAGAAGTGCGGGATGAACTGGCGATAATAATTGATGAATCCCATAAAGCGCTGCACCGCTTTAAGAGAATGGGGTTCCTGCCAGTCCATCACAGCCTGTAGTTTGGCAGGATCCATAGCCAATCCCTGGGCTGAGATGATGTAGCCTAGGAAAGGTAAGGACTCCTGCTCAAACATACACTTCTCCAACTTGGCATAGAGAGAGTTTGCCCGTAGGAGGTCGAAGACTTTGCTAACATCTCTCCGGTGGGAGTCAATATCTGGAGAGTAGATGAGAATATCATCCAGATAGACTACGACCGAGGTGGAAAGCATATCCCGGAAGATATCATTCACAAAGTCTTGGAACACGGCTGGGGCATTACAGAGCCCGAAGGGCATCACCAGATATTCATAGTGCCCATCCCTGGTGTTAAACGCCGTCTTCCATTCGTCCCTCTCACGGATGCGAATCAGGTTGTAAGCACCCCGCAGATCTAATTTAGTAAATACCCTTGCTCCCCGAAGCCTATCGAATAGCTCGGATATCAGAGGCAAAGGGTACTTATTCTTAACGGTGATGGCGTTAAGACCCCTGTAGTCTATGCATGGACGCAATTCCCCATTCTTCTTCTGCACGAAGAAGAATCCTGCCCCAGCAGGTGACACTGACTTCCTGATGAACCCTCTTGCCAGATTTTCCTGGATGTACTGTGACATTGCCTCCGTCTCCGGGAGAGATAGCGGATAGACTCTACCCCGGGGAGGCTCAGCACCAGGCAAGAGGTCAATAGGACAGTCATAGGGGCGATGGGGCGGAAGGGTCTCCGCCGCCTTTTTGGAGAACACGTCTGCATAAGACCAATACTGCTTGGGGAGAGAGGATAGATCTGCGGGTACCTCAGTAGTAGCAACCTGAACGCACTCCCTCTGACACCTACCCCCACAAGATTCACCCCATCCCAGAATTCTGCCTGAGGACCACTCGATATGAGGAGAGTGGTACCGTAGCCAAGGTATTCCCAACAGGATCTCATCAATTCCCTCTGGAATGATGAGCAGAGAAATAATCTCCTGATGAGATGGCGACATGGACAGAGTAAAAGGGATGGTCTGGTGTGTTATCTGTGAGGGCAGTGTCGACCCATTCACCACTCGTACCGTTACTGGTTGAGCTAGCATAACCAGGGGTATTGCGTGACGTAGGGCGAAGGCAGAAGACATAGAATTGCCCTCCGCCCCAGAATCCACGCAGAGCTCTACTGAGTGGGAGAATGAGCCTATAGTAATTGTCCCCTTAAAGGACAATTTAGAGGCAAACATCGCCGTGTCTAGTGTACCTCCACCTACGACCACTAGACGCTGACGTTTCCTCGACCGCTGAGGACATCTAGTGGCTAGATGTCCTGACTGCTGGCAAACATGACAGACCCTGAGTGCACAAGCGGTCCGGGACTTAGATCCCGCTTGTGACCCTTCTCTGGCCTCATGTGACTCAGGAACCAGGATCGGAGATTCCAGAGGTTTGGCGAAAGTAGGAGCCAGCCGAAACCTCTGCCTACACTGGGCTCGCTCTAACCTCCGCTCATTAAAACGGAGATCAATTCGAGTGGAGACTGTTATTAACTCCTCCAGTGTGGTAGGAATCTCCCTAGTGGCCAGAGCGTCCTTTACGTGGTCAGCCAAGCCCCTCCAAAATATGGGGATAAGAGCTTTATCCGACCATTCCAGCTCAGATGCTAAAGTGCGGAATTGGACGGCAAAATGACTGACCAAGGACTCACCCTGAGTTAATGCCAGCAGTTGGAGCGCAGTATCATGGGTGACTTGAGGTCCTAAAAAGACCTGTTTCAGAGTGCTCAAAAACAGCGGAGCACTCTGCACCACATGATCGCCACGCTCCCACAGAGGCGTAGCCCATTCCAACGCCCTGTCCGACAATAGAGATACAATAAATCCCACCTTAGCCCGCTCTGTGGGGAAGCATGCAGCCAGGAGCTCAAGATGAATAGAGCACTGACTCACAAATCCCCTACAAAATTTGCTATCACCAGAAAATTTTTCTGGCAGCGGGAGGCGAGAAAATGTCGGAACAGGGGTGGCAATAAACAAAGTTGCTGCAGCCATGCTGGCAGCCTGTACAGCAACTGCGGTCACATCCACAGCTGAGGTTGCGCTCGAGAGCCGCCAACCTACCCTCCAGCTGCTGGATATACCGGAAGGATTGCTGTTTGTCTGTCATCACTAGCCAGACCCTGGCGCTAGTGTAATGTTAGGACTGGCGGAACGCACCAAGTAAGATGATATAGATGCGTTCGCAGTCCGGGGTCCACCGTGCAGGCGAAACCCGCTGCTAGTGAATGACAGACTATATGGCGGTACTAAAAGTATAAACACGTGGGTTAAACCTCACCCAACGTGAAGAAAGCGATCCTGTTAAGTCACAGGACCGCGGTACCGCACATAGAGCGCGAGCAAGTAGTCAGCGAACTTAACCCCGAAAGGGATTGAAGTCTGATTAGACCCTTGCTGGCACAACACCGCAACTGGGTGTGTAATGAACCTTATTAGTAATAAATGAGCACAAGAGTGCGTGCGATGCCGCACTGACGGACGCCACTAATCACCCAGGCTTGGGTATGGAAAGCGCAAGGCAAACGCATGGCGCCGTACTGGCAGGCACAGCTATAGGACGCTGTGATGTGTGTAACATACAGATAGATAGTCGGGCGCTAGAGAGCTACCATCATCCGCGAGCAGTCAACAACTCTAGGGAGGGATACTTAGGAGCTTTCATCCATCGACATACATCCATCTACACACACACATAATAATTGTACACTAGCGCATGGCCGTGCGGTCATGCGCAGTTTATATAGTTGCAGGACAGGAAGTGGCCACAGAAACTTTGCCCTTCCAAGACCTGCCAAGAGGACCAATGGAATGCGCTGCAGAGCCTGAGCACATGACCCTCGATCTCCAACGGGAGATCTTGCCCTGAGCATGCTCAGTGTGCGCAAATAAGGACTTAGTCCCAGAGAAGTCTGCTCGTTGCTGACCAGCACTGACTTTAATGGCAGGAGCTGAAGAAGCAGCAGTAACTCTCTGTACAGAGCGAGACCGAGCAAGACGCTGGGACCGACGTCCCTGCTGAGCAGACTCCACTGCGGCTGGATAGGAATGGGAGACCGCAGCAGAGACGGCCCGAGATTCCCCCTATGCAGAAGTGGGAACTCGAGACCTAACACCCTGCTTAATACAAACAAGATTATATGCCCCTCGAAGGTAAATCTTAGTAAACCAACTAGCCCCCTTAATCCTAGCAAACAAATCAGTAAGCAAAGGCAAAGGGTATTGAAATTTGACCGTGATCTTATTCAAGAGGCGATAATCAATACAGGGTCTCAAGGAGCCATCCTTCTTGGCCACAAAAAAAAAACCTGCTCCCAATGGTGAAGAAGATGGCCAAATATGCCCCTTCTCCAAAGACTCCGTAATACAGCTCCGCATGGCGGCATGTTCTGGCACAGACAGGTTGAAAAGTCGGCCCTTAGGGAATTTACAACCTGGAATCAAGTCAATAGCACAATCACAGTCCCTATGCGGTGGAAGGGAACTGGACCTGGGCTCATCGAATACATCCTGGAAATCCGACAAAAACTCAGGAATTTCAGAAGAGGGAGGGAAGAGGAAATTGACATCAAAGGAACGTGACCATGAACCCGCTGACAACCCCAACTAGTCACAGACATAGATTTCCAATCTAACACCGGATTATGTACCTGTAACTATGGAAAACCTAGCACAATAGCATCATGCAAATTATGCAACACCAGAAAACGACAATCTTCCTGATGGGCTGGCGCCATGCACATGGTCAGCTGTGTCCAAAACTGAGGTTTATTTTTAGCCAACGGTGTTGCATCAATGCCCCTTAAAGGAATAGGATTCTGCAAAGGCTGCAAGGGGAAACCACAACGTCTGGCAAATTCTAAGTCCATTAAGTTCAGAGCGGCGCCTGAATCCACAAACGCCATGACAGAAAATGACAATAATGAGCAGATCAAGGTCACAGATAACAGAAATTTAGGTTGTACAGTACTGATGGTAACAGAACTAGCGATTCTCTTAGTACGCTTAGGGCAATCAGAAATAACATGAGCAGAATTGCCGCAGTAAAAACACAACCTATTCTGACGCCTGAATTTTTGTCGTTCAGCTCTAGACAAAATCCTATCACACTGCATAGGCTCAGGGCTCCGCTCGGAGGACAACGCCACAGTGTGCACAAGTCTGCGCTCGCGCAAGCGCCGATCAATCTGAATGGCCAGAGACATAGAATCACTCAGACCAGCAGGCGTGGGGAACCCCACCATAACATCTTTAACGGATTCAGAAAGACCTTTTCTGAAAATCGCCGCCAAGGCATCCTCATTCCATTTAGTCAATACAGACCATTTTCTAAATTTCTGGCAATACGATTCTGCCGCTTCTTGACCCTGACACAGGGCCAACAACGTCTTCTCTGCATGATCCACTGAATTAGGTTCATCATACAATAACCCTAGCGCCTGAAAAAAGGTGTCTACATTAAGCAAAGCAGGATTCCCAGATTCCAGGGAAAATGCCCAATCCTGAGGATCACCACGCAGCAGGGAAATAACAATTTTAACCTGCTGAATGGGATCACCAGAAGAATGGGGTTTCAGAGCAAAAAACAGTTTACAGTTATTTTTAAAGCTCAAAAATTTGGACCTGCCCCAAAAAACAAATCAGGAGTTGGAATTCTAGGCTCTAAAACCGGAGTCTGAACAATATAATCGGAAATACCCTGTACTCTAGCAGCAAGTTGGTCAACACGAGAAACCAATTCCTGAACCTCCATGCCAGCGCCTAACTCCTGAGCCACCCAGAGGAAAAGAGGGAAGGAAAGACACATCAGAGTACAGAAAAAAATGGCTCAGCACTTTCCTTCCCTTCTTCTGAGATGCTTTTAACTCATTGTTGGCCAGTTGTACTGTTATGATCTGGTGGCCTAGGAGCAGCATGTGACGTACTCTGGAGAAGGTGGTACCTGTACTGACCGCAGACCCTGAACTTAGCACCGCAACTAGAAGTAGCCGTGGGATGTACCTAACACTCCCTAGACACCTCGACACAGCCAAAGGACTAACTTCCCCTAAAGATACAAATGGGAAAACTATCTTGCCTCAGAGAAAATCCCCAAAGGATAGACAGCCCCACACAAATATTGACTGTGAGAGGAGAGGGAAATGACATACGCAGACTGAAATCAGGATTTAGCAAAGGAGGCCTTTCTAGCTAAAAAGAAAGAATAGGACAGAGTACTATGCGGTCAGTATTAAAACACTAGAAAATATCCACCACAGAAAATACAAATCTCCACATCTGACTAAAGACATGGAGGGTATATCTGCATCTCCAGAGATACAGCTTGGCTGCAAAAAATCCTTACACAGACAAAGCTGGACAAGACAAAACATGAAAATGCACAGAACTATAAGGCCCACAGCATGTGGACAGCAAAAACAAAGCCAGAACTTATCTTTGTTGAAAAGAACAGCAAAACAGGAGAGACCAGTCAGGGATGTGAATCCTCCAAAAACAATGGACAACTGGCACTAACTAAAGGATCAAGCAAGACTATATAGCCCAATCCCAATTGCAATAAGTGGACACACCTGATAAATGCTGCGATCCAAAGACAGCAGCACTACCACTCATAACCACTGGAGGGAACCCAAGAGCAGAATTCACAACAGATGACACACAGGTATATACTATATACAGGAGGAGATGACATACAGGTACATACTATATACACGAGGAGATGACTCACACATATATACTATATACAGGGGAGATGACACACAGGTATATACTATATACAGGAGGAGATGACACACAGGTATATACTATATACAGGAGGAGATGACATACAGGTACATACTATATACAGGAGGAGATGACATACGGATATATACTATATACAGGAGGAGATGACGCACAAGTATATACTATATACAGGAGGAGATGACACCCAAGTAAATACTATATACAGGGGAGATGACACACGTACCGTATATACTCGAGTATAAGCCGAGATTTTCAGCCCAAAATTTTGGGCTGAAAGTGCCCCTCTCGGCTTATACTCGA
This sequence comes from Ranitomeya imitator, assembly GCF_032444005.1. NCBI lineage: Eukaryota > Metazoa > Chordata > Amphibia > Anura > Dendrobatidae > Ranitomeya > Ranitomeya imitator. Next base: position 389,228,688 of record NC_091282.1, read on the forward strand.
GTCACGATGGGCGGCAGGGTGGGCGGGTGAGGGGGAGAGGGCGCTGAGGCATACTCACCTAGGCCCGGCGGTCCTGATGCTCCCTCTGCCCGTCACACGGTCTTCGGTGCTGCAGCTCTTCCCCTGTTCAGCGGTCACGTGGGACCGCTGATTAGAGAAATTAATATGCGGCTCCACCTCCCATAGGAGTGGAGCCGCATATTCATTTCTCTAATCAGCAGTGCCGGTGACCGCTGATAGAGGAAGAGGCTGCGGCACCGAAGACCGTGTGACAGGCAGAGGGAGCGGGATGCCGGGAGCAGGTAAGTATGTAATATTCACCTGTCCGCGTTCCACCCGCCAAGCGCCGCTCTGTCTTCGCGTCCTCTTGCTCTGACTGTTCAGGTCAGAGGGCGCGATGACGCATATAGTGTGCGCAGTGCCCTCTGCCTGATCAGTCAGTGCGGAGAGACGCCGGGACGAGACGCTTGGAGCTGCAAGCAGCGAGGTGAGTATGGCATTTTTTTTTATTGTAGCAGCAATGGCACAGCTTTATATGGCACAGCTATGGGGCAATAATGAATGGTGCAGAGCACTATATGGCACGGCTATGGGGCAATAATGAATGGCGCAGAGCACTATATGGCACAGCTATGGGGCAATAATGAACGGCGCAGAGTACTATATGGCAGCAATGGGGCAATAATGAACGGTGCAGAGCACTATATGGCACAGCTATGGGACAATAATGAACGGTGCAGAGCACTATATGGCACAGCTATGGGGCAATAATAAATGGTGCAGAGCACTATATGGCACAGCTATGGGGCAATAATGAACGGTGCAGAGCACTATATGGCAGCTATGGGGCAATAATGAACGGCGCAGAGCACTATATGGCACAGCTATGGGGCAATAATGAACGGCGCAGAGCACTATATGGCACAGCTATGGGGCAATAATGAATGTCGCAGAGCACTGTATGGCAGCTATGGGGCAATAATGAACGGTGCAGAGCACTATATGGCACAGCTATGGGGCAATAATGAACGGTGCAGAGCACTATATGGCACAGCTATGGGGCAATAATGAACGGCGCAGAGCACTATATGGCACAGCTGTGGGGCAATAATGAACGGCGCAGAGCACTATATGGCAGCTATGGGACAATAATGAACGGTGCAGAGCACTATATGGCACAGCTATGGGGCAATAATGAACGGTGCAGAGCACTATATGGCAGCTATGGGGCAATAATGAATGGTGCAGAGCACTATATGGCACAGCTTTCTATGGTACATCTATGGGGAAATAATGAACGGTGCAGAGCACTATATGGGGCCATAATGAACAGTATGGAGCATCTATTTTTATTTTTGAAATTTACCGGTAGCTGCTGCATTTTCCACCCTAAGCTTATACTCGAGTCAATAAATTTTTCCAGTTTTTTGTGGCAAAATTAGGGGGGTCGGCTTATACTCGGGTCGGCTTATACTCGAGTATATACGGTATATACTATATACAGGAGGAGATGACACACAGATATATACTATATACAGGAGGAGATGACACACAGGTGTATACTATTTACAGGAGGAGATAACACACAGGTATATACTATATACAGGAGGAAATGACATACAGGTACATACTATATACAGGAGGAGATGACACACGGGTATATACTATATACAGGAGCAGATGACACACAGATATATACTATATAATAATATAAATAATAATAATTTTTTATTTATATAGCGCCAACATATTCCGCAGCGCTTTACAAATTATAGAGGGGACTTGTACAGACAATAGACATTACAGCATAACAGAAATACAGTTCAAAACAGATACCAGGAGGAATGAGGGCCCTGCTCGCAAGCTTACAGACTATGAGGAAAAGGGGAGACACGAGAGGTGGATGGTAACAGGAGGAGATGACTTACAGGTATATACTATATACAGGAGGAGATGACACACAGGTATATACTGTATACAGGAGCAGATGACATACAGGTATATACTATATACAGGAGGAGATGACTTACAGGTATATACCATATACAGGAGGAGATGACACACATATATACTATATACATGAGGAGATGACATACAGCAGGTATATATTATATACAGGGGAGATGACATACAGGTATATACTATATACAGGAGATGACATACAGGTATATAGTATATACAGAAGAGATGACATACAGGTATATACTATATAGAGGAGGAGATGACACATAGGTATATACAATATACAGGAGGAGATGACATACAGCAGGTATATACTATTTACAGGGTAAATGAGATACAGGTATATACTATATACAAGAGATGACATACAGGTGTATACTATATATGAGAGATGACAAACATGTATATACTGAGGGGAAAATGAGAGGTGTGAGGTGAAATGAGGGGTGTGAGGTGAAAATGAAAAGGTGTGAGTGCAAAATGAGAGGAGTGAGGGAAAATAGTGGAGTGATCGAAAAATAAAGGATGTGAGGTCGAAATGACAAGTGTTAGGGGGAAATGAGAGGAGCGAGGGGGAAAATAAGAGGAGTGAGGGGGAAAATGAGAGGTGTAAGGGAGAAAATGAGAGATGTGAGGGGGAAAATGAGAGGCGTGATGGGAAAATAAGAGAAGTGAGGTGCTATAACTAACCACAGATATTTACTATGCCCAAGCAACGCCGGGCTCTTCAGCTAGTTTCATATAAAAACATAAATTATAAGACATAACTTGTAACTTGAACCATGAAAAAACTCCTTTAGAATTCAAATAGATAAAGGCAAATGCAAAAATTGATCCATAGGAATCATGATAGTGACCAAAAAATTGCAGTAAATAATAGAGAATATACTCATCCAATGCAATGATACAAGCCCATTGTTTACTGCAATTTTTGATCACTATCATGATTTCTATGGATTAATTTTTTGCATTGCCTTTATCTATTTGAATAATATAAACATTATTGATCTTGAAAGAATAGTAGGAAAAAACTGAATCACAAAAATAAAAATTGTCCATTCCATGACAGAGTTAATATTCATGATGTACATCAGAGTTGGGGAACCTCAGGCCCCTGGGCCATTTATGGCCCTCGATAATCTTTTATCAGGCCCCCGGGCAGAATCTCAGGGACCGCACTCTTGGGCAGGGATCTGTATTTTGATTGCCGCCAGCTCATTAATTTCTTCTTGCTTTGGTAGAACACAAATGCAGTGTTCACTACTGAGCACTGAAGGGCATTGTCACGAGGCAGAAATGGGAAAACAGGAGATGAGGAATCTGGGCCCCTGAACTGCCTCTCAGGCTAGGGGAAGCCCTGTCTTTCCTTAACTTGGGGGTACCCTTGAAGGTAGGGAGGCCCAAGTCACCGACCTGTCCCTGTCTCCTGTTAAACCCTGAACTAAACTCCCAACCCCCACCCCAGGAGGTGAACAGTGTAAACAGCACCACAAAGCAAATAAACAGGGATTAACAATATGAGAGTGAGGGGAACACGATACCAAAAGGTGAATGCACAAACTACCAAGTAACAAAACTCAGAACTTAGCTTGTGCACGCCACTGCAGACTTCACAACACAGATAGTACAGCAACTGAGCTCCAAACACCAGACTTGGCTGACACCAGGGAGCTGCTACTCCGAGGTTGGTCTCCTGAAAGGACCTGTATAACCAACAGTGAGCTGATGCACCAGGTGACCTTATAAAGGATGGTGGGAGTGGTCACAAACATCAGCTAACCCAGCAGCAATGCAATGCAATAACACCAGTGGCCACCGGGGGGAAAACTGCATTAACCCCCAATGACCAGAAAGGAAAAAAGTTTTAAATCAGAGGTAAACCAGATCTGCCACAGATCCAAACATGGATCGTGACAGGCATGCAATGATAGATTATGTCCTGACACCAGTGCCACAGTCAGGATGTACTTTGTAGGTGGAGTTTGTTTGACCCCTGAAGGATGGTATAAATATCCAAATGGCCCTTGGTAGAAAAAATATTCCCCACCTGTGATGTACATAATCTGATGTTATAATTTCTTGGAAAGTTTTTATTCTATCCCATTATTATTTTTAATTTTCCAATTTTCGGATAACATTATAGCTTCTGTTCTATTTGCTTGAGTTCATATTGGTGCTCATTAGATACTGATTTTTCAGTTATGGCTATAAGACTGGCCCCTACTTCAGTTTTGTATGTAGGACTGACGATTATGGCCGGGGTTTTATGGACGTATGAGAGGCGCAAAAACAGCGCATTGCACACGGACCTATGGGACAGCTCCTATCTGCCGTATATTTCGCAGCCATATTTGACGGGCTGAGAAAATCGCAGCATGCTGCGTTTGTTAGCGTATTGCGCAAAAAATCAGCCAATGAAAGTCTATGGGTGCGTGAAAAATACCGATTGCACACGGACCATGCGTGTGACTTGCGAGAAATACGCAAGACTTTTGCAGGTGGCAGGAAATGTGCCAAGCCCTCAATCAGGAAGCTTAGACATGCTAATTAGCTAAAAAAAACAGACAGACATCCCGGAAGTCTGCCGCACGCCTCCACGGAGTCTCATACATGATGGCTTCAATTTTAAATGTGGATATGCTGCTGGTCCTGGTCCAAGAGAGGCCCGAAATATGGGACCAAAAGGATGCCCATTACTCCAACCATGCAAGAAAAGAGGCTGCTTGGAGGAGCAAATGTGGGCTCCTTTCCCTGGATTATGAACAGCGGCCATGTGAGGGTCAGAGGCAAATAAGTAAGTTTACTCTTGTTTCTCTATTAATATTCTAAACTGCAGTAACTAGCAGATTTTCACACTATGCCCTTATATCCTACTAGATGGTGGCCCGATTCTAACGTATCGGGTATTTTAGAATATGCATGTCCACGTAGTATATTGCACAGCCCACGTAGTATATTTCCCAGCCACGTAGTATATTGCACAGCCACATAGTATATTGTCCAGCCAAGTAGTATATTGCCCAGCCATGTAGTATATTGCACAGTCACGTAGTATATTGTCCAGCCATGTAGTATATTGCCCAGACACGTAGTATATTGCACAGCCACATAGTATATTGTCCAGCCACGTAGTATATTGCCCAGCCATGTAGTATATTGTACAGTCACATAGTATATTGTCCAGCCATGTAGTATATTGCCCAGACATGTAGTATATTGCCCAGTGACGTAGTATATTGCCCAGACTCGTAGTATATTGCCCAGCTACGTAGTATATTGCCCAGTGACGTAGTATATTGCCCAGTGACGTAGTATATTGCCCAACCACGTAGTATATTGCCCAGCCACGTATTATATTGCCCAACCACGTAGTATATTGCCCAGTGACGTAGTATATTGCCCAGCCACATAGTATATTGCCCAGTTATGTAGTATATTGCCTAGTGATGTAGTATATTGCGCAGCCACGTAGTATATTGCCCAACCATGTAGTATATTGCCCAGCCACGTATTATATTGCCCAACCACGTAGTATATTGTCCAGTGACGTAGTATATTGCCCAGCCACGTAGTATGTTGCCCAGCCACGTATTATATTGCCCAACCACGTAGTATATTGCCCAGTGATGTAGTATATTGCCCAGCCACATAGTATATTGCCCAGTTATGTAGTATATTGCCTAGTGATGTAGTATATTGCGCAGCCACGTAGTATATTACCCAGCCACGTAGTATATTGCCCAGCCACGTAGTATATTGCCCAGCCACCTAGTATATTGCCCAGTTACGTAGTATATTTCCTAGTGACGCAGTATATTGCGCAGCTACATAGTATATTGCCTAGTGACGTACTATATTGCCCAGTGACGTAGTATACAGCACAGAGCCACGTAGTATATTGCACAGCAACGTAGTATGCAGCACAGAGCCACGTAGTATATTGGCCAGTCACGTAGTATATTGCCCAGTGACGTAGTATACAGCACAGAGCCACGAAGTATATTGCACAGCGAAGTAGTATACAGCACAGAGCCACGTAGTATATTGGCCAGTCACGTAGTATATTGCCCAGCTACGTAGTATATTGCCCAGCCAGGTTTGTCACAGGTTAAAAAATAAAAAATAAACATATACTCACCTTTCCGAGGGCCCCTTGTAGTCCACAGCAGCTTCCGGTCCCAGGGTTGGTATGAGCGTAGGACCTGTGATGACGTTGCGGTCACATGACCGTGACGTCATGGCAGGTCTTTCTGGCGCAGGCGCGCAGGGCCTGTGATGACGTCGCGGTCACATGACCATGACCTCATGGCAGGTCCTTCTCGCGCAGGCACGCAGGGCCTGTGATGACTTCGCGTTCACATGACCGTGACGTCATGGCAGGTCCTTCTCCCATACCATCTTTGCCACCGAAACCTGCAACGGAAGATGGCGACCGTCGCGAGCGACTACGGAGGGTGAGTATAGCAGGTTTTTTTTTTATTATTATTTTTAACATTAAATTTTTTACTATTGATGCCGCATAGGCAGCGTCAATAGTAAAAAGTTGGGGACACACAGGGTTAATATCGGTGGTAACGGAGTGAGTTACCCGCGGCATAACGCATTCCGTTACCGCCTGCATTAACCCTGTGTTAGCGGTGACCGGAGGGGAGTATGCGGGCAACAGGCACTGACTGCGGGGAATAAGGAGCGGCCATTTTCTTCTGGACTGTGCCCGTCGCTGATTGGTCGTGGCAGCCATGACAGGCAGCTGGCGAGACCAATCAGTGAATTAATAACGTGACATAAAGAAAGAAGGACAGACGGAAGTGACCCTTAGACAATTATATAGTAGATTGTGCTATTTGTGTGTTTCTTCTTATTATTAAAGATATATTTTTAGAAATGCAGCTTACTGACACCTTGTGGTACCACTGTGCACAACGGCCTCATACATTATTTTCTTCTCTATCATTGCAGTGGAAGATGTTATGAAACGATGGTGCAGCATTGGGGATCAATACAGGAGGGAAAGGCAGCAGCGGGCCAGGAGTGCGGCAGCTGCTCCTTCAAAATGACAACATATCTATTTTGATAGGCTGTCCTTTCTGGATCCCAGTATGGATCTGAGACCGTAAGTACAAACCACACAACACATTACACATATGTTTGTAATAATCATTTATTAAATGTGATTTTCTTATTGTCATACTTTCCTAACAGAACTCAGTCCAACCTCACTGGGAGGGAGACCGGCTCTGACTCTGAGGTTGTCATTGATCCGGTCAGGGAAGGTGAAGAGGTGGCTGGCCCATCTTCGGATCCTTCCAGGTCCAGCCCTCCTGGTCCATCTTCTGCTACACCCCAAGCTCTGGCAACAACTGGGCCAGAGGCTGCACCACCACCCACAGGAGCACCATCTCCTATAAGCCAGGATGATCCTGGAAACAGCAGTAGCCCTACTGTCCCACTGGAGACCTCCCCACAGCCTGCTGTGACTTCACACCGTGGCCACTGGAGAAAGCTGATGGAACGTAGGAGGCATGTGGACACTGGGGTCCTAAATTATCTGGCCAGGGCTGCTCAGGATGAGGGTGAGGAAGCCTATTCGTGGAGCCTGGCCCAGAACCTACATCCCGTAGCCTGTGAGGTGAGGCTACGTGTGAGGGGGTGCATTCAAATCCTTCTTGATGCATGCACCCCCCAAATAGCCCATATGAGTTGTTTGAATACATTGAGAGGTGGCAGCTGTCACCACGTAACCTCATGCATCTTCAAACAACTCAAGTGCATGCTCAAGAGGGATCTGAAGCACCTCCTCCATGTGTGCTTACACCTCTACCCGTTCCCACCCAAAACCCACTAAGGCCAACACCTAACCAGATGCAATTCTATCAGCAACCTTTCCAATATGGCCACTTGTACAGACCCAGTGCTGGAGGCTGGTCCCAACCTGGGTTTGAACGACATGGCCATATTTGGGGGGTATGAGTCACGTGATTATTACCATCTTCTTGAGGCCCACAGTCTAAACCCTTATGACCAATCCACAACTGGCCAATACGAGCAAGCACAGTATTTGGAGCAGGGCCAACAGAGATTACCCACACAGGGTGAAGGATAATTGGCCCAACAAAGGCCACAAGACCAGCAACTCGAACTGCCCCCAACACCTCCAACAACTTATCGGAATCTGTAAAAATATTGTTTTCTTGTTGCAAATTTGTACTAACCACAGATTTGTTATTCTGCCGTGATATCACTTTTTTTTTTTTTACTTTTGTTATGCCAAGAGAAAAATGGCCACAAAAGCCATATGATGGTAATATGGTGTTCTAAAAAAATTATTTGGCTTTGGCTAAAATTAGAAAATTTACACAAACGCCAATTTAAGTTTGTTGGACCAAACATTAATACACCATACGCAATTACTATATTCTTAAACATCTCTTAAATAAGTCAACTCAACACACACAGTTAAGTAACATGATTTTATCTTCTCAGATGTAAAGATATATAAAGGAACAAATCAGAACATAGAAACAGCATTGTCTTGCCAGGGAGTAGCACCCTGAGGTGAAAGAAAATAATTGGTAAAAATATCCTGAACTTTGAGTCTAGAAAAAAGATGACGCTGAGGAAGGCCATGTGGTTTAGGCCTACCCACATTGGCCAACATGCCTTCACCACTATCAACTGAGAAGCACTTGTGTAGTCTGGTGAAGTTATGTAAAACTACATAAACTTTAATAGCTTCAATGACAATTGATTGACTCAACTAAATTGCAGACTGGAGGACCCCTATGGGGCACAAAGAATGCCAAAGGCGCACTCCACCAGTCACTGTGCCCCTGATAAGATTATAATTATGTGCCCCTGATAAGATTATAATTAAAGATCCACCGCTGGTGGTCCAGGTTTCAACGAGGATATGGCCTCATGACATGCCTTGTCAACTGGAAGGCTTCATCTGCCACAAGGACATATGGCACAGCTTTAACATTTGAGCCTGGGAGTTGACTTGGTGGTAGTAGGTCCAACTGGTTATCGCGCAGCCACCTGTTAGGACTGGCGGAACGCACCAAAACAGATGGTATAGATGCGTTCGCAGTCCGGGGTCCACCGTGCAGGTGAAAACCTGCTGCTAGCAATTAGCAGACTATATGGCGGTACACTAAAGTATACACGCGTGGGTTAACCTCACCCAGCGTGAAGAAAGCGATCCTGTTAAGTCACAGGACCGCGGTACCGCACATAGAGCGCGAGCAAGCAGTCAGCGAACTTAACCCCAAAAGGGATTGTAGTCCGATTAGACCCTTGCTGGCACAACACCGCAACTGGGTGTGCAAAGAACCTTATCTGCAATATAAGAGCACAAGAGTGCATGCGATGCCGCACTGACGGACGCCACTAACCACCCAGGCTTGGGTATGGAAAGCGCAAGGCAAGCGCACGGCGCCGTACTGGCGGTCACAGCAACTGGACGCTATAATGTGTGACTAGTGCTGTAGGATAAGTCGGGCGCTAGGTAGCAGCCATACACCTTCCGCGAACAGTCATTCAATAGGGTAGGGGTATCCAAGGACGACTTGCACTCACAACATACACACATTAGCAATTGTAAGACAATACTAGCGCATGGCCGTGCGGTCATGCGCAGTTTATATAGCTGCAGCACAGGAAGTGGCCACAGCACCTTTGCCCTTCCAAGACCTGCCAAGAGGACCAATGGAATGTGCTGCAGAGCCTGAGCACATGACCCTCGATCTCCAACGGGAGATCTTACCCTGGGCATGCTCAGTACGTGCAGACAAGGACTTAGTCCCAGAGAAGTCCGCTCGCTGCTGACCAGCACTGACTTTAATGGCAGAGACTGGAGAAGCAGCAGTAACTCTCAGAACAGAGTGAGAATGAGCAAGACGCTGGGACCGACGTCTTTGCTGAGCAGACTCCACTGCGGCTGGACAAGAATGGGAGACCGCAGCGAAGGTGGCTCGAGATTCCCCCTGTGCAGAAGCGGGAACTCGACCCCTAACATTACCCCCCCTCCTAGGGCCCCCCCTCCTTGGGCCTCGCTACGTTCGAAGGCAGCAATGAGCTGCGGAGCCCGAATGTGCTCAGCAGGCTCCCAGGACCTATCCTCAGGGCCGTAACCCTTCCAGTCCACCAAAAACATTTTTTTTGCCACGTACCACCTTGCACCCCAAGATAGCGTTCACCTCGAAATCGTCCGTAGACGAACCCGATGTCCCGGCAGATGACTCAGAAAACCGGGACATGTATACGGGCTTAAGGAGGGACACATGAAAGGTGTCGGTGATACCAAGGCCTGGAGGAAGGGCCAGACGGTAGACCACAGGATTAACCTGTTCGAGGACCTTGAAGGGACCCAAGTAGCGAGGAGCAAATTTAGTGGACTCAACTCGCAGCCTGATGTTACGGGCGGAGAGCCACACCAAGTCGCCAGGAGCAAAGGTCGGGGCGGGGCGCCGATGAGCATCGGCGGAGGACCTCATTCTCTCCTTAGAGGCCCGAATGGCATCCTGAGTGCGGTCCCAAATATCCCGTGCCTCCACAGCCCAGTCTGCCACCCTGGAGTCTGCGGAAGACACGGGCATAGGCACAGGTACCCGTGGATGCTGACCATAGTTGAGAAGGAATGGGGTTTGTCCAGTGGAGTCGGCTGCGGCGTTGTTCAGCGCAAACTCTGCCCATGATAGCAAGGATGCCCAGTCATCCTGCCTGGCTGAAACAAAATGTCGCAGGTATGTGACCAAGGTCTGGTTGGCCCTCTCTACCAACCCATTCGTCTCGGGATGATAAGCGGAAGAGAGATTCAACTCAATACTGAGAAGACGACACAGCTCTCTCCAGAACCGAGACGCAAACTGGGGACCCCGGTCACTGACAATTTTGTCAGGCATACCATGTAGGCGGAAGATGTGCTTAATGAACAACGCAGCCAAGGCCCGTGCAGAAGGTAACCGTGGTAGCGGCACCAAATGCACCATTTTCGAGAAATGATCGGTGATGACCCAAATGATGGTACAGCCGCGAGACTTGGGCAAACCCACGACAAAGTCCATCCCGACCATCTCCCAGGGCCTATCTGCCACCGGCAAGGGATAGAGCAACCCAGCTGGCCTTTGACGCGGAGATTTATTTTTGGAGCAGGAGACACACGCCAGAATATAATCCCTGACATCCCGGACCATATGCGGCCACCAGTACGTCCTCGCCAGTAGCTCAGATGTCCTCTTTGTCCCAAAGTGTCCACCCACTCTGGACGAATGAGCCCAAGAGAGAACCTCCGGTCGCAAATTAATGGGCACAAAAGTCTTGCCCGGAGGCACAGACTCAAGCGAAACCGGCGCTACGGTTCTCAGGCTCTCAGAAGGAACAATAAGCCGAGGCTCCTCTTCCTCCTCTTCAGTTGACATAAGGGAGCGAGAGAGAGCATCAGCACGAATATTCTTCTCCCCGGCGAGAAAATGAAGAGAAAAGTGGAACCGGGAAAAGAACAAGGACCATCTGGCTTGGCGAGAATTTAGCCGCTGGGCTGTTTGTAAGTAGACCAAATTTTTGTGGTCAGTGTAAACCTGGAAGGGAAACCGCGCACCTTCCAGAAGATGTCTCCACTCAGAAAAGGCCAACTTCATTGCTAGCAGCTCCCTATCCCCGATGGAGTAGTTTCTCTCCGCTGGCGAGAAGGTCTTAGAGAAGAAGAAGCATGGATGCTTCCGACCTTGAGCATCCTTCTGATAGAGGACTGCTCCAGCACCAACGGACGAGGCATCCACCTCCATTAGGAATGGCTTATCCACATCGGGACGATGTAAGATGGGAGCGCTAGCAAAGTGGGACTTAATAGAAGTGAAGGCCTTGGAGACCTCTTCCGACCACAATTTAGGATTCGCTCCCTTCTTGGTGAGGGCTACCAAAGGAGCTACCAGAGTTGAGAAGTGGGGAATGAACTGGCGGTAATAGTTAATTAACCCCATAAAGCGCTGCACCGCTTTAAGAGAATGGGGCTCTTGCCAGTCCATCACAGCCTGTAGTTTGGCAGGATCCATAGCCAATCCCTGGGCGGAGATGATATAGCCCAGGAACGGCAAAGACTCCTGCTCAAACATACACTTCTCCAACTTAGCGTAAAGAGAGTTTGCCCGTAGGAGGTCGAAGACTCTGCCAACATCTCTCCGGTGGGAGTCAATATCTGGAGAAAAGATGAGAATATCATCCAGATAGACTACAACTGAGGTGGAAAGCATATCCCGGAAGATGTCGTTGACAAAGTCTTGAAAAACGGCTGGGGCATTACAGAGCCCGAAGGGCATCACCAGATACTCATAGTGCCCATCTCTGGTGTTAAACGCCGTTTTCCATTCGTCCCCCTCACGGATGCGAATCAGGTTGTAAGCACCCTGCAGATCTAATTTAGTAAACACTCTAGCTCCCCGAAGCCTATCGAAGAGCTCGGATATCAAGGGCAAAGGATACTTGTTCTTAACGGTTATAGCGTTAAGACCCCTGTAGTCTATGCATGGACGTAGTTCCCCATTCTTCTTCTGCACGAAGAAGAACCCTGCCCCAGCAGGTGACACTGACTTCCTGATAAACCCTCTTGCCAGATTCTCTTGAATGTACTAAGACATGGCCTCCGTCTCCGGGAGAGATAATGGATAAACTCGACCCCTGGGAGGCTCCGCACCATTATAAAGATCGATAGGACAGTCATAGGGGCGATGGGGCGGAAGGGTCTCCGCTGCCTTTTTGGAGAACACGTCTGCGTAAGACCAATATTGCTTGGGGAGAGAGGATAGATCTGCGGGTACCTCAGTAGTAGCAACCTGAACGCACTCTCGGTGACACCTACCCCCACATGATTCACCCCATCCCAGAATTCTGCCTGAGGACCACTCGATGTGAGGAGAGTGGTACCGTAGCCAAGGTATCCCCAACATGACCTCATCAATACCCTCAGGAATGATGAGCAGAGAAATAATCTCCTGATGGGATGGCGACATGGACAGAGTAACAGGGATGGTCTGATGTGTTATCTGTGCGAGGAGTGTCGACCCATTCACCACTCATACCGTTACTGGTTGAAATAGCATAACCAGGGGTATTGAGTGATGTTGGGCGAAGGCAGAAGACATAAAATTGCCCTCCACCCCAGAATCCACGCAGAGGTCTACCGAGTGGGAGGATGAGCCAAAGGTAATTGTCCCCTTAAAGGACAATTTGGAGGCAAACGTCGCAGTGTCTAGTGCACCTCCACCTACTACCACTAGACGCTGACGTTTCCTCGACCGCTGATGACATCTGGTGGCAAGATGTCCTGACTGCTGGCATACATGGCAACCCAGGAGTGCACGAGCGGTCTGGGACTTAGATCCCGCTTGTGACACCACCTTAGGTTCCTGGAACTCAGGAGCCTGGACTGGAGATTCCAAAGGTTTGGCGAAGGTGGGAGCCAGCCGAAACCTCTGCCTACACTGGGATCGCTCTAACCTCCGCTCGTGAAAACGGAGGTCAATGCGAGTAGCTACTGTTATTAACTCTTCCAGTGTGGCGGGAATCTCCCTAGTGGCCAGAGCATCCTTAACGTGGTCAGCCAGCCCCCTCCAAAATATAGGGATAAGGGCTTTATCCAACCACTCCAGCTCAGATGCTAGAGTGCGGAAATGGACGGCAAAAAGGCTGACCAAGGACGAGCCCTGAGTCAGTGCCAACAGTTGGAGCGCTGTGTCATGGGTGACACGAGGTCCTAGAAAGACCTGTTTCAGAGTGCTCAGGAATAACGGAGCACTCTGCACCACATGATCGCCACGCTCCCACAGCGGCGTAGCCCACTGCAACGCCCTGTCCGACAATAAGGAAATTATAAAGCCCACCTTAGCCCGCTCTGTAGGGAAACGAGAGGCCAGAAGCTCGAGATGTATTGAGCACTGACTCACGAAACCCCTACAGGACTTACTGTCACCAGAAAATTTCTCTGGTAGCGGGAGGCGAGATAGCGTCGGTACAGGGGCGGCAGTGGACAAGGTAGCTGCAGCCACACTTGCAGCCTGAACAGCGACAGCAGTAACATCCACAGCTGAGGTTGAACGCTCAAGAGCCGCCAACCTTCCCTCCAGCTGCTGGATGTACCGCTGTAAACGCTGGTTGTCAGCCATTTTACTAGCCAGACCCTGGCGCTAGTATTCTGTTAGGACTGGCGGAACGCACCAAAACAGATGGTATAGATGCGTTCGCAGTCCGGGGTCCACCGTGCAGGTGAAAACCTGCTGCTAGCAATTAGCAGACTATATGGTGGTACACTAAAGTATACACGCGTGGGTTAACCTCACCCAGCGTGAAGAAAGCGATCCTGTTAAGTCACAGGACCGCGGTACCGCACATAGAGCGCGAGCAAGCAGTCAGCGAACTTAACCCCAAAAGGGATTGTAGTCCGATTAGACCCTTGCTGGCACAACACCGCAACTGGGTGTGCAAAGAACCTTATCTGCAATATAAGAGCACAAGAGTGCATGCGATGCCGCACTGACGGACGCCACTAACCACCCAGGCTTGGGTATGGAAAGCGCAAGGCAAGCGCACGGCGCCGTACTGGCGGTCACAGCAACTGGACGCTATAATGTGTGACTAGTGCTGTAGGATAAGTCGGGCGCTAGGTAGCAGCCATACACCTTCCGCGAACAGTCATTCAATAGGGTAGGGGTATCCAAGGACGACTTGCACTCACAACATACACACATTAGCAATTGTAAGACAATACTAGCGCATGGCCGTGCGGTCATGCGCAGTTTATATAGCTGCAGCACAGGAAGTGGCCACAGCACCTTTGCCCTTCCAAGACCTGCCAAGAGGACCAATGGAATGTGCTGCAGAGCCTGAGCACATGACCCTCGATCTCCAACGGGAGATCTTACCCTGGGCATGCTCAGTACGTGCAGACAAGGACTTAGTCCCAGAGAAGTCCGCTCGCTGCTGACCAGCACTGACTTTAATGGCAGAGACTGGAGAAACAGCAGTAACTCTCAGAACAGAGTGAGAATGAGCAAGACGCTGGGACCGACGTCTTTGCTGAGCAGACTCCACTGCGGCTGGACAAGAATGGGAGACCGCAGCGAAGGTGGCTCGAGATTCCCCCTGTGCAGAAGCGGGAACTCGACCCCTAACACCACCAACCCATAATGGAAAAATTGAAGACTCTAGAGTCTCCAGTTCTCCCATAGGCCCCAATATCTACAATTATAAACCTGTAGTGACTGTCAACTACAGATAACAGCACTTCAGAGAAGAACTGTTTATAATTGTCGAATTGGGACCCTGAATTTGGCGGCTCACGCACCCGAATGTGTTTCCCATCAAGGGCTCCAATATAGTGTGGGAAATCACAATTGTCCTGAAAGCCACATGCTATCTTCACCCAATCTTTCATTTTGGGCACTGGCATCACCAGTTCGTGTAGTCTTGCCCAAATTTCCATACACGTAGCCCGCACTATGCCGGAGATAGTGGACCTCCCAATTAAAAATTCAAGATGGAGGCCAGCCTCCGATATTCTAGTAGACAGGAAGCAGAAAGCCCACAAAAATATAAATTATTACCAATGTTAGAATGCTTAGTAAAAATCTTAGTGAAGACAAGTAATGTGTGGATATAAAAAGACAGGAAACCAGCGTACCTTCAAAAATATACACTGGCTACAGAAATTTAACATTAACTACATATTTTATTTTGGAATTTGTTATAATTTTGCAATATAATATTAATCTATTGAATTTAGCTGCTAGGTCACATAAAAAAAACACATTTAGATTACAAAAACATCATCAACATACAGTATATGAGGATGGTGAATACATACCGTAACGTAAGGAAAATACGCTCCTCTGTGGATATACATTTCCGCATCCTAGTGTTCTGATATGTAATGCCAGGTCGCACTGTCTCAAACAAACTATCAAATGTGGATATCCTCATGCGACAGTACTGGTAAAATTTGTCAGGATTGGTGTCATGATCTGGTAATTCAGTACCACAATGGACATAGGAGTCAGAGCACATACAGTGACCTGACAATAACCCAAAAACATAGAACGAGCTCTGAGACGTGGAAACTCTGCTGACCGCAATCCCTAATCCTCTCCAACACAACTAGAGGCAGCTGTGGACTGCGCCCAACGCTCCCTATGCAACTCGGCACAGCCCAAGAAACTAGCCAGCCTGAAGATAGAAAATAAGCCTACCTTGCCTCAGAGAAATACCCCAAAGGGAAAGGCAGCCCCCACATATAATGACTGTGAGTTAAGATGAAAAGACAAACGTAGAGATGAAATAGACCTAGCAAAGTGAGGCCCGACTTTCTGAACAGAGCGAGGATAGGAAAGGTAACTTTGCGGTCAACACAAAACCCTACAAACAACCACGCAAAGGGGGCAAAAAGACCCTCCGTACCGAACTAACGGCACGGAGGTACACCCTCTGCGTCCCAGAGCTTCCAGCAAGCACGAGAAAACAAATAAGCAAGCTGGACAGAAAAAAACAGCAAACAAAAAGCAAAAGCGGAACTTAGCTATGCAGAGCAGCAGGCCACAGGAACGATCCAGGAGGAAACAGGTCCAATACTAGAACATTGACTGGAAGCCAGGATCAAAGCACTAGGTGGAGTTAAATAGAGCAGCACCTAACGACTTCACCACATCACCTGAGGAAGGAAACTCAGAAGCCGCAGTACCACTTTCCTCCACCAACGGAAGCTCACAGAGAGAATCAGCCGAAGTACCACTTGTGACCACAGGAGGGAGCTCTGCCACAGAATTCACAACAGTACTTCCCCCTTGAGGAGGGGTCACCGAACCCTTACCAGAGCCCCCAGGAGGACCAGGATGAGCCATATGAAAGGCACGAACAAGATCGGGAGCATGGACATCAGAGGCAAAGACCCAGGAATTATCTTCCTGAGCATAACCCTTCCACTTAACCAGATACTGGAGTTTCCGTCTTGAAACACGAGAATCCAAAATCTTCTCCACAATATACTCCAACTCCCCCTCCACCAAAACCGGGGCAGGAGGATCAACAGATGGAACCATAGATGCCAGGTATCTCCGCAACAATGACCTATGGAATACGTTATGTATGGAAAAAGAATCTGGAAGGGTCAGACGAAAAGACACAGGATTAAGAAACTCAGAAATCCTATACGGACCAATGAAACGAGGTTTAAACTTAGGAGAGGAAACCTTCATAGGAATATGACGAGAAGACAACCAAACCAAATCCCCAACACGAAGTCGGGGACCCACACAGCGTCTGCGATTAGCGAAACGTTGAGCCTTCTCCTGGGACAAGGTCAAATTGTCCACTACATGAGTCCAAATCTGCTGCAACCTGTCCACCACAGTATCCACACCAGGACAGTCCGAAGACTCAACCTGCCCTGAAGAGAAACGAGGATGGAACCCAGAGTTGCAGAAAAACGGAGAAACCAAGGTAGCCGAGCTGGCCCGATTATTAAGGGCGAACTCAGCCAAAGGCAAAAAGGACACCCAGTCATCCTGATCAGCAGAAACAAAGCATCTCAGATATGTTTCCAAGGTCTGATTGGTTCATTCGGTCTGGCCATTAGTCTGAGGATGGAAAGCCGAGGAAAAAGACAAGTCAATACCCATCCTACCACAAAAGGCTCGCCAAAACCTCGAAACAAACTGGGAACCTCTGTCAGAAACGATATTCTCTGGAATGCCATGCAAAAGAACCACATGCTGGAAGAACAATGGCACCAAATCAGAGGAGGAAGGTAATTTAGACAAGGGTACCAAATGGACCATCTTAGAGAAGCGATCACAGACCACCCAAATGACTGACATCTTTTGAGAGACAGGAAGATCTGAAATAAAATCCATAGAGATAAGTGTCCAAGGCCTCTTCGGGACCGGCAAGGGCAAAAGCAACCCACTGGCACGAGAACAGCAGGGCTTAGCCCGAGCACAAATCCCACAGGACTGCACAAAAGTACGCACATCCCGCGACAGAGATGGCCACCAAAAGGATCTAGCCACTAACTCTCTGGTACCAAAGATTCCAGGATGACCAGCCAACACCGAACAATGAACCTCAGAGATAACTTTATTCGTCCACCTATCAGGGACAAACAGTTTCTCCGCTGGGCAACGATCAGGTTTATTAGCCTGAAATTTTTGCAGCACCCGCCGCAAAACAGGGGAGATGGCAGACACAATTACTCCCTCTTTGAGGATACCCGCCGGCTCAGATAAACCCGGAGAGTCGGCCACAAAACTCCTAGACAGAGCATCCGCCTTCACATTTTTAGAGCCCGGAAGGTATGAAATCACAAAGTCAAAACGGGCAAAAAACAGCGACCAACGAGCCTGTCTAGGATTCAACCGCTTGGCAGACTCGAGATAAGTCAAGTTCTTATGATCAGTCAAGACCACCACACGATGCTTAGCTCCTTCAAGCCAATGACACCACTCCTCGAATGCCCACTTCATGGCCAGCAACTCTCGATTGCCAACATCATAATTTCGCTCAGCAGGCGAAAACTTCCTGGAAAAGAAGGCGCATGGTTTCATCACCGAGCAATCAGAACTTCTCTGCGACAAAACAGCCCCTGCTTCAATCTCAGAAGCATCAACCTCGACCTGGAACGGAAGCGAAACATCTGGTTGACACAACACAGGGGCAGAAGAAAAACGACGCTTCAACTCTTGAAAAGCTTCCACAGCAGCAGAAGACCAATTGACCACATCAGCACCCTTCTTGGTTAAATCGGTCAATGGTTTAGCAATACTAGAAAAATTGCAGATGAAGCGACGATAAAAATTAGCAAAGCCCAGAAACTTTTGCAGACTTTTCAGAGATGTCGGCTGAGTCCAATCATGGATGGCTTGGACCTTAACAGGGTCCATCTCGATAGTAGAAGGGGAAAAGATGAACCCCAAAAATGAAACCTTCTGAACACCAAAGAGACACTTTGATCCCTTCACAAACAAAGAATTAGCACGCAGGACCTGGAACACCGTTCTGACCTGCTTCACATGAGACTCCCAATCATCCGAAAAGATCAAAATGTCATCCAAGTACACAATCAGGAATTTATCCAGGTACTCTCGGAAGATGTCATGCATAAAGGACTGAAACACTGATGGAGCATTGGCAAGTCCGAATGGCATTACTAGATACTCAAAATGGCCCTCGGGCGTATTAAATGCAGTTTTCCATTCATCGCCTCGCTTAATACGCACAAGATTATACGCACCACGAAGATCTATCTTGGTGAACCAACTAGCCCCCTTAATCCGAGCAAACAAATCAGATAACAACGGCAAGGGGTACTGAAATTTAACCGTGATCTTATTTAGAAGGCGGTAATCTATACAAGGTCTCAGTGAACCATCCTTCTTGGCTACAAAAAAGAACCCTGCTCCTAATGGTGACGATGACGGGCGAATATGCCCCTTCTCCAAGGACTCCTTCACATAACTCCGCATAGCGGCGTACTCAGGCACAGATAAATTAAACAGTCGATCTTTTGGGAATTTACTACCAGGAATCAAATCGATAGCACAATCACAATCCCTATGCAGAGGTAGGGTATCAGACTTGGGCTCATCAAATACATCCCGGTAATCAGACAAGAACTCTGGAACCTCAGAAGGGGTGGATGACGAAATAGTCAGAAAAGGGACATCACTGTGTACCCCCTGACAACCCCAGGTGGACACAGACATGGATTTCCAATCTAATACTGGATTATGGACTTGTAGCCATGGCAACCCCAACACGACCACATCATGCAGATTATGACACCATAACACCAGAAAGCGAATAACCTCCTGATGTGCAGGAGCCAAGCACATGGTCAGCTGGGTCCAGTACTGAGGCTTATTCTTGGCCAAAGGCGTAGCATCAATTCCTCTCAATGGAATAGGACACTGCAAGGGCTCCAAGAAAAACCCACAACGCCTAGCATACTCCAAGTCCATCAAATTCAGGGCAGCGCCTGAATCAACAAATGCCATGACAGAATACGATGACAAGGAGCAGATCAAGGTAACGGACAGAAGAAATTTTGACTGTACCGTACCAATGGTGGCAGATCTAGCGAACCGCTTAGTGCGCTTAGGACAATCAGAGATAGCATGAGTGGAATCACCACAGTAGAAACACAGCCCATTCAGACGTCTGTGTTCTTGCCGTTCAACTCTGGTCAAAGTACTATCGCACTGCATAGGCTCAGGTTTAAGCTCAGGTAATACCGCCAAATGGTGCACAGATTTACGCTCACGCATGCGTCGACCGATCTGAATGGCCAAAGACATAGACTCATTCAGACCAGCAGGCATAGGAAATTCCACCATGACATCCTTAAGGGCTTCAGAGAGACCATTTTTCCTGAAAATAGCTGCGAGCGCACCTTCATTCCATTGAGTGAGTACGGACCACTTTCTAAATTTCTGACAATATACCTCTATCCCATCCTGACCCTGACACAGAGCCAGCAAATTTTTCTCTGCCTGATCCACTGAATTAGGCTCATCGTACAGCAATCCGAGCGCCAGGAAAAACGCATCAACATTACTCAATGCAGGATCTCCTGGCGCAAGGGAAAATGCCCAGTCTTGAGGGTCGCCACGCAAAAAAGAAATAATAATTCTCACTTGTTGAACTGGGTCACCAGAGGAGCGAGGTTTCAAGGCCAGAAACAGTTTGCAATTATTTTTGAAATTCACACACTTGGCTCTATCACCATAAAACAAATCAGGAATAGGAATTCTTGGTTCTAACATAGGCTTCTGAACCACCAAATCTTGAATCTTTTGTACATTTATAACGAGATTATCCATTGAAGAGCACAGACCCTGAATGTCCTTGTCCACACCTGTGTCCTGAACCACCCAAATGTCTAGGGGAAAAAAAAAGGCAAAACACAGTGCAGAGAAAAAAAAATGGTCTCAGAACTTCTTTTTTCCCTCTATTGAGAATCATTAGTACTTTTGGCTTCCAGTACTGTCATGATCTGGTAATTCAGTACCACAATGGACATAGGAGTCAGAGCACATACAGTGACCTGACAATAACCCAAAAACATAGAACGAGCTCTGAGACGTGGAAACTCTGCTGACCGCAATCCCTAATCCTCTCCAACACAACTAGAGGCAGCCGTGGACTGCGCCCAACGCTCCCTATGCAACTCGGCACAGCCCGAGAAACTAGCCAGCCTGAAGATAGAAAATAAGCCTACCTTGCCTCAGAGAAATACCCCAAAGGGAAAGGCAGCCCCCACATATAATGACTGTGAGTTAAGATGAAAAGACAAACGTAGAGATGAAATAGACCTAGCAAAGTGAGGCCCGACTTTCTGAACAGAGCGAGGATAGGAAAGGTAACTTTGCGGTCAACACAAAACCCTACAAACAACCATGCAAAGGGGGCAAAAAGACCCTCCGTACCGAACTAACGGCACAGAGGTACACCCTCTGCGTCCCAGAGCTTCCAGCAAGCACGAGAAAACAAATAAGCAAGCTGGACAGAAAAAAACAGCAAACAAAAAGCAAAAGCGGAACTTAGCTATGCAGAGCAGCAGGCCACAGGAACGATCCAGGAGGAAACAGGTCCAATACTAGAACATTGACTGGAAGCCAGGATCAAAGCACTAGGTGGAGTTAAATAGAGCAGCACCTAACGACTTCACCACATCACCTGAGGAAGGAAACTCAGAAGCCGCAGTACCACTTTCCTCCACCAACGGAAGCTCACAGAGAGAATCAGCCGAAGTACCACTTGTGACCACAGGAGGGAGCTCTGCCACAGAATTCACAACAGATTGGTCCGCAGAGATATATATAGCCAGAGAAAATGGCCTTTAGTGGGGCGTTGCCTCAAAAGCGGATGTACCCACATTCTTCTCTTCCGCGGATCCACTATCCCTGGGTATGGCTGACCAATGCAACGTCACAACACCAAGTTATATAACACCCACTGAGTTGGGGTGAAATGCAGCAGGTCAGACATGTTGCAAAAAAACCACCAACACACCAACAGAAGCACAGCAACACAATGGCCAAATTGGAGGGTGCCACCTGTTGTAGGTGCCTTAAATCGGGTTGCTGATGATGATTTTCATTAATTTCAGGCCTGAAAACCATTAAATGTCCATTTTGGAAGGTTGCAAAAAAATACACAGTACGGATGCCATATGGATTACATACGCAGAATTACATGCGCAAAATACGCTGCCACACCTTGCCAACGGATTACGTACAGAACACTGTTTAGGGAACATTTCTGCATATTGCTTCTGAAAAAAGCAGACCGTATTTTCATACACTAAGTGTGATGCCGACCTCCTTCATGCTACCTTACAGAGGAGAGAAACAAAATAGAGGGAAGGATTATCATATGACTGCAACCTCAGACATATTGCTTGTTTCTACACTCCTCAAAACTGAAATTGCAATACCAAGCAGAAAAAATGGTGGAATTATGGAAACCTCAGGATACACGTGGTAATGATATGCAAATGATGAAGAAATAGAAATTTTTTTTTCAAAACAACTCGATTTATTCAGTATTGAGTATGAGCATCACATGCAGAAATACATATACTTACACGACTTAACATCTTATCGATTAGATTACCAATGGTTGTCTGAGAAATGTTCTGCTATGTTTAATGCACTTGGGTAACCAAATCATCAATGTCCACAGTTGCTAGCTCCCTTTGCAATTGCCAACCAATGATGATCCAGATCGAAGACAAATCCGGAGATGCTGTAGGTTATAGTTGCATTTTGAGACCATACAGTACAAGCTGTAAACAGTAGCATAAGCAATGCATTAACATGTTAGGAAAAAAATATAAACTTTGGTAAACTTTGATGAAATGGTTATACCACTGGTTCCATGATTGAACCACTTTGTACAGCAAGTGAAGCTGTACTTCACACACTAATCCTAAGGCGTCAGTGTCTGCACAAAACATCATAAGGCAAAACAATGGGCCATTAGCCTGCTATGAGTGTTCAATTGACATCATGCCACTGCATAAAAAGATTATCTTAGTGCAGATCAAGACACCAATTGAGGTCTATCCTTTTCAGTGATGTGTCTGTTAGGGGTCGAGTTCCCGCCTCTGCACAGGGGGAATCTCGGGCCATCTCCGCTGCGGTCTCCCATTCTTCTCCTGCCGCAGTGGAGCCTGCTCAGCGGAGACGTCGGTCCCAGCGTCTTGCTCGGTCCGACTCTGTGCAAAGAGTTCCTGCTGTTTTCCCTGCTTCTGCCATTGAAGTCAGTGCTGGGCAGCAGCGAGCAGACGCTTCTGGGACTAAGCCCTGCTTTTCTCATTCTGAGCATGCCCAGAGTAAGATCTCTCAGTGGAGATCGAGGGTCACATGTTCAAATACTGCAGCTAAGTCCATTGGTCCTTCTAGGAAGGTCCTGTAGGTGCTCTGGCTTTGTGGCAGCCTCTCATTGGTCCTTCTAGGAAGGTCTTGTACGTGCTGCAGCTATAAAAGGCTCGTATGGCCGCACGGCCATGCGCTAGTATCAATCCTAATATGTGCTTTGTGCCAGTGTGTTTATGCATGAATGTGTTCAGGGACCTGACTGAAATAAGCCCCTAGAATATTGCGTGCGTGCATAACTACTGACTGCTATCAGTTCAGCAGCAAGCTTGTGCTCCTGTGAGGCTAAGAGGGCACAGTGCTTTTCTCTCACGGCTACTCTGTGAGGTAACAGAGTTAGTCTATACCGCCAAACAGTGCCACCATTCACTTGCAGCAGGTTCCTCCTGCACAGTGGATCCCGGGCTGCGAACGCACCATCTATATATATAATTGTCTAAGGGTTTTTCCATCTGTCTGTCTGTCTGTCCGCCAGGCCTCGACCAATCAGCAACGGGCACAGTGACGATGATGTCATAAAGGACGTAGAAATCCCACGTTTCTGATTCAGCGACGGGCACAGTATCGACGTAGATGTCATAATGGTTGCCATGGCGACGATGATGTCATAAAGGTTGCCTCGACCAATCTGCGACGGGCACAGTCTGCCGCGAATTCTGGAATCATCATTGTCCATATACTACGGGGACATGCATATTCTAGAATACCCGATGCGTTAGAATAAGGAGATTGCATGTGTGCATAACTACTGACTGCTATCAGTTCAGCAGCAAGCTTGTGCTCCTGTGAGGCTAAGAGGGCACAGTGCTTTTCTCTCACGGCTACTCTGTGAGGTAACAGAGTTAGTCTATACCGCCAAACAGTGCCACCATTCACTTGCAGCAGGTTCCTCCTGCAAGGTGGTGAAACTCTGTATACTTTGCAGATGTCATTTTTACACCTTCAGGAACCTTAAAGGGCCCTACCAGCTGTTTTTCCATGATTCTTGCCTAAAACATGACTCCTCCACCTCCTTGCTGACGTCACAGGCTTGTTGGGACATGGTGGCCAGCTACCAGCCATCCACTACTCCATCCATCTGGACCATGCTGGGCTGCTGGACACTCATCAGTAAAAAAGACTGTTTGAAAATTAGTATTCTTGTTTGTCTGGGCCCACTGCAACCGTTTCTGCTTGTGAACACTGTCTAGGGGTGGCCAAATAGTAGGTTTATGAACCAAAGCAAGCCATTGAAGGATCCTACACCTTGAGGTTCGAGGGACTCCAGAGGCACCAGCAGCTTCAAATATCTGCTGGTTTGTAATGGCTTTTTAGCAGCTGCTCTCTTAATCCGATGAACTTGCCTTGCAGAAACCTTCCTCATTATGCCTTTATCAGCACAAACATGTCTGTGCTCAGATTCAGCCACAAATCTCTTAACAGTGTGATGATCACACTTAAGGTTTCGGGAAATATCTAATGTTTTCATCCCTTGACCAAGGCATTGCACTATTTGATGCTTTTTGGCAGCAGAGAGATACTTTTTCTTTCCCATATTATTTGAAAACTATGGTCTGGTTAATAATGTGGAACATTTTTAAGTAGTTTTCCATAAATTAGAATCACCTGGAAAACTAATTATCATATGTGTTTAAGATTGATTTCAGTGATCCATTGAGCCCTGAGACACAATACCATCCATGAGTTTATTTGAAAAGCAAAACAATTAAATCTTTATGACACTTAAACCCAATTTGCATAAAAATTTGGAACACGGTGTATAGGGATGTTCCAGCCATTATTAGGATAAAAAAATGAAAACACTTTATTCCAACTCAAGTAAGACAAAATATTCTCAGTGCTGTCAAAGATGTGAGTTTTTCCTACCTGTTTCACACTAAAAATCTAGTCTTTCCCCTTGTGCTACTAAACATGTTAATGATTTGCAAATGAGAAAAAGAGGGAAATCAAATAAAAAAGTCTTCATCCATTAAGGCCTTAAATATTAAAGAAGCACTTGCATCAAAATATTAATACTCTTATATATTTAAAGGGACACTGTCATCTGAATGTGGAGGGAACAATCTTCAGCCATAGAGGCGGGGTTTTCAGGTGTTTGATCCACCCTTTCCTTACTCGCTGGCTGCATGCTGGCTGCAATATGGGATTGAAGTTCATTCTCTGTCCTCCATAGTACACGCCTGCGCAAGGCAAGATTGCACAGCGCAGGCATGTACTACGGAGGACAGAGAATGAACTTCAATCCAATATTGTAGCCAGCATGCAGCCAGCAGGTAAGGAAAGGGTGGATCAAACACCTGAAAACCCCGCCTCTATGGCTGAAGATTGTTCCCTCCAAATTCAGGTGACAGTGTCCCTTTAAGTGAACATATATAGCACTGTGCACTTACAATTGCTCATTTTGCCTTTCTATATTGTTAATTCTTATGTTTTTCCATTAGGTCTATGACATCACTTGATTAAAAATTGACTAGCTGAATTTCTGTAAGTTCCATGTAGAAACAGGTGGTAAATTTTACCTGTCTGACTCATAAGTCAATGCAAAAGTCCCTGGCAGGGGGATAGAGACTTCTTGCTTCTACATTGAGAAGAATTAGCAGAATAGAAGGAAAAACGAGCAATTGTAAGTACACAGTGTCATATAATATGATAATTGCATTATATTAACATAAAGTCTTTAATGGGAGTGGTTCTTTAACAATTATTAATGTCTATCATTCTAGTTAAATGAGGAGAGACACTTATTCATCAGACTATCCAATTTCAGCTAAGTGATAATGGCTATTACACTTTCATATATTTTCAACATAATGATGTTGATTCACTTTAAATTAATCTAGCTTCCCGTATTTGTAGAGATACACATATAAGCTAATTGAGCAATTCAAAAAATGTGAGAAAGTGGATTTAAAAATGAAGGCCTCAGATTTTACTGCTATAACCTTTGGAACAATATAGCCAGCACAAAACAGGTGACACTAATACATTGCTGTATTTGTTTCCCAGCTGCATAGAGGTCTGGATCCAAACCACTTCTTTTAATTCACATTTACAGACTGACAACTTATTACTGTGGCATTTTCCTGGCCAATTTAATCTGTGACCTCTTTTCCTAAACTGCAAAATATGTCCATTATAAAAGGCACAAATTCCTCCGGGGTACACACCTGTGATCCCTGCAGACATTATTTTTCAGTAGAGCTAAAGATAGCTCTGGTTGTTTAGTGCTGTGATTATAATAAGAAATTGCCTTTGCAATTGCTTTTTACATACAGTGCTACCAAGTGTTAGTAACCCCAAATATACCATCTTAACCTGCAGTACCTGCAAAATTTCTCTGGAAATAATTTTACCTCCCCAAAAATTATTATTATTCATATCACAGGTAGGCAACATATGCTTGGGAGCCACATTTTGTCCAAAGCACTATTGTTTGTGGCTTACATCAGGAGATATGAACCCCTTCAATACTGGCACATTTTGAGCTTTAAAAATAGCACATTTGTTTTCCTTTTTTTTATTGTCGCATTCCAGAAGCCATATTTTTATTTTTTCATCAACTTAGCTGTATAAAGGCTTTATAAATTTGTGTAATGAGTTCTGCTTGTCTGTGACACCATTTTGGTGTACATGTAACTTATCATCTTGTTTTTATTAACTCTTTAATGGGCAGAAATACACTGCTCAAAAAATAAAGGGAACACTTAAACGACAGAATATACGAGAAGTAAATCAAACTTCTGTGAAATCAAACTGTCCACTTAGGAAGCAACACTGTTTGACAAACAATTTCACATGCTGTTGTGCAAATGGAATAGACAACAGATGGAAATTAATGGCAATTATCAAGACACACTCAGTAAAGGAGTGGTTCTGCAGGTGGGGACCACAGACCACATCTCAGTACTAATGCTTTCTGGCTGATGTTTTGGTCACTTTTGAATGTTGGTTGTGCTTTCACACTCATGGTAGCATGAGACAGACTTTACAACCCACACAAGTGGCTCAGGTAGTGTAGCTCATCTAGGATGTCACATCAATGCGAGCTGTGGAAAGAAGATTTGCTGTGTCTGTCAGCGTAGTGTCCAGAGGCTGGAGGTGCTACCAGGAGACAGGCAAGTACACTAGGAGATGTGGAGGGGGCTGTAGGAGGGCAACAACCCAGCAGCAGGACCGTTGCCTCAGCCTTTGTGCAATGAGGAACAGGAGGAGCACTGCCAGAGCCCTGCAAAATGACCTCCAGCAGGCCACAAATGTGCATGTGTCTACACAAATGGTTAGAAACCAACTCCATGAGGATGGTCTGAGTGGGGTTTGTGTTCACAGCCCAACACCGTGCAGGATGCTTGGCATTTGCCACAGAACACCAGGATTGACAAATTTGTGGGAAAAAAAATGGAAATTTGGCAAAAATTTTGAAAATTTTGCGATTTTCCAACTTTGAATTTTCATGCCTTTAAATCACAAAGATATGTCACTCAAAATACTTAATAAGTAACATTTCCCACATGTCTACTTTACATCAGCACAATTTTGGAACCTATTTTTTTGTTAGGGACTTATAAGGATTAAAATTGAAAAGCAATTGCTCATTTTTACAACACAATTTTTTTTAAGGACCACATCACATTGAAGTCACTTTGAGGGGTCTATATGACAGAAAATAACCAAAAGTGACACCATTCTAAAAAATGAACCCCTCAAGATGCGCAAAACCACACTCAAGTTTATTAACCCTTCTGGTGCTTCACAGGAATCTTTGGAATGTTTAAAAATGAACATTTAACTTTTTTTCACAAAAAAACTTACTTCAGATCCAAATTTTTTTTATTTTCCCAAGGGTTTCAGGAAAAATTATAGTGACATTTATAGTGAAAAAGTTATAGCGATATTTGTCCTGAGTACGCTGATACCCCATATGTGGGGAGGGACCACTGTATGGGCACATGGCAGAGCTCAGAAGAGAAGGAGCGCCGTTTGACTTTTTCAACGCAAAATTGCCTGGAATTGATATTGGACTCCATGTCGCATTTGGAGACCCCTGATATGCCTAGACAGTGAAAACCCCCCACAATCGACACCATTTTGGATACTAGACCACCCAAGGAATTTATACAGATGTGTGGTAAGAACTTTGGACCCCCAAGGGCTTCTCAGAAGTTTATAATGTAGAGCCGTAAAATAAAAAAAAAAATCATATTTTTTCCACAAAAATGATCTTTTCACCCCCAATGAGATCGGACGCCATGTCCCATTTGGAGAACCCCAAAATATGTCTAAACAGTAAAAACCCTCCACAAGTGGCCCAATTTTGGAAACTAAACCCTCAAAGGAACTTATTTAGATGTGTGGTTAGAACTTTGAATCCCCAGGTGTTTCACTAAAGTTTATAACGCCTGGTTGTGAAAAAAAAAAAATCATATTTTTTCCACAAACATGATCTTTATGTCCCCAATTTTTTATTTTCCCAAGGGTAACAGGAGAAATTTGAGCCAAAAGTTGTTGTCCAAATTGTCCTGAGTATGCTAATACCCCATATGTGGGAGAAAACTACTGTATGGGCACACGTAGGAGCTCAGAATGGAAGTAGTGACGTTTTGGAATGCAAACTTTGATGGAATTGTCTGCGGGCATCATGTCATGTTTGGAGAGCCCCCGATGTGCCTAAACAGTGGAAACCCCCCACAAGTGACCCCATTTTGGAAACTACACCCCCGAAGGAACTTATCTAGATGTGTGGTGAGAACTTTGAACCCACAGGTGTTCCACTAAAGTTTATAACACCCTGGCGTGAAAATAACAAAAATCCTATTTTTTCCACAAACATGATCTTTTAGTCCCCAATTTTTCTCCCTCAAGGTTAACAGGAGAAATTGGACAACAAAAGTTTTTGTGCAATTTGTCCTGAGTATGCTGATATCCCATATGTGAGGGTAAACTACTGTTTGGACACATGGCAGAGCTCAGAATGGAAGGAGAACCATTTGACTTTTTTAACGAAGAATTGGTTGGAAATGAGATCAGATGCCATGTTGCATTTGGAGAGCCCCTGATGTGCCTAAACAGTGGAAACTCCCCAATTCAAACTCCTACCCTAACCCCAACACACCCCTAACCATAATCAGAACCCTAACCCTAATCCCAACTGTAATGTAATCCTAACTTTAGCCCCAACCCTAACCATAACGGGAAAATGGAAATAAATAGATTTTTTTAAATTTATTATTTTTGCCTAATTAAGGGGGTGATAAAGGGGGGTTTGATTAACTATTTATAGCGGGATTTTATGTTTGTCAGCTGTCACACACTGAAAGACGCTTTTTATTGCCAAAAATAAAGTTTTTGCATCACTCCATTTTGAGAGCTATAATTTTTCCATATTTTGGCCCACAGAGTCATGTGAGGTCTTGTTTTTTTGTGGGACAAGTTGACGTTTTTATTGGTATAATTTTCCGGCACATGATGTTTTTTGATGCTTTTTATTCCGATTTTTGTTAGTCATAATGAACAAAAACCAGCAATTCGTGAATTTCTTTTGGGGGGGCGTTTATACCGTTCCGCGTTTGGTAAAATTGATAATGCAGTTTTATTCTTCGGGTCAGTACGATTACAGCGATACCTCATTTATATCATTTTTTATGTTTTGGCACTTTTATGCAATAAAAACTATTTTATGTAAAAAATAATTATTTTTGCTTCGCTTTATTCTAAGAGCTATAACTTTTTAATTTTTCTGGTGATGGAGCTATATGGTGGCTTGTTTTTTGCGGGACAAGATGACATTTTCAGCGTACCACGTTTATTTATATCCATCTTTTTGATCGCGTGTTATTCCACTTTTAGGTCGGCGTTATGACGATAAAGCATTGTTTTTTTGCCTTGTTTTTGTTTTTTTAATGGTGTTCACTAAAGGGGTTAACTAGTGGGACACTTTTATCGTTCGCATCATTATGGATGCGGCAATACTAAATATGTGTACTTTTATTATTTTGGTTTTTTTATTCAAATATTTATTTATTGATGGAATAAATATTGATTTTTTTGTATTATTTTTTATTATTTTTTAAAAATATTTTTGCAACTATTAATTTTTGTTTTAAATTCATTCTAACTTTTACACTTTGTCCCACTATGGGACACTCATTTTGTGCAGGCTGATCGCTTATATGGCATGCACAAAATGAGTGTCCCATAGATTCTATAATGTGGTGGTGCACCATCTTGGGTGTCAGGTCCGAGCATTCCTACATGAACAGTTTCCTGGAAAGTGGATTGGTCATCTTGGGCCAGTTGAATGGCCACCAAGGTCTCCCAATCAGACCACCTTAGACTTTTATCTTTGGGGTCATCTGAAGGCAATTGTCTATGCTGTGAAGATACAAGATGTGCAGCATCTGAAACACAGGATACTGGAAGCTTGTGCTAGCATTCCTTCTGCAGTGTTGCTATCAGTGTGTCAACAGTGGGAGAAGAGGGTTGCATTGACAATCCAACACAATGGGCAGCACTTCAAACACATTTTATAAGTGGTCATAAACTTGTAAATAACTCATGAAAGAATAAAGTTACGTTAAAACCAAGCAAGCCATTGTTTTTCTTGTGAAATTCTCAATAAGTTTGATGTGTCACATGACCCTCTTCCTCTTGAAAAAACTAAAGTTGGATCCAAAATGGCCAACATCAAAATGGCCACCACCCATCTTGAAAAGTTTCCCCATCCCATATACTAATTTGCCACAAACAGGAAGTTGATATCACCAACCATTCCCATTTTATTTAGGTGTATCCATATAAATGGCCCACCCTGTATATTAGCAATTGAATCTCTGATATATGAGGTGAAACACACACATTGATTCAGGTTATCAGTCTGCATCCATTTTATACAACATTCACTTGCATGTAAGCACTTTTTTATTAGGTTATTAGGCAACCTTTTTATTGCATAATTAATTAAAAGTAATATTTTACTCATTTGCTATTTCCTGGTGTAAAGCCCACACTATTAGCAGAAAGGATTTAGATTCTGAAATGTGGTTTTGTGTCTGGCCCACACTTTTAGCAGAAACAAATTAGATTCTGAAATGTGGCCTGTGTCTGACCCATACACACAAATGATATAGATTCTAAAATGTGGCCTGGTGTATGGCCCACACTATTAGCAGAAAGAATTTAGATTCTGAAATTTGGCCAGGTGTCTGGCCCACACTATTAGCACAAACGATTTAGATCCTGAAATGTGGCCTTGAATGTGGACCACACTATTAGCACAAACAAATTAGATTCCAAAATGTGGCCTGGTGTATGGCCCACAATATTAGTTGAAAGGTTTTAGATTCTGAAATGTGGTCTCGTGGTTGGACCACACTATTGGCACAAACTATTTGGATTCTGAAATGTGGCCTGGAATCTGGCCCACACTATTAGCACAAACAAATTAGATTCCGAAATATTGCTTGTTGTATGGCCCACACTATTAGCAAAAAAGATTTAGATTTTGAAATGTGGCTTGGTATCTGGGTCACACTATTAGCACAAATGATTTGGATAATGAAATGTGGACTGGTGTATGGCCCACACTTTGAGCAGAAAGATTTTAGATTCTGAAATGTGGCCTGGAGTCTGGCCAACAGTATTTGCACAAACAATTTAAATTCTGAAATGTGGCCTGGTGTATGGCTCACATTATTAACAGAAAGGATTTATATTCTGAGTTGTGGAATCCAGGCTGTACAACACTATTAGCACAGTTGATTTAGCTTTTGAAATGTGGCCTGGTGTATGGCCCACACTATTAGCTGAAAGGATTTAAATTCTGAATTGTGGCCGCGTGTGTGACCCACACTATTAGCAGAAAAATTTTAGATTCTGAAATGTGGCTTGGTGTGTGGTCCACAGTATTAGCATCAACAATATAGATTCTGAGATGTGGTCTGGTGTATGGTACACAATATTTGCAGAAAGGATTTATATTTTGAAATGTGGCCTGGTGTAGGGCCCACACTAGTAACAGAAAGGATTTAGATTCATAAATGCGGCCTGGTGTCTGTTCCACACTATTAGCACAAACGATCTAGATTCTGAAATGTGGCCTCAAGTATGGACCACATTATTAGTAGAAAGGATATAAATTATGAAATGTCGCCTGGAGTATGGCCAATACTATCAGCCCAAACTATTTAGATTCTGAAATGTGGCCTCATGTATGGACCACATTATAAGCAGAAAGGATATAGATTGTTAAATGTTGCCTAGTGTCTGGCCCATACTATTAGCACAAAAGATATACCGTATATACTCGAGTATAAGCCGAGATTTTCAGCCCAAATTTTTGGGCTGAAAGTGCCCCTCTCGGCTTATACTCGAGTCACGGTGGGCGGCAGGGTCAGCGGGTGAGGGGGAGAGAGGGCTGAGGCATACTTACCTGCTCCCAGTGCTCATGGTGCTGTCCCTGCAGTCCCACGGTCTCCGTGTGCCGCAGCTCTTCCCCTGTTCAGCGGTCACGTGGGACCGCTCATTAGAGAAATGAATATTGACTCCACTCCCATAGGGGTGGAGCCGCATATTCATTTCTCTAATGAGTGGTAATGGTGACCGCTGATAGAGGAAGAGGCTGCGGCACCGAAGACCAGCTGTCCGGGGGAAGGAGCGGGACGCCGGGAGCAGGTAAGTATTACATATTCACCTGTCCACGTTCCACACGCCGGGCGCCGCTCTGTCTTCCCGGCATCTCTCCGCACTGACAGTGCAGGTCAGAGGGCGCGATGACGTATAGTTTGCGCGCCGCCCTCTGCCTGATCAGTCAGTGCAGAGAGACGCCGAGACGGGACGCTGAGGAGCTGCAAGCAAGAGAGGTGAGTATGGCATTTTTTTTTATTGCATCAGCAGCAGCAATGGCACAGCTTTCTATGGTATATCTATGGGGCAATAATGAACGGTGGAGAGCACTATATGGCACAGCTATGGGGCAATAATGAATGGTGCAGAACACTATATGGCACAGCTATGGGGCAAGAATGAACAGTGTAGAGCACTATATGGCACAGCTATGGGGCAATAATGAACGGTGCAGAGCACTATATGGCACAGCTATGGGGCAAGAATGAACGGTGCAGAGCACTATATGGCACAGCTATGGGGCAAGAATGAACGGTGCAGAGCACTATATGGCACAGCTATGGGGCAATAATGAACGGTGCAGAGCACTATATGGCACAGCTATGGGGCAAGAATGAGCAGTGCAGAGCACTATATGGCACAGCTATGGGGCAATAATGAACGGTGCAGAACACTATATGGCACAGCTATGGGGCAATAATGAACGGTGGAGAGCACTATATGGCACAGCTATGGGGCAATAATGAACGGTGCAGAGCACTATATGGCACAGCTATGGGGCAATAATGAACGGTGCAGAGCACTATATGGCACATCTATGGGGCAATAATGAACGGCGCAGAGCACTATATGGCACATCTATGAGGCAATAATGAACGGCGCAGAGCACTATATGGCACAGCTATGGGGCAATAATGAACGGTGCAGAGCACTATATGACACAGCTATGGGGCAATAATGAATGGTGCAGAGCACTATATTGCACAGCTACGGGGCAAGAATGAAAGGTGCAGAGCACTATATGGCACAGCTATGGGGCAATAATGAACGGTGCAGAGCACTATATGGCACAGCCATGGGGCAATACTGAACGGTGCAGAGCTCTATATGGCACAGCTATGGGGCAATAATGAACGGTGCAGAGCACTATATGGCACAGCTATGGGGCAATAATGAACGGTGCAGAGCACTATATGGCACAGCTATGGGGCAATAATTAACGGTGCAGAGCACTATATGGCACAGCTATGGGTCAAGAATGAACGGTGCCGAGCACTATATGGCACAGCTATGGGGCAAGAATGAACGGTGCAGAGCACTATATGGCACAGCTATGGGGCAAGAATGAACGGTACAGAGCACTATATGACACAGCTATGGGGCAATAATGAACGGTGCAGAACACTATATGGCACAGCTATGGGGCAAGAATGAACAGTGTAGAGCACTATATGGCACAGCTATGGGGCAATAATGAATGGTGCAGAGCACTATATGGCACAGCTATGGGGCAAGAATGAATGGTGCAGAGCACTATATGGCACAGCTATGGGGCAAGAATGAATGGTGCAGAGCACTATATGGCACAGCTATGGGGCAATAATGAACGGTGCATAGCACTATATGGCACAGCTATGGGGCAATAATGAACGGTGCAGAGCACTATATGGCACAGCTATGGGGCAAGAATGAACGGTGCAGAGCACTATATGACACAGCTATGGGGCAAGAATGAACGGTGCAGAGCACTATATGGCACAGCTATGGGGCAATAATGAACGGTGCAGAGCACTATATGGCACAGCTATGGGGCAAGAATGAACGGTGCAGAGCACTATATGGCACAGCTATGGGGCAAGAATGAACGGTGCAGAGCACTATATGGCACAGCTATGGGGCAATAATGAACGGTGCAGAGCACTATATGGCACAGCTATGGGGCAAGAATGAACGGTGCAGAGCACTATATGGCACAGCTATGGGGCAATAATGAACGGTGCAGAGCACTATATGGCACAGCTATGGGGCAAGAATGAGCAGTGGAGAGCACTATATGGCACAGCTATGGGGCAATAATGAACGGTGCAGAACACTATATGGCACAGCTATGGGGCAATAATGAACGGTGGAGAGCACTATATGGCACAGCTATGGGGCAATAATGAACGGTGCAGAGCACTATATGGCACAGCTATGGGGCAATAATGAACGGTGCAGAGCACTATATGGCACATCTATGGGGCAATAATGAACGGCGCAGAGCACTATATGGCACATCTATGGGGCAATAATGAACGGCGCAGAGCACTATATGGCACAGCTATGGGGCAATAATGAACGGTGCAGAGCACTATATGGCACAGCTATGGGGCAATAATGAATGGTGCAGAGCACTATATTGCACAGCTACGGGGCAAGAATGAAAGGTGCAGAGCACTATATGGCACAGCTATGGGGCAATAATGAACGGTGCAGAGCACTATATGGCACAGCCATGGGGCAATACTGAACGGTGCAGAGCTCTATATGGCACAGCTATGGGGCAATAATGAACGGTGCAGAGCACTATATGGCACAGCTATGGGGCAATAATGAACGGTGCAGAGCACTATATGGCACAGCTATGGGGCAATAATTAACGGTGCAGAGCACTATATGGCACAGCTATGGGTCAAGAATGAACGGTGCCGAGCACTATATGGCACAGCTATGGGGCAAGAATGAACGGTGCAGAGCACTATATGGCACAGCTATGGGGCAAGAATGAACGGTACAGAGCACTATATGACACAGCTATGGGGCAATAATGAACGGTGCAGAACACTATATGGCACAGCTATGGGGCAAGAATGAACAGTGTAGAGCACTATATGGCACAGCTATGGGGCAATAATGAATGGTGCAGAGCACTATATGGCACAGCTATGGGGCAAGAATGAATGGTGCAGAGCACTATATGGCACAGCTATGGGGCAAGAATGAATGGTGCAGAGCACTATATGGCACAGCTATGGGGCAATAATGAACGGTGCATAGCACTATATGGCACAGCTATGGGGCAATAATGAACGGTGCAGAGCACTATATGGCACAGCTATGGGGCAAGAATGAACGGTGCAGAGCACTATATGACACAGCTATGGGGCAAGAATGAACGGTGCAGAGCACTATATGGCACAGCTATGGGGCAATAATGAACGGTGCAGAGCACTATATGGCACAGCTATGGGGCAAGAATGAGCAGTGCAGAGCACTATATGGCACAGCTATGGGGCAATAATGAACGGTGCAGAACACTATATGGCACAGCTATGGGGCAATAATGAACGGTGCAGAGCACTATATGGCACAGCTATGGGGCAATAATGAATGGTGCAGAGCACTATATGGCACAGCTATGGGGCAATAATGAACGGTGCAGAGCACTATATGGCACATCTATGGGGCAATAATGAACGGCGCAGAGCACTATATGGCACATCTATGGGGCAATAATGAACGGCGCAGAGCACTATATGGCACAGCTATGGGGCAATAATGAACGGTGCAGAGCACTATATGGCACAGCTATGGGGCAATAATGAATGGTGCAGAGCACTATATTGCACAGCTATGGGGCAATAATGAACGGTGCAGAGCACTATATGGCACAGCTATGGGGCAATAATGAACGGTGCAGAGCACTATATGGCACAGCTATGGGGCAATAATGAACGGTGCAGAGCTCTATATGGCACAGCTATGGGGCAATAATGAACGGTGCAGAGCACTATATGGCACAGCTATGGGGCAATAATGAACGGTGCAGAGCACTATATGGCACAGCTATGGGGCAATAATTAACGGTGCAGAGCACTATATGGCACAGCTATGGGGCAATAATGAACGGTGCAGAGCACTATATGGCACAGCTTTCTATGGTACATCTATGGGGCAATAATGAACGGTGCAGAGCACTATATGGCACAGCTATGGGGCCATAATGAACGGTATGGAGCATCTATTTTTATTTTTGAAATTCACCGGTAGCTGCTGCATTTTCCACCCTAGTCAATAAGTTTTCCCAGTTTTTTGTGGCAAAATTAGGGGGGGTCGGCTTATATTCGGGTCGGCTTATACTCGAGTATATACGGTAGATTCTGTAATATGGACACCCAGTAGGAGCACACTATTAGCAGAAACTATTTATATTCTGAAATGTGGCCTGGTGTAAAGCCCACACTGTTAGTAAAAACTATTTAGATTTTGAAATGTGACCTGGGTTTGATCCACACACATAAACGATATAGATTCTAAAATGTGTCCTGCTGTATGGCCCAAAGTCAGAGAGTGAACTAGATGCAGTGGGGGAGGGAGGACAGTGCATGGTATGAAGAGATTGGGAGATGATTTCCTGTCGAATGTGGTCAATTTTTTCTTTGAAGTAATTGGCCAGATCGTCAGCACGGAGATCCGTGGTTGGGGCCTGCTCTCTTGGGTTGAGTAGGGACTGGAACGTGTCAAAGAGACGTTTAGGGTTATTGGACAGGGAGGTGATGAGGGTGTTGAAGTAGGTTTGTTTGGAGAGGTGAAGGGCAGAATTGTATGTCTTTAGCATGAACTTATAATGGATGAAATCTTCGGGTAGATTAGATTTTCTCCACAGACGTTCTGCGCACCTGGAGCACCGCTGCAGGAAATGTGTTTGCAGCGTGTGCCACGGTTGTTGCCGTCTGTGCCGAGTTGTTTTATGTATAGGAGGAGCAGCTTCATCCAGAGCACTTTGCAGGGTTTCATTGTAATGCTTCAGAGCAGAATCAGGACATGAGATGGAGAAGATTGGGGCCAATGAGGACTGCAAGTTCTTCATAAGTTTCTGGGTGTTAATGGCCTGTATGTTTCTATAAGTGTGGAAAGTGGGGGTGACCTGAGCAGGATGGCAGTTCTTGATAGAGAATGAAAGAAGGTTGTGGTCAGAGAGTGGGAGAGGGGAGTTTGTGAAATCATCCACTGAGCAAAGCCGGGAGAAGACCAAGTCAAGGGAGTTTCCATCTTCATGTGTTGGAGAGTTAGTATGCTGCGAGAGGCCGAAAGAGGAGGATAGAGACAAAAGGTGAGAAGCAGATGGGGAGAGGGGAGAGGCAATGGAGATGTTGAAATCACCCATGATAAGGGTGGGGGTGTCACAGGAGAGAAAGTGTGGAAGCCAGGTGGCAAAGTGATCCAGGAACTGATGAGAGGGGCCGGGAGGACGATACACCACCGCCACTCGCATGGAGAAGAGGACGTAGAGTCTGACCACATGGACCTCAAAGGAAGGGAAGACAAGTGAGGGTACTTGGGGGATAACTTGGAAAGTACATTTGGGTGAAAGGAGCAGACCAACGCCTCCACCTGCTCTGTTTCTTCCTTTTCAGCATGTGTTTAAGTTCTTTGTTCGTCCATCCTGGTTTCCTTAAATGCTTCGTAGTCTTCCATCTTTTTGGAATTGTTAATTATTGTACTTTGAGAATCTAATTTTTCAAGATTTCTCATCCTTCCTGGACATTTTTGTCATTAAGGATATCGAGCCATTAGATCCCTCCGATTCTCTTTCTGAGTCTTTTAAAATCTGCCTTTCTGAAATCTAACCTTGAAGTCTGAGTCTTCAAAGGTCTTCCTTCTCTAGTTATCCAAAATTCTAAAATAGCATGGTCGCTACCTCCTAGGGTCCCAGCCACTCTTACCTCAACTTTCTCCTCCCTGTTTATAAGGATTAGATCAAAGGTAGCAGATCCCCTTGTTTTCTCCCCTACCTTTTGTAAGATAAAATTGTCGGCAAGAGAGGATAAGGATTTGATTGACCTGTTAGTTTTGCCTGAGAGAGATTCCCAACAAATGTCTGGATAGTTGAAATCTCCTATGACCACTATGTCATATTTTTTGGAGAACTTGGCCATTTAATGCATGAAGATACTAGACTGGATGGCTGAGCTGTCAATCAAAGCACTGACAGCTTCAGCACGCCGCTGTACCAGATTGGATGGATGAGCTATCAATAACTGTATCCCAGACACACTGAGGGGTGGAACCATGATAATAGTTAATTTTTTCACCCCATCAAAAAAAGAATGCTGCCACGTGCAGTAAATATATATTCAGCAATGGACTGCAAAGTCCTAAGCCCTGCGTGTATTCTGCCACTCTTCATGCTCCTGCAACTGCCCCTCCATTGGCTAAAATTAGCCCTTTGAAGGACTGTTAGCATGTTAGCTCAGCATCAGCACCAGCATCAACACTAGAGGACTCTAATTCATTAAACTGTGCACACACAGGCTCGGACAACTGTTATGATACGGTGGTCTAGGAGCAACATGGAACGAGCTCTGAAGGAAGTGGTAACTGTACTGACCGCAGTCTCTAAGCTCAACACAAGACTAGACGTAGCCGTGGAATGCTCCTAACTCTCCCTAGGCATCTTGTCACAGCCTAAGAGCTAACTACCCCTAAAGAAAGAAGCAGGAAAGCTATCTTGCCTCAGAGAAAATCCCCAAAGGATAGATTAGCCCCTCACAAATAATGACTGTGAGAGGAGAGGGAAAAGACATACACAGAATGAAACCAGGATGAGCACAGGAGGCCAGTCTAGCTAAATAGATAGGACAGGATGGAATAATGTGCGGTCAGTATAAAACACTACTAAAATTCACGCAGCGTTTACAAAAAATCTCCACACCTGACTAAAGGTGTGGAGGGCAAATCTGCCTCCCAGAGCTTCCAGCAAGACAGAATTAATTCACACTGATAAGCTGGACAAACATAGAAAGCACAGAATGGATAAGTCCACAATCTATGGACAGAAAAGAGCAAGCAAAAACTTAGCTTTGCTGAACTGTTCAGGATAACAGGGAACTCCAAAGAGATGTGAATCCAACCAGGAACCATTTACAAGTGGCACTGGCTGAAGAAAGAGCCAGGCCTAAATAGCCGAGCAGAAGAGACGATAAGTGGAGGCAGCTGATGACAGCTAACTCCAAGGAGCAGCCATACCACTAGAAACCACAAGAGGGAGCCCAAGAGCAGAACTCACGAAAGTGCCACTTACAACCACCGGAGGGAGCCCAAGAGCGGAATTCACAACAGTACCCCCCCCCTTGAGGAGGGGTCACCGAACCCTCACCAGAGCCCCCAGGCCGATCAGGACGAGCCAAGTGAAAAGCACGAACCAAATCGGTGGCATGGACATCGGAGGCAACAACCCAAGAATTATCCTCCTGGCCATAACCCTTCCACTTGACAAGATACTGAAGCCTCCGCCTCGAAAAACGAGAATCCAAAATCTTCTCAACCTCATATTCCAACTCTCCCTCAACCAAGACCGGGACAGGAGGGTCAACCGAGGGAACAACGGGCACCACATATCTCCGCAACAAAGATCTATGGAAAACATTATGAATGGCAAAAGAGGCTGGAAGAGCCAAACGAAAAGACACCGGATTAATAATTTCAGAAATTTTATAAGGACCAATAAACCGAGGCTTAAACTTAGGAGAAGAAACCTTCATAGTAACATGACGAGAAGACAACCAAACCAAATCCCCCACACGAAGCCGGGGACCAACACACCCACGGCGGTTAGCAAAACGTTGAGCCCTTTCCTGAGACAACGTCAAATTGTCCACCACATGAGTCCAAATCTGCTGCAGCCTGTCCACCACAGAATCAACACCAGGACAATCAGAAGGCTCAACCTGCCCAGAAGAAAAACGAGGATGAAAACCAAAATTACAAAAGAAAGGTGAAACCAAAGTAGCCGAACTAGCCCGATTATTAAGGGCAAACTCGGCCAACGGCAAGAAAGACACCCAATCATCCTGATCAGCAGACACAAAGCATCTCAAATAGGTCTCCAAGGTCTGATTAGTTCGCTCAGTTTGGCCATTAGTCTGAGGATGAAACGCCGAAGAAAAAGACAAATCAATGCCCATCCTAGCACAAAAGGCCCGCCAAAATCTAGAGACAAACTGAGAACCTCTGTCAGACACAATATTCTCCGGAATGCCATGCAAACGAACCACATGCTGAAAAAATAATGGAACCAGATCTGAGGAGGAAGGCAACTTAGGCAAAGGTACCAGATGGACCATTTTAGAGAACCGGTCACAAACAACCCAGATAACAGACATCTTCTGGGAAACAGGAAGATCCGAAATAAAATCCATGGAAATAAATATGATAACAGACATCTTCTGGGAAACAGGAAGATCCAAAATAAAATCCATGGAAATATGCGTCCAGGGCCTCTCAGGGATCAGCAAAGGCAAAAGCAACCCACTAGCGCGGGAACAGCCAAGCTTGACCCGGGCGCAAGTCCCACAGGACTGCACAAAAGCACGCACATCGCGCGACAAGGATGGCCACCAAAAGGACCTAGCAACCAAATCTCTGGTACCAAAAATCCCAGGATGACCAGCCAACACTGAACAATGAACCTCACAAAATTACCTTACTCGTCCATCTATCAGGAACAAACAGCTTCCCCACTGGACAGCGGTCAGGCCTATCAGCCTGAAATTCCTGAAGCACCCGCCGCAAATCAGGGGAGATAGCAGAAAGAATCACCCCCTCCTTAAGAATGCCAACCGGCTCAAGGACTCCAGGAGAATTAGGCGAAAAACTCCTAGAGAGGGCATCAGCCTTAACATTCTTAGATCCCGGAAGATACGAGACCACAAAATCAAAACGGGAGAAAAACAGGGACCATTGAGCCTGTCTAGGATTCAGCCGCTTGGCCAACTCGAGGTAAATCAGATTCTTATGATTGGTCAGGACCACAATACGGTGTTTAGCTCCCTCAAGCCAATGTTGCCACTCCTCAAACGCCCACTTCATAGCCAACAACTCCCGATTGCCGACATCATAATTGCGTTCCGCAGGCGAAAACTTTCTGGAAAAAAAAGCACTCGGTTTCATCAAAGAGCCATCAGACTCACTCTGGGACAAAATGGCCCCTGCCCCAATCTCAGAAGCGTCGACCTCAAACTGAAAAGGAAGAGAAACATCCGGCTGACGCAACACAGGGGCAGAAGTAAATCGGCGTTTAAGCTCCTGAAAGGCCTCAACAGCCTCAGAGGACCAATTCGTCACATCAGCGCCTTTCTTCGTCAAATCAGTAAGGGGCTTAACCACACTTGAAAAGTTGGCAATGAAACGGCGATAGAAATTAGCAAAGCCCAAAAATTTTTGAAGACCCTTCACAGATGTGGGTTGGATCCAGTCATGAATAGCTTGGACCTTAACAGGATCCATTTCTATAGACGAGGGAGAAAAAATAAAACCCCAAAAAGAGACCTTCTGAACTCCGAATAGGCACTTAGA
Organism: Ranitomeya imitator; assembly: GCF_032444005.1. Classification (NCBI taxonomy): domain Eukaryota; kingdom Metazoa; phylum Chordata; class Amphibia; order Anura; family Dendrobatidae; genus Ranitomeya; species Ranitomeya imitator. The sequence continues at coordinate 389,271,023 of NC_091282.1, forward strand.
CCCCTTCAGATATAAAGCAATATCTCGAAGGATCTGGAACACCATCCTGACCTGCTTCACATGAGACTCCCAATCATCGGAAAAAATCAAAATATCATCCAAATATACGACCATGAATTTATCAAGATAATTGCGGAAAATATCATGCATGAAAGACTGGAACACAGATGGAGCATTAGAGAGTCCAAATGGCATCACAAGGTACTCAAAATGGCCTTCAGGCGTATTAAATGCAGTTTTCCATTCGTCACCCTGTTTAATACGAACAAGATTATATGCCCCTCGGAGGTCAATCTTAGTAAACCAACTAGCCCCCTTAATCTGAGCAAACAAATCAGTAAGCAAAGGCAAGGGGTATTGGAATTTGACCGTGATCTTATTAAGAAGACGATAATCAATACAGGGTCTCAAGGAGCCATCCTTCTTAGCAGCAAAAAAGAAACCCGCTCCCAATGGTGACGAAGAGGGCCGAATATGCCCCTTCTCCAAAGACTCCTTAACATAACTCCGCATGGCGGCATGCTCTGGCACAGACAGATTGAAAAGTCGACCATTAGGGAACTTACAACCAGGAATCAAGTTAATAGCACAATCACAGTCCCTGTGCAGAGGAAGGGAACTGGACTTGGGCTCATCAAATACATCCTGGAAATCCGACAAAAACTCAGGGACCTCAGAAGAGGGGGAAGAGGAAATTGACATCAAAGGAACGTCACTATGTACTCCTCGACAACCCCAACTAGTCACCGACATAGTTTTCCAATCCAGCACCGGATTATGTTCCTGTAGCCATGGAAATCCCAGTACAACAACATCATGCAGGTTATGCAACACCAGAAAACGGCAATCTTCCTGATGTGCAGGAGCCATGTACATAGTCATCTGTGTCCAGTACTGAGGTTTATCCTTGGCCAAGGGTGTAGCATCAATACCCCTCAAAGGAATAGGGCTCTGCAAAGGCTGCAAGGAAAAACCACAGCGCCTGGAGAATTCTAAGTCCATTAAGTTCAGGGCAGCGCCTGAATCCACAAATGCCATGACAGAAAACGACGACAATGAGCAAATCAGGGTCACAGATAAGAGAAATTTAGGCTGTATAGTACTAATGGTAACAGACCTAGCGACTCTCTTAGTACGCTTAGGGCAATCAGAGATAACATGAGCCGAATCACCACAGTAAAAACACAGCCTATTCTGACGTCTGAATTCCTGCCGTTCTATTCTAGTCAAAATCCTATCACATTGCATAGGTTCAGGACTTTGCTCAGAGGATACTGCCATATGGTGCACAGCTTTGTGCTCGCGCAGACGCCGATCAATCTGAATGGCTAGAGACATAGATTCGCTCAAACCGGCGGGCGTAGGAAAGCCCACCATAACATCTTTAAGGGTTTCAGAAAGACCTTTTCTGAAAATAGCAGCCAGAGCCTCTTCATTCCATTTAGTGAGCACAGACCATTTTCTAAATTTCTGGCAGTATAACTCTGCCGCTTCCTGACCTTGACACAAGGCCAACAGGGTTTTTTTCTGCATGATCCACAGAATTAGGTTTGTCATACAATAATCCGAGCGCTTGGAAAAATGCATCTACATTCAATAATGCCGGATCCCCTGTTTCAAGAGAAAAACCCCAGTCTTGAGGGTCACCACGCAACAAGGATATGATGATTTTTACTTGCTGAATGGGATCACCAGAAGAACGGGGTTTCAAAGCAAAAAACAATTTGCAGTTATTTTTAAAGTTCAAAAACTTGGATCTGTCCCCAAAAAACAAATCAGGAGTAGGAATTCTAGGCTCTAAAGCCGGAGTCTGGACAACATAGTCCTGGATACTCTGTACTCTTGCAGCAAGTTGATCCATACGAGAAAACAAACCCTGAACATCCATGCCAAAGCATACATCCTGAACCACCCAGACATTAAGAGGAAAAAAAGCCAAACCAGGGCACAGAAAAAAAAATGGTTCAGAACTTTCTTTTCCTTCTTTTGAGATGCATTTAATTCATTTTTGGCCACTTGTACTGTTATGATACGGTGGTCTAGGAGCAACATGGAACGAGCTCTGAAGGAAGTGGTAACTGTACTGACCGCAGTCCCTAAGCTCAACCCAACACTAGAAGTAGCCGTGGAATGCTCCTAACTGTCCCTAGGCATCTCGTCACAGCCTAAGAGCTAACTACCCCTAAAGAAAGAAGCAGGAAAGCTATCTTGCCTCAGAGAAAATCCCCAAAGGATAGATTAGCCCCTCACAAATAATGACTGTGAGTGGAGAGGGAAAAGACATACACAGAATGAAACCAGGATGAGCACAGGAGGCCAGTCTAGCTAAATAGATAGGACAGGATGGAATACTGTGCGGTCAGTATAAAACACTACAAAAATCCACGCAGAGTTTACAAAAAATCTCCACAACTGACTAAAGGTGTGGAGGGCAAATCTGCCTCCCAGAGCTTCCAGCAAGACAGAATTAATTCACACTGATAAGCTGGACAAACATAGAAAGCACAGAATGGATAAGTCCACAATCTATGGACAGAAAAGAGCAAGCAAAAACTTAGCTTTGCTGAACTGGTCAGGATAACAGGGAACTCCAAAGAGATGTGAATCCAACCAGGAACCATTTACAAGTGGCACTGGCTGAAGAAAGAGCCAGGCCTAAATAGCCGAGCAGAAGAGACGTTAAGTGGAGGCAGCTGATGACAGCTAACTCCAAGGAGCAGCCATACCACTAGAAACCACAAGAGGGAGCCCAAGAGCAGAACTCACAAAAGTGCCACTTACAACCACTGGAGGGAGCCCAAGAGCGGAATTCCCAACAGACAACTACTCTATCCTTCCAATAAGAACTATTCCTGAGCTGTGCAATGGTGTCAGTGTGCTGAGCATGGCGGTGCCTGTTCTTTTAGAAACCTTGATGATGTAATGCAACCAGCCATTCACTTTAATGACACAAGCAAGATGGCTCTGGCATTACAGTGACTGGCAGGCAATCCCCACATGTTTATTGGCTGTGAAACATGCAGGTGGGAATTCAAGCTTCAAATCCGAGTACATCCGAGCACATAGATACTCGAGTGATATACGAGTATCACCGAGCAGTTCGCTTGTTCCTAGTGTTTGCCATCAAGTGGGTGTTGGACAGGTTAGGATACTATCTATTAGGTAGGAATTTCAGGTTAGTGTCACACTATGCCCCTATGAGGTGGATGAGGGTGACGAAGGGGAACAATGGGCGAGTGGCGACGTGGTTGCTAGCTCTTCAATAGTTTTCCATCCATGTAGAGCATAGGCAGGAAAACTACATAGTAATGCTGACACTTTGTCAATAGGCCAGTGTATGATGGTGGAAGGAGTCAAGCTGGTCGCTGGACACATCATTAAAAGGATATACAGTTGTGTGAAATAGTGTTTGCCCCCTTCCTGATTTCCAATTCGTTTGCATATTGTCACACTTGAGTGTTTCAGATCACCAAACAAATGTAAATATTAGGCAAAGATAACACAAGAAAACACAAATGGCAGTTTTTAAATGAAGGTCTGTATTATTAAGTGAAAAAGAAATCCAAACCTACAGAGCCCTGTGTGAAAAAGTGATTGCCCCCTTAAGCAAATAATTGGTTGGGACACACTTAGCAGAAACAACTGCAATCAAGAGTTTGCAATAACTGGATATTAATCTTTTACAACACTTTGAAGGAATTTTGACCCACTCGTCTTTGCAGAATTGCAAAAAACCCAAATCCTTGTAATTGCTGACTAACCTCTCAGCACATAGCATGGTGGAGAGAAACATCACATCATGCAAGATAGCAACCTTTGCAACGCATATCTCCCCTCACACACAGCGCCAGTGATCCTGTCACAATACTTTACTACAGTTCAACCCAAGCTTAAGCAAAAACAATATAGTAATACTTGCATGTTTCAGGCATGACTCTCTCCTTAATCGTGGATTAATCATGGATTATGCTAGTGACAACTTACATTACTTATATAGCTAAAAAACATTCAAGCAATCACCAACGAATATGAATATTGCTTGGTGATTACATTGATATTTATGCTTTTTATATAATTTTTCTAAAGTTCATGTACTCAGACTACCTGATAATCTGGAAAAGAACATGCAGAGTAATTTGAGTAATACCAATTGTTGGTTACTCATGTTTCTGAAACCCAACTCTTTGCTTTTCACTTCTATGGGGAGGGTCATGTGTGCTATATACTATATAATACATCAGATAGGGATTGCATACATTAGTTAGGACTGCTCTGATATGGGTATACCGTGAAGATTGGTAGAGCAGCTTAGTATACATTTTTTGCAAAAAACGTATCAACCAAATACCCTGTTATTTACATCTTTTACTAGCACTTGCGGATTACTGCAAACATTTTTTCAAACTGAGTGTTTTTGGTTTTACCATTCTCTTTTGTGTCTTCAGGTTTCTTGGTGGTGTGTGAACATGTTCTTACAGACTTGTTCACTGTGCAAGTAGCCCATGTGTTCCTGTTTCCATGATTGTTCTCTTGTGTCTACAAGACTGGGGAGTTCCACCACTCCTCTTGGGCTAGCTGCACAAAAGCTGTTCTGCCCTGTATGCACACATGGATTTTTCCTCTCTGAACCCTGTTCACACAGGTAATATACAGATGATCAGGTTTTTAAATACATCAGATAGGGATTGCATACATTAGTTAGGACTGCTCTGATATGGGTATACCGTGAAGATTGGTAGAGCAGCTTAGTATACATTTTTTGCAAAAAACGTATCAACCAAATACCTTGTTATTTACATCTTTTACTAGCACTTGCGGATTACTGCAAACATTTTTTCAAACTGAGTGTTTTTGGTTTTACCATTCTCTTTTGTGTCTTCAGGTTTCTTGGTGGTGTGTGAACATGTTCTTACAGACTTGTTCACTGTGCAAGTAGCCCATGTGTTCCTGTTTCCATGATTGTTCTCTTGTGTCTACAAGACTGGGGAGTTCCACCACTCCTCTTGGGCTAGCTGCACAAAAGCTGTTCTGCCCTGTATGCACACATGGATTTTTCCTCTCTGAACCCTGTTCACACAGGTAATATACAGATGATCAGGTTTTTAAATACATCAGATAGGGATTGCATACATTAGTTAGGACTGCTCTGATATGGGTATACCGTGAAGATTGGTAGAGCAGCTTAGTATACATTTTTTGCAAAAAACGTATCAACCAAATACCCTGTTATTTACATCTTTTACTAGCACTTGCGGATTACTGCAAACATTTTTTCAAACTGAGTGTTTTTGGTTTTACCATTCTCTTTTGTGTCTTCAGGTTTCTTGGTGGTGTGTGAACATGTTCTTACAGACTTGTTCACTGTGCAAGTAGCCCATGTGTTCCTGTTTCCATGATTGTTCTCTTGTGTCTACAAGACTGGGGAGTTCCACCACTCCTCTTGGGCTAGCTGCACAAAAGCTGTTCTGCCCTGTATGCACACATGGATTTTTCCTCTCTGAACCCTGTTCACACAGGTAATATACAGATGATCAGGTTTTTAAATACATCAGATAGGGATTGCATACATTAGTTAGGACTGCTCTGATATGGGTATACCGTGAAGATTGGTAGAACAGCTTAGTATACATTTTTTGCAAAAAACGTATCAACCAAATACCCTGTTATTTACATCTTTTACTAGCACTTGCGGATTACTGCAAACATTTTTTCAAACTGAGTGTTTTTGGTTTTACCATTCTCTTTTGTGTCTTCAGGTTTCTTGGTGGTGTGTGAACATGTTCTTACAGACTTGTTCACTGTGCAAGTAGCCCATGTGTTCCTGTTTCCATGATTGTTCTCTTGTGTCTACAAGACTGGGGAGTTCCACCACTCCTCTTGGGCTAGCTGCACAAAAGCTGTTCTGCCCTGTATGCACACATGGATTTTTCCTCTCTGAACCCTGTTCACACAGGTAATATACAGATGATCAGGTTTTTAAATACATCAGATAGGGATTGCATACATTAGTTAGGACTGCTCTGATATGGGTATACCGTGAAGATTGGTAGAGCAGCTTAGTATACATTTTTTGCAAAAAACGTATCAACCAAATACCCTGTTATTTACATCTTTTACTAGCACTTGCGGATTACTGCAAACATTTTTTCAAACTGAGTGTTTTTGGTTTTACCATTCTCTTTTGTGTCTTACTATATAAAAGAGTTGTCCACTTCTTGGACAACCCCTTCTCATTCCCTGTGTTGTGCTCCGTTAAAATAAAACACTTTTACCGATCTCCCGAGCCAGTGCCGTTCCAGCGGTATTTGCACTCACATTCTCGGGGCTCATCTGAAGTTGTTCCACCACTTGAGCCCGGTGCCCAATCAGCGCCGACATCACGGTCACCACCTTTGGGCATATTGAACATCAACAGGAAGCCAGAGCTGCAGCTGCTCTCTGACTTCCTCTTGTTGTTGAATTTGTCTGAAGGCATGGACCATGAGGCCAGCACTGATTGAACACAGGATTCACGTGACATAACAGCCTCACATGAGTAGCGGAAATGCGATGGCAAACACCGATGGAATAACACCTGCATAACATGATGAATGAGAAGTGGTTGTCCGAGTGGTAAACAAGCCATTTAATCAATGAAAGTTCTCAATAGCATTGTAAAAGTTACCCACACATGTGTTTCGCTATTTCCAATTTTTAATCAAAGCTGCAGCACCCAGTAAATTAAGTGATGCTTTGCTGGAATCAGGGTCTCTGCACATGCATTATGCTTCTCTCTGCTATAGCAGCAAAATATGGTGATGACATATTTCATTTAAGCCACCAACAATTACTGGCAGCTTTGATTTCTAAAACCTGCAGAGTTGTGAATGCAGGCTGCAATGCAAGTTGAGTGCAAAAAATAAAAATAAAAAATATGTTTAAAATGAAAATAAATATGTGTACTAAATAAATTAAGAAAAATATAATTTTATATTTAAATATATTTTTCACAGTTGGTGGTTCCTTAAGAGGAATAAACTAAATGTAGGGAATGTGAGTGCTCTGCAGTGAGGAAGAGAGAGAGGTAATGGACAAAGTGTAAAAAATATTGCCCATAAATCATGGAGCCTTAAAGGAAACCTGACATGAAATTATTGTTATCCAAACCACAGGTAGCATGAATCAGACATTGGTTGAATTATTATAGCCATGTAGGTTTTACTCTGAAAAGCATCAGTGTTTCAGAGAAAATACAATTGGAGAATCCAGTCGGGGACTGTGTATTCTTGAAGAGTAATACAAGAGGCAGGTCACACATAGGAAGTATCCTGATCTTGGAGAGCACCCTGGAATGAACCTCCTAGCGACCTCCTTCTCACTAGTCATCTGAGATGCATATTTCATGGTTGGATTCAAGTATGTTTCTCTGAAACATTGCTTTATTTCATAGTAAAACTTACATGGTTGCTACAGTATAAAGCAGCCAGTGACTAATCCATGCTGCCTGTAGTTCAGGCACCATGAATCGCATGATATTTCACAACTACAGTGCCTTGCGAAAGTATTCGGCTCCCTGGAACTTTTCAACCTTTTCCCACATATCATGCTTCAAACATAAAGATGCCAAATGTAAATTTTTGGTGAACAATCAACAACAAGTGGAACACAATTGTGAAGTTGAATGAAATTTATTGGTTATTTTATAATTATGATAAATATAATCCACCTGTGTGTAATCAAGTCTCCGTATAAATGCACCTGCTCTGTGATAGTCTCAGGGTTCTGTTTGAAGCACAGAGAGCATCATGAAGACCAAGCAACACAACAGGCAGGTCTGTGATACTGTTGTGGAGGAGTTTAAAGCTGGATTTGGATACAAAATGATTTCCAAAACTTTACACATGCCAAGGAGCACTGTGCAAGTGATCATATTGAAATGGAAGGAGTATCATACCACTGCAAATCTACCAAGACCCGGCCATCCCTCTAAACTTTCATCTCAAGCAAGGAGAAGACTGATCAGAGATGCAGCCAAGAGGCCCATGATCACTCTGGATGAACTGCAGAGATCTACAGCTGAGGAGGGACAGTCTGTCCATAGGACAACAATCAATCGTACACTGCACAAATCTGGCCTTTATGGAAGAGTGGCAAGAAGAAAGCCATTTCTCAAAGATTTCCATACAAAGTGTTGTTTAAAGTTTGCAACAAGCCACCTGGGAGACACAGCAAACATGTGGAAGAAGGTGCTCTGGTCAGATGAAACCAAAATTGAACTTTTTGGCAACAATGCTAAACGTTATGCTTGGCGTAAAGGCAACACAGCTCATCACCCTGAACCCACCATCGCCATTGCCAAACATGGTGGTGGCAGCATCATGGTTTGGGCCTGCTTTTCTTCAGCAGGGACAGGGAAGATGGTTAAAATTGATGGGAAGATGGATGGAGCCAAACACAGGATCATTCTTGAAGAAAACCTGTTGGAGTCTGCAAAAGACCTGAGACTGGGACGGAGATTTGTCTTCCAACAAGACAATGATCCCAAACATAAAGCAAAATCTACAATGGAATGGTTCACAAATAAACGTATCCAGGTGTTAGAATGGCCAAGTCAAAGTCCAGACCTCAATCCAATCGAGAATCTGTGGAAAGAGCTGAAAACTGCTGTTCACAAATGATCTCCATCAAACCTCACTGAGCTCGAGCTGTTTGCCAAGGAAGAATGGGCAAGAATTTCAGTCTCTCGATGTACAAAATTGATAGAGACATACCCCAAGCGACTTCCAGCTGTAATCACAACAAAAGATGGCGCAACAAAGTATTAAGTTAAAGGGGCCGAATGATATTGCACGCCCCACTTTACAGTTTTTGAATTTCCACAAAAATGTAAAATAACCAATAAATTTCATTCAACTTCACAATTGTGTTTCACCTGTTGTTGATTCTTCAACAAAAATTTACATTTGGTATCTTTATGTTTGAAGCATGATATGTGGGAAAAGGTTGAAAAGTTCCAGGGAGCCGAATACTTCCACAGTCTTTACAATATAAAGTTTAGAATAATTGTTAGAATAATTAATAATATTTTCAGTATATTTAATGAAATCTCTATCCTAAGAATGTGTTACTTCATACCTTATAACCGCACTGCTAAAACAATGCACTTTGTCAAATATCAGTAAGATTGATGTCCGTTCTGTAAATGAATTCATTATTAGAAGTCAAGTTTGCTTTCATTGATCTTGGTGAATTTTCACTTCATCATTAGTGGCATCCAATATTAAACTCCTTAGGGGCTATTAATTAAACTGACAGAAAAACATTTGCATTTTCTTTTCTTTTTTCCCTTCAATTGTCCTCATTTACCCAGCTTTCATTTTAGAAAAACACTGTGGTTAGCCTCAGTGCCCTTATTTTAAAGGACAAGTTGTTAATGGATCTCTGACAGCTGAAAGCCTTCATCATGTAGCATAGAAATTGGACAATGTATTTTGGTTTTTACTTAATTTAGTGCTCTTCTGCAAGAGAATATTAAAATAAACTATAAATTTATATTCATATATTATGTGGGCATGTTCTCATCTCTCTCTCTCCTCTCTGCATCAGACACCTGTTTTTGTGTGATCATACTGTATGTGCTGCAACAGAAGAGTGGGATGAGAGTGTGTCGGCACTGATACTGAGTGTGCTCTCAGTTCCTGCAATGTCAGTGGGTGCAGAGCTGAGGATTCAATTTAGGCAGTGTTCCAAAGTGAGTGCTGACAATCAACAAAAAGGGAGATGCAGAGAGTCGCAACTGAGGGTGCCAAATGCACTGACCTTTTGGTGTCACCAAGGTCCCCTCATTAAAAGTAACACAATTTATATGTAAGACAAAATAAGTGAAGGTCTAAGTCCTCTATATGAGAGTATAAGGATTTAATTTGCATTTTGGAAGGTGATAGACTCCTTTTAAATGATATCATTAGGACTGCCTGCAGGTACCCCTAGATGGAGCATATTGGCTGCACCTCGCTCTTAACTCTGTGTTTATGCATAGCTCAGATCACTATAAAACCAGGTTTACACGTTGAGTATTTGGTCAGTATTTTAGATCGGTATTTGTAAGCCAAAATCAGGAGTGGGTGAAAAATGTAGACGTGGTGCACATGATTTTATTATACTTTTCCTCTGGTTATTCCACTTCTGGTTTTGGCTTACAAATACTGATGTAAAATACTAACCAAACACTGAACATGTGAACGTGGCCTAATGCTTTATCAGGAAATTATCATGTATTGTTGGAGCTAAAATGAACAATGAGAATGAAGACATTCAATTTAAAGCACAACTCGAGCGTTTTTTTTATTACACCGCTGGAGTGGTGCTTTAAATGCAATTACCCTTCCCCTTGTCTCATACTTACATACCGCCACCTTCATCTCTTTCCAGCATTGCTCCCATCGGTCTCCGGCAAAAAAAAGAGCCGCTGGCAGCTTCCATGTTTCATGGAGTGGCGCGGAGGTCACTTTTCAATACATCTCCATGAGAGCCTTGTTCTGGCTCTCATAAAGTTGAATTGAGCTCTAGTGATGTAACTTCTGGTTCCAGCCAGTCGGAAGTTACAAGCACGAAATGGCGCTGTGTGACTAGAGCAGCGTTGGTAAAAGGTGAAGCCTCCAGAAGGTGAGTATAAGAAAGGTGGCAGGGGGCTTACCTTTAAAGCACTCCTCCAGTGCTGAAAAATAAACAAATGCTGGATTTGTGCTTTAATGGAGTTATCCTGTTTCTCATTTTTAACTTTTGATATAGCGCCATTGCACTACCAACAGCTTTTTCATTCACTTCCATCACCAACAGTTATGTGACCTCATTAGCCCTGTTTTGTGTACCGATCTGCTGACACATTGACAGGACATGTTACATTGACAGGTCAGGTGGTACAGTATCTCAACCAATGGAAGAGGAAGTCAGGAGGAAAGACATGAAAGTTCAGAAGTGGTGGGCATTCAACCCTGCGCCCGGCAAAGAAACAAAAGGCACACTGGGAATTGTAGTTTCAGTTTCCACATAAAACGGCAAACACCCCTTGCGGCAACTGCAATATGAGGAAGGTAAGGGGATGGGATAAAAACATTAGGGCAGCAGTGAGTCTGGAGTGGAAACAAAAAGTCTTAAGGTGATTGGCTGGACATTTGCGACAGTATGAGAAGCAAATTGGGAATGGGACAACCCCTTTAAAGGAACCTGCCACTAGGATTGACCGATATGAGAGAAGACCTTTCAGGCCCCAACAAAACCTGCAAGACATGAAAAATACTTTTTATTGTAGTCACCTACGGGGCAATATGATCCGAGGGGTGTCGCTGGTCTTGGTCCGGCGCGTCCTCCTTCTTGCTTCATGTATATGATGCTGCCCTACATCATCCACACAGTCTCCCCGACATTGCGCTACTGCACAGGCGTACGTCTCTGCCCTAACCAGGGCAGAGTAAGGTACTGCAGTGCGCAGGAAAGGTGAAAGAGCCCTGGTGCCTGTGCACTGCAGTACTTTACCCTGCCAAAGTCAGATCCTGTGTGTATGATGTAGGGACGAGTCATCCACATGAAGCAGGGAGGTGCCATACCAAGGTCAGCAACACCCCTCGGATCGGACTGCCCTGCAGGTGAGTATAATAAAAGGTCTTTTTTTGTCCTGCAGGTTGGGGCAGATATACAGCATTATAGAATACTGTATATCAAGCTTGAAAGGTGGTTGCCGTACTTTATGTCAGTCAAAAATGGTGACAGGTTCACTATAAGTACTTTATCTCTGATGTGACCGCTTTGATACATGTGTCTGGGCTTCAAGTGCTGTTAGACTTCATTTTCCCTTTATCTTCTAATAAGTTTTGTACACTAAAAGATTAAGAAATCTTGGATTGTATTTAGTGTTGGAGTCTTTTGACTACTCTTCTGAAAAATATTACTGTTTTCATATTAAAAAAGGACTACTTAAATATTAGAAACATTAAAGTGTGGTCAGTAAGGCTGCGTTCACATTAGCGTTATGCTAGTTTGCGTCGGGTTTGCGTCGGGCGACGCAGTGGCGACGCATGCGTCATGCGCCCCTATATTTAACATGGGGGACGCATGCGTTTTTTTTTGTTGCGTTATGCGACGCATGCGTCTTTTTTGCCGCAAGCGTCGGACCAAGAAAACGCAACAAGTTGCATTTTTCTTGCGTCCAAATTTCGGCAAAAAACGACGCATGCGTTGCAAAACGCAGCATTTTTGCGTGCGTTTTGGTGCGTTTTTACGTGCGTTGTGCGTTGCGTCGCCGACACAGCGGCGCACAACGCTAATGTGAACGTAGCCTTACAGATGACTGGACCAATGGATGGATAAACAGACAGATAAGATCTCTTTCGCTTTATTTGTATTATATGTATGTGCGACGCCCAGGAGACCGGGATACCCAGCAACGGACCAATGGAGTCTGTCTCTTGATGGGGATGTCACGGGTGGCTTGACCCGGTGCTGTGGCCTCAGGCAATGCACAGTGTAAGGGGTATCGTGAGGGGACAGGCACTTACTTGATCAGCAGCAGGTTCTCCCAGCGGTGACGATCTCGATCCTGGATAGATGGCTATTGTCCAAATGAAAGACTAAGGCACTGAAACGTTTAACCAGTTTACTTTAACATAAAAGGATTTACAACCAGTCCTGTCACCGGAGTCTGTATGGGAACTCTGAGTTACTTTGACCCTGCCGGGGTCTTCGCCTCTTATTGTGCGCAATTTCTGTGTGGCCCTGCTGCTGTATGTGAACTGGCTGCCGGCCCAATCTGTCCCCTCCGGGTCCTGGTTCGACGGGCAACCCGAGTCCTTTTATCGGTTTACCCCCTCTGGGAGTACCGCTGAACTCTGTGTCTGTTGCTGCATCCGACCCTAGTGAAGCTGATATCACCTCACGTTTTTCCGGTTGCTGTATTATATATAATGAATACAGCCACGGATCCGGTATCCGTCTTTGCGCCTGTTCTGGGTAGTGATTAATGCTACCCGGTTCTCACAATGTCCTTTTTCTCTATCCCTCTTCTCCTCAGGCCGGTGATTTAGGCCTGGTAACAGTCACAGGGCTGTTAGAGATTCAACTGTATGACCTCTCACTATCAGCTCCTTGGCCCAACTGCCATTTCTTCTCTCAGACCAGAATGGATCAAGGGGAGTCTCTGGAGCTCCCCCTTCTGGCCGGAGGTGGTAGTGCAGTCTTGCTATTTTAGTATTTGTACTTACTGTCAGTAACTATTTTTGTGGCAAATACCCCTAGGGGTGCCACATTCCCCCTTAGTTAAGAACAGTACTCCGGGACTGTGGGACAATAACATTTTGAAATAACAATTAATATGTACAGAGTCTTAAAAATGAAAAGTTACAAAAACCACTCAAGGAAACAAAAATAGAGTTCTGTAAAAAGTCACTTCAAATAGCGTCCATTAATACAGTTCTATCCTTGAAGGTATTAGGAACGGCACTGTACTTAGTGTCCAGGAATTTAGTTCCATTTTTCCAACGGAGTTATCAATATAAAGTCTAAAGAAAGTTCAAAAAGAGCAAAAAGCAAAGTTCAAAAAGCAGTCTTTCCGGAGCTTTGATTTAGTGCCTCCGGGCTGATAAAAAGTTCAAGAATATGCAATAAGTTCATACAGACAAGTCTCTGTAGGCACTGGGCTTAAACGTTGCAGACTGATAGCAATGACTATACTACATTTTCTGTTTAACTATATACGGCATAACATATATACAATTCACATTATGAGCTTTATAGTTGGTAATCTGCATACCTGGCCGGTAATTGACCCTGGGTACTACGCTGTGATCTACGTAATAGCGGTGTCTCTTCATGTGGTGTACTACTGTCTACTGCGGATGTAGTATCTGCCCGCTCTGCTAAAGATAATTCCACAACTATGGAGTTGGCAAGTCCACCGTGAATGGGATTACTCTGACCAGGAATCTGTTCTTCCTGGCCTGGAACCTCCTGTAGTACGGGGTCAGCCTCTTCCTGTCTTGGGACTTCTGGTATTGGGTTCGGTGTTGGGTAAAAGGCCACCATGGGAACCACTACTGCACCATGGTATGTTAGTAGGGTTTTGGGAAAGTCTCCTATACAGGTGTGATACACTTCCTCTTCTTTTTCCTTTACTGGTTGAACCTGTATGGGTTGAATAACTTCTGGTTCTGGCTGGACAACGTCTGGCTCTTTCAATGCTTCCGGACATAATTTAAGATTGTCTCTTGACACTAGTACAGATGTTAAGCCTCCGTTTTTGCTAATGAGACACATTTTAGGATTATCCACTCTTGTTGGTAAAACTGTGTAGGGTACGGCTTCCCACTGATTGTCCAGTTTATTGGTTCGACGATTTCTCTTGAGCACTTGGTCACCCGGTCTTAATGGGGTCGCTAGAGCATTCTGGTTGAAAGTTCGCTCTTGTCTTTCTCTAGTTTGCTGAAGGCTTCTTTCCACACTCTCTTGCACTTGGCGATACTGCTTTTGCCGTATGATATCCCAATTGGAGTCTTGAACTTCTGCGTCTGGTTTCAGAATTCCCATTTCTAGATCGATTGGTAATTGGCCGGGTCTTGCACGCATAAGGTAAGCTGGGGTGCAGTTGGTGGAGCTCACCGGGACATGATTATACAGATCCACCAAGTCAGGCAATTTCTCTGGCCATTGATTCCTTTCTGTCTCAGGTAAAGTCTTTAGTAGGTCTATTACAATATGGTTCATCTTCTCGCATAAGCCGTTTGTTTGTGGATGATAGGCCGTCGTTCGGATCTTTTTGCAACCATACATATTACAGAATTCTCTGAAGATCTCTGATTCAAAGGCTGTACCTTGGTCGGTGAGAACCTGTTCCGGATATCCATGGGGTCTACAAAAGTACGTTTGGAACGCTTTGGCTGCTGTTTTTGCTGTCAGATCTTTTACGGGTACTACTACCAAGAAACGTGAATAATGGTCCACGATGGTCAAGGCATAGACATAGCCGGACCGGCTTGGTGTCAACTTCACGTGGTCCATGGCTACAAGTTCAAGTGGTTGTTTGGTGATTATGGGCTGCAGTGGTGCTCTTTGGTTCTTTTGATCGTTTCTTCTGAGGTTGCACGGGCCACAATTTCTGCACCACTGTTCGATTGATTTTCTCATCCCGACCCAATAAAATCTTTCTCTTAGAAGTACTTCTAACTTTTTCCAACCGAAGTGACCAGCACCATTATGGTATAAATCTGCGATAGTAACCCACCAATCCCAGGAATTGTCTCACTTCTTTTGCGCTGGTAGGTCTTGGCCAATCCCTTATGGCGCTTATTTTCTCGGGATCTGGTGCTACTCCCTCCGAACTCACGATGTGTCCCAGGTACTGTACCTTTGGCTTGAGAAGGTGACATTTGGATGGCTTGACTTTCATGCCATACCTGGATAAGGCTTCGAACACTTCTGCCAGGTCTATTAAGTGTTGTTCGTAAGTCTTTGAGTAGACGATCACATCATCTAGGTACAGGAGGACGGTCTCGAAGTTCTTGTGTCCGAGGCAGCATTCCATCAGCCGCTGGAAGGTACCGGATGCGTTGCAGAGTCCGAACGGCATGCGATTAAATTCACATAGACCCATTGGTGTGGTGAATGCCGTCTTTTCCTTATCTCTCTCAGCCACAGGGACTTGCCAATACCCACTTGTTAAGTCTAAGGTGGAAAAATAATTAGCAGATTTCAAAGCAGTTAAGGACTCTTCTATCCTAGGCAAGGGGTAGGCGTCTTTATGGGTGATGTTATTAATCTTCCGATAGTCTACGCACATTCTCATGGTTCCGTCCTTTTTTTTGACAATCACTAGAGGGGCCGCCCAGGGGCTACAGCTGTCTCTTATTACCCCGGCCTGTTTCATTTCCCTCAGCATATCTTTTGCACGTTGATAGTGAGCGGGCGGTATGGGTCTATATCTTTCTTTTATTGGGGGATGGTCACCTGTGGGGATTGTGTGTTCTACCCCTTCTATCCGTCCGAAGTCCAATGGGTGTTTACTGAAGACTTGTTCATATTCCGTCACTAGCCTATACACCCCTTGTTTTTGATGGGTAGGTGTTGAATTTATGCCCACGTGTAGCTGTTGGCACCAATCCTCCATTTCTCCATCTGAGCCATTGCCTTCCACCTGACAGGTTGGTTTTAAGGGCTCAATGGTTGTGATGGCATTGTTGTCAACAGTATATAGCTTTGCCATTGTAGCATACCTTGGCAAAGTGACCTCTTCCTCTCCACAGTTCAAAAGTCGTACCGGCACTCGTCCCCGGTGTACCTCGACTATCCCTCGTGCTGTGAGTATAGTGGGCCTGCTGTCGGTGTACACTGGTTCTATTAAGGCTTTATAATCTCGTCCCTTAGTACCAATGGCTGCTCTACACCATACCAGCATTTCTGTTTTTGGTGGGATTACAATAGACGTTGGATCACTTACCCTCACACTGCCGATTTCTCCACCTGCAACTTCTACCTATTGCCTTAACGTCAATACTTTTATTTCCCTCCGGAGAACTCTCTGCTGGCAGGATTGGGCAGTTTCAGCAATTTGCTGTAAGACAGAAATGACTTCGGAAAAGCAGTTCTCTAACACATTCATTCCTATCAATACAGTTGGTTCACAGTTCCGCCGGTCAACATCAACAACAATTATACCCTGTTTCTTCAGTTCTACTTTACCAATCTTTATGGTCATCTCCCTGAATCCTAGTTTCGGTACCAACTTACCATTACTGGCCCATATATCTAGTTCAACATCAGAGGGCCCTTTATCAATATCTGCATCAGCCCAGTACCTCTTATAAAGGATATACGGTATAGATGAAATCTGGGAACCTGTGTCCAGCAAAGCGTTGAGGGGAATTCCATCCAGCACGATAGGGATAATGGGTCGTCCTCCGATGTACCTGTCGTGCCAGGGTGTTGGGCCTTGAAAGTTCATTCCTGCGAAGCGGCCCGCATTCCCAGGGGATTCCCGTTTAAATCACAATCTCGTGCAAAGTGGCCCGGCTGCTGGCAACGGCGGCAAATGGGCTGTCCATCCGGTTGGTAGCGGTCGCGGGGTCGTCCTCTCCATGTCGGGTATCTCCGGGGTCTCATCCATGGAACATCCTCTCTACAGTTTGCCAACTCCATCTTGTGTCCTCTCATCTCCTGCATGGTTTTAGCCATTGAAGCAACAACATCAGCTAAAGAGTCAAGCTTTTGTTGAAGAGCCTCATTAGTACTGGGCCCCAGGGGCTTAGCAATGGCCCCAGACATAGCTGATGTCACTGGCACTCCCTGTTGTTGAGGTGTCTCTGCCATGGGTTGCGCAGGATCCTGATCCCGAGGTGCCTCTGCCAGCTGGAGACGTATAGCGCTCTCCTTTAATTGGGCAAATGTCAATTCAGGGTTCTTAAAAACAAGCATGCTCACATGCCCCCGGTGAGAAGGGGTGTAGAGTCCCTCAATAAATTGATCTCTTAGCAGTTTATCCGCTCCGGTGTTAAAAATGGGTTCAGCCAGTGTAAGTGATTTAAGGGCTTCCTGCAGGTTTAAGGCAAAGTCTCTCACGCCCTCATTAGCTTTTTGTTTGCAACTAAAGAATCGTATTTTAGCTTTGCTGCTGGCCGTGGTTTCAAATGTAGCTTTTAATCCAGCAAATATGCGTTCAACAGTGCCTTTTAGATCAACTGCCCATGCTGTGACTTCTCGCTTAGCATGGCCACTTAACTGCATCATCAGGAGACTAACACGCTGAACTTCACCCACAGGGAACATGTCAAAATGGGCCAGCATCTTTTCTCTGAAATCGTCAAGGGTATTAGGCTCACCTTCATACATTGGAAGCCATGGGCCACCCGGGGTATATGGCATCAGCACCGGCATGATGGGCGCCACTCCTTGCACCGCTGCGCTGCCGGACTCTCTATTGACACTCTGTCTTTCAGCTGCATTAGCGTTGCCGAGTGCTGCGGCGTCTCCGTGCTGCGACATACTGTGCCCCCTTAGTTAATCCGGACCCTTCCGGTCCTCCGCTTCCGTCGGGATAGTGTAGATTTGTTCCGCTGTGCAGCAGGATCGATTTTCCCCTTGCTCTGATGTCAGAGCGCTCAGCTTGGTGCCGCCCACAATGACACGCCCCCTGCTGCTCCCACCCACCGCGCTCTATAATGGCGGATTCTGAAGTTTTTCAGTTAGACTGGGGCTCAGGTGATGGCGTAGCTCAATTAACAGTCTCGTGCCTAACGGTTATGAAGTGATTACCTCAGGGGATGGCGGCCATCTTTACTCCATTATAACCAATGGGGAAAAGTCACTTTCAATAGCTTTCAATGGGGAATGGATTTTTCTTTAATAAAGTCAATTTTCAAGATTTTTCATCCCAGTTTTCACAGTTTTGGGCTCCAATCACGGCACACAATACCCGGTATACGGGCTGGCTAGATCCTGTTCGTGACGCCAATTGCGACGCCCAGGAGACCGGGATACCCAGCACCGGACCAATGGAGTCTGTCTCTTGAGGGGGATGTCACGGGTGGCTTGACCCGGTGCTGTGGCCTCAGGCAATGCACAGTGTAAGGGGTATCGTGAGGGGACAGGCACTTACTTGATCAGCAGCAGGTTCTCCCAGCGGTGACGATCTCGATCCTGGATAGATGGCTATTGTCCAAATGAAAGACTAAGGCACTGAAACGTTTAACCAGTTTACTTTAACATAAAAGGATTTACAACCAGTCCTGTCACCGGAGTCTGTATGGGAACTCTGAGTTACTTTGACCCTGCCGGGGTCTTCGCCTCTTATTGTGCGCAATTTCTGTGTGGCCCTGCTGCTGTATGTGAACTGGCTGCCGGCCCAATCTGTCCCCTCCGGGTCCTGGTTCGACGGGCAACCCGAGTCCTTTTATCGGTTTACCCCCTCTGGGAGTACCGCTGAACTCTGTGTCTGTTGCTGCATCCGACCCTAGTGAAGCTGATATCACCTCACGTTTTTCCGGTTGCTGTATTATATATAATGAATACAGCCACGGATCCGGTATCCGTCTTTGCGCCTGTTCTGGGTAGTGATTAATGCTACCCGGTTCTCACAATGTCCTTTTTCTCTATCCCTCTTCTCCTCAGGCCGGTGATTTAGGCCTGGTAACAGTCACAGGGCTGTTAGAAATTCAGCTGTATGACCTCTCACTATCAGCTCCTTGGCCCAACTGCCATTTCTTCTCTCAGACCAGAATGGATCAAGGGGAGTCTCTGGAGCTCCCCCTTCTGGCCGGAGGTGGTAGTGCAGTCTTGCTATTTTAGTATTTGTACTTACTGTCAGTAACTATTTTTGTGGCAAATACCCCTAGGGGTGCCACATATGCATTTATGATAACTATGTATGTATAATATTGTATTTATAATATATAATATCATTAATATAAGTATATAAGTACCTATAATATATAATATAATTTATAATATAGTATTTATAATAACATTACATTTATAATAACTATATATACATTTATCTCATATCAGATAAGAAACCTCAGGTCTGTTTTTCACTATTTCCGACACTTTTTGAGGTGATTATAGTGCAGGATTTTGCTGCCAAATCAATAAATCAATAATAAAACCTCAGACCATGGCCTCTCCAAGCAAACAGTATTCATTTAGGCTATATTTGGACGTGTGCAGGTTTGGCAGCATAAAAACAAACAGCTTTGCCAGTAAATCACCTTTGTGTTGATCTGGTTTATGACACACAGTTGATGTCTAGTACGCTTTTGCATTTACCACATTGTCATCCAGCAGCAATCATTTTGTGCCTGCAGTGCATAGACTCACAAGCCCTGTAATGTAATATCATATTTCCTGCTCCACTTACCGTATTGATCTGCTGCATTGAGCTCAATGTAATTTACACTTCGCCTCTTTCCATGGGATTCCTTTTTTTCTGCATGATTGTTAGCTTATTCATTTTATTTTCTTTTTATTCTAGTATAACCCATGTGCAGAAATATATTTTTAAACTATAAAGCATTGAAAGCACTGAAGTATTCCCCATAATTCATATCAATTATTAAATTGAAATAATAATGTGTTAAATGCTTTAAAATAATACGAAAATCACATGATATTCATGTTTTATGCCGTCTGCTTACAATGTTTATGCCCTTTATCTAAAGGTCTTCATTAGCTCGACAGAGACCGAAGGAGCAAGAATTTGCTTTCAATCTGGCTGGTATATATCAGAGAATGGCTTAACCCCTTCTCCCGAAGCCTGTTTTCAACTTCCTGACCAGGCCATTTTTTTTTTCAATTCTGACCACTGTCACTTTATGAGGTCATAACTCTGAAACGCTTCAATGGATCCTGGTGATTCTGAGACTGTTTTCTCCTGACATATTGTACTTTATGTTAGTGGGTAAAATTTCTTCGATTTGACTTGCATTTATTTGTGAAAAAACAGAAATTTGGCGAAAATTTTGAAAATGTAGCAATTTTCAAACTTTTAGTTTTTATGCACTTTAATTAGAGAGTCATATCACACAAAATAGTTAATACATTACATTTCCCACATGTCTGCTTTACATCAGCACAATTTTGGAAACATATTTTTTTTGTTAGGGAGTTATAAGGGTTAAAAGTTGACCAGCGATTTCTCATTTTTACAACAAAATTTGCAAAACCACTTTTTTTAGTGACCACCTCACACTTGAAGTGACTATATGACAAAAAATCCCCAAAAGTGACACTATTCTAAAAACTGCACCCTTCGAGGTGCACAAAACCACATTCAAAAGGTTTATTAACCCTTCAGGTGCTTCACAAGAATTTTTGGAATGTTTAAAAAAAAAAGAACATTTAACTTTTTTTTCACCCAAAATTTACATCAGATCCAATTTGTTTTATTTTACCAAAGGTAACAGGAGAATTTGGACCCCAAAAGTTGTACAATTTGTTCTGAGTACGCCGATACCCCATATGTGGGGATAAACCACTGTTTGGTTGCATGGCAGAGCTCGGAAGGGAAGGAGAGTGTTTGACTTTTCAATGCAAAATTTGCTGGAATTGATATCGGACACCATGTCGTGTTTTGAGAGTCAATGATGTGCCTAAACAGTGGAAACCCCCCACAAGTCACACCATTTTGGAATCTAGACCACCTAAGAAACATAACTAGATGTATGGTGAGCAATTTGAACCCCCAAGTGCTTCACAGAAGTTTATAATGTAGAGCTGTAAAAATAAAAAAATTATATTTTTCTCACAAAAATGATTTTTCATCCCAAATTTTTTATTTTCCCAAGGGTAACAGGAGAAATTGGACACCAAAAGTTGTTGGGCAATTTGTCCTGAGTTCGCTGATACCCCATATGGGGGGTAAGTCACTGTTTGGATGCATGGCAGAGCTCGGAAGGGAAGGAGCGCCATTTGACTTTTCAATGCAAAAATGGCTGAAATTAAGATCGGACACCATGTTGCATTTGGCGAGCCCCTGATGTGCCTAAATAGTGGAAACACCCCAATTCTAACTCCAA
The DNA here is from genome assembly GCF_032444005.1 of Ranitomeya imitator. Lineage (NCBI taxonomy): Eukaryota > Metazoa > Chordata > Amphibia > Anura > Dendrobatidae > Ranitomeya > Ranitomeya imitator. Next base: position 389,292,553 of record NC_091282.1, read on the forward strand.
CTCTAACCTAAACACACCCCTAACCCTAATCCCAACCCTAACCATAACCCTAACCACACCCCTAACCCTAATCCCAACCCTAACCACACCCCTAACCCTGACACACCCCTAACCCTGACTGTTAATGTAATCCAAACCCAAACCCCAACTCTAGCCCCAACCATAACCCTAACTTTAGCCCCAACCCTAACCCTAACTTTAGCCCCAACCCTAACCCTATCTTTAGTGCCAACCCTAACCCTAACTTTAGCCCCAACCCTTTCCCCGACTTTAGCCCCAACCCTAATCCTATCCATAATGGAAAAATAGAAATAAATACATTTTTTTATTTTATTACTTTTCCCTAACTAACAGGGTGATAAAGGGGGGTTTGATTTACTATTTATAGCTAGTTTTTATAGCGGGTTTTTATGCTTGGCTGCTGTTACACACTAAAAGATGATTTGCAAAAGATTTTATTGCAAAAAATATTTTTTGCATCACCACATTTTGAGAGCTATAATTTATCCATATTTTGGCCCACAGAGTCATCTTAGGTCTTGTTTTTTGCGGGACGAGTTGCTGTTTTATTGGTACCATTTTCGGGCACATGACTTTTTTTATCACTTTTTATTCCGATTTTTGTGAGGCAGAATGACCAAAAACCAGCTATTCATTAATTTCTTTTGAAAGGGGGGGGCGTTTATACCGTTCTGCATGTGGTAAAATTGATAAGGCAGTTTTATTCTTCTGGTCAGTATGATTACAGCGATACCTCATTTATATAAGTTTTTATGTTTTGGCGCTTTTACACAATAAAAACTATTTTATATAAAAAAATTGTTTTTGCATCGCTTTATTCTGAGAGCTATAACTTTTTTACTTTTCTGCTGATGGTGCTGTATGGCAGCTTGTTTTTTGCAGGACAAGAGAATATTTTTAGTGGTACCATGTTTATTTACATCCATCTTTTTTATTGCGTTTTATTGTACTTTTTGTTAGGCAGTATGATGATAAAGCATTGTTTTTTGCCTCGTTTTTTTTTTACGGTGTTCACTGAAGGGGTTAACTAGTGGGATAGTTTTATAGTGCGGGTCATTACGGACACAGCAATACAAAATATGTTTACTTTTATTGTTTTCTTTTAAATTTACATAAATAAATGGATTTATTGGGAAAAAAAATTTATTTGAGAATTTTTAAAAATATTTTTTATACATTCTAATTTTTTTTTAGAATTAGCAGGCGCTGAAAAGCCACCTCACGGAAGGACCCGGAGGAACCCCGCGGCTGGAAGTCTGCACGATCGTGCTGCCATACTAGTACTGCGCTTTGCGGGAACGCAGTTCCTGCAGAGCAGTACTAGTATGGCACATGTCAGGAAGGGGTTAAAGGTAACCTGTCAAGTTGCCTTCGCCAACTTTTTTGTTTCTTAATTAATTGTAACCATTCCTAACAACTCTGCAGCCAGGCATACCATATAAATTAGCTTTATACAGTGCTAAACAGGAAGATCTCTTTTTGTAATCAGCACCCCATTCAATGGTTGGGTATGGACTAACCTTGGCAATGGCTGTGAGCCCTTGTAAAAGGCATGACCAGAGCAGTAGTCATGGCTGAGCACTCCGGTGTATCTGTGCCCTGGCCTCCCATTACATGAAAATCTTGTCCATCAATTTGCTTACCTGTGGCTTCACTTTCTGCGCCTTTAGGGTCACTTCTCTTTCGCTGTAGGCTCCCATCACTTGGTGTTATAAAGATTGAGACACAGTCAAATAAACAACTTTGCTATTTCCTTTAACACAGCACATCCATATTCTTCACAACATTAACAAATGGATTCGCATTACACATCTCTACTTTTTCCCTGCGCTTTCCTTCCTGTCACACAGCACACACCCGGGTCGTACCATGCCGGACTGGTCCTCAGAGTCCTCCCCATTAAGCTCTGCAACGGTTAGTCCTTCTTTAGTCTGTTTCGCACCAGACAAGAGAATATCTGACTCCGAAGCTAGTTGCCACTTGGAGAGCGACCTGCCCTTCTGTACTATGCTTTGTGGTGACCCAGCTTACTTCTGTTCCAAGCTCACTGCATATGGGAGTTCCCTCAGTGGCCATTTCACCCTGGTACTGAGGGCATCTGCCCAAGCTACCAGTGTCCCCTTCCTGTCACTGTTTCTGTATTGTTTCTCCTTTCCCACTGCTGTACTTGCCTCTGCTGTTCGAGCCTGATGCTGTGGATGGCTGGGTTTCTCTTTTAGTAAACATTGCGTGGTTGCTGCTATTGTCCTGGGCACATTAGCCCGTGTGGACTTTCTGGGCACCCTGGCCCTTCTGCCTCTAATCAGGAAGTCCTCACTGTCTTAAGTGCAGTTGACCCCTCCTATCATGACTATGCACATTATTGTGCCCTCTCTAGTGTCCAAACTCCAATACTACACTTTCTCTATTTAACAAGTACATGCAATATAAAATTATATACATTAGGCACATAGCAGCTATTATAACCTTATCAAAGAAGAGGGGAGTGGAGTATTATATGTACCCGACACATCCACTACACCCTAGCCCAGCCCATCGATCAAAGGTAGAAGGGCTTGTTTAGCAAACTCACAGCCAGCGCCTAGGTTAGTCCATACCCACCAATTAGACTGCTTGGTGCTGATTACAAGTGAAAGATTTACTTGGAGAATGATGTGAATACCTAGAGAAATGAACTTCATTTCTGTAGGTACTCCAGGCTTCATAGCTCTAAAAAATGGATGGGTAAGATACAGTGACACACAGAGGCTGGAGGCAGTAGCTTAGCACCAAGAAACTTAGTGACAGGTCTCCTTTAATGACTGGGCAATTTTTTTTTCATTTTGCGCATTTGTTTTTTCTTCTTATCTTCCAACAGCTATAGCTTTTTTACTTTTCCATACAGGAAAGATATATATCTTGGTACCGTGTTAGCCAATGGATAGAAAAACATTTAGAATTGAGAGTCCTCAGTGGTTGATACCTTTTAATAGCTAGCTGAAAAGATGGTAACAAATTGCAAGCTTTTGAGACTACTCAGGTCTCTTCATCAGGCATAGACTAATAGAAATTCTGAAGACTCACATATTTATGCACAACACAGCACAGAAAAATGCCATAGATAAGACAGGTGACGTGAAGCAGAATTGCCATTATGTGAGTGATAAACAGTTATGTCTATAAATATTAGGATAATTCATAGATAAGAGACCTGATAAAGAGACCTGAGTAGTCTCAAAAGCTTGTAATTTGTTACCATCTTTTCAGTAAGCCATTAAAAGGTATCCATCCTGGTAATTATGTAAAATTTTTGTGATATTGCTTAAGGGGTTAATAAATTACATAAAATACCTTCTGTAAAAACATACTATATGCAATATATATTTTTAACATGGCTGCGTGTGTGTGATAGATGTCAATGTATGGCATAACTCATGTCATGAAGCACATAGGGGCCATATTTGTAACTAATTTTCATTTGCTGACATATATTCTACAAATCTATGTAATAAACCATATCAAAGTAAGATCATGCTAAAAAAAATTAATCCAAGAAGAATTTCCAAAGCAATTATTGGCCCTAATAGATGAAATTGGCCATTCTAGCTGAATTGTGTGGCAGATATATGGCTATTTTAACTCCTTTCCGACGTTGGGCATAGTAGTACGCCCACGTTCGGAATACCTCACTTTGATGTGGGCTCTGGCGTTGAGCCCTCATCTTTCCCAGCACATGTCAGCTGTTTTGAACAGCTGACATGTGCCTTCAACAGCTGCGGGTGGAATCGTGATCCACCCACAGCCGTTAACCTGTTAAATGCCGCTTCCAATCTCTGACACCGCCATTTAACTCACGCTTCCAGAAAGTGTGCCGGAAATCCCGCCCACCGATGACCCTGTCATGTGATCGCGGGTCACCGATGGGTTGGCATGACAACCAGAGGTCTCCAGCAGACCTCTATGGTTGTCACTGCGGATTGCTATGAGCGCTGCCAGGTGGTTGGCGCTCATAGCAAGTGAGCATTTCTGCTACATACAAGCGATTTGATCATCGCCTTTATGTAGCAGAACCGATTAGACAACTGCAGCTACTAGTCTCCCATGGAGACTATTGAAGCATGAAAAAAGTAAAAAGAAATTTTTTTAAAAATATAAAAAAAATAAAAAAATAAGTTCAAATCATCCCCTTTTCACCCCATTCAAAATAAAACAATAATAATAAAAATCAAACATATACATATTTGTTATTGCTGAGTTCAGATTCGCCCAATCTATCAATATAAAAAAAGAATTAAACCAATCAGTAAATGCCGTAATGAGAAAAAATTCACAATGCCAGAATTAAGTTTTATTGGTCGCCACTACATTGCAATAAAATGCAATAATGGGTGATCAAAAGATTATATCTACACCAAAATAGTATAAATAAATCCATCAGCTTGGCGTGCCAAAATCAAGCTCTCACCCAACTGCTGATCAGGAAAAATGGAGACACTACAAGTCACGGAAAATTGCACCATTTTATTTTTTCCAAAGTTTGGATTTTTTTCACCACTTCAAAAAAAAGGAACCTAGACATGTTTGGTATCTATGAACCCATAATGACCTGGAGAATCATAATGGCATGTCAGTTTTAGCATTTAGTGAACAATGTAAAAAAAAACAACTGCGGAATTGCAATTTATTTGCAATTACACTGCACTTGCAAATTATAACTTGTCTTGCAAAAAACAAGCCTTCTCATGGCCATATTGACTGAAAAATAAAAAAGTTATGGCTCTGGGAAGAAGAGGCGCAAAATGCATAAATGAAAATACCTCAGGTCATGAAGGGGTTAAAATAATAACTCCACTAGGTTGGTATGTATTGTAGGAGAGCATTTAAAGTCACAATTCAACAGGTTGTTATGACAAATGATTGTCACAGAAGGGGATCTTGTGCTTGACACCTCTCAACTTCCCAGACATTAGACGTAATTTTCATTTCTACATGACATTCATGCTTTAGCCATTTACAATAGGTTTCATAGCTGCTTCAACCATTATCATTTTTATGCAGGAATTTCCATCGGTGATGGCTAAAAGCACAAGATTAAGAAGAAAATCTAAAATTATTAGTACAAAACTTGTACATAAAAATATACACAGTAACACACAACATACATTAATATGCCAGCAGTAACTCTATTGCAATCAACATTTTGCTAGAAACATGTGGCTTCTGTACCATAGGAAAATAATAGCCATAAATTTGACAATTTATAGATATTTTCATATAAAAAATACTACCCAGGGGTAAACGTTTGACTTGAATATTAGTCAAACCTTACACATTTCAACTGTTAAAATAATAATACATTAAAATGACATACAGTCCATAAAACAGCAAGATATCAATCACACGGCAACAATCAATCAAAGGTGACTGAAAAATAGTGAACTCCGTACATTAAATAACACAATGAGCAATCACTCAACACCACACTTTAAATATGAAGTCGCCAATTACACAGCATTGGGTAATTTTACAGAACTGTGTTGAGATATTTTTAAAATATTTTCTTTTTCATGTTTTACAGTAGAAAAAGGGAAAACTTGGTGTGAATAGATTTACAGGACCAAGTCCATAGTCCAAATTAGAGATCTGTGGCTGCTGGATGGGAGCCTGGAGAACCGCCTCCTACCTCCTGGCATCCGAGACTCATCTTTTGATTTGATAGCCTGGCATGACATCATCATTGCAGTGCAACAAACATGTGGCCTGCCCAGCTAATCAGAAGAATCACAGATGCCATCAGGCAGAAGCTTATTCCTATGGTTTCTGTCCATCAGCCACAGATTATTGACGCGGCCAATGGACCAACCGTGCATGAGAGAGTACTGTCATACAGAATACTGTCACTTGGCAAAAGACATTTTGTGTGTTGTGGTAAAAAACACTGCTTACATACAATGGAAGATTTGGCAGATTATTAGATTTGTCCGGTTCTTTGACAACAGAATATATAGTTGTAATGATAGAGACATGTGAAGAAAAAAGCATCAAATGAATGTTGAGTAAAGTTATACTATTACCTCTAGGTTTTGAAAGAAGCCCTCCCACGAATATTTTTCAATAAATGTGTGTGTATGTGTATGGTGTGTTGTGTGAGTGAAATAATATACCGTATTTTTTAGATTATCAGATGCACTTTTTTCCCCAAAATTTTTTGGGAAAATAGTGATGCGTCTTATAATCTGAATTGTAGCTGCAATGTTTCCACAATCAGTGATGGTTTGGGGAGCCATGTCATCTGCTGGTGTAGGTCCACTGTGTTTTATCAAGACCAAAGTCATCACAGCCGTCTACCAGGAAATTTTAGAGCACTTCATGCTTCCCTCTGCCGACAAGCTTTTTGGAGATGGAAATTTCACTCTCCACCTGCCCACACTGCCAAAAGTACCAATACCTGGTTTAAAAACAACAGTATTACTGTGATTGATTGGCCAGCAAACTCGCCTGACCTTAAGCCCATAGAGAATCTATGGGGTATTGTCAAGAAGAAGATGAGACACCAGTCCCAACAAGGCAGACGAGCTGAAGGTTGCTATCAAAGCAACCTGGGCTTCTATAACACCTCAGCAGTGTCACAGACTGATCGCCTCCATGCCACGCTGCATTGATAGAGTAATTGATGCAAAAGGAGCCCCGACCAAGTATTGAGTGCATTTACTGAATATATTGTACATTTCAGTAGGTCAACATTTCGGATGTTAAAATCATTTTTTCAAGCTGGTGTTATAAAGTATTCTAATTTACTTAGATAATTACTTTTATTTTTGCATTGGCTGTAAGCCATAATCATCAACATTAACAAAAAGAAACACATGAAATAGATCACTCTGTTTGCAATGACTATTTAATATGAGTTTGACTTTTTGTATTGAACTGAAATAAATTAACTTTTTGATAATATTCTAATTTTGTGAGATGCACCTATAGAATGAACCAGCTAGTTTGTAGAGCTGTGAAGTCACTGAGAAGAGGAGCAGAGTGACACAGGTTCCTGAAGAAATTGGAGATAGGTGAGTATATTAATGCACTGCCACTACACACTACACAAATACGCACACCTACGATTTTTTTGTTTTTCCATTTTCTCTTTTTTTCTCCGCTTCTTCCAAGAAACATTATTTTTTTTTCCCCATACATGTAGCCATATGAGGCCTTGTTTTTTGCGAGACAAGTTGTACTTTTGAATGACATCATTAATTTTATCATGTGATACACTGGAAAATGGGAAAAAATTCCAAGTGATTTGAAATTGCAAAAAAAGTGCAATTCTGCAATAGTTTTTTTTTATATACCATATCCACTCTACGGCGAAACTGAACTGGGAATATGATTCTCTAGGTCAGTACAAATATGCAGATACCAAACATGTATTGCTTTGTTTTTTTTTCATTTAAGTGGTGAAAAAAATTCTGAAATTTGTGAGAAAAAAATGTGTGCTTCTGTTGTCAATTTCTGACACCGGTAACATTTTAATTTTTGGGGGTATGAGGCTGTATGAGAGCTTTGAGGGGTTTTTTTTTGCATCCCGAGCAGACGTTTTTGCTGATACCATTTTAAATTGTGTTTTGATCTTTTCTTATTGCATTGTATTGCATTGTTGTGGTGGCCAAAAAAATGTAATTCTGCATTTAATAGTTCCCTTAGGGGATTTGAAGTTGCTATCATCCAATCGCAAAAATCACAATCTCTAATGAACGCTAGCAAAACACTGGCTTTCAAAAGAGTATCGAAATGACAGGCACTGGGCTCTTCGACAGACCTCCATCAGTTATGATAACTCATAGGTGCTGAGGCGAGTGGAGAGTGCTGGGAGAGTGGAACACCATACTACTAGGGTTGAGCGAAACGGGTCGGTCATTTTCATAAGTCGCCGACTTTTGGCAAAGTCAGGATTCATGAAACCCAACCCGATCCCTGTGTGGGGTCGGCCATGCGGTACGCGACTTTCGCTCCAAAGTCGCGTTTCAATGGCGCGAAAAGCAACATTTCTCAGCCAATGAAGGTGGATGCAGAATGTGGGCAGCGTGATGACATAGGTCTCAGTCCCCACCATCTTAGAGAAGGGCATTGCAGTGATTGGCTTGCTTTCTGTGGCGTCACAGGGGCTATAAGAGGGCATTCCCGCCGACCGCCATCTTACTGCTGCTGATCTGAGCATAGGGAGAGGTTGCTGCCACTTCGTCAGAAGCAGGGATAGCGTTAGGCAGGGTACATTAACCCCCAAACCGCTTGTGCTGTAGCGATTTCCACTGTCCAACACCACCTTTTGTTTGCACGGACAGTGGAGGCTACATTTTTTTTTCCTCAGCGCTGTAGCTCATTGGGCTGCCCTAGAAGGCTCCCTGATAGCTGCATTGCTGTTTGTACACCGCTGTGCAAACCAACTGCTTTTTTCAAAGCACAAATCCTGTTGCTCCTTCCTTCTGCACAGCTATCTTGTTTGTTTGTCCACACTTTTGACTTTTTTGTGCAGCAGTCCACTCCTTGTTATTGCTGCCTGCCATACTTTGCTAAGATTACTGCAGGGAGATAGTAATTGTAGGACAGTCCCTTTTTTTTTGTTTCGTTATATCTCTTCAAGCCACTTTCTGCCACAGAAAATATACTCTAATACAGTGGCCCAGTTTATTCACTAGTCTCCCTGAAGAAAAAAAAAAAAAAGGGGTGCAGATTAAAATTGGCAAATCTGTATCAGTGGCGGTCCTGTGTGTGGCATTTGTGTCTCATTTTCTGGCACAGAAAATATACAGTCTAACAGTGGGCCTGATTTCTTGCCAATTCTCCCATAAATAAAAAAAAATAGTGGGAGATTAAGATTGGCATTTCTGCTTCAGTGCCAGTCCTGTGTGTGCCACCTGTCTCAAATTTTGTGCCACATTAAACCTAGTGTGTAATACTGGGCCAGATTTCTTTTAAATTCTCCATGAAAAAAAAAACTGTGGGAGATTAAGATTGGCATTTCTGCTTCAGTGCCAGTCCTGTGTGTGCCACCTGTCTCAAATTTTGTGCCACATTAAACCTAGTGTGTAATACTGGGCCACATTACTTTTAAATTCTCCCTGAAAAAAAAATAGTGGGATATTAAGATTGGCATTTCTGCTTCACTGCCAGTCCTGTGTGTGCCACCTGTCTCAAATTGTGTGCCACATTAAACCTAGTGTGTAATACTGGGCCAGATTTCTTTTCAATTCTCCCTGAAAAAATAAAAATAGTGGAATATTAAGATTGGCAATTCTGCCTCATTGCCAGTGCTGTGTATGCCACCTGTCTCAAATTTTGAGCCACATTAAACCTAGTGTGTAATACTGGGCCAAATTTCTTTTAAATTCTCCCTGAAAAAAAAAAATTAGTGGGAGATTAAGATTGGCATTTCTGCTTCAGTGCCACTCATGTGTGTGCCACCTGCCTCAAATTGTGTGCCACATTAAACCTAGTGTGTAATACTGAGCAAGATTTCTTTTAAATTCTCCCTAAAAAAACAAAAATTGTGGGAGATTAAGATTGGAAATTCTGCCTCATTGCCAGTGCTGTGTGTGCCACCTGTCTCAAATTTTGTGCCACATTAAACCTAGTGTGTAATACTAAGCCAGATTTCTTTTAAATTCTCCCTGAAAAATTAAAAATAGTGGGAGATTTAGATTGGCAATTCTGCCTCATTGCCAGTGCTGTGTGCCACCTGTCTCAAATTTTGTGCCACATTAAACCTAGTGTGTAATACTGGGCCAGATTTCTTTTCAATTCTCCCTGAAAAAAAAAATAGTGGGAGATTAAGATTGGCATTTCTGCTTCAGTGCCAGTCCTGTGTGTGCCACCTGTCTCAAATGTTGTGCCACATTAAACCTAGTGTGTAATACTGGGCCAGATTTCTTTTCAATTCTCCCTGAAAAAAAAAATTGTGGGAGACTAAGATTGGCATTTCTGCTTCAGTGCCAGTCCTGTGTGTGCCACCTGTCTCAAATTTTGTGCCACATTAAACCTAGTGTGTAATACTGGGCCAGATTTCTTTTCAATTCTCCCTGAAAAAATAAAAATAGTGGTAGATTAAGATTGGCAATTCTGCCTCATTGCCAGTGCTGTGTGTGCCACCTGTCTCAAATTTTGAGCCACATTAAACCTAGTGTGTAATACTGGGCCAGATTTCTTTTAAATTCTCCCTGAAAAAACCTAGTGTGTAATACTGGGCCAGATTTCTTTTAAATTCTCCCTGAAAAAATAAAAATAGTGGGAAATTAAGATTGGCAAGTCTGCCTCATTGCCAGTGCTGTCTGTGCCACCTGTCTCAAATTTTGTGCCACATTAAACCTAGTGTGTAATACTGGGCCAGATTTCTTTTAAATTCTCCCTGAAAAAAAATAGTGGGAGATTAAGATTGGCATTTCTGCATCAGTGCCAGTCCTGTGTGTGGCACCTGTCTCAAATTTTGTGCCACATTAAACCTAGTGTGTAATACTGGGCCAGATTTCTTTTCAATTCTCCCTGAAAAAAAAAAAATAGTGGGAGATTAAGATTGGCAATTCTGCCTCATTGCCAGTGCTGTGTGTGCCACCTGTCTCAAATTTTGTGCCACATTAAACCTAGTGTGTAATACTGGGCCAGATTTCTTTTAAATTCTCTCTGAAAAATTAAAAATAGTGGGAGATTAAGATTGGCAATTCTGCCTCATTGCCAGTGCTGTGTGCCACCTGTCTCAATATTTGTGCCACATTAAACCTAATGTGTAATACTGGGCCAGATTTCTTTTCAATTCTCCCTGAAAAAAAAAATAGTGGGAGATTAAGATTGGCAATTCTGCTTCAGTGCCAGTCCTGTGTGTGCCACCTGTCTCAAATTTTGTGCCACATTAAACCTAGTGTGTAATACTGGGCCAGATTTCTTTTAAATTCTCCCTGAAAAAATAAAAATAGTGGTAGATTAAGATTGGCAATTCTGCCTCATTGCCAGTGCTGTGTGTGCCACCTGTCTCAAATTTTGAGCCACATTAAACCTAGTGTGTAATACTGGGCCAGATTTCTTTTAAATTCTCCCTGAAAAATCCTAGTGTGTAATACTGGGCCAGATTTCTTTTAAATTCTCCCTGAAAAAATAAAAATAGTGGTAGATTAAGATTGGCAATTCTGCCTCATTGCCAGTGCTGTGTGTGCCACCTTTCTCAAATGTTGTGCCACATTAAACCTAGTGTGTAATACTGGGCCAGATTTCTTTTAAATTCTCCCTGAAAAAATAAAAATAGTGGGAAATTAAGATTGGCAAGTCTGCCTCATTGCCAGTGCTGTCTGTGCCACCTGTCTCAAATTTTGTGCCACATTAAACCTAGTGTGTAATACTGGGCCAGATTTCTTTTAAATTCTCCCTGAAAAAAAATAGTGGGAGATTAAGATTGGCATTTCTGCATCAGTGCCAGTCCTGTGTGTGCCACCTGTCTCAAATTTTGTGCCACATTAAACCTAGTGTGTAATACTGGGCCAGATTTCTTTTCAATTCGCCCTGAAAAAAAAATAGTGGGAGATTAAGATTGGCATTTCTGCTTCAGTGCCACTCCAGTGTGTGCCACCTATCTCAAATTTTGTGCCACATTAAACCTAGTGTGTAATACTGGGCCAGATTTCTTTTAAATTCTCCCTGAAAAATCCTAGTGTGTAATACTGGGCCAGATTTCTTTTAAATTCTCCCCGAAAAAATAAAAATAGTGGGAGATTAAGATTGGCAATTCTGCCTCATTGCCAGTGCTGTGTGTGCCACCTGTCTCAAATTTTGTGCCACATTAAACCTAGTGTGTAATACTGGGCTAGATTTCTTGTAAATTCTCCCTGAAAAAAAATAGTGGGAGATTAAGATTGGCATTTCTGCTTCAGTGCCAGTCCTGTGTGTGCCACCTGTCTCAAATTTTGTGCCACATTAAACCTAGTGTGTAATACTGGGCCAGATTTCTTTTCAATTCTCCCTGAAAAAAAAATAGTGGGAGATTAAGATTGGCAATTCTGCCTCATTGCCAGTGCTGTGTGTGGCATCTGTTTCTAATTTTGTGCCACAGAACCTATACTGTATAAGGGTGGCCCATAAGAGTGGGTTGTAGCACCCTCGGCCAATGAAGCTAGTCAGCAACGCTACATCCCTTCCCTCACTGTAAGCCCGCCATTTCCCGCACCACCTGCAGTAAATGTGCAGGTTTCGTCGCCAGGCCAAAGCAGTCATAGAATCACCAATTTCGTAGTAGGAAACACTGCATGTAGGGCACCAGCAAGAATAACATCCCCGCATCCGCGTACACAGGGTTTGAACGCCCACATTGCTAGACTAATCTCAATAGAGATGATGCCCTACCGGTTAGTTGAAAGCGAAGCTTTCAAAGCCCTGATGGACTATGCTGTACCATGCTACGAGCTACTCAGTCGACACTTCTTTTCGAAAAATGCCATCCCAGCCCTCCACCAGCATGTACAAAGGTGCACCTGACAACAGATGCATGGACCAGTAGGCATGGCCAGGGACGTTACGTGTCCATCACGGCACACTGGGTTAATGTGGTGGATGCAGGGTCCGCAGGGGACAGCAATATTGGGACAGTTCTGCCTAGCCCATGGTCTAGGAAACAGTTGGCTGTAGGCGTTCACCCCCCTCTCCTCCTCCTCCTGCAGAAGCGAGACCTCGTCCACAGACCACAGTCGCGCAACCACTCCATCCGCAGCTGCCACTGTTGCACACGAGGTGTCCCATTATGGGACAGCTAGTGGCAAGCGTCAGCAGGCTGTATTGGCAATGAAGTGTTTGGGCGACAACAGACACACCGCAGATGTTCTGTCCGAGTTCTTGCAGAAAGAAACTCAGTCATGTTTGGGCACTGTACATCTTGAGGCAGGCAAGGTAGTGAGTGATAACGGAAGGAATTTTATGGCTGCCATAGCCCTTTCCCAACTGAACAGGGTGCAGGCGGCAGTAGCTCTGAAGCGGAGGAGGAGGAGCCGCAGAAGGCATCGACATCGCAACAGCTTCCATCTGCCAGGCCCGTATCTGGCCAAAAACGCGTGGCAAAACCAGTTGTAGGACAGCGTGGCCATTCGGTTAAAGAAGCTCAGTCTGCAATGCCTGGAAAGGTATCCGATAGTGGAAAGAGTGCAGTCTGGCATTTTTTTAAACAACATCCAAATGATCAGCGCAAAGTCATCTGTCAAAAATGTTCAACTACCTTAAGCAGAGGTCAGAATCTTAAAAGTCTAAATACAAGTTGCATGCGTAGACTGTTAACCACCATGCATTTGCAAGCCTGAACTATCTACCAAACGTCCCTTAAGGTTGTAGCACCCTTGGCCAATGAAGCTAGTCAGCAACGCTACATCCCTTCCCTCACTGTAAGCCCACGATTTCCCGCACCAGTAGTAGTAGGAAACACTGCATGTAGGGCACCAGCAAGAATACCATCTCCAACCCTCTCTCAGTCTGCCATGTCCACCGGCACCCCCGCTAGTTCCACGATCTGCAGCTCTCCAGTCCAGCTCACACTACATGAGACTCTCGTTAGGAAAAGGAAGTACTCATCCTCGCATCCGCGTACACAGGGTTTGAACGCCCACATTGCTAGACTAATCTCAATAGAGATGATGCCCTACCGGTTAGTTGAAAGCGAAGCTTTCAAAGCCCTGATGGACTATGCTGTACCATGCTACGAGCTAACCAGTCGACACTTCTTTTCAAAAAATGCCATCCCAGCCCTCCACCAGCATGTAAAAGACCGCATCGTCCATGCACTCAGCCAATTTGTGAGTACAAAGGTGCACCTGACAACAGATGCATGGACCAGTAGGCATGGCCAGGGATGTTACGTGTCCATCACGGCACACTGGGTTAATGTGGTGGATGCAGGGTCCACAGGGGACAGCAATATTGGGACAGTTCTGCCTAGCCCACGGTCTAGGAAACAGTTGGCTGTAGGCGTTCGCCCCCCCTCCTCCTCCTCGTCCTCCTGCAGAAGCGAGACCTCGTCCACAGACCGCAGTCGCGCAACCACTCCATCCGCAGCTGCCACTGTTGCACACGAGGTGTCCCATTATGGGACAGCTAGTGGCAAGCGTCAGCAGGCTGTATTGGCAATGAAGTGTTTGGGCGACAACAGACACACCGCAGAAGTTCTGTCCGAGTTCTTGCAGAAAGAAACTCAGTCATGGTTGGGCACTGTACATCTTGAGGCAGGCAAGGTAGTGAGTTATAACGGAAGGAATTTTATGGCTGCCATAGCCCTTTCCCAACTGAAACACATTCCTTGCCTGGCTCACACCTTAAACCGCCTAATCATCGACGTTACAACAAGGTGGAACTCCACAATGCACATGCTTCAGAGACTGTGCGAACAGAGGCGTGCTGTTATGTATTTGTGGGAGGATACACATACACTGGCAGTCAGCTGGATGGCAGACATGGAGTTGTCAGGTGTGCAGTGGTCGAAGGTACAAGACCTGTGTCAAGTCCTTCAGTGTTTTGAGGAATGCACACGGCTGGTTAATGCAGACAACGCCATAATAAGCATGAGCATCCCCCTAATGCGTCTGCTGATGCAAAGTTTGACGCACATAAAGGAGCAGGCGTCTGCAGCCGAGGAAGAGGATAGCCTTGATGACAGTCAGCCATTGTCTCGTCAGGGCAATCTACAGGACGAGGTAGCGGGCGAAGAGGAGGAGGACGAGGAGGATGATGGGGATGAGTATTTTTTGAATGAGGAAGCTTCTCCGGGGCCAATAGAAACTGGTGGCGTTACAAGGCCGGGTTCAGGTTTTTTGAGGGAGACAAGTGACGTAGATTTGCCTAAAACTGCCCCTCAACCCAGCACAAACGCAGATTTGACAACTGGAACTTTGGCCCACATGGCGGATTATGCCTTACGTATCCTCAAAAGGGACCCACGCATTATTAAAATGATGACCGATGACGATTACTGGTTGTCCTGCCTCCTTGATCCTCGCTATAAAGGCAAATTGAAAAATATCATGCCACATGAGAACCTCGAACAAATATTAGCAACCAAACAAGCAACTCTTGTAGATCGTTTGATTCAGGCATTCCCAGCACACCGCGCCGGTGATGGTTCTCACACGAGCTGCAGGGGGCAACAGGGCAGAGGTGTTAGAAGTGGCGTTGGACAGAGGGGTTTTCTGACCAGGTTGTGGAGTGATTTCGCAATGACCGCAGACAGGACAGGTACTGCAGCATCAATTCAAAGTGACAGGAGACAACATTTGTCCAGTATGGTTACTAACTATTTTTCATCCCTTATCGATGTTCTCCCTCAACTGTAATTCCCATTTGATTACTGGGCATCCAAAATAGACACCTGGCCTGAATTGGCAGAATATGCATTGCAGGAGCTTGCTTGCCCAGCAGCTAGTGTGCTATCAGAAAGAGTATTCAGTGCTGCTGGTTCAATATTGACGGAAAAAAGGACTCGTCTGGCTACCCAAAATGTTGATGATCTAACCTTCATTAAAATGAACCACTCATGGATTTCGAATTATTTTGCCACACCTTTCCCGACTATCACCTAGCTTTCCTATAAAAAGGTCTCGCTTGTGGACTGGTCTTACTGACTGTTCCAATCTCTTAATTTGCAGCAGCTGTTTGTCCAGCATACGACATGTTTACACCTCCCTAAATGGGCTAACTCCCCCCACGGGGTCATGGTCTCGCCACTTGGCGTTTGTCTGAAGAGGTGGGTGTGCCCGCTTTGGGTCGACGGCACTGCCACTGGGTCTCTCATAGTACAATAAAGTGTCTCTGGCGGTGGTGGAGCGCACCCAACATCAGACACACCGTTGTAACATGAGGGGCCCTGGGCCTGTACCGCCGGCCACAAGAGAGTTCCCCCCCCAGCTCAAACACTGTTCTACCACTTGCAAAATTATCTCTCACAGCTCCACCAATGTTTAGTCTATGCGCTGACATCCTTCAATGCCTGTCACTGACAATACCAATTTGTTGACATGTATGATGCTAGTTCAAATAGTCAGGGTCAGTGTCCTATATTGACACCAATAAATACTTAGCGCCAAATTACTATGTCTGAAACTCAGCAGAGGAGCCCACCCCTGTACCTAAGTATGCCACCCTTTTGTTTTTTGGTTTTGTTGTTTTGCGAGACATTAACATCTATTTATTTTTTGGGAGTACTAACTGTGTCAGACACTCCTTCCAATCGTCCTGACCACACCAATGCTGCCTGGGTACCCCTGCAAGATAATTCAAACTGCATTGAGCCAAATATTTTTTATTTTAAGCCTACTAAGTCTGTCTGCGGTTCCTCCTTCCATTTGTCCTCTGCTGAGCACACCAATGCCGACCATGTACCCATGTAACTTTTTTTCATCCTGCAGTGAGCCTACTTTGTGGTGTACGGCCCACTAGCAGTGTCTGTCTGCGCCACTTAATACAGCTGTCCTCCTCTAAAAAAAAATAAAAAGGCTGATTTTCAGCTGGTCAGAATTTTAAAACTGCATTGGGGCCACAAGTTTCTTTGTGGTCTACAAACTGAGTCTTCCGCTCCAAGGTGTTCTCTCTGTTGCCTCTCCCTCGCTTCTATCTTGAAGCTCTTGTTAAGTAGTTTTTGAAACAACACTGCATTAGGCCTACAAGTTGGGTCTGGGTTGTAGAGACGGTGTCTGCCGCTCCAAGGTGTTCTCCTGGTTGCCTTTCCTGAGCTTCAATCTCCAGGTTCTTGCTAAATAGTTTTTTAATCGAACAACTGCAATGGGGCAACTAGTTTGGTTGGGGCCTACTAACGGTGTATGCTGCTCCGTGCTGTTCTCCAGGTTTCCTGTCCTGAAATTCCATTTTCAGGCTCTCGTTAAGTAGTTGTTGAAACAACACTGCATTAGGCCTACAAGTTGGGTCTGGGTTGTAGAGACGGTGTCTGCCGCTCCAAGGTGTTCTGGTTGCCTTTCCTGAGCTTCAATCTTCAGGCTCTTGTTAAATAGTTTTTTAATCGAACAACTGCAGTGGGGCTACTAGTTTGGTTGGGGCCTACTAACGGTGTATGCCACTCCGTGCTGTTCTCCAGGTTTCCTGTCCTGAAATTCCATTTTTAGGCTCTCGTTAAGTAGTTGTTGAAACAACACTGCATTAGGCCTACAAGTTGGGTCTGGGTTGTAGAGACGGTGTCTGCTGCTCCAAGGTGTTCTCCTGGTTGCCATTCCTGAGCTTCAATCTTCAGGCTCTTGTTAAATAGTTTTTTAATCGAACAACTGCAGTGGGGCTGCTAGTTTGGTTGGGGCCTACCAACAGTGTCTGCCGCTCCAAGGTGTTCTCCTGGTTGCCTTTCCTGAGCTTCAATCTTCAGGCTCTAATGAGGGATTCAAGCTTGAGGAGGATAATTTGCATATTCCAGGTGCCTTCTGGAAAAAGCGAAGAGTCTCCCTGAGCAAGAAGATCGTTGGGTACAGCTGGGTCCAGCTGCTTGGAAAGCATCACCAAACTAGGGATTCAAGCTTGGGGAGGATAATTTGCATATTCCAGGTGCCTTCTGGGAAAAGCGAAGAGTCTCCCTCAGCAAGAAGATCGTTGGGTACAGCCGGTACCAGCTGCTTGGAAAGCATCACCAAACCAGGGATTCAAGCTTGAGGAGGATAATTTGCATATTCCAGGTGCCTTCTGGGAAAAGCGAAGAGTCTCCCTCAGCAAGAAGATCATTGGGTACAGCCGGGACCAGCTGCTTGGAAAGCATCACCAAACCAGGGATTCAAGCTTGAGGAGGATAATTTGCATATTCCAGGTGACTTCTGGGAAAAGCGAAGAGTCTCCCTCAGCAAGAAGATCGTTGGGTACAGCTGGACCAGCTGCTTGGAAAGCATCACCAAACCAGGGATTCAAGCTTGAGGAGGATAATTTGCATATTCCAGGTGCCTTCTGGGAAAAGCGAAGAGTCTCCCTCAGCAAGAAGATCGTTGGGTACAGCCGGGACCAGCTGCTTGGAAAGCATCACCAAACCAGGGATTCAAGCTTGAGGAGGATAATTTGCATATTCCAGGTGCCTTCTGGGAAAAGCGAAGAGTCTCCCTCAGCAAGAAGTTCGTTGGGTACAGCCGGGACCAGCTGCTTGGAAAGCATCACCAAACCAGGGATTCAAGCTTGAGGAGGATAATTTGCATATTCCAGGTGCCTTCTGGGAAAAGCGAAGAGTCTCCCTCAGCAAGAAGATCGTTGGGTACAGCCGGGACCAGCTGCTTGGAAAGCATCACCAAACCGCGCACCTTACGGCGCGCAAATTTTTGCCTGTAGGACATTATTGCAAGAAAGCTTGGCTGAGTAGATTACACAAGAAGGAAAACACACAGCAAGTCAGCAGGATCTAGGAGCAACAGGGCAGATGTGACAACCTACATGGTGAGCTGCAGCATGTGCTACATGTTCACAGATCGACCAGATGAAGAATCCAATTTCACCTGTCAGGAGTGTAGACTTGTGGCCCTTTTATAAGAAAAGGTGCGGGGTCTGGAAGAAAGAATAGCAACTTTGAAACTCAAAGAGAATGAAGACTTACTAGACAGAACAGAAGCATCTCTACTGGTCACAGAAGGTGAAAAAAATGTCAGAGAACCTCCAAAAGCAGATGAGTGGAAGCATGTGACCAAAAGAAGCAAGAAGACCATGGAGAAATCACCAACCACACAACTGAAGAACCGATATCAAATCTGTGTAGAGGATGAAGATGGCACACCTAAGGATGAAGCAATACCAGCAAGCAAAAAAGAAAAGGGCATACAGCAACAAGTGACAGCAAAAAGTACAGCCAAGAAGCAATGAAGAGTGGTGGTGGTGGGAGACTCACTACTGAGAGGCACAGAAGCAGCCATCTGCAGACCGGACATAACCGCAAGAGAAGTATGCTGCCTTCCAGGTGCGATGATCAAGGATGTGACCGATAGGATACCAAAGCTCTTCAGCTCCAAGGACGTCCACCCATTTCTTCTGATACATGTTGGCACCAATGACACGGCAAGGAAGGACCTACCGACAATCTGCAAGGACTTTGAAGAGTTGGGGAAGAAAGTAAAGGAACTGGATGCACAGGTACAGTGGGGCAAAAAAGTATTTAGTCAGTCAGCAATAGTGCAAGTTCCACCACTTAAAAAGATGAGAGGTGTCTGTAATTTACATCATAGGTAGACCTCAACTATGGGAGACAAACTGAGAAAAAAAAATCCAGAAAATCACATTGTCTGTTTTTTTTATCATTTTTTTTTTGCATATTATGGTGGAAAATAAGTATTTGGCCAGAAACAAACAATCAAGATTTCTGGCTCTCACAGACCTGTAACTTCTTCTTTAAGAGTCTCCTCTTTCCTCCACTCATTACCTGTAGTAATTGCACCTGTTTAAACTTGTTATCAGTATAAAAAGACACCTGTGCACACCCTCAAACAGTCTGACTCCAAACTCCACTATGGTGAAGACCAAAGAGCTGTCAAAGGACACCAGAAACAAAATTGTAGCCCTGTACCAGGCTGGGAAGACTGAATCTGAAATAGCCAACCAGCTTGGAGTGAAGAAATCAACAGTGGGAGCAATAATTAGAAAATGGAAGACATACAAGACCACTGATAATCTCCCTCGATCTCAAAATCCCACCCCGTGGGGTCAGAATGATCACAAGAACGGTGAGCAAAAATCCCAGAACCACGCGGGGGGACCTAGTGAATGAACTGCAGAGAGCTGAGACCAATGTAACAAGGCCTACCATAAGTAACACACTACGCCACCATGGACTCAGATCCTGCAGTGCCAGACGTGTCCCACTGCTTAAGCCAGTACATGTCCGGGCCCGTCTGAAGTTTGCTAGAGAGCATTTGGATGATCCAGAGGAGTTTTGGGAGAATGTCCTATGGTCTGATGAAACCAAACTTGAACTGTTTGGTAGAAACACAACTTGTCGTGTTTGGAGGAAAAAGAATACTGAGTTGCATCCATCAAACACCATACCTACTGTAAAGCATGGTGGTGGAAACTGTTATGACCTGGTGGTTAGGAGCACCAGGAATGACCTGATAGTTAAACCTCAAACAGGACAAGCTCTGGGATGTGGGAGCTCTGCTGACCGCAATCCTTAATCCTATCACACACAATAGAAATAGCCGTGGAGCGCTCCTGACGCTCCCTAGGCGCCTCGTCACAGCCTAAGAACTAGCTAGCCCTAGAGATAGAAAGTAAAGCCTACCTTGCCTCAGAAAAATTCCCCAAAGGAAAAAGGTAGCCCCCACATATATTAACTGTGAGTTAAGATGAAAGTCACAAACACAGAAATGAAACAGGTTTTAGCACAGGGAGGGCAGACTAACTAAATAGACAGAGGATAGGAAAGGTATCTTTGCGGTCAGCACAAAAACTACAAAAGACCACGCAGAGTGTGCAAAAAGACAACCGCACCGACTCACGGTGCGGAGGCGCCACCCTGCATCCCAGAGCTTCCAGCTAGCAAGACAAAATAAGAAAGCAAGCTGGACTAGAAAACCATGAACAGAAAATAACAAACGGGGACTTAGCTTCTTGCAGGAAGAGACAGGTCTCAGAAAGATCCAAGAGCGAACTGAAGCAATGCAGAAACATTGACAGCTGGCATGGAATAATGATCTAAGTGGAGTTAAATAGAGCAGCAAACCAAAGGATAAACCCCGTCACCTGTGTAAGGAACCTCAGAAGCAGCAGCTCCACTCACAGCCACCAGGGGGAGCCCACGGACAGAACTCACCGAAGTACCATTCACGACCACAGGAGGGAGATCGACAACAGAATTCACAACAGGAAACATCATGCTTTGGGGCTGTTTCTCTGCAAAGGGGCCAGGACGACTGATCCGAGTACATGAAAGAATGAATGGGGCCATGTATCGTGAGATTTTGAGTGCAAACCTCCTTCCATCAGCAAGGGCATTGAAGATGAAACGTGGCTGGGTCTTTCAACATGACAATGATCCAAAGCACACCGCCAGGGCAACGAAGGAGTGGCTTCGTAAGAAGCATTTCAAGGTCCTGGAGTGGCCTAGCCAGTCTCCAGATCTCAACCCTATAGAAAACCTTTGGTGGGAGTTGAAAGTCTGTGTTGCCAAGCGAAAAGCCAAAAACATCACTGCTCTAGAGGAGATCTGCATGGAGGAATGGGCCAACATACCAACAACAGTGTGTGGCAACCTTGTGAAGACTTACAGAAAACGTTTGACCTCTGTCATTGCCAACAAAGGATATATTACAAAGTATTGAGATGAAATTTTGTTTCTGACGAAATACTTATTTTCCACCATAATATGCAAATAAAATGTTAAAAAAACAGACAATGTGATTTTCTGGATTTTTTTTTCTCAGTTTGTCTCCCATAGTTGAGGTCTACCTATGATGTAAATTACAGACGCCTCTCATCTTTTTAAGTGGTGGAACTTGCACTATTGCTGACTGACTAAATACTTTTTTGCCCCACTGTAGTTTTTTCTTCTATCCTTCCAGTAAACGGGCATGGCACCAGGAGATGGAACAGAATCCTTGATGTGAACAACTGGCTAAGACGATGGTGCAGACACCAAAGATTCGGATTCCTGGACCACAGTGTGAATTACTTGTACGATGGACTCCTCGTCAGAGACGGACTACACCTCAACAAACCTGGGAAACACACATTCGCCAGAAGTCTCGCTACACTCATCAGGAGGGCGTTAAACTAGAAGAAGAGGGGACGGGAAGAAAAACATTAGACTCTAACAAAGAAGACCCAGGAAAACATACTCAAAAGGGAGGTAAGAACATTTCTAAAACAATCCACAGCGAGGAGATTGGAACAAAACAAAATCCCCTAAACTGCATGCTCACAAACGCCAGAAGCCTGACAAACAAGATGGAAGAACTAGAAGCAGAAATATCTACAGGTAACTTTGACATAGTGGGAATAACCCGAGACATGGTTAGATGAAAGCTATGACTGGGCAGTTAACTTACAGGGTTACAGTCTGTTTAGAAAGGATATTAAAAATCGGAGAGAAGGAGGTGTTTGTCTCTATGTAAAGTCTTGTCTAAAGTCCACTTTAAGGGAGGATATTAGCGAAGGGAATGAGGATGTCGAGTCCATATGGGTCGAAATTCATGGAGGGAAAAATGGTAACAACATTCTCATTGGGGTCTGTTACAAACCCCCAAATATAACAGAAATCATGGAAAGTCTACTTCTAAAGCAGATAGATGAAGCTGCAACCCATAATGAGGTCCTGGTTATGGGGGACTTTAACTACCCGGATATTAACTGGGAAACAGAAACCTGTGAAACCCATAAAGGCAACAGGTTTCTGCTAATAACCAAGAAAAATTACCTTTCACAATTGGTGCAGAATCCAACCAGAGAAGCAGCACTTTTAGACCTAATACTATCTAATAGACCTGACAGAATAACAAATCTGCAGGTGGTCGGGCATCTAGGAAATAGCGACCACAATATTGTACAGTTTCACCTGTCTTTCACTAGGGGGACTTGTCAGGGAGTCACAAAAACACTGAACTTTAGGAAGGCAAAGTTTGACCAGCTTAGAGATGCCCTTAATCTGGTAGACTGGGACAATATCCTCAGAAATAAGAATACAGATAATAAATTGAAAATGTTTAAGAACATCCTAAATAGGCACTGTAAACGGTATATACCTTGTGGGAATAAAAGGACTAGAAATAGGAAAAACCCAATGTGGCTAAACAAAGAAGTAAGACAGGCAATTAAAAGTAAAAAGAAAGCATTTGCACTACTAAAGCAGGATGGCACCATTGAAGCTCTAAAAAACTATAGGGAGAAAAATACTTTATCTAAAAAACGAATTCAAGCTGCTATAAAGGAAACAGAGAAGCACATTGCTAAGGAGAGTAAAACTAATCCCAAACTGTTCTTCAACTATATCAATAGTAAAAGAATAAAAACTGAAAATGTAGGCCCCTTAAAAAATTGTGAGGAAAGTATGGTTGTAGATGATGAGGAAAAAGCTAACATATTAAACACCTTCTTCTCCACGGTATTCACGGTGGAAAATGAAATGCTAGGTGAAATCCCAAGAAACAATGAAAACCCTATATTAAGGGTCACCAATCTAACCCAAGAAGAGGTGCGAAACCGGCTAAATAAGATTAAAATAGATAAATCTCCGGGTCCGGATGGCATACACCCACGAGTACTAAGAGAACTAAGTAATGTAATAGATAAACCATTATTTCTTATTTTTAGGGACTCTATAGCGACAGGGTCTGTTCCGCAGGACTGGCGCATAGCAAATGTGGTGCCAATATTCAAAAAGGGCTCTAAAAGTGAACCTGGAAATTATAGGCCAGTAAGTCTAACCTCTATTGTTGGTAAAATATTTGAAGGGTTTCTGAAGGATGTTATTCTGGATTATCTCAATGAGAATAACTGTTTAACTCCATATCAGCATGGGTTTATGAGAAATCGCTCCTGTCAAACCAATCTAATCAGTTTTTATGAAGAGGTAAGCTATAGGCTGGACCAAGGTGAGCCATTGGATGTTGTATATCTTGATTTTTCCAAAGCGTTTGATACCGTGCCGCACAAGAGGTTGGTACACAAAATGAGAATGCTTGGTCTGGGGGAAAATGTGTGTAAATGGGTTAGTAACTGGCTTAGTGATAGAAAGCAGAGGGTGGTTATAAATGGTATAGTCTCTAACTGGGTCGCTGTGACCAGTGGGGTTCCGCAGGGGTCGGTATTGGGACCTGTTCTCTTCAACATATTCATTAATGATCTGGTAGAAGGTTTACACAGTAAAATATCGATATTTGCAGATGATACAAAACTATGTAAAGCAGTTAATACAAGAGAAGATAGTATTCTGCTACAGATGGATCTGGATAAGTTGGAAACTTGGGCTGAAAGGTGGCAGATGAGGTTTAACAATGATAAATGTAAGGTTATACACAAGAAGGAATCAATATCACCATTACACACTGAATGGGAAACCACTGGGTAAATCTGACATGGAGAAGGACTTGGGGATCCTAGTTAATGATAAACTTACCTGGAGCAGCCAGTGCCAGGCAGCAGCTGCCAAGGCAAACAGGATCATGGGGTGCATTAAAAGAGGTCCGGATACACATGATGAGAGCATTATACTGCCTCTGTACAAATCCCTAGTTAGACCGCACATGGAGTACTGTGTCCAGTTTTGGGCACCGGTGCTCAGGAAGGATATAATGGAACTAGGGAGAGAACAAAAGAGGGCAACAAAATTAATAAAGGGGATGAGAGAACTACAATACCCAGATAGATTAGCAAAATTAGGATTATTTAGTCTAGAAAAAAGACGACTGAGGGGCGATCTAATAACCATGTATAAGTATATAAGGGGACAATACAAATATCTCGCTGAGTATCTGTTTATACCAAGGAAGGTGACGGGCACAAGGGGGCATTCTTTGCGTCTGGAGGATAGAAGGTTTTTCCACCAACATAGAAGAGGATTCTTTACTGTTAGGGCGGTGAGAATCTTTAATTGCTTGCCTGAGGAGGTGGTGATGGCGAACTCAGTCGAGGGGTTCAAGAGAGGCCTGGATGTCTTCCTGGAGCGTAACAATATTGTATCATACAATTATTAGGTTCTGTAGAAGGACGTAGATCTGGGGATTTATTACGAAGGAATATAAGCTGAACTGGATGGACAAATGTCTTTTTTCGGCCTTAATATGTTACTATGTTAAATAGTTTTTTAATCGAACAACTGCAGTGGGGCTACTAGTTTGGTTGGGGCCTACTAACGGTGTTTGCTGCTCCGTGCTGTTCTCCAGGTTTCCTGTCCTGAAATTCCATTTTCAGGCTCTCGTTAAGTAGTGGTTGAAACAACACTGCATTAGGCCTACAAGTTTGGTCTGGGTTGTAGAGACGGTGTCTGCCGCTCCAAGGTGTTCTCCAGGTTGCCTCTCCCTAGCTTCTATCTTGAAGCTCTCGTTAAGTAGTTGTTGAAACAACACAGCGTTAGGCCTACAAGTTGGGTCTGGGTTGTAGAGACGGTGTCTGCCGCTCCAAGGTGTTCTCCAGGGTGCCTCTCCCTAGCTTCTATCTTCAAGCTCTTGTTAAGTAGTTGTTGAAACAACACTGCATTAAGCCTACAAGTTGGGTCTGGGTTCTACAAACGGTGTCTGCCGCTCCAAGGTGTTCTCCAGGGTGCCTCTCCCTAGCTTCTATCTTCAAGCTCTTGTTAAGTAGTTGTTGAAACAACACTGCATTAAGCCTACAAGTTGGGTCTGGGTTCTACAAACGGTGTCTTCCGCTCCAAGGTGTTCTCCAGGTTGCCTTTCCCTAGCTTCTATCTTCAGGCTCTCATTAAATTGTTTTTAATATAACACTGCATTTGGCTTACTTGTTTTGTTGGCCCTACTAACGGTGTCTGACGCTCCTTGATATTCTCCTACACTGAACAAACCAGTGCCGCCTGTTTACTTCTGTTACCAATTTTGAACTGCATTTAGCCTACTAACTGATTTGGGCCTACTCACTGTGTCAGCCTCTCATTACAGTTGTCCTCCACTGAACAAAGCAATGTCGCCTGGTTAGTCCTGTTACCAATTTTGAACTGCATTTAGCCCACTTTATTATTTGGGCCAATATCTGTGTTTCCTCCTTATCCTGCCCATTGCCCAGCCAGTGCTAGATGAATCTGCTGGTACATTGACCCAGACCACTATATTCCCCTTGCACGCTACACAGCCAGAATATGACCCTGCTGAAAGTCAGGTTCATACTATACCACCTTACACGGGGACAAAGAGGAAGGTGCAGATGAAAGTGCAGGTTCCTTCATCAGGTCGGGGGGCATACTCGTTGGCGACGTCACTGGCACTGGGCCCCTCATAGTACGCAAAAGTGTCGCTGCCGGTGGGAGACGCCCCTGCCGTGCAAACACACTGCCGTACTTTGAGGGTCCCTGTGCCAGTGCCAATGCCGACGAGTGGGCCCCCCCCCCCTGCTTGCTCAGGATCACAGCACTTGCAAAGTTTAAATACTTACCTCTCCCTGCTCCACTGCCGTGACGTGGTCCAGATTTCCTGGGCCCACTAAATACTTGAACAAGCCCTACCCTCAAAACTTTAGCCAAATGACCCCAATTTCCAATGCCTTACTATTATTATAAGGTAAATTAAGATTGACAAGCTTCAGTGACAAGAACGGATGTTTTTGCCATTAAAATGGGCACTGTAGGTGTTTTCCTGGCCTCCACTCACTGCTGACTATGCTCCCTCATTGACTTGCATTGGGTTTCGTGTTTCGGTCGATCCCCGACTTTTCGCGATAATCGGCCGATTTCACTCGACTTTTGAGATAGTCGGGTTTTGCGAAACCCGACTCGACCCTAAAAAACTAAAAGTCGCTCAACCCTACATACTACCCTTCCGCCACGTGTTAGAGATTGACAATGGGATTTAACAGGTTAACAGCTGTGTGCGGAGCTCCATTTCATCCACAGCTGTTAAAAGCACATGATGGCTGATTAAATCAGTCATTATGTGCAGGGAAAGATGTGACAGGGACACGACTTTTGACAAACAAGTCGATCAAAGGTCATGAAGGTGTTAATGAACAAGACTATTCATGCAAGTGTTTCTTTAATGAGGAAAGTCTCACCATTGGTTACTTTTCCTCAATCTTCTGGTTCTAGACTTATGAAATTCTGAGTTACTTTGAAATTATTGAAATATTTTAACATTTCTTGATAATTGGATATTATATTAAAATAATTTCACTAATAAATTCTCTTAGTATTATTAAACATCATCTCCCTGATTGAAAACATTTTGCTTCTCTGCTTTATTTTTTAAAATAGGAAAATACATTCTGGCTGTAAGGAAATATTAATTCAACGATATTCCGCCTTTAGTCATGGATGACTGCTGGGAATGAAGTGCTCATTTTTGGCAAGTCTCTATTCATATTGACTGCAGAAGAGCATTTCAAAATGAAATAGATATTTGTGGATAAAGAGGGGAAACAGATGCTCATTCTGGCAGGACTGAATTGTTTTGTTTTGTTCTATGAAATAAAAGCGTATTTTAGCCTTTGTTGCTGTTCCAATCTCTTTTGAAAGCTTTACCTTCATTTTAAGGTTCTATTTCATAAAATCTGGACCAAGATCATCTGATTATATGTAAGCCAACAATTCTCATTTACTGCTTAATAATGAATAGAGAGTAGCTTTTAGGCAGTTTTCCCATGGGGAAATATACAGTTAGGTCCATATATATTTGGACAGAGACAACATTTTTCTAATTTTGGTTATAATTATAAACATTACCACAATGAATTTTAAACAAAATAATTCAGATGCAGTTGAAGTTCAGACTTTCAGCTTTCATTTGAGGGTATCCACATTAAAATTGGATGAAGGGTTTAGGAGTTTCAGCTCCTTAACATGTGCCACCCTGTTTTTAAAAGGGACCAAAAGTAATTGGACAGATTCAATAATTTTAAATAACATGTTCATTTTTAGTACTTGGTTGAAAACCCTTTGTTACCAATGACTGCCTAAAGTCTTGAACTCATGGACATCACCAGACGCTGTGTTTCCTCCTTTTTGATGCTCTGCCAGGCCTTCACTGCGGTGGTTTTTAGTTGCTGTTTGTTTGTGGGCCTTTCTGTCTGAAGTTTAGTCTTTAACAAGTGAAATGCATGCTCAATTGGGTTGAGATCAGGTGACTGACTTGACCATTCAAGAATATTCCACTTCTTTGCTTTAATAAACTCCTGGGTTGCTTTGGTTTTATGTTTTGGGTCATTGTCCATCTGTAGTATGAAACGACGACCAATCAGTCTTGCTGCATTTGGCTGGATCTGAGCACACAGTATGTCTCTGAATACCTCAGAATTCATTCGGCTGCTTCTGTCCTGTGTCACATCATCAATAAACACTAGTGACCCAGGGCCACTGGCAGCCATGCAAGCCCAAGCCATCACACCGCCTCCGCCGTGTTTTACAGATGATGTGGTATGCTTTGGATCATGAGCTGTACCACGACTTCACCATACTTTTCTCTTTCTATCATTCTGGTAGAGGTTGATCTTGGTTTCATCTGTCCAAAGAATGTTCTTCCAGAACTGTGCTGGCTTATTTAGATGTTTTTTAGCAAAGTCCAGTCTATCCTTTTTCTTCTTGATGCTTATGAGTGGCTTGCACCGTGCAGTGAACCCTCTGTATTTACTTTCATGCAGTTTTCTCTTTATGGTAGATTTGGATATTGATACGCCGACCTCCTGGAGAGTGTTGTTCACTTGGTTGGCTGTTGTGAAGGGGTTTCTCTTCACCATGGAGATTATTCTGCGATCATCCACCATTGTTGTCTTCCGTGGGCGCCCAGATCTTTTTTGCATTGATGAGTTCACCAGTGCTTTCTTTCTTTCTCAGGATGTACCAAACTGTAGATTTTGCCACTCCTAATATTGCAGCAATTTCTCGGAAGGGTTTCTTCTGTTTTCGCAGCTTAAGGATGGCTTGTTTCACCTGCATGGAGAGCTCCTTTGACCGCATGTTTACTTCACAGCAGAACCTTCCAAATGCAAGCACTACACCTCAAATCATCTCCAGGCATTTTATCTGCTTAATTGAAAATGACATAACAAAGGGATTGCCCACACCTGTCCATGAAATAGCCTTGGAGTCAATTGTCCAATTACTTTTGGTCCCTTTCAAAACAGGGTGGCCCATGTTAAGGTGCTGAAACTCCTAAACCCTTTATCCATTTTTAATGTGGATACCCTCAAATGAAAGCTGAAAGTCTGAACTTTAACTCCATCTGAATTGTTTTGTTTAAAATTCATTGTGGTAATGTCTGTAAACAAAATTAGAAAAATGTTGTCTCTGTCCAAATATATATGGACCTAACTGTAACTTCAAAAATTATACATAGCAAAATCTCCATGAAGGACC
Organism: Ranitomeya imitator; assembly: GCF_032444005.1. Classification (NCBI taxonomy): domain Eukaryota; kingdom Metazoa; phylum Chordata; class Amphibia; order Anura; family Dendrobatidae; genus Ranitomeya; species Ranitomeya imitator. The sequence goes on from NC_091282.1 coordinate 389,321,525, forward strand.
TGTATCAAGCCAAATGTGCCAGGTTACAGTTGTGATAGGCACCAAAAACAGTGCCTTTTGACTTGCACCTTATTTATTTTGTGCTGTAGATACTTCCTATGACTTGCCCAGCAAGGAATTATGGTTTGTCCAAAATGGGGTCTAAAGTATAGCATCTTGGGCCAAAATATTAATAATAGGTAGTCTAATATTAGACCAGAAGTCTTAGTTAATTATTGAGGAAGGACATAATAGTAAACCTTTCTTTGGATGTGAGTACATGGATGGGGCTCTGAAGTTGAACCCGCACCATACTAGCAAAATGGCGCTGTAATATACTGGTGGCATTTGCCTCTAACAGCAGCATTCCAGCTTACTCTGATTGCTGCTGTTTAACCTTTGACATGCAACTGTCAATCACTGATAGCAGTATTTAAGCCAAATTCTATTCAGTCATTCATTTAAACACCCATCAAGCCCCACAATTTGTCTGTGGGGTGCCAATTTGATGTTAATGCTTTCGGATCCTGCTAAAGGTGTTGCACAATGCCCGAAGAAGTATTGACTGGATGAAATGCCTTGGTATAACGTAAGAGGTGGAAACTTGCTGTACTTCCCATGTCGGCATAATGGAGAAATATGGACAATTCACATAGCTATGCTTATGACTGCTTGCATACCTACTCTTCGGCCGGGGTCACACTACTGTAGAATAAGGATGAGTGCTATGCAAAAAAGCATTGCATAGTTCTCGGACTATTGTTAGTCTAGGGGGCATCTCACATCACCGTATTTTTTCCCAGGCTGAGATTTTACATGTATATCATCCGAGACTCTCCAATGCAAGCCTATGGGTGCGAGGAAAACTCGGACACCACACGGACCATCCATGTAGCTTGCAACAAATACGCACACATTTTCCAGCTGACAGGAAATTACATCAGCCAAGAACAGGAAGCTTAGCATGCAAATTTTCCTAGCAACCTATAAAAAAAAAGGAACACGCCTCCACGGATACCAGCAATATGGCCAGACATAATGTGGAAATGGTGATTGTTCTGGTGCAGAAAAGGCCTGAAATATGTGACCAACGTGACACCCATTATGCAGACCGTAATAGAAAGGATGCAGCTTGGAGATGCATATGCTGCCAGATGTTCCCCAATTATGATGAGAGTACACATGAGGTCCAGCATGAAATTAGTAAGTAAAGTAAAAACTTAACAATATTAATTAAGTAAAAAGGCCCCAACAAAATATGACAACATTATCCTATGTGATGTTCTTTGGAATATCCGGCCTGTTTTTCCCTTTACACTTGGCAAGTTGAATGCACTGTAACCTATCTTTCTAAATGCGAACACAGTGATCATATTTTGAATAATGTATTGTGTTACATGGCAGTGTCTGATGTCACAAGATGCTGGTGCAGCTGCTGTGATCAGTACCACTGTGAGCGCCATCAGCGGGCCAGGAGTGGTGCAGCAGCCACTAAAAAATGGAAATATATATATATTATGACCAAATGAATTTCTTTGCTCCCACTCTGGATCTACGTTTGCAAGTGTATGCTTGTCAGAAAATTTGACACATGGCCTTAAGGTACATCAATTTATTTATGTTTTTAATTTTAACTTTAACAAATACCAGAACTGACTCGAACATTACTGAACAAAAAACAGCATCTGATTCCGAGGTCAACTTGGAACCTGTTGGTGAAGTTGAAGATGTGGCTGGACTTTCTGCACCATCAGCAACAAACCAACCCCCACCACCATGACCTTCTACAGGATATGAGACCAATCGAGAAGAAAGTGTGAACGTGGACATAGTAGTAGTCCTACGCAACCCCTGAATTCCTCACCACAGGCTGCGGCCATCCCACACTGGGGTCAGCACAGGAGGGAGCTAACCACCACAGGTAACAGGCGCCAAGTAGACTTAGGTGTTTTGCACTATCTTTCACGCACTGTTAATGATGATGGTGAGGAGGCATATGGCCGTAGTCTTGCACGGTATATGAGCACAATTCCCCTTGAGGTGAGGCTGCATGTCAGAGGTACCGTACAAATTGTGAATGATTCATGCACCGAACCTAATAATCCAAGTCTGGTGTTCAACTTCCTTGAATGATGGCTGATGTCCACCAACAACCACCTACACATGCTTGGAAGCGAGGATGTGCAGACAATAGCATTCCCAGAGCCACCTCCACCATGGATCCCATCACTACAGCCACATTAATCACCATACCATCACCGTCCACAACATGCACAATTCTCAAATCCTACTGTACCTGCCCAATATGGCCACTTGCACATACCCACTGTAGGAGAGTGGTCCTAAATGGCAAACATAAATCCACATGAGTATGGGTATCATTACCCAAGTGGGCAGTATCATGCACTAGGGTTGAGCGAAACGGGTCGGCCATTTTCAGAAGTCGCCGACTTTTGGCAAAGTCGGGTTTCATGAAACCCGACCCGACCCCTGTGTGTATATACCTAATAGGAATATACTCACCCTCGGACGCGCCCTGCTTCTTTCTGGCAGCCTTCCTTCCTAAGAATCAGCGCTTGCAGGACCTTGCGGTGACGTCGCGGCTTGTGATTGGTCGCGCGAGCGGTCACATGGGCGGTCGCGCGACCAATCACAAGCCGTGACGTCACCGCAAGGTCCTGCAAGCGCTGATTCGAAGGAAGGAAGGTTCCCGGTTAGTACCAGGGCGCATCCGAGGGTGAGTATAGCGATATTTTTTATTTTAATTCTTTATTTTGCACTTAAATATGGATCGCAGGGCCTGAAAGAGAGTTTCCTCTCCTTCAGACCCTGGGAACCATTGGAAACCCAATGCACTGCATTGGGTTTCGAGTTTCGGCCGACCCCGACTTTTTTATAGGATCGGCCGATTTCACTCGACCCGACTTTTGAAAAAGTCAGGTTTCGTGAAACCCGACGCGATCCTATAAAAGTAAAAGTCGCTCAACCCTACCATGCACTACAACAGGGCCCTTCCTTGGTGCAGAATCCAGCCTGATCCACCTCTCAGGTAGGAGCTCAAAATCCACAATCCACTCATTCTGGCCTCCCCCCATCACCTCCACCTTCATACTAGAATTTGTAAAAAAAGTCTCTTAATGGCTAAAGATTTTATTTTCAAGTTCCATATTGCCCTGTAATAGTCACCTAAGTACCCATATGTGTTGAATATTTTTTTTATGGGCAAAAAAGAAAGAAATTAATCTATTATTTCAATGTGTGGTTTATGATTTCCACAATATATAGTTGATGTGTATGATTTCCCTTTTTTAAGTTTGTAAAAAAAACCATCACATAGTTCAATGACTAACACGTGTTTAATTACAATAGAAAAACAAAGTCTATCATAACATATACAAAGTGACACAAAATAATTAGTAAACATGTCCCGCACTTTAAGGCCAGAGGGCTGACGATGTGGAATATGAACTTAAGTTGTAGGCATGCCATTATTACCATCCACTCCCTCATCATCATCATTTGAAGGACAGTCATGGATCCTCATGAAGTTGTGAAGGATGACACAATCTTTAATTACCGTACACCATTTACATTTTCTTCATTTAGATGTATTGCTGTCATCAAGACCCGCCATTTGGCACAGAGGATTCCAAAGGCGCACTCCACCAAACATCGTGCATGGGATAGCAGTTAATTAAATATTCTGCGTGGTTGGTTTAGGGCTCTCCGTGGATATGGCCTCATGACATTGTGGTTCGATTTAAAGGCCTCATCTGCAACTATGGCATAAGGAACCGCTTCCAAAGTTGACCCGGGTAGGAGACCTGGGGATGGGAGGTCCAAATCATTCCTTCGCAGCCACCGACCCTTTAAGGCTCGTTTCACACTTGCGTTTTTGAACGCATGCGTTTTTAAAAAAAAACGCATGGTACAAAAACGCATGTAAACGCGTGTAAACGCTGCGTTTTTTGACGCATGCGTTTAACGCGTGCGTCAAAAAAACGCAGCGTTTACACGCATTTACATGCGTTTTTGCATGCGTTTGCGTTTTTTTTGGGATTTAAAAAAAAAAAAAAAAAAAAGTTACCAGACACAACCAATGGGAACAGAGAGGGCGTACATGATTGGCAATCAATATATAGACCCTAGGGGAACAGAAATTTTCAGAGCTTGCTACTGTTTACGGTGTCATGATGGATCTTTCAATGGCGAACTTTTATTTCAAACTGGAGTTCAGCTTCAAGATTTTCCTTGCCTGTGTTTTTGCTTGGGAGCAAGACCGAAACCGCCAAAGATGGAGAAGGAGACAGCGTCGGCGTTTTTGGAGGCACCCCATCATTGAAGTGCGTGAGACCCGTGGAGCATATCACACGCTCTATGCGGAGCTGAATGCCAACCCGGAGAAATTCCAGGATTACACCAGAATGTCTCAGGATTCTTTCCGGGATTTACTGTCTCGTGTAGAAGGTTCCATACGGCGACAGGACACACGGCTCCGTAGAGCAATTCCACCCGAGGAACGTCTGTTAGTGACATTACGGTACGTTCCAAAACTAAACCAATGACAGTCCAAATTTTTGGTTATGACATGTACTTTGGGTTTTTTTTTTTACCTTTTTCTTATTTAAAAACAACATTAAGAGCAGATTTTAATTTTTGTTTTTGTTTCCTTTTCTTCTAGATTTCTGGCCACAGGAGAGAGTTTATCTTCCCTGCACTTCCAATACCGCCTTGGAATCTCAACCCTGTCCGGAATTGTTGTGGACACCTGTCGTGCGTTATGGAATGTACTCCGTGAGGAGTTTATACCCGTACCCACCGTGGACATGTGGCGGGAAATATCAAAAACATTTTTGAACGTGTGTGATTTTCCAAACTGTTTAGGGGCGGTGGACGGGAAGCACATCCGCATTGTTAAACCTGCCAGAACCGGATCTGAGTTTTTTAATTATAAAAAATATTTTTCGGTAGTGCTCATGGCAATAGCGGATGCGGAGTGTCGCTTCATCGCCGTGGACATTGGAGCTTTTGGCCGTGGCAATGATTCCCAGACATTCAAGAGCTCGGATATGGGCTGTCGGGTATATGGCAACAATTTTAATTTTCCCCCTCCACAGCCTCTCCCCAACACTCAAGGCCCACCGCTGCCATTTGTTATGGTTGGGGATGAGGCCTTCCAGATGTGTGAAAATCTCCTGAAGCCCTATTCTAGTAGGGACTTGGACCACACACGCAGAATATACAACTACAGACTGACCAGGGCCAGAAGAACCGTAGAATGCAGCTTTGGCATTCTGGTTGCTAAATGGCGCATTCTTGCAACAGCCATCAATCTAAAAGTGGAAACTGTGGACGAGGTGGTCAAAGCCTGTGTGGTTCTACACAATTATATAATGGCTAAGGAGCGACCCCACATTGAACTTGATGAACCAGTTTCACACCCATTGCCAGATTTTCAGCATCGCCCGATGCGGTCAACTGCAGCCATTGGTCTTATGCGGGACCAATTTGCGGCCTATTTTGTGTCCGATATTGGACGGGTTTCATGGCAGGACAATGTTGTTTAAATGTCCTGTTGTATGTTAATGTTTACCAATTATTAAATACTGATACAAATTTTTCTAATTAATAAACTTTGTTGTGTTCACCAGGTCTCCTGTCTTTTTCCTCTCTAAAAAAAGGTTGAACAAAGATGGGCATTAGATATGTATATCATAATTTGTAATCCAAAACCAGGAGTGGGTGATAGTTGATGAGGTAATAATTAGATTTTTTTTAATCATAATTGACCTCTGTTGCACTCCCTATTTTGGTTTACAAAGAATGATATAAACACGCATACTTATAATAATGTAACCAGATTTAAATTTATTTATTGGTAATCTTCTTGACGTCATTGCGTCAAGACTGGCACGCTCTCTATACCCGTCAAGTCAAGTGTAAGAAATAATGAATTCATGATGAACATATACATGATCATGAATTCAAAATTTCTTACACCTGCCCAGGTGAGGATAGATAGTTAGCGTGTGCCAACCATTGTCCTATCAGTTTGACAAAAATTGTCACATAATGTGCTATATAGAATAGGGTGAATATACAAGTCAGTAATCAACTAAACAGGTCAGGTGTCTATTTTGACATCTGACCGGTTCAGTTGAGTTCTGAACTTGATTGCCACCATTTTCTCTTTGGACAGTGACACTACACTAGTTAAAAATTAAAAATAAGAGTATGGAAATAACTGCTATTTTTTTGGCCAACTCATATCTGTATACTAAAGAAACACATATAGATGTTGTATGGTATTTTATACTACTGGAGATATGTGTAGGCCAAAAGAATAAGTGTGTGACGAACTTTATTGGTGTGTATTGAGAGCGGTGAAAGACACAATAAACCAAACATAATTGTTGCAAATAATCTTTTTTTTTTATTGAGGAAAAACAACAATTTATTTCTTGGTACCGCGCCGGGTTGAACCACGCCGGCTTGGGGTTGAGTGACGTAACTGGGGGGTATTCAGAACTGAAGCCTGGCTCACTGTGGAGGAGGCAGAGGTGGCAGGAGAATGGGCAAGAAAACTTGAAGGGTCTGGAAGTTCGGGGATGGGGCTTAAAACATGAGGGGCTTGAGACACACTGGAAGGTTGAGACACATCGGTAGGTGATGGGGGAGGAATAATCAAAGTTTTTTGTTTTTTATGAGTTTTGCCAGTTTTACGTTGGGTTTTCCGGGTTGGGGGAAGTCTTCTGGGGCTAGGTTGTAAAGTGTAGGCGGGAGACACGTCAGGACCCGGCTCCACAATTAAACAGTCAGTCTCCATTGTGGAGCGCTAGGCAATGTCTGAGTCCAATGGGGGAAAAGATAAAGTCCCGCCTGGGTCCTGGTGCCTCGTTGGGGGGGGGGAAACAAAAACCCTCCCAGGATCCTGGTGCCTCGTTGGGGGAGGGGAAACAAAAACCCTCCCAGGATCCTGGTGCCTCGTTGGGGGGGGAACATAACACCCTCCCAGGTTCCTGGTGCATCGTTGGGGGGGGAACGTAGAGCCATGGATGGGTCCTGCTGCATCGGGGTGGGCTGCATCGGGGTGGGTCCTATCCGGAAAGGTATGGCTTGGTCGTGCTGCATCATGGGGGGCCCGGTGCGATACGCCATGGATGGGTCCTGCTGCATCGGGGGGTGTCTTGCCCGGAAAGCAACGCCTCGGTCCTGCTGCATCGGGGTGGGTCCGGTCCCATATGCCAGGCCTCGGTCCTGCTGCATCGGGGGTGGGCCGGTCCGATATTGCATGGATGGGTCCTGCTGCATCGGGAGGGTGCCGGGCCGATAAGCCACGCCAGGGTCCTGCGTCATCGTGGTGTGAGCGGAGGAGGTCCAAGCCTGAGCAGCGGTCGTCACGGTGGTGGCGGTGGGATGTCCAACAGCACTCGTCATCGTGTTGGCGCTGTAGTGGAGTACACCTGTAGAGGGAATAGAGGTGGCCGTGCAGTGGTATGCAGCAGAGGTAGGAATAGTGTTTACTTGTGACAGTGACGGCACAGTTGGATATGCCGCCACATTACGACTCTGACTCTGCTGCATAGCCTGCACAAAAGCAACATTGCAGGCCTGCATCACACTCAGCTGGAGATCAGGGCTAAGGTGTTCCGACATGCCCTGTTCGATTTGATTAAAAAAATGATGAGCTGGCTTCTGGAGGTCGGCTTTCACTTGATCAACGCTTTTGGCGACATCCTGGATGCGGCACTCTAACAGGTTATGGGACACATCCATTCTGTCACCTAAAGCCTTGATAGCTTCGTGTAAAACCGAGCTCAAGTGCAAAAACTCGGGCATGAGGGACCTATCCGAAGCCCTCTGTCGCTGCCGGGATGAGCCCGCAAAAATGGGTGCAGCGAAAGAGAACTGCGAAAGGGGAAGACCTGATGGGCCAGCCCCCTGGTCTCCAGTGAGTGTGGAAGACCCACCTGGTGCTGCGCTGCTGGATGGCTGGGACGGGTCCGTGGCTGCCGGCTGAAGGACCGCTCCAGAACCTGTGGCGACAGTCGTGCAGTGTGTGCTGTGAAAAAAGAAAACAGAAAATTAATACCAAACTATAACAAGACGGTACATCCTGTGGAATTAAAAATGACAGATTATGTCTATGCAATACAACCGGAGGCATGTGAGAAATACTTACGTTCTCATGAGAAGGACCGGTCTCAGGAAGGCCAACACACGGTGGTATTTGTAGAGCCGGTGCCTTGCTCCGGAACCACTAGCTGCACTCTTCTCTGCACGCAGGTCCTTGTTGAAGCGGTCCTTCATGGAACGCCAACGTGTCCTTACTTTGTCCACTGTGAAATAACAATAAAATATAATGGTCAGAATAAGGACTTTTGGCCGTGCTCTCGTGACTGTGTGTGATGACAGAAACTACGAAAAGTTTCTTTCATCACACACAGTCAAGAGAGCATGGCCAAGGTCTGTTGCTTCACACTACCGTGCAATACTTACCAAATGCATTACAGACCCGTGGTGGGGAATTCTCCCAGCCATCCCACAACGCTTGGGCCACCTCACTCCACAAACGACGGAGAACACTATTGACGGAGTGCTGTTGATCCCGGCTGTCCCACAACGGGACTCGCTCCTGGACCAGACTGATCAGCAGGTCATTATCAATCCGGTCGTCGTCCCGTTGTGAAACCTAAAATTAAAAGAAAATCATTTAAGTTTGCTCAACCACATTTGGAAAAAATAAGACACGAAGATGAGAAAGGGCAGGAATATGAAAGACAACTTTCAGAAAAGGATGATACAAGAAAAATGTAAAGAAAAACAAGGGTACAGAAAAGTAAAGAATATTACAATAAGGACAGTCTGCCTGGTATACATACCCGCTGCCGTCTTCCACCTGGACCTTGACTCCGCTGCTCAGTACCTCTCTGTCCCTCAGTTGAAGTGCTCTATAAAATTAAAAAAAAAAAATTGCCTCATGTGTCGATGTGACAGTCAATACTTACCAAGCTGACGGACAAAAAAATTACCTCGCTCACGTGATCCACTTCTGATTGCCGTGGCTGGAACTCCTCATCAGACGAAGAAACCGGAGAAGACATTCTGATGCGTGTTGAAAGAAAAAAATTGAAGAAATTAGGACATGTAGATCCAAAAAATTGAAAATGAATGCATTGGCTAGGATATACTCACATTGCTCTGTGTCTTGTCCAACAATGTGTCCGGGCAGGGTGCTGTCTTCTTTGGAGTCTGATGAGAAGTGACCAGAAACTTCCCCCAACCTTCCTTTTATAACCCTGCTGCTATGGGGGAGGCTTATCAGTGTCTAGACATCCTTATCTACAGTTAATTCAATGGTGCCAAAAAAAACGCATGCGTCAAAAAAACGCATGCAAACGCATGTCCAAAAAACGCATGCGTCCCCATTGACTCCAATGCATTTTTTGTCCCAAAAAAAAAAGCATGTAAACGCATGCGTTTTTTTTGGGAAAAAAAACGCCCCTCAAAATACTACAAGTTGCATTTTAGAAAATGAACGCATGCAGTAAAAAAACGCATGCGTTCACAAACGCGTGCAAACGCGTACACCAAAAAACGCATGCGTTTTCAATGTTAAATATAAGGAAAAAAAACGCATGCGTTTTTTGGGTAAAAAACGCTGCAGACAAAAACGCAAGTGTGAAACCACCCTTACTCCTTCACCCCAAAGCCTGTTTTCACCTAAGTGACAGGACCAATTTTTACAATTCTGACCACTGTCAATTTATGAGGTCATAACTCTGAAACGCTTCAACGGATCCTGGTGATTCTGACACAGTTTTCTCGTGACATATTGTACTTCATGATAGTGGTAAAACTTCTTCGATATGACTTGCATTTACTTGTGAAAAAAACAAAAATTTGACGGAAATTATGAAAATTTAGCAATTTTCAAACTCTTAGTTTTTATGCCCTTAAATTAGAGAGTTATATCACATAATATAGTTAATAAACAACATTTCCCACATGTCTGCTTTACATCAGCACAATTTTGGAAACATAATTTTTGTTTGTTAGGACGTTATAAGGGTTAAAAGTTGATCAGCGATTTCTCATTTTTGCAACAAAATTTGCAAAACCATTTTTTTACGGACCACCTCACACTTGAAGTGACTTTGAGGGGTCTATATGACAGAAAATGCCCAAAAGTGACACCATTCTAAAAACTGCACCCCTCAAGGTACTCAAAACCACATTCAAAAAGTTTATTAACCCTTCATGTGCTTCACAGGAATTTTTTGAATGTTTAAAAAAATTTAACATTTAACTTTTTTTTCACAAAATTTTTACTTCAGGTCCAATTTGTTTCATTTTACCAAGGGTAACAGGAGAAATTGGACCACAAAAGTCATTGTACAATTTGTTCTGAGTATGCCGATACCCCATATGTGGGGGTAAACCACTGTTTGGGCACATGGCAGAGCTCGGAAGGGAAGGAGCGCCATTTGACTTTTCAATGCAAGATTTGCTGGAATTGAGATCAGAGCCCATGTCACGATTGGAGAGCCCCTGATGTGCCTAAACAGTGGAAACCCCCACAAGTGACACCATTTTGGAAAGTAGACCCCCTAAGGAACTTATCTAGATGTCTGGTGAGCACTTTTAACCCCCAATTGTTTCACTAAAGTTTAGAATGTAGCATTGTGAAAATTAAAAAATAATTTTTTCTTTCCACAAAATGATGTTTTAGCCCGCAATTTTTTTTCCCAAGGGTAACAGGAGAAATTGGACCACAAATGTTATTGTCCAATTTGTCCTGAGTACGCTGATACCCCACATGTGGGGGGGAACCACCGTTTGAGTGCATGGCAGAGCTCGGAAGGGAAGGAGCACCGTTTGAAATGCAGACTTAGATGGAATGGACTGCAGGTGTCATGTTGCATTTGCAGAGCCCCTGATGTACCTAAACAGTAGAAACCCACCACAAGTGACCCCATATTGGAAACTAGACCCCCCAAGGAACTTATCTAGATGTGTTGTGAGAGCTTTGAACCAACAAGAGTTTCACTACAGTTTATAACGCAGAGCCGTGAAAATAAAAAATATTTTTTTTCCACGAAAATGATATTTTAGCCCCCACGTTTTTATTTTCCCAAGGGTAACAGGACAAATTGGACCCCAAAAGTTGTTGTCCAACTTGTCCTGAGAACGCTGATACCCCATATGTTGGGGGAACCACTGTTTGGGCGCACAGGAGAACTCGGAAGGGAAGGAGCCCTGTTTTACTTTTTCAAAGCAAAATTGGCTGGAATTGAGATCGGACGCCATGTCGCGTTTGGAGAGCCCCTGATGTGCCTAAACAGTGGAAACCCCCAATTATAACTGAAACCCTAACCCCAACCCTAACCCTAGCCCTAACCCTAACCCTAGCCCTAACCCTAGCCCTAACCCTAGCCCTAATGGGAAAATGGAAATAAATACATTTTTTTACATTTTATTATTTTTCCCTAACTAAGGGGGTGATGAAGGGGGGTTGGATTTACTTTTATAGCGTTTTTTTGGCAGATTTTTATGATTGGCAGCTGTCACACACTAAAAGACGCTTTTTATTGCAAAAAATAGTTTTTGCATCACCACATTTTGAGAGCTATAATTTATCCATATTTTGGCCCACAGAGTCATATGAGGTCTTGTTTTTTGCGGGACGAGTTGTTGTTTTTACTGGTACCATTTTCGGGCAAATGACATTTTTTGATCGCTTTTTATTCCGATTTTTGGGAGGCGGAATGAACAAAAACCAGCAATTCCTGAATTTCTTTTAGGGGGGGCGTTTATACCGTTCCATGTGTGGTAAAATGGATAAAGCAGTTTTATTCTTCAGGTCAGTACGATTACAGCGATACCTCATTTATGTAATTTTTTTTATGTTTTGGTGCTTTTACACAATAAAAACTATTTTATATAAAAAAATAATTGTTTTTGCATCGCATTATTCTGAGAGCTATAACTTTTTTATTTTTCTGCTGATGATGCTGTATGGTGGCTTTTTTTTTGCGGGACAAGATGACATTTTCAGCGGTATCATGGTTATTTATATCCGTCGTTTTGATCGCGTGTTATTCCACTTTTTGTTCGCCTGCAATGTTTTTTGCCTTGTTTTTTTTTTTTTTGCGGTGTTCACTGAAGGGGTTAACTAGTGGGATAGTTTTATAGAGCGGGTCGTTACGGACGCGGCGATACCAAATATGTGTACATTTATTGTTTTTTTTAATTTACATAAATAAATGGATTTATTTGGAAATGTTTTTTTTTTTTAATTTGGGGATTTTTTTTTTTTTTACACATTCTATTTTTTTTTTTAACTTTCTAACATTGTCTGTATTAGATCAGATCGTTGATCTGACACTGTGCATAGCACACTGTCAGATCAACGATCTGACAGGCAGTTTAGCTGGCTTTCCAGCGCCTGCTCTCAGCAGGCGCCGGCTAGCCAGGTCATTTCATGACCCGGAAGGAGTCCGGCGGCCATCTTGGATCCGGGGACTCTTTCCGGGTCACCGGAGCAACGCGATCTCATTGCGTTGCTCCGGTGGGAGAGCACAGAGAGCCCCCGTCCCTGCGCGATCCCCCTCTATGCCGCTGTCACTACTGACAGCGGCATCAGAGGGGTTAAATGCCCGCGATCGGCGATAGCGCCGATCGTGGGCATTGCTGCGGGGTGTCAGCTGTCATATACAGCTGACACCCGCACCCGATCACCGCGGCGCTCAGCGCGAGACCGCGGTGATCGGTGCGCCGTACTAGTACTGCTGCTGGCACAAATGCAGTGCCGGCAGCGCAGTACTAGTACGGCGCGTGGCGCGAAGGGGTTAATGGAGGAATTAAAGACTCTGGAGTTTCCAGTTCTTCCATAGGCCCCAATATTGACAATTATAAACCTGTATGCGCTGTCAACCATGGCCAACAGCACTACAGAAAAAAATTGATTGTAATTGTAATATTGGGACCCTGAATTTGGTGGCTTACAAACACGGATGTGCTTCCTATCCAGAGATCCTATGTAGTTGAGGAACTGGCACGTTTCCTCAAAGCGACAGGAATTCTGCAGCCAATCTTCTTTTTTGGGCTCAGGCATTATAGAATTGTGAAGGCGGAATCATATTTCTGAACAAGTAGAGTGTACAATGTGTGAGATGGTCAATTTCCCAATCAAAAACTCTAGATGAAGTGCCACATATGATAGACCAGTGTATAGAAATCTAAAATTAATAAGAAACACGCCAAAATTTAGAAATTGATATCTCCACGCATAATCTTAACAGTATAGGCCATCATAAAAGTAAGCTACATAGCAAACTAAGCCCTGCCACAACAAGAGACAACACTATTACATGCTAAGGAACATATCATTATGACAACCATCAGGGAATGAAAATGACAAAATGTGATACATCAATTTCAGTTAGGATGAGGGAAACATACAGAAAATATTTAAACAAAATGCCAGGTCAGAGTGAGTTTCAAAAAGCAAAACACATTTAATATCACTCAAATATAGGATGAATACATACCGTAATGTAAGTAAAAGCTGCTCTTCTGACGAAATATATTTGCGCATCTTGGTGCCCTAGAAGGTTATGCCAGGGCACAAAGCCTCCAGAAGAAGGTCAATTGTAGCATGTCTCATCTGACAGTACTGATAGAACTTGTCAGGATTGCTGTGTAGAGAACCATACAGTCCCTGGAAATGCCCTTTAGTCAGCCGTCACCTCAAAAGCGGATGCTTAACCCCTTAGCAACCGCCGATACGCCTTTTAACGGCGGCCGCTAAGGGTACTTAAACCACAGCGCTGTTAATTAACGGCGCTGTGGAAAAAGTAAATAGCGCCCCCCAGAGTCAGATTTTCTCCGGGGTCTTGGCTGCCGACGGTAGCCGAGACCCCAGAGAACATGATTCGGGGGGTTTTTAACCCACCCCGCATTTGCGATCGCCGGTAATTAACCGTTTACCGGCGATCGCAAAAACAAACAAACCGCGATCTCTTTTTAATTTCTCTGTCCTCCGATGTGATCGCACATCGGAGGACAGAGAAAAGGGGTCCCAGGTGGCCCCCCAATACTCACCTATCTCCCCCGATGCTCCTCGTGTCTCCCGGTGGGCGCCGCCATCTTCAAAATGGCGGGGGTAGCCGAGACCCCAAAGAGCATGATCGGGGTCGGTTTTAGCGACCCCTGTTTTGCGATCGCCGGTAATTAACTGTTTACTGGCAACCGCAAAAAAAAAAAAAAAAGTCAAAGTGTAATTCTCTGTCCTCTGATGTGATCGCACATCAGAGGACAGAATAATAGGGGGATTCGGGGACCCTGCCATACTCACCTGTGTCCCTCTGTCCTCCTGCTGCTCCTCCTGGCCGCCGGCTTCTTCCTCCGGTAAGAAAATGGCGGGCGCATGCGCAGTGCACCCGCCATCTGTCTCCATCTGCCGGCCGGCAGGAGAAGAGCAGTTGGGGCTAAAATTAGGGTTAGGGGTAGGGGTAGGGTTAGGGTTAGGGTTAGGGCTAGGGTTAGGGGTAGGGTTAGGGGTAGGGTTGGGGTTAGGGGTAGGGTTAGGGTTAGGGCTAGGGGTAGGGTTAGGGCTAGGGGTAGGGTTAGAAATAGGGGTAGGGTTAGGGCTAGGGTTAGGGCTAGGGGTAGGGTTAGGGCTAGGATTAGGGTTAGGGCTAAATTTAGGGTTAGGGTTGGGGCTAAATTTAGAGTTAGGGTTGGCGCTAAATTTAGGGTTAGGCTTCTTTCACACTTACGTCGGTACGGGGCCGTCGCAATGCATCGGCCCAACATACCGAAGCACGTTGTGAAAATTGTGCACAACGTGGGCAGCGGATGAAGTTTTTCAACGCATCCGCTGCCCAATCTATGTCCTGGGGAGGAGGGGGCGGAGTTACGGCCACGCATGCGCGGTCAGAAATGGCGGATGCGACGTACAAAAAAACTTTACATTGAACGTTTTTTTGTGCTGACGGTCCGCCAAAACACTGATCCAGTGCACGACGGACGCGACGTGTGGCCATCCGTCACGATCCATCGGCAATACAAGTCTATGGGCAAAAAACGCATCCTGCGGGCACATTTGCAGGATCTGTTTCTTGTCCAAAACGATGGATTGTGACGGATGCCAAACAACGTAAGTGTGAAAGTAGCCTTAGGGCTAGGGTTAGGGTTGGGGCTTAAGTTAGGGCTAGGGTTGGGGCTAAAGTTAGGGTTAGAGTTGGGATTAGGGTTAGGGTTTGGATTAGGGTTGGTATTAGGGTTAGGGTTGGCATTAGGGTTACGCTTGGGATTAGGGTTAGGTTTGGGATTAGGGTTAAGGTTAGGGTTGTGATTAGGGGTGTATTGGGATTAGGGTTAGGTTTGAGGTTAGGGTTGAGATTAGGATTAGGGGTGTGTTGGATTTAGGGTTTTGATTAGGGTTATGGTTAGGGGTGACAATAGGGTTGTTTTGGGGTAAGGGTTGTAATTATGGTTAGGGTTAGTGATTAGGATTATGGATCAGGTTGGGATTAGGGTTAGGGGTGTGTTGGGGTTAGGGTTGGAGCTAGAATTGGGGGGTTTCCACTGTTTAGGTACATCAGCTGGTCTCAAAACACGACAGCCAATTTTGCGCTCAAAAAGTCAAATGGTGCTCCCTCCTTTCTGAGCTCAGCCGTGCGCCCAAACAGTGGGTTACCCCCACATATGGGGCATCAGCATACTCGGGATAAATTGGACAACAATTTCTGTGGTCCAATTTCTCCTGTTACCCTTGTGAAAATAAAAACTTGGGGCTACAATATCTTTTTTGTGGAAATAAAAATATTTTTTATTTTCACGACTCTGCATTCTAAACTTCTGTGAAGCACATGGGGGTTCAAAGTGCTCACCACACATCTAGATAAGTTCCTTAAGGGGTCTAGTTTCCAAAATGGTGTCACTTGTGGGGGGTTTCCACTGTTAAGGCACATCAGGGGCTCTCCAAACGCGACATGGCGTCCAATCTCAATTCCAGCCAATTCTACATTGAAAAAGTAAAACGGCACTCCTTCTCTTCCAAGCTCTGCGGTGCGCCCTAACAGTGGTTTACCCCCACATATTGGGTATCGACGTACTCAGGAGAAATTGCACAACAACTTTTGTGGTCTAATTTCTCCTGTTACCCTTGTTAAAATAAAAATTTGTGGGCAAAAAGATCATTTTGAAAAAGTCAAACGGCGCTCCTTCACTTCTAAGTTCTGCGGTTCGCCCAAAAAGTGGTTTACCCCCACATATGGGTTATTGGCGTATTCAGGAGTAATTGCCTAACAAAATTTATGGTTACATTTCTGTTTTTACACTTGTGAAAAAAAAAATGGTTCTGAATTAAGATGTTTGCAAAAAGTTAAATGTTCATTTTTTCCTTCCACATTGTTTCAGTTCCTTTGAAGCACGTAAAGGGTTAATAAACTTCTTGAATGTGGTTTTGAGAACCTTGAGGGGTGTAGTTTTTAGAATGGTGTCACACCTCATTATTTTCTATCATATAGACCCCTCAAAATGACTTCAAATGTGATGTGGTCCCTAAAAAAAAATGGTGTTGTAAAAATGAGAAATTGCTGGTCAACTTTTAACCCTTATAACTCCCTAACAAAAAAAATTTTGTTTCCAAAATTGTGCTGATGTAAAGTAGACATGTGGGAAATGTTATTTATTAATTATTTTTCATGACATATCTCTCTGATTTAAGGGCATAAAAATACAAAGTTTGAAAATTGCAAAATTTTAAAAATTTCCGCCATATTTCCATTTTTTTCATAAATAATCGCAAGTAATATCGAAGAAATGTTACCACTAACATGAAGTACAATATGTCACGAAAAAACAATCTCAGAATCAGTGGGATCCGTTGAAGCGTTCCAGAGTTATAACCTCATAAAGTGACAGTGGTCAGAATTGCAAAAATTGGCTCGGTCATTAAGTACCAAATTGGCTCTGTCACTAAGGGGTTAAAACGTTGAGACAACACCCACAAGAAAATAACCTGCTCAGTTGTGTTGAAGGCTAGCCTGTCACACATGTTTGACACAAACCAGTAAAACCATGACACCAGCAGGGCCTCTCTTTGAAAGACTGGAGGAGGGAACTTGTTGTAGAGCCAATCTATAGGCTCCTTGATTAGGTTTTTATTCATTTCAGGCCATTGAGCCATTTATTTTCATGCAGAAAGTCAGAGAGAAATTTAAAACCATACTCAGGACATATGGATGCCATATGGATGTCATACAGATGCATATATGCAAGAAAATCACATCATCGCATAGCAAACACATTACACATGGATGACCATACGGAGAACACTCGTGCAACTCTTGTCAGGGATACACAGACCGATTTTCCATTCGTTAAGTGTGACCCCAGCCTTCTTGTGAGAATATGATCTGTTTATGAGAACATTTGGATCTTGATGACAAGCTAAGCTTTGGTAGCATGAGTATGTGCCAATAGTCCAATATATACTGTAAAAACATGTCCTGGATATATCAGAGCTCAGAACAAGATATTTGTAAAGCCCTCCAAATTGGGAAACTGACTATTGTGTTGGTAAAGAAGCTTAGTGTACTTCCAGCAAAGTAACCAGCTTCTTACATTTATGTT
Source organism: Ranitomeya imitator (assembly GCF_032444005.1). Classification (NCBI taxonomy): domain Eukaryota; kingdom Metazoa; phylum Chordata; class Amphibia; order Anura; family Dendrobatidae; genus Ranitomeya; species Ranitomeya imitator. Next base: position 389,339,150 of record NC_091282.1, read on the forward strand.
TAATGGTTTCTGAAGGTCTCTTTGCAGTCAAGCATTTGCCTCTCCTAAGAGCAGCTCCCACTGGAATTTTGCTTGGTATTCCTGACCTCATCTTCACATCCACTGTTCCTTTTAACTGCCATTTCTTAATTACATTTTGAACTGCGGAAAGAGTGACTTGAAAACTCTTTGTTATATATTTTAGAACTTCCTCCTTTGTGGGCCTCCAACATTTTTGTTTTCAAAGTGTTAGGCAGCTTCTTAGAAGAACCCATGGCTGCTGTTTTTTGTCACAAGATTAGAGGAGGCTGGGTTTTTATGAAGCAGAGAAGTTTGCATCACCTGCACTTTCCTAGTGATGATATTGAACAAGCCATCACCCTAACAGGCTAATTAAGGTCTGAAACCAGTGCCCAAACTTTTACATGCCACTATATGTGGCCATTTATCATATCCTTTCCATACTTGGTGAACTCATCTCTAGTGGAATTAACGCATCCCATGTAATTAATGTACACAAATTTTGCTAACATGAATAACCTTGAAAAGATGCAAATGCCACAATGATGTTGCTCATGTGATTAAAATCCAGTATTTATTATTTTACTTAATTTTTAACTGAATGGACATAGGCATCATGGGAAGCCTTAAATACAATCGCTTGTGATTCAGAATGTGCTACATACAATCATGACCGAAAGTGTTGCACCCTGGAAATTGTTCTGGAAAATGAAGTACCGTATTTCTCCCAAAAAATTATTGCAATTACACATGTGTAGTTATATACATTTTTATTTTCTTTGTATGTATTGGAACAATACAAAAGAGCAGAGAAAAAAGGCAAATTGGACATCATTACACACAAATCACCAAAAATGGATCGGACAAAATTTTTGGCACCCTCAACTTAACCCCTTCCCGACCTTTGACGCCACGTAGGCGTCATGAAAGTCGGTGCCAATCCGACCCATGACGCCTATGCGGCGTCATGGAAAGATCGCGTCCCTGCAGACCGGGTGAAAGGGTTAACTCCCATTTCACCCGATCTGCAGGGACAGGGGGAGTGGTAGTTTAGCCCAGGGGGGGTGGCTTCACCCCCTCGTGGCTACGATCGCTCTGATTGGCTGTTGAAAGTGAAACTGCCAATCAGAGCGATTTGTAATATTTCACCCATTATAACGGGTGAAATATTACAATCCAGCCATGGCCGATGCTGAAATATCATCGGCCATGGCTGGAAATACTAGTGTGCCCCCACCCCACCCCTCCGATCGCCCCCCCACCCCCCCCGATCTGGCCGGTACACTGCTCCGGCTCCCCTCCGTCCTGTGCTCTGCTCCCCCCCGTGCTCGTGTCCGCTCCCCCCGTGCTCCAATCACCCCCCCGTGCTCCAATCACCCCCCCTGCACTCCGATCCACCCCCCCCGTGCTCCGTTCCACCCCCCCGTGCTCCATTCCAGCCCCCCCGTGCTCCGTTCCACGCCCCCCGCGCTCCGTTCCACCCCTCCCGTGCTCCGATTTTCCCCCCCGTGCTCCGATCCCCCCCCCCGTGGTCCTCCCCCACCCTATCATACTTACCGATCCAGCCGTGGTCCCGTCCGTCTTCTCCCGGGCGCCGCCATCTTCCAAAATGGCGGGCGCATGCGCAGTGCGCCCGCCGAATCTGCCGGCCGGCAGATTCGTTCCAAAGTGTATTTTGATCACTGAGATATAATCTATCTCAGTGATCAAAATAAAAAAAATAATAAATGACCCCCCCCCCCCCTTTGTCACCCCCATAGGTAGGGACAATAAAAAAATAAAGAAATTTTTTTTTTCCACTAATGTTAGAATAGGGTTAGGGTTAGGGGTAGGGGTAGGGTTAGGGGTAGGGGTAGGGCTAGGGTTAGGGTTAGGGGTAGGGGTAGGGTTAGGGGTAGGGGTAGGGCTAGGGTTAGGGTTAGGGGTAGGGTTAGGGGTAGGGTTAGGGGTAGGGTTAGGGTTAGGGCTAGGGTTAGGGTTAGGAATGTGCACACGTATTCTGGTCCTCTGCGGATTTTTCCGCTGCGGATTTGATAAATCCGCAGTGCTAAACCGCTGCGGATTTATGGCGGATTTACCGCGTTTTTTTCTGCGCATTTCACTGCGGTTTTACAATTGCGATTTTCTATTGGAGCAGTTGTAAAACCGCTGCGGAATCCGCACAAAGAAGTGACATGCTGCGGAATGTAAACCGCTGCGTTTCCGTGCAGTTTTTCCGCAGCATGTGTACAGCGATTTTTGTTTCCCATAGGTTTACATTGAACTGTACACTCATGGGAAACTGCTGCGGATCCGCAGCGTGTGCACATACCTTTAGAATTAGGCTATGTGCACACGGTGCGGATTTGGCTGCGGATTCGCAGCAGTGTTCCATCAGGTGTACAGTACCATGTAAACATATGAAAAACCAAATCCGCTGTGCCCATGGTGCGGAAAATACCGCGCGGAAACGCTGCGTTGTATTTTCCGCAGCATGTCAATTCTTTGTGCGGATTCCGCAGCGTTTTACACCTGTTCCTCAATAGGAATCCGCAGGTGAAATCCGCACAAAAAACACTGGAAATCCGCGGAAAATCCGCAGGTAAAACACAGTGCCTTTTACCCGCGGATTTTTCAAAAATGGTGCGGAAATATCTCACACGAATCCGCAACGTGGGCACATAGCCTTAGGGTTAGGGTTGGAATTAGGGTTGTGGTTATGGTTAGGGATGTGTTGGGGTTAGTGTTGTGGTTAGGGGTGTGTTGGGGTTAGGGTTGTGATTAGGATTATGGCTACAGTTGGGATTAGGGTTAGGGGTGTGTTGGGGTTAGTGTTGGCGTTAGAATTGAGGGGTTACCACTGTTTAGGCACATCAGGGGTCTCCAAACGCAACATGGCGCCACCATTGATTCCAGCCAATCTCGTATTCAAAAAGTCAAATGGTGCTCCCTCACTTCCGAGCCCTGACGTGTGCCCAAACAGTGGTTTACCCCCACATATGGGGTACCAGCATACTCAGGACAAACTGCGCAACAATTACTGGGGTCCAATTTCTCCTGTTACCCTTGTGAATCTAAAAAAATGCTTGCTAAAACATAATTTTTGAGGAAAGAAAAATGATTTTTTATTTTCACGGCTCTGCGTTGTAAACGTCTGTGAAGCACTTGGGGGTTCAAAGTGCTCACCACATATCTAGATAAGTTCCTTGGGGGGTCTAGTTTCTAAAATGGGGTCACTTGTGGGGGGTTTCTACTGTTTAGGCACACCAGGGGCTCTGCAAACGCAACGTGACACCCGCAGACCATTCCATCAAAGTCTGCATTTCAAAAGTCACTACTTCCCTTCTGAGCCCCGACGTGTGCCCAAACAGTGGTTTACCCCCACATATGGGGTATCAGCGTACTCAGGAGAAACTGGACAACAACTTTTGGGGTCCAATTTCTCCTGTAACCCTTGGGAAAATAAAAAATTCTGGGCTAAATAATTATTTTTGAGGAAAGAAAACGTATTTATTATTTTCACGGCTCTGCATTATAAACTTCTATGAAGCACTTGGGGGTTCAAAGTGCTCACCACACATCTAGATAAGTTCCTTTCAGGGTCTAGTTTCCAAAATGGGGTCACTTGTGGGGGGTTTCTACTGTTTAGGCACATCAGGGGCTCTGCAAACGCAACGTGACGCCCGCAGAGCATTCCATCAAAGTCTGCATTTCAAAACGTCACTACTTCAATTCCAAGCCCCGGCATGTGCCCAAACAGTAGTTTACCCCCACATATGGGGTATCACCGTACTCAGGAGAAACTGGACAACAAATATTGGGGTCAAATTTCTCCTGTTACCCTTGGGAAAATTAAAAAATTCTGGGCTAAATAATTATTTTTGAGGAAAGAAAACGTATTTATTATTTTCACGGCTCTGCATTATAAACTTCTATGAAGCACTTGGGGGTTCAAAGTGCTCACCACACATCTAGATAAGTTCCTTTGGGGGTCTAGTTTCTAAAATGGGGTCACTTGTGGGGGGTTTCTACTGTTTAGGCACACCAGGGGCTCTGCAAACGCAACGTGACACCCGCAGACCATTCCATCAAAGTCTGCATTTCAAAAGTCACTACTTCCCTTCTGAGCCCCGACGTGTGCCCAAACAGTGGTTTACCCCCACATATGGGGTATCAGCGTACTCAGGAGAAACTGGACAACAACTTTTGGGGTCCAATTTCTCCTGTAACCCTTGGGAAAATAAAAAATTCTGGGCTAAATAATTATTTTTGAGGAAAGAAAACGTATTTATTATTTTCACGGCTCTGCATTATAAACTTCTATGAAGCACTTGGGGGTTCAAAGTGCTCACCACACATCTAGATAAGTTCCTTTCAGGGTCTAGTTTCCAAAATGGGGTCACTTGTGGGGGGTTTCTACTGTTTAGGCACATCAGGGGCTCTGCAAACGCAACGTGACGCCCGCAGAGCATTCCATCAAAGTCTGCATTTCAAAACGTCACTACTTCAATTCCAAGCCCCGGCATGTGCCCAAACAGTAGTTTACCCCCACATATGGGGTATCACCGTACTCAGGAGAAACTGGACAACAAATATTGGGGTCAAATTTCTCCTGTTACCCTTGGGAAAATTAAAAAATTCTGGGCTAAATAATTATTTTTGAGGAAAGAAAACGTATTTATTATTTTCACGGCTCTGCATTATAAACTTCTATGAAGCACTTGGGGGTTCAAAGTGCTCACCACACATCTAGATAAGTTCCTTTGGGGGTCTAGTTTCCAAAATGGGGTCACTTGTGGGGGGTTTCTACTGTTAAGCCACATCAGGGGCTCTGCAAACGCAACGTGACGCCCACAGAGCATTCCATCAAAGTCTGCATTTCAAAACGTCACTACTTCACTTCCGAGCCCCGGCATGTGCCCAAACAGTGATTTACCCCCACATATGGGGTATCAGCGTACTCAGGAGAAACTGGACAACAACTTTTGGGGTCAAATTTCTCCTGTTACCCTTGGGAAAATAAAAAATTGCAGGCTAAAAGATCATTTTTGAGAAAATAATTTTTTTTTTTATTTTCATGGCTCTGCGTTATAAACTTCTGTGAAGCACTTGGGGGTTCAAAGTCCTCACCACACATCTAGATTAGTTCCTTTGGGGTCTAGTTTCTAAAATGGTGTCATTTCTGGGGGATCTCCAATGTTTAGGCACACAGGGGCTCTCCAAACGTGACATGGTGTCCGCTAATGATTGGAGCTAATTTTCCATTTAAAAAGCCAAATGGCGTGCCATCCCTTCCGAGCCCTGCCGTGCGCCCAAACAGTGGTTTACCCCCACATATGGGGTATCAGCGTACTCAGGACAAACTGGACAACAATATTTGGGGTCCAATTTCTCCTATTATCCTTGGCAAAATAGGAAATTCCAGGCTAAAAAATCATTTTTGAGGAAAGAAAAATTATTTTTTATTTTCATGGCTCTGCGTTATAAACTTCTGTGAAGCACCTGGGGGTTTAAAGTGCTCAATATGCATCTAGATAAGTTCCTTGGGGGGTCTAGTTTCCAAAATGGGGTCACTTGTGCGGGAGCTCCAATGTTTAGGCACACAGGGGCTCTCCAAACGCGACATGGTGTCCGCTAACAATTGGAGCTAATTTTCCATTCAAAAAGTCAAATGGCGCGCCTTCTCTTCCGAGCCCTGCCGAGTGCCCAAACAGTGGTTTACCCCCACATATGAGGTATCGGCGTACTCGGGAGAAATTGCCCAACAAATTTTATGATCCATTTTATCCTACTGCCCATGTGAAAATGAAAAAATTGAGGCGAAAAAATTTTTTTGTGAAAAAAAATTACTTTTTCATTTTTACAGATCAATTTGTGAAGCACCTGAGGGTTTAAAGTGCTCACTAGGCATCTAAATTAGTTCCTTGGGGGGTCTAGTTTCCAAAATGGGGTCACTTGTGGGGGAGCGCCAATGTTTAGGCACACAGGAGCTATCCAAACGCGACATGGTGTCCGCTAACGATGGAAATAATTTTTCATTCAAAAAGTCAAATGGCGCTCCTTCCCTTCCGAGCCTTACCATGTGCCCAAACAGTGGTTTACCTCCACATGTGAGGTATTGGTGTACTCAGGAGAAATTGCCCAACACATTTTAGGATCCATTTTATCCTGTTGCCCATGTGAAAATGAAAAAATTGAGGCTAAAAGAATTTTTTTGTGAAAAAAAAGTACTTTTTCATTTTTACGGATCAATTTGTGAAGCACCTGGGGGTTCAAAGTGCTCACTATGCATCTAGATAAGTTCCTTGGGGCGTCTAGTTTCCAAAATGGGGTCACTTGTGGGGGAGCTCCAATTTTTAGGCACACGGGGGCTCTCCAAACGTGACATGGTGTCCGCTAAAGAGTGGAGCCAATTTTTGATTCAAAAAGTCAAATGGCGCTCCTTCCCTTCCAAGCCCTGCCGTGCGCCAAAACAGTGGTTTACCCCCACATATGAGGTATCAGCGTACTCAGGACAAATTGGACAACAACTTTCGTGGTTCAGTTTCTCCTTTTACCATTGGGAAAATAAAAAAATTGTTGCTAAAAGATAATTTTTGTGACTAAAAAGTTAAATGTTCATTTTTTCCTTCCATGTTGCTTCTGCTGCTGTGAAGCACCTGAAGGGTTAATAAACTTCTTGAATGTGGTTTTGAGTACCTTGAGGGGTGCAGTTTTTAGAATGGTGTCACTTTTGGGTATTTTCAGCCATATAGACCCCTCAAACTGACTTCAAATGTGAGGTGGTCCCTAAAAAAAATGGTTTTGTAAATTTCGTTGTAAAAATGACAAATCGCTGGTCGAATTTTAACCCTTATAACTTCCTAACAAAAAAAAATTTTGTTTCCAAAATTGTGCTGATGTAAAGTAAACATGTGGGAAATGTTATTTATTAACTATTTTGTGTCACATATCTCTCTGGTTTAACAGAATAAAAATTCAAAATGTGAAAATTGCGAAATTTTCAAAATTTTCGCCAAATTTCCGTGTTTATCACAAATAAATGCAGAATTTATTGACCTAAATTTACCACTAACATGAAGCCCAATATGTCACGAAAAAACAATCTCAGAACCGCTAGGATCCGTTGAAGCGTTCCTGAGTTATTACCTCATAAAGGGACACTGGTCAGAATTGCAAAAAACGGCAAGGTCTTTAAGGTCAAAATAGGCTGGGTCTTGAAGGGGTTAATAGTTGGTTGGGCACCCTTTGTAATATATAATTGCAGTCAATCTCTTCCTCTAACCATCAACAAACTTCCTACACATCTCAACTGGAATTTTGGACCACTCTCCTTTTGCAAACTGCTCCAGGTCTCTTATAGTTGAAGGATGTCTTCTTTCAAAATAAATGTTAAGACCTCTCCACATGTAATCAATGGAATTTAGATCTGAACTCATTGCTCGCCACTTCAGAACTTTCCAGTGCTTTCTTTCCATCCATTTCTGTTTGCTTTTTGAAGTATATTTGGGATCACTGTCCTACTGGAACATCCATCAACTAGTATGCAAATCCAGCTTTCTGACACTAGGCACTACACTGCGACCCAAAACCTTTTAGTAATCTTCAGATTTCATGATGCCTTGCACACAGTGCAAGAGGCAGCAAAACAATCCCATATCACTTTTGAACTTCCACTATATTTGATTGTAGGTACTATCTTCTTTTCTTTGTAGGCCTCATTCTGTTTTCGGTAAACAGTAGAATGTTGCGCTTTATCAAAAAGCTCTATCTTGGTCTCATCTGTCCACAAGATACTTTCCCAGAAGGATTTTGGCTTAGTCACGTACATTAAGGCAAACTGCAGTCTAGCTTTTTTATGTCTCTGTGTCAGGAGTTTGGTCCTCCTGGGTCTCCTGCCTTACCATTTAATTTAATTCAAATGTCAATGGATAGTTTGTGCTGATACCGATGCATCCTGAGCATGCAGGACAAGTTAAATTTCTTTTTAATTTGATTGGGACTGCTCCTCCGCTATCAAAACTATTGCTACCTTTCATCAATTTTTCTCTGCAGTCCACACCCAGGGATGTTATCAACAGTGCCATGGGTTTTAAACTTTTTGATCATGTTGCACACTGTGGACAAAGGAACATAAAGATCTCAGGAGATGGACTTGTAGCTTTGAGATTGCTGATACTTTTCTACAACTTTGGTTTTCAAGTCCTCGGTTTTCTACTCCTCTTTCTGTACCCCATGATTAGTGTGGAACACACAGACACAAAATGAAAAGATTGAGTCAATTTCTCCTTTTTTTACCTGTTTTATTAGGTATTACCCACACCTGTTTTATGCCACAGGTGAGTCAAAATGAACATGCTGAAAATAAAGTTGTTTAAACACAATTTTGGAAAAGTGTCAATTATTTTGCGCTGCCCATTATAAGGGGTTTGTGTGAAATTATGTACATTTTGCCTTTTTTCACCATTTTTTTGTGTTGTTCAAATGCACATAAAGGAAATAAACGTGTATAACAAAACATGTATTTTCACCAATTTTCTGGGAGAAATACTTCATTTTCTGGAACAATTTCAAGGGTTCCAACACTTTTGGCATGACTGTATTTAGTCATCTACTATATTTTTTTGCATATGGATTCAATGCTACATGAACTGTTGGATGCAGGACTCTGACCAACTAGTAAACATTTCATACTCTAGTGTCCATTTTATGTTACTATAATATAGTGTTTACAGCTACTTAGAAGTTGCCAAAAAATAATTTATTGTAAATTTTGGTAAATCGTCTGGCCTATGATCCAGCAATGTTCATTTTTTTAAGCGTGCATGAAAACTCGGTTAATCATAGTTTTGTGCACCTCTAAAATATGGATACAGCTGAACAGAGGTCAGACGGAGAAAAGAGTAACTCTTCTACCTCATTACATTGAAAGTGTTCCTCAGGGGTTTCATCTGAATTACGTCATTTCGACATTTAGATGAAAACCCCAATGTACAAAGCCTTTGGAAAAGTGCTATGGCTCCTCACCCCCAAAAGATATTCAGCAAATTATGTGCTACAAATCCAAATGCCCCATTCCCTTCTGAGACCCAGAGTGTGCCTAAACCATAGTTAACATCCACGTTTGGCATATCTGTAGAATTTGAAGCCCACTTAGTTCACTAGTATATTCTCCAGAAGCATGAGCTTTGCACAATGTAGGGGCACTGCAATATATTGGCCTCTACAATCTATGGGAACTACAATGTATGGGCAGTACACTGATAGATTTGCTATTGTCACTCAGCAACATTCACTGCTGCTTGTTTCTGGCATGGACTCATGGAGTCAAAATCATTAATACACCTGTAGAAAAATTCCAAGAGGGGGTGAGATTTCCAAAATGGGGTCGCTGGTTGTTTTCAGTGTTTAGGCACATTAGGGGCTCTGCCAGCTCAACATGGCATCCGCTATTGATTCCAGCTAATTTTGAGCTTCAAAAGTCAAATGTGCTCCTTGTGTTATGAGCCCTGCCATGCTCCCATAAACTAGTTTTTTGCCACATATCGACTATCAGTGTACTAAGGAAAAATTGCCCAACAAATTGTATGGTCCTTTTTCTCTTGTTACCCTTTTGAAAATGAAAAATTATTGAGCAAAAAAGCAATGTTTGTGTGAAAATGTATTTTTTCATTTTCACGGCTGGGGGTTTAAGGTGCTCACCGGACATCTAGATAAATTCCTTGAAGAGTGTAGTTTACAAAGTGGGATCACCTCTTGGAGGTTTCCACTGTTTAGGTACATCAGGTGCTTTGCAAACGTGACATGGCTTCCGCTATTTATTTCAGCCAATTTTGCATTCCAAAAGTCAATTGGCGCTCCTTCCCTTCCTAGCCTTGCCGTGTGTCCAAACAGTAGTTTTCCTCTACATATGGGGTACTGGTGTAATCAGGAGAAACTGCATTACAAATTTAATTATTCATTTTTTCTTGTTCCTTTGTAAAAATGCTAAATGAACATTTTTGTGGCAAAAATTAAAATACTCATTTGTTCCTTCCACATTTCTTTTGTTAAGGCTAGCGGAACGCACCAAATAATAAGACTGATAGTGTACGGTGCGTTCTTAGCCCGGGGTCCACCGTGCAGAGATAGAACCTGCTGCTGAGTAATGACGGACTATATGGCGGTACTCATAAGTATACTCGCGTGGGTTAAACTTCACCCAACGTGAAGGAAGCGATCCTGTTGCGTCACAGGATCGCGGTACCGCACATAGAAGGCGAGCAAGCAGTCAGCGAACTTAACCCCGACTAGGATTGAAGTCCGATTAGACCACTTGCTGACACAACACCGCAACAGGGTGTGTTAGGCAACTCTTATAATTAGAGCACCGAAGTGCGAACTGTGCCGTGCTGGCAGGCACCACTAAGCACCCAGACGTGGGTCAGGAAGCGCACTACTGGCGCGTGGCGCCGCACTGGCGGTCACAGCAATAGATGCTGATACGTGTGTGACACGTTGAGTGGTTTGTCGGGCGCTAGATAGCAGCCATACTCCATACGCGAACAGTCATACAATAGGGTAGGGGTATTTAATGAACGACTTGCACTCACAACAAACACACGTATTCAATTGTACACTAGCGCATGGCCGTGCGGTCATGCGCAGTTTATATAATTGCAGGACAGGAAGTGGCCACAGAAACTTTGCCCTTCCAGGGCCTGCCAAGAGGACCAATGGAATGCGCTGCAGAGCCAGAGCACATGACCCTCGATCTCCAACGGGAGATCTTGCTCTGGGCATGCTCAGTGTGCGCAAACAAGGACTTAGTCCCAGGGAAGTCCGCTCGCCACTGACCAGCACTGACTTTAATGGCAGGAGCTGAAGAAGCAGCAGTAACTCTCTGTACAGAGTGAGAGCGAGCAAGACACTGGGAGCGACGTCCCCGCTGAGCAGACTCCACTGCGGCCGGAGGAGAATGGGAGACCGCAGCGGAGACGGATCGAGATTTCCCCTGTGCAGCAGAGGAAACTCGACTCCTAACAGCTTTAATTCCTATGAACTTTTGGGTATTATCTCTCATTACAGGTCTCTCACAGTCACTCCAAATGTCATGTAGTCTCTTAACTAGTGTTGAGCATTCCGATACCGCAAGTATCGGGTATCGGCCGATATTTGCGGTATCGGAATTCCGATACTGAATTCCGATACTTCCCGCGTATCGGATACCGGAATCGGAAGTTCCCAGAATTCAAATTGAACGCAGCAGCCAATGAGGAATGAATGAAAGTGTGGGCACATCCTGTTTAGCATGGTGGGCATGTAAGTACTGGCAAGGCTGGGATTGGCTGCTGAAATGATGTCACTCTGCACTATAAAAAAGCGCTGCCGCCATTTTGCGCTCACTCTGCTGTGATTTCAGTTAGGGACAGGACGCTGTGTTCTAACTGAGGGCCAGTCGAGCTAGCTAATTGCTTTATTTTCCTTTCCAAAGGCTAATTTAGCAAAACGCTGTGTGTTCTTCACTGTTCACCTTGCTCTTGCCTTGCAGCGCTGTTTTAACAGCGTTCTGCAAGGTCTCTGTGTGTGTGTGTGTGTGCAGCTCACTCTGTAGTCTGTGTGCAGCCATATACCCGGTTGTATTCAGCTCAGGGGGGGTTCACACTGCCTCACACAGTTGTTCTTTTTTGCTCTTAGTGCAGCCTGCTGCACATTTTTTCTCAAATTTCCTATTAGTGTTTTTCCACCAGTCTCCAGCTCTATTGTGGAAAAACACTACATAGGATAACCTAGAGGGGGGTTTTTGGGCCTTGCAGCGCCGTTTACGGCTGTCTGCACGGTCTCCGTGTGAGCCCAGCTCGCCCTGTAGTCTGTGTGCAGCCATAGCCGGTTGGATTCAGCTCAGGGTTCGTTACTGGCTCATACCTTGAGAAAAATTTTCCTTTTTTTCAAATAGTGCAGCCTGTTTAAAATTTGAAAAAAAAAATTCCTATTAGTGTCTTTCCACTCGTATCCAGCTAAATAGTGGAAAAACACTATATAGGATAACCTAGAGGAGGGTTTTTTGGCCTTGCAGCGCCGTTTACGGCTGTCTGCACGGTCTCCGTGTGAGCCCAGCTCGCCCTGTAGTCTGTGTGCAGCCATAGCCGGTTGGATTCAGCTCAGGGTTCGTTACTGGCTCATACCTTGAGAAAAATTTTCCTTTTTTTCAAATAGTGCAGCCTGTTTAAAATTTGAAAAAAAAAAAAATTCCTATTAGTGTCTTTCCACCAGTCTCCAGCTCAATTGTGGAAAAACACTACATAGGATAACCTAGAGGTTTTTTTGGGGGCCTTGCAGCGCCGTTTACGGCTGTCTGCACGGTCTCTGTGTGAGCGCAGCTCGCCCTGTAGTCTGTGTGCAGCCATAGCCGGTTGGATTCAGCTCAGGGTGCGTTACTGCCTCATACCTTGAAAAACAATTTCCTTTTTTTCAAATAGTGCAGCCAGTTTAAAATTTGAAAAAAAAAATTCCTATTAGTGTCTTTCCACTTGTATCCAGCTAAATAGTGGAAAAACACTATATAGGATAACCTAGAGGAGGGTTTCTTGGCCTTGCAGCGCCGTTTACGGCTGTCTGCACGGTCTCCGTGTGATTTAAACTAGCTCTGTAGCCCGATCTGCACCAAAAAAAAGGTTAAGTTCACCAAACACAACTTACACTTGTGTAGGCCACATTTGAAAAATAATAAAGTTTAGTCCACAATTTACAACATTAGTGTTTCTTACACCTGTTAGGAGGAGCATTACAGGAATAAGCACACTAAGGCCTTAGTACTTTTCTGCTTATCTTTATCTGTCAACCAAGATGAAGAGGGCAGGGAGTAAGGCACGTGGGCGTGGGCGCGGAGCAGGGAGAGGAGCAGGGAGAGGACGTGGTGATTCTGTGCCTGCTGCGGGCGCCGGTGACTCGTCGTCACTCAGTTTCAGCAGGGAACAGTCCTTCATGCGCAGCTTTGTCGGAGAGCGCCGTGCACCGCTGCTGCGTGAAGACCAAATTGAAGCCGTTGTCGGGTGGATGGCAGCTAACGCCTCGGCATCGACTTCAGTTAGTGCCACATCCTCTCAGGCACAGAGCACTGGAGAGCAGCCATCTGTCTCTTCACCACCTGCCAAATTGGCCAGGCAGTCAGAGAGCCCAGGACAGGAGCCGTCTCTACTTCTGTTCTCTGAATCTCTTGGCTTGGAAACAGGGGGCCAGCCAAGCAGCATTGGAGAAATGGAAGAAGAGGCAGTGTGCAGTGATGCCCAACACCTTTTTCTCTCTGACTCTGAAGAGGCAGGTGGGCCAGTGCCTCCGGTGACCACAGCGCAGTACGCATCTGATGATGAAACTCAGGTGCCGCTTTCTCGTGCGTACTGTGCTGCTGAGACTACCCAGGAGGAGCAGTTGGTGGCAGAGGGTAGTGGAGATGATGAGGTCCTTGACCCATCGTGGCGTGAGGAACAGGAAGGTGGTGGGAGCAGCTCAGAGGAAGAGCTTCCTCTTACGGGCCAAAGAGGGAGAGGGAGGGGGAAGACTGCGGAGCCTGTAGCCTCCACTTTGGCACCCGTTAGGAGCCTGTCTCTTTCCAAAGCCAAAAAGGGCGCTCCCAAGACTTGCAGTGCCTGGTCCTTTTTTGACACAGTTGCAGATGACATTTGTTTTGTCAAATGCAAGCTGTGTCATCATAAAGTAAAAAGAGGGAAAAATGTCAGCAACCTCAATACCACAAATATGTGGAAACATGTGCGGACCAGGCACGCGGTGGAGTTACAGAAACACACTGAAGATGTAGGCCAACCAACAGCGGCAGCTACCACCTCTTCAGCTCGTGTTGCCTCTTCCTCCAGCTCACGCACAGCTGGTTTGGCTTCCTCCCAGAGACCTTGTGTAATTCCACCCACAGCACCACCTTCCCAGTCATCCTCACACTCCCAGTCTACTCTACAGCCATCGGTAGTACAGGCATGGGAGAAAAGGCGGGCATTCTCGGCCAACCACCCCCGAGCACAGGCTCTGAATGCAGGCATTGCCAAACTGTTGTCCCTGGAAATGCTCTCGTTCAGGCTGGTGGAGACTGACAGCTTCCGTGACTTGATGGCATTGGCAGTACCACAGTACAAGGTGCCCAGCCGCTTTTACTTCAGCAGGCAGGCTGTCCCTGCCCTGCACAGGCATGTTGAGGCAAACATAAAACATGCGCTACTGAACGCCGTCAGTAGCAAGGTCCACCTCACCACCGATGCGTGGACCAGTCAGCATGGACAGGGGCGATATGTTTCCCTCACTGCCCATTGGGTTAATGTTGTTGAGCCAGGTACAGATCGTGCGAGTGGCGCAGGACGTGTCCTGCCCACTCCAAGGATTGCAGGAATCCAGTCTGTACGCATCGACTCCTCCTCTTACACCAGTTCCTCTGATTCCTCTCTGCAGGATCCGTCACAGTCCACCCCCACATGGACCCGTGAACGTTTACCTATGACCGACATGAGCACAGCCGTGGCCAAACGTCAGCAGGCCGTCTTGAAACTAGTTTCATTGGGGCATCGAAGCCACACAGCGCAGGAGCTCTGGAATGCCATAAAGCAGGAGAGCGATGTGTGGTTACTGCCAGCGAATCTCCAGCCAGGCATGGTAGTGTGTGACAATGGCCGAAATCTGGTGGCAGCTTTGGCCCTTGGCAACCTCACTCACATCCCATGTCTGGCACATGTGCTCAATTTGGTTGTGCAGAGTTTTCTGAGGGACTATCCGGATCTTGATGCCCTGCTGCACAAGGTCCGCCTAGAGTGTGCTCACTTGCGGCGTTCCAGCTTGGCCAGATCCCGCATTGCTGCTCTGCAGCGCCGATTCCGCCTTCCGGAACACCGCATCATATGTGACCTACCTACCCGGTGGAATTCCACGTTACATATGTTGGAGCGGTTGTGTGAGCAGCAGCAAGCAGTTATGGAGTACCAGCTGCATCAGGCGCAAAGAAGTCGCAGTCAGCGCCGATCAGACTTCACAACCACAGAGTGGGCCACTATGAAGGACGTCTGCCAGGTTTTGCGTCCTTTTGATTATTCCACGCGGATGGCAAGTGCAGATGATGCACTAGTCAGCATGACTGTCCCCCTTATCTGCCTGCTTCAGCAAACTTTGCAAGGGTTAAGGGATGATGTGGTGGAAGAGGTGGAGGATGAGGAGTCACCTTTTCCATCAGCTTCTGGAGAGTCAGCGCCACGTGGTTCCTCACAAAGGGGTACGCAGGGGCCAATTTGTGAGGAGGATGAGGAGGAGTCAATGGAGGAGGAAGAGCTCCGTCCAGAGGAGGGAGCGACACAATTGTCCAGTGGTCAGTGTGTACAGCGAGGGTGGGGTGATGACGAGCGGGCAGAGATCATGTCTCAAGCAGGGGACAGCGTTTCTGGGCCGGTTGGCACTCTGCAGCACATGGTGGATTTCATGCTGCAGTGCCTGAGAAACGACCGCCGCATCGACCACATTCTCAACATGCCTGATTATTGGGTGTTCACCCTCCTCGATCCTCGCTACCGGGACAACGTCCAAAACCTCATCCCTGCGTTGACCCGGGAGCGTAAATTGCGGGAGTACCACGACACACTGGTGAATTCCATCATCTTCTCCTGTCCAACTGAGAGGAGTGCTGCTAGTGCTTTACAAAGCAGCTCAGTGCGTCGAGGCAGTGGGGGAGGCTCTGCCCAAAGAGGGAGCAGAAGCAGTGCCTCTGCCCAAGGCAAGCCCAGTATGGCACAACTCTGGCACACTTTTGTGTGCCCGCCCCAAATGTCTACACCATCACCGGCGGCTCCAGTCAGCAGGAGGCAACGGTTCCGTCAGATGGTGACAGACTACATGGCTTGCCCTCTTACTGTACTCCCCGACGGCTCTTCCCCGTTCAAGTTTTGGGTCTCTAAGCTGGATACATGGCCAGAGCTAAGCCAGTATGCATTGGAGGTGCTGGCTTGCCCTGCGGCTAGTGTCTTATCGGAACGTGTCTTTAGTGCCGCAGGTGGTGTACTAACAGACCGTCGCATGCGACTATCCTCCGATAACGTTGACCGGCTTACTTTCCTGAAAATGAACCAGGCCTGGATCTCGCAGGAATTTGCCACTCCTCTGCCTGATTAAGTAATTGGGTGTCATCCAGGTCTCCTGCTGTGTTCATCTTTCTACCACCTGAACTGCTATTCCTGGGCTCCAACACCGCCAGTTGCGGCTCAGAAGTGCAGGCTGCACAGTAAAAACATACGACCCAGTGTTATTGGGTTTCAGTAACGTCAGCTGATCCCCAGCTGTGTAGCCGGCAATGTGTCCTGCGACCGCCACGCTGGCACAACAACCTAAATGTAAGGGAACCTGTCCCCCCCCCCCCCCCCCCCGTCGTTTGTTACTGAAAGAGCCATCTTGTGCAGCAGTAATGCTGCACAAGGAAAAGGTAGCTCTTTTTTTTTAGCTCTTTGCACACGCAGAACTTAACACTTATAAAATGTGTTCACTGATACCGTTATACCGTCCCGGAGCTGGGACTTTCCTTCGTAATGTGACGCAGCACAGCCGTCATTCCTACCCCCTTGGTGCCATGCGCTGCCTCCTCAGCGTTGTTTTAAGCTGTCACGGAGCCTGCGCTGTTCTGTTATCCCTTGGGCATGCCCTATTTGCGCTGCCTGTCTTCTGACATAATTTGGTGTCAGGCTGGCTGCGCCTGTGCGGCCGCGGTGCCCGAGATCCCGCCTCGCAGTGTCTTCTGATTGAGTCACACTGCGGGCCTGGGATCCATGGGCATGCGCAGTGCATATCTTCCCCTCGGGCTCTCGCTCATTTCCCTCCGCCTTCTTTAGACTGTGCGCCGTCAGCTGATCCCTAGCATGCCACGGCCGTGACACCGCACAGTCTGAAGAAGAGGGAAGGAGGGGAGTGAGAGTCGAGGTTATGCACTGTGCATGCCCATGGTTCCAAGGCCCGCAGTGGGATTACGTTAGATGAGACTGCGAGGTGGGATCTGGAGCAGCGTGGACGCACAGGCACTGACAGCCTGACACCAAATTATGTCAGAAGACAGGCAGCGCTAATTGGGCATGGCCAAGGGCTAACAGAACAGCGCAGGCTCCGTGGCAGCTTAAAACAACGCTGAGGAGGCAGCGCACGGCATCAAGGGGATAGGAATGACAGCTGTGCTGTGTCCCATTACGAAGGAAATTCGCACCTCCGGAACGGTTTAACGGTATAAAGGGACACATTTTTAGTGTTTACTTCGGTGTTTGCAAGGAGCATAATTAAAAGAGCAACCTTTTCCTTTTGCATCCTTAGTGCTGCACAACATGGCTCTTTCAGCTACAAACGTCTTGGGGGGGGGGGTTAAAGGTTTCCTTTCAACTTGCTCCAATCAGGCTTCGGCCTACACTCTGTTCCTCTGCTCCTCCTGCTGTCCCTGGGCTCTAACACCGCCAGTTGGTGCCTGGAAGTGCTGTGTGCACAGTCAACAGTCGCTCCTCTGTTATTGGGGTTCAGTAACGTCAGCTGATCCCCAGCTGTGTGTGCGGCAATACCTCCAATCTGCTCCTCCTGCTGTCCCTGGGCTCTAACACCGCTAGTTGGTGCCTGGAAGTGCTGTGTGCACAGTCAACAGTCGCTCCTCTGTTATTGGGGTTCAGTAACGTCAGCTGATCCCCAGCTGTGTGTGCGGCAATACCTCCAATCTGCTCCTCCTGCTGTCCCTGGGCTCTAACACCGCCAGTTGGTGCCTGGAAGTGCTGTGTGCACAGTCAACAGTCGCTCCTCTGTTATTGGGGTTCAGTAACGTCAGCTGATCCCCAGCTGTGTATCCGGCAACGTGTCATGCGACCGCCACGCTGGCACAACTAAAATGTAAGGGGACCTGTCCCCCCCCCCCTAGGCGTTTGTTACTGAAAGAGCCACCATGTGCAGCACTAATACTGCACAAGGGAAAGGTCGCTCTTGAAATTATGCTCCTTGCAAACGCTGAACTACACACTCATGTAATGTGTCCCCTCACACCGTCCAACCGTCCCGGAGGTGGGACTTTCCTTTGTAATGTGACGCAGCACAGCCGTCATTGCTACCCCCTTGGCACCGTGCGCTGCCTCCTTAGCGTTGTTTGATTCCGTCATGGACCCTGCGCTGTTATGTTATCCCTTGGCCATGCACAGTTTGCGCTGCCCGTCCTCTGACATCATTTGTTGTCGTCCTGGCTGCGCCTGTGCGTCCACGCTGCCCGAAATCACACCTCGCAGTGTCGTCTAATGTGATCCCACAGTGGGCCTGGTATCCATGGCCATGCGCAGTGCATATACTAGCCTCTCACTCCCCTTCTTCACGCTTCTTCAGACTAGGCGGCGTCAGCTGATCCCTAATAGCATGCCACGGCCGTGACGCCGCACAGTCTGAAGAAGCAGGAAGGAGGTGAGTGAGAGGCGATGATATGCACTGCGCATGCCCATGGATCCCTGGCCCGCAGTGGGACTACATTAGATGACACTGCAAGGTTGGATCTCGGGCAGCTTGGACGCACAGGCACTGCCAGCCTGACACCTACATGATGTCAGAAGACGGGCACCGCTAACTGTGCATGGCCAAGGGATAACATTACAGTGCGGGCTCCGTGACAGAACCAAACAACGTTGAGGAGGTGGTGCCCGGCACCAAGGGGGTTGGAATGACGGCTGTGCTGTGTCACATTACAAAGGAAAGTCCCACTTCCGGGATGGTTTGACGGTGTGAGGGGACACATTATATGAGTGTGTACTTCAGCGTTTGCAAGGAGCATAATTTTCGGAGCCACCATTTTCCATGTGCAGTATTACTGCTGTACAAGATGGCTCTTTCAGCAACAAATGCCTGGGGGGGGGGGGTTAAAGGTTCCCTTTCAACTTGCTCCACTGCAGGCTTCGGCCTACACTCTGCTCCTCTTTGATTCCCTGGGTTTCAACACTGTCAGTTGCCACCTGGAAGTGTTGTCTACACAGAAAAAAACACTAGGTGATGTGTCAGTGGGGTTCAGCACTGCCAGCTGTTCCCCTGCTGTGTAGTCGGCAACGTGTCCAGCACAAGCCACGCTGGCACAACAGAACAAAAGCTGCCACCAGTGCAGGCTTCGGCCTACACTCTGCTCCTCTCCTCCTCCTGCTGACCCTGGGCTCAAACACCGCTAGTTTTTGCCCGGAAGTGCTAGCTGCACAGAGAAAAACACCAGCCAATGTGTTAGTGGGGTTCAGCAACGCCAGCTGTTCCCCTGCTGTGTAGCCGGCAACGTGACCTGCAAACGCCATGCAGGCACAGGAACTGAAATTAAAAGGGAACCTGGCCCCACCCCCCTAGGTGTTTCTATGTATAACAGCCACCTAGTACAGCAGTACTGCTGCATTTGTACAAGGTGGCTGACTTTTTCTCCTTGCCCACGTGGAACTCAACACGTACAAAATGTGTCTCATTGAGACCATTCCACTGTCCCTGAGGTGTGACTTTCCTTTGTAATGATACGCAGCACCCCCCTTGGTAGCGTTTCCCGTCTTTTGTCATCATGGTTAGCTGGCTGCGCCTGTGCATCCGCCCTGCTAGAAACAACGCCCCTCGTTGTCATATTTATTTTGTCAGCGAGGGTGTGGTTTATGGGCACGAGCAGTGCATATGTTCGCCTGTCTTAACTCATCTCCTTCCGCCTTCTTCAGACTGTGCGGCCTCCTGGCCGTGGTAGGCGATAAGGGATCAGCTGAGGCCGCCCAGTCTGGAGCAGGTGTAAGGACATGTGTAAGCGGCAAACCTATTTACTGCACAAGGCCACGAATCCCAGCCACGCAGTGTGATTTTTTGAAAACACACTGTGGGTCTGGGATTCATGTCCATCGCTAACCGCAACGGCCGACATGAAATGAGGTCAGAAGACAGGAAGCGCTCACAGCGCATGGCCAAGGGATCACAATAGCGCAGACTCCTGTACAGCAAATAACAACGCTCAGGAATCTGCGCCCAGTACCTAGGTGCAAATTTTGACACCTGTGCTGCGTCTCGTTAAAAAGACAAGTCACGCCTCCACAACTGTTTGACAGTATAATGGGCTAAATAGTGTACATGTTTTAGTCAGCGTGTGCAAGGAGCAAAACAAATAGAGCAACCTTTTACTTGTGCAGCATTAATGCTGCACAAGGTGTGGCTCTTGTACCTTGCAACACCTGAGGGGGGGGTTAAAGGTAACCTTTGAAATTGGTTCAACTAGGCTTCGGCCTACACTCTGCTCCTCTACTCCTCCTGCTGACCCTGGGCTCAAACACCGCTAGTTTTTGCCCGGAAATGCTAGCTGCACAGAGAAAAACACCAGCCAATGTGTTAGTGGGGTTCAGCACCGCCAGCTGTTCCCCTGCTGTGTAGTCGGCAACGTGTCCAGCACAAGCCACGCTGGCACAACAGAACAAAAGCTGCCACCAGTGCAGGCTTCGGCCTACACTTTGCTCCTCTCCTCCTCCTGCTGACCCTGGGCTCAAACAACGCCAGTTTCTGCCCGGACATGCTAGCTGCACAGAGAAAAACACCAGCCAATGTGTTAGTGGGGTTCAGCACCGCCTGCTGTTCCCCCGCTGTGTAGCCGGCATCGTGTCCAGCACAAGCCACGCTGGCACAACCGACCAAAAGCTGCCACCAGTGCAGGCTTCGGCCTACACTTTGCTCCTCTCCTCCTCCTCCTGCTGACCCTGGGCTCTAACACCGCTAGTTTTTGCCCGGACATGCAATCTGCACAGAGAAAAACACCAGTCAATGTGTCAGTGGGGTTCAGCAACGCCAGCTGTTCCCCTGCTGTGTAGCTTGCAACGTGACCTGCAAACGCCACGCAGGCACATGAACTGAAATTGAAGGGAGCCTGCCCCCCACCCACAGGTGTTTCTATGTATATCAGCCACCTTGTACAGCAGTACTGCTGCATTTGTACGAGGTGGCTGACTTTTTCTCCTTGCCCACGTGGAACTCAACACGTACAAAATGTGTCTCATTAGAGACCATTACAATGTCCCTGAGGTGTGACTTTCCTTTGTAATGACACGCAGCACCACCCTTGTTAGCGCTGCCCGTCTTTTGACATCATTGGTTAGCTGGCTGCGCCTGTGCATCTCCCCTGCTCGAAACAACGGCCCTCGGTGTCTTATTTTTTTGGACAGCGAGGGTGTGATTGATGGGCATGTGCAGTGCATATGTTTGCCTGTGTTCACTCATCTCCTTCCGCCTTCTTCAGACTGGGTGTCCTCATGGCCGCGGCAGGCGATAAGGGATCAGATGAGGCCGCCCAGTCTGAAGCAGGTGTAAGGACATGTGTGAGCGGCAAACATATTTAGTGCACCAGGGCACGAATCCCAGCACCGCAGTGTGATTTTTTAAAAACACACTGTGGGTCTGGGATTCATGTCCATCGCTAACCGCAACGGCCGACATGAAATGAGGTCAGAAGACAGGAAGCGCTCACAGCGCATGGCCAAGGGATCACAATAGCGCAGACTCCTGTACAGCAAATAACAACGCTCAGGAATCTGCGCCCAGTACCTAGGTGCAAATTTTGACACCTGTGCTGCGTCTCGTTAAAAAGACAAGTCACGCCTCCACAACTGTTTGACAGTATAATGGGCTAAATAGTGTACGTGTTTTAGTCAGCGTGTGCAAGGAGCAAAACAAATAGAGCAACCTTTTACTTGTGCAGCATTAATGCTGCACAAGGTGTGGCTCTTGTACCTTGCAACACCTGAGGGGGGGGTTAAAGGTAACCTTTGAAATTGGTTCAACTAGGCTTCGGCCTACACTCTGCTCCTCTCCTCCTCCTGCTGACCCTGGGCTCAAACACCGCTATTTTTTGCCCGGAAATGCTAGCTGCACAGAGAAAAACACCAGCCAATGTGTTAGTGGGGTTCAGCACCGCCAGCTGTTCCCCTGCTGTGTAGACTAGTCGGCAACGTGTCCAGCACAAGCCACGCTGGCACAACAGAACAAAAGCTGCCACCAGTGCAGGCTTCGGCCTACACTTTGCTCCTCTCCTCCTCCTGCTGACCCTGGGCTCAAACAACGCCAGTTTCTGCCCGGACATGCTAGCTGCACAGAGAAAAACACCAGCCAATGTGTTAGTGGGGTTCAGCACCGCCAGCTGTTCCCCCGCTGTGTAGCCGGCATCGTGTCCAGCACAAGCCACGCTGGCACAACCGACCAAAAGCTGCCACCAGTGCAGGCTTCGGCCTACACTTTGCTCCTCTCCTCCTCCTCCTGCTGACCCTGGGCTCTAACACCGCTAGTTTTTGCCCGGACATGCAATCTGCACAGAGAAAAACACCAGTCAATGTGTCAGTGGGGTTCAGCAACGCCAGCTGTTCCCCTGCTGTGTAGCTTGCAACGTGACCTGCAAACGCCACGCAGGCACATGAACTGAAATTGAAGGGAGCCTGCCCCCCACCCCCCCAGGTGTTTCTATGTATAACAGCCACCTTGTACAGCAGTACTGCTGCATTTGTACAAGGTGGCTGACTTTTTCTCCTTGCACACGTGGAACTCAACAAGTACAAAATGTGTCTCATTACAGACCATTACAATGTCCCTGAGGTGTGACTTTCCTTTTTAATGACACGCAGCACCCCCATTGTTAGCGCTGCCCGTCTCCTGACATCATTGGTTGACTGGCTGTGCCTGTGCGTCCCCCCTGCCCGACACAACGCCCCCCGTTGTCTCATATATTTTGACTGCGAGGGTGTGATTGATGGGCACGAGCAGTGCATATGTTCCCCTGTTTTCACTCCCCTCCTTCCGCCTTCTTCTGACTGTGCGGCCTCATGGCCGCGGCATGCGATAAGGGATCAGCTGAGGCCGCCCAGTCTGAAGCAGGTGTAAGGACATGTGTGAGCGGCGAACATATTTACTGCACAAGGCCACGAATCCCAGCACCGCAGTGTGACTTTAGGAAAAGCCACTGTGGGTCTGGGATTTATGGCCATCGTTAACCGCACCGGCCAACATGAAATGAGGTCATGAGACGGCCTGCACTAACAGGGTATTGCCAAGGGATAACACAAGAGCGCAGACTCCTGTACAGCAAATAACAACGCTCAGGAATCTGCGCCCAGTACCTAGGTGCAAATTTTGACACCTGTGCTGCGTCTCGTTAAAAAGACAAGTCACGCCTCCACAACTGTTTGACAGTATAATGGGCTAAATAGTGTACGTGTTTAATTCAGCGTGTGCAAGGAGCAAAATTAAATAGAGCAACCTTTGACTTGTGCATCATTAATGCTGTTCAAGGTGTGGCTCTTGTACCTTGCAACACCTGAGGGGGGGGTTAAAGGTAACCTTTGAAATTGGTTCAACTAGGCTTCGGCCTACACTCTGCTCCTCTCCTCCTCCTGCTGACCCTGGGCTCAAACACCGCTAGTTTTTGCCCGGAAATGCTAGCTGCACAGAGAAAAACACCAGCCAATGTGTTAGTGGGGTTCAGCACCGCCAGCTGTTCCCCTGCTGTGTAGTCGGCAACGTGTCCAGCACAAGCCACGCTGGCACAACAGAACAAAAGCTGCCACCAGTGCAGGCTTCGGCCTACACTTTGCTCCTCTCCTCCTCCTGCTGACCCTGGGCTCAAACAACGCCAGTTTCTGCCCGGACATGCTAGCTGCACAGAGAAAAACACCAGCCAATGTGTTAGTGGGGTTCAGCACCGCCAGCTGTTCCCCCGCTGTGTAGCCGGCATCGTGTCCAGCACAAGCCACGCTGGCACAACCGACCAAAAGCTGCCACCAGTGCAGGCTTCGGCCTACACTTTGCTCCTCTCCTCCTCCTCCTGCTGACCCTGGGCTCTAACACCGCTAGTTTTTGCCCGGACATGCAATCTGCACAGAGAAAAACACCAGTCAATGTGTCAGTGGGGTTCAGCAACGCCAGCTGTTCCCCTGCTGTGTAGCTTGCAACGTGACCTGCAAACGCCACGCAGGCACATGAACTGAAATTGAAGGGAGCCTGCCCCCCACCCCCCCAGGTGTTTCTATGTATAACAGCCACCTTGTACAGCAGTACTGCTGCATTTGTACAAGGTGGCTGACTTTTTCTCCTTGCACACGTGGAACTCAACAAGTACAAAATGTGTCTCATTACAGACCATTACAATGTCCCTGAGGTGTGACTTTCCTTTTTAATGACACGCAGCACCCCCATTGTTAGCGCTGCCCGTCTCCTGACATCATTGGTTGACTGGCTGTGCCTGTGCGTCCCCCCTGCCCGACACAACGCCCCCCGTTGTCTCATATATTTTGACTGCGAGGGTGTGATTGATGGGCACGAGCAGTGCATATGTTCCCCTGTTTTCACTCCCCTCCTTCCGCCTTCTTCTGACTGTGCGGCCTCATGGCCGCGGCATGCGATAAGGGATCAGCTGAGGCCGCCCAGTCTGAAGCAGGTGTAAGGACATGTGTGAGCGGCGAACATATTTACTGCACAAGGCCACGAATCCCAGCACCGCAGTGTGACTTTAGGAAAAGCCACTGTGGGTCTGGGATTTATGGCCATCGTTAACCGCACCGGCCAACATGAAATGAGGTCATGAGACGGCCTGCACTAACAGGGTATTGCCAAGGGATAACACAAGAGCGCAGACTCCTGTACAGCAAATAACAACGCTCAGGAATCTGCGCCCAGTACCTAGGTGCAAATTTTGACACCTGTGCTGCGTCTCGTTAAAAAGACAAGTCACGCCTCCACAACTGTTTGACAGTATAATGGGCTAAATAGTGTACGTGTTTAATTCAGCGTGTGCAAGGAGCAAAATTAAATAGAGCAACCTTTGACTTGTGCATCATTAATGCTGTTCAAGGTGTGGCTCTTGTACCTTGCAACACCTGAGGGGGGGGTTAAAGGTAACCTTTGAAATTGGTTCAACTAGGCTTAGGCCTACACTCTGCTCCTCTCCTCCTCCTGCTGACCCTGGGCTCAAACACCGCTAGTTTTTGCCCGGAAATGCTAGCTGCACAGAGAAAAACACCAGCCAATGTGTTAGTGGGGTTCAGCACCGCCAGCTGTTCCCCTGCTGTGTAGTCGGCAACGTGTCCAGCACAAGCCACGCTGGCACAACAGAACAAAAGCTGCCACCAGTGCAGGCTTCGGCCTACACTTTGCTCCTCTCCTCCTCCTGCTGACCCTGGGCTCAAACAACGCCAGTTTCTGCCCGGACATGCTAGCTGCACAGAGAAAAACACCAGCCAATGTGTTAGTGGGGTTCAGCACCGCCAGCTGTTCCCCCGCTGTGTAGCCGGCATCGTGTCCAGCACAAGCCACGCTGGCACAACCGACCAAAAGCTGCCACCAGTGCAGGCTTCGGCCTACACTTTGCTCCTCTCCTCCTCCTCCTGCTGACCCTGGGCTCTAACACCGCTAGTTTTTGCCCGGACATGCAATCTGCACAGAGAAAAACACCAGTCAATGTGTCAGTGGGGTTCAGCAACGCCAGCTGTTCCCCTGCTGTGTAGCTTGCAACGTGACCTGCAAACGCCACGCAGGCACATGAACTGAAATTGAAGGGAGCCTGCCCCCCACCCCCCCAGGTGTTTCTATGTATAACAGCCACCTTGTACAGCAGTACTGCTGCATTTGTACAAGGTGGCTGACTTTTTCTCCTTGCACACGTGGAACTCAACAAGTACAAAATGTGTCTCATTACAGACCATTACAATGTCCCTGAGGTGTGACTTTCCTTTTTAATGACACGCAGCACCCCCATTGTTAGCGCTGCCCGTCTCCTGACATCATTGGTTGACTGGCTGTGCCTGTGCGTCCCCCCTGCCCGACACAACGCCCCCCGTTGTCTCATATATTTTGACTGCGAGGGTGTGATTGATGGGCACGAGCAGTGCATATGTTCCCCTGTTTTCACTCCCCTCCTTCCGCCTTCTTCTGACTGTGCGGCCTCATGGCCGCGGCATGCGATAAGGGATCAGCTGAGGCCGCCCAGTCTGAAGCAGGTGTAAGGACATGTGTGAGCGGCGAACATATTTACTGCACAAGGCCACGAATCCCAGCACCGCAGTGTGACTTTAGGAAAAGCCACTGTGGGTCTGGGATTTATGGCCATCGTTAACCGCACCGGCCAACATGAAATGAGGTCATGAGACGGCCTGCACTAACAGGGTATTGCCAAGGGATAACACAAGAGCGCAGACTCCTGTACAGCAAATAACAACGCTCAGGAATCTGCGCCCAGTACCTAGGTGCAAATTTTGACACCTGTGCTGCGTCTCGTTAAAAAGACAAGTCACGCCTCCACAACTGTTTGACAGTATAATGGGCTAAATAGTGTACGTGTTTAATTCAGCGTGTGCAAGGAGCAAAATTAAATAGAGCAACCTTTGACTTGTGCATCATTAATGCTGTTCAAGGTGTGGCTCTTGTACCTTGCAACACCTGAGGGGGGGGTTAAAGGTAACCTTTGAAATTGGTTCAACTAGGCTTAGGCCTACACTCTGCTCCTCTCCTCCTCCTGCTGACCCTGGGCTCAAACACCGCTAGTTTTTGCCCGGAAATGCTAGCTGCACAGAGAAAAACACCAGCCAATGTGTTAGTGGGGTTCAGCACCGCCAGCTGTTCCCCTGCTGTGTAGTCGGCAACGTGTCCAGCACAAGCCACGCTGGCACAACAGAACAAAAGCTGCCACCAGTGCAGGCTTCGGCCTACACTTTGCTCCTCTCCTCCTCCTGCTGACCCTGGGCTCAAACAACGCCAGTTTCTGCCCGGACATGCTAGCTGCACAGAGAAAAACACCAGCCAATGTGTTAGTGGGGTTCAGCACCGCCAGCTGTTCCCCCGCTGTGTAGCCGGCATCGTGTCCAGCACAAGCCACGCTGGCACAACCGACCAAAAGCTGCCACCAGTGCAGGCTTCGGCCTACACTTTGCTCCTCTCCTCCTCCTCCTGCTGACCCTGGGCTCTAACACCGCTAGTTTTTGCCCGGACATGCAATCTGCACAGAGAAAAACACCAGTCAATGTGTCAGTGGGGTTCAGCAACGCCAGCTGTTCCCCTGCTGTGTAGCTTGCAACGTGACCTGCAAACGCCACGCAGGCACATGAACTGAAATTGAAGGGAGCCTGCCCCCCACCCCCCCAGGTGTTTCTATGTATAACAGCCACCTTGTACAGCAGTACTGCTGCATTTGTACAAGGTGGCTGACTTTTTCTCCTTGCACACGTGGAACTCAACAAGTACAAAATGTGTCTCATTACAGACCATTACAATGTCCCTGAGGTGTGACTTTCCTTTTTAATGACACGCAGCACCCCCATTGTTAGCGCTGCCCGTCTCCTGACATCATTGGTTGACTGGCTGTGCCTGTGCGTCCCCCCTGCCCGACACAACGCCCCCCGTTGTCTCATATATTTTGACTGCGAGGGTGTGATTGATGGGCACGAGCAGTGCATATGTTCCCCTGTTTTCACTCCCCTCCTTCCGCCTTCTTCTGACTGTGCGGCCTCATGGCCGCGGCATGCGATAAGGGATCAGCTGAGGCCGCCCAGTCTGAAGCAGGTGTAAGGACATGTGTGAGCGGCGAACATATTTACTGCACAAGGCCACGAATCCCAGCACCGCAGTGTGACTTTAGGAAAAGCCACTGTGGGTCTGGGATTTATGGCCATCGTTAACCGCACCGGCCAACATGAAATGAGGTCATGAGACGGCCTGCACTAACAGGGTATTGCCAAGGGATAACACAAGAGCGCAGTTTCCTGTACTGCAAATAACAACGGTAAGGAATCTGCGCACAGCACCTAGGTGTAAATTTGTACACCTGTGCTGCGTCTCCTTAAAAAGACTAGTAGTCACGCCTCCACTACTGTTTGACAGTATAATGGGCTAAATAGTGTACGTGTTTAATTCAGCGTGTGCAAGGAGCAAAATTAAATAGAGCAACCTTTGACTTGTGCATCATTAATGCTGTTCAAGGTGTGGCTCTTGTACCTTGCAACACCTGAGGGGGGGGTTAAAGGTAACCTTTGAAATTGGTTCAACTAGGCTTCGGCCAACACTCTGCTCCTCTACTCCTCCTGCTGACCCTGGGCTCAAACACCGCTAGTTTTTGCCCGGAAATGCTAGCTGCACAGAGAAAAACACCAGCCAATGTGTTAGTGGGGTTCAGCACCGCCAGCTGTTCCCCTGCTGTGTAGTCGGCAACGTGTCCAGCACAAGCCACGCTGGCACAACAGAACAAAAGCTGCCACCAGTGCAGGCTTCGGCCTACACTTTGCTCCTCTCCTCCTCCTGCTGACCCTGGGCTCAAACAACGCCAGTTTCTGCCCGGACATGCTAGCTGCACAGAGAAAAACACCAGCCAATGTGTTAGTGGGGTTCAGCACCGCCAGCTGTTCCCCTGCTGTGCAGCTTGCAACGTGACCTGCAAACGCCACGCAGGCACATGAACTGAAATTGAAGGGAGCCTGGCCACCACCCCCAGGTGTTTCTATGTATAACAGCCACCTTGTACAGCAGTACTGCTGCATTTGTACAAGGTGGCTGACGTTTTCTCCTTGCCCACGTGGAACTCAACACGTACAAAATGTGTCTCTTTGAGACCATTCCACTGTCCCTGAGGTGTGACTTTCCTTTCTAATGATACGCAGCACCCCCCTTGGTAGCGCTTCCCGTCTTCTGACATCATTGGTTGGCTACTTGCGCCTGTTCGTCCGCCCTGCCTGAATAAAATGCTCCTCGTTGTCTTAATTATTTTGACTGCGAGGGTGTGATTGATGGGCACGAGCAGTGCATATCTTCGCCTGTCTTAACTCATCTCCTTCCGCCTTCTTCAGACTGTGCAGCCTCATGGCCGCGGCATGCGAGAAGGGATCAGCAGAGGCCGCCCAGTCTGAAGCAGGTGTAAGGACGTGTGTGAGCGGCCAAAATATTTACTGCTCAAGGCCACGAATCCCAGCACCGCAGTGTGGCTTTATGAAAAGACACTGTGGGTCTGGGATTTATGGCCATCGTTAACCGCACCGGCCAACATGAAATGAGGTCATAAGATGGGCAGCGCTAACAGGGCATTGCCAAGGGATAACACAAGAGCGCAGACTCCTGTACAGCAAATAACAACGCTCAGGAAGCTGCGCCAAGCACCAAGGCGTTATTTTGGACACCTGTGCTGCGTCTCATCAAAAAACCAAGTCACGCATCCACTACAGTTTGACTGTAGAATGGGGTAAATTGTGTATGTCTTTCATTCAGCGTGTGCAAGTAGACAAATTAATAGAGCAACTTTTCACTTGTGCAGCATTAATACTGCACAAGGTGTGTCTCTTGTACTTTGTAACACCTGAGGGGGGGGGTTAAAGGTTTCCTTTGAAATTGGTTCAACTAGGCTTCGGCCTACACTTTGCTCCTCTCCTCCTCCTCCTGCTTCAACACGGGCTCTAACATCGCAAGTTTTTGCCCGCAAGTGCTAGCTGCACAGATAAAAACACACGCCATTGTGTTAGTGGGGTTCAGCAACGCCAGCTGTTCCCCCAGTGTGTAGCCGGCAAAGTGTCCTGCAAACGCAACGCAGACACAAAGCTGCCTCCAGTGCAGGCTTCGGCCTACACTCATCTCCCCCTGCTTACCCTTTGCTCCAACACCGCTAGTTGGGGCTCTAGGAAGACAATCTTTAATAGGCAAGGCAACGCATCCGGGTTCCAGCACCGCCAGCTGGTTCTCGGCAGTGTTCTTGTCACAGGTACTCCCTCGTGCCAAGCCTGGTTTCAGCACCGTCAGCTGTTTCCGGGTTGTGTCAACTTCACTGAGACGCCTATGCTTGCCCCGTCGTGGGGCGGTCAAGTTAGCCAACTCCAGGGTGCCTCCAGTTTAGGAGCTTCCTATGTGGGCTGCGTGAACTGGTAGTCAAGGCTGGTTCTGTAGTGCCAGTAGGCCCAGCTCCCCCTGTAGGACTGTTGGGGTTCGGTAACTGCGGCTGCCTCGCGGCCTAGCTGTTCTCTCCTCTCCTGTGGGCCTTGGGGTCCACCACCTGGTTCCAGCACCGTCAGCTGGTTCCGGGCCGAGCCTTTGGCTTAGGTGCCTCCTCCTGGGTATCCGAGTTCCGCCAACGCCAGGCGGTCCTTGGTAGTGCTTTTAAGCGCGGGCACCTACAGCTTAGTAACCGGGTTCCAGCACCGTCAGCTGGTCCTCGGTCGTGCCATTGGCTCTTGCACACTGGGGCAACGCATCCGGGTTCCAGCACCGCCAGCTGGTTCTCGGCAGTGTTCTTGTCACAGGTACTCCCTCGTGCCAAGCCTGGTTTCAGCACCGTCAGCTGTTTCCGGGTTGTGTCAACTTCACTGAGACGCCTATGCTTGCCCCGTCGTGGGGCGGTCGAGTTAGCCAACTCCAGGGTGCCTCCAGTTTAGGAGCTTCCTATGTGGGCTGCGTGAACTGGTAGTCAAGGCTGGTTCTGTAGTGCCAGTAGGCCCAGCTCCCCCTGTAGGACTGTTGGGGTTCGGTAACTGCGGCTGCCTCGCGGCCTAGCTGTTCTCTCCTCTCCTGTGGGCCTTGGGGTCCACCACCTGGTTCCAGCACCGTCAGCTGGTTCCGGGCCGAGCCTTTGGCTAAGG
The DNA here is from genome assembly GCF_032444005.1 of Ranitomeya imitator. Taxonomy (NCBI): domain Eukaryota; kingdom Metazoa; phylum Chordata; class Amphibia; order Anura; family Dendrobatidae; genus Ranitomeya; species Ranitomeya imitator. The sequence continues at coordinate 389,369,722 of NC_091282.1, forward strand.
TGCCTCCTCCTGGGTATCCGAGTTCCGCCAACGCCAGGCGGTCCTTGGTAGTGCTTTTAAGCGCGGGCACCTACAGCTTAGTAACCGGGTTCCAGCACCGTCAGCTGGTCCTCGGTCGTGCCATTGGCTCTTGCACACTGGGGCAACGCATCCGGGTTCCAGCACCGCCAGCTGGTTCTCGGCAGTGTTCTTGTCACAGGTACTCCCTCGTGCCAAGCCTGGTTTCAGCACCGTCAGCTGTTTCCGGGTTGTGTCAACTTCACTGAGACGCCTATGCTTGCCCCGTCGTGGGGCGGTCGAGTTAGCCAACTCCAGGGTGCCTCCAGTTTAGGAGCTTCCTATGTGGGCTGCGTGAACTGGTAGTCAAGGCTGGTTCTGTAGTGCCAGTAGGCCCAGCTCCCCCTGTAGGACTGTTGGGGTTCGGTAACTGCGGCTGCCTCGCGGCCTAGCTGTTCTCTCCTCTCCTGTGGGCCTTCGGGTCCACCACCTGGTTCCAGCACCGTCAGCTGGTTCCGGGCCGAGCCTTTGGCTTAGGTGCCTCCTCCTGGGTATCCGAGTTCCGCCAACGCCAGGCGGTCCTTGGTAGTGCTTTTAAGCGCGGGCACCTACAGCTTAGTAACCGGGTTCCAGCACCGTCAGCTGGTCCTCGGTCGTGCCATTGGCTCTTGCACACTGGGGCAACGCATCCGGGTTCCAGCACCGCCAGCTGGTTCTCGGCAGTGTTCTTGTCACAGGTACTCCCTCGTGCCAAGCCTGGTTTCAGCACCGTCAGCTGTTTCCGGGTTGTGTCAACTTCACTGAGACGCCTATGCTTGCCCCGTCGTGGGGCGGTCGAGTTAGCCAACTCCAGGGTGCCTCCAGTTTAGGAGCTTCCTATGTGGGCTGCGTGAACTGGTAGTCAAGGCTGGTTCTGTAGTGCCAGTAGGCCCAGCTCCCCCTGTAGGACTGTTGGGGTTCGGTAACTACGGCTGCCTCGCGGCCTAGCTGTTCTCTCCTCTCCTGTGGGCCTTCGGGTCCACCACCTGGTTCCAGCACCGTCAGCTGGTTCCGGGCCGAGCCTTTGGCTTAGGTGCCTCCTCCTGGGTATCCGAGTTCCGCCAACGCCAGGCGGTCCTTGGTAGTGCTTTTAAGCGCGGGCACCTACAGCTTAGTAACCGGGTTCCAGCACCGTCAGCTGGTCCTCGGTCGTGCCATTGGCTCTTGCACACTGGGGCAACGCATCCGGGTTCCAGCACCGCCAGCTGGTTCTCGGCAGTGTTCTTGTCACAGGTACTCCCTCGTGCCAAGCCTGGTTTCAGCACCGTCAGCTGTTTCCGGGTTGTGTCAACTTCACTGAGACGCCTATGCTTGCCCCGTCGTGGGGCGGTCGAGTTAGCCAACTCCAGGGTGCCTCCAGTTTAGGAGCTTCCTATGTGGGCTGCGTGAACTGGTAGTCAAGGCTGGTTCTGTAGTGCCAGTAGGCCCAGCTCCCCCTGTAGGACTGTTGGGGTTCGGTAACTGCGGCTGCCTCGCGGCCTAGCTGTTCTCTCCTCTCCTGTGGGCCTTGGGGTCCACCACCTGGTTCCAGCACCGTCAGCTGGTTCCGGGCCGAGCCTTTGGCTAAGGTGCCTCCTCCTGGGTATCCGAGTTCCGCCAACGCCAGGCGGTCCTTGGTAGTGCTTTTAAGCGCGGGCACCTACAGCTTAGTAACCGGGTTCCAGCACCGTCAGCTGGTCCTCGGTCGTGCCATTGGCTCTTGCACACTGGGGCAACGCATCCGGGTTCCAGCACCGCCAGCTGGTTCTCGGCAGTGTTCTTGTCATAGGTACTCCCTCGTGCCAAGCCTGGTTTCAGCACCGTCAGCTGTTTCCGGGTTGTGTCAACTTCACTGAGACGCCTATGCTTGCCCCGTCGTGGGGCGGTCGAGTTAGCCAACTCCAGGGTGCCTCCAGTTTAGGAGCTTCCTATGTGGGCTGCGTGAACTGGTAGTCAAGGCTGGTTCTGTAGTGCCAGTAGGCCCAGCTCCCCCTGTAGGACTGTTGGGGTTCGGTAACTGCGGCTGCCTCGCGGCCTAGCTGTTCTCTCCTCTCCTGTGGGCCTTGGGGTCCACCACCTGGTTCCAGCACCGTCAGCTGGTTCTCGGCAGTGTCTTTTGCTCTTGTACCTTCTGCTCCCCATCCTGGTTCCAGTACCGTCAGCTGGTTCCGGGCAGAGCCTTTGGCTTAGGTGCCTCCTTCTGGGTATCCAAGTTCCACCAATGTCAGGTGGTCCTTGGTAGTGCTTTCAGGCACGGGTACCTCCTGCTTAGTAACCGGGTTCCAGTAACGTCAGCTGGTCCTTGGTAGTTCCATTGGCTCTTGGACATTCGGCTACCCATCCGGGTTCCAGTACCGTCAGCTGGTTCTCGGCAGTGTCTTTTGCTCTTGTACCTTCTGCTCCCCATCCTGGTTCCAGTAACGTCATCTGGTTCCGGGCAGAGCCTTTGGCTTAGGTGCCTCCTTCTGGGTATCCGAGTTCCGCCAACGTCAGGCGGTCCTTGGTAGTGCTTTTTAGCACGGGTACCTCCTGCTTAGTAACCGGGTTCCAGTAACGTCAGCTGGTCCTCGGTAGTTCCATAGGCTCTTGAACCTTCGGGTAGCCATCCGAGTTCCAGTTCCATCAGCTGGTTCTTGGCATTTTCTCAGCCTTCTTGTACCTTCTGCTACATTTCCAAGTTGAAGACCCTAACGTCGACAACCCGGAAGACCACCCCGATGACGACGACCCGGAAGACCACCCCGATGACGACGACGACGACGACGGCGGAGACGACGACGGCTGAGACGACGACGGCGGAGATGACGACACTGGAGACGAAGACCCTGGAGACGACAACATGGAAGACCGAGAAGCAGAAGAACAAGAGGCTGCAGAACAAAGAGCAGAAGAACATTAAGCATAAGACTTAATATCAGAGCAAAAGATATTATCTAAATTATATGCAGAAGAAGACTAAGCAGTGTATGGGGGTGAGTCCGTTCCTCCTCGTGGTGCCCCTGGATAAAGCCTGATGCTGCAGGCCAAACTGAACGCGGACAAATGTAACTTTTGTGACTGGCAGAACGGAAGGTGTAATCTTCCAACTTTTATAGATAACAACCACGGGAATGCCTGTCACAAATGAGAATATGATGAAGAAGTAGAATAGGAAGAATAATAACAGTGGAATAAAAAGAATATGTAGAATAGGAAGAATAATAATAGTTGAAGAAAATGAATATGAAGAATGTAATAAAAAAAAAAATAGGTAGAAGATGAAGAAGAAGATGAATAAGGTGAAGAAGTTGATGTCAAGGATGCTGATGATGATGAAGATGAAAGTGTGGGAAAAGAAAAAAAAAAAAAAGAAAAAAAAGAAGGGGAAGGGCGTGGAATAGTGAAACATCAATATCTGACAAAATAAAAAAAATTTACATACTCAATATCTTTTTCAATCCGAACTTCTTTAAAAAAAAAAAAAAAACATGCTATTCTATTTGATTGGACTAATCCTCATTGCCTTTAATGTCTCCGCCACCTCCCCCATACATCCTACATTATTCTTAGTTGTTTTCCTTCAGGTAGAATGAACCTACAAGGAAAGAAAGGGTTTATTTTAATTCCGATATTTTGGTCCCATTGACTTGCATTGGGATCGGGTATCGGCGATATCCGATATTTTTTGAATATCGGCCGATCCAAACCGATACCGATACTTTCCGATATCGGAAGGTATCGCTCAACACTACTCTTAACATAACAGTTTTGTAAAATTTTTTGGAAAAATACAAAATTACTGATGAACTTTTAACAATCTAACTTTCTATAAAAAAAAAAAAAATTAAAATCGATGTTGAACTATAAAATATAATTTACATATTTAATTTATAATTACTGTGAAATAAGAATAACTGAGAAGCGACATGCTGATAACAAGGAAGAATTAATAGATGTAGCAACTTTCTTTCACATAAACACATATTGGTCTGCACGGTATCTAAGATATATGTAGTTTTATGATTATGATGATAAGCTAACGTGACGCATCGTTATAAATATTCAGGTTGCATTATAGCAAGCTGTAAATGAACAGACCCATAAACTGGAATAAAAGTGTATGAATATTAAAAGTTGAATACGTGATTTACTGTAGTTCATCCTTATGGCAAACAATACATTAATTTTACCACCTTTACAGAACTGTGTAACGCTTTTAAGCTTTCCCTAGATACCCTTACGGAGGTAAAATGTGCTAACTGCCAAATCTAAAGTACTAACAATACTTCACACTATGCATTAGTGGTTTAAATATTACATTTACAATGTTTGGATGTTATGAAGCCATAAAATCACCCTTTCAAGCGAAGATTAGTGTGTTGTACAATTGGTTTTAAAGAATATAATCTTGCAAATGTAACTATTTTATCATTCAATATTGTCTCAGTCAGTAAATGGCTACATTATGGGCAAACTAAAGATTGCTGCAGTGTTTAAATTTATCAAGTGAAAATATTTTACAGCACTTTGATAGAAGTTTGTTACGGTATCTTAATTCTGAAGCAATAGCAATATTACAGTGCCTATAGTGATAAAAATTAACATGCTTTGGGACATTACCTTGATATATTGAACTCAATAATAATGCAACTATAAAATTCATAATGACAACTTATTACTATAAAATACTTTATATCTCACATACATCAAGTTACTTTATTATTTTTAGGCTTATTTCATTTATGAACACACCAAAGAAAGTAAATTGTTGGGGTAGGAATCTTGTAATATATTTTAAATGTAACCTTTTAAAATGGACTGAAGTAGATTAATCTCTCTTTCATGTATGGCACATATCGCGTGTGTGTGTGTGTGTGTGTGTGTATGTATGTGTGTGTATAAAAAGCGGGCTCAGGAGCTGAGCCTGCACTTTACAAGGTAGATACTGGCTCTGGCAAACAGGTTTCTGCCTGTGACAGCAACAATGGGAGCTGGAGATTACTCCATACCGGATTCTTATTGGCCTCCAATAATCTGATCTTGTTTTGCCATTGGCCATGGCAGCTGGGGTTCTCTGAAATTCCACAGGCTAGGCTTCATAGAGCAATTAACATTTTAGTGATATATTACAATAGTCCAGTATTGCAGTTTATAGCACAAGTAATTAAATAATAGCAGATTAATGTTTCCTTAAAGGGATAAAAAAAAAGAAAAAAACAGTTTTAAAAATAACTAAAACATTGAAATCCCTTAGAATTTCCAATCCCCCTTTTCCCCCATTGAAAAGGACCTGTCGCCAGATCAAAAGTGGCTACTTTTGTATCTTGTTTTATTCCTGCTGCTTTAGCCATCTGTTTTTTTTGTTTGTTTTTTAACCCCTTCCCGAACTGTGATGCCACGTAGGCGTCATGAAAGTCAGTGCCAATCCGACCTGTGACGCCTATGTGGCGTCATGAAGGGATTGCGTCCCTGCAGATCGGGTGAAAGGGTTAACTCCAATTTCACCCGATCTGTAGGGACAGGGGGAGTTGTACTTTAGCCCAGGGGGGTGGCTTTGCCCCCATGTGGCTACGATCGCTCTGATTGGCTGTTGCACTTTCAACAGCCAATCAGACCAATTTGTAATATTTCACCAATGAAATTTGGTGAAATATTACAATCCAGCCATGGCAGATGCTGCAATATCATTGGCCAAGGCTGGAGACTGTGATCTGACCCCCCCACACTGACTGACAGCGACGATCTGCCGCCGCTGTCAGTCTTTCCTCCCCTCCGTTTTGTGCTCCGCTGCCCTCCGCTGCTTTCCTCTCCCCTCCTCTCCCCTTTGATGCCCCCCCCGTACCGCTGGAGTCCTGGGGACCCTCCCAGTGTCCATCCAGCATCTTCAATGGGCGCTGCCATCTTCCAAAATGGCGGGCGCATGCGCCATGTGCCTGCCGAATCTGCCGGCCGTTACAGGTACATTTTGATCACTGTGATAGGTTATGTCACAGTGATCAAAATAAAAAAATTGTAAATAAAGCCCCCTCTTATCACCCCCATAGGTAGAGAAAATAATGAAATAAATAAAATATATTTATTTTTATTTTTCCACTAGGGTTAGGGTTAGAACTAGAGTAAGGGTTAGGGCTAGGGTTAGGGTTAGGGCTAGGGATAAGGTTAGTGTTAGGGCTAGGGTGGCAATTTTGGTTAGAATTAGGCTATGTGCACACGGTGCGGATTTGGCTGCAGATCCGCAGCGAATTGGCCGGTGCGGATTCGTGGCAGTTTTCCATCACGCTTACAGTACCATGTAAACCTATGGAAAACCAAATCTGCTGTGCCCATGGTGCGGAAAATACCATGCGGAAACGCTGCGTTGTATTTTCCGCAACATGTCAATTCTTTGTGCGGATTCCGCAACGCTTTACACCTGTTCCTCAATAGGAATCCGCAGGTGAAATCTGCACAAAAAACATTGGAAATCCGCAGTAAATCCACAAGTAAAACGCAGTGTTCTTTACCTGCAGATTTTTCAAAAGCGGTGCGGAAAAATCCGCACACGAATCCGCAACGTTGGCACATAGCCTTAGGGTTAGGGCTGGAACTAGAGTTAGGGTTGGAATTAGGGTTAAGATTAGGGTTAGGGGTGTGTTGAGGTTAGGGTTAGGGTTATGGCTAGGGTTGGGATTAGGGTTGGTTGTGTGTTGGGGCTAGGGTTGGGATTAAGGTTAGGGTTGGGATTAGGGTTAGGGGTGTGTTGGGGTTAGGGTTGTGGTTAGAGGTGTGTTGGGGTTAGGGTTGTGATTACGGTTATGGTTAGAGTTGGGATTAGAGTTAGGGGTGTGTTGTGGTTTGTGTTGGAGTTAGAATTGAGGGGTTTCCACTGTTTAGGCACATCAGGGGTCTCCAATCATGACATGGAGCCACCATTGATTCCTGCCAATCTTGCATTCAAAAAGTCAAATGGTGCTCCCTCCCTTCCGAGCCCTGAAGTGTGCCCAAACAGTGGTTTACCCAAACATGTGAGGCATAAGCGTACTCAGGAAAAATTGTACAACAATTTTGGTGGTCTAATCTTTCCTGTTACCCTTGGAAAAATTAAAAAATGGGGGCTAAAAAATTATTTTTGTGGGGAAAAAAAGATTTTTTATTTTCACGGCTCTGTGTTATAAAATTCTGCGAAGCACTTGGGGGTTCAAAGTGCTCACCATGAATCTAGATAAGTTCCTTGGGGGGCCTAGTTTCCAAAATGGGGTCACTTGTGGTGGGTTTCTACTGTTTAGGTACATCAGGGGCTCTGCAAATGCAACGTGACGCCCGCAGACCATTCCATCAAACTCTGCATTTCAAAACATCACTACTTCCTTTCCAAGCCCGGACGTGTGCCCAAACAGTGGTTTACCCCCACATATTGGGCATCAGCATACTCAGGACAAACTGTACAACAACTATTGGGGTTCAGTTTCTTGTGTTACCCTTGAAAAAATAAAAAATTGCGGGCTAAAAAATCATTTTTGAGGAAAAAAAAGATTTTTTATTTTCATGGCTCTGCGTTATAAACTTTTGTGAAGCACTTGGGGATTCAAGGTGCTCACCACACATCTAGATAAGTTCCGTGGGGGGTCTTGTTTCCAAAATGGGGTCACGTGTGGGGGGTTTCTACTGTTTGTGTACATTAGGGGCTCTGCAAACGCAATGTGATGCCTGCAGACCATTCCATCAAAGTCTGCAATTCAAAATGTCACTACTTCCTTTTCGAGCCCAGACGTGTGCCCAAACAGTGGTTTACCCCCACATATTGGGCATCAGCATACTCAGGACAAACTGGAAAACAACTATTGGGGTTCAGTTTCTCGTGTTACCCTTGTAAAAATAAAAAATTGCGGGCTTAAAAAAATCATTTTTGAGGAAAAAAAATGATTTTTTTATTTTCACGGCTCTTCTTTATAAACTTTTGTGAAGCACTTGGGGGTTTAAAGTGCTCACCACACATCTAGATAAGTTCCTTAGTGACTCTAGTTTCCAAAATGGGGTCAGTTGTGGGGGGTTTCTACTGTTTAGACACATCAGGGGCTCTGCAAACGTAACATGATGCCCGCAGACCATTCCATCAAAGTCTGCATTCCAAATCATCACTACTTCCCTTCCGACCTCTGCCATGCGCCCAAACAGTGGTTTACCCCCACATATGGGGTATGAGCGTACTCAGGACAAACTGGACAGCAACTTTTGGGGTCCAATTTCTCCTGTTACCCTTATGAAAATAAGAAATTGTGGGCTAAAAAATAATTTTTGAGGAAAGAAAAATGATATTTTTATTTTCATGGCTCTGCGTTATAAACTTCTGTGAAGCACTTGGGGGTTGAAAGTGCTCATCACACATCTAGATGAGTTCCTTGGGGGGTTTAGTTTCCAAAATGATGTCACTTTTGGGGAGTTCAAATGTTTAGGCACACAGGGCCTCTCCAAACGCGACATGGTGACCGCTAACAATTGGAGCTAATTTTTCATTCAAAAAGTCAAATGGTACTCCTTCCCTTCCGAGACTTGCCGTGTGCCCAAACAGTGGTTTACCCCCACATGTGAGGTATCGGAGTACTCAGAAGAAATTGTCCAACACATTTTAAGATCCATTTTATCCTGTAGCCCATGAGAAAATGAAAAAATTGAGGCTAAAGGATTTTTTTGTGTGAAAAAAAGTACTTTTTCATTTTTTCAGATCAATTTGTAAAGCACCTGGGGGTTGAAAGTGCTCACTATGAATCTAGATAAGTTTCTTGGGGGGTCTAATTTCCAAAATGGGGTCACATGTGGGGGAGCTCCAATGTTTCAACACACAGGGGCTCTCCAAACACGACATGGTGTCTGCTAACAATTGGAGCTAATTTTTCATCCAAAAAGTCAAATGGCGCTCCTTCCCTTCTATACCTTGCCGTGTGCACAAACAGTGGATTACCCCCACATATGAGGTATCATTGTACTGAAGATAAATTGCCCAACAAATTTTAGGATCCATTTTATCCTGTTACCCATGTGAAAACAAAAAAATTGAGGCTAAAAGAATTTTTGTGTAAAAAAAAGTACTTTTTCATTTTTACAGATCAATTTGTGAAGCACCTGGGGGTTGAAAGTGCTCACTGTGCATCTAGATAAGGTCCTTAGGGGGTCTAGTTTCCAAAATGGAGTTACTTGTGGGGAAGCTCCAATATTTAGGCACACAGGGGCTCTCCAAACGCGACATAGTGTCCACTAAAGATTGGAACCAATTTTTCATTCAAAGTGTAAAATGGCACTCCTTCCCTTCCGAGCCTTGTTGTGCACCCATACATTGATTCTCCCCAAATATGGGGTATCGGCGTACTCAGGACAAATTGTACAACAACTTTCGGGGTCCAGTTTATTCTTTTACCCTTGGGAAAATAAAAAAATTGATGCTAAAAGTTCATTTTTGTGACTAAAAAGTTAAATGCAAATTTTTTCCTTCCATGTTGCTTCTGCTGCTGTGAAGCACCTGAAGGGTTAATAAACTTCTTAAATGTGGTTTTGAGCACCTTGAGGGGTGCAGTTTTTAGAATGGTGTCACTTTTGGGTATTTTCAGCCATATAGACCCCTCAAAGTGACGTCAAATGTGAGGTGGTCCCTAAAAAAATGGTTTTGTAAATTTTGTTGTAAAAATGAGAAATCACTAGTCAAATTTTAACCCTTAGGCTAGGTTCACATTGCGTTAGTGCAATCCGTTTAGCGAATACGCTAACGGAATGCGCTAATGCAATGTTCATAAAGGGATTGCGTTTAGCGATACCACTAGCGCAGATGCCCGATCTACGCTAGCGAGAAACGGACCTCGAACGCTGCAAGCAGCGTTCGAGGTCCGTCAGAAAATAACGGGACACCGCTAGCGCATGCCAAAAATGGCATACGTTAGCGATGCATTCGATACATTGCGCTCAATGGGTGCGCTAACGGATCCGTTACATAGCGTTAATTGTGCCATGTAATGGATTCCGTCAGCGGACACCCACTAACGCAATGTGAACCCAGCCTTATAACTTCCTAGCAAAAAAAAATGTTGTTTCCAAAATTATGCTGATATAAAGTAGACATGTGGGAAATGTTATTTATTAACTATTTTGTGTCACATAACTCTCTGGTTTAACAGAATAAAAATTCAAAATTTGAAAATTGCAAAATTTTCTAAATTTTTGCCAAATTTCCATTTTTTTACAAATAAATGTAAAAAAAATCAACCTAAATTTATCATTAACATGAAGCTCAATATGTCACGAAAAACAATCTCGGAATAGCTAGGAGCCGTTGAAGCGTTCTTGAGTCATCACCTTATAAAGGGACACTGGTTAGAATTGCAAAAAATGGCCAGGTCATTAAGGTCAAAATAGGCTGGGTCATGAAGGGGTTAAAATCAACCATATGATTCCAAAAATATGAGTCTTTTTACTTGGTGTCAACTTTGATGTGTTTTACTAGTAATGAACAGATAATTTGGGATTTGAATTGTCCACTTAGACAAATTTTTCCCCAAAATTCAATTTGCGGCTACTTGAATTTTCTCTCCACATGCTAGAGCATAACAAATGTAAGATGTAAAAAAACAAAAACAAAAACTACCTCACCTTTCACCTCTCGGAACACCTCACTGATTGCTGCCAGCCATTTGGTAGTCTTATTTCTGTCATTGCAAGATGAATCTCCGTCCTTTTCACTATACACCAGGAAGTCTGGCCCAGTCACTGTGCATTCCAATGGGATGGCGAACGTCTTGACGGCATGATGACATAAACTTATTCCCAAGGCCTGATTATGGATGGAAGTCCTGGCCTATAATAAGGAGCCTGGAGATGATATGTGCATTGGTGGAAACAAGAGGCAGCAGGGTGGCAAGAGAACTGAGTAGTGAGTTTTATGGTTTTATTTTTGTTTGTTAACCATTTGCCTACTCTAGTGTGCTAATTGGAGTTGAACTATGAATAACAGACAATTTATTCCAAACTCGATCTTCCTCGGATCAATGAGCTGATCTCTGTTCTTTACCAAAGGCCGTTGCTTGAAGAATTCTCTAGAAGCATGCAGAATACTGTTCCACATTATTACCATGAGAGCAATGCTTCCCTTGGCTAGTTTTTTCTCCTGTTTTATTCCCTTTGCCCCGATTAATTTTTTTTTTTTTTTTAATTTATTTATTACATGGTTCAAAAAATGTTGAATGTTTTTATATTATTATGCTGTGGTGTCTTTCCAGAACCCAGAAAAAATATATATTTACATATATCAAAATATAAGTACTGTAGATCAAAATACGTACATAAAAATGCGAGAGTCCTCAGTGGTTTATAGCTTTTAATGGCTAACTGGAAAGATGGTAACAAATAGCAAGATCCTGAGACTACTCAAGTCTCTTCATAAGGCATAGAATAATATAAACTCTTAAGAGTCACATATTTATGCAAAACAGGACAAAGAATAGTGCAGTAAATGAGAAAAGTAATGTGAAGCAGAACTATCAATGCGGGAGGAGGAGAAAACAGTTGTGGTCGTAAATATTGGAGCAGTTCATAGATAAGGAGAGTGAAAGTTTTTCATCCCCTGTTTGAGTTTTGGTACAGGTTGAGATGCTACCAAATGGTCTGAGGAGCCCATTCCTTTATTGATGTAAAAGATATAAATCCATGCGGCACCTTCATTCCTGCTCGTTCCAGTGATGTTAATGCTGTGTCTCCCAATGGTAACCTTACATTAAGTCATGTGACTGCTACAGCCTATCAGTGGCTGCTAATGAGCTACGGCCTTCATAGTTCTGTAAGATGGAAGAGTTCTATCTGATGGGAATCTTAGAGTTGCAGTCAATGAGTGGCTGTTGATTGTTTTGTCAAAGTCTGATAATGTCAGGGAACACAGTGTTGACATTGTTGGAATGGCACTTGTCTGAGATTTATGCTTTTTTATTTAATCTTTGACACTTAAAAAGGAGATATCTAGTAATAGGCAACCTTGATATTAATATAAGATTAATGTTAGAAAACTCTTCTGTTGGGGAAAAAAATATATTTTATTACAGCTTTAAACATACCACAATTTTAGAATGGACTATAGAGATATCTGGTAACAGATTATTCCGCTCTCCCTATTGAAGTAGACAAGCATTTTTAGTTGATTACATTCATGGGGAATTCTAGAGAGTTAGCCAGCAAAAAATATATACACAATACATACTCTATTTATTTTGATGCCTCTCTTCACAATTTCTCTATCCAAGTAAGCATTGTCTGTTCCAGGGAAACTGTGACTTAACATTCTTTTTTCACATTTCTTATGATTAGTTTAGGATATATTTTCCTGTATATAATATTAAAATGCTACTTGTGAGCAATTTTGCTGAATTTTTACAGCATTTCCATAAGTTTTTTGCCACTGAAAGTAAGAGGAAATAGGGAAATAGACCACAAGTCAAGAGAAATATAAATAGAGAAATAGTAAATGCATTATTGAAAATGAGTTTTCTTTGTTTTTGTTTTTTCAAATTTGTGCATTGTGGTCTTTTGCATTTTTTATGAAAATGGAGCAAGTTCTGTCTATGGCATTTTTCAGAATTTTTAACATTTCATGATGTATGAAAAAAACCTCATTGGAATAAAAAATACAGAAAAATGCATGAAATTCATACTGTTTTTTACCATCCCCAAAAAATATTGCAAAAAAAACCCCTCTTTTTGAAGAAAGCTTTATAATACACGTAAAACTGCATATCCCAAAGCTCTAGTGAAGGTCTGATAAGATCTTCCTCAATATGTAAAAAGAGGTGCAGCCAGATTTGGAAAATTGTGGAAATTAACCCTCCGCGGTGTATTGTAGACTCAGTGGGGGCAATAATACCTTGTCTAAACAAATTACAATGATTTTCAGTTGAGTTTTAAAAAAAATGCTATTTGCTGCAGCTCAGCAATGTGCAAATGAAGTGCTCAATGGGAAATTTACTTGTTAAAACTCATTTATTTCATTTAATTTACATCTTCTTAGTAAGTACCTGACTTAGAGCATTTCTAAGGTGGTTCTGAGGCATATATCTTCAAATGCAAGCAATTGAATTGACTCATAAAGCTTTTGATGTATGTCAAAGTACAGCAAGGCAAGACATCCATCTAGGAAAATAAAAAAAATCCCTAGGAACAGTGAAAATGTTAGAAACATCTAATCCGTGTCTGGTGATTCATAGAATGTAAGTGAAAAAACTATTATGAGTGTGTTATTTTTTCCTTTTTGGGGAGAACACTTATTAGAATGTCTATCTCTTTTGAAATAACTGTCCTTGACAATCAATTAACTGTGATATTCAGAAACATGAGGCACGGAAAATGCACTCCATTGTGTGATACAGATTGAATTTGCTGTTACATTCAGTCATTCCCTGAGGTTTCAAGCATCAATGTCTAATGACATTTCTGGAAGTGGAGCTTGCTATTTTGCTACTGTATTTATACTACAACTGAACAAAAATAATTTGGTATCAAGAGACACATAGAAATACTGTCCTCGGAAACACTGTCCAACCGAACATTTCTGTATTGACCATATACAATAGTATTAAATCTAATCAATAAGGTTTTCAATATTTCAACCCAGTTTTTGCTAATTATTTCAAATTGACATATTCATTGTGAAAAAGTTTAATTTTAATGTAATGATGATGACCAAAGTTATTCATAGACTAGCCAAGGAATAGCTTTGCACCCTTACATGAAGTTTTGCCATGAGGCACTGTTTCGTAGTATAACCTCTAATTTGCAGCTCTATGTGAAGGAGCATAGTATGCTCATTGCCTTTTTAGAGAGTAAGAGGACTAAAACTCTAGTGCAATCTATTGAAAGTATCAATCCTAAAAGTCAAGATCGACTCTTTAGTGAGCCATACCTCAGGATAAAAGCCAAACCAGAATCTCAATTTGCAGACACTGTGCTTCGAGATGCTGCTCCTCATCAGTGCAAAGTCTGAGATCTGGTTTGGCTGGATGAGGGGCATCTGACTGGGATCCAAAGGTTAAAGTTTCTCCTTGTAGAGATTGACATGCCAAGACTGGTATACCAATATGAGGAGCCTTTTAACCCTTGTAATGTTCTTCTGGGAAATTAAAGATGCAAATTACCTACTCAGACAGGAAGGAGGCTAGAACTATTGTGCCACCTAAAGGAAGTAGCAATCCTAAAAGTCAATATTGACCCTTTAACAACTTAACCCTTTGCATTGTTGAGGAGCAACATGACAAGAACAGCTCTCTAGGCATGAATCGGTACTCCTACAAACAGTGCGTGTGTGGCATTTAAAGAGAATCTGTCACCACATTTCACCCATCTAAGCTATTAATGCATGTTATAGACTACTGAGGAGAGTGATACCAGTATGCATCACATCAGATGCCTTGTTGTGCATAAATCATCTTTTAGCCCTTAACATGTAAATGATCTGTTCCAAGCTATAAGAATGTCAGCATCATTTACCAAACATCCTTTTATTTGGTTACGATTAGGGTTGAGCGACTTTTACTTTTTTAAGGTCGAGTCGGGTTTCGCGAAACCCAACTTTCTCAATAGTCGACTCGAGTGAAATCGGCCGATTATCGTGAAAAGTCGGGGATTGACCGAAACACGAAACCCAATGCAAGTCAATGGGAAATCTCTCTCTCCATATATTTATATTTACTTCAGCGCGATATAGCAGAAAAGCCAGTAATTCAATTGCCGGCTTTTCATTTCTCCTTCCTAAACCCGACATGATATGAGACATGGTTTACATACAGTAAACCATGTCATATTCCCATTTTGTTGGCATATTCCATACTACTAATGTTAGTAGTGTGTATGTGCAAAATTTGGGTGCTCTAGCTATTTAAGGGTTAAATCTCGGAAAAAAATTGGCGTGGGCTCCCGCGCAATTTTCTCCGCCAGAATGGTAAAGCCAGTGACTGAGGGCAGATATTAATAGCCTGGAGAAGGTCCACGGTTATTGGCCTCCCCTGGCTAAAAATATCTGCCCCCAGCCACCCCAGAGAAGGCACATCTGGAAGATACGCCTATTCTAGCACTTGGCCACTCTCTTCCTATTCCGGTGTAGTGGTGGTATATGGGGTAATGAAGGGTTAATATCACCTTGCTATTGTAAGGTAACATTAAGCCAGATTAATAATGGAGAGGCGTCAATTATGACACCTATCCATTATTAATCCAATTGTATGAAATGGTTAAAAAACACACACACATTATTGCAAAGTCTTTTAATGAAATAAAGACACAGGTTGTTGTAATATTTTATTAGACTCTTAATCCACCTGAAGACCCTCGCTCTGTAACAAAGGAAAAATAAAAACAACAATATCCCATACCTTCCGATGATCTGTCACGTCCCACGCTGTAAATCCATCTGAAGGGGTTAAATAATTTTACACCCAGGAGCTCTGCTAATGCAGCTGTGCTCGTGGCTGTAAAATCCCAGCGAATGAATGGAAACTAGGTCAATGACCTGTAGTTACCTTCATTCGCAGTGATGCACCCTCTGCTGGATGTCCTCATATGACCTAGAGCGTGGGAAAATATTCAGAAAAGTTCCCAGGCTCGAGTTCATATGAGGACATCCAGCAGAGGGCGCTGTTATGACCTGGTGGTTAGGAGCACCCGACCTGATAGTTAAACTCATACAGGACAAGCTCTGGGATGTGGGAGCTCTGCTGACCGCAAGCCCTAATCCTATCGCACACACTAGAAATAGCCGTGGAGCGCTCCTGACGCTCCCTATGCGCCTCGTCACAGCCTAAGGACTAGCTAGCCCTAGAGATAGAAAATAAAGCCTACCTTGCCTCAGAGAAATTCCCCAAAGGAATAGGCAGCCCCCCACATATAATGACTGTGAGTAAAGATGAAAGTCACAAACGCAGAAATGAAACACGTTTCAGCAAAGGGAGGCCAGACTTACTAAATAGACAGAGGATAGGAAAGGTAACTTTGCGATCAGCACAAAAACCTACAAAAGACCACGCAGAGTGTGCAAAAAAGACCTCCGCACCGACTCACGGTGCGGAGGGCCACTCTGCATCCCAGAGCTTCCAGCTAGCAAGAAAAAAATCATGATAACCAGCTGGACAAGAAAACAGAGAACAAATAATGACTATCAGGAACTTAGCTTCTGCAGGAGAAGGCAGGTCACCAGAGAAATCCAGGAGCGAACTGAACCAATGCAAAAACATTGACAGCTGGCATGGAGTAACGATCTGAGAGGAGTTAAATAGAGCAGCCAACCAAAGGATAAACCACGTCACCTGTGTAAGGAACCTCAGAAGCAGCAGCTTCACTCATAGCCACCAGAGGGAGCCCATAGACAGAACTCGCCGAAGTACCATTCACGACCACAGGAGGGAGTTCGACAACAGAATTCACAACAGTACCCCCCCCTTGAGGAGGGGTCACCGAACCCTCACCAGAGCCCCCAGGCCGATCAGGATGAGCCAAATGAAAGGCACGAACAAGATCGACAGTATGAACATCAGAGGCAAAAACCCAGGAATTATCTTCCTGACCAAAACCCTTCCACTTGACCAGGTACTGGAGTTTCCGTCTCGAAACACGAGAATCCAAAATCTTCTCCACCACATACTCCAACTCCCCCTCGACCAACACCGGGGCAGGAGGATCAACGGAGGGAACCATAGGCGCCACGTATCTCCGCAACAACGACCTATGGAACACATTATGGATGGCAAAAGAAGCTGGAAGGTCCAAACGAAATGACACAGGATTAAGAACTTCAGAAATCTTATATGGCCCAATGAAACGAGGCTTAAACTTAGGAGAGGAAATCTTCATAGGAACGTGACGAGATGACAACCAAACCAAATCCCCAAAACGAAGTCGGGGACCAACACAACGCCGGCGGTTAGCGAAACGTTGAGCCTTCTCCTGGGACAATGTCAAGTTGTCCACCACATGAGTCCAAATCTGCTGCAACCTGTCCACCACCGCATCCACACCAGGACAGTCCGAAGGCTCAACCTGCCCTGAAGAGAAACGAGGATGGAAACCAGAATTACAGAAAAAAGGAGAAACTAAAGTAGCCGAGCTGGCCCGATTATTAAGGGCGAACTCAGCCAAAGGCAAGAAGGACACCCAATCATCCTGATCAGCCGAAACAAAGCATCTCAGATATGTCTCCAATGTCTGATTAGTTCGTTCGGTTTGGCCATTAGTCTGAGGATGGAAAGCCGAAGAAAAACACAAATCAATGCCCATCTTAGCGCAAAAAGACCGCCAAAACCTCGAAACAAACTGGGAACCTCTGTCCGAGACGATGTTCTCTGGAATGCCATGCAAACGAACCACATGCTGGAAAAACAATGGCACCAAACCAGAGGAGGAAGGCAATTTAGATAAGGGTGCCAAATGGACCATCTTAGAGAAGCGATCACAAACCACCCAAATGACTGACATCTTTTGAGAAACAGGGAGATCAGAAATAAAATCCATGGAAATATGCGTCCAGGGCCTTTTCGGGATCGGCAAGGGCAAAAGCAACCCACTGGCACGAGAACAGCAGGGCTTAACCCGAGCACAAGTCCCACAGGACTGCACAAAAGAACGCACATCCCGTGACAAAGAAGGCCACGAAAAGGATCTAGCCACCAAATCTCTGGTACCAAAGATTCCAGGATGACCAGCCAACACTGAACAATGAATCTCAGAGATAACTCTCCTAGTCCATCTATCAGGGACAAACAGTTTCTCCGTAGGACAACGGTCAGGTCTATCAGCCTGAAACTTTTGCAGCACACGCCGCAAATCAGGGGAAATGGCAGACAAAATTAGCCCTTCTTTAAGAATACCCGCCGGCTCCGGAACTACCGGAGAGTCAGGCACAAAACTCCTTGACAGGGCATCAGCCTTCACATTCTTAGATCCCGGAAGGTATGAAACCACAAAATCAAAACGGGAGAAAAAGAGCGACCATCGAGCCTGTCTAGGATTCAACCGTTTGGCAGACTCGAGATAAGTCAAATTCTTGTGATCCATCAAGACCACCACGCGATGCTTAGCTCCTTCAAGCCAATGTCGCCACTCCTCGAATGCCCACTTCATGGCCAGCAACTCCCGATTGCCCACATCATAATTGCGCTCAGCAGGCGAGAATTTTCTAGAAAAGAAGGCACAGGGTTTCATCACCGAGCCATCAGAACTTCTTTGCGACAAAACAGCCCCTGCTCCAATTTCAGAAGCATCAACCTCAACCTGAAAAGGGAGCGAAACATCTGGCTGGCACAACACAGGGGCAGAAGCAAAACGACGCTTCAACTCCTGAAAAGCCTCTACAGCCGCAGAGGACCAATTGACCACATCAGCACCTTTCTTGGTCATATCAGTCAACGGTTTAGCAATACTGGAAAAATTAGCGATGAAGCGACGATAAAAATTAGCAAAGCCCAGGAACTTCTGCAAGCTCTTCACAGATGTCGGTTGAGTCCAATCGTAAATGGCCTGAACTTTAACAGGGTCCATCTCGATAGTAGAAGGGGAAAAAATGAAACCCAAAAATGAAACCTTCTAAACTCCAAAGAGACACTTTGACCCCTTCACAAACAAAGAATTCGCACGAAGGACCTTTGAACACCATTCTGACCTGCTTCACATGAGACTCCCAATCTTCCGAAAAGACCAAAATGTCATCCAAATATACAATCATGAATCTATCCAGGTACTCTCGGAAGATGTCATGCATAAAGGACTGAAACACAGATGGAGCATTAGAAAGCCCGAATCGCATAACCAGGTACTCAAAATGGCCCTCGGGCGTATTAAATGCCGTTTTCCATTCATCACCCTGTTTAATTCGCACAAGATTATACGCACCACGAAGATCTATCTTGGTGAACCAACTAGCCCCCTTAATCCGAGCAAATAAATCAGACAGCAGCGGCAAATGATACTGAAATTTGACTGTGATCTTATTAAGAAGGCGGTAATCAATACAAGGTCTCAAAGAACCATCCTTCTTGGCCACAAAAAAGAACCCTGCTCCCAATGGTGACGACGACGGACGAATATGACCCTTCTCCAAGGATTACTTTATATAACTCCGCATAGCGGCGTGCTCTGGCACAGATAAATTAAACAGAAGGCCCTTAGGAAACTTACTACCAGGAATCAAATTAATAGCACAGTCGCAATCCCTATGAGGAGGTAGGGCACCAGATTTGGGCTCTTCAAATACATCCCGGTAATCTGATAAAAACTCAGGGACTTCAGAAGGAGTGGAAGGCGAAATTGACAGCAATGGAACATCACCATGTACCCCCTGACAACCCCAGCTGGACACAGACATAGATTTCCAATCCAACACTGGATTATGGACCTGTAGCCATGGCAACCCCAAAACGAACACATCATGCAGATTATGCAACACCAAAAAGCGAATATCCTCCTGATGTGCAGGAGCCATGCACATGGTCAATTGAGTCCAGTACTGAGGCTTATTCTTGGCCAAAGGCGTAGCATCAATTCCTCTCAATGGAATAGGATACTGCAAGGGCTCCAAGAAAAAACCACTGCGCCTGGCAAACTCCAAGTCCATCAAATTCAGGGCAGCGCCTGAATCCACAAATGCCATTGCAGAATAGGACGACAGAGAGCAAATCAGAGTAACGGACAAAAGAAATTTAGACTGTACCGTACCAATGGTGGCAGACCTAGCGAACCGCTTAGTGCGCTTAGGACAATCGGAGATAGCATGAGTGGATTCACCACAGTAAAAACACAGCCCATTCCGACGTCTGTGTTCTTGCCGTTCAGCTCTGGTCAAAGTCCTATCACACAGCATAGGCTCTGGCCTATGCTCCGAGAATACCGCCAGATGGTGCACAGCTTTGCGCTCACGCATGCGCCGATCGATCTGAATGGCCAAGGACATAGACTCATTCAGACCAGCAGGCGTGGGAAATCCCACCATGACATCCTTAAGGGCTTCAGAAAGACCCTTTCTGAAAATTGCCGCCAGGGCACAATCATTCCACTGAGTAAGCACAGACCACTTTCTAAACTTCTGACAGTACAGTTCCGCTTCATCCTGACCCTGACACAAAGCCAGCAAGATTTTCTCTGCCTGATCCACAGAATTTGGTTCATCATAAAGCAATCCAAGCGCCAGAAAAAACGCATCAACATCACGCAATGCAGGATCTCCTGGCGCAAGGGAAAATGCCCAGTCTTGAGGGTCACCACGCAACAAAGAAATAATGATTTTTATTTGTTGAACGGGGTCACCAGAGGAGCGGGGTTTCAAAGCTAGAAACAGTTTACAATTATTTTTGAAATTCAAGAACCTAGATCTATCCCCAGAAAACAAATCAGGAATAGGAATTCTAGGCTCTAACATAGGATTCTGAACCACAAAATCTTGAATGTTTTGTACCCTTGCAGTGAGATGATCCAGACAAGAGGACAGACCCTGAATGTCCATATCTACACCTGTGTCCTGAACCACCCAAAGGTCTAGGGGAAAAGAAAGACAAAACACAGTGCAAAGAAAAAAAAATGGTCTCAGAAGTTCTCTTATCCCTCTATTGAGATGCATTAATACTTTGGGCCAGCTGTACTGTTATGACCTGGTGGTTAGGAGCACCCGACCTGATAGTTAAACTCATACAGGACAAGCTCTGGGATGTGGGAGCTCTGCTGACCGCAAGCCCTAATCCTATCGCACACACTAGAAATAGCCGTGGAGCGCTCCTGACGCTCCCTATGCGCCTCGTCACAGCCTAAGGACTAGCTAGCCCTAGAGATAGAAAATAAAGCCTACCTTGCCTCAGAGAAATTCCCCAAAGGAATAGGCAGCCCCCCACATATAATGACTGTGAGTAAAGATGAAAGTCACAAACACAGAAATGAAACAGGTTTCAGCAAAGGGAGGCCAGACTTACTAAATAGACAGAGGATAAGAAAGATAACTTTGCGATCAGCACAAAAACCTACAAAAGACCACACAGAGTGTGCAAAAAAGACCTCCGCACCGACTCACAGTGCGGAGGGGCCACTCTGCATCCCAGAGCTTCCAGCTAGCAAGACAAAATCATGATAACCAGCTGGACAAGAAAAAAGAGAACAAATAATGACTATCAGGAACTTAGCTTCTGCAGGAGAAGGAAGGTCACCAGAGAGATCCAGGAGCGAACTGAACCAATGCAAAAACATTGACAGCTGGCATGGAGTAACGATCTGAGAGGAGTTAAATAGAGCAGCCAACCAAAGGATAAACCACGTCACCTGTGTAAGGAACCTCAGAAGCAGCAGCTTCACTCATAGCCACCAGAGGGAGCCCATAGACAGAACTCGCCAAAGTACCATTCACGACCACAGGAGGGAGTTCGACAACAGAATTCACAACAGGGCGCATCACCGTGAATGAAGGTAACTACAGGTCATTGACCTAGTTTCCATTCATTCGCTGGGGTTTTACAGGCACGAGCACAGCTGCATTATAGCAGAGCTCCTGCCTGTAAAATAATTTAACCCCTTCAGATGGATTTACATCGTGGGACATATCGACGGAAAGTATGAGATATTGTTGGTTTATTATTTTTAATTTGATACAGGTCGAGGGTCTTCAGGTGGATTGAGAGTGGAATAAAATATTACAACAACCTGTGTGTTTATTTCATTAAAATACTTTGCAATATTGTGTGTGTGTTTTTTTAACCATTTCATGCTATTGGATTAATAATGAATAGGTGTCAGAATTGACGCCTCTCCATTATTAATTGGCTTAATGTCACCTTACAAAAGTAAGGTGACATTAACCCTTCATTACCCCATATCCCACCGCTACACGGGAGTGGGAAGAGAGTGGCCAAGTGCCAGAATAGGCGCATCTTCCAGATGTGCCTTTTCTCGGGTGGCTGGGGGCAGATGTTTTTAGCCAGGGGGGGCAATAACCGTGGACCCTCTCTAGGCTATTAATATCTGCCCTCAGTCACTGGCTTTACCACTCTGGCGGAGAAAATTGCACGGGAGCCCACACCAATTTTTTCCACGATTTAACCCTTAAATATAATAGCTAGAGCGCCCAAATTTTGCACATACACACTACTAACATTAGTAGTGTGGAATATGCAAAAAAAAATGGGAATATGACATGGTTTACTGTATGTAAACCATGTCTCATATCATTTCGGGTTTAGGAAGGAGAAATGAAAAGCCAGCAATTGAATTACCGGCTTTTCTGCTATATTGCGCTGAAGTAAATATAAATAAATATATATATATATATATATATATATATATGTGTCTCAGTGACATATATATATATATATATATATATGTGTATATATATATATATATATATAAAAAAACAAAACCCGGCTTTGGTGCGAAGATCGCCGACCGCATGGACGATCCCACACTAGGATCGGGTCGGGTTTCGTGAAACCCGACTTTGCCAAAAGTCGTCGACTTTTGAAATTATCCGATCCGTTTTGCTCAACCATAGTTACGATATTAGAAAGGTTAAAGTTTAGCAGCAATTATTCAAGAAAATGTACAAATCCAACTTTGTATGGACCTCTTTAGTTTTGAAGTGACTTTGAGGGGGCCACTATATTGGAAAACCCCAGAAGTTATAAAAATTTAAAAACTGCACCCCTCAAATTATTCTAAACTGCAGTTATGAAATGTGCCATCCCTTCAGGTGCCACACAGAAATTAAGGCAAAGGGAATTGAAAATATTAAAAATTACATTTCCTGTGAAATATTTCTTTAGCTGCAAATTTTTGATTTCCGCAAGGCGTAGTAGGAGAAAATGGACCAAAAATGTATCCTACAATTTCTCCCGTATGGGGCATTATCCAATATATGGTCAAAAAAATTTTGTTTGGCCATACGGCAGAGCTCAGATGGAAAAATAATATTTGGAGAGTAAATATGTCTGGAATAGATTGCAGACACCATGTTTCATTTTCAGAGTTACCAAAACAGCAGAAACATCCAACAGTGACCCCCTTTTAGAAGCTAAACCCCTTCATGAATTAATCTGGGTGTGTGTTGAGAATTTTGAACTCACGGGTGCTTCAAAGAACTTTATAACACTTGGGCGTGATAGTGCTTCAAAGAACTTTATAACACTTGGGCGTGATAATGAAAAATTAAGTTTTTTTCCAGCCAAACTGAAAACAGACCCCTTAATTTGTTATGCAAAATGGAACGCGCACAATTTGGTATTTGGAACTTAAATTTGAGTGAAATAGATTGTGAATGCCATGGCGCATTTGCAGAGCCTCTGACATGCTAAAACAGAAGAAATCACCACAAATTCATCGAGGGGTGTATTGAGCATTTTAACCTACATGTGATTCACAATACATTTAGATGTGAAAAAAAATTCCACTGAAATGCTATTTTAGCTCCAAATTTATAATTTCCACAAAGGGTAATGGGAGAAAATAGACCCCATAATTTGTTGTGCAATTTCTCCTGAACATAGTGATACCCCGTATGTGGTAAAAAACATTTACCAGATTTTCAAACTATAACTGGACTGGACCACAGGTTTTAGGGGATGTCATGATGCACTGTCATGGGGAGTATCTGCTACTGACACTGTTAGGGTAATATCCCCCAATTTTTGGCATGTTTTTAAATTATTTTTTCAGTGGTGTTCACAGTACGGGATAAATAACATGACAGATTTGTAGTTAGGATAGTTCCAGATGTGGTGATACTAATTACAATTTTTTTTAGTACTGCTGTAACGTAAATGCTGTGTTTTTACTTGCAAAATGGGTTTTCGTGTTTTATTATGCTTATTTTGCCTGTCATATACAGCTGACACCCTGCGGTATCGACCACAACCAGTTTGGGAACCAATCGGGGTTGATTAACCGCTTAAATGATCATGTAAATCTTGACAGCAGCATCTAAGTGGTTAAAAGGGATTAAAATCTCTTTTTACACTATCTGCCTCCCCGTGATCGTAATTATTGGTGCCGATAGTTGCCATGGCACCTTGGTATAATTTGATGAACTCAGGTACAGTGGCTTAATAGACCCTGCCATATGCTGAATCTAACGGGCTGGGTTAGAAACTGTACTACAATATATGACAGCAGTGAACAAAGTAAAAAAATATTCATATCCCACTGTGAGACTAATACAGCTGTCATATACAGCTATGTTGTAAATTGGCACTGAGGAATAAGACACCTTATTGACTGCAATTTTAATGCATATTGTGGTCGTTAAGAGGTTAAAAACAGTCTGTGTGATTCACATTTCTCATGATGTCAATATTCATTTTATTTTGTTACTTCTGTTTTGTTGTATTTCATCTGAATCCTCTGTTCACAGTGTGAAGAAAGGATTTTCTTTCAAGCAACAGACAGCCACCTTATATGTCTGGAAAGAGACATAACTGAAACTACATTTCCATTCACTGTAATAATCCTGCAATTTTTTTTCTATTGGTATTGTGAATTTTCTAAGCAATAGGGGATGATAACACATAAGCAATGAATAGCAACGTGGTTCATGTAGGTACATGGTTTATGATTGTCTTATAAAATGAATACCGCTAATTCTGAGGCTTAATGGACATGAATAAATGGTTGGACTTGAATAATCAATTGAATTTTGAAATATTGAATTTTGCATAAAAAAAAAAATGTGATTCTCATGAATGTAAACTTTTTGCAATTCACTTTTTACATATTCAGCAAAATGGCAGCTATTTGGCCAACATTTTGCTGAATTATAGAGGGCTTTGAAAACAATTAAAAAATAATATAATAATTATCAAGGAACTTACCTCTTCCACTGGTGATGTAGCCAGCCATCTGGTCCTCTGCTCCATCTGATATTATCTTTGGTCTTCTTTACTTTGTGTTGGCGCTGCGGGAATTGAGTTGGTCTCTGATGTCATGGTCCATGTCGTGATGTCACAGTTGTACAAAATGCATTGCTTGTGTTCTAGCGAACCACTCGAGCGCTGACTGTAATAACATTGTGAATTCATGACTCTTGCCAGAGTTTGATGACTTGCGCTGTTATATCAGAAGCCTTCTCAGCTTTGAAGTCCAGATGTAGAGTGAAGAAGGATTAACAGGACACTGTTGAACAGGAAACAAAAAAGGCTGGATTGTGGGCTGTGGCAAGATAGATGTGAGATGCGGTGAATATTACTTTTTTAAGCCCTCCATTTATTATGCTTTGGGATATTGAGAGACCCCCAGAGCTTAAGGAATATGCAATTCACATTAAACAACATTGATGCAAATCAAATTCTGTTATGTCTACTTAGAGGGTGAAGTTCATATTTTGTAATCATGTGAGCATGTACTATACAGATAAATTATACATAAATTACAATGAAACGTAATATTTGAAGAATATTCTTGGAAAATTACGCTGGGTCAATATTGATTTTGGGTGACATGCCAAGCGGCCAAGATAGTGCTCTGCTGCTGATACATAGCATAGCTAGTACATTTATCATGTCGGATGTGCAGTACTGTTTCTTCATCGAAGACTAATATTACCATTGAACTGTGGCATGGGACATATCTTTGACAGGTACAGAAAACTTCTAGTTTTTAAGACTGAGATAGAATTTTGCAACTGTTGCTTAACCCCCTGAAGTGTACCCGTCATTAGATTTTTGTACTGTAAGTCAGCACCATGCTATTATGATGCTATGAATATGGATCTAAACATGCTTTTGGTGGAACTCTGCATTGTAATATTATGCAGGTGTAAAAGCATTTACACTGTAACTGTCTTTCATACTAACTGTAGGAAAATTACACAGAAGTTATGAGAGGAGTCAGTTTGCAGCTATTATCAAGGCCAATACACTTCACACCACTGTGCTTTTCTCTTTTCTGGTATATCACATACATAATGTTCTTTATGTGAACATCTTAACTATAATGCTAAAACTAAGGCCCTGATTCATGAAAGCGATTATGTGAATAATTCCGTTCACCTAAAATGTTACTCCACTTGCTGCTTATTAGAACAATCTCCTTAGCAGGTTTGACAGACACTCAATGTTCACTGTATAATATATTGTAATGAAAGCATTGAATCCGCTTTTGGACGGGGCAGTGACGATCTGTTTATTGAAACATATTACAGACATTATTTATCTTATTGGAGTTTAAGGAGACATTATGGTGGGTTAGACTAGCCACACAATAATGTGACAGGAGCACTGCCTAAGTTTATTAAGGACTCACTCAGACATCAGTTTTTCTCATACGAGAGCTATTGGTGCTATGTGCGATTTTGATCCAAGGGCCAGCTCCAAATTGGCAATGCAGGTCTATGAGTCAGGAGAAAAAAAAATATCTAGTGCAAACAGAACATTGAGGCCACGTTCAGTATTTGGTCAGTATTTTACCTCAGTATTTGTAAGCCAAAACCAGAATAGAAACAATCAGAGGAAAAGTATACAGTGCCTTGCGAAAGTATTCGGCCCCCTGGAACTTTTCAACCTTTTCCCACACATCATGCTTCAAACATAAAGATACCAAATGAAAATTTTTGGTGAAGAATCAATAACAAGTGGAACACAATTGTGAAGTTGAACAAAATTTTAAATTTTTGTGGCAATTCAAAAACTGAAAAGTGGGGCGTGCAATATTATTTGGCCCCTTTACTTTCAGTGCAGAAAACTCACTCCAGAAGTTCATTGTGGATCTCTGAATGATCCAATGTTGTCCTAAATGCCTAATTATGATAAATATAATCCTCCTGTGTGTAATCAAGTCTCTGTATAAATGCACCTGCTCTGTGATAGTCTCAGGGTTCTGTTTGAAGCACAGAGAGCATCATGAAGACCAAGGAACACAACAGGCAGGTCCGTGATACTTTTTTGGAGAAGCTTAAAGCCAGATTTGGATACAAAATGATTTCCAAAACTTTAAACATCCCAAGGAGCACTATGCAGGCGTTCATATTGAAATGGAAGAAGTATCATACCACTGCAAATCTACCAAGACCTGGCCGTCCCTCTAAACTTTCATCTCAAACAAGGAGAAGACTGATCAAAGATGCAGCCAAGAGACCCATGATCACTCTGGGTGAACTGCAGAGATCTACAGCTGAGGTGGGACAGTCTGTCCATAGGACAACAATCAGTCGTACATTGCACAAATCTGGCCTTTATGGAAGAGTGGCAAGAAGAAAGCCATTTCTCAAAGATATACATAAAAAGTGCTGTTTAAAGTTTGCAACAAGCCACCTGGGAGACACAGTAAACATGTGGAAGAAGGTGCTCTGGTCAGATGAAACCAAAATCAAACTTTTTGGCAACAATGCCAAATTGGCATAAAGGCATAAAGGCAACACAGCTCATCACCCTGAACACACCATCCCCACTGTCAAACATGGTGGTGGCAGCATTATTGTTTGGGCCTGCTTTTCTTCAGCAGGGACAGGGAAGATGGTTAAAATTGATGGGAAGATGGATGGAGCCAAATACAGGACCATTCTTGAAGAAAACCTGTTGGAGTCTGCAAAAGACCTGAGACAGGGACGGAGATTTGTCTTCCAAAAAGACAATGATCCCAAACATAAAGCAATATCTCTATAGAATGGTTCACAAATAAACATTTCCAGGTGTTAGAATGGCCAAGTCAAAGTCCAGACCTCAATCCAATTGAGAATCTGTGGAAAGAGCTGAACACTGCTGTTCACAAACGATCTCCATCAAACCTCACTGAGCTCGAGCTGTTTGCCAAAGAAGAATGGGCAAGAATTTCAGTCTCTCAATGTACAAAACTGATAGAGCCATACTCCAAGCGACTTGCAGCTGTAATCACAGCAAAAGATGGCGCAGCAAAGTTTTAAGTTAAAGGGGCAGAATAATATTGCACGCCCCACTTTTCAGTTATTGAATTTCCACAAAAATGTAAAATAACCAATAAATTTCGTTCAACTTCACAATTGTGTTCCACTTGTTGTTGATTCTTCACCAAAAATTTACATTTGTTATCTTTATGTTTGAAGCATGATATGTGGGAAAAGGTTGAAAATTTCCAGGGGACCGAATACTTTCGCAAGGCATTGAAATAGAAAAGCATCACCACTTCTGTATTTATCACCCACTCCTTGTTTTGGCTTACAAATACTGAGGTAAAATACTGACCAAATACTGTTAATGTGAACGTGGCCTGCAGGTAAAGGCAGGCAAAAAAACTGAGGAAACGCAGGGGTTTCCATTTTTTACAGCAATGAAGACAAATCATTATTTATAAAATGATTATAAAGTTTCAGAACTTTCTATGCTGTATAAAATCATTGCAAAAATTAAAATGTAGTTACTGTGTACTATCTTTGATTAAGAAAATGCAATTTGGTTTTATGATATTTTATGCTTTTCACTATGTGTTACACATAATATCTTATCTTTATTGTTTGGTTCAAATGATTATACTGTACTGATGCAACCTAAATACTGTACTTTTTATATTTTAAAACTTTTTGTCCAATAAACATAATTTAAAGTGTTTGTATTGTTGCATTACATCCTTAACATGTTTATTTTTAATAGATGTATAAAGACCTGCTATTTACATGACAAACTAGTTTTTATTGACAATATTTTGGGTGTGCAAACAACTTTTTGATCACTTTTTTTTTTGTGGAATTCAGTTTTTTTTTTTTTTACAGATAGTATCTCCAATTCTGACCAATGCACTAGGATGTTAGCTGTATGTTTAGCATCATGGCTGCAACTAACAAGTATGCTGTTTCATATTGCAATTCTCCCATTTGTGCCATTTACAGAGGTTAAAGGACTTCATTTCAAAGTCTTTATGAAGCCATCAGCTTCAAAGCTTCCTTGGACAAACTTGGCACTAAACCACCATGTTTAGCAGGTTCCAGAGTACCCTTTAACCCCTTTAGACGCATCTGGTTTTACAACAGGATCTACTGGATTGCTGATCAGTAACAGAATCTAAAAGAAAAACCACAGTCAAAGGAGTAGCCAGGGTTGGAAACCAAGGTGGTCATTCTACAAGAAGTGTCAGCCGAGTCTGGATCAAAATCTGGAGGGATTACAAAGAATGAAATAGTCAAGCTTCAAACTAAAGGTACCGTCACACTCAGCGACGTTGCAATGATATAGACAACGAGCCGACCTAAACTAGATCGCTGGAGCGTCGCTGTTTAGGTCGCTGTAGAGACGTCAAACACAGCAACACCAGAACGATGCAGGAGCGATCAAGTGACGTAACGGCGACTCACTTATCGTTCTCGCTGGTTGTTAGCTCCATGTAAAAACATTGCTGGCGTCGTTGCTTTTGATGTCAAACATGACGATACACGCCGACCTGGTAACAAAATAAAGTTCTGGACTTCTAGCTCCGACCAGCGATGGCACAGCGGGATCCAGATCGCTGCTGCATGTCAAACACAACGAGATCGCTATCCAGGACGCTGCAACGTCACGGTTTGTTGTCGTTCTCTTTGCAAACTTGCTGAGTGTGACGGTACCTTAAGTCAAGCTCAGGATAAATGCAATAGATAACAACACTATTGTGCAGGGATAAATGTAAGCACAAAAACTAGCAGTTATTTAGGAGTTTAAGTAAGGTATGGTACTGCTGTATTGGAGTCAGCAATGAACTGTTGAAGAGCATACACCCAATTTGCCTAACAGAGTGACATATCTGGACAGCTGCTTTGTTTCTAAGTGATAACTCGTTATCTCCTTCATCACCAGCAGGGTGAATATGGGTGAATATGACAGCGCCAGGTGACAAAGGCCAAGGTCGATGGAGACCAGGTCGTTGGTTATAACAATCGACAACCCTATTGAATTTACAGTCATGTTACCCCTAGCAAAGAATGATTGTTCAAAGGAATATGTATTTTATGGAGAGGTGCATTCACAGAGCAGCCCTACATTATGGCTCCAATATTAGTTTTAAAGTAGACAGCTTCAATTATATGAGGACTATAGATTGTTTCAAAAGAAGCTTTATGGAACAGCTCTAACTGTCTGACCTTCTGATGACTTTATTTTTATATTTTATTTTAGGTTTTGACCATGGCACAAAACTTTTTGTCATAGGTTTCAAAATAACAGCCTAAACATTTTTATACTCATGGATAATAATTTAAGGTTGGATCCAAAGTTAGTGAATCATCATAAATTAATGTAAATTTTATTCTCTGAACCAAAATAAATGTAAGATTCTGGCCAAGCATAATATGTTTTGCGAATATTTTTACATAAATGATGTACACATTTAAAAAACATTATTGTAACTTTTGAAAATTCTACAAAAGTTAACATTCTTATTTTTTCTTCTCGTGAATAAAACATTGGAAATTACATAAATATTTTATGCTTAATAAAAAAAAATCCAATTTACGGTTTATCTCGCACCAACCAAGATAAACTCTCATTATACTGAAAACAAAAGGAAGCCTACTTTTTTTGGTATTTGTCAGATCCATCCATAAAGACTTGTTTTAGAGAGGACAGAGTTTTTCTCAATATACATAAAATGTGATTTGCTTCTATACTAAGGTATAAAAATACTGTCATGAGCAATACAAGACAACTACTATATATCTTGATTATCTCAATTCACCATATGATGGGTATATCCGTCACGAGCACGTGATTTAGTGCACTGTGATTGATATTTCCATCATTCTCATTGTACCGAACAGCTTCTGTACCGATGCAATCAGCTGCAGGAGCTTGACTGTCACACTCAGCCAGGCTCCAGTCGTAACTACTAGGACTGGAGTTCTCACTGATCATAGCAGTTTAACCTTTATATGCCACAAGAGCAGTCAGAGAAAGAGAAATAAATCTCTCTGTCAGCCCATCGGCACCCTAAACATATGATCACTAATGCTGATGAGTGATTATGGAAACAGGAGACCTGAAAAAGGGTTTGCCATACACCCCAGCCAATCAGATCCCACAGGGGCTGGGGCTTGTTATCCTACTGACAGTAAAGTAAGCACTGACAGTGAGGTGTAATGCACAGCATTGATAAGAGAGTGCTGTGCATTACTAATATGATCAAATGACTGCTTGTCAGAGTCCCTCCCAAAAAACAATGTTTTAAGTGATAAACAAGTTAAAAAAAACACCCTCCCCAAAATTCCAGATTTCACTAACTAAAAAATATCACATATTTGGTATTGCTGAGTCTGAAATAATACCTAATAATCCCACATTGTGGATGCTCTAAATAAAATGAGAAAAAAACAGCCACTATTGTTATTTTTGTTTATCCTGCCTTACAAAATCTAAATAAAAAGGGATTAAAATATGTTTTGTATTCTAAATGGTACCAATCAATACTAAAGTTTATTACAGAAAAAACGAAGCCCTCATAAAGCTCTAAATAAAAAATAAATATTAACGGCTCTCAGAACGTGATGCAAATAAAAAAAATAGTATATTTTCTTCTAAAAATATGTAAAAAAATGTAAAAACAAATACCAAAATTACTGGATTTTTCTTATCCAGCCTAACAAAAAATGAAGTAAAAGCGATTAAAAACTTCAATGTGCCCAAAAATGGTACTAGTTTACTCCTTTTCTGCCATCGGATGGAATACTACGTCAAATGGCAGTACCTCTGCTTTGATGTGAGCTCCGGCAGGACAGCTGACATGTGCCCGCAATAGGTGAAGGCGGAATCACGATCCACCCGCGCCTATTAACTGTGGTTGGTGCTCATAGCAACTTAGCAATTCAGCTACAGTGCCTTGCGAAAGTATTCGGCCCCCTGGAACTTTTCAACCTTTTACCACATATCTTGCTTCAAACATAAAGATACCAAATGTAAATTTTTGGTAACGATTCAACAACAAGCAGAACACAATTGTGAAGTTATACAAAATTTTTTGGTTATTTTAAATTTTTGTGGAAATTCAAAAACTGAAAAGTGCGGCGTGCAATATTATTAGGCCCCTTTACTTTCAGTGCAGCAAACTCACTCCAGAAGTTCATTGTGGATCTCTGAATGATCCAATGTTGTCCTAAATGCCTAATGATGATAAATATAATCCACCTGTGTGTAATCAAGTCTCCGTATAAATGCACCTGCTCTGTGATAGTCTCAGGGTTCTGTTTGAAGCACAGAGAGCATCATGAAGGCCAAGGAACACAACAGGCAGGTCCATGATACTGTTGTGGAGAAGTTTAACCCCTTTTTGACCTCGGACGGGATAGTACGTCCGAGGTCAGATCCCCCGGGTGGTGAGTCCGCATCAAAGCCGGGACATGTCAGCTGTTTTGAACAGCTGATATGTGCCTGCAATAGCGGCGGGTGAAATCGCAATTCACCCAACCGCTATTAACTAGTTAAATGCCGCTGTCAAACGCTGGTAGAAGCATTTAACCGGTGCTTCTGGCCATTCGGCCGAAAATGAGAGCATTGCTGACCCCTGTCACATGATCGGGGGTCAGCGATGTATCAGAATGGTAACCATAGAGGTCCTTGAGACCTCTATGGTTACTGATCCTGGGTTGCGGTGAGCGCCACTCTGTGGTCGGCGCTCATAGCAAGCCTGTTATTAAGCTACATAGCAGCGATCTGATGATCGCTGCTATGTAACAGAGCCGATTAGGCTACGCCAGCTTCTAGCCTCCCATGAAGGCTATTGAAGCATGGCAAAAGTTAAAAAAAAAAGTGTAAAAAAATGTGAAAAAAATTAAAAAAATATACAAGTTTAAATCACCCCCTTTCACCCCATTCAAAATAAATCAATAAAAAAAATAAAACCTACACATATTTGGTATCACCGTGTTCAGAATCGCCCGATCTATCAATAAAAAAAGATTAACCTGATCGTTAAACGCCGTAGTGATAAAAAAAAGTCAAAATGCCAGAAATAAGGTTTTTAGTCGCTGAGACATTGCATTAAAATGCAATAACGGGCGATCAAAAGAACTTATCTGCACCAAAATGGTATAATTAAAAACGCCAGCTCGGCATGCAAAAAATAAGTCCTCAACCGACCCCAGATCATAAAAAATGGAAACGCTACAGGTATCGGAAAATGGCGCAATTTTTTTTTTTTTTTTGCAAAGTTTGGAATTTTTTTTCACCACTTATATAAAAAAGAACCTGGACATGTTTGGTGTCTATGATCTCATAATGACCTGGAGAATCACATTGGCAGGTCAGTTTTAGCATTTTGTGAAACTAGCAAAAAAGCCAAGCAAAAAACAAGTGTGGGATTGCACTTTTTTTGCAATTTCACCACACTTGAATTTTTTTCCTGCTATCTGTTACATGACATGATAAATCCAATGGTATCATTCAAAAGTGCAACTCGTCCTGCAAAAAAAAAAGGCAATCACATGGCCATATTGACGGAAAAATAAAAAAGTTATGGCTCTGGGAAGGAGGGGAGCCAAAATGCAAAACAGAAAAAAGAAAAAAGCTACAGGGGTTAAGGAGTTAAAACTACAGATTAACCTGCAGATAATAGACACTCACACAGCTTCACTGACAGAAAATTGCAAAACTTATTGCTCTTAGAATATGGCGACAAAAAAAAGATTTTTTCAACAGTGTATATAGTGTTCAAAATTAGTAACCTATAGAATAAAGTTCACATCTTATTTGTACAGCACATAAATATTGGAAAGCGCAAAATATAAAACATTAAAAATAGCAGAACTGCAGTTTTCCATAAAGAGTTAATACAAGATTAAAAGATAGGTAATATCTAGTAAGTCATACAGGTAATAGTTTGGGCACCTCAGGTCAAAATTACTGTTATTGTGAACAGCTAAGCAAGTAGAAGATGAAATGATCTGTAAAAGGACTAAAGCTAAAGGTGACACATTTCCTTAGTAATTAAAAAACAAATATATATATACAGTACAGACGAAAAGTTTGGACACACCTTCTCATTTAAAGATTTTTCTGTATTTTCATGACTAAGAAAATTGTGCATTCACACTGAAGGCATCAAAACTATGAATTAACACATGTGGAATTATATACTTAACAAACAAGTGTGAAACAACTGAAATTATTTCTTATATTCTAGGTTATTCAAAGTAGCCACCTGTGGCTTTGATGACTGCTTTGCACACTCTTGGCATTCTCTTGATGAGCTTCAATAGGTAGTCACTGGGAATGGTTTTCAATTCACAGTGTTCCCTGTCAGGTTTAATAAGTGGGATTTATTGCCTTATAAATGGGATTGGGACCATCAGTTGTGTTGAGCAGAAGTCTGGTCGATACGCAGCTGATAGTCCTACTGAATAGACTGTTAGAATTTGTATTATGGCAAGAAAAAAGCAGCTAAGTAAAGAAAAATGAGTGGCCATCATTACTTTAAGAAATAAAGGTCAGTCAGTCCGAAAAATTGGGCAAACTTTGAAAGTGTCCCCAAGTGCAGTGGCCGGGGGCCTGGGCTGGGCGGCTGCTGAAGTATATACAGGTGCTGGGAGCCTGGGTTCTTCTGAAGTATATACAGGTGCTGGGGGCCTGGGCTGGGCGACTGCTGAAATATATACAGGTGCTGGGGGCCTGGGCAGCTGCTGAAGTATATACAGGTGCTGGGGTCCTGGGCTGGGTGGCTGCTGAAGTACATGCAGGTCCTGGGGGCCTGGGGTCTGCTTATGTATATACAGGTGCTGGGGGCCTGGGCGGCTGCTGAAGTATATACAGGTGCTAGGGGCCTGGGCGTCTGCTGAAGTATATACAAGTGCTGGGGGCCTGGGCTGGGCGGCTGCTGAAGTATATACACTGTACAGTACCACTCCTCCTGTCCTGTATATATACACTGCACAGTACCACTCCTCCTGTCCTGTATATATATATACACTGCACAATACCACTCCCCCTGTCCTGTATATATACCCTGCACAGTAACACTTCTCCTGTCCTGTATACAGTATATACACTGCACAGTACCAAGTCTCCTGTACTGTATATACACTGCACAGCACCACTTCTCCTGTCCCGTGTATCTATACACTGCACAGTACCACTCCTCCTGTCCTGTATATATACACTGCACAGTACCACTCCTCCTGTCCTGTAAATATACACTGCACAGTACCGCTCCTCCTGTCCTGTATATATACACTGCACAGTACCACTCCTCCTGTCCTGTATATATACACTGCACAGTACCACTCCTCCTGTCCTGTAAATATACACTGCACAGTACCGCTCCTCCTGTCCTGTATATATACACTGCACAGTGCCACTCCTCCTGTATATATAGACTGCACAGTACCACTCCTCCTGTCCTGTATATACACACTGCACAGTACAACTCATCATGTCCTGTATGTATACACTGCATAGTACCACTCCTTCTGTCCTGTATACTGTATATACACTGCACAGTACCACTCCTCCTGTCCTGTAAATATACACTGCACAGTACCACTCCTCCTGTCCTGTATATATACACTGCACAGTACCACTCCTCCTGTCCAGTATATATACACTGCACAGTACCACTCCTCCTGTCCTGTATATATACACTGCACAGTACCACTTCTCCTGTCCTGTGTATATATACACTGCACAGTACAACTCCTCATGTCCTGTATGTATACACTGCACAGTACCACTCCTCCTGTCCTGTAAATATACACTGCACAGTACCACTTCTCCAGTCCTGTATATACACTGCACAGCATCACTCCTTCTGTCCTGTATATATATACTGCACAGTACCACTCCTCCTGTCCTGTATATATACACTGCACAGTACAACTCCTCATGTCCTGTATGTATGCACTGCATAGTACTACTCCTCCTGTCCTGTATACTGTATATACGAGGGGCGATCCAAAAGTAATGATAATCGGTTATTTCTATTGCACACAGAAATTAAAATAAAATGTTTTCTTCTCTCTTAGGTACCCACTACTCCAGGAAAAAAAATAACTTAAATAGACCACGATTCCCGGGAGCTACATTCATTTGAATATGAACTGCCGAGGAGTGAACATCAAAATGGAAAAAAACGAGCTCAGAGCTGTCATCAAATACCTCTGCTTGAAAAAAATGACTACCAAAGACATACACAGCGACTTAGTGGAAACATTGGGGGACTCTTCTCCTCCATATTCCACAGTTGCACGCTGGGCCAAGGAATTTAAGCTGGGAAGAACATCGACGGAAAATGAACATCGTGAAGGACGCCCATCCACGTCCCTTAATGAAGAAAATGTGAAAAAAGTTGAAGAAGTTGTATTGGCAGATCGAAGAGTGACTATCAGGCATGTAGCTGAGGTCACAGGGATCTCATATGGCAGTATTCAACGAATCCTTGCAAAAGAATTGCATATGAGAAAGGTCTCCGCGCGTTGGGAGCCAAAAATGTTAACCGACGAACAAAAGAAGAAACGAGTTGACATTTCAATAGCAAATCTCGAAAAGTTTCAAGCAGACAAGGAAAATTTTTTGTCACGTTTTGTGACCATGGACGAGACCTGGATCCACCACTTTGATCCCGAAACTAAACAACAATCGATGACATGGAAACGAGCCGATGAACCGACGCCGAAGAAATTCAAAGTGTCAAGCTCAGCAGGGAAGGTTATGGCGTCCGTTTTTTGGGACGCTGAAGGAATTATTATGGTGGACAATTTGGAGAAGGGAGCCACTATTACGGGCTCCTACTACGCAGAACAAATAAGAAGATTGCGGGAGGCTATCAAGGAGAAAAGACGCGGCAAACTGCGGGCTGGAGTGTTGTTTCACCAAGATAACGCGCCGGCTCACAAAGCTGCTGTTGCCATGACTAACAATCAAGAAGCAGGCTTTGAACTGGTTGAACACCCCCCTATTCAACAGATCTAGCCCCCAGTGACTTCTTTCTCTTTCCTCGGCTCAAGGAACACCTCCGGGACAAGAAATTTGACGACAATAGCGACGTGATAACCTCTGTTGGGGATTTTTGAGGGTCAAGATCAAGAATTTTTTTCGAAGGGAATTCTAAGTTTAGAAAAGAGA
Source organism: Ranitomeya imitator (assembly GCF_032444005.1). Classification (NCBI taxonomy): domain Eukaryota; kingdom Metazoa; phylum Chordata; class Amphibia; order Anura; family Dendrobatidae; genus Ranitomeya; species Ranitomeya imitator. The sequence goes on from NC_091282.1 coordinate 389,406,705, forward strand.
TGGACTAAATGTATAGACTTGTTAGGAGACTATGTAGAAAAATAAATTTATTTTTTGACTATATTCATTGTGTTTAGTATTGATTATTATCATTACTTTTGGATCGCCCCTCGTACACTGCACAGTACCACTGCTCCTGTCCTGTATATATACCCTGCACAGTACTACTCCTCCTGTCCTGTATATATATCCTGCACAGTACCACTCCTCCTGTCCTGTATATATATACTGCACAGTACCACTCCTCCTGTCCTGTATATATACACTGCAAAGCACCACTTCTCCTGTTCTGTGTATATATACACTGCACAGGACGACTCATCCTGTCCAATATATACACTACAGAGTACCACTTCTCCTGTCCTGTATATATACCCTTCACAGTAGCACTTCTCCTGCCCTGTATATATACCCTGCACAGTACCACTTCTCCTGTCCTATATATATACAATGCACAGTACCACTCCTCTTATCCAGTATGTATACACTGCATAGTACCACTCCTCCTGTCCTGTATATATACACTGCACAGTACCACTCCTCCTGTCCTGTATGTATACACTGCACAGTACCACTCCTCCTGTCCTGTATATATACACTGCACAGTACCACTCCTCCTGTCCTGTATATATACACTGCACAGTACCTCTCCTCCTGTCCTGTGTATATGCACTGGACAGCACCACTCCTCCTGTCCTGTATATATACACTGCACAGTACCACTCCTCTTATCCAGTATGTATACACTGCATAGTACCACTCCTCCTGTCCTGTATATATACACTGCACAGTACCACTCCTCCTGTCCTGTATGTATACACTGCACAGTACCACTCCTCCTGTCCTGTATATATACACTGCACAGTACCACTCCTCCTGTCCTGTATATATACACTGCACAGTACCTCTCCTCCTGTCCTGTGTATATGCACTGGACAGCACCACTCCTCCTGTCCTGTATATATACACTGCACAGTACCACTCCTCCTGTCCTGTATATATACACTGCACAGTACCACTCCTCCTGTCCTGTAAATATACACTGCACAGTACCGCTCCTCCTGTCCTGTATATATATACACTGCACAGTACCACTCCTCCTGTCTTGTATATACACAGTGCACAGTACCACTCCTCCTGTCCTGTATATGCACAGTGCACAGCACCACTCCTCCTGTCTTGTATATATACACTGCACAGTACCACTCCTCCTGTCCTGTGTGTAAACACTGCACAGTATCACTCCTCCTGTCCTGTGTATATACACTGCACAGTACCACTCCTCCTGTCCTGTATATATACACTGTACAGTACCACTCCTCCTGTCCTGTATATATACACTGCACAGTACCACTCCTCCTGTCCTGTATATATACACTGCACAGTACCACTACTCCTGTCCTGTATATACTCACTGCACAGTACCACTCCTCCTGTCCTATATATATACACTGCACAGTACCACTCCTCCTGTCCTGTATATATACACTGCACAGTACCACTCCTCCTGTCCTGTATATATACACTGCACAGTGCCACTCCTCCTGTCCTGTATATATACACTGCACAGTACCGCTCCTCCTGTCCTGTATATATATATACTGCACAGTACCACTCCTCCTGTCTTGTATATACACAGTGCACAGTACCACTCCTCCTGTCCTGTATATATATACTGCACAGTACCACTCCTCCTGTCCTGTGTATATGCACTGCACAGCACCACTTCTCCTGTCCTGTATATATACACTGCACAGTACCACTTTTCCTGTCCTGTATATATACACTGCACAGTACCACTCCTACTGTGTATATACACCATACTGTATCACTCCTCCTGTCCTGTAAATATACACTGCACAGTACCACTCCTCCTGTCCTGTATATATACACTGCACAGTGCCACTCCTCCTGTATATATACACTCCACAGTACCACTCCTCCTGTCCAGTATATATACACTGCACAATACCACTCCTCCTGTCCTGTATATATACACTGCACAGTACCACTCCTCCTGTCCTGTATATATACACTGCACAGTACAACTCCTCCTGTCCTGTATACTGTATATACACTGCACAGTACCACGCCTCCTGTCCTGTATATATACACTGCACAGTACCACTCCTCCTGTCCTGTATATATACACTGCACAGTACCGCTCCTCCTGTCCTGTATATATATATATACACTGCACAGTACCACTCCTCCTGTCTTGTATATACACAGTGCACAGTACCACTCCTCCTGTCCTGTATATACACAGTGCACAGCACCACTCCTCCTGTCCTGTGTTTATACACTGCACAGTATCCCTCCTCCTGTCCTGTGTATATACACTGCACAGTACCACTCCTCCTGTCCTGTATATATACACTGCACAGTACCACTCCTCCTGTCTTGTATATACACAGTGCACAGTACCACTCCTCCTGTCCTGTATATATATACTGCACAGTACCACTCCTCCTGTCCTGTGTATATGCACTGCTGTTATGAAAGGCAATTCAGAACCACAATGGACATAGTGGTCAGAACACATACAGTGATCAGACAATAACCCAAAATCATTGAACGAGCTCTGAGACGTGGGAACTCTGCAGACCGCAATCCCTAATCCTCTCCAAAACACAACTAGAGGCAGCCGTGGATTGCGCCTAACGCTCCCTATGCAACTCGGCACAGCCTGAGAAACTAACTAGCCTGAAGATAGAAAAATAAGCCTACCTTGCCTCAGAGAAATACCCCAAAGGAAAAGGCAGCCCCCCACATATAATGACTGTGAGTAAGATGAAAAGACAAACGTAGGGATTAAATAGATTCAGCAAAGTGAGGCCCGACTTTCTAAACAGAGCGAGGATAGGAAAGATAACTTTGCGGTCTACACAAAACCCTAAAGAAAACCACGCAAAGGGGGTAAAAAGACCCTCCGTACCGAACTAACGGCACGGAGGTACACCCTTTGCGTCCCAGAGCTTCCAGCAAAACAAATAGACAAGCTGGACAGAAAAAATAGCAAACAAATAGCAAAGAAGCACTTAGCTATGCAGAGCAGCAGGCCACAGGAATGATCCAGGGAGAAACAAGTCCAACACTGGAACATTGACAGGAAGCATGGATCAAAGCATTAGGTGGAGTTAAGTAGAGAAGCACCTAACGAGCTCACAAGATCACCTGAGGGAGGAAACTCAGAAGCCGCAGTACCACTTTCCTCCACAAACGGAAGCTCCCAGAGAGAATCAGCCGAAGTAACACTTGTGACCACAGGAGGGAGCTCTGCCACAGAATTCACAACACACTGCACAGCACCACTTCTCCTGTCCTGTATATATACACTGCACAGTACCACTTTTCCTGTCCTGTATATATACACTGCACAGTACCACTCCTCCTGTGTATATACACCATACTGTATCACTCCTCCTGTCCTGTAAATATACACTGCACAGTACCACTCCTCCTGTCCTGTATATATACACTGCACAGTGCCACTCCTCCTGTATATATACACTGCACAGTACCACTCCTCCTGTCCAGTATATATACACTGCACAATACCACTCCTCCTGTCCTGTATATATACACTGCACAGTACCACTCCTCCTGTCCTGTATCTATACACTGCACAGCACCACTTCTCCTGTCCTGTGTATATATACACTGCACAGTACAACTCCTCCTGTCCTGTATACTGTATATACACTGCACAGTACCACTCCTCCTGTCCTGTAAATATACACTGCACAGTACCACTCATCCTGTCCTATATATACACTACACAGTACCACTTCTACTGTCCTGTATATATACCCTTCACAGTAGCACTTCTCCTGCCCTGTATATATACCCTGCACAATACCACTTCTCCTGCCCTGTATATATACCCTGCACAGTAACACTTCTCCTGTCCTATATAAATACACTGCACAGTACCACTCCTCCTGTCCAGTATGTATACACTGCATAGTACCACTCCTCCTGTCCTGTATATATACACTGCACAGTACCACTCCTTCTGTCCTGTATATATACACTGCACAGTACCATTCCTCCTGTCCTGTATATATACACTGCACAGTACCACTCCTCCTGTCCTGTATATATACACTGCACAGCACCGCTCCTCCTGTCCTGTATATATACACTGCACAGTACCACTCCTCCTGTCCAGTATATATACACTGCACAGTACCGCTCCTCCTGTCCTGTATATATACACTGCACAGTAACACTCCTCCTGTCCTGTATATATACACTGCACAGTACCACTCCTCCTGTCCTGTTAAATTTCATTGCACAGTACCACTCCTTCTTTCCTGTATATATATATATACCCTGCACAGTACCACTCCTCCTGTCTTGTATATACACAGTGCACAGTACCACTCCTCCTGTCCTGTATATATATACTGCACAGTACCACTCCTCCTGTCCTGTGTATATGCACTGCACAGTACCACTCCTCCTGTCCTGTATATATACACTGCACAGTGCCACTCATCCAGTATATATACACTGCACAGTACTACGCCTCCTGTCCAGTATATATACACTGCACAATACCACTCCTCCTGTCCTGTATATATACACTGCACAGTACCATTCCTCCTGTCCTGTATATATACACTGCACAGTACCACTCCTCCTGTCCTGTATATAAACACTGCACAGTACAACTCCTCATGTCCTGTATGTATACACTGCATAGTACCACTCATCCTGTCCTGTATACTGTATATACACTGCACAGTACCACTCCTCCTGTCCTGTATATATACACTGCACAGTATCACTCCTCCTGTCCTGTATATATACACTTCACAGTACCGCTCCTCCTGTCCTGTATATACACACTGCACAGTACCACTCCTCCTGTCCTGTATATATACACTGCACAGTACCGCTCCTCCTGTCCTGTATATACACACTGCACAGTACCACTCCTCGTGTACTGTATATACACACTGCACAGTACCACTCCTCCTGTCCTGTATATATATCCTGCACAGTACCACTCTTCCTGTCTTGTATATACACAGTGCACAGTACCACTCCTCCTGTCCTGTATATATACACTGCAAAGCACCACTTCTCCTGTTCTGTGTATATATACACTGCACAGGACCACTCACCCTGTCCTATATATACACTACACAGTACCACTTCTCCTGTCCTGTATATATACCCTTCACAGTAGCACTTCTCCTGCCCTGTATATATACCCTGCACAGTACCACTTCTCCTGTCCTATATATATACAGTGTACAGTACCACACCTCCTGTCCAGTATGTATACACTGCATAGTACCACTCCTCCTGTCCTGTAAATATACACTGCACAGTACCACTCCTCCTGTCCTGTATATATACACTGCACAGTACCACTCCTCCTGTCCTGTATATATACACTGCACAGTACCACTCCTCCTGTCCTGTATATAACCACTGCACAGTACCGCTCCTCCTGTCCTGTATATATACACTGCACAGTACCACTCCTCCTGTCCTGTATATACACACTGCACAGTACCACTTCTCCTGTCCTGTATTTGTACCCTGTACAGTAACACTCCTCCTGTCCTGAATATATACACTGCATAGTACCACTTCTCCTGTCCTGTATATATACACTGCACAGCACCGCTCCTCCTGTCCTGTATATATACACTGCACAGTACCACTCCTCCTGTCCAGTATATATACACTGCACAGTACCACTCCTCCTGTCCTGTATATATACACTGCACAGTACCACTCCTCCTGTCCTATATATATACACTGCACAGTATCACTCCTCCTGTCCTGTATATATACACTGCACAGTAACACTCCTCCTGTCCTGTATATATACACTGCACAGTACCACTCCTCCTGTCCTATATATATACACTGCACAGTATCACTCCTCCTGTCCTGTATATATACACGGCACAGTACCACTCCTCCTGTCCTGTATATATACAGTGCACAGTACCACTCCTCCTGTCCTGTAGATATACCCTGCACAGTAACACTCCTCCTGTCCTGTATATATACCCTGCACAGTACCACTCCTCCTGTCTTGTATATACACAGTGCACAGTACAACTCCTCCTGTCCTCCATAAATACACTGCACAGTACCACTCCTCCTGTCTTGTATATATACCCTGCACAGTACCGCTCCTCCTGTCCTGTATATATACCCTGCACAGTACCACTCCTCCTGTCCTTTATATATACCCTGCACAGTACCACTCTTCCTGTCTTGTATATACACAGTGCACAGTACCACTCCTCCTGTCCTGTATATATACACTGCACAGTACCTCTCCTCCTGTCCTGTATATATACACTGCACAGTACCACTCCTCCTGTCCTCTTTATATACACTGGCACAGTACCACTCCTTCTTTCCTGTATATATATATATATACCCTGCACAGTACCACTCCTCCTGTCCTGTATATACACAGTGCACAGTACCACTCCTCCTGTCCTGTATATACACACTGCACAGTACCACTTCTCCTGTCCTGTATATATGCAGCGCCCCAGAGACCTGGTCATTGCAGTATGGCCCCAAGGCAAGTAGCGGTACGTCCGATGGCACTAAAGAGTTCTCCTGACCAGGTATCACCAGAACACATTACACTTCACACTCCGGCCATTAGGGGGAGAAAAAGGCTTCATTTATTGGGCCACTCCTTACACTGGTAAAACTAGGGGCTGGGGAGGAAGTTAGTCAGAAGCTGACTGGGTTTGAACCAGGCAACATCCCTTGGCAGGGGGTGTTGCGGGGAGAAGACACAGGGGGGTCCCTGTCAGGCGTGGGAACCTGGCAGGTGCATAGCGACAGAACAGAACGTTACGGAACCGCGCCTGCACACCTTGCGGCGGTATCCTAAGGAAGAGACAAGAGGGGAAGAATATTGTGGAACAGTGTAAACGAGATCAGCACAAAGGAGAGCCAGTAAGAGTCGTGCCGAGAGAGGAAGGCAACATCTTACTGAGGTGCGTAGTCGGTGGCCGGATCACCGTAGGAGTAACTGACTTCACACATTACTTCAAATTCCGCTGGACAGTCAATTATAGGTTGGCTGTCTACCCTCTCCACCTACGAAGACGTAGGGGGCAACATTGGGAGTGGGGTGTCTCTAGGGTCCCGGAAGACCTCCAAGCCTTACCGTCAAACGAGTGGCGTCCTAGCCATAACATATCTGGGGGACGTTAGAAACTAGCAACATCTGGAACCAAAGAGAGAAAGAGAGAGAAAGCTGTTGAGAACGAATGAAAGAGAACAGCAGTTTTGAGGACTATTCCGAATGCTCAGCAGGGTAGGACTACAACACACAGGCGCTATTGGTAGGCAACGATTTCCATCTGCGAGGGAAACTCTGGATGTGCCCATCGGACCGGCCGGTCTCTGATAGCCCGGTTGAACGTGCTCTGGACTGAGTGTACTGAAGCTTTCAGTAAAAGGTAAAGAGACTGCAAACCTGTGTCCACGTTATTGCCTGCACCTCACACCATCACCATCCACCTTACTGGGAAGCCCTGGAGACATACTTCACCTGTGGGAAGGTATACCATCCAGCTGCCATTCCATCACCCCAGCGGACCCCACAGCAGCGTCGGTCACCCTGACCGAATACCACAGGTGGCGTCACGAACTCCTGACAGACTATACTACCACCCTCATTGGACGCCCCTTAGCAGGGTCTAGCCACCGTGACAGCCTCGGAACCGAACCAGAGAGGCCCGGTACTGAAACGTCGTGGCCCTTTGTCTGGGGGCGCTCCAACTTGGCGTCATGAACAGGATCGTACTTAAGCCTGAAGAATTGGGTCATGTGTGCCTTGGAACTGTGATTGAAACGTGTTGGACTGTGATTTATTGCAAAGACTGTGTATTGCTATCTACCAAAAGATTCCCGCCAAAATCGCCGCCATTGCCGCGCCACGAGGAGCGCAGGAGAAGAATGAGGGCGTGCCATGGGAGGAGACTATCAAAGTGGTGCCAGAAGTGCTGACTGCCCCCTCCGATTGCTGTTGCGGGAAGATGCCCCGAAGCAGAGGAGAACCGCCCCCTGATTTGCAACGGCGGGAACCAAGACAAGAAGGAGCTCCACCCTCAGGAAATGGAGGAGCAGCGTGTGAGTGCCATTGCGGATCCTGGAGAAGGGATGATGACCAACGGGTGCCCGAACGATGATGGAGTGATCCTGGATTGCTCCTGTCAGCCGGAGGGGGACCCGGACTCGAATCTGCCGCGGCTGGAGGACTCGGACTTCTTGGGGTTGCAGGCGGAGGAGCCGAGTCAGCCTATCCCGAGCGTGGAGCCAGCCGATGCGAAGCTATGGAGATTGGAACCACCACCGAGAGCCGTGTTGGGAGAACCGCAGTTCGAGCCGCAGCCGACTCCAGTGCCCTCATCAACCGGACCAATCGGCATCGGTGGAACTATACCAGACAGAGGTACGGAAAGCGCCCCTGCCCTCATGACCAGTCCGGTTCCCGCGACAGCTCCCCGTCCTGACCGTGATCGACTCCCTGCCCCTGAACTGGTGGCTATAACCCCCGGCACCATGGAGAAGTTGGTGCCTCTGCTACCAACCACTATGGGGATACCACTGTGCCTAAGCCATGAAGGGGTGATTTTCCAATGGGATAACCCGAGGATGGGGCCTGATGGGACCAGACAGGAGGGTACTAGCATCGCTGTGCTCACCTGGGAACAGTATAAACAATGCCTGATTTTACACTGGAAAGACCGACAAGAGACAAAACAAAGTGACCCACCGAAAGTACCAGAACCAAAGACCAGATGCAATAAAGGAAGTCCGGTAAAGCGGGGAACTGTGGTAGCCTTTTATCAAAAGCGGGGTTGGGGCTATATACAGGAACCGGGGCTACCGACGGAAGTCTTCTTTACTAGCTACAACGTGAAGGCCTCACGCCACGATAGATGGGATGACCAGCTACTGTATCACGGGGATCAGGTGACGTACACCCGCTATCGGAGTGCGCAAGGGTGGTGCACCCGGAACGTGCACCGATGCGAACCGGTAGTGGTGCCACCTGCAGTCCTGACTACGACTAACTCGGATTTGACGAATTCCACCCCTGTCACCACAGTGTGCATTATTGCCGCCACTGAACTCGCAACCCAAGCCGACATTCGGATTCATACACCGGGTGACCTGGCCGCACCTGAGCGACAAAACCACGACTATGACACTGCAGCAGGCGAGAACACGGAACTGGGACTCCCGCGGCCGGGAAGAGTCCCCTACCGATGGACGCCTTGCAACCAATTATAGAAATAAACCTCGAAGACCTGAAAATTTGTAAATAGTTAACTGTTCCTGCTGCTACCGCCAAACCCATCCAGGGTTAACTCCTAGGGATCCCTTTGTTGACCTGGGATCCCTATTGTTTTCTATTGTTTGTCTTTTTCTACTGTTCATCACTGTTTAAAGACTGCCGAATCATGGACGGTGAATGATTCACAAACTGGCCTTGTAAATAGTTGCACCTTTTTAAGGGTGCCCCCTACTGGTTTTATAAGTCAAAGAAGTCTTTGTGAAGACTTTGCGAAGACTTGCTGCAGAAGGACTTGCTTGCCGAAAAGAGAATCTGCACAGAGACTTGGGTCCCTCTTAAAGGGAATGTTTGATAATTGTTTTACTGAAACGTTAAGAATGTTGAAGGATTTAGAAAGTTTTGATAATGTTAATAAAGATTAAGGACAGGAAAGTCTGAAGTGAGACCGTGGGGGTTAGAGAGAGAGTCCTCCTGAGAAACGTAGAAAGATGGTCGGCGCAATGGCAGTAGGCTCAGCCAAAGGAGCTAGGCGGTCCTGCATTGGCGAAGAGAGAACAGAAAAGAAAGTTGAGTTGTTGTAGTACTTGTTGGTAGGCCTTTAGTGGGTTCAGCTTATACGCCCTTTAAGGAAGAGTTAGGTTAATGTTCGAAAATTTTTGCACTTAGTAGAATACCCGGCTGGGTATAGAAAGTTATTTATAGTCTAAACGTTATTTAAAAATATTTAAAACTGTTATTTTTGTTTGTAACGTTCAAGTGTCCTCACCTCCCATAAGGGAAGCACCTTTTCTATTTATGGTTCTTAGCATTTAAAAATTTTGTATGTCTTTCACTGCATTATATTGTTGTTCTTCTTCCCAGTCCAGGAGTACTGGATTTAACCGGAGGGGGAGTGCAGCACCCCAGAGACCTGATCGTTGCAGTATGGCCCCAAGGCGAGTAGCGGTACGTCCGATGGCACTAAAGAGTTCTCCTGACCAGGTATCACCAGAACACATTACACTTCACACTCCGGCCACTAGGGGGAGAAAAAGGCTTCATTTATTGGGCCACTCCTCACACTGGTAAAACTAGGGGCTGGGGAGGAAGTTAGTCAGAAGCTGACTGGGTTGGAACCAGGCAACATCCCGTGGCAGGGAGTGTTGCGGGGAGAAGACACAGGGGGGTCCCTGTCAGGCGTGGGAACCTGGCAGGTGCCTAGCGACAGAACAGAACGTTACGGAACCACGCCTGCACACCTTGCGGCGGTATCCTAAGGAAGAGACAAGAGGGGAAGAATGTTGTGGAACAGTGTAAACGACATCAGCACAAAGGAGAGCCAGTAAGAGTCGTGCCGAGAGAGGAAGGCAACATCTTACTGAGGTGCGTAGTCGGTGGCCGGATCACCGTAGGAGTAACTGACTTCACACATTACTTCAAATTCCGCTGGACAGTCAATTATAGGTTGGCTGTCTACCTTCTACACCTACGAAAACATAGGGGGCAACATTGGGAGAGGGGCGTCTCTAGGGTCCCGGAAGACCTCCAAGCCTTCCCGTCAAATGGGTGGCGTCCTAGCCATAACATATCTGGGGGACGTTAGAAACTAGCAACATCTGGAACCAAAGAGAGAGAGAGAAAGCTGTAGAGAACGAATGAAAGAGAACAGCAGTTGTGAGGACTATTCCGAATGCTCAGCAGGGTAGGACTACAACACACAGGCGCTATTGGTAGGCAATGATTTCCATCTGCGAGGGAAACTCTGGAAGTGCACATCGGACTGGCCGGTCTCTGATAGCCCGGTTGAACGTGCTCTGGACTGAGTGTACTGAAGCCTTCAGTAAAAGGTAAAGAGACTGCAAACCTGTGTCCTCGTTATTGCCTGCACCTCACACCATCACCTTACTGGGAAGCCCTGGGGACATACTTCACCTGTGGGAAGGTATACCATCCAGCTGCCATTCCATCACCCCAGCGGACCCCACAGCAGCGTCGGTCACCCTGACCGAATACCACAGGTGGCGTCACGAACTCCTGACAGACTATACTACCAACCTCATTGGATGCCCCTTAGCAGGGTCTCGGACCGGGTCTAGCCACCGTGACAGCCTCGGAACCGAACCAGAGAGTCCCGGTACCGAAACGTCGTGGCCCTGTGTCTGGGGGCGCTCCATATATACCCTGCACAGTACCCCTCCTCCTGTCCTGAATATATACACTGCATAATACCACTACTCCTGTCCTGTATATATACACTGCACAGTACCACTCCTCCTGTGTATATACACTGTACAGTATCACTCCTCCTGTCCTGTATATATACACGGCACAGTACCACTCCTCCTGTCCTGTATATATACAGCACACAGTACCACTCCTCCTGTCCTGTATATATACACTGCACAGTACCACTTCTCCTGTCCTGTATATATACCCTGCACAGTACCACTCCTCCTGGTCCTGTATATATACACTGCATAGTACCACTCCTCCTGTCCTATATATATATACACTGCACAGTACCACTCCTCCTGTGTATATACACCATACAGTATCACTCCTCCTGTCCTGAATATATACAGTGCACAGTATCACTCCTCCTGTCCTGTATATATACCCTGCACAGTACCACTCCTCCTGTCCTATATATATACACTGCACAGTACCACTCCTCCTGTCTTGTATTTACACAGTGCACAGTACCACTCCTCCTGTCCTGTATATATACACTGCACAGCACCACTCTTCCTGTCCTGTATATATGTACACTGCACAGTACCACTCCTCCTGTCCTGTGTATATACACTGCACAGTACCACTCCTCCTGTCCTGTATATATACACTGCACAGTACCACTCCTCTTGTCCTGTATATATGTACACTGCACAGTACCACTCCTCCTGTCCTGTATATATACACTGCACAGTACCACTCCTCCTATCCTGTATATACACACTGCACAGTACCACTTCTCCTGTCCTGTATATATACACTGCACAGTACCACTCCTCCTGGTCCTGTATATATACACTGCATAGTACCACCCCTCCTTTCCTGTATATATACACTGCACAGTACCACTCCTCCTGTGTATATACACCGTACAGTATCACTCCTCCTGTTCTGTATATATACAGTGCACAGTATCACTCCTACTGTCCTGTATATACCCTGCACAGTACCACGTCTCCTGTCCTGGTATATATACACTGCACAGCACCACTCCTCCTGTCTAGAATTTACACGGTGCACAGTACCACTCCTCCTGTCCTGTATATATATATACACTGCACAGCACCACTCTTCCTGTCCTGTATATATACACTGCACAGTACCACTCCTCCTGTCCTGTATATAAACACTGCACAGTACCACTCCTCCTGCCCTGTGTATATACACTGCACAGTACCACTCCTCCTGTCCTGTTTATATACACTGCACAGCACCACTCTTCCTGTCCTGTATATATACACTGCACAGTACCACTCCTCCTGTCCTGTATATAAACACTGCACAGTACCACTCCTCCTGTCCTGTATATATACACTGCACAGCACCACTCTTCCTGTCCTGTATATATACAATGCACAGTACCACTTCTCCTGCCCTGTGTATACACACTGCACAGTACCACTCCTCCTGTCCTGTTTATATACACTGCACAGCACCACTCTTCCTGTCCTGCATATATACACTGCACAGTACCACTCCTCCTGTCCTGTATATAAACACTGCACAGTACCACTCCTCCTGTCCTGTATATAGATACACTGCACAGTACCACTTCCCCTGTCCTGTATATATACACTGCACAGTACCATTCCTCCTATCCTGTATATACACACTGCACAGTACCACTTCTCCTGTCCTGTATATATACCCTGCACAGTACCACTCCTCCTGTCCTGTATATATACACTGCACAGTACCACTCCTCCTGTCCTGTATATACACACTGCACAGTACCCTTCTCCTGTCCTGTATATATACACTGCACAGTACCACTCCTCCTGGTCCTGTATATATAGACTGCATAGTACCACTCCTCCTGTCCTGTAAATATACACTGCACAGTACCACTCCTCCTGTCCTGTATATACACAGTGCACAGTATCACTCCTCCTGTCCTGTATATATACCCTGCACAGTACCACTCCTCCTGTCCTGGTATATATACCCTGCACAGTACCACTCCTCCTGTCTTGTATTTACACAGTGCACAGTACCACTCCTCCTGTCCTGTATATATACACTGCACAACACCACTCTTCCTGTCCTGTATATATACACTGCACAGTACCACTCCTCCTGTCCTGTATATAAACACTGCACAGTACCACTCATCCTGTCCTGTATATATACACTGCACAGTACCACTCCTCCTGCCCTGTGTATATACACTGCACAGTACCACTCGTCCTGTCCTGTTTATATACACTGCACAGCACCACTCTTCCTGTCCTGTATATATACACTGCACAGTACCACTCCTCCTGTCCTGTGTATATACACTGCACAGTACCACTCCTCCTGTCCTGTATATATACACTGCACAGTACCACTCCTCCTGTCCTGTATATATGTACACTGCACAGTACCACTCCTCCTGTCCTGTGTATATACACTGCACAGTACCACTCCTCCTGTCCTGTATATATGCCCTGCACAGTACCACTCCTCCTGTCCTGTATATATACCCTGCACAGTACAACTCCTCCTGTCCTGTATATACACACTGCACAGTACCACTTCTCCTGTCCTGTATATACACACTGCACAGTACCACTTCTCCTGTCCTGTATATATACTACACAGTCACTCCTCCTGTCCTGTATATATACACTGCACAGTAACACTCCTCCTGTCCTGTGTATATACACTGCACAGTACCACTCCTCCTGTCCTGTATATATACACTGCACAGTACCACTCCTCCTGTCCTGTATATATACACTGCACAGTACCACTCCTCCTGTCCTGTATATATACACTGCACAGTACCACTCCTCCTGTCCTGTATATATACACTGCACAGTACCGCTCCTCCTGTCCTGTATATACACACTGCACAGTACCACTTTTCCTGTCCTGTATATATACTACACAGTCACTCCTCCTGTCCTGTATATATACACTGCACAGTAACACTCCTCCTGTCCTGTATATATACACTGCGCAGTACCACTCCTCCTGTCCTGTATATATACACTGCACAGTACCACTCCTCCTGTCCTGTATATATACACTGCACAGTAACACTCCTCCTGTCCTGTATATATACACTGTGCAGTACCACTCCTCCTGTCCTGTATATATACACTGCACAGTACCACTCCTCCTGTCCTTTAAATATACACTGCACAGTACCACGTCTCCTGTCCTGTATATACACACTGCACAGTACCACTTCTCCTGTCCTGTATATACACACTGCACAGTACCAATCCTCCTGTCCTGTATATATACACTGCACAGTACCACTCCGCCTGTCCTGTATATATACACTGCACAGTACCACTCCTCCTGTTCTGTTGTCCCAGAGGTGACATTGGTCTTTGGGAGGGACAATACTGGTTTATTATTTTCAGTTTTTTTATGGGAAAATAAAAAAAAATATTGGAAAACCCATTTAAATGGATTATCCCAAGTAATCTCCTATGCCGAGAACTTTCCAATCGCTGGGCTCCGACCACTGAGACCCCCATGATCCCGAGAACTGGAGCTCTAAAGAGCACCATGTAAATGGACCTGTGGTCGATCATGCGCACTGCGGCGCCATTCACATGTGGTGGTTTGCACATTAATGACCAGGCCAATTTTTACAATTCTGACCACTGTCCCTTTATGAGGTTATAACTCTGGACCGCTTCAACGGATCCCAGTGATTCTGACAATGTTTCTCATGACATATTGTACTTCATGACAGTTGGAAAATTTCTTTGATATTACCTGCATTTATTTGTGAAAAAAACGGAAATTTGGCAAAAATTTTGAAAATTTCGCAATTTTCCAACTTTGAATTTTTATGCAATTAAATCACAGAGATATGTCACACAAAATACTTAATAGGTAACATTTCCCACATATCAACTTTATATCAGCACAATTTTGGAACCAACATTTTTTTTGGTGTTATAAGGGTTAAAATTTGACCAGCAATTTCTCATTTTTACAACACCATTTATTTTTAGGGACCACATCTCATTTGAAGTCATTTTGAGGGGTCTATATGATAGAAAATACCAAAGTGTGACACCATTCTAAAAACTGCACCCCTCAAGGGGCTCAAAACCACATTCAAGAAGTTTATTAACCCTTCAGGTGTATCACAGGAATTTTTGGAATCTTTAAATAAAAATGAACATTTAACTTTTTTTCACAAAATTTTTTTACTTCAGCTCCAATTTGTTTTATTTTACAAAGGGTAACAGGAGAAAATGGACCCAAAAAGTTGTTGTACAATTTGTCCCGAGTATGCTGATACCCCATATGTGGGGGTAAACTACTGTTTGGGCGCATGACAGAGCTCGGAAGCGAAGGAGCGCCATTTGACTTTTCAATGCAAAATTGACAGGAATTGAGGTGGGACTCCGTGTTGCGTTTGGAGAGCCACTGATGTGCCTAAACATTGAAACTCCCCACAAGTGACACCATTTTGGAAAGTAGACCCCCTAGGGAACTTATCTAGAGGTGTGGTGAGCACTTTGACCCACCAAGTGCTTCACAGAAGTTTATAATGCAGAACCGTAAAAATAAAAAATATATTATTTTTTACAAAAATTATCTTTCCACCTCCAAGGGTAAGAGAAGAAATTGGACCCCAAAAGTTGTACAATTTGTCCTGAGTATGCTGATACCCCATATGTGGGGGTAAACTACTGTTTGGGCGCATGACAGAGCTCAGAAGCGAAGGAGCGCCATTTGACTTTTCAATGCAAAATTGACTGGAATTGAGATGGGACACCATGTTACGTTTGGAGCGCCACTGATGTGCCTAAACATTGAAACCCCCCACAAGTGACACCATTTTGGAAAGTAGACCCCCTAAGGAACTTATCTAGAGGTGTGGTGAGCACTTTGACCCACCAAGTGCTTCACAGAAGTTTATAATGCAGAACCGTAAAAATAAAAAATCATATTTTTTCACAAAAATTATGTTTTCACCCCCAATTTTTTATTTTCCTAAGGGTAAGAGAAGAAATTGGACCCCAAAAGGTGTTGTACAATTTGTCCTGAGTAAACTGATACCCCATATTTGGGGGTAAACCACTGTTTGGGCGCATGGGAGAGCTCGGAAGTGAAGGAGCGCCGTTTGACTTTTCAATGCAAAATTGACAGGAATTGAGATGGAATACCATGTTGCGTTTGGAGAGCCACTGATGTGCCTAAACATTGAAACTCCCCACAAGTGACACCATTTTGGAAAGTAGACCCCCTAAGGAACTTATCTAGAGGTGTGGTGAGAACTTTGACCCACCAAGTGCTTCACAGAAGTTTATAACGCAGAACCGTAAAAATAAAAAATATATTATTTTTCACAAAAATTATCTTTTCGCCTCCAAGGGTAAGAGAAGAAATTGGACCCGAAAAGTTGTACAATTTGTCCTGAGTACGCTGATACCCCATATGTGGGGGTAAACCACTGTTTGGGCGCATGGGAGAGCTCGGAAGGGAAGGAGCGCCGTTTGACTTTTCAATGCAAAATTGATTGGAATTGAGATGGGACGCCATGTTGCATTTGGAGAGCCACTGATGTGCCTAAACATTGAAACCCCCCACAAATGACACCATTTTGGAAAGTAGACCCCCTATGGAACTTATCTAGATGTGTGGTGAGTAGGGTTGAGCGAAACAGATGGCACTTTTCAAAAGTCGCTGACTTTTAGCAAAGTCGGGTTTCGTGAAACCCAACCCGATCCCACTCTGGGATCGGGTCGGCAGTTGGCGATCTCTACTTAAAAGTCGGGTTTAGTTTTATATATATATATATATATATATATATATATATATATATGTCATTCAGACACATATCCAGCAGGGGGCGCATCACCGCGAATGAAGGTAACTACAGGTCATTGACTTACATTACCTTCATTCGCTGGGGTTTACAGCCACGAGCAGCGCTGCATTAGCAGAACTCCTGGCTGTAAAATATTTTCACCCCTTCAGATGGATTTACAACGTGGGATGTTAAAGATCTACAGCAGGTATGTATATTGTTGGTTTATTATTTTTTATTTGTTACAAAGCGAGGGTCTTCAGCGAGTGGATTGAGCGTACAATAAAATATTACAACAAACGGTGTGTTTATTTCATTAAAATACTTTTTAATATTGTGTGTGTGGTTTTTTTTTACTCTTTCATGCAATTGGATTAATAATGGATAGGTGTCATAATTGACACCTCTCCATTATTAATTTGGCTTAATGTCACCTTACAATAGCAAGGTGGCATTAACCCTTCATTATCCCATATCCCACCACTACACGGGAATGGGAAGAGAGTGGCCAAGTGCCAGAATAGGTGCATCTTCCAGATGTGCCTTTTCTGGGGTGGCTGGGGGCAGATATTTTTAGCTAGGGGGGGCCAATAACCGTGGACCCTCTCCAGGCTATTAATATCTGCCCTCAGTCACTGGCTTTACAACTCTGGCGGAGAAAATTGCGCGGGAGCCCACGCCAATTTTTGCAGCGATTTAACCCTTAAATTTAAGAGCTAGAGCGCCGAAATTTTGCATATACACACTACTAACATTAGTAGTGTGGAATATACAAAAAAAGGGGGATATGACATGGTTTACTGTATGTAAACCATGTCTCATATCATGTCGGGTTTTGGCAGGAGAAATGAAAAGCCGGTAATTGAATTACCGTCTTTTCTGCTATATCACCCTGTAGGAAATGTAAAAAAAACAAAAAAAAACGTAAACTTACATTGGGTTTCGAGTTTCGGCCGATCCCCGACCCCGACTTTTCAATAGGATCGGCCGATTTCACTCGACCCGACTTTTGAGAAAGTCGGGTTTCGTGAAACCTGACTCGACCCTGAAAAATTAAAAGTCGCTTAACCCTAGTGGTGTGCACTTTGACCCACCAAGGGCTTCACAGAAGTTTATAATGCAGAGCCGTAAAAATAAAACAAAATTTTTTTCCCACAAAAATTATTTTTTAGTCCCCAGTTTTGTATTTTTCCAAGGGTATCAGGAGAAATTGGACCCTAAATATTGTTGTCCAATTTGTCCTGAGTACACTGATACCCAATATCTGGGGGGGGGGAACAACCGTTTGAGCACATGGCAGAGCTCGGAAGGGAAGGAGCATCATTTGGAATGCAGACATAGATGGATTGGTCTGCAGGCGTCACATTGCATTTGCAGAGCCCCTAATGTAACAGTAGAAACCCCCACAAGTGACCCCATATTGGAAACTAGACCCCCCAAGGAACTTATCTAGATGTGTTGTGAAAACTTTGAACCCCCAAGTGTTTCACTACAGTTTATAACACAGAGCCGTGCAAATAAAAATATTTTTTTTCCACAAAAATTATTTTTTAGCCCCCAGTTTTGTATTTTTCCAAGCGTAGCAGGAGAAATTGGACCCTAAATATTGTTGTCCAATTTGTCCTGAGTACGCTGATACCCAATATGTGGGGGGAACCACTGTTTGAGCGCATGGCAGAGCTTGGAAGGGAAGGAGCATCATTTGGAATGCAGACTTAGAAGGATTGGTCTGCAGGCGTCACATTGCGTTTGCAGAGCCCCTAATGTACCTAAACAGTAGAAACCCCCACAAGTGACCCCATATTGGAAACTAGACCCCCAAGGAACTTATCTAGATGTGTTGTGAGAACTTTGAGCCCCCAAGTGTTTCACTGCAGTTTATAACGCAGAGCCGTGAAAATAAAAAAATGAAAAATTCCCCCCAAAATTATTTTTTAGCCCGCAGTTTTGTATTTTTACAAGGGTAACAGGAGAAATTGGACCCTAAATATTGTTGTTCAATTTTTCCTGAGTACGCTGATACCCAATTTGTGGGGGTAAACCCCTGTTTGGGCACACGGGAGAGCTCAGATGGGAAGGAGCACTGTTTTACTTTTTCAATGCCGAATTGGCTGGCATTGAGATCGGACGCCATGTTGCATTTGGAGAGCCCCTGATGTGGCTAAACAGTGGAAACCCCCCTATTATAACTGAAACCCTAATCCAAACACACCCATAACCCTATTCCCAATGGTAACCCTAACCACACCTCTAACCCAGACACACCCCTAACCCTAATCCCAACCCTATTCCCAACAGTAAATGTAATCCAAACCCTAACCCTATCTTTAGCCCCAACCCTAACTGTAGCCTTAACCCTAGCCCCAACCCTAACCCTAGCCCTAACCCTAACCCTAGCCCTAAATCTAACCCTAGCCCTAACCCTAGCCCTAACCCTAACCCTAGCCCTAACCCTAATCCTAGCCCTAACATTTTGAGAGCCATAATTTTTCCATATTTCAGTCCACAGAGTCATGTGAGGTCTTGTTTTTTGCGGGACAAGTTGACGTTTTTACTGGTAACATTTTCGGGCACGTGACATTTTTTGATCGCTTTTTATTCCGATTTTTGTGAGGCAGAATGACCAAAAATCAGCTATTCATGAATTTCTTTTGGGGGAGGTGTTTATACCGTTCCGCGTTTGGTAAAATGGATAAAGAAGTCTTATTCTTCAGGTCAGTACGATTACAGCGATATCTCATTCATGACTTTTTTTATGTTTTGGCGCTTTTAAACGATAAAAACTATTTTGTGGAAAAAAGAATTATTTTTGCATCGCTTTATTCTGAGGACTATAACTTTTTTATTTTTTTGCTGATGATGCTGTATGGCGGCTCATTTTTTGCGGGACAAGATGACGTTTTCAG
Organism: Ranitomeya imitator; assembly: GCF_032444005.1. NCBI lineage: Eukaryota > Metazoa > Chordata > Amphibia > Anura > Dendrobatidae > Ranitomeya > Ranitomeya imitator. Next base: position 389,426,896 of record NC_091282.1, read on the forward strand.
CGGTACCATGGTTATATATCTGTCTTTTTGATCGCGTGTTATTCCACTTTTTGTTCGGCAGTATGATAATAAAGCCTTGTTTTTTGCCTCGTTTTTTTTCTTCTTACGGTGTTTACTGAAGGGGTTAACTAGTGGGACAGTTTTATAGGTTGGGTCGTTACGGACGTGGCGATACTAAATATGTATACTATTATTGTTTTTTTTTTTTTTTATTTAGATAAAGAAATGTATTTATGGGAATAATATTTTTTTTTCTTTATTTAGGAATTATTATTATTTTTATTTTTTTACACATGTGGAAATGTTTTTTTTTACTTTTTTACTTTGTCCCAGGGGGGGATATCACAGATCGCTGATCTGACAGTTTGCACAGCACTCTGTCAGATCAGACTTAGGCCGGCTTCACACTTGCGAGTTTTACGGACGTAAGAGCGCAGAAACTACGTCCGTAAAACTCGCAAAAAATACGGCACAATTATTCTCTATGCCTCTGCTCCTATCTGCCGTATTTTACTGATCAGTATTATACGGCTTTCTACGGCCGTACAAAATCGCAGCATGCTGCGTTTGTCACCGTACTGCGCAAGAAATACGCCAATGAAAGTCTATGGAAGCGTGAAAAATACGGATTACACACGGACAAGCAGTGTGACTTGCGAGAAATACGCAGCGCTGTTAGAGAGAAAAGCCGGCAATTCAGTGCGGTGTACAGTAAAATCACACTGACAGCTTACAGTAGAATAGGTAGAATAAATGTGTACACATAGAATAGGTATATATATATATATGTCAGTGAGACACATATATGTATATATATTAATATTTATTCCAGCGCTATACAGCTTGAAAGCCGGTAATTCAATTACCGGCTTTTTCTTTCTCCTTCCTAAAACCCGACATGATTTGAGACATGGTTTACATACAGTAAACCATGTCTTCTCTCCATTTTTTTTGCAGATTTCACACTACTAATGTCAGTAGTGTGTATCTGCAAAATTTGGCCGCTGGAAAAAATAGTAATATATATACATATACTAGCTGAAGAGCCCGGCGTTGCCTGGGCATAGTAAATATCTGTGGTTAGTTATAGCACCTCACTTCTCTTATTTTCCCATCACGCCTCTCATTTTCCCAATCACATCTTTCATTTTCCTCCTCACATCTCTCATTTTCTCCCTCACACCTCTCATTTTCTCCCTCACTCCTCTCATTCCCCCCTAACACTTGTCATTTCAACCTCACATCTGTCATTTTCTGATCACTCCACTATTTTTCCTCACTTCTCTCATTTTGCACTCACACCTTTTCATTTTCACCTCACACCTCTCATTTTCACCTCATCACCTCAGTATATACATGTTTGTTATCTCCCTTATATATAGTATACATCTGTATGTCATCTCCTGTATATAGTATATACCTGTATGTCATCTCCCCTGTATATAGTATATACCTGCTGTGTGTCATCTCCCCTATATATAGTATATACCTGAATGTCATCTCCTTCTATATATAGTATATACCGGTATGTCATCTCCTCCTGTATATAGTATATACCTGTGTGTCATCTCCCCTGTATATAGTATATATCTGAGTGTCATCTCCTCCTGCATATAGTATATACCTGCATGTCATCTTCTATATATAGCATATACCTGTATGTCATCTCCTCCTGTATATAGTATATAGCTGTGTGTCATCTCCCCTGTATACAGTATATATCTGAGTGTCATCTCCTCCTGCATATAGTATATACCTGCATGTCATCTTCTATATATAGCATATACCTGTATGTCATCTCCTCCTGTATATAGTATATACCTGTATGTCATCTCCTCCTGTATATATATGTACCTATATGTCATCTCCTCCTCTATATAGTATATACCTGTGTGTCATCTCTCCTGTATATAGTATATATCTGTGTGTCATCTCCCCTGTATATAGTATATACCTGTCTGTCATCTCCTCCTGTATTAGACCTCGTTCACACGTTATTTGCTCAGTATTTTTACCTCAGTATTTGTAAGCTAAATGATAAATCCCCAGCCAACAGGAAGCCCTCCCCCTGGCAGTATATATTAGCTCACACATACACATAATAGACAGGTCATGTGACTGACAGCTGCCGTATTTCCTATATGGTGCAATTGTTGGAGTTTGTCTGCTTATTAATCAGATTTTTATTTTTGAAGGATAATACCAGACTTGTGTGTGTTTTAGGGCGAGTTTCGTTTGTCAAGTTGTGTGTGTTGAGTTGCGTGTGGCGACATGCATGTAGCAACTTTTGTGAGATGAGTTTTGTGTAGCAACATGCGTGTAGCAACTTTTTGTGTGTCGAGTTACATGTGACAGGTTAGTGTAGCAAGTTGTGTGCAGCAAGTTTTGCGCATGGCGAGTTTTGCGCGTTGCGAGTATTATGTGTGGTGCCTTTTGAGTATGTGCAAGTTTTGTGTGAGGCAACTTTTGCATGTGTTGCAACTTTTGTGCATGTGGCAATTTTTCTGCGTGTGCAAGTTTTGCGTGTGTCGAGTTTTTCATGAGGAGAATTTTGCACTTGTGGCGAGTTTTGCAAGAGCCTAGTTTTTGCATGTGGCGAGTTCTGCGCGTGGCGAGTTTTGAGTGGCGACTTTTGTGTTTTGACTTTTATGTGGCGAGGTTGGTGTATTTGTGGTGAAATGTGTGCTGAGGGTAATATGTGTTCAAGCACGTGGTAGTGTGTGGCGCATTTTGTGTGTGTTCATATCCCCGTGTGTGGTGAGTATCCCATGTCGAGGCCCCACCTTAGCAACTGTACGGTATATACTCTTTGGCGCCATTGCTCTCATTCTTTAAGTCCCCCTTGTTCACATCAGGCAGCTGTCAATTTGCCTCCTACACTTTTCCTTTCATTTTTTCCCATTATGTAGATAGGGGCAAAATTGTTTGATGAATTGGAACGCGCGGGGTTAAAATTTCACCTCACAACGAAGCCTATGACGCTCTCAGGGTCCCGACGTGTGACTGTGCAAAATTTTGTTTCTGTAGCTGCGACGCCTCCAACACTTTTCCTTTCACTTTTTTCCCCATTATGTAGATAGGGGCAAAATTGTTTGGTGAATTGGAAAGCGCGGGGTTAATATTTCACCTCACAACGTAGCCTATGACGCTCTCAGGGTCTAGACGTGTGACTGTGCAAAATTTTGTTGCTGTAGCTGCGACGTTTCCAACACTTTTCCTTTCACTTTTTTCCCCATTATGTAGATAGGGGCAAAATTGTTTGGTGAATTGGAACGCGCGGGGTTAAAATTTCGCCTCACAATATAGCCTATGACGCTCTCGGGGTCCAGACGTGTGACTGTGCAAAATTTTGTGGCTGTAGCTGCGACGGTGCAGATGCCAATCCCGGACATACACACATACACACACACACATTCAGCTTTATATAGTAGATGTGTCTACTGACATATATATATATATATATATATATATATATATATATATATAGACAGTATATATATATATTTTTTTTTCTTTTTGGGACACATGGATCATTTCTATAGCGGTATGTTGGTTTTGCAAGCCTGCGAGAAAACCACGCAGTACGGATGCCATACGGATTACATATGGAGGATGCCATGCGCAAAAAACGCTGACACATCCTGCCTACGGAGGAGCTACGGACCACTATTTTCGGGACATTTCAGCGTATTACGGCCGTAATATACGGACCGTATTTTCATACGCTGAGTGTGAAGCCGGCCTTACAGTGCTGCAGGCTTTCCAAGCGCCTGCCCTGAGCAGGCACTTGGAAAGCCACCTCCCTCCCTGCAGGACCCGGATGCCGCGACCATTTTGGATCCGGGCCTGCTGCAGGGAGGTAAGGAGACCCTCGCAGCAACGCGATCACATCGCGTTGCTGCGGGGGGTCTCAGGGAAGCACGCAGGGAGCCCCCTCCCTGCACGATGCTTCCCTATACCGCCGGCACACCGCGATCATGTTTGATCGCGGTGTGCGGGGGTTAATCTGCCGGGGGCGGTCCGTGACTGCTCCTGGCACATAGTGCCGGATGTCAGCTGTGATAGGCAGCTGACACCCGGCCGCGATCTGCCGCGCTCCCCCCGTGAGCGTGGCCGATAGTGCTGGACGTACTATTCCGTCCTTGGGAATTAAGGCCCACCCCTCATGGACAGAATAGTACGTCCAATGACAGAAAGGGGTTAAGAGGAGTGTTGAAGGGCATGACAAAGTATAATAAAATCCATTGATCGGGGGTGGGGAGTGTTTGATTGTGTGGACTGGAGGGGTTTGTGTGGCAGGGCTGCTTTTTTGTCCCAGTCTGCCCTACTGCTCAGTGTCACCCTCACAGACGTGCTGTCTATCTCCATGCACTTGGCACACAGCAGGAGTCACAGCAGCGACCTGGCAGGAATGACACGCACAGACTGAGATGACATCACTGTACTACTCCATACACAGCAGTAGCATCAAAACAGAGCCCTCCCCCAGCACGTGACCACTCACATGACCATGACATCAGCTGTCAGCCATCTGCCGGCTCCTGGAATACTGCGATCTCGTTCAATCTTAGAATTTCGGGGGTTAAAGTGTCAGGAGCAGTATGTGACCATCAGTATCAGCTGTCAGAATCAGCTGACACCTGGCGGCGATCGTCACCACACACCCCGCAGTCGTAATAATCTGTAACTGGTCACATGGATGGATTATTATGTCTAATGTCAGAAAAGGGTTAAGCAATCACATGATTGCATGCTTTGTAATCTGTATACACAAGCACTAACAGCAAGCTACTTAGGCTGCATCACTGCAGAGCAATGTGTGGACTGCCCAGACATTTATAGTCTATGGGTAGTTCACAATTAGCTAAGAAAAAAAAAAATAATACACCTCTTATGTCATAACATATCTGAAAACTGTAACAAAAATAGGAACCCATACTGTGCAAAACAATGAAAGTTGAAAAATTCACAAACTGGATAAGAATCCTCTAATCATTTCATTGTAAATATATAAATGATAGAAATTGCTTGGAACAAGGTACGGAATGTCAGAACTATTTTAATGAGTTCTATCTGTTCTACTAATTTACACCAGTCTGTATTTTGTAATCCTATACATAAATTAAGTAAGCAAAAGTGATACAAACAGCTTTGGGTTCATGAACAGCGCTTACTGCCAGATGGCATTATGGCTCGCATACAAATCTTGCTATATTCATTAAACACTTCATGTGGCTTGTTTGTTTTCTGTTTTTTTGATCTTTAACTTTCTAAAATGTGATATGTAAATTTTGATTGTGAGTATGAAACAGTGTAAAAGTTTACACTGGCATCTGCTGGTCCATGAATTTTGATTAGTTTTAAAATGTGAATTGTTTTTAAGAAAAGGCGACATTTGCTCATTAGTTTCATATATACAATATTCTAAAAAGTAAACACAGATTTATTTTTTATGCTTATGACTTTATTATCTAATCAAAAGTCTGATTTATTTTCATATCTTAGGTGATTTTTTATTTTTTAAGCCATTAAAGTTTTACTATACATTATTACTCAGGACAGAATATATACAGAATATAACTCGTTTTGTGCTTCAAAATACGAAACACACTTGGCACAAAACGAATACAGATAATATACACGGCACTCTTGTAGTAAAGAGATGAGGTGCCCAAGTAGGGTATCCAGCCCGTAGCATCAAAATTTGAAAAAAACTTGGCACTCAGAGAGCGATTTGGTGTGAAAAAAAAATTCTATTTATTTGTGCAGCCAACATTTATCGTTAAACGTTTTTGGTCCCGATAGGGACCTTTGTCGGAACTAAATAGGATTGGGGTAAAATGGTGTACAAAACAAAGGGGGGGAAAGGGAAAATATATCAGAACATGCATTATGTCAACTTAATAATCAATCAATGATAACTCACATTCTCAGGTTTAGAATCGTGTCTTCGACGTTCATAAGACGGTAGTTGCCGTAGAAACTTATACCAAAGTAGAAAACGTGTGGAATTAGGAGGAGATATCAGATGTTCTTTGAGAATAAGAAAACAGTGGCACAGAAAATGCTGTAAGGAGATATAGCCATAGACGGAAAAAACGAAGGTTGTACTAAGTGCAGTTGAAAAAATAATATAGGACCATCAGAATGTGGGCAATGGGAAGAAGGGGTCCAGTCATTATATGTTTTGGACTACATGGTTCATTATTATCATATAGTGTTTTTGCCTGCCATCTAGTGGTGCCACTTCTTGTTTTTTGGCTCATCATTATGCACTATTGGCACTTTTTAAATTCATTGTTGTTATGTTTTTAATATTCTAATAAAATATTGTATTTTTATTGTTCAAAATATGCCCTTGTGTATATGATTTTTCTGTCTTTGCGTAGAACAGTCTCTTAGAGAGTCCTCTTTAGATGCTATAAATTTGCTGATTCTTACTCTTAGTTTCTAGATTATATATTAGCATCATCCTGCTAGGATTGATTAAATCCTTGGGCTCTCTTCCTCCATAATCTACCCTCATTACCTGGGATATAAGTAGTCTCTACACTTCAATCACCCATGACAAAGGAATGAGGGCTATAGAAAGACAATAGAAAACTACTCACTGGGCCTGAAATTGACGTCCACACCAGGCAATTCTGCTTTGATCTGTTGCCCTTAAGGAGAACTATTTCCTCTTCCAGGACACTTTTTATGTACAGATAATAATAATAATAATCTTTATTTATATAGCGCCAACATATTCCGCAGCTCTTTACAGATTAACAGTTTCAAACACAAAAGTCATAAGTAACAACGTTAACAATACAATAATTAAAGCAAAATAAGACGACCCTGCTCGTGAGAGCTTACAATCTACAATGAGGTGGGAAATATAAAGTACAGGTGTGTATTTACAATGATGTATTTACAATGATGGTCCAGCCATCTTCAGGGGGTGGGGGATAGATGGAGATAGTGAATGGGCTACACACACACACCCCAATATAAAATGACTTTGATTAGTGAACGTGATAGGCCGCTCTGAACAAATGTGTTTTGAGCGAGCGCCTAAAACTATGCAAATTATGGATGGTCCTAATATCTTGGGGTAGAGCATTCCAGAGGATTGGCGCAGCACGGGAGAAGTCTACAGATACAAGGCATCGCTATGTGGTCGAAAGTAGCACCCCCGTACGCAATTGCATACATTGCAGCATTTGAAGAGTATTTCATTTGAACTAGCCCACTGTTCCAGCAGCATGTTACTATTAAATCTATTACCTTCTAGCCATCACTTAACTTATTGTGCGATAATACACAAATCTATGACACCCATTCCAACACAAATAATGGACACCATCACTGTACATTCACTACTGCGATTTTATCCCTTATCACACTGGGCATGCCCTAGTATACAGAGTGCAGTTCCGTGCCCGGAACGGACATCACCATTTAACATCCACTGCAGCGACTTCACCTCCCAATCACAGTGTGCATGCCCAACTACACTGAGCTCATTCTGCAGCCCCGCACCTTCGGACACGAAGACGTGTCCTGATCACATGACCTGGTGACACGAGGTCATCACGTGAGACCTGAACTTCCAGCACATACTCCTTGTAAACTGGAACCACGTGCCAGGCACACATCGCACATAGATCGCATACCACATGCACTAGCCTACACGGGTTCCTCCTCTTTCAGGCATCCAGGTAATACCCCTGCTGATTCATGACTACCATTAGGGCTGCTGCAGCCACATCATACCAATTCATCTTTAACTGTGATTTAATCTTTCTTACGTGCTCTATGTACAGTTAGGTCCATATATATTTGGGCAGAGACAACATTTTTTCTAATTTTGGTTATAGTCATTACCAGAATGAATTTTAAACAAAACAGTTCAGGTGCAGTTGAAGTTCAGACTTTCAGCTTTCATTTGAGGGTATCCACATTAAAATTGGATGAAGGGTTTAGGAGTTTCAGCTTAACATCTGAATTGTCTATAACCAAAATGTGAAAATGTCTCTGTCCAAATATATATGGACCTAACTGTGTATGCCTTACCTGCACTAGCATGCACCATATAGTAGAGTATAAGTACTGTACACTCTATTTGCAACCATCCAACTATCCCTCATATCGACTTTATTACATTACATATAATGTACAGTATGTCTTACTTTTCCAGTTGTTGCTATATACAGCTTCCATACTACCTATATAAACCGCTAGGGTTGAGCGAAACGGGTCGAAAATATTCAAAAGTCGCCGACTTTCGGCAAAGTCGGGTTTCATGAAACCCGACCCGACCCCTGTGTGGGGTCGGCCATGAAGTCGGCGATCTTTTGAATCTAGAATCGTAATTCCGATACCGATTCCCGATATGTTTATATCGGGAATTGGTATCAGAATTCAGATTTAAGTGTAAAATAAAGAATTAAAATAAAAAATATTGCAATACTTACCCTCTGACGCGCCCTGGTACCAACCGGGAACCTTCCTTCCTTAGAAACAGCCTTCCAGGACCTTGCGGTGACGTTCGCGGTGACGTCGCGGCTTGTGATTGGCCGCGCGGCCGCCCATGTGACCGCTCGCGCGACCAATCACAAGCCGCGACGTCACCGCGACATCACCGAAGGTCCTGGAAGGGCTGATTCTTAGGAAGGAAGGCTGCCGGAAAGAAGCAGGGCGCGTCCGAGGGTGAGTATATACCTAATAGGAATATACTCACCCTCGGACGCGCCCTGCTTCTTTCCAGCAGCCTTCCTTCCTAAGAATCAGCCCTTCCAGGACCTTCGGTGACGTCGCGGCTTGTGATTGGTCGCGCGAGCGGTCACATGGGCGGCCGCGCGGCCAATCACAAGCCGCGACGTCACCGCGAACGCCACCGCAAGGTCCTGGAAGGCTGTTTCTAAGGAAGGAAGGTTCCCGGTTGGTACCAGGGCGCGTCAGAGGGTAAGTATTGCGATATTTTTTATTTTAATTCTTTATTTTACACTAAAATATGGATCGCAGGACCTGAAGGAGAGTTTCCGCTCCTTCAGACCCTGGGAACCATGGAAACCCAATGCACTGCATTGGGTTTCGGGTTTCGTCCGACCCCGACCCCGACTTTTTTATAGGATCGGCCGATTTCACTCGACCCGACTTTTGAAAAAGTCGGGTTTCGTGAAACCCGACCCGATCCTATAAAAGTAAAGGTCGCTCAACCCTATAAACCGCTACACTTTATTATATTATTGACTCCTATTTATTAGAATCTTCACATGAGATAACAGTATTATTCTGTACCTAACCTCAACTCTCCAGGCAGCCTGAGCCTCTTTAGAAGCATCACTAGACCGCAAGAAATCTGCATTGAAAAATAGAATTTCTGCACTTATTCTACTGTGCCAGGTGGAACAAGAGACTGGACCCCCTCTTCCCAGTGCCCACAATCTGATGGTCCTATATCCTTTTTTCAACTGCACTTAGTGCAACCTTCATTTTTCCATCTATGTCTATATCTCCTTACAGCATTTTCTGTGCCACTGTTTTCTTATTCTCAAAGAACATTGAAGACAGGATTTCTATCCTTCTAAACCTGAGAATGTGATTTATCATTGTTTGATCATTAAGTTGACATAATGCATGTTCTGATATACAGTACAGACCAAAAGTTTGGACTCACCTTTTCATTTAAAGATTTTTCTGTATTTTCATGACTATGAAAATTGTACATTCACACTGAAGGCATCAAAACTATGAATTAAAACATGTGGAATTATATACTTAACAAAAAAGTATGAAACAACTGAAAATATGTCTTATATTCTAGGTTCTTCAGAGTAGCCACCTTTTGCTTTGATGACTGCTTTGCATACTCTTGGCATTCTCTTGATGAGCTTCAAGAGGTAGTCACCGGAAATGGTTTTCACGTCACAGGTGTGCCCTGTCAGGTTTAATAAGTGGGATTTCTTGCCTTATAAATGGGGTTGGGACCATCAGTTGCATTGAACAGAAGTCTGGTGGAAACACAGCTGATAGTCCTACTGAATAGACTGTTAAAATTTGTATTATGGCAAGAAAAAAGCAGCTAAGTAAAGAAAAACGAGGGGCCATCATTACTGATGTTCAGTCAGTCCGAAAAATTGGGAGAACTTTGAAAGTGTCCCCAAGTGTAGTTGCAAAAACCATCAAGCGCTACAAAGAAACTGTCTCACATGAGGACCGCCCCAGGAAAGGAAGACCAAGAGTCACCTCTGCTTCTGAGGATAAGTTTATCCAAGTCACCAGCCTCAGAAATCGCAGGTTAACAGCAGCTCAGTTTAGAGACCAGGTCAATGCCACACAGAGTTCTAGCAGCAGACACATCTCTACAACAACTGTTAAGAGGAGACTTTGTGCAGCAGGCCTTCATGGTAAAATAGCTGCTAGGAAACCACTGCTAAGGACAGGCAACAAGCAGAAGAGACTTGTTTGGGCTAAAGAACGCAAGGAATGGACATTAGACCAGCGGTCTAATGTCCATTAGACATTACAATTTTGTGAAAAAAGTAAAATGTTCATTTTTAACTTCCATAATGGTTTAGTTCTCGTGAAGCCCCTGAAGGGGTTCGGATTTTAGAATGGCGTCACTTTTGGGTATTTTCTGTTATATTGACCCTCCCAAACTCAATTCAAATGTGAGATGGTCTCTAAAAAAATGGTTTTGTACATTTTATCAGAAAAATTAGATACCGCTGGTCAACTTTTAACCCTTATAACGTCCTAACAAAAAGAATTATGTTTCCAAAATTGTTTTGATGTAAAGTGAACATGTAGGAAATGTTATTTGCTAACTATTTTGTTTGACACCACCCTCAGATTTAAGGATACAAAATTAAAAATTTGTAAATTGCTAAATGATCAAAATTTTGCAAAATTTCCATTTATTTCATAAATAAATGCAAGTCATATCAAAGAATAATAAATGCAAGTCATATCATATCACATGAAGTACAATGTGTCACAAAAAAACAATCTCGGAACCAGTGTGTTAGGGGTCGAGTTCCCGCTTCTGCACAGGGGGAATCTCGAGCCACTTCCGCTGCGGTCTCCCATTCTTGTCCAGCCGCAGTGGAGCCTGCTCAGCAAGGACGTCGGTCCCAGCGTCTTGCTCATTCTCACTCTGTTCTGAGAGTTAGTGCTGCTTCTCCAGTCTCTGCCTTTAAAGTCAGTGCTGGTCAGCAGCGAGCGGACTTCTCTGGGACTAAGTCCTTGTCTGCATGTACTGAGCATGCCCAGCGTAAGGTCTCCCGTTGGAGATCGAGGGTCATGTGCTCAGTCTCTGCAGCACATTCCATTGGTCCTCTTGGCAGGTCCTAGAAGGGCAAAAGTGCTGTGGCCACTTCCTGTGCTGCTGCTATATTAACTGCGCATGACCGCACGGCCATGCGCTAGTATTTTCTTACAATTGCTTATGTGTGTATGTTGTGAGTGCAAGTCGTCCTTGGAAACCCCTACCCTATTGAATGTCTGTTCGCGGAAGGTGTATGGCTGCTACCTAGCGCCCGACTTAGCCTACAGCACTAACACACATCACAGCGTCCTGTAGCTGTGCCTGCCAGTACGGCGCCGTGCGCCTGCCTTGCGCTTTCCATACCCGAGTCTGGGTGGTTAGTGGCGTCCGTTAGTGCAGCATCGCTCGCACTCTTGTGCACATAGATTGCTTAAGGTTCTCTACACACCCAGTTGCGGTGTTACGCCAGCAAGGGTCTAATCGGGCTCCAATCCCTTCTGGGGTTAAGTCCGCTGACCACTTGCTCGCGCACTAGTGCGGTACTGCGGTCCTGTGAATTAACAGGATCGCTTTCTTCACGCTGGGTGAGGTTTAACCCACGCGTGTATACCGCCATATTGTCTGCTAATTGCTAGCAGCAGGTTCTCACCTGCACGGTGGACCCCGGACTGCGAACGCACCTTTATCATCTGTCTTGGTGCGTTCCGCCAGTCCTAACATAATACTAGCGCCAGGGTCTGGCTAGTAAAATGGCGGACGATCAGCGTTTACAGCGGTACATCCAGCAGCTGGAGGGAAGGTTGGCGGCTCTTGAGCGTTCAACCTCAGCTGTGGATGTTACTGCTGTCGCTGTTCAGGCTGCAAGTGTGGCTGCAGCTACCTTGTCCACTGCCGCTCCTGTACCGACGCTATCTCGCCTCCCGCTACCAGAGAAATTTTCTGGTGACAGTAAGTCCTGTAGGGGTTTCGTGAGTCAGTGCTCAATACATCTCGAGCTTCTGGCCTCTCGATTCCCTACAGAGCGGGCTAAGGTGGGCTTTATAATTTCCTTATTGTCGGACAGGGCGTTGCAGTGGGCTACGCCGCTGTGGGAGCGTGGCGATCATGTGGTGCAGAGTGCTCCGTTATTCCTGAGCACTCTGAAACAGGTCTTTCTAGGACCTCGTGTCACCCATGATACGGCGCTCCAACTGTTGGCACTGACTCAGGGCTCGTCCTTGGTCAGCCTTTTTGCCGTCCATTTCCGCACTCTGGCATCTGAGCTGGAGTGGACGGATAAAGCCCTTATCCCTATATTTTGGAGGGGGCTGGCTGACCACGTTAAGGACGCTCTGGCCACTAGGGAGATTCCCGCCACACTGGAGGAGTTAATAGCAGTATCTACTCGCATTGACCTCCGTTTTCACGAGCGGAGGTTAGAGCGAGCCCAGTGTAGGCAGAGGTTTCGGCTGGCTCCCACCTTCGCCAAACCTTTGGAATCTCCAGTTCAGGCTCCTGAGTTCCAGGAACCTAAGGTGGTGTCACGAGCGGGATCTAAGTCCCAGACTGCTCGTGCACCCCAGGGTTGCCAGGTTTGCCAACAGTCAGGACATCTTGCCACCAGATGTCATCAGCGGTCGAGGAAACGTCAGCGTCTAGTGGTAGTAGGTGGAGGTGCACTAGACACTGCGACGTTTGCCTCCAAATTGTCCTTTAAGGGGACAATTACCTTTGGCTCATCCTCCCACTCGGTAGACCTCTGCGTGGATTCTGGGGCGGAGGGCAATTTTATGTCTTCTGCCTTCGCCCAACGTCACGCAATACCCCTGGTTATGCTATCCCAACCAGTAACGGTACGAGTGGTGAATGGGTCGACACTCCCCGCACAGATAACACATCAGACCATCCCTATTACTCTGTCCCTGTCGCCATCCCATCAGGAGATTATTTCTCTGCTCGTCATTCCTGAGGGTATTGATGAGGTCCTGTTGGGGATACCTTGGCTACGGTACCACTCTCCTCACATCGAGTGGTCCTCAGGCAGAATTCTGGGATGGGGTGAATCATGTGGGGGTAGGTGTCACCGAGAGTGCGTTCAGGTTGCTACTACTGAGGTACCCGCAGATCTATCCTCTCTCCCCAAGCAATATTGGTCTTATGCAGATGTATTCTCCAAGAAGGCGGCGGAGACCCTTCCGCCCCATCGCCCCTATGACTGTCCTATCGATCTCTTGCCTGGTGCTGAGCCTCCCCGGGGTCGAGTCTATCCATTATCTCTCCCGGAAACGGAGGCAATGTCTCAGTACATACAAGAGAATCTGGCAAGAGGGTTCATTAGGAAGTCAGTGTCACCTGCTGGGGCAGGGTTCTTCTTCGTGCAGAAGAAGAATGGAGAACTACGTCCATGCATAGACTACAGGGGTCTTAATGCTATCACAGTGAAGAACAAGTACCCTTTGCCGTTGATTTCTGAGCTTTTCGATAGGCTTCGGGGAGCTAGAGTGTTTACGAAACTAGATCTGCGGGGTGCTTACAATCTGATTCGCATCCGTGAGGGGGACGAGTGGAAAACGGCATTTAACACCAGAGATGGGCACTATGAGTATCTGGTGATGCCCTTCGGGCTCTGTAATGCACCTGCCGTTTTTCAAGACTTTGTCAATGACATCTTCCGGGATATGCTTTCCACCTCGGTTGTAGTCTATCTGGATGATATTCTCATCTTTTCTCCAGATATTGACTCCCACCGGAGAGATGTTGGCAGAGTCTTCGACCTCCTACGGGCAAACTCTCTTTACGCAAAGTTGGAGAAGTGTGTGTTTGAGCAGGAGTCCTTACCTTTCCTGGGCTATATCATCTCCGCCCAGGGATTGGCTATGGATCCTGCCAAACTACAGGCTGTGATGGACTGGCAAGAGCCCCATTCTCTTAAAGCGGTGCAGCGCTTTATGGGGTTCATAAACTATTACCGCCAGTTCATTCCCCACTTCTCAACTCTGGTGGCTCCCTTGGTAGCCCTCACCAAGAAGGGAGCGAATCCCAAATTGTGGTCGGAAGAGGTCTCCAAGGCCTTCACTTCTATTAAGTCCCACTTTGCTAGCGCTCCCATCTTACATCGTCCCGATGTGGATAAGCCATTCCTACTGGAGGTGGATGCCTCGTCCGTTGGTGCTGGAGCAGTCCTCTACCAAAAGGATGCTCAAGGTCGGAAGCATCCATGCTTCTTCTTCTCCAAGACCTTCACGCCAGCGGAGAGGAACTACTCCATCGGGGACAGGGAGTTGCTAGCAATGAAGTTGGCCTTTTCGGAGTGGAGACATCTTCTGGAAGGTGCGCGGTTTCCCTTCCAAGTTTACACGGACCACAAAAATTTGGTCTATTTGCAGACAGCCCAGCGGCTAAATTCTCGCCAGGCCAGATGGTCCCTGTTCTTCTCCCGGTTCCACTTTTCCCTTCATTATCTCGCCGGGGAGAAGAATATCCGTGCTGACGCTCTCTCTCGCTCCCTTATGTCAACTGAGGAGGAGGAAGAGGAGCCTCGGCTTATTGTCCCTTCCGAGAGCCTGAGAACCGTGGCGCCGGTTTCGCTAGAGTCTGTGCCTCCGGGCAAGACTTTTGTGCCCATTAATTTGCGACCGGAGGTTCTCTCTTGGGCTCATTCGTCCAGGGTGGGTGGACACTTTGGGACAAAGAGGACATCTGAGCTACTGGCGAGGACGTACTGGTGGCCGCATATGGTCCGGGATGTCAGGGATTATGTTCTGGCGTGTGTCTCCTGCGCCAAAAATAAATCTCCGCGTCAAAGGCCAGCTGGTTTGCTCTATCCCTTGCCGGTGGCAGATAGGCCCTGGGAGATGGTCGGGATGGACTTTGTTGTGGGTTTGCCCAAGTCTCGCGGCTGTACCATCATTTGGGTCATCACCGATCATTTCTCAAAAATGGTGCATTTGGTGCCGCTGCCGCGGTTACCTTCTGCACGGGCCTTGGCAGCGTTGTTCATCAAACATATCTTCCGCCTACATGGTATGCCAGACAAAATTGTCAGTGACCGGGGTCCCCAGTTTGCGTCTCGGTTCTGGAGAGAGCTCTGTCGTCTTCTCAGTATTGAGTTGAATCTCTCTTCCGCTTATCATCCCGAGACGAATGGGTTGGTAGAGAGGGCCAACCAGACCTTGGTCACATACCTGCGGCATTTTGTTTCAGCCAGGCAGGATGACTGGGCATCCTTGCTATCATGGGCAGAGTTTGCACTGAACAACGCCGTTGCCGACTCCACTGGACAAACCCCATTCCTCCTCAACTATGGTCAGCATCCACGGGTACCTGTGCCTATGCCCGTGTCTTCCGCCGACTCCAGGGTGGCAGACTGGGCTGTGGAGGCACGGGATATTTGGGACCGCACTCAGGATGCCATTCGGGCCTCTAAGGAGAGAATGAGGTCCTCCGCTGATGCTCATCGGCGTCCCGCCCCGACCTTTGCTCCTGGCGACTTGGTGTGGCTCTCCGCCCGTAACATCAGGCTGCGAGTTGAGTCCACTAAATTTGCTCCTCGCTACTTGGGTCCATTCAAGGTCCTCGAACAGGTTAATCCTGTGGTCTATCGTTTGGCCCTTCCGCCACGCCTGGGTATCACCGACACCTTTCATGTGTCCCTCTTGAAACCCGTGTATATGTCCCGCTTTTCCGAGTCATCTGCTGGGACATCGGGTTCGTCTACGGACGATTATGAGGTGAACGCTATTTTGGGGTGCAAGGTGATGCGTGGTAAAAAATTTTATTTGGTGGACTGGAAGGGTTATGGTCCCGAGGACAGGTCCTGGGAGCCTGTTGAGCACATTCGGGCTCCGCAGCTCATTGCTGCCTTCGAACGTAGCGAGGCCCAAGGAGGGGGGGGCCCTAGGAGGGGGGGTAATGTTAGGGGTCGAGTTCCCGCTTCTGCACAGGGGGAATCTCGAGCCACTTCCGCTGCGGTCTCCCATTCTTGTCCAGCCGCAGTGGAGCCTGCTCAGCAAGGACGTCGGTCCCAGCGTCTTGCTCATTCTCACTCTGTTCTGAGAGTTAGTGCTGCTTCTCCAGTCTCTGCCTTTAAAGTCAGTGCTGGTCAGCAGCGAGCGGACTTCTCTGGGACTAAGTCCTTGTCTGCATGTACTGAGCATGCCCAGCGTAAGGTCTCCCGTTGGAGATCGAGGGTCATGTGCTCAGTCTCTGCAGCACATTCCATTGGTCCTCTTGGCAGGTCCTAGAAGGGCAAAAGTGCTGTGGCCACTTCCTGTGCTGCTGCTATATTAACTGCGCATGACCGCACGGCCATGCGCTAGTATTTTCTTACAATTGCTTATGTGTGTATGTTGTGAGTGCAAGTCGTCCTTGGAAACCCCTACCCTATTGAATGTCTGTTCGCGGAAGGTGTATGGCTGCTACCTAGCGCCCGACTTAGCCTACAGCACTAACACACATCACAGCGTCCTGTAGCTGTGCCTGCCAGTACGGCGCCGTGCGCCTGCCTTGCGCTTTCCATACCCGAGTCTGGGTGGTTAGTGGCGTCCGTTAGTGCAGCATCGCTCGCACTCTTGTGCACATAGATTGCTTAAGGTTCTCTACACACCCAGTTGCGGTGTTACGCCAGCAAGGGTCTAATCGGGCTCCAATCCCTTCTGGGGTTAAGTCCGCTGACCACTTGCTCGCGCACTAGTGCGGTACTGCGGTCCTGTGAATTAACAGGATCGCTTTCTTCACGCTGGGTGAGGTTTAACCCACGCGTGTATACCGCCATATTGTCTGCTAATTGCTAGCAGCAGGTTCTCACCTGCACGGTGGACCCCGGACTGCGAACGCACCTTTATCATCTGTCTTGGTGCGTTCCGCCAGTCCTAACACAGTGGGATACGTTTGTTAGGGGTCGAGTTCCCGCCTCTGCACAGGGGAAATCTTGAGCCTGGTGAATATCTCTGTTATATGTGAGTGTATATTTTGTGTGTGTGGAGTTTTCAGTTTACCCTTGTCTCTGTTACCCTGTCTGTTGGGTTGGTGTACTGCGGTATACAGGAGCGCCTCTCTTCCCCGTGTGGGGGAAAGGATCAGACGTAGGGCTGTTCTAGGAGTTAAGGCAAGGGCAGAGGCCCTGGCATTTTTGCCATCTCAAGCATCCCGGGGATTTACATATATATCCACTGCTTTTCTTTCTGATCTGTACTATTGAGTACTGTCCTCATATGTTATGAAAGTGTATCAGTTGGCACTTATCTTTAGGGCACAATAGGACAGTAGAGTCAGACATCGATGAGCGGGGGCACCAATCTCCTGTGGGTTGTCATAGGGTGCCAACCTCCGCAGTCAGGCAGGCATACAAGTCAGGGCTCATCTTTAGGGTGAACGTAGTGTTCACTTTAGTAGTGTGGTGTTTGTATTTGTTGTTTGTCCCTTTTTTAAAAATTAATATTAAAGGTTATATTTTATATCTTCTCATCATTGGGTTTTTTTCATGATAGCTTACATTGATTTACCCTTTTATGCCTAGTTTGATGACAACTAGAGTTTCTAAAATAACATGAGCTAATGTGTAAATTTACAAATTATTTCATTCACTTATATTACAGATATAAATCTCTCTTTGCTTGACATAGGAATTTTAAGATCACAGCAAGACTGCACTTTATCTGTGTCTAGTCACTGTCATAATTGGATTCTGCAACAGAGACAAATTGTAGCCTTGATTTCTTTTCTCCTTTGTCACAGTTCTACAATTTTCATGTCCTTGTTACCTGCTATCCTATTGATTCTCGCAGTCCACAAATATCTTTACTACCGAAATTTCAGGACACACAGTTTATTACCCATCCAAAGTAAAACCTTTGTGACAAAGATGTCAACAATATAAAACTTAAAGAAGGTGGACTTTTTTTAAGCAATAAACATATGGAAGAATAAATCAGTTATTACATTGGAAAATTTAAATATTTGAAGTATTAACCATTTTATAAATCAGAAAGCCAGCCAACATGCAATACTAATGAATAGTGTCCCACAATGTTGTCCAGAGATTACCATCAGAACCACCACACCCTACTACCAATGGGACAGGCAGTTTCATTTCATGTGCAATATACCAGTCCAAATTCATAGCAAACTTTGAAACCATTTTAGGCTATGTGCACATGTCAGGATTTCTTGCAGAAATTTTATGAACAAAACCGGACATTTTCTGCAAGAAATCCGCAAGCGTTTTATTTTTTGCTTTTTTTCAGCGTTTTTCTTGTGTTTTTTTTTTTGCGGATTTTTTGCGTTTTTTTCCGGAGGTTCCCAATGCAATAATATATTAAAAAATCCACAAAAAATCCGCAAAATTAATGAACATGCTGTGTTTTTTACCGCAACATATGCATAAAAATGGCGGAATGCATTATAAATGATGGGATGCATATGTATGCGGTTTTTTAAACGTTTTTATTGCGTTTTTATAGCGAAAAAACGCGAAAAATCCAGAACGTGTGCACACAGCCTTACAGTTTACTTATAGACGCGGTCTATCACTGTTTATCATTTGTGATCAGACAGTGCAGAACACTGATTGAACCTGACTGTGACTCACAGAACAGGTGTGCAAAAACAGATGTGCACATGGTGAAATGTCTACATTTTTTAAATACCTTTATTTTCAATCTTTTTTCTACAAAAAATCCACCCTTTTACCAAAACTGATGTGAAAAGAATTGCTAGGTAGGTACACGACCAAAAAGCCAGCACCTGCAACAGAATTCTTAGGTGTATCATGTAGCAGATCCCAAAAGCTAACCTCTCCTACACCACAGCTTTCTGTGCACTTTGTCTATTGACTGTGAGCTGCTTATCACAGGAAGGGGCGTGGTCGGACTAGGTCTCAAATGCTGCTTTAACTGCTGTAGTACAAGCAGTGATAATATCCTAGTGCTAAAACCGCAATTGTAACTAAACAACAGCACACAGTCTAATAATTGACACATTGGTGAATTCAGTATTTTAACCCCGATCTCATGCTGTCTTCAGATTACATAGCAAAAATCTGCTAACAGATTATCTTTAACAGAGATACCAGTATTAAACAATTGGTCATTTTCTGATGACACATTAACTTTAAAGCCAAAAAGTAAAAAACTATAACATATGAACCTCAGGCACAAAGTATGACCTTCGATAAACTCCTGCAGTATATGAATATTGAATGTATACAGAAATAATTTAAAATATTTAAAATGTATAAATACAGTTAAGGTTTGTTAAATAGCCTGCATGTGAAACTAATATACGGTACTTTGATGAAATAAGTGCAGTTTTCTAGTATTATTTTAGCTAGAGGAATTATTGATGTTGTAT
The DNA here is from genome assembly GCF_032444005.1 of Ranitomeya imitator. NCBI lineage: Eukaryota > Metazoa > Chordata > Amphibia > Anura > Dendrobatidae > Ranitomeya > Ranitomeya imitator. The sequence continues at coordinate 389,446,478 of NC_091282.1, forward strand.
GGTAGGAACATTACTGATGGCTAGCTTAAAACAAGTTAAGACACTGCAAGATGTTCTGCAGAAGGTCTGCTTGTAGCTTCCGGCAGCTGAATCCAGCAAACACACTGTGCATTTAAGAGGATAATAAAAAAAAGATAATGTTACCTTCTGGAAGAAATTATTCAAGAGGAGGGCTTCTTTAATAGTATACTAATGAAAATGCACAATGATGTCCTATGGGGGAACATTCTGGTAATAATTAAGCTAGACTCCACTGTTAACTCTGTCCATTGTAATATTGTGCAGGGGGAAGAAAGAAAGACCATAACATATAGAGCCTTAGGAAAGATTCCATGGGAACTGTTTATTACTAGTGATGAGCGAATACATTCGGCACTATTTGTTGCTCTCACGAATAGTGCGGTATTCGGGCTATTCGTTACTCGGCGAGTAATTAGGTATTCGTATTCGAGTGACCCGCCCAGCCTTTTTGGAGCTCTATTTGCAGCCAGTGAATTTGCTGGGCTGGCTTCCAATCACAGTAATGCCAGCGCCATCTTTGGTGTGCCATTATTGTGATTGACTGGCCTTACTGAGTCATAAAGAATATTTAATCCCTGTCAGCGCCATCTTGCGCACATTGCAGCCAGAACCAGTGAAAGGAGCATTGGGAGAGTAATAGCTTAGAGTGAGTGTTATATAGTCCAAAAAGCTCTTTAAAAAGCTGAAAATTGTGAAGAGATTACATAATTGTTAGGTGGGGATTTAAGTAGGGAGAGCTTGAGAAGGAGGGTGAAAGGCAGGCAGCTGTGTGTTCTCATCATTGCAAGTGCATGCTGCAGATCTCTGCTACTTTCCACTGTTATGTATAGTAGTTAGTAATAGGAACAGACTGTGGGATTAAGGTGAAATAGGGATGGTTTCATCCAGTACCAAAATTTGCAGAGGGAAATAATGTTAGGTAGTACAAGTATATACAGAACCATTTTTTGGGAGCTACATAATATACCTGTGTAGCAGCCCATAAAATATTTTTTTTTTACCACAAAATAATATTCCTCACTGGCAGCATATAGTAACGTCCATTTTAAAATCTAATTGCTAAATACTATTGTGGCGCCCCAGGGTCCTGGTCATCACAGTGGTATTGCTTTCCTCCCGGGGAGAGTGATGCTATGTTTGGAGGCATGGAAGGATAACTGCATCCAGGTACCACAAACATGCAACACATTCACATTCCAGGCCACCAGGGGGAGCTTTTGATCCTATTTACTAGGTGACTCCCCATATACATATAACTGGTAGTCTGTAGGGAAAGGTAGTTAGCTCCAGACAGGAGTCAGTTCCTGATACAGTCAGTTCCAGACAGCCATCTGAGGAGGACCCTGTGTCCACGAAGCTGTGCATGCCCTAAGAGCTGCAGCTCCCAGAAAGAGACATTTTGAAGGCAGAATTTTATTGCAGCGAGCGTGAATGAAAGCAAAGCACAGGAGAGGCCCCCAGAAGGGGACCATCCCCGAACAGGCTGCCTCCTTCTGAGGCACAGATAACCGGTAGTCGGAACATCAAGGTAGTAAGGACCTCTACGCCTTACTTCAGAGACCGGCAGAACAGCTAATTGCATGTTACTTGTCCGCACCTACACCCAGGAGGCACGGTGGCACCCCTCAGAGGCCAGGGCATTCTAGAGTCCCTATAAACAGCCTCAAGCCACCAGTCATACGGGTTTTGTCCTATCTGACTATGGGGGACAGAGAGAGAGAGAGACACCACATCTGTGAGGCCCTTATTTGAAGCTTATGCAGTAAGGGACCACACCACTACAGCACAAGGGAAGGTTATTGATTTCCACCTGGACAAGGGGACTCTGGACTTGCCTCCAAACCGGCCGGACTCTACCTGCCCTGTGATCTGATGCTCCGGACTGTGGACGCTGAAGTCTTCAGTAAAGGTAAAGAGACTGCAACCTTGTGTCCTCGTTCTTCACTGCGCCTGCCACCGTTCTACCATCTACACACTGGGAAGTCCTGGAGATATACTTCACTTGTGGGAAGGTATACCATCTAGCTGCCATAACATCACCCCAGCAGACCCCTTAAAGCAGCATCGGTCACCCTGACCAAATACCATAGGTGGCGTCACGAATAGGGTTGAGCGACCTTTACTTTTATAGGATCGGGTTTCACGAAACCCGACTTTTTCAAAAGTCGGGTCGAGTGAAATCGGCCGATCCTATAAAAAAGTCGGGGTCGGGGTCGGCCGAAACCCGAAACCCAATGCAGTGCATTGGGTTTCCATGGTTCCCAGGGTCTGAAGGAGCAGAAACTCTCCTTCAGGCCCTGCGATCCATATTTTAGTGTAAAATAAAGAATTAAAATAAAGAATATCGCAATACTTACCCTCTGACGCGCCCTGGTACTAACCGGGAACCTTCCTTCCTTAGAATCAGCCTTCCAGGACCTTGCGGTGACGCCGCGGTGACGTCGCGGCTTGTGATTGGTCGCGCGGCCGCCCATGTGACCGCTCGCGCGACCAATCAGAAGCCGTGACGTCACCGCGACGTCACCGAAGGTCCTGCAAGCGCTGATTCTTAGGAAGGAAGGCTGCCGGAAAGAAGCAGGGCACGTCCGAGGGTGAGTATATTCCTATTAGGTATATACTCACCCTCGGACGCTCCCTGCTTCTTTCCGACAGCCTTCCTTCCTAAGAATCAGCGCTTGAAGGACCTTCGGTGACGTCACGGCTTCTGATTGGTCGCGCGAGCGGTCACATGGGCGGCCGCGCGACCAATCACAAGCCGCGACGTCACCGCGACGTCACCGCAAGGTCCTGGAAGGCTGATTCTAAGGAAGGAAGGTTCCCGGTTAGTACCAGGGCGCGTCAGAGGGTAAGTATTGCGATATTTTTTATTTTAATTCTTTATTTTACACTTAAATCTGAATTCCGATACCAATTCCCGATATCTTAAACATATCGGGAATCGGTATCGGAATTGCGATTCCAGATTCAAAAGATCGCCGACTTCATGGCCGACCCCACACAGGGGTCGGGTCGGGTTTCATGAAACCCGACCTTGCCAAAAGTCGGCGACTTTTGAAAATGTTCGACCCGTTTCGCTCAACCCTAGTCACGAACATAAACTTTATCCCTTTAAAGACCTTTCCCTTTTATACGGATATCCCAGGGCCACGGACCGGGTCGCCACCATGACATCCCCCTTTGAGCCAACCGGACCTGGTACCAAGTACCCCCTTGCCCTGAAGGGGCTCTCCACTATTCCTTGTCTATTGCTTAAAGTACTGTATCTTTATCTAGCAGTTGTGCGACTGGTGAAATCAGAGTAGAGATAACCCCTTAGCGACCGCCGATACGCCTTTTAACGGCGGCCGCTAAGGGTACTTAAACCACAGCGCCGTTAATTAACGGCGCTGTGGAAAAAGTGTATAGCGCCCCCAGAGTCGGATTTTCTTTGGAGTCTCGGCTGCCGGGGGTAGCCGAGACCCCAGAGAACATGATTCGGGGGGTTTGTACCCACCCCGCATTTGCGATCGCCGGTAATTAACCGTTTACCGGCGATCGCAAAAAAAAAAAAAAAACAACGCGATCTCTTTTTAATTTCTCTGTTTCCCGGTGGGCGCCGCCATCTTCAAAATGGCGGGCGCATGCGCAGTGCGCCCGCCGGCCGGCCCCGCGAGAATCTTTGGGGTCTCGGCTGCCGGGGGTAGCCGAGACCCCAAAGAGCATGACCGGGGTCGGTTTTACCTACCCCCTGTTTTGCGATCGCTGGTAATTAACTGTTTACCGGCGACCGCAAAAAAAAAAAAAGTAAAGTCTAATTCTCTGTCCTCTGATGTGATTGCACATCAGAGGACAGAGAAATAGGGGGATTCGGGGACCCTATCATACTCACCTGTGTCCCTGGATCCTCCTGCTGCTCCTCCTGGCCGCTGGCAAAAGAAAATGGCGGACGCATGCGCAGTGCGCCCGCCATCTGTCTCCATCTGCTGGCCGGCAGGAGAACAGCAGTTGGGGCTAAAATTAGGGTTAGGGTTAGGGGTAGGGTTAGGGGTAGGGTTAGGGTTAGGGGTAGGGTTAGGGGTAGGGTTAGGGTTAGGGGTAGGGTTAGGGTTAGGGGTAGGGTTAGGGGTAGGGGTAGGGTTAGGTGTAGGGTTAGGGTTAGGGTTAGGGGTAGGGTTAGGGGTAGGGTTAGGGGTAGGGTTAGGGGTAGGTTTAGGGTTAGGGGTAGGGGTAGGGTTAGGGTTAGGTGTAGGGTTAGGGTTAGGGTTAGGGGTAGGGTTAGGGGTAGGGTTAGGGTTAGGGGTAGGGTTAGGGGTAGGGTTAGGGTTAGGGGTAGAGGTAGGGTTAGGGGTAGGGTTAGGGCCAGGGTTAGGGGTAGGGTTAGGGGTAGGGTTGGGGCTAAATTTAGGGTTAGAGTTGGGGCTAAATTTAGGGTTAGGGTTGGGGCTAAATTTAGGGTTAGGCTTCTTTCACACTTACGTCGGTACGGGGCCGTCGCAATGCGTCGGCCCGACATACCGACGCACGTTGTGAAAATTGTGCACAACATGGGCAGCGGCTGTAGTTTTTCAACGCATCCGCTGCCCAATCTATGTCCTGGGGAGGAGGGGGCGGAGTTACGGCCACGCATGTGCGGTCAGAAATGGCGGATGCGACGTACAAAAAAAGTTTCATTGAACCTTTTTTTGTGCCGACGGTCCGCCAAAACACAACTGATCCAGTGCACGACGGACGCGACGTGTGGCCATCCGTCACGATCTGTCGGCAATACAAGTCTATGGGCAAAAAACGCATCCTGCGGGCACATTTGCAGGATCCTTTTCTTGTCCAAAACGACAGATTGCGACGGATGCCAAACGACACAAGTGTGAAAGTAGCCTTAGGGCTAGGGTTAGGGTTGGAGCTAAAGTTAGGGCTAGGGTTGGGGCTAAAGTTAGGGTTAGAGTTGGGATTAGGGTTAGGGTTTGGATTAGGGTTGGTATTGGGGTTAGGGTTGGCATTAGGGTTACGCTTGGGATTAGGGTTAGGTTTGGGATTAGGGTTAAGGTTAGGGTTGTGATTAGGGGTGTATTGTTATTAGGGTTAGGTTTGAGGTTAGGGTTGAGATTAGGATTAGGGGTGTGTTGGATTTAGGGTTTTGATTAGGGTTATGGTTAGGGTTGACATTAGGGTTGTTTTGGGGTAAGGGTTGTGATTATGGTTAGGGTTAGTGACTAGGATTATGGATCAGGTTGGGATTAGGGTTAGGGGTGTGTTGGGGTTATGGTTGGAGCTAGAATTGAGGGGTTTCCACTGTTTAGGTACATCAGGGGGTCTCCAAACACGACAGCCAATTTTGCGCTCAAAAAGTCAAATGGTGCTCCCTCCTTTCTGAGCTCTGCTGTGGGCCCAAACAGTGGGTTACCCCCACATATGGGGCATCAGCGTACTCAGGATAAATTGCACAACAACTTCTGGGGTCCAATTTCTCTTGTTACCCTTGTGAAAATAAAAACTTGGGGGCTACAAAATCTTTTTTTGTGGAAAAATATATATATATATATTTTTTTTATGACTCTGCATTATAAACTTCTGTGAAGCACTTGGGCATTCAAAGTTCTCACCACACATCTATATAAGTTCCTTGGGGGGGTCTAGTTTCCAAAACGGGGTCACTTGTGGGGGGTTACTACTGTTTAGGTACATCAGGGGCTCTGCAAACGCAACATAACGCCCACAGACCATTCTATCTAAGTCTGCATTCCAAAACGGCGCTCCTTCCCTTCCAAGCTCTGCCGTGCGCCCAAACAGTGGTTTACCCCCACATATGGGGCATCAGCATACTCAGGATAAATTGGACAACAACTCTAGTGGTCCAATTTCTCCTGTTACCCTTGTGAAAATAAAAACTTGGGGGCTACAATATCTTTTTTGTGAAAAAAAAATATTTTTTATTTTCACGACTCTGCATTCTAAACTTCTGTGAAGCACTTGGGCATTCAAAGTTCTCACCACACATCTAGATAAGTTCCTTGGGGGGTCTAGTTTCCAAAATGGGGTCACTTGTGCGGGGTTACTACAGTTTAGGTACATCAGGGGCTCTGCAATCGCAACATAATGCCCACAGACCATTCTATCAAAGTCTGCATTCCAAAAAGGCGCTCCTTCCCTTCCGAGCTCTGCCGTGTGCCCAAACAGTAGTTTACCCCCACATATGGGGCATCAGCATACTCAGGATAAATTGGACAACAACTTTAGTAGTCCAATTTCTCCTGTTACCCTTGTGAAAATAAAAACTTGGGGGCTACAATATCTTTTTTGTGAAAAAAAATTTTTTTTTATTTTCACGACTCTGCATTCTAAACTTCTGTGAAGCACTTGGGCATTCAAAGTTCTCACCACACATCTAGATAAGTTCCTTGGGGGGTCTAGTTTCCAAAATGGGGTCACTTGTGGAGGGTTTCTACTGGTTAGGTACATCAGGGGCTCTGCAAACGCAACATAATGCCCGCAGACCATTCTATCAAAGTCTGCATTCCAAAACGGCACTCCTTCCTTCCGAGCTCTGCCATGCGCCCAAACAGTGGTTTACCCCCACATATGGGGTACCAGCATACTCAGGACAAATGGGACAACAACTTTTGGGGTCCAATTTCTCTTGTTACTCTTGTGAAAATAAAAACTTGGGGGCTAAAAAATCTTTTTTGTGGAAAAAAAAATTATTTTTTATTTTCACGACTCTGCATTATAAACTTATGTGAAGCACTTGGGCATTCAAAGTTCTCACCACACATCTAGATAAGTTCCATGGGGGATCTAATTTCCAAAATGGGGTCACTTGTGGGGGATTTCTACTGTTTAGGCACATCAGGGGCTCTCCAAACGCGACATGGCGTCCGATCTCAATTCCAGCCAATTCTACATTGAAAAAGTAAAACGGCACTCTTTCTCTTCCAAGCTCTGCGGTGCGCCCAAACAGTGGTTTACCCCCACATATTGGGTATCAACGTACTCAGGAGAAATTGCACAACAACTTTAGTGGTCTAATTTCTCCTGTTACCCTTGTGAAAATAAAAATTTGTGGGCAAAAAGATCATTTTTGTAGAAAAAATGCGATTTTTTTTTCACGGCTCTACGTTATAAACTTCTGTGAAGCACATGGGGGCTCAAAGTGCTCACCACACATCTAGATAAGTTCCTTAAGGGGTCTAGTTTGCAAAATGGTGTCACTTGTGGGGGGTTTCCACTGTTTAGGCACATCAGGGGCTCTCCAAACGCAACATGGCGTCCAATCTCAATTCCAGCCAATTCTACATTGAAAAAGTAAAATGGCACTCCTTCTCTTCCAAGCTCTGCGGTGCGCCCTAACAGTGGTTTACCCTCACATATGGGGTATCAGCATACTTAGGAGAAATTGCACAACAACTTTTGTGGTCTAATTTCTCCTGTTACCCTTGTGAAAATAAAAATTTGTAGGCAAAAAAATCATTTTTGTAGAAAAAATGCGATTTTTTTTTTTTCATGGCTCTACATTATAAACTTCTGTGAAGCACATGGGGGTTCAAAGTGTTCACCACACATCTAGATAAGTTCCTTAAGGGGTCTAGTTTCCAAAATGGTGTCACTTGTGGGGAGTTTCCACTGTTTAGGCACATCAGGGGCTCTCTAAACGTGACATGGCGTCCGATCTCAATTCCAGCCAATTTTGCATTGAAAAAGTCAAACGGCGCTCCTTCACTTCTAAGTTCTGCAATGCGCCCAAAAAGTGGTTTACCCCCACATATGGGGTATTGGCGTATTCAGGAGAAATTGCATAACAAAATTTATGGTTACATTTCAGTTTTTACACTTGTGAAAATAAAAAAAATGGTTCTGAATTAAGATGCTTGCAAAAAAAAGTTAAATGTTCATTTTTTCCTTCCACATTGTTTCAGTTCCTGTGAAGCACGTAAAGGGTTAATAAACTTCTTGAATGTGGTTTTGAGAACCTTGAGGGGTGTAGTTTTTAGAATGGTGTCACACTTCTTATTTTCTATCATATAGACCCCTCAAAATGACTTCAAATGTGATGTGGTCCCTAAAAAAAAATGGTGTTGTAAAAATGAGAAATTGCTGGTCAACTTTTAACCCTTATAACTCCCTAACAAAAAAAAAATTTTGTTTCCAAAATTGTGCTGATGTAAAGTAGACATGTGGGAAATGTTATTTATTAACTATTTTTCGTGACATATCTCTCTGATTTAAGGGCATAAAAATACAAAGTTTGAAAATTGCAAAATTTTAAAAATTTTCACCATATTTCCATTTTTTTCATAAATAATCGCAAGTAATATCGAAGACATGTTACCACTAACATGAAGTACAATATGTCACGAAAAAACAATCTCAGAATCAGCGGGATCCGTTGAAGCGTTCCAGAGTTATAACCTCATAAAGTGACAGTGGTCAGAATTGCAAAAATTGGCTCGGTCATTAAGTACCAAATTGGCTCTGTCACTAAGGGGATAATCTTACATGACAATTTAGCAGGGGCAATAATCTTCATTACTCAGCATTTGGAGTGTGTCAGCAAGGTGATTGAAAAAAATCATAACTTTCTATTTGTTTAAAATATACAGTATCTTTATCTAGCAGTTGTGCGACTGACACAATCCGGGTAGAGATAATATTACGTCACAATTTAGCAGGTGCAATAATCTTCATTACTCCACATTTGGAGTGTGTCAGGAAGGTGAGTAAAAAAATCATAATTTTCTATTGGTTGAAAAAAAGCATTTCTTTATCTAGCAGATGTGTAATTGATGCAAAGTCTGCAGAGATACGCAAACGTGACTATTTACCTGTAATTTACGTCAGTCTGTGTATAATCAAGCTGCGATCTCCAAAAAAATAGCCACACATTGCTAGACACAGTGAATTCGTACATATCCTTTGTAAGGGTATTTGTGAAAAATAAAGCCAGTATTTTTGGATTTCATAAGCATAACGCAATCAAGATGAGATAGGATGATGTTAAGGGACATGGATGGGGTGGTGCCCGCCAAGGCCGTGTGACAGATCTAAAGGTGACTATCTCATTGTAGGTTCTTGTCAAAGTTGGTCAGCGCGCAACACCACTAACAAATCCAGACAAGCTCGAGGATGTTGCAGGTTGGATGGCAGATAAAGGCTCCAGTGTGTTGACAAGCACATCATGAAGTTTTCCACACGGTCCAGTCTCAGTAGCCAAGAGGCTAGGCCTCTGAATCCTCAACCTGGTCTTTTTTCCTCCCACCATCAAGAGTCCCAGTAGACATTTGACACCAATGCTGACCACTGTCAACATGCACCGTTGAAGAGGGCCATGGAGTGCAGGGATACCCAAACATTTGAGCACCCACGGACAGTAGAAAGCCAGGTTGGGGAAGATCCATTGATGTCTGAAGAGGTGGAGGATAATCATGAGGCACAGTTGCCATCAGGTCAGTCTCAAATTGCAACTCAGAAGGAGGATCATATTGAGGAATTGGAAGCTGACGTGGTCGATGAGGCCACTGATCCAACCTGGCACGGTGGCATGCCTAGTAAGCACAGCAGTGCAGAAAGGGATAGATCAGTAGCAAGAAAACAGGCAAAAAGCGGTAGTGGTTTTCCCAGAGGTAGAACTCGGGCAACTGTTCCACAGAGCTCCCCAGTTGGCTAGATAACAGGCCAAGGGTGCATTGTTCCCCTGTATGGCAGTTTATTTTAATGAAAGTCCTTCAGAAAAAAACATATGTAATTTGCAGCATCTGCAGAACTAAGCTAAGAGCAAGAACACTGCCAACCTGAGCACCACCAGCATTCAAAAACACATGACAGCCAAGCACCCCAGTAGGTGGATGGAACATCTGGGTACCAAATCTGTGTCTGAGGGTGAAATCACTGTCCCTTCCCCTGTGTTATGGCCTTTTTAATCTGCTGACCATGAAGCAGGTGCTCATGCTTCCTGCTTACAACCAGCGGTTGCACACACACAACAGTCAACAGCCACGTCCAATTCATTGTCCCAGCACAGCGTTCAGTTGTCCCTGCCCCAGACATTTACTAGGAAGCACAAATATCCACACACCCACAGGCCAAAATGCTAAATACCCACCTTGCCAGATTGCTAGCCCTGGAATTGTTGCCGTTTTGACTTGTGGGAATTGAGTCTTTCCACAACCTCTTGGCGGTGGCAGCCCCATGGTACTTATTTCCCTGCCGACAATATTTTTCCCAGTTTGCCGTCCGCACGTTACATAAGCATGTGTTACACAATATCAGCCATGCTCTGGCCAACGCAGTCACAGGGAAGGTCCACCTAACCAAAGGCATGTGGACAAGTTCTTGCGGACGGACAGGGATGATACATTTTTTTGATGGCACACTGGGTTAACCTGGCAGAGTTTGGGACAGAGTCAGAGGCTGGGACACATCTTACCCACATCAAGAATAGCTGGCCCAACTTCCATCAGGGTTTCAGTCTCCTCGTATTCCACTTTATGTCTCTCCTCCTCCTCATCCTCAGCGGGACTAGCCTTCCCATCACTTCCAAGCTGGGAAATCTGCAGCACTGCCTTGGCGAAGCTGCAGCAAGCTCTGCTGAAGCTCTTCTGTTTAGGTGATAAAACTCCCAATGCAGATGAGTTGTTGAAAGGGATAAAAGAACAGACCGCTCAGTGGATCTCCCCACTGAACCTCCAACCAGGTCTGGTTGTGTGCGATAATGGGCGTACCATAGAGCCCAGCCTCACACAGTATTCTAAGGTCACATTGGGTGATAACAAGGAAAAAGAGGAGGATGAGGAGGAACAGGATTTTTTGCTATATGCTACAGAGGGGACTCCCAACCCAGCTTCATGCCTGTCCAACATGGATGGCCTGAAGAGGAGGAGGACGTTATGAGTCTTGAGTAGGAGAAGATGGTTACCTTTCTTTCTGGTCATGACACTGAATGTTTGACTCTTTGTAGTCTGCCACACATGGCAGAGTTCATGTCCAGATGCCTTTCCCAAGACCCTAGCATCAAAGACATTTTGTTCACCATGAAATACTGGCTATGCACCTTTCTTGACCCACAGTACATGAAGAAATTTGCTTCTCTAATGCAGGAGACAGATGTGCCATTTTCAGTGGATACATGCCAAAGGGCTGTTGTGGAAGACTTTCTTAAAAGATTACCCTCAGACAACGCTGATGGCAGAGGTACCGGCAACTTTCGACCACAAGGATTACAGAGGAAGTCCACAAACAGCAGGTGCAACTCGTGGGGGAGAAATGTCCACCAACTAGGCCATTTTCATGAGACCGTCCCATCAGCAAGGACCATCTGTAAGTGTAACTATGATGAAGAGGGATATGCTGACCAAGATGGTGAAGATCTACTTAAGTGACCATACCAGCATCCTTCAGTGCCATATAACTATTGGTTGCACAAGCTGCACATTTGGCCCGACCTCTCCTTGTATGACTTGGAGGTGCTGCCATGCCCTGCAGTGAGTGTGTTTTCTGAGTTATTTTTTAGTTCAGCATGTGCAATCATAACGGCTGTCAACTGAAAATGCAAACAGACTGACTCTTCTAAAATTGAAAAAGGCCTAGATTTCCTCTGACTTTGCAAGCCCTACGGATGACAGCAACATTATGTAAATGCAGGCCAAATGTTTATTTTTTTAAGTTGTCTTAACATCCATCCCTTTCCATCCAAAACAATTTTGTTCAGGAAATCAACTCCTCCTCTCACTCATCCTGCTTTTGCAAAAAGTACTTATTGTTCATCTATATATACCTTGTACTTTTTGAAACCTTTGCACATTATGCTATTGTAAAACTTGTACTCTCTATCTCTACCTCTTGTAATAACTGCTAAATTTATTGTGATGTCCCCATCATGGTGTCTTTCAGCTGGTCTGAGAGAGACCCCTTGGCAAATTTTTTGAAACCTTGCACATTTTGCAATTCTGAAATGGTGAAACTTGTACTCTCTAGCTCTACCTCTTGTAACAAGTGCAAAGTGTATTGTGATGTCCCCATGATGGCGTCTTTCAGCGTGTATGATATAGGCCCCTTGGGTAATTTTTGGAACAGTTTGTACATTGTGCAATGGTCAAATTTCTACTCTCTATCTCTATATATTATATCATTATGTTTTTTTTTTATTGTTTCCCTTCTCACGGTCTCTTTAAGCCTCTATCGGGTAGCCTGATCTTGTTTTTTGGGTCTGCACTTGGACGTCTTGGAACATAAATGCATTAATATGCTCCACACAATTCTTCATGCTTCATCCTTACACTGAATAATAATAATATGAGTAATGAAACATGATATAGATATATATATATATATATATATATATATATATATATATACAGTACAGACCAAAGTTTGGACACACCTTCTCATTTAAAGATTTTTCTGTATTTTCATGACTATGAAAATTGTACATTCACACTGAAGGCATCAAAACGATGAATTAACACATGTGGAATTATATACTTAACAAAAAAGTTTGAAACAACTGAAATTATGTCTTATATTCTAGGTTCTTCAAAGTAGCCACCTTTTGCTTTGTTGACTGCTTTGCACACTTTTGGCATTCGCTTGATGAGCTTCAAGAGGTAGTCACCGGGAATGGTCTTCCAACAATCTTGAAGGAGTTCCCAGAGATGCTTAGCACTTGATGGCCCTTTTGCCTTCACTCTGCGGTCCAACTCATCCCAAACCATCTCGATTGGGTTCAGGTCTGGTGACTGTGGAGGCCAGGTCATCTGGCGTAGCACCCCTTCACTCTCCTTATTGGTTAAATAGCCCTTACACAGCCTGGAGGTGTGTTGGGAGTAATTGTCCTGTTGAAAAATAAATGATAGTCCAACTAAACGCAAACCGGATGGAATAGCATGCCGCTTCAAGATGCTGTGGTAGCCATGCTGGTTCAGTATGCCTTCAATTTTGAATAAATCCCCAACAGTGTCACCAGCAAAGCACCCCCACACATCACACCTCCTCTTCCATGCTTCACAGTGGGAACCAAGCATGTAGAGTCCTTCCGTTCACCTTTCCTGCATCATACAAAGACACGGTGGTTGGAACCAAAGATCTCAAATTTGGACTGATCAGACCAAAGCACAGATTTCCACTGGTCTAACCTCATTCCTTGTGTTCTTTAGCCCCAACAAGTCTCTTCTGCTTGTTGCCTGTCCTTAGCAATGGTTTCCTAGCAGCTATTTTACCATGAAAGCCTGCTGCACAAAGTCTCCTCTTAACAGTTGTTGTAGAGATGTTTTTGCTGCTAGAACTCTGTGTGGCATTGACCTGGTCTCTAATCTGAGCTGCTGTTAACCTGCAATTTCTGAGGCTGATGACTCAGATAAACATATCCTCAGAAGCAGAGGTGACTCTTGGTCTTCCTTTCCTTGGGCGGTCCTCATGTGACCCAGTTTCTTTGTAGCGCTTGATGTTTTTTTGCCACTGCACTTGGGAACACTTTCAAAGTTTGCCCAATTTTTCGGACTGACAGACCTTCATTTCTTAAAGTAATGATGGCCACTCGTTTTTCTTTACTTAGCTGCTTTTTTCTTGCCATAATACAAATTCTAACAGTCTATTCAGTAGGACTATCAGCTGTGTATCCACTGTGTAACTGCACAACACAACTGATGGTCCCAACCCTATTTATAAGGCAAGAAATTCCACTTATTAAACCTGACAGGGCACACCTGTGAAGTGAAAACCATTGCCGGTGACTATCTCTTGAAGCTCATCAAGAGAATGCCAAGCGTGTGCAAAGCAGTCATCAAAGCAAAAGGTGGCTACTTGAAGAACCTAGAATATAAGGCATAATTTCAGTTGTTTCACACTTTTTTGTTAAGTATATAATTTCACATGTGTTATTTCATAGTTTTGATGCCTTCAGTGTGGATGTACAATTTTAATAGTCATGAAAATACAGAAAAATCTTTAAATGGGAAGGTGTGTCCAAACTTTTGGTCTGTACTGTATATATATATATATATATATATATATATATATTGCTATTTCAATTATCTTACCCACACATCCCTTTACAAAGGGAAATTCAACATAATACCTCTGTTAGCATATTCCATATACTGCTCATTTGCTCAGATATACGGGTAGCACTCAGTAGGTGGGCGGAACGCCTGGGCACAAAATCTGTGCCTGATAGTGAAACTACTGGCTCTTCCCCTGTGTTACATCATTCCCACTCTACTGTCCAGGAAGGTGACGCTGAGGTCTCCCGTTCACAACCTGCAGTTGCGCAGACACAACAGTCAGCCTAAAACCATGCAAAAAATACATTCTGTCTGGTTGGGTAGTTTCCAGAAGAAGTGCACAGATTGGTCAATGGCACTCCTGTCACTTTCACTTGAGTAGGCCGCTTCCAAGTAAAATGAGGCTTGTCCCTGACATGGGTTTCAGGCCTGACAGACTGACCGCAATACAGGCCCTCGCTTGCATACACTGCATTCTGAATTTAGTTTTAATGCTTTTGGTGTCTTGTAGAATCCAACTTACTTATATTATTATTATTTATTTATATAGCACCATTGATTCCATGGTGCTCTACATGAGAAGGGGTTACATACAAGTTACAAATATCACATACAGTAAACAAACTAACAATGACGGACTGATACAGAGGGGCGAGGACCCTGCCCTTGCGGGCTTACATTCTACAGGATTATGGGGAAGGAGACAGTAGGTTGAGGGGTGCAGGAGCTCCGGTGTTGGTGAGGCGGTAGCTCCGGTGTTGGTGAGGCGGTAGATTATATACTTATATACTTATTATACTTATATTGATTATGCAGCTCACCCAACTTATATTCACCTTACAACGGCTTCACCCACTATGACAGTGGTTTCGATGGGATCCGGTGGCAAAAATGAACTGTGGAGCTTACAAAATGCTGGTGTTGCAGCACCTGCTGGCTCTCTGCAATTTATAAGTGAGGGTCGCATAATGATATAGCGGTGGACATTAATCTATTTTGCGTTATATACATGTAATTATGTAGGAAAAATATTTCTTAACATTTTTCCATTTAAAAAAATATAGGTTTGATTTGGTAGATAATTTTAAAAATAAGTAAAGCCAGCACAATAGTCTGACAACATTATTCCCAGATATCTTATGTGAGACTGAAAGGCATGCAGGGATCTTCTCCATGCTGTTCCCATTTACTTTTAGCTGTTTCCCATCAATTTCAGCATTTTCCCCATGTGTTTCTTTATCTACTATAAGTAACCTCAAAAACCACTATTGCACATCTCCCGTTCCATGATTTTTTTTGCACGATACAGTTTTATCTCTCAGACACATTGCCATCAACTCCTGGAATATTTCTGTTTGCATAGACTGATTATAAGGAGAGCAATCTGGGCTACCGCCTGGGGCCCATCCCTAGATTGCCCTCATTATAATGTTTTGTGCCCCACCATGTGCAGTGCACATATCCTGGCAGAGAGCTTTGCTGGTGCTGTGATGCCGACTATGCAGAATTGCAGAGCATTTCCAGGGGAGCTCCCATCACCTCTGCTGTGATATGCCAGTGCGATGACATCATCAACTGTTGCCAGCTTTACGTACTGGCCAGACTAGAAGTGTAGTTTTTGGACCAGAGCAGAGCGTGAAGGGAATGGGAGAGAGGTGAGTATGTCTGGTTTTTTTTAACAAATATGTGTATGGGATGAGTGAGCTCACACTGTATACAGGAGGTTATATGCGGGCCCACACTGATTTCAGGAGGCTATGTGCAAACTCACACTGTATTTAGTAATGGGGGTTCACATTATATATAGGAGACTAGATGAGGGCTCATACAGTATATAGGAGGCTATATAGGGGCTCATAATCAAAATAGTGTCCACCAACATATCAATCTATAAGAGGGGCCTCAGATAACCTGAAGAAATTACCTCATAAAAGTAAATAGGTGTTCATGAAACATATGACATCAGAAAAAGGATAAAAAATATCAAAAAGACACCAATTCACAAAGAAATAATTAATAAAAAACATCAATATTTATTAAAAATGTTAACATACTGTTAGGGCTAGCGGGAACGCACCAAATAATGAGACAGATAGAGTATGGTGCGTTCGCAGCCCGGGGTCCACCGTGCAGAGATGGAACCTGCTGCCAAGTAATGACGGACTATATGGCGGTACTCATAAGTATACACACGTGGGTTAGACTTCACCCAGCGTGAAGGAAGCGATCCTGTTGCGTCACAAGATCACGGTACCGCACATAGAGCGCGAGCAAGTAGTCAGCGAACTCAACCCCAACTAGGATTGAAGTCCGATTAGACCCTTGCTGGCACAACACAGCTACTGGGTGTGTAAGGAAGCTAAATTACAATATTAGGGCACAAGAGTGCATGCGGTGCCGCACTGACGAACGCCACTAACCACCCAGGCTTGGGTAAGGAAAGCACAGAGGAAGTGCACGGCGCCGTACTGGTGGTCACAGCAACTGGACGCTGTAATGTGTGATTTGTGCTGTAGGATAAGTCGGGCGCTAGATAGCAACCATACACCTTCCACGAACAGACATTCAATAGGGAAGGGGTATCCAAGGACGACTTGCACTCACAACAAACACACGTATGCAAATGTACACTAGCGCATGGCCGTGCGGTCATGCGCAGTTTATATAGTTGCAGCACAGGAAGTGGCCACAGAAACTTTGCCCTTCCAAGACCTGCCAAGAGGACCAATGGAATGTGCTGCAGGGCCTGAGCACATGACCCTCGATCTCCAACGGGAGATCTTGCCCTGGGCATGCTCAGTGTGTGCAGACAAGGACTTAGTCCCAGAGAAGTCTGCTCGCTGCTGACCAGCACTGGCTTTAATGGCAGAAGCTGAAGAAGCAGCAGTAACTCTCTGTACAGAGTGAGACTGAGCAAGACGCTGGGACCGACGTCCCTGCTGAGCAGACTCCACTGTGGCTGGATAAGAATGGGAGACCGCAGCGGAGATGGCTCGAGATTCCCCCTGTGCAGAAGCGGGAACTCAAGACCTAACATTACCCCCCCTCCTAGGGCCCCCTCCTCCTTGGGCCTCGCTACGCTCGAAGGCAGCAATGAGCTGTGGGGCCCGAATGTTTTCAGCAGGCTCCCATGACCTGTCCTCTGAACCATAACCCTTCCAATCCACCAGACAGAACTTTTTGCCACGTACCACCTTGCACCCCAAAATAGCGTTCACCTCGTAATCGTCCGTAGACGAACCCGATGTCCCGGCAGATGACTCGGAAAACCGGGACATGTATACGGGTTTCAAGAGGGACACATGAAAGGTGTCGATGATACCCAAGCGTGGAGGAAGAGCTAAACGGTAGACCACAGGATTAACCTGTTCGAGAACCTTGAAGGGACCCAAGTAGCGAGGAGCAAACTTAGTGGACTCAACTCGCAGCCTGATGTTACGGGCGGAAAGCCACACCAAGTCGCCAGGAGCAAAGGTCGGAGCGGGGCACCGATGAACATCGGCGGAGGACCTCATTCTCTCCTTGGAGGCCCGAATGGCATCCTGCGTGCGGTCCCAAATGTCCCATGCCTCCACAGCCCAGTCTGCCACCCTGGAGTCAGCAGAAGAAACAGGCATGGGCACAGGAACACGCGAATGCTGGCCGTAATTTAGGAGGAATGGAGTCTGACCGGTGGAGTCGGCTACGGCATTGTTAAGTGCAAACTCTGCCCACGGTAGCAAGGATGCCCAGTCATCTTGCCTGGCAGAAACAAAATGTCGTAAATATGTGACCAAGGTCTGGTTGGCCCTCTCTACCAACCCATTCGTCTCGGGATGATATGCCGAAGAGAGATTCAACTCAATACTGAGTAGACGACAAAGCTCTCTCCAGAATCGAGACGCAAACTGGGGACCCCGGTCACTAACAATTTTGTCTGGCATACCGTGTAGGTGAAAGATATGCTTGACGAACAAGACAGCCAACGCCCGTGCAGAAGGTAGCCGTGGAAGAGGCACCAAGTGCACCATTTTGGAAAAATGGTCGGTGATCACCCAGATAATGGTGCAGTTACGAGACTTGGGTAAGCCCACCACAAAGTCCATCCCGACTATCTCCCAGGGCCTGTCCACCACCGGCAGAGGATAAAGCAAACCAGCTGGCCGTTGCCGAGGAGTCTTGTTCTTGGCGCAAGAGACACACGCCCGAACATACTCTGCGACATCACGAGCCATATGCGGCCACCAGTATGTCCTCGCCAGTAACTCAGATGTCCTTTTGGTACCAAAATGTCCACCCACCCTGGACGAGTGTGCCCAAGAGAGAACCTCCGGTCGCAAACTGGATGGTACAAAAGTCTTGCCCGGAGGCACAGACTCTAGCGAAACCGGGGCCACAGTTCTCAAGCTCTCGGTGGGGACAATAAGCCGAAGCTCCTCCTCCTCCTCCGCAGATGACACAACGGAGCGAGAGAGAGCGTCGGCCCGAATGTTCTTCTCCCCAGAAAGAAAATGGAGGGTGAAATGAAACCGGGAGAAGAATAAGGACCATCTGGCCTGGCGAGAATTCAACTGCTGGGCTGTCTGCAGGTACACCAAATTTTTATGGTCTGTGAAGACTTGGAAGGGAAAACGTGCTCCCTCCAAGAGATGTCTCCACTCCGAGAAAGCCAACTTCATGGCTAGCAACTCCCTGTCCCCGATGGAATAATTCCTCTCTGCTGGTGAGAAGGTCTTGGAGAAAAAGAAGCAAGGATGCTTCCGACCTTGAGCATCCTTTTGGAAGAGGACTGCTCCAGCACCAACAGAAGAGGCATCCACCTCCATGATAAATGGCTTATCAACATCGGGGCAATGTAGTATGGGAGCGCTAGCGAAGTGTGACTTTATAGAGTTAAAGGCCTTGGAGACCTCCTCAGACCACAATTTGGGATTCGCCCCCTTCTTGGTGAGGGCAACCAAGGGAGCTACCAAAGTTGAGAAGTGCGGAATGAACTGGCGATAATAATTAATGAACCCCATAAAGCGCTGCACCGCTTTAAGAGAATGGGGTTCCTGCCAGTCCATCACAGCCTGTAGTTTGGCAGGACCCATAGCCAATCCCTGGGCAGAGATGATGTAGCCTAGGAAAGGTAAGGACTCCTGCTCAAACATACACTTCTCCAACTTGGCATAGAGGGAGTTTGCCCGTAGGAGGCCGAAGACTTTGCAAACATCTCTCCGGTGGGAGTCAATATCTGGAGAGTAGATGAAAATATCATCCAGATAGACTATGACCGAGGTGGAAAGCATATCCCGGAAGATATCGTTCACAAAGTCTTTGAAAACGGCTGGGGCATTACAGAGCCCGAAGGGCATCACCAGATATTCATAGTGCCCATCCCTGGTGTTAAAAGCCGTCTTCCATTCGTCCCCCTCACGGATGCGAATCAGGTTATAAGCACCTCACAGATCTAGTTTAGTAAATACCCTTGCTCCCAGAAGCCTATCGAAGAGCTCAGATATCAAGGGCAAAGGATACTTATTTTTAACGGTGATGGCGTTAAGACCCCTGTAGTCTATGCATGGACGCAATTCCCCATTCTTCTTCTGCACGAAGAAGAACCCTGCCCCAGCAGGTGACACTGACTTCCTAATGAATCCTCTTGCCAGATTTTCCTGGATGTACTGTGACATTGCCTCCGTCTCCGGGAGAGATAGCGGATAGACTCGACCCTGGGGAGGCTCAGCACCAGGCAAGAGATCAATAGGACAGTCATAGGGGCGATGGGGCGGAAGGATCTCCGCCGCCTTTTTGGAGAACACGTCTGCATAAGACCAATACTGCTTGGGGAGAGAGGAAAGATCTGCGGGTACCTCTGTAGTAGCAACCTGAACGCACTCCCTCTGACACCTACCCCCACAAGATTCGCCCCATCCCAGGATTCTGCCAGAGGACCACTCGATATGAGGAGAGTGGTACCGTAGCCAAGGTATTCCCAACAGGACCTCATCAATTCCCTCAGGAATGACGAGCAGAGATATAATCTCCTGATGAGATGGTGACATGGACAGAGTAAAAGGGATGGTCTGGTGTGTTATCTGTGAGGGCAGTGTCGACCCATTCACCACTCGTACCGTTACTGGTTGAGCTAGCATAACCAGGGGTATTGCGTGACGTTGGGCGAAGGCAGAAGACATAAAATTGCCCTCCGCCCCAGAATCCACGCAGAGCTCTACCGAGTGGGAGAATGAGCCTATAGTAATTGTCCCCTTAAAGGACAATTTAGAGGCAAACGTCGCCATGTCTAGTGTACCTCCACCTACTACCACTAGACGCTGACGTTTCCTCGACCGCTGAGAACATCTGGTGGCTAGATGTCCTGACTGCTGGCAAACATGACAGACCTTGAGTGCACAAGCGGTCCGGGACTTAGATCCCGCTTGTGACACTTCCCTGGCCTCATGTGACTCAGGAACCAGGACCGGAGATTCCAGAGGTTTAGCGAATGTAGGAGCCAGCCGAAACCTCTGCCTACACTGGGCTCGCTCTAACCTCCGCTCGTTAAAACGGAGGTCAATTCGAGTGGAGACAGTTATTAACTCCTCCAGTGTGGCAGGAATCTCCCTAGTGGCCAGAGCGTCCTTAACGTGGTCAGCCAGGCCCCTCCAAAATATGGGGATAAGAGCTTTATCCGACCAATCCAGCTCAGAAGCTAAAGTGCGGAATTGGACGGCAAAATGACTGACCAAGGACTCACCCTGAGTTAATGCCAGCAGTTGGAGCGCAGTATCATGAGTGACTTGAGGTCCTAAAAAGACCTGTTTCAGAGTGCTCAGAAACAGCGGAGCACTCTGCACCACATGATCGCCACGCTCCCACAGCGGCGTAGCCCATTCCAACGCCCTGTCCGACAAGAGAGACACTATAAATCCCACCTTAGCCCGCTCTGTGGGAAAACGTGCAGCCAGGAGCTCGAGGTGAATAGAGCACTGACTCACAAATCCCCTACAAGATTTGCTATCACCAGAAAATTTTTCTGGCAGCGGGAGGCGAGAAAATGTCGGAGCAGGGGTGGCAATGGACAGGGTTGCTGCAGCCACGCTAGCAGCCTGTACAGCAACTGCGGTAACATCCACAGCTGAGGTTGCGCTCTCAAGAGCCGCCAACCTACCCTCCAGCTGCTGGATATACCGCAAGGATTGCTGTTTGTCTGTCATTACTAGCCAGACCCTGGCGCTAGTGTAATGTTAGGGCTAGCGGAACGCACCAAATAATGAGACAGATAGAGTATGGTGCGTTCGCAGCCCGGGGTCCGCCGTGCAGAGATGGAACCTGCTGCCAAGTAATGACGGACTATATGGCGGTACTCATAAGTATACACACGTGGGTTAGACTTCACCCAGCGTGAAGGAAGCGATCCTGTTGCGTCACAGGATCGCGGTACCGCACATAGTGCGCGAGCAAGTAGTCAGCTAACTCAACCCCAACTAGGATTGAAGTCCGATTAGACCCTTGCTGGCACAACACCGCAACTGGGTGTGTAAGGAAGCTAAATTACAATATTAGGGCACAAGAATGCATGCGGTGCCGCACTGATGAACGCCACTAACCACCCAGGCTTGGGTAAGGAAAGCACAGAGGAAGTGCACGGAGCCGTACTGGTGGTCACAGCAACTGGACGCTGTAATGTGTGATTTGTGCTGTAGGATAAGTCGGGCGCTAGATAGCAACCATACACCTTCCGCGAACAGACATTCAATAGGGAAGGGGTATCCAAGGACGACTTGCACTCACAACAAACACACGTATGCAAATGTACACTAGCGCATGGCCGTGCGGTCATGCGCAGTTTATATAGCTGCAGCACAGGAAGTGGCCACAGAAACTTTGCCCTTCCAAGACCTGCCAAGAGGACCAATGGAATGTGCTGCAGGGCCTGAGCACATGACCCTCGATCTCCAACGGGAGATCTTGCCCTGGGCATGCTCAGTCTGTGCAGACAAGGACTTAGTCCCAGAGAAGTCTGCTCGCTGCTGACCAGCACTGGCTTTAATGGCAGAAGCTGAAGAAGCAGCAGTAACTCTCTGTACAGAGTGAGACTGAGCAAGACGCTGGGACCGACGTCCCTGCTGAGCAGACTCCACTGTGGCTGGATAAGAATGGGAGACCGCAGCGGAGATGGCTCGAGATTCCCCCTGTGCAGAAGCGGGAACTCGAGACCTAACACATACAAATATAAATATAGCATGAACCGTGTGTACCACGATACATGAGGTATAAAGAAAATAGGAAATCAAGTCCATACATATAGTGGAACAGACCAAAATTCAGGCTGCAACAAAATTAAATGATCATAGTAAGGCTCCACCAGGTAGAAAAAAACACACCAATGAAACAGTAATTCATCAAATGATCTTACCCATGTTGCTGTAGGCCTCTGTCTGTGATGCCACTGAATGCCCTGACGCGTATTTTGCAGATGTGACACTCCCCTTGAGAAAGCACATCTGCAAAATGTGCGTCAGGGCATTCAATTACTCAATTAATCAGTCACGGTCTAAGGCCGGCGTCACACTAGCGAGTTTTACGGATGTATGAGAGGTGCAGAAAATACGGATTGCACA
Source organism: Ranitomeya imitator (assembly GCF_032444005.1). Taxonomy (NCBI): domain Eukaryota; kingdom Metazoa; phylum Chordata; class Amphibia; order Anura; family Dendrobatidae; genus Ranitomeya; species Ranitomeya imitator. The sequence goes on from NC_091282.1 coordinate 389,469,051, forward strand.
CGGTGCAATGATTCTCTATGGCCCAGCTCCTATCTGCCGTATTTTACTGATCCGTATTATATGGTCTTCTACGGCCGTAGAAAATTGCAGCATGCTGCATTTGTCACCGTATTGCGCAAAAAATTTGCCAATGAAAGTCTGTGGGGGTGAGAAAAATACGGATTACACACGGACCAACAGTGTGACTTGCGAGAAATACGCACCGGTGTCTTATAGAAAAGCCGGCAATTCAGTGCGGTGTACAGTAAAATCACACTGACAGGTTAGAATAGCTAAAATAAATGTCTACACATAGTATAGGGGTATATATATATATACATATATATGTATATATGTCAGTGAGACACACATACTGTATATATATATATATATATATATATATATATTAATATTTCATACAGCGCTAGATAGCAGAAAAGACGGTAATTCAATTGCCGGCTTTTCCTATCTCCTTCTCAAACCCGACATGATTTTAGACATGGTTTACATACAGTAATCCATCTCATATCCCTTCTTTTATTACATATTCCTCTTTAGTAATGTAAGAAGTGTCTTGGTGTAAATTTTGGGGGCTCTAGCTATTAAATTAAAGGGTTAAATCTCGGAAAAAATTGGCGTGGGATCCCGCACAATTTTCTGCGCCAGAGTGGGAAAGCCAGTGACTGAGGGCAGATATTAATAGCCTAGAGAGGGACCATGGTTATTGCCTCCCCCTGGCTAAAAACATCTGCCCCCAACCACCCCAGAAAAGGCACATCTGTAAGATGCACCTATTCTGGCACTTAGCCTCTCTCTTCCCACTCCCGTGTAGTGGTGGGATATGGGGTAATGAAGGGTTAATGTCACCTTGCTATTGTAAGGTGACATTATGCTAGGTTAATAATGGAGAGGTGTTAATTATGACACCTATCCATTATTAATCCAATAGTACCAAATGGTTAATTAAACACACACACATTATTACAAAGTATTTTAATGAAATAAAGACACAGGGTGTTTTAATATTTTATTATACTCTTAATCCACCTGAAGACCCTTGTCACCTGGAACAAAGTTAATAAAACAAACAACAATATTCCATACCTTCCGTCGTTCAGTCTTGTCCCATGCTGTAAATACATCTGAAGGGGTTAAATCATTTTACACCCAGGAGCTCTGCTAATGCAGCTGTGCTCGGTGGCTGTAAAAACCCGGGGAATGAATTGAATGCAGGGGAATGACCTGCAGTTACCTCGAGTTGCGGTGATGCGCCCTCTGCTGGATGTCCTCATATGATCTCGAGCCCGGGAACTTTTCAGAATATTTTTTTCCCACGCCCTAAGGGAAAAAGTTGCCCATGTACAAGTGTGCCACAGAGCACCTGTGTGTTACACACATGACGTATCACATGATCTATCAGGGGGGAGGTCATGTGACATGTCACGTGATATAATGGGTACTGTTATGGACCTGGTGGTTAGGAGCACCCGGAACGATCTGATGGTTAAACTATCACAGGACAAGCTCTGGGAAGTGGGAGCTCTGCTGACCGCAACCCCTAATCCTATCACACACACTAGAAATAGCCGTGGAGCGTACCTAAATCTGCATAGACGCCTCTTCACAGCCTAAGAGCTAACTAGCCCTAGAGATAGAAAATAAAGCCTACCTTGCCTCAGAGAAATTCCCCAAAGGAAAAGGCAGCCCCCCACATATATTGACTGTGAGTTAAGATGAAAGTCACAAACACAGAAATGAAACAGGTTTCAGCAAAGGAGGCCAGACTTACTAAACAGACTGAGGATAGGAAAGGTATCTTTGCGGTCAGCACAAAAACTACAAAAAGACCACGCAGAGTGTGCAAAAAGACCCCCGCACCGACTCACGGTGCGGAGGTGCCACTCTGCATCCCAGAGCTTCCAGCTAGCAAGGCAAAATCATGATAGCAAGCTGGACAAGAAAACAATAAACAAATAATTAACTAGCAGGGACTTAGCTTCTGCTGGAGTAGACAGGTCACCAGAAAGATCCAAGAACGAACTGAATCAGTACAAGAACATTGACAGCTGGCATGGAGTAACGATCTGAGTGGAGTTAAATAGAGCAGCCAGCCAAAGAATAAACTAAGTCACCTGTGGAAGGAACCTCAGAACCAGCAGCTCCACTCACAGCCACCAGAGGGAGTCCATGGACAGAACTCGCCGAAGTACCATTCATGACCACAGGAGGGAGTTTGATAACAGAATTCACAACAGGGTACCTCGGGGATGGGGGAGCCCACGCCTTCTAAACTGTTTGGGGCCTTGGCTACTCTTAATCCACCCCTGTCTGTTTGACAAGACTGTTTGGAATTATAGAAGCACTCCCATCGCATCCAAGCTTCATCCTCTTAATATATTTCTGTCAACATATTATATAGCACTGTGTACTTAAAGTGGCATGTAAAAGTTTACGCATCACTGGTCAAAATTACTGTTATTGTGAACAGTTAAGCAAGTTGAATATTAAATGATCTCTAAAAGGCCTATAGTTAAAGATTTCCTTTGTATTTTAGGCAAAAAAAAATTATGCTGTCATTTTTTATATTTTAAAAATTACATAAAGGCTGAGTAGTATCCCACTACTGCAATGGCGGACACGGGGGTCAGTGAGTACCCTGATCTACTAACCGACTTAGACAACACAAGGTGAGGCAAAATACCCAAGATGATGAAAATGACTCCCTTCCACTGACTCGCCAGGATAAGAGAAGCTGTGACTTCAGAGCTTCCAGGGCCAATTACCCCTCCTGTGGCACGCACACAGAGAGGAGGTAACGACATGCTTAGGAAGCTGACAGTCCTTTGAGGTACAAGGCCAGTTGACTGGACGGTCACAACCTGGCTTCTCTGAACATCTCCATGGAGCCAATTGACCGGTGGGTACCATTCCTGGCTTTCCCAAACATATCCATGGGGGTTCAGGTGACTGGTGGTTGCAAATACCAACTACCCCAAACGTATCCATAGTACATAGTGCAATTAACCAAATGAAATGGATATGTTTTTCCTTCTGAAATGGTTACCATCATGAATTATTTCCTTGATCTGTATACCGGTTGTGTTAATGTATGTCTGCTGCTTTTTGCAGTTATTTCTTTCTGAAGATATTACATCTTATATATTCTGAATTCCTAGATGCTTTTAAACATGCATGACAATTGCCACTTTATGGAGCTACCTTGTGAAAGCTAACAGTTTAGAGAAGCGTTATGAAAGCAACTACTTGTCAAAGAATACAAAAACAATCTTCTTGTTCTATTTTGTTGCATTATATTGGAATTGGAATTTCATACATTAGCAATAACCATCAATGGCCTTGACATATTGTAAATCTTAGCATAAGCTATGGAATGTTTCATCTATGCTATAATGTGAGCCTTGACAAAGAAGCACTTTTCAATGAAATGAGCTGCCAGTGAGCATCTATGCTTGTTGTTTGCAACTTTATTATCTGTAATGTTATATTTTAAAATGCACCATAAGCCTTGCTTACCGAATACCAGTAAAACTGAGAAAGCCAAATGCAAATACTAGTGCACCTATTTGAATGCAAATTGTCAAGTAAGTTATTATGTACAGAGGGTCATTCTATTTTCTCATCAGTGGTGTTTATAATACCTTATTTGTTTCACCAAATAACTTGAGTGAAGATACAATACTCCAAGGGAATTTAGCTTTATTCCTTCAATCTAGGGGTATGTAAAAGTGTTCTGTCTGCTCAAGTTAAAACATTAAACTTAAAGCATCGCTGTGATTTGATATTGACCCTGAATAACAAAGGTATATTTTCATTTAAATTGTTTGGATAATGAATTTTGTCATTTATAGCTACTTAAACACTGAGTGCTTTGCACGCTATAATGATCCACAACAGAAAGTCTAGTAAAAACATGTGAAAAATATATTTCCCCAGCACTGGCTGTTGCATGCCTGATTATGTTTTCTATAAATTTTATTCATGGCAAGAACAACAGGGAAATAGCCAAAAAGTCATCGAAATGAAGGATTAATGCAGAAAGAAATGAAATAGCAGCACTTATGCATGATAAATTCTTTACACTTACCATATTTGATAGTTAGATTCGTTTTCTAATTCCATCTGGACTCTTAGCCTGTTGAGATAACAACCTTCTGCATTATGGGGTAATATTTTAGTCACCTCTTTTACGAATCAAGTATCCTGTCAGAGAATATATTTTTAAATAGACTAATATACTTTCAAAATGTTGCGTATTACTACTTTATCCTTATTATATAGGTGGTGGTTTTAGAAAGTACCAGTAAGTAGACTATAGTTTTCCAATCTGATACAGAGAAATGTAACTAGATTTTAATATAAATGCACAATCTTTGACAAACTCTAGTAAAGCACTCAAGTGTCTAGAATTGGTTTATTTAGCATGACTTATGGAACCAATTATGCTTTGACTAGGAAATCGTAAAGTGAAAAAATGTTGGGCATATAAATTGCAGCTTTGCTTCTGTAATAAGACTTCCATCATTTTGTAATATATTATGAGTGCTGTGATTCTTGGTGTAAATATCTATGAAATACACTCTGATGCATCTTATAGTTTACCTTTTTTTAGAACAGGGTGTGATATCTTAAGCAGGGGCATAACTATAGTGGGAGCAGGGATCTCTTTGTCTCTAATGAGAAGACCGATACTATTAGAAACCCATGATAGTTGATGGCCCTTTTGGATGTATTGGGGCCCAAGAACTTCAGGCTATGCCACTGATCTTAAGGCCTCATTCAGAGAACACTGATTTTTCTTGTACATAAAAAAGGCCATTGTTCATCCATGTTTTATGGATCCTAGTGTTAAGGACCGGCGGAACGCACCAAGTATAGATAATAAGAAACTAGGTGCGTTCGCAGTCCGAGGTCCACCGTGCAGGTAAAAGACCCTGCTGCTAGTAAGACGGACTATATGGCGGTACTAAGTATACACACATGGGTTAACTTCACCCTGCGTGAAGGAAGCGATCCTGTTGTGTCACAGGACCGCAGTACCGCACATAAAGCGCGAGCAAGAAGTCAGCGGACTCAACCCCTACACAGGATTGAAGTCCGATTAGACACTTGCTGGCACAACACTGCAACTGGGTGTGTCAGAGGAACATAAATCATAATATTAAGGCACAAGAGTGCGTGCGGTGCCGCACTGACGGACGCCACTAACCACCCAGGCTTGGGTCAGGAAAGCGCAGTGCAAGCGCACGGCGCCGTACTGGCGGACACAGCAACTGGTAGCTGTAATGTGTGTTTCGTGCTGTTGGATAAGTCGGGCGCTAGATAGCAAACATACACCTTCTGCGAACAGACATTCAATAGGGAGGGTTATTTAAAGAGCGACTTTCACTCACAACACACACACATATTTACAAGACAATACTAGCGCATGGCCGTGCGGTCATGCGCAGTTTATATAGTAGCAGCACAGGAAGCAGCTCCAGAAGTTTTGCCCTTTCAGGACCTGCCAAGAGGACCAATGGGATGTGCTGCAATACCTGAGCATGTGACCCTCGATCTCCAACAGGAGATCCTGCCCTGGGCATGCTCAGACAGAGAAAAGCAGGACTTAGATCCAGAAACGTCCACTCGCCGCTGCCCAGCACTGGCTTCAATGGCAGAAGCAGGAAAAGCAGCAGTAACTCTTCGCACAGAGTCAGACTGAGTGAGACGCTGGGATCGACGTCCCTGCTGAGCAGACTCCACCGCGGCTGGAGAAGAATGAGAGACCGCAGCGGAGAAGGATCGAAGTGCAGCAGAGGAAACTCGACTCCTAACATTACCCCCCCTCCTAGGGCCCCCCTCCTTGGGCCTCGCCACGTTCGAAGGCAGCAATGAGCTGCGGGGCCCGAATGTGCTCAACAGGCTCCCAGGACCTGTCCTCGGGGCCATAACCCTTCCAGTCCACCAAATAAAATTTTTTGCCACGTACCACCTTGCACCCCAAAATAGCGTTCACCTCATAATCGTCCGTAGACGAACCCGATGTCCCAGCAGATGACTCGGAAAACCGGGACATATACACAGGTTTCAAGAGGGACACATGAAAGGTGTCGGTGATACCCAGGCGTGGCGGAAGGGCCAAACGATAGACCACAGGATTAACCTGCTCGAGGACCTTAAACGGACCCAAGTAGCGAGGAGCAAATTTAGTGGACTCAACTCGCAGCCTGATGTTACGGGCGGAAAGCCACACCAAGTCGCCAGGAGCAAAGGTCGGAGCGGGGCGCCGATGAGCATCGGCGGAGGACCTCATTCTCTCCTTAGAGGCCCGAATGGCATCCTGAGTGCGGTCCCAAATATCCCGTGCCTCCACAGCCCAGTCTGCCACCCTGGAGTCGGCGGAAGACACGGGCATAGGCACAGGTACCCGTGGATGCTGACCATAGTTGAGGAGGAATGGGGTTTGTCCAGTGGAGTCGGCTACGGCGTTGTTCAGTGCAAACTCTGCCCATGATAGCAAGGATGCCCAGTCATCCTGCCTGGCTGAAACAAAATGTCGCAGGTATGTGACCAAGGTCTGGTTGGCCCTCTCTACCAACCCATTCGTCTCGGGATGATAAGCGGAAGAGAGATTCAACTCAATACTGAGAAGACGACAAAGCTCTCTCCAGAACCGAGACGCAAACTGGGGACCCCGGTCACTGACAATTTTGTCAGGCATACCATGTAGGCGGAAGATGTGTTTGATGAACAACGCTGCCAAGGCCCGTGCAGAAGGTAACCATGCAGTACATGGTTATCCCCCTGAGGAAGTGGCACTGGTGGCCACGAAACGTGCGTTGGGGACCATCGCCTGACCGCCCCCCCCTACCTCTGTGTAGTGGTAAGTGCTAGCACCCTTTTTCCACCATCATACTTAATGGCATTACTATAGAGTCCCACTGCTTTGGGGTGACTTTGGTTGGATAGTGTAGGTGCTTTTTCTTATGCATACCATTACAAGGGTATCTACATCTGGGGGAGCGGGGGGATGGGCGCTTTTCCAGCATTCCTGGGACATTCATCCTGTGCTCTAGTCATTAGATAGTGTAATATTTTGATATATGTTTTTGTATTATTTATGACAATTAAAGTTTGTTTTATAAATCATTGCTCTGAATTGCTCTCCTTTTGGCATAGAAGGTAACCATGATAGCGGCACCAAATGCACCATTTTTGAGAAATGATCGGTGATGACCCAAATGATAGTACAGCCGCGAGACTTGGGTAAACCCACAACAAAGTCCATCCCGACCATCTCCCAGGGCCTATCTGCCACCGGCAAGGGATAGAGCAACCCAGCTGGCCTTTGACGCGGAGATTTATTTTTGGAGCAGAAGACACACGCCAGAATATAATCCCTGACATCCCGGACCATATGCGGCCACCAGTACGTCCTCGCCAGTAGCTCAGATGTCCTCTTTGTCCCAAAGTGTCCACCCACCCTGGACAAATGAGCCCAAGAGAGAACCTCCGGTCGCAAATTAATGGGCACAAAAGTCTTGCCCGGAGGCACAGACTCTAGCGAAACCGGCGCTATGGTTCTCAGGCTCTCGGAAGGGACAATAAGCCGAGGCTCCTCTTCCTCCTCCTCAGTTGACATAAGGGAGCGAGAGCGAGCGTCAGCACGGATATTCTTCTCCCCGGCGAGATAATGAAGGGAAAAGTGGAACCGGGAGAAGAACAGGGACCATCTGGCCTGGCGAGAATTTAGCTGCTGGGCTGTTTGTAAATAGACCAAATTTTTGTGGTCCGTGTAAACTTGGAAGGGAAACCGCGCACCCTCCAGAAGGTGTCTCCACTCCGAAAAGGCCAACTTCATTGCTAGCAACTCCCTGTCCCCGATGGAGTAGTTTCTCTCCGCTGGCGTGAAGGTCTTAGAGAAGAAGAAGCATGGATGCTTCCGACCTTGAGCATCCTTTTGATAGAGGACTGCTCCAGCACCAACGGACGAGGCATCCACCTCCATTAGGAATGGCTTATCCACGTCGGGACGATGTAAGATGGGAGCGCTAGCAAAGTGGGACTTAATAGAAGTGAAGGCCTTGGAGACCTCTTCCGACCACAATTTGGGATTCGCTCCCTTCTTGGTGAGGGCCACCAAGGGAGCTACCAGAGTTGAGAAGTGGGGAATGAACTGGCGGTAATAGTTTATGAACCCCATAAAGCGCTGCACCGCTTTAAGAGAATGGGGCTCTTGCCAGTCCATCACAGCCTGTAGCTTGGCAGGATCCATAGCCAATCCCTGGGCGGAGATGATATAGCCCAGGAAAGGTAAGGAATCCTACTCAAACACACACTTCTCCAACTTCGCATAAAGAGAGTTTGCCCGTAGGAGGTCGAAGACTCTGCCAACATCTCTCCGGTGGGAGTCAATATCTGGAGAAAAGATGAGGATATCATCCAGATAGACTACAACCGAGGTGGAAAGCATATCCCGGAAGATGTCGTTGACAAAGTCTTGGAAAACGGCAGGTGCATTACAGAGCCCGAAGGGCATCACCAGATACTCATAGTGCCCATCTCTGGTGTTAAACGCCGTTTTCCATTCGTCCCCCTCACGGATGCAAATCAGGTTATAAGCACCCCGCAGATCTAGTTTAGTAAACACTCTAGCTCCCCGAAGCCTATCGAAAAGCTCAGATATCAAAGGCAAAGGGTACTTGTTCTTAACTGTGATAGCATTAAGACCCCTGTAGTCTATGCATGGACGTAGTTCTCCACTCTTTTTCTGCACGAAAAAGAACCCTGCCCCAGCAGGTGACACTGACTTCCTGATGAACCCTCTTGCCAAATTCTCTTGAATGTACTGAGACATTGCCTCCGTTTCCGGGAGAGATAATGGATAGACTCGACCCCGGGGAGGCTCAGCACCAGGCAAGAGATCAATAGGACAGTCATAGGGGCGATGGGGCGGAAGGGTCTCCGCTGCCTTTTTGGAGAACACGTCTGCATAAGACCAATATTGCTTGGGGAGAGAGGAAAGATCTGCGGGTACCTCTGTAGTAGCAACCTGAACGCACTCTCGATGACACCTGTTCCCACAAGATTCACCCCATCCCAGAATTCTGCCTGAGGACCACTCGATGTGAGGAGAGTGGTACCGTAACCAAGTTATCCCTAAGAGAACCTCATCAATTCCCTCAGGAATGACGAGTAGAGATATAACCTCCTGATGAGATGGTGACATGGACAGAGTAAAAGGGATAGTTTGATGTGTAATCTGTGCGGGCAGTGGCGACCCATTCACCACTCGTACCGTTACTGGTTGAGATAGCATGACCAGAGGAATTGCGTGACGTTGGGCGAAGGCTGAGACATAAAATTGCCCTCCGCCCCAGAATCCACGCAGAGTTCTACCGAGTGAGAGGATGAGCCCAATGTTATTGTCCCCTTAAATGACAATTTGGAGGCAAACGTCGCCGTGTCTAGTGCACCTCCACCAACTACCACTAGACGCTGACGTTTCCTCGACCGCTGGAGACATCTGGAGGCAAGATGTCCTAACTGTTGGCAAAGATGACAAATCTGGAGTGCACGAGCGGTCCGGGACTTAGATCCCGCTCGTGACTCTACCACAGGCTCATGGCGCTCAGGAGCCTGGTCTGGAGATTCCAAAGGTTTGGCGAAGGTGGGAGCCAGCCGAAACCTCTGCCTACACTGGGCTCGTTCTAACCTCCGCTCGTGAAAACGGAGATCAATACGAGTGGATAGAGTTATTAATTCCTCCAGTGTGGCGGGAATCTCCCTAGTGGCCAGGGCGTCCTTAACGTGGTCAGCCAGCCCCCTCCAAAATATTGGAATGAGAGCTTTATCCGACCACTCCAGCTCAGATGCTAAGGTGCGGAAGTTGACGGCAAAATGACTGACCAAGGACGAGCCCTGAGTCAATGCCAACAATTGGAGCGCCGTATCATGAGTGATACGAGGTCCTAAAAAGACCTGTTTCAGAGTGCTCAGAAACAACGGAGCACTCTGCACCACATGATCGTTACGCTCCCATAGCGGCGTAGCCCACTGCAACGCCTGTCCGATAGAAGAGACACTATAAATCCCACCTTAGTCCGCTCTGTAGGAAAACGAGAGGCCAGAAGCTCGAGATGGATAGAGCACTGACTCACGAAACCCCTACAAGACTTACTGTCACCAGAGAATTTCTCTGGAAGCGGGAGGCGAGTTAGAGTCGGGACAGGAGCGGCAGTGGACAAGGTGGCTGCAGCAACAATAGCAGCCTGAACAGCGATAGCAGTGACATCCACAGCTGAGGTTGAACGCTCCAGAGCCGCCAACCTTCCCTCCAGCTGCTGGATGTACCGCTGTGAACGCTGATCGTCCATCATTTACTAGCCAGACCTTGGCGCTAGTATTATGTTAAGGACCGGCGGAACGCACCAAGTATAGATAATAAGAAACTAGGTGCGTTCGCAGTCCGAGGTCCACCGTGCAGGTAAAAGACCCTGCTGCTAGTAAGACGGACTATATGGCGGTACTAAGTATACACACATGGGTTAACTTCACCCTGCGTGAAGGAAGCGATCCTGTTGCGTCACAGGACCGCAGTACCGCACATAAAGCGCGAGCAAGAAGTCAGCGGACTCAACCCCTACACAGAATTGAAGTCCGATTAGACACTTGCTGGCACAACACCGCAACTGGGTGTGTCAGAGGAACACAAATCATAATATTAAGGCACAAGAGTGCGTGCGGTGCCGCACTGACGGACGCCACTAACCACCCAGGCTTGGGTCAGGAAAGCGCAGAGCAAGCGCACGGCGCCGTACTGGCGGACACAGCAACTGGTAGCTGTAATGTGTGTTTCGTGCTGTTGGATAAGTCGGGCGCTAGATAGCAAACATACACCTTCCGCGAACAGACATTCAATAGGGAGGGTTATTTAAAGAGCGACTTTCACTCACAACACACACACATATTTACAAGACAATACTAGCGCATGGCCGTGCGGTCATGCGCAGTTTATATAGTAGCAGCACAGGAAGCAGCTCCAGAAGTTTTGCCCTTTCAGGACCTGCCAAGAGGACCAATGGGATGTGCTGCAATACCTAAGCATGTGACCCTCGATCTCCAACGGGAGATCCTGCCCTGGGCATGCTCAGACAGAGAAAAGCAGGACTTAGATCCAGAAACGTCCACTCGCTGCTGCCCAGCACTGGCTTCAATGGCAGAAGCAGGAAAAGCAGCAGTAACTCTTCGCACAGAGTCAGACTGAGCGAGACGCTGGGATCGACGTCCCTGCTGAGTAGACTCCACCGCAGCTGGAGAAGAATGGGAGACCGCAGCGGAGACGGATCGAGATTCCCCCAGTGCAGCAGAGGAAACTCGACTCCTAACACCTAGTTTCATCACTGTTTAGTTAGTGTTTCAGCTTTTGCTATCAGGGTTTCATCTTTGATTTTTCACCAATGAAAAAATAAACTGCAATGCTTCTTCTATGCAGTACAATGTTTGGGTAATTTTGATCCTTGACTTGGATCAAAAACAGATTTTTGAGAACACATGGTCATCAAAAAAACATGCGATTAGCAAAAATTAATTGGTATGAATGCTATTCATGAAAAATCACTGAAAGAACACGCATGTGATTCATGGACATATGAATGAGGTATAACTAAGCTACACCATATACATTTTTTTACATGATACTGTGTTACATTTTGGTATCAAACCTCAATAATTACCCGTATTAAACCCTTCAAGACACAGTTAATTTTCTTTTTTGGCCTTTTTTTCCCCTCCTATTCTTCCAAGAACCATAACATTTTTATTTGTCTATTTTCATAGTTGTATGATGGCTTGTTTTTTGTGTGGGATGAGTTGTAGTTTAAATGACTAATTCATTTTAATATTCAATGTACTGAATAAGGCCGGAGTCACACTAGACCGTAATACGGCCGAGTGCAATGCGATAAAAAATCGCATAGCACTCAGCTCAATGTTAATCTCCGGGGCAGCTCCTATTATCCATTGTTTTCTCGGCCGTATTCAGGATCCGAGTGAAATCGCAGCATGCTGCGATTATCAGCGTATCTCGGGTGAGAATCGCCAATGCAAGTCTATGGGTGCGAGAAAAAATCAGATTACACATGGACCATCAGTGTGACTTGCAAGAAATATGCACCGGTGTTCTATAGAAAAGCCGGCAATTCAGCGCAGTGTACAGTAAAATCACACTGACAGGTTAGAATAGAACAGATAAAATTAATGTCTACACATAGTGTAGGTATATAAGTATAAATATAAATATGTCAGTGAGACACACATATATATATTTATATTTCATACGGCGCTAGATAGCAGAAAAGCCGGTAATTCAATTGCCGGCTTTTGCTATCTCCTTCCCAAACCCGACAGGATATGAGACATGGTTTACATACAGTAAACCATTTCATATCCCTTATTATTTTTACATATCTCTCACTAGTAACGTTAGAAGTGTCTGTGTGCAAAATTTGGGGGCTCTAGCTGTTAAAATAAAGGGTTTAATAGCGGAAAAAACTGGCGTGGGCTCCTGCGCAATTTTCTCCATGAGAGTGGTAAAGCCAGTGACTGAGGGCAGATATTAATAGCCTAGACAGGGACCATGGTTACCCCCCTGGCTAAAAACATCTGCCCCCAGCCGCCCCAGAAGAGGCACATCTGTGGCCTGTTCTATATACTATGTGGCTGCTATATACATACATAAATACATATTCTAGAATATACGATGCGTTAGAATCGGGGCACCATCTAGTATATTTATATTTCATACAGCACTAGATAGAAAAGCCGGTAATTCAATTGCCGGCTTTTGCTATCTCCTTCCCAAACCTGACAGGATATGAGACATGGTTTACATACAGTAAACCATTTCATATCCCTTACTTTTTTTGCATATTCCTCACTAGTAATGTTAGAAGTGTCTGTGTGCAAAGTTTGGGGGCTCTAGCTGTTAAAATAAATGGTCAAATCGCAGAAGAAACTGGCGTGGGCTCCTGCGCAATTTTCCCCGCCAGAGTGGTAAAGCCAGTGACTGAGAGCACATATTAATAGCCTGGAAAGGGACCATGGATATTGGCTCCCCCTGGCTAGACTTGCGGTGCTGCGCCCCCTGCTGGTATAAACTCATATGAACTCGAGCATGAGAAAAGATTCAGAAAAATTCCCACGCTGGAGTTCATATAAGATTATGCCAGCAGGGGGCGCAGCACCGCAAGTCTAGGTAGCTACCTTCCACTGCTTCCAATTCATTCCCCAGTTTTTACAGGCAGGGGCGGCTGCATTAGCAGACCGCTAAGTCTTCTGGGTAATTTCGCAATGCATCGCCGGGAACGGAAGATGGTGGCAGGCACGTGCGGCTCGGCAGACTACGGAGGGTGAGAATAGCAGGGTTTTTGTTTTTTTATTATTTTTAACGTTACTTTTTTTACTATTGATGCCGCATAGGCAGCATCAATAGTAAAAAGTTGGGGACACACAGGGTTAATAGCAGCAGTTACGGAGTGCGTTACCCACAGCATAACGCGGTTCATTGCCGCCGGCATTAACCCTGTGTGAGCGGTGACTGGAGGGGAGTATGCGGGCATCGGGCACTGACTGCAGGGAGTAAGGAGCGGCCATTTTAATTCTGGACTGTGCCCGTCGCTGATTGGTCATGGCTGTTTTGCCGTGACCAATCAGTGACTTGGATTTCCATGACAGACAGAGGCCGCGACCAATGAATATCCGTGACAGGCAGACAGAAGGACAGACGGAAGTGACCCTTAGACAATTATATAGTAGACTAGATGTTGGCCCGATTCAAAAGCATCGGGTATTCTAGAATATGTATGTATGTATGTATGTTGCAATGTCAGTGGTGTTTAAATCCCGCACTAATATCGTTGACTCAGACCAGAACATTGCCCTCGCAGTGTACTGATCCATAGTCAGACCCTGATGAGACTATGGTGCCCCGTCATGAACGCTATACCACCGGCTTACACGGTGACACAGACGAAGTTGCACACGAGATAGAAGAGGAGGTCATAGATGACCCAGTTGTTGATCCCGATTGGCAGCCATTGGGGGAACAGGGTGCAGGCAGGAGTAGCTCTGAAGCGGAGGAGGAGGAGCCGCAGAAGGCATCAACATCGCAACAGGTTCCATCTGCCAGGCCCGTATCTGGCCAAAAACGTGTGGCAAAACCAAAACCAGTTGTAGGACAGCGTGGACATCCAGTTAAAGAAGCTCAGTCTGCAATGCCTGAAAAGGTATCCGATGCTAGAAAGAGTGCAGTCTGGCATTTTTTTAAACAACATCCAAATGATCAGCGCAAAGTCATCTGTCAAAAATGTTCAACTACCTTAAGCAGAGGTCAGAATCTTAAAAGCCTAAATACAAGTTGCGTGCGTAGACATTTAACATACATGCATTTGCAAGCCTGGACTCCCTACCAAATGTCCCTTAAGGTTGTAGCACCCTCGGCCAAAGAAGCTAGTCAGCAACGCTACATCCCTTCCCTCACTGTAAGCCCACGATTTCCCGCACCACCTGCAGTAAATGTGCAGATTTCGTCGCCAGGCTAAAGCAGTCAGGGAATCACCAGTTTCGTAGTAGGAAACACTGCATGCAGGGCACCAGCAAGAATACCATCTCCAACCCTCTCTCAGTCTGCCATGTCCACCTGCACCCCCGCTAGTTCCACAATCTGCAGCTCTCCAGTCCAGCTCACCCTACATGAGACTCTTGTTAGGAAAAGGAAGTACTCATCCTCGCATCCGCATACACAGGGTTTGAACGCCCACATTGCTAGACTAATCTCATTAGAGATGATGCCCTATCGGTTAGTTGAAAGTGAAGCTTTCAAAGCAATGATGGACTACGCTGAACCACGCTACGAGCTATCCAGTCGACACTTCTTTTCGAGAAAAGCCATCCCAGCCCTCCACCAGCATGTAAAAGACCGCATCGTCCATGCACTCAGGCAATCTGTGAGTACAAAGGTGCACCTGACAACAGATGCATGGACCAGTAGGCATGGGCAGGGACGTTACGTGTCCATCACGGCACACTGGGTTAATGTGGTGGATGCAGGGTCCACAGGGGACAGCAATATTGGGACAGTTCTGCCTAGCCCACGGTCTAGGAAACAGTTGGCTGTAGGCGATCGCCCCCCCTCCTCCTCGTCCTCCTGCAGAAGCGAGAGCTCGTCCACAGACCGCAGTCGCACAAGCACTCCATCCGCAGCTGCCACTGTTGCACACGAGGTGTCCCATTATGGGACAGCTAGTGGCAAGCGTCAGCAGGCTGTATTGGCAATGAAGTGTTTGGGCGACAACAGACACACCGCGGAAGTTCTGTCCGAGTTCTTGCAGAAAGAAACTCAGTCATGGCTGGGCACTGTACATCTTGAGGCAGGCAAGGTAGTGAGTGATAACGGAAGGAATTTTATCGCTGCCATAGCCCTTTCACAACTGAAACACATTCCTTGCCTGGCTCACACCTTAAACCTGGTGGTGCAGTGCTTCCTGAAAAGTTATCCGGGGTTACCCGACCTGCTCCTCCAAGTGCGCAGACTTTGCTCGCATATCCGCCGTTCGCCCGTGCACTCCAGCTGTATGCAGAACCATCAGCGGTCTTTGAACCTTCCCCAGCATCGCCTAATCATCGACGTTGCAACAAGGTGGAAATCCACACTGCACATGCTTCAGAGACTGTGCGAACAGAGGCGTGCTGTTATGTATTTGTGGGAGGATACACATACACGGGCAGGCAGCTGGATGGCAGACATGGCGTTGTCAGGTGTGCAGTGGTCGAAGGTACAAGACCTGTGTCAAGTCCTTCAGTGTTTTGAGGAATGCACACGGCTGGTTAGTGCAGACAACGCCATAATAAGCATGAGCATCCCCCTAATGCGTCTGCTGATGCAAAGTTTGACGCACATAAAGGAGCAGGCGTCTGCAGCCGAGGAAGAGGGAAGCCTTGATGACAGTCAGCCATTGTCTGGTCAGGGCAGTCTACAGGACGAGGTAGCGGGCGAAGAGGAGGAGGATGAGGGGGATGATGGGGATGAGTATTTTTTGAATGAGAAAGCTTCTCTGGGGCCAATAGCAACTGGTGGCGTTGCAAGGCCGGGTTCAGTTTTTTTGAGGGAGAAAAGTGACGTAGATTTTCCTTAAACTGCCCCTCAACCCAGCACAACCGCAGATTTGACAACTGGAACTTTGGCCCACATGGCGGATTATGCCTTACGTATCCTCAAAAGGGACCCACGCATTATTAAAATGATGACTGATGATGATTACTGGTTGGCCTGCCTCCTTGATCCTCGCTATAAAGGAAAATTGCAAAATACCATGCCACATGAGAACCTCGAACAAATATTAGCAGCCAAACAAGCTACTCTTGTAGACCGTTTGATTCAGGCATTCCCAGCACACAGCGCCGGTGATGGTTCTCACGCGAGCTGCAGGGGGCAACAGGGCAGAGGTGTTAGAGTTGCACAAATCAGAAGTGGCGTTGGACAGAGGGGTTTTCTGACCAGGTTGTGGAGTGATTTCGCAATGACCGCAGACAGGACAGGTACTGCAGCATCAATTCAAAGTGACAGGAGACAACATTTGTCCAGTGTGGTTACTAGCTATTTTTCATCCCTTATCGATGTTCTCCCTCAACCGTCATTCCCATTTGATTACTGGGCATCCAAAATAGACACCTGGCCTGAATTGGCAGAATATGCATTGCAGGAGCTTGCTTGCCCAGCAGCTAGTGTGCTATCAGAAAGAGTATTCAGTGCTGCTGGTTCAATATTGACCGAAAAAAGGACTCGTCTGGCCACCCAAAATGTTGATGATCTAACCTTCATTAAAATGAACCACTTATGGATTTCTAATTATTTTGCCCCACCTTTCTCTGCTGACACCTAGCTTTCCTATAAAAAGGTCTTGCTTGTGGACTGGTCTTACTGACTGTTCCAATCTCTTAATTTGCAGCAGCTGTTTGACCAGCATACGACATGTTTACACCTCCCTAAATGGGCTAACTCCCTGTTATGATCTGGTGGTTTAGGAACACATGAGACAAGCTCTGAAGGAGGTGGTATCTGTACTGACCGCAGACCCTGAACCTAGCAGCGCAACTAGAAATAGACGTGGGGGGTACCTGACGCTCCCTAGACCCCTCGGCACAGCCTAAGATCTAACTTCCCCTAAAGATGGAAACAGGAAACCTATCTTGCCCCAAAGGAAAGATAGCCCCCCACAAATATTGACGGTGAGAGGAAGGGAAAATAACATACGCAGAGATGAAATCAGATTTTAGCATAGGAGGCCAGTCTAGCTTGATAGATAGGACAGGAAAGGATACTGTGCGGTCAGTATAAAAACTACAAAACAATCCACACAGAGTTTACAAAATCTCCATACCTGACTAAAGGTGTGGAGGGTAAATCTGCTTCCCAGAGCTTCCAGCTAACAGAAAAAATCCATAATGACAAGCTGGACAAAAATAGAATGCACAGAACAATAAGTCCACAACATGTGGACTGAAAAGAGCAAAGCCAGAACTTATCTTTGCAGAACTGGTCAGGAAACCAGGAGAATCCAAGCAGAGATGTGAATCCAAAAAAAAAACACCAAAAAACAGGCAAAGATGCTTACCTGTCTAAATAGGCCTCAATACAAATGCACAAGCAGGGTGCAGCGGACCCAAACAAAATAGCAAGTGCACAGGTGCAATACCTAATGAAACAGCCAGCCTTCAATAAGGGTTTGGCCGTGTGGTACACCAATGCACTAAGATAAAATACTCTGTATGTGGCGTGTTCACACAAGGAATACAAAGCGTCTGGCTACAGCCTATTAATGACGCCATATGGCGGGCTGCCCAGTGCTAAAAATGCAATATGGAAGCTGGCAACCCAACTAATACCTTACATATATTTATATGGTTTTTTTTGCACGTATATTTTTTGCAGGGTGCAGCTGGG
The DNA here is from genome assembly GCF_032444005.1 of Ranitomeya imitator. Taxonomy (NCBI): domain Eukaryota; kingdom Metazoa; phylum Chordata; class Amphibia; order Anura; family Dendrobatidae; genus Ranitomeya; species Ranitomeya imitator. The sequence goes on from NC_091282.1 coordinate 389,487,031, forward strand.
CCCAAATTGTTCTGTACACTGTGGCCTCTGTTCGCACGGGATGCATTTTTAGCACTGGGCAGCCCGCCATATGGCGTCATTAATAGGCTGTAGCCAGACGCTTTGTATTCCTTGTGTGAACACGCCACATACAGAGTATTTTATCTTAGTGCATTGGTGTACCACACGGCCAAACCCTTATTGAAGGCTGGCTGTTTCATTAGGTATTGCACCTGTGCACTTGCTATTTTGTTTGGGTCCGCTGCACCCTGCTTGTGCATTTGTATTGAGGTCTATTTAGACAGGTAAGCATCTTTGCCTGTTTTTTGGTGTTTTTTCTTGAATGTGTCCTTTTTTGGTGTTTTTCATGTTAGAGTAGGACTGGCAATACGTAAGGACCCTTGGCGTGGGTTGCTAGCTTCCATATTATGGCCCTAATATCAACTAATACCTTACATATATTTATATGGTTTTTTTTGCACGTATATTTTTTGCAGGGTGCAGCTGGGCCCAAATTGTTCTGTACACTGTGGCCTCTGTTCGCACGGGATGCATTTTTAGCACTGGGCAGCCCGCCATATGGCGTCATTAATAGGCTGTAGCCAGACGCTTTGTATTCCTTGTGTGAACACGCCACATACAGAGTATTTTATCTTAGTGCATTGGTGTACCACACGGCCAAACCCTTATTGAAGGCTGGCTGTTTCATTAGGTATTGCACCTGTGCACTTGCTATTTTGTTTGGGTCCGCTGCACCCTGCTTGTGCATTTGTATTGAGGCCTATTTAGACAGGTAAGCATCTTTGCCTGTTTTTTGGTGTTTTTTCTTGAATGTGTCCTTTTTTGGTGTTTTTCTTTTTTGAGATGTGAATCCAGCCAGAGAACATTGACAAGTGGCATAGGCTGAAGACTAGAGCCAGGTTAAATAGCAGAGCCAGGAGAGACGATTAGTGAAAGCAGCTGCTAAAGCTAAACCCAAGGAGCAGCAGTTCCACTCAAAACCACCAGAGGGAGCCCAAGGGCAGAATTCACAAAAGTGCCATTTACAACCACCGGAGGGAGCCCAAGAACGGAATTCACAACAGTACCCCCCCCCCCCCTTGAGGAGGGGTCACCGAACCCTCACCAGAGTCCCCAGGCCGATCAGGACGAGCCAAGTGAAAAGCACGAACCAAATCGGTAGCATGGACATCGGAGGCAACAACCCAAGAATTATCCTCCTGGCCATAACCCTTCCACTTGACAAGATACTGGAGCCTCCGCCTCGAAAAACGAGAATCCAAAATCTTCTCAACCTCATATTCCAACTCTCCCTCAACCAACACCGGGGCAGGAGGGTCAACCGAGGGAACAACGGGCACCACATATCTCCGCAACAAAGATCTATGGAAAACATTATGAATGGCAAAAGACGCTGGAAGAGCCAAACGAAAAGAGACCGGATTAATAATTTCAGAAATTTTATAAGGACCAATAAACCGAGGCTTAAACTTAGGAGAAGAAACCTTCATAGGAACATGACGAGAAGACAACAAAACCACATCCCCCACACGAAGCCGGGGACCAACACGCCAACGGCGGTTAGCAAAACGTTGAGCCCTTTCCTGAGACAACGTCAAATTGTCCAGCACATGAGTCCAAATCTGCTGCAGCCTGTCCACCACAGAATCAACACCAGGACAATCAGAAGGCTCAACCTGCCCAGAAGAAAAACGAGGATGAAAACCAAAATTACAAAAGAAAGGTGAAACCAAAGTAGCCGAACTTGCCCGATTATTAAACTATTAAGCAAACTCAGCCAATGGCAAGAAAGACACCCAATCATCCTGATCAGCAGACACAAAGCATCTCAAATAGGTCTCCAAGGTCTGATTAGTTCACTCAGTTTGGCCATTAGTCTGAGGATGAAACGCCGAAGAGAAAGACAAATCAATGCCCATCCTAGCACAAAAGGCCCGCCAAAATCTAGAGACAAACTGAGAACCTCTGTCAGACAGAATATTCTCCTGAATGCCATGCAAACGAACCACATGCTGAAAAAACAATGGAACCAGATCTGAGGAGGAAGGCAACTTAGGCAAAGGTACCAAATGGACCATTTTAGAGAACCGGTCACAAACAACCCAGATAACAGACATCTTCTGGGAAACAGGAAGATCCGAAATAAAATCCATGGAAATATGCGTCCAGGGCCTGTCAGGGACCGGCAAAGGCAAAAGCAACCCACTAGCGCGGGAACAGCAAGGCTTGGCCCGGGCACAAGTCCCACAGTACTGCACAAAAGCACGCACATCGCGAGACAAGGAAGGCCACCAAAAGGACCTAGCAACCAAATCTCTGGTACCAAAAATCCCAGGATGACCAGCCAACACTGAACAATGAACCTCACAAATTACCTTACTTGTCCATCTATCAGGAACAAACAGCTTCCCCACTGGACAGCGGTCAGGCCTATCAGCCTGAAATTCCTGAAGCACCCGGCGCAAATAAGGGGAGATAGCAGAAAGAATCACCCCCTCCTTAAGAATGCCAACCGGCTCAAGGACTCCAGGAGAATCAGGCGAAAAACTGCTAGAGAGGGCATCAGCCTTAACATTCTTAGATCCCGGAAGATACGAGACCACAAAATCAAAACGGGAGAAAAACAGGGATCATCGAGCCTGTCTAGGATTCAGCCGCTTGGCCGACTCGAGGTAAATCAGATTCTTATGATCGGTCAGGACCACAACACGGTGTTTAGCTCCCTCAAGCCAATGTCGCCACTCCTCAAACGCCCACTTCATAGCCAACAACTCCTGATTGCCGACATCATAATTGCGTTCCGCAGGCGATAACTTTCTGGAAAAAAAAGCACACAGTTTCATCAAAGAACCATCAGACTCCCTCTGAGACAAGACGGCCCCTGCCCCAATCTCAGAAGCATCGACCTCAACCTGAAAAGGAAGAGAAACATCCGGTTGACGCAACACAGGGGCAGAAGTAAATCGGCGTTTAAGCTCTTGAAAGGCCTCAACAGCCTCAGAGGACCAATTCGTCACATCAGCGCCCTTCTTCGTCAAATCAGTAAGGGGCTTAACCACACTGGAAAAGTTGGCAATGAAACGGCGATAGAAATTAGCAAAGCCCAAAAATTTTTGAAGACCCTTCACAGATGTGGGTTGGATCCAGTCATGAATAGCTTGGACCTTAACAGGATCCATTTCTATAGACGAGGGAGAAAAAACAAAACCCAAAAAAGAGACCATCTGAACTCCGAATAGGCACTTAGACCCCTTCACAAATAAAGCATTATCACGAAGGATCTGGAACACCATCCTGACCTGCTTAACATGAGACTCCCAATCATTGGAAAAAAATCAAAATATCATCCAAATATACGACCATGAATTTATCAAGATAATTGCGGAAAATATCATGCATGAAAGACTGGAACACAGATTGAGCATTAGAGAGCCCAAATGGCATCACAAGGCATTCAAAATGGCCTTCGGGCGTATTAAATGCAGTTTTCCATTCGTCACCCTGTTTAATACGAACAAGATTATATGCCCCTCGGAGGTCAATCTAGTAAACCAACTAGCCCCCTTAATCTGAGCAAACAAATCAGTAAGCAAAGGCAAGGGGTATTGGAATTTGACCGTAATCTTATTAAGAAGACGATAATCAATACAGGGTCTCAAGGAGCCATGCTTTGTAGCAACAAAAAAGAAACCCGCTCCCAATGGTGACGAAGAGGGCCGAATATGCCCTTTCTCCAAAGATTCCTTAACATAGCTCCGCATGGCGGCATGCTCTGGCACAGACAGATTGAAAAGTCGGCCCTTAGGGAACTTACAACCAGGAATCAAGTTAATAGCACAATCACAGTCCCTATGTGGAGGAAGGGAACTGGACTTGGGCTCATCAAATACATCCTGGAAATCCGACAAAAACTCAGGGACCTCAGAAGAGGGGGAAGAGGAAATTGACATCAAAGGAACGTCACTATGTACCCCTTGACAACCCCAACTAGTCACAGACATAGTTTTCCAATCCAGCACCGGATTATGTTCCTGTAACCATGGAAATCCCAGCACAACAACATCATGCAAGTTATGCAACACCAGAAAACGGCAATCTTCCTGATGTGCAGGAGCCATGTACATAGTCATCTGTGTCCAGTACAGAGGTTTATCCTTAGCCAAGGGTGTAGCATCAATGCCCCTCAAAGGAATAGGGCTTTGCAAAGGCTGCAAGGAAAAACCACAGCGCCTGGAGAATTCTAAGTCCATTAAGTTCAGGGCAGCGCCTGAATCCACAAATGCCATGACTGAAAAGGACGACAATGAGCAAATCAGGTCACAGATAAGAGAAATTTAGGCTGTATTGTACTAATGGTAACAGACCTAGCGACTCTCTTAGTACGCTTAAGGTACCTTCACACTCAGCGACACTGCAGCGATACCGACAACGATGTCGATCGCTGCAGCGTCGCTGTTTGATCGCTGGAGAGCTGTCACACAGACAGCTCTCCAGCGACCAACGATCCCGAAGTCCCCGGGTAACCAGGGTAAACATCGGGTTACTAAGCGCAGGGCCGCGCTTAGTAACCCGATGTTTACCCTGGTTACCAGCGTAAAAGTAAAAAAAACAAACACTACATACTTACCTACCGCTGTCTGTCCCCGGCGCTCTGCTTCTCTGCACTCCTCCTGCACTGTGTGAGCACAGCAGCCGGAAGCAGAGCGGTGACGTCACCACTCTGCTTTCCGGCTGACCGACGCTCACAGCCAGTGCAGGAGGAGTGCAGAGAAGCAGAGCGCTGGGGACAGACAGCGGTAGGTAAGTATGTAGTGTTTGTTTTTTTTTCTTTTACGCTGGTAACCAGGGTAAACATCGGGTTACTAAGCGCGGCCCTGCGCTTAGTAACCCGATGTTTACCCTGGTTACTAGAGAAGACATCGCTGGATCGGTGTCACACACGCCGATCCAGCGATGTCTGCAGGGAGTCCAGCGACAAAATAAAGTTCTGGACTTTCCTCAGCGACTAACGATCTCCCAGCAGGGGCCTGATCGTTGGTCGCTGTCACACATAACGATTTCCTTAACGATATCGTTGCTACGTCACAAAAAGCAACGATATCGTTAACGATATCGTTAACGATATCGTTATGTGTGAAGGTACCTTTAGGGCAATCAGAGAAAACATGAGCCGAATCACCACAGTAAAAACACAGCCTATTCTGACGTCTGAATTCCTGCCATTCTATTCTAGTCAAAATCCTATCACATTGCATAGGTTCAGGACTATGCTCAGAGGATACTGCCATATGGTGCACAGCTTTGCGCTCGCGCAGACGCCGATCAATCTGAATGGCTAGAGACATAGATTCGTTCAAACCGGCAGGCGTAGGAAAGCCCACCATAACATCTTTAAGGGTTTCAGAAAGACCTTTTCTGAAAATAGCAGCCAGAGCCTCTTCATTCCATTTAGTGAGCACAGACCATTTTCTAAACTTCTGGCAGTATAACTCTGCCGCTTCCTGACCTTGACACAGGGCCAACAGTGTTTTCTCAGCATGCTCTACAGAGTTAGGTTCGTCATACAATAATCCGAGCGCTTGAAAAAATGCGTCTACATTCAATAATGCCGGATTCCCTGTTTCAAGAGAAAAAGCCCAGTCTTGCGGATCACCACGCAGCAAGGATATGATGATTTTCACCTGCTGAATGGGATCACCTGAAGAACGGGGTTTCAAAGCAAAAAACAATTTGCAGTTATTTGTAAAGTTCAAAAACTTGGATCTGTCCCCAAAGAACAAATCCGGAGTAGGAATTCTGGGCTCTAAAGCCAGAGTCTGGACAACATAGTCCTGGATACTCTGTACTCTTGCAGCCAGTTGATCCACACGAGAAAACAAACCTTGAACATCCATGCCAGAGCATATATCCTGCACCACCCAGATGTCAAGAGGAAAAAAGAGGCAAACCAGAGCACAGAAAAAAAAATGGTTCAGAACTTTCTTTTCCTTCTTTTGAGATACATTTAATTCATTTTTGGCCACTTGTACTGTTATGATCTGGTGGTTTAGGAACAACATGAGACAAGCTCTGAAGGAGGTGGTATCTGTACTGACCGCAGACCCTGAACCTAGCAGCGCAACTAGAAATAGCCGTGGGGGGTACCTGACGCTGCCTAGACCCCTCGGCACAGCCTAAGATCTAACTTCCCCTAAAGATGGAAACAGGAAACCTATCTTGCCTTAGAGAAAATCTCCAAAGGAAAGATAGCCCCCCACAAATATTGACGGTGAGAGGAGGGGAAAATAACATACGCAGAGATGAAATCAGATTTTAGCATAGGAGGCCAGTCTAGCTTGATAGATAGGACAGGAAAGGATACTGTGCGGTCAGTATAAAAACTACAAAACAATCCACACAGAGTTTACAAAATCTCCACACCTGACTAAAGGTGTGGAGGGTAAATCTGCTTCCCAGAGCTTCCAGCTAAAAGAAAAAATCCATAATGACAAGCTGGACAAAAATAGAATGCACAGAACAATAAGTCCACAACATGTGGACTGAAAAGAGCAAAGCCAGAACTTATCTTTGCAGAACTGGTCAGGAAACCAGGAGAATCCAAGCAGAGATGTGAATCCAGCCAGAGAACATTGACAAGTGGCATAGGCTGAAGACTAGAGCCAGGTTAAATAGCAGAGCCAGGAGAGACGATTAGTGAAAGCAGCTGCTAAAGCTAAACCCAAGGAGCGGCAGTTCCACTCAAAACCACCAGAGGGAGCCCAAGGGCAGAATTCACAAAAGTGCCATTTACAACCACCGGAGGGAGCCCAAGAACGGAATTCACAACAACTCCCCCCACGGGGCCGTGGTCTCGCCACTTGGCGCAAGCACCCGTGAGAGTGCCGGTTGTCTGAAGAGGTGGGTGTGCCCGCTTTTGGTCGACGGCACTGCCACTGGGTCCCTCATAGTACAATAAAGTGTCTCTGGTGGTGGTGGCGCGCACCCAACGTCAGACACACCGTTGTAACATAAGGGGTCCTGGGCCTGTACCGCCGACCACAAGAGAGTTCCCCCCCAACTCAAACAGTGCTCTACCACTTGCAAAATTATCTCTCACAGCTCCAACAATGTTTAGTCTATGCGCTGACATCCTTCAATGACTGGCACTGACAATACCAATTTGTTGACATGTATGATGCTACTTAAAATAGTCAGGGTCAGTGTCCTATATTGACACCAGTAAATACTTAGCGCCAAATTACTATGTCTGAAATTCAGCAGCGGACCCCACCCCTCTACCTAAGTGTGCCACCCTTTTGTTTTTTGGTTTTGTTGTTTTGCGAGACATTAACATCTATTTATTTTTTGGGAGTACTAACTGTGTCAGACACTCCTTCCAATCGTCCTCCGCCGACCACACCAATGCTGCCTGTGTACCCCTGCCACATAATCGAAGGTGCTTTGAGCCTATTTTTTTTTAATTTTAGGCCTACTAAGTGTGTCTGCGGTCCCTCCTTCCATTTGTCCTCCGCTGAGCACACCAATGCCGACCGTGTACCAATGTAACTTTTTTTCAACCTGCAGTGAGCCTACTTTGTAGTATAAGGCCTACTAGCAGTGTCTGTCTGCGCCACTTAATACAGCTGTCCTCCTCTAAAAAAAAAAAAAAAGGCTGGTTTTCAGCCTGTCAGAATTATAAAACTGCATTGGGGCCACAAGTTTCGTTGTGGTCTACAAACTGAGTCTTCCGCTCCAAGGTGTTCTCCTGATTGCCTTTACTGAGCTTCTATCTTCAGGCTCTTGTTAAATAGTTTTTTAATCGAACAACTGCAGTGGGGCTCCTTTCTGTTCTCCTGGTTTCCTGTCCTGAAATTCCATTTTCAGGCTCTCCTTAAGTAGTTGTTAATGTTACACTGAGTTTGGCCTACTAGTGTGGTTGGGGCCTACTAACGGTGTATGCCGCTCCGTGCTGTTCTCATGGTTTCTTGTCCTGAAATTCCATTTTCAGGCTCTCATTAAGTAGTTGTTGAAACAACACTGCATTAGGCCTACAAGTTGGGTCTTGGTTGTAGAGATGGTGTCTGCCGCTCCAAGGTGTTCTCCAGGTTGCCTCTCCCTAGCTTCTATCTTGAAGCTCTCATTAAGTAGTTGTTGAAACAACACTGCGTAAGGCCTACAAGTTGGGTCTGGGTTGTAGAGACGGTGTCTGCCGCTCCAAGGTGTTCTCCAGGTTGCCTCTCCCTAGCTTCTATCTTGAAGCTCTCATTAAGTAGTTGTTGAAACAACACTGCATTAGGCCTACAAGTTGGGTCTGGGTTGTAGAGACGGTGTCTGCCGCTCCAAGGTGTTCTCCTGGTTGTCTTTCCTGAGCTTCTATCTTCAGGCTCTTGTGAAATAGTTGTTAAATGGAACAACTGCATTTGGCCTACTAGTTGGGTTGGGGCCTACTAACGGTGTCTGCCGCTCCTTTCTGTTCTCCTGGTTTCCTGTCCTGAAATTCCATTTTCAGGCTCTCCTTAAGTAGTTGTTAATATTACACTGAATTTGGCCTACTAGTGTGGTTGGGGCCTACTAACGGTGTATGCCGCTCCTTGCTGTTCTCATGGTTTCTTGTCCTGAAATTCCATTTTCAGGCTCTCGTTAAGTAGTTGTTGAAACAACACTGCATTAGGCCTACAAGTTGGGTTTGAGTTGTAGAGACGGTGTCTGCCGCTCCAAGATGTTCTCCAGGTTGCCTCTCCCTAGCTTCTATCTTGAAGCTCTCATTAAGTAGTTGATGAAACAACGCTGCATTAGGCCTACAAGTTGGGTCTTGGTTGTAGAGACGGTGTCTGCCGCTCCAAGATGTTCTCCAGGTTGCCTCTCCCTAGCTTCTATCTTGAAGCTCTCATTAAGTAGTTGTTGAAACAACACTGCATTAGGCCTACAAGTTGGGTCTTGGTTGTAGAGACGGTGTCTGCTGCTCCAAGGTGTTCTCCAGATTGCCTCTCCTTAGCTTCTATCTTGAAGCTCTCATTAAGTAGTTGTTGAAACAACACTGCATTAGGCCTCCAAGTTGGGTCTGGGTTGTAGAGACGGTGTCTGCCGCTCCAAGGTGTTCTCCAGGTTGCCTCTCCCTAGCTTCTATCTTGAAGCTCTCGTTAAGTAGTTGTTGAAACAACACTGCATTAGGCCTACAAGTTGGGTCTGGGTTGTAGAGACGGTGTCTGCCGCTCCAAGATGTTCTCCAGGTTGCCTCTCCCTAGCTTCTATCTTGAAGCTCTCATTAAGTAGTTGTTGAAACCACACTGCATTAGGCCTACAAGTTGGGTCTGGGTTGTAGAGACAGTGTCTGCTGCTCCAAGGTGCTCTCCAGGTTCTCCAGGATGCGAACTCGGCTTCAGGAAAATGGCCGTCGAGATCGCCATCTGCGCACGCGCGTCATCCCGCGGCCATTTTCCTGAAGCCCCGGGAAGCCGAGAAGAACCATGTGCGCATGCGCGGCCTCACAAAGATGGCCGCGCCCACCGATAAACGGCTGAATAGCGCAGATCGCGCTATTTTCCTTGAAGCTGCGCAGTGGATTCGCCACTTGGACATGCGCACACCACTACGCCACCAACGGAGATCTGGGGGAGAAACAGCGCTGTCACCACGCCCATATGACCTGACCAGCATGAGTGACAGCCCAAAACGGCGACTTTACAAAGGTATTTCGGCAGCATAGGTGGGGAATAAAGGCTCCAAAATACACTAATGTAAAGCCCAGCTTTGCCCCTATTTAACGCTATTTTTAGCTCTTCTAGAAAAAACGGGGTGACAGGTTCCCTTTAAGTAGTTGTTGAAACAACACTGCATTAGGCCTACAAGTTGGGTCTGGGTTGTAGAGACGGTGTCTGCCGCTCCAAGGTGTTCTCCAGGTTGCCTCTCCCAAGCTTCTATCTTGAAGCTCTCGTTAAGTAGTTGTTGAAACACTGAATTAGGCCTACAAGTTGGGTCTGGGTTGTAGAGACGGTGTCTGCCGCTCCAAGATGTTCTCCAGGTTGCCTCTCCCTAGCTTCTATCTTGAAGCTCTCATTAAGTTGTTGTTGAAACAACACTGCATTAGGCCTACAAGTTGGGTCTTGGTTGTAGAGACGGTGTCTGCCACTCCAAGGTGTTCTCCAGGTTGCCTCTCCCTAGCTTCTATCTTGAAGCTCTCATTAAGTTGTTGTTGAAACGACACTGCATTAGGCCTACAAGTTGGGTCTTGGTTGTAGAGACGGTGTCTGCCACTCCAAGGTGTTCTCCAGGTTGCCTCTCCCTAGCTTCTATCTTGAAGCTCTCATTAAGTAGTTGTTGAAACAGCACTGCATTAGGCCTACAAGTTGGGTCTGGGTTGTAGAGATGGTGTCTGACGCTCCAAGGTGTTCTGCAGGTTGCCTCTCCCTAGCTTCTATCTTGAAGCTCTTGTTAAGTAATTGTTGAAACAACACTGCATTAGGCCTACAAGTTGGGTCTGGGTTCTACAAACGGTGTCTTCCGCTCCAAGGTGTTCTCCAGGTTGCCTTTAGCTAGCTTCTATCTTCAGGCTCTTGTTAAATTGTTTTTAATATAACACTGCATTTGGCCTACTTGTTTTGTTGGCCCTACTAACGGTGTCTGCCGCTCCTTGATGTTCTCCTACACTGAACAAACCAGTGCCGCCTGTTTACTTCTGTTACCAATTTTGAACTGCATTTAGCCTACTTACTGATTTGGGCCTACTCACTGTGTCAGCCTCTCATTACAGTTGTACTCCACTGAACAAAGCAATGCCCCCTGGTTAGTCCTGTTACCAATTTTGAACTGCATTTAGCCCACTTTATTATTTGGGCCTATATCTGGGTTTCCTCCTCATCCTGCCAATTGCCCAGCCAGTGATAGATGAGTCTGCTGGTACATTGACCCATAACGCAACATTCCCCGTGCACGCTACACAGCAAGATTGTGACCCTGCTGAAAGTCAGGTTACCCTTCCCGCAGAGGAAGGTGCAGATGAAAGTGCAGGTTCCTTCATCAGGTGTGTGGGGGGGAAACTCGTTGGCGACGTCACTGGCTCCGGGCCCCTCATAGTACGCAAAAGTGTCGCTGCCGGTGGTAGGCGCCCCCGCCATGCAAACACACTGCCGTTCTTTGAGGGGCCCTGTGCCAGTGCCAATGCCAACGAGTGGGCCCCCCCTGCTTGCTCAGGATCACAGCACTTGCAAAGTTGAAATACTTACCTCTCCCTGCTCCACTGCCGTGACGTGGTCCAGATTTCCTGGGCCCACTAAATACTTGAACCAGCCCTACCCCCCACAACTTTAGCCAAATGACCCCCAATTTCCAATGCCTTACTATTATTATAAGGTAAATTAAGATTGACAAGCTTCAGTAACAAGAATGGATGTTTTTGCCATTAAAATGGGCACTGTACATGTTTTCCTGGCCTCCACTCACTGACGACTATGCTCCCCCATTGACTTGCATTGGGTTTCGTGTTTCGGTCGATCCCCGACTTTTCGCAATAATCGGCCGATTTCACTCGACTCGACTTTTGAGATAGTCGGGTTTCGCAAAACCTGACTCGACCCTAAAAAACTAAAAGTCGCTCAACCCTACTCGCCACATAAAAGTCGAAACACAAAAGTCACCAATCAAAACTCGCCATGCGCAAAATTCATCACATGCAAAACTAGGCTCACGCAAAACTCACCACACCTGCAAAACTCACCTCATGGAAAACTCACCATACGCAAAACTTGCACACGTGGAAAAATTGCCACATGCACAAATCTTGCAACACATGCAAAAGTTGCCTCACAAAACTTGCACCTACTCAAAACGCACCACACATAAAACTCGCCATGCACAAAGCTTGCTGCACACAACTTGCTACACTAATCAGTCACATGCAACTCGACACACAAAAAATTGCTACACGCATGTCGCCACACAAAACCCATAGCACAAAAGTCGCTACATGCATGTCGCCACACGCAACTCAACACACACAACTTGATACATGAAACTCGCCCTAAAACACACACAAGTCAGGTATTATCCTTCAAAAATAAAAATCTGATTAATAAGCAGACAAACTACAAGAGAAACAAATGTACCATATAGGAAATACAGCAGCTGTCTGTCACATCACCTGTCTATTATGTGCATGTGTGAGCTAATATATACTGCCGGGGGGAGAGCTTCCTGTTGGCTGGGGATTTATCAGGCTGCCAATTTAGCTTACAAATACTGAGGTAAAAATACTGACCAAATAACATGTGAACGAGGCCTAATACAGGAGGAGATGACACACACATATGTCTAATATATAAAGCTGAATGTGTGTATGTGTGTATGTATGTATGTATGTATGTATGTGTGTATGTCCGGGATTGGCATCTGCACCGCCGCAGCTACAGCCAAAAAATTTTGCACACTCACACACCTGGACCCCAAGAGCGTCATAGGCTATGTTGTGAGGCGAAATTTTAACCCCGCACGTTCCAATTCCCCAAACAATTTTGCCCCTATCTACATAATGGGGAAAAAGTGAAAGGAAAAGTGTTGGAGGCGTCGCAGCTACAGCCACAAAATTTTGCACAGTCACACGTCTGGACCCTGAGAGTGTCATAGGCTATGTTGTGAGGTGAAATTTTAACCCCGCGCTTTCCAATTCACCAAACAATTTTGCCCCTATCTACATAATGGGGAAAAAGTGAAAGGAAAAGTGTTGGAGGCAAATTGACATCTGCCAGATGTGAACAAGGGGGACTTAAAGAGTGAGAGCGATGGCACCAAAGAGTATATACCGTACAGATGCTAAGGTGGGGCCCCGACATGGGATACTCACCACACATGGGGATATGAACACACACACAAAAGGCGCCACAAACTACCACATGCTTGAACGCATATACCACCCTTAGCACACATTTCACCACACATACACCAACCTCGCCACATAAAAGTCAAAACACAAAAGTCGCCGCTCAAAACTCGCCACATGCAAAACTAGGCTCACACAAAACTCGCCACGCGTGAAAAACTCACCTCATGGAAAACTCGCCACACGCAAAACTTGCACACGCGGAAAAATTGCTACATGCACAAAACTTGCAACACATGCAAAAGTTGCCTCACTCAAAACTTGCACATACTCAAAACGCACCACACATAAAACTCGCCATGCGCAAAACTCGCCATGCGCAAAACTTGCTGCACACAACTTGCTACACTAACCTGTCACATGCAACTCGACACACAAAAAGTTGCTACACGCATGTCGCCACACAAAACTCATCTCACAAAAGTCGCTACATGCATGTCGCCACATGCAACTCAACACACACAACTTGACACATGAAACTCGCCCTAAAACACACACAAGTCTGGTATTATCCTTCAAAAATAAAAATCTGATTAATAAGCAGACAAACTACAAGAGCAACAAATGTACCATATAGGAAATACAGCAGCTGTCAGTCACATGACATGTCTATTATGCGTATGTGTGCGCTAATATATACTGCCAGGGGGGAGGGCTTCCTGTTGGCTGGGGATTTATCAGGCTGCCAATTTAGCACTATATACAGGAGAGATGACACACAGGTATATACTATATACAGGAGGAGATGACACACAGGTATATACTATATACAGGAGCAGATGACCCACAGGTATATACTATATACAGGAGCAGATGACACACAGGTATATACTATATACAGGAGGAGATGACTTACAGGTATATACTATATACAGGAGCAGATGACACACAGGTATATACTATATACAGGAGGAGATGACTTACAGGTATATACTATATACAGGAGGAGATGACACATGTATATACTATATACAGGAGGAGATGACACACACATATAAACTATATACAGGGTAGATGACACACAGGTATATACTATATACAGGAGAAGATGACATACAGGTATATACTATATACAGGAGGAGATGACACATGTATATACTATATACAGGAGGAGATGACACACAGGTATATACTATATACAGGAGGAGATGACACACAGGTATATACTATATACAGGAGAAGATGACATACAGGTATATACTATATACAGGAGGAGATGACATCCTGGTATATACTATATACAGAGGAGATGACATACAGGTACATACTATATACAGGGGCGATGACACACCGGTATATACTATATACAGTGGAGATGATACACAGGTATATACTATATACAGGTGGAGATGACATAAAGGTATATACTATATACTGGAGATGACACACAGGTATATACAGTCATGGCCAAAAGTTTTGAGAATGATACCAAAATTATATTTTTACATGATCTGCTGCCCTCTGGTTTTTATTAGTGTTTGTCTGATGTTTATATCACATACAGAAATATAATTGCAATCATATTATGAGTACCAATAGGTTATATTGACAGTTAGAATGAGTTAATGCAGCAAGTCAATATTTGCAGTGTTGACCCTTCTTCTTCAAGACCTCTGCAATTCTCCCTGGCATGCTCTCAATCAACTTCTGGACTAAATCCTGACTGATAGCAGTCCATTCTTGCATAATCAATGCTTGCATTTTGACAGAATTTGTTGGTTTTTGTTTGTCCACCCGTCTCTTGATGACTGACAACAAGTTCTCAATGGGATTAAGATCTGGGGAGTTTCCAGGCCATGGACCCAAAATCTCTATGTTTTGTTCCATGAGCCATTTAGTTATCACCTTTGCTTTATGGCAAGGTGCTCCATCATGCTGGAAAAGGCATTGTTGGGCACCAAACTGCTCTTGGACCGTTGGGAGAAGTTGCTCTTGGAGGACATTCTGGTACCATTCTTTATTCATGGCTGTGTTTTTAGGCAAGACTGTGAGTGAGCCGATTCCCTTGGCTGAGATGCAACCCCACACATGAATGGTTTCAGGATGCTTTACAGTTGGCATGAGACAAGACTGGTGGTAGCGCTCACCTCTTCTTCTCCGAATAAGCTGTTTTCCAGATGTCCCAAGCAATCGAAAAGGGGATTCATCAGAGAAAATGACTTTGCCCCAGTCCTCAGCAGTCCACTCCCTGTACCTTTTGCAGAATATCAGTCGGTCCCTGATGTTTTTTCTGGAGAGAAGTGGCTTCTTTGCTGCCCTCCTTGAAACCAGGCCTTGCTCAAAGAGTCTCCGCCTCACAGTGCATGCAGAAGCACTCAGACCAGCCTGCTGCCATTCCTGAGCAAGCTCGGCACTTCTGGTAGTCCGATCCCGCAGCTGAAACAGTTTTAAGATACAGTCCTGATGCTTGCTGGTCTTTCTTGGGCGCCCTGGAGCCTTTTTGACAACAATGGAAGCTCTCTCTTTGAAGTTCTTGATGATGGGATAGATTGTTGACTGAGGTGCAATCTTTGTAGCTGCGATACTCTTCCCTGTTAGGCCATTTTTGTGCAGTGCAATGATGGCTGCACATGTTTCTTTAGAGATAACCATGGTTAACTGAAGAGAAGCAATGATACCAAGCACCAGCCTCCTTTTAAAGTGTCCAGTGATGTCATTCTTACTTAATCATGACTGACTGATCGCCAGCTCTGTCCTCATCAACACCCACACCTGCGTTAATAGATCAATCACTAAAACGATGCTAGCTGCTCCTTTTAAGGCAGGACTGCAATGATGTTGAAATGTGTTTTGGGGGTTAAAGTTCATTTTCTGGGAAAATATTGACTTTGCAAGTACAGTAATTGCTGTTAAGCTGATCACTCTGACATTCAGGAGTATATGCAAATTCCCATTAGAAAAAATGAAGCAGTAGACTTTGGAAAAATTAACATTAGTCTCATTCTCAAAACTTTTGGCCATGACTGTACTTTATACAGGAGGAGATGACACACAGGTATATACTATATACAGGAGAAGATGACACACAGGTATATACTATATACAGGAGGAGATGACACACGTATATACTATATACAGGAGGAGATGACATACAGGTATATACTATGTAAAAGAGGAGATGACACATAGGTATAGAGGAGGAGAGGACATACAGCAGGTATATACTATATACAGGGGAGATGACATACAGGTATATACTATATACAGAAGATGACATACGGGTATATACTATATATAGGAGGAGATGGTATACAGTATATACAGAAGAGATGACATACAGGTATATAATATATACAGGAGGAGATGACACATGGGTATATACAATATACAGGAGGAGATGACATACAGCAGGTATATACTATTTACAGGGGAGATGGCATACAGGTATATACTATATACAAGAGAAGACATACAGGTGTATACTATTTGTAAGGGAGACAACAAACATGTATATACTGAGGTGAAAATGAGGGATGCGAGGTGAAAATGAAAAGGTGTGAGTGCAAAATGAGAGGAGTGAGGGAAAATAGGGGAGTGATCGGAAAATGACAGATGTGCGGTGGAAATGACAAGTGTTAGGGGGGAATGAGAGGAGTGAGGGAAAAAATAAGAGGAGTGAGGGGGAAAATGAGAGGTGTAAGGGAGAAAATGAGAGGTGTAAGGGAGAAAATGGGAGGCATGATGGGAAAATAAGAGACGTGAGGTGCTATAACTAACCACAGATATTTACTATGCCCAGGCAACGCCGGGCTCTTCAGCTAGTAATATATACAGCAGGAGATGACATACAGGTATATACTATATACAGGGGAGATGACACACAGGTATATACTATATACAGGAGCAGATGACACACAGGTATATACTATATACAGGAGAAGATGACTTACAGGTATATACTATATACAGGAGGAGATGACTTACAGGTATATACTATATATAAGAGGAGATGACATACAGGTATATCTACTATATAAAGCTGAATATGTGTGTGTGTGCATGTGTGTGTGTATGTCCGGGATTGGCATCTGCACCGTCGCAGCTACAGCCACAAAATTTTGCACAGTCACACGTCTGGACACCGAGAGCGTCATAGGCTATATTGTGAGGCGAAATTTTAACCCCGCGCGTTCCAATTCACCAAACAATTTTGCCCCTATCTACATAATGGGGAAAAAAGTGAAAGGAAAAGTGTTGGAGGCGTCGCAGCTACAGCAACAAAATTTTGCACAGTCACACGTCTGGACCCTGAGAGCGTCATAGGCTACGTTGTGAGGTGAAATTTTAACTCCGCGCTTTCCAATTCACCAAACTATTTTTCCCCTATCTACATAATGGGGAAAAGTGAAAGGAAAAGTGTTGGAGGCAAATTGACAGCTGCCAGATGTGAACAAGGGGGACTTAAAGAATAAGAGCGATGGCGCAAAAGAGTATATACCGATCAGTTGCTAAGATGGGGCCCCGACATGAGATACTCACCACACATGGGGATATGAAGACACACACAAAATGCGCCACACACTACCACGTGCTTGAACACACATACCACCCTCAGCACACATTTCACCACACATACACCAACCTCGCCACATAAAAGTCGAAACGCAAAAGTCGCCGCTCAAAACTCGCCACGCGCAAAACTCGCCACATGCAAAAACTAGGCTCACGCAAAACTCGCCACATGTGCAAAACTCACCTCATGGAAAACTCGCCACACGCAAAACTTGCACACGCGGAAAAATTGCCACATGCACAAAATTTGCAACACATGCAAAAGTTGCCTCACACAAAACTTGCACATACTCAAAAGGCACCAGACATAAAACTCACCACGCACAAAACTCGCCATGCGCAAAACTTGCTGCACACAACTTGCTACACTAACCTGTTACATGCAACTCGACACACAAAAAGTTGCTACACGCATGTTGCCACACAAAACTCATCTCACAAAAGTCGCTACATGCATGTCGCCACACACAACTCAACACACACAACTTGACAAACGAAACTCGCCCTAAAACACACACAAGTCTGGTATTAGCATTCAAAAATAAAAATCTGATTAATAAGCAGACAAACTACAAGAGCAACAAATGTACCATATAGGAAATACAGCAGCTGTCAGTCACATGACCTGTCTATTATGTGTATGTGTGAGCTAATATATACTGCCAGGGGGAGGGGCTTCCTGTTGGCTGGGGATTTATCAGGCTGCCAATTTATCTTACAAATACTGAGGTAAAAATACTGAGCAAATAACGTGTTAACGAGGTCTAATACAGGAGATCACACAGGTATATACTATATACAGGGGAGATGACACACAGATATATACTATATACAGGAGAGATAACACACAGGTATATACTATATAGAGGAGGAGATGACATACAGGTACATACTATATACAGGAGGAGATGACATACAGGTATAAACTAAATACAGGAGGAGATGACACACAGGTATATACTATATACAGGAGCAGACTACCTACAGGTATATACTATATACAGGAGGAGATGACATACAGGTATATGCTATATATAGAAGATGACATACAGGTATATACTATATACAGGAGGAGATGACACACAGATATATACTATATACAGGGGTGATGACACACAGGTATATACTATATACAAGAGGAGATGACATACAGGTATATACTATATATAGAAGGAGATGACATACAGGTATATACTATATATAGGAGGAGATGACATACAGGTATATACTATATATATGAGGAGATGACATACAGGTATATACTATATATAGGAGGAGATGACATACAGGTATATACTATATACAGGGGAGATGACACACAGCAGGTATATACTATATACAGGGGAGATGACATACAGGTATATACTATATACAGGAGATGACATACAGGTGTATACTATATATAAGGGAGATGACAAACATGTATATACTGAGGTGAAAATGAGAGGTGTGAGGTGAAAATGAAAAGGTGTGAGTGCAAAATGAGAGGAGTGAGGGAAAATAGTGTAGTGATCGGAAAATGACAGATGTGAGGTCGAAATGACAAGTGTTAGGGGGGAATGAGAGGAGTGAGGGAGAAAATGAGAGGTGTGAGGGAGAAAATGAGAGGTGTGAGGGAGAAAATGAGAGATGTGAGGGGGAAAATGAGAGGCGTGATGGGAAAATAAGAGAAGTGACGTGCTGTAACTAACCACAGATATTTACTATGCCCAGGCAACGCCGGGCTCTTCAGCTAGTCTAATATATAAAGCTGAATGTGTGTATGTGTGTGTGTATGTATGTCCGGGATTGGCATCTGCACCGTCGCAGCTACAGCCACAAAATTTTGCACAGTCACACGTTTGGAACCCGAGAGCATCATAGGCTATGTTGTGAGGCAAAATTTTAACCCCGCGCTTTCCAATTCACCAAACAATTTTGCCCCTATCTACATAATGGGGAAAAAAAGTGAAAGGAAAAGTGTTGGAGGCGTCGCAGCTACAGCCACAAAATTTTGCACAGTCACACGTCTGGACCCTGAGAGCGTCATAGGCTATGTTGCGAGGTGAAATGTTAACCCCACCCGTTCCAATTCACCAAACAATTTTGCCCCTATCTACATAATGGGGAAAAAAGTGAAAGGAAAAGTGTTGGAGGCGTCGCAGCTACTGACACAAAATTTTGCAGTCACACGTCTGGACCCCGAGAGCGTCATAGGCTATGTTGTGAGGTGAAATTTCAACCCCGCGCTTTCCAATTCACCAAACAATTTTGCCCCTATCTACATAATGGGGAAAAGTGAAAGGAAAAGTGTTGGAGGCAAATTGACAGCTGCCAGATGTGAACAAGGGGGACTTAAAGAGTGAGAGCGAGGTGGGGCCCCGACATGGGATACTCACCACACACGGGGATATGAACACACACACAAAATGCGCCACACACTACCACGTGCTTGAACACATATTACCCTCAGCACACATTTCACCACACATACACCAACCTCGCCACATGAAAGTCGAAACACAAAAGTCGCTGCTCAGAACTCGCCACCCGCAAGACTCGCCACATGCAAAAACTAGGCTCACGCAAAACTAGCCACAAGTGCAAAACTCACCTCATGGAAAACTCGCCACACGCAAAACTTGCACACGCGGAAAAATTGCCACATGCACAAAAGTTGCAACACATGCAAAAGTTGCCTCACACAAAACTTGCACATACTCAAAAGGCACCACACATAAAACTCGCCACGCGCAAAACTCACCATGCGCAATACTTGCTGCACACAACTTGCTACACTAACCTGTCACATGCAACTCAACACACAAAAAGTTGCTACACGCATGTTGCCACACAAAACTCATCTCACAAAAGTCGCTACATGCATGTCGCTACATGCAACTCGACACACACAACTTGACAAACGAAACTCGCCCTAAAACACACACAAGTCTGGTATTATCCTTCAAAAATAAAAATCTGATTAAGAAGCAGACAAACTACAAGAGCAACAAATGTACCATATAGGAAATACGGCAGCTGTCAGTCACATGATCTGTCTATTATGTGTATGTGTGAGCTAATATATTCTGCCAGGGGAGGGCTTCCTGATGGCTGGGGATTTATCAGGCTGCCAATTTAGCTTACAAATACTGATGTAAAAATACTGAGCAAATAACATGTGAACGAGGTCTAATACAGGAGGAGATGACACACAGGTATATACTATATACAAAGGAGATGACACACAGATATATACTATATACAGTAGAGATGACATACAGGTATATGCTATATATAGAAGATGACATACAGGTATATACTATATACAGGAGGAGATGACACACAGATATATACTATATACAGGGGAGATGACACACAGGTATATACTATATACAGGAGGAGATGACATACACGTATATACTATATATAGGAGGAGATGACATACAGGTATATACTATATACAGGGGAGATGACACACAGCAGGTATATGCTATATACAGGGGAGATGACATACAGGTATATGCTATATACAGGAGATGACATACAGGTGTATACTATATATAAGGGAGATTACAAACATGTATATACTGAGGTGAAAATGAGAGGTGTGAGGTGAAAATGAAAAGGTGTGAGTGCAAAATAAGAGGAGTGAGGGAAAATAGTGTAGTGATAGGAAAATGACAGATGTGAGGTTGAAATGACAAGTGTTAGGGGGGAATGAGAGGAGTTAGGGGGGAATGAGAGGAGTGAGGGAGAAAATGAGAGGTGTGAGGGAGAAAATGAGAGATGTGAGGGGAAAAATGAGAGGCGTCATGGGAAAATAAGAGAAGTGACGTGCTATAACTAACCACAGATATTTACTTTGCCCAGGCAACGCCGGGCTCTTCAGCTAGGCTACGTTGTGAGGTGAAATTTTAACCCCGCGCTTTCCAATTCACCAAACAATTTTGCCCCTATCTACATAATGGGGAAAAAAGTGAAAGGAAAAGTGTTGGAGGCGTCGCAGCTACAGCCACAAAATTTTGCACAGTCACACGTCTGGACCCTGAGAGCGTCATAGGCTATGTTGTGAGGTGAAATTTTAACTCCGCGCTTTCCAATTCACCAAACTATTTTTCCCCTATCTACATGATGGGGAAAAGTGAAAGGAAAAGTGTTGGAGGCAAGTTGACAGCTGCCAGATGTGAACAAGGGGGACTTAAAGAATAAGAGCGATGGCGCAAAATAGTATATACCGATCAGTTGCTAAGATGGGGCCCCGACATGAGATACTCACCACACATGGGGATATGAACACACACACAAAATGCGCCACACACTACCACGTGCTTGAACACACATACCACCCTCAGCACACATTTCACCACACATACACCAACCTCGCCACATAAAAGTCGAAACGCAAAAGTCGCCGCTCAAAACTCGCCACGCGCAAAACTCTCCACATGCAAAAACTAGGCTCACGCAAAATTCGCCACATGTGCAAAACTCACCTCATGGAAAACTCGCCACACGCAAAACTTGCACACGCAGAAAAATTGCCACATGCACAAAATTTGCAACACATGCAAAAGTTGCCTCACACAAAACTTGCACATACTCAAAAGGCACCAGACATAAAACTCACCACGCGCAAAACTCGCCATGCGCAAAACTTGCTGCACACAACTTGCTACACTAACCTGTTACATGCAACTCGACACACAAAAAGTTGCTACACGCTTGTTGCCACACAAAACTCATCTCACAAAAGTCGCTACATGCATGTCGCCACACACAACTCAACACACACAACTTGACAAACGAAACTCGCCCTAAAACACACACAAGTCTGGTATTAGCCTTCAAAAATAAAAATCTGATTAATAAGCAGACAAACTACAAGAGCAACAAATGTACCATATAGGAAATACAGCAGCTGTCAGTCACATGACCTGTCTATTATGTGTATGTGTGAGCTAATATATACTGCCAGGGGGAGGGGCTTCCTGTTGGCTGGGGATTTATCAGGCTGCCAATTTATCTTACAAATACTGAGGTAAAAATACTGAGCAAATAACGTGTTAACGAGGTCTAATACAGGAGATCACACAGGTATATACTATATACAGGGGAGATGACACACAGATATATACTATATACAGGAGAGATAACACACAGGTATATACTATATAGAGGAGGAGATGACATACAGGTACATACTATATACAGGAGTAGATGACATACAGGTATATACTAAATACAGGAGGAGATGACACACAGGTATATACTATATACAGGAGCAGATTACCTACAGGTATATACTATATTCAGGAGGAGATGACATACAGGTATATGCTATATATAGAAGATGACATACAGGTATATACTATATACAGGAGGAGATGACACACAGATATATACTATATACAGGGGTGATGACACACAGGTATATACTATATACAGGAGGAGATGACATACAGGTATATACTATATATAGAAGGAGATGACATACAGGTATATACTATATATAGGAGGAGATGACATACAGGTATATACTATATATATGAGGAGATGACATACAGGCATATACTATATATAGGAGGAGATGACATACAGGCATATACTATATATAGGAGGAGATGACATACAGGTATATACTATATACAGGGGAGATGACACACAGCAGGTATATACTATATACAGGGGAGATGACATACAGGTATATACTATATACAGGAGATGACATACAGGTGTATACTATATATAAGGGAGGTGACAAACATGTATATACTGAGGTGAAAATGAGAGGTGTGAGGTGAAAATGAAAAGGTGTGAGTGCAAAATGAGAGGAGTGAGGGAAAATAGTGTAGTGATCGGAAAATGACAGATGTGAGGTCGAAATGACAAGTGTTAGGGGGGAGTGAGAGGAGTGAGGGAGAAAATGAGAGGTGTGAGTGAGAAAATGAGAGGTGTGAGGGAGAAAATGAGAGATGTGAGGGGGAAAATGAGAGGCGTGATGGGAAAATAAGAGAAGTGACGTGCTATAACTAACCACAGATATTTACTATGCCCAGGCAACGCCGGGCTCTTCAGCTAGTCTACTATATAAAGCTGAATGTGTGTGTGTGTGTGTGTATGTGTGTGTGTGTGTGTATGTCCGGGATTGGCATCTGCACCGTTGCAGCTACAGTCACAAAATTTTGCACAGTCACACGTCTGGACCCCGAGAGCGTCATAGGCTATATTGTGAGGCGAAATTTTAACCCCGCGCGTTCCAATTCACCAAACAATTTTGCCCCTATCTACATAATGGGGGAAAAAGTGAAAGGAAAAGTGTTGGAAGCGTCGCAGCTACAGCAACGAAATTTTGCACAGTCACACGTCTGGACCCCGAGAGCGTCATTGGCTATGTTGTGAGGTGAAATTTTAACTCCGCGCTTTCCAATTCACCAAACTATTTTTCCCCTATCTACATAATGGGGAAAAGTGAAAGGAAAAGTGTTGGAGGCAAATTGACAGCTGCCAGATGTGAACAAGGGGGACTTAAAGAATGAGAGCGATGGCGCCAAAGAGTATATACCGATCAGTCGCTAAGGTGGGGCCCCGACATGGGATACTCACCACACACGAGGATATGAACACACACACAAAATGCGCCACACACTACCACGTGCTTGAACACATATACCACCCTCAGTACACATTTCACCACACATACGCCAACCTCGCCACATAAAAGTCGAAACACAAAAGTCGCCGCTCAAAACTCAAAACGCGCAAAACTCGCCACATGCAAAAACTAGGCTCACGCAAAACTCGCCACAAGTGCAAAACTCACCTCATGGAAAACTCACCACCACACGCAAAACTTGCACACGCGGAAAAATTGCCACATGCACAAAAAGTCACCGCTCAAAACTCGCCACACGCCAAATTCGCCACATGCAAAACTAGGCTCACGCAAAACTCGCTACACGTGCAAAACTCACCTCAAGGAAAATTCGCCACACGCAAAACTTGCACACGCGGAAAAATTGCCACATGCACAAAAGTTGCAACACATGCAAAAGTTGCCTCACACAAAACTTGCACATACTCAAAACACACCACACATAAAACTCGACGCGCAAAACACACTAACCTGGTTACATGCAACTCGACACACAAAAAGTTGCTACACACATGTCGCCACACAAAACTCATCTCACAAAAGTCGCTACATGCATGTCGCTACATGCAACTCAACACACACAACTTGACAAACGAAACTCGCCCTAAAACACACACAAGTCTGGTATTATCCTTCAAAAATAAAAATATGATTAATAAGCAGACAAACTACAAGAGCAACAAATTTTCCATATAGGAAATAAGACAGCTGTCAGTCACATGACCTGTCTATTATGTGTATGTGTGAGCTAATATATATACTGTCGGGGGGAGGGCTTCCTGTTGGCTGGGGATTTATCAGGCTGCTAATAGCAACCAAACACAGCTCAGCTTCTACTTTGCTACAGTTAATTAATCTGAGCTCTGATTGGTTAATATAGGCAGGACATTCTCAGTATAACAAAGCTTGTGTGAGGTAATAGCATGTTGTTAGGTGTGTTGGTGGAAAGGCTGATGTCAGTCACATTACCTCTATGTGAGAGGATATGGAAACTGCCAGTTACAGACTATTTTTACCACAAAAATGCCTCATAAGAAAAGGAATTCCATGGCACGAATGTCAGCTGATGCGAAAAGAAAAGCTGCATTACGAGCCAATGAAAAATGTGAAGACCGAGAAACAAGGCTGACACACATGAGAACAGCAGCTGCTTTCTCAAGGGCCAATGAACTTTCTGAGGAGAGGGAAGCGAGGCTTGCAGACAAGAGAACAAGAACTGCTTCCTCAAGAGCCAATGAATTTTCTGAGGAGAGGGAAGCGAGGCTTGCAGACAAGAGAACAAGAACTGCTTCCTCAAGAGCCAATGAATTTTCTGAGGAAAGGGAAGCGAGGCTTGCAGACATGAAAACAAGAGCTGCTTCCTCAAGAGCCAATGAACTTTCTGAGGAGAGGGAAGCGAGGCTTGCAGACAAGAGAACAAGAACTGCTTCCTCAAGGGCCAATGAACTTTCTGAGGAGAGGGAAGCGAGGTTTGCAGACAAGAGAACAAGAACTGCTTCCTCAAGAGCCAATGAGTCATCTCAGCAGAGAGAAGGCCGACTTGCCGCTAAGAGAATTGCTATTTCTTCCACCAGGGCACAGGAAATGGTTGGAGATTTGAAACATGCTGCCTTTTGTTACCTGTCAGACATAAACTATCAGGATAATCCTAAAGTTCAGATAGGAAAAATGGATGTGGTCTGCATGTACTGCAGTGCCCTGAAATGGAAAGATGAACCGCCAGGTTTATGCTGTGCAAATGGCAAGATAAAACTTCCACCTCTCCTGTTACCACCAGATCCCCTAAAGTCTCTGATGATGGGTACCAGTACAATATCAAAGCATTTCTTGGACAACATCAGGAAGTACAACTCCTGCTTCCAAATGACATCATTTGGTGCAACAAAAATGTTTACAACAGGATTTCTGCCGACATTCAATGTTCAAGGACAGGTTTACCACTCAATTGGCTCACTGCTTCCATTACAAGGAGAAGAACCTCAATTTCTTCAACTCTTCTTCATGGGAAATGCAGAAGCAGAGGCTCAGCGGAGATGCTCTTTAATTCCTAACACTCGCCTTGATATTGTCACTATTTTGCAGCAGTTCCTTCACACCAACAATCCATATGTTCAACTTTTCAAGACTGCACTTGAATGCATGCCAAATGACGATTACAAAGTTGTAATTCGAGCTGACAAAACACCACAAGGTGAACATCAGCGACGTTTCAATGCTCCCACATTTGATGATGTAGCAATTTTGATTGTAGGCAATGATTTTCAAAGCCGTGACATTGTGCTTCAGAAAAGGAACAATAGTTTGCAACGAGTAGCAGAAACTCACAGGTCCTATGATGCACTGCAATATCCAATCCTTTTTAGTAGGGAGAGGATGGCTATCACTTTGGAATACCTCAGACAGATCCTACAACAGGCAACCCTTCAGGAAAAAAAGTGTCTGCCATGGACTTCTATGCATATAGGATCATGACAAGATTTGCAGAGGAAAATCACATCTTGAAATGCAAACACCTCTTCCACCAATTTATTGTTGACATGTATGTAAAGATTGAGAGTGAACGTCTTTTATATATCCGACTAAATCAAAAGAAGCTCAGGGCAGAGGAATATATTCACCTTAGAGATGCTGTTGCAAATGATGCTGATCCAAAAGAATTGGGGAAAATGGTTATTCTTCCATCAACTGTCACTGGAAGCCCACGACACATGCATGAATACACACAGGATGCAATGACTTATGTGAGAAAGTATGGCCGTCCAGATCTTTTCATCACCTTTACTTGCAATCCTGCCTGGGAGGAAATTGGAGGGCACCTGTTGCCGGGCCAAAAATCAGTGAATCGCCATGACCTTATTGCTCGGGTTTTCAAACAGAAACTTTCAAAAATGACTAATCTCATCACAAAATCACATATTTATGGTGAGACGCAATGCTGGATGTATTCAGTTGAATGGCAAAAAAGAGGCCTTCCTCACGCCCACATCTTGATCTGGCTGAAGCAAAAAATACAGCCTACCGAAATTGACAATATCATCAGTGCCGAATTGCCAGACCTTCGGATTGACCCATTGCTGTTTGACACCATCACAAAAAACATGATCCATGGTCCGTGTGGGAGTCTCAACAAAAATTCTCCCTGTATGATTGATGGCAGGTGTTCAAAGCATTACCCACGATCCCTGGTTCAAGAAACCCAAACAGGACAAGATGGATATCCAGTCTACCGAAGAGGAAAGCCAGGGGATGGTGGTTTCACAGCAAAGGTCAAAATGCGTGTTGGATCATCACTCCAAGAGATAGAAATTGACAACAGGTGGGTAGTGCCTTACAACCCTTTGCTCTCAAAAATCTTCCAGGCCCACATAAATGTCGAATCTTGCCACTCTGTGAAATCTATCAAGTATATCTGCAAATATGTCCACAAAGGAAGTGATCAAGCAGTTTTTGAACTCCAGAAAAATGGACCTATTATTGATGAAGTGGAGGCATTCCAGATGGGCAGGTACATAAGCAGCAATGAATCTGTTTGGAGAATACTAGGCTTCTCCATTCATGAGCGCTACCCACCAGTTGTGCATCTGAGTGTGCACTTGGAAAATGGACAGAGAATTTATTTTAACCCAGCAAACTTGCAGCAGCAGCTCCTAACACCACCTAAGACCACTCTCTTGGCATTTTTTGAGCTGTGTCAACAAGACCCTTTTGCAAAAACAATTCTTTACTGTGATTTACCAAAGTACTACACTTGGAATGCCTCCAGAAAAACACTGGAACGGAGGAAACGGGGCCTTGATATTGAAGGCTATCCAGGGGTGAAAGCAACTGATACGCTTGGTCGCGTCTACACTGTTCATCTGTCAAATGCAGAGTGCTTCTACCTGCGCATGTTACTTCATGTTGTCAAAGGCCCTACATCATTTTCTGACTTGAAGACCGTTGGAGGCCATGTGTGTGAAACATT
The DNA here is from genome assembly GCF_032444005.1 of Ranitomeya imitator. Taxonomy (NCBI): domain Eukaryota; kingdom Metazoa; phylum Chordata; class Amphibia; order Anura; family Dendrobatidae; genus Ranitomeya; species Ranitomeya imitator. The sequence continues at coordinate 389,514,991 of NC_091282.1, forward strand.
CAGGGAAGCTTGCCAAAGAAAAGGACTTCTGGAAAATGATGGACACTGGGACATGACCCTCAGTGAAGCTGCAGCCACACAAACCCAAAGCGACTAAGACACCTCTTTGCTATTATTCTAACAACATGTAGCATTTCAAATCCTCTTGAGATTTGGACAAAGTTCAAAGCTGATCTCAGTGAGGACATCCTCATTCAGATTAGAAGGGAAAATCCTCAGCAACTCATCAACTTCACTGAGGAAATGTTCAATGAAACTTTAATGCTCCTTGAAGACCAGTGCATAGCAATGTCAGGAAAAGCCTTACAGTTGCTTGGTTTGCCTGCTCCAATAAGAAATCCTGAAGGCATCCAAATGTGTAGGGAGATTTTCATAGAAACAAACTATAATATTGATGAACTGACAGCATGTGTGTCTCAGAACGAGCCAATATTGGTACCAGATCAAAGGGACGCCTATAACTATATTTTAAGTTTCAGTGAAACCAACAAAGGTGGGATTGTCTTCCTCGATGCTCCAGGTGGAACAGGAAAGACATTTGTAATCAACTTGCTCCTGGCAAAATTTCGACAACAAAAAAAGATTGCACTTGCAGTGGCATCTTCTGGAATTGCAGCTACGCTTTTAAACGGTGGCAGGACAGCACATTCGACATTCAAACTACCACTTATCCTGTCTCATAGTGACAGCCCTGTGTGTAATATTGCCAGGGATCAGGACTGACCAAATTGCTTAAAAAATGCAGTGCTATCATTTGGGATGAATGCACCATGTCACACAAAAGGGCTCTGGAAGCAGTGGACAGACTTCTGCAAGACCTGCGCAGCAACAAATATATCATGGGAGGAGTAGTTGTTGTTTTGGCAGGTGACTTCCACCAAACACTACCTGTTATTCCAAGATCAACTCCTGCAGACGAACTCAATGCCTGTCTGAAAGCATCGTACCTTTGGAGAAAAGTAAAGAAAATGTCACTGAACACAAACATGAGGGTCTACATGACAGGCGATGTTTCTGCTTGGCTGTTTTCGAGCCAGCTGTTGACTATTGGAGATGGCAAGGCACCAGTAAACTCAACCACTGGACAGATCACCTTCCCAAGCAACTTTTGTTGCATTGTGACTTCCATTGAGGAGTTGAAAGCAAAGGTTTTTCCAAACATTCAACTCCACTTCAAAAATTCTGGCTGGCTGTGTGAAAGGGCTATTCTAGCTCCCAAAAATGACAGCGTCAACAAGATCAATCTTCAAATTCTAAATCTCCTTCCAGGTGTGTGCACAACCTACAAGTCAGTGGATACAATAATAGACCCTGCTCAAGCATTATTTTATCCAACTGAGTTCCTCAATTCCTTGGAGCCACAAGGACTTCCTCCTCACAACCTCTTTCTAAAACCTGGAGCACCTATTCTGTTATTGAGAAATTTGGATCCACCAAAGCTGTGTAATGGAACAAGACTCTTGATTAAGAACCTGTTTCCACATGTAATTGAGGCAACCATTTTGACAGGATGTGCCACAGGAGAAGATGTTTTCATTCCAACAATTCCTCTCATTCCATCTGATTTGCCGTTTGATTTTAAACGCCTCCAGTTTCCTGTTCGACTGGCATTTGCTATGTCCATCAACAAGGCTCAGGGACAGTCCTTGAAAGTAGTTGGAATCGATTTACAGTCTCCATGCTTTTTTCATGGTCAACTTTATGTGGCCTGTTCAAGAGTTGGAACAGCCAAAAATCTGTTTGTCTTTGCACCTGAAGGAAAAACTAAGAATGTCGTTTATCAAAAGGCTCTCGAATAGGTTGTAGAAGATTACTTCATATTACTTGGCCAATTTAGTTAAATCTGTGTGGAATATCTCTGGTGCTGAAATATATGTTGTAAAATGCTTATATTATCTTAGTTTTTGCCTTTTAATAATTACATTTCTATCTATTTGTTTTGTGGTTTTTGTGTGCAGAATAAATTTTTGTTAACACATTCTATTTTGCTTACAGCAGTTATTAACCCGGGCGAAGCCGGGTAGTACAGCTAGTCTACTATATAATGCTGAATGTGTGTGTGTGTGTGTGTATGTGTATGTGTGTGTGTATGTCCGGGATTGACATCTGCACCGTCGCAGCTACAGCCACAAAATTTTGCACACTCACACGTCTGGACCCCGAGAGCGTCATAGGCTATATTGTGAGGCGAAATTTTAACCCCGCGCATTCCAATTCACCAAACAATTTTGCCCCTATCTACATAATGGGGAAAAAAGTAAAAGGAAAAGTGTTGGAGGCGTCGCAGCTACAGAAACAAAATTTTGCACAGTCACACGTCTGGACCCTGAGAGCGTCATAGGCTACGTTGTGAGGTGAAATTTTAACCCCGCGCTTTCCAATTCACCAAACATTTTTACCCTTATCTACATAATGGGGAAAAAGTGAAAGGAAAAGTGTTGGAGGCGTCGCAGCTACAGCCACAAAATTTTGCACAGTCACACGTCTGGACCCTGAGAGCGTCATAGGCCATGTTGTGAGGTGAAATTTTAACTCCGCGCTTTCCAATTCACCAAACAATTTTTCCCCTATCTACATAATGGGGAAAAGTGAAAGGAAAAGTGTTGGAGGCAAATTGACAGCTGCCAGATGTGAACAAGGGGGACTTAAAGAATGAGAGCGATGGCGCAAAAGAGTATATACCGATCAGTTGCTAAGGTGGGGCCCCGACATGAGATACTCACCACTAGTGTTGAGCATTCCGATACCGCAAGTATCGGGTATCGGCCGATACTTGCGGTATCGGAATTCCGATACCGAGATCCGATACTTTTGTGGTATCGGGTATCGGTATCGGATACATAGAGATGTGTAAAATAAAGAATTAAAATAAAAAATATTGATATATTTACCTCTCCGGCGGCCCCTGGTGAGTCCGCGGGTAACCGGCAGGCTTCGTTGTTCAAAATCAGCGCTTTTAGGACCTGAGAAACACGTCCCGGCTTCTGATTGGTCGCGGGCCGCCCATGTGACCGCCACGCGACCAATCACAAGCCGCGACGTCACCGCAAGCTATTAGCGCGCTCATTTTTGAAAAATGAGCGCGTTAATGACTTTCAAAGACGTAGCGGCTTGTGATTGGTCGCGGCCACGCGACCAATCACAAGCCGCGACGTCACCGCAAGCTATTAGCGCGCTCATTTTTGAAAAATGAGCGCGTTAATGACTTTCAAAGACGTAGCGGCTTGTGATTGGTCGCGGCCACGCGACCAATCACAAGCCGCGACGTCACCGCAAGCTATTAACGCGCTCATTTTTAAAAATGAGCGCGTTAATGGCTTTCAAAGACGTAGCGGGTTGTGATTGGTCGCGGCCGCGACCAATCACAAGCCGCGACGTGACCGCAAGCTATTAACGCGCTCATTTTTAAAAATGAGCGCGTTAATGGCTTTCAAAGACGTAGCGGGTTGTGATTGGTCGCGGCCGCGACCAATCACAAGCCGCGACGTCACCGCAAGCTATTGACGCGCTCATTTTTAAAAATGAGCGCGTTAATGGCTTTGAAAGACATAGCGGCTTGTGATTGGTCGCGTGGCCGCGACCAATCACAAGCCGCGACGTCACCGCAAGCTATTGACGCGCTCATTTTTAAAAATGAGCGCGTTAATGGCTTTGAAAGACATAGCGGCTTGTGATTGGTCGCGTGGCCGCGACCAATCACAAGCCGCGACGTCACCGCAAGCTATTGACGCGCTCATTTTTAAAAATGAGCGCGTTAATGGCTTTGAAAGACATAGCGGCTTGTGATTGGTCGCGTGGCCGCGACCAATCGCAAGCCGCTACGTCTTTGAAAGTCATTAACGCGCTCATTTTTCAAAAATGAGCGCGCTAATAGCTTGCGGTGACGTCGCGGCTTGTGATTGGTCGCGGCCACGCGACCAATCACAAGCCGCTATGTCTTTCAAAGCCATTAACGCGCTCATTTTTAAAAATGAGCGCGTTAATAGCTTGCGGTGACGTCGCGGCTTGTGATTGGTCGCGGCCACGCGACCAATCACAAGCCGCTATGTCTTTCAAAGCCATTAACGCGCTCATTTTTAAAAATGAGCGCGTCAATTGCTTGCGGTGACGTCGCGGCTTGTGATTGGTCGCGGCCACGCGACCAATCACAAGCCGCTATGTCTTTCAAAGCCATTAACGCGCTCATTTTTAAAAATGAGCGCGTCAATAGCTTGCGGTGACGTCGCGGCTTGTGATTGGTCGCGGCCGCGACCAATCACAACCCGCTACGTCTTTGAAAGCCATTAACGCGCTCATTTTTAAAAATGAGCGCGTTAATAGCTTGCGGTGACGTCGCGGCTTGTGATTGGTCGCGTGGCCGCGACCAATCACAAGCCGCTACGTCTTTGAAAGTCATTAACGCGCTCATTTTTCAAAAATGAGCGCGCTAATAGCTTGCGGTGACGTCGCGGCTTGTGATTGGTCGCGGCCACGCGACCAATCACAAGCCGCTATGTCTTTCAAAGCCATTAACGCGCTCATTTTTAAAAATGAGCGCGTCAATAGCTTGCGGTGACGTCGCGGCTTGTGATTGGTCGCGGACACGCGACCAATCACAAGCCGCTATGTCTTTCAAAGCCATTAACGCGCTCATTTTTAAAAATGAGCGCGTCAATAGCTTGCGGTGACGTCGCGGCTTGTGATTGGTCGCGTGGCCGCGACCAATCACAAGCCGCTACGTCTTTGAAAGTCATTAACACGCTCATTTTTCAAAAATGAGCGCGCTAATAGCTTGCGGTGACGTCGCGGCTTGTGATTGGTCGCGTGGCGGTCACATGGGCGGCCCGCGACCAATCAGAAGCCGGGACGTGTTTCTCAGGTCCTAAAAGCGCTGATTTTGAACAACGAAGCCTGCCGGTTACCCGCGCTGAGTTCAGGGGCCGCCGGAGAGGTAAATATATCAATATTTCTTACTTTTATTCTTTATTTTACACCTCCCTATGGATCCCAGGGCCTGAAGGAGAGTTTCCTCTCCTTCAGACCCTGGGAACCATGAGAATACCTTCCGATACTTGATGTCCCATTGACTTGTATTGGTATCGGATATCGGTATCGGCGATATCCGATATTTTTCGGGTATCGGCCGATACTATCCGATACCGATACTTTCAAGTATCGGACGGTATCGCTCAACACTACTCACCACACATGGGGATATGAACACACACACAAAATGCGCCACACACTACCACGTGCTTGAACACATATACCACCCTCAGCACACATTTCACCACACATACACCAACCTCGCCACATAAAAGTCGAAACACAAAAGTCGCTGCTCAGAACTCGCCACGCGCAAAACTCGCCACATGCAAAAACTAGGCTCACGCAAAACTCGCCACACGTACACACACGCCACACCAACCTCGCCACATAAAAGTCAAAACACAAAAGTTGCCACTCAAAACTCGCCACGCGCAGAACTCGCCACATGCAAAAACTAGGCTCTCGCCACAAGTGCAAAATTCTCCTCATGAAAAACTCGCCACACGCAAAACTTGCACACGCGGAAAAATTGCCACATGCACAAAAGTTGCAACACATGCAAAAGTTGCCTCACACAAAACTTGCACATACTCAAAAGGCACCACACATAATACTCGCAACTAGAGTTGAGCGACCTTGACCTTTTTAGAGTCGAGCCGGGTTTCGCGAAACCCCGACTATCTCAAATGTCGGGTCGAGTGAAATCGGCCGATTATGACGTAAAGTCGGGATCGACCGAAACACGAAACCCAATGCAAGTCAATGGGGCAGCATAGTCGGCAGTGAGTGGGGGCCAGGAAAACACCTAGAGTGCCCATTTTAATGTCAAAACCATCCATTCTTCTTAATGAAGCTTGTCAAGCGTAATTTACCTTATAATAATTGGAAGGCATTTGAAATTGGGGTTCATTTGGCTAAAGTTGTGGTGGGTAGGGCTGGTTCAAGTAATTAGTGGGCCCAGGAAATCTGGACCACGTCACGGCAGTGGAGCAGGGAGAGGTAAGTATTTCAACTTTGCAAGTGCTGTGAACCTGAGCAAGCAGGGGGGGCCCACTCGTTGGCATTGGCACTGGCACAGGGCCCCTCAAAGTACAGCGGTGTGTTTGCACGGCGGGGGCGCCTCCCACCGGCAGCAACACCTTTGCGTACTGTGAGAGGCCCTGTGCCAGTGACGTCGCCAACTAGTATTCCTCCCCCCACCTGATGAAGGAACCTGCACTTTCATCTGCACCTTCCTGTTTGTCCCCGTGTAAGGTGGTATGGTATGCGGGAAGGGGGACCTGACTTTCAGCAGGGTCACAATCTTGCAGTGTAGCGTGCACGGGAAATGTTGCATTATGGGTCAATGTACCAGCAGACTCATCTATCACTGGCTGGGCAATGGGCAGGATGAGGAGGAAACACAGATATAGGCCCAAAGAATAAAGTGGGCTAAATGCAGTTCAAAATTGGTAACACAGGACTAATCAGGGGGCATTGCAGTGGAGGACAACTGGAATGAGAGGCTGACACAGAGAGTAGGCCCAAATCAGTAAGTAGTCGAAATGCAGTTCAAAATTGGCAACAGTAGTAAACAGGCGGCACAGCTTTGTTCAGTGGAGGAGAACAGCAAGGAGTGGCAGACACCGATAGTAGGCCCCAACCCAACTAGTAGGCCAAATGCAGTCTAACATTAACAACTACTTAACGAGCGCCTGAAAACGGAATTTCAGGACAGGAAACCAGCAGAACAGCAAGGAGTGGCAGACACCGATAGTAGGCCCCAAACCAACTAGTACGCCAAATGCAGTTGTTCCGTTTAACCACAATTTAATGAGAGCCTGAAGATAGAAGTTCAGGAAAGGCAACCTGGAGAACACCTTGGAGTGGAACACACCATCTCTCTACACCCCATACCCAATTTGTAGGTCTAATGCAGCATAGTTTCCAACAACTACTAAACGAGAGCATGATGATCGAAGCATTGGCGAGGAAACCTGGGGAACACCTTGGAGTGGAACACACCATCTCTCTACACCCCATACCCAATTTGTAGGCCTAATGCAGCGTAGTTTCCACCAACTACTAAACGAGAGCCGGAAGATCGAAGCTCAGGAAAGGCAACCTGGAGAACACCTTGGAGTGGAACACACCATCTCTCTACACCCCATACCCAATTTGTAGGCCTAATGCAGCGTAGTTTCCAACAACTACTAAACGAGAGCCGGAAGATCGAAGCTCAGGAAAGGCAACCTGGGGAACACCTTGGAGTGTAACAAACCCTCTCTCTACACCACGGAAAGGCTGATTCTTAGGAAGGAAGGCTGTCGGAAAGAAGCAGGGCGCGTCCGAGGGTGATTATATTCTTATTAGGTATATACTCACCCTCGGACGCGCCCTGCTTCTTTATTTGTAATGAATGTTTATTTGCAATGTGGTTTTGACTTACTCTATTTTTTTGGTAAATAATGATTTTATTATTTTCATTGTTTTGCATCTTCTTGGCAATAATATAAAGAAGACGCGACAGGACAACACTCGGTGGATGCCATATCTGTGTTTAAAATTGAAAAAACCTTTCAGTTAACTACTTGCAGGAGAAAGTTATTGTAGCTGGTGGCCATTTTTAGTACTGTACCAGATTTTTGTTGTATGTGTTTGTTTTTAATGTTAAAATGTCTGCATTTGATATCTCTCCAGTATTTTCTTTTTTATAAGCAAAATACTTATTTTTATATTTTCTGATGTTGGTTCCAGGGGTACACGGGCAGCAGTGGTGTGGTCAGTGGAGGCCTAGTGGAAGGAGTGACCGCAGACAGGCATCGAAGGCCTAAAATAATAACACATGGCTGTAGGCAATTTTAAATTGGTTCCAGGGGTACACGGGCAGCAGTGGTGTGGTCAGTGGAGGCCTAGTGGAAGGAGTGACCGCAGACAGGCATCGAAGGCCTAAAATAATAACACATGGCTGTAGGCAATTTTAAATTGGTTCCAGGGGTACACGGGCAGCAGTGGTGTGGTCAGTGGAGGCCTAGTGGAAGGAGTGACCGCAGACAGGCATCGAAGGCCTAAAATAATAACACATGGCTGTAGGCAATTTTAAATTGGTTCCAGGGGTACACGGGCAGCAGTGGTGTGGTCAGTGGAGGCCTAGTGGAAGGAGTGACCGCAGACAGGCATCGAAGGCCTAAAATAATAACACATGGCTGTAGGCAATTTTAAATTGGTTCCAGGGGTACACGGGCAGCAGTGGTGTGGTCAGTGGAGGCCTAGTGGAAGGAGTGACCGCAGACAGGCATCGAAGGCCTAAAAGAATAACACATGGCTGTAGGCAATTTTAAATTGGTTCCAGGGGTACACGGGCAGCAGTGGTGTGGTCAGTGGAGGCCTAGTGGAAGGAGTGACCGCAGACAGGCATCGAAGGCCTAAAATAATAACACATGGCTGTAGGCAATTTTAAATTGGTTACAGGGGTACACGGGCAGCAGTGGTGTGGTCAGTGGAGGCCTAGTGGAAGGAGTGACCGCAGACAGGCATCGAAGGCCTAAAATAATAACACATGGCTGTAGGCAATTTTAAATTGGTTCCAGGGGTACACGGGCAGCAGTGGTGTGGTCAGTGGAGGCCTAGTGGAAGGAGTGACTGCAGACAGGCATCGAAGGCCTAAAATAATAACACATGGCTGTAGGCAATTTTAAATTGGTTCCAGGGGTACACGGGCAGCAGTGGTGTGGTCAGTGGAGGCCTAGTGGAAGGAGTGACCACAGACAGGCATCGAAGGCCTAACATAACAAAAATGTCAATACAATGGTATTGTCAGTGGCAGGCATTGAAGGATGTCAGCGCATAGACTAAACATTGGTGGAGCTGTGAGATAATTTTGCAAGTGGTAGAGCACTGTTTGAGCTGGGGGGGAACTGTCTTGTGGCCGGCGGTACAGGCCCAGGGCCCCTCATATTACAACGGTGTGTCTGACGTTGGGTGCGCACCACCACCGCCAGAGACACTTTATTGTACTAGGAGGGACCCAGTGGCAGTGCCGTCGACCAAAAGCGGGCACACCCACCTCTTCAGACAAACTGCACTCTCACGGGTGCTGTCGCCAAGTGTCGATACCACGGCCCCGTGTGGGGAGTTTGGCCATTTAGTGAGGTGTAAACATGTCGTATGCTGGACAATCAGGTGCAGAAAATTACGAGATTGGAAAAGGCATTCAGAATAGTCCACAGGCAAGACCTTTTCATAGGAAAGCTAGGTGTCAGCCGGGCAAGGTGGGGCAAAAGATTTCGAAATCCAGTTGTGGTTCATTTTAATGAAGGTTAGATCATCTACATTTTGGGTAGCCAGATGAGTCCTTTTTTCTGTTAGTATTGAACCTGCAGCACTGAATACTCTTTCTGATAGGACACTAGCTGCCGGGCAAGCAAGCTCCTGCAATGCATATTCTGCCAATTCTGGCCAGGTGTCTAATTTTGATGCCCAGTAATCAAATGGGAATGACGGTTGAGGGAGAACATCGATAAGGGATGAAAAATAGTTTGTAACCATACTGGACAAATGTTGTCTCCTGTCACTTTGAATTGATGCTGCAGTACCTGTCCTGTCTGCGGTCATAGCAAAATCACTCCACAACCTGGTCAGAAAACCCCTCTGGCCAACGCCACTTCTGATTTCTGCCCCTCTAACTCCTCTGGTCTGCTGGCCCCTGCAGCTCGTGTGAGAACGATCACGGGCGCTGTGTGCAGGGAATGCCAGAAGCAAACGGTCAACAAGAGTTGATTGTTTGGTTGCTAATATTAGTTCCAAGTTCTCATGTGGCATTATATTTTGCAATTTGCCTTTATAGCGAGGATCAAGGAGGCAGGCCAACCAGTAATCGTCATCATTCATCATTTTAGTTATGCGTGTGTCCCTTTTGAGGATACGTAAGGCATAATCCGCCATGTGGGCCAAAGTTCCAGTTCTCAAATCTGCGGTTGTGCTTGGTTGAGGGGCAGTTTCAGGCAAATCCACGTCACTTGTGTCCCTCAAAAAACCAGAACACGGGCCTTGCCGCGCCACCAATTTCCAGTGGCCCCGGAAAAGCTTCCTCATTAAAAATATAATCATCCCCATCATCCTCCTCGTCCTCCTCCTCCTCTTCGCCCGCTACCTCGTCCTGTACACTGCCCTGGCCAGACAATGGCTGACTGTCATCAAGGTTTTCCTCTTCCTCAGCTGCAGACGCCTGATCCTTTATGTGCGTCAAACTTTGCATCAGCAGATGCATTAGGGGGATGCTCATGCTTATTATGGCATTGTCTGCACTAACCAGCCGTGTACATTCCTCAAAACACTGAAGGACTTGACACATGTCTTGAATCTTCGACCACTGCACACCTGACAACTCCATGTCTGCCATCCTACTGCCTGCCCGTGTATGTGTATCCTCCCACAAAAACATAACAGCCCGCCTCTGTTCACACAGTCTCTGAAGCATGTGCAGTGTTGAGTTCCACCTTGTTGCAACGTCTATGATTAGGCGATGCTGGGGAAGGTTCAAAGAACGCTGATAGGTCTGCATACGGCTGGAGTGTACGGGCGAACGGCGGATATGTGAGCAAAGTCCACGCACTTTGAGGAGCAGGTCGGATAACCCCGGATAACTTTTCAGGAAGCACTGCACCACCAGGTTTAAGGTGTGAGCCAGGCAAGGAATGTGTTTCAGTTGGGAAAGGGAGATGGCAGCCATGAAATTCCTTCAGTTATCACTCACTACCTTGCCTGCCTCAAGATCTACAGTGCCCAGCCACGACTGCGTTTCTTTCTGCAAGAACTCGGACAGAACTTCCGCGGTGTGTCTGTTGTCGCCCAAACACTTCATAGCCAATACAGCCTGCTGACGTTTGCCAGTAGCTGCCCCATAATGGGAGACCTGGTGTGCAACAGTGGCAACTGCGGATGGAGTGGTTGTGCGACTGCGGTCTGTGGACGAGCTCTCGCTTCTGCAGGAGGACGAAGAGGAGGAGGAGGGGGTGCGAACGGCTACAGCCAATTGTTTCCTAGACCGTGGGCTAGGCAGAACTGTCCCAAACTTGCTGTCCCCTGTGGACCCTGCATCCACCACATTTACCCAGTGTGCCGTGATGGACACGTAACGTCCCTGGCCATGCCTACTGGTCCATGCATCTGTTGTCAGGTGCACCTTTGTGCTCACAGATTGCCTGAGTGCATGGACGATGCGCTCTTTAACATGCTGGTGGAGGGTTGGGATGGCTTTTCTGGAAAAAAAGTGTCGACTGGGTAGCTCGTAGCGTGGTACAGCGTAGTCCAGCAGGGCTTTGAAAGCTTCGCTTTCAACTAACCGGTAGGGCATCATCTCTAACGAGATTAGTCTAGCTATGTGTGCGTTCAAACCCTGTGTACGCGGATGCGAGGCTAAGTACTTCCTTTTTCTAACCATAGTCTCATGTAGGGTGAGCTGGACTGGAGAGCTGGAGATCGTGGAACTAGCGGGGGTGCCGGTGGACATGGCAGACTGAGAGACGGTGGGAGATGGTATTGTTGCCGCCGGTGCCCTAGATGCAGTGTTTCCTACTACGAAACTGGTGATTCCCTGACCCTGACTGCTTTGGCCTGGCAAAGAAACCTGCACATATACTGCAGGTGGTGCGGAAAATGGTGGCCCTACACTGCCGGAAGGGATGTTGCGTTGCTGACTAGCTTCATTGGCCGAGGGTGCTACAACCTTAAGGGACGTTTGGTAGTTAGTCCAGGCTTGCAAATGCATGGTGGTTAAATGTCTATGCATGCAACTTGTATTGAGACTTTTCAGATTCTGTCCTCTGTTTAAGGTAGTTGAACATTTTTGACAGATGACTTTGCGCTGATCAATTGGATGTTGTTTAAAAAAATGCCAGACTGCACTCTTTCTAGCATTGGATACCTTTTCAGGCATTGCAGACTGAGCTTTAACCGGATGGCCACGCTGTCCTCCAACAGGTTTTGGCTTTGCCACGCGTTTTGGGCAAGATACGGGCCCGGCAGATGGAACCTGTTGCGATGTTGATGCCTGCTGCGGCCCCTCCTCCGCTTCAGAACTGCTGCCGCCTGCACCCTGTTCCCCCAATGGCTGCCAATCGGGGTCAAGAACTGGGTCATCTATTACCTCTTCTTGTAGCTCGTGTGCAACTTCGTCTGTGTCACCGTGTCGGTCGGTGGTATAGCGTTCGTGATGGGGCAACATAGTCTCATCAGGGTCTGATTCTTGATCATTACCCTGCGAGGGCAATGTTGTGGTCTGAGTCAAAGGACCAGCATAGTAGTCTGGCTGTGGCTGTGCATCAGTGCACTCCATGTCAGATTCAACTTGTAATGGGCATGGACTGTTAACTGCTTCACTTTCTAAGCCAGGGACGGTATGTGTAAAGAGCTCCATGGAGTAACCCGTTGTGTCGCCTGCTGCATTCTTCTCTGTTGTTGTTTTTGCTGAAGAGGACAAGGAAGCGACTTGTCCCTGACCGTGAACAACCACTAACGACGCGCTGCTTTGACATTTACCAGTTTCACGAGAGGAGGCAAAAGAGCTAGAGGCTGAGTCAGCAAGATAAGCCAAAACTTGCTCTTGCTGCTCCGGCTTTAAAAGCGGTTTTCCTACTCCCAGAAAAGGGAGCGTTTGAGGCCTTGTGTAGCCTGACGACGAACCTGGCTCCACAGCTCCAGACTTAGGTGCAATATTTTTTTTCCCACGACCAGCTGATGCTCCACCACTACCACTACCCTCATTACCAGCTGACAATGAACGCCCCCGGCCACGACCTCTTCCACCATACTTCCTCATTGTTTTAAAAACGTAAACAAACTAACGGTATTTGTTGCTGTCACACAAATTACACGGTGAGCTATAACTTCAGTATGATTTAGCTACCCCTTTACAGGTGAGTGAGACCACAACGAAAATCAGGCACAATGTTACACACTCTGTTGTTGGTGGCAACAAATGAGAGAGATGCCACACACGCAGGACTGTCACTGAAGCACAAATGTAAATATTAATCTCCCACTGATTTGATTTTTTTTTTTTTTCAGGGAGACTTTAGGAAAAAAAAATAATAGAATAAAATGATTTTTTCAGGAAGAATTTAGAAACCAAATAAAATAAAATTATTTTTTCAGGGAGAATTTAGAAAACAAATAAAACAAAAAAAGGCTTTCTATGGCCCACTGAGTGAGAGATGACGCACACAGGAGTCAGGAGTGGCACACAAGCCCAGAGGCCAATATTTATCTCCCACTGATTGATGTAGTGATTTTTTCAGGTAGATTTTGGAACCCAAATCAAGCTAAAAAAATAATAGGCTTTCTATGGTCCACAATTGGAGAGAGAGAGAGAGATGGCACACCCAGGAGTCAAGACTGGCACACAAGCAGAAAGGGCAATATTAATCTCCCACTGATTTTTTTTTTTTTTTTTTTTTCAGGGAGACTTTAGGAAAAAAAAATAATAGAATAAAATGATTTTTTCAGGAGGAATTTAGAAACCAAATAAAATAAAATGATTTTTTCAGGGAGAATTTAGAAAACAAATAAAACAAAAAAAGGCTTTCTATGGCCCACTGAGTGAGAGATGACGCACACAGGAGTCAGGAGTGGCACACAAGCCCAGAGGCCAATATTTATCTCCCACTGATTGATGTAGTGATTTTTTCAGGTAGATTTTGGAACCCAAATCAAGCTAAAAAAATAATAGGCTTTCTATGGCCCACAATTGGAGAGAGAGAGAGAGATGGCACACCCAGGAGTCAAGACTGGCACACAAGCAGAAAGGGCAATATTAATCTCCCACTGATTTTTTTTTTTTTTCAGGGAGACTTTAGGAAAAAAAAATAATAGGATAAAATGATTTTTTCAGGAAGATTTTAGAAACCAAATAAAATAAAATGATTTTTTCAGGTAGAATTTAGAACCCAAATAAAGCAAAAAAAAAAAAAAAAGGGCTTTCTATGGCCCACTGAGTGAGTGATGATGCACACAGGAGTCAGGAGTGGCACACAAGCCCTGAGGCCAATATTTTTCTTCCACTGATTGATGTAGTGATTTTTTCAGGTAGATTTTAGAACCAAAATCAAGCAAAAAAATAAATAGGCTTTCTATGGCCCACTGAGTGAGAGATGACACAGACAGGGATGGCACTCTAGCAGAAATGTCAATCTTAATCTCCCACAAAAAAAAAAAAAAACAGGGAGTGTCCTTCAATTACTATCTCCCTGCAGTAATCTCAGCCAGGTATGGCAGGCAGCAATAAGGAGTGGACTGATGCACAAATTAAATAAAAAGTGTGTACAAACAAAAAAGATAGCTGTGCAGAAAGGAAGGAACAAGAGGATTTGTGCTTTGAAAAAAGCAGTTGGTTTGCACAGCGGCGTACACACAGCAATGCAGCTATCAGGGAGCCTTCTAGGGCAGCCCAATGAGCTACAGCGCTGAGGGGGAAAAAAAAAAATGTAGCTTCCACTGTCCCTGCACACCGAAGGTGGTGTTGGGCAGTGGAAATCGCTACAGCACAAGCGGTTTGGTGGTTAATGGACCCTGCCTAACGCTATCCCTGCTTCTGACGAAGCGGCAGCAACCTCTCCCTAAGCTCAGATCAGCAGCAGTAACATGGCGGTCGGCGGGAACGCCCCTTTATAGCCCCTGTAACGCCGCAGACAGCAAGCCAATCACTGCAATGCCCTTCTCTAAGATGGTGGGGACCAGGACCTATGTCATCACGCTGCCCACACTCTGCGTTTACCTTCATTGGCTGAGAAATGGCGCTTTTCGCGTCATTGAAACGCGACTTTGGCGCGAAAGTCACGTACCGCATGGCCGACCCCACACAGGGGTCGGATCGGGTTTCATGAAACCCGACTTTGCCAAAAGTCGGCGACTTTTGAAAATGAACGACCCGTTTCGCTCAACCCTACTCGCAACGCGCAAAACTCGCCATGCGCAAAACTTGCTGCACACAACTTGCTACACTAACCTGTCACATGTAACTCGACACACAAAAAGTTGCTACACGCATGTTGCTACACAAAACTCATCTCACAAAAGTCGCTACATGCATGTCGCCACACGCAACTCAACACACACAACTTGACAAACGAAACTCGCCCTAAAACACACACAAGTCTGGTATTATCCTTCAAAAATAAAAATCTGATTAATAAGCAGACAAACTACAACTATTTCACCATATAGGAAATACGGCAGCTGTCAGTCACATGACCTGTCTATTATGTGTATGTGTGAGCTAATATATACTGCCAGGGGGAGGGCTTCCTGTTGGCTGGGGATTTATCAGGCTGCCAATTTAGCTTACAAATACTGAGGTAAAAATACTGAGCAAATAACGTGTGAATGAGGTCTAATACAGGAGGAGATGACATACAGATATATACTATATACAGTGGAGATGACACACAGATATATACTATATACAGGAGAGATGACACACAGGTATATACTATATAGAGGAGGAGATGACATAGGTACATATAAATACAGGAGGAGATGACATACAGGTATATACTATATAGAGGAGGAGATGACATACAGGAATATGCTATATATAGAAGATGACATGCAGGTATATACTATATGCAGGAGGAGATGACACTCAGATATATACTATATACAGGGGAGATGGCACACAGGTATATACTATTTACAGGAGGAGATGACATACAGGTATATGCTATATATAGAAGATGACATGCAGGTATATACTATATGCAGGAGGAGATGACACTCAGATATATACTATATACAGGGGAGATGACACACAGGTATATACTATATACAGGAGGAGATGACATACAGGTATATACTATATATAGAAGGAGATGACATTCAGGTATATACTATATATAGGGGAGATGACACACAGCAGGTATATACTATATACAGGGGAGATGACATACAGGTATATACTATATACAGGAGATGACATACAGATGTATACTATATATAAGGGAGATGACAAACATGTATATACTGAGGTGATGAGGTGAAAATGAGAGGTGTGAGGTGAAAATGAAAAGGTGTGAGTGCAAAATGAGAGAAGTGAGGAAAAATAGTGGAGTGATCAGAAAATGACAGATGTGAGGTTGAAATGACAAGTGTTAGGGGGGAATGAGAGGAGTGAGGGAGAAAATGAGAGGTGTGAGGGAGAAAATGAGAGATGTGATTGGGAAAATGAGAGGCGTGATGGGAAAATAAGAGAAGTGAGGTGCTATAACTAACCACAGATATTTACTATGCCCAGGCAATGCCGGGCTCTTCAGCTAGTTTAATATATAAAGCTAAATGTGTGTGTGTGTGTATGTATGTGTGTATGTCCGGGATTGACATCTGCACCGTCACAGCTACAGCCACAAAACTTTGCACATTAACACGTCTGGACCCCGAGAGCGTCATAGGCTATGTTGTGAGGCGAAATTTTAACCCCACACATTCCAATTCATCAAATAATTTTGCCCCTATCTACATAATGGGGAAAAAGTGAAAGGAAAAGTGTTGGAGGCAAATTGACAGCTGCCAGATGTGAACAACGGGGACTTGAAGAATGAGAGCGATGGCGCCAAAGAGTATATACCGTACAGTTGCTAAGTTGGGGCCCCAACATGGGAAACTCACCACACACGGGGATATGAACACACACAAAATGCGCCACACACTACCACATGCTTGAACACTTATACCACCCTCGGCACACATTTCACCACACATACACCAACTTCGCCACATAAAAGTCGAAACACAAAAGTCACCACTCAAAACTCGCCATGCGCAAAATTCACCACATGCAAAACTAGGCTCACGCAAAACTCGCCACACGTGCAAAACTCACCTCATGGAACACTCGCCACACGCAAAACTTGCACACGCGGAAAAATTGCCACATGCACAAATTTTGCAACACATGCAAAAGTTGCCTCACACAAAACTTGCACATACTCAAAAGGCACCAGACATAAAACTCACCACGCGCAAAACTCGCTGCACACAACTTGCTACACTAACCTGTTACATGCAACTCGACACAAAAAAAGTTGCTACACGCATGTTGCCACACAAAACTCATCTCACAAAAGTCGCTACATGCATGTCGCCACACATAACTCAACACACACAACTTGACAAACGAAACTCTCCCTAAAACACACACAAGTCTGGTATTAGCCTTCAAAAATAAAAATCTGATTAATAAGCAGACAAACTACAAGAGCAACAAATGTACCATATAGGAAATACAGCAGCTGTCAGTCACATGACATGTCTATTATGTGTATGTGTGCGCTAATAGCGCTAATAGCCCTGCCCTGCCAGGGGGAGGGCTTCCTGTTGGCTGGGGATTTATCAGGCTGCCAATTTAGTACTATATACAGGAGAGATGACACACAGGTATATACTATGTACAGGAAGAGATGACACACAGGTATATACTATATACAGGAGAAGATGACACACAGGTATATACTATATACAGGAGCAGATGACCCACAGGTATATACTATATACAGGAGCAGATGACACACAGGTATATACTATATACAGGAGGAGATGACTTACAGGTATATACTATATACAGGAGCAGATGACACACAGGTATATACTATATACAGGAGGAGATGACTTACAGGTATATACTATATACAGGAGGAGATGACACATGTACATACTATATACAGGAGGAGATGACACACAGGTATATACTATATACAGGAGGAGAAGACACACAGGTATATACTATATACAGGAGGAGATGACACACACATATAAACTATATACAAGGGAGATGACACACAGGTATATACTATATACAGGAGAAGATGACATACAGGTATATACTATAAACAGGAGGAGATGACATCCTGGTATATACTATATACAGAGGAGATGACATACAGGTACATACTATATACAGGGGCGATGACACACAGGTATATACTATATACAGTGGAGATGATACACAGGTATATACTATATACAGGTGGAGATGACATAAAGGTATATACTATATACTGGAGATCACACACAGGTATATACTTTATACAGGATCAGATGATACACAGGTATATACTATATACAGGAGGAGATGACACACGTATATACTATATACAGGAGGAGATGACATACAGGTATATACTATATAAAAGAGGAGATGACACATAGGTATAGAGGAGGAGAGGACATACAGCAGGTATATACTACATACAGGGGAGATGACATACAGGTAGATACTATATACAGATGACATACGGGTATATACTATATACAGGAGGAGATGACATACAGGTACATACTATATACAGGGGCGATGACACACAGGTATATACTATATACAGTGAAGATGATACACAGGTATATACTATATACAGGTGGAGATGACATAAAGGTATATACTGGAGATCACACACAGGTATATACTTTATACAGGATCAGATGATACACAGGTATATACTATATACAGGAGGAGATGACTTACAGGTACATACTATATACAGGAGGAGATGACACATGTATATACTATATACAGGAGGAGATGACATACAGGTATATACTATATAAAAGAAGAGATGACACATAGGTATAGAGGAGGAGAGGACATACAGCAGGTATATACTATATACAGGGGAGATGACATACAGGTATATACTATATACAGATGACATACGGGTATATACCATATATAGGAGGAGATGACATGCAGGTATACAGTATATACAGAAGAGATGACATACAGGTATATAATATATACAGGAGGAGATGACACATGGGTATATACAATATACAGGAGGAGATGACATACAGCAGGTATATACTATTTACAGGGGAGATGGCATACAGGTATATACTATATACAAGAGAAGACATATAGGTGTATAATATATGTAAGGGAGATAACAAACATGTATATACTGAGGTGAAAATGAGGGATGCGAGGTGAAAATGAAAAGGTGTGAATGCAAAATGAGAGGAGTGAGGGAAAATAGTGGAGTGATCGGAAAATGACAGATGGGAGGTCGAAATGACAAGTGTTAGGGGGAAAATGAGAGGTGTAAGGGAGAAAATGAGAGGTGTAAGGGAGAAAATGGGAGGCATGATGGGAAAATAAGAGACGTGAGGTGCTATAACTAACCACAGATATTTACTATGCCAAGGCAACGCCGGGCTCTTCAGCTAGTACTATATACAGCAGGAGATGACATACAGGTATATACTATATACAGGGGAGATGACACACAGGTATATACTATATACAGGAGCAGATGACACACAGGTATATACTATATACAGGAGGAGATGACTTACAGGTATATACTATATACAGGAGGAGATGACTTACAGGTATATACTATATATAAGAGGAGATGACATACAGGTATATTTAATATATAAAGCTAAATGTGTGTGTGTGTGTATGTATGTGTGTATGTCCGGGATTGACATCTGCACCGTCACAGCTACAGCAACAAAACTTTGCACATTAACACGTCTGGACCCCGAGAGCGTCATAGGCTATGTTGTGAGGCGAAATTTTAACCCCACACATTCCAATTCATCAAACAATTTTGCCCCTATCTACATAATGGGGAAAAAGTGAAAGGAAAAGTGTTGGAGGCAAATTGACAGCTGCCAGATGTGAACAACGGGGACTTAAAGAATGAGAGCGATGGCGCCAAAGAGTATATACCGTACAGTTGCTAAGTTGGGGCCCCAACATGGGATACTCACCACACACGGGGATATGAACACACACAAAATGCGCCACACACTACCACATGCTTGAACACTTATACCACCCTCGGCACACATTTCACCACACATACACCAACTTCGCCACATAAAAGTCGAAACACAAAAGTCACCACTCAAAACTCGCCATGCGCAACATTCACCACATGCAAAACTAGGCTCACGCAAAACTCGCCACACGTACAAAACTCACCTCATGGAAAACTCGCCACATGCAAAACTTGCACACGTGGAAAAATTGCCACATGCACAAAAGTTGCAACACATGCAAAAGTTGCCTCACACAAAACTTGCACCTACTCAAAACGCACCACACATAAAACTCGACTCGCGCAAAACTCACCATGCGCAAAACTTGCTGCATACAACTTGCTACACTAACCTGTCACATGCAGCTCGACACACAAAAAGTTGCTACACGCATGTTGCCACACAAAACTCATCTCACAAAAGTCGCTACATGCATGTCGCCACACGCAACTCAACACACACAATTTGACACATGAAACTCGCCCTAAAACACACAAGTCTGGTATTATCCTTCAAAAATAAAAATCTGATTAATAAGCAGACAAACTACAAGAGCAACAAGTGTACCATATAGGAAATACGGCAGCTGTCAGTCACATGACCTGTCTATTACTGTATGTGTATGTGTGAGCTAATATATACTGCCAGTTGGGAGGGCTTCCTGTTGGCTGGGAATTTATTAGGCTGCCAATCTAGCTTACAAATACTGAGGTAAAAATACTGACCAAATAACGTGTGAACACGGTCTAATACAGGAGGAGATGACACACACATATATACTATATACAGGAGGAGATGACATACAGGTACATACTATATACAGATGAGATGGCACACAGGTATATACTATATACAGGAGCAGATGACACACAGGTATATACTATATACAGGAGGAGATGACATACAGGTATATACTATATATTGGAGGAGACGACATACAGGTATATACTATATATAAGAGGAGATGACATACAGGTATATACTATAGACAGGAGGAGATGACACACGTATATAATATATATACAGGATGAGATGACTTGCAGGTATATACTATTTACAAAAGTAGATGACATACAGGTATATACCATATATAAGAGGAGATGACACACAAGTATATACTATACAGGAGGAGATGACATACAGATATATACTATATACAGGAGGAGATAACATACAGGCATATACTATATAAAAGAGATGACACACAGGTATATACAGGAGGAGATGACATACAGCAGGTACATACTATATACAGGGGAGATGACATACAGGTATTTACTATATACAGGAGATGACATACAGGTATATTATATATATAGGAGGAGATGACATACCGGTATATACTATATACAGAAGAGATGACATACAGGTACAGTATATACTATATACAGGAGGAGTTGACACATAGGCATATACAATATACAGGAGGAGATGACATACAGCAGGTATATACTATATACAGGAGATGACATACAGGTGTATACTATATATATAAGGGAGATGACAAACATGTATATACCGAGGGGAAAATGAGAAGTGTAAGGTGAAAATGAGAAGTGTGAGGTGAAAATGAAAAGGTGTGAGTGCGAAATGAGAGGAATGAGGGAATATAGTGGAGTGATCGGAAAATGACAGATGTGAGGTCGAAATGACAAGTGTGTGATGGGAAAATAAGAGACATGAGGTGCTATAACGAACCATAGATATTTACTATGCTCAGGCAACACCGGGCTCTTCAGCTAGTGTATCAATAAAAATCAGATTCAATACCTTAAACCCTTAGTGACAGCGCAAATTTTGACCTTAATGACCAAGTCAATTTTTACAATTCTGACCACTGTCACTATATGAGGTTATAGCTCTGGAATGCTTCAAGATATTCCACTGATTCTGAGAAAGTCTTTTCATAACATATTGTAATTCATGATAGTGGTAAAATGTCTTCGATAAGGGGTCAATATTACAGAAAATACCAAAAAGTTACACCATTCTAAAAACTGCACCCTTCATTTCGCACAACCACATTCAAGAAGAATTTATTAACCCTTCAGGCGCTTCACGAGAAGTAAAGCAATGTGTAAGGAAAAAATGAACATTTAACTTTTTTCACAAAAAATGAACCTTAGACCCAAACTTTATTTTCACAATGGTATCAGGAGAAAAATGGACCACAAACTTTGTTGTGCAATTTCTCCTGAGTCCTGTATGTAGGGAAAGCTACTGTTTGGGCGCATGGCAGGGCTCAGAAGGGAGTGAGCACCGTTTGACTTTTTGAACTCAAAACTGGCTGCAATTGATTGCGAGTCACGTTTGGAGACCCCCTCACATGCCTAAACAGTGGAAATGCACCAATTCTAACTCCAGTCCTAACAACACCCTAACCCTGGCCCCAACTCTAACTCTAGCTGCAAAGAATGAAAAAAATGCAATTTTTTATTTTATTATTTTTATCTAACTAAGGAGGTGAAAAAGGGGGATTTGATTTACTCTTTTTTTCATATTTTGATCACTGTGATATGGTATATCCCAATGATCAAAATTAACCAATAAAAAAATCTCCTATTGTTGCTGGGCATGCGCCCACCATTTTCTTCCAGGAAGATGATGCGGAGGGCTAGAGAACGGAGGAGGAGAGTCCAAGGATGGTGAAGGTACCAGGAGGGCTTAGAGGACCCCATTTCTCTCTCCTCTGATATGCTAGATCATATCAGAGGAGAGAGATTTGAATCGAAAATCTGACTTTTTTGTGATCGCCGTTATTCGGTGTCTATCATCCAGGCTAATCCGGGAGACAAGAATGGCCTAGGGTGCCCCTAGATCGAGGGATCAGGTAGGTGCCCACAATCCCTTTTCACTATGTGACAACAATACTGCAAGAGTATTTTCAAATGTGTCTGTACATTTTGTTTGGTGTCAATGTGGACTATCACTAACTTTTCAGATCATTGAAATTATAAATCCCCCTTGGTGTTCATTGTCATAACTGTATATATATATATATATTACATGTGTGCAAAGAAATCTGCCTGTAATAGTATTAAACAGAGCTATCTGCTGTATATCCATTTAACTGCAGATGTCAATAGTAACGTGTTACAATGGAATCCAGGGTGTGGCTGAAAATCTCTATCCCTACCATCTTGGTACCACTGTGATGCCCAGTTATAAACTAGGATGCTATTATTATTATTATTATTATTATTATTACTACTATTATTAGGCTACATACAGGTCCTTCTCAAAAAATTAGCATATAGTGTTAAATTTCATTATTTACCATAATGTAATGATTACAATTAAACTTTCATATATTATAGATTCATTATCCACCAACTGAAATTTGTCAGGTCTTTTATTGTTTTAATACTGATGATTTTGGCATACAACTCCTGATAACCCAAAAAACCTGTCTCAATAAATTAGCATATTTCACCCATCCAATCAAATAAAAGTGTTTTTTAATAACAAACAAAAAAACCATCAAATAATAATGTTCAGTTATGCACTCAATACTTGGTCGGGAATCCTTTGGCAGAAATGACTGCTTCAATGCGGCGTGGCATGGAGGCAATCAGCCTGTGACACTGCTGAGATGTTATGGAGGCCCAGGATGCTTCAATAGCGGCCTTAAGCTCATCCAGAGTGTTGGGTCTTGCGTCTCTCAACTTTCTCTTCACAATATCCCACAGATTCTCTATGGGGTTCAGGTCAGGAGAGTTGGCAGGCCAATTGAGCACAGTAATACCATGGTCAGTAAACCACTTACCAGTGGTTTTGGCACTGTGAGCAGGTGCCAGGTCGTGCTGAAAAATGAAATCTTCATCTCCATAAAGCATTTCAGCCGATGGAAGCATGAAGTGCTCCAAAATCTCCTGATGGCTAGCTGCATTGACCCTGCCCTTGATGAAACACAGTGGACCAACACCAGCAGCTGACATGGCACCCCACACCATCACTGACTGTGGGTACTTGACACTGGACTTCAGGCATTTTGGCATTTCCTTCTCCCCAGCCTTCCTCCAGACTCTGGCACCTTGATTTCCGAATGACATGCAAAATTTGCTTTCATCAGAAAAAAGTACTTGGGACCACTTAGCAACAGTCCAGTGCTGCTTCTCTGTAGCTCAAAAGTGGCTTTACCTGGGGAATGCGGCACCTGTAGCCCATTTCCTGCACACGCCTGTGCACGGTGGCTCTGGATGTTTCCACACCAGACTCAGTCCACTGCTTCCTCAGGTTCCCCAAGGTCTGGAATCGGTCCTTCTCCACAATCTTCCTCAGGGTCCGGTCTCCTCTTCTCGTTGTACAGCGTTTTCTGCCACATTGTTTCCTTCCAACAGACTTACCATTGAGGTGCCTTGATACAGCACTCTGGGAACAGCCTATTTGTTGAGAAATTTCTTTCTGGGTCTTACCCTCTTGCTTGAGGGTGTCAATGATGGCCTTCTTGACATCTGTCAGGTCGCTAGTCTTACCCATGATGGGGGTTTTGAGTAATGAACCAGGCAGGGAGTTTATAAAAGCCTCAGGTATCTTTTGCATGTGTTTAGAGTTAATTAGTTGATTCAGAAGATTAGGGTAATAGGTCGTTTAGAGAACCTTTTCTTGATATGCTAATTTATTGAGACAGGTTTTTTGGGTTATCAGGAGTTGTATGCCAAAATCATCAGTATTAAAACAATAAAAGACCTGACAAATTTCAGTTGGTGGATAATGAATCTATAATATATGAAAGTTTAATTGTAATCATTACATTATGGTAAATAATGAAATTTAACACTATATGCTAATTTTTTGAGAAGGACCTGTAATAGAACATAATTTTGATTACAGTCTGCAACACTACAGTAATATATTTCTGGATTACTAACAAAGGGAGGATAACAACAGGGGTTCTCTTGTGGTAACATAACCCCCATAAGAATATCGAAAGGAAAATTTATGCTGATCTTCAATCCAAATTCCAGAGGGACCACAGATTGAATGAACTATCCCGGAACTACTATTTGTACTATGCAAAAAGCCACCTAATTAAGGAATCTCCTTGTCAGAAGTGTCCTCTCATCACCATCAGAGATGGGCATATTTCTTGTAATAGCAACAAATGCAGGACTTGTACAGATGAGCAAAAGGGAAACAATGTTTTGAACCTTTGACTTTCAGACTCCAGATCTCACTATCCACAACTGCTTTGAACTTGAGACTACCATAATTTTTCAGACAATCTTGGCTATCTCATACATAAATTTGACTTGCAACTATTTAGCATATGATTAGTCATGCAAATTCTTGTCATGTCACTGTATTGTTACTGTTTTGCTCCTGGTGGTGAAAAAAATCTCTTTCGTCCTGCAGACTACAAATTACAACGCGTTCATGCATTCACTAATGGCTCAGTGTGTTATTAGATTGATTCCCAAAAGAAGGTTCACTGGTTTGAATCGAAGAGCAGCCATGAAGAAGATTTCCCAAGAAAAGAGAAACAGCATTATGCAGCTCATCAATAGCAGTCGCTGGGCAAGAAAATTGCCAAGCAACCATGCACATTAAAAAAGTCTGGAATGGTGACCCAAAAAAAGATGAAAAAGCCTCAAACTTCAATGTCCTCATAAAAAAGCATCAGCTCAAGTTTGCAAAAAAGTAAGAAAATTGGACAGTAGAAGATTGATTTGGAATAATGACATAAAAGTCAATAGACTAGGCTTTGATGGATGCAAATGAGTCTGGAAGAAGCAAGGGAAAAGTGGGCTAATGGATTGAGAAAATGAAGCAACTATCAAGTTCAATGGAGAAAGCTTGATTATATGTGTTTTTCACAGCCAAAGACATTGGAAACTTGACCAGGACCAATAGTGGTTAGGGATGAGCAAACCCGAACTGTAAAGTGTGGATACTAGGTGTCCGTTATGAAACCCCAAACAGACTATTCATGGGATGTCTGGTTTGCTGCTCAGGATCGGATGCTTAATAAAGTTTGTTGAAAGGCTGGGCACTTCCGGAGCTATTAAAGCCTTGCCAAGTATTGGCATAGATGTGTATTGACATTATTCCATATGACCCAGACAGTCTAAATGCCGTATCCTGGGTGCTTTCACCATTCTGCTCTGCTTAGTGAAGGGACAGGACCAAGCTGGAGTGAGAAACAGTGTTAGGTAGCGCACTCTGCCAAAAACCTGCTGTGCGTATTGTGCACTCTGCAACCCCAACTGTGGGAGTATTGTGTCTTTAAGCCATTGTGTATACTTTGCACCGCCCTCCTATTAGAGTACTGAGTTTTTAAGCCTTTGTGTGTACTCTGCACTTCCCACCTGTGGGTGTAGTGTGTCTTTATACTGTTGTGCATACTCTGCAACCATGCCTATGGCAGTACTGTGTTTTTAAGTTGCTGTGTGTATTCTGCACACACCTGTGGGAGTACAGGGGTTAATCTGCTCAGTAGAGAGCTCTTGGAATGTATCCTACATTAAGACTCTCAGCTGTTCACTATTAGCCACTCTTATGTAATCTGGGCACTGGTAAGCACTTATTGCCAGAGCTAGCTTCACATTGCATGATTAGGAGATGGTGGTTTGTGGCAGTTGTTTGAGAGGGTATTTGATAGATTTGTCTGAGACTGTTGCGAGGTTTTGGGTGTGTGATAATCCCCTTCTTCTCCTACTTTGGTTTTATCCCATACTCCACTCCCCAGTGTTTACCTCACATTGTTTGTGTGAGTATATTTGTATGATTGGTACTTTCCTTTACCCCTGTTGGTATTACCGTATGTACTTGTGTATATGTCAACCCGAGAATAAGCCGAGACACCTAATTTTGCTATGAAAAACTGGGAAACTTAGTGACTCGAGTATAAGCCAAATATGCATTGTCCGCTCATCTTTATCCTTGTATGCATGGCACCCCATCTCCATCCTTGTCTGCATGGCTCCCCATCTCAGTCTTTGTATACATGGCTCCACGTCTCTGTCCTTGTATGCATCGTTCCTCATCCCTATAAAAAAATCCTACTTATCTTCCCCGAGCACCCTCGCCAAGATATCAAGTGTGTCCCCGCTCATTAAGGTCATGAATATCCATCTCTCTCCGTGCCTATGGGCGTGGAAAGAGGTGATTATTCATGACCTTAATGAGCCGGCACACGTGAGAGTCCAGCCGCTGCTGGAATCCAGCAGCTGCAGCTGTAACTGTACGCTATAAGAGAAATTATTATTCACTGCCAGTGCAGTGAATATTATTTTCTCTTTAGCAGAGGGCCCAGGCTTTAGCCACAGCCGCCGGCTGCTGCCTCCTGTGACCCGCTGCTCGCCCGCTCCCTCTTCCTCACCATCTTCTGGGACAATGACTTGTGTATTAGCTGAGGGGCGGTTTCATAACAAAAAAATTGGCTGAAAAACTCAGCCTATACACGAGTATATATGGTACCTTGTTAGTCTGGTTGCTGTACATTAATGTGAAAAAAAAGAACTTCTTTTGAATTTAGCAAATGGCTGTAATGAAACAAAGAGTGAATAATATAAAAGGGTATGAATACTTTCTGTACCTACTGTATATGTGTGTTACTGACAACTATATATGTATGTATTCTATGTGTATATATCTATTCTAGCTGAAGACATATAGGTGTATAATATATGTAAGGGAGATAACAAACATGTATATACTGAGGTGAAAATGAGGGATGCGAGGTGAAAATGAAAAGGTGTGAATGCAAAATGAGAGGAGTGAGGGAAAATAGTGGAGTGATCGGAAAATGACAGATGGGAGGTCGAAATGACAAGTGTTAGGGGGAAAATGAGAGGTGTAAGGGAGAAAATGAGAGGTGTAAGGGAGAAAATGGGAGGCATGATGGGAAAATAAGAGACGTGAGGTGCTATAACTAACCACAGATATTTACTATGCCAAGGCAACGCCGGGCTCTTCAGCTAGTACTATATACAGCAGGAGATGACATACAGGTATATACTATATACAGGGGAGATGACACACAGGTATATACTATATACAGGAGCAGATGACACACAGGTATATACTATATACAGGAGGAGATGACTTACAGGTATATACTATATACAGGAGGAGATGACTTACAGGTATATACTATATATAAGAGGAGATGACATACAGGTATATTTAATATATAAAGCTAAATGTGTGTGTGTGTGTGTATGTATGTGTGTATGTCCGGGATTGACATCTGCACCGTCACAGCTACAGCAACAAAACTTTGCACATTAACACGTCTGGACCCCGAGAGCGTCATAGGCTATGTTGTGAGGCGAAATTTTAACCCCACACATTCCAATTCATCAAACAATTTTGCCCCTATCTACATAATGGGGAAAAAGTGAAAGGAAAAGTGTTGGAGGCAAATTGACAGCTGCCAGATGTGAACAACGGGGACTTAAAGAATGAGAGCGATGGCGCCAAAGAGTATATACCGTACAGTTGCTAAGTTGGGGCCCCAACATGGGATACTCACCACACACGGGGATATGAACACACACAAAATGCGCCACACACTACCACATGCTTGAACACTTATACCACCCTCGGCACACATTTCACCACACATACACCAACTTCGCCACATAAAAGTCGAAACACAAAAGTCACCACTCAAAACTCGCCATGCGCAACATTCACCACATGCAAAACTAGGCTCACGCAAAACTCGCCACACGTACAAAACTCACCTCATGGAAAACTCGCCACATGCAAAACTTGCACACGTGGAAAAATTGCCACATGCACAAAAGTTGCAACACATGCAAAAGTTGCCTCACACAAAACTTGCACCTACTCAAAACGCACCACACATAAAACTCGACTCGCGCAAAACTCACCATGCGCAAAACTTGCTGCATACAACTTGCTACACTAACCTGTCACATGCAGCTCGACACACAAAAAGTTGCTACACGCATGTTGCCACACAAAACTCATCTCACAAAAGTCGCTACATGCATGTCGCCACACGCAACTCAACACACACAATTTGACACATGAAACTCGCCCTAAAACACACAAGTCTGGTATTATCCTTCAAAAATAAAAATCTGATTAATAAGCAGACAAACTACAAGAGCAACAAGTGTACCATATAGGAAATACGGCAGCTGTCAGTCACATGACCTGTCTATTACTGTATGTGTATGTGTGAGCTAATATATACTGCCAGTTGGGAGGGCTTCCTGTTGGCTGGGAATTTATTAGGCTGCCAATCTAGCTTACAAATACTGAGGTAAAAATACTGACCAAATAACGTGTGAACACGGTCTAATACAGGAGGAGATGACACACACATATATACTATATACAGGAGGAGATGACATACAGGTACATACTATATACAGATGAGATGGCACACAGGTATATACTATATACAGGAGCAGATGACACACAGGTATATACTATATACAGGAGGAGATGACATACAGGTATATACTATATATTGGAGGAGACGACATACAGGTATATACTATATATAAGAGGAGATGACATACAGGTATATACTATAGACAGGAGGAGATGACACACGTATATAATATATACAGGATGAGATGACTTGCAGGTATATACTATTTACAAAAGTAGATGACATACAGGTATATACCATATATAAGAGGAGATGACACACAAGTATATACTATACAGGAGGAGATGACATACAGATATATACTATATACAGGAGGAGATAACATACAGGCATATACTATATAAAAGAGATGACACACAGGTATATACAGGAGGAGATGACATACAGCAGGTACATACTATATACAGGGGAGATGACATACAGGTATTTACTATATACAGGAGATGACATACAGGTATATTATATATATAGGAGGAGATGACATACCGGTATATACTATATACAGAAGAGATGACATACAGGTACAGTATATACTATATACAGGAGGAGTTGACACATAGGCATATACAATATACAGGAGGAGATGACATACAGCAGGTATATACTATATACAGGAGATGACATACAGGTGTATACTATATATATAAGGGAGATGACAAACATGTATATACCGAGGGGAAAATGAGAAGTGTAAGGTGAAAATGAGAAGTGTGAGGTGAAAATGAAAAGGTGTGAGTGCGAAATGAGAGGAATGAGGGAATATAGTGGAGTGATCGGAAAATGACAGATGTGAGGTCGAAATGACAAGTGTGTGATGGGAAAATAAGAGACATGAGGTGCTATAACGAACCATAGATATTTACTATGCTCAGGCAACACCGGGCTCTTCAGCTAGTGTATCAATAAAAATCAGATTCAATACCTTAAACCCTTAGTGACAGCGCAAATTTTGACCTTAATGACCAAGTCAATTTTTACAATTCTGACCACTGTCACTATATGAGGTTATAGCTCTGGAATGCTTCAAGATATTCCACTGATTCTGAGAAAGTCTTTTCATAACATATTGTAATTCATGATAGTGGTAAAATGTCTTCGATAAGGGGTCAATATTACAGAAAATACCAAAAAGTTACACCATTCTAAAAACTGCACCCTTCATTTCGCACAACCACATTCAAGAAGAATTTATTAACCCTTCAGGCGCTTCACGAGAAGTAAAGCAATGTGTAAGGAAAAAATGAACATTTAACTTTTTTCACAAAAAATGAACCTTAGACCCAAACTTTATTTTCACAATGGTATCAGGAGAAAAATGGACCACAAACTTTGTTGTGCAATTTCTCCTGAGTCCTGTATGTAGGGAAAGCTACTGTTTGGGCGCATGGCAGGGCTCAGAAGGGAGTGAGCACCGTTTGACTTTTTGAACTCAAAACTGGCTGCAATTGATTGCGAGTCACGTTTGGAGACCCCCTCACATGCCTAAACAGTGGAAATGCACCAATTCTAACTCCAGTCCTAACAACACCCTAACCCTGGCCCCAACTCTAACTCTAGCTGCAAAGAATGAAAAAAATGCAATTTTTTATTTTATTATTTTTATCTAACTAAGGAGGTGAAAAAGGGGGATTTGATTTACTCTTTTTTTCATATTTTGATCACTGTGATATGGTATATCCCAATGATCAAAATTAACCAATAAAAAAATCTCCTATTGTTGCTGGGCATGCGCCCACCATTTTCTTCCAGGAAGATGATGCGGAGGGCTAGAGAACGGAGGAGGAGAGTCCAAGGATGGTGAAGGTACCAGGAGGGCTTAGAGGACCCCATTTCTCTCTCCTCTGATATGCTAGATCATATCAGAGGAGAGAGATTTGAATCGAAAATCTGACTTTTTTGTGATCGCCGTTATTCGGTGTCTATCATCCAGGCTAATCCGGGAGACAAGAATGGCCTAGGGTGCCCCTAGATCGAGGGATCAGGTAGGTGCCCACAATCCCTTTTCACTATGTGACAACAATACTGCAAGAGTATTTTCAAATGTGTCTGTACATTTTGTTTGGTGTCAATGTGGACTATCACTAACTTTTCAGATCATTGAAATTATAAATCCCCCTTGGTGTTCATTGTCATAACTGTATATATATATATATATATTACATGTGTGCAAAGAAATCTGCCTGTAATAGTATTAAACAGAGCTATCTGCTGTATATCCATTTAACTGCAGATGTCAATAGTAACGTGTTACAATGGAATCCAGGGTGTGGCTGAAAATCTCTATCCCTACCATCTTGGTACCACTGTGATGCCCAGTTATAAACTAGGATGCTATTATTATTATTATTATTATTATTATTACTACTATTATTAGGCTACATACAGGTCCTTCTCAAAAAATTAGCATATAGTGTTAAATTTCATTATTTACCATAATGTAATGATTACAATTAAACTTTCATATATTATAGATTCATTATCCACCAACTGAAATTTGTCAGGTCTTTTATTGTTTTAATACTGATGATTTTGGCATACAACTCCTGATAACCCAAAAAACCTGTCTCAATAAATTAGCATATTTCACCCATCCAATCAAATAAAAGTGTTTTTTAATAACAAACAAAAAAACCATCAAATAATAATGTTCAGTTATGCACTCAATACTTGGTCGGGAATCCTTTGGCAGAAATGACTGCTTCAATGCGGCGTGGCATGGAGGCAATCAGCCTGTGACACTGCTGAGATGTTATGGAGGCCCAGGATGCTTCAATAGCGGCCTTAAGCTCATCCAGAGTGTTGGGTCTTGCGTCTCTCAACTTTCTCTTCACAATATCCCACAGATTCTCTATGGGGTTCAGGTCAGGAGAGTTGGCAGGCCAATTGAGCACAGTAATACCATGGTCAGTAAACCACTTACCAGTGGTTTTGGCACTGTGAGCAGGTGCCAGGTCATGCTGAAAAATGAAATCTTCATCTCCATAAAGCATTTCAGCCGATGGAAGCATGAAGTGCTCCAAAATCTCCTGATGGCTAGCTGCATTGACCCTGCCCTTGATGAAACACAGTGGACCAACACCAGCAGCTGACATGGCACCCCACACCATCACTGACTGTGGGTACTTGACACTGGACTTCAGGCATTTTGGCATTTCCTTCTCCCCAGCCTTCCTCCAGACTCTGGCACCTTGATTTCCGAATGACATGCAAAATTTGCTTTCATCAGAAAAAAGTACTTGGGACCACTTAGCAACAGTCCAGTGCTGCTTCTCTGTAGCTCAAAAGTGGCTTTACCTGGGGAATGCGGCACCTGTAGCCCATTTCCTGCACACGCCTGTGCACGGTGGCTCTGGATGTTTCCACACCAGACTCAGTCCACTGCTTCCTCAGGTTCCCCAAGGTCTGGAATCGGTCCTTCTCCACAATCTTCCTCAGGGTCCGGTCTCCTCTTCTCGTTGTACAGCGTTTTCTGCCACATTGTTTCCTTCCAACAGACTTACCATTGAGGTGCCTTGATACAGCACTCTGGGAACAGCCTATTTGTTGAGAAATTTCTTTCTGGGTCTTACCCTCTTGCTTGAGGGTGTCAATGATGGCCTTCTTGACATCTGTCAGGTCGCTAGTCTTACCCATGATGGGGGTTTTGAGTAATGAACCAGGCAGGGAGTTTATAAAAGCCTCAGGTATCTTTTGCATGTGTTTAGAGTTAATTAGTTGATTCAGAAGATTAGGGTAATAGGTCGTTTAGAGAACCTTTTCTTGATATGCTAATTTATTGAGACAGGTTTTTTGGGTTATCAGGAGTTGTATGCCAAAATCATCAGTATTAAAACAATAAAAGACCTGACAAATTTCAGTTGGTGGATAATGAATCTATAATATATGAAAGTTTAATTGTAATCATTACATTATGGTAAATAATGAAATTTAACACTATATGCTAATTTTTTGAGAAGGACCTGTAATAGAACATAATTTTGATTACAGTCTGCAACACTACAGTAATATATTTCTGGATTACTAACAAAGGGAGGATAACAACAGGGGTTCTCTTGTGGTAACATAACCCCCATAAGAATATCGAAAGGAAAATTTATGCTGATCTTCAATCCAAATTCCAGAGGGACCACAGATTGAATGAACTATCCCGGAACTACTATTTGTACTATGCAAAAAGCCACCTAATTAACCCTCCGTCACATACAATATTCGGACTAACGAGTTCACATACAATGTGCCTGTCAGGCGCCTGCTGGAAAAATACCTATAATATCTAATGTTTGCAATTTCAGTGCTCTAAAAGTGATCAGTGACCTTCATAGGGATGTAATAAAAGAGACTACACATAATCAGTTGCAAAAAAAAACATTTACTTAACATAAAACTAATAACTATGAAATACAAACTTTTCAAAACTCCCGCCAAATAGTCCCCAGTTCGACTCTCTCAAAAAAATGTACAAAGAAAATTTTTGAACACAAACTTAATTTTAAGGTACCTTAAGTACTATTAGAAACATATTCAATCAGAAGTAGATGCTGAGGTTTCCCCAGAAAAGTCACACTTGCAGAGCAAATAGCAAGAATTACACACCATTTTTGCATGTGTCAGGCAAATTGCTTTATGACATTTGAGACATTCATAATTTGAAAGCCTTCTGGTTCCGCGTTCCGTTTGGCAGGTGGTGCATCTCCTTCTTTTGTGAGGTGGTGCAGATGGTGACTTTTCACCATCATCTTCTGGGCGGAACCTTTTGAGCTGAACTTGAAGGCGAGAGGGGATACCGATTGTTTTCACGCTTCTCCTGCGTAGCTCTCCAAGTACTAGTTCATGGGCCAATTTTTTCAGATACAATCGTCTACGGAGTGGTTCAAGCTTGTTTTCAAGATAAATTACTTGTGAATTTATACCACCCAAATTCAACATAGCAAAAAATATGACCATTGGCCAGCGTTTGATGTTTCTGCTGACGTTGAAAGTGGAGCACATCTGATCTGCTGTATCCACACCCCCTTTGGTGGCATTGTAAAATGTAATTATCTCCGGGTTTTTTTCTGCCCCAGTCCCAGGATCGATGGCAGCATCATCATGAAGTGTTGATAGAAGAAGTACGATTTTTTTGGCATGTGGTACATAGGAAACTAAAGCCTTTCCATTATGGAATGCAAACATACTGCTGTACTGTTGTCTCTCTTTCACACTTACAAACTGTGGCAGCAATTCCCTTTTGTTTTTTCTTACAGTTCCCACATATGACAGCTTCTGAATTTTCAGATAATCAATCAGATCACAACTTGTAAACCAATTGTCAGCTGTAATATTGCAACCCGATCCAAATAAGGGTTCAGCCAGTCTTTTTACAACATCAATGGATTTGTTGCTCACACAGTATGGACCTTCTGGTTGTTTTCCTGCATAAACTTCCAGGTTGTAAGTGTAGGTCTTACTGGCATCAACAAGGGCATACATTTTTATTCCATATTTGTTTGGCTTTGATGGAATATATTGACGAAAGGCACATCTACCACGAAAACCAGGGAGCATTTCGTCAATAGTGAGATTCTCTCCAGGGTAATAACTTTGTTTACAGTTTACAACAAATCTTTGAAATATATCACGAATTGGAGCAAGTCGGTCATGTGTTTTGCGTTCGGTTCGGGTAGTTCTGTCGTCAAACCGAAGGCAACGAATTAGAATCTTGAATCTGTTTATGGACATAACAAGGCTAAATTTTTCAACTCCATCCCCATCTTTACCCCAAAGTTCCTCCAAACTTTGTCTATTTGCCCTATAAGCTCCTGCAAGGTACAGTAATCCAAAAAAAGCACGCAGTTCTATTTCATCTGTGGGCTTGATGGTTCTGTTGCAGATGTACTTGTCCTTTATAATGTCTATATATTGGTTGGTATATGTGACAATAGAGTCCAGAATGTCATCTGTAAATATACTGTTCCAGCATTCAACTGCAGTTTTTGCATTACGTGCAGTTCCTATTACTGCAGGAAGGTGAGTAATAATGTTTAAAGGTTCCCTACGTTTTTTCTGGAATGGCTTCTTGTTCCATTTAGTATTTTTATCTTTTCCAATATAATATGATCCAACTTCTTCATCCTCACCACTGTCACCATCTTGCTCTGTTTCAGAATCCAGGACACATTCTTCCACCTCATCATGAGAATCAATCTCACTTTCCTCTCCTAAATCCTCATTCAGTGTGAGGTCTCTATCATCTAACAGCATGTTTGTTACTTCCTCAACATCAAGTTGTTTGGATAAATTGTACATTTTCCTCTCCATTTCAGCAGATAATCTGAAGCAAGAGAAGGAATATGTTAGGGAACTACTGTATATGCCTGAGCAGCACACTTTCTTTTATAAAATCTCCCTTATTTCTATGAAATATCCTCACATTTTGTGCTATACATTCATAAAACAAGCTAAATAAACTATTGTGATGAATAAAAACATAAAATACCAACCTTACTGAATGTGACGTATTCACATACAATGAGCCTGAGAGATCTGTGCAGCTATATCCTCTCCCCTGAAGCTCTGAAATCCAACTGTGATATCAGGTTTCACAGACCTTCAAGAGACAGGAGACTACCTGGAGGGAGGGGGTTTCCTCACAATCTGGTGAGGAAGGAGAAATGAAAGTAAAAGAGAAGCGCCTGTCAGATCAGTTGTATGTGACGGAGGGTTAAGGAATCTCCTTGTCAGAAGTGTCCTCTCATCACCATCAGAGATGGGCATATTTCTTGTAATAGCAACAAATGCAGGACTTGTACAGATGAGCAAAAGGGAAACAATGTTTTGAACCTTTGACTTTCAGACTCCAGATCTCACTATCCACAACTGCTTTGAACTTGAGACTACCATAATTTTTCAGACAATCTTGGCTATCTCATACATAAATTTGACTTGCAACTATTTAGCATATGATTAGTCATGCAAATTCTTGTCATGTCACTGTATTGTTACTGTTTTGCTCCTGGTGGTGAAAAAAATCTCTTTCGTCCTGCAGACTACAAATTACAACGCGTTCATGCATTCACTAATGGCTCAGTGTGTTATTAGATTGATTCCCAAAAGAAGGTTCACTGGTTTGAATCGAAGAGCAGCCATGAAGAAGATTTCCCAAGAAAAGAGAAACAGCATTATGCAGCTCATCAATAGCAGTCGCTGGGCAAGAAAATTGCCAAGCAACCATGCACATTAAAAAAGTCTGGAATGGTGACCCAAAAAAAGATGAAAAAGCCTCAAACTTCAATGTCCTCATAAAAAAGCATCAGCTCAAGTTTGCAAAAAAGTAAGAAAATTGGACAGTAGAAGATTGATTTGGAATAATGACATAAAAGTCAATAGACTAGGCTTTGATGGATGCAAATGAGTCTGGAAGAAGCAAGGGAAAAGTGGGCTAATGGATTGAGAAAATGAAGCAACTATCAAGTTCAATGGAGAAAGCTTGATTATATGTGTTTTTCACAGCCAAAGACATTGGAAACTTGACCAGGACCAATAGTGGTTAGGGATGAGCAAACCCGAACTGTAAAGTGTGGATACTAGGTGTCCGTTATGAAACCCCAAACAGACTATTCATGGGATGTCTGGTTTGCTGCTCAGGATCGGATGCTTAATAAAGTTTGTTGAAAGGCTGGGCACTTCCGGAGCTATTAAAGCCTTGCCAAGTATTGGCATAGATGTGTATTGACATTATTCCATATGACCCAGACAGTCTAAATGCCGTATCCTGGGTGCTTTCACCATTCTGCTCTGCTTAGTGAAGGGACAGGACCAAGCTGGAGTGAGAAACAGTGTTAGGTAGCGCACTCTGCCAAAAACCTGCTGTGCGTATTGTGCACTCTGCAACCCCAACTGTGGGAGTATTGTGTCTTTAAGCCATTGTGTATACTTTGCACCGCCCTCCTATTAGAGTACTGAGTTTTTAAGCCTTTGTGTGTACTCTGCACTTCCCACCTGTGGGTGTAGTGTGTCTTTATACTGTTGTGCATACTCTGCAACCATGCCTATGGCAGTACTGTGTTTTTAAGTTGCTGTGTGTATTCTGCACACACCTGTGGGAGTACAGGGGTTAATCTGCTCAGTAGAGAGCTCTTGGAATGTATCCTACATTAAGACTCTCAGCTGTTCACTATTAGCCACTCTTATGTAATCTGGGCACTGGTAAGCACTTATTGCCAGAGCTAGCTTCACATTGCATGATTAGGAGATGGTGGTTTGTGGCAGTTGTTTGAGAGGGTATTTGATAGATTTGTCTGAGACTGTTGCGAGGTTTTGGGTGTGTGATAATCCCCTTCTTCTCCTACTTTGGTTTTATCCCATACTCCACTCCCCAGTGTTTACCTCACATTGTTTGTGTGAGTATATTTGTATGATTGGTACTTTCCTTTACCCCTGTTGGTATTACCGTATGTACTTGTGTATATGTCAACCCGAGAATAAGCCGAGACACCTAATTTTGCTATGAAAAACTGGGAAACTTAGTGACTCGAGTATAAGCCAAATATGCATTGTCCGCTCATCTTTATCCTTGTATGCATGGCACCCCATCTCCATCCTTGTCTGCATGGCTCCCCATCTCAGTCTTTGTATACATGGCTCCACGTCTCTGTCCTTGTATGCATCGTTCCTCATCCCTATAAAAAAATCCTACTTATCTTCCCCGAGCACCCTCGCCAAGATATCAAGTGTGTCCCCGCTCATTAAGGTCATGAATATCCATCTCTCTCCGTGCCTATGGGCGTGGAAAGAGGTGATTATTCATGACCTTAATGAGCCGGCACACGTGAGAGTCCAGCCGCTGCTGGAATCCAGCAGCTGCAGCTGTAACTGTACGCTATAAGAGAAATTATTATTCACTGCCAGTGCAGTGAATATTATTTTCTCTTTAGCAGAGGGCCCAGGCTTTAGCCACAGCCGCCGGCTGCTGCCTCCTGTGACCCGCTGCTCGCCCGCTCCCTCTTCCTCACCATCTTCTGGGACAATGACTTGTGTATTAGCTGAGGGGCGGTTTCATAACAAAAAAATTGGCTGAAAAACTCAGCCTATACACGAGTATATATGGTACCTTGTTAGTCTGGTTGCTGTACATTAATGTGAAAAAAAAGAACTTCTTTTGAATTTAGCAAATGGCTGTAATGAAACAAAGAGTGAATAATATAAAAGGGTATGAATACTTTCTGTACCTACTGTATATGTGTGTTACTGACAACTATATATGTATGTATTCTATGTGTATATATCTATTCTAGCTGTTATATGCTAACCTGTCGGTGTGATTTTACTGTATGCGGCCCATGAATTGTTGGCTTTTCAAAGGACACCGATGCATAAAAATTGGACAACACACGCATGGTCTGAGTGCTGTGCGATTTTTCTCTCACACCCATAATCTTCCATTGGCGAGTCTCGGCTGAATCTCAGAGACAATCACAGCATGGTACAATTTTACAAGCATGCTGAATATGCCTGAGAAAATAAACGGTGATGTGAGCTGCCGCATAGATTAACACTGGTCCGAGTGCTATGCAATGTTTTCTCGCATAGCACTCACCCGTATTCTACGGTAATGTGACGCTGGCCATATGTCATGACTCACTTCACATAAAACCTTGGCTTATCTTAATGAGGCGTCATGTCATGATCCCAGTGGCAGGGGATCACTAAAGGACAAGCACAGATACAAACAAGCTCTAGGGCGATGGAACCTGAGCTGACCGCGACCCTGAACCTAACACACAAATAAAAGTAGCCGGGGAACGTGCCTACGATGATCCTAGACGTCTCGCTCCAGCCGAAGATCTAACTTCCCCTATTAGAAGAAACACAGACCTCTCTTGCCTCCAGAGAAATACCCCACAGAAATAGCAGCCCCCCACATATAATGACGGTGAAATGAGAGGAAAGCACATACGCAGTATGAAAACAGTTTCAGCAAAATGAGGCCCGCTAAAGCTAGATAGCAGAGGATACAAAAGTGAACTGCGCGGTCAGCGAAAAACCCTTCAAAAAACCATCCTGAAATTACTTGAACTCATGTGCCAACTCATGGTACATGAGGAGCAATTTCAGCCCACTAGAGCAACCAGCAGCAAAGAATCACATATCTGCAGGCTGGACTAAAAAACCAAATAAAGCAAAACACCAAAACAGGAAAATCCAAACTTAGCTTGACCAGAAGGTTCTAGGAGCAGGGAGCAGAGGTAACAAGACACACTGGATACATTGATAACCGGCGAGGAAATGCCAGCAAAGCCAGGTTAAATAGGAAACTCCCATATCCTGATGGAACAGGTGGAACCCAGAGACCCAGGAAAGACAAGTCACCCAGTACCATCAGTAACCACCAGAGGGAGCCCAAAAACAGAACTCACAACAGCGTCACTCCTTCCACCTCCATGCACAAAAGTCCTTTTGCAACATCTCTTTAATGTTATACTCTTGTCTTAGTAATTAATTTATAAACCTGCCTGATGACGGAGCGTCTGTGCTTTGAAAGCTTGCAAATATATTTTTATCTGTTTAGCCAATAAAGTTATAACAGCTAGAATATTTTAGCTTTTTTGGAGGAGTAAAAAATACATCCATTTTGCTGGCTAACATGATACCAGTATGTAATATTACATGCACTTGGGAGTGGTAAAAAAACTGCAAAACTTATTATGTTATTTTGCAGATCCTGGTGGCAGCCTAGTGTGACTGCTTTCTAGTAGAGATCAGGGAGTAAATTCACAAGACCAGTGGCCACATCATTGTTCTGTGGCTGCTGTGCAGGAGTCTTGATGCCAAAATAATTTCCAGGAATGACTGCAAGCAGAAGATGGGCTGCAGGGCTAAAATCCATGGAATACTGACATGTAAAAAGCCACAAACTTAAGAAGTCAACCTAGGACAGACTTGGCACAAGCCACTCCAACTGGCCGATTCCAGTGAAACAATGACTAAACTTTAACCCCTGTACATGGGTCTGGTCTTACAATGCGGTCCAGTGGATTGTTTCCACAGAAGGGATGCCATCCGCAGGTGCAAACCAGAGGCAGGAAGGGTTGTCAAGTAATGTCAAAGTCATGTGAAAAGTATCAGAAGACAAGAGAGTAGTCAAATACAATCTGGAGTCAGAACACGGGAAATACAAAACAGAACAGAGAAGCTAATTCAGAGCCTAGTCAGAGAGACTGGGTCAGTGAGCTGGCAGCTTGAGACGGTCTGCTGGAGTTTACATAGCAGGAAGGCCCACCCATGGCTCTTAGCAGAGAGCTAATACTTATCAGCTCACTGCAGCAAATACAACGGCATATAAAAGAGGGAACTATTCTCAGCAATTTGAAATCTTCTCACCCAAACAATGCTGGCGCCCAGCAGTAACCGTAGTGTTATTTCGGTGCTGCCTAGGAACCAGGGCAATGGTTATAGCATCATGTTCAGACACAGATGTTACATCCCATCAGTAAGAATGTTAGCTGTAATCTCTTAATATGTTCTGTAGAATTGTTGTCAACCACTATATAGTCACCATATTGAGGCCATAAATAATAGTTCGTAAAGGGGTTATCAACTACTAGGAAGACCCCTTCTCAAATCCTACGCTTGGCTCTGATAAAATAAAAAATCCTATACTAACGTTCCCGTTCCCTCGGTGTCAACACTTGTGGTCCTGGAGCTGTTGTGTGGTTGCATGACACTTGGTGCTTGGAGCCCAATCAGTGCTGTGGTCACTGGCTCCGTACAAATTAAACATTATTATTATTATAGCGCCATTTATTCCATGGTGCTTTACATGTGAGGAGGGGTATGCATAATAAAAAAACAAGTACAATAATCTTAATCAATACAAATCACTACTGGTACATGAGGAGAGAGGACCCTGCTCAAGAGGGCTCACAAACTACAAGGGATGGGTGAGAATACAGTAGACGAGGGTGGAGCTGGTCGTGCAGCGGTTTGGTTGATCGGTGGTTACTGCTGGTTGTAGGCTTGTTGGAAGAGGTAGGTCTTCAGGTTCTTTTTGAAGGTTTCCACGGTTGGCGAGAGTCTGATGTGTTGGGGTAGAGAGTTCCAGAGTATGGGGGATGCGGGGGAGAAATCTTGTATGCAATTGTGGGAAGGGGAGATAAGAGGAGAGTATAGAAGGAGATCTTGTGAGGATCAGAGGTTGCGTTAGGGTTAGGTTTTTGAACTGAAGTCGTTGAGTAATGGGGATCCAGTGCAGGGACTGACAGAGGGGAGAGGTTGGGGAATAGCAGGGGGGCAGGTGGATTAGTCGGGCAGTAGAATATAGAATAAATTGGAGGGGTGCAAGAGTGTTAGAGGGGAGGCCACAGAGCAGGAGGTTGCAGTAGTAAAGGCGGAAGATGATGAGGGCATGGACTAAGGTTTTTGTAGATTCTTGGTTTAGGAATGTACAGATCTGGGAAATATTTTTTGAGTTGAAGTCGGCAGGAAGTGGAAAGGGTTTGGATATGTGGTTTGAAGGAGAGATCAATGTCAAGGATTACCCCGAGGCAGCTTGCTTGTAGGACTGGGAAGAGTGAGCAGCCATTTAATTTAATGGATAAGTCTGTAGGGGGAGTCGAATGAGATGAGGGAAAGATGATGAATTCTGTTTTTTCCATATTAAGTTTTAGAAATCTAGCAACGAAGAAGGATGAAATAGCAGACAGTTATTGTGGAATTCTGGGTAGTGGGGAGGTGATATCTGGTCCAGAGGTGTAGATCTGTGTGTCGTCAGCATAGATATGATACTGAAAGCCATGGCATGCTATCTGAGGCCAATAGTATAGATGGATTAGAGCAGAGGCCCTAGGACTGAACATTTGGGGACTACGACCGATAGGGGCGAGGCGAGGAGGTGGTGTGTGAGTGGGAGACGCTGAATGTCCAGTCTGTTAGGTAAGATGAAATCCAAGATAGGGAAAAGTCAGTGATGCCATGAGATGAGAGGGTCTGTATTAATAGGGAATGGTCCACTGTGTCAAAGGCAGAGGACAGGTCTAGGAGGAGGAGGACAGAGTACTATTGGTTGGCTTTGGCAGTTAATAGGTCATTGGTGACTTCAGTTATGGCAGTATCAGAGGAGTGATGCAGCCAGAAGCCAAATGGAAAGCGGTCAAAAAGAGAGCAGAATCAGAGGTGGGAGGACAGTTCAAGATAGACATGTTGTTCCAGTAGTTTTGAGCCATAGGAGAGAAGTGATATGAAGCAATAGCTAGATGCAGAGGATGAGTCAAGAGAGGCCTTTTTGAGGTTGAGTGTGATTGAGGCATGTTTAAAGCTTGAGGGAAAAGCATCAGTTGTTAGTGACAGGTTGAAGAGATGGGTTAGGGTTGGGATGAAGACTGTGGTGAGGTTTGGGATGAAGGGGGATGGGATCGGGTCAAGTGTACAGGTGGTGAGATGTGATCTTGACATTAGAGTGGAGAGTCCGTCTTCTGTAATGGTGGAGAAGTTGGTTTTGGAGGAGGAGGGCTGAGCAGTTAGGAAGAAGGGCTCTGGGGGTTGTCGACCAAAACTGTCTCTGATGTTATCAATCTTCTGCTTGAAAAATGAGGCAAAATCTTTGGCTGAGATGAGTGGAAATGGAGGTTGTGGCGGGGGGACAGAGGAGAGAACTGAAAGTGTTGAATAATTGTTTAGGGTTGTGAGACAGGGAGGATATGAGAGATGAGAAGCAGGTTTGTTTTGCTGTAGCGAATGTGGCCTTGAAAGTAGTGAGGGACTGTTTGAATGTGATGAAGTCCTCGTTGGAGTGTGATCTTTTCCATCTCCGCTCAGCAACCCTGGTAGCCTGTCTCAGTTCTTTGGTCAGGCTGGTGTGCCAGGGCTGTCTGTTGATTTTGCGAGCTTTGGTATGTGTGAGAGGGGCAACCGATTCCAGAACTACAGCTATTGTGGTGTTATATAAGGTAGCAATGGCATCTGCATTGTGTATGGAACTTATGTCTGTAAGAGGAGTATTATGTCAGAGAGTGAGTGTAGATCGAGGTGTTTAAGATTTCTGTGAGGCTGTGCGAGTTTGTAGAGTGGGGATTGTGGATAAGGAGTGGAGAGGGAAGAGAATATGAGTAGGTTTTGATCAGAAAGAGGGAGAAGTGAGTTAGAGAGGTTAGAGGCGGGTGAAGATTAGGTCCATTGTGTGACCTTCTTTGTGAGTGGCTGAATAAGACCATTGAGCGAGGTCAAAGAAGGAAGTGAGAAATAGAAGTTTACTGGCAGCTGATAGGGAAGTGTCAATGGGGATGTTAAAGTCACCCATGATGATAGTGGGGATGTCCGCGGAAATGAAATGAAGTAGCCAGGTGGTGAAGTGGTCAAAAAAAGATGGTGGCTGGCCCTGGGGTCGGTAAATGACAGCCAGTTGGAGGTTGGAGGGGGAGTAGATGCACACAGAGTGCACCTCAAAGGAGTTGAGGATAAAAGAGGGTGGCAGTGGGA
This sequence comes from Ranitomeya imitator, assembly GCF_032444005.1. Taxonomy (NCBI): domain Eukaryota; kingdom Metazoa; phylum Chordata; class Amphibia; order Anura; family Dendrobatidae; genus Ranitomeya; species Ranitomeya imitator. Next base: position 389,558,633 of record NC_091282.1, read on the forward strand.
TTGGGTTGAAGGAGCAGTTATCTGACAGGAGAAAAACAACTCCTCCACCATGCTTGCTGCTGGGGCGGGGTGTATGGGAAAGGTGAAATCCACTCTACGAGAGTGCAGCAGGAGTGGCTGTGTCAGGTGATGAGCCAGGTTTCGGTGGTGGCGAGGAAGGAAAGTTTGTGAGCAATGAAAAGATCATCAATGTAGAAAAGTTTGTTGCAGACAGAGCGAGCGTTGAATAGAGCTCATGTTAGTGGGACTGGGGAAGCAGGGACTGGGTGAATGAGTATAAGGTTAGAGAGGTTTTTTGAAAGTTGTGATAGAGCATAGATGGGAGGTAGAAATGACGGTGGGAATGTGGTGAGGAGAACCAGTATTTTGAGCAATATCACCGGCAGTGAGGAGCAGAGAAAATCTAAGCAGGTAGGAGAAGGAGAGAGCATGAGGAGACTGTGTATTTGGAGGCAGAGGATTGTTTGTTGAGGAACAGTTCAGAGGAGGAGGTGAGATGATAGGGAGGATTGAAGAAGAGATGACCAGTTCCTTACTAGGTGTAGGGATTAAGGGGGTTAGCAGAAAGTGAAGGATTACAGGAGTGAGAATGAAAAACAGAAACATTGTTTACAGTGACTGGATCCAGTTACCTTCAGTTCCCTTCTGGTTTCATTCTGAATTAATTAATTCGGAATTAATTCTGAGCATCACACTTCTATGATACACTTATGTGATACAGGGGGCAGACTGATGTCTTGGCAGACTTATGCTATACACTACATGTGCAATAAAGTGCATTCAGGTGTGAAGCAGAGGGGAGTGGTCTGTGCTCATCTTGGTCAGATAATTAATAAGAGTGAGCCAGATGTATATGACCAAGGCAGAGTAAATAAAGTCATAAATAACATTGGGGGTATTGCAGGGGTCAGTTGAAAAGTATACCAACTTTTGCCACAGGCTGAGATAGGAAAGTTCAGTGTGGAAAAGTTGGATGACATACCTGTAGGGAGAATAGATAAATGGACATGCTGATTAGAGTGCGATGATGTCTGGTGGCAGGGTACAATCTGTATACATCATTCTGGAATTAATTCTGAGCATCACACTTCTATGATACACTTATGTGATACATAGGGCAGACTGACATCTTGGCAGACTTATGCTATACAATATATGTGCAACAAGATGCATTCAGGTGTGAAGCAGAGGGGAGTCAGTACTTAAAGGGGTGAGGTGAGCAACAGTCCTTACAGACCCTTACAGGGGTATTTCAGAGGTGAGTTGAAAAGCATACCAAGTTTTGCTACAGGCTGAGGTAGGAAAGTTCAGTGTGGAAAAGATGGATGAAATACCAAGTTTTGCTACAGGCTGAGGTAGGAAAGTTCAGTGTGGAAAAGCTGGATGACATACCTGTAGTGAGAACAGATAAATAGACATGCTTATTAGAGTGTGATGATGTCAGATGGCAGGGTACAATCTGTATACATCATTCTGGAATTAATTCACACTTCTATGATACAATTATGTGATACACGGGGAAAACTGACATCTTGGCAGACTTATACAATATATATGCAACAAAGTGCATTCAGGAGTGAAGAAGAGGGGAGTGGTCTGTGCTCATCTTGGTCAGATAATTAAGAGCAAGCCAGATGTACAGTATATGATCAAGGCAGAGTAAACAAAGTCATATATAACATTGGGGATGTGAAAGCAGAGCCAGGGTAGTTGTGGCTGATTATATCTGGTTAAGCGCTCCCTGGCCTCCTGTCACATATATACAATGTCCCTTTTCTTGTATACCTTCTGCTGCACCCTCTGCACCGTCCGGGTCCCATCAGAGCTGCTGAAGTTCGGCTGCTCGTGTTGCTGAGCACAAAGAGACAGAGTCCAGTTCAAACTGTAAATGAAAAACTTTACTTGGTTTCAATCGCAGCACATCCACATCAGTTACAGCATCAACACAGAGTACGGCATCATTCACATCTTTTTCTTTCCCTGTGTCTTCACTTATTCCTCCCAGGGTTTCCCCGGGACATACCAAACCGTTCGGTATTGCAGCATCCTCCCTGTCCAGCATAACTACTCTTAGGAGTTCCCTCATCTGTTTCGCACCAGACAGAAGGGCTTCAGACCATGCAGATAGCTGCCACATTTTGGAAGTGACCTGAATCTTTATCCTGCTGCAATTCTTTAACTGTAACTTTCTGACATGCTGGCACTAGACTGCTGGACCCCTTCGTGGAACGCTGCTTAGCTGTACTGTCCTGGGCTCAAGCCCCTCGGGATGCCTTGGGCTCCCTGGCTCTGTGAGCTGTGTCAGCTCCCAGTCTTCACTGAACTGTCATCAGGAAATATTCTTGTCTTACCCATGGCCGGCCCCTCCTATGAGTGAGCTATACAGTAAGGTGCCCCATCTAGTGTCCACCCTGGGGTACTGGACTTGTAACATAGTAATCCACATTGCATAGCAGCACATAAAGTGGCACACATGAACATATCAGCAATTACAATAGTATAAAACATCCACACGTTATAATGAGAACTTAGTCGGTTCTTCAAGGGGTGAGCTGAGCAACAATCCTTAGCGCTCCTTACAGAGGTATTGCAGGGGTCAGTTGAAAAGCATACCAAGTTTTGCTACAGGATGAGGTAGGAAAGTTCAGTGTGGAAAAGTTGGATGCCATACCTGTAGGGAGAATAAATAAATGGACATGATGATTAGACTGCGATGACATCAGATGGCAGGGTGCATTCTGTATACATCATTCTGGAATTAATTCTGAGCATCACACTTCTATGATACACTTGTGTGATAAATGTGGCATACTGACATGAAGATGATGTCAGACATCAGCTGTAGCCCGGACTTCATTTTCATTTGTCATGTGTCACAACAACCGCATGGGATCCCCAGGGAGAGAGTGCTGATTTCACAAAAATGGTGGCAGTAATGTAGGAGACTATAAGCATTTTTATTTTATCGGGCCAAGCGTAATATTGGACAGGTAGCTGTTGAATAATTATGTAAATCACATAGAAGTCAATTTTTAATTGTCATTGATATATGACACTAGCTACGGTAATATTTATTTAAAACTAAAACAGAAAAAATATATATATGTATGTACAGTCATGGCCAAAAGTTTTGAGAATGACACCAAAATTATATTTTCACATGATCTGCTGGCCTCTGGTTTTTATTAGTGTTTGTCTGATGTTTATATCACATACAGAAATATAATTGCAATCATATTATGAGTACCAATAGGTTATATTGACAGTTAGAATGAGTTAATGCAGCAAGTCAATATTTGCAGTGTTGACCCTTCTTCTTCAAGACCTCTGCAGTTCTCCCTGGCATGCTCTCAATCAACTTTTGGACCAAATCCTGACTGATAGCCGTCCATTCTTGCATAATCAGTGCTTGCATTTTGCCAGAATTTGTTGGTTTTTGTTTGTCCACCCGTCTCTTGATGACTGACAACAAGTTCTCAATGGGATTAAGATCTGGGGAGTTTCCAGGCCATGGACCCAAAATCTCTATGTTTTGTTCCATAAGCCATTTAGTTATCACCTTTGCTTTATGGCAAGGTGCTCCATCATGCTGGAAAAGGCATTGTTGGGCGCCAAACTGTTCTTGGACGGTTGGGAGAAGTTGCTCTTGGAGGACATTCTGGTACCATTCTTTATTCATGGCTGTGTTTTTAGGCAAGACTGTGAGTGAGCCGATTCCCTTGGCTGAGAAGCAACCCCACACATGAATGGTTTCAGGATGCATTACAGTTGGCATGAGACAAGACTGGTGGTAGCGCTCACCTCTTCTTCTCCAAATAAGCTGTTTTCCAGATGTCCCAAACAATCGAAAAGGGGATTCATTAGAGAAAATGACTTTGCCCCAGTCCTCAGCAGTCCACTCCCTGTACCTTTTGCAGAATATCAGTCGGTCCCTGATGTTTTTTCTGGAGAGAAGTGGCTTCTTTGCTGCCCTCCTTGAAACCAGGCCTTGCTCAAAGAGTCTCCGCCTCACAGTGCATGCAGAAGCACTCACACCAGCCTGCTGCCATTCCTGAGCAAGCTCGGTATTGCTGGTAGTCAGATCCCGCAGCTGAAACAGTTTTAAGATACGGTCCTAGCGCTTGCTGGTCTTTCTTGGGCGCCCTGGAACCTTTTTGATAACAATGGAAGGTCTCTCCTTGAAGTTCTTGATGATGCAATAGATTGTTGACTGAGGTGCAATCTTTGTAGCTGCGATACTCTTCCCTGTTAGGCCATTTTTGTGCAGTGCAATGATGGCTGCACGTGTTACTTTAGAGATAACCATGGTTAACTGAAGAGAAACAATGATACCAAGAACCAGCCTCCTTTTAAAGTGTCCAGTGATGTCATTCTTACTTTATCATCACTGATTGATCGCCAGCCCTGTCCTCATCAACACCCACACCTGTGTTAATGGATCAAGCACTAAAACGATGTTAGCTGCTCCTTTTAAGGCAGGACTGCAATGATGTTGAAATGTGTTTTGGGGGTTAAAGTTCATTTTCTGGGCAAATATTGACTTTGCAAGTGCAGTAATTGCTGTTGAGCTGATCACTCTTTGACATTCAGGAGTATATGCAAATTGCCATTACAAAAATGAAGCAGTAAACTTTGGAAAAATGACTATTTGTCTCATTCTCAATAGTTTTGGCCATGACTGTATATATACCGCTCAAAAAAATAAAGGGAACACTTAAACAACAGAATATAACTCCAAGTAAATCAAACTTCTGTGAAATCAAACTGTCCACTTAGGAAGCAACACTGTTTGACAATCAATTTCACATGCTGTTCTGCAAATGGAATAGACAACAGATGGCAATTATTGTCAAGACACACTCAATAAAGGAGTTTTTCTGCAGGTGGGGACCAGAGATCACATCTCAGTACCAATGCTTTCTGGCTGATGTTTTGGTCACTTTTGAATGTTGGTTGTGCTTTCACACTCGTGGTAGCATAAGGCCGGTTTCACATTAGCGTTGCGGAGGGCTGCGGACTTCCTCCGTGAAGCCCTGCCCTCGGCCACACCTCCTCTGCTAGCTCCACCTACTTCTGCATGCAGTCGGCATGCGACCAGCGTACCTATCTTTAATATTAGGTACGCAGGTCGTGCCGTTGTATGCGGATGCTTCTGCATGCGTCGATTTGACGATGCGGCAACCAGCGTAGAACGCAGCTTGTAGCAATTTTTTTCTCTCCGCATCATCAAAAAGATCCATGTGGAAGCATCCGCATACAGCGGCACGACCTGCGTACCTAATGTTAAAGATACAGAAAAAATTGGAACAGCATCCAGTACTAACTCACATGTTTTGCAAAGCTCTCCCAACCAGCAATCCAATGGTCTCCAAACATAGGGTAAAAAAATAGAAAGCAGCACAAAAAAATTGAAGAAAAAGTGGACTTTATTGCCTGAATGGCGTGGCGACGTTTCGAATATAGTATCCTTTCTCAAGCTTGAGAAAGGATACTATATCGGAAACGTCGCCACGCCATCCAGGCAATAATGTCCACTTTTTTTCAATGTTTTTGTGCTGCTTTCTCTTTTTTCACTCTAATGTTAAAGATAGGTACGCAGGCCGCATGCCGGCCGCATGCAGAAGTAGGCGGAGCTAGCGGCCGAGGGCGGTGCTTCACGGAGGAAGTCTGCAGGCCTCCGCAGCTCCTCAAAACGATAGTGTGAAACTAGCCTAAGACGGACTCTACAACCCACACAAGTGGCTCAGGTAGTGCAGCTCATCTAGGATGGCACATCAATGAGAGCTGTGGCAAGAAGGTTTGCTGTGTCTGTCAAGGTAGTGTTCAGAGGCTGGAGGCGCTACCAGGGGACAAGCCAGTACACTAGGAGACATGTAGGGGCAGTAGGAGGGGAACAACCCAGCAGCAGGACTGCTACCTCAGCCTTTGTGCAAGGAGGAACAGGAGGAGCACTGCCGGAGCCCTGCAAAATGACCTCCAACAGGCCACAAATGTGCATGTGTCTGCACACATGGTTAGAAAAAGACTATGAGGAAGGTCTGAGTGCCTGACGTCAACAGATGGAGGTTGTGCTCACAGCCCAACACCATGCAGGAGCTTGGCATTTGCCACAGAACACCAGGCGCCCTGTGCTCTTCACAGATGAAAGCAGGTTCACACTGAGCACATGTGACAGAGTCTGGAGATGCCATGGAGAGAGATCTGCTGCCTGCAACATCCTTCATCATGACCGGTTTGGCAGTGGGTCAGTAATGGTGTTGGGTGGCATTTCTTTGGAGGGCCCCTCAGGCCTCCATGTGCATGCCAGAGGTAGCCTGACTGCCATTAGGTGAAAGATGAGATCCTCAGACTCAAAGTGAGACCATATGCTGGTGCGGTTGGCCCTGGGTTCCTCCTAATGCAGGACAATGCCAGACCTCGTGGCTGGAGTGTGTCAGCAGTTCCTGCAAGATGAAGGCATTGAAGCTATGGACTGGCCCGTCCGTTCCCCAGACCTGAATCCGATTGAACATATCTGGGACATCATATCTTGCACCATCCACCAACGTCACATTGCACCACAGACTGTCCAGGAGTTGGTGGATGCTTTAGTCCAGGTCTGGGAGGAGATCCCTCAGGAGACCATCATGAGGAGCATGCCCAGCCGTTCTAGGGAGATCATACAGGCACGTGGAGGCCACACACTACTGAACATCATTTCCGTGTCTTGAGGTATTTCCACTGAAGTTGGATCAGCCTGTAACTTCATTTTCCACTTTGATTTTGAGCATCATTCCAACTCCAGACCTCCGTGGGATATTAGTTGTGATTTACAGTGCCTTGCAAAAGTATTCAGCCCCCTGGAACTTTTCAACCTTCTCCCACATATCATGCTTCAAACATAAAGATACCAAATGTAAATTTTTGTGAAGAATCAACAAGTGAAACACAATTGTGAAGTTGAACGAAATTTATTGGTTAGTTTAAATTTTTGTGGAAATTCAAAAACTGAAAAGTGGGGCGTGTAATATTATTCGGCCCCTTTACTTTCAGTGCAGCAAACGCACTCCAGAAGTTCATTGTGGATCTCTGAATGATCAAATGTTGTCATAAATGCCTAATGATGATAAATATAATCCACCTGTGTGTAATCAAGTCTCCTTATAAATGCACCTGCTCTGTGATAGTCTCAGGGTTCTGTTTGAAGCATAGAGAGCATCATGAAGACCAAGGAACACAACAGGCAGGTCCGTGATACTGTTTTGGAGAAGTTTAAAGCCAGATTGGGATACAAAATGATTTCCAAAACTTTAAACTTCCCAAGGAGCACTGTGCAAGGGATCATATTGAAATAGAAGGAGTATCATACCACTGCAAATCTACCAAGACCCGGCCATCCCTCTAAACGTTCATCTAAAACAAGGAGAAGACTGATCAGTAGTGTTGAGCATTCCGATACCGCAAGTATCGGGTATCGGCCGATACTTGCGGTATCGGAATTCCGATACCGAGATCCGATACTTTTGTGGTATCGGGTATCGGTATCGGATACATAGAGATGTGTAAAATAAAGAATTAAAATAAAAAATATTGATATATTTACCTCTCCGGCGGCCCCTGGACTCAGCGCGGGTAACCGGCAGGCTTCGTTGTTCAAAATCAGCGCATTTAGGACCTGAGAATCACGTCCCGGCTTCTGATTGGTCGCGGACCGCCCATGTGACCGCCACGCGACCAATCACAAGCCGCGACGTCACCGCAAGCTATTAACGCGCTCATTTTTAAAAATGAGCGCGTTAATGGCTTTCAAAAACGTAGCGGCTTGTGATTGGTCGCGGCCACGCGACCAATCACAAGCCGCGACGTCACCGCAAGCTATTAACGCGCTCATTTTTAAAAATGAGCGCGTTAATGGCTTTCAAAGACGTAGCGGCTTGTGATTGGTCGCGGCCACGCGACCAATCACAAGCCGCGACGTCACCGCAAGCTATTAACGCGCTCATTTTTAAAAATGAGCGCGTTAATAGCTTGCGGTGACGTCGCGGCTTGTGATTGGTCGCGTGGCGGTCACATGGGCGGCCCGCGACCAATCAGAAGCCGGGACGTGATTCTCAGGTCCTAAAAGCGCTGATTTTGAACAAAGAAGCCTGCCGGTTACCCGCGCTGAGTTCAGGGGCCGCCGGAGAGGTAAATATATCAATATATTTTTTTTAATTCTTTATTTTACACATCCCTATGGATCCCAGGGCCTGAAGGAGAGTTTCCTCTCCTTCAGACCCTGGGAACCATGAGAATACCTTCCGATACTTGATGTCCCATTGACTTGTATTGGTATCGGATATCGGTATCGGCGATATCCGATATTTTTCGGGTATCGGCCGATACTATCCGATACCGATACTTTCAAGTATCGGACGGTATCGCTCAACACTACTGATCAGAGATGCAGCCAAGAGGCCCATGATCACTCTGGATCAACTGCAGAGATCTACAGCTGAGGTGGGACAGTCTGTCCATAGGATAACAATCAGTCGTACACTGCACAAATTTGGCCTTTATGGAAGAGTGGAAAAAAAGAAAGCCATTTCTCAAAGATATCCATAAAAAGTGTCATTTAAAGTTTGCAACAAGCCACCTGGGAGACAAACCAAACATGTGGAAGAAGGTGCTCTGGTCAGATGAAACCAAAATCTAACTTTTTGGCAACAATGCCAAAAGATATGTTTGGCATAAAGGCAACAAAGCTCATCACCCTGAACGCACCATCCCCACTGTCAAACATGGTGGTTGCAGCATCATGGTTTGGGCCTGCTTTTCTTCAGCAGGGACAGGGAAGATGGTTAAAATTGATGGGAAGATAGATGGAGCCAAATACAGGACTATTCTTGAAGAAAACCTGTTGGAGTCTGCAAAAGACCTGAGACTGGGACGGAGATTTGTCTTCCAACAAGACAATGATCCCAAATATAAAGCAAAACCTACAATGGAATGGTTCACAAATAAACATTCCCACGTGTTAGAATGGCCAAGTCAAAGTCCAGATCTCAATCCAATCGAGAATCTGTGGAAAGAGCTGAAAACTGCTGTTCACAAACGATCTCCATCAAACCTCACTGAGCTCGAGCTGTTTGCCAAGGAAGAATGGGCAAGAATTTCATTCTCTCGATGTACAAAACTGATAGAGACATATTCCAAGCAACTTGCAGCTGTAATCGCAGCAAAAGGTGTCGCAACAAAGTAGGGCTGAATTATATTGCACGCCCCACTTTTCAGTTTTTGAATTTCCACAAAAATGTAAAATAACCCAAGTTCGTTCAAATTCACAATTGTGTTCCACTTGTTGTTGATTCTTCACCAAAAATTTACATATCGTATCTTTATGCTTGAAGCATGATATATGGGAGAAGGTTGAAAAGTTCCAGGGGGTTGAATTCTTTTGCAAGGCACTGTACGTTGATCATTTTTAGGTTTTATTGTTCTCAGCACATTCCACTATGTAATGAATAAAGATTTACAGCTGAAATATTTCATTCAGTGATATCTAGAGTGTGGGATTTTAGTGTTCCCTTTATTTTTTTGAGCAGTATATATATATATATATATATATACAGTACAGACCACTTGTTTGGACACGCCTTCTCATTTAAAGATTTTTCTGTATTTTCATGACTATGAAAATTGTACATTCACACTGAAGGCATCAAAACTATGAATTAACACATGTGGAATTATATACTTAACAAAAAAGTGTGAAACAACTCAAATTATTTCTTATATTCTAGGTTCTTCAAAGTATCAACCTTTTGCTTTGATGACTGCTTTGCACGCTCTTGGCATTCTCTTGATGAGCTTCAAGAGGTAGTCACCGGGAATGGTATTCACATCACAGGTGTGCCCTGTCAAGTTTAATAAGGGGATTTCTTGCCTTATAAATGGTGTTGGGACCATCAGTTGTGTTGTGCAGAAGTCTTGTGGATACACAGCTGACAATCCTACTGAATAGACTGATTTTGTATTATGGCAAGAAAAAAGCAGCTAAGTAAAGAAAAACGAGTGGCCATCATTACTTTAAGAAATGAAGGTCAGTCAGTCCGAAAAATTGGGAAAACTTTGAAAGTGTCCCCACGTGCAGTGGCAAAAACCATCAAGCGCTACAAAGAAACTGGCTCACATAAGGACCGCTCCAGGAAAGGAAGACCAAGAATCACCTCTGCTTCTGAGGATAAGTTTATCCGAGTCACCAGCCTCAGAAATCGCAGGTTAACAGCAGCTCAGGTTAGATACCAGGTCAATGCCACACAGAGTTCTAGCAGCTGACACATCTCTACAACAACTTTTAAGAGGAGACTTTGTGCAGCAGGCCTTCATGGTAAAATAGTTGCTAGGAAACCACTTCTAAGGACAGGCAACAAGCAGAAGAGACTTGTTTGGGCTAAAGAACATAAGGAATGGACATTAGACCAATGGAAATCTGTGCTTGGGTCTGATGAGTCCAAATTTGAGATCTTTGGTTCCAACCACCGTATCTTTGTGCGACGCAGAAAAGGAGAATGGATGGACTCTACATGCCTGGTTCTCACCGTGAAGCATGGAGGAGGAGGTGTGATGGTGTGGGGGTGCTTTGCTGGTGACACTGTTGGGGATTTATTAAAAATTGAAGGCATACTGAACCAGCATGGCTACCACAGCATCTTGCAGCGGCATGCTATTCCATCCGGTTTGCCTTTAGTTGGACCGTCATTTATTTTTCAACAGGACAATGACCCCAAACACACCTCCAGGCTGTGTAAGGGCTATTTGACCAAGAAGGAGAGTGATGGGGTGCTGCACCAGATAACCTGGCCTCCACAGTCACCATACCTGAACCCAATCAAGATGGTTTGGGGTGAGCTGGACCACAGAGTGAAGGCAAAAGAGCTAACAAGTGCTAAGCATCTCTGGGAACTCCTTTAAGATTATTGGAAGACCATTCCTGGTGACTACCTCTTGAAGCTCATCAAGAGAATGCCAAGAGTGTGCAAAGCAGTCATCAAAGCAAAAGGTGGCTGCTTTGAAGAACCTAGAATATAAGACATAATTTCAGTTGTTTCACACTTTTTTGTTAAGTATATAATTCCACATGTGTTAATTGATAGTTTTGATGCCTTCAGTGTGAATTTACAATTTTCATAGTCATGAAAATACAGAAAAATCTTGAAATGAGGTGTGTCCAACTTTTGGTCTGTACTGTATATATACACACACACATTTGTATAAAAGTTTATGCAGTAAGTTGGCTTCAAAACTCTGCCTTCCACCTCTGCCTTAGAGAAAGCAATTACACACATCCAAGGAACCAGAGAACATTGTATGCTCTCTGACCTGAAATATGAAGGATAGAGACCGGTACACATTAACTGAGTCAGTCAGACAGAAGCAATGCAAGTAAAGAACAGAGATCAATACTGGCAGTACCTCATGAAGATTTTCCACAAAATCTAAAACCTGGAACACCTGATGTGCACATAATTTGGGAACAAAAGGCAAAGTGTTACATTACAAACCGATTATTAACCCACCCATCCTTCTTGTAATTTTGACACTTACATTGTGTATATATATTTTACAATATTTCTGCTTTGTAGGTTTTATCAAAGCTAAGTGATACAATATTGATCTCATATTAGTAAAACTGCTAGTGTTTACAATTTTTTCATTACTGGAATGTAGAGAAAAGATTTGACTTTTTGCTTTGGAAAAAAATTCTGTATATTTTATGTATGATTAACTAGCTTAACAAACAAAAAATATTTTCTTACCTCTCATTTTTTAGTAAACTGTTTTACATAGAATATAATGTGGCATATATTAAGTAACTTATATCTTAGCATAGCATTCATTCACAGGTGTTAAGTGAAGTTCCTGGGCCCCAATGCAAAATCTTTAATAGGGCACCCAACCAACCATGTGCCATTTGTAGTACTACTGTTTTCTTACTTGGCACAGGTGTCTCTAAACTACTCAGGCACTCTGGGCACCAATACCCCTATACCACCTATAAGAAATTTCAGGATTTATTGGTTTATGAACATGGGCAAGTTATGCAACATATAACAACTAGATTTCACTTGAAAAGTAGGCCTCATTCAATTGAACATTTTTCATGTTCTATCCGTGTTTTTACAGGATACAACATGTACCCATTATAGTCTATGTGCCTGTTCATATATCTGTGTATTTTGAGGGTGAGCAGCAAAAAAAATTGGAGATAAGTCTGTTTTTGATCCAGGTCATGGTTCAGAATCAGATATACAGTACATGTATGAGTCTATGAAATCGTGTACAGCAAATAAATGCCATCCATGTGCAATCCATATAGTGTCAGTTTAAAACATTAGAATAGGTAAGAAAAACTTTGCCATTTTTAAAAAATATTTATATATGAAACTTTCCGATAGTAAAAAGTAAGATATTATCAAGCACTAACTAAATCTGTTCTAAATCTCTGATTAAATTTAGTCCATTTTTTTGTGGAGGAGAAAAATCATCGAATAAGGCTTTAAGGCTGTGTGCACACGTTGTGGTTTTTTCGCGTTTTTTCCCGATAAAAACGCTATAAAACCGCAAAAAAACGCATACAATAAGCATCCCATCATTTAGAATGAATTCCGCATGTTTTGTGCACATGATGCGTTTTTTTCCGCGAAAAAAACGCATCACGGTAAAAAACGCAGCATGTTCATTAGTTTTGCGGTTTTTTTGCGGATATCCCACTACAAAATGCATTGGGAAGTGTCCGGAAAAAAACACGGCAAAAACGCATCAAAACCGCATCAAAAACGCGTAAAAACCGCGGCAAAAACGCATGCGGTTTTCTTGCGGATTTCTTGCAGAAAATGTCCGGTTTTTCACAGGAATTTTCTGCATGAATTCCTGAACGTGTGCACATAGCCTAAAGAGCATTTGTTTTTTTCTTTAACCACTTCACGACCTCTGACGTACCTATAGGTACCTATAGGAGCGCAGCGCTCCTTCTCCCATCAATGCGATACAGTTACGGTAGCACCGGTGCGCCCACACCCTCTGCCCCCCCCGGTAGCTACGCTACTGGGTTGAGGTATTGCAGAAATGTCCAGGCAAGTTTGTTTAAATTTCAAAAACCGCTCAGGATAGTAAACAAAAGAACAGCCTTTTCCAGCACAAAGTGAAAACACAAAGTAAAATGTCCACACAACATATAGCGGGTCCGCACACTCAGGATTGTGTCAGGTTCTTTAGGCCTTAGCACAAACCCACACACAGGAGATTCACACATCTCTAGATCCAGACCCTGAATGAGACAGTCTCCATTTTATCTGCAAAACCACGCTCCTGGGGTAGGGATATGTGAACAGTCATTCCCACCCATCCCTTATGACTGCTCATAAAACCTGGCACTGGAATGGCCTAATAACTCTCTCAGCACTATATGTGCTGGAGCATGCTTCTAAGCTCACATCACTGCAGCTAATAACCGCCATGACACATATCTCCCCTCAAGTTCCCATCCGGCGGCCCTTTTAAATGAGAGATGCCTGCACAATTGCCGCCAAGAGCTCGGATTACGTTATAGCCAACCCCCAGGTGTCACAGTCATAAGCGGTGCCTGCACCCCCCACAGCTGTTTAACCACCTAATTGCCAAAATCAATATCGATCGCAACATTTAGGAGGCTAGGAGAAGGAGAGGGCTCCCTCTTCCCTCTGCTCTGTGCCCCAGTAACGTCATCATGAGGGCCCAATCTTTGTCAAGGCATTCCGAGAACGTCAGAATAACCTCCAGCTCTGCCAGCGACGAGAGACTGCTTATGCCATGCCAGGAGCATGGTCTAAGAGGTTTATGTCAATGTAAAGCCCACTTCACATGTCCTGGTTATTTCGGTACTGTAAAAACCAGTAATGCTAAGACACGTGGTCTGTGTCCGTATGCCGTCTGTGTGTATGCCTGTGACATCCGTGTGTCTGTGTGCTGTCCATATCTGTGTGCCTGTGTGCTGTCAGTGGGCTGTCAGCGTGATACATATGGAATGAAATGCAGCATAGAAATTAAAGGGTGTTATGTATTAAAGGTGTTTAAAGATAGAGATAGACAGCAATGAGGAATATAGACAGAGATAGTTAGATAAATAGATAGAAATATGTCAGCTGGGAGCTGTTGTTATTATTCTGGGAACGGGCCAATATCGATAAACGCTGGCAGCATATTAATAACAGCTCAAAGCTGTTTGTGTAGCCTTTATTGGTTATTAAAAAGGAGACCCCAAAAAAATGACTTGGTGTCCCACCTATTTTTAATAACCAGCATAGACAAAACAGACAACTGAAGGCTGATCTTAATAAGCTGGGAAGGTGCCATGGATATTGACCTCTTGCCAGACTAATAACACCTGCCCTTAGCTTCCCCAAAAATGACACATCCATGAAATGCGCTAATTCTGGCTCTTAGCCTCGGCTCTTACCGCTGGCTCTTGTGGGTTGTCAAGTGGTGTATAGGTTTTGGGGTTAATGTCAGATGTGTAAGGCTGGTTTTTGAGGCAGAGCTGCAGAGGGCTGCATAGTTTCTCTGTGAAGCCACACCCACTGCCACACCTCTTCCATTCAGCTCCGCATATGTCGGCATGCATCCTGCGAACCTATCTTTAACATTGGGTACGCAGGCCATGTGAATGTATGCGGATGCCTCCACATGCGTCTTTTTGACTCTGCACCTACCACAACAAAATGTTGCATTCGATGCAGTACGGCGCAGCATCAAAACGAAGCATGGGAAGGTGTTGTGAATTCTGCTTTTGGGCTCCCTCCGGTGGTTGTAGGTGGTAATGCAGTTGTCCCTGGCCTGCAGTCCTGGACAGGTGTATCTGCTGATTGCAATTCTGACTGGGGTATTTAGGTTTGCAGGACTCATTAGTCCTTGCCAGTTGTCAATGTTTCTTGGGAAGTGTTGGATCTCTGTCTGGCTTCTCCTGCTTAGCTGCCAATTCATCAAAGATAAGTGTCTGTTTCTTTTTCTATGGCACACAAGCTGTGTGCTTGTTTTTTGATTGTATTTCTGCTCTGAGTGTAGGAGTCTCTGGAGTTGCAGATATACGTTCCATGTCTTTAGTTAGATGGATGAATTTTTTGTATGATCTGCTGTGGATATTTTTGGAAGGGTTTTAATACTGACCGCACAGTACACTGTTCTATCCTTTCCTATTTTAGCTAGAGTGGCCTCTTGTGCTAAATCCTGTTTTCTGCCTGTGTTTGTCTTTCCTCTCCTACTCACAGCCAATATTTGTGGGGGGCTGCCTATCCTTTGGGGTTCTGCTCTGAGGCAAGGTAGTATTCCTATTTCCATCTATAGGGGTATCTAGTCCTCCGGCTGAGACGAGGTGTCTAGGGTTTGTTAGGTACACCCCACAGCTACTTCTAGTTGCGGTGTTAAGATCAGGATTTGCGGTCAGTATAGTTACCACCTACTCCAGTGAAAGTTTTCATGCTGCTTCAATTTCACCGGATCATAACAGGAAGGCATCCGCATACATTCGCATGGCATGGGGCTTAACGGAGGAAATACACAGCCCTCAGCAGCTCTGCCCAAAGCAAATGTGAAACCAGCCTAATATATTTTCTTTCTGTTGGTAAACGTGATGTAGCCCACCATATCCCACAATGTCATTTTGTGGCGATGATAAGAAGCTGTCTGCAGACCTCACGCACATTAAAATATTTTTTTGTTTTCTGTTGCTAAATTTGATAAAGCCTGCTATATCCAACCTTGTTATTTAGTGGAGTTGAAATTTTTCTGTTTGCAGAACTGTTGTACAATTTTTTTTTACTTTTTTTTAAATAAATGTGATACAGCAGCCAAGATCTGAGCTTGAAATTGTTTTGAGCCTATCTTCTAGATTATGAGAATCTTTGGTACCCAATTTCTCATGAGCATCTTTTATGCCTAGCTTGAGACGCGCATCTGTTACACTTATCTTCTGATGAGCATCAAACTCTCTCTGGTAATTTTTGTTGGGTAAACAAGTAATCGTTGTAGGCTGGATCCTTAATCTCATACCTCTCATAGCCGCCTCTGTTATAGATCGTGTTGTACTTTCCCATTCCCACCACCGTCATGCCCCTTTTCCTGATCATTTCATCTAACGACACATCGGCCATATTTCTCCAGCAAATCTGCATCTTACCAGCAGGAACTACAGGAAAGATGGCATTCCAATGCCACGGACAATCTTCTTGATCAAGGGTTGGGAACCTTTTTGGCTGAGAGAGCCATAAATGCCACATATTTTAAAATGTAATTCCGTGAGAGCCATACAATATATTTCAAACTAAATACAAGTAAATGTGTGCATTTTATGTAAGACCAACACTTTTAAAGTACAATAAGTCTCTGAATTCTTTTTAATAACATTGCTTTGTTGTTGCTAACCATTGATGAATAAAGTACTTCTTGCCATTAATGTGACTTCTGGTGCTGCATGGTTTTGCTGATGGCTTTGTAGTCTGATTGATACATGGTGAGGTTAAGCTTCATGCAGGCTTTGCGACTTCCATCCGTTAAACGTGATCGTAGGTTGGTCTTAATGTTCTTTAGATGTGTGAAAGACAGCTTATATGCATATGTAGAGCCAAACATTGTCAGTACAGCAATATTCACATACTGCAGTGTTTGGTATGTGATGGAAAGCACGTTCCAAGTTTTGACAACCAGCTGGTCTGCGGGTTGAAGTTTTTTCATTTCTACCCACTTGTGTTTGCTCGCCAACTCTGCTTTTTGTCGTGCAAGTCTTTCTAAATCTTCATTTAGTGACTTGAACTTATTCACCCACATGCCTGAGACCTTCATGCCAGCAGCTTGTAGCTCAATATCTCTGATGGAGACACCAGGGATGTAACTCAGGTCGGCATTGTCCACTGCACACTCGTGTGTATGGGTGATGAACTTAAAAACACGAGTGCACTCACAAAATTCTCCAAAGCATGTTTTGAATGACTGCAGGAGATTAGATGTGAAACCCACTAGCTGCTGAAGATCAACATGTTGAGCAGGGTCACTTACTGTGCATGAATCTTTAATCTTTCCCAGTATTTCAAAGTGTAGTAAACGACCTGTTTCAATGTCGGCGATGAAGAGTTCTAGCTTGTTTTCAAATGCAAGCACTGTTTGATGAAAGGATAAGACTGTATATCCAACGCCTTACATTCTCACATTGAGCTGGTTCAGATGTTCAGTCATGTCCACAAGATAGAATGCTTGACGTTTTTCATTTTAAGAAAAGTCTGGATTTCGCTCAGACAAGCCGCTTGTCACGATCAGCTGCAGCCCTGATGCGGCCCAGCCCATAGACGCCCCCACGCTGACTGACCACGAGGGAGTGGGACGCGTGTCCCCCGGGGACGAAATACGGACCCTTTATACCACAGAGGGGGACCCGGGCCTCCCCGAAATAGGAGAGGGCAGAGAACGGGGCTCTGTGGCAGCTGAGCATGTGTACAAGGAAACTTCAGGTATAGAGAAAGTAAAGTTTACTAAAGTAAAGTCACACAGTACATAAACGAAACATGACGATGTCAGGCTCCCAATTCCACACCTCCAGAAGGGTACCACGCAGTGGACCCCAAGGCACCAACGGATCACCGAGGCACACATAGGTGGGACATCAGGATGCAGGCAAGACATCAGGATACAGACAGGACATCTGGACTCAGGAAAGACCTCCGGACATCAGGACACAGGCAGGGCATCAGGACACAGGAATACTGAATGGACATCTGGGACACTGGCGTGGCAGCCCAGGTCATCAGTTACATCAGGACATCAGGGAACACGAGATCATCAGGATGCAGGTAGGACATCAGGACACACGAGAACATCAGGACATCAGGGTCCATGAGGTCATCAGGACACAGGCAGGACATCAGGGTACAGACAGGACATCAGGACATCTGGACTGAGGGTCACTGGCAGACATCAGACAGGAGTCGTTCAGTTCCGGACATCCGACACGACCTACAGGCACCACCAGTCATCAGGCTCCAAGCTCCAGGCAGCGGTCATAAGGTTCCAGACTGCGGTCGTAAGGCTCCAGGCATCGGACCTATGAAGGAACTCAAGCGTGATGGTGCAAGCACCGCCGTACTGGACGTGAGCCAGACAGGGTTAACACCACATGGTAGTCAGAGCACAGAGTAGTAGATGCTCAGCAGAAACACCGGTTTCAAGAGACTCAAAGTCACTGGGAGTGAGGCTCCAGATGCAAAGGGATGCCAGGACATAATCACAGCAGACACAGTTCAGACAGGTTCAGTTACAGGACAGGTACAGGATCAAGGATTCGGGCCTGGATATACTGTCTCCAGGACAGGCACCAGAACAAGACAAAACAGATATCAAGGCAAAGACTTTGGTACCAAAACATAGACAGGAGAGGTGCAGGAACACAAACACACATAGCAAAGTTCAGGAGCTTTGTGAGTAGCTCAGGCCCCGCCCATAGGGCAGGGGAACTTTATATAGGAGCTGCCACTCAGCAATTGGGTGGGGACAGCATTTCAAGTACACACCCTAACCCTGATAAAAGCAAGGGAGGTGTGGCCACGCATGCCCTTAGCACAAACAGAAACCATTACAGCACAATCAGTGCAGGAACTGAGGCTTAGGGCACTAGGCTGTGACTGCACACACTTACACACGTGAAAAGTCATGCACCAACTTGAAATGACCTCACAACCCGTGGACAGCTTCCACAGCGGCAACCATGAGGAAAGTAATGCAATAGAAAAGACCTAACCACCATGTACGGCTGCGCAGCAGAGCAGGAAACTGAGAAGGCTCCATCCAGGTAACAGCCAACAGTATCCCAGCTCAAATTAGGGGGAAAAGAGTAAAGGGTTAAAGCAAACATATGCATTGTCACACAGAAAACCAGATACAGACAGAACGGCGTGACACCACTATAAGGCTGAGCACCTTCCCTCTTGACAACCAATGCACATTGCTGTGCAGAAGTAGACCAAAATAATTTATCCCAGCTTCATCCAGCAGTGTTTTAAACTGGCGATCATTTAAAGTTCAGGCAACAATAAAGTTGACCACCTGAATGACCATACATATACACCAAACAGAGAGTATATGAGGTGCATCCACTCAAGATTATAATATCTACAGATATGATGCACGGCTACAACAAATGTATTAGAACAAATAATTTTATTGTATCATAAAAACATAACAAAATACATAATAGGAAAAAAAAGACAAGACAGATGGAAATGAAATACGGGGTGTCACAGAGTTATAAACATGCCTTATTATAGATAATGCCACACAACTAGGGTAGTTCCAATAAATTAAGCTATCAAATATACAAATATAAAAGATAATAATAGTTATGTGGACACTAAAGTGTATACAGTATGGCAAATATATGGTACCTATATAGAATGATCTCCTGAACCTACATATAGAATAAATATATAAGGTGATAGTTATTGACTATAAAATCCACATAATAAAGGAAATAGTATATTGCAGTAAAGTGCCAAGTAAATATGGTATAAGATGGATATTATAAGTCAATAGTATCTAAGGAATGCACATACAGTGGGGCAAAAAAGTATTTAGTCAGTCAGCAATAGTGCAAGTTCCACCACTTAAAAAGATGAGAGGCGTCTGTAATTTACATCATAGGTAGACCTCAACTATGGGAGACAAACTGAGAAAAATAAATCCAGAAAATCACATTGTCTGTTTTTTTAACATTTTATTTGCATATTATGGTGGAAAATAAGTATTTGGTCAGAAACAAACAATCAAGATTTCTGGCTCTCACAGACCTGCAACTTCTTCTTTAAGAGTCTCCTCTTTCCTCCACTCATTACCTGTAGTAATGGCACCTGTTTAAACTTGTTATCAGTATAAAAAGACACCTGTGCACACCCTCAAACAGTCTGACTCCAAACTCCACTATGGTGAAGACCAAAGAGCTGTCAAGGGACACCAGAAACAAAATTGTAGCCCTGCACCAGGCTGGGAAGACTGAATCTGCAATAGCCAACCAGCTTGGAGTGAAGAAATCAACAGTGGGAGCAATAATTAGAAAATGGAAGACATACAAGACCACTGATAATCTCCCTCGATCTGGGGCTCCACGCAAAATCCCACCCCGTGGGGTCAGAATGATCACAAGAACGGTGAGCAAAAATTCCAGAACCACACGGGTGGACCTAGTGAATGAACTGCAGAGAGCTGGGACCAATGTAACAAGGCCTACCATAAGTAACACACTACGCCACCATGGACTCAGATCCTGCAGTGCCAGACGTGTCCCACTGCTTAAGCCAGTACATGTCCGGGCCCGTCTGAAGTTTGCTAGAGAGCATTTGGATGATCCAGAGGAGTTTTGGGAGAATGTCCTATGGTCTGATGAAACCAAACTGGAACTGTTTGGTAGAAACACAACTTGTCATGTTTGGAGGAAAAAGAATACTGAGTTGCATCCATCAAACACCATACCTACTGTAAAGCATGGTGGTGGAAACATCATGCTTTGGGGCTGTTTCTCTGCAAAGGGGCCAGGACGACTTATCCGGGTACATGAAAGAATGATGGGGCCATGTATCGTGAGATTTTGAGTGCAAACCTCCTTCCATCAGCAAGGGCATTGAAGATGAAACGTGGCTGGGTCTATCAACATGACAATGATCCAAAGCACACCGCCAGGGCAACGAAGGAGTGGCTCCGTAAGAAGCATTTCAAGGTCCTGGAGTGGCCTAGCCAGTCTCCAGATCTCAACCCTATAGAAAACCTTTGGAGGGAGTTGAAAGTCCGTGTTGCCAAGCGAAAAGCCAAAAACATCACTGCTCTAGAGGAGATCTGCATGGAGGAATGGGCCAACATACCAACAACAGTGTGGGGCAACCTTGTGAAGACTTACAGAAAACGTTTGACCTCTGTCATTGCCAACAAAGGATATATTACAAAGTATTGAGATGAAATTTTGTTTCTGACCAAATACTTATTTTCCACCATAATATGCAAATAAAATGTTAAAAAAACAGCCAATGTGATTTTCTGGATTTTTTTTTCTCAGTTTGTCTCCCATAGTTGAGGTCTACCTATGATGTAAATTACAGACGCCTCTCATCTTTTTAAGTGGTGGAACTTGCACTATTGCTGACTGACTAAATACTTTTTTGCCCCACTGTATATTCAATACAGTACAACGTAGTCATATAAAAATAAAGTGTCATAGTGTCAAAAAGTGCAAATAAAGATAGTAATGTAGTTCTTGTAGAGTCACTACAATATGTGCATATATTACTAGTGTAAATGCCTGGTCCTATAGAGATAAGGTGTCATAGTGCCATAAGGAGAGGAGATCCAATGTAATACTGACCAGTACCAGAGCCCCGTGTCAGCCCGCACCTGCCTGACGCGTGTTTCGCCTGAGCTTTGACAAGGGAATGACCAGCGACATCAACTCACCAAGCGGCTCACCACATATCTGAGCACAAAGTGCCCCCTGATGTAGGATGCAGTGAAAACTTAGCATAGATCTCTTTTCATTTTCACAAAGAAGCGCTACGAATAGTGTTGAGCATTCCGATACTGCAAGTATTGGGTATCGGACGATATTTGCGGTATTGGAATTCCGATACCGAGTTCCGATACTTTCAGTATATCGGATACTGGAATCGGAAGTTCCCATAATTCAAAGAGCCAGAATTTAGCCAATGAGGAATGATAAGAAGTGTGGGCACATCCTGTTCTGCATGGTAGGCATGTAACTACTGGCATGGCTGTGATTGGCTGCTGAAATTATTTCATGATGCACTATAAAAGTCGCTGCCACCATTTTGGGTTCACTCTGCTGTGAATTCAGTTAAGGACAGGACACTGTGTTTTGACTGAGGGCCAGTTTAGAGATAGCGATTTGCTTCATTGTGCTTTACCCAGGCTAATTTAGCAACCGCTGTGTGAGAACCTTGTTTTTGCCTTGCACCGCCTTTCACAGCTGTCTGCAAGGTCTGTGTGTGAGTGCAGCTCACACTGTTGTCTGTTCTACAGCCACCGCTGGTTGTAGTCAGCTCAGCATGCATCACTGCCTCATACTGTTCAATTGTCCTTTTTTGCATTAGTGCTGCCTGCAGCACATTTTTCCTGTTTTTGTCTTATTGGAGGGTTTCCATTCGTATCCTGCTAGATTGTGGAAAAACACTATATAGGAGTGCATAGAGGACCTTTTTTGGCCTTGCAGCGCCGATCATGGCTGTCTGCACGGTCTGTGTGTGAGTGCAGCTCACTCTGTAGTCTGTTCTGCGAAAAAAAAAAAGTTAATAAAGTTCACCAAACACTCCACTTTACAGTTGTGTAGGCCACATTAGCTCATATTAAAGTCTAGTCCACACTTTAGAAAATGAGTGTTTCTTATACCTGTTAGGAGCTGTTCAGGAATAAGCACACTAAGCCTTTAGTACTTTTCTGCCTATATTTATCAGTCTACCAAGATGAAGAAGGCAGGGAGTAAGGCATGTGGTCGTGGGCGTGGAGCAGGGAGAGGACGTGGGGATTCTGTGCCTGCTGTAGGCACCGGTGACTCATCATCCCCCAGTTTCAGCAGGGAACAGTCCTTCGTGCGCAGCTTTGTAGGGGATCGCCGTACCCCGCTGTTGCGAAATGAACAAATTGAAGCCATTGTCGGATGGATGGCAGCTAATGTATCGACTTCAATTAGTGCCACATCCTCTCAGGCACAGAGCACTGGAGAGCACCCATCTGTCTCATCACCACCTGCCAAATTGCCCAGGCAGTCAGAGAGCCCAGGACAGGAGCCATCTCTACTTCTGTTCTCTGAATCTCTTGGCTTGGAAAAAGGGGGCCAGCCAAGCAGCATTCCAGAAATGGAAGAAGAGGCAGTATGCAGTGATGCCCTGGGAGATTACCTACACTGCATTGGTGTCCCCAATTATGCAGGTATGAGCACACTGTACAAGTACAGGTACCTCAGTTTTGGCATCTGTCTGAGTCATGTTTCTCTGGTCTTACATAGTGATTTGCACTATGTTGTAACTCTAGTTTCACCCAGCCCTTCAAATGGCCAACTGTCAAGGTTGTATGAATCTGAGATATCATGTAGTCATCAGACGAGGGGCTGTAAACCCCTAGAATATAAAAGCCACAAAGATTTAGATCAAACCACTACAGACAGAGTTTCAGTAAACCTTAATGTTTTACCATGACAAACAGCAAACATATAGAGGCTTAGAACTGTTTGTGAAGTGAATAAACAAACATTTTTCAAGATTGTGTCACTATGAGCATTGTCTGTTACATCTGTAAATGTTTTACAAGAAATGCAGCTATGTGATTGTCTGAATGCATTAGGTATACAGTATATTAATCTGGATTAAAATCGCCATTTGTATATTCGCCATTTGTACAGTTGATGCAGCCAAAGTTATCGCTCTCAAGGAGAGAATCTAATATAGTGGACAAAGAAATATTTGTAATGAATTACTGAGCCAAACTAATAGCATTGCTTTATCAAATTTATATGAAGTGTATTGTGTCCAATGTGAGCAACCAGGCAACACAAAAAGGAGCTTTTCAAGTGAGCTCCTTAAGGTACACAAATGTTATGAAGTCTTTGCCAACAAGGATGTGGTTTCACCAATGGGGGGTATCTTTTTTAAAAATATACTTCTGCCATCACAGCCACCCTTGCTCAAAATTCTGGGGCCTATAACTGTACAGAACACGTTCACCCAGGTCATGTAGTCGGAGATAAGGAATAGACATTGCAGGAAATCGAGTTAAGAAGTAGGCCCAATGTAGGGGTGTGGGTCTCTGAGGCTTGTAATGGAGAGCTTGAGCTGACAAACATTTCCCCAATGGGGGTCCTTTTTTAATAAATAAAATAGTGCCATCACAGCCCCCTTGCCCAAAGTTCACCGACCTATAACAGTTCAGAGCACGTTCACCCTGGTCATCTAGTGGCAGTTAAAGAAGAGACATTGCAGGAGACAGAGTTAAGAAGTAGGCCCAATGTAGGGGTGTGGGTCTCTGAGACTTGAAATAGAGAGCATAAGCTGACAAACAATTCCTCACTGGGTGGTATATTTTTTTAATAAATAAACTAGTGCCATCACAACCCCCCTTGCCCAAAATTCACTGGCCTATAACAGTACAGAGCACGTTCACCCTGGTCATCTAGTGGTTCTGGATGATGAGGATGAGGATGAGGATAAGGAGGAGGATAAGAACAGACCAAATCTGGAAGCGTATACCCATGTTTGCTTGTGAAGAGGTGCAAGAGAATACACCTCCTCAAAACAGAGAATGTATTTGAGATTATGGATCACTGTTTTCACTTGGTGGTGTACAGAAGTCCTTCAAAATCCAGACCTTGTTCATTTTTATAAAAGTCAGTCTGTCAGCATTTTCAGTTGACAGGCGGATGCGCTTATCTCTTATAACCCATAGAATGTAAGTCCACAAGGACAGGGTCCACTCCCCTCTCTATCAGTTTGTCATTGTAAATTTGTTTACTGTAAACGTTATCTATAACCCTGTACGTAACCCCTTTTTTCATGTACAGCACCATGGAATTAATGGTGATATATAAATAAATAATAATAATTCCACCAGCGGCACTAAAAACCTGCTCTGACAGAACGCTAGCAGCAGGGCAGGCCAGGACCTCCAAGGCGTAAAGAGCCAGTTCATGCCACATGTCCAGCTTGGATACCCAATAATTGAAAGGCACAGAGGAATTACGGAGGACGTTTGTACGATCTGCAAGGTACTCCCTCACCATCTTCCCAAACATTGCACTTCTTGTGACAGCACCCCTTGCCTCTGTGCCATCACGATGGGATGGTCTGATAAAACAGTCCCAGAACTTTGCCATTATTCCCCTGCCTGAGCTGGATTGTACTTCTATCTCTCTCGCTAGGACTCCTTGGTTGTACAACAAACTCAGACATCTGCTGCCAGCGTTCTCACATGGGAATTTTCTAAGTATTTCCGCTACAAGGGCCCTCTGGTACTGCAACATTTTAGTACACCTCTCTGCCTCTGGCAGAGGAAATTGAAAGTTCTCCTTGTAGCGTGGGTCAAGAAGTATCACCAACCAATAATGAGTGTCACCCAAAATTTTTATAATGTGAGGGTCAAGTGAAACACAGCACAACATAAAGTCAGCCATGCATGCCAGACTGCTAACAGGCAAGACTTCTGTGTCCTCACCAACAGGACAGCTGACCATGCTGTCCTCCTCCTCCTAATCAAGACATGTGGCTGAGCTGAGTGTAATCCCCCTGTATGGTTCCTTGCTCCATGTCCTCATGCTCTGCCTGCAATGCATTCTCTTTAATTGTGAACAGAGAGGTTCAGAATGCTGAGAAGTGGGATGGTGATGCTAATTATGGCATCATCGCCGTCAGTGAGAAGTACCGTCCCTGCCAACAAGCACTTTTTCATGTGTCCATGGTTAGATGGACTTTTCCTGTAACAGCATTGCTGAGGGCAAGGGTAATGTTGTGGGACACATGCTGGTGTAATGCTGGTACGGCACACCGGGAGAAATAGTGGCGACTGGGGACCGAGTACCTTAGGATGGCTGCTGCCATAAGGTTGCGGAAAGCTTCCAACGAGTCTAAAAGGCAACATTTCGAGCGCAAGCAGAAGAGAAATGTTACAATTTAGGACTGTGTCCTGTTGGGTGTTGGATGGGTATTTCCGCTTGCGTTCTGTTAGCTGTTATGGCTGGCAATCAGGCAACACAGCGTGCAGTAATCAGCGCACATACAGAGATCTGGCAATAACCAAAAACAATAGGACGAGCTCTGAGACGTGGAATCTCTGTAGACTGCAGTACCTGATCTATCCTCACACAACTATAAGCAGCAGTGGATTGCGCCTAACAACTACCTATGCAACTCGGCACTGCCTGAGGAGCTGACTAGCCTGAAGATAGAAATACAAGCCTGACTTACCTCAGAGAAATACCCCAAAGGAATAGGCAGCCCCCCACATATAATGACTGTTAGCAAGATGAAAAGACAAACGTAGGAATGAAATAGATTCAGCAAAGTGAGGCCCGATATTCTAGACAGAGCGAGGATAGCAAAGAGAACTATGCAGTCTACAAAAAACCCTAAAACGAAAACCACGCAAAGGGGCAAAAAGACCCACCGTGCCGAACTAACAGCACGGCGGTGCACCCCTCTGCTTCTCAGAGCTTCCAGCAAAAGACAATAGCAAGCTGGACAGAAAAAAACAGAAAACAAACTAGAAGCACTTATCTAGCAGAGCAGCAGGCCCAAGGAAAGATGCAGTAGCTCAGATCCAACACTGGAACATTGACAAGGAGCAAGGAAGACAGACTCAGGTGGAGCTAAATAGCAAGGCAGCCAACGAGCTCACCAAAACACCTGAGGGAGGAAGCCCAGAGACTGCAATACCACTTGTGACCACAGAAGTGAACTCAGCCACAGAATTCACAACAGTACCCCCCCCTTGAGGAGGGGTCACCGAACCCTCACCAGAACCCCCAGGCCGACCAGGATGAGCCACATGAAAGGCACGAACAAGATCTGGGGCATGGACATCAGAGGCAAAAACCCAGGAATTATCTTCCTGAGCATAACCCTTCCATTTGACCAGATACTGGAGTTTCCGTCTAGAGACACGAGAATCCAAAATCTTCTCCACAATATACTCCAATTCCCCCTCCACCAAAACAGGGGCAGGAGGCTCCACAGATGGAACCATAGGTGCCACGTATCTCCTCAACAACGACCTATGGAATACATTATGTATGGAAAAGGAGTCTGGGAGGGTCAGACGAAAAGACACCGGATTGAGAATCTCAGAAATCCTATACGGACCAATAAAACGAGGTTTAAATTTAGGAGAGGAAACCTTCATAGGAATATGACGAGAAGATAACCAAACCAAATCCCCAACACGAAGTCGGGGTCCCACACGGCGTCTGCGATTAGCGAAAAGCTGAGCCTTCTCCTGGGACAAGGTCAAATTGTCCACTACCTGAGTCCAGATCTGCTGCAACCTGTCCACCACAGAATCCACACCAGGACAGTCCGAAGACTCAACCTGTCCTGAAGAGAAACGAGGATGGAACCCAGAATTGCAGAAAAATGGAGAGACCAAGGTAGCCGAGCTGGCCCGATTATTAAGGGCGAACTCAGCCAACGGCAAAAATGACACCCAATCATCCTGGTCAGCGGAAACAAAACATCTCAGATATGTTTCCAAGGTCTGATTGGTTCGTTCGGTCTGGCCATTAGTCTGAGGATGGAAGGCCGAGGAGAAAGATAGGTCAATGCCCATCCTACCACAAAAGGCTCGCCAGAACCTCGAGACAAACTGGGAACCTCTGTCAGAAACAATATTCTCAGGAATGCCATGTAAACGAACCACATGCTGGAAGAACAAAGGCACCAAATCAGAGGAGGAAGGCAATTTAACCAAGGGCACCAGATGGACCATTTTAGAAAAGCGATCACAGACCACCCAAATGACCGACATTTTTTGAGAAACGGGAAGGTCAGAAATGAAATCCATCGAAATATGTGTCCAAGGCCTCTTCGGGACCGGCAAGGGCAAAAGCAACCCACTGGCACGTGAACAGCAGGGTTTAGCCCTAGCACAAATTCCACAGGACTGCACAAAAGCACGCACATCCCGTGACAGAGATGGCCACCAGAAGGATCTAGCAACCAACTCCCTGGTACCAAAGATTCCTGGATGACCGGCCAGCACCGAACAATGAAGTTCAGAGATAACTTTACTAGTCCACCTATCAGGGACGAACAGTTTCTCGGCCGGACAACGATCAGGTTTATTAGCCTGAAATTTCTGCAACACTCTCCGCAAATCAGGGGAGATGGCAGACACAATGACTCCTTCCTTGAGGATACTCGCCGGCTCAGATAACCCCGGAGAGTCGGGCACAAAACTCCTAGACAGAGCATCCGCCTTCACATTTTTAGAGCCCGGAAGGTATGAAATCACAAAATCAAAACGAGCAAAAAATAACGACCAACGGGCCTGTCTAGGATTCAAGCGCTTGGCAGACTCGAGATAAGTCAAGTTCTTATGATCAGTCAATACCACCACGCGATGCTTAGCACCCTCAAGCCAATGACGCCACTCCTCGAATGCCCACTTCATGGCCAGCAACTCTCGGTTGCCCACATCATAATTACGCTCAGCAGCAGAAAATTTCCTGGAAAAGAAAGCACATGGTTTGAACACTGAGCAACCAGAACCTCTCTGTGACAAAACCGCCCCTGCACCAATCTCAGAAGCATCAACCTCGACCTGGAACGGAAGAGAAACATCAGGTTGACACAACACAGGGGCACAGCAAAAACGACGCTTCAACTCCTGAAAAGCTTCCACGGCAGCAGAAGACCAATTAACCAAATCAGCACCCTTCTTGGTCAAATCGGTCAATGGTCTGGCAATGCTAGAAAAATTACAGATGAAGCGACGATAAAAATTAGCAAAGCCCAGGAATTTCTGCAGACTTTTTAGAGATGTCGGCTGAGTCCAATCCTGGATGGCCTGAACCTTAACCGGATCCATCTCGATAGTAGAAGGGGAAAAGATGAACCCCAAAAATGAAACTTTCTGCACACCGAAGAGACACTTTGATCCCTTCACGAACAAGGAATTAGCACGCAGTACCTGGAAAACCATTCTGACTTGCTTCACATGAGACTCCCAATCATCTGAGAAGATCAAAATGTCATCCAAGTAAACAATCAAGAATTTATCCAGATACTCACGGAAAATGTCATGCATAAAAGACTGAAAAACAGATGGAGCATTGGCAAGTCCGAACGGCATCACCAGATACTCAAAATGACCCTCGGGCGTATTAAATGCCGTTTTCCATTCATCTCCCTGCCTGATTCTCACCAGATTATACGCACCACGAAGATCAATCTTAGTAAACCAACTAGCCCCCTTAATCCGAGCAAACAAGTCAGAAATCAATGGCAAGGGATACTGAAACTTAACAGTGATCTTATTAAGAAGGCGGTAATCAATACACGGTCTTAGCGAACCATCCTTCTTGGCTACAAAAAAGAACCCTGCTCCCAATGGTGACGACGATGGGCGAATATGTCCCTTCTCCAGGGACTCCTTCACATAACTGCGCATAGCGGTGTGTTCAGGTACGGACAAATTAAATAAACGACCCTTAGGGAATTTACTACCAGGAATCAAATCGATAGCACAATCACAATTCCTATGCGGAGGTAGGGCATCAGACTTGGACTCTTCAAATACATCCTGAAAGTCCGACAAGAACTCTGGGATGTCAGAAGGAATGGATGACGAAATAGACAAAAATGGAACATCACCATGTACTCCCTGACAACCCCAGCTGGTTACCGACATAGAGTTCCAATCCAATACTGGATTATGGGTTTGTAGCCATGGCAACCCCAACACGACCACATCATGCAAATTATGCAGTACCAGAAAGCGAATAACTTCCTGATGTGCAGGAGCCATGCACATGGTCAGCTGGGCCCAGTACTGAGGCTTATTCTTGGCCAAAGGTGTAGCATCAATTCCTCTCAACGGAATAGGACACCGCAAAGGCTCCAAGAAAAATCCACAACGTTTAGCATAATCCAAATCCATCAGATTCAGGGCAGCGCCTGAATCCACAAACGCCATGACAGAATACGATGACAAAGAGCACATTAAGGTAATGGACAAAAGGAATTTGGACTGTACAGTACCAATAACGGCAGAGCTATCGAACCGCCTAGTGCGTTTAGGACAATTAGAAATAGCATGAGTAGAATCACCACAATAGAAACACAGTCTGTTCAGACGTCTGTGTTCTTGCCGTTCTACTTTAGTCATAGTCCTGTCGCACTGCATAGGCTCAGGTTTACTCTCAGGCAGTACCGCCAGATGGTGCACAGATTTACGCTCGCGCAAGCGACGGCCGATCTGAATGGCCAAGGACATAGACTCATTCAAACCAGCAGGCATAGGAAATCCCACCATTACATCCTTAAGAGCTTCAGAGAGACCCTTTCTGAACAAAGCCGCTAGTGCAGATTCATTCCACAGAGTGAGTACTGACCATTTCCTAAATTTCTGACAATATACTTCTACATCATCCTGACCCTGGCATAAAGCCAGCAGATTTTTCTCAGCCTGATCCACTGAATTAGGCTCATCGTAAAGCAATCCGAGCGCCAGGAAAAATGCATCAACATTACTCAATGCAGAATCTCCTGGTGCAAGAGAAAACGCCCAGTCCTGTGGGTCGCCGCGCAAAAAAGAAATAATAATCAAAACCTGTTGAATAGGATTACCAGAAGAATGAGGTTTCAAGGCCAAAAATAGCTTACAATTATTTCTGAAGCTCAGGAACTTAGTTCTGTCACCAAAAAACAAATCAGGAATCGGAATTCTTGGTTCTAGCATCGATTTCTGATCAATAGTATCTTGAATCTTTTGTACATTTACAACGAGATTATCCATTGAGGAGCACAGAGCCTGAATATCCATGTCCACAGCTGTGTCCTGAAGCACTCTAATGTCTAGGGGAAAAAAAAGACTGAAGACAGAGCTAAGAAAAAAAAATGATGTCAGGATTTCTTTTTTCCCTCTATTGGGAATCATTGGTGTGGCTCCTTGTACTGTTATGGCTGGCAATCAGGCAACACAGCGTGCAGTAATCAGCGCACATACAGAGATCTGGCAATAACCAAAAACAATAGGACGAGCTCTGAGACGTGGAATCTCTGTAGACTGCAGTACCTGATCTATCCTCACACAACTATAAGCAGCAGTGGATTGCGCCTAACAACTACCTATGCAACTCGGCACTGCCTGAGGAGCTGACTAGCCTGAAGATAGAAATACAAGCCTGACTTACCTCAGAGAAATACCCCAAAGGAATAGGCAGCCCCCCACATATAATGACTGTTAGCAAGATGAAAAGACAAACGTAGGAATGAAATAGATTCAGCAAAGTGAGGCCCGATATTCTAGACAGAGCGAGGATAGCAAAGAGAACTATGCAGTCTACAAAAAACCCTAAAACGAAAACCACGCAAAGGGGCAAAAAGACCCACCGTGCCGAACTAACAGCACGGCGGTGCACCCCTCTGCTTCTCAGAGCTTCCAGCAAAAGACAATAGCAAGCTGGACAGAAAAAAACAGAAAACAAACTAGAAGCACTTATCTAGCAGAGCAGCAGGCCCAAGGAAAGATGCAGTAGCTCAGATCCAACACTGGAACATTGACAAGGAGCAAGGAAGACAGACTCAGGTGGAGCTAAATAGCAAGGCAGCCAACGAGCTCACCAAAACACCTGAGGGAGGAAGCCCAGAGACTGCAATACCACTTGTGACCACAGAAGTGAACTCAGCCACAGAATTCACAACAGTTAGCGTTCCAAAGACTGAGGTATAGACAACTGAAGGCTGTGCTGTGGCAAGGACGTTGACGGGCTTGATGATGGTACTGCTTGAGTGTGGGCAACAACAGGTGCAGGGCTAGAGGCATCTTCACATGCATGATTGACTGGGGATTGGCTTCTGTGCAAAACAGTAGATGAAGCAGTGGTGTCACCTACAGACAGTGTTCCTGGAGCCTGAAGTTTGGCCCACAAAGTCAGGTGCTTTGCTGCCATGTGCCTGATCATGCTGGTGGTGATCAGGTTGGTTGTTTTTAAAAAATAACCAGACTCGAGAAGATCTAACAGTTGGAATGGCAACTTCACTCATGTTGGTGTTACGGGGAACAGATGCACGCCTTCTGTCTGTGGCCACCACACTGCTTCTTCCTGCCTGTTGGGGGGATATGCCTCCTTCCCCATTTGTGCTGCTGTTCTCACTATGCATGTCTTCCTGCCAGGTTGGGTCATTCACTATGTCATCCACCACCTCGTCTTCCATATCCACACCCTGCTCCTCCTCCTGATTTTCTGGCAATGGTGTCTCATCATCGCCCACCTCTTGTGACACTTTCCCACTATCGCCTTCATGTGACCGGGGCTGGTCAAAGCTTTGGGCAGCTCTATATGTGATCTCATCTTTCCCCACTTCAAGTTGACTGGCCAAGAGTCCGTAATCTTGAAATGGAAAACTGAACAGGTCTTCAGAGTGTCCAAGTGTGGGATCAGTTGTCTCAGGGCTCTAGGCATGAAGGGAGGAAGAAGGATCAGGGTGAGGAATATCCGGGCCACAATCACGGCTTCTGAGACTTGACCGTGTGGAAGACATGGTGGTGGTGGTGGCTAAGTGACTGGAAGCATCTGCTATCCAACCAACAACCATTTCACACTGCTCTGGCTTCAATAGTGGTGTGCTGCAGTCCCCTAGAAACTGGAACAGGAAGGTCGAGCGAGAAGATGTGGGTCTTTGTTGTGGCCCACTTTCACCATGGCCAAGGCCTCGTCCTCTACATGCACCATCAGCATCACGTCCATTGACCCGTCCCTTGCCTTGCCCATTTTAAGTGGACTACTGCACTATTTTAAAAGCTCAACACAAATGTATTTATTTGGAGCTAAATGATATATGATCAGTATGACTGCAAAGCTTCGATTTTTCAGGCCTCAGCCTGACATAACAGACTGTATTACATTTTTTGGGACTTTTTGGTGAATTTAAAACCCCCCAAAAAAGAATGGCACCTGGCTAGCACACAGAACTATGCTACGTATGCCTGCTGAAATACGATTTTTCTAAACCAGATAAAACAGAACTCAGCCTGACATAACAGACTGTATTAACTTTTTTTTAGGGTTTTGTATAATTTAAGAAAAAAAAATACTACAATGCTAGCAGATAAAATTATGAAACTTATGCCTGTCAAACTACGATTTTCAACCACAGATACAACAGGCCTCAGTCTGACATAACAGACTGTTTTACATTTTTGAGGGGTTTTGTAGAATATTTTTAAATGCAAAATAGTGCTTTATAAGTAGAGTAACAGACACCAAAACAGTGGAAAACCGGCCTAAAATTCCCAAACTTGGAGCACACAGATATATGAAGCCTGTCACAGAAATACAACACTGCCAAATATGTGGCCTGTATTTTTTTAATGCAAAATAGTGCTGTATATAAGTAGAGTAACAGACTGGAAAAAACTGGACTAATGGCCTAAAATGCCCAAACTTGGAACATGCAGATATACAAGGCATGTCACGGAAATACAACATTGCCAAATATGTGGCCTGTATTTCTTAAATGCAAAATAGTGCTGTATATAATAATAATCTTTATTTTTATATAGCGCTAACATATTCCGCAGCACTTTACAGTTTTGTACACATTATCATCACTGTCCCCGATGGGGCTCACAATCTAGATACCCTATCAGTATGTCTTTGGAGTGTGGGAGGAAACCAGAGTACACAGAGGAAACCCACGCAAACATGGAGAGAACAAACAAACTCTTTGCAGATGTTGTCCTGGGTGGGATTAGAACCCAGGACACCAGCGCTGCAAGGCTGCTGTGCTAACCACTGCGAGTAACAGACACCAAAATAGTGGAAAACCGGCTAAAATGCCCAAACTTGGAGCACACAGATATATGAGGCCTATCACGGAAACACAACACTGCTAAATATGTGGCATGTATTTTTTAAATGCAAAATAGTGCTGTATATAAGTAGAGTCACAGAAAGCAAAAACAGTGGAAAACCAGCCTAAAATGCCCAAACTTGGAGCATGCAGATATATGAGGCCTTTTTTGTTTTTAGGTGATTTTAAAACAAAAAAAAAAGAGTGGCACAAGACTACCACACAGAACTATGCTACTGGGGAAATTTGATTTTTCAAAAACAGATACACCGGGACTCAGTCTGACTTAATAGACTGTATTAATGTATTTTTTGCGTTTTGGTGAATGTAAATAAAAATAATTTGACCAAGGCTAGCACACAGAACTATGCTACGTGTGCCTGTGGAAATACGTTTTTTTTCCAAAACAGATACACCAGGACTCAGCCTGACATAACAGACTGTATTAATTTTTGGGGGGCTTTTGGATGAATTTAACCCCTTTACCCCCAAGGGTGGTTTGCACGTTAATGACCGGGCCAATTTTTACAATTCTGACCACTGTCCCTTTGTGAGGTTATAACTCTGGAACGCTTCAACGGATCCCAGTGATTCTGACATTGTTTTCTCATGACATATTGTACTTCATGACAATGGTAAAAATTCTTTGATAGTACCTGCGTTTATTTGTGAAAAAAACGGAAATTTGGCAAAAATTATGAAAATTTCGCAATTTTCCAAATTTGAATTTTTATGCAATTAAATCACAGAGATATGTCACACAAAATACTTAATAAGTAACATTTCCCACATGTCTACTTTACATCAGCACAATTTTGGAACCAAAATTTTTTTTTGTTAGGGAGTTATAAGGGTTAAAAGTTGACCAGCAATTTCTCATTTCTACAACACCATTTTTTTTTAGGGACCACATCTCATTTGAAGTCATTTTGAGGGGTCTATATGATAGAAAATACCCAAGTGTGACACCATTCTAAAAACTACACCCCTCAAGGTGCTCAAAACCATATTCAAGAAGTTTATTAACCCTTCTGGTGCTTCACAGGAATTTTTTGAATGTTTAAATAAAAATGAACATTTAACTTTTTTCACAAAAAATTTAATTCAGCTCCAATTTGTTTACTTTTACCAAGGGTAACAGGAGAAAATAGACCCCAAACATTGTTGTACAATTTGTCCTAAGCACGACAATACCCCACATGTGGGGGTAAACCACTGTTTGGGCGCATGGCAGAGCTCGGAAGCAAAGGAGCGCCATTTGACTTTTCAATGCAAAATTGACTGGAATTGAGATGGGACGCCATGTTTCGTTTGGAGAGCCCCTGATGTGCCTAAACATTGAAACCCCCCACAAGTGACACCATTTTGGAAAGTAGACCCCTTAAGGAACTTATCTAGATGTGTGGTGAGCACTTTGACCCACCAAGTGCTTCACAGAAGTTTATAATGTAGAACCGTAAAAATAAAAAATCATATTTTTTCACAAAAATTAACTTTCGGCCCCCAATTTTTTATTTTCCCAAGGGTAAGAGAAGAAATTGGACCCCAAAAGTTGTTGTATAATTTGTCCTGAGTACGCTGATACCCCTTATGTGGGGGTAAACCACTGTTTGGGCGGATGGGAGAGCTCGGAAGGGAAGGAGCGCTGTTTGACTTTTCAATGCAAAATTGACATGAATTGAGATGGGACGCCATGTTGCGTTTGGAGAGCCACTGATGTGCCTAAGCATTGAAACCCCCCACAAGTGACACCATTTTGGAAAGTAGACCCCCTAAGGAACTTATCTAGAGGTGTGGTGAGCACTTTGACCCACCAAGTGCTTCACAGAAGTTTATAATGCAGAGCCGTAAAAATAAAACAAAAAATTTTTCCCACAAAAATTATTTTTTTAGCCCCCAGTTTTGTATTTTCCCGAGGGTAATAGGAGAAAGTGGACACCAAAATTTGTTGCCCGATTTGTCCTGAGTGCGATGATACACCATATGTGGGGGGAACCACTGTTTGGGCGCATGGGAGGGTTCGGAAGGGAAGGAGTGCCATTTGAATGCAGACTTAGATGGAATGGTCTGCAGGTGTCACATTGCGTTTGCAGAGCCCCTAATGTACCTAAACAGTAGAAACCCCCCACAAGTGACACCATTTTGGAAAGTAGACCCCCTAAGGAACTTATCTAGAGGTGTGGTGAGCACTTTGACCCACCAAGTGCTTCACAGAAGTTTATAATGCAGAGCCGTAAAAATAAAACAAAAAATTTTTCCCACAAAAATTATTTTTTTAGCCCCCAGTTTTGTATTTTCCCGAGGGTAATAGGAGAAATTGGACCCCAAAATTTGTTCTCCAATTTGTTCTGAGTGCGCTGATACCCCATATGTGGGGGGGAACCACTGTTTGGGCGCATGGGAGGGCTCGGAAGGGAAGGAGCTCCATTTGGAATGCAGGCTTAGATGGAATGGTCTGCAGGTGTCACATTGCATTTGCAGAGCCCCTAATGTACCGAAACAGTAGAAACCCCCCACAAGTGACACCATTTTGGAAACTAGACCCCCTAAGGAACTCATCTAGATGTGTTGTGAGAGCTTTGAACCCCCAAGTGTTTCACTACAGTTTGTAACGCAGAGCCGTGAAAATCGAAAAAAAAAATCTTTCCCCCCAAAATTATTTTTTAGCCCCCAGTTTTGTATTTTCCCGAGGGTAAGAGGAGAAATTTGACCCCAAAAGTTGTTGTCCAATTTGTCCTGAGTACGTTGATACCCCATATGTTGGGGGGAACCACCGTTTGGGCGCATGGGAGGGCTCGGAAGGGAAGGAGTGCCATTTGGAATGCAGACTTAGATGGAATGGTCTGCAGGCGTCACATTGCGTTTGCAGAACCCCTAATGTACCTAAACAGTAGAAATCCCCCACAAGTGACCCCATATTAGAAACTAGACCCCCATGGAACTTATCTAGATGTGTTGTGAGAACTTTGAACCCCCAATTGTTTTACCACAGTTTATAACGCAGAGCCGTGAAAATAAAAAATCTTTTTTTTTCCCACAAAAATTATTTTTTAGCACCCAGTTTTGTATTTTCCCAAGGGTAACAGGAGAAATTGGACCCCAAAAGTTGTTGTCCAATTTGTCCTGAGTACGCTGATACCCCATATGTTGGGGTAAACCCCTGTTTGGGCACACGAGAGAGCTCGGAAGGGAAGAAGCACTGTTTTACTTTTTCAACGCAGAATTGGCTGGAATTGAGATCGGACGCCATGTCGCGTTTGGAGAGCCCCTGATGTGCCTAAACAGTGGAAACCCCCCAATTATAACTGAAACCCTAATCCAAACACACTCCTAACCCTAATCCCAACAGTAACCCTAACCACACCTCTAACCCTGACACACCACTAACCCTAATCCCAACCCCATTCCCAACTGTAAATGTAATCTAAACCCTAACCGTAACTTTAGCCCCAACCCTAACTGTAGCCTTAACCCTAGCCCCAACCCTAACTTTAGCCCCAACCCAAACTGTAGCCCTAACCCTAGCCCTAACCATAGCCCTAACCCTAACTTTAGCCCCAACCATAACTGTAGCCTTAACCCTAGCCCCAACCCTAGCCCTAGCCCTAACCCTAGCCCTAAACCTAGCCCTAACCCTAGCCCTAACCCTAACCCTAACCCTAGCCCTAACCCTAGCCCTAACCCTAGCCCTAACCCTAGTCCGAACCCTAACCCTAGCCCTAATGGAAAAATGGAAATAAATACATTTTTTAAAATTTTTCCCTAACTAAGGGGGTGATGAAGGGGGGTTTGATTTACTTTTATAGCGGGTTTTTTAGCGGATTTTTATGATTGGCAGCCGTCACACACTGAAAGACGCTTTTTATTGCAAAAAATATTTTTTGCGTTACCACATTTTGAGAGCTATAATTTTTACAAATTTTGGTTCACAGAGTCATGTGAGGTCTTGTTTTTTGCGGGACGAGTTGATGTTTTTATTGGTAACATTTTCGGGCACGTTACATTTTTTGATCGCTTTTTATTCTGATTTTTGCGAGGCAGAATGACCAAAAACCAGCTATTCTTGAATTTCTTTTGGGGGAGGCGTTTATACCGTTCCGCGTTTGGTAAAATTGATGAAGCATTTTTATTCTTTGGGTCAGTACGATTACAACGATACCTCATTTATATCATTTTTTTATGTTTTGGCGCTTTTATACGATAAAAACTATTTTATAGAAAAAATAATTATTTTTGCATCGCTTTATTCTCAGGACTATAACTTTTTTTTTTTTTTGCTGATGATGCTGTGTGGCGGCTCGTTTTTTGCGGGACAAGATGATGCTTTCACAGGTATCATGGTTATTTATATCTGTCTTTTTGATCGCGTGTTATTCCACTTTTTGTTCGGCGGTATGATAATAAAGCGTTGTTTTTTGCCTCGTTTTTTTTTTTTTTTTCTTACGGTGTTTACTGAAGGGGTTAACTAGTGGGCCAGTTTTATAGGTCGGGCCGTTACGGACGCGGCGATACTAAATATGTGTACTTTTATTGTTTTTTTTTTTATTTAGATAAAGAAATGTATTTAGGGAAATAATATTTTTTTTTTTTCATTATTTAGGAATATTTTTTTTAATTTTTTTTTTACACATTTTGAAAAATTTTTTTTTACTTTTTTACATTGTCCCAGGGGGGACATCACAGATCAGTGATCTGACAGTGTGCACAGCACTCTGTCAGATCACTGATCTGACATGCAGCGCTGCAGCCTTCACAGTGCCTGGTCTGAGCAGGCTCTGTGAAGCCACCTCCCTCCCTGCAGGACCCGGATCCGCGGCCATCTTGGATCCGGGGCTGGAGGAAGCAGGGAGGGAGGTGAGACCCTCGCAGCAACGCGATCACATCGCGTTGCTGCGGGGGGCTCAGGGAAGCCCGCAGGGAGCCCCCTCCCTGCAGGAAGCTTCCCTATACCGCCGGCACATCGCGATCATCTTTGATCGCGGTGTGCCAGGGGTTAATGTGCCGGGGGCAGTTCGTGACCGCTCCTGGCACATAGTGCCGGATGTCAGCTGCGATAAACAGCTGACACCCGGCCGCGATCGGCGGCGCTCCCCCCGTGAGCGCCGCTGATCGCGCTGGACGTACTATCCCGTCCATGGTCATGGGGGCCCACCCCACCTCGACGGGATAGTACGTCCCATGTCAGAAAGGGGTTAAAAAACAAAACTAAAAAAAAACCCAGTGGAATAAGGCTCGCACACAAACTATGCTATGTGTGCCTGACAAATTAGAGTTTTAAACAGGCATCAGTATGACAGAACAGACTGTATATTATTGGGGGGGTGGGGTGAATTTTTAGTAAAAAGAAAAAAAAAGAAAACTGCAACTAGGTATATAGTAAATAAGCAGCAGCAGACAGTTATGGAGCTTATGGAGCTATGTACGCACATACAGTGCCTGCAGGCCTTGCACTGATGTGGATATGTCGTGCCCAGCCTAACTAGCGCTGCAATCTCGGAACCCACGAATTAGCCCTAAAAATGACTGTTAGTTTCTGAGGAGTTGTGGAATTAACAGTTGCAGACCTACACTAACTATTAAAACCACGATTATGACCCTAACAAGGCAGCAGCTCTCCCTACTCTTTCTGAATTCTAAGCTAAATGCGGCGAGCAGGGCGGCGCCAGGTCTCTTATACTCGGAATGATGCTGTGCGGCCAAGCCAATCACTGCACCATCACAACAAAGATGGCTGCGGCATTTCAAGGCCTGGCAGACAATCCCTGCAGCGTGATTGGGTCTCTAAAGTCTGCCAAAAATACTGGGTGGAGACACCAGTTACTGCTAAATAATCCCGGAAATGCTTGGTGCTCGCCGAGTACACCAAGCATAGTGATACTCGGGCAAGTAACGAGTAGTGGCGAGCACGTTCGCTCATCACTAGTACTGAGATGTTGTCTGTGGTCCCCACCTTCAGAACCACTCCTTTATTGAGTATGTCTTGATAATTGCCATTAATTTCTATCTGTTGGCTATACCATTTGCACAACAGCATGTGAAATTGATTGTCAAACAGTGTTGCTTCCTAAGTGGACAGTTTGATTTCACAGAAGTTTAATTTACTTGGAGTTATATTCTGTTGTTTAAGTGTTCCCTTTATTTTTTTGAGCAGTGTGTATATGTATATATACTAGCTGGGCCCCCGATTCTAACGCATCGGGTATTCTAGAATATGTATGTAGTTTATTTATGAAGTTTTCAGAATAATGCAATTTATACACAGGATTAGGCTGGCCGGGTGCGATCAATTAGCGAAGCGTGGTTCAAATTCTGCTCCAATTCACAGGCGGATTGCACCTGTCGCTGATTGTTTGCGGCCGGCCGGGCGTGACCAATCAGTGAAGCCAGGGCCGGCTCCTGGTTTTTGAGGGGCCTGGGCAAAAGAGTCTCAGTGGGCCCCCCTCTTTAACACACACCAGTATTCATGATGCACAGGTACAGCAGAGAAATATACCACAGCCAAGTAGCATATAAAACAGCCCATGTAGCATATAACACAGCCCACATAGCATACAGCACAGCCATGTAGCATATAGCACAGCCCACATAGCATATAGCACAGCCACGTAGCATATAACACAGCCACGTAGCATATAGCACAGCCACATAGTATATAGCTCAGCCACGTAGTATATAGCACAACCCACATAGTATACAGCACAGCCCACGTAGTATATAGTACAGCCCATGTAGTATATAGCACAGCCCACATAGCATATAGCACAGCCACGTAGCATATAACACAGCCACGTAGCATATAGCACAGCCACATAGTATATAGCACAGCCACATATTATATAGCACAGCCCACGTAGTATATAGCACAAGCCACATAATATATAACACAGCCCACGTAGCATATAGCACAGCCCACATAGCATATAGCCCAGCCACGTAGCATATAGCACAGCCACATAGTATATAGCACAGCCACATATTATATAGCACAGCCCACGTAGTATATAGCACAAGCCACATAATATATAACACAGCCCACGTAGCATATAGCACAGTCCACAGAGCATATAGCCCAGCCACGTAGCATATAACACAGCCACGTAGCATATAGCACAACCACGTAGTATATAGCACAGCCACGTAGTATACAGCACAGCCTACATAGTATATAGCACAGCCCATGCAGTGTATAACACAGCCCATGCAGTATATAGCACAGCCCACGTAGTATATAACACAGCCACGTAGTATATAGCACATCCACGTAGTATATTGCTCAGCCATGTATATTGCACAGCTACGTAGTATATAGCACAGCCCACATAGTATATAAAACAGCCACGTA
The DNA here is from genome assembly GCF_032444005.1 of Ranitomeya imitator. Taxonomy (NCBI): domain Eukaryota; kingdom Metazoa; phylum Chordata; class Amphibia; order Anura; family Dendrobatidae; genus Ranitomeya; species Ranitomeya imitator. The sequence continues at coordinate 389,599,565 of NC_091282.1, forward strand.
GTATATAGCACAGCTCACTCAGTATATAGCACAGCTCACACAGTATATAAAATAACCACGTAGTATATTGCCCAGCCACGTAATATATTGCACAGCTACGTAGTATATAGCACAGCTCACGTAGTATATAGCACAGCTCAAGTAGTATATAGAACAGCTCACGCAGTATATAACACCGCCACGTAGTATATAGCACAGAGACGCAGTATATAACACAGCCCACTTAGTATATAGCATAGCGATCTAGTATATAGCACAGCCCACGTAGTATATAGCACAGAGATGCAGTATATAACACAGCCCACGCGGTATATAACACAGCCCACATACTATATAACACAGCCCACGTAGTATATAGCAATGTGGGCACCATATCCCTGTTAAAAAAAAATTAAAATAAAAAATAGTTATATACTCACCTTCCGTCGGCCCCCGGATCCAGGTGAGGCGTATAGTGATGCTCCTCGCGACACTCCCATCCCAAGAATGCATTGCGGTCTCACGAGATGATGAGGAGCGGGAAAGGTGCCGGAAGGTGAGTATATAATGATTTTTATTTTTGTATTATTGATAACATTAGATCTTTTTACTATTTTACTATTGATGCTGCATAGGCAGCATCAATAGTAAAAAGTTGGTCACACAGGGTTAATAGCAGCGTTAACGGACTGTGTTACACCGCGGCATAATGCAGTGTAACGCAGCCATTAACCCTGTGTGAGAGCTGACTGGAGGGGAGTATGGAGGGGGCACTGACAGAGAGTAGGAAAGGGCGAATTTGTGGCCGGACTGTGCCTGTCGCTGTCGACCAATCAGCGGCGCGGGATTTCCGTGACAGACAGACAAACAGACGGAAGTGCCCCTTAGATGATTATATCTATCTATCTATCTATCTATCTATCTATCTATATATATAAATACACTATAACCTTAATACGACATACATGTGTATTATTTGTGCTCTTACAGCAATGGTCGATATTTTGGACTTGCTGTTTTATTCAATAGTTTTCCTTGTTTTTTTGGAATGTGCACACTGTAGATATAGATTATAGGCAAAACCCATAAAAGATTGCATATGAAAATAGGAAGTAAAGTACCATGTGTGATACAAAACACAATATGTGTTACACCTTATATTCCTTAAAGTACCTTCCTTTTACTCTGGCAAGTGTCTGTAAGTCTGTTATCATGCTCTCCAGCTGCTTCATCAGGTATTTACCTGAAATGGCTTTCAACAGTCTTAGCCCTCATTTACACCACCATGTTGCACAAATATGTGGTTTATCCGATTTTTCATGGACACACGTGCGGATCTCATGGTGTCACGTCCGTGTTTTTTTCCAGTAAGGCCAGGGCCACACATGCGAGTGTAATGCGAGAAACTCGTGCGAGTCTCTCACATCAATACCTGCACTGCCGCTGGCACTGATGACCAGAGTGTGTGGCTGCATGTATTTCTATGCAGCGGCACACTCCAGTTCCGAGTGCCGGGTATTGATGCGAGAGACTTGCCCCAGTTTCACGAATCACACTCGCAAGTGTGACCCCGGCCTAACACTGAATGAAAAATGCCAATACAAGCCTATGGGTACGCATACTTTCCACGTTTTACAAATCAGAAAGAAGGAAAAACTTTAAAACTTCATGAAAAGCTCAGCTCTCTAAACACATTGTTATACTCTGTGCAATTTTGGTGCATTTTTTCTCTATAAACTTCTATACGGGTAAAAAACTTTCTGTACTATTAAAAAAGCATTAAAATGCCACTTCATATCTGCACTAGGGATGAGCGAACCTAAGAAAGTTCGGGTTCTGGTATCAGCTCTGTACCCGAATTTTAACCAGAATCAGAATTCCATTGAAAACAATAGGAATCTGAACTTCGGAGCTGGAAAAATTCTCTCTCTTTCTCTCTCTGGCCGGCCTCACACTCAGCGTATAAAAATACGGTCCATAATTTACGGTCGTAATACGCAGAAAAGTCCCCAAAATAGTGGTCCGTATCTCATCCGTAGGCAGGGTGTGTCAGCGTATTTTGCTCATGGCATCCTCCGTATGTAACCCGTATGGCATCCGTACTGCGTGATTTTCTTGCAGGCTTGCAAATCCGACATACGGACATACAATGGATCCATGTTCTCAAAAAATCGTAAAAACATATATACTGTCTATATATATATATATATATATATATATATATATATGTCAGTGAAACACACATATATATATATATATATATATATATACCCCTATACTATGTGTAGATATTTATTTTAGCTATTCTATTCTAACCTGTCAGTGTGATTTTGCTGTACACCGCACTGAATTGCCAGCTTTTCTATAGAACACCGCTGCGTATTTCTCGCAAGTCACACTGTTGGTCCATGTGTAATCCGTATTTTTCTGGCCCCCATAGACTTTCATTGGCATATTTTTTGCGCAATATGGTGACAAACGCAGCATGCTGCGTTTTTCTACGGCCGTAGAAGACCGTATAATACAGATCAGTAAAATACGGCTGATAGGAGCTGGGGCATAGAGAATCATTGTACCGTATGCAATCCGTATTTTCTGCACCTCTCTTACGTGCGTAAAACACGCTAGTGTGAGGCCAGCCTCTCTCTCAGAACATTGCAGCGGACTTCTGGGAGGAATCCGTGTTCAGTGTTTAACAAAGGATAGTAACTGTTCCATACAAACCCCCAACTTTAAATTCAGGTGCACTCATCTCTAATCTGATCCAAAAACACAACAAATGGGTAAAACAGGTTAAAGAAATGCAGCAAACAAGCAATAATTACAGATTGTTATTGTATTGTGTGATACTGACACTTGCAGAAAACAAACAGAAAGAAAGAAGTAAAAAATGTGCAGCATTTATGCTACTTGTGAATACAGGCTCAGTGTTAAATTTTTATTACATTTTTTAATGGACAACAAAAACAATCATGCCATTTTTCACGACATGTATTGATCCCAGTAAATAATCTGATTTCTGTATATACTCGTGTATTAGTCAACCCGAGTATAGGCGATGAAGGATTCATTTTATCAGTTAATCACAATACACACAACATGTTCACACTCCAGGCCAGAAGGGGGAGCTCTGAACCCGGATTAAGGGGAACTTCCCTAATATAGAATCTGGTCTGGATGGAAAGTTAGTCAGTGAGTGCCAGACAGCAGACTGGAGCAGTCTGAGGCAGAGAGATGCGTATGGGGCCGTGCAGCCAGAGTTGCTGCAGCTCCAGGATTGAGAGAACAAGAAGGAAAGGACAGTGTTTAGTGGGTGTGTAGAAGCCTGGAGCACAGGATAGTGACACCAGGGGAGCACAGCAGCTTTTGGGCTACCTCCCTGGTCGAGCGCAGATTCCGGTAACTGGAAGACTGAGGTTGTGTCGGACTCTAAGAGGCACAGCAGAAACCGGCAGGACAGCTGGACTTTAAGTAACCTGTCCGCCCTAATACCCAGGAGGCACAGTGGCATATAGAGCCCGGGTCGTAATAGAGACCCTATAAAAAGGCTCGAGCCACCTGTCATATGGGTTTGTGTCCTAACCTATATGAATGACCGAGAGAACTGTGAGGACTTTACCAAAAGCCATAGGCACTAAGGCACTACAACATCACTGCACTAATTGGAAAGCTTCTAACTCCACCTGGTAAGGGGGACTCTGAATTCACTTCCAAGCCGGCTGAACCCTGCCTGTACCTGTGATCTGGTGCCCTGGACTGCGGTTTCCTGAAGCCTTCAGTAAGCCAGGTAAAGAGACTGCAAACCTGTGTCCTCCATTCTTTACTGCATCACTCACCATCCTCATCTATACACTGTGAGCCCTGGGGACCTACTCCACCTGTGGGAAGTTATACCATTTAGCTGCCATAACATCGCCCCAGAGGATCCCTTTAAGCAGCGACGGTCCCTATTGACCGAATACCACAGGTGGCGTCACAAACACAAACTTTATTCACTAAACCCTTAAAAGACCTTCCCCTTTAATTGGGTGCCCAGGGCCACGGACCGGGTCACAGCCACCGTATGGCGGGTGACTCACTTGCATGCGTGGTTCCTCATCCCCATCCTTGTATGTATTGCCGCCCGTGAAAAAAGCATTAAAAAAAGCAAAAACATCCTACTTACCTTCCCTGCACACATCATCTCTTTCCGGCTTCCAGCAGCTCTTCCGGCTTGGTGATCACGCGTCCACGCTCATTGTTATTCACCTCTCTATAGCCTATGGGAATGGAGAGAGGTGAATATTCATTACTTTAATGAGCGGACACCCGATAGAGGCTGGCAGTTGCTGGAAACCAAAGGCTGCAGATGTGACTGTGCGCATAGTAAAAGAGAAATTAATTTTCATTGCCAGTGCAGTGAATATTTATTTCTCTTTAGCAGCCAGCTCCTGCTTCCTGTGACCCACTGCTCCGCCGCTCCCCCGCCATAATCTGGGACAATGACTGATGTGTAAGCCGAGGGGGTCAATTTTAGCACAAAAAAATGTGCTGAAAAACTCGTCTTATACACGAATATATACAGTACTGTGTTGTACAGGTTGCTACAATTACAGGAACACCAAATATGTCTGTTATCTGATGATGACATCTCTGAGAGTCTCATTCTGGCTCTCATAAAGTTGTATTGAGCTTTTTTGACATAACTTCTGACTTCTGAGTATTCACATTAGATAGTTCCTCAGTAACAGGAGATCGCATTGTTGCTGGCTGATGGGCATACAGTTAGACTACGGCCTGGAGGGGCGTAACTGAGTGTCTCATCAAGTTTGACCTCGGATGCACAGCAGCTGACAATATCGCGATCCAAGGAAGGTCAAAGGAGGCAGAACCAGGTGGTATATCAAAACTGACCTTGGGTGGATGGCAGCTTACCACCAAGGGACAGGAGGCACAGAATGGACAAGAATGGTAGACTTGTCAAATAAAGGCTGGTATGGCAGGCATAGAGACAAATAGTATATACACACAGGCAGGCAGGTACTGTCAGACATGACTCGTATACAGTCAGGCAGGTGGGCATGGCTTATATTCGGGAAGGCGAGCATGGCTTATCTACAGGCAGATGGGCATGGCTGATCAAAAGGAAGGAAGGTGGATATGATTAGAATGCAAGCACTGGGACCTGAGAACTATCAAGAGGGTTAAAGAAGCAGACTAACAATGTGGCGTAGGCATCTCCCATGAAGTGGAGGTGCCTTAAATAATAAGTGTCTCCCAGCTATTGGTTGTGGACACTTTAAGGGTCACTCTAAGCACAGTACCCATGGATCTGCAAGCAGTGTGCGAGACTCCAGGTATAAGCAGCAGGAGACGAAGGAGGGAGTGTGGGGCCACGGCGGGAGTGAGTTGGTGTTTCTACCGGGCAGGGAGGCAGAGTGCAGAAATGCCAGTGTTATGGTACCCCCTTTATGCTCACTCTTCTTGTGGCCTATAATAAATCTCTTTAGGAGGAGAGGGGCATTAATGCTCTCCCTGGGATCCCATGATGTCTCCTCAGAACCAAATCCCCTCCAATCCAAAACAAAAAAGGTTTTTCCTCCCACCCTCTTGGTGTCCAGGATGTTCTCGATCTCTAAAATGTTCTCAGCGCTGACTGGAGTAGCAGTGGTACTTAGATCTCTGAAGAAGGAACTAAGAATGAAAGGCTTGAAGAGGGACACATGAAAAGAGATGGGAATCTGTAAAGAGGCAAGGAATTTGAGTTTGTAGGCTACAAGATTAATTTGTTTTAGAACATCGAACAGACGTACGAAGCAAAGGCCCAGGTTATAGGAGGGTACCTTGATATGGAAATATCTAGATGACAGCCAGACCTTTTCCCCAAAGTGAAACAATGGCAGGTGTACAGAGGGACACCACAGACACACAGGCAAGCAGGTACTTGTGGGCATGACTGGTATGCAGGCAGGCAGGCGAGAACAGCTGATATACAGGCTGGCAAGCAGGCTTGGATGATATACAGGTAGGCAAGTGGGCACAGCTGATAGAGAGGCAGATGGACACAGCTGATTGACAGGAAGACAGGCTGGCATAGCTGATCGACAGGCAGGTATACTGGGATACGAGGACTGGGACCTGAAAACTAGCAAGCATGTTAAAGAAGCAGACTATTAATGTTGCACAAGGACCTCCAATCAAGTGAAGATGCCTTAAATATTAATTGTCTTTCAGTTATTGGCAGTGAACACTAGGATCGCATGCACTGGCCCAGTAAGATGGGGCAACAGCGCGTGCGCCCTAAACACAGTGCCCTGGGTTCTGCAAGCAGTGTGCAGGCAATGGGCATAAGCAGCAGGAGACTGAGGAGGCAGAGTTCCGAGACATTGGCATTACACATGACTTATAGTAATAATGGACTATCATTTCTCTTTACTTAGTTGAATAATTCTTGCAGTATTCTGGCTTACAACTGTTGTGGAATAGTGCTTAGCATTGTATGTAACTGTGCACCAACCATGCTTCTGCAAAATACACCAAGTGATCGCAAACACTTTTGTAAGGCTCAGGATTCGACAAATTAACTCTTGTCAAGGTATACCTTCTCATTGAAAGTCATTCCAGGTAACTACCTGATGAAGCTACTTGAGAGAATTCAAGATTGTTTTAAGCTGTCATGAAAATAGAGGCTTACTTTGAGGAATCTAAAGAAACATATTTTCTGATTTGCTTCACAAATGTTTCTTTATTCCTTATTTCCATATGTTTTATTTTGTGGTTTTGCTACCTTCAGTCTGAATCTCCAAATTGCACATTCCAACAAGAACATGAAAAATTCTTGAGAAAATAGATGTGTACAAACTTTGGACTGGTACTATATGTGTCATATATAAGGCTATTGTGATGTAGATAGGTTGAGGTTTTTTGGAAATGGAAGGCTCAATCGTTTTGCATTTTATTAAACATGGGTCATACATGTAGAGTATAGCAAACCTATGTGGACATCCCTCCTAATTAGAATTATTATAAGTGGTATATTAGCCACCCATATTAAAAACCTATACGTAAAACCAAGATACAGTTATGCAATTTCCATAGACAGATTTTCATAGTATATTTGTCATCATACATTGTATTAAACAACATGAAATATTATTTCCTATGGCATAAAATTGTTAGAGCCCCAAGACTGCAATTCTGATTTTACCACGAAAAGTTATTAATGTGCTTTAAATTCCACAAGGCATCATCACATTAAATTGGATACTTGATTGTTGCTGTGCTATTTATACTAATGTAAAGTAATCCATTCTCTACAAACAAGTGTGCTGTCGTTACAATGACAAAAATAATCAGCATGAGCAGTTGCACTGATGAAAAAATGCTTCCAATAAGAATGGAATTTCATTGCACATTCTAAAGTATGATATTATGGATCCAATAATGTTCGCATGAATTACATAATAATAAAACATTTTATATCAATGCTGACAGATGAGCTATAAATTAACAAAACTTAATTTATTTAACTTAACAGAATGGTTAAATTAAAATTAAAACAAATGTATCACTAAATTTCTCCATACAAAATGTATGCATTAGTTATTAGAATATGATAAGGCTGATGTACTTACTTTGAAAACCTATACCAGTCAGAATGGTTGTAAAATCCTGTTTATATGAGCACTTAGGGCTCCCAGCATGCAGCAAGTTCATCTGATCTGACCATGCAGACACAGACAATGGAGAAGATGGACAAATTAAGTTCTCCTTCTTCTCCACACCTGTGACACGATTCTCTGATACAGGGGAATTGGATGGCACTACGGTGACACTCAGTTCAAGAACTCTGTGTTATTAGCATAACTGTTCTGATTTTCAGGCATGAGAGAATATACGTCCGTCTCACTGTAGCCTAAAACCCTTGAGTCCAAATGTACTCTATCTCTGCCTACTCAGTCTGACTGACAGTTGCAGCTTCTATTAAACAGTGTGAGATCTGTGTAAGACCATATCCCTCACCTGTCCAAAGTGAAGATAATCCATACTGTCTTATGATGATCAGAATTATTTATATACTGGTCACATCAGTGATGTGACCACTATCCCTGCCAGCCGACAGACTGACAGGAGCTGAATTGCTCTGAATTTTTGCCAAACATAGCCAATCGCCATTACAGTCAAATGTAGGCAAAAACAAAGGCATACACAACACCTTCAAACTGGACCAAAAGCTGCCAAAACACATCAAATGAGGGTCAGACAACAGTAGAGTGGCCTCAATTCACCCACAGTACACATTTTAGCATGGCACTGCAGCAGACAGCCATGCATGAGGTATTGGAGTCTTGGCCAGCATTTAAAGCTTTGAATTGAAAGTCAAATTTAGACGACATGGGTGAGGGATCGGTGTAGGCCTGCTGTGCTGGGAGCCCTGATATTACATGCAACAGCTCAACCTGCTTTGATGCTCAGCCATACTCAGGTGGCACAAATATCAGTTTTGTAGACTGCTATTGTCAGAAAAATCTAAGGATAGTAACACATGTAGTTGACTCCAAGGAAGTGGAGGCATGCCGGTCTCGAAGACCTACTGCTACAGGCAACTTGCATGAAGGAGACAAAACCAGGAGTCTACGCATTAATGGCAGACACCAAAACAGTGGCATTAATTGCAACAGAGTAGTATAATGGGGACCAACACCTCTTCCACTACAGGCAGCCCAGAAGATGGAAACTGTAACTGGCAAGGTAGTGGAACCACTGTGCTCTATTCCTCTGAAAGTCTGTAGGGCGTAACTAGGTGGCCTACCAAATCCCAACTGGGATAGGTGGCAGCAAGTGAAAACTGGAGGGTCAAGGAGGTGGAACCAGGTGCTACTCCAGTGTTGACCTTCAGAGGGTGGCAGCTGACCACATAGAGCTGGTAGGCTGCTACGGCCCTATGGAGGGATGATAAATGCAGGCAGGCACTGTGGGAACACTATAACCACGGGTGCAGATGGGACCGAATGAGGAAAAGAGAAGCACTGTCAGGGGTGGGCTGCATCGGTTGATGGACAGAAGACAGGTGCAAGAAGATGGGTGCAGGGTGAACAAGCAGAGAGGTGGACCTGGAAATCCTGACAACTAGCAAGCATGCAAGTCAAACTAACAATATAGCTCAGGCACCTCCATATTGGAGGAGGAGCCTTAAATAGAAGGTGTTGCCCAGCTATTGGTTGGGAACTGTTGTGAATTCTGTGGCAGAGCTCCCTCCTGTGGTCACAAGTGGTACTTCGGCTGATTCTCTCTGGGAGCTTCCGTTTGTGGAGGAAACTGGTACTGCTGCTTCTGAGTTTCCTTCCTCAGGTGATCTGGTGAGGTCGTTAGGTGCTTCTCTACTTAACCCCACCTAATGCTTTGATTCATGCTTCCTGTCAATGTTCCAGTGTTGGACTTGTGTTTCTCTGGATCATTCCTGTGGCCTGCTGCTCTGCATAGCTAAGTGCTTCTTTGTTATTTGTTGCTATTTTTTCTGTCCAGCTTGTCTATTTGTTTTGCTGGAAGCTCTGGGACGCAAAGGGTGTACCTCCGTGCCGTTAGTTCGGTACGGAGGGTCTTTTTGCCCCTTTATGTGGTTTTCTTTGGGGTTCTGTGTAGAACGCAAAGTTATCTTTCCTATCCTCGTTCTGTCTAGAATATCGGGCCTCACTTTGCTGAATCTATTTCATCCCTACGTTTGTCTTTTCATCTTACTCACAGTCATTGTATGTGGGGGGCTGCCTTTTCCTTTGGGGTATTTCTCTGAGGCAAGGTAGGCTTATTTTTTCTATCTTCAGGCTAGTTAGTTTCTCAGGCTGTGCCGAGTTGCATAGGGAGCTTTAGGCGCAATCCACGGCTGCCTCTAGTTGTGTTTGGAGAGGATCAGGGATTGCGGTCTGCAGAGTTCCCACGTCTCAGAGCTCGTTCTATTATTTTGGGTTATTGTCAGATCACTGTATGTGCTCTGACCTCCATGTCCATTGTGATACTGAATTGCCTTTCATAACAGGGAACACCTTAGGTCGACGCGGGCGGTCCCTTCAAGAGATAGGGAGTGTTTGATCTAAGCATAGTGCTCGAGCCTACAACTAAACCTTGGGGGACACCGACACATAGGGGGCAGGATGAGGAGGTGGTGTGTGAGTTTGAGACACTGAATATCTTGTCTGTTAGATACAAAGACATCCAACAAAGGATGAAGTCTGTAATGCCAAGAGATCAGAAAGTCTGTAGTAAGCAGGAATGGTCCACTGTGTCTTAGTCAGATGCCAGGTCAAGGAGAAGGAGGAGGACAAACCAGCGTCACTTTGATTTAGCAGTTAGTAGGTCATTGGTGACTTTAGTCAGGGCAGTTTCAGAAGAATGGTGCAATTGGAAGCCAAATTGTAAGTGGTCAAATAGGAAGGAAGAGGAGAAGTACATTTCAAAATGGATGTGTTTTTCCAGTAGTTTGGAGGCATAGGGGAGAAATGAGATGAGGGCGATAGCTATATACAGAGGAAGTCAAGGGAGGGATATTTGAGGATGGGTGTGATCGAGGTATGTTTGAATCAGGAGGGGGAGACACCAGTTGTTAGTGACAGGTTGAAGAGGTGGATTAGGCTGGGGATGAAGACTGTGGTAAGGTTTGGAATGAGGTGGGATGTTATTGGGTCAAGTTCACAGGTGGTGATGCACAGTCATCAGCTGAGATGAGAGGCAAGGTATGGGGAGCTGGTGGAGAAAGTAGAGACTTGAAAGTACTGAATAGCTGCTTAGGATTGTGAGATAGGTATGATAAGAGAGATGAGATTTAGGTTTGTTTTACTGCAGTGAGCAATTGCATTTTTACAACCTTTGCTCCTGGATGGGCTGCTCCACTCCATTTCTTTGGCAGCCACACAGCAGTACAATTTGCAGATTAGGGCCAGAAAGAACATGTGCTTCAGTAGATGGCAAGCGCTGCATCAATTGGCCTCTGTTCCTTGTCCTACACCTTAACATCATACACAGTACAGTCCTCAGAGGTGGCACCCCAATTATTCTTGATTTTCCCCACGGCACAACTCTTCAACTGCCCAACTGACTGTTGGAAACCACAGAGTCTGCAGATCTGTTCACATATTTTATGCCATGGGCATCAGTAGTGTGCTCCAAAAATTCACAGAATGAAGAGGAAGAAATGATCTGCACTAATGAACAAATTTTTTTGCAGTTTTGTTCCAGTGCTGGTGATGAGCGAATACATTCAGTACTATTCATTACTCGCACAGATAGTATGGTTTTCGGCATATTTGACTCTAGTGACTAGCTATTCGCTTCGGTATATTCGAATGACCCGCATAGAATGTTTGCCACTTTATTTGCAGACAATGAACATGCTGGGCTTGCTTGCCAATCACAGTAATGCCGGCACCATCTTTGGTGTGGCATTACTGTGATTGGCAGCCCGAACACCAGGTGTTTGTTGTCATGAGCATGACAGCATGGCAAATACCACTTCTGATCATCAGTGAAATCATCCCCGCCGGTCATAGAACCGTGTTTCCCACGCTGTCAACAGACAGTGTGAGCCGGCAGCTGTAATCAGAGGTATAAATTTCACATCCGGTCACTGGTGTCAGCTGATGGAACTACAGCTGACACCTGCTGCAACTAATTAGAGTGTGAGCAGGAGCGGCTGATGGGAGTATTCATCAGCCGGCTCCAGCGTTGTAAATAAATAGTAAAAAAAAAAACGCGTAGGTTGCCCTGTTTTTTTGATAACCAGCCAGGAAAAACTCACAACCCTCAGCTGTCAGCTTTAGCAAGTCTTTTTACAAAGAATAGAGGGTTCCCCACTCCGCATTTTATAATTATTTAAGTAAATAATAAAAATAGCTGCCTTGGCTTTCCCCATTTTTGACAACCAACCTTGCTAAAGCAAACAGCTGGGGTCTGGTATTCTCAGGCTATCCATGACTAATCCTATAGTTATATTGTAAATAAACACACAGCAAGTACAGTCATGGCCAAAAGTATTGACACCCCTGCAATTCTGTCAGGTAATACTCATTTTCTTCCTGAAAATGATTGTAAACACAAATTCTTTGGTAATATTATCTTTATTTAATTTGTCTTAAGTGAAAAAGCACAAAAGAGAATGAAACAAAAAGCAAAACATTGATCATTTCACACAAAACTTCAAAAATAGGCCAGACAAAAGTATTGGCACCCCCAGCCTAATACTTGGTTGCACAACCTTTAGCCAAAATAACTGCGACCAACCTCTTCCAGTAACCATCAATGAGTTTCTTACAAAGGTCTGCTGGAATTTTAGACCATTCTTCTTTGGCAAACTGCTCCAGGTCCCTGATATTTGAAGGGTGCCTTCTCCAAACTCCAATTTTTAGATCTCTCCACAGGCGTTCTATGGGATTCAGGTCTGGACTCATTGCTGGCTACCTTTGAAGTCTCCAGTAGGGTTGAGCGAAACGGATCGTTCATTTTCAAAAGTCACCGACTTTTGGCAAAGTCGGGTTTCATGACTAAATTCTCTCTGAAAAAATCACTTTTTTTTATTTGTTTTCTAAATTCTTCCTGAAAAAATCATTTTTTGGGGGGGTTTCTAAATTCTCCCTGAAAAAATAAAAACAAACAGTGGGAGATTAATATTGACATTTGTGCTTGAGTGACAGTCCTGCGTGTGTGGCATCTCTCTCATTTGGTGCCACCAAAAACAGAGTGTGTAACATTGTGCCTGCTTTTCCTTGCGGTCTCACCCACCTGTAAAGGGGTATCTAAATCATACTGAAGTTATAGCTCACCGTGTAAGTTGTTTGACAGCAACAAATACCGTTAGTTTGGTTACGTTTTTAAAACAATGAGGAAGTCTGGTGGAAGAGGTCGTCGCCGGGGGCGTTCATTGTCAGCTGGTAATGAGGGTAGTGGTAGTGGTGGAGCATCAGGTGGTCGTGGAAAAAAAAAATATTGCACCTAAGTCTGGAGCTGTGGAGCCAGGTTCGTCGTCTGGCTACACAAGGCCTCGAACGCTCCCTTTTCTGGGAGTAGGAAAACCGCTTTTAAAGCTGGAGCAGCAAGAGCAAGTTTTGGCTTACCTTGCTGACTCAGCCTCTAGCTCTTTTGCCTCCTCTTTTGAAACTGGTAAATGTAAAAGCAGCGCGTCGTTAGTGGATGTTCACAGTCAGGGACAAGTCGCTTCCTTGTCCTCTTCAGCAAAAACAACAACAGAGAAGGATGCAGCAGGCGACACAACGGGTTACTCCATGGAGCTCTTTACACATACCATCCCTGGCTTAGAAAGTGAACCAGTTAACAGGCCATGCCCATTACAAGTTGAATCTGACATGGAGTACACTGATGCACAGCCACAGCCAGACTACTATTCTGGTCCTTTGACTCAGACCACAACATTGCCCTCGCAGGGTACTGATCCAGAATCAGACCCTGATGAGACTATGTTGCCCTGTCACGAACACTCTACCACCGACTTACACGGTGACACAGACGGAGTTGCGCACGAGCTAGAAGAGGAGGTTATAGATGACCCAGTTGTTGACCCCGATTGGCAGCCATTGGGGGAACAGGGTGCAGGCGGCAGTAGTTCTGAAGCGGAGGAGGAGGGGCCGAAGCAGGCATCAACATCGCAACAGGTTCCATCTGCCGGGCCCGTATCTGGCCCAAAACGCGTGGCAAAGTCAAAACATGTTGGAGGACAGCGTGGCCATCCGGTTAAAGCTCAGTCTGCAATGCCTGAAAAGGTATCTGATGCTAGAAAGAGTGCAGTCTGGCATTTTTTTAAACAACATCCAATTGATCAGCACAAAGTCATCTGTCAAAAATGTTCAACTACCTTAAAGGGAACCTGTCACCTGAATTTGGCGGGACTGGTTTTGGGTCATATGGGCGGAGTTTTCGGGTGTTTGATTCACCCTTTCCTTACCCGCTGGCTGCATGCTGGCTGCAATATTGGATTGAAGTTCATTATCTGTCCTCCATAGTACACGCCTGCACAAGGCAAGATTGCTTTGCGCAGGCGTGTACTATGGAGGACAGAGAATGAACTTCAATCCAATATTGCAGCCAGCATGCAGCCAGCGGGTAAGGAAAGGGTGAATCAAACACCCGAAAACTCCGCCCATATGACCCAAAACCAGTCCCGCCAAATTCAGGTGACAGAGTCCCTTTAAGCAGAGGTCAGCATCTAAAAAGTCTCAATACAAGTTGCATGCATAGACATTTAACCACCATGCATTTGCAAGCCTGGACTAACTACCAAACGTCCCTTAAGGTTGTAGCACCCTCAGCCAATGAAGCTAGTCAGCAACGCAACATCCCTTCCGGCAGTGTAGGGCCACCATTTTCCGCACCACCTGCAGTATCTGTGCAGGTTTCTTTGCCAGGCCAAAGCAGTCAGGGTCAGGGAATCACCAGTTTCATAGTAGGAAACACTGCATCTAGGGCACCGGTGGCAACAATACCATCTCCCACCGTCTCTCAGTCTGCCATGTCCACCGGCACCCCCGCTAGTTCCACGATCTCCAGCTCTCCAGTCCAGCTCACCCTACATGAGACTATGGTTAGAAAAAGGAAGTACTTAGCCTCGCATCCGCGTACACAGGGTTTGAACGCCCACATAGCTAGACTAATCTCGTTAGAGATGATGCCCTACCGGTTAGTTGAAAGCAAAGCTTTCAAAGCCCTGATGGACTACGCTGTACCACGCTACGAGCTACCCAGTCGACACTTCTTTTCCAGAAAAGCCATCCCAGCCCTCCACCAGCATGTTAAAGAGCGCATCGTCCATGCACTCAGGGAATCTGTGAGCACAAAGGTGCACCTGACAACAGATGCATGGACCAGTAGGCATGGCCAGGGACGTTACGTGTCCATCACGGCTCACTGGGTGAATGTTGTGGATGCAGGGTCCACAGGGGACAGCAATTTTGGGACAGTTCTGCCTAGCCCACGGTCCAGGAAACAGTTGGCTGTAGCCGTTCGCACCCCCTCCTCCTCCTCCTTGTCCTCCTGCAGAAGCGAGAGCTCGTCCACAGACCGCAGTCGCACAACCACTCCATCCGCAGCTGCCACTGTTTCACACCAGGTCTCACATTATGGGGCAGCTACTGGCAAGCGTCAGCAGGCTGTATTGGCTATGAAGTGTTTGGGCGACAACAGACACACCGCGGAAGTTCTGTCCGAGTTCTTGCAGAAAGAAACGCAGTCGTGGCTGGGCACTGTAGATCTTGAGGCAGGCAAGGTAGTGAGTGATAACGGAAGGAATTTCATGGCTGCCATCTCCCTTTCCCAACTGAAACACATTCCTTGCCTGGCTCACACCTTAAACCTGGTGGTGCAGTGCTTCCTGAAAAGTTATCCGGGGTTATCCGACCTGCTCCTCAAAGTGCGCGAACTTTGCTCGCATATCCGCCGGTCGCCCATACACTCCAGCCGTATGCAGACCTATCAGCAGTCTTTGAACCTTCCCCAGCATCGCCTAATCATAGACATTGCAACAAGGTGGAACTCAACACTGCACATTCTTCAGAGACTGTGCGAACAGAGGCGGGCTGTTATGTTTTGTGGGAGGATACACATACACGGGCAGGCAGTAGGATGGCAGACATGGAGTTGTCAGGTGTGCAGTTGTCGAAGATACAAGACATGTGTCAAGTCAATCAGTGTTTTGAGGAATGCACACGGCTGGTTAGTGCAGACAACGCCATAATAAGCATGAGCATCCCCCTAATGCGTCTGCTGATGCAAAGTTTGACGCACATAAAGGATCAGGCGTCTGCAGCAGAGGAAGAGGAAAGACTTGATGGCAGTCAGCCATTGTCTGGCCAGGGTAGTGTACAGGACGAGGTAGCGGGCGAAGAGGACGAGGATGACAAGGAGGATGATGGGGATGATTATATTTTTAATGAGGAAGCTTTTCCGGGGCCACTGGAAATTGGTGGCGTGGCAAGGCCGGGTTCTGGTTTTTTGAGGGACACAAGTGACGTAGATTTGCCTGAAACTGCCCCTAAACCAAGCACAACCGCAGATTTGACAACTGGAAGTTTGGCCCACATGGCAGATTATGCCTTACGTATCCTCAAAAGGGACACACGCATTACTAAAATGATGAACGATGACGATTACTGGTTGGCCTGCCTCCTTGATCCTCGCTATAAAGGCAAATTGCAAAATATTATGCCACATGAGAACTTGGAACTAATATTAGCAACAAAACAATCAACTCTTGTTGACCGTTTGCTTCAGGCATTCCCAGCACACAGCGCCCGTGATCGTTCTCACACGAGCTGCAGGGGCCAGCAGACCAGAGGTGTTAGAGGGGCAGAAATCAGAAGTGGCATTGGACAGAGGGGTTTTCTGACCAGGTTGTGGAGTGATTTTGCAATGACCGCAGACAGGACAGGTACTGCAGCATCAATTCAAAGTGACAGGAGACAACATTGGTCCAGTATGGTTACTAACTATTTTTCATCCCTTATCGACGTTCTCCCTCAACCGTCATTCCCATTTGATTACTGGGCATCCAAATTAGACACCTGGCCAGAATTGGCAGAATATGCATTGCAGGAGCTTGCTTGCCCGGCAGCTAGTGTCCTATCAGAAAGAGTATTCAGTGCTGCAGGTTCAATATTAACCGAAAAAAGGACTCGTCTGGCTACCCAAAATGTAGATGATCTAACCTTCATTAAAATGAACCACAACTGGATTTCGAAATCTTTTGCCCCACCTTGCCCGGCCGACACCTAGCTTTCCTATGAAAAGGTCTTGCCTGTGGACTATTCTGAATGACTTTTCCAATCTAATTTGCAGCACCTGATTGTCCAGCATACGACATGTTTACACCTCCCTAAATGGCCAAACTCCCCACACGGGGCCGTGGTATCGCCACTTGGCGCCAGCACCCGTGAGAGTGCTGTTTGTCTGAAGAGGTGGGTGTGCCCGCTTTTGGTCGACGGCACTGCCACTGGGTCCCTCATAGTACAATAAAGTGTCTCTGGCGGTGGTGGTGCACACCCAACGTCAGACACACTGTTGTAACATGAGGGGCCCTGGGCCTGTACCGCCGGCCACAAGAGAGTTCCCCCACCCCCAGCTCAAACATTGCTAAACCACTTGCACAATTATCTCTCACAGTTCCACCAATGTTTAGTCTATGCGCTGACATCTATAAATTCCAGCCACTGACAATACCATTGTATTGACATGTATGATGGTACTTAACATAGTCCGGGACAGTGTCCTATATTTACCCAAGTAAATACTTTGCGCGAAATTACTAGGTCTGAAACTCCGCAGAGGAGCCCACCCCAGTACCGAATGATTGCACCCTTTGGTGGTTTCGTTTTGTTGTCATGCGAGAGATTAACATGTATTTATTGTTGGGGACTACTAACTGGCAGACACTCATTACAATCGGCCTCCGCTGACAACACCAATGCTGCCCGTGTACCCCTGGAACCAATTATAAAGTGCCTACAGCCCAATTTTTTTTATGTTAGGCCTTCGAAGCCTGTCTGCGGTCCCTTCTTTCTACTACTCCTCCACTGACCAGACCAATGCTGCCCGTGTACCGCTAAAACCTATTTTAAAGTGCCTACAGCCCAATTTTTTTTTTGTTAGGCCTTCGAAGCCTGTCTGCGGTCCCTTCTTTCTACTACTCCTCTACTGACCAGACCAATGCTGCCCGTGTACCCCTGGAACCAATTATAAAGTGCCTACAGCCCAATTTTATAATGTTAGGCCTACTACACCTGTCTGCGGTCCCTCCTTCCACTAGGCTCCAGTGACCAGTCCACTGCCGCCCGTGTACCCCTGGAACCTATTTCAAAGTGCATACAACCTACTTTTTTTCTTTAATTTATAATTATAAAGCCCAGATGGACTACGCTGTACCACGGTAAGAGCTACCCAGTCGTCACTTCTTTTGCAAGAAAAGCCATCCCAGCCCTCCACCATCATGTAAAAATCCGCATTGTCCATGCTCTCAGGCTATCTAATAGTAGAAAGGTGCACCTGACAACAGATGCATGGACCAGTAGGCATGTCCACGAAAGGTTACATGTCCATTAAGGCGCACTGGGTTAATGTTGTGGATGCATGGTCCACAGGGGACAGCCTTCTAAGTCTGTCTGCAGTCCCAAATAGAAATTGTCCTCTGCTTACCACACCAATGCTGCCTGTGTACCCCTGGAACATTTTATAAACTCCATTGACCAAAATTTTGGGTTTAAAGCCTACTACCAGTGTCTGCCGCTCCAAGGTGTTCTCCGGGTTGCCTTTTCTGAGCTTTGATCTTCAGGCTCTCGTTTAGTAGTTTTTTTAAATCTAACTGCAGTGGGGCTAGTACTTGGGTTGGGGCCTACTACCAGTGTCTGCCGCTCCAAGGTGTTCTCCGGGTTGCCTTTTCTGAGCTTTGATCTTCAGGCTCTCGTTTAGTAGTTTTTTTTTAAATCTAACTGCAGTGGGGCTAGTACTTGGGTTGGGGCCTACTACCAGTGTCTGCCACTCCAAGGTGTTCTCCGGGTTGCCTTTTCTGAGCTTTGATCTTCAGGCTCTCGATTAGTAGTTTTTTTTAAATCTAACTGCAGTGGGGCTAGTACTTGGGTTGGGGCCTACTACCAGTGTCTGCCGCTCCAAGGTGTTCTCCGGGTTGCCTTTTCTGAGCTTTGATCTTCAGGCTCTCGTTTAGTAGTTTTTTTAAAATCTAACTGCAGTGGGGCTAGTACTTGGGTTGGGGCCTACTACCAGTGTCTGCCGCTCCAAGGTGTTCTCTGGGTTGCCTTTTCTGAGCTTTGATCTTCAGGCTCTCGTTTAGTAGTTTTTTTAAAATCTAACTGCAGTGGGGCTAGTACTTGGGTTGGGGCCTACTACCAGTGTCTGCCGCTCCAAGGTGTTCTCCAGGCTGCCTCTCCATTGCTTCAATCTTCTGGCTCTCGTTTAGTAGTTGTTGAAAACAACACTGCATTCGGCCTACAAGTTGGGTCAGGGGTGTAGAGACGGTGTGTTCCACTCCAAGGTATTCCCCAGGTTGCCTCTCCATTGCTTCAATCTTGAGGCTCTTCTTAAGTAGTTGTTGAAAACAACACTGCATTCGGCCTACAAGTTGGGTCTGGGTTGTAGAGACGGTGTCTTCCGCTCCAAGGTGTTCTCCAGGTTGCCTTTCCTGAGCTTCTACCTTCAGGCTCTTGTTAAATATTTGTTAAATGGAACAACTGCATTTGGCCTACTAGTTGGGTTGGGGCCTACTAACAGTGTCTGCCGCTCCTTGCTGTTCTCCTGGTTTCCTGTCCTGAAATTCCATTTTCAGGCTCTCATTAAGTAGTTGTTAATGTTAGACTGCATTTGGCCTACTAGTTGGGTTGGGGCCTACTATTGGTGTCTGCTGCTCCTTGCTGTTCTCCTCCACTGAACAAAGCTGTGCCGCCTGTTTACTACTGTTGCCAATTTCGAACTGCATTTAGACTAATTACTGATTTGGGCCTACTCTCTGTGTCAGCCTCTCATTACAGTTGTCCTCCACTGAACAAAGCAATGCCCCCTGGTTAGTCCTCTTACCAATTTTGAACTGCATTTAAACCACTTTATTCTTTGGGCCTATATCTGTGTTTCCTCCTCATCCTGCCCATTGCCCAGCCAGTGATAGATGAGTCTGCTGGTACATTGACCCATAACGCAACATTCCCCATGCACGTTACACAGCAAGATTATGACCCTGCTGAAAGTCAGGTTCCTCTTCCCGCATACCATACCACCTTACACGGGGACAAAGAGGAAGGTGCAGATGAAAGTGCAGGTTCCTTCATCAGGTGGGGGGAGGAATACTCGTTGGCGACGTCACTGGCACAGGGCCCCTCATAGTACGCAAAAGTGTCGCTGCCGGTGGGAGGCGCCCCCGCCTGCAAACACACCGCCGTACTTTGAGGGGCCCTGTGCCAGTGCCAATGCCAACGAGTGGGCCCCCCCTGCTTGCTCAGGATCACAGCACTTGCAAAGTTTAAATACTTACCTTACCTTAATTATTATTATAAGGGAAATTAAGATTGACAAGCTTCATTAAGAAGAATGCATGGTTTTGGCATTAAAATGGGCACTCTAGGTGTTTTCCTGGCCCCCACTCACTGCCGACTATGCTGCCCCATTGACTTGCATTGGGTTTCGTGTTTCGGTCGATCCCGACTTTACGTCATAATCGGCCGATTTCACTCGACCCGACTATTGAGATTTGCGAAACCCGACTCGACTCTAAAAAAGTCAAGGTCGCTCAACCCTAGTCTCCAGTGCTTTCTCTCAAACCATTTTCTAGTGCTTTTTGAAGTGTGTTTTGGGTCATTGTCCTGCTGGAAGACCCATGACCTCTGAGGGAGACCCAGCTTTCTCACACTGGGCCCTACATTATGCTGCAAAATTTGTTGGTAGTCTTCAGACTGCCATGCACACGGTCAAGCAGTCCAGTGCCAGAGGCAGCAAAGCAACCCCAAAACATCAGGGAACCTCCGCCATGTTTGACTGTAGGGACCGTGTTCTTTTCTTTGAATGCCTCTTTTTTTCTCCTGTAAACTGTATGTTGATGCCTTTGCTCAAAAAGCTCTACTTTTGTCTCATCTTACAAGAGAACATTCTTCCAAAACGTTTTAGGCATTTTCAGGTAAGTTTTGGCAAACTCCAGCTTGGCTTTTTTATGTCTCGGGGTAAGAAGTGGGGTCCTCCTGGGTCTCCTACAATACAGTCCCTTTTCATTCAGACGCCAACGGATAGTATGGGTTGACACTTTTGTACCCTCGGACTGCAGGGCAGCTTGAACTTGTTTGGATGTTAGTCGAGGTTCTTTATCCAACATCCGCACAATCTTGCGTTGAAATCTCTTGTCAATTTTTCTTTTTCATCCACATCTAGGAAGGTTAGCCACAGTGCGATGGGCTTTAAACTTCTTGATGACACTGCGCACGGTAGACAGGAACATTCAGGTCTTTGGAGATGGACTTGTAGCCTTGAGATTGCTCATGCTTCCTCACAATTTGGTTTCTCAAGTCCTCAGACAGTTCTTTGGTCTTCTTTCTTTTCTCCATGCTCAATGTGGTACACACAAGGTCACAGGACAGAGGTTGAGTCAACTTTAATCCAGGTCAACTGGCTGCAAGTGTGATTTAGTTATTGCCAACACCTATTAGGTGCCACATGTAAGTTGCAGGTGCTGTTAATTACACAAATTAGAGAAGCATCACATGATTTTTCGAACAGTGCCAATAGTTTTGTCCACCCCCTTTCTTATGTTTGATGTGGAATTATATCCAATTTGGCTTTAGGACAATACTTTTTTGTGTTTTTTCATTTAAGACAAATTAAATGAAGATAATAATACCAAATAATTTGTGTTTGCAATCATTTTCAGGAAGAAAATGAGTATTATCTGACAGAATTGCAGGGGTGTCAATACTTTTGGCCATGACTATATAAAGTCTTTTAATTGAAAGAATGACATAAACTCCTTTAATGATTCTAAATTAAACAATTTTAACGTAATCGCCAATTCAATTGAAGCTCTTGTCTCCTGTAATAAAACAAAATTAAAATATAACAATATCCCTTACCTGTCCATCGTTATGTCCCACGTCGTAATCCATGTCTGGGGAATAAACAGAGGGGACCCCTCTATTCTTGAAAACCAATCTTTCTAACACTGACAGCTGAGGGTTTCAGCCCCCAGCTGTCAGTTTTGCCTGTCTGGTTATCAAAAATACAGGAGAACCCAGGCCATTTTTTATTTTAGTTATTTATTTAGAGCGCAAGTGCCAGCTGATAAATACAACAATATGAATGCAACAATAACAGTGTTAAACTGTATAGATGAGTTATTGAATCCGTCAAAAAAATTTTTGAATGTAAATATTTCGAAAGTGTTTTTATGTACCTTGAAAGAAGGAGATGCGGCACTCACCAGCTTGAGAAAATTCCAATGTCCTTTATTTCACAATCAGTGGTATGAACAAAGTGTCGAACATACAGTATAGGTTAACGAGGCATGCTGGGAGAGCCGGATGAAGGCCTTTTTGCGTGTGATCGCTTCAACGAGTCCAGGTGAGTAAATACGTTAGGTAGGGTTGAGCGAAACGGGTCGGTCATTTTCATAAGTCGCCGACTTTTGGCAAAGTCGGGTTTCATTCTCCCTGAAAAAAAAAATTGTGGGAGATTAAGATTGGCATTTCTGCTTCAGTGCCACTCCTGTGTGTGCCACTTGTCTCAACTTTTGTGCCACATTAAACCTAGTGTGTAATACTGGGCCAGATTTCTTTTAAATTCTCCCTGAAAAAAAAAGGGAGATTAAGATTGGCATTTGTGCTTCAGTGCCACTCCTGTGTGTGCCACCTGTCTCAAATTTTGTGCCACATTAAACCTAGTGTGTAATACTGTGCCAGATTTCTTTTAAATTCTCCCTGAAAAAAAAAATTGTGGGAGATTAAGATTGGCATTTGTGCTTCAGTGCCACTCCTGTGTGTGCCACCTGTCTCAAATTTTGTGCCACATTAAACCTAGTGTGTAATACTGGGCCAGATTTCTTTTAAATTCTCCCTGAAAAAAAAAATAGTGGGAGATTAAGATTGGCAATTCTGCCTCATTGCCAGTGCTGTGTGTGGCATCTGTCTCTAATTTTGTGCCACAGAACATATACTGTATAAGAGTGGGCCACATTTCTTCAATATTCTGCCAGAAAAAAATAAAAAGGGGGAGATTTTTATTGGTAGTGTCTGCTTCAGCGTCAGTCCTGTTAGTGGCATAGCTGTCTGCCACTTAAGCTGTGTACTGTTATACATTGGGCCTGATTTTCCTTGCAGTCTCATCCACCTATAAATGGATATATGAATCCAACAGAAGTTTGAGTTCACCTTGTAACTGGTTTTACAGTAACAAATACCGTTAGTTTGGTTACGTTTTTCAAACAATGAGGAAGTCTGGTGGAAGAGGTCATGGCCGTGGGCGGTCATTGCCAGCTGGTAATGATGGTAGTGGTGGTGGAGCATCAGGTGGTCATGGGAAAAGCAATATAGCACCTAAGTCTCGAGTTATTGAGCCAGGTTCGTCGTCTGGCTACACAAGGCCTCGAACGCTCTCTTTTCTGGGAGTAGGAAAACCGCTTTTAAAGCCGGAGCAGCAAGAACAAGTTTTGGCTTTCCTTGCTGACTCAGCCTCTAGCTCTTTCGCCTCCTCTTCTGAAACTGCTAAATGTAAAAGCAGCGCGTCATTAGTGGATGTTCACGGTCAGGGACAAGTCGCTTCCTTGTCTTCTTCACCAAGAACAACAGAGAAGGATGCGTCAGGAGACACAACGGGTTACTCCATGGAGCTCTTTACACATACCGTTCCTGGGTTAGAAAGTGAAACAGTTAACAGGCCAAGCCCATTACAAGTTGAATCGGACATAGAGTGCACAGATGCACAGCCACAGCCAGATTACTATGCTGTTCCTTTGACTCAGACCACAACATTGCCCTCGCAGTGTACTGATCCAGAATCAGACCCTGATGAGACTATGGTGCCCCGTCACGAACGCTATACCACCGGCTTACACGGTGACACAGACGAAGTTGCACACGAGATAGAAGAGGAGGTCATAGATGACCCAGTTGTTGACCCCGATTGGCAGCCATTGGGGGAACAGGGTGCAGGCGGCAGTAGCTCTGAAGCGGAGGAGGAGGAGCCGCAGAAGGCATCAACATCGCAACAGGTTCCATATGCCAGGCCCGTATCTGGCCAAAAACGCGTGGCAAAACCAAAACCAGTTGTAGGACAGCGTGGACATCCGGTTAAAGAAGCTCAGTCTGCAATGCCTGAAAAGGTATCTGATAGTAGAAAGAGTGCAGTCTGGCATTTTTTTAAACAACATCCAAATGATCAGTGCAAAGTCATCTGTTAAAAATGTTCCACTACCTTAAGCAGAGGTCAGAATCTTAAAAGCCTAAATACAAGTTGCATGCGTAGACATTTGACCACCATGCATTTGCAAGCCTGGACTCACTACCAAACGTCCCTTAAAGTTGTAGCACCCTCGGCCAATGAACCTAGTAAGCAACGCTACATCCCTTCCCTCACTGTAAGCCCACCATTTCCCACACCACCTGCAGTAAATGTGCAGGTTTCGTCGCCAGGCTAAAGCAGTCAGGGAATCACCAGTTTCATAGTAGGAAACACTGCATGTAGGTCACCAGCAAGAATACCATCTCCAACCCTCTCTCAGTCTGCCATGTCCAATGGCACCCCCGCTAGTTCCACGATCTGCAGCTCTCCAGTCCAGCTCACCCTACATGAGACTCTGGTTAGGAAAAGGAAGTACTTATCCTCGCATCCGCGTACACAGGGTTTGAACGCCCACATTGCTAGACTAATCTCATTAGAGATGATGCCCTACTGGTTAGTTGAAAGCGAAGCTTTCAAAGCCCTGATGAACTACGCTGAACCACGTTACGAGCTACCCAGTCGACACTTCTGTTCGAGAAAAGCCATCCCAGCCCTCCACCAGCATGTAAAAGACCGCATCGTCCATGCACTCAGGCAATCTGTGAGTACAAAGGTGCACCTGACAACAGATGCATGGACCAGTAGGCATGGCCAGGGACGTTACGTGTCCATCACGGCACACTGGGTTAATGTGGTGGATGCAGGGTCCACAGGGGACAGCAATATTGGGACAGTTCTGCCTAGCCCACAGTCTAGGAAACAGTTGGCTGTAGGCGTTTGCCCCCCCTCCTCCTCCTCCTCGTCCTCCTGCAGAAGCGAGAGCTCGTCCACAGACCGCAGTCACACGAGCACTCCATCCGCAGCTGCCACTGTTGCACACGAGGTGTCCCATTATGGGACAACTAGTGGCAAGCGTCAGCAGGCTGTATTGGCAATGAAGTGTTTGGGCGACAACAGACACACCGCGGAAGTTCTGTCCGAGTTCTTGCAGCAAAAAAACTCAGTCATGGCTGGGCACTGTACGTCTTGAGGCAGGCAAGGTAGTGAGTGATAACGGAATGAATTTTATGGCTGCCATAGCCCTTTCCCAACTGAAACACATTCCTTGCCTGGCTCACACCTTAAACCTGGTGGTGCAGTGCTTCTTGAAAAGTTATCCTTGGTTACCCAACCTGCTCCTCAAAGTGCGCAGACTTTGCACGCATATCCGCCGTTCGCCCGTACACTCCAGCCGTATGCAGAACCATCAGCGGTCTTTGAACCTTCCCCAGCATCGCCTAATCATCGACGTTGCAACAAGGTGGAACTCCACACTGCACATGTTTCAGAGACTGTGCGAACAGAGGCGTGCTGTTATGTATTTGTGGGAGGATACACATACACGGGCAGGCAGTTGGATGGCAGACATGGAGTTGTCAGGTGTGCAGTGGTCGAAGGTAGAAGACCTGTGTCAAGTCCTTCAGTGTTTTGATGAATGCACATGGCTGGTTAGTGCAGACAATGCCATAATAAGCATGAGCATCCCCCTAATGTGTCTGCTGATGCAAAGTTTGACGCACATAAAGGAGCAGGCGTCTGCAGCCGAGGAAGAGGAAAGCCTTGATGACAGTCATCCATTGTCTGGTCAGGGCAATCTACAGGACGAGGTAGCGGGCGAAGAGAAGGAGGACGAGGAGGATGCTGGGGATGAGTATTTTTTGAATGAGGAAGCTTCTCCGGGGCCAATAGAAACTGGTGGCGTTGCAAGGCTGGGTTCAGGTTTTTTGAGGGAGACAAGTGACGTAGATTTGCCTGAAACTGCCCCTCAACCCAGCACAACCGCAGATTTGACAACTGGAAGTTTGGCCCACATGGCGGATTATGCCTTACGTGTCCTCCAAAGGGACCCACGCATTATTAAAATGATGACCGATGACGATTACTGGTTGGCCTGCCTCCTTGATCCTCACTATAAAGGCAAATTGCAAAATATCATGCCACATGAGAACCTCGAACAAATATTAGCAACCAAACAAGCAACTCTTGTAGACCGTTTGATTCAGGCATTCCCAGCACACAGCGCCGGTGATGGTTCTCACACGAGCTGCAGGGGGCAACAGGGCAGAGGTGTTAGAGTTGCACAAATCAGAAGTGGCGTTGGACAGAGGGGTTTTCTGACCAGGTTGTGGAGTGATTTCACAATGACCGCAGACAGGACAGGTACTGCAGCATCAATTCAAAGTGACAGGAGACAACATTTGTCCATTATGGTTACTAACTATTTTTCATCCCTTATCAATGTTCTCCCTCAACCGTCATTCCCATTTGATTACTGGGCATCCAAAATAGACACCTGGCCTGAATTTGCAGAATATGCATTGCAGGAGCTTGCTTGCCCAGCAGCTAGTGTGCTATCAGAAAGAGTATTCAGTGCTGCTGGTTCAATATTGACCAAAAAAAGGACTCGTCTGGCTACCCAAAATGTTGATGATCTAACCTTCATTAAAATGAACCACTCATGGATTTCTAATTATTTTGCCCCACCTTTCCCGGCTGACACCTAGCTTTCCTATAAAAAGGTCAAGCTTGTGGACTGGTCTTACTGACTGTTCCAATCTCTTAATTTGCAGCAGCTGTTTGTCCAGCATATGACATGTTTACACCTCCCTAAATGGGCTAACTCCCCCCACGGGGCCGTGGTCTCGCCACTTGGCGCAAGCACCCGTGAGAGTGCTGTTTGTCTGAAGAGGTGGGTGTGCCTGTTTTTGGTCGACGGCACTGCCACTGGGTCCCTCATAGTACAATAAAGTGTCTCTGGCGGTGGTGGCACGCAACCAACATCAGACACACCGTTGTAACATGAGGGGGCCCTGGGCCTGTACCGCCGGCCACAAGAGAGTTTCCCCCCCAGCTCAAACACTGTTCTACCACTTGCAAAATTATCTTTCACAGCTCCACCAATGTTTAGTCTATGCGCTGACATCCTTCAATGCCTGGCACTGACAATACCAATTTGTTGACATGTATGATGCTAGTTAAAATAGTCAGGGTCAGTGTCCTATATTGACACCAGTAAATACTTAGCGCCAAATTACTATGTCTGAAAATCAGCAGAGGAGCCCACCCCTGTACCTAAGTATGCCACCCTTTTGTTTTTTGGTTTTGTTGTTTTGCGAGACATTAACATCTATTTATTTTTTGGGAGTACTAACTGTGTCAGACACTCCTTCCAATCATCGTCCGCTGACCACACCAATGCTTCCTGTATACCCCTGCAAGATAATTCAAACTGCATTGAGCCTAATTTTTTTAATTGTAGGCCTACTAAGTCTGTCTGCGGTCCCTCCTTCCAATTGTCCTCCGCTGACCACACCAATGCTGCCTGTGTACCCCTGCAAGAAATTCAATCTGCTTTGAGCCTATTTTTTAAAATTTTAGGCCTACTAAGTCTGTCTGCGGTCCCTCCTTCCATTTGTCCTCCGCTGAGCACACCAATGCCGACCGTGTACCCATGTAACTTTTTTTCATCCTGCATTGAGCCTACTTTGTGGTGTAAGGCCTACTAGCAGTGACTGTCTGCGCCACTTAATACAGCTGTCCTCTCTAAAAAAAAAAATTGTCAGAATTATAAAACTGCATTGGGGCCACAAGTTTCGTTGTGGTCTACAAACTGAGTCTTCTGCTCCAAGGTGTTCTCTTTGTTGCCTCACCCTCGCTTCTATCTTGAAGCTCTTGTTAAGTAGTTGTTGAAACAACACTGCATTAGGCCTACAAGTTGGGTCTGGGTTGTAGAGATGGTGTCTGCCACTCCAAGGTGTTCTCCTAGTTGCCTTTCCTGAGCTTCAATCTTCAGGCTCTTGTTAAATAGTTTTTTAATCAAACAACTGTAGTGGGGCTACTAGTTTGGTTGGGGCCTACTAACAGTGTCTGCCGCTCCAAGGTGTTCTCCTGGTTGCCTTTCCTGAGCTTCAATCTTCAGGCTCTTGTTAAATAGTTTTTTAATCGAACAACTGCAGTGGGGCTAGTAGTTTGGTTGGGGCGTACTAACGGTGTATGCTGCTCCGTGTTGTTCTCTAGGTTTCCTGTCCTGAAATTCCATTTTCAGGCTCTCGTTAATTAGTTGTTGAAACAACACTGCATTAGGCCTACAAGTTGGGTCTGGGTTGTAGAGACGGTGTCTGCTGCTCCAAGGTGTTCTCCAGGGTGCCTCTCCCTAGCTTCTATCTTCAAGCTCTTGTTAAGTAGTTGTTGAAACAACACTGCATTTGGCCTACAAGTTGGGTCTGGGTTGTAGGGACGGTGTCTGCCGCTCCAAGGTGTTCTGCAGGTTGCCTCTCCCTAGCTTCTATCTTCAAGCTCTTGTTAAGTAGTTGTTGAAACAACACTGCATTTGGCCTACAAGTTGGGTCTGGGTTGTAGGGACGGTGTCTGCTGCTCCAAGGTGTTCTCCGGGTTGCCTCTCCCTAGCTTCTATCTTGAAGCTCTTGTTAAGTAGTTGTTGAAACAACACTGCATTAGGCCTACAAGTTGGGTCTGGGTTCTACAAATGGTGTCTTCCGCTCCAAGGTGTTCTCCAGGTTGCCTTTCCCTAGCTTCTATCTTCAGGCTCTCGTTGAATTGTTTTTAATATAACACTGCATTTGGCCTACTTGTTTTGTTGGCCCTACTAATGGTGTCTGCCGCTCCTTGATGTTCTACTCCACTGAACAAACCAGTGCTGCCTGTTTACTTCTGTTACCAATTTTGAACTGCATTTAGCCTACTTACTGATTTGGGCCTACTCACTGTGTCAGCCTCTCATTACAGTTGTACTCCACTGAACAAAGCAATGCCCCCTGGTTAGTCCTGTTACCAATTTTGAACTGCATTTAGCCCACTTTATTATTTGGGCCTATATCTGTGTTTCCTCCTCATCCTGCCCATTGCCCAGCCAGTGATAGATGAGTCTGCTGCTACATTGACCCAGAACGCTACATTCCCCGTGCATGCTACCCAGCCAGAATGTGACCCTGCTGAAAGTCAGGTTCCCCTTCCCGCATACCATACCACCTTACATGGGGACAAAGAGGAAGGTGCAGATGAAAGTGCAGGTTCCTTCATCAGGTGGGGGGGAATACTCGTTGGCGACGTCACTGGCACAGGGCCCCTCATAGTACGCAAAAGGGTCACTGCTGGTGGGAGGCGCTCCCGCCGTGCAAACACACCGCCGTACTTTGAGGGGCCCTGTGCCAGTGCCAATGCCAACGAGTGGGTCCCCCCTGCTTGCTCAGGATCACAGCACTTGCAAAGTTGAAATACTTACCTCTCCCTGCTCCACTGCCGTGACGTGGTCCACATTTTCTGGGCCCACTAAATACTTGAACCAGCCCTACCCCCCACAACTTTAGCCAAATGACCCCCAATTTCCAATGCCTAACTATTATTATAAGGTAAATTAAGATTGACAAGCTTCAGTAACAAGAATGGATGTTTTTGCCATTAAAATGGGCACTGTAGGTGTTTTCCTGGCCTCCACTCACTGCTGACTAGGGTTGAGCGAAACGGGTCGGCCAGATTCAGAAGCCGCCGACTTTTGGCAAAGTCGGGTTTCATGAAACCCGACCCGACCCCTGTGTGGGGTCGGCCATGAGGTCGTCGATCTTCTGAACTGGAATCGGAATTCCGATACTGATTCCCGATATGTTTAAGATATCGGGAATCGGTATCGGAATTCAGATTTAAGTGTAAAATAAAGAATAAAAATAAAAAATATTGCTATACTCACCCTCGGACGCGCCCTGGTTGTAACCGGGAGCCTTCCTTCCTAAGAATGAGCGCCTGAAGGACCTTTCGATGACGTCGCGGCTTGTGATTGGTCACGT
Organism: Ranitomeya imitator; assembly: GCF_032444005.1. Classification (NCBI taxonomy): domain Eukaryota; kingdom Metazoa; phylum Chordata; class Amphibia; order Anura; family Dendrobatidae; genus Ranitomeya; species Ranitomeya imitator. Next base: position 389,629,333 of record NC_091282.1, read on the forward strand.
GAGCAGTCACATGGGTGTCACGCGACCAATCACAAGCCGCGACGTCATCGAAAGGTCCTTCAAGCGCTGATTCTTAGGAAGGTAGGCTGCGGGTTAGAACCAGGGCACGTCCGAGGGTGAGTATATACCTATTAGGAATATACTTACCCTCGGACACGCCCTGGTTCTAACCCGCAGCCTTCCTTCCTAAGAATCAGTGCTTGAAGGACCTTTCGATGACGTCGCGGCTTGTGATTGGTCACGTGACGCCCATGTGACCACCCACGCTACCAATCACAAGCCACGACGTCTTCGAAAGGTCCTTCAGGCGCTCATTCTTAGGAAGGAAGGCTCCCGATTACAACCAGGGCGCGTCCGAAGGTGAGTATAGCAATATTTTTTATTTTTATTCTTTATTTTACACATTAATATGGATCGCAGGGCCTGAAGGAGAGTTTCCTCTCCTTCAGACCCTGGGAATCATTAGAAACCCAATGCACTGCATTGGGTTTCGTGTTTCAGCCGACCCCGACTTTTCTATAGGATCGGCCGATTTCACTCGACCCGACATTTGAAAAAGTTGGGTTTCGTGAAACCCGACCCGATCCTATAAAAATAAAAGTCGCTCAACCCTACTGCCGACTATGCTTCCCCATTGACTTGCATTGGGTTTCGTGTTTCGGTCGATCCCCGACTTTTCGCGATAATCGGCCTATTTCACTCGACTCGACTTTTGAGATAGTTGGGTTTCGCGAAACCCGACTCGACCCTAAAAAACTAAAAGTCGCTCAACCCTAGCTGCACACAGACTACAGGGCGAGCTGCACTCAAACGGAGACTGTGCAGACAGCCGTAAACGGCACTGCAAGGCCCAAAAAACCTCCTCTATGTTATCCTATGTAGTGTTTTTCCACAATTTAGCTGGATACGGGTGGAAAGCCACAAATAGGAAATTTTTGAAAAAATGTGCAGCAGGCTGCACTCACACGGAGACCGTGCAGACAGCCGTAAACGGCACTGAAAGGCCCAAAAAACCTCCTCTATGTTATCCTATGTAGTGTTTTTCACAATTTAGCTGGATACGGGTGGAAAGCCACAAATAGGAAATTTTTGAAAAAATGTGCAGCAGGCTGCACTATTAGCAAAAAAGGACAATGTATTTTACGGTATGAGTCAGTAACGCACCCTGAGCTGAATACAACCGGCTGTGGCTGCACACAGACTACAGGGCGAGCTGCACTCACACGGAGACCGTGCAGACAGCCTTAAACGGCGCTGCAAGGCCCAAAAAACCTCCTCTATGTTATCCTATGTAGTGTTTTTCCACAATTTAGCTGGATATGGGTGGAAAGCCACTAATAGGAAATTTTTGAAAAAATGTTCAGCAGGCTGCACTATTAGCAAAAAAGGACAATGTATTTTACGGTATGAGTCAGTAACGCACACTGAGCTGAATACAACTGGCTGTGGCTGCACAAAGACTACAGGGTGAGCTGCACTCACACGGAGACCGTGCAGACAGCCGTAAACGGCAATGCAAGGCCCAAAAAAACTCCTCTATATTATCCTATGTAGTGTTTTTCCACTATTTAGCTGGATACGGGTGGAAAGCCACTAATAGGAAATATTTGAAAAAAATGTGCAGCAGGCTGCACTAATAGCAAAAAAGGACAATGGATAGAACAGTATGAGGCAGTGTGAACCACTCTGAGCTGAATACAACCAGCTGTGGCTGCACACAGATTACAGAGTGAGCTGCACTCACACACACACACACAGACCTTGCAGACCGCTGTGAAAACAGCGCTGCAAAGCAAAAGCAAGGTTCTCACGCAGCGGTTGCTAAATTAGCCTGGGAAAAGCGCAATGAAGCAAATCGCTATCTCAACTGGCCCTCAGTCAGAACACAGCATCCGGTCCCTAACTGAATTCACAGCAGAGTGAACCCAAAATGGCAGCAGCGTTTTTTATAGTGCATCATGACATCATTTCAGCAGCCAATCACAGCCTTGCCAGTAGTTACGTGCCCACCATGCTGAACAGGATGTGCCCACACTTGTAATCATTCCTCATTGGCTAAATTCGTGCAGTTTGAATTCTGGGAACTTCCAATTCCAGTATCCGATAGGCGGTAAATATCGGAACTCGGTATCGGAATTCCGATACCGCAAATATCGGCCGATACCCGATACTTGCGGTATCGCAATGCTCAACACTAGTAATTTCCTTTATAAGTGTTGAGACCATGAAGATCCAAATGTTAAACATTGTGAAATGTGAATAAAAACAAATAAATTTTTTAAAATATGTATTTGTGCTCACCCAAGTATCACTATGCTTGGTGTACTCAGTGAACACCGAGTATTTCCGGGATTATTCGGTGGGAACTCGGGTCTCTGCCCTGCAATTCTGGTGCTCTTTAGAGTGCCAATGACAATGCAGGGATTTTCAGCCATGCACTGTAATGCCGCATACATCTTTGTTGTGGTCTTAAAGTGATTGGCTGGCTGCACAGTGTCATCAGGTCTATAAGAGACCTAGTGCCGGCCTGCTCTCCACATTCTGCTTCAGACTTAGCGAGTGTAGGGAGAGCTGCTGCTGAGATAGGGTCAGAATCGCCCTTGTAAGACTGCCATCTCACTAGCAGTATTTGGTCAGTATTTTACATCAGCATTTGTAAGCCAAAACCAGGAGTTGATGATAAATGCAGAAGTGGTGCATATGTTTCTATTATACTCTCCCTCTAATTGTTCCACTCCTGGTTTTGGCTTACAAATACTGATGTAAAATACTGACCAAATACTGCTAGTGTGACGGCAGCCTAATATTTAGTGTAGGTCTGCAACTGTTCAGTCTACAACTACTGAGAAAAAAACAGTTCTTTTTAGGGCTAATTCGGGAGTCCAGAAATTGCAGTGCTAAGTAGGTAGGGGAGTCTATGTGTGCATATCCACATCAGTGCAAGGCCTGTAGGAACTGTATGTGAGGAACTGTATTCATTAATGATCTGGTAGAAGGTTTACACAGTAAAATATCGATATTTGCAGATGATACAAAACTATGTAAAGCAGTTAATACAAGAGAAGATAGTATTCTGCTACAGATGGATCTGGATAAGTTGGAAACTTGGGCTGAAAGGTGGCAGATGAGGTTTAACAATGATAAATGTAAGGTTATACACATGGGAAGAGGGAATCAATATCACCATTACACACTGAACGGGAAACCACTGGGTAAATCTGACAGGGAGAAGGACTTGGGGATCCTAGTTAATGATAAACTTACCTGGAGCAGCCAGTGCCAGGCAGCAGCTGCCAAGGCAAACAGGATCATGGGGTGCATTAAAAGAGGTCTGGATACACATGATGAGAGCATTATACTGCCTCTGTACAAATCCCTAGTTAGACCGCACATGGAGTACTGTGTCCAGTTTTGGGCACCGGTGCTCAGGAAGGATATAATGGAACTAGAGAGAGTACAAAGGAGGGCAACAAAATTAATAAAGGGGATGGGAGAACTACAATACCCAGATAGATTAGCGAAATTAGGATTATTTAGTCTAGAAAAAAGACGACTGAGGGGCGATCTAATAACCATGTATAAGTATATAAGGGGACAATACAAATATCTCGCTGAGGATCTGTTTATACCAAGGAAGGTGACGGGCACAAGGGGGCATTCTTTGCGTCTGGAGGAGAGAAGGTTTTTCCACCAACATAGAAGAGGATTCTTTACTGTTAGGGCAGTGAGAATCTGGAATTGCTTGCCTGAGGAGGTGGTGATGGCGAACTCAGTCGAGGGGTTCAAGAGAGGCCTGGATGTCTTCCTGGAGCAGAACAATATTGTATCATACAATTATTAGGTTCTGTAGAAGGACGTAGATCTGGGGATTTATTATGATGGAATATAGGCTGAACTGGATGGACAAATGTCTTTTTTCGGCCTTACTAACTATGTTACTATGTTACTATGTTACATAGCTCTCACTGCATACCTCCAAAAGCTCCATTACTGTCTGCTGCTACTGCTTATGTAATATATACCTAGCTGCAGTTTTCTGTGGCTTTTTTTTCTTCATCTTATACCTACTCCTTTTATTCTAAAGCAATCCATAGCCCCCTTATTTCAACATTTATTTGCTTGGTCACGCTGCCTACTACAGCCAGGTTATTTTAATCTAAGAACGTGCAAATCTACCATTTTTTTTGTCCCAGGCACCAGATGTGAGTGTGCCAAAAATCTTTTATTTTTTTGTGTCATAACTAGTGTTGAGCATTCCGATACTGCAAACATCGGGTATCGGCCGATATTTGCTGTATCGGAATTCCGATACCGAGTTCCAATATTTTTGCCATATCGGAAATCGGAATCGGAAGTGTTCCCAGTCATATTCGATGTGTACGGTGCGTATGGTTCCCAGGGTCTGAAGGTGAGGAAACTCTCCTTCAGGCCCTGGGATCCATATTCATGTAAAAAATAAAAAATAGAAATAAAAAATATGGATATACTCACCCCTCCGACGAACCCTGGCTCTCAGCGGTGCAACTGGCAGCCTCCGTTCCTAAGAATGCAGTGAGTGAAGGACCTTCGATGACGTCGCGGCCACGTGAGCGGTCAGGTGACCGGTCACCTGACCACAACGTCATCGAAGGTCCTTCACTCACTGCATTCTTAGGAACGGAGGCAGACGCTTGCAGCGCTGAGAGCCAGGGTCCGCCAGAGGGGTGAGTATATCCATATTTTTTATTTTTATTCTTTATTTTTTACATGAATATGGATCCCAGGGCCTGAAGGAGAGTTTCCTCTCCTTCAGAACCTGGGAACCATCCAGGATAGCTTCTGATACTTGTGTCCCATTGACTTGCATTGGCATCGGTATCGGCGATATCCGATATTTTTTGGATATCGGCCGATCCCATCCGATACCTTTCAGTATCGGAAGGTATCGCTCAACAGTAGTCATAACCAACTTGTTGACACAATTTGGTTGTGTCCCACAAAATCAAGGCCACATTTAAATCAGTCTGTTATCTGAGGCTGATGGCTGGTGTATCTGTGGTGGGAAAATTGTAGCTTTGCAGGCATAAGTTTCATAGTTCTGTCTGCTAGCTTTGTTGTACTCATTTTTAATTTTTTGCCAAACTTCACATACAAGAGATGTGGCCTGGTGTATCTGTGGTAGAAAAATTATAGTTTCACAGGCATACATATCATAGTTCTGTGTGCTAACCTTGTTCTCCTTTTATTTTTTTCAAAAATTCAACCCCAAAAATTATCCTATGCAGTCTATGTCATGCTGAGGCCTGGTGTATCTGTAGTGGAAAAATCATAGCTTTGCAGGCATAAGTTGCATAGTTCTGTCTGCTGTTCCACTCTCTTTTTCTTTTTTTTTTTAATTCTCAAAAAAAAAAAAATGTATACAGTCTGTTATGTCAGGCTGAGGCCTGTTGTATCTGTGGTGGAAAAATCGTAGTTTTGCTGGCATACGTATCATAGTTCTGTGTGCTATAGCCTTGTTCTACTCTTTTTTTTATTTTTTTCAAAAATTCACCAAAACCCCCCAAAAATTTATACAATCTGTTACGTCAGGCTGAGGCCTGTTTTATCTGTGGTGGAAAAATTGTAGCTTCATATGCATAAGTTACATAGCTCTGTCTGCTAGCCTTATTCCACTCATTTTTTTATAAAAAAATCACCGAATTTTTTTTTTTTTTATAAAGTCGGTTATGTCAGGCTGAGGCCTTGTGTATCTGTGGTGGAAAAATCATAGCTTTGCAGTCATAAGTTTCATAGTTCATTCTGCAAGCCTTGTTGTACTCATTTTTAATTTTTTTTGCAAATTTTACATACAAGAGAAAAAAATTATACAGTCTGTTATCTGTGGCTGCGGCATTGTGTATCTGTGGTGGAAAAATCATATTTTCGCAAGCATACATATCATAGTTCTGTGTGCTAGCCTTGTTCTACTTTTTTTTTCAAAAATTCACCAAACAACAAAAAATATTTTATCCAGTCTGTTATCTGTGGCTGCGGCCTTTTGTATCTGTGGTGGAAAAACCGTAGTTTCGCAGGACAACGTATAATAGTTTTGTGTGCTACCCTTGTTCTAGTTTTTTTTCAAAAATTCACCAAAAAACAAAAAATATTTTATCCTGTCTGTTATCTGTGGCTGCGGCCTTGTGTATCTGTGATGGAAAAATCATAGTTTCGCAGGCATATGTAGCAGAGTTTTGTGTGCTGGCCTTGCTCTACTCTTTTTTTTATCAAAACTTCACCAAAACGCCCCCAAAATTTTATACAGTCTGTTATGTCAGGTTGAGGCCTGGTATATCTGTGGTGGAAAAATCATAATCTAGCAGGCATACGTAGCATAGTTCTATGGGCTAGCCTTGTTCAACTCATTTTTATTTTTTTTTCAAAAAATCAGAAAAAAACAAAAAAAAATGATAGTCTGTTATCTGTGGCTGCGGCCTGTTGTATCTGTGGTGGAAAAATCGTAGCTTTGAAGGCACACTGATCAGATATAATTTTGCTCCAAATAAATACATTTGTGTTGAGCTTTTGTAATAGTTCAGTAGTCCATTTAAAATGGGCAAGGCAAGGGGTAAGGGAGGAGGAAGTGGACATGATGCTGATGGTGTATGTAGAGGATGATGGCCGTGGCCATGCTGAAAGTGGGCCACAACAAATACCCACATCTTCTTGATCGATCTCCCTGTCTCAATTTCTAGGGGATCGCAGCACACCACTATTGAAGCCAGAGCAGTGTGAAGCGGTTGTTGGTTGGATAGTGGATAATGCTTCCATTCACTTAGTCACCACACCACCACCATGATTCATCCACTGTTTTGCATAGAAGCCAATCCCCAGTCAATCGTGCATGTGAAGATGCTTCTAGCCCTGCACCTGTTGTTTCCCACAGTCAAGCAGCAACATCGTCAAGCCCGTCCATGTCCTTGTCCCAGCACAGCCTTCAGTTGTCTATACCCAAGTCATTGGAACGCAAGCAGAAATACCCTGCCAACGCCCCACAGGCCACAGTCCTAAATTCTAAAATTTCTCTTCTACTTGTGCTCGAAATGTTACCTTTTCAGTTCATTGAGATGGAAGCTTTCTGCAAACTGATGGCGGCGGCCATCCCAAGTAACTCAATCTCCAGTTGCCACTATTTCTCCTGGTGCGCCGTTCCGGCATTACACCAGCATGTGTCCCACAACATTACGCGTGTCCTCAACAATGGGAAACAATGGGAAAGTCCACCTAACCACAGACACGTGGACAAGTGCTTGTGGGCAGGAACGGCACATCTCACTGACAGCACACTGGGTTAACAAAGTGGAAGCCGGGACCCAGTCGGACCTTGTGATGGAACACATCCTCCAAAAAGCCAAGGATTGCAGGCCCTACATCAATCAGAGTTGCCCCCACAGTCTACAGCTCCTGCACCTTCTCCCCCTCCTCTTGTTATGATCCGGTGACCTTGGAGCCACATGAAACTTTCTCTGGAGTAGGTGGAAACTATACTGACCGCAAATCCTGAACTGACACCGCAACTAGAAGTAGCCGTGGGGTGTGCCTAACAAATCCTAGACACCTTGTTACAGCCGGAGGACTAAATACCCCTATAGATGGAAATAGGAATTCTACCTTGCCTCAGAGCAGAACCCCAAAGGATAGGCAGCCCCCCACGAATATTGACTGTGAGTAGTAGAGGAAAAGACACACGCAGGCAGAAAACAGGATTTAGCAAAAGAGGCCACTCTAGGTAAATAGGAAAGGATAGAACAGAATACTAAGCGGTCAGTATTAAAACCCTTCCAAAAATATCCACAGCAGATAATACAAAAATTTCCACAATCTAACTAAAGACGTGGAACGTATATCTGCAACTCCTGAGAATCCAACAAGACTGAGAAAATACTGACACAATCTAAGCTGGACAAGAAGAAACAAATGAATAGCACAGAATTATAAAGCACACAGCATGTGTGCCCAAGAAACAAAAACCAACCACTTATCTTTAGCTGATTTAGCAGCAAGGCAGGAGGAACAAGACAGAGATCCAAATCCTCCCAAAACCATGGACAACTGGCAAGGACTAATGAATCCTGCACACCTAAATACCCCAGTCAGAACTGCAATCAGTAGACACACCTGACCAGGACTGCAACCTAGGGACAACTGCATTACCACCTACAACCACCTGAGGGAACCCACAAGCAGAATTCACAACAGTACCCCCCCTTGAGGAGGGGTCACCGAACCCTCACCAGAGCCCCCAGGCTGATCAGGATGAGCCAGATGAAAGGCATGGACCAAATCAGCAGCATGGACATCAGAGGCAAAAACCCAAGAATTATCCTCCTGGCCATAACCCTTCCATTTGACAAGGTATTGAAGCCTCCGCCTCGAAAAACAAGAATCCAAAATCTTCTCAACCACATACTCCAACTCCCCATCAATCAACACAGGGGCCGGAGGATCAACAGAGGGAACAACGGGCACCACATATTTCCGCAAAAAAGATCTATGGAAGACATTATGGATAGCAAAAGAGGTAGGAAGCGCCAATCGAAAAGACACCGGATTAATAATCTCAGAAATCCTACAAGGACCAATAAACCGAGGCTTAAACTTAGGGGAAGAAACCTTCATAGGAACATGACGGGAAGACAACCAGACCAGATCCCCAACACGAAGCCGGGAACCAACACACCGACGATGGTTAGCAAAACGTTGAGCCTCCTCCTGAGACAACACCAAATTGTCCACCACATGAGCCCAAATCTGCTGCAACCTGTCAACCACAGAATCCACACCAGGACAGTTAGATGGCTCAACCTGCCCAGAAGAAAAACGAGGATGAAAACCAAAATTACAAAAGAAAGGCGAAACCAAAGTAGCTGAACTAGCCCGATTATTAAGGGCAAACTCGGCCAATGGCAAAATGGCCACCCAATCATCCTGATAAGCAGACACAAAGCATCTCAAATAAGTCTCCAAAGTCTGATTAGTTCGCTTGGTCTGGTGTTATGACCTGGTGGTCAGGACAATAATGGAGCTGGTGGTTAAGAGCACACGGAATGACCTGGTAGTTACTGATAATAAAGGACGAGCTCTGGGACGTGGGAACTCTGCTGACCGCAATCCCTAATCCTATCACACACACTAGAAATAGCCGTGGATTGCTCCTAACGATCCCTATGCAACTCGGCACAGCCTAAGAAACTAGCTAGCCCTGAAGATAGAAAAATAAAGCCTACCTTGCCTCAGAGAAATTCCCCAAAGGAAAAGGCAGCCCCCCACATATAATGACTGTGAGTAAAGATGAAAATACAAACACAGAGATGAAATAGATTTAGCAAAGTGAGGCCCGACTTACTGAACAGACCGAGGATAGGAAAGGTAGCTTTGCGGTCAGCACAAAAACCTACAAAAAGACCACGCAGAGGGCGCAAAAAGACCCTCCGCACCGACTCACGGTGCGGAGGCGCTCCCTCTGCGTCCCAGAGCTTCCAGCAAGCAAGACAACAACAAAATAGCAAGCTGGACAGAAAAAAAGCAAACCAGAGAAAAACAGGCAGGCACTTAGCTTCTACTGGGAAGACAGGTCACAAGAACGATTCAGGAGTGAACAAGACCAATACTGGAACATTGACAGGTGGCATGGAGCAAAGATCTAAGTGGAGTTAAATAGAGCAGCCAGCTAACGAATTAACCTCGTCACCTGTGGAAGGAAACTCAGAAACACCCACAGCCACCAGAGGAATTCCATGGATAGAACCAGCCGAAGTACCATTCATGATCACAGGAGGGAGCCCGACAACAGAATTCACAACAGTACCCCCCCATTGAGGAGGGGTCACCGAACCCTCACCAGAGCCCCCAGGCCGACCAGGATGAGCCAAATGAAAGGCACGAACCAGATCGGCAGCATGAGCATCAGAGGCAAAAATCCAGGAATTATCTTCCTGACCATAACCCTTCCACTTGACCAGGTACTGGAGTTTCCATCTCGAAATACGAGAATCCAAAATCTTCTCCACCACATACTCCAACTCCCCATCAACCAACACCGGGGCAGAAGGATCAACGGATGGAACCACAGGCGCCACGTATCTCCGCAATAACGACCTATGGAACACATTATGGATGGCAAAAGAAGCAGGAAGGGCCAAACGAAATGACACAGGATTGATAACCTCAGAAATCTTATACGGACCAATGAAACGAGGCTTAAACTTAGGAGAGGAAACCTTCATAGGAACATAACGAGACGACAACCAAACCAAATCCCCAACACGAAGTTGGGAACCCACACAGCGCTGGCGGTTAGCGAAACGTTGAGCCTTCTCTTTGGGACAATGTCAAATTGTCCACCACATGAGTCCAAATCTGCTGCAACCTATCCACCACGGTATCTACACCAGGACAGTCCAAAGACTCAACCTGCCCTGAAGAGAAACGTGGATGGAAACCAGAATTGCAGAAAAACGGCGAAACCAAAGTAGCCGAGCTGGCCCGATTATTAAGGGCGAACTCAGCCAACGGCAAAAAGGACACCCAATCATCCTGATCAGCAGAAACAAAGCATCTCAGATATGTTTCCAAAGTCTGATTAGTTCGTTCGGTTTGGCCATTTGTCTGAGGATGGAAAGCCGAGGAAAAAGACAAATCAATGCCCATCCTAGCACAAAAAGATCGCCAAAACCTTGAAACAAACTGGGAACCTCTGTCAGAAACGATGTACTCCGGGATACCATGTAAACGAACCACATGCTGGAAAAATAAAGGCACCAAATCAGAGGAGGAAGGCAATTTAGACAAAGGTACCAAATGGACCATCTTAGAAAAGCGATCACAAACCACCCAAATGACCGACATCTTTTGAGAGACGGGGAGATCCGAAATAAAATCCATAGAAATATGCGTCCAGGGCCTCTTCGGGACCGGCAAGGGCAAAAGCAACCCACTGGCACGAGAACAGCAGGGCTTAGCCCGAGCACAAGTCCCACAGGACTGCACAAAAGAATGCACATCCCGTGACAAAGACGGCCACCAAAAGGATCTAGCCACCAAATCTCTGGTACCAAAGATTCCAGGATACCCAGCCAACACTGAACAATGAATCTCAGAGATAACTCTACTAGTCCATCTATCAGGGACAAACAGTTTCTCCGCTGGGCAACGGTCAGGTCTATCAGCCTGAAATTTTTGCAGCACCCGCCGCAAATCAGGGGAGATGGCAGACAAAATTACCCCCTCTTTGAGAATACCCGCCGGCTCAGGAACACCCAGAGAGTCAGGCACAAAACTCCTTGACAGGGCATCAGCCTTCACATTCTTAGAGCCCGGAAGGTACGAAGCCACAAAATCAAAACGGGAGAAAAATAATGACCATCGAGCCTGTCTCGGATTCAACCGTTTGGCAGACTCAAGATAAGTCAAATTCTTGTGATCTGTCAAGACCACCACGTGATGCTTGGCTCCTTCAAGCCAATGACGCCACTCCTCGAATGCCCACTTCATGGCCAACAACTCTCGATTACCAACATCATAATTGCGCTCAGCAGGCGAAAACTTTCTAGAAAAGAAAGCACATGGCTTCATCACCGAGCCATCAGAACTTCTTTGCGACAACACAGCCCCAGCTCCAATCTCAGAAGCATCAACTTCAACCTGAAACGGGAGCAAAACATCTGGCTGGCACAACACAGGGGCAGAAGAAAAACGACGCTTCAACTCCTGAAAAGCCTCTACAGCTGCAGAAGACCAATTAACCACATCAGCACCCTTCTTGGTCAAATCAGTCAACGGTTTAGCAACACTAGAAAAATTAGCGATGAAGCGCCGATAAAAATTAGCAAAGCCCAGGAACTTTTGCAGGCTCTTCACAGATGTCGGCTGAGTCCAATCGTAAATGGCCTGGACTTTAACAGGGTCCATCTCGATAGTAGAAGGGGAAAAAATGAACCCCAAAAATGAAACCTTCTGAACTCCAAAGAGACACTTTGACCCCTTCACAAACCAGGAATTCGCACGAAGGCCCTGGAACACCATTCTGACCTGCTTCACATGAGACTCCCAATCATCCGAAAAGACCAAAATATCATCCAAATACACAATCAGGAATTTATCCAGGTACTCTCGGAAGATGTCATGCATAAAGGACTGAAATACTGATGGAGCATTGGAAAGCCCGAATGGCATAACCAGGTACTCAAAATGGCCCTCGGGCGTATTAAATGCTGTTTTCCATTCATCGCCCCGTTTAATACGCACAAGATTATACGCCCCTCGAAGATCTATCTTGGTGAACCAACTAGCCCCTTTAATACGAGCAAACAAATCAGACTGCAATGGCAAAGGATACTGAAATTTGACTGTAATTTTATTGAGAAGGTGGTAATCAATACAAGGTCTCAAAGAACCATCCTTCTTGGCCACAAAAAAGAACCCTGCTCTTAACGGTGATGACGACGGGCGAATATGGCCTTTCTCTAAGGATTCCTTTATATAACTCCGCATAGCGGCGTGTTCTGGCACAGATAAATTGAACAATCGGCCCTTAGGAAACTTACTACCAGGAATCAAATTAATTGCACAATCGCAATCCCTATGAGGAGGTAGGGCACTGGCTTTGGGCTCATCAAATACATCCCGATAATCCGACAAAAACTCTGGAACTTCAGAAGGAGTGGAAGACGAAATAAAAAAAAATGGAACATCACCATGTACCCCCTGGCAACCCCAGCTGGACACAGACATAGATTTCCAGTCCAATACTGGATTATGGACCTGTAGCCATGGCAACCACAAAACGACCACATCATGCAGATTATGCAACACCAGAAAGCGGATATACTCCTGATGTGCAGGAGCCATGCACATGGTCAAATGAGTCCAGTACTGAGGCTTATTCTTGGCCAAAGGCGTAGCATCAATTCCTCTCAATGGAATAGGATACTGCAAGGGCTCCAAGAAAAAACCACAGCGCCTGGCATACTCCAAGTCCATCAAATTCAGGGCAGCGCCTGAATCCACAAATGCCATAACAGAATAGGATGACAAAGAGCAAATCAGAGTAACGGACAATAGAAATTTAGACTGTACCGTACCAATGGTGGCAGACCTAGCGAACCGCTTAGTGCGCTTAGGACAATCAGAGATAGCATGAGTGGAATCACCACAGTAAAAACATAGCCCATTCCGACGTCTGTGTTCTTGCCGTTCAGCTCTAATCAAAGTCCTATCACATTGCATAGGCTCAGGCCCATGCTCAGATAGTACCGCCAAATGGTGCACAGCTTTACGCTCACGCAAGCGTCGATCGATCTGAATGGCCAAAGACATAGACTCATTCAGACCAGCAGGCATGGGAAATCCCACCATGACATCCTTAAGGGCTTCAGAGAGACCCTTTCTGAAGATCGCTGCCAGGGCACATTCATTCCACTGAGTGAGCACAGACCACTTTCTAAACTTCTGACAATATATCTTCGCTTCATCCTGACCCTGACACAGAGCCAGCAAGATTTTCTCTGCCTGATCCACTGAATTAGGTTCGTCATAAAGCAATCCAAGCGCCAGGATAAACGCATCAACATCACGCAATGCCAGATCCCCTGGCGCAAGGGAAAATGCCCAGTCTTGAGGGTCACCACGTAACAAAGAAATAATGATCTTTACTTGTTGAACAGGGTCACCTGAGGAGCGAGGTTTCAAGGCAAGAAACAATTTACAATTTGAAATTCAAGAACTTAGATCTATCACCAAAAAACAAATCAGGAATTGGAATCCTAGGCTCTGACATCGGATTCTGAACCACAAAATCTTGAATGTTTTGTACACTTATAGTGAGATTATCCATCAAAGAGGACAGACCTTGAATGTCCATGTCTACACCTGTGTTCTGAACCACCCAGATGTAAAGGGGAAAAGAGAGAAAAAAACACACTGCAAAGAAAAAAAAATGGTCTCAGAACTTCTCTTATCCCTCTATTGAGATGCATTAGTACTTTGGTCCACCTGTACTGTTATGACCTGGTGGTCAGGACAATAATGGACCTGGTGGTTAAGAGCACACGGAATGACCTGGTAGTTACTGATAATAAAGGACGAGCTCTGAGATGTGGGAACTCTGCTGACCGCAATCCCTAATCCTATCAAACACACTAGAAATAGTCGTGGATTGCTCCTAACGCTCCCTATGCAACTCGGCACAGCCTAAGAAACTAGCTAGCCCTGAAGATAGAAAAATAAAGCCTACCTTGCCTCAGAGAAATTCCCCAAAGGAAAAGGCAGCCTCCCACATATAATGACTGTGAGTAAAGATGAAAATACAAACACAGAGATGAAATAGATTTAGCAAAGTGAGGCCCGACTTACTGAACAGACCGAGGATAGGAAAGGTAGCTTTGCGGTCAGCACAAAAACCTACAAAAAGACCACGCAGAGGGCGCAAAAAGACCCTCCGCACCGACTAACGGTGCGGAGGCGCTCCCTCTGCGTCCCAGAGCTTCCAGCAAGCAAGACAACAACAAAATAGCAAGCTGGACAGAAAAATAGCAAACCAGAGAAAAACAGGCAGGCACTTAGCTTTTACTGGGAAGACAGGCCACAAGAACGATCCAGGAGTGAACAAGACCAATACTGGAACATTGACAGGTGGCATGGAGCAAAGATCTAAGTGGAGTTAAATAGAGCAGCCAGCTGTTAGGAGTCGAGTTTCCTCTGCTGCACAGGGGGAATCTCGATCCGTGTCTGCTGCGGTCTCCCATTCTGCTTCGGCCGCAGTGGGCTCTGCTCAGCGGAGGCGTCGCTCCCAGCGTCTTGCTGGGACTGATTCTGTGCAAAGGGTTACTGCTGCCTTTTCTGGCTCTCCTGTTGTACCCTGCACTGATCTGCGGCGAGCGGGCTTCTCTGGGACTAAGTCCTTATTTGCACACACTGAGCATGCCCAGGGCAAGATCTCCCGTTGGAGATCGAGGGTCACATGCTCAGGTACTGCAGCACATCCCATTGGTCCTTTTGGCCGGTCCTGAAAGGGCAAAACTTCTGTAGCTGTTTCCTGTGCTGCAACTATATAAACTGTGCATGACCGCACGGCCATGCGCTAGTATTGTCTTGATATAATGTGTGTGTGTAGATGGATGTATGTCGATGGATGAAAGTTCCTAAGTATCCCTCCCTAGTGTTGTTGACTGCTCGCGGATGATGGTAGCTATCTAGCGCCCGAATAGCCATCTGCACGTTACACACATCACAGCGTCCAGTTGCTGTGTCCGCCAGTACGGCGCCGTGCGCTTCCTCTGCGCTTTCCTTACCCAAGCCTGGGTGGTTAGTGGCGTCCGTCAGTGCGGCACCGCATGCACTCTCGTGCCTTTATATACTATTTTAATAGTTTCCTTACACACCCAGTCGCGGTGTTGTGCCAGCAAGTGGTCTAATCGGACTTCAATCCTTAGTTGGGGTTGTGTTCGCTGACTTCTTGCTTGCGCTCTATGTGCGGTACCGCAGTCCTGTGACGCAACAGGATCGCTTCCTTCACGCAGGGTGAAGTTAACCCGTGCGTGTATACTTATAGTACCGCCATATAGTCCGTCTTACTAGCAGCAGGGTTTTTACCTGCACGGTGGACCTCGGACTGCGAACGCACCTAGTTTCATATCATCTATACTTGGTGCGTTCCGCCAGTCCTTAACATAATACTAGCGCCAAGGTCTGGCTAGTAATGACGAACGATCAGCGTCTACAGCGGTACATCCAGCAGCTGGAGGGAAGGTTGGCGGCTCTAGAGCATTCAACCTCAGCTGTGGACGTTACTGCTGTCGCTGTTCAGGCTGCAAGTGTGGCTGCAGCTCCCTTGTCCACTGCCGCCCCTGTACCGACGCTATCTCGCCTCCCGCTACCAGAGAAATTTTCTGGTGACAGTAAGTCCTGTAGGGGTTTCGTGAGTCAGTGCTCAATACATCTCGAGCTTCTGGCCTCTCGTTTCCCTACAGAGCGGGCTAAGGTGGCCTTTATCATATCCTTATTGTCGGACAGGGCGTTGCAGTGGGGTACGCTGCTGTGGGAGCGTGGCGATCATGTGGTGCAAAGTGCTCCGTTATTCCTGAGCACTCTGAAACAGGTTTTCTTAGGACCTCGTGTCACCCATGATACGGCGCTCCAACTGTTGGCATTGACTCAGGGCTCGTCCTTGGTCAGCCTTTTTACCGTCCACTTCCGCACTCTAGCATCTGAGCTGGAGTGGTCGGATAAAGCCCTTATCCCTATATTTTGGAGGGGGCTGGCTGACCATGTTAAGGACGCCCTGGCCACTAGGGAGATTCCCGCCACACTGGAAGAATTAATAACAGTTTCTACTCGTATTGACCTCCGTTTTCACGAGCGGAGGTTAGAGCGAGCCCAGTGTAGGCAGAGGTTTCGGCTGGCTCACACCTTCGCCAAACCTCTGGAATCTCCAGTCCAGGCTCCTGAGTTCCATGAACCTAAGGTAGTGTCACGAGCGGAATCTAAGTCCCGGACCGCTCGTGCACTCCAGGTTTGCCATGTATGCCAACAGTCAGGACATCTTGCCACCAGATGTCATCAGCGGTCGAGGAAACGTCAGCGTCTAGTGGTAGTAGGTGGAGGTGCACTAGATACTGCGACGTTTGCCTCCAAATTGTCCTTTAAGGGGACAATTACTTTTGGCTCATCCTCCCACTCGGTAGAGCTCTGCGTGGATTCTGGGGCGGAGGGCAATTTTATATCTTCTGCCTTCGCCCAACGTCACGCAACACCCCTGGTAATGCTACCTCAACCAGTAACGGTACGAGTGGTGAATGGGTCGACACTTCCCGCACAGATAACTCATCAGACCATTCCTTTTACTCTGTCCATGTCCCCATCCCATCAGGAGATTGTATCTCTGCTCATCATTCCTGAGGGGATTGATGAGGTCCTGTTGGGGATACCTTGGTTACGAAACCACTCTCCTCACACCGAGTGGTCCTCGGGCAGAATTCTGGGATGGGGTGAATCATGTTGGGGTAGGTGTCACCGAGAGTGCGTTCAGGTTGCTACTACTGAGGTACCCGCAGATCTATCCTCTCTCCCCAAGCAATATTGGTCTTACGCAGACGTGTTGTCCAAAAAGGCGGCGGAGACCCTTCCATCCCATCGCCCCTATGACTGTCCTATCGATCTCTTGCCTGGTGCGGAGCCTCCCCGGGGTCGAGTTTATCCATTATCTCTCCCGGAGACGGAGGCCATGTCTCAGTACATTCAAGAGAATCTGGCAAGAGGGTTTATCAGGAAGTCAGTGTCACCTGCTGGGGCAGGGTTCGTCTTCGTGCAGAAGAAGAATGGGGAACTACATCCATGCATAGACTACAGGGGTCTTAACGCTATCACCGTTAAGAACAAGTATCCTTTGCCCTTGATATCCGAGCTCTTCGATAGGCTTCGGGGAGCTAGAGTGTTTACTAAATTAGATCTGCGGGGTGCTTTTAACCTGATTCGCATCCGTGAGGGGGACGAATGGATAACGGCGTTTAACACCAGAGATGGGCACTATGAGTATCTGGTGATGCCCTTCGGGCTCTGTAATGCCCCAGCCGTTTTCCAAGACTTTGTCAACGACATCTTCCGGGATATGCTTTCCACCTCAGTTGTAGTCTATCTGGATGATATTCTCATCTTTTCTCCAGATATTGACTCCCACCGGAGAGATGTTGGCAGAGTCTTCGACCTCCTACGGGCAAACTCTTTTTATGCTAAGTTGGAGAAGTGTATGTTTCAGCAGGAGTCTTTGCCGTTCCTGGGCTATATCATCTCCGCCCAGGGATTGGCTATGGATCCTGCCAAACTACAGGCTGTGATGGACTGGCAAGAGCCCCATTCTCTTAAAGCGGTGCAGCGCTTTATGGGGTTCATTAACTATTACCGCCAGTTCATTCCCCACTTCTCAACTCTGGTAGCTCCCTTGGTATCCCTCACCAAGAAGGGAGCGAATCCCAAATTGTGGTCGGAAGAGTTCTCCAAGGTCTTCACTTCTATTAAGTCCCACTTTGCTAGCGCTCCCATCTTACATCGTCCCGATGTGGATAAGCCATTCCTAATGGAGGTGGATGCCTCATCCGTTGGTGCTGGAGCAGTCCTCTATCAAAAGGATGCTCAAGTTCGGAAGCATCCATGCTTCTTCTTCTCTAAGACCTTCTCGCCAGCGGAGAGAAACTACTCCATCGGGGATAGGGAGTTGCTAGCAATGAAGTTGGCCTTTTCAGAGTGGAGACACCTTCTGGAAGGTGCGCGGTTTCCCTTCCAAGTTTACACGGACCACAAAAATTTGGTCTACTTGCAAACAGCCCAGCGGCTAAATTCTCGCCAAGCCAGATGGTCCTTGTTCTTTTCCCGGTTCCACTTTTCCCTTCATTTTCTCGCCGGGGAGAAGAATATTCGTGCTGACGCTCTCTCTCGCTCCCTTATGTCAACTGAAGAGGAGGAAGAGGAGCCTCGGCTTATTGTCCCTTCTGAGAGCCTGTGAACCGTAGCGCCGGTTTCACTGGAGTCTGTGCCACCGGGCAAGACTTTTGTGCCTATTAATTTGCGACCGGAGGTTCTCTCTTGGGCTCATTCGTCCAGGGTGGGTGGACACTTTGGGACAAAGAGGACATCTGAGCTACTGGCGAGGACGTACTGGTGGCCGCATATGGTCCGGGATGTCAGGGATTATATTCTGGCGTGTGTCTCCTGTGCCAAAAATAAATCTCCACGTCAAAGGCCAGCTGGGTTGCTCTATCCCTTGCCGGTGGCAGATAGGCCCTGGGAGATGGTCGGGATGGACTTTGTCATGGGTTTACCCAAATCTCGCGGCTGTACCATCATTTGGGTCATCACCGATCATTTCTCAAAAATGGTGCATTTGGTGCCACTACCACGGTTACCTTCTGCACGGGCCTTGGCAGCGTTGTTCATTAAACACATCTTCCGCCTACATGGTATGCCTGACAAAATTGTCAGTGACCGGGGTCCCCAGTTTGCGTCTCGGTTCTGGAGAGAGCTTTGTCGTCTTCTCAGTATTGAGTTGAATCTCTCTTCCGCTTATCATCCCGAGACGAATGGGTTGGTAGAGAGGGCCAACCAGACCTTGGTCACATACCTGCGACATTTTGTTTCAGCCAGGCAGGATGACTGGGCATCTTTGCTATCATGGGCAGAGTTTGCGCTGAACAACGCCGTAGCCGACTCCACTGGACAAACCCCATTCCTCCTCAACTATGGTCAGCATCCACGGGTACCTGTGCCTATGCCCGTGTCTTCCGCAGACTCCAGGGTGGCAGACTGGGCTGTGGAGGCACGGGATATTTGGGACCGCACTCAGGATGCCATTCGGGCCTCTAAGGAGAGAATGAGGTCCTCCGCCGATGCTCATCGGCACCCCGCTCCAACCTTTGCTCCTGGCGACTTAGTGTGGCTCTCCGCCCGTAACATCAGGCTGCGTGTTGAGTCCACTAAGTTTGCTCCTCGCTACTTGGGTCCCTTCAAGGTCCTCGAACAGGTTAATCCTGTTGTCTACCGTCTGGCCCTTCCTCCACGCCTTGGTATCACCGACACCTTTCATGTGTCCCTTCTTAAGCCCGTATACATGTCCCGATTTTCTGAGTCATCTGCCGAGACATCGGGTTTGTCTACGGACGATTTCGAGGTGAACGCTATCTTGGGGTGCAAGGTGGTACGTGGCAAAAAAATTTTTTGGGTGGATTGGAAGGGTTACGGCCCTGAGGATAGGTCCTGGGAGCCTGCTGAGCACATTCGGGCTCCGCAGCTTATTGCTGCCTTCGAACGTAGCGAGGTCCAAGGAGGGGGGGGCCCTAGGAGGGGGGGGTAATGTTAGGAGTCGAGTTTCCTCTGCTGCACAGGGGGAATCTCGATCCGTGTCTGCTGCGGTCTCCCATTCTGCTTCGGCCGCAGTGGGCTCTGCTCAGCGGAGGCGTCGCTCCCAGCGTCTTGCTGGGACTGATTCTGTGCAAAGGGTTACTGCTGCCTTTTCTGGCTCTCCTGTTGTACCCTGCACTGATCTGCGGCGAGCGGGCTTCTCTGGGACTCAGTCCTTATTTGCACACACTGAGCATGCCCAGGGCAAGATCTCCCGTTGGAGATCGAGGGTCACATGCTCAGGTACTGCAGCACATCCCATTGGTCCTTTTGGCAGGTCATGAAAGGGCAAAACTTCTGTAGCTGTTTCCTGTGCTGCAACTATATAAACTGCGCATGACCGCACGGCCATGTGCTAGTATTGTCTTAATATAATGTGTGTATGTAGATGGATGTATGTCGATGGATGAAAGCTCCTAAGTATCCCTCCCTAGTGTTGTTGACTGCTTGTGGATGATGGTAGCTATCTAGCGCCCGAATAGCCATCTGCACGTTACACACATCACAGCGTCCAGTTGCTGTGTCCGCCAGTACAGCGCCGTGCGCTTCCTCTGTGCTTTCCTTACCCAAGCCTGGGTGGTTAGTGGCGTCCGTCAGTGCGGCACCGCATGCACTCTCGTGCCTTTATATACTATTTCAATAGTTTCCTTACACACCCAGTTGCGGTGTTGTGCCAGCAAGTGGTCTAATCGGACTTCAATCCTGAGATGGGGTTGTGTTCGCTGACTTCTTGCTCGCGCTCTATGTGCGGTACCGCGGTCCTGTGACGCAACAGGATCGCTTCCTTCACGCAGGGTGAAGTTAACCCGTGCGTGTATACTTATAGTACCGCCATATAGTCCGTCTTACTAGCAGCAGGGTTTTTACCTGCACGGTGGACCTCGGACTGCGAACGCACCTAGTTTCATATTATCTATACTTGGTGCGTTCCGCCAGTCCTTAACACCAGCTAACGAATTAACCTCGTCACCTGTGGAAGGAAACTCAGAAACACCCACAGCCACCAGAGGAATTCCATGGATAGAACCAGCCGAAGTACCATTCATGACCACAGGAGGGAGCCCGACAACAGAATTCACAAAAATCTGGCCATTTGTCTGAGGATGAAATGCAGAAGAAAAAGAAAAATCAATGCCCAGCCTAGCACAAAAGGCCCACCAAAACCTAGAAACAAACTGGGAACCTCTGTCGGACACAATATTCTCCGGAATACCATGCAAACGAACCACATGCTGAAAAATCAACGGAACCAAATCTGAAGAGGAAGGCAATTTAGGCAAAGGCACCAAATGAACCATCTTAGAGAACCGGTCACAAACAACCCAGATAACCGACATCCTCTGGGAAACCGGAAGATCAGAAATAAAATCCATAGAAATATGCGTCCAGGGCCTCTCAGGGACCGGCAATGGCAAAAGCAACCCACTAGCATGGGAACAACAAGGCTTGGCCCGCGCACAAGTCCCACAGGACTGCACAAAAGAACGCACATCACGTGACAAAGAAGGCCACCAAAAGGACCTACCAACCAAATCTCTGTTACAAAAATACCAGGATGACCAGCCAACACAGAACAGTGAACCTCAGAAATCACTCTACTAGTCCATCTGTCAGGAACAAACAGTTTCCCCACTGGACAGCGGTCAGGTCTATCAGCCTGAAATTCCTGAAAAACCCGTCGTAAATCAGGGGAAATGGCAGAAAGGACCACCCCTTCTTTCAGAATGCCGACCGGTTCAAGTACCTCAGGAGAATCAGGCAAAAAACTCCTAGAGAGGGCATCAGCCTTAATATTCTTAGAACCCGGAAGATACGAAACCACGAAATCAAAATGGGAAAAAAAACAAGGACCAACGAGCCTGTCTAGGATTCAGCCGTTTGGCAGACTCGAGGTAAATCAGATTCTTATGATCGGTCAAGACCACAATATGGTACTTAGCTCCCTCAAGCCAATGTTGCCACTCCTCAAATGCCCACTTCATAGCCAACAACTCCCAATTGCCGACATCATAATTGCGTTCAGCAGGCGAAAACTTACGGGAAAAGAAGGCACATGGTTTCATCAAGGTACCAACAGAATCCCTCTGTGACAAAATGGCCCCTGCCCCAATCTCAGAAGTGTCAATCTCAACCTGAAACGGAAGAGAAACATCCGGTTGGCGCAACACCGGAGCAGAAGTAAATCAGCGCTTAAGCTCCTGAAAGGTAGAGACAGCTGCAGAGGACCAATTCGCCACATCAGCACCTTTCTTTGTCAAATCGGTCAAGGGTTTAACCACGCTGAAGAAGTTAGCAATGAAACGGCGATAAAAATTTGCAAAACCCAAAAATTTCTGAAGGCTCTTCACGGATGTGGGTTGAATCCAATCATGATTGGCCTGAACCTTAACCAGATCCATCTCCATAGATGAGGGAGAAAAAATGAAGCCCAAAAAGAAACCTTCTGCACCCCAAAGAGACACTTAGACCCCTTCACAAACAAAGCATTGTCACGAAAGATCTGAAATACCATCCTGACCTGTTCCACATGAGACTCCCAATCATCGGAAAAAATCAAAATATCGTCCAAATATACAATCAAGAACTTATCAAGATAAGTCCGGAAGATATCATGCATGAAGGACTGAAAAACAGATGGAGCATTAGTGAGCCCGAATGGCATCACAAGGTATTCAAAATGGCCTTCGGGCGTATTAAACGCAGTTTTCCATTCATTACCCTGCTTAATATGAACAAAATTATATGCCCCCCGAAGGTCAATCTTCGTAAACAACTAGCCCCCTTAACCCTGCTGTTCTGTTCGGTCTGGGGAGACCTATTTTGAACTTTGGTATTTTTTGGGGTGTTCAAGATGCGGTTCTGAAACTTGTGGTTGATTGACTTAAATGAGGATGGGTCGGTCGGCCACGGGTTTCAGAGCCGCATCTTGAATATTTTAAAGAATATTGAAGTTCAAAGTCGGTCATTTTTGACCAACAGAACAGCAGGGTTAATCCTAGCAAACAAATCGGAAAGCAAAGGTAAAGGGTATTGATACTTGACCGTGATCTTATTCAAGAGGCGATAATCAATACAGGGTCTCCTTCTTAGCAATAAAAAAAAATCCCGCTCCCAATGGTGAAGAAGATGGCCGAATATGCCCCTTCTCCAAAGACTCCTTAATATAATTCCGCATGGCGGTATGTTCAGGCACAGACAGGTTGAAAAGTCGGCCCTTAGGAAACTTACAGCCTGGAATCAAGTCAATAGCACAATCACAGTTCCTGTGCGGTGGAAGGGAACTGGACTTGGGCTCATCGAATACATCCTGAAAATCAGATAAAAACTCTGGAATTTCAGAAGAGGAAGAAGAGGAGATTGACATCAAAGGAACATCATTATGAACCCCCTGACAACCCCAACTAGTCACAGACATAGACTTCCAATCCAACACAGGATTATGTACCTGCAACCACGGAAAATCCAGCACGACAGCATCATGCAAATTATGCAACACCAGAAATCGACAATCTTCCTGATGGGCTGGCGCCATGCGCATGGTCACCTGTGTCCAAAACTGGGGCTTATTTTTAGCCAAAGCATCAATGCCCCTTAAAGGAATAGGGTTCTGCAAAGGCTGCAAGGGAAAACCACAACGCCTGGCAAACTCAAAGTCTATTAAGTTCAAGGTGGCGCCTGAATCCACAAACGCCATAACAGAAAATGATGACAATGAGCAGATCAAGAACACAGATAACAGAAATTTAGGTTGTACAGTACTGATAGTAAATGAACTAGAGATCCTCTTTGTCCGTTTAGGGCAGACTGAAATGACATGAGAAGCGTCGCCACAATAATAACACAACCTATTCTGACATCTGAATCCTTGTCGTTCCGTTCCAGACAGAATCCTATCACACTGTATTGGCTCAGGAATTTGCTCTGAGGACAACGCCACGGCGCGTACGGTTCTGCGCTCCCGCAAGCGCCGATCAATCTGAATGGCCAGAGACATAGAATCACTCAGACCAAAAGGCGTGGGAAACCACACCATAACATCTTTAACGGATTCAGAAAGACCCTTTCTGAAAATTGCCGCCAAAGCATCATCTTTCCATTTAGTCAACACAGACCATTTTCTAAATTTCTGACAATACAATTCTGCCGCCTCTTGACCCTGAGACAGGGCCAACAAGGTCTTCTCCGCTTGATCCACAGAATTCGGTTCATCATATAATAATCCTAAAGCCTGAAAAAAGGAGTCTACATTAAGCAAAGCTGGATTCCCAGATTCCAGGGAAAATGCCCAATCCTGTGGATCGCCAAGCAGCAGGGAGATGATGATTTTAACCTGCTGAATGGAATCACCGGAGGATCGAGGTCTCAGAGTAAAAAACAGTTTACAGTTGTTTTTAAAACTCAAAAATTTGGACCTGTCACCAAAAAACAAATCAGGAGTAGGAATCTTCGGCTCTAAAACAGGAGTCTGAACAATATAATCAGAAATACCCTGTACACTAGCAGCAAGCTGGTCTACACGAGAAGCTAATTCCTGAACATTCATGCAAGCACAAGACTCCTCAGTCACCCAGAGAAAAAGAGGGAAGAAAAAAAAAACAGACTGCAGAAAAAAAATGGCTCAACACCTTTCTTCCCTTCTTCTGAGATGCATTTAACTCATTATTGGCCAGTTGTACTGTTATGATCCGGTGACCTTGGAGCCACGTGAAACTTTCTCTGGAGTAGGTGGAAACTATACTGACCGCAAATCCTGAACTGACACCACAACTAGAAGTAGCCGTGGGGTGTGCCTAACAAATCCTAGACACCTCGACACAGCCCAAGGACTAAATACCCCTATAGATGGAAATAGGAATTCTACCTTGCCTCAGAGCAGAACCCCAAAGGATAGGCAGCCCCCCACGAATATTGACTGTGATTTAGCAAAAGAGGCCACTAGCTAAATAGGAAAGGATAGAACAGAATACTAAACGGTCAGTATTAAAACCCTTCCAAAAATATCCACAGCAGATAATACAAAAATTTCCACAATCTAACTAAAGACGTGGAACGTATATCTGCAACTCCTGAGAATCCAACAAGACTGAGAAAATACTGACACAATCTAACATGGACAAGAAGAAACAAATGAATAGCAAAGAATTATAAAGCACACAGCATGTGTACCCAAGAAACAAAAACCAACCACTTATCTTTAGCTGATTTAGCAGCAAGGCAGGAGGAACAAGACAGAGATCCAAATCCTCTCAAAACCATGGACAACTGGCAAGGACTAATGAATCCTGCACACCTAAATACCCCAGTCAGAACTGCAATCAGTAGACACACCTGACCAGGACTGCAACCCAGGGACAACTGCATTACCACCTACAACCACCGGAGGGAGCCCACAAGCAGAATTCACAACACCTCTTCAGCCTCCTCCATCTCTGAAATCAACACATCAGTCAGAAGCTGGAAGCACTGCCTCACTGTCTCAGCCAAGCGGCAACAGGCTGTGCTGAAGCTAATCTGCATAGGTGACAAACCGCACAATGCAGAAGAGTTGTGCGCAGCACTGAAAGAGCAGTCAGATATTTGGATGACACCGTTGATCCTACAGCCAGGCATTGTCGTGTAACACAATGGACGGAACCTGGTGGCGGCTTTGAGGCAAGATGAGCTCACACACGTACCTTGCTTGGCCCATGTGGTTAACCTCATGGTTTGACTTTTCTGAAAAGCTACCCGGAGCTGCCAGATCTGCTAGTGAAAATACGCCATCTGTCTTCCCATTTTAAAAACTCAGCTACAGGTTCAGCTGCCCTTGCTCTGCTACAGCAGCATTTGCAGCTTCCAACTCACCGACTGGTGTGTGATGTTCCCATGCGTTGGAACTCTACTCTACACTGCATATGTTGGAGAGGATGTGTGAGCAAAAGATGGCAGTTGCTGACTACCACCATCAACAAGGCCATCGATATTCAGTTCAGACTCCACACATAAGACCTCAGGAGTAGACATGGATGTCAGACATATGTACCATTGTACAAAACTTTGAGGACTGCACCAAGATGGTGAGCGGCGATAACGACATAATTAGCATCACCATCTCGCTTATCAGCATTCTGAAAACCTCTCTGCTCACAGTTAAAAAGGATGCATTGCAGGCAGAGCACCAGGACATGGAGCAATGAACCATACAGGGGGATTACACTCAGAATATCCTCATGTCTTCTCAATGTGGATTAGTAGGCAAAGAGGAGGAGGAGGAGGAAGACAGGAGCTATTTCATTCACTATAGACAGAACTACAAGCACAGCTGTCATACTGTCTGTTTAGTGGGGATGGCCTGAGGACAGGGAGGAGGAGGATGAGGATGAGGAGGACAGCATGTTCAGTCATCCTGTTGGTGAGGACACGGAAGTCTTGCCTGGTAGCAGTCTGACATGGATGGCAGACTTTATGTTGCGCTGCGTTTCACGTCACCTTCACATTATAAAAATTTTTGGTGACACACTTCTAGACACATGCTACAAGGAGAACTTTCAATCTCTTCTCCCAGAGGCAGAGAGGTATTCTAAAATGTTGCAGTACCAGAGGGCCCTTGTAACGGAATTACTTAGAATAATCCCATGTGAGAATGCTGGCAGCAGACGTCAAAGTTTGTTGTACAACCAAGGAGTCCAAGCGAGAGAGACAGAAGTACAATCCAGATCAGGCAGGGGAACAATGGCAAAGTTCTGGGACAGTTTTCTCAGACCCTCCCATTGTGCCAGCACAGAGGCAAGGGGTGCTTTCACAAGAAGTGCAATGTTTGGGAAGATGCTGAGGAAGTACCTTGCAGATCGCACAAATGTCCTCTGTGATTCTTCTGTGCTTTCAATTATTGGGTATCCAAGCTGGACACGTGGCATGAACTGGCTCTCTATGCCTTGGAGGTCCTGGCCTGCCCTGCTGCTAGAGTTCTGTCAGAGCAGGTTTTTAGTGCTGCTGGTGGAATTATAACAGATAAGCACGTCCGCCTGTCAACTGAAAATGCTGACAGACTGACTCTTATAAAAATGAACAAGAGCTGGTTGGACAAGATTTCCGTACACCATTAGGTGAAAACAGAGAAGCATAACCTCCAATACATTGTGTTTTTGTGGAGGTGTATTGTCATGCACCTCTCCCCAACCACACATGGGTATCCGCTTCCTGATTTTGTCTGTTTGGTGTTATCCTCCTCCTTATCCTCATCCTCATCATCCACAACCAGTACAACACCAGGGTGAATGTATTCCGTGATGCAAAAGTCACTAAATTTTTGTGAAAGGGTGTTTTTCTGATGTCCGTTACTAATTAGAAACCAAAATCAACTCCCCCAGGGAGAACTGTCATCAAAATGAGATGTACATATATTTTTCCCATTTATTCTTTTATATTCCAGTTTAAATGTCTCTGCACCATCCTTTTATGACACAGTGTATATCTCTACAATATGAAAATATTGATATACTTTTCTATTCTTCCAACAGGTATGTTCATCCATCCAGCTCTGCTGCTGTCTGTCTATGAAGTGCACATAGTACATCACCCAGCTTTGCACATAGACTTCCCTCTGCTCCTAGCTTTCACATGGTATGTTCATCCACCCAGCTCTGCTGCTGTCTGTCTATGAAGTGCACATAGTACATCACCCAGCTTTGCACATAGACTTCCCTCTGCTCCTAGCTTTCACGTGGTATGCTTTTCAGCTAACCCCAGCTTACCCTGTGATATTTATGACCTTGTTTACTCAGGCTTGATTGTATGCATCTGATCCACTCTTAATTCTCTGACCAAGATGAGCAGATACCACTCCTCTCTGCTTCACACCTGAATGCACTTAGTTTTCCATATATTGCATAGCAAAAGTCTGCAATGACTTTAGTCTGCTGTGTGATTCCTATAAGTGTGTCCTAGAAGTGTGAAGATTAATTTTAGAATTAAAACCAGGATTGAACCAGAAGGGAACTGACGGTAACTGCACACAGTCACTGCAAACAATGTTTCTGTTTGTTTTCACTTTCACCCCTATAATCCTTCACTTTCTGCTACCT
Organism: Ranitomeya imitator; assembly: GCF_032444005.1. Classification (NCBI taxonomy): domain Eukaryota; kingdom Metazoa; phylum Chordata; class Amphibia; order Anura; family Dendrobatidae; genus Ranitomeya; species Ranitomeya imitator. Next base: position 389,657,298 of record NC_091282.1, read on the forward strand.
CCCGCAATCCCCACACCAAGTAAAGAACTGTTCATCTCTTCTTCAATCCTCCCCATCCATCTCACCTCCTCCTCAGAACTGTTCCTTAACATACAATCCTCTGTCTCAAAGCACAGGCAGCCCCCTCATGCCCTCTCCTGCTCCCACCTGCTAACACTTTCTCTGCTCCTTCTCACTGCTGGTGATATCTCTCAAAATCCTGGTCCTCCTCACCATTTTCCCACAGTCATTTCTACCTCCCATCCACGCTCTATCACAAACTTCCGTAACCTCTCTAACTTTACCCATTCGCCCAGCCCCCACTTCCCCAGTCCCACTAACAGGAGCTCTGTGGAATGCTCGCTCTGTCTGCAACAAGCTTTCCTACATCCATGATCTTTTTGTTACTAACAAAATTTCCTTCCTCGCCATCACCAAAACCTGGCTCACCCCTTCTGACACAGCCTCCCCTGCTGCACTCTCTTACGGTGGCTTCCACCTTTTGCACACACCCCGCCCCAGCAGCAAGCATGGCGGAGGAGTTGGTTTTCTCCTGTCAGATACCTGCTCCTTCACCCCAATCCCACTGCCACCCTCTGTTATCCTCTCTTCTTTTGAGGTGCACTCTGTGCGCATCTACTCCCCCTCCAACCTCCAACTGGCTGTCATTTACCGCCCCCCAGGGCCAGCCACCACCTTCTTTGACCACTTCACCACCTGGCTACTTCATTTCCTTTCTGCGGACATCCCCACTATCTTCATGGGCAACTTCAACATCCCCATTGACACTTCCCTCTCAGCTGCCACTAAACTTCTATCTCTCACTTCCTCCTTCGGCCTCACTCAATGGTCTTCTGCAGCCACTCACAAAGATGGTCACACACTGGAACTCATCTTTACCCGCCTCTGCTCCCTATCTAACCTCTCTAACTCACCTCTTCCACTCTCTGACCACAACCTTCTCACATTCTCATCTCTCTCCCCACCATATCTACAATCCCCACCCCACAAACTTTCACACCCTCGCAGAAATCTTAAACATCTTGACCTACATTCATTCTCTGAATCCCTCCTCCCTCTCACAGACATAAGTTCCATACACAATGCGGATGACGCTGCCGCTCTATATAACACCACAATAGCTGTAGCTTTGGAATCTGCTGCCCCACTTACACATACCAAAGCCCGCAAAATCAACAGACAGCCCTGGCACACCAGCCTGACCAAAGAACTGAGGCGAGCTTCCAGGGCTGCTGAGCGCAGATGGAAAAGATCCCACTCCAATGAGCACTTCATCACATTCAAGCAGTCCCTCACTACTTTCAACACCACACTCGCCACAGCTAAACAAACCTACTTCTCATCTCTCATTTCCTCTCTGTCTCACAACCCTAAACAGTTATTCAACACCTTCAATTCTCTCCTCTGTCCCCCAGCACCTCCTCCCTCTCCACTTATCTCCGCTGAAGACTTTGCCTCATTTTTCAAGCAGAAGATTGATAGCATCAGAGACAGTTTTGGTCAACAACCCCCAGAGCCCTTCCTCCCGACTTCCCAGCCCTCCACCTCCAAAACTTCTCCACCATTACAGAAGATCAACTCTCCACTCTACTCTCAAGATCACATTTCACCACCTGTGCACTTGACCAGCTCCCATCCCACCTCATCCCAAACCTCACCACAGTCTTCATCCCAACCCTAACCTATCTCTTCAACCTATCACTAACAACTGGTGTTTTCCCCTCAAGCTTTAAACATGCATCCATCACACCTATCCTCAAAAAGCCCTCTCTTGACCCATCCTCTGTATCTAGCTATCGCCCTATATCACTTCTCCTTTATGCCTCCAAACTACTGGAACAACACGTTTACCTTGAACTGTCCTCCCATCTCTCTTCTTGCTCCCTCTTTGACCGCTTACAATCTGGCTTCCGGTCACACCATTCCACTGAAACTGCCCTAACTAAAGTCACCAATGATCTCTTAACCGCCAAGAGCGGTCCTCGACCTGTCGGCTGCTTTTGACACAGTGGACCATTCCCTATTATTACAGACCCTCTCATCCCTTGGCATGACAAACTTGGCCCTATCCTGGATCTCATCATACATAACAGACCGGACATTCAGCGTCTCCCACTCACACACCACCTCCTCATCTCGCCCCCTATCTGTCAGAGTCCCACAAGGTTCAGTCCTTGGGCCTCTGCTCTTCACCGTTTACACCTTTGGCCTGGGACAGCTCATAGAATCTCATGGCTTTCAGTATCACCTCTATGCTGATGACACACAGATCTACATCTCTGGACCAGATATCACCTCCCTACTAACCAGAATCCCTCAATGTCTGTCCACTATGTCATCCTTCTTCTCCGCTAGATTTCTCAAACTTAACATGGACGAAACAGAATTCATCATCTTTCCCCCATCTCACGCAACCCCCCCAACTAACCTATCCATTACAATTAATGGCTGCCCTCTCTCCCCAGTCGGACAAGCGCGCTGCCTCGGGGTAATCCTTGATGCTGATCTCTCCTTCAAACCACATATCCAAGCCCTTTCCACTTCCTGCCGACTTCAACTCAAAAATATTTCACAAATCCGTTCATTCCTCAACCAAGAATCTGCAAAAACCCTAGTCCATGCCCTTATCATCTCTCGCCTTGACTACTGCAACCTCCTGCTCTGTGGATTCCCCTCTCATACTCTTGCACCCCTCCAATCTATTCTAATCTCTGCTGCCCGACTAATCCACCTTTCCCCCCGCTATTCCCCAGCCTCTCCCCTCTATCATTCCCTTCACTGGCTCCCCATTGCCCAGAGACTCCAGTACAAAACCCTAACCATGACGTACAAAGCCATCCACAACCTGTCTCCTCCATACATCTGTGACCTCGTCTCCCAGTACTTACCTACACGCAACCTCCGATCTTCACAAGATCTCCTTCTCTACTCCCCTCTTATCGCCTCTTCCTACAAGATTTCTCTCGCGTATCACCCCTACTCTGGAACCCTCTACCACAACACATCAGACTCTCGCCTACCATCAAAAACTTCAAAAAGAACCTGAAGACCCACCTCTTCCGACAAGCCTACAACCTGCAGTAACCACCGATCGGCCAAACCGCTGCATGACCAGCTCTATCCTCACCTACTGTATTCTCACCTATCCCTTGCAGATTGTGAGCCTTCGCGGGCAGGGTCCTCACTCCTCCTGTACCAGTTATGACTTGTATTATTTAACCCTGCTGTTCTGTTCGGGTCATAGTGACCCGAACAGACTTTTTGCGGCCCTGTAGATTTTTTTCTGTAAGTCTCTAAAACTTGAGACTCCTTGACTTTTCCTCATTTGGGGGACCTACCTATGAGTATTTTTTTTTTTTTCGTTCACTTTTTGCTACACGCAAAAAGTTACACTTGTTGTGTTCGGGTCATAGTGACCCGACATCGTTTTTTATAGCTGTTTGGCCATATTTTCAGTGAAATAAAGGAGTTATAACCTCAGTTGGGTCTATTTATTGCATCTACTATTGTATATCAATTGATTTATTTCCTAAATTATTTCAATGGGGTCGTACACGCGCTCTACCGGGAGTATGCATTGAGATCTGCGCACCATAAAAATGGCTTTATATTGATTATTTTTAGTGCGCAGTCTATTCTAAAATGTAGAGTGCATCCGGAGAGATCACTAGGTGTGCACTACACGTGTATATTATGCGCAGAACGGACTGCTCAGAACGCTCTGTCTAAGACTTTTTTTTTTGTAAAGCTGAGCTGTAAAGTCTTGCAAATAATTTTTTTTTTGCTAAGTAAGTCTGTCTTCCTGGCTTATCTGCTTGTTTTCAGAAGGGTTCTTATCTTCTCTGCTCTTATCAGTACACATATGCTAGCCCAGACATGTTACCTTTCAGTTTCTTTGGAGAGCAGCTGTGTGCTTCTACCCCCATGGCCTCTTCCGGCATCAAAAGAAAAAGATGCAGCTATTGCCCTTCTACTTGTGACAACAAGACGAGTATAACATGTTCTGGCTGTAAAACATTTCTATGCAAAAATCATGTGTATTGTTTTTCATGCAAGAATCCGTAAATTTATATGATCATGTAAATATATTCACATTGTAATGTTTATTATCTTTAATTTTTTATCACAAAATGTTTGATTTGATTGTTTTGTTTTTTTATTTTTTACAAAATATGTGTAGTTTTCTATTTTTGTTTTGCTCATTGGATGGATGTTTTTTCAGAATAAAAACAAACAAAAAAGATTTCTAGTTCATTTTTCTTTTTTTTTTTACTACCAAACATGTTCACAAACAGTCTAGTAAGCAAAAAGTATAAAAAAAATGGAGCTAGAGTGTCTAAAATCAAGGTTTAATAAGCCGGGTCATAGTGACCCGGAACACTACAAGTGTATAGTAAATGCGAACAAAACAGCAGGGTTAAGATTATTGTACTTGTTTTTATTATGTATACCCCTCCTCACATGTAAAGCACCATGGAATAAATGGCGCTATAACAATAAATAATAATAATAATATGCAATTATTTTATTTTTTATATATATCCCTATCTCTGAACTGTTGCTAGGGACAAACATATCTCATTGGACACAATCTGGCATCATATATATGAACCTGTGTTCGCCCCTCCCTTTTGTTATTTACTTTCATCGGTGGATTCACATCCTTTATTTATTTTTTTATTTCAGTATGATTTATCTTTATGTCTCCTCATTCTCCATCACTAGATCATTAGGCTTAACTTCTTCTTTGCCTCTACAGGCAGTCCAATTTTGGGCAAGGGTGTCTATGATGCCCATAGTATATTTTTTAAAAATGTATCCCCCTTGGGGAAATGTTTGTCAGCCCATACATTGCATGTATGGGCATTACAAGTCTAGGAGACACACTCCTTTACATTGTGCCTATTTTTTCATGAGGCCTTCAGCAATGTATCCTCATTCTCCACCACTAGATCACCATGCTTAATGTGTTCTGTGCTACTACAGGCAGTCCAATTTTTGCCAAGCCTATCTATGATGTCCATCAAAGAGTTTTAAAAAAGTACCCCCGATGGGGAAATGTGTCTCAGCCCATGCACTTTGTGTATGGGCCTAGTTTTTAATTGTGCTAGTTGGGCAGCGGAGTCAATGTGCACATATCCACATAACTGCAAGGCTTGCAGGCACTGTATGTGAGTCTATAGATCTCCTTGCATTCATCAAAAGGCTTCATTACTGTCTGCTGCTAGGTATTTTATATAAACCTAGCTGCAGTTATCCGTGGCAATCTTTCTTTTTTATTTTAAGGTTATACCTGCTCATTTTATTATAAAGCAATCCATAGCCCCCTTTTTTCAACATTTATTTGGTTGGTCACGCTGCAGACTACAGCCAGGTCATTGCAATGCAAGAGCGTGAATATATAACTTTTTACCTATTTTTGGGGGGGCCAGGCATAAGATATGAGTGGGCCTAAAAATCTGTCCTTTTTTGGGGGGGTACTATCCAATATTTTGTAGTGTCTTATAACATTTTTGGACACCATTTTGCTGCCCCAAAAAACTTTAGCTGGCCCCCACAAATGTAGCAGTACAGTTGTTATATTTATTACTGAGAGTTATACGCCAAACGCATCACATATAATTGCGCTAAATATCTTAAAATTTTAGTACTCCAATTTTATTTATAGGTGTCATAGCCAAGTTTTTGACACAATTTTGGTGTGCCAAAAAAAGGTCACATTTTGATCAGTCTGTTATTTCTGGTTGATGCCTGGTATATCAGTGGTGTCAAATTCCGTGATTTGCAGGCATATGTTGCATTCTTCTGTCTGCTACCTTTGGTCTACTCAGTATTTATTGTTTTAAAAATAAAATAAAAAAACATTATACAGTTTGTTATCTCCGTCACACACCTGATGTATCTGTGGTGTCAAAATCTTCTGATTGCAGGCATACATTGCATTGTTCTGTCTGCTAGCCTTGGCGTACTTAGTATTTATTGTTTTACAAAAAAATAAATAAAGAAAGAAAATTTATACAGTCTGTTATGTCAGGCTGAGGCCTGGTGTATCTGTGGTGGAAAAAATGTAGCTTTGCCGGTATAAGTTGCATAGTTCTGTCTGCTAGACTTGTTCAACTCATTTTTATTTTTATTTTCAAAAAAATTGAAAAAAAAAAACTGTAGCAGTTCGGTATCGAAATTCAGCCCCCATTCATGTAGCTCTTTCTGAACGCTCTCATCCTTGTGTATGTAGTTCATGAACATCCCATCTTGCCGCTCCCTCTGTTCTGGTGGTAAGCGGGTGTGAACGGCCAGGTCTTTCATGATGTTGAAGTCATTTCTCATTCTGTTGGTCAGACCTGTTAGGTTAGAGAACTCTGGCAAAAGTGCGATGGCTCCGTCTGTGGCTCCCAGCTTGGGCCTCCGGGGGATACTCACGATTAGCGGCTAGATCACATCTTTCACTTGTTCATTGTATTGGTTCTTATAGTAGTCCAGAAAGCTGATCTCGCTTCCATCTGCCTTCTTAAAGGTGGATGTTGTAGTCATGTTCCAGGCGATCTCATCTATATGGTAGGTTTTAGTGTTGGACTTGGTGAGGACGATCTGTCCGATCAGCTTCTTGCAGCAGGCGTCCTGGAACCTCTGAGGGCAACACGAGGAGTAGAGGCTGCGCATGATGTCGCGCACAGTCTCATTCCTTATGACTTTATGGCTGATGTCAATGCTCAACATGATGCTGGACTCATACTGGAGGATGGAGGTGGAAAACCTCAGGTAGATGGCAAGTCGGTTAGCTCTGACTTTGGTGGTGTTGCTCGGGTTGTAATAGTTGTGTTCTATCTGCTTCATATCCACTATCTTCAGGAGTCTTCGGAAAACGATGTTATAGAAATGGAAGCAGGTGGGCGAGGTTGGTGGAAGCTTGTTGGTCAGGGTGATTTCCCAATGGTTTCTTCTTGCTGGTACAGGAGGCCATACCGCAAACCCTTGGACTCCATGGCGGGGTTGAAGGCGCTGGCTGCTGAGATCTGACTGCTGGCTGGGGTCCTTGGGGCTGCTGTACTTGTCCAGGTGGTCTTTGTGGGGCCTGCTCCTGCACACGAGCTTGGCCACGGGCCCAGGATCTTGCTCGTCAGCTCATCTTTTACTTCGTACATAAACTACACACTGGTGTTTATTGTGCCTAGTTTTTAATGAGGCCTTCATCAATGTTTCTTCATTCTCCACCACTAGATCACCATGGTGAACATGTATGCTGCTACAGCCATTCAATTTTTGGGCAAAGGTGTCTATGATATCCATAAATAATTTTTCTCCTGTGGCCATCCAGTACTTGGATTCAAAGGCTTATTGGGGTGCATATGACTTGGTAGCAGGGCAGGGCTTGCAGTTAATATATAAGAAAACAGTATGCCAGGACCAACTGAAGAATGTGAAGTGGGTTTTCCTGTGGCCATCCAGTACCTGGGTTAAAAGTCTTATTGGGGTGCACATGACTTGATAGCAGGGTAGGCCTTGCATTCAATGCAACATTTTTTCAGGAAGCCCTCCTGTACCTCTCATGAAAGGGGTATTGGGATGGGTTGAAATTGTTGGCAGCCCAGTCACTCACTGCATAGGCAATAACAGCAGAGGAGACCCAGTGTTTAAAAATGGCCCTTTAAGAATATTAATGCCGCCTGATGCCCCTCTAAAAATAGCCTTTGTGACTTTGAGTCCCTCCTTCATAAATTAAACAAGATATGTCTCCTTATGTGTCACACACCACATGGCCAGCTAGGGTTGTTAAATATTACAATGACATTTCCCAGTGAAAACATTTGTATTGGTTGAAAGCAATGCTAAATTTGAAAAACGCATCAAAAACACTGCTTGTGAACATAGCTCAAATGGTGGAGGAACATTTTGGTCTGGGGTTAATTATTTTGCCTTATATACAAGTCATTACCCTGGAAAGGATGTACCTTAACATATTTCCCAGCAAAATCCATTTTGGTTTTGTTTTTGTATGTAATTTGGTGCACCTGTAAAAATGGCGTGAAACCCGACCCGATCCTACTGTGGGATTGGCCATGAGGTAGGCAATCTGCGCGCCAAAGTCACATTTCGTATGACGCTTTAAGCGTCATTTCTCAGCCAATGAGAGGCGGAAGCAGAGTGTGGGCAGCGTGATGACATAGGTCTCGGTCCCCACCATCTTAGAGAAGGGCATGGCAGTGATTGCCTTGCTTTCTGCGGCATCACAGGGGCTATAAAGGGGTGTGCATGCTGACCAAAATCTTACTTCTGTCGATCTGAGGATAGGGAGAGGTTGCTGCAACTTCGTCAGAAGCAGGGATATAGTTAGGCAGGGAATATTAACCCCCAAACCGCTTGTGCTGTAGTGATTTCCACTGTCCAAAACCCCCTTTTCTTTACAGGGCGGTGGAGTTTTTTTTTGGTGCATCAGCTCTGTAGCTTAGGCTGCCTTATAAGGCTCCCTGATAGGTGCATTGCTGTGTGTACGCCGCTGTGCAAACCAACTGCTTTTTTTAAAGCAAAAATCATGTTGCTTCTTTCTGCACAGTTCTCTTGTTCCTTTGTCCACACTCTTTTTGTGTGCAGCAGTCCTTTTTATTGCTGCCATACTTGTCCTTTGATCATTGTAGGGAGATTGAAATTCTACTACAGCCCTTGTACTTTTTTATATATCTGGCAGCCACGTTCTCCCTTGTACATTGTGTGTTGTCATACACTGGGCCTGTTTTTTCCTGCAGTCTCCCACAAAAAAAGGGAGCTTTAAATTGCCACTAAGTGGATTAACGTGAGTTCTATTTGGCGTATATCTGCCACCCACGTTCTGCTTTTTACAGTGTGTGTAGTTTAACACAGAGGGCCTGTTGTTACCTGCAGTCTACCACAAAAAAAAGGGAGCTTTAAATTGCCACTAAGTGGATTAACGTGAGTTTTGTTTGGTGTATATCTGCCACCCACGTTCTGCTTTTTACAGTGTGTAGTTTAACACAGAGGGCCTGTTGTTACCTGCAGTCTACGACAAAAAAGGGAGCTTTAAATTGCCACTAAGTGGATTAATGTGAGTTCTGTTTGGCATATATCTTCCACCCACGTTCTACTTTGTACAGTGTGTGTAGTTTAACACAGAAGGCCTGTTGTTACATGCAGTCTCCCAAAAAAACAAAAAAAAGGGTGCTTTAAATTGCCACTAAGTGGATTAACGTGAGTTCTGTTTGGCGTATATCTGCCACCCATGTTCTGCTTTTTACAGTGTGTGTAGTTTAACACAGAGGGCCTGTTGTTACCTGCAGTCTCCCACAAAAAAAAAGGGTGCTTTAAATTGCCACTAAGTGGATTAACGTGAGTTCTGTTTGGCGTATATCTTCCACCCACGTTCTGCTTTGTACAGTGTGTGTAGTTTAACACAGAAGGCCTGTTGTTACCTGCAGTCTCCCACAAAAACAAAAAAAAGGGTGCTTTAAATTGCCACTAAAGGTACCTTCACACATAACGATATTGTTAACGATATCGTTGCTATTTGTGACGTAGCAACGATATCGTTAATGAAATCGCTATGTGTGACAGCGACCAACGATCAGGCCCCTGCTGGGAGATCGTTGGTCGCTGAATAAAGTCCAGAACTTTATTTCGTCGCTGGACTCCTGCTGACATCGCTGGATCGGCGTGTGTGACACCGATCCAGCGATGTCTTCACTGGTAACCAGGGTAAACATCGGGTAACTAAGCGCAGGGCCGCGCTTAGTAACCCGATGTTTACCCTGGTTACCATGCTAAACGTAAAAATAAACAAACACTAGATACTTACCTACCGCTGTCTGTCCTCCAGCGCTGTGCTCTGCACTCCTCCTGTACTGGCTGTGAGCCGGAAAGCAGAGCGGTGACGTCACCGCTCTGCTTTCCGGCTCACAGCCAGTACAGGAGGAGAGCAGAGAAGCAGAGCGCAGCGCTGGAGGACAGACAGCGGTAGGTAAGTATCTAGTGTTTGATTTTTTTTACTTTTAGCATGGTAACCAGGGTAAACATCGGGTTACTAAGCGCGGCCCTGCGCTTAGTTACCCGATGTTTACCCTGGTTACCGGCATCGTTGGTCGCTGGAGAGCGGTCTGTGTGACAGCTCTCCAGTGACCAAACAGCGACGCTGCAGCGATCCGGATCGTTGTCGGTATCGCTGCAGCGTCGCTTAATGTGAAGGGGCCTTAAGTGGATTAACGTGAGTTCTGTTTGGCGTATATCTGCCACCCACGTTATGCTTTTTACAGTGTGTGTAGTTTAACACAGAGGGCCTGTTGTTACCTGCAGTCTCCGTAATCCCTGCATCATCAGCAGAGGATTATAAAAAAAATTATAATTTTTTTTTCTAATAATTTTTTACAAATTTTTTTGGGTTAGGGTTAGGGGAGGAAATAAATAAAATGGCCCGCAGAACTTTCAGCGCGGAGCAAGCTTACAGCCTGCTTTGCTCCGGCAGCTACGGCAGTGAAACAGAATCTGCCTCTGAAGCTGAGCAGCTTTCAGACACTGATGACGACTCTTCCTCCACGGGATCCCCCAGCCCAGTGGTAGCGGAGTCGGTTGTCACTGCTGAAGCTTCAGAGGCAGGACCAAGTACCGCAGTCCCCTCACCGCTGTGGTATAATGACACCTCATTTCCCCTCAAATTCCCCCTTTTTCTGCAGCCCCTGGAATAAGAGTAGATGTCACCAATTTTACCCCTATTGATTTTTTCAAATTTTCATTAGCCCCGAAGTCCTGCAATTAATCGTCCACCAAACAAACCGGCAATATATTTCCCAAAAACCCACTGCCTTTCATTCCTGTTCCTGGATCCCCACAAATGTCCCCAAAATAAAAAAGTTCTTAGGCCTCACCCTGAATATGGGTTTAGTAAAAAACCCACTCTCAGCTCTTACAAAAGCTGACAACTGCACCCCTGTATTTGCAGCCATCATGTCCTGAGTCCGTTACGAAGCCCTGATGAGATTCCTCCACTTCAGTGACAATTCCCAAACTCTCCCAAGAACTGACCCCAACTACGATCGGCTAAATAAATTAAGACCCCTAATTTCCCTCCTAAAAACTTTGTTTCTAAATTCCTATACCCCAGAGCAAAATGTGGCAGTCGACGAGTCCTTGATGAGCTACAAGGGCTGTCTGTCATTCCGCCAATTTATTCCCTCCAAGAGAGCCAAATACGGCATAAAATTATACAAAACTTGCGAGAGCTCATCAGGGTACATGTCCACCTTCCTAATTTATGAAGGTGGGGACCGCCAAATAAACCCCCCAAACTGCCCCCCAGACAATTGGTATCCCAGGCAAAATTGTCTGGGAGCTAATGACGCCCTTTCTCAATCAAGGTTACCACGTGTATACTGACAACTACTACATGAGCATCCCCCTATAAAAATCCCTCCATGCTGCAAATACAGGGGCCTGTGGGACAGTGAGGAAAAACAGAGTGGGGTTTCCATCACAGTTGGTGTCCAGACGTTTGGAGAGTGGGGCGTCATTCTCACTTGCAAGCGACCAACTTCTTGCAGTGAAGTGGAAAGACAGGAAGGACGTCTACATGCTTTCCACACTGCATACGGACACCACTGTGACGGTCAGAGAGAGGGGTGCCACAAGGGACAAAGAAAAAACAGTCTGCGTCACAGACTATAACAAACATATGGGTGGCATAAACTTGTCAGACCAGGTTCTGCAACCATACCTGGTCAAGAGGAAGACCAGGGCGTGGTATAAAAAGGTGGCAATCTACCTTATTCAAACTGCCACATATAACAGCTTTGTCCTGTATAACAAAATCCCAAGGACCACTTACGTTCCTGCACTTTCAGGAAAAAGTTGTAGAGAGCCTCATATTTGAGTCAATGGCACCGGGGGAAACCTTCGACTCTGAGGATTCCCGGAGATTTTCAGAACGCCATTTTCCTCACCCTGTCCCTGTCACTCCCACCCAAAGGTATCCTCAAAAAAAGATCCCGAGTTTGCAGAAAGCATGGCAGATGGAGTGATTCCCGATTCTATTGCCCACATGCCCATCCCAACCAGGCCTTTGTATCTCCCTCTGTTTTGAGACCTACCACACCACCTACAATTATTAGTTTGTTTTTATTTTCAATAATTTTTATTTTCTGCTTAGTGGCCGCAGTAGAATAATTTGGAACAATTGATAAAGAATATTTTAATTAGTAGATCCCATTTTACCCCATTTCACAATTAATTCCAGAACTGGATCAATTCCATACCAAACTACTATCCCAACAAATTCTCATCCACGTACCCACGTCTGTACGCTCTAGAGCATGGACCCCACAAATGTTCTTGCAAAGTCAGGTCATCTGAAAATTCTAGGACTCGATCAATCCCATACCAAACTACTATTCCAACAAATTCTCGTCCATGTACCCATGTCAATAAGCGTTAGAATGTGGACCCCAGAAATGATCTTGAAAAGTGAGATCATCTGAAAATGAATTCTAGGACTTGATTACTCACAAACATTTTTGACCATTTATCTAACTTTGACTGTTTTTAGGACTGTCTTGCTACACAAAACTTTGGCTTCCATTTATATTACTTATATTTATGTTGATGATACGGGCATGATCATTTTATTGTAGGATTTAAAAAAAAATTAGGAAGTTCCGTACTTATACACTATGGGCTTTACTTTATGTTTCTTGCCAAACGTCTGGTAGCAGACAATACTTTCTATAGAGAACTGGTTGTTTTGTGCATATAGCGGTTCTGACTTTGGAGGGTGGGAGCTTGCTATGGTGTATCACGTCTATTGGCACATTTGTCTCTTATATAGGGATTGATGGAGCTAAAAGGACGTTGTACGACCAATCTCTGAAGTGTCTGCCATTCTAGCCCTGATGGTGTTCTTTCATCTTTGGAACAAACTCCGCTTTGCCACATAGTTGGCTGCATTTTCCTACACATTTTGCCCTTCATTCCAGTACAGTTTATTCTTCCTGCTACAATATACGCAAATGCGGGACAACTGTTTTGTTAGCAAGACCAATTTTATAGTCAGCCAATGTGTTTTAGGAGCATGCCTACCTCTGTGAGTAATAATTCCTGGAAGGATTTTCTTTTTTGCTCAATGTCTCTAGAATCTTTGAATGGGTCCTGGATCTTCAATTTCAAATAAAGCCAAATTTGTCACATTGTGCCCATTTCTGTTCAAGCCCTGCCATTTGTCCAAACAGAACTTTTTGACTACATATGGGATATTGCTGCGCTCATAATAAAGTGGGTAACGAATTGTGGGGTCCACTTTTTGATGTTATTTCTGAAAAAGTGAGACATTCAGGTCTAAAACAAGATTTTTGTGGAAAAAAATGAATTTTTTCAATATGACGACCTAATGTTATCAAACTCTGTGTCGTACATGTGGGTTCAAATTGCTCAATATACCCCTGATTAAAATCTTTGAGGGGTGTAGTTTCCAAAACGGGGTCAGTTGTGGGGGGTTTCTGCTGTTAGGCACATCTACAAACCCAAAATGGCGTCCGCTCTCACAATTAAGAGATTAAAAAGTCAAACGGCGCGCCTTCCCTTCCAAGCTCCGCAGTGCGCCCAAACAGAGGTTTACCCCACATACGGGGTATTGACATACTCAGGACAAATTGCACAACAACTTTTGGGGTCCAATTTGTCTTGCTACCCTTGGGAAAATAAAAAATTGGGGGTGAAAAGATCATTTTTGTTAAAAAAAAAAAGGTTTTTTTAATTTTTTCGGCTCTACGTTATCAGCTTGTGTGAAGCATTTGGGGGTTCAAAGTGTTGACCACATGCCTAGATAAGTTCCTTAGGGGGTCTAGTTTCCAAAGTAGGGTCACTTGTGGGGGGCTTCCACTGTTTAGGCACATCAGCGGCTCTCCAAACGCGACATGGTGTCCGATCTCAATTCCAGGGAATTCTGTGTTGAAAAGGTCAAATGGCGCTCCTTCCCTTCTGAGCTCTTCTGTGCACCCAAACAGTGGTCCCCCGACATATGGGGTATCAGCATTCTCCGGACAAATTGCACAACAAACTATGTGGTTCATTTTCTCTTTTTACACTTGTGAAAATAAAAAAAATGGTTTTCAAGTAAAATGTTTGTGAAAAAAAGTAAAATTTTCATTTTTTCCTTCCACATTGCTTCAGTTCCTGTGCAGCAACTGAAGGGTTAATAAAGTTGTTGAATGTGGTTTTGCGCACCTTGAGGGGTGCAGTTTTTAGAATGGTGTCACTTTTGGGCATTTTCTGCCATTTAGACCCCTAAAAATGACTTCAAATGTGAGGTGGTCCTTAAAAAAAATGGTTTTGTAAATTTTGCTGTCAAAATAAATTGCTGGTCAAATTTTAACCCTTATAACTCCCTGATGTAAAGTAGACATATGGGAAATGTTATTTATTGACCATTTTGTGTGACATATCTCTCTGATGTAAGGGCATAAAAATTCAAAGTTGAAAATTGCAAAATTTTCTAAATTTTCGCCATATTTCTGTTTTTTTAATAAATAAACGCAAGTAATATCGAATAAATGTTACCACTAACATGAAGTACAATATGTCACGAAAAAACATTCTCAGAATCAGCAGGATCTGTTGAAGCGTTCCCGATTTATAACCTCATAAAGTGACAGTGGTCAGAATTGTAAAAATTGGCTCGGTCATTAAGTACCAAATTGGCTCTGTCACTAAGGGGTTAACACAGAGGGCCTGTTGTTACCTGCAGTCTCCCACAAAAACAAAAAAAGGGTACTTTGAATTGCCACTAATTGGATTAACGTGAGTTCTGTTTGTCGTATATCTGCCACCCTCATTCTGCTTTCTACAGTGTGTGTAGTTTAACACAGAGGGCCTGTTGTTACCTGCAGTCTAAAACAAAAAAAAACAAAGGGAGCTTTAAATTGCCACTCAGTGGATTAAGGTTAGTTCTGTTTGGTGTATATCTGCCACCCACATTCTGCTTTGTACAGTGTGTGTAATTTAACACAGAGGGCCTGTTGTTACCTGCAGTCTCCCACAAAACAAAAAAAAAAGGTGCTTTAAATTGCCACTAAGTGGATTAACGTGAGTTCTGTTTGGCGTATATCTTCCACCCACATTCTGCTTTTTACAGTGTGTAGTTTAACACAGAGGGCCTGTTGTTAACTGCAGTCTACCACAAAAAAAACAAAGGGAGCTTTAAATTGCCACTCAGTGGATTAATGTGAGTTCTGTTTGGCTATATCTGCCACCCAAGTTCAGCTTTGTACAGTGTGTGTAGTTTAACACAGAGGGCTTGTTGTTACCTGCAGTCTCCCACAAAAACAAAAATAAAGGGTGCTTTAAATTGCAACTAAGTGGATTAAGGTGAGTTCTGTTTGGCGTATATCTGCCACCCACGTTTTGCTTTTGACAGTGTGTGCAGTTTAACACAGAGGGCCTGTTGTAACCTGCAGTCTACCACAAAAAAGGAGCTTTAAATTGCCAATAAGTGGATTAACGTGAGTTCTGTTTGGCGTATATCTGCCACCCTCGTTCTGCTTTTGACAGTGTGTGCAGTTTAACACAGAGGGCCTGTTGTAACCTGCAGTCTACCACAAAAAAGGAGCTTTAAATTGCCACTAAGTGGATTAACGTGAGTTCTGTTTGGCGTATATCTGCCACCCACTTTCTGCTTTTAACAATGTGTGTAGTTTAACACAGAGGGCCTGTTGTTACCTGCAGTCTACCACAAAAAAGGGAGCTTTAAATTGCCACTCAGTGGATTAACTTGAGTTCTGTTTGGTGTATATCTGCCACCCACGTTCTGCTTTGTACAGTGTGTGTAGTTTAACACAGAGGGCCTGTTGTTACCTGCTGTCTCCCACAAAAACAAAAAAGGGTGCTTTAAATTGCCACTAAGTGGATTAACGTGAGTTCTGTTTGGCATATATCTGCTAGCCACGTTCTGCCTTGTACATTGTGTTGTGTAATACACAGGGCCTGTTTGTTCCTACTGTCTTCCCGCCAAAAAACGGAAGATATAAATTCTCCAATAGTTAATGTACACCTTCTACCTTGTTTAAAAGTAGCATATAACGGGGGTGTTATTTTGGTAACATTTCAGCAAAAATGAGGAAGTCTGGTGGAAGAGGCCGTGGGCTGTCGTTGCCAACTGGTAATGATGGTGGGGGTGGTAGTTGAGCATCTGGTGGTACTGGGAAAAGCAAGATAGCACCAAAGGCTCGAGGTGTAGAGGCAGCATCATCATCTGGCTACACAAGGCCTCGAAGGCTCCCTTATCTGGGAGTAGGAAAACAGCTTTTAAAGCCGGACCAGCAGGAACAAGTTTTGGCTTTCCTTGCTGACTCAGCCTCCAGCTCTTTCACCTCCTCTTCAGAAGCTTCGAAATCTAAAACCATCGAGTCGTCAGTGGATGCTCCATATCCGGAAAAAGTTGCTTCCTTGTTTCCTTCACCCAAAACAAAAGTGAAAGATGCGGCAGGCAACACTACACTTTACTCCATGGAGCTCTTTACACATACCGTGCCTGGGTTAGAGAGGGAAATAGTAAAAAGCCCATTACAGGAAGAATCGGACATGGAGTGCACAGTGTTGTGATTTCTGTGGCAGAGCTCCCTCCTGTGGTCACAAGTGGTACTTCGGCTGATTCTCTCTGGGAGCTTCCGTTTGTGGAGGAAACTGGTACTGCTGCTTCTGAGTTTCCTTCCTCAGGTGATCTGGTGAGGTCGTTAGGTGCTTCTCTACTTAACCCCACCTAATGCTTTGATTCATGCTTCCTGTCAATGTTCCAGTGTTGGACTTGTGTTTCTCTGGATCATTCCTGTGGCCTGCTGCTCTGCATAGCTAAGTGCTTCTTTGCTATTTGTTGCTATTTTTTCTGTCCAGCTTGTCTATTTGTTTTGTTGGAAGCTCTGGGACGCAAAGGGTGTACCTCCGTGCCGTTAGTTCGGTACGGAGGGTCTTTTTGCCCCTTTGCGTGGTTTTCTTTAGGGTTTTGTGTAGACCGCAAAGTTATCTTTCCTATCCTCGTTCTGTCTAGAATATCGGGCCTCACTTTGCTGAATCTATTTCATCCCTACGTTTGTCTTTTCATCTTACTCACAGTCATTATATGTGGGGGGCTGCCTTTTCCTTTGGGGTATTTCTCTGAGGCAAGGTAGGCTTATTTTTTCTATCTTCAGGCTAGTTAGTTTCTCAGGCTGTGCCGAGTTGCATAGGGAGCTTTAGGCGCAATCCACGGCTGCCTCTAGTTGTGTTTGGAGAGGATTAGGGATTGCGGTCTGCAGAGTTCCCACGTCTCAGAGCTCGTTCTATTATTTTGGGTTATTGTCAGATCACTGTATGTGCTCTGACCTCCATGTCCATTGTGATACTGAATTGCCTTTCATAACAGTACAGGAAGCCAAAAGTACTAATGATTCTCAATAGAGGGAAAAAAGAAGTTCTGAGACCATTTTTTTTTCTTGGCTTTGTGTTTTGTCATTTTTTTTTCCCCTAGACATTTGGGTGGTTCAGCACACAGGTGTAGCGATGGACATTAGAAGTCTGTCTTCATTTGTGGATCAGCTCTCGGCAAGAGTACAAAAGATTCAAGACACTATTGATCAGAAATCTATGTTAGAACCAAGAATTCCTATTCCTGATTTGTTTTTGGGAGATAGAACTAAGTTTCTGAGTTTCAAAAATAATTGTAAGTTATTTCTGGCCTTGAAACCTCGTTCCTCTGGTGATCCAGTTCAACAGGTTTTGATTATTATTTCTTTTTTGCGCGGCGACCCTCAGGACTGGACATTTTCTCTTGCGCCAGGAGATCCTGCATTAAGTAATATCAATGCGTTTTTCCTGGCGCTCGGATTGCTGTACGATGAGCCTAATTCAGTGGATCAGGCAGAAAAGAATTTGCTGGCTCTTGGTCAGGGTCAGGATGAGATAGAGGTATATTGCCAGAAATTTAGAAAATGGTCAGTGCTCACTCAATGGAATGAATCTGCGCTGGCAGCTATGTTCAGAAAGGGTCTCTCTGAAGCCCTTAAGGATGTCATGGTGGGATTTCCTATGCCTGCTGGTTTGAATGAGTCTATGTCTTTGGCTATTCAGATCGGTCGACGCTTGCGTGAGCGTAAATCTGTGCACCATTTGGCGGTATTACCTGAGCTTAAACCTGAGCCTATGCAGTGTGATAGGACTTTGACCAGAGTTGAACGGCAAGAACACAGACGTCTGAATGGGCTGTGTTTCTACTGTGGTGATTCCACTCATGCTATCTCTGATTGTCCTAAGCGCACTAAGCGGTTCGCTAGGTCTGCCACCATTGGTACGGTACAGTGAAAATTTCTTCTGTCCGTTACCTTGATCTGCTCTTTGTCATCATATTCTGTCATGGCGTTTGTGGATTCAGGCGCTGCTCTGAATTTGATGGACTTGGAATATGCTAAGCGTTGTGGGTTTTTCTTGGAGCCCTTGCAGTGTCCTATTCCATTGAGAGGTATTGATGCTACGCCTTTGGCCAAGAATAAGCCTCAATACTGGACCCAGCTGACCATGTGCATGGCTCCTGCACATCAGGAGGATATTCGCTTTCTGGTGTTACATAATCTGCATGATGTGGTCGTGTTGGGGTTGCCATGGCTACAAGCCCATAATCCAGTATTGGATTGGAAATCCAAGTCGGTGTCCAGCTGGGGTTGTCAGGGGGTACATGGTGATGTTCCATTTTTGTCAATTTCGTCATCCACCCCTTCTGAGGTTCCAGAGTTCTTGTCTGATTACCGGGATGTATTTGATGAGCCCAAGTCCGATGCCCTACCTCCGCATAGGGATTGTGATTGTGCTATCAATTTGATTCCTGGTGGTAAATTCCCAAAAGGTCGACTGTTTAATTTATCCGTGCCTAAGCACACCGCTATGCGCAGTTATGTGAAGGAATCCCTGGAGAAGGGGCATATTCGCCCGTCATCGTCGCCATTAGGAGCAGGGTTTTTTTTTGTAGCCAAAAAGGATGGTTCGCTGAGACCTTGTATAGATTATCGCCTTCTTAATAAGATCACTGTTAAATTTCAGTACCCCTTGCCTTTGTTATCTGATTTGTTTGCTCGGATTAAGGGGGCTAGTTGGTTCACCAAGATTGATCTTCGTGGTGCGTATAATCTGGTGCGAATCAGGCGAGGCGATGAATGGAAAACTGCATTTAATACGCCCGAGGGTCATTTTGAGTATCTAGTGATGCCATTCGGACTTGCCAATGCTCCATCAGTGTTTCAGTCCTTTATGCATGACATCTTCCGAGAGTACCTGGATAAATTCCTGATTGTGTACTTGGATGACATTTTGATCTTCTCGGATGATTGGGAGTCTCATGTGAAACAGGTCAGAACGGTTTTTCAGGTCCTGCGTGCTAATTCTTTGTTTGTGAAGGGATCAAAGTGTCTCTTTGGTGTGCAGAAGGTTTCATTTTTTGGGTTCATCTTTTCCCCTTCTACTATCGAGATGGATCCTGTTAAGGTCCAAGCCATCCATGACTGGACTCAGCCGACATCTCTGAAAAGTCTGCAAAAGTTCCTGGGCTTTGCTAATTTTTATCGTCACTTCATCTGCAATTTTTCTAGTATTGCCAAACCATTGACCGATTTGACCAAGAAGGGTGCTGATTTGGTCAATTGGTCTTCTGCTGCTGTGGAAGCTTTTCAAGAGTTGAAGCGTCGTTTTTCTTCTGCCCCTGTGTTGTGTCAACCTGATGTTTCTCTTCCGTTCCAGGTCGAGGTTGATGCTTCTGAGATTGGAGCAGGGGCTGTTTTGTCGCAGAGAGGTTCTGATTGTTCAGTGATGAAACCATGCGCTTTTTTTTCCAGGAAGTTTTCGCCTGCTGAGCGGAATTATGATGTGGGCAACCGAGAGTTGCTGGCCATGAAGTGGGCATTCGAGGAGTGGCGTCAATGGCTTGAAGGAGCTAAGCAATGCGTGGTGGTATTGACTGATCATAAGAACCTGACTTATCTCGAGTCTGCTAAGCGTTTGAATCCTAGACAGGCTCGTTGGTCGCTGTTTTTTGCCCGTTTTGACTTTGTGATTTCGTACCTTCCGGGCTCTAAAAATGTGAAGGCGGATGCTCTGTCTAGGAGTTTTGTGCCCGACTCTCCGGGTTTATCTGAGCCGGCGGGTATCCTCAAGGAAGGAGTAATTGTGTCTGCCATCTCCCCTGATTTGCGGCGGGTGCTGCAAAAATTTCAGGCTAATAAACCTGATCGTTGTCCAGCGGAGAAACTGTTTGTCCCGGATAGGTGGACAAATAAAGTGATCTCTGAGGTTCATTGTTCGGTGTTGGCTGGTCATCCTGGAATCTTTGGTACCAGAGAGTTAGTGGCTAGATCCTTTTGGTGGCCATCTCTGTCGCGGGATGTGCGTTCTTTTGTGCAGTCCTGTGGGATTTGTGCTCGGGCTAAGCCCTGCTGTTCTTGTGCCAGTGGGTTGCTTTTACCCTTGCCGGTCCCGAAGAGACCTTGGACACATATCTCTATGGATTTTATTTCAGATCTTCCCGTCTCTCAAAAGATGTCAGTCATTTGGGTGGTCTGTGATCGCTTTTCTAAGATGGTCCATCTGGTACCCTTGTCCAAGTTGCCTTCCTCCTCTGATTTGGTGCCATTGTTCTTCCAGCATGTGGTTCGTTTGCATGGCATTCCAGAGAATATCGTTTCTGACAGAGGTTCCCAGTTTGTTTCGAGGTTTTGGCGAGCCTTTTGTGGTAGGATGGGCATTGACTTGTCTTTTTCCTCGGCTTTTCATCCTCAGACTAATGGCCAGACCGAACGAACCAATCAGACCTTGGAAACCTATCTGAGATGCTTTGTTTCTGCCGATCAGGATGACTGGGTGTCCTTTTTGCCTTTGGCTGAGTTCGCCCTTAATAATCGGGCCAGCTCGGTTACCTTGGTTTCGCCATTTTTCTGCAATTCTGGGTTCCATCCTCGTTTCTCTTCAGGACAGGTTGAGTCTTCGGACTGTCCTGGTGTGGATACTGTGGTGGACAGGTTGCAGCAGATTTGGACTCATGTAGTGGACAATTTGACCTTGTCCCAGGAGAAGGCTCAACGTTTCGCTAATCGCAGACGCCGTGTGGGTCCCCGACTTCGTGTTGGGGATCTGGTTTGGTTATCTTCTCGTCATATTCCTATGAAGGTTTCCTCTCCGAAGTTTAAACCTCGTTTCATTGGTCCTTATAGGATTTCTGAGGTTATTAATCCTGTGTCTTTTCGTCTGACCCTCCCAGATTCTTTTTTCATACATAACGTCTTCCATAGGTCATTGTTGCGGAGATACGTGGCACCTATGGTTCCATCTGTTGACCCTCCTGCCCCGGTTTTGGTGGAGGGGGAATTGGAGTATATTGTGGAGAAGATTTTGGATTCTCGTGTTTCAAGACGGAAACTCCAGTATCTGGTTAAATGGAAGGGTTATGCTCAGGAGGATAATTCCTGGGTTTTTGCCTCTGATGTCCATGCTCCCGATCTTGTTCGTGCCTTTCATGTGGCTCATCCTGGTCGGCCTGGGGGCTCTGGTGAGGGTTCGGTGACCCCTCCTCAAGGGGGGGGTACTGTTGTGAATTCTGTGGCAGAGCTCCCTCCTGTGGTCTCAAGTGGTACTTCGGCTGATTCTCTCTGGGAGCTTCCGTTTGTGGAGGAAACTGGTACTGCTGCTTCTGAGTTTCCTTCCTCAGGTGATCTGGTGAGGTCGTTAGGTGCTTCTCTACTTAACCCCACCTAATGCTTTGATTCATGCTTCCTGTCAATGTTCCAGTGTTGGACTTGTGTTTCTCTGGATCATTCCTGTGGCCTGCTGCTCTGCATAGCTAAGTGCTTCTTTGCTATTTGTTGCTATTTTTTCTGTCCAGCTTGTCTATTTGTTTTGCTGGAAGCTCTGGGACGCAAAGGGTGTACCTCCGTGCCGTTAGTTCGGTACGGAGGGTCTTTTTGCCCCTTTGCGTGGTTTTCTTTAGGGTTTTGTGTAGACCGCAAAGTTATCTTTCCTATCCTCGTTCTGTCTAGAATATCGGGCCTCACTTTGCTGAATCTATTTAATCCCTACGTTTGTCTTTTCATCTTACTCACAGTCATTATATGTGGGGGGCTGCCTTTTCCTTTGGGGTATTTCTCTGAGGCAAGGTAGGCTTATTTTTTCTATCTTCAGGCTAGTTAGTTTCTCAGGCTGTGCCGAGTTGCATAGGGAGCTTTAGGCGCAATCCACAGGTGCCTCTAGTTGTGTTTGGAGAGGATTAGGGATTGCGGTCTGCAGAGTTCCCACGTCTCAGAGCTCGTTCTATTATTTTGGGTTATTGTCAGATCACTGTATGTGCTCTGACCTCCATGTCCATTGTGATACTGAATTGCCTTTCATAACAGCACAGATGCACAGCCACAGCTTGATTATTATGCTGTTCCATTGGCTCATATCACAACTTTGCCCTCGCAGTGTACTGAGCCCGAATCTGACCCTGATGAGACTATGGTGCCCAGTCCCGAACACTATAGCACCTTACACGGTGACACAAAGGACAGTGCCCATGACATTGACATTGAAGAGGAGGTGATAGTTGACCCAGTTGTTGACCCTGATTGGCACCCATTGGGGGAAGAGGGTGCTGCAGCCTGTAGCTCAGAAGCGGAGGAGGATGATCTGCAGCAGCCATCTATCGCAAAAGTTGTCATCTGGCAGGCACGCATCAGACCCAAAACGTGTGTCAAAAACCACAACAGGTGTAGTACAGCATTGCAATCCGGTGGCAGTAGCATGGCGTGCAAAGCCTGAAAAAGTATTCCATAGTAGGACGAGTGCAGTGTGGCAATTTTTTAACCAAGATCCGAATGATCAGTGCAAAGTTATATGTAAGAAATGCTCCAAGACCTTTAGCAGAGGGCAGAATGTTCTAAATTTAAATACAACGTGCATGCGTAGACATCTAACCAGCAGGCACTTGGAAGCATGGACTAACTACCAAACGTCCCGTACCGTTGGTGCACCTGCTCCTATTGAAGCTAGTCAGCAACGCAACATTGCTTCCCTAACTGGAAGCCAGCCGGTTATGACACCACCGGTAGCAAATGTGGTGGTATTGTCGCAAGGCCAAAACAGTCAGGGAATCGCAAGGTTCTTGGTTGGAAACACTGTCGGTAGGCCCACATCAAGAATACCATCGCCAAGCCTCTCTCAATCTGCCATGTCCACCACCACCCCCGCTAGTTCCACCATATGCAGCTCTCCAGTCCAGCTCAGCCTACAAGAGACTCTCGATAGGAAAAAAAAGTACTCTTCCTCTCATCCGCGTACACAGAGTTTGAACGGCTACATAGCTCGACTAATCTCGTTAGAGATGATGCCCTTCCATTTGGTTGAAAGCGAAGCTTTCAAAGCCCTGATGGCCTATGCAGTACCACACTATGACTTACCCAGTCAACACTTCTTTGCGAGAAAAGCCATCACAGCACTACACCAACATGTCAAAGAACGCATTGTCTATGCACTCAGGCAATCGGTCAGTAGAAAGGCGCACCTCACAACTGATACATGGACCAGTAGGCATGGCCAGGGACGTTACGTGTCCATTACCGCACACTGGGTTAATGTGGTGGATGCAGGGTCCACAGGGAACAACAATACTGGCATAGTTCTGCCTAGCCCACGGTCTATGAAACAGTTGGCTGTAGGCGTTTGCTCCTCCTCCTCCTCCAGATGCAAAAGATCATCCACAGAGCGCAGTCGCACGACCACTCCATCCGCAGCTGTCAGTGTTGCACCCGTGGTGTCCCATTATGGAACAGCTAGTGGAAAGCGGCAACAGGCTGTGCTGCAAATGAAGTGTTTGGGCGACAACAGACACACCGCGGAAGTACTGGCCGAGTACTTGCAGCAAGAAACTGAGTCATGGCTGGGCAGTGTACATCTTGAGGCAGGCAAGGTAGTCAGTGATAACGGAAGGAATTTTATGGCTGCCATAGCCCTTTCAGAACTGAAACACATACCTTGCCTGTCTCACACATTGAACCTGGTGGTGCAGTGCTTCCACAAGAATTACCCAGATTTACCAGCCCTGCTCCTGAAGGTGCGCAGACTTTGCTCCCACATCCGCCGGTCGCTCGTACACTCCAGCCGTATGCTTAACCATCAGCGATCGCTGAATCTTCCCCAGCACCGCCTAATAATCGACGTGGCAACAAGGTGGAACTCCACACTGCACATGCTTCAGAGGCTGTGCGAACAGAGGCATGCTGTCATGTATTTGTGGGAGGATACACATACATGGGCAGGCAGTTGGATGGCAGACATGGAGTTGTCTGGTGTGCAGTGGTCGAAGCTCCAAGACCTCTGTCAAGTCCTTCAGTGTTTTGAGGAGTGCGGATGACACCATCATAAGCATGAGCATCCCACTAATGCGTCTGCTGATGCAAAGTTTGACGCCCATCAAGGAGCAGGCGTCTGCGTCCGAGGAGGAGGGAAGCCTTGATGACAGTCAGCCATTGTCTGCTCAGGGAACTTTCCTGGACGAGGTGGCAGATGAAGAGGAGGAGGATAATGGGGCAGAATATTTATGGGAGGAGGATGCTCACAGGGGGAAATAGAAACTGGTGGCATTGCAAGGTCAGGTACAGGGTTTTTGCGGTCCACAAGTGATGTAGATTTTCAAGATAGTGCTCCTCAACCCAGCACAAGCAGTGAATTGACACCTGGAACTTTGGCCCACATGGCAGAGTATGCCTTGCGTATCCTAAAACGGGACCCCCGCATTATCAAAATGATGACCGATGACGATTACTGGTTAGCATGCCTCCTGGATCCACGATACAAAGACAAATTACAAAGTATCATGCCACATGAGAACCTTGAGCAAATATTGGCTACCAAACAAGCATCTCTTGTAGACCATTTGGTTCTGGCATTCCCAGCACACAGCGGCGCTGATGGTTCTCACACGAGCTGTAGGGGGCATGGCAGAGGTGTTATAGGTGCACAAAGCCGAAGTGGCGTTGGACAGAGGGGATTTATGACCAGGTTGTGGAGTGATTTCGCAATGACCGCAGACACGACAGGTACTGCTGCATCAATGCAAAGTGACAGGAGACAGCATTGTCCAGGATGGTACCCAACTATTTTTTCGCCATTATCGATGTTCTCCCTCACAGGTCATTCCCCTTTGATTACTGGGCATCTAAACTAGACACCTGGCCCGAATTGGCAGAATATGCATTACAGGAGCTCGCTTGCCCAGCTGCTAGTGTGCTCTCAGAAACAGTCTTCAGTGCTGCTGGTTCGATACTGACCGAAAAAAGGACACATCTGGCTCCCCGAAATGTTGATGATCTAACCTTCATTAAAATGAACCAATCATGGATTTCGAATTATTTTGCCCCACCTTCACTTGCAGACATGTAGCTTGCCTGAAAAATTGCTTGTATTTGGCCTCCTCTTACTGACTGCTCCAATTCCGCCATTTGCAGGTGCTGAATGTCCACCATAGGCCCTTTTTATACCTCACTAAATGGGCTGACTCCCCCCACAGGTCCGTGGTCACAACTTGGCGTAAGCACCCTTCCGCGTTCCATTTGGCTGGACAGGTGTGTGTTCCCGCTCTTGTGCGACGGCACTGGCACAGGGTGCCACATAGTACAATGAAGTGTCTCTGACGGTGGTGGTGCACAACCAACATCAGACACACCGTCGTAATATGAGGGGCCCTGTGCCAGTACCGCCGCCCACGAAAGAGTGTTCCCCCCAGCTCGAAATGTGCTCTACCACTTGCAAAACTTACCTGCCCCACCACTGTGTAGTCTGTGCTGTTAAATCCTTAAATGGCACTGCCATTACAAGTTTGTTGCAATGATAGATGACAGTTAAATTATACAGGGGCCCTGGCCTCCATTAAGACCCCTTAATGCTTTGCGCCAACTGTCTGCAACTCTGCATAGGAGCCCATCCCTGTACCTTGCAATGCCACCAGTTTATTTATTATGACGAATTCATTGGCTGACATTTAGCCAACTATAGTATTTAGGCCTACTAACTGTCAGCCACTCATAACAGTTGTCCTCCGCCGAACAAAGCTATGCCACCTGAGTAATCCTGTAACCAATTGTGAACTGCATTTTGCCACCTTTTTTATTTTAGACCTCTGTCTGTCTGTCTGTCTGTCTGTCTGCGCCACACATTACAAACCTTCCCACAATGAAACAAGCTAGGCCGCCGGGTTAGTCCTGGTAGCAGTTTAGAACCACATTTTGCCATTTTTTTTTATTTTAGGTCTCTGTCTGTCTGTCTGTCTGCGCCACACATTACAACTCCCCCCCCTGAAACAAGCTAGGCCGCCGGGTTAGTCCTGGTAGCAGTTTATAACTGCATTTTGCCACCTTTTTTATTTTAGGCCTCTGTCTGTCTGTCTGTCTGCGCCACACATTACAACTCTCTCCCCTGAAACAAGCTAGGCCGCCAGGTTAGTTCTGGTAGCAGTTTTGAACCGCATTTAGCCTACTTTTTTTATTTTAGGCCTCTGTTTGTCTGTCTGTCTGCGCCACGCATTACAACTCTCTCCCCCTGAAACAAGCTAGACCACCGGGTTAGTCCTGGTAGCAGTTTAGAACCGCATCTTGCCACCTTTTTTATTTTAGGCCTCTGTCTGCCTGTCCGTGCCACACATTGCAACTGTCCTCCGCTTTACGAAGCTATGCCACCTGTGTACTAATCAAACACATTTTGAACTGACATTAGCCTACTTTTTTTAATTTTAGGCCTCTGTCTGCCTGTCTGTCCGTGCCACACATTACAACTGTCCTCCACTTTACAAAGCTATGCCGCCTGTGTACTACTCAAACACATTTTAAACTGACATTAGCCTACTTTTTTTTATTTTAGGCCTCTGTCTGCCTGTTTGACCGTGGCACACATTACAACTGTCCTTCTGCTTTACGAAGCTATGCCGCCTGTGTAGTACTCAAACAAATTTTGAACTGACATTAGCCTACTTTTTTTTATTTTAGGCCTCTTTCTGCCTGTCTGTCCGTGCCACACATTACAACAGTCCTCTGCTTTACAAAGCTATGCCGCCTGTGTACTCGTCAAACACATTTTGAACTGACATTAGCCTACTTTTTTATTTTAGGCCTCTGTCTGCCTGTCTGTCCGTGCCACACATTACAACTGTCCTCCACTTTAAAAAGCTATGCCGCCTGTGTACTAGTTAAACACATTTTGAACTGACATTGGCCTACTTTTTTTATTTTAGGCCTCTGTCTGCCTGTATGACCGTGCCACACATTACAACTGTCCTCCGCTTTACAAAGCTATGCCACCTGTGTACTAGTCAAACACATTTTGAACTGACATTAGCATACTTTTTTATTTTAGGCCTCTGTCTGCCTGTCTTTCCGTGCCACACATTACAACTGTCCTCCGCTTTACAAAGCTATGCCGCCTGTGTACTAGTCAAACACATTTTGAAATGACATTAGCCTACTTTTTTTTATTTTAGGCCTCTGTCTGCCTGTCTGTCCGTGCCACACATTACAACTGTCCTCCACTTTACAAAGCTATGCCGCCTGTGTACTACTCAAACACATTTTAAACTGACATTAGCCTACTTTTTTTTTTATTTTAGGCCTCTGTCTGCCTGTTTGACCGTGGCACACATTACAACTGTCCTTCTGCTTTACGAAGCTATGCCGCCTGTGTAGTACTCAAACAAATTTTGAACTGACATTAGCCTACTTTTTTATTTTAGGCCTCTGCCTGTTTGTTTGTGCCACACATTACAACTGTCCTCCGCTTTACAAAGCTGTGCCGCCTGTGTACTAGTCAAACACATTTTGAACTGACATTAGCCTACTTTTTTATTTTAGGCCTCGGTCTGCCTGTCTGTTTGTGCCACACATTACAACTGTCCTCCGCTTTGCAAAGCTATGCCGCCTGTTATGTAGGCAATCCAGTGACACAGTGCGCCAGCAATCAGAGCACATACAGTGATCTGATAATAACCCAAAAACAATAGAACGAGCTCTGAGACGTGGAATCTCTGTAGACCGCAATACCTGAACCTAACCTAAACACAACTAAAGGCAGCTGTGGATTGCGCCTGACACTACCTATGCAACTCGGCACAGCCTGAGGAGCTGACTAGCCTGAAGATAGAAAAACAAGCCTGACTTGCCTCAGAGAAATACCCCAAAGGAAAAGGCAGCCCCCCACATATAATGACTGTTAGCAAGATGAAAAGACAAACGTAGGGATGAAATAGATTCAGCAAAGTGAGGCCCGATATTCTAGATAGAGCAAGGATAGCAAAGAGAACTTTGCAGTCTACAAAAAACCCTAAAGCAAAAAACCACGCAAAGGGGGCAAAAAAGACCCACCGTGCCGAACTAACGGCACGGCGGTACACCCTTTGCGTCTCAGAGCTTCCAGCAAAACGAAATGACAAGCTGGACAGAAAAAGTAGCAACAAAAGCAAAAGCACTTATCTAAGCAGAGCAGCAGGCCACAGGAAAGATCCAGAAGCTCAGATCCAACACTGGAACATTGACAAGGAGCAAGGAAGACAGAATCAGGTGGAGTTAAATAACCAAGCAGCCAACGAGCTCACCAGAACACCTGAGGGAGGAAGCTCAGAAGCTGCAGTACCACTTGTGACCACAGGAGTGAATTCAGCCACAGAATTCACAACAGTACCCCCCCCTTGAGGAGGGGTCACCGAACCCTCACCAGAGCCCCCAGGCCGACCAGGATGAGCCACATGAAAGGCACGAACAAGATCTGGAGCATGGACATCAGAGGCAAAAACCCAGGAATTATCTTCCTGAGCATAACCCTTCCATTTAACCAGATACTGGAGTTTCCGTCTAGAAACACGAGAATCCAAAATTTTCTCCACAATATACTCCAATTCCCCCTCCACCAAAACCGGGGCAGGAGGCTCAACAGATGGAACCATAGGTGCCACGTATCTCCGCAACAACGACCTATGGAATACATTATGTATGGAAAAGGAGTCTGGGAGGGTCAGACGAAAAGACACAGGATTGAGAATCTCAGAAATTCTATACGTACCAATAAAACGAGGTTTAAATTTAGGAGAGGAAACCTTCATAGGAATATGACGAGAAGATAACGAAACCAGATCCCCAACACGAAGTCGGGGACCCACACAGCGTCTGCGATTAGCGAAAAGTTGAGCCTTCTCCTGGGACAAGGTCAAATTGTCCACTACCTGAGTCCAGATCTGCTGCAACCTGTCCACCACAGAATCCACACCAGGACAGTCCGAAGACTCAACCTGTCCTGAAGAGAAACGAGGATGGAACCCAGAATTGCAGAAAAATGGAGAGACCAAGGTAGCCGAGCTGGCCCGATTATTAAGGGCGAACTCAGCCAACGGCAAAAAGGACACCCAATCATCCTGGTCTGCAGAAACAAAACATCTCAGATATGTTTCCAAGGTCTGATTGGTTCGTTCGGTCTGGCCATTAGTCTGAGGATGGAAAGCCGAGGAAAAAGATAGGTCAATGCCCATCCTACCACAAAAGGCTCGCCAAAACCTTGAAACAAACTAGGAACCTCTGTCAGAAACAATATTCTCAGGAATGCCATGC
This sequence comes from Ranitomeya imitator, assembly GCF_032444005.1. Classification (NCBI taxonomy): domain Eukaryota; kingdom Metazoa; phylum Chordata; class Amphibia; order Anura; family Dendrobatidae; genus Ranitomeya; species Ranitomeya imitator. Next base: position 389,686,910 of record NC_091282.1, read on the forward strand.
AAACGAACCACATGCTGGAAGAACAAAGGCACCAAATCAGAGGAGGAAGGCAATTTAACCAAGGGCACCAGATGGACCATTATAGAAAAGCGATCACAGACCACCCAAATGACTGACATCTTTTGAGAAACGGGAAGGTCAGAAATGAAATCCATCGAAATATGTGTCCAAGGCCTCTTTGGGACCGGCAAGGGCAAAAGCAACCCACTGGCACGTGAACAGCAGGGCTTAGCCCTAGCACAAATCCCACAGGACTGCACAAAAGTACGTACATCCCGTGACAGAGATGGCCACCAGAAGGATCTAGCCACTAACTCTCTGGTACCAAAGATTCCAGGATGACCAGCCAACACCGAACAATGAAGTTCAGAGATAACTTTACTAGTCCACCTATCAGGGACGAACAGTTTCTCCGCCGGACAACGATCAGGTTTATTCGCCTGAAATTTTTGCAACACTCGCCGCAAATCAGGGGAGATGGCAGACACAATGACTCCTTCCTTGAGGATACTCGCCGGCTCAGATGAACCCGGAGAGTCGGGCACAAAACTCCTAGACAGAGCATCCGCCTTCACATTTTTAGAGCCCGGAAGGTACGAAATCACAAAATCGAAGCGGGCAAAAAATAACGACCAACGGGCCTGTCTAGGATTCAAGCGCTTGGCAGACTCGAGATAAGTAAGGTTCTTATGATCAGTCAATACCACCACGCGATGCTTAGCTCCTTCAAGCCAATGACGCCATTCCTCGAATGCCCACTTCATGGCCAGCAACTCTCGGTTGCCAACATCATAATTACGCTCAGCAGCCGAAAACTTCCTGGAAAAGAAAGCACATGGTTTCAACACTGAGCAACCAGAACCTCTCTGTGACAAAACCGCCCCTGCTCCAATCTCAGAAGCATCAACCTCGACCTGGAACGGAAGAGAAACATCAGGTTGACACAACACAGGGGCAGAACAAAAACGATGCTTCAACTCCTGAAAAGCTTCCACAGCAGCAGAAGACCAATTAACCAAATCAGCACCCTTCTTGGTCAAATCGGTCAATGGTTTGGCAATGCTAGAAAAATTACAGATGAAGCGACGATAAAAATTAGCAAAGCCCAGGAATTTTTGCAGACTTTTCAGTGATGTCGGCTGAGTCCAATCCTGGATGGCTTGGACCTTAACCGGATCCATCTCGATAGTAGAAGGGGAAAAGATGAACCCCAAAAATGAAACTTTCTGCACACCGAAGAGACACTTTGATCCCTTCACAAACAAAGAATTAGCACGCAGGACCTGGAAAACCATTCTGACCTGCTTCACATGAGAGTCCCAATCATTTGAGAAGATCAAAATGTCATCCAAGTAAACAATCAGGAATTTATCCAGATACTCACGGAAGATGTCATGCATAAAGGACTGAAACACAGATGGAGCATTGGCAAGTCCGAACGGCATCACTAGATACTCAAAATGACCCTCGGGCGTATTAAATGCAGTTTTCCATTCATCTCCTTGCCTGATTCTCACCAGATTATACGCACCACGAAGATCTATCTTAGTGAACCAACTAGCCCTCTTAATCCGAGCAAACAAGTCAGATAACAATGGCAAGGGATACTGAAATTTCAGTGATCTTATTAAGAAGGCGGTAATCAATACACGGTCTCAGCGAACCATCCTTCTTGGCTACAAAAAAGAACCCTGCTCCCAGTGGTGATGACGATGGGCGAATATGTCCCTTCTCCAGGGATTCCTTCACATAACTGCGCATAGCGGCGTGTTCAGGCAAGGATAAATTAAATAATCGACCTTTAGGGAATTTACTACCAGGAATCAAATTGATAGCACAATCACAATCCCTATGCGGAGGTAGGGCATCGGACTTGGGCTCTTCAAATACATCCTCATAATCAGACAAGAACTCTGGGACCTCAGAAGGAGTGGATGACGAAATAGACAAAAATGGAACATCACCATGTACCCCCTGACAACCCCAGCTGGATACCGACATAGAGTTCCAATCCAATACTGGATTATGGGTTTGCAGCCATGGCAACCCCAACACGACCACATCATGCAGATTATGTAACACCAGAAAGCGAATAACTTCCTGATGTGCAGGAGCCATGCACATGGTCAGCTGGGTCCAGTACTGAGGTTTATTCTTGGCCAAAGGTGTAGCATCAATTCCTCTCAACGGAATAGGACACCGCAAAGGCTCCAAGAAAAACCCACAACGTTTAGCATAATCCAAATCCATCAGATTCAGGGCAGCGCCTGAATCCACAAATGCCATGACAGAATACGATGACAAAGAGCATATCAAGGTAATGGACCGAAGGCATTTGGATTGTACAGTACCAATGACGGCAGACCTATCGAACCGCTTAGTGCGCTTAGGACAATCAGAAATAGCATGAGTGGAATCACCACAGTAGAAACACAGACCATTCAGACGTCTGTGTTCTTGCCGTTCAACTCTGGTCATAGTCCTATCGCACTGCATAGGCTCAGGTTTAATCTTAGACAATAGTAACATAGTAACATAGTAACATAGTTAGTAAGGCCGAAAAAAGACATTTGTCCATCCAGTTCAGCCTATATTCCATCATAATAAATACCCAGATCTACGTCCTTCTACAGAACCTAATAATTGTATGATACAATATCTGTATCATACAATTTTGTATGATACAAAATCTGTGCCAAATGGTGCACAGATTTACGCTCGCGCAAGCGTCGACCGATCTGAATGGCCAAAGACATAGACTCATTCAAACCAGCAGGCATAGGAAAACCCACCATGACATCCTTAAGAGCCTCAGAGAGACCCTTTCTGAACAAAGCTGCCAGCGCAGATTTATTCCACAGAGTGAGTACTGACCACTTCCTAAATTTCTGACAATATACTTCTATATCATCCTGACCCTGGCACAAAGCCAGCAAATTTTTCTCAGCCTGATCCACTGAATTAGGCTCATCGTAAAGTAATCCGAGCGCCAGGAAAAACGCATTGACATTACTCAATGCAGGGTCTCCTGGCGCAAGAGAAAATGCCCAGTCCTGAGGGTCGCCGCGCAAAAAAGAAATAATAATCAAAACCTGTTCAATAGGATTACCAGAAGAATGAGGTTTCAAGGCCTGAAATAGCTTACAATTATTTTTGAAATTAAGAAACTTAGTTCTATCACCAAAAAACAAATCAGGAATAGGAATTCTTGGTTCTAACATAGATTTCTGATCAATAGTATCTTGAATCCTTTGTACATGTGTAACGAGATTATCCATTGAAGAGCACAGACCCTGAATATCCATGTCCACACCTGTGTCCTGAAACACCCAAATGTCTAGGGGAAAAAAAAGACTGAACACAGAGCTGAGAAAAAAAAATGATGTCAGAACTTCTTTTTTCCCTCTATTGAGAATCATTAGACTGGCTCCTTGTACTGTTATGTAGGCAATCCAGTGACACAGTGTGCCAGCAATCAGAGCACATACAGTGATCTGATAATAACCCAAAAACAATAGAACGAGCTCTGAGACGTGGAATCTCTGTAGACCCAATACCTGAACCTAACCTAAACACAACTAAAGGCAGCTGTGGATTGCGCCTGACACTACCTATGCAACTCGGCACAGCCTGAGGAGCTGACTAGCCTGAAGATAGAAAAACAAGCCTGACTTGCCTCAGAGAAATACCCCAAAGGAAAAGGCAGCCCCCCACATATAATGACTGTTAGCAAGATGAAAAGACAAACGTAGGGATGAAATAGATTCAGCAAAGTGAGGCCCGATATTCTAGATAGAGCGAGGATAGCAAAGAGAACTTTGCAGTCTACAAAAAACCCTAAAGCAAAAAACCACGCAAAGGGGGCAAAAAAGACCCACCGTGCTGAACTAACGGCACGGCGGTACACCCTTTGTGTCTCAGAGCTTCCAGCAAAACGAAATGACAAGCTGGACAGAAAAAGTAGCAACAAAAGCAAAAGCACTTATCTAAGCAGAGCACCAGGCCACAGGAAAGATCCAGAAGCTCAGATCCAACACTGGAACATTGACAAGGAGCAAGGAAGACAGAATCAGGTGGAGTTAAATAACCAAGCAGCCAACGAGCTCACCAGAACACCTGAGGGAGGAAGCTCAGAAGCTGCAGTACCACTTGTGACCACAGGAGTGAATTCAGCCACAGAATTCACAACAGCCGCCTGTGTACTAGTCAAACACCTTTTGAACTGACATTAGCCTACTTTTTTTATTTTAGGCCTCTGTCTGCCTGTCTGACCGTTCCACACATTACAACTGTCCTCCGCTTTACAAAGCTATGCCGCCTTTGTACTAGTCAAACACATTTTGAACTGACATTAGCCTACTTTTTTATTTTAGGCCTCTGTCTGCCTGTCTGACTGTGCCACACATTACAAGTTTCCTCCGCTTTACAAAGCTATGCCACCTGTGTACTAGTCAAACACATTTTGAACTGACATTAGCCTACTTTATTTATTTTAGGCCTCTGTCTGCCTGTCTGTCCGTGCCACACATTACAACTGTCCTCCGCTTTACAAAGCTATGCCGCCTGTGCACTAGTCAAACACATTTTGAACTGACATTAGCCTACTTTTTTATTTTAGGCCTCTGTCTGCCTGTCTGTTTGTGCCACACATTACAACTGTCCTCCACTTTACAAAGCTATGCCGCCTGTGTACTAGTCAAACACATTTTGAACTGACATTAGCCTACTTTTTTATTTTAGGCCTCGGTCTGCCTGTCTGTTTGTGCCACACATTACAACTGTCCTCCGCTTTACAAAGCTATGCCGCCTGTGTACTAGTCAAACACATTTTGAACTGACATTAGCCTACTTTTTTTATTTTAGGCCTCTGTCTGCCTGTCTGACCGTTCCACGCATTACAACTGTCCTCCGCTTTACAAAGCTATGCCGCCTTTGTACTAATCAAACACATTTTGAACTGACATTAGCCTACATTTTTATTTTAGGCCTCTGTCTGCCTGTCTGACTGTGCCACACATTACAAGTTTCCTCCGCTTTACAAAGCTATGCCACCTGTGTACTAGTCAAACACATTTTGAACTGACATTAGCCTACTTTATTTATTTTAGGCCTCTGTCTGCCTGTCTGTCCGTGCCACACATTACAACTGTCCTCCGCTTTACAAAGCTATGCCGCCTGTGCACTAGTCAAACACATTTTGAACTGACATTAGCCTACTTTTTTTTATTTTAGGCCTCTGTCTGCCTGTCTGTTTGTGCCACACATTACAACTGTCCTCCACTTTACAAAGCTATGCCGCCTGTGTACTAGTCAAACACATTTTGAACTGACATTAGCCTACTTTTTTATTTTAGGCCTCGGTCTGCCTGTCTGTTTGTGCCACACATTACAACTGTCCTCCGCTTTACAAAGCTATGCCGCCTGTGTACTAGTCAAACACATTTTGAACTGACATTAGCCTACTTTTTTTATTTTAGGCCTCTGTCTGCCTGTCTGACCGTTCCACGCATTACAACTGTCCTCCGCTTTACAAAGCTATGCCGCCTTTGTACTAATCAAACACATTTTGAACTGACATTAGCCTACTTTTTTATTTTAGGCCTCTGTCTGCCTGTCTGACTGTGCCACACATTACAAGTTTCCTCCGCTTTACAAAGCTATGCCACCTGTGTACTAGTCAAACACATTTTGAACTGACATTAGCCTACTTTATTTATTTTAGGCCTCTGTCTGCCTGTCTGTCCGTGCCACACATTACAACTGTCCTCCGCTTTACAAAGCTATGCCGCCTGTGCACTAGTCAAACACATTTTGAACTGACATTAGCCTACTTTTTTTTATTTTAGGCCTCTGTCTGCCTGTCTGTTTGTGCCACACATTACAACTGTCCTCCACTTTACAAAGCTATGCCGCCTGTGTACTAGTCAAACACATTTTGAACTGACATTAGCCTACTTTTTTATTTTAGGCCTCTGTCTGCCTGTCTGTCCGTGCCACACATTACAACTGTCCTCCGCTTTACGAAGCTATTCCGCCTGTGTACTAGTCAAACACATTTTGTACTGACATTAGCCTACTTTTTTTTATTTTAGGCCTCTGTCTGCCTGTCTGACCGTTCGACACATTACAACTGTCCTCCCCTTTACAAAGCTATGTCGCCTGTGTACTAGTCAAACACACTTTGAACTGACGTTAGTCTACTTTTTTATTTTAGGCAACTGTCTGCCTGTCTGACTGGGCCACACATTACAACTGTCCTCCGCTTTACAAAGCTATGCTGCCTGTGTACTAGTCAAACACATTTTGAACTGACATTAGCCTACTTTTTTATTTTAGGCCTCTGTCTGCCTGTCTGACTGTGCCACACATTACAACTGTCCTCCGCTTTACAAAGCTATGCCGCCTGTGTACTTATCTAACACATTTTGAACTGACATTAGCCTACTTTTTTATTTTAGGCCTCTGTCTGCCTGTCTGTCCGTGCCACACATTACAACTGTCCTCCGCTTTACGAAGTTATTCCGCCTGTGTACTAGTCAAACACATTTTGAACTGACATTAGCCTACTTTTTATATTTTTGGCCTCTGTCTGCCTGTCTGTCCGTGCCACACATTACAACTGTTCCCCGCTTTACGAAGCTATGCCGCTTGGGTACTACTCAAACAAATTTTGAACTGACATTAGCCTACTTTTTTTTATTTTAGGCCTCTGTCTGCCTGTCTTTCCGTGCCACACATTACAACTGTCCTCCGCTTTACAAAGCTATGCCGCCTGTGTACTAGTCAAACACATTTTAAACTGACATTAGCCTACTTATTTTATTTTAGGCCTCTGTCTGCCTGTCTGTCTGTGCCACACATTACAACTGTCTTCTGTTTTACGAAGCTATACCGCCTGTGTAGTACTCAAACAAATTTTGGACTGACATTAGCCTACTTTTTTTTATTTTAGGCCTCTGTCTGCCTGTCTGTCCGTGCCACACATTACAACTGTCCTCCGCTTTACAAAGATATGCCGCCTGTGTACTAGTCAAACACATTTTGAACTGACATTAGCCTACTTTTTTATTTTAGGCCTCTGTCTGCCTATCTGACCGTGCCACACATTACAGCTGTCCTCTGCTTTACAAAGCTATGCCGCCTGTGTACTAGTCAAACTCATTTTGAACAGACATTAGCCTACTTTTTTTATTTTAGGCCTCTGTCTGCCTGTCTGTCCGTGCCACACATTACAACTGTCCTCCGCTTTACAAAGCTATGCCGCCTGTGTACAAGTCAAACAAATTTTGAACTGACATTAGCCTAAATTTTTTTATTTTAGGCCTCTGTCTGCCTGTCTGTCCGTGCCATACATTACAACTTTCCTCCGCTTTACGAAGCTATGCCACCTGTGTAGTACTCAAACACATTTTGAACTGACATTAGCCTACTTTTTTATTTTAGACCTCTGTCTGCCTGTCTGACCGTGCCACATATTACAACTGTCCTCCGCTTTACAAAGCTATGCCGCCTGTGTACTTGTCAAACACATTTTGAACTGACATTAGCCTACTTTTTTTATTTTAGGCCTCTGTCTGTCTGTCCGTGCCACACATTACAACTGTCCTTCGCTTTACGATGCTATGCTGCCTGTGTAGTACTCAAACACATTTTGAACTGACATTAGCCTACTTTTTTATTTTAGGCCTCTGGCTGCCTGTCTGACCGTGCCACACATTACAACTGTCCTCCACTTTACAAAGCTATGCCGCCTGTGTACTCCACTTACCCTTTTTGAACTGCATTTTGCCTACTTACTTATTAAGGCCTACTAACTGTGTCTGCCTCCCATTACTGTTGTCCTCCACTGAACAAAGCTGAGCCTCAATTTTCATCCGTTCTCAGATATTTAATTGCATTTGGCCTACTTCCTTGGTTGGGCCTACAAATGGTGTGAGCCGCAGCTTCGTGCTCTCCACAGAATAAAGGTGAGCTTAAATTTACAGGCTTTCAGCCCATATCAAATATTGCACTGCATTTGGCCTACGTGTTTGGTTGGGCCTACTAGCAGTGTCTGCGGCTGCTTGGTGTTCTCCACTTTACAAAGCTGAGCTTCAATCTTCAGGCTTTCGGCCTACATTACATATTACACTGAAGTGATGCTACTGGTTTGGTTGGGCGTACTAATGGTGTCTGCGGCTGCTTGGTGTTCTCTTCCACTTTACAAAGCTGAGCTTCAATCTTCTGGCTTTCGGGCTGTATCAGATATTACACTGTATTAGGGCTACTGGTTTGGTTGGGCGTACTAACGGTGTCTGCCGCTGCTTGTTGTTCTCCTCCACTGAACAAAGCTGTGCCGCCTGTTTACTGCTGTTACTAATTTTGAACTTCATTTGGCCCACTTTATTACTTGGGCCTACTAACTGTGTCTGCCACTCATTACAGTTTTTTGCCACTGAACAAAGCTATGCCGCCTGTTTAGTCCTGTTACCAATTTTGAACTGCATTTAGCCTACTTTATTCTTTGGGACTATATTGGTGTTTCCTCCTCCTCCTGCCCATTGGCCAGCCACTGCTACATGAGTCTGCTGGTACATTGACCCTGACCACTACATTCCCCTTGCACTCTACACAGCCAGAATCTGACCCTGCTGAAAGTCAGGTTCCCCTTACCGCATACTATACCACCTTACACGGGGACAAAGAGGAAGGTGCAGATGAAAGTGCAGGTTCCTTCATCAGGTGGGGGGCATACTCGTTGGCGACGTCACTGGCACAGGGCCCCTCATAGTATGCAAAAGTGTCTCTGTTGGTGGGAGGCGCCCCTGCCGTCAAACACACCGCTGTACTTTGAGGGGCCCTGTGCCAGTGCCAATGCGAATGAGTGGGCCCCCCCTGCTTGCTCGGGATCAAAGCACTTGCAAAATTTCAATACTTACCTCTCCCTGCTCCACCGACATGACGTAGTTCGCATTTCCTGGGCTCACTAAAATCTTGAGCCAGCCCTACCCCCCACCACTTTAGCCAAATGACCCCCTGTTTTCAATGCCTAACTATTATTATAAAGTAAATTAAGATTGACAAGCTTAAGAAATAAGAATTTATGTTTTTGGCATTAAAATTGGCACTGTAGGTGTTTTCCTGTCCTCCACTCACTGCCGACTTTGAGTCCCTATTGACTTGCATTGGTTTTCGTGTTTCGTTCGATCCACGACTTTTCGCAATAATCGGCCGATTTCACCCGACCTGACTTTTGAGAAAGTCGGGTTTCGCGAAACTCGAAACGATCCTAAAAAAGTTAAAGTCACTCAACTCTACTGACAACATTGCTTACAGCTGTGACCTTGGAGTCAGAAATGCTTCCAGGGGCTATCCCCATGATGTTCCCGTGCCATTTGAGCAGTGTTTCCATCATTTTCAGATGTTTTTAGATCTTAAAAGGAGCCCTGGGGGGATTGCGGTAAAAATACTCTGGTTTCCCATAGACTTACATTGGGCTCGTTGATCCGGTCGAGTACCCGAGTATTCCAATTTGCTTGACCCGAGCAACGAGCACCCGAGCATTTTAGTGCTCGCTCATCACTAATTACTATCTATTGCAGATTGACATTAGATATTATTAGAGGAAGAATTATAGATCTAATCTATCGTTGACTCCCAGTGGACCTTGTGCACTGGATTTTAAGATCCAACAGGCTTTGCGTTTTAAAAGGATTTTATTTTGATGTCCACCTTGTGTTAGGGCTAGCGGAACGCACCAAATAATTAGACAAATGGTATAAGGTGCATTCGCAGACCGGGGTTGACAGTGGAGAGATGGAACCTGCTGCTGAGTAATGACGGACTATATGGCGGTATAATGTCGATACACACATGGGTTAGCTTCACCCGGAATGAAGGAAGCGAACCCTGTTGCATCACAGGGCCACGGTACAGCACGAAGAGCGCAAGCAAAGAATCAGAGAACTCTGTCCCAAGACTCAGGGAAAGAGTTCCTCTAGACCTCTTGCGCCCGACACCGCTACTGGGGTGTCAAAGTTTAACAGAAATAATAATTAAATGCACAAGAGTGCGTGCAGTGCCACTAACCACCCAGACTTGGGTCAGGAAAGCGCCCTAATAGCGCACGGCGCCGCACTGGCGATAACTGCAATCAGACGCTGTATCGTGGGTGGGGTGGATTTGGGGATCCTCTACCATTCGTACTTGCAGATCCTCTCCAGTTCTGTCAGATTAGATAGTGAACGTTGGTAGACAACCATTTTCAGGTCTCTCCAGAGATGCTTAATTGGGTTTAGGTCAGGGCTCTATCTGGGCCAGTCAAGAATGGTCACACAGTTGTTCTGAAACCACTCCTTTGCTATTTTAGCTGTGTGCTTAGGGTCATTGTCCTGTTTGAAGGTGAACCTTCGGCCAAGTCTGAGGTCCAGAGCACTCTGAAAGAGGTTTATCTTCATCTCATCAGACCAGAGAATCTTATTTCGCATAGTCTGGGAGTCATTCATGTGCTTTTTAGCAAACTCTATGCGGGCTTTCATATGTCTTGCACTAAGGTGAGACTTCCGTTGGGCCACTCTGCCATAAAGGCCTGACTGGTGGAGGGCTACAGTGATAGTTGACTTTGTGGAACTTTCTCCCATCTCCCTACTGCATCTCTAGAGCTCAGCCACAGTGATCTTGGGGTTCTCCTTTACCACTCTCACCAAGGCTCTTCTCCCACGGTTGCTTAGTTTGCCTGGACAGCCAAGTCTAGGAAAACTAGTGGTTAGTGGTTCCTATCTTCTCCCATTTAAGGTTTATGGAGGCCACTGTGCTCTTAGGAACCTTGAGTACTGCATAAATTCTGTTGTAGCCTTGGCCAGATCTGTGCCTTGCCACAATTCTGTCTCTGAGCTCCTTGGCCAGTTCCTTTGACCTCATGATTCTCATTTGGTCTGACATGCACTGTGATTTGTGAGGTCTTACATAGACAGGTGTGTGTTAAGGGTCAAGTTACCACCTCTGCACAGGGGGAATCTCGGACCATCTCCGCTGCGGTCTCCCATTCTTCTTCTGCCTCAATGGAGCATGCTCAGTGGAGACATCGGTCCCAGTGTCTTTCTGAGTCTCACTCTGTGCAAAGGGTTACTGATGCTTTTCCAGCTTCTGCCATTGAAGCCAGTGCTGGGCAGCGGCGAGCAGATGCTTTTGGGACTAAGTTCTGCTTCTCCCCTTCTGAGCATGCCCAGGGCAAGATATTCCATTGGAGATCAAAGGTCACATGCTCAGATATTGCAGCAGATCCCATTGGTCCTGAAGGGGCTCAACTTCTGTGGCAGCCTCCCATTGGTCCTTCTGGGAAGGTCCTGTACATGCTGCAGCTATAAAAGGTTTGCATGACCGCACGGCCATGCACTAGTGTACATTTGTATACGTGTGTGTTGATGAGTGCAAGTCGTTCTTTAAAAAATCCCCTCCCTATTGTATGACTGTTCGCATATGGTGTATGGCAGCTATCTAGCGCCCGGTTGAACTGTCAGCATTATAACACACAAAACAGCATCTACTGCTGTGACCGCCAGAGCGGCGCAACGCGCCATTAGAGCGCTTCCTTAGCCCAAGTTTGGGTGGTTATTGGCGTCTTCCAGTACGGCACAGCTCGCACTCTTGTGCTCAAAACTATTATTTCAGTTTATCTCTTACACCCAGTAGTGGTGTCAAGCGCAAGTAGTCTATACGGACTCAAATCCCGAGTCTTGGGACTGAGTTAGGTGACTCCTTGCTTGCGCTCTTTGTGCGGTACCGCGGCCCTGTAACTTAACAGAGTTTGCTTCCACCGCCATATAGTGCTGCCATTTGCTGGCAGCAGGTTCTCTCCTGCACGGTAGACCCCGGACTGCGAACACACCTAATAACATCTCACTATTTACTCGGTGTGATTTCCGCCAGTCCTAACAGAACACTAGCGCCAGGGTCTGGCTAGTAAATGGCAAACGATCAGCGTCTACAGCGGTACATCCAGCAGCTGGAGGGTAAGTTGGTGGCTCTAGAGCATACAACCTCACCTGTGAATGTCACTGCTGTCGCTGTTCAGGCTCAAAGTGTAGCTGCAGCCAGTTTGTTCACTGCCACCCCTGATCCGACTATATCCCATCTCCCGCTTCCAGACAAGTTTGCTGGTGACAGTAAGCTATGTCGAGGATTCGTGAGCCAGTGCTCCATACATCTCGAGCTCCTGGCTGCACGTTTTCCTACGGAATAGGTGAAAGTGGGTTTTATTTTATCTCTTTTGTCGGGCTGGGCGTTGGAGTTGGCAACGCCGCTTTGGGAGCGTGATGATCGTGTGGTGCAGAGTGCTCCTCTCTTCCTGGACGCTCTGAGGCAGGTTTTTTGTGACCCCATGTCAACCACGATACTGCGCTCCAGTTGTTGGCAATAACTCAGGGTTCGTCCATGGTGAGCCAGCTTGTCGTCCAATTACGGTCTCTAGCCTCTGAGCTAGAATGGCCAGATAAAGTCATTATTCTGGTGTTCTGGAAAGGAATGACAGACCATGTGAAGGACGCCTTGGCCACCAGGGAGATTCCCGCCACACTGGAGGAGCTCATTTCAATATCTACCCGTATCGACCTCCGTTTTAACGAGTGGAGGTTAGAGCTGATTCAGTGTAGGCAGAGGTTTCGGCTGGCTCCCACCTTTGCCAGACTTCTAGAATCTCCTGTTCTGGCAACCGACTCCGATGAGGCCATGGAGGTTTCTCGAGCGGGACCTAAGTCTCAGACTGCATGAGTACCCGTAGTTTATAAAAATTGCCAACAACTAGGACATTACGCTAATAAATGTCCACGGCGGTCGGGAAACGATCGCGTCTAGTTACCATTGGAGGAGGTTCACTAGACACAGTGGCATTTTCCTCCAAGCTGTCCTTTAAAGGGACAATCATGTTAGGCTCATCCACTCTAACAGTCGAGCTTTGTGTGGATTCTGGAGCAGAGGGAAATTTGATGTCCTCTGCTTTTGCTCTGCGCCACGCAATACCTCAGGTGATGCTCACCAAACTGGTAACTGTTAGAGTAGTGAATGGGTCGACACTTCCTTTACAAATCACACACCAGACTGTCCCTTTCACGTTATCCATGTCCCCTTCCCACCAGGAGAATACTTCCCTTCTTGTCCTTCCTGAGGGAATGGATGATATTCTGCTGGAAATACCCTGACTCCTTTTCCACTCCCCACATATTGAGTGGACCTCTGGGAGGATATTGGGTTGGAGTGAGTCTTGTAAGGGCAGATGTGTGAGAGAGTGCATACAGGTTTCCACTACCGAGATAACCGCAGATCCCTCTACCACAACACATCAGACTCTCGCCTACCATCAAAACATTCAAAAAGAGCCTGAAAACCCACCTCTTCCGACAAGCCTATAACCTGCAGTAACCACCGATCGACCAAACCGCTGCATGACTAGCTCTACCCCCGCCTACTGTATCCTGTACTTGTTTTTTTTATGTATACCCCTCCTTACATGTAAAGCGCCATAAAATAAATGGCGCTATAACAATAAATAATAATCTTTCTTTCCTTCCCAAGTGCTATTGGAGCTATGCAGACGTCTTCTCCAAAAAGGCTGCAGAGACCCTTCTGCCTCATCGCCCCTATGACTGTCCTATTGATCTCATGCCTGGAGCTGAACCTCCTCGGGGACAGGTCTATCCCCTCTCTCTCCCTGAGATGGAGGCTATGTCTCAATACATCCAGGAGGCAGAAGAAGAATGGATAATTACGTCCATGCATCGATTACAGGGGTCTTAATGCCATCACCGTTAAGAATAAGTACCCGCTGCCCCTGATTTCTGAGCTCTTTGACAGGCTAAGGGGAGCAAGGGTATTCACCAAATTAGATCTGCGGGGTGCTTATAACCTGATTCTCATCCGTGAGGGGGACGATTGGAAGACGGCTTTTAATACCAGGGATGGGAACTATGAGTATCTGGTGATGCCCTTCGGGCTCTGTAATGCCCCAGCCGTTTTCCAAGACTTTGTCAACGATATCTTCTGGGATATGCTCTCCACCTCGGTCGTAGTCTATCTGGATGATATTCTCATCTTCTCTCCAGATATTGACTCCCACTGGAGAGATGTTGGCAGAGTCTTCGACCTCTTACGGGCAAATTCCCTCTATGCAAAGTTGGAGAAGTGTGTGTTTGAGCAGGAGTCTTTACCTTTCCTGGGCTATATCATCTCCGCCCAGGGATTGGTTATGGATCCTGCCAAACTACAGGCTGTGATGGACTGGCAAAAACCCCATTCTCTTAAAGCGGTGCAGCGCTTTATGGGGTTCATTAATTACTATCGCCAGTTCATTCCCCACTTCTCCACTTTGGTAGCTCCCTTGGTAGCCCTCACCAAGAAGGGAACAAATCCCAAATTGTGGTCTGAAGAGGTCTCCAATGCCTTTACTTCTATTAAGTCTCATTTTGCTAGCGCTCCCATCCTACATCATCCCGATGTTGATAAGCCATTCATAATGGAGGTGGATGCCTCATCCGTTGGTGCTGGAGCAGTCCTCTTCCAAAAGGATGTTCAAGGTTGGAAGCATCCTTGCTTCTTCTTCTCCAAGACCTTCACACCAGCGGAGAGGAATTATTCCATCGGGGATAGGGAGTTGCTAGTAATGAAGTTGGCCATCTCTGAGTGGAGACATCTTTTGAAGGGAGCTCGCTTTCCCTTCCAAGTCTTCACAGACCACAAAAATTTGATTTATTTACGAACAGCCCAGCAGCTGAATTCTCGTCAGGCCAGATGGTCCTTGTTCTTCTCCCAGTTCCACTTTACTCTCCATTATCTTGCTGGGGAGAAGAACATTCGTGCTGACGCCCTCTCTCACTCAGTTGTGTCATCTGAGGAGAAGGAAGGGGAGCCTCGGCTTATTGTCCCTTCTGAGAGCCTGAGAACCGTAGCTCTGGTTTCGCTAGAGGCTGTGCCTCCGGGCAAGACTTTTGTACCCATTAATTTGCGACCGGAGGTTCTCTCTTGGGCTCATTCGTCCAGAGTGGGTGGACACTTTGGGACAAAGAGGACATCTGAGCTGCTGGCGAGAACGTACTGTGGCCACATATGGTCCGTGACGTCGAAGACTATATTCGGGTGTGTGTCTCCTTCACCAAAAATAAGTCTCCTCGACAATGGCCAGCTGGGTTATTATATCCCCTGCCGGTGTCAGACAGGCCCTGGGATATGGTCGGGATGGACTTCGTGGTGGGTTTGCCCAAGTCTCGTGGCTGTGCCATCATTAGATTTATCTTACCGATCATTTTTCTAAAATGGTGCACTTGGTGCCACTTCCACGGCTACCTTCTGCACGGGCCTTGGCAGCATTGTTTATAAGACATATCTTCCGCCTACACGGTATGCCGGACAAAATTGTCAGTGACCGGGGTCCCCAGTTTGCGTCTCGGTTCTGGAGAGAATTTTGTCATCTTCTCAGCATTGAGTTAAATCTCTCTTCTGCATATCATCCCGAGATGAATGGGTTGGTAGAGAGGGCCAACCAGACCTTGGTCACATATCTGCGACATTTTGTCTCAGCCAGGCAGGATGACTGGGTATCTTTGCTATCATGGGCGGAGTTTGCACTGATCAACGCTGTAGTCGACTCCACTGGACAGACTCCATTCCTCCTTAACTATGGTCAGCATCTGCGGGTACCTGTGCCCATGTCTGTGTCTCCCGCTGACTCCAGGGTGGCAGACTGGGCTGTGGAGGCATGGGACATTTGGGACCGTACTCAGGATGCCATTCGGGCCTCCAAGGAGAGAATGAGGTCTTCCGCCAATGCACATCGGCACCCCGCTCCGACCTTTGTTCCTGGCGATTTAGTGTGGCTCTCCGCCTGTAACATCAGGCTGCGAGTTGAGTCCACTAAGTTTGCACCTCGCTACTTGGGTCCTTTCAAGGTCCTTGAACAGGTTAACCCTGTGGTCTACCGTTTAGCCCTTCCGCCACACATGGGTATCACCAACACCTTTCATGTGTCCCTCTTGAAGCCCGTATACATGTCCCGGTTTTCCGAGTCATCTGCCGGGACATCGGGTTCGTCTACGGACGATTGCGAGGTGAATGCTATTTTGGGGTGCAAGGTGGTACGTGGCAAAAAATTTTATTTGGTGGACTGGAAGGGTTGTGGTCCTGAGAACAGGTCCTGGGAGCCTGCTGAGCACATTCGGGCTCTGCAGCTCATTGCTGCCTTCGAGTGTAGCGAGGTCCAAAGAGGGGGGCCATGGGAGGGGGGGTAATGTAAGGGGTCGAGTTCCCACCTCTGCACCGGGGGAATCTCGGGCCATCTCTGCTGCGGTCTCCCATTCTTCTTCTGCCGTAGTGGAGCCTGCTCAGCGGAGAGATCTCCGCCCGTAACATCAGGCTGCGAGTTGAGTCCACTAAGTTTGCACCTCGCTACTTGGGTCCTTTCAAGGTCCTCGAACAGGTTAACCCTGTGTTCTACCATTTAGCCCTTCCGCCACACCTGGGTATCACCGACACCTTTCATGTGTCCCTATTGAAGCCCGTATACATGTCCCTATTTTCTGAGTCATCTGCCGAGACATCAGGTTCGTCTACGGACGATTACGAGGTGAATGCTATTTTGGGGTGCAACGTGGTACGTGGCAAAAAATGTTATTTGGTGGACTGGAAGGGTTGTGGTCCTGAGGACAAGTCCTGGGAGCCTGATGAGCACGTTCGGACTCCACAGCTCATTGCTGCCTTCGAGCGTAGCGAGGTCCAAGGAGGGGGGCCTTGGGAGGGGGGATAATGTAAGGGGCCGAGTTCCCAACTCTGCACAGGGGGAATCTCGGGCCATCTCTGCTAAGTTCTCCCATTCTTCTTCTGCCATAGTGGAGCCATCCGAGAGACGTCGGTCCCAGCAGCTTGCTCAGTATCACTCTGTGCAAAGGGTTACTGCTGCTTTTCCAGCTTCTGCCATTGAAGCCAGTGCTGGGCAGCGGCGAACAGACGCTTTTGGGACTAAGTCCTGCTTTTCCCCTTCTGAGCATGCCAGGGCAAGTTCTCCCATTGGAGATCAAGGGTCACATGCTCAAAAACTGCAGCAGATCCCATTGGTCCTCCAGGAAGGTCCTGTACATGCTGCAGCTATAAAAGGTTTGCATGACCGCACGGCCATGCGCTAGTGTACATTTGTATACATGTGTGTGTTGATGAGTGCAAGTCGTTCTTTAAAAATCCCCTCCCTATTGTATGACTGTTCGCATATGGTGTATGGCTGCTATCTAGCGCCCGGCTGAACTGTCAGCATTATAACACATGAAACAGCGTCTACTGCTGTGACCGCCAGTGCGGTGCCACGCGCCATTAGAGCGCTTCCTTAGCTCAAGTATGGGTGGTAATTGGCGTCCACCAGTACGGCACAGATCGCACTCTTGTGCTCAAAATTATTATTTCAGTTTATCTCCTACACCCAGTAGTGGTGTCGAGCGCAAGTAGTCTATACGGACTCAAATCCCGAGTCTTGAGACTGAGTTAGGTGACTCCTTCCTTGCGCTCTTTGTGCGGTACCGTGGCCCTGTGACTTAACAGAGTTCGCTTCCACTGCCATATAGTGCTGCCATTTGCTAGCAGCAGGTTCTCTCCCGCACAGTGGACCCTGAACTGCGAATGCACCTAATAACATCTCACTATTTACTCGGTGCGTTCCGCCAGTCCTAACAAAGTGTGCCTTTCCAAATCAAGTCCTATCAGTTTAATTAAACACAGCTGGACTCCAATGGAGAAGAAGAACCATCTAAAGGAGGATCACAAAGAAATGGACATAATGTAACTAAAATATGAGTGTCTGAGTAAAGGGTCTTAATACTTTTGACCATGTGATATTTCAGTTTTCTTTTTCAGCAAATTTGCAAAAATGTCTACATTTCTGTTTTTTTTTCAGTCAAGATGAGGTGCAGAGTTTACATTAATGTGACAAAATGAACTTTTTTTAATTTACCAAATGGCTGCAATGAAACAAAGAGTGAAAAATTTAAAGGTGTCTGAATACTTTGCGTACCCACTGTAGAAATAGGCAACAGCTCCCTGTGTCATCTGCACCATCAGCTGCTCATGCTTAGGAGGTGGGGAACCAAAGGACAGTACAATCTCTCATAAATGGTAGTAGTCCTGTCTCGAGCCACCTCATGAAGAGTTTATCATGCTCCCACTACATTACACCCACTGCATACCAGTAATGTTGCCCCTCCATTTTGAGGAACATGACCCTAGTTTCACGTGTCAGCTCTTGCAGCCTCTGAGGCAAGTGTTCCATTTCTACTGCCCGAAGGGTGAAGGTGACGTGATGATGGGTCACAAACTCTTCAATAATCTCACTTTTCCATTGAAGGTCTTAATTAACTTCCACCCCCTCCCCCGGGATGCCAACTTTCAGTACCTTACAGCTAGCGGGACCTATAACATTTGTCGAGACCTTGTCCTGGCTTTCCTCCTTGTCTTTTCTAATCATCCACAGTCCGCTCACCAGTTGCTGACTCTTGGCTCTCCCATCTGCATTCCACACGAACCCCAGCGGTAAAGAATACAGCCTGTTCAGGCTTTGGTGAGTCTTTGATATTGGCCTGATACCGAACACAGACTACTGCCACTTCTGCTGTTGCAGCAGCTTCCTCTGGCTCCGATATTCCTCCGATCACTCCCTCGGGAGCCTTGTGTGCTTCTGCAATCTTTGTTGCCCACTAAGCTTGTTACACTATATGAATGACTAATTAAATACAGTAAAAAGAAATAACACTTTTTTCAGTGTTATAAATCACAGAAATGTACCCCAGACCATGTAATTCTGTAAGAATGAGAAATGTAACAATACAAAAATTGTAAACAAATTTTCGCTGTTTTAGAGATCATAGCAATGTACCCAGAACACGTAATACTGTATGGCTGAGAAATGTAATCCTCCAAAATATTTAAACGCTTTTTCTCAGTTTTATGGATCACACAAATGTACCCAGACCACATAATACTGCAAGGTTGGAAAATGTAACATTACAAAAAATGTAACTCTTTTTTTACAGTTTTATAGATCACAGGAAATGTACTCCAGACCACGGAATAGTGTATGGATGAAAACTATAATGTACCCCAGACCACGTAATACTGTATGCATGACATTTAACCCTGCAAAATTTTTAAACGCTTTTTGGAGTTTTAATTATATATACAGTTATATGAAAAAGTTTGGGCACCCCTATTAATCTTAAGCTTAATGTTTTATAAAAATTGTTTTTTTTTGCAACAGCTATTTCAGTTTCATATATCTAATAACTGTTGGACACAGTAATGTTTCTGCCTTGAAATGAGGTTTATTGTTCTAACAGAAAATGTGCAATCTGCATTCAAACAAAATTTGACAGGTGCATAAGTATGGGCACCCTTATCATTTTCTTGTTTTAAATACTCCTACCTACTTTTTACTGACTTACTAAAGCACTTTTTTGGTTTTCTAACCTCATTGAGCTTTGAACTTCATAACTTTATAGCCCCCATCTCCTCTTTCTCCAGTCCAGACTTAGCATTGTCACACTTCAATAATACACTGAAGAATGCCCTAGATGAAGCAGCACCTTCTACTAGCAGATAGACCTGACACAGACAACGGCAGCCCTGGCACACTATGCAAACACGCTTTCTTCAGCGTTGCTCAAGGTGTGCAGAGCGGCAGTGGAGAAAATCTCTCTTAGCAGAAGACTTCATCCACTATAATTTCATGCTCAAAACCTATAACTCTGCCCTTCATGTGGCCAAACAATCCTACTTCACCACCCTCATTAAATCACTATTAGTGTTGAGCGATACCGTCCGATATTTGAAAGTATCGGTATCGGATGGTATCGGCCGATATCTGAAAAATATCGGATATCGCCGATACCGATATCCGATACCAATACAAGTCAATGGGACACAAATATCGGAAGGTATCCATAATGATTCACAGGGTCTGAAGGAGAGGAAACTCTCCTTCAGGCTCTGGGATCCATATTAATGTGTAAAACAAAGAATAAAAATAAAAAATATTGATATACTTAAACTCGGACGGGCCATGGTTGTCACCGCTGCAATCGCCATGCTTTTCTTCCTAAGAATGAGCGCTTTAATGACCTTCGATGACGTCGCGACCAATCACAAGCCGCGACGTCATCGAAGGTACTTAACAAGCTCATTCATAGGAAGGAAAACATGGCGATTGCAGCGGTGACAGCCAGGGCCCGTCCGAGGGTAAGTATATCAATATTTTTTATTTTTATTCTTTATTTTACACATTAATCTAAATCCCGATACCGATTCCCGATATCACAAAAATATCGGAACTCGGTATCGGAATTCCGATACCGCAAATATCGGCCGATACCCGATACTTGCGGTATCGGAATGCTCAACACTAATCACTATCCAACAACCCAAAATGACTTTTTGAAACCTTAAACTCCCTTCTGAAACCTAAAGTACAGGCCCTAATCACTAACCTCAGCAGTGAGGATCTGGCCACTTATTTCCTAGAAAAAAATCAACTACATCCATTAGGATATCTCAGCCCCATCTCCTCAGTGCCTGGATCTCCTTCCCTGCCGCACCTCAAGCTCACTAGACATCTTTGAGCCTGTTTCAGAAGATGTTTCCAAGCTCCTACCTACTGCTTGGCATACAACCTGCAACAATGACCCCATTCCTTCACATCTCCTGCAGTCTCTCTCACCAGTGGTCACCACTCACCTGACTAAAATATTTAACCTCTCTCTTTCTACAGTTATCTTTCCCTCCTCAATTAAGCATGCAATCATAACCCCTTTACTTAAAAAGCCACCCCTGAACCAGAACTGCACTGCTAACTACAGACCTATCTCTAACTTTCCTTCATCTCTAAACTCCTGGAACACTTGGTCCACTCCCGTCTAATCCACTATCTCTCAGATAACGCTCTTCTCGACCCCTTACAAACTGGTTTCCGCTATTTACACTCCACTGATACTGCTCTCACTAAAGTCTCTAATGATCTAATAACAGCTAAATCCAAAGGTCATTGCTCCCTGCTGATTCTCCTGGATCTCTCTGCTGCATTTGACACTGTGGATCACCAGCTCCTCCTCACTATGCTCTATAGGCTTCAAGGACACAGCCCTCTCCTGGTTCTCCCCCTACCTCTCTGACCGCTCCTTCACTGTATCTTTTGCCGGCTCCTCTTCCTATCCTCGTCCTCTTACTATCGGGGTTCCGCAGGGCTCAGTCCTAGGCCCCCTCCTCTTGTCTCTATACACTACCCCTATTGGACAAATAATCAGCAGATTTGGGTTCCAGTATCATCTCTATGCTGACGGCACCCAATTATACACTTCTTCCCCTGACATCACCCCTGCCCTAATTCAAAATACCAAGGATTGTCTGTCTGCTGTCTTTAACATAATGTCCTCCCTCTATCTGAAACTAAATATCTCCAAAACAGAACTTTTTGTGTTTCTCCCTTCTACTAACCTCACCCAACATCGAAATTACCCTGGAGGGTTCAACCATAACTCCCAAGCAGCATGCCCGCTGTCTTGGGGTCATATTCGACACTGAACTTTCCTTTACTCCCTATATCAGATCACTCACTCGCTCTTGTCATCTGCATCTTAAAAACATCTCCAGAATCCGACCTTTTCTCACCTTTGAATCTGCTAAGACTCTTACTGTAGCTCTTATTCCTTCTCGTCTGGACTACTGCAACTCTCTTCTCATTGGTCTCCCTCTTACCAGACTGTCTCCTCTCCAATCCATCTTGAATGTGGCAGCCAGGGTCATATTTCTGTCCAGCCGCTTCACTGATGCCTCCATCTTGTGCCAGTCATTTCACTGGCTACCCAATCGCTACAGGGTCCTGTATAAACTCATCTCTCTCACCCACAAAGCTCTTTACAGTTCTGCACCACCTTATATCTCCTCTCTCATCTCTGTCTATCATCCTACACGTGTCCTTCATTCTACAAATGACCTAAGACTAACATCCCCCGAAATCCGAACCTCGTACCTCTGTCTCCAAGACTTCTCTTGTGCTGCGCCAGCTCTCTGGAATGCACTTCCCTAGACGATCAGACTGATACCTAGCCCCGACCTATTCATTTTCGCTTGAAAAACCCACTTCTTCAAACGAGCCTACCACATCAACTACTCAGTAAACTAGCTTTGCCCTGTTCTCTCCTTCCAAATATTATTCTGAATCTGCACCCTAAAATTCATCTGTCTCCACACCCTCCATGCACACGATAACTGCACTTGATACTTGACTATTGCACTTAAACACACGGGCTGATGACCGAATCGTGCAGCTTTATATGAAAATCCCTATTTATTATAATTACCAGACCTGAAATAACAAGCACTTTTCACCTATTGTGTCCCCCATTTCCTTGTAGATTTTAAGCTTGCGAGCAGGGACCTCACCCCATATGTCACTATTTAAATTGGCTTAACTTGAATTGAATTTATTGTCTGTACATGTCCCCCTTAATTGTAAAGTGCTGCGGAATATGTTGGCACTATATAAATAAAAATTATTATTATTATAAACTCTCTCATACAGGTTATCTTCACCTATCTTTAATAGTTGTAATCCTAATTTACGCAGATTGACATATCATCAATTTTATTAATGATTGCTCACCCACCCCCTTTTCTAAAACTTTATAAAAATCCAAGCAAAAAATTACAATAAAAATAATTTCAAAAGAAAAAAAGAAACTTGATGGTCTGATTATTTTTCTGCTTTACTCTATATAGATACATTAGATAAAAGCCTATAAGTTAAAATGTGACATGCATATTTATTAAATGTGTTTCTTGTGTATGGTATAATTTTTAGCTATAGTTCGGTACTTTAACAAATTACGACAAGGTGTTAATATACAAAACCTTCTGGCCTCATAAAATGAGATATACGCAAACATTGCTGCACACCATTAACGATAAATGACGTTATTTGCAAAAGAAACAACAGAAAGACTGTTTTCTATAAATACATGTAATTAATAGATGGATTTCTGCTCACTCAGCATGCCATTGTCATCTGTTGTTTTGTTTTTAAAATATCTAATGAGACCTGGCAGATCAAACAGAATATCGAATTAAAAACAAGCAAAAAAAATTTTCCTTGGTAAAGCTGTTCTTAGATGGAGAAATCAAAGGACTGTTTTATGATTTCTTTTATTTCTTTCAAGTGTGCATGATGCTTCTTTATCATATTGAAAATATCTGTACATAGCCCAAACCATACTTTTCTCATTTCGGTCAAAAGTATTCTCTAAGGCTGGTTTCACACGTCCAGATAATTCCGGTACCGGAGAAAACGGTATCGGAGTTATCCATGTCCGTGTGTCCGTGTGCTCACATGGCACATCAGTGTGGCATACGTGCAGCAGCCATGTGCCGCCCATATGCCGCCTGAGGACCACACGGACCCTGCAGGAGAGACAGCGCTACAGTAAGCGTTGCCCCCTGCTTGTGGTGCTGAAGCCGGCATTCATCCCTTCTTTCCTGCTCGGCTGAAAGCAGCGCTTGCAGGAGAGAAGGGATGAAAGATCAAGGTTTTTTTTTTGTTTAAAATAAAATTTGGGGGTCACCTCCCGCCTCCCATCCCCCGTGCGCCAGCCCGCTTGCCAAGAAATACTCACCCAGCTCCCGCGATGTCTGCTCTCAGCGCCGGCAGCTTGTCCTGTGTGAGCGGTCACGTGGTACCGCTCATTACAGTGATGAATATGTGCATATTCATCACGGTACTGAGTGGTACCATGTGACCGCTCACACAAGACAGGCTGCCGGCGCTGAGAGCAGACATCGCAGAAGCTGGGTGAGTATTTCTCGGCAAGCGGGCGGGCGCACGGGGGATGGGAGGCGGGAGGTGACCCCCAAACTTTATTTTAAACAAAAAAAACTTGATTTTTCATCTCTTCTCTCCTGCAGGGGAGAAGAGGTGATTGCCGCCTTCAGCACCACACGCAGGGGGGACAGCGCTTACTGTAGCGCTGTCTCTCCTACCGCGGTACGTGCACACGGAGGAGAGTGCACACTGTTCTCCGTGTGCACGTGTGCGGGACACTTTGTGGACCGTGCTGCCAGAGAAAAGCGGACATGTCTCCGTGTTTTCAACATGGACACACGGTCCCTGAAAACACGGAGAGATGTGCATAGACCCATTCATTTGAATTGGTCTACGTGTGTCAGTGTCTCCGGCATGTGAGAAAACAGGCACTGACGTGTGAAAGAGGCCTAAGGCTGGTGTCACGTTTGCGGTTGTGTCCGCAGCGTTTTGAATGCATACATCTGCATCAGTGGTGTATTCCTATCTTTAACATTAGGGATGCAGGTGCCTGCGATAGGTTGCGTTTTGCAGTGTTTCATGACGCATGCGTTGTTTCGTTTTCTGCTGCGTGGCATGGTAAACACTACATGCAGTAATTTCAGAGGCGTCAATTTTCTGCCTCGAAACGTATGCGGTTGTTAGAGGAAGGAATGCTTAGAAAAAACGCATTACAGTCTATGTGAACGCATGCGTTAGCAAGCACATGCGCTTGTTTGCGTTTGTGAACGCATGCGTTTTACCACAGGAAAATCTGTCAAAACACTGATTAGCCACCCCCACATACAAATTGATAAAAAAAGGGAGTGGGCATTTGCAGGTCACTACTAAGCAGATTGGGAAGCAGATCAGACGCTTGAAAGAACCTGGGAGGATTCTACACTCTGAACAATGTGAGTATCAAAGCCAATGTCTTTATTTTATTTTTTCTGTCTCTATATGTCCTAATAATTTCTATATTTTTTTTCTTGCTGCATGCATTAGAATGTCTTCTTCTGAGGAGCAACATCTTGGCCCTGCACAAGGTGGAAATGGGAGTGAAGTGAGTACTCACCTCTTCAAATTGGTAAGCATTCTCTGTCACATCTACACATGTGACAAATTTTTTTTCTTTTAATTTTCAGAACAGTTCTTCAACTGCGGCAGAGGCCGAGCATGAGCAGCGTGGACACGTTCATGTGGCAAGGCGATGTGTAAGTATACCTGACTGATTGTACTCTTCTTATTGTATCCTGACTTTACTATTCTTCACTGTTCATTTCTTTACTTTTCTCTTTCTTTACCTTTTTCTTCTCGACTCCTTTTTTTTTTTTCTTGACTCCTTGTTTTCTTTCTTTTCCTTATGTTAATGTCTCAAACATGAATGTATTAGTTTATTTTCTAGGTTCTAGAATGGGATGAGGACCTCATTGACAATGATATCCTTATCTGCCTGGTCCATTAGAGAGTCCTGTTCTGGGACACCCGGGTTCTGCAGACAACGTGACGATCTGGCGGCTATGGAATGAGGTGGCCCAAGCAATGTGGGATGGCTGGGACAATGCCCCGACTCAGGTCTGCAATGCATTTCGTAAGTATTGTAATGCGGTGTGATGCAGCAGTGACCTTGGCCGGGATCACACAACTGTGTGTGATGAGAGAAACTCCTGAGAGTTTCTCTCATCACACACAGTTGTGTGATCACAGTCAAAAGTGCATTGTCTAACCATAATTTTTATTTTTCAACAGTGCTCAAAAAAAGTCAAAACACTGTGTTTGATGAAGGATCGCTTCAACAAGGAACTTCGTCAAGAGAGCCGGGTTCCTAGTGGTTCTGGAGCAAGGATCCGAAAATATAAATATTACCGCATCCTGGCATTTTTGAGACCGTTCCTTGCCCAGAGAATGTAAATATTTT
The DNA here is from genome assembly GCF_032444005.1 of Ranitomeya imitator. Classification (NCBI taxonomy): domain Eukaryota; kingdom Metazoa; phylum Chordata; class Amphibia; order Anura; family Dendrobatidae; genus Ranitomeya; species Ranitomeya imitator. Next base: position 389,712,652 of record NC_091282.1, read on the forward strand.
TTGTGGTGTATTGGGTTGTGTTGTATTGCCTAAGCTGTATTTTTCTATTCCACAGGAGTTGGCGCTTTTACTATTGTAAATGTTTGGTACTAATGTTTTTTTTTCCACAGCACATGGAGCAGCACTCTTGACCCTGCTACTGGAGTGGTCCTTCATCAAACAACCACGGACCCATCCCAGCAATCCAGCAGCGCTGCAGCAAGTGGGCCTGCAACACAGACTGGAGACCAGGAAGCTGGTCCATCAGGTGTTCCCATGTCCCAGTCCTCTGCCTCTTTTTTGGGGGGGGCTCTTCACGTGCAGTGACAAAGGGCCTCGGACAGGTCACTCATGCCCAAGTTTTTGCACTTGAGCTCAGTCTTTCGTGATTGACTCAAGGCCATGGGAGACCGACTGGATAGTGCCATAAACCATATGAATACACTTATCCAGGATGTCACCAGAAGCCTTGACCAAGTGAAAGCCAACCTCCAGAGGCCAGCACATCATTTTTTCAATCAAATAGAGAGGGGCATGCCAGAACACCTTACTCCTGATCTCCAGGTTAGTGTCATGCAGGCCTGCAATGCTGCTTACGTGCAGGCTATGCAGCAGAGTCGGTATTTTCAGCAGCCAGTGGCGACTTTTCCACCTGTGCCAACACTGTCACGCTTGACCTCAATGCCGAGCTCTGCTGCATACCACTGCACAGCTACCACCATTCCAAGCACTGCTGGACAGTACTACAGCGCCACCACCATGCCGAGTGCTGTTGGACAGTCCACCGCCACCACCATGCCAACTGCTGCTCCTGCTTGGACATTATCCACTGCCACCACCATGCAGCAGCAACAGCAGCACCCGGACCCTGGCATGGCCTGCCGCACCACCATGCAGCAGCAGCCAGACCCTGGCATGGCCTTCCCCACCACCACCACCATGCAGAAGCAGGACCCAGGCATGGCCTTGCACACCACCATGCAGCAGCAGCCAGACCCTGGCACGGCCTTCCACACCACCACCACCATGCAGCAGCAGGACCCTGGCATGGCCTTCCGCACTACCACCATGCTGCAGCAGCAGCCGGACCCTGGCATGGCCTTCCCCACCACCACAACCATGCAGCAGTGGCACATGGACCCAGACAGGTCGGCCACCATGACAAGGCTGCAAGAAATGAGCCCACCGAGGCTCCCCAGACCGCAGCGCCGATCCCAAAAAGGGAAAAAAAATAAAAAGCAGCGGACTATCTGTATTCCTTCCCCCTCACCTCCCAATGTGTCTGTGATGTCAGGTTTGTCTCACCCTTCTAGTGTGTCTCTGCCTTCTCCTCATGCGTCTAGCACCGTCCCCGAACTGCCAGATCACACTACTTTAATTCTACTGCAACCCTTGCGTCGATGACAGTTAGCCAGACCTCACAGCTGCACACCCCCCCAGTTCCGTCACTCTACCCCAAGCAGGCACAGTTAATTTGTTTTTGTTTTTTATTTAAAAATAAATGTTAATGTTTTTTCATGTGTCAAAAAACTCATTATTTATGACACCTAACCTGGTGAGTAGAGAACTGCCTTGCTTAACCACCATTTTCTCTTCAGTCTACGTAATCTATTTCACACAAACTGAAGAGACGATGGAGGTCATACAAGGCATATCTATACTCACCTGGACAGGTTTCAGAAATAGTAAATTCATGAGGCTGGGTTTTGTGCTCATGAAGTGATTATTTCTCACACATGATTTGGTGAATGTAGATCTGTTTTGTATTATACCTCCATCGTCTCTTCAGTCTGTGTCCAATAGATACTGCAGAACAGAATCAGGATGTAATGACATCAACTACCTTACCACTAGCAACCTAAGTGGTTTTTAGAGGAAATACATATGAGACTCGGTACAGATATCAAAACACGTTGTTTATTAACAAAAACTATTAGTAACATTTAAAACATAACTGGTACAGACACAAACCCAACAGCACATTTTACACAATATTATCTTGCCATGCCAGAAGTCCAATGTCAGAAACAAAATAGGCAGAAAATTGGTTCCGCATGTGGCCAACTTCAACAGTTGACTGCAGCAGGTGATGCTGGTAATCTGACAATGAGTTTGCAACTCGTTCATCCAGTTCAATGTTGGGTCGCTCCTTAGCCATTATGTAATTGTGGAGAACCACACAAGCTTTGACCACCTCATCGACTGTCTCCATTTTTAGATTAATGGCTGTCCCAAGAATGCGCCATTTGACACAAGAAACCCAAAGGTACACTCCACTGTTCTTTGGGCCCTGGTCAGACTGTAGTTATAAATTCCATGCGAAGATCTATTATGACACAGGATACAGTAGCAAACTGTGAACATTTCAGCAGTACAAGGGTCTATATAAAGATATCCCATAATACACGACCACTGTAGTCCCATTGGCGGTGTCTGTTTATCTAGATTTTTCTCCTGTTAAATTTTACACCATGCGCACTGAAAATGTCAACGCATGCAAACCGCATGAAAAAGCTTGCAAACGCAGCTTTTTTTTTACTGCATGCGTTCCCTTATGTGTCTAAAAAACGCTGCGTTTGCACATGGTTTATCATGCGTTTCAGGTTGCGGATTAAACGCTGCGGATTCTAATGCAAATTTGAAACTAGCCTAATTCATTGTTATGTTATTTGCTATATGGTATACTGTTTTTGCACTGGCTGCAGTGGAGAAAGTACTGTATGTAAAAACGTTGTGCCTCCTTCTGTAAGATGGGCTACGCCATTCAACAAATGTAAAGGACTTTATATTGACAAAGAAAAAACCCTTTGGTTTGCCTGTGTTCTTATGAAACCACACAAATGCATATCTCCCAACTTTGAAAGCTAAAAAAGTGGGACACAAACTGCAATATTTTACATTAAGCCAGTATTGTTTTTATGTGTCCTGTAAGATAACGCTTACTGCATGTGTTGGGGGACATTCACTTAGCAACGGGATTCAGTCGCACAGGCATGATTTTCTCTATTAAACAGTCCATGCGGTTTATTATGCAGTCATAAACCGCTGTCATGCACAGTTCATTATATACTTCTTGGAGCGCAATAGGCATCAACAGATGACATTAAGTTGCAGCTTTAACTTAGAAACTTCATATATGGCTTTAGTCCAGAGTAAAGAGAAAAAAATGCAATCGCACAGCCGCTATGCGCTAGACCCTTACTGCTCCAGGGGCAAAAAAATGCACTGTTTAAGCCTTTTGTCAGAAAACAAACTAAACAAAAAAGCCGCTGAAAAGATTATACCTTGGTGCTGCTTAAGAAAAACAGATCCAATATGATACATAAGAAGAGACTGAAAGCGCACTCACCGGTATTTGAACAATCAGAGCGGTTTATTCACATGAAATCATGCGGTGCAGGGAGGGTATGTGAATACAAAGAGGATGACAGCTGTTTCGTGCTAGGTGAGCACTTCAACAGATCCAATGGCGAGTGAAGAAAGAGAGGGCCTTTTAACTGAATAGTCTTCCGGTCCCTCCCATTGTTCACTTCGTCATAATGAACAATTAGTCACTATCCGGAGGAAAAAAGGGGAGTGAAACAGTGAGAAGTTAAAATACAATAAAAACATTAACGGGTGACGAAGAATATCATTTAGGAAGAAATATACTATAATATGATAACCAATACACAGGAATTTTTTACAAAAAAACAGACATGTCAACTTTATCGTTGAACCCTGTTGGTCCAGAAGCATTGGCTCTTAATATCCACTTTGCTTCATTACGCAGAAGCATACGATTTAAATTACCGCCATCCTGCGGTAGGGCAGTTTTCTCTATGCCCGCAAATCGAAGCAATTTTGCATCACCTCCATGTTGTTCATTCATGTGCTTTATCAAACGGGGGACCCCCTTGCCTGTGCGCAATGAATTGAGATGTTCTCTGAATCGAACAAACATTGGGCGAATTGTTTTCCCGATATAGAAAAAACTACAAGGGCAATATAAAATATAAACCACATGAGTTGTTCTACAAGAGATGAAATCTCGTACTTTATGCATTATTGGGCCAATTTTTAAATTGGTTCCTGTTTGATGTTGATTACAATAATTACAATGCCCACAACGGAAATTCCCTTTGGGTGCAGTATTTCGGAGCCAATTATTATGAGATGAAGTTACCCGATTTCGAACTATTAAATCCCCTATATTTTTACTGCAGCGGCAGGCAAAAAGGGGACCCTACTCTGTCATTTCCTTCAACGCTGGATCTTGGCAAAGAATTTGCCAATTTTTTCGAATTGCTGTTCTAATTTGTACGTCCATAGGACCATATTTAAAGCAGAAAACGAATTTTCTATAATTCTCAGATGTTTTTTCTGTTATATTCTCTGTTTCTGCTCGTTCCAACGCTGAGTTCAAGACAGATTGGGGATACCCCCTATTACTGAACCTTCCATATAATTCTTGGGATTGCCTTCGAAAACTTGCATTATTACTGTTTATTCTTTTTACTCGGAGGAACTGGCTGTAAGGCAATGCTTTCTTCACGTACACGTGCCTGCCGCCGCAGTAAAAATATAGGGGATTTAATAGTTCGAAATCGGGTAACTTCATCTCATAATAATTGGCTCCGAAATACTGCACCCAAAGGGAATTTCCGTTGTGGGCATTGTAATTATTGTAATCAACATCAAACAGGAACCAATTTAAAAATTGGCCCAATAATGCATACAGTACGAGATTTCATCTCTTGTAGAACAACTCATGTGGTTTATATTTTATATTGCCCTTGTAGTTTTTTCTATATCGGGAAAACAATTCGCCCAATGTTTGTTCGATTCAGAGAACATCTCAATTCATTGCGCACAGGCAAGGGGGTCCCCCGTTTGATAAAGCACATGAATGAACAACATGGAGGTGATGCAAAATTGCTTCGATTTGCGGGGATAGAGAAAACTGCCCTACCGCAGGATGGCGGTAATTTAAATTGTATGCTTCTGCGTAATGAAGCAAAGTGGATATTAAGAGCCAATGCTTCTGGACCAACAGGGTTCAACGATAAAGTTGACATGTCTGTTTTTTTGTAAAAAATTCCTGTGTATTGGTTATCATATTATAGTATATTTCTTCCTAAATGATATTCTTCTTCACCCGTTAATGTTTTTATTGTATTTTAACTTCTCACTGTTTCACTCCCCTTTTTTCCTCCGGATAGTGATTAATTGTTCATTATGACGAAGTGAACAATGGGAGGGACCGGAAGACTATTCAGTTAAAAGGCCCTCTCTTTCTTCACTCGCCATTGGATCTGTTGAAGTGCTCACCTAGCACGAAACAGCTGTCATCCTCTTTGTATTCACATACCCTCCCTGCACCGCATGATTTCATGTGAATAAACCGCTCTGATTGTTCAAATACCGGTGAGTGCGCTTTCAGTCTCTTCTTATGTATCATATATGGCTTTAACTCACTATTCAGACACTACACCCGCCAGTCCTCCTTGACTAGTTCCCAGGGGTTGTCCGTATGCCATATCAATGTCTCTGCTCATATAGTGCACACGATATTGGTTTTCAGTCTCTGAACACGCCGGACTTCACTTCGTCCAGTTACCGTGGGAGACCACACAGTTCATTACTGCTCCTCTGTCATTGCACACAGTTCCCCATATTCTGGGTTACCTTCCAGGAGCTCCTGCTCAACACGCTGACTCCTGTCAGTACTCTCTCTACCAGGGAAGCTGCCAAACTGAGATCACGGCCCCGGACAGTACCTTGCTCACCAGGCCATCTGACCGTCCAGATCCTCATGAAAAAACAAAAAATGAGCATTACTGAGAAGGGTACACAGGTAGGTTCCCACACCGTGCATATACATAAGAAGAACCTGGCACTCAACTTAAGTTTATGATGCACTTAATTTATTCGTAGTACCAATAAACGTTTCGGTCACAGGGGACCTTCATCAGTTACTACAATAATAGAGAATAAGCAAAACAAAATGAAGGCAATGCATGCCAGAACTTAAAACTAAGTTTGCAAAAAGGAAAAAAATAAAATATATATAACTAAAATATATAGAAATACTCGCGCTACCTCAAAGAGGACAAAAAAAGTTCCATAAGCAGCAGGAAACAGGACAGGTAGGTGACCCCACTGTCAATAGTAAAAGCCAATAAATATAGATATATCTGATGCAGGATAAGGAAAATTGAGAAATAAATTATTTTTCCAGTACAGGCACAATCCACATTGGGCCCCTGGAGGGATACTACAGTGGGAAATGTGCCCCGTGTGATCAGGGAAGTAAGGTGAGCACAAACCGAAAGCAGCAAATATCGCCCCCCCAAAAAAAAGATCTCTTATGCTATTGCAGACATAGTCCCCATCGAGCTTATGTGCAGGCAATATAGCCAGGGGGTTTGATGGGACTGTAAAATATGACGCCATGTACATAGTGGGCTGCACTGCAGGACACAAACTATACTGTTTCCTGATTGCTCAAGGAAGTGGGAGCGAGCATAAAACAGTAAAAACAGTAATAACAATTAATGCCCCAACGAGCCAAGACTCACCAAGTTAGGTGAACTGCTGAGATGAGCAGGATGCAGTCCGTCCTGGTTAAGGTGGAAGAACAGCTTGGTGTGCCGAGAAGAAGGCCTTTCTGATAATGCGGTGAGAGATTCAGGTACAATCAAGGGAGCAGGCAGGCAAAGGCAATCAATCACAGCACAGCGGCACAGAAGGGAATCTGCGCAGAGTCAGGGAAAGCCCCGGCCACTGGCGTCCCTGGATACGAGCAAAAAAAACAAATTGCTGGCACGAGGCACAGCGTGTGACGTCACACCTTGTACAGGGCGGCACAGAGACCAGGAAGGAATCCAACATGTTTCGAAGGAGGTGCATCCTTCTTAATCAGGGTTACCGGTCTCTGAGTGCACCCATACCTATATGCTCCTACACTTGTCAATCATGTAAAAGAAGGCACCGCCTAGCCACTACACTCCTTGCTGCAATGTCTGCCAAGATATTACTAGGCTCATGGTCAAATGATTGTAGAACCAAGGCACCATAGATACAACCAGAAGAAAGAACTGGTCTGACACACATCACGATACACTGAATAAAAAATATGCCAGCACTACACCACAATAACAGTAACCATGGGAATCTAGCCGTTACTCATTAACCCTGCTGTTCTGTTGGTCAAAAATGACCGACTTTGAACTTCAATATTCTTTAAAATATTCAAGATGCGGCTCTGAAACCCGTGGCCGACCGACCCATCCTCATTTAAGTCAATCAACCACAAGTTTCAGAACCGCATCTTGAACACCCCCAAAAATACCAAAGTTCAAAATAGGTCTCCCCAGACCGAACAGAACAGCAGGGTTAAATTCACAACACTAAAAATAAAGAAACTGTACCACAATCAATGAGTGATATGATAAAAATTAACCAGACAAAACTACAATAAATATGCATAAAATGTACCATACGTAGAGATAAAAACAAGAAAATATAAGAAAATATAAGAAAACATAATTAAATGAGTGTACTGGTGAGAAAAAGAAACATGTATTCCTATAAAAATATGTACAAACATATGTGAATTTAAAATAAAACCGTAGGGCCGAACTGACCCCCAAAATAGCAAAAATAGGAATAAAAATAAGGGTGGACTCATGGATCCACTTCAGTGGCCTCAGATGGTTGGCAAGAAAAAGAAAACGAGAGGGTAAACAAAAGGGGAAATAGGGGAAGGGGCCTGCAATACGATCCCACGGAGGGAAGAAAATATGGAACATATAGTGCCAATCCTATCAAGGTGTGAAAGCTCATTGCTGGTTAAAAGGCATATAACTCCAGTCCATAATTAAGGCCTTTCGGAGCAAGAGTATCCAGTGAAAAAATCCACTGGGATTCAGCCCTGGACATGACTTGAATTAGGTTGCCCCCTCGTAAATTTTGTCTAATTCTCTGAATGCCTGAAAAAAGGATACCTTTGGTGGATTTATTATGTCTTTCACAAAAATGGCGTGAAAGTGGATGACCCATGAAGCCCTACTGGATGTTGGTAAAATGCTCCTTAATCCGAACCATAAGGGGCCTCTTAGTGCAACCTACATATAGTTTCTTATATGGGCATTCAATCAAGTAAATGACCTTTGCAGTGGAACATGTAATGTCATCCCTGATACTGAATTCATTCCTAGCGTCAGAGTCAGTGAATGTAGAACGATGCGCTTTTGTAAAAGATGTCTGCCGGCACCCAAAACAGTGCCCACAGGGTAAGAAACCTGGATTGGAGGTACCACAGGCCCCAGCTTGGGATTTCAGGTTGGAGGCCAGTTTAGTAGTGGGGGCTATAATGTTGCCCAAAGATTTGGCCTTCCTGAATAAAAACCTGGGTACGGCCGGCAAGTACTCTAATACGACTTTATCCCTTTGCAGCACAGACCGATGTTTCTGAATGATGGACCTAAATTTGGTATACCCTGCATGGAATTGTGTGATGAATGGTAACTGACGGATTTGGTCGGGAATAGCAGTTGCTTGCTTACTGGGTTTTACCCTGTGTATAAGAGAATCCCTGGGTATCAGCCCTACCTCCTGTTTAGCTTGTTCCAGCAGAGAACTGGGGTAACCCTTCTCAAGGAATTGTTGAGTCAAAATAGTAGAATCTCTGTTATAGTCTTCCACAGTGGTACAATTGCGTCTGATCCTAGTGTACTGGCCCTTAGGGATATTTGTAAGCCAGACCGGGAGATGACAGCTGGTGATGTTGATAAAACTGTTGGAATCCACTTCCTTACGGTAGCATTTGGTTAGTAGTTGTCCATCTTTTACATAAATATTAAGATCCCAAAAATGTATGCTCGTATTGCTGACCGTGGGTGTGAATTCTAATCCAAAATTGTTGTTATTCAAGTTGGACATAAATAGATCCAATATAGAATATTTTTTAATGGGTTGTTCACTAAAGGGCGTATTTTAGTTTTGGAGAGTTTCCTCCCCCTACCACCCCTCTTAGTTTTGTGGGCCTTACCCTGTTGTGAATTCTGTGGCAGAGCTCCCTCCTGTGGTCACAAGTGGTACTTCGGCTGATTCTCTCTGTGAGCTTCTGTTGGTGGAGGGAAGTGGTACTGCGGCTTCTGAGTTTCCTCCCTCAGGTGATGTGGTGAGGTCGTTAGGTGCTTCTCTACTTAACTCCACCTAATGCTTTGATCCTGGCTTCCTGTCAATGTTCCAGTGTTGGACTTGCTTTTCCCTGGATCATTCCTGTGGCCTGCTGCTCTGCATAGCTAAGTTCTTCTTTGCTATTTGTTTGCTATTTTTTCTGCCCAGCTTGTCTATTTGTTGCTGGAAGCTCTGGGACGCAAAGGGTGTATCTCCGTGCCGTTAGTTCGGTACGGAGGGTCTTTTTGCCCCCTTTGCGTGGTTTTCTTTAGGGTTTTGTGTAGACCGCAAAGTTACCTTTTCTATCCTCGATCTGTTAAGAAAGTCGGGCCTCACTTTGCTGAATCTATTTCATCTCTACGTTTGTCTTTTCATCTTAACTCACAGTCATTATATGTGGGGGGCTGCCTTTTCCTTTGGGGTATTTCTCTGAGGCAAGGTAGGCTTATTTTCTATCTTCAGGCTAGTTAGTTTCTCAGGCTGTGCCGAGTTGCATAGGCAGAGTTAGGCGCAATCCACGGCTGCCTCTAGTGTTGTTTGGAGAGGATTAGGGATTGCGGTCTGCAGAGTTCCCACGTCTCAGAGCTCGTTCTATGATTTTGGGTTATTGTCAGATCACTGTATGTGCTCTGACCACTATGTCCATTGTAGTACTGAATTGCCTTTCATAACAGTACAGGAAGCCCAAAGGTACTAATGATTCTCAATAGAGGGAAAAAAGAAGTTCTGAGACCATTTTTTTTTCTTTGCACTGTGTTTTGCCTTTTTTTTTCCCCTAGACATTTGGATGGTTCAGTACACAGGTGTAGCGATGGACATTAGAAGTCTGTCTTCATCTGTGGATCAGCTCTCGGCAAGAGTACAAAAGATTCAAGACACTATTGATCAGAAATCTATGTTAGAACCAAGAATTCCTATTCCTGATTTGTTTTTTGGAGATAGAACTAAGTTTCTGAGTTTCAAAAATAATTGTAAATTATTTCTGGCCTTGAAACCTCGCTCCTCTGGTGATCCAGTTCAACAGGTTTTGATTGTTATTTCTTTTTTGCGCGGTGACCCTCAGGACTGGGCATTTTCTCTTGCGCCAGGAGATCCTGCATTGAGTAATATCGATGCGTTTTTCCTGGCGCTCGGATTGCTGTACGATGAACCTAATTCAGTGGATCAGGCAGAGAAAAATTTGCTGGCTCTTTGTCAGGGTCAGGATGAGATAGAGGTATATTGTCAGAAATTTAGAAAGTGGTCCGTGCTCACTCAATGGAATGAATCTGCACTGGCAGCTATGTTCAGAAAGGGTCTCTCTGAAGCCCTTAAGGATGTCATGGTGGGATTTCCTATGCCTGCTGGTTTGAATGAGTCTATGTCTTTGGCCATTCAGATCGGTCGACGCTTGCGTGAGCGTAAATCTGTGCAACATTTGACGGTATTACCTGAGCTTAAACCTGAGCCTATGCAGTGCGATAGGACTTTGACCAGAGTTGAACGGCAAGAACACAGATGTCTGAATGGGCTGTGTTTCTACTGTGGTGATTCCACTCATGCTATCTCTGATTGTCCTAAGCGCACTAAGCGGTTCGCTAGGTCTGCCACCATTGGTACGGTACAGTCAAAATTTCTTCTGTCTGTTACCTTGATCTGCTCTTTGTCATCGTATTCTGTCATGGCATTTGTGGATTCAGGCGCTGCCTTGAATTTGATGGACTTGGAGTATGCTAAGCGTTGTGGGTTTCTCTTAGAGCACTTGCAGTGTCCTATTCCATTGAGAGGAATTGATGCCACGCCTTTGTCCAAGAATAAGCCTCAATACTGGACCCAGCTGACCATGTGCATGGCTCCTGCACATCAGGAGGTTATTCGCTTTCTTGTGTTGCATAATGTGCATGATGTGGTCGTGTTGGGGTTGCCATGGCTACAAGCCCATAATCCAGTATTAGATTGGAAATCCATGTCGGTGTCCAGCTGGGGTTGTCAGGGGGTACATGGTGATGTTCCATTTCTGTCAATTTCGTCATCCACCCCTTCTGAGGTTCCAGAGTTCTTGTCTGATTACCGGGATGTATTTGATGAGCCCAAGTCCGATGCCCTACCTCCGCATAGGGATTGTGATTGTGCTATCAATTTGATTCCTGGTAGTAAATTCCCAAAAGGTCGACTGTTTAATTAATCCGTGCCTGAGCACGCCGTTATGCGCAGTTATGTGAAGGAATCCCTGGAGAAGGGGCATATTTGCCCGTCATCGTCACCTTTAGGAGCAGGGTTCTTTTTTGTAGCCAAGAAGGATGGTTCGCTGAGACCTTGTATAGATTACCGCCTTCTAAATAAGATCAGGGTTAAATTTCAGTACCCCTTGCCATTGTTATCTGATTTGTTTGCTCGGATTAAGGGGGCTAGTTGGTTCACCAAGATAGATCTTCGTGGTGCGTATAATCTGGTGCGAATCAGGCGAGGAGATGAATGGAAAACTGCATTTAATACGCCCGAGGGTCATTTTGAGTATCTAGTGATGCCATTCGGACTTGCCAATGCTCCATCAGTGTTTCAGTCCTTTATGCATGACATCTTCCGAGAGTACCTGGATAAATTCCTGATTGTGTACTTGGATGACATTTTGATCTTCTCGGATGATTGGGAGTCTCATGTGAAGCAGGTCAGAACAGTTTTTCAGGTCCTGCATGCTAATTCTTTGTTTGTGAAGGGATCAAAGTGTCTCTTTGGTGTGCAGAAGGTTTCATTTTTGGGGTTCATCTTTTCCCCTTCTACTATCGAGATGGATCCTGTTAAGGTCCAAGCCATCCATGAATGGACTCAGCCGACATCTCTGAAAAGTCTGCAAAAGTTCCTGGGCTTTGCTAATTTTTATCGTCGCTTCATCTGCAATTTTTCTAGTACTGCCAAACCATTGACCGATTTGACCAAGAAGGGTGCTGATTTGGTCAATTGGTCTTCTGCTGCTGTGGAAGCTTTTCAAGAGTTGAAGCGTCGTTTTTCTTCTGCCCCTGTGTTGTGTCAACCAGATGTTTCTCTTCCGTTCCAGGTCGAGGTTGATGCCTCTGAGATTGGAGCAGGGGCTGTTTTGTCGCAGAGAGGTTCTGATTGCTCAGTGATGAAACCATGCGCTTTTTTTTCCAGGAAGTTTTCGCCTGCTGAGCGAAATTATGATGTGGGCAACCGAGAGTTGCTGGCCATGAAGTGGGCATTCGAGGAATGGCGTCATTGGCTTGAAGGAGCTAAGCATCGCGTGGTGGTATTGACTGATCATAAGAACTTGACTTATCTTGAGTCTGCTAAGCGGTTGAATCCTAGACAGGCTCGTTGGTCGCTGTTTTTTGCCCGTTTTGACTTTGTGATTTCGTACCTTCCGGGCTCTAAAAATGTGAAGGCGGATGCTCTGTCTAGGAGTTTTGTGCCCGACTCTCCGGGTTTGTCTGAGCCGGCGGGTATCCTCAAGGAAGGAGTAATTGTGTCTGCCATCTCCCTTGATTTGCGGCGGGTGCTGCAAAAATTTCAGGCTAATAAACCTGATCGTTGTCCAGCGGAGAGACTGTTTGTCCCTGATAAGTGGACCAATAAAGTTATCTCTGAGGTTCATTGTTCGGTGTTGGCTGGTCATCCTGGAATCTTTGGTACCAGAGAGTTAGTGGCTAGATCCTTTTGGTGGCCATCTCTGTCGCGGGATGTGCGTACTTTTGTGCAGTCCTGTGGAATTTGTGCTCGGGCTAAGCCCTGCTGTTCTGGTGCCAGTGGGTTGCTTTTGCCCTTGCCGGTCCCGAAGAGGCCTTGGACACATATCTCTATGGATTTTATTTCTGATCTTCCCGTTTCTCAAAGATGTCAGTCATGTGGGTGGTCTGTGATCGCTTTTCTAAGATGGTCCATTTGGTACCCTTGTCTAAATTGCCTTCCTCCTCTGATTTGGTGCCATTGTTCTTCCAGCATGTGGTTCATTTACATGGCATTCCAGAGAATATCGTTTCTGACAGAGGTTCCCAGCTTGTTTCAAGGTTTTGGCGAGCCTTTTGTGGTAGGATGGGCATTGACTTGTCTTTTTCCTCGGCTTTCCATCCTCAGACTAATGGCCAGACCGAACGAACCAATCAGACCTTGGAAACATATCTGAGATACTTTGTTTCTGCCGATCAGGATGACTGGGTGTCCTTTTTGCCTTTGGCTGAGTTCGCCCTTAATAATCGGGCCAGCTCGGCTAACTTGGTTTCGCCATTTTTCTGCAATTCTGGGTTCCATCCTCGTTTCTCTTCAGGACAGGTTGAGTCTTCTGACTGTCCTGGTGTGGATACCGTGGTGGACAGGTTGCAGCAGATTTGGACTCATGTAGTGGACAATTTGACCTTGTCCCAGGAGAAGGCTCAACGTTTCGCTAATCGCAGACGCCGTGTGGGTCCCCGACTTCGTGTTGGGGATCTGGTTTGGTTGTCTTCTCGTCATATTCCTATGAAGGTTTCCTCTCCTTAAGTTTAAACCTCGTTTCATTGGTCCGTATAGGATTTCTGAGGTTCTTAATCCTGTGTCTTTTCGTCTGACCCTTCCAGATTCTTTTTCCATACATAACGTATTCCATAGGTCATTGTTGCGGAGATACGTGGCACCTATGGTTCCGTCTGTTGATCCCCCTGCCCCGGTTTTGGTGGAGGGGGAATTGGAGTATATTGTGGAGAAGATTTTGGATTCTCGTGTTTCTAGACGGAAACTCCAGTATCTGGTTAAATGGAAGGGTTATGCTCAGGAAGATAATTCCTGGGTTTTTGCCTCTGATGTCCATGCTCCCGATCTTGTTCGTGCCTTTCATGTGGCTCATCCTGGTCGGCCTGGGGGCTCTGGTGAGGGTTCGGTGACCCCTCCTCAAGGGGGGGGTACTGTTGTGAATTCTGTGGCAGAGCTCCCTCCTGTGGTCACAAGTGGTACTTCGGCTGATTCTCTCTGTGAGCTTCTGTTGGTGGAGGGAAGTGGTACTGCGGCTTCTGAGTTTCCTCCCTCAGGTGATCTGGTGAGGTCGTTAGGTGCTTCTCTACTTAACTCCACCTAATGCTTTGATCCTGGCTTCCTGTCAATGTTCCAATGTTGGACTTGCTTTTCCCTGGATCATTCCTGTGGCCTGCTGCTCTGCATAGCTAAGTTCTTCTTTGCTATTTGTTTGCTATTTTTTCTGTCCAGCTTGTCTATTTGTTGCTGGAAGCTCTGGGACGCAAAGGGTGTACCTCCGTGCCGTTAGTTCGGTACGGAGGGTCTTTTTGCCCCCTTTGCGTGGTTTTCTTTAGGGTTTTGTGTAGACCGCAAAGTTACCTTTTCTATCCTCGATCTGTTAAGAAAGTCGGGTCTCACTTTGCTGAATCTATTTCATCTCTACGTTTGTCTTTTCATCTTAACTCACAGTCATTATATGTGGGGGGCTGCCTTTTCCTTTGGGGTATTTCTCTGAGGCAAGGTAGGCTTATTTTCTATCTTCAGGCTAGTTAGTTTCTCAGGCTGTGCCGAGTTGCATAGGCAGAGTTAGGCGCAATCCACGGCTGCCTCTAGTGTTGTTTGGAGAGGATTAGGGATTGCGGTCTGCAGAGTTCCCACGTCTCAGAGCTCGTTCTATGATTTTGGGTTATTGTAAGATCACTGTATGTGCTCTGACCGCTATGTCCATTGTAGTACTGAATTGCCCCCAAAAAATCCTGGTTCACTGGTACACGGGTCTTAGGTACACCCACATTCTTAGATGTTGTATTGGTGCCCTTGTTTCTATTTAGTGTAGTAGTTCTATATCCCCTCCTAAGGATAGTATTTCTACTGCGTCCGAAGGATAAACTACCGGTAGTGTTACTGCTGGGTGCTGCAGGTGAAACCCCTGAGTGTATCTCAGTGGGTCTCTTTTGAGTAGATGTGATCTGATGGGTAGTTGAGTGGTATGATGACTCGGACCCCCTTGGGGATATACCCCACCACCCAGGTCTCATTTATTGAGGAATGTAACAAATTCATTCTACAACACAACTACTTTTGGTATGAGGGTGGTCTCTTTTTGCAGACCTGTGGTACTGCTATGGGCACACGGTTTGCCCCTAGCTATGCCAACTTGTTTGTGGCCAAGTGGGAGGAGTCCCACATTTACATTTCGGGCAGTTTATGGACAGGACTGGTTTTGTGGCGCCGTTTCATTGATGACGTGCTGTTCATCTGGAATGGCTCCAAATATGACTTAGATCTATTTGCGTCCAACTTGAATAACAACACTTTTGGATTAGAATTCACACCCACGGTCAGCAATACGAGCATACATTTTTTGGATCTTAATATTTATTTAAAAGATGGACAACTACTAACCAAATGCTACCGTAAGGAAGTGGATTCCAACAGTTTTATCAACATCACCAGCTGTCATCTCCTGGTCTGGCTTACAAATATCCCTAAGGGCCAGTACACTAGGATCAGACGCAATTGTAACACTGTGGAAGACTATAACAGAGATTCCGCTATTTTACTCAACAATTCCTTGAGAAGGGTTACCCCAGTTCTCTGCTGGAACAAGCTAAACAGGAGGTAGGGCTGATACCCAGGGATTCTCTTATACACAGGGTAAAACCCAGTAAGCAAGCAACTGATATTCCCGACCAAATCCGTCAGTTACCATTCATCACACAATTCCATGCGGGATATACCAAATTTAGGTCCATCATTCAGAAACATTGGTCTGTGCTGCAAAGGGATAAAGTCGTAGAAGAGTACTTGCCGGCCGTACTCAGGTTTGTATTCAGGAAGGCCAAATCTTTGGGCAACATTATAGCCCACACTACTAAACTGGCCTCCAACCTGAAATCCCAAACTGGGGCCCGAGGTGCCTCCAATCCAGGTTTCTTACCCTGTGGGCACTGTTTTGGGTGCTGGCAGACATCTTTTACAAAAACGCATCGTTCTACATTCACTGACTCTGACGCTAGGAATGAATTCAGTATCAGGGATGACATTACATGTTCCACTGCAAAGGTCATTTACTTGATTGAATGCCCATGTAAGAAACTATATGTAGGCAGTACCAAGAGGCCCCTTATGGTTCGGATTAAGGAGCATTTTACCAACATCCAGAAGGGGTTCTCTGTCTGGGTGTTGCTTCTCTGATATTCCAGATGGATAATGTTTAAAAGCCTCTTGTGGATGATGTAAGTATACTGTATGTAGTTAATCTTCATATATACTTAATCATTTTATGTATTTAATCCTTATATGTACTTACTAACCTTTGTATGTTAACATATACAAAAGTGTACGCACTCATACTATTCAAAAATACTATTCCTTGAATTTTGTAGTTTGCAATAAAATTGTGTTGTATTGCAAGTATTAGCCTTATTTAAAGCTGTATCTGAAATTTAGTGTTAAAAACATGGCAAATAAAATTGCCAAATTCTCCTGTAAATAATTAGGCAAAGAGGGAACCATTATACCATTAAACAAATATGTGTGGATTTTCATGTGCCCATCCATATGTGGGTTGCAAGGCGTAATGGGGTGCATATGACTGACTATGCAGCAGGGCTGGCCTTGCTGACAATGTGTATAACAAAGGAGTACGGGAGTACAAAATGCATATTGTGAAGTGGATTTTCAGGGGCCCATGCAGTATATGGGTTCAAAGGCTTATTGGGGTGCATATCAATTGGTGGCAGGGCGGGCCTTGAATTCAATGCAACACATTTTCAGGAGTCCCCCCTGGACATCTTATGAAAGGGGTATTGTGGTGCGCCGTAATACTTGGCAGCCCATCCACTCACAGCATAGGCTACAACAGCTTAGGAGACCCACTGTTTAATAATGGCCTTTTAAGAAGATTAATGCAGCCTGATGCACCAGTAAAAATATGCTCTGGGACTTTAAGAGTCCCTCCTTCATAAATGAAACAAGATGTGTCTGATTATGTGTCACACACCTCATGGCCAGCTAGGGTTGACCCTGCTGTTGTCTTCGGTCTGAGGAGACCGATTTTGAACTTTGGTATTTTTGGGGGTGTTCAAGATGCGGTTCTGAAACTTGTGGTTAATTGACTTAAATGAGGATGGGTCGGTCGGCCATGGGTTTCAGAGCCGCATCTTGAATATTTTAAAGAATATTGAAGTTCAAGGTCGGTCGTTTTTGACCGAAGACAACAGCAGGGTTAAATGTTGCAATGACATTTCCCAGTAAATGCAATTGTAGTGGTTGAAAGCAATGTTAAAGTTGAAAAACACTTCAAAAACTGCATCTGAACTAAGCCTAAGTGGGGGAGGAAATTTTCGATCTGGTGTTAAATATTTGGCCTTACATTCAAGCCATTAACCTGCAAAGGATGTACCTTGACATATTTTCCAGCAAAATCCGTTTTGGTTTAGTTTTAGTGTGCTTTTTGTGGCATCGGGAAAAATGGCATGAATCTCGGAAAAAAATGTTTACAGCTGTGAACTAGAAGTCAGGAATGCTTCCAGGGGCTATCCGCATGAAGTCCCTGTGTCATTTGAGCAGTGTTTCCATCATTTTCAGATGATTTTAGACCTTAAAAAGACTCCTGGGGATCGTGGTAAAAATAATCAGGTCTCCCATAGACTTACATTGGGCTCGTTGTTCTGGCCGAGTACCTGAGTATTCCAATCTGCTCGACCCGAGCAACAAGCACCCGAGCATTTTAGTGCTCGCTCATCACTACTCAGGACCCTTTCTCGTTCAACATGTCCTTTCACTGTCTCTTTAATCAGCTCTATTTCATGACCGTGTTCTCTTTTGGCTAGCACGTGTTGCACCATCACTTCTTTAAATATATTTTCATATGGGCCAACTTGCCCACCTGTTCCTGCATCTGCAGGTTCAACTCTCTCAAGGATCTTCAGTCTATCACCTTTGACCACCTCTAGGGTCTCTGCTGCAGGCCCACTCCTTTGGTGGCTTCCTCCACCTCTGTACCCTTGGACTCAGCACTGCCATCTTCAGCCCTCTCTAGTGTCTCAGTGGTGACATCCTGAACTTTGTCCCATTTCTCTGGGACTTTAAAGTACTTCACACACTTCAGTTCCTTAGCATCAGGTTTTCTGTAGCCTTCACCATACTCGGCCCTAGCGGTTGCTACAAGCAATGACACGTCACCTTCTTTTCCGATCTCTTCAGTGTCTGAAAGAGAACTCACATGAGAGGTAGAAGTACACAACCTTATTTTATCAGCCAGAGTCACTTGAACAACTTCTTTGTGGCCCTTGCTCCTCCGGGGATGGGAGTACCTGCCCTTCCTGTGGGGCTCTTCTTTACTGTACTCCCTTACTTTCTCACAGTCACCCCACAGTATGGTGAACCCCCAAGTCACTCTCTATCTGGGTGTCAGCTCCACTCTGTTTATCCACCACACCACGATCCGTCATATTGTGGCACACGTCAGGTGATATCATGTCCATAAGTTGGGCAGACGCACCCTTCCCACTGGTCAACCCGACATCTGACCCATCAATTTTGGAATGTATTAACGCTTTTAAGTATGCAACCCCATAACCGAGAATGCTCCATCCTCCTGCTGCAGAGGAACTCCCTTCTCCCATAAATGTGAGTATGACCTAGATTCCCAGCCTATTATTACCGGAGAGGTTAAATTTGGGACTCCACCCCTTTTGGGCAACTATCCCTATTCAGGTTACCACACCCTTTTGGGATTCCATCCCCTTTTGGGCAACCATCCCCATTTGGGTTACCGCCCACTTTTAGGAACACCACCCCTATTAGGGACACCACCCCTTCCCTGGGGTACACCCCTTGGACTCCCCACGGTACTCTCAGGCCCCAGTTCACACAGTACACCAATATGTCTCTAGGCTTGCACTGGCCCTTTAAGAGTTTGTACTACCTGGACCACCAATGTTTTTATGACACCTCAACAGCTACTGCTGATACTGCCATAGCTTCTGCTACAGTCACAAACCGCCAGCACCTCCGGCTGCTGATCGCAAGCTGCTGCTGCTACTGCTGACACTGCAGCTCTGGCTGTAGCAGAACCTCTTGCTGCAACTGCAGCTCCTCTCCACAAGGCTCTACACGGCTCCACACCGCAGACTTCGTGGACCCGCCGATCCACAGCAAAACTTTGTAACCCCACCATGTTACAGCCAGATACTTGTAAGCTTTATGGATCCTCGATCCACAGCAAACTTCCTAACCTCGCTGAGTTACAGTTGATACTAACAGCAATGCTTCACAGGAATAATTATAGGGGTATTTTCAAATTGTCTCTTGAGTAGTTATGGGCAGTCCGCTCTTGATTGGTTGATCTGGATCACTTGTCTCTTTTCTCAATAAAGAAACTGGCTCTTTTGGACTCCTAATAGATCCCTATTAAATTTGTTCACCTCAGGTGAACACAGATTTAAGATGCTTTGACCCTACCTAACAAACAAAAAAAGTAGCACTCTGTAGTGCTATAGCATGCAAACATTAAATATTTGAAATTTTAATTGCATTGCTGCTCTAGATAGCAAGAAAAAATGTAGATACTTAGCACATAATTTGGCCAATTCATGAATGCCAAGCAGCCAACGACAAAGCAAACAGGAGATCACCATGTCGTTGGCTGCTGGGCTGTTGTGAATTCTGTGGCAGAGCTCCCTCCTGTGGTCACAAGGGGTACTTCGGCTGATTCTCTCTGGGAGCTTCCGTTTGTGGAGGAAACTGGTACTGCTGCTTCTGAGATTCCTTCCTCAGGTGATCTGGTGAGGTCGTTAGGTGCTTCTCTACTTAACCCCACCTAATGCTTTGATTCATGCTTCCTGTCAATGTTCCAGTGTTGGACTTGTGTTTCTCTGGATCATTCCTGTTGCCTGCTGCTCTGCATAGCTAAGTGCTTCTTTGCTATTTGTTGCTATTTTTTCTGTCCAGCTTGTCTATTTGTTTTGCTGGAAGCTCTGGGACGCAAAGGGTATACCTCCGTGCCGTTAGTTCAGTACGGAGGGTCTTTTTGCCCCTTTGCGTGGTTTTCTTTAGGGTTTTGTGTAGACCGCAAAGTTATCTTTCCTATCCTCGTTCTGTCTAGAATATCGGGCCTCACTTTGCTGAATCTATTTCATCCCTACGTTTGTCTTTTCATCTTACTCACAGTCATTATATGTGGGGGGCTGCCTTTTCCTTTGGGGTATTTCTCTGAGGCAAGGTAGGCTTATTTTTTCTATCTTCAGGCTAGTTAGTTTCTCAGGCTGTGCCGAGTTGCATAGGGAGCGTTAGGCGCAATCCACGGCTGCCTCTAGTTGTGTTTGGAGAGGATCAGGAATTGCGGTCTGCAGAGTTCCCACGTCTCAGAGCTCGTTCTATTATTTTGGGTTATTGTCGGATCACTGTATGTGCTCTGACCTCCATGTACATTGTGATACTGAATTGCCTTTCATAACACTGGGCATTTGTGAATAACATGCTAAAATAGCACAGCTTATCACCCCAAGAACATCATGATTATTATTATTTATTATTAATGCGCCATTTATTCCATTGCGCTTTACATGTGAAAAGGGGTATATTTAATAAAAACAAGTAAAGTAATCTTAAACAATACAAGTCACAACTGGTACAGGAGGAGAGAGGATCCTGCCCATGAGGGTTCACAATCTGCAAGGGATGGGTGAGTATAAAGTAGGCGAGGGTGTTTTTCAGCAGTAGGGACAGGCAAATTGGTTCAAGTCAAGGGGAAGATGGATGGTGTGAAATACAGGGATATTCTTGCAAAAAACCCGTTTCAGTGTGTCAGTGATTTGTGACTGAGCGTTTCACTTTCCGAAGACAATGACCCAAAACATACTGCTATGGCAACACTCAAGTGGTTTAAGGGGAAACACTTAAATGTTTTGGAGTGGTCTATTCAAAGCCCAGACCTTAATGCAATTGAGAACCTGTGGTCAGACTTGAAGATGCTGTTCAGCAGCCAAAACCATCTAATTTGAAGGAACTGAAGCAGTTTTGCCTTGCCTTGAGTAATGTGCAAAAATTCCTGTTTTAAGATGTCGAAAGCTCAGAGACTTACCCAAAGTGAATTGCAGTTGTATTTGCCACAAAAGAAGGCTGTACAAAGTACTGACTTTGGGTGGGCGGGGTGTGAGTTATTATGCACACTGAATTCTTCAGTTATTTTGTCCTATTTATTGTTTGATTCTCAATAAAAAGGAAGCAAAATGTTCACAGTTGCAGGCATATTAAATGAAGTGATGCAAACCGGCTAAAAAAAACAGTGAAATTCCAGGTTGTGAGGTAGCAAAACACAAAACATGCTAAGTGGGTGAATACTTTGGCAAGCCATTGTAGCTCCAGAAAGTGAGAGAAGAGAGCTGAGATTAGAAGACCCGTTCTGAGAGCTGCAGGCTAAGTTTGCAAGATTTATAGCATTATTAGAGATGTGAGAACCCGAACAATAAAGTTCAGCGTCTGCACCAAACACCTACTGTTCAGGCACGGACACGGACTTCACCAGGAAGTCCATGTTACTGTTCAGGTTCATCCCCCCGATCACCCGGTGTTTGTTGCACTGTCATGTGAATGACAGCATGGCAAACACTGCTTCTGAACTGTGGTAAAATCATTACCGCCGGTTAGACAGCCGCAGTTCCCACGATGTCAAATGGCAGCAAGAGCATGCAGCTCACTGGCGTTAGCTGATGGGACTACTGCTCTCATCAACTTACGCCTGCTGCCACTAATAACAGCGAGAGCTGATGGCATCTGGGCTCTAAATAAATAATTTAAATAAAACAGCGTGGGTTCACCTGTATTTTTGCTAGCCAGTAGGGGCAAACTGAGAGATACTGCAACCCTCAGCTGTCAGCATTATCATGAATGGTTATCAAGAATAAAGAGGTCCCCACGCTTTTTTTAATTATTTAAATAAATAATAATAAAAACAGAATTGAGTCCCCCCATTTTTAAAGCTGGAGGCTGGTATTCTCAGTCTGGTAAGGAGCCATTGATATTGCCCCCACCCCAGCCTAAAATAACAGGCCACAGCTGCCCAGAGAAGGTGTATGTAAAAGATGCCCAAATTCTGGTGCTTTGCCCAGCTATTCTCAATATCTCTGTAGCAGTGGGTTCATACTTGTGGGGTTGATGTCACCTTTGTTTTGTCTGTGACATCAAGCCCACAGATTAGTAATGGAGAAGTGTCTATAAGACACCTATCCATTCATTAATCCTATAGTTGCATTGCAAATAAAGACACATTAAGAATAAAGTCTTTTATGTTAATTAAAAACAAAACACACTTTTCCTTTTTTTTATTTAAACATAACAAATGCAGTTCACCAGGAGAATTTCACTGCAGAGAATTTGAACTGCGGTGAACTTGCTCTCACTGGGCTAGTGGTATATTCACCAGATAGAAGTTACCACAGTTCACTGGTCCAGCTCGGAACGCAGCCTCAGTGACACGTGGTAACCTCATTGAGGTCACCGCTGCTCACTGATGCTGCGCTTGCATCATCAGTGGATCTCAGCCTGGACGGTCGCATCTTGGCACTGTCCAGGTGCAAATCTAGTAATCACCAGACATGGATTATGACATTAGACAAAACATTGGACAGATGACAGATATTGTTGTTTTTCATTTTTGGTTTATAACAGGAGACGAGGGATTCAATGGAATGGGCGTTAGGTGAGTATAATTATGTTTGTCATTTTTAAATAAGAAAAAATGTGTTTTGTTTTTATTTCAAGTAAAAGACTTTATTCTTGCTGTGTCTTTATTTACAATACAACTATAGGATTCATAATGCATAGGTGTCTAATAGACGCCTGTTCTTTACTAAACCATGGGCTTGATGTCACCAGACAATACAAAGCCGCCGCCACCGCCTACTCTCACTGTTATTAGCGGCAGCAGGCGTAGGCTGATGGGAGCAGTAAGACAAATACCCCAGGAAGAAGCTAACGCAAAACACGCTTTGGGGCTCAGGACTGCGTGTGCAGGTCATGTATCATTCTTACGTACTCTCTTCATCCTTTACTTATATGAACTTGGATATGGGGCTTTCACTTTAGATTAAGTTTCCCTTTACTCAGATGCCATTTATTTTGCATTTATTTTGCTATCAATACTTTTCTTGCTGGTTTCCATTTCTTATGCACCTTCTCCACCTTCTCATAAGCGAGCATTATTTTGTATAGTTCATTTATTGGTGAATATAGGAATCTTATATGCATTATGCAATTTATTAAATAAGCACTTAGCACTTTCTTAAGTCACCTATAAATGTTTACGTATGCACTAGGCACTTTTTGCAGTCTTTTGTTATGAGAGGCACTGGTAGGGCATTTTTTGCTGTTAAGAGATACCTCTTTCATTATTGGTCTGGTTGTTATTGTAATTTTTGCTTGATCAACAAACTTTAAATACTTATTTAATCTGAAAAAAAATATGCTTTGAATTGCTTAACTAGGACCTGAAACATTTATTTGTTTTGATTCTGATCTCCATATGGCGGTATTATTTTGCATTTGTATCTCTATTGTATTTCAGAATTTTTTAAGAAATTCATTTTTAAAGATATTATTTAAATAAAGATAATATTAGTTTTTGAACATTGGCATTCGCTTCCATTCGCTTCCATAGGATTTTTTTGTAGATCAGGAAGTGCCATTTATAGGCCAGTATTGCTTTATATGAATTTTTGATGGGAGCAGTAGTCTCATCAGCTGACACCAGTAATGACAGCGTGGCAACCTGGCTGTCTGCCCACCAGTAATGATTTTACCACTGATAAGAAGAAGTGCTTGCCTCGCTGTTATGCACATGACAGTATAGCAAACACTATATGTACGGGTCCCCCTTTTAAGTGAATGGGGTCCAAGTTTGGGTTTGGTCTGGGTACTGTTCTGGTACACAAAACTGCCCGTTTGCAAGCAGCATCTCTCTTCACAAGTTGAGAGGGGCAAAGGTGGTGAGCAGAAATCATATTGGCTGGAAAGATCTGATTGGGATCCTGGAATGTAACTTCTGTGCTCTCTTGAGCAAGGTCTTCAGGCCACTGTCCATGAAAAAGAGCTTTACACTATGAAAGATAAATGCTCTCATTTGAGAATTTTTGCATATAGAAAAAGCTAGTCAATTGTAAACTTGTTATAAACATTGTGTCTATCTTCTTAATTAAAGTACTTTAATCAGTTGATAAAACTCCTTTGAATGCAGATAATTTCTGACAACTACATTTGAGACTATAACACAGAGGTGCGCCTGAATGATGCTTATTAGGGTTGAGCGACCTTGACCTTTTTAGAGTCGAGTCGTGTTTCGCAAAACCCGACTATCTTAGAAGTCGAGTCGAGTGGAATCGGCCGATTATCGCGAAAAGTCGGGTATCGCCCGAAACACGAAACCCAATGCAAGTCAATGGGGGAGCATAGTCGGCAGTGAGTGGAGGCCAGGAAAACACCTACACTGCCCATTTTAATGGCAAAAACATCCATTCTTTTTACTGAAGCTTGTCAATCGTAATTTAGCTTATAATAATTGGAAGGCATTTGAAATTGGGGGTCATTTGGCTAAAGTTGTGGGGGGTAGGGGTGGTTCAAGTAATTAGTGGGCCCAGGAAATCTGGAACGCGTCACGGCAGTGGAGCAGGGAGAGGAAAGTATTTCAACTTTGCAAGTGCTGTGATCCTGAGCAAGCAGGGGGGGCCCACTTGTTGGCACTGGCACTGGCACAGGGCCCCTCAAAGTACAGCGGTGTGTTTGCACGGCGGGGGCGCCTCCCACCGGCAGCAACACTTTTGCGTACTATGAGAGGCCCTGTGCCAGTGACGTCGCCAACTAGTATTCCTCCCCCCACCTGATGAAGGAACCTGCACTTTCATCTGCACCTTCTTCTTTGTCCCCGTGTAAGGTGGTATGGTATGCGGGAAGAGGAGCCTGACTTTCAGCAGGGTCACAATCTTGCTGTGTAGCGTGCACGGGGAATTTAGCGTTATGGGTCAATGTACCAGCAGACTCATCTATCAATGGCTGGGCAATGGGCAGGATGAGGAGGAAACACAGATATAGGCCCAAAGAATAAAGTGGGCTAAATGCAGTTCAAAATTGGTAACACAGGACTAACCAGGGGGCATTGCAGTGGAGGACAACTGGAATGAGAGCCTGACACAGAGAGTAGGCCCAAATCAGTAAGTAGTCGAAATGCAGTTCAAAATTGGCAACCGTAGTAAACAGGCGGCACAGCTTTGTTCAGTGGAGGAGAACAGCAAGTAGTGGCAGACACCGATAGTAGGCCCCAACCACACTAGTAGGCCAAATGCAGTCTAACATTAACAACTACTAACGAGAGCCTGAAAATGGAATTTCAGGACAGGAAACCAGGAGAACAGCAAGGAGTGGCAGACACCGATAGTAGGCCCCAACCCAACTAGTACGCCAAATGCAGTTGTTCCATTTAACCACAATTTAATGAGAGCCTGAAGATAGAAGTTCAGGAAAGGCAACCTGGAGAACACCTTGGAGTGGAACACACCATCTCTCTACACCCCATACCCAATTTGTAGGCCTAATGCAGTGTAGTTTCCAACAACTACTAAATGAGAGCATTAAGATCGCAGCAATGGCGAGGAAACCTGGGGAACACCTTGGAGTGGAACACACCATCTCTCTACACCCCATACCCAATTTGTAGGCCTAATGCACTGTAGTTTCCAACAACTACTAAACGAGAGCATTAAGATTGCAGCAATGGCGAGGAAACCTGGGGAACACCTTGGAGTGGAACACACCATCTCTCTACACCCCATACCCAATTTGTAGGCCTAATGCACTGTAGTTTCCAACAACTACTAAACGAGAGCATTAAGATCGCAGCAATGGCGAGGAAACCTGGGGAACACCTTGGAGTGGAACACACCATCTCTCTACACCCCATACCCAATTTGTAGGCCTAATGCACTGTAGTTTCCAACAACTACTAAACGAGAGCATTAAGATCGCAGCAATGGCGAGGAAATCTGGGGAACACCTTGGAGTGGAACACACCATCTCTCTACACCCCATACCCAATTTGCAGGCCTAATGCACTGTAGTTTCCAACAACTACTAAACAAGAGCATTAAGATTGCAGCAATGGCGAGGAAACCTGGGGAACACCTTGGAGTGGAACACACCATCTCTCTACACCCCATACCCAATTTGTAGGCCTAATGCACTGTAGTTTCCAACAACTACTAAACGAGAGCATTAAGATCGCAGCAATGGCGAGGAAACCTGGGGAACACCTTGGAGTGGAAGACACCATCTCTCTACACCCCATACCCAATTTGTAGGCCTAATGCACTGTAGTTTCCAACAACTACTAAACGAGAGCAGGAAGATCGAAGCAATGGCGAGGAAACCTGGGGAGCACCTTGGAGTGGAACACACCATCTCTCTACACCCCATACCCAATTTGTAGGCCTAATGCAGTGTTGTTTCCAACAACTACTAAACGAGAGCAGGAAGATCGAAGCAATGGCGAGGAAACCTGGGGAACACCTTGGAGTGGAACACACCATCTCTCTACACCCCATACCCAATTTGTAGGCCTAATGCAGTGTAGTTTCCAACAACTACTAAACGAGAGCAGGAAGATCGAAGCAGTGGCGAGGAAACCTGGGGAACACCTTGGAGTGGAACACACCATCTCTCTACACCCCATACCCAATTTGTAGGCCTAATGCACTGTAGTTTCCAACAACTACTAAACGAGAGCATTAAGATCGCAGCAATGGCGAGGAAACCTGGGGAACACCTTGGAGTGGAACACACCATCTCTCTACACCCCATACCCAATTTGTAGGCCTAATGCACTGTAGTTTCCAACAACTACTAAACGAGAGCAGGAAGATCGAAGCAATGGCGAGGAAACCTGGGGAACACCTTGGAGTGGAACACACCATCTCTCTACACCCCATACCCAATTTGCAGGCCTAATGCAGTGTTGTTTCCAACAACTACTAAACGAGAGCAGGAAGATCGAAGCAATGGCGAGGAAACCTGGGGAACACCTTGGAGTGGAACACACCATCTCTCTACACCCCATACCCAATTTGTAGGCCTAATGCAGTGTAGTTTCCAACAACTACTAAACGAGAGCAGGAAGATCGAAGCAGTGGCGAGGAAACCTGGGGAACACCTTGGAGTGGAACACACCATCTCTCTACACCCCATACCCAATTTGTAGGCCTAATGCACTGTAGTTTCCAACAACTACTAAACGAGAGCATTAAGATCGCAGCAATGGCAAGGAAACCTGGGGAACACCTTGGAGTGGAACACACCATCTCTCTACACCCCATACCCAATTTGTAGGCCTAATGCACTGTAGTTTCCAACAACTACTAAACGAGAGCATTAAGATCGCAGCAATGGCGAGGAAACCTGGGGAACACCTTGGAGTGGAACACACCATCTCTCTACACCCCATACCCAATTTGTAGGCCTAATGCACTGTAGTTTCCAACAACTACTAAACGAGAGCATTAAGATCGCAGCAATGGCGAGGAAACCTGGGGAACACCTTGGAGTGGAACACACCATCTCTCTACACCCCTTACCCAATTTGTAGGCCTAATGCACTGTAGTTTCCAACAACTACTAAACGAGAGCATTAAGATCGCAGCAATGGCGAGGAAACCTGGGGAACACCTTGGAGTGGAACACACCATCTCTCTACACCCCATACCAAATTTGTAGGCCTAATGCACTGTAGTTTCCAACAACTACTAAACGAGAGCATTAAGATCGCAGCAATGGCGAGGAAATCTGGGGAACACCTTGGAGTGGAACACACCATCTCTCTACACCCCATACCCAATTTGTAGGCCTAATGCACTGTAGTTTCCAACAACTACTAAACGAGAGCAGGAAGATCGAAGCAATGGCGAGGAAACCTGGGGAACACCTTGGAGTGGAACACACCATCTCTCTACACTCCATACCCAATTTGTAGGCCTAATGCAGTGTTGTTTCCAACAACTACTAAACGAGAGCAGGAAGATCGAAGCAATGGCGAGGAAACCTGGGGAACACCTTGGAGTGGAACACACCATCTCTCTACACCCCATACCCAATTTGTAGGCCTAATGCAGTGTAGTTTCCAACAACTACGAAACGAGAGCAGGAAGATCGAAGCAGTGGCGAGGAAACCTGGGGAACACCTTGGAGTGGAACACACCATCTCTCTACACCCCATACCCAATTTGAAGGCCTAATGCACTGTAGTTTCCAACAACTACTAAACGAGAGCATTAAGATCGCAGCAATGGCGAGAAAACCTGGGGAACACCTTGGAGTGGAACACACCATCTCTCTACACCCCATACCCAATTTGTAGGCCTAATGCACTGTAGTTTCCAACAACTACTAAACGAGAGCATTAAGATCGCAGCAATGGCGAGGAAACCTGGGGAACACCTTGGAGTGGAACACACCATCTCTCTACACCCCTTACCCAATTTGTAGGCCTAATGCACTGTAGTTTCCAACAACTACTAAACGAGAGCAGGAAGATCGAAGCAATGGCGCGGAAACCTGGGGAACACCTTGGAGTGGAACACACCAACTCTCTACACCCCATACCCAATTTGTAGGCCTAATGCACTGTAGTTTCCAACAACTACTAAACGAGAGCATTAAAATCGCAGCAATGGCGAGGAAACCTGGGGAACACCTTGGAGTGGAACACACCATCTCTCTACACCCCATACCCAATTTGTAGGCCTAATGCACTGTAGTTTCCAACAACTACTAAACGAGAGCATTAAGATCGCAGCAATGGCGAGGAAACCTGGGGAACACCTTGGAGTGGAACACACCGTCTCTCTACACCCCATACCCAATTTGTAGGCCTAATGCACTGTAGTTTCCAACAACTACTAAACGAGAGCAGGGAGATCGAAGCAATGGAGAGGAAACCTGGGGAACACCTTGGAGTGGAACACACCATCTCTCTACACCCCATACCCAATTTGTAGGCCTAATGCACTGTAGTTTCCAACAACTACTAAACGAGAGCATTAAGATCGCAGCAATGGCGAGGAAACCTGGGGAACACCTTGGAGTGGAACACACCATCTCTACACCCCAGACCCAACTTGTAGGCCGAATGCAGTGTTGTTTTCAACAACTACTTAAGAAGAGCCTGAAGATCAAAGCTCAGAAAAGGCAACCCGGGGAACACCTTGGAGCGGCAGACACTGGTAGTAGGCTGTAAACCCCAAATTTTGGTCAATGGAGTTTATGAAATGTTCCAGGGGTACACAGGCAGCATTGGTGTGGTAAGCGGAGGACAATTTATATTTGGGACTGCAGACAGACTTTGTAGGCTGTCCCCTGTGGACCATGCATCCACAACATTAACCCAGTGCGCCGTAATGGACATCTAACCTTTCGTGGACATGCCTACTGGTCCATGCATCTGTTGTCAGGTGCACCTTTCTACTATTAGATAGCCAGAGAGCATGGACAATGCAGATTTTTACATGATGCTGTAGTGCTGGGATGGCTTTTCTTGCAAAAGAAGTGACGACTGGGTAGCTCTTACCGTGGTACAGCGTAGTCCATCTGGGCTTTATAATTGTAAAATAGAGAAAAAAAATTGGCTGTATGCACTTTAAAATAGGTTACAGGGGTACACGGGCGGCAGTGGTCTGGTCAGTGTAGTTGTAGTAGAAAGAAGGGACCGCAGACAGGCTTCGAAGGCCTAACATAACAAATTGGACAGGCTGTAGGCACTTTTACATTGGTTCCAGGGGTACCCGGGCAGCAGTACAATGGTCAGTGGAGGCCAAGTGGAAGGAGGGACCGCAGACAGGCTTCGAAGGCCTAACATAAAAAAATAGGGCTGTTGGCAATTTAAAATTGGTTCCAGGGGTACACGGGCAGCAGTACAATGGTCAGTGGAGGCCTAGTGGAAGGAGGGACCGCAGACAGGCTTCGAAGGCCTAACATAACAAAAATAGGGGTGCAGGCAATTTAACATTGGTTCCAGGGGTACACGGGCAGCAGTGGTCTGGTCAGTGTAGTAGTAGTAGAAAGAAGGGACTGCAGACAGGCTTCGAAGGCCTAACATAACAAAATTGGGCTGTTGGCAATTTAAAATTGGTTCCAGGGGTACACGGTCAGCAGTACAATGGTCAGTGGAGGCCTAGTGGAAGGAGGGACCGCAGACAGGCTTCGAAGGCCTAACATAACAAAAATAGGGGTGCAGGCAATTTAACATTGGTTCCAGGGGTACACGGGCAGCAGTGGTCTGGTCAGTGTAGTAGTAGTAGAAAGAATGTACTGCAGACAGGCTTCGAAGGCCTAACATAACAAAATTGGGCTGTTGGCAATTTAAAATTGGTTCCAGGGGTACACGGTCAGCAGTACAATGGTCAGTGGAGGCCTAGTGGAAGGAGGGACCGCAGACAGGCTTCGAAGGCCTAACATAACAAAAATAGGGGTGCAGGCAATTTAACATTGGTTCCAGGGGTACACGGGCAGCAGTGGTCTGGTCAGTGTAGTAGTAGTAGAAAGAATGGACTGCAGACAGGCTTCGAAGGCCTAACATAACAAAATTGGGCTGTTGGCAATTTAAAATTGGTTCCAGGGGTACACGGGCAGCAGTACAATGGTCAGTGGAGGCCTAGTGGAAGGAGGGACCGCAGACAGGCTTCGAAGGCCTAGCATAACAAAAATAGGGGTGCAGGCAATTTAACATTGGTTCCAGGGGTACACGGGCAGCAGTGGTCTGGTCAGTGTAGTAGTAGTAGAAAGAAGGGACTGCAGATAGGCTTCGAAGGCCTAACATAACAAAATTGGGCTGTTGGCAATTTAAAATTGGTTCCAGGGGTACACGGGCAGCAGTACAATGGTCAGTGGAGGCCTAGTTGAAGGAGGGACCGCAGACAGGCTTCGAAGGCCTAACATAACAAAAATAGGGGTGCAGGCAATTTAACATTGGTTCCAGGGGTACACGGGTAGCAGTGGTCTGGTCAGTGTAGTAGTAGTAGAAAGAAGGGACTGCAGACAGGCTTCGAAGGCCTAACATAACAAAATTGGGCTGTTGGCAATTTAAAATTGGTTCCAGGGGTACACGGGCAGCAGTACAATGGTCAGTGGAGGCCTACTGGAAGGAGGGACCGCAGACAGGCTTCGAAGGCCTAACATAACAAAAATAGGGGTGCAGGCAATTTAACACTGGTTCCAGGGGTACACGAGCAGCAGTGGTCTGGTCAGTGTAGTAGTAGTAGAAAGAAGGGACTGCAGACAGGCTTCGAAGGCCTAACATAACAAAATTGGGCTGTTGGCAATTTAAAATTGGTTCCAGGGGTACACGGTCAGCAGTACAATGGTCAGTGGAGGCCTAGTGGAAGGAGGGACCGCAGACAGGCTTCGAAGGCCTAACATAACAAAAATAGGGGTGCAGGCCATTTTACATTGGTTCCAGGAGTACACGGGCAGCAGTGATCTGGTCAGTGTAGTAGTAGTAGAAAGAAGGGACTGCAGACAGGCTTCGAAGGCCTAACATAACAAAATTGGGCTGTTGGCAATTTAAAATTGGTTCCAGGGGTACACGGTCAGCAGTACAATGGTCAGTGGAGGCCTAGTGGAAGGAGGGACCGCAGACAGGCTTCGAAGGCCTAACATAACAAAAATGTCAATACAATGGTATTGTCAGTGCCAGGCATTGAAGGATATCAGCGCATAGACTAAACATTGGTGGAGCTGTGAGAGATAATTTTGCAAGTGGCAGAGCACTGTTTGAGCTGGGGGGGGGGAACTGTCTTGTGGCCGGTGGTACAGGCCCAGGGCCCCTCATATTACAACGGTGTGTCTGACGTTGGGTGCGCACCACCACCGCCAGGGACACTTTATTGTACTATGAGGGACCCAGTGGCAGTGCCGTCGACCAAAAGCGGGCACACCCACCTCTTCAGAAAAAAAACAGCACTCTCACGGGTGCTGGCGCCAAGTGGCGATACCACGGCCCCGTGTGGGGAGTTTGGCCATTTAGGGATGTGTAAACATGTCGTATGCTGGACAATCAGGTGCAGCAAATTAAGATATTGGAAAAGTCATTCATAATAGTCCACAGGCAAGGCCTTTTCATATGAAAGCTAGTTGTCAGCCGGGCAAGATGGGGCAAAAGATTTCGAAATCCAGTTGTGGTTCATTTTAATGAAGGTTAGATCATCTACATTTTGGGTAGCCAGACGAGTCCTTTTTTCTGTTAGTATTGAACCTGCAGCACTGAATACTCTTTCTGATAGGACACTAGCTGCCGGGCAAGCAAGCTCCTGCAATGCATATTCTGCCAATTCTGGCCAGGTGTCTAATTTGGATGCCCAGTAATCAAATGGGAATGACGGTTGAGGGAGAACGTCGATAAGGGATGAAAAATGGTTTGTAACCATACTGGACAAATGTTGTCTCCTGTCACTTTGAATTGATGCTGCAGTACCTGTCCTGTCTGCGGTCATAGCAAAATCAATCCACAACCTGGTCAGAAAACCCCTCTGGCCAACGCCACTTCTTATTTCTGCCCCTCTAACACCTTTGGTCTGCTGGCCCCTGCAGCTCGTGTGAGAACGATCACGGGCGCTGTGTGCAGGGAATGCCAGAAGCAAACGGTCAACAAGAGTTGATTGTTTGGTTGCTAATATTATTTCCAAGTTCTCATGTGGCATTATATTTTGCAATTTGCCTTTATAGCGAGGATCAAGGAGGCAGGACAACCAGTAATCGTCATCGTTCATCATTTTAGTAATGCGTGTGTCCCTTTTGAGGATACGTAAGGCATAATCCGCCATGTGGGCCAAAGTTCCTGTTCTCAAATCTGCGGTTGTGCTTGGTTGAGGGGCAGTTTCAGGCAAATCCACGTCACTTGTGTCCCTCCAAAAACCAGAACCCGGCCTTGCCGCGCCAACAATTTCCAGTGGCCCCGGAAAAGCTTCCTCATTAAAAATATAATCATCCCCATCATCCTCCTCGTCCTCCTCCTCCTCTTCGCCCGCTACCTCGTCCTGTACACTGCCCTGGCCAGACAATGGCTGACTGTCATCAAGGCTTTCCTCTTCCTCAGCTGCAGACGCCTGATCCTTTATGTGCGTCAAACTTTGCATCAGCAGACGCATTAGGGGGATGCTCATGCTTATTATGGCGTTGTCTGCACTAACCAGCCGTGTGCATTCCTCAAAACACTGAAGGACTTGACACATGTCTTGAATCTTCGACCACTGCACACCTGACAACTCCATGTCTGCCATCCTACTGCCTGCCCGTGTATGTGTATCCTCCCACAAAAACATAACAGCCCGCCTCTGTTCGCACAGTCTCTGAAGCATGTGCAGTGTTGAGTTCCACCTTGTTGCAACGTCTATGATTAGGCGATGCTGGGGAAGGTTCAAAAAACGCTGATAGGTCTGCATACGGCTGGAGTGTACGGGCGAACGGCGGATATGTGAGCAAAGTCCACGCACTTTGAGGAGCAGGTCGGATAACCCCGGATAACTTTTCAGGAAGCACTGCACCACCAGGTTTAAGGTGTGAGCCAGGCAAGGAATGTGTTTCAGTTGGGAAAGGGAGATGGCAGCCATGAAATTCCTTCCGTTATCACTCACTACCTTGCCTGCATCAAGATCTACAGTGCCCAGCCACGACTGCGTTTCTTTCTGCAAGAACTCGGACAGAACTTCTGCGGTGTGTCTGTTGTCGCCCAAACACTTCATAGCCAATACAGCCTGCTGACGTTTGCCAGTAGCTGCCCCATAATGGGAGACCTGGTGTGCAACAGTGGCAGCTGCGGATGGAGTGGTTGTGCGACTGCGGTCTGTGGACGAGCTCTCGCTTCTGCAGGAGGACGAGGAGGAGGAGGAGGGGTGCGAACGGCTACAGCCAACTGTTTCCTAGACCGTGGGCTAGGCAGAAATGTCCCAAAATTGCTGTCCCCTGTGGACCCTGCATCCACAACATTCACCCAGTGTGCCGTGATGGACACGTAACGTCCCTGGCCATGCCTACTGGTCCATGCATCTGTTGTCAGGTGCACCTTTGTGCTCACAGATTGCCTGAGTGCATGGACGATGCGCTCTTTAACATGCTGGTGGAGGGCTGGGATGGCTTTTCTGGAAAAAAAGTGTCGACTGGGTAGCTCGTAGCGTGGTACAGCGTAGTCCATCAGGGCTTTGAAAGCTTTGCTTTCAACTAACCGGTAGGGCATCATCTCTAACGAGATTAGTCTAGCTATGTGGGCGTTCAAACCCTGTGTACGCGGATGTGAGGCTAAGTACTTCCTTTTTCTAACCATAGTCTCATGTAGGGTGAGCTGGACTGGAGAGCTGGAGATCGTGGAACTAGCGGGGGTGCCGGTGGGCATGGCAGACTGAGAGACGGTGGGAGATGGTATTGTTGCCACCGGTGCCCTAGATGCAGTGTTTCCTACTACGAAACTGGTGATTCCCTGACCCTGACTGCTTTGGCCTGGCAAAGAAACCTGCACAGATACTGCAGGTGGTGCGGAAAATGGTGGCCCTACACTGCCGGAAGGGATGTTGCGTTGATGACTAGCTTCATTGGCCGAGGGTGCTACAACCTTAAGGGACGTTTGGTAGTTAGTCCAAGCTTGCAAATGCATGGTGGTTAAATGTCTATGCATGCAACTTGTATTGAGACTTTTCAGATTCTGCCCTCTGCTTAAGGTAGTTGAACATTTTTGACAGATGACTTTGCGCTGATCAATTGGATGTTGTTTAAAAAAATGCCAGACTGCACTCTTTCTAGCATCGGATACCTTTTCAGGCATTGCAGACTGAGCTTTAACCGGATGGCCACGCTGTCCTCCAACAGGTTTTGGCTTTGCCACGCGTTTTGGGCAAGATATGGGCCCGGCAGATGGAACCTGTTGCGATGTTGATGCCTGCTGCGGCCCCTCCTCCTCCGCTTCAGAACTGCTGCCGCCTGCACCCTGTTCCCCCAATGGCTGCCAATCGGGGTCAACAACTGGGTCATCTATTACCTCTTCTTGTAGCTCGTGTGCAACTTCGTCTGTGTCACCGTGTCGGTCGGTGGTATAGCGTTCGTGATGGGGCAACATAGTCTCATCAGGGTCTGATTCTTGATCATTACCCTGCGAGGGCAATGTTGTGGTCTGAGTCAAAGGACCAGCATAGTAGTCTGGCTGTGGCTGTGCATCAGTGCACTCCATGTCAGATTCAACTTGTAATGGGCATGGACTGTTAACTGCTTCACTTTCTAAGCCAGGGACTGTATGTGTAAAGAGCTCCATGGAGTAACCCGTTGTGTCGCCTGCTGCATTCTTCTCTGTTGACACAAAAGAGAATAGTAAAACCAAAAACACTCAGTTTGAAAAAATGTTGCAGTAATCCGCAAGTGCTAGTAAAAGATGTAAAAAACAGGGTATTTGGTTGATACGTTTTTTGCAAAAAATGTATACTAAGCTGCTCTACCAATCTTCACGGTATACCCTTATCAGAGCAGTCCTAACTAATGTATGCAATCCCTATCTGATGTATTTAAAAACCTGATCATCTGTATATAACCTGTGTGAACAGGGTTCAGAGAGGAAAAATCCATGTGTGCATACAGGGTAGAACAGCTTTTGTGCAGATAGCCCAAGAGGAGTGGTGGAACTCCCCAGTCTTGTAGACACAAGAGAACAATTATGGAAACAGGAACACATGGGCTACTTGCACAGTGAACAAGTCTGTATGATCATGTTCACACACCACCAAGAAACCTGAAGACACAAAAGAGAATAGTAAAACCAAAAACACTCAGTTTGAAAAAATGTTGCAGTAATCCGCAAGTGCTAGTAAAAGATGTAAAAAACAGGGTATTTGGTTGATACGTTTTTTGCAAAAAATGTATGCTAAGCTGCTCTACCAATCTTCACGGTATACCCTTATCAGAGCAGTCCTAACTAATGTATGCAATCCCTATCTGATGTATTTAAAAACCTGATCATCTGTATATAACCTGTTGTTGTTTTTGCTGAAGAGGACAAGGAAGCGACTTGTCCCTGACTGTGAACATCCACTAACGACGCGCTGCTTTTACATTTACCAGTTTCACAAGAGGAGGGAAAAGAGCTAGAGGCTGAGTCAGCAAGATAAGCCAAAACTTGCTCTTGCTGCTCCGGCTTTAAAAGCGGTTTTCCTACTCCCAGAAAAGGGAGCGTTCGAGGCCTTGTGTAGCCAGACGACGAACCTGGCTCCACAGCTCCAGACTTAGGTGTAATATTTTTTTTCCCACGACCAGCTGATGCTCCACCACTACCACTACCCTCATTACCAGCTGACAATGAACGCCCCCGGCCACGACCTCTTCCACCAGACTTCCTCATTGTTTTAAAAACGTAACCAAACTAACGGTATTTGTTGCTGTCACACAACTTACACGGTGAGCTATAACTTCAGTATGATTTAGCTACCCCTTTACAGGTGGGTGAGACCACAACGAAAATCAGGCACAATGTTACACACTCTGTTTTTGGTGGCAACAAATGAGAGAGATGCCACACACGCAGGACTGTCACTGAAGCACAAATGTAAATATTAATCTCCCACTGTTTTTTTTTATTTATTTATTTTTTTCAGGGAGACTTTAGAATCAAAATAAAATAAAATGATTTTTTCAGGAAGAATTTAGAAACCAAATAAAATAAAATGATTTCTTCAGGGAGAATTTAGAAAACAAATAAAACAAAAAATAGGCTTTCTATGGCCCACTGAATGAGAGATGACGCACAAAGGAGTCAGGAGTGGCACACAAGCCCAGAGGCCAATATTTTTCTCCCAATGATTGATGTAGTGATTTTTTCAGGTAGATTTTGGAACCCAAATCAAGCAAAAAAAATAATAGGCTTTCTATGGCCCACAATTGGAGAGAGAGAGAGAGATGGCACACCCAGGAGTCAAGACTGGCACACAAGCAGAAAGGGCAATATTAATCTCCCACTGATTTTTTTTTTTTTTTTCAGGGAGACTTTAGAAAAAAAAATAATAAAAAAAAATGATTTTTTCAGGAAGAATTTAAAAACCAAATAAAATAAAAAATTATTTTTTCAGGGAGAATTTAGAAAACAAATAAAACAAAAAATAGGCTTTCTATGGCCCACTGAGTGAGAGATGATGCACACAGGAGTCAGGAGTGGCACACAAGCCCAGAGGCCAATATTTTTCTCCCAATGATTGATGTAGTGATTTTTTCAGGTAGATTTTGGAACCCAAATCAAGCTAAAAAAATAATAGGCTTTCTTTGGCCCACAATTGGAGAGAGAGAGAGAGATGGCACACCCAGGAGTAAAGACTGGCACACAAGCAGAAAGGGCAATATTAATCTCCCACTGATTTGATTTTTTTTTTTTTTCAGGGAGACTTTAGAAAAAAAAAATAATAAAAAAAAATGATTTTTTCAGGAAGAATTTAGAAACCAAATAAAATAAAATGATTTTTTCAGGGAGAATTTAGAAAACAAATAAAACAAAAAATAGGCTTTCTATGGCCCACTGTGTGAGAGATGACGCACACAGGAGTCAGGAGTGGCACACAAGCCCAGAGGCCAATATTTATCTCCCACTGATTGATTTATTGATTTTTTCAGGTAGAATTTAGAACCCAAATCAACCAAAAAAATAAATAGGCTTTCTATGGCTCACTATCTGAGAGAGAGAGATGGCACGCTTAGGACTGGCACACAAGCCCAAAGGCCAATATTATTCGCCCTTTTTTTTTTTCAGGGAGAATTTATAACACAAAAAAAAAAAAATAAATAGGCTTTCTATGGCCCACTATTTGTGAGAGAGATGGCACACTCAGGACTGGCACACAAGCCCAGAGGCCAATATTAATCTCCCAGTTTTTTTTTTTTTCAGGGAAAATTTATAAACCCAATAAAAAAAATAATAAATAGGCTTTCTATGGCCCACTATCAGAGAGAGAGATGGCACGCTTAGGACTGGCACACAAGCCCAAAGGCCAATATTAATCTCCCTTTTTTTTTCAGGGAGAATTTATAAAACCAAAAAAATAAAAAATAAATAGGCTTTCTATGGCCCACTATTTGTGAGAGAGATGGCACGCTCAGGACTGGCACACAAGCCCAGAGGCCAATATTAATCTCCCACTTTTTTTTTTTTTTTTTCAGGGAAAATTTATAAACCCAATAAAAAAAATAATAAATAGGCTTTCTATGGCCCACTATCTGAGAGAGAGAGATGGCACGCTTAGGACTGGCACACAAGCCCAGAGGCCAATATTAATCTCCCACTTTTTTTTTTTTTTTTCAGTGAAAATTTATAAACCCAATAAAAAAAAAAAATAAATAGGCTTTCTATGGCCCACTATCTGAGAGAGAGAGATGGCACGCTTAGGACTGGCACACAAGCCCAAAGGCCAATATTAATCTCCCTTTTTTTTTTCAGGGAGAATTTATAAAACCAAAAAAAAAATAAATAAATAGGCTTTCTATGGCCCACTATTTGTGAGAGAGATGGCACGCTTAGGACTGGCACACAAGCCCAAAGGCCAATATTCATCTCCCACTGATTGATTTATTGATTTTTTCAGGTAGAATTTAGAACCCAAATAAAGCAAAAAAAAAAATAGGCTTTCTATGGCCCACTGAGTGAGTGATGATGCTCACAGGAGTCAGGAGTGGCACACAAGCCCTGAGGCCAATATTTTTCTCCCACTGATTGATGTAGTGATTTTTTCAGGTAGATTTTGGAACCCAAATCAAGCAAAAAAATAAATAGGCTTTCTATGGCCCACTGACTGAGAGATGGCACACACAGGAGTCAGGAGTGGCACACAAGCCCTGAGGCCAATATTTTTCTCCCACTGATTGATGTAGTGATTTTTTCAGGTAGATTTTAGAACCCAAATCAAGCAAAAAAATAAATAGGCTTTCTATGGCCCACTGAGTGAGAGATGGCACAGACAGGGATGGCACTCTAGCAGAAATGCCAATCTTAATCTCCCACAAAAAAAAAAAAAAAGGAACTGTCCTTCAATTACTATCTCCCTGCAGTAATCTCAGCCAGGTATGGCAGGCAGCAATAAGGAGTGGACTGATGCACAAATTAAATAAAAAGTGTGGACAAACAAACAAGATAGCTGTGCAGAAAGGAAGGAACAAGAGGATTTGTGCTTTGAAAAAAGCAGTTGGTTTGCACAGCGGCGTACACACAGCAATGCAGCTATCAGGGAGCCTTCTAGGGCATCCCAATGAGCTACAGCGCTGAGAAAAAAATAAAAATGTAGCTTCCACTATCCCTGCACACCGAAGGTGGTGTTGGACAGTGCAAATCGCTACAGCACAAGCGGTTTGGTGGTTAATGTACCCTGCCTAACGCTATCCCTGCTTCTGACGAAGCGGCAGCAACCTCTCCCTAAGCTCAGATCAGCAGCAGTAAGATGGCGGTCGGCGGGAACGCCCCTTTATAGCCCCTGTGACGCCGCAGATAGCAAGCCAATCACTGCAATGCCCTTCTCTAAGATGGTGGGGACCAGGACCTATGTCATCACGCTGCCCACACTCTGCGTTTACCTTCATTGGCTGAGAAATGGCGCTTTTCGCGTCATTGAAACGCGACTTTGGCGCGAAAGTCGCGTACCGCATGGCCGACAACGCACAGGGGTCGGATCGGGTTTCATGAAACTCGACTTCGCCAAAAGTCGGCGACTTTTGAAAATGTTCGACCCGTTTCGCTCAACCCTAATGCTTATATAGTCTCTCTCTCTCACCATTGCTGGCTTTTGATAATTCATCAATGTTATTTAACCCCTTAACAACCCCAATATGTCTTTTAATGGTGGTCATTAAAAAAAAAAAATCTCTATAAATCTTCAGCAGAGCGAGTGTGAGCGAGCTGAGTGTGACCAGAGCGTAAGTGTGGACGGCGGTAAGTGTGACTTGTGATTCAGTGACTTTGGAGTCAGGGAGTTTTCAGGGGAGGAATTACTGAATTGCTGTCTGATTTTTATTAATACTTTGTATTTATTTATTTTTTTTATTGAACTGTTCTGTCTGGTGCAATCCCCATTAGGAAATGTGCTCCACGATTGTTAATGCCATCCAGTGCACATCTTGCCACATGTATGCAGTCCTTGAGCAGCCGATCGAGGGTGCATACTGCTGTGCGAGATGTGAGCACGTTGTGCATTTGGAAACCCAGATTCTGACTCTAAATGTGCAGCTGGCAACACTGAGATCCATAGACAACATGGAGAGGAGTCTTCTGCTCACGGAGCAGACGCTCAATGGGACAGATGAGGGGGGGGATGGTGGGATGGAGCTGCAGGACAATGAAGTAGCAAGCTGGGTGACAGTTAGGAAGCGGGGTAGAGGGAAGAGTGCCAGGGAGGCTAGTCCTGATCTGGAACACCCCAATAAGTTTGCTAAGTTGGCAGATGAGGGGGGTGCCAGTACAGGGGTAGCACTGCTGCAGCCAGGCATGTCCTCTGAAAGCCGGAGGAGTGACTGCTCCAGTAAGGAGGGAAATAGGAGAGCAGGGCAGGCCAGACAGGTGCTGGTAGTGGGCGACTCAATTATTAGGGGAACAGATAGGGCAATCTGTCACAAAGACAGATGTGCTGCCTACCTGGCGCTCGAGTCCGACACATCGCTGATCGGGTGGACAGATTATTGGGAGGGGCTGGTGAGGACCCAGCGGTCATGGTGCACATTGGCACTAATGACAAAGTTAGAGGTAGGTGGAAGGTCCTTAAAGATGATTTCAGGGAATTAGGCTGCAAGCTGAAAGCAAGGACCTCCAACGTGGTATTTTCTGAAATACTGCCGGTACCACGTGCCACGCCAGAGAGGCAACGGGAGATTAGGGAGGTTAATAAGTGGCTCAAGAATTGGTGTAGGAAAGAGGGGTTTGGGTTCCTGCAGAACTGGGCCGACTTCTCAGTTGGCTACAGGCTCTACGCTAGGGACGGGCTGCACCTCAATGGGGAGGGTGCAGCTGTGCTGGGGGAGAGAATGGCTAGAAGGTTGGAGGAGTGTTTAAACTAGGAATTGGGGGGGAGGGTATTCATTTTATAGGAGGGGAAGATAGTGCAGACAGAGTCCTGGGCACAAATAAGGAAGTTGGGGGTGGCGGTGGCATGGGGGGTGGGGTCAGAACAGTTAATAATTTAAGAAATAGAAGTACAGAGAGGAACATAAAGTGCATGTATACTAATGCCAGAAGCCTCGCCAACAAAATGGACGAATTAGAACTAATGTTGTTGGAGCATAATTATGACATGGTGGGGATATCTGAAACGTGGCTGGATGAGAGCCATGACTGGGCTGTTAACTTGCAGGGCTATAGCCTGTTCAGAAATGATCGTACAGATAAGCGAGGGGGAGGGGTGTGTCTATATGTAAAATCATCCTTAAAACCCATCCTGCGCGATAATATAGGTGAATTTAATGAAAATGTAGAATCCCTGTAGGTGGAGATAAGGGGAGGGGGAAAAAATAATAAATTACTGATAGGGGTTTGTTATAAATCTCCAAAAATAATGGAAGCAATGGAGAATATCCTCGTAAAGCAAATAGATGAAGCTGCGACTCAAGGAGAAGTCATTATTATGGGGGACTTCAACTACCCTGAAATAGATTGGGGAACAGAAACCTGCAGTTCCAGCAAAGGTAATCGGTTTTTGACAATTATGAGAGACAATTACCTTTCACAA
This sequence comes from Ranitomeya imitator, assembly GCF_032444005.1. Taxonomy (NCBI): domain Eukaryota; kingdom Metazoa; phylum Chordata; class Amphibia; order Anura; family Dendrobatidae; genus Ranitomeya; species Ranitomeya imitator. Next base: position 389,754,474 of record NC_091282.1, read on the forward strand.
CTGGTTCAGGACCCAACAAGAAGGGGGGCACTGCTAGACCTAATATTAACCAACAGGCCAGACCGCATATCAAATATAAGGGTTGGGGGTTACTTGGGAAATAGCGATCACAAAATAATAAGTTTTCATGTATGCTTTAAAAAGATGTGTAGTAGAGGGGTTACAAGGACACTAAACTTCAGGAGGGCAAATTTCCAACGGATGAGAGAGGATCTTGGTGCAATTAACTGGGACGATATCCTGAGACACAAAAATACACAGAGAAAATGGGAGACGTTTATTAGCATCCTGGATAGGACCTGTGCACAGTATATACCGTATGGGAATAAACATATTAGAAATAGGAGGGCACCAATATGGCTAAATAGAGCTGTAAGGGGCGCAATAAGGGACAAAAAGAAAGCATTTAGAGAATTAAAGGAAGTAGGTAGTGAGGAGGCATTAAATAAATACAGAAAATTAAATAAATTCTGTAAAAAGCAAATCAAGGCAGCAAAGATTGAGACAGAGAGACTCATTGCCAGAGAGAGTAAAAATAATCCTAAAATATTCTTTAACTACATAAATAGTAAGAAACTAAAAAATGATAGTGTTGGCCCCCTTAAAAATAGTCTGGGTGAGATGGTGGATGAGGATGAGGAAAAAGCCAATATGCTAAATGACTTTTTTTCATCAGTATTTACACAAGAAAATCCCATGGCAGACAAAATGTCTAGTGATAAAAATTCCCAATTAAATGTCACCTGCTTAACCCAGCAGGAAGTGCGGCGGCGTCTAAAAATCACTAAAATTGACAAATCTCCGGGCCCGGATGGGATACACCCTCGAGTACTGCAGGAATTAAGTACAGTCATTGATAGACCATTATTTTTAATCTTTAAAGACTCCATAATAACAGGGTCTGTGCCACAGGACTGGCGTATAGCAAATGTGGTGCCAATATTCAAAAAGGGAACAAAAACTGAACTCGGAAACTATAGGCCAGTAAGCTTAACCTCTACTGTGGGTAAAATCCTGGAGGGCATTCTAAGGGACGCTATACTGGAGTATCTGAAGAGGAATAACCTCATGACCCAGTATCAGCACGGGTTTACTAGGGACCGTTCATGTCAGACTAATTTGATCAGTTTCTATGAAGAGGTAAGTTCCGGATTGGACCAAGGGAACCCAGTGGATGTAGTGTATATGGACTTTTCAAAAGCTTTTGATACGGTGCCACACAAAAGGTTGATACATAAAATGAGAATAATGGGGATAGGGGAAAATATGTGCAAGTGGGTTGAGAGCTGGCTCAGGGATAGGAAACAAAGGGTGGTTATTAATGGAGCACACTCGGACTGGGTAGCGGTTAGCAGTGGGGTACCACAGGGGTCAGTATTGGGCCCTCTTCTTTTTAACATATTTATTAATGACCTTGTAGGGGGCATTCAGAGTAGAATTTCAATATTTGCAGATGACACTAAACTCTGCAGGGTAATCAATACAGAGGAGGACAATTTTATATTACAGGATGATTTATGTAAACTAGAAGCTTGGGCTGATAAATGGCAAATGAGCTTTAATGGGGATAAATGTAAGGTCATGCACTTGGGTAGAAGTAATAAGATGTATAATTATGTGCTTAATTCTAAAACTCTGGGCAAAACCGTCAATGAAAAAGACCTGGGTGTATGGGTGGATGAAAAACTTAAATTCAGTGGCCAGTGTCAGGCAGCTGCTACAAAGGCAAATAAAATAATGGGATGCATTAAAAGAGGCATAGATGCTCATGAGGAGAATATAATTTTACCTCTATACAAGTCACTAGTTCGACCACACTTAGAATACTGTGCACAGTTCTGGTCTCCGGTGTATAAGAAAGACATAGCTGAACTGGAGCGGGTGCAGAGAAGAGCGACCAAGGTTATTAGATAACTGGGGGGTCTGCAATACCAAGATAGGTTATTACACTTGGGGCTATTTAGTTTGGAAAAACGAAGACTATGGGGTGATCTCATTTTAATGTATAAATATATGAGGGGACAGTACAAAGACCTTTCTGATGATCTTTTTAATCATAGACCTGAAACAGGGACAAGGGGGCATCCTCTGCGGTTGGAGGAAAAAAGGTTTAAGCATAATAACAGACACGGATTCTTTACTGTAAGAGCAGTGAGACTATGGAACTCTCTGCCGTGTGATGTTGTAATGAGTGATTCATTACTTAAATTTAAGAGGGGACTGGATACCTTTCTGGAAAAGTATAATGTTACAGGGTATATACACTAGATTCCTTGATAGGGCGTTGATCCAGGGAACTAGTCTGATTGCCGTATGTGGAGTCGGGAAGGAATTTTTTTCCCCAATGTGGAGCTTACTCTTTGCACATGGGTTTTTTTTGCCTTCCTCTGGATCAACATGTTAGGGCATGTTAGGTTAGGCTATGGGTTGAACTAGATGGACATATAGTCTTCCTTCAACCTTAATAACTATGTAACTATGTAACCCCTTACTGCTATCGGATGTACTATTATACCGATGGCAGTATCCCCGCTTTGATGTGGGCTCCGGCGGTGAGCCCACCTCAAAGCCGGGACATGTCAGCTGTTTTGAACAGCTGACATGTGCCTGCAATAGCTGTGGGTGGAATCGCAATCCACCCATGCCTATTAACTAGTTAAATGCCGCTGTCAAACTCTGACAGCGGCATTTAACAAGCGCTTCCCGCCGTCTGGCTGGAAATGCATGCACCGCTGACCCTTCACATGATCAGGGGTTATCAGTGCGTCGGCATGACAACCAGTGGTCTCCTTGAGACCTCTATGGTTGTTGGTGCCAGATTGGTATGAGCTCTACCCTGTGGTCGGCGCTCATCGTAAAGTTTGCAATTCAGCTACAGAGAGGCAATCTGAGCATATACTCACCCCTACGGCGAACCCTGGCTGTCACCGCTGCGAGCGTCTGCCTCCGTTCCTGAGAAAGCAGTGAGTGAAGGACCTTCGATGATGTCACGGTCACGTGAGCGGTCAGGTGACCGGTCACCTGACCGCGACGTCATCGAAGGTCCTTCACTCACTGCATTCTTAGGGACGGAGGCAGACGCTCGCAGCGGTTACAGCCAGGGTCCTTCGGAGGGGTGAGTATATCCATATTTTTATTCTTTATTTTTTACATGAATATGAATCCCAGGGCCTGAAGGAGAGTCTCCTCTCCTTCAGACCCTGGGAACCATCCAGGATACCTTCCGATATTTGTGTACCATTGACTTGCATTGGTATCGGGTATCGGTATCGGCGATATCCGATATGTTTTGGACATCGGCCGATACCATCTGATACCAATACCTTTGAATATCGGAAGGTATCGCTCAACACTAGTCATAACGCCAGAATTATGTTTTTTTGGTCGCCATGACATTGCATTAAAATGCAATAATAGGCGATCAAAAGAACATACCTGCACCAAAATGGTATCATTAAAAACATCAGCTCGGTAAGCAAAAAATAAGCCCTCACTCAAACCCAGATCATAAAAAATGGTGACGCTACGGTTATCGGAAAATTGCACAATTTTGTTTAGCAAAGTTTGGAATTTTTGTTTGCCACTTAGATAAAAAAGAACCTAGACATGTTTGGTGTCTATGAACTCATAATGACTCAGAGAATCATAATGGCTGGTCAGTTTTAGCATTTAGTGAACTTAGCAAAAAAGCCAAACAAAACACAAGTGTGGGATTGCACTTTTTTTGCAATTTCACGGCACTTGGAATTTCCCATTTTCTAGTACACGGCATGGTAAAACCAATGATGTAATTCAAAAGTAAAACTCATCTTGCAAAAGATAAATCCTCACTTGACCATATTGGCGGAAAAATAAAAAAGTTATGGCTCTGGGAAGGAGGAGAGCGAAAAGCAAAAATGCAAAACTGAAAAAAGCTACGGGGGTTAAAGGGTGGGGCATTATTCCTCAGCGCCTCTTTTGGATGGCACTGAGGAATAAAGGAATAGCAGGTGCAGCCTGCCGGCAACAATTCACATGGGTATCCCCTCCGATTATCCCCTTAATTACTGCTATAAATTGCAACAGCGGTATTAATTGGTTGCAAGGGGGTCACAAGATCTTCTTAGCAACCATCGGACCATCGCAATGAGAATCGCGGGTCCCGATGGTTACTACGATACCCTGAGGTAGAGTGGCCTGTGAAATTCAGCTATAAGCTGGGTCTCACAGGCTGTTTTAGTGAGACACTGACTGGTTTCATGCATTGCAGTACACGAGTACTGCAGTGTATGAGACCAGTGATCAAAATACAAATTATACATGTCCCACATGGGCACTATGTGAAAAAGTAATTAAAAAGTGAGATAAAATATTTTAAAACTTTGAAAAAATCACAAGAAACGAGTGCAGAAATCAGCTCTATAAAACCGGCTTGTTATTTCTTCTGTATGGTGAATGTTGTAAACAAAAAGACAAATATGTCATAATATGGACGCACAAAAAAAGTGAATAAAAAGTGATCAAAAAGTAAAATATAAAAAAAATGGTATAGATGAAAAAGCCAAACCATCCCACAAAAGAACAAGCCCTGATATGGCTCATTCGGCAAAAAAAAAAACTACAAAAAACTTTATCTCGGTCTCATCTTTCCACAAGATGCCTTCTTGCCCTCTAAATATAGTGGGGGCCCCCTGCTGTACCTCCATAAATTGTGAGGGCCACCTGCTGGCCCTCCAAGTTTCAAACTTTACAGTATTAATCCGAAAAAAAATTGTGCACACTTCAAGCTGAAGTTATAAATTGTATTGTAGCAGCAATATACTGCTGTGGCAAGCATGGCCATCTGCTGGCCCTCAAAAAAGGCTTACTGAGGGCTGGCTGCTGGCCTGCTAAACTTAGAATGAGGACCGCCTAATGGCCCTCTGATAACAGGGAGGGCCACTTGCTGACATTCTAACAATAGTAAGGATCAACTGATTCCCTCTACCAATTAGTGATTGCCGCCAAATGGTCATGAAAAACAAAATTGACTTTCAAAGTCCTTCCTTCATAAATTAAATAGGATGTGTCTGATCACTTCTCACACACCACATGGACAGATAAGGTATTAAAATAATAAAATTATATTTCCTGTTTGTTTATTTTCACCATTGAATGCAATGCAAACGTGCAAAAATGCAGTAAACACATTATGTGTGAACATAGCACAAGGTGTGGAGTCTGCAATAGATCCTATCACAGTGATCAAAATAATGAAAAAAAAAAATCCTAAATCAAAACCCTCTTTGTCACCCCCTTATTTAGATAAAAAAAAATATAAAATACATTTTCTTTACTTTTTCTATTCTTTGCAGTTGGGGTTAGGGTTGTTGTTAGGGCTGGGTTAGGGGTGTGCTAGGATTAGGGTTGGGGTTAGAATTGGTGTTATTTCACAAGTAAAAAATTGATGATATGGCAGCTAGTGTTGAGTGCAATCGCTCGCTACTCGAGTTTACATCGGTGCTCGGGTATGCACAGAGTATCACGGATCCCCAGATGTTTATTTTGGATGTCTAACAACTGCAAAACATGTAGGGCGAGGACTCGAGCATGTCACTTGAAAACTCACGATATTCGGTGCATACCCGAGCACCAGATGCAATATGGAGAAGCGAGCACTTGCGCTCAACAATAATGATGACACATTCAATAAGACAACTTAATGTTATCAAATTCTGTGTTGCATCTGTGGGTTCAAAAATGCTCACTATACCCCTGGATAAAATATTTAAGGGTTGTGGCTTCCAAAATGGGGTCACTTGTGCAAGGTTTCCACTGTTTAGGCACATTCCAGCAAATTTTACATTCAAAAAGTTCAATGGCGCTCCTTCTCTTCTGATGCCTGCTGTACACTCAAAACAGTAAATATCCCCCCACATATTGAGTATCAGCATGCTGAGGAGAAATTGCGCAACAAATTTTGGGGTACATTTTCTACTGTTACCCTTGTGAAAATAAAAAAGTTTGGGTCGAAAGTAAATTTTTGGGAAAAAGCACCTAAAGGGTTAATAAACTTTTTGAATGTGGCTATGAGAACCTTTAGGGTTGCAGTTTTTAGCATGGTGTCACTTTGGGGCATCTTCTATCATATAAACCCCTGAAAGTCACTACAAATGTGAAGTGGTCTCTAAAAAAATGGTTTTATAAATTTGGTTGGAAAAATGGGAAATCGCTGGTCAACTTTTAACAGTTCTACTTTTCTGGCAAAAAAATATGTTGCAAAAATTTTACTATTGTAAAGTAGACATTTTGAAAATATTATTTATTAACTATTTTGTGTGACATAACTCTGATTTAAAGGGAAGGTGCCGTGTTTTAATATTGTAAAAAAAAAAAAAAACCTCTTTAATTGCTTATTTTTATAAGTTATTTTCAAGTGCATAGTATTTATTGTTTTTTTTTTATTCATTTTTTTTTCTGCCACTGGGCGCCGCCATTTTCATTTGCAGGACTGTAAGTGTAGCTGCACGACACTTACAGTCTTCACATACGGCAGCCCTGGACATAGACAGCTGCAGTCGGAAGGCGACCCCATAGCTAGCATTGTCTGCTCTCTGCTCTGATGTGGCCACGCCCCCTGGGCTGTCTCCACATCACAGCAGAGGCAGGAGATCGGCGCCATCTTGCTTCAGCCTACAGTGGAGTGTACCTGTGAGCTCCACTGTGACTGAGAGCTGCGCTGTTGGAGGGGCAGCTCTATCTGTCTCCCCTCACACTCAGCGGCCCTTCCCTGTCCTCTGCTGCCCTGTGTGTGGCTGAATCTCTAGAATCGCTAGAGATGATGAAGTGCGGTGGTCTGATGTTCTCTTATCAGGAGCTGCAGAGAGGTAACAGAGGGGGATGGGGGAGGCTCTGTGCTGCTCGGACCTCACTGCAGCTCCTCACAGGACATCAGACCCTGCATCTATCACTATACTGTGGTGAGCCATGTATCTAATCCTCTCCTGTGTGATAGTGTCTGCTGAGCCTTGTATCTAATCCTCTCCTGTGCTGACCTGTGTATCTAATCCTCCTGTGGAATACTGACTGCTGAGCCGTGTATCTAATCCTCTCCTGTGTGATAGTGTCTGCTGAGCCGTGTATCTAATCCTATCCTGTGCTGACCTGTGTATCTAATCCTCCTGTGGAATACTGACTGCTGAGCCGTGTATCTAATCCTCTCCTGTGTGATACTGTCTGAGCCATGTATCTAATCCTCTCCTGTGTGATACTGTCTGGTGAACCGTGTATCTAATCCTATCCTGTGCTGACCTGTGTATCTAAGGCTATGTGCACACGTCCGGATTTTTAGCGTTTTTTTTTTGCGGAATTTCGCCATAAAAACGCTATAAATCCGCTAAAAAAACGCATACCGCAAAAAATCCGGACATGCTCTATCTTTTTGCGGATTTTTTGCAGATTTCCTATCAAAAAGGACATTCCGGAAGCTAAAAAAAAACGCAAAAAATCCGCAAAAAAACACGCAAATTCCGTGAGAAATCCGCACAAAAAAAGCACGCGGATTTCTGGCAGAATTCTCAGGATTATGTCAGGAAAAAATCCTGACGTGTACACATAGCCTAATCCTGTGAAATACTGACTGCTGAGCCGTGTATCTAATCCTCTCCTGTGTGATACTGTCTGCTGAGCCGTGCATCTAATCCTATACTGTGTGATATTATGCTGAGCCGTGTATCTAATCCTATCCTGTGTGATACTGTCTGGTGAACCGTGTATCTAATCCTCTCTTGTGTGATACTGTCTGGTGAACCGTGTATCTAATCCACTTCTATGCACTCCTCTCCCCCCTGCATATCTTTCCCCATTGCACACACAACTCAATGCATGCGATAACAGGAGCTGCGGGCGTCATGCTGTATTATGGCATTATGTGAGATCTATATGACGGTATTATGTGATCTGTATGGTGGTATTATGGTTGATCAGTATTGTGAGAATTATATGGTGGTATTGTGTGTGATCTATATGGCAGTATTATGTGTGATCTATATGGCGGTATGTGAGAACACTGGCGGTATTATGTGTGATCTATATGGCGGTATGTGAAAACACTGGCGGTATTATGTGTGATCTATATGGCGGTATGTGAGAACACTGGCGGTATTATGTGTGATCTATATGGCGGTATTATGTGAGAACACTATGGCAGTATTATGTGTGATCTATATGGCGGTATGTGAGAACACTGGCGGTATTATGTGTGATCTATATGGTGGTATGTGAGAACACTGGCGGTATTATGTGTGATCTATATGGCGGTATTATGTGAGAACACTGGCGGTATTATGTGTGATCTATATGGCGGTATTATGTGAGAACACTATGGCAGTATTATGTGTGATCTATATGGTGGTATGTGAGAACACTGGCGGTATTATGTGTGATCTATATGGTGGTATGTGAGAACACTGGCGGTATTATGTGTGATCTATATGGCGGTATTATGTGAGAACACTATGGCAGTATTATGTGTGATCTATATGGCGGTATTATGTGAGAACACTATGGCAGTATTATGTGTGATCTATATGGCGGTATTATGTGAGAACACTATGGCAGTATTATGTGTGATCTATATGGCGGTATGTGAGAACACTGGCGGTATTATGTGTGATCTATATGGTGGTATGTGAGAACACTGGCGGTATTATGTGTGATCTATATGGCGGTATTATGTGAGAACACTATGGCAGTATTATGTGTGATCTATATGGCGGTATGTGAGAACACTGGCGGTATTATGTGTGATCTATATGGCGGTATGTGAGAACACTGGCGGTATTATGTGTGATCTATATGGCAGTATGTGAGAACACTGGCGGTATTGTGTGATCTATATGGTGGTATTATGTGAGAACTGTATGACAGTATTGTGTGATCTATTTGATAGTATTGTGTGTGATCTATATGGCGGTATTATGTGAGAACACTATGGCAGTATTATCTTCAGAAAGCGGACCCATTCTATGGTGGTTCTGGCTGAGCACCTGCACGCGGGTCTGGGGTAATAGAGGGGGCAGCATGACCTCCAGTTAGGTGCAGTCAGGGCTGGTGAGGCAGCTGAAGAGAGGCGTCTCATTTTTATTGTTACTATATGGCTACATTTCCTTCCCAGCGTCACCCCAGACTGCGCCTGTCGCCTCGCTTTCACATATTGCCAGGACAGGATGGGGAAGACAGGATCTGAGGAGGGGAATGGGGTCTGCATGCAAAGTCTGGAACAGAACAGGCCATAAATCCTCAGAAATGTTTCCAGGATTTCTGTGGAGCAAACAAGCAGATGGTCCATCCATATGTATAAAAGACAGCGCTCTATGTACAATCCCTGGCTGCTCCGCACACCAAACAGGGGGCCCCCATAGACCAGCACACTGCTAACCTGAAATACTCTGTGCTGCTGTCACCCTGCTCCCTCCACCACATATCTCCCAGAATCCTTTCTGCCTGCCATCCTCGGTGACTGTAGACTTGTCAGTATAAGGCTGCTTTCACACTAGCATCGGTACGGGCCCGTCGCAGTGCGTCGTACTGACGCATGCTGTGAAAGAAATGCCCGACGTGGGCAGCGGAAGCAGTCTTACGACGCTTCCGCTGCCCCATTGTAAGGTCTGGGGAGGATGGGACGGAGTTTCTGCCGTGCATGCGCGGTTGAAAATGGCGGACTCGACGCACAAACGTTACATGTAACTTTTTTTGTGGCGGCGGTCCACCAAAACATGACGCAACCGTCGCACGGCAGTTACGACGTGTGGCAATACGTCGCAATGCGTCAGTAATGTTAGTCTATGGGGAAAAAACGCATCCTGCAGACAACTTTGCAGGATGCGTTTTTTCTCCTGAATGACTCATTGCAATGTACAGCCAACAACGCTAGTGTGAAAGTAGCCTAAGGCTGCCGTCCACGCTCAGTATTTGACCTCAGTATTTGTAAGCCAAAACCAGGAGTGGGTGATAAATACAGAAGTGGTGACGTGTTTCTATTATACTTTTCCTCTAATTGTTCCTCTCCTGGTTTTGGCTTACAAATACTGAGGTAAAATACTGACCAAATACTGATAGTGTGACGGCAGCCATACTCTGCAGTCACCAACAAAATGGCTGCTCACTGGGTTCCTGAATATCATCCTCTCTAATCCCTTAGCAAACACCCAGAAGGGGAGGAGAGGAGACATCACACACGTCAGCAGACTCCGCCCATAATTACTGCAGTGCAGTAATGTGAGCTAGTTGTACACTAGGTTTTTCTGAAATTTCAGCAGCTGCTCCCCCTAGCGTTGAAAAGGGGAAATTCCAAAACTTTTCAAATTATTTTTCATATTTTACTAAATTATAAACAAATGATAATATTTTTTAAGAAAATGTAATCATTAATTCTTTACTTTTTTACAATTTCTGAAAAAAATTTTTTTTTGATGGCACCTTCCCTTTAAGGGCATAAGACTACATTTTTGAAAATTGCGACATTTTCAACACTTTCTCCATGTTTCAATTTTTTTCTCAAATAAATACAACTCATATCAAAGAATTTTTACCACTATTATGAAGTATAATATAACATGAAAAAAAGAGTTTCCGTATCAGTGGGATCTGTTGAAGTGTTCAATGTTATAACCTCATAAAGTGACAGTGGTCAGAATTGCAACATTTCTCTTGGTCATAAAGGTCAAAATTGGCTAGGTCATTAAGGGGTTAACTTAGGTACCACTAAAAGTCATGTATTAGCAAGTTATTATGTTTTGAGTATTGTGATACGTATTTCATTCATGTAATTGCTTTTAAATACCTTGGTAATTTGATTGCCTTAAATAAATACTCTGCTCTTGCACTTTTGAGTTGCTTTAAAAAGTTTCACGTATTTGTACCGAAACATCGCCACATGAGTTATTAAATATCACTTCAAATTTTCATCTGTATGTGGGGTGCTGCCTCCATTTTTGGGGAATTCAAGCATATATAGTTTGGCTGTGGTGTTGTCTTATAACAGTTTTAGCTATAAAATCTATAAACAAGGGTGATATACTGTGACTGTTTATTGTGGAATAATTCTCGCTTGTGAAAGGACAGGGCTCCTTAGAGAATTTCTCATACATCCGAAGAAAAACGTCTCCACCGGGTTTTAGTATTATGACAGAAAGAATTGGACCTGTGGGAGCCATTGCCTATACGAATGATCGCATTTACATATATATCTGCTGCCTATCTTTGAATTTTGCTGTCGAAAATTTATTTTTCACGCCATCATTTAAACATCATTTCTGAAGAACAGACTTTATGATTTCCCCATTCTTTACCTCTATTTATATATCGTTTATCCCTTTAAACTTATATGTAAAACTAATTGACTAACGGATCAAACATGTTATCTATCACACACTTCTATGCTTAGCCGTGCTTTTACTTTAGGTGCATCATTCCACTATTTAATAGTCAATATATATATACAGTATATATTTGTATTATATCATTAAATGTACAGGTGTTAATTGAATCACTGCAACAATTCAAATATGCAGTTAATATCTATCTATTTATTGTGCCTAAATGAATATTTCTTTACGCAAGAACAACAGTCTACCCTATTTGGCAGGAGCCGTTTTGAGCCCCTCACCTTGCCTTCTCTTGATGAAACCCTCAAGGTATTGACGAAGGGGAGAAACGTGTCGGGTTGGGGTACTCTGCTTGACATAAATATCACATATGAGGAATTTATTATATTTCTATATGTATTATATGCTTTTAATTTATTCTCTATGAAACCCGCCCTTACTATATGTACTATTATAGGCTGTGTGAAGGGGTGTATGAAAATCTTACATATGCCTTAACCATGATTTGGCTCACGATATATTTCTACTTTCTAACTTGATGTATACTATCATAATATGCTAGGAGTTTGCAACCCCCTATGTGCGAAATTTGTAAAACTGGTGTCACGTCTGAGTTGTCGTTTGCACACAAGTGCCTATTAAAGAGAGGGTCACATGTGAGAATAAGCCAAGAAAACTTACCATTGTATGGTCACATTTGTGACTAAGATGGATATTTGAATTATCCATCACACGTTTAATCCCTATAGTGTACGTCCATCAAAGAGAGATACATATGGAAGAAGATCAAGTGAGTACATATTTATCTATCTGTATTAAGAACGGGCATTCACACAGCTACGTATAGCGTCAGGTTTCAGGAAATACTGGTAGAGCATTTAAACACTTTAAACGGGTGTAGGTGGTGGCTTTTTTTTAAGGGATCCCTACCAGGGTCATTCAGAGCAAGCCGACGACAAGCGGAGCGCCAAACCGGTTTCCCTTAGGGTGCCAACCTCCGCTGGCAGGTAGGGAAATGGAGAATCAGGCTCTTTTCCCTAGATCTTTCTATTGTGAATTATTGATCTATTTAAATTAAGAGCAGACATGTGTATCTGCTATCTGTCCCCGTGTTGATCCCTTCATTATGTGTCTATGTAGAAGGATGCTTTTTTTCAGAATTAATTAATAAAAGCTATATTTTTGAGGTTTGTTTTCTTTTGGGTCAATATAAATGAAAATATCTTTACACATACCAGTATTTAAATCAAGTTTTTATTACTTACTAAACCTAGTTTGGGGTTGTGACTAGGTAGTCACTTCGTCCACTAGAATGTATAGAATACATCCTCTTCTCATTTACTGTAGTTCACTTCTAAGCTCTGCTGTTTAGACTAGGACAGAATTAGCAGAATCACTCCATTATTTTTAGGTGGCAATTTAATGAAATCTTTATTGCTCAGAGCATTTATAGATGTGCACACCTCTACCTTTACATTCATTTCAGTAAAACTGGTCATCTTACACTACTCATCTCAAGATGTGTAAAGCCAAGCCTTGTCTTCAGGTAGTTCATTGTCGAGAAAATAGAGCTGAGCAGATTGATGTATAGGTTTTTGGCAAAAAGATTCAGTATAACTTGTATTTTACTTATTTATTTCACTGCCTTTTTATGCTGAGGATTTCAGTGTGTTTTGATATATAGCGATTCCCCGTATGACCATTTATGCAGAGACAGCTATCAAATAGCGATGAGCCAATGTGCTCAGGTGTTATACAAGTATCTTGGGTGTGCTCGGATAATTTGTTCGTGTCCCTGCTGCTGAATGTTTTTGGGGCTGTCTAACAAACAGGCAATCGCTGTATGTGTTGTGGCTGTCTAACAGCTGCAAAACAAGAAGCCGCAGGGACTTGAACATATTATCCGAGCACGCTCAAGACACCTGGATAATTTCCGAGCATGCTTGGATCACACGTTATCCGAGCATGTTCACTCATCACTACTATCAATTAGTGAGTAGGGCTGCTAATTGGACTTTTAAGTAAAAAAAGAACAATGATTTAAATGAATTGTATTGCGTATTGTGAGCAATATTAATTGGCTGATAGAAGCTTCTAAATGTTCTTTTCTTAGATAGACTTCAAGTACAATATACAGTACAGACTACCAGACTCTGATTTGGGGAGCTCTATAATGTGGGGTGCTAGTCCTCACTAGTATTCAGCCTTTACGGACTTGTTGTACATGCCCTTTTATATAGTGCATTTGCCTCATGATAAAGAATCTTTTGGTAACCCTCCAGTCTGAAAATAAAAAGGAAACTTTATCCAAGGAATGAATAGTAAATATACTTGGTGGTACCATCATTTTTATTCATTGAGATAGTCTGAAATAATAATTTTTATTTATTTATATAGCGCCAACATATTCCGCAGCGCTTTACAAATTATAGAGGGGACTTGTACAGACAATAGACATTACAGCATAACAGAAATACAGTTCAAAACAGATACCAGGAGGAGTGAGGGCCCTGCTCGCAAGCTTACAAACTATGGGGAAAAGGGGAGACACGAGAGGTGGATGGTAACAATTGCTTTAGTTATTCGGACCAGCTATAGTGTAAGGCTCAGGTGTTCATGTAAAGCTGCATGAACCAGTATGTAGCAGTACAGACACAGAGGGCTAATACTGCATAAAGTGTATGAGAACATGATGCGAGGAACCTTTTTTTTTTTTTTATTATAAATAGGCCACACAGGGATCGTTAGGTTAATGCATTGAGGCGGTAGGCCAGTCTGAACAAATGAGTTTTTAGGGTACGCTTAAAACTGTGGGGATTGGGGATTAATCGTATTAACCTAGGTAGTGCATTCCAAAAAATCGGCGCAGCACGTGTAAAGGCTTGGAGACGGGAGTGGGAGGTTCTGATTATTGAGGATGCTAACCTGAGGTCATTAGCGGAGCGGAGGGCACGGGTAGGGTGGTAGACTGAGACCAGGGAGGAGATGTAGGGTGGTGCTGAGCCATGGAGTGCTTTGTGGATGAGGGTAGTAGTTTTGTACTGGATTCTGGAGTGGATGGGTAGCCAGTGTAATGACTGGCACAGGGTAGAGGCATCGGTGTAACGGTTGGTGAGGAATATGATCCTGGCTGCAGCATTCAGGACAGATTGGAGCGGGGAGAGTTTTGCAAGAGGGAGGCCGATTAGTAGAGAGTTACAATAGTCCAGACGAGAATGAATAAGTGAAACAGTAAGAGTTTTTGCAGAGTCGAAAGTAAGAAAAGGGCGAATTCTAGAAATGTTTTTGAGATGCAGGTAAGAAGAGCGAGCCAGTGAACGGATGTAGGGGGTGAATGAAAGGTCAGAATCAAGGATGACCCCAAGGCAGCGGGCATGTTGCTTTGGAGTAATGGTGGAACCGCACACGGAGATGGCAATGTCAGGCAAAGGTAGGTTAGTAGAGGGAGAGAACACGAGGAGTTCAGTTTTTGACAGGTTTAGTTTCAGATAGAGGGAGGACATGATATTACAGACAGCGGTAAGACAATCACTGGTGTTTTCTAAAAAGGTCGGTGTGATATCAGGAGAAGAAGTGTATAATTGGGTGTCGTCAGCATAGAGATGGTACTGGAAACCAAATCTACTGATTGTTTGTCCAATAGGGGCAGTATACAACGAGAAGAGGAGGGGGCCTAGGACTGATCCTTGAGGAACCCCAACAGTAAGGGGAAGGTGAAAGGAGGAGGAACCAGCAAAACATACAGTGAAGGATCGGTCAGAGAGATAGGAGGAGAACCAGGAGAGAACGGTGTCCTTGAGGCCGATGGAGCGGAGCATAGTGAGGAGGAGCTGATGATCCACAGTGTCGAATGCTGCAGAGAGATCCAAGAGAATTAGCATGGAGTAGTGACCATTAGATTTAGCTGTTGGTAGGTCATTAGAGACTTTAGTGAGGGCAGTTTCAGTAGAGTGTAAAGAGCGGAAGCCAGATTGAAGAGGGTCGAGAAGAGAGTTATCTGAGAGATAGCGGGTAAGACGGGAGTGGACCAGGCGTTCGAGGAGTGTAGAGATGAAGGGAAGATTAGAGACAGGTCTATAATTAGCGGCACAGTTTTGATCGAGGGATGGTTTTTTAAGTAATGGATGTATGATGGCATGCTTAAATGAGGAGGGAAAAATACCGGAAGTAAGGGAAAGGTTGAATATTTTTGTTAGGTGAGAGGTGACAGCCGGGGAAAGGGACTGGAGGAGATGTGATGGAATGGGGTCACTGGTGCAAGTGGTCGGGCGAGAAGATGCAAGGAGCCTGCTTACTTCTTCTTCTGTAACTGCTTCAAAGTCAGAGAGGGAACTAGATGCAGTGGGGGAGGGAGGACAGTGCATGGTATGAAGAGATTGGGAGATGATTTCCTGTCGAATGTGGTCAATTTTTTCTTTGAAGTAATTGGCCAGATCGTCAGCACGGAGAGCCGTGGTTGGGGCCTGCTCTCTTGGGTTGAGTAGGGACTGGAACGTGTCAAAGAGACGTTTAGGGTTATTGGACAGGGAGGTGATGAGGGTGTTGAAGTAGGTTTGTTTGGAGAGGTGAAGGGCAGAATTGTATGTCTTTAGCATGAACTTATAATGGATGAAATCTTCGGGTAGATTAGATTTTCTCCACAGACGTTCTGCGCACCTGGAGCACCGCTGCAGGAAACGTGTTTGCAGCGTGTGCCACGGTTGTTGCCGTCTGTGCCGAGTTGTTTTATGTATAGGAGGAGCAGCTTCATCCAGAGCACTTTGCAGGGTTTCATTGTAATGCTTCAATGCAGAATCAGGACATGAGATGGAGGAGATAGGGGCCAATGAGGACTGCAAGTTCTTCATAAGTTTCTGGGTGTTAATGGCCTGTATGTTTCTATAAGTGTGGAAAGTGGGGGTGACCTGAGCGGGATGGTAGTTCTTGATAGAGAATGAAAGAAGGTTGTGGTCAGAGAGCGGGAGAGGGGAGTTTGTGAAATCATCCACTGAGCAAAGTCGGGAGAAGACCAAGTCAAGGGAGTTTCCATCTTCATGTGTTGGAGAGTTAGTATGCTGCGAGAGGCCAACAGAGGAGGATAGAGATAAAAGGTGAGAAGCAGATGGGGAGAGGAGAGAGGCAATGGGGATGTTGAAATCACCCATGATAAGGGTGGGGGTGTCACAGGAGAGAACGTGTGGAAGCCAGGTGGCAAAGTGATCCAGGAACTGATGAGAGGGGCCGGGAGGACGATACACCACCGCCACTCGCATGGAGAAGGGGACGTAGAGTCTGACCACATGGACCTCAAAGGAAGGGAAGACAAGTGAGGGTACTTGGGGGATAACTTGGAAAGTACATTTGGGTGAAAGGAGCAGGCCAACACCTCCACCTGCTCTGTTGTCTGATCTTGGGGTATGAGAAAAGTGTAGTCCACCATATGAAAGAGCAGCAGCAGCAGTGGTGTCTGACTGCTGGATCCAGGTTTCAGTAAGAGCCAGGAGATTAAGAGAATTAGAAAGGAAGAAGTCATGAATGAAGGAGAGTTTATTACACACAGAGCGAGAATTCCAAAGGGCACAATTGAAAGAGACAGAAGGCATGCAGGGAATATTAATAAGGTTAGAGGGGTTTCTGGGTGTAGCAATTGGGAGGTTTGACTGGCTATAACATGGGGGGCCGGGGTTTGGATATATGTCTCCAGCGACTAGGAGAAGGAGGATCGAAAGAGTGAGCAGATCGTTAAGTGATTTGTGAGAGCGTCTCTTGCGTTGGATGGTGGGACTGAATGGATCTGTGCTGTTAAGCAATGTGAATAAAGCATGAATGCTATACATATTAGAGGCAAGTAAATACCAGAATGCCAATGGGACCTGCTAAATGGAGTGACTTGCAACAAGTTCTGGTAGATATGAGTTCACAGATTTCCTACAGGTTGCCTGAGACACTTTTTTTCTTGGAATGACCAGTGTTTCTCATATGAGCAGTTCTGAAATAACCAGAACTGCTCATATGAGAAACACTGGTCATTCCAAGAAAAAAAGTGTCTCAGGCAACCTGTAGGAAATCTGTGAACTCATGTCTACCAGCACTTGTTGCAAGTCACTCCATTTAGCAGGTCCCATCGGCATTCTGGTATTTACTTTTATACCCCCATACGTGGATCTTATCTGTTACTGTGCAAGGACTCTGGGTTGAAGGAATGGAGAAGCTGCTTTTCAGTTAATCAAAATAAAGAAAGAGTCAGTTACCAGAGTCAAAACTAGACGATTGGAAACAATAAAAAATTGGATACCAGAAATCTAGTAAGGGTATTAGGTTCAAATTCAGGAATGGTGGGCTGGGGTCAGATAGAGATATTCAGGGGTCAATAATCAGAAAAATTATGAGCAAAGTCAGCGCACACTAGGTCAGTTCTATATAACCAAACCAGGACCAGAGAATACAATGCAATACCATGGCAATGCATAGGTGGCTGGCAAAATTTACCTCTCCATTTCTCTACCAACCAAACCAATTGGCTGGCCATCTGGACTTTTATTTACATCTATAACATGTTCATGAATCATAAGTGAGCTTCAATAAAACACCTGCCTCCACTGCTGTCAGTGCCACACATTGAATTCCAGGGTAAGCACTTTAAAGCTGATGCCGCTTGCATGAAAGCTGGGGCAGGAACGTGTATTATACTGTCCAGGGAGCATTGGGTAGACTGTGATTAGTGTTGAGCATTCCGATACTGCAAATATCGGGTATCGCCGATATTCGCTGTATCGGAATTCCGATACCGAGATCCGATACTTTTGCGATATCGGATACCGGAATTGGAAGTTCCTATAGTGCAATTATGCACTATAATGAAGTGTGGGCGGTGCATGGGCGGAGACTGCGTGTGTGTGGGCGGTGCCTGTGCGTGACCGTGGGGCTCTGTGCATGTGCCGGGGCTCTGTGTGTGTGTGCGCCCAGGCTCTGTGCGTGTGTGCCGGGGCTCTGTGCGGGCTGCAGGGCTCTGTGCATGCTGCCTTGGCTCTGTGCGGGCTGCCATGGCTCTGTGCGGGCTGCCATGGCTCTGTGCGAGCTGCCGTGGCTCTGTGCCTGTGTGCCGGGGCTCTCTGCATGTGTGTAGGCATCGTCCGATGAGACTACAAGTCCCATCGGACGATGCCTGCTACACTGACAGTGATTGACACATTAGCCAATGATAGGACAGTAGTAGTCCCAATATCCGGCTAACGTGTTGAATGAAAAAAAAATACTCCATACATACTCCATACATACTCCATACATACTACATACATACATACTCCATACATACTACATACATACTACATACATACTACATGCATACATACATACTACATACATACTATTGTACATACTACATACATACTACATACTACATACATACATACAACATACTCCATACATACATACTACATACATACTACATACAACATACATACATACTGCATACATACTGCATACATACATACTACATACATACATACTACATACATACTGCATACATACATGCATACATGCTACATACATACTACATACATACTACATACATACTACATACATACATACTGCATACATACATACTAGATACATACATACATACATACTACATACAGTACATTCATACATTACATACTTGACATACATATAGACATACAGTACATTAAACAAATATTACATACTCACCATTACTTGTCATTTTGATCCCCGAAGCCAGTGTGAACCTGTAAAAAATATGAAAAAAACAAACAACCAATATACTCCCTGTCCGCAGAAATCCACGAGTGTCCCACGATGATCTCCTGTGGAGAGCAGCAGCATCAGATGATGCGATTGCTCTCCAGGGTCTCCAGAAACACAGTGACGGGAGGAAGGTATTCCTCCGCCGCTGTAAAAAAATAGTCCCTAGTCTGACTTATGGCATTGCTGGGTGAGACATTTTCCCACGCAGCAATTGCCATAAAGTAAGACTTTGAACTTTAGTAACCTCAGTGACGTACTGCAGGAGCCATTGTCTCCTGTCAGTGTGTCACTGAGGGTCCTATAGAGCAGTGACATCACCCGATGTCACTGTTCTATAGGGGAGATCGTCGTGGGACACTCGTTATTAATTGGACTACGGCAGACAGGTAGTATACGGTTTATTATTTTACGTTTTTTACAGGCGCTGAAGTATGGTAAGTATCGTTAATAGTGTTGAGCATTCCGATGCCGCAAGTATCGGGTATCGGCCGATATTTGCGGTATCGGAATTCCGATACCGAATTCCAATACTTCCCGCGTATCGGATACCGGAATCGGAAGTTCCCAGAATTCAAACTGAACGCAGCAGCCAATGAGGAATGATTGGAAGTGTGGGCACATCCTGTTTAGCATGGTGGGCATGTAAGTACTGGCAAGGCTTGGATTGGCTGCTGAAATGATGTCACTCTGCACTATAAAAAATGCTGCCGCCATTTTGCGCTCACTCTGCTGTGATTTCAGTTAGGGACAGGACGCTGTGTTCTAACTGAGGGCCAGTCGAGCTAGCTAATTGCTTTATTTTCCTTTCCAAAGGCTAATTTAGCAAAACGCTGTGTGTTCTTCACTGTTCACCTTGTTCTTGCCTTGCAGCGCTGTTTTAACAGCGTTCTGCAAGGTCTCTGTGTGTGTGTGTGTGTGCAGCTCACTCTGTAGTCTGTGTGCAGCCATATACCCGGTTGTATTCAGCTCAGGGGGGGTTCACACTGCCTCACACAGTTGTCCTTTTTTGCTCTTAGTGCAGCCTGCTGCACATTTTTTCTCAAATTTCCTATTAGTGTTTTTCCACCAGTCTCCAGCTCTATTGTGGAAAAACACTACATAGGATAACCTAGAGGGGGGTTTTTGGGCCTTGCAGCGCCGTTTACGGCTGTCTGCACGGTCTCCGTGTGAGCCCAGCTCGCCCTGTAGTCTGTGTGCAGCCATAGCCGGTTGGATTCAGCTCAGGGTTCGTTACTGGCTCATACCTTGAGAAAAATTGTACTTTTTTTCAAATAGTGCAGCCTGTTTAAAATTTGAAAAAAAAAAATTCCTATTAGTGTCTTTCCACTCGTATCCAGCTAAATAGTGGAAAAACACTATATAGGATAACCTAGAGGAGGGTTTTTTGGCCTTGCAGCGCCGTTTACGGCTGTCTGCACGGTCTCCGTGTGAGCCCAGCTCGCCCTGTAGTCTGTGTGCAGCCATAGCCGGTTGGATTCAGCTCAGGGTTTGTTACTGGCTCATACCTAGAGAAAAATTTTACTTTTTTTCAAATAGTGCAGCCTGTTTAAAATTTGAAAAACAAAAATTCCTATTAGTGTCTTCCCACTCGTATCCAGCTAAATAGTGGAAAAACACTATATAGGATAACCTAGAGGAGGGTTTTTTGGCCTTGCAGCGCCGTTTACGGCTGTCTGCACGGTCTCTGTGTGAGCGCAGCTCGCCCTGTAGTCTGTGTGCAGCCATAGCCGGTTGGATTCAGCTCAGGGTGCGTTACTGCCTCATACCTTGAAAAACAATTTCCTTTTTTTCAAATAGTGCAGCCAGTTTAAAATTTGAAGAAAAAAAATTCCTATTAGTGTCTTTCCACTCGTATCCATCTAAATAGTGGAAAAACACTATATAGGATAACCTAGAGGAGGTTTTTTTGGCCTTGCAGCGCCGTTTACGGCTGTCTGCACGGTCTCCGTGTGAGCCCAGCTCGCCCTGTAGTCTGTGTGCAGCCATAGCCGGTTGGATTCAGCTCAGGGTTCGTTACTGGCTCATACCTTGAGAAAAATTTTACTTTTTTTCAAATAGTGCAGCCAGTTTAAAATTTGAAAAAAAAAATTCCTATTAGTGTCTTTCCACTCGTATCCAGCTAAATAGTGGAAAAACACTATATAGGATAACCTAGAGGAGGGTTTTTTGGCCTTGCAGCGCCGTTTACGGCTGTCTGCACGGTCTCTGTGTGAGCGCAGCTCGCCCTGTAGTCTGTGTGCAGCCATAGCCGGTTGGATTCAGCTCAGGGTGCGTTACTGCCTCATACCTTGAAAAACAATTTCCTTTTTTTCAAATAGTGCAGCCAGTTTAAAATTTGAAAAAAAAAATTCCTATTAGTGTCTTTCCACTCGTATCCAGCTAAATAGTGGAAAAACACTATATAGGATAACCGAGAGGAGGGTTTTTTGGCCTTGCAGCGCCGTTTACGGCTGTCTGCACGGTCTCCGTGTGATTTAAACTAGCTCTGTAGCCCGATCTGCACCAAAAAAAAAGTTAAGTTCACCAAACACAACTTAACACTTGTGTAGGCCACATTTGAAAAATAATAAAGTTTAGTCCACAATTTACAACATTAGTGTTTCTTACACCTGTTAGGAGGAGCATTTCAGGAATAAGCACACTAAGGCCTTAGTACTTTTCTGCTTATCTTTATCTGTCAACCAAGATGAAGAGGGCAGGGAGTAAGGCACGTGGGCGTGGGCGCGGAGCAGGGAGAGGAGCAGGGAGAGGACGTGGTGATTCTGTGCCTGCTGCGGGCGCCGGTGACTCGTCGTCACTCAGTTTCAGCAGGGAACAGTCCTTCATGCGCAGCTTTGTCGGAGAGCGCCGTGCACCGCTGCTACGTGAAGACCAAATTGAAGCCGTTGTCGGGTGGATGGCAGCTAACGCCTCGGCATCGACTTCAGTTAGTGCCACATCCTCTCAGGCACAGAGCACTGGAGAGCAGCCATCTGTCTCTTCACCACCTGCCAAATTGGCCAGGCAGTCAGAGAGCCCAGGACAGGAGCCGTCTCTACTTCTGTTCTCTGAATCTCTTGGCTTGGAAACAGGGGGCCAGCCAAGCAGCATTGGCGAAATGGAAGAAGAGGCAGTGTGCAGTGATGCCCAAAAGCTTTATCTCTCTGACTCTGAAGAGGCAGGTGGGCCAGTGCCTCCGGTGACCACAGCGCAGTACGCATCTGATGATGAAACTCAGGTGCCGCTTTCTGATGCGTACTGTGCTGCCGAGACTACCCAGGAGGAGCAGTTGGTGGCAGAGGGTAGTGGAGATGATGAGGTCCTTGACCCATCGTGGCGTGAGGAACAGGAAGGTGGTGGGAGCAGCTCTGAGGAAGAGCTTCCCCTTACGGGCCAAAGAGGGAGAGGGAGGGGGAAGACTGCGGAGCCTGTAGCCTCCACTTTGGCACCCGTTAGGAGCCTGTCTCTTTCCAAAGCCAAAAAGGGCGCTCCCAAGACTTGCAGTGCCTGGTCCTTTTTTGACACAGTTGCAGATGACATTTGTTTTGTCAAATGCAAGCTGTGTCATCAGAAAGTAAAAAGAGGTAAAAGTGTCAGCAACCTCAATACCACAAATATGTGGAAACATGTGCGGAACAGGCACGCGGTGGAGTTACAGAAACACAGTGAAGACGTAGGCCAACCAACAGCGGCAGCTACCACTTCTTCATCTCGTGTTGCCTCTTCCTCCACTGTTGTCCAGAGACCTAGTGTAATTCCACCCACAGCACCACCTTCCCAGTCATCCTCACACTCCCAGTCTACTCTACAGCCATCGGTAGTCCAGGCATGGGAGAAAAGGCGGGCATTCTCGGCCAACCACCCCCGAGCACAGGCTCTGAATGCAGGCATTGCCAAACTGTTGTCCCTGGAAATGCTCTCGTTCAGGCTGGTGGAGACTGACAGCTTCCGTGACTTGATGGCATTGGCAGTCCCACAGTACAAGGTGCCCAGCCGCTTTTACTTCAGCAGGCAGGCTGTCCCTGCCCTGCACAGGCATGTTGAGGCAAACATAAAACATGCGCTACTGAATGCCGTCAGTAGCAAGGTCCACCTCACCACCGATGCGTGGACCAGTCAGCATGGACAGGGGCGATATGTTTCCCTCACTGCCCATTGGGTTAATGTTGTTGAGCCAGGTACAGATCGTGCGAGTGGCGCAGGACGTGTCCTGCCCACTCCAAGGATTGCAGGAATCCAGTCTGTACGCATCGACTCCTCCTCTTACACCAGTTCCTCAGATTCCTCTCTGCAGGATCCGTCACAGTCCACCTCCACATGGACCCGTGAACGTTTACCTATGACCGACATGAGCACAGCCGTGGCCAAACGTCAGCAGGCCGTCTTGAAACTAGTTTCATTGGGGCATCGAAGCCACACAGCGCAGGAGCTCTGGAATGCCATCAAGCAGGAGAGCGATGTGTGGTTACTGCCAGCGAATCTCCAGCCAGGCATGGTAGTGTGTGACAATGGCCGAAATCTGGTGGCAGCTTTGGCCCTTGGCAACCTCACTCACATCCCATGTCTGGCACATGTGCTCAATTTGGTTGTGCAGAGTTTTCTGAGGGACTATCCGGATCTTGATGGCCTGCTGCACAAGGTCCGCCTAGAGTGTGCTCACTTGCGGCGTTCCAGCTTGGCCAGATCCCGCATTGCTGCTCTGCAGCGCCGATTCCGCCTTCCGGAACACCGCATCATATGTGACCTACCTACCCGGTGGAATTCCACGTTACATATGTTGGAGCGGTTGTGTGAGCAGCAGCAAGCAGTTATGGAGTACCAGCTGCATCAGGCGCAAAGAAGTCGCAGTCAGTGCCGATCAGACTTCACAACCACAGAGTGGGCCACTATGAAGGACGTCTGCCAGGTTTTGCGTCCTTTTGATTATTCCACGCGGATGGCAAGTGCAGATGATGCATTAGTCAGCATGACTGTCCCCCTTATCTGCCTGCTTCAGCAAACTTTGCAAGGGTTAAGGGATGATGTGGTGGAAGAGGTGGAGGATGAGGAGTCACCTTTTCCATCAGCTTCTGGAGAGTCAGCGCCACGTGGTTCCTCACAAAGGGGTACGCAGGGGCCAATTTGTGAGGAGGATGAGGAGGAGTCAATGGAGGAGGAAGAGCTCCGTCCAGAGGAGGGAGCGACACAATTGTCCAGTGGTCAGTGTGTACAGCGAGGGTGGGGTGATGACGAGCGGGCAGAGATCATGTCTCAAGCAGGGGACAGCGTTTCTGGGCCAGTTGGCACTTTGCAGCACATGGTGGATTTCATGCTGCAGTGCCTGAGAAACGACCGCCGCATCGACCACATTCTCAACATGCCTGATTATTGGGTGTTCACCCTCCTCGATCCTCGCTACCGGGACAACGTCCAAAACCTCATCCCTGCGTTGACCCGGGAGCGTAAATTGCGGGAGTACCACGACACACTGGTGAATTCCATCATCTTCTCCTGTCCAACTGAGAGGAGTGCTGCTAGTGCTTTACAAAGCAGCTCAGTGCGTCGAGGCAGTGGGGGAGGCTCTGCCCAAAGAGGGAGCAGAAGCAGTGCCTCTGCCCAAGGCAAGCCGAGTATGGCACAACTCTGGCACACTTTTGTGTGCCCGCCCCAAATGTCTACACCATCACCGGCGGCTCCAGTCAGCAGGAGGCAACGGTTCCGTCAGATGGTGACAGACTACATGGCTTGCTCTCTTACTGTACTCCCAGACGGCTCTTCCCCGTTCAAGTTTTGGGTCTCTAAGCTGGATATATGGCCAGAGCTAAGCCAGTATGCATTGGAGGTGCTGGCTTGCCCTGCGGCTAGTGTCTTATCGGAACGTGTCTTTAGTGCCGCAGGTGGTGTACTAACAGACCGTCGCATGCGACTATCCTCCGATAACGTTGACCGGCTTACTTTCCTGAAAATGAACCAGGCCTGGATCTCGCAGGAATTTGCCACTCCTCTGCCTGATTAAGTAATTGAGTGTCATCCAGGTCTCCTGCTGTGTTCATCTTTCTACCACCTGAACTGCTATTCCTGGGCTCCAACACCGCCAGTTGCGGCTCAGAAGTGCAGGCTGCACAGTAAAAACATACGACCCAGTGTTATTGGGTTTCAGTAACGTCAGCTGATCCCCCAGCTGTGTAGCCGGCAATGTGTCCTGCGACCGCCACGCTGGCACAACAACCTAAATGTAAGGGAACCTGTTCCCCCCCCCCCCCCGTCGTTTGTTACTGAAAGAGCCATCTTGTGCAGCAGTAATGCTGCACAAGGAAAAGGTAGCTCTTTTTTTTAGCTCTTTGCACACGCAGAACTTAACACTTATAAAATTT
Source organism: Ranitomeya imitator (assembly GCF_032444005.1). Classification (NCBI taxonomy): domain Eukaryota; kingdom Metazoa; phylum Chordata; class Amphibia; order Anura; family Dendrobatidae; genus Ranitomeya; species Ranitomeya imitator. Next base: position 389,779,894 of record NC_091282.1, read on the forward strand.
GTTCACTGATACCGTTATACCGTCCCGGAGCTGGGACTTTCCTTCGTAATGTGACGCAGCACAGCCGTCATTCCTACCCCCTTGGTGCCATGCGCTGCCTCCTCAGCGTTGTTTTAAGCTGTCACGGAGCCTGCGCTGTTCTGTTATCCCTTGGGCATGCCCAATTTGCGCTGCCTGTCTTCTGACATAATTTGGTGTCAGGCTGGCTGCGCCTGTGCGGCCGCGCTGCCCGAGATCCCGCCTCGTAGTGTCTTCTGATTGAGTCACACTGCGGGCCTGGGATCCATGGGCATGCGCAGTGCATATCTTCCCCTCGGGCTCTCGCTCATTTCCCTCCGCCTTCTTTAGACTGTGCGCCGTCAGCTGATCCCTAGCATGCCACGGCTGTGACACCGCACAGTCTGAAGAAGAGGGAAGGAGGGGAGTGAGAGTCGAGGTTATGCACTGTGCATGCCCATGGTTCCAAGGCCCGCAGTGGGATTTCGTTAGACGAGACTGCGAGGTGGGATCTGGAGCAGCGTGGACGCACAGGCACTGACAGCCTGACACCAAATTATGTCAGAAGACAGGCAGCGCTAATTGGGCATGGCCAAGGGCTAACAGAACAGCGCAGGCTCCGTGACAGCTTAAAACAACGCTGAGGAGGCAGCGCACGGCATCAAGGGGATAGGAATGACAGCTGTGCTGTGTCCCATTACGAAGGAAATTCGCACCTCCGGAACGGTTTAACGGTATAAAGGGACACATTTTTAGTGTTTACTTCAGTGTTTGCAAGGAGCATAATTAAAAGAGCAACCTTTTCCTTTTGCATCCTTAGTGCTGCACAAGATGGCTCTTTCAGCTACAAACGTCTTGGGGGAGGGGGGTTAAAGGTTTCCTTTCAACTTGCTCCAATCAGGCTTCGGCCTACACTCTGTTCCTCTGCTCCTCCTGCTGTCCCTGGGCTCTAACACCGCCAGTTGGTGCCTGGAAGTGCTGTGTGCACAGTCAACAGTCGCTCCTCTGTTATTGGGGTTCAGTAACGTCAGCTGATCCCCAGCTGTGTGTGCGGCAATACCTCCAATCTGCTCCTCCTGCTGTCCCTGGGCTCTAACACCGCCAGTTGGTGCCTGGAAGTGCTGTGTGCACAGTCAACAGTCGCTCCTCTGTTATTGGGGTTCAGTAACGTCAGCTGATCCCCAGCTGTGTGTGCGGCAATACCTCCAATCTGCTCCTCCTGCTGTCCCTGGGCTCTAACACCGCCAGTTGGTGCCTGGAAGTGCTGTGTGCACAGTCAACAGTCGCTCCTCTGTTATTGGGGTTCAGTAACGTCAGCTGATCCCCAGCTGTGTATCCGGCAACGTGTCATGCGACCGCCACGCTGGCACAACTAAAATGTAAGGGGACCTGTCCCCCCCCCCTAGGCGTTTGTTACTGAAAGAGCCACCATGTGCAGCACTAATACTGCACAAGGGAAAGGTCGCTCTTGAAATTATGCTCCTTGCAAACGCTGAACTACACACTCATGTAATGTGTCCCCTCACACCGTCCAACCGTCCCGGAGGTGGGACTTTCCTTTGTAATGTGACGCAGCACAGCCGTCATTGCTACCCCCTTGGCACCGTGCGCTGCCTCCTTAGCGTTGTTTGATTCCGTCATGGACCCTGCACTGTTATGTTATCCCTTGGCCATGCACAGTTTGCGCTGCCCGTCCTCTGACATCATTTGTTGTCGTCCTGGCTGCGCCTGTGCGTCCACGCTGCCCGAAATCACACCTCGCAGTGTTGTCTAATGTGATCCCACAGTGGGCCTGGTATCCATGGCCATGCGCAGTGCATATGCTAGCCTCTCACTCCCCTTCTTCACGCTTCTTCAGACTAGGCGGCGTCAGCTGATCCCTAATAGCATGCCACGGCCGTCACGCCGCACAGTCTGAAGAAGCAGGAAGGAGGTGAGTGAGAGGCGATGATATGCACTGCGCATGGCCATGGATCCCTGGCCCGCAGTGGGACTACATTAGATGACACTGCAAGGTTGGATCTCGGGCAGCTTGGACGCACAGGCACTGCCAGCCTGACACCTACATGATGTCAGAAGACGGGCACCGCTAACTGTGCATGGCCAAGGGATAACATTACAGCGCGGGCTCCGTGACAGAACCAAACAACGTTGAGGAGGTGGCGCCCGGCACCAAGGGGGTTGGAATGACGGCTGTGCTGTGTCACATTACAAAGGAAAGTCCCACTTCCGGGATGGTTTGACGGTGTGAGGGGACACATTATATGAGTGTGTACTTCAGCGTTTGCAAGGAGCATAATTTTCGGAGCCACCATTTTCCATGTGCAGTATTACTGCTGTACAAGATGGCTCTTTCAGCAACAAATGCCTGGGGGGGGGGGTTAAGGGTTCCCTTTCAACTTGCTCCACTGCAGGCTTCGGCCTACACTCTGCTCCTCTTTGATTCCCTGGGTTTCAACACTGTCAGTTGCCACCTGGAAGTGTTGTCTACACAGAAAAAACACTAGGTGATGTGTCAGTGGGGTTCAGCACCGCCAGCTGTTCCCCTGCTGTGTAGTCGGCAACGTGTCCAGCACAAGCCACGCTGCCACAACAGAACAAAAGCTGCCACCAGTGCAGGCTTCGGCCTACACTCTGCTCCTCTCCTCCTCCTGCTGACCCTGGGCTCAAACACCGCTAGTTTTTGCCCGGAAGTGCTAGCTGCACAGAGAAAAACACCAGCCAATGTGTTAGTGGGGTTCAGCAACGCCAGCTGTTCCCCTGCTGTGTAGCCGGCAACGTGACCTGCAAACGCCACGCAGGCACATGAACTGAAATTAAAGGGAACCTGGCCCCACCCCCCCAGGTGTTTCTATGTATAACAGCCACCTAGTACAGCAGTACTGCTGCATTTGTACAAGGTGGCTGACTTTTTCTCCTTGCCCACGTGGAACTCAACACGTACAAAATGTGTCTCATGGAGACCATTCCACTGTCCCTGAGGTGTGACTTTCCTTTCTAATGATACGCAGCACCCCCCTTGGTAGCGTTTCCCGTCTTTTGTCATCATGGTTAGCTGGCTGCGCCTGTGCATCCGCCCTGCTAGAAACAACGCCCCTCGTTGTCATATTTATTTTGTCAGCGAGGGTGTGGTTTATGGGCACGAGCAGTGCATATGTTCGCCTGTCTTAACTCATCTCCTTCCGCCTTCTTCAGACTGTGCGGCCTCCTGGCCGTGGTAGGCGATAAGGGATCAGCTGAGGCCGCCCAGTCTGGAGCAGGTGTAAGGACATGTGTAAGCGGCAAACCTATTTACTGCACAAGGCCACGAATCCCAGCCACGCAGTGTGATTTTTTGAAAACACACTGTGGGTCTGGGATTCATGTCCATCGCTAACCGCAACGGCCGAAATGAAATGAGGTCAGAAGACAGGAAGCGCTCACAGCGCATGGCCAAGAGATCACAATAGCGCAGACTCCTGTACAGCAAATAACAACGCTCAGGAATCTGCGCCCAGTACCTAGGTGCAAATTTTGACACCTGTGCTGCGTCTCCTTAAAAAGACAAGTCACTCCTCCACTACTGTTTGACAGTATAATGGGCTAAATAGTGTACGTGTTTTATTCAGCGTGTGCAAGGAGCAAAATTAAATAGAGCAACCTTTGACTTGTGCATCATTAATGCTGTTCAAGGTGTGGCTCTTGTACCTTGCAACACCTGAGGGGGGGGTTAAAGGTAACCTTTGAAATTGGTTCAACTAGGCTTCGGCCTACACTCTGCTCCTCTACTCCTCCTGCTGACCCTGGGCTCAAACACCGCTAGTTTCTGCCCGGAACTGCTAGCTGCACAGAGAGAAACACCAGCCAATGTGTTAGTGGGGTTCAGCACCGCCAGCTGTTCCCCTGCTGTGTAGTCGGCATCGTGTCCAGCACAAGCCACGCTGGCACAACTGACCAAAAGCTGCCACCAGTGCAGGCTTCGGCCTACACTTTGCTCCTCTCCTCCTCCTGCTGACCCTGGGCTCAAACAACGCCAGTTTCTGCCCGGACATGCTAGCTGCACAGAGAAAAACACCAGCCAATGTGTTAGTGGGGTTCAGCACCGCCAGCTGTTCCCCTGCTGTGTAGCTGGCAATGTGTCCTGCAAACGCCATGCAGGCACATGAACTGAAATTGAAGGGAGCCTGCCCCCCACCCCCCCAGGTGTTTCTATGTATAACAGCCACCTTGTACAGCAGTACTGCTGCATTTGTACAAGGTGGCTGACTTTTTCTCCTTGCACACGTGGAACTCAACAAGTACAAAATGTGTCTCATTACAGACCATTACAATGTCCCTGAGGTGTGACTTTCCTTTTTAATGACACGCAGCACCCCCATTGTTAGCGCTGCCCGTCTCCTGACATCATTGGTTGGCTGGCTGTGCCTGTGCGTCCCCCCTGCCCGACACAACGCCCCCCGTTGTCTCATATATTTTGACTGCGAGGGTGTGATTGATGGGCACGAGCAGTGCATATGTTCCCCTGTCTTCACTCCCCTCCTTCCGCCTTCTTCTGACTGTGCGGCCTCATGGCCGCGGCATGCGATAAGGGATCAGCTGAGGCCGCCCAGTCTGAAGCAGGTGTAAGGACATGTGTGAGCGGCGAACATATTTACTGCACAAGGCCACGAATCCCAGCACCGCAGTGTGACTTTAGGAAAAGCCACTGTGGGTCTGGGATTTATGGCCATCGTTAACCGCACCGGCCAACATGAAATGAGGTCATGAGACGGCCTGCACTAACAGGGTATTGCCAAGGGATAACACAAGAGCGCAGTTTCCTGTACTGCAAATAACAACGGTAAGGAATCTGCGCACAGCACCTAGGTGTAAATTTATACACCTGTGCTGCGTCTCCTTAAAAAGACTAGTAGTCACGCCTCCACTACTGTTTGACAGTATAATGGGGTAAATAGTGTACGTGTTTAATTCAGCGTGTGCAAGGAGCAAAATTAAATAGAGCAACCTTTGACTTGTGCATCATTAATGCTGTTCAAGGTGTGGCTCTTGTACCTTGCAACACCTGAGGGGGGGGTAAAAGGTAACCTTTGAAATTGGTTCAACTAGGCTTCGGCCTATACTCTGCTCCTCTACTCCTCCTGCTGACCCTGGGCTCAAACACCGCTAGTTTTTGCCCGGAACTGCTAGCTGCACAGAGAAAAACACCAGTCAATGTGTTAGTGGGGTTCAGCAACGCCAGCTGTTCCCCTGCTGTGTAGTCGGCAACGTGTCCAGCACAAGCCACGCTGGCACAACAGAACAAAAGCTGCCACCAGTGCAGGCTTCGGCCTACACTTTGCTCCTCTCCTCCTCCTGCTGACCCTGGGCTCAAACAACGCCAGTTTCTGCCCGGACATGCTAGCTGCACAGAGAAAAACACCAGCCAATGTGTTAGTGGGGTTCAGCACCGCCAGCTGTTCCCCTGCTGTGTAGCTGGCAACGTGTCCTGCAAACGCCACGCAGGCACATGAACTGAAATTGAAGGGAGCCTGCCCCCCACCCCCAGGTGTTTCTATGTATAACAGCCACCTTGTACAGCAGTACTGCTGCATTTGTACAAGGTGGCTGACTTTTTGTCCTTGCCCACGTGGAACTCAAAACGTACAAAATGTGTCTCATTGAGACCATTCCACTGTCCCTGAGGTGTGACTTTCCTTTCTAATGATACGCAGCACCCCCCTTGGTAGCGTTTCCCGTCTTCTGACATCATTGGTTGGCTTGTTGCGCCTGTGCGTCCGCCCTGCCTGAAACAATGCTCCTCGTTGTCTTATTTTGACTGCGAGGGTGTGATTGATGGGCACGAGCAGTGCATATCTTCACCTGTCTTAACTCATCTCCTTCCGCCTTCTTCAGACTGTGCAGCCTCATGGCCGCGGCATGCGAGAAGGGATCAGCAGAGGCCGCCCAGTCTGAAGCAGGTGTAAGGACGTGTGTGAGCGGCCAAAATATTTACTGCTCAAGGCCACGAATCACAGCACCGCAGTGTGACTTTATGAAAAGGCACTGTGGGTCTGGGATTTATGGCCATCTTTAACGGCACCGGCCAACATGAAATGAGGTCATAAGACGGGCAGCTCTAACAGGGCATTGCCAAGGGATAACACAAGAGCGCAGACTCCTGTACAGCAAATAACAACGCTCAGGAAGCTGCGCCAAGCACCAAGGCATTATTTGGGACACCTGTGCTGCGTCTCCTTAAAAAGCCAAGTCACGCATCCACTACAGTTTGACTGTAGAATGGGCTAAATTGTGTACGTCTTTCATTCAGCGTGTGCAAGTAGACATATTAATAAAGCAACCTTTCACTTGTGCAGCATTAATACTGCACAAGGTGTGTCTCTTGTACTTTGTAACACCTGAGGGGGGGGTTAAAGGTTTCCTTTGAAATTGGTTCAAATAGGCTTCGGCCTACACTCTGCTCCTCTCCTCCTCCTCCTGCTTCAACACGGGCTCTAACATCGCTAGTTTTTGACCGCAAGTGCTAGCTGCACAGAGAAAAACACACGCCATTGTGTTAGTGGGGTTCAGCAACGCCAGCTGTTCCCCCACTGTGTAGCCGGCAAAGTGTCCTGCAAACGCAACGCAGACACAAAGCTGCCTCCAGTGCAGGCTTCGGCCTACACTCATCTCCCCCTGCTTACCCTTAGCTCCAACACCGCTAGTTGGGGCTCTAGGAAGACAATCTTTAATAGGCAACGCATCTGGGTTCCAGCACCGCCAGCTGGTTCTCGGCAGTGTTCTTGTCACAGGTACTCCCTCGTGCCAAGCCTGGTTTCAGCACCGTCAGCTGTTTCCGGGTTGTGTCAAGCTCACTGAGACGCCTATGCTTGCTCCGTCGTGGTGCGGTCGGGTTAGCCAACTCCAGGGTGCCTCCAGTTTAGGAGCTTCCTATGTGGGCTGCGTGAACTGGTAGTCAAGGCTGGTTCTGTAGTGCCAGTAGGCCCAGCTCCCCCTGTAGGACTGTTGGGGTTCGGTAACTGCGGCTGCCTCGCGGCCTAGCTGTTTTCTCCTCTCCTGTGGGCCTTGGGGTCCACCACCTGGTTCCAGCACCGTCAGCTGGTTCCAGGCCGAGCCTTTGGCTTAGGTGCCTCCTCCTGGGTATCCGAGTTCCGCCAACGTCAGGCGGTCCTTGGTAGTGCTTTTAAGCGCGGGCACCTTCAGCTTAGTAACCGGGTTCCAGCACCGCCAGCTGGTCCTCGGTCATGCCATTGGCTCTTGCACACTGGGGCAACGCATCTGGGTTCCAGCACCGCCAGCTGGTTCTCGGCAGTGTTCTTGTCACAGGTACTCCCTCGTGCCAAGCCTGGTTTCAGCACTGTCAGCTGTTTCCGGGTTGTGTCAAGCTCACTGAGAGGCCTATGCTTGCCCCGTCGTGGTGCGGTCGGGTTAGCCAACTCCAGGGTGCCTCCAGTTTAGGAGCTTCCTATGTGGGCTGCGTGAACTGGTAGTCAATGCTGGTTCTGTAGTGCCAGTAGGCCCAGCTCCCCCTGTAGGACTGTTGGGGTTCGGTAACTGTGGCTGCCTCGCGGCCTAGCTGTTCTCTCCTCTACTGTGGACCTTGGGGTCCACCACCTGGTTCCAGCACCGTCAGCTGGTTCCAGGCCGAGCCTTTGGCTAAGGTGCCTCCTCCTGGGTATCCGAGTTCCGCCAACGTCAGGCGGTCCTTGGTAGTGCTTTTAAGCGCGGGCACCTACAGCTTAGTAACCGGGTTCCAGCACCGCCACCTGGTCCTCGGTCGTGCCATTGGCTCTTGCACACTGGGGCAACGCATCTGGGTTCCAGCACCGCCAGCTGGTTCTCGGCAGTGTTCTTGTCACAGGTACTCCCTCGTGCCAAGCCTGGTTTCAGCACCGTCAGCTGTTTCCGGGTTGTGTCAAGCTCACTGAGACGCCTATGCTTGCCCGGTCGTGGTGCGGTCGGGTTAGCCAACTCCAGGGTGCCTCCAGTTTAGGAGCTTCCTATGTGGTCTGCGTGAACTGGTAGTCAAGGCTGGTTCTGTAGTGCCAGTAGGCCCAGCTCCCCCTGTAGGACTGTTGGGGTTCGGTAACTGCGGCTGCCTCGCGGCCTAGCTGTTCTCTCCTCTCCTGTGGGCCTTGGGGTCCACCACCTGGTTCCAGCACCGTCAGCTGGTTCCGGGCCGAGCCTTTGGCTTAGGTGCCTCCTCCTGGGTATCCGAGTTCCGCCAACGTCAGGCGGTCCTTGGTAGTGCTTTTAAGCGCGGGCACCTACAGCTTAGTAACCGGGTTCCAGCACCGTCAGCTGGTCCTCGGTCGTGCCATTGGCTCTTGCACACTGGGGCAACGCATCCGGGTTCCAGCACCGCCAGCTGGTTCTCGGCAGTGTTCTTGTCACAGGTACTCCCTCATGCCAAGCCTGGTTTCAGCACCGTCAGCTGTTTCCGGGTTGTGTCAACTTCACTGAGACGCCTATGCTTGCCCCGTCGTGGTGCGGTCGAGTTAGCCAACTCCAGGGTGCCTCCAGTTTAGGAGCTTCCTATGTGGGCTGCGTGAACTGGTAGTCAAGGCTGGTTCTGTAGTGCCAGTAGGCCCAGCTTCCCCTGTAGGACTGTTGGGGTTCGGTAACTGCGGCTGCCTCGCGGCCTAACTTCTCTCCTCTCCTGTGGGCCTTGGGGTCCACCACCTGGTTCCAGCACCGTCAGCTGGTTCCGGGCCGAGCCTTTGGCTTAGGTGCCTCCTCCTGGGTATCCGAGTTCCGCCAACGTCAGGCGGTCCTTGGTAGTGCTTTTAAGCGCGGGCACCTACAGTTTAGTAACCGTGTTCCAGCACCGTCAGCTGGTCCTCGGTCGTGCCATTGGCTCTTGCACACTGGGGCAACGCATCTGGGTTCCAGCACCGCCAGCTGGTTCTCGGCAGTGTTCTTGTCACAGGTACTCCCTCGTGCCAAGCCTGGTTTCAGCACCGTCAGCTGTTTCCGGGGTGTGTCAAACTCGCTGAGACGCCTATGTTTGCCCCGTCGTGTTGCAGTCGAGTTAGCCAACTCCAGGGTGCCTCCAGTTTAGGAGCTTCCTATGTGGGCTGCGTGAACTGGTAGTCAAGGCTGGTTCTGTAGTGCCAGTAGGCCCAGCTCCCCCTGTAGGACTGTTGGGGTTCGGTAACTGCGGCTGCCTCGCGGCCTAGCTGTTCTCTCGTCTCCTGTGGGCCTTCGGGTCCACCACCTGGTTCCAGCACCGTCAGCTGGTTCTAGGCAGTGTCTTTTGCTCTTGTACCTTCTGCTCCCCATCCTGGTTCCAGTAACGTCAGCTGGTTCCGGGCAGAGCCTTTGGCTTAGGTGCCTCCTTCTGGGTATCCAAGTTCCACCAACGTCAGGTGGTCCTTGGTAGTGCTTTCAGGCACGGGTACCTCCTGCTTAGTAACCGGGTTCCAGTAACATCAGCTGGTCCTCGGTAGTTCCATTGGCTCTTGGACCTTCGGCTACCCATCCGGGTTCCAGTACCGTCAGCTGGTTCTCGGCAGTGTCTTTTGCTCTTGTACCTTCTGCTCCCCATTCTGGTTCCAGTACCGTCAGCTGGTTCCGGGCAGAGCCTTTGGCTTAGGTGCCTCCTTCTGGGTATCCGAGTTCCGCCAACGTCAGGCGGTCCTTGGTAGTGCTTTTTAGCACGGGTACCTCCTGCTTAGTAACCGGGTTCCAGTAACGTCAGCTGGTCCTCGGTAGTTCCATAGGCTCTTGAACCTTCGGGTAGCCATCCGAGTTCCAGTTCCATCAGCTGGTTCTTGGCATTTTATCAGCCTTCTTGTACCTTCTGCTACATTTCCAAGTTTAAGACCCTAAAGTCGACGACCCGGAAGACCACCCCGATGACGACGACGACGACGACCCGGAAGACCACCCCGATGACGACGACGACGACGGCGGAGACGACGACGACGACGGCGAAGACGACGACGGCGGAGACGACGACGGCGGAGACGACGACGGCGGAGATGACGACACTGAAGACGACGACCCTGGAGACGACGACATGGAAGACCGAGAAGCAGAAGAACAAGAGGCTGCAGAACAAAGAGCAGAAGAACATTAAGCATAACACTTAATATCAGAGCAAAAGATATTTTCTAAATTATATGCAGAAGAAGACTAAGCAGTGTATGGGGGTGAGTCCGTTCCTCCTCGTGGTGCCCCTGGATAAAGCCTGATGCTGCAGGCCAAACTGAACGCGGACAAATGTAACTTTTGTGACTGGCAGAACGGAAGGTGTAATCTTCCAACTTTTATAGATAACAACTACAGGAATGCCTGTCACAAATGAGAATATGATGAAGAAGTAGAATAGGAAGAATAATAACAGTGGAATAAAAAGAATATGTAGAATAGGAAGAATAATAATAGTTGAAGAAAATGAATATGAAGAATGTAATAAAAAAAAAAAATAGGTAGAAGATAAAGAAGAAGATGAATAAGGTGAAGAAGTTGATGTCAAAGATGCTGATGATGATGAAGATGAAAGTGTGGGAAAAGGAAAAAAAAGAAGGGGAAGGTCGTGGAATAGTGAAACATCAATATCTGACAAAATAAAAAAAAATTTACATAGTCAATATCTTTTTCAATCCGAACGTCTTTAAAAAAAAAAAAAATCATGCTATTCTATTTGATTGGGCTAATCCTCATTGCCTTTAATGTCTCCGCCACCTCCCCCAATACATCCTACATTATTCTTAGTTGTTTTCCTTCATGTAGAATGAACCTACAAGGAAAGAAAGGGTTTATTTTAATTCCGATATTTTGGTCCCATTGACTTGCATTGGGATCGGGTATCGGTATCGGCGATATCCGATATTTTTTGAATATCGGCCGATCCCAACCGATACTTTCCGATATCGGAAGGTATCGCTCAACACTAGTGTTGAGCGATACCTTCCGATATCGGAAAGTATCGGTATCGGTTGGGATCGGCCGATATTCAAAAAATATCGGATATCGCCGATACCGATACCCGATCCCAATGCAAGTCAATGGGACCAAAATATCGGAATTAAAATAAACCCTTTCTTTCCTTGTAGGTTCATTCTACATCAAGGAAAACAACTAAGTCTTCCGGGTCGTCGACTTTAGGGTCTTAAACTTGGAAATGTAGCAGAAGGTACAAGAAGGCTGAGAAAATGCCAAGAACCAGCTGATGGAACTGGAACTCGGATGGCTACCCGAAGGTTCAAGAGCATATGGAACTACCGAGGACCAGCTGACGTTACTGGAACCCGGTTACTAAGCAGGAGGTACCCGTGCTAAAAAGCACTACCAAGGACCGCCTGGCGTTGGCGGAACTCGGATACCCAGAAGGAGGCACCTAAGCCAAAGGCTCTGCCCGGAACCAGCTGACGGTACTGGAACCAGGATGGGGAGCAGAAGGTACAAGAGCAAAAGACACTGCCGAGAACCAGCTGACGGTACTGGAACCCGGATGGGTAGCCGAAGGTCCAAGAGCCAATGGAACTACCGAGGACCAGCTGACGTTACTGGAACCCGATTACTAAGCAGGAGGTACCCGTGCCTGAAAGCACTACCAAGGACCACCTGACGTTGGTGGAACTTGGATACCCAGAAGGAGGCACCTAAGCCAAAGGCTCTGCCCGGAACCAGCTGACGGTACTGGAACCAGGATGGGGAGCAGAAGGTACAAGAGCAAAAGACACTGCCGAGAACCAGCTGACGGTGCTGGAACCAGGTGGTGGACCCGAAGGCCCACAGGAGAGGAGAGAACAGCTAGGCCGCGAGGCAGCCGCAGTTACCGAACCCCAACAGTCCTACAGGGGGAGCTGGGCCTACTGGCACTACAGAACCAGCCTTGACTACCAGTTCACGCAGCCCACATAGGAAGCTCCTAAACTGGAGGCACCCTGGAGTTGGCTAACCCGACTGCAACACGACGGGGCAAACATAGGCATCTCAGCGAGTTTGACACACCCCGGAAACAGCTGACGGTGCTGAAACCAGGTTTGGCACGAGGGAGTACCTGTGACAAAAACACTGCCGAGAACCAGCTGGCGGGCTGGAACCCAGATGCGTTGCCCCAGTGTGCAAGAGCCAATGGCACGACCGAGGACCAGCTGGCGGTGCTGGAACACGGTTACTAAGCTGTAGGTGCCCGCGCTTAAAAGCACTACCAAGGACCGCCTGACGTTGGCGGAACTCGGATACCCAGGAGGAGGCACCTAAGCCAAAGGCTCGGCCCGGAACCAGCTGACGGTGCAGGAACCACGTGGTGGACCCGAAGGTCCACAGGAGAGGAGAGAACAGTTAGGCCGCGAGGCAGCCGCAGTTACCGAACCCCAACAGTCCTACAGGGGGAGCTGGGCCTACTGGCACTACAGAACCAGCCTTGACTACCAGTTCACGCAGCCCACATAGGAAGCTCCTAAACTGGAGGCACCCTGGAGTTGGCTAACCCGACCGCACCACGACCGGGCAAGCATAGGCGTCTCAGTGAGCTTGACACAACCCGGAAACAGCTGACGGTGCTGAAACCAGGCTTGGCACGAGGGAGTACCTGTGACAAGAACACTGCCGAGAACCAGCTGGCGGTGCTGGAACCCGGATGCGTTGCCCCAGTGTGCAAGAGCCAATGGCACGACCGAGGACCAGCTGGCGGTGCTGGAACCTGGTTACTAAGCTGTAGGTGCCCGCGCTTAAAAGCACTACCAAGGACCGCCTGACATTGGCGGAACTCGGATACCCAGGAGGAGGCACCTAAGCCAAAGGCTCGGCCTGGAACCAGCTGACGGTGCTGGAACCAGGTGGTGGACCCCAAGGCCCACAGGAGAGGAGAGAACAGCTAGGCCGCGAGGCAGCCGCAGTTACCGAACCCCAACAGTCCTACAGGGGGAGCTGGGCCTACTGGCACTACAGAACCAGCCTTGACTACCAGTTCACGCAGCCCACATAGGAAGCTCCTAAACTGGAGGCACCCTGGAGTTGGCTAACCCGACCGCACCACGACGGGGCAAGCATAGGCGTCTCAGTGAGCTTGACACAACCCGGAAACAGCTGATGGTGCTGAAACCAGGCTTGGCATGAGGGAGTACCTGTGACAAGAACACTGCCGAGAACCAGCTGGCGGTGCTGGAACCCGGATGCGTTGCCCCAGTGTGCAAGAGCCAATGGCACGACCGAGGACCAGCTGACGGTGCTGGAACCCGGTTACTAAGCTGTAGGTGCCCGCGCTTAAAAGCACTACCAAGGACCGCCTGGCGTTGGCGGAACTCGGATACCCAGGAGGAGGCACCTAAGCCAAAGGCTCGGCCCGGAACCAGCTGACGGTGCTGGAACCAGGTGGTGGACCCGAAGGTCCACAGGAGAGGAGAGAACAGCTAGGCCGCGAGGCAGCCGCAGTTACCGAACCCCAACAGTCCTACAGGGGGAGCAGGGCCTACTGGCACTACAGAACCAGCCTTGACTACCAGTTCACGCAGCCCACATAGGAAGCTCCTAAACTGGAGGCACCCTGGAGTTGGCTAACCCGACCGCACCACGACGGGGCAAGCATAGGCCTCTCAGTGAGCTTGACACAACCCGGAAACAGCTGACGGTGCTGAAACCAGGCTTGGCACGAGGGAGTACCTGTGACAAGAACACTGCCGAGAACCAGCTGGCGGTGCTGGAACCCGGATGCGTTGCCCCAGTGTGCAAGAGCCAATGGCACGACCGAGTACCAGCTGGCCGTGCTGGAACCCGGTTACTAAGCTGAAGGTGCCCGCGCTTAAAAGCACTACCAAGGACCGCCTGACGTTGGCGGAACTCGGATACCCAGGAGGAGGCACGTAAGCCAAAGGCTCGGCCCGGAAACAGCTGACGGTGCTGGAACCAGGTGGTGGACCCGAAGGTCTACAGGAGAGGAGAGAACAGCTAGGCCGCGAGGCAGCCGCAGTTACCGAACCCCAACAGTCCTACAGGGGGAGCTGGGCCTACTGGCACTACAGAACCAGCCTTGACTACCAGTTCACGCAGCCCACATAGGAAGCTCCTAAACTGGAGGCACCCTGGAGTTGGCTAACTCGACCGCACCACGACGGGGCAAGCATAGGCGTCTCAGTGAAGTTGACACAACCCGGAAACAGCTGACGGTGCTGAATCCAGGCTTGGCACGAGGGAGTACCTGTGACAAGAACACTGCCGAGAACCAGCTGGCGGTGCTGGAACCAAGATGCGTTGCCTATTAAAGATTGTCTTCCTAGAGCCCCAACTAGCGGTGTTGGAGCAAAGGGTAAGCAGGGGGAGATGAGTGTAGGCCGAAGCCTGCACTGGAGGCAGCTTTGTGTCTGCGTTGCGTTTGCAGGACACTTTGCCGGCTACACACTGGGGGAACAGCTGGCGTTGCTGAACCCCACTAACACAATGGCGTGTGTTTTTCTCTGTGCAGCTAGCACTTGCGGGCAAAAACTAGCGATGTTAGAGCCCGTGTTGAAGCAGGAGGAGGAGGAGAGGAGCAGAGTGTAGGCCGAAGCCTAGTTGAACCAATTTCAAAGGAAACCTTTAACCCCCCCCTCAGGTGTTACAAAGTACAAGAGACACACCTTGTGCAGTATTAATGCTGCACAAGTGAAAGGTTGCTCTATTAATTTGTCTACTTGCACACGCTGAATGAAAGACATACACAATTTACCCCATTCTACAGTCAAACTGTAGTGGATGCGTGACTTGGTTTTTTGATGAGACGCAGCACCGGTGTCCAAAAGAACGCCTTGGTGCTTGGCGCAGCTTCCTGAGCGTTGTTATTTGCTGTACAGGAGTCTGCGCTCTTGTGTTATCCCTTGGCAATGCCCTGTTAGCGCTGCCCATCTTATGACATCATTTCATGTTGGCCGGTGCGGTTAACGATGGCCATAAATCCCAGACCCACAGTGTCTTTTCATAAAGCCACACTGCGGTGCTGGGATTCGTGGCCTTGAGCAGTAAATATTTTGGCCGCTCACACACGTCCTTACACCTGCTTCAGACTGGGCGGCCTCTGCTGATCCCTTCTCGCATGCCGCGGCCATGAGGCTGCACAGTCTGAAGAAGGCGGAAGGAGATGAGTGAACACAGGCAAACATATGCACTGCACATGCCCATCAATCACACCCTCGCAGTCAAAATAAGTATGACAACGAGGAGCATTTTATTTAGGCAGGGCGGACGAACAGGCGCAAGTAGCCAACCAATGATGTCAGAAGACGGGAAGCGCTACCAAGGGGGGTGCTGCGTATCATTACAAAGGAAAGTCACACCTCAGGGACAGTGGAATGGTCTCAAAGAGACACATTTTGTACGTGTTGAGTTCCACGTGGGCAAGGAGAAAACATCAGCCACCTTGTACAAATGCAGCAGTACTGCTGTACAAGGTGGCTGTTATACATAGAAACACCTGGGGGTGGGGGGCAGGCTCCCTTCAATTTCAGTTCATGTGCCTGCGTGGCGTTTGCAGGTCACGTTGCAAGCTACACAGCGGGGAACAGCTGGCGTTGCTGAACCCCACTGACACATTGACTGGTGTTTTTCTCTGCGCAGATCGCATGTCCGGGCAAAAACTAGCGGTGTTAGAGCCCAGGGTCAGCAGGAGGAGGAGGAGAGGAGCAAAGTGTAGGCCGAAGCCTGCACTGGTGGCAGCTTTTGGTCGGTTGTGCCAGCGTGGCTTTTGCTGGACACGATGCCGGCTACACAGCGAAGGAACAGCTGGCGGTGCTGAACCCCACTAACACATTGGCTGGTGTTTTTCTCTGTGCAGCTAGCATTTCCGGGCAAAAACTAGCGTTGTTAGAGCCCAGGGTCAGCAGGAGGAGGAGAGGAGCAGAGTGTAGGCCGAAGCCTAGTTGAACCAATTTCAAAGGTTACCTTTAACCCCCCCCTCAGGTGTTACAAAGTACAAGAGCCACTCCTTCTGCAGCATTAATGCTGCACAAGTAAAAGGTTGCTCTATTAATTTGTCTACTTGCAC
Source organism: Ranitomeya imitator (assembly GCF_032444005.1). NCBI lineage: Eukaryota > Metazoa > Chordata > Amphibia > Anura > Dendrobatidae > Ranitomeya > Ranitomeya imitator. The sequence goes on from NC_091282.1 coordinate 389,795,834, forward strand.
ACGCTGAATGCAACACGTACACTATTTAGCCCATTATACTGTTAAACAGTAGTGGAGGCGTGACTTGTCTTTTTAAAGAAAAGCAGCACAGGTGTCGAAAATAACACCTTTTTGCATGGGCGCAGCTTCCTGAGCGTTGTTAGTTGCTGTACAGGAGTCTGCGCTCTTGTGATCCCTTGGCTATGCGCTGTGAGCGCTTCCTGTCTTATGACCTCATTTCATGTTGGCCGTTGCGGTTAGCGGTGGACATGAATCCCAGACCCACAGTGTGTTTTCAAAAAATCACACTGCGTGGCTGGGATTCGTGGCCTTGTGCAGTAAATATGTTTGACGCTCACACATGTCCTTACACCTGCTTCAGACTGGGCGGCCTCATCTGATCCCTTATCGCCTGCCGCGGCCATGAGGACACCCAGTCTGAAGAAGGCGGAAGGAGATGAGTGAACACAGGCAAACATATGCACTGCACATGCCCATCAATCACACCCTCGCTGTCCAAAAAAATAAGACACCGAGGGGCGTTGTTTCGAGCAGGGGAGATGCACAGGCGCAGCCAGCTAACCAATGATGTCAAAAGACGGGCAGCGCTAACAAGGGTGGTGCTGCGTGTCATTACAAAGAAAAGTCACACCTCAGGGACATTGTAATGGTCTCTAATGAGACACATTTTGTACGTGTTGAGTTCCACGTGGGCAAGGAGAAAAAGTCAGCCACCTTGTACAAATGCAGCAGTACTGCTGTACAAGGTGGCTGTTATACATAGAAACACCTGGGGGTGGGGGGCAGGCTCCCTTCAATTACAGTTCATGTGCCTGCGTGGCGTTTGCAGGTCACGTTGCAAGCTACACAGCAGGGGAACAGCTGGCGTTGCTGAACCCCACTGACACATTGACTGGTGTTTTTCTCTGTGCAGATTGCATGTCCGGGCAAAAACTAGCGGTGTTAGAGCCCAGGGTCAGCAGGAGGAGGAGGAGAGGAGCAAAGTGTAGGCCGAAGCCTGCACTGGTGGCAGCTTTTGGTCGGTTGTGCCAGCGTGGCTTTTGCTGGACACGATGCCGGCTACACAGCGGGGGAACAGCTGGCGGTGCTGAACCCCACTAACACATTGGCTGGTGTTTTTCTCTGTGCAGCTAGCATTTCCGGGCAAAAACTAGCGGTGTTTGAGCACAGGGTCAGCAGGAGGAGGAGAGGAGCAAAGTGTAGGCCGAAGCCTGCACTGGTGGCAGCTTTTGGTCGGTTGTGCCAGGGTGGCTTTTGCTGGACACGATGCCGGCTACACAGCGGGGGAACAGCTGGCGGTGCTGAACCCCACTAACACATTGGCTGGTGTTTTTCTCTGTGCAGCTAGCATTTCCGGGCAAAAACTAGCGTTGTTAGAGCCCAGGGTCAGCAGGAGGAGGAGAGGAGCAGAGTGTAGGCCGAAGCCTAGTTGAACCAATTTCAAAGGTTACCTTTAACCCCCCCCTCAGGTGTTGCAAGGTACAAGAGCCACACCTTGTGCAGCATTAATGCTGCACAAGTAAAAGGTTGCTCTATTAATTTGTCTACTTGCACACGCTGAATGCAACACGTACACTATTTAGCCCATTATACTGTTAAACAGTAGTGGAGGCGTGACTTGTCTTTTTAAAGAAAAGCAGCACAGGTGTCGAAAATAACACCTTTTTGCATGGGCGCAGCTTCCTGAGCGTTGTTAGTTGCTGTACAGGAGTCTGCGCTCTTGTGATCCCTTGGCTATGCGCTGTGAGCGCTTCCTGTCTTATGACCTCATTTCATGTTGGCCGTTGCGGTTAGCGGTGGACATGAATCCCAGACCCACAGTGTGTTTTTAAAAAATCACACTGCGGTGCTGGGATTCGTGCCCTGGTGCACTAAATATGTTTGCCGCTCACACATGTCCTTACACCTGCTTCAGACTGGGCGGCCTCATCTGATCCCTTCTCGCATGCCGCGGCCATGAGGCTGCACAGTCTGAAGAAGGCGGAAGGAGATGAGTTAAGACAGGCGAAGATATGCACTGCTCGTGCCCATCAATCACACCCTCGCAGTCAAAATAATTAAGACAACGAGGAGCATTTTATTCAGGCAGGGCGGACGCACAGGCGCAACTAGCCAACCGATGATGTCAGAAGACGGGAAGCGCTACCAAGGGGGGTACTGCGTATCATTAGAAAGGAAAGTCACACCTCAGGGACAGTGGAATGGTCTCAAAGAGACACATTTTGTACGTGTTGAGTTCCACGTGGGCAAGGATAAAAAGTCAGCCACCTTGTACAAATGCAGCAGTACTGCTGTACAAGGTGGCTGTTATACATAGAAACACCTGGGGGAGAGGGGGCCAGGCTCCCTTCAATTTCAGTTCATGTGCCTGCGTGGCGTTTGCAGGACACGTTGCCAGCTACACAGCAGGGGAACAGCTGGCGTTGCTGAACCCCACTAACACATTGGCTGGTGTTTTTCTCTGTGCAGCTAGCAGTTCCGGGCAAAAACTAGCGGTGTTTGAGCCCAGGGTCAGCAGGAGGAGGAGAGGAGCAAAGTGTAGGCCGAAGCCTGCACTGGTGGAAGCTTTTGGTCGGTTGTGCCAGCGTGGCATTTGCTGGACACGATGCCGGCTACACAGCGGGGGAACAGCGGGCGTTGCTGAACCCCACTAACACATTGGCTGGTGTTTTTCTCTGTGCAGCTAGCATTTCCGGGCAAAAACTAGCGGTGTTTGAGCCCAGGGTCAGCAGAAGGAGGAGAGGAGCAAAGTGTAGGCCGAAGCCTGCACTGGTGGCAGCTTTTGGTCGGTTGTGCCAGCGTGGCTTTTGCTGGACACGATGCCGGCTACACAGCGGGGGAACAGCGGGCGTTGCTGAACCCCACTAACACATTGGCTGGTGTTTTTCTCTGTGCAGCTAGCATTTCCGGGCAAAAACTAGCGTTGTTAGAGCCCAGGGTCAGCAGGAGGAGGAGAGGAGCAGAGTGTAGGCCGAAGCCTAGTTGAACCAATTTCAAAGGTTACCTTTAACCCCCCCCTCAGGTGTTGCAAGGTACAAGAGCCACACCTTGTGCAGCATTAATGCTGCACAAGTAAAAGGTTGCTCTATTAATTTGTCTACTTGCACACGCTGAATGCAACACGTACACTATTTAGCCCATTATATTGTTAAACAGTAGTGGAGGCGTGACTTGTCTTTTTAAAGAAAAGCAGCACAGGTGTCGAAAACAACACCTTTTTGCATGGACGCAGCTTCCTGAGCGTTGTTAGTTGCTGTACAGGAGTCTGCGCTCTTGTGATCCTTTGGCCATGCGCTGTGAGCGCTTCCTGTCTTATGACCTTATTTCATGTTGGCCGTTGCGGTTAGCGGTGGATATGAATCCCAGACCCACAGTGTGTTTTTAAAAAATCACACTGCGGTGCTGGGATTCGTGCCCTGGTGCACTAAATATGTTTGCCGCTCACACATGTCCTTACACCTGCTTCAGACTGGGCGGCCTCATCTGATCCCTTCTCGCATGCCGCGGCCATGAGGCTGCACAGTCTGAAGAAGGCGGAAGGAGATGAGTTAAGACAGGCGAAGATATGCACTGCTCGTGCCCATCAATCACACCCTCGCAGTCAAAATAATTAAGACAACGAGGAGCATTTTATTCAGGCAGGGCGGACGCACAGGCGCAACTAGCCAACCGATGATGTCAGAAGACGGGAAGCGCTACCAAGGGGGGTGCTGCGTATCATTAGAAAGGAAAGTCACACCTCAGGGACAGTGGAATGGTCTCAAAGAGACACATTTTGTACGTGTTGAGTTCCACGTGGGCAAGGATAAAAAGTCAGCCACCTTGTACAAATGCAGCAGTACTGCTGTACAAGGTGGCTGTTATACATAGAAACACCTGGGGGAGAGGGGGCCAGGCTCCCTTCAATTTCAGTTCATGTGCCTGCGTGGCGTTTGCAGGACACGTTGCCAGCTACACAGCAGGGGAACAGCTGGCGTTGCTGAACCCCACTAACACATTGGCTGGTGTTTTTCTCTGTGCAGCTAGCAGTTCCGGGCAAAAACTAGCGGTGTTTGAGCCCAGGGTCAGCAGGAGGAGGAGAGGAGCAAAGTGTAGGCCGAAGCCTGCACTGGTGGAAGCTTTTGGTCGGTTGTGCCAGCGTGGCTTGTGCTGGACACGATGCCGACTACACAGCAGGGGAACAGCTGGCGGTGCTGAACCCCACTGACACATCACCTAGTGTTTTTTCTGTGTAGACAACACTTCCAGGTGTCAACTGACAGTGTTGAAACCCAGGGAATCAAAGAGGAGCAGAGTGTAGGCCGAAGCCTGCAGTGGAGCAAGTGTAAAGGGAACCTTTAACCCCCCCCCCCGGCATTTGTTGCTGAAAGAGCCATCTTGTACAGCAGTAATACTGCACATGGAAAATGGTGGCTCCGAAAATAATGCTCCTTGCAAACGCTGAAGTACACACTCATATAATGTGTCCCCTCACACCGTCAAACCATCCCGGAAGTGGGACTTTCCTTTGTAATGTGACACAGCACAGCCGTCATTCCAACCCCCTTGGTGCCGGGCGCCACCTCCTCAACGTTGTTTGGTTCTGTCACGGAGCCCGCGCTGTAATGTTATCCCTTGGCCATGCACAGTTAGCGGTGCCCGTCTTCTGACATCATTTAGGTGTCAGGCTGGCAGTGCCTGTGCGTCAAAGCTGCCCGAGATCCAACCTTGCAGTGTCATCAAATGTAATCCCACTGCGGGCCAGGGATCCATGGGCATGCGCAGTGCATATCATCGCCTCTCACTCACCTCCTTCATGCTTCTTCAGACTGTGCGGCGTCACGGCCATGGCATGCTATTAGGGATCAGCTGACGCCGCCTAGTCTGAAGAAGCATGAAGAAGGGGAATGAGAGGCTAGTATATGCACTGCGCATGGCCATGGATACCAGGCCCACTGTGGGATCACATTAGACGACACTGCGAGGTGGGATTTCGGGCAGCGTGGACGCACAGGCGCAGCCAGGACGACAACAAATGATGTCAGAGGACGGGCAGCGCAAACTGTGCATGGCCAAGGGATAACATAACAGTGCAGGGTCCATGACGGAATCAAACAACGCTAAGGAGGCAGCGCACGGTGCCAAGGAGGTAGCAATGACGGCTGTGCTGCGTCACATTACAAAGGAAAGTCCCACCTCTGGGATGGTTGGACGGTGTGAGGGGACACATTACATGAGTGTGTAGTTCAGCGTTTCCAAGGAGCATAATTTCAAGAGCGACCTTTCCCTTGTGCAGTATTAGTGCTGCACATGGTGGCTCTTTCAGTAACAAACGCCTGGGGGGGGGGGGGGGACAGGTCCCCTTACATTTTAGTTGTGCCAGCGTGGCGGTCGCATGACACGTTGCCGGATACACAGCTGGGGATCAGCTGATGTTACTGAACCCCAATAACAGAGGAGCGACTGTTGACTGTGCACACAGCACTTCCAGGCACCAACTGGCGGTGTTAGAGCCCAGGGACAGCAGGAGGAGCAGATTGGAGGTATTACCGCACACACAGCTGGGGATCAGCTGACGTTACTGAACCCCAATAACAGAGGAGCGACTGTTGACTGTGCACACAGCACTTCCAGGCACCAACTGGCGGTGTTAGAGCCCAGGGACAGCAGGAGGAGCAGATTGGAGGTATTACCGCACACACAGCTGGGGATCAGCTGACGTTACTGAACCCCAATAACAGAGGAGCGACTGTTGACTGTGCACACAGCACTTCCAGGCACCAACTGGCGGTGTTAGAGCCCAGGGACAGCAGGAGGAGCAGAGGAACAGAGTGTAGGCCGAAGCCTGATTGGAGCAAGTTGAAAGGGAACCTTTAACCCCCCCCCCAAGACGTTTGTAGCTGAAAGAGCCATCTTGTGCAGCGCTAAGGATGCAAAAGGAAAAGGTTGCTCTTTTAATTATGCTCCTTGCAAACACAGAAGTAAACACTAAAAATGTGTCCCCTTATACCGTTAAACCGTCACGGAGGTGCGAATTTCCTTCGCAATGGGACACAGCACAGCTGTCATTCCTATCCCCTTGGTGCCGTGTGCTGCCTCGTCAGCGTTGTTTTAAGCTGTCACGGAGCCTGCGCTGTTCTGTTATCCCTTGGCCATGCCCAATTAGCGCTGCCTGTCTTCTGACATAATTTGGTGTCAGGCTGTCAGTGCCTGTGCGTCCACGCTGCTCCAGATCCCACCTCGCAGTCTCGTCTAACGTAATCCCACTGCGGGCCTTGGATCCATGGGCATGCACAGTGCATATCCTCGACTCTCACTCCCCTCCTTCCCTCTTCTTCAGACTGTGCGTTGTCACGGCCGTGGCATGCTATTAGGGATCAGCTGACGGCGCACAGTCTAAAGAAGACGGAGGGAAATGAGCGAGAGCCCGAGGGGAAGATATGCACTGCGCATGCCCATGGATCCCAGGCCCGCAGTGTGACTCAATCAGAAGACACTGCGAGGCGGGATCTATGGCAGCGCGGCCGCACAGGCGCAGCCAGCCTGACACCAAATTATGTCAGAAGACAGGCAGCGCAAATAGGGCATGGCCAAGGGATAACAGAACAGCGCAGGCTCCGTGACAGCTTAAAACAACGCTGAGGAGGCAGCGCATGGCACCAAGGGGGTAGGAATGACGGCTGTGCTGCGTCACATTACGAAGGAAAGTCCCAGCTCTGGGACGGTATAACGGTATCAGTGAACACATTTTATAAGTGTTAAGTTCTGCGTGTGCAAGGAGCCCAAAAAAAATAGCTACCTTTTCCTTGTGCAGCATTACTGCTGCACAAGATGGCTCTTTCAGTAACAAACGACGGGGGGGGGGGCAGGTTCCCTTACATTCAGGTTGTTGTGCCAGCGTAGCGGTCGCAGGACACATTGCCGGCTACACAGCTGGGAATCAGCTGACGTTACTGAAACCCAATAACACTGGGTCGTATGTTTTGACTGTGCAGCCTGCACTTCTGAGCCGCAACTGGCGGTGTTGGAGCCCAGGAATAGCATTTCAGGTGGTAGAAAGATGAACACAGCAGAAGACCTGGATGACACCCAATTAATTAATCAGGCAGAGGAGTGGCAAATTCCTGCGAGATCCAGGCCTGGTTCATTTTCAGGAAAGTAAGCCGGTCAACGTTATCGGAGGATAGTCGCATGCGACGGTCTGTTAGTACACCACCTGCGGCACTAAAGACACGTTCCGATAAGACACTAGCCGCAGGGCAAGCCAGCACCTCCAATGCATACTGACTTAGCTCTGGCCATGTATCCAGCTTAGAGACCCAAAACTTGAACGGGGAAGAGCCGTCGGGGAGTACAGTAAGAGGGCAAGCCATGTAGTCTGTCACCATCTGACGGAACCGTTGCCTCCTGCTGACTGGAGCCGCCGGTGATGGTGTAGACATTTGGGGCGGGCACACAAAAGTGTGCCAGAGTTGTGCCATACTCGGCTTGCCTTGGGCAGAGGCACTGCTTCTGCTCCCTCTTTGGGCAGAGCCTCCCCCACTGCCTCGACGCACTGAGCTGCTTTGTAAAGCACTAGCAGCACTCCTCTCAGTTGGACAGGAGAAGATGATGGAATTCACCAGTGTGTCGTGGTACTCCCGCAATTTACGTTCCCGGGTCAACGCAGGGATGAGGTTTTGGACGTTGTCCCGGTAGCGAGGATCGAGGAGGGTGAATACCCAATAATCAGGCATGTTGAGAATGTGGTCGATGCGGCGGTCATTTCTCAGGCACTGCAGCATAAAATCCACCATGTGCTGCAGAGTGCCAACCGGCCCAGAAACGCTGTCCCCTGCTTGAGACATGATCTCTGCCCGCTCGTCATCACCCCACCCTCGCTGTACACACTGACCACTGGACAATTGTGTCGCTCCCTCCTCTGGACGGAGCTCTTCCTCGTCCATTGACTCCTCCTCATCCTCCTCACAAATTGGCCCCTGCGTACCCCTTTGTGAGGAACCACGTGGCGCTGACTCTCCAGAAGCTGATGGAAAAGGTGACTCCTCATCCTCCACCTCTTCCACCACATCATCCCTTAACCCTTGCAAAGTTTGCTGAAGCAGGCAGATAAGGGGGACAGTCATGCTGACTAGTGCATCATCTGCACTTGCCATCCGCGTGGAATAATCAAAAGGACGCAAAACCTGGCAGACGTCCTTCAGAGTGGCCCACTCTGTGGTTGTGAAGTCTGATCGGCGCTGATTGCGACTTCTTTGCGCCTGATGCAGCTGGTACTCCATAACTGCTTGCTGCTGCTCACACAACCGCTCCAACATATGTAACGTGGAATTCCACCGGGTAGGTAGGTCACATATGATGCGGTGTTCCGGAAGGCGGAATCTGCGCTGCAGAGCAGCAATGCGGGATCTGGCCAAGCTGGAACGCCGCAAGTGAGCACACTCTAGGCGGACCTTGTGCAGCAGGCCATCAAGATCCGGATAGTCCCTCAGAAAACTCTGCACAACCAAATTGAGCACATGTGCCAGACATGGGATGTGAGTGAGGTTGCCAAGGGCCAAAGCTGCCACCAGATTTCGGCCATTGTCACACACTACCATGCCTGGCTGGAGATTCGCTGGCAGTAACCACACATCGCTCTCCTGCTTGATGGCATTCCAGAGCTCCTGCGCTGTGTGGCTTCGATGCCCCAATGAAACTAGTTTCAAGACGGCCTGCTGACGTTTGGCCACGGCTGTGCTCATGTCGGTCATAGGTAAACGTTCACGGGTCCATGTGGGGGTGGACTGTGACGGATCCTGCAGAGAGGAATCAGAGGAACTGGTGTAAGAGGAGGAGTCGATGCGTACAGACTGGATTCCTGCAATCCTTGGAGTGGGCAGGACACGTCCTGCGCCACTCGCACGATCTGTACCTGGCTCAACAACATTAACCCAATGGGCAGTGAGGGAAACATATCGCCCCTGTCCATGCTGACTGGTCCACGCATCGGTGGTGAGGTGGACCTTGCTACTGACGGCGTTCAGTAGCGCATGTTTTATGCTTGCCTCAACATGCCTGTGCAGGGCAGGGACAGCCTGCCTGCTGAAGTAAAAGCGGCTGGGCACCTTGTACTGTGGGACTGCCAATGCCATCAAGTCACGGAAGCTGTCAGTCTCCACCAGCCTGAACGAGAGCATTTCCAGGGACAACAGTTTGGCAATGCCTGCATTCAGAGCCTGTGCTCGGGGGTGGTTGGCCGAGAATGCCCGCCTTTTCTCCCATGCCTGTACTACCGATGGCTGTAGAGTAGACTGGGAGTGTGAGGATGACTGGGAAGGTGGTGCTGTGGGTGGAATTACACAAGGTCTCTGGGAGGAAGCCAAACCAGCTGTGCGTGAGCTGGAGGAAGAGGCAACACGAGCTGAAGAGGTGGTAGCTGCCGCTGTTGGTTGGCCTACATCTTCAGTGTGTTTCTGTAACTCCACCGCGTGCCTGGTCCGCACATGTTTCCACATATTTGTGGTATTGAGGTTGCTGACATTTTTCCCTCTTTTTACTTTATGATGACACAGCTTGCATTTGACAAAACAAATGTCATCTGCAACTGTGTCAAAAAAGGACCAGGCACTGCAAGTCTTGGGAGCGCCCTTTTTGGCTTTGGAAAGAGACAGGCTCCTAACGGGTGCCAAAGTGGAGGCTACAGGCTCCGCAGTCTTCCCCCTCCCTCTCCCTCTTTGGCCCGTAAGAGGAAGCTCTTCCTCTGAGCTGCTCCCACCACCTTCCTGTTCCTCACGCCACGATGGGTCAAGGACCTCATCATCTCCACTACCCTCTGCCACCAACTGCTCCTCCTGGGTAGTCTCAGCAGCACAGTACGCACGAGAAAGCGGCACCTGAGTTTCATCATCAGATGCGTACTGCGCTGTGGTCACCGGAGGCACTGGCCCACCTGCCTCTTCAGAGTCAGAGAGAAAAAGGTGTTGGGCATCACTGCACACTGCCTCTTCTTCCATTTCTCCAATGCTGCTTGGCTGGCCCCCTGTTTCCAAGCCAAGAGATTCAGAGAACAGAAGTAGAGACGGCTCCTGTCCTGGGCTCTCTGACTGCCTGGCCAATTTGGCAGGTGGTGAAGAGACAGATGGCTGCTCTCCAGTGCTCTGAGCCTGAGAGGATGTGGCACTAACTGAAGTCGATGCCGAGGCGTTAGCTGCCATCCACCCGACAACGGCTTCAATTTGGTCTTCACGCAGCAGCGGTGCACGGCGCTCTCCGACAAAGCTGCGCATGAAGGACTGTTCCCTGCTGAAACTGAGTGACGACGAGTCACCGGCGCCCGCAGCAGGCACAAAATCACCACGTCCTCTCCCTGCTCCTCTCCCTGCTCCGCGCCCACGCCCACGTGCCTTACTCCCTGCCCTCTTCATCTTGGTTGACAGATAAAGATAAGCAGAAAAGTACTAAGGCCTTAGTGTGCTTATTCCTGTAATGCTCCTCCTAACAGGTGTAAGAAACACTAATGTTGTAAATTGTGGACTAAACTTTATTATTTTTCAAATGTGGCCTACACAAGTGTTAAGTTGTGTTTGGTGAACTTAACTTTTTTTTTGGTGCAGATCGGGCTACAGAGCTAGTTTAAATCACACGGAGACCGTGCAGACAGCCGTAAACGGCGCTGCAAGGCCAAAAAACCCTCCTCTAGGTTATCCTATATAGTGTTTTTCCACTATTTAGCTGGATACAAGTGGAAAGACACTAATAGGAATTTTTTTTTTCAAATTTTAAACTGGCTGCACTATTTGAAAAAAAGGAAATTGTTTTTCAAGGTATGAGGCAGTAACGCACCCTGAGCTGAATCCAACCGGCTATGGCTGCACACAGACTACAGGGCGAGCTGCGCTCACACAGAGACCGTGCAGACAGCCGTAAACGGCGCTGCAAGGCCCAAAAAAAACCCTCTAGGTTATCCTATGTAGTGTTTTTCCACAATTGAGCTGGAGACTGGTGGAAAGACACTAATAGGAATTTTTTTTTTCAAATTTTAAACAGGCTGCACTATTTCAAAAAAAGGAAAATTTTTCTCAAGGTATGAGCCAGTAACGAACCCTGAGCTGAATCCAACCGGCTATGGCTGCACACAGACTACAGGGCGAGCTGCGCTCACACGGAGACCGTGCAGACAGCCGTAAACGGCGCTGCAAGGCCAAAAAACCCTCCTCTAGGTTATCCTATATAGTGTTTTTCCACTATTTAGCTGGATACGAGTGGAAAGACACTAATAGGAATTTTTTTTTTCAAATTTTAAACAGGCTGCACTATTTGAAAAAGAGGAAAATTTTTCTCAAGGTATGAGCCAGTAACGAACCCTGAGCTGAATCCAACCGGCTATGGCTGCACACAGACTGCAGGGCGAGCTGGGCTCACACGGAGACCGTGCAGACAGCCGTAAACGGCGCTGCAAGGCCCTAAAACCCCCCTCTAGGTTATCCTATGTAGTGTTTTTCCACAATAGAGCTGGAGACTGGTGGAAAAACACTAATAGGAAATTTGAGAAAAAATGTGCAGCAGGCTGCACTAAGAGCAAAAAAGAACAACTGTGTGAGGCAGTGTGAACCCCCCCTGAGCTGAATACAACCGGGTATATGGCTGCACACAGACTACAGAGTGAGCTGCACACACACACACACACAGAGACCTTGCAGAACGCTGTTAAAACAGCGCTGCAAGGCAAGAGCAAGGTGAACAGTGAAGAACACACAGCGTTTTGCTAAATTAGCCTTTGGAAAGGAAAATAAAGCAATTAGCAAGCTCAACTGGCCCTCAGTTAGAACACAGCGTCCTGTCCCTAACTGAAATCACAGCAGAGTGAGCGCAAAATGGCGGCAGCGCTTTTTTATAGTGCAGAGTGACATCATTTCAGCAGCCAATCCCAGCCTTGCCAGTACTTACATGCCCACCATGCTAAACAGGATGTGCCCACACTTTCATTCATTCCTCATTGGCTGCTGCGTTCAATTTGAATTCTGGGAACTTCCGATTCCGGTATCCGATACGCGGGAAGTATCGGAATTCGGTATCGGAATTCCGATACCGCAAATATCGGCCGATACCCGATACTTGCGGTATCGGAATGCTCAACACTACTCAACACTAATCGTTAAATGAAGAATATTAAAATACTTTTTTCCTAATGTGTGTGTGTTTTATTAACCCTTTCTTGCTATTGAATTAATAATGGATAGGCCTCTTATTGACGCCTCTCCGTTATTAACCCGGCTTAATGTCACCTTACAATAGCAAGGTGACATTAACCCCTTATTACCCCATATCCCACCACTACACGGGAGTGGAAAGAGAGGGCCTAAGTGCCGGAATTGGATCATCTTACAGTTGCGCCATTTCTGGGGCGGCTGTGGACTGGTATTTGTAGCCAGGGGTGCCAATATCCAGGGCCCCTCTCTAGGCTATGAATATCAGCCCGCAGCAGTCTGCGTAGCCTTTTTGGCTATAAAATATAGGGGGACCACACGTCATTTTTTGGGGGGGTCCCCCTATATTAATAGCCAGTAAAGGCTACGCAGACAGCTGCGGGCTGATATTCATTTTTTTTTTATATTCAACGCTCATAAAGGTCTCTTTCACACTTGCGTCGGTACGGGTCCGTCGCTATGCGTCGGGATGACGTACCGACGCACGTTGTGAAGTTTGTGCATGACATGGGCAGCGGATGCAGGTTTTCAACGCATTCGCTGCCCATTCTGAAGTCCGGGGAGGAGGGGGCGGAGTTTCTGTCACGCATGCGCGGTAGAAAATGGCAGATGCGACGGACAATGTTTAATCGTGCTGACGGTCTGTCAAAACATGATACGCAGTTTTTGGTGTGGTTTTTGATACTGTTTTTGGTGCAGTTTTTGGTGCAGGTTTTGGTACTGGTTTTTGGTGCGGTTTTTGATGCAGTTTTTGTTGCAGTTTTTAGTGCAGTTTTTGATGCGGTTTTTGATGCTGTTTTTGATGCAGTTTTTGATGCGGTTTCTGATGTAGTTTTTGATGCAGTTTTTGTTCTGTTTTTTGCACGGTTTTGATGCAGTTTTTGGACATAAATAAATAAACGGAAAATGTGCATGATTTGAATGGAAACATGCATGAAAAAACAGATTCGGAGGCCGGTTTCATCACTTCACATCTCAGTTTCATCTGTTTTTTGCTGGATCCGTCGCTGTGCGCTTTTTCGCCAGACAGAAAATCCGTTCCTCTGAATGTGTTTTCCGTCCGGCGGAAACAGCTTTTTTGATGGATCCTGCAAAAACGGATGAAACGTATGTTCATCAGGCGCAATCTGGCGCTAATAGAACTCTATGAGAAAAAAATGGATCTGGCGGAAAAAAACGAATCCGGCAGAAAAAAAACGATTCGGTGGAAAAAAACGGATCCGGTGTAAAAAAACAGATCCTGCAAATGTGCTTGCAGGATTCGTTTTTTACCCATAAACTTGTATTAGTGATGGATCGCGATGGATGGCCACACGTCGCGTCCGTCGTGCAACGGATCCGTCGTGTTTTGGTGGACTGTCGGCACGAAAAAACGTTCAAGTGAACTTTTTTTGTCCGTCGCGTCCGCCATTTTCGACCGTGCATGTGCGGCAGAAACTCTGTCCCCTCCTCTCCTTACTTCAGAATGGGCAGCGGATGCTTTGAAAAACTGCATCCGCTGCCCAAGTCATGCACAAATATCACAACGTGCATCAGTACGTTGGCCCAACGCATAGCAACGGACCCGTACCAACGCAAGTGTGAAAGAGGCCTTTATGAGCGTTGAATTTAAAAAAAAAAAAAAAAAAAAAAACTGAAAAAAATGGCGTGGGCTCCCACGCAATTTTCTGCACCAGAGGGGGAAAGCCTACGGCCGGGGGCCAATATTTGTAGCCTGCCATGAATATTAGCCCGCAGCTGTCTGCGTAGCCTTTACTGGCTATTAAAATAGTGGGACCCCCCAAAAAAATTACGTGGGGTCCCCCTATATTTTATAGCCTGAAAGGCTACGCAGACAGCTATGGGCTGATATTCATAGCCTAGAGAGGGGCCATGGAAATTGCCCCCCCCCCCCCCGGCTACAAATACCAGTCCGCAGCCACCCCAGAAATGGCGCCTTTGTAAGATGCGCCAATTCCAGCACTTAGCCCCTCTCTTCCCACTCCCATGTAGCGGTCGGATATGGGGTAATAAGGGGTTAATGTCACCTTGCTATTGTAAGGTGACATTAAGCCGGGTTAATAACGGAGAGGCGTCAATAAGACGCCTATCCATTATTAATCCAATAGTAAGAAAGTGTTCATAAAACACACACACATTAGGAAAAAAAGTATTTTAATATTCTTCATTTAACCATACTTACCATACTTCAGCACCTGCAAAAAACGTAAAATAATAAACCATATACTACCTGTCCACCGTAGTCCAATTAATAACGAGTGTCCCGCGATGATCTCCCCTATAGAACAGTGACATCGGGTGATGTCACTGCTCTATAGGACCCTCAGTGACACACTGACAGGAGACAATGGCTCCTGCAGTGCATCACTGAGGTTACTCTAGTTCAAAGTCTCACTTTATGGCAATTGCTGCATGGGAAAATGTCTCACCCAGCAATGCCATAAGTCAGACTAGGGACTATTTTTTTACAGCGGCAGAGGAATACTTTCCTCCCGTCATTGTTTTTTTGGGGCCCCTGGAGAGCGGTCGCAACAGCTGTTGCTGCTGTTCTCCACGGGAGATCATCGTGGGACACTCGTGGATTTCTGCAGACAGGGAGGATATTGGTTGTTTGTTATTTTAATCTTTTTTACAGGTTGACACTGGCTTCGGGGAACAAAGTGACAAGTAATGGTGAGTATGAACTCTATGTTCAATGTACTGTATGTCTATATGTATGTACTGTATGGAGTATGTATGTACTATGTATGGAGTATGTATGTAGTATGTATGGAGTATGTATGGAGTATTTTTTTTTTTCATTCAACACATTAGCCGGATGATGGGACTACTACTGTCCCATCATTGGCTAATGTGTCAATCACTGTCAGTGTAGCAGGCATCATCCGATGGGACTTGTAGTCCCATCGGACAATGCCTGCACACACGCACAGAGTCCCAGCATGCCGCATAGACCCCGCACACCGCATAGAGCCCGGGCAGCCCACATACAGCCCCGGCACACCGCATAGAGCCCGGGCAGCCCGCATAGATCCCTGGCACGCCACATAGAGCCCCAGCAGGCCTGCATTGAGCCCAGGCAGCCCGCATAGAGTCCCCGCTAGGCCTGCACAGAGCCCCGGTAGGCACGTACAGATCCCTAGCAGGCCCGCACAGACCCCGCTTACACACACAGACACTCACAGTGTCCGCCCATGCACCGCCCACACTCTTCCCCCCTCCGGAACAGCATATAGAAGGACAGAAAGGGCTTATTTACATTCCGATATTTGTGTCCCATTGACTTGCATTGGTATCAGGTATTGGTATCGGCGATATCCGATATTTTTTGGATATCGGCCGATACAATCCGATACGATACTTCTGGGTATCGGAAGGTATTGCTCAACACTAACTGTGATGCATTTGGGCTTTGTTAGAAAAAAGAAGAGCAACCAAGGAATAATTGATGACACCTAGAAAAGCAGAGTACCAGGAAATCTTACTAATAATTTTCCCAATAATATTCCATTTTTGGGTTCAGGCTGGATGCTCGCTTTAAGATGTCATCAAATGTGATTTTTTTATTCTAACACAAATAACTACAATTTGAATAGCATAAGAAGGTTACCTTGGATAAGGTCTCTAAATCACAGAATAGCTTGTACCAGATAAGTAGGTTTTATTTCTCCTTTCCACCAATGTCATCTAAATCTGTGCTATGGATCTTCTTCATCAGGCATGGTGTACCATTTATTTCTTCTTCTGTATCTAAAGCAAAAACATCATCAATCAAAAGACTGCGACCTTCTGGATATCTTCATTTCTCAGCCCTACCACAACTTTACCAGACTAAATTATATTGCACTCTTCTTTATAAAGCTTAAGCAATGCTTGAGACAGAAAGGAAATGTAATTGCAAAACACGCAGTATAATTCAAAGTAAAAAAAAAACAATCATGGTTGTAGTAAACTATATTAATCTTATTTTTTTAGCTGAATATCATTTTCTTATTTATCTCTCATATATTTTTTGTTTCAATGAATTATTTGAGACCTAAGAATTATTGATAAAACCACCTAAAACATTCCTCCAGCGCTCCTTTAGTTTGGAAATCCTGTATTCACTTGAAAGGTCATCTGAAGATGCTTTAAGAATATTTCCCCCTTCCCCCTATACTGTACAGGTAGCAGTGTCAATGATGTAGAGACTGCGGAAAACACTTGTTGCAGATTTGATGACCACAGCAGAGGTTACACAGGTGGGAGATGAAGATTCCCAGTCTGGGTGGGATGTGAGACCGCCAGTAGATAAGGGGTGGCTTGTAAGAGAATGTAAGAGAATGGCCAGCTGTAGTAAAACTGCTGAGAATGCCACTGACCCGGTCTGAGGTATAGATGGATGTATTGGAAGAGGTGGCCTCTCCCAATTAGAGTGCTAGAGGAATCCTGCATGAAGTATGACCTCAGCTGTGTGGGAAAGGAGTCAAACTAAGCCAGCCACCATCTATACAGAACTATCGGAGCTTCTGTCAGTGTCACTGATTATCTCCTGCAGAAAGAACTAGTACTAGAACTCGTGGATGATGTTGGTTCATAACAATGATTCACTTTATGCTCTGCCAAACACTTCATCCACACTGCCTGGTAGTGCTGAAATTATAGTATAAACTACAGTAAGTAAGTGCCGTATTTTCCGGCGTATAAGACGACTGGGCGTATAAGACGACCCCCAACTTTTCCAGTTAAAATATAAAATCTTCTCAAAAGTCAGGGGTTGTCTTATATGCCGGGTGTCGTCTTATAGGGTGGGTGCGGAGTAATCTGCGGTGCTGTGCCTAGAAAAACACTCCTCTTTCACTCATCTGGCTTGCCCTTGTATCCTATTATCTCCTTCTCTGCCTCTGCTTCACTTACACCTTCCCGGTGAGGTGCCCCCTCACCTCGTCATTGGGACCGCTCCCCCCACAATATGCGGCGACCGCAGATTACTCCGCACCTGCCCTATAAGACGACACCTGGCATATAAGACGATACCCGACTTTTGAGAAGATTTTCAGGGGTTAAAAAGTAGTCTTATACACCAGAAAATACAGTACATCCAGGAAAATTAACCTTTAATTAACCCATGTTTCATCTATAATTAGTTTTTTAAAGTATAGCAATAAAGCAGTAAAATACAGAAATTTATACAAGTGCTAACAATGAGTAATTACATCATCATTTGTATCATTACGCAGTAAAAAGTGTCAAATAAAATGAATCAACATTATATTAACATTCTGTGTCATGTACCACTTCAAAAATCATAGATCATAACAATTCATGTGGATTTTTTATTTTAGCAGGACGTGAAATGGATCTCAAAATGCAACATGTACATAATGATTCATAAGTATATTAAAACCCCTTAACCCCTTCATGACCCAGCCTATTTTGACCTTAACCCCTTTACCCCAAAGGGTGGTTTGCACGTCAATGACCAGGCCAATTTTTACAATTCTGACCACTGTCCCTTTATGAGGTTATAACTCCGAAACGCTTCAACGGATCCTGGTGATTCTGACAATGTTTTCTCGTGACATATTGTACTTCATGATAGTGGTAAAATTTCTTTGATAGTACCTGCGTTTATTTGTGAAAAAAACGGAAATTTGGCGAAAATTTTGAAAATTTCGCAATTTTCAAACTTTGAATTTTTATGCAATTAAATCACAGAGATATGTCACACAAAATACTTAATAAGTAACATTTCCCACATGTCTCCTTTACATCAGCATAATTTTGGAACCAATTTTTTTTTTGTTAGGGAGTTCTAAGGGTTAAAAGTTGACCAGCAATTTCTCATTTTTACAACACCATTATTTTTTAGGGACCACGTCTCATTTGAAGTCATTTTGAGGGGTCTATATGATAGAAAATGCCCAAGTGTGACACCATTCTAAAAACTGCACCCCTCAAGGTGCTCAAAACCACATTCAAGAAGTTTATTAACCCTTCAGGTGTTTAATAGGAATTTTTGGAATGTTTAAATATAAATGAACATTTAACTTTTTTACACAAAAAATTTATTTCAGCTCCAATTTGTTTTATTTTACCAAGGGTAACAGGAGAAATTGGACCCAAAAAGTTGTTGACCAATTTGTCCTGAGTACGCTGATACCCCATATGTGGCAGTAAACCACTGTTTGGGCGCATGGGAGAGCTCGGAAGGGAAGGAGCGCTATTTGACTTTTCAATGCAAAATTGACAGAAATTGAGATGGGACGCCATGTTGCGTTTGGAGAGCCACTGATGTGCCTAAACATTGAAACCCCCCACAAGTGACACCATTTTGGAAAGTAGACCCCCTAAGGAACTTATCTAGAGGTGTGGTGAGCACTTTGACCCACCAAGTGCTTCACAGAAGTTTATAATGCAGAACCGTAAAAATAAAAAATCATATTTTTTCACAAAAATTATATTTTTGCCCCCAATTTTTTATTTTTCCAAGGGTAAGAGAAGAAATTGGACCTCAAAAGTTGTTGTCCAATTTGTCCTGAGTACGCTGATATGCCATATGTGGCAGTAAACCACTGTTTGGGCGCATGGGAGAGCTCGGAAGGGAAGGAGCGCCGTTTGACTTTTCAATGCAAAATTGACAGAAATTGAGATGGGACGCCATGTTGCGTTTGGAGAGCCACTGATGTGCCTAAACATTGAAACCCCCCACAAGTGACACCATTTTGGAAAGTAGACCCCCTAAGGAACTTATCTAGAGGTGTGGTGAGCACTTTGACCCACCAAGTGCTTCACAGAAGTTTATAATGCAGAACCGTAAAAATAAAAAATCATATTTTTTCACAAAAATTATATTTTTGCACCCAATTTTTTATTTTTCCAAGGGTAAGAGAAGAAATTGGACCTCAAAAGTTGTTGTCCAATTTGTCCTGAGTACGCTGATACCCCATATGTGGCAGTAAACCACTGTTTGGGCGCATGGGAGAGCTCGGAAGGGAAGGAGCGCAGTTTGACTTTTCAATGCAAAATTGACAGAAATTGAGATGGGACGCCATGTTGCGTTTGGAGAGCCACTGATGTGCCTAAACATTGAAACCCCCCACAAGTGACACCATTTTGGAAAGTAGACCCCCTAAGGAACTTATCTGGATGTGTGGTGAGCACTTTGACCCACCAAGGGCTTCACAGAAGTTTATAATGCAGAGCCATAAAAATAAAACAAAATTTTTTTCCCACAAAAATTATTTTTTAGCCCCCAGTTTTGTATTTTCCCTAGGGTAACAGGAGAAATTGGACCCCAAAAGTTGTTGTCCAATTTGTCCTGAGTACGCTGATACCCCATATGTGGGGGGGAACCACCGTTTGGGCGCATGGGAGGGCTCGGAAGGGAAGGAGCGCCATTTGGAATGCAGACTTAGATGGAATGGTCTGCAGGCGTCACATTGCGTTTGCAGAGCCCCTAATGTACCTAAACAGTAGAAACCCCCCACAAGTGACACCATTTTGGAAAGTAGACCCCCTAAGGAACTCATCTTGATGTGTTGTGAGAGCTTTGAACCCCCAAGTATTTCACTACAGTTTATAACGCAGAGCCATGCAAATAAAAAATATTTTTTTTCCACAAAAATTATATTTTAGCCCCCAGTTTTGTATTTTTCCAAGGTTAGCAGGAGAAATTGGACCCTAAATGTTGTTGTCCAATTTGTCCTGAGTACGCTGATACCCGATATGTGGGGGGGAACCACCGTTTGGGCGCATGGGAGGGCTCGGAAGGGAAGGAGCATCATTTGGAATGCAGACTTAGATGGATTGGTCTGCAGGCGTCACATTGCGTTTGCAGAGCCCCTAATGTACCTAAACAGTAGAAACCCCCCACAAGTGACCCCATATTGAAAACTAGACCCCTCAATGAACTTATCTAGATGTGTTGTGAGAACTTTGAACCCCCAAGTATTTCACTACAGTTTATAACGCAGAGCCGTGAAAATAAAAAATCTTTTTGTTTTCCCACAAAAATTATTTTTTAGCCCCCAGTTTTGTATTTTCCCAAGGGTAACAGGAGAAATTGGTCCACAAAAGTTGTTGTCCAATTTGTCCTGAGTACGCTGATACCCCATATGTTGGGGTAAACCCCTGTTTGGGCACACAGGAGAGCTCGGAAGGGAAGGAGCACTGTTTTACTTTTTCAACGCAGAATTGGCTGGAATTGAGATCGGACGCCATGTCGTGTTTGGAGAGCCCCTGATGTGCCGAAACAGTGGAAACCCCCCAATTATAACTGAAACCCTAATCTAAACACACCCCTAACCCTAATTCCAACGGTAACCCTAACCACACCTCTAACCCTGACACACCCCTAACCCTAATCCCAACCCTATTCCCAACTGTAAATGTAATCTAAACCCTAACCCTAACTTTAGCCCCAACCCTAACTGTAGCCCCAACCCTAACCCTAACCCTAACCCTAGCCCTAACCCTAGCCCTAACCCTAACCCTAGCCCTAACCCTAGCCCTAACCCTAGCCCTAACCCTAGCCCTAACCCTAGCCCTAACCCTAACCCTAGCCCTAACCCTAGCCCTAGCCCTAACCCTAGCCCTAACCCTAGCCCTAACCCTAACCCTAGCCCTAGCCCTAGCCCTAACCCTAGCCCTAGCCCTAACCCTAGCCCTAACCCTAGCCCTAACCCTAGCCCTAGCCCTAGCCCTAACCCTAGCCCTAGCCCTAACCCTAGCCCTAACCCTAGCCCTAACCCTAGCCCTAGCCCTAGCCCTAACCCTAGCCCTAGCCCTAACCCTAGCCCTAACCCTAGCCCTAACCCTAGCCCTAGCCCTAACCCTAGCCCTAACCCTAGCCCTAATGGGAAAATGGAAATAAATACATTTTTTTTTATTTTTCCCTAACTAAGGGGGTGATGAAGGGGGGTTTGATTTACTTTTATAGCGAGTTTTTTAGCGGATTTTTATGATTGGCAGCCGTCACACACTGAAAGACCCTTTTTATTGCAAAAAATATTTTTTGCAATACCACATTTTGAGAGCTATAATTTTTCCATATTTTGGTCCACAGAGTCATGTGAGGTCTTGTTTTTTGCGGGACGAGTTGACGTTTTTATTGAAAACATTTTTGGGCACGTGACATTTTTTGATCGCTTTTTATTCCGATTTTTGTGAGGAAGAATGACCAAAAGCCAGCTATTCATGAATTTCTATTGGGGGAGGCGTTTATACCGTTCCGCGTTTGGTAAAATTGATAAATCAGTTTTATTCTTCGGGTCAGTACGATTACAGCGATACCTCATTTATATCATTTTTTTATGGTTTGGCGCTTTTATACGATAAAAACTATTTTACAGAAAAAATAATTATTTTTGCATCGCTTTATTATCAGGACTATAACTTTTTTATTTTTTTGCTGATGATGCTGTATGGTGGCTCTTTTTTTGCGGGACAATATGACGCTTTCAGCGGTACCATGGTTATTTATATCTGTCCTTTTGATCGCGTGTTATTCCACTTTTTGTTCGGCGGTATGATAATAAAGCGTTGTTTTTTGTCTCGTTTTTTTTTTTTTTTTCTTACGGTGTTTACTGAAGGGGTTAACTAGTGGGACAGTTTTATAGGTCGGGTAGTTACGGACGCGGGGATACTAAATATGTGTACTTTTATTGTTTTTTTTTTATTTAGATGAAGAAATGTATTTATGGGAATAATATTTTTTTTTTTTTCATTATTTTGGAATATTTTTTTTTATTTTTTTTACACATTTGGAAAATTTTTTTTTTACTTTTTTACTTTGTCCCAGGGGGGGACATCACAGATCAGTGATCTGACAGTTTGCACAGCACTCTGTCAGATCACTGATCTGACATGCAGCGCTGCAGGCTTCACAGTGCCTGCTCTGAGCAGGCTCTGTGAAGCCACCTCCCTCCCTGCAGGACCCGGATCCGCGGCCATCTTGGATCCAGGGCTGGAGGGAGCAGGGAGGGAGGTGAGACCCTCGCAGCAACGCGATCACATCGCGTTGCTCCGGGGGTCTCAGGGAAGCCCGCAGGGAGCCCCCTCCCTGCGCGGTGCTTCCCTGCACCGCCGGCACATCGCGATCATCTTTGATCGCGGTGTGCCAGGGGTTAATGTGCCGGGGGCGGTCCGTGACCGCTCCTGGCACATAGTGCCGGATGTCAGCTGCGATAAGCAGCTGACACCCGGCCGCGATCGGCCGCGCTCCCCCCGTGAGCGCGGCCGATCGGCTATGACGTACTATCCCGTCCAGGGTCAGATAAGCCCAGGGCACCTCGACGGGATAGTACGTCTAAGGTCACAGAGGGGTTAAAGACCTTGCCGTTTTTTGCAATTCTGACCAGTGTCCCTTTATGAGGTAATAACTCAGAAACGCTTCAACGGATCCTAGCGGTTCTGAGATTGTTTTTTCGTGACATATTGGGCTTCATGTTAGTGGTAAATTTAGGTCAATAAATTCTGCGTTTATTTGTGATAAAAACGGAAATTTGGCGAAAATTTTGAAAATTTCGCAATTTTCACATTTTGAATTTTTATTCTGTTAAACCAGAGAGATATGTGACACAAAATAGTTAATAAATAACATTTCCCACATGTTTACTTTACATCAGCACAATTTTGGAAACAAAATTTTTTTTTGTTAGGAAGTTATAAGGGTTAAAATTTGACCAGCGATTTGTCATTTTTACAACGAAATTTACAAAACCATTTTTTTTAGGGACCACCTCACATTTGAAGTCAGTTTGAGGGGTCTATATGGCTGAAAATACCCAAAAGTGACACCATTCTAAAAACTGCACCCCTCAAGGTACTCAAAACCACATTCAAGAAGTTTATTAACCCTTCAGGTGCTTCACAGCAGCAGAAGCAACATGGAAGGAAAAAATGAACATTTAACTTTTTAGTCACAAAAATTATCTTTTAGCAACAATTTTTTTATTTTCCCAATGGTAAAAGGAGAAACTGAACCACGAAAGTTGTTGTCCAATTTGTCCTGAGTACGCTGATACCTCATATGTGGGGGTAAACCACTGTTTGGGCGCACAGCAGGGCTTGGAAGGGAAGGAGCGCCATTTGACTTTTTGAATCAAAAATTGGCTCCACTCTTTAGCGGACACCATGTCACGTTTGGAGAGCCCCCGTGTGCCTAAAAATTGGAGCTCCCCCACAAGTGACCCCATTTTGGAAACTAGACGCCCCAAGGAACTTATCTAGATGCATAGTGAGCACTTTGAACCCCCAGGTGCTTCACAAATTGATCCGTAAAAATGAAAAAGTACTTTTTTTTCACAAAAAAATTCTTTTAGCCTCAATTTTTTCATTTTCACATGGGCAACAGGATAAAATGGATCCTACAATGTGTTGGGCAATTTCTCCTGAGTACACCAATACCTCACATGTGGGGGTAAACCACTGTTTGGGCACATGGTAAGGCTCGGAAGGGAAGGAGCGCCATTTGACTTTTTGAATGAAAAATTATTTCCATCGTTAGCAGACACCATGTCGCGTTTGGATAGCTCCTGTGTGCCTAAACATTGGCGCTCCCCCACAAGTGACCCCATTTTGGAAACTAGACCCCCCAAGGAACTTATATAGATGCCTAGTGAGCACTTTAAACCCTCAGGTGCTTCACAAATTGATCTGTAAAAATGAAAAAGTACTTTTTTTTCGCAAAAAAATTCTTTTCGCCTCAATTTTTTCATTTTCACATGGGCAGTAGGATAAAGTGGATCATAAAATTTGTTGGGCAATTTCTCCCGAGTACGCCGATACCTCATATGTGGGGGTAAACCACTGTTTGGGCACACGGCAGGGCTCGGAAGGGAAGGCGCGCCATTTGACTTTTTGAATGGAAAATTAGCTCCAATTGTTAACGGACACCATGTCGCGTTTGGAGAGCCCCTGTGTGCCTAAACATTGGAGCTCCCCCACAAGTGACCCCATTTTGGAAACTAGACCCCCCAAGGAACTTATCTAGATGCATATTGAGCACTTTAAACCCCCAGGTGCTTCACAGAAGTTTATAACGCAGAGCCATGAAAATAAAAAATAATTTTTCTTTCCTCAAAAATTATTTTTTAGCCTGGAATTTCCTATTTTGCCAAGGATAATGGGAGAAATTGGACCCCAAATATTGTTGTCCAGTTTGTCCTGAGTACACTGATACCCCATATGTGGGGGTAAACCACTGTTTGGGCGCACGGCAGGGCTCGGAAGGGATGGCACGCCATTTGGCTTTTTAAATGGAAAATTAGCTCCAATCATTAGCGGACACCATGTCACGTTTGGAGAGCCCCTGTGTGCTTAAACATTGGAGATCCCCCAGAAATGACACCATTTTGGAAACTAGACCCCCAAAGGAACTAATCTAGATGTGTGGTGAGGACTTTGAACCCCCAAGTGCTTCACAGAAGTTTATAACGCAGAGCCATGAAAATTAAAAAAAAAAATTATTTTCTCAAAAATGATCTTTTAGCCTGCAATTTTTTATTTTCCCAAGGGTAACAGGAGAAATTTGACCCCAAAAGTTGTTGTCCAGTTTCTCCTGAGTACGCTGATACCCCATATGTGGGGGTAAATCACTGTTTGGGCACATGCCGGGGCTCGGAAGTGAAGTAGTGACGTTTTGAAATGCAGACTTTGATGGAATGCTCTGCGGGCGTCACGTTGCGTTTGCAGAGCCCCTGATGTGCCTAAACAGTAGAAACCCCCCACAAGTGACCCCATTTTGGAAACTAGACCCCGAAAGGAACTTATCTAGATGTGTGGTGAGCACTTTGAACCCCCAAGTGCTTCATAGAAGTTTATAATGCAGAGCCGTGAAAATAATAAATACGTTTTCTTTCCTCAAAAATAATTATTTAGCCCAGAATTTTTTATTTTCCTAAGGGTTAAAGGAGAAATTGGACCCCAAAAGTTGTTGTCCAGTTTCTCCTGAGTACGCTGATACCCCATGAGTGGGGGTAAACCACTGTTTGGGCACACGTCGGGGCTCAGAAGGGAAGTAGTGACTTTTGAAATGCAGACTTTGATGGAATGGTCTGCGGGTATCATGTTGCGTTTGCAGAGCCCCTGGTGTGCCTGAACAGTAGAAACCCCCCACAAGTGACCCCATTTTAGAAACTAGACCCCCCAAGGAACTTATCTAGATATGTGCTGAGCACTTTGAACCCCCAAGTGCTTCACAGACGTTTACAACGCAGAGCCGTGAAAATAAAAAATCATTTTTCTTTCCTCAAAAATTATGTTTTAGCAAGCATTTTTTTAGATTCACAAGGGTAACAGGAGAAATTGGACCCCAGTAATTGTTGCGCAGTTTGTCCTGAGTATGCTGGTACCCCATATGTGGGGGTAAACCACTGTTTGGGCACACGTCAGGGCTCGGAAGTAAGGGAGCACCATTTGACTTTTTGAATACGAGATTGGCTGGAATCAATGGTGGCGCCATGTTGCGTTTGGAGACCCCTGATGTGCCTAAACAGTGGTAACCCCTCAATTCTACCTCCAACACTAACCCCAACACACCCCTAACCCTAATCCCAACTGTAGCCATAACCCTAATCACAACCCTAACCACAACACACCCCTAACCACAACCCTAACCCCAACACACCCCTAACCCTAACCACAACACACCCCTAACCACAACCCTAATTCCAACCCTAACCCTAAGGCTATGTGCCCACGTTGCGGATTCGTGTGAGATATTTCCGCACCATTTTTGAAAAATCTGCGGGTAAAAGGCACTGTGTTTTACCTGCGGATTTTCCGCGGATTTCCAGTGTTTTTTGTGCGGATTTCACCTGCGGATTCCTATTGAGGAACAGGTGTAAAACGCTGCGGAATCCGCACAAAGAATTGACATGCTGCGGAAAATACAACGCAGCGTTTCCGCACAGCGGATTTGGTTTTTCATATGTTTACATGGTACTGTAAACCTGATGGAACACTGCTGCGAATCCGCAGCGGCCAATCCGCAGCCAAATCCGCACAGTGTGCACATAGCCTAATTCTAAAGGTATGTGCACACGCTGCGGAAAACGCTGCGGATTCGCAGCAGTTTCCCATGAGTTTACAGTTCAATGTAAACCTACGGGAAACAAAAATCGCTGTACACATGCTGCGGAAAAACTGCACGGAAACGCAGCGGTTTACATTCCGCAGCATGTCACTTCTTTGTGCGGATTCCGCAGCGGTTTTACAACTGCTCCAATAGAAAATCGCAGTTGTAAAACCGCAGTGAAATGCACAGAAAAAAATGCGGTAAATCCGCCATAAATCCGCAGCGGTTTAGCACTGCGGATTTATCAAATCCGCAGCGGAAAAATCCGCAGAGGAACAGAATACGTGTGCACATACCGAAACCCTAACCCTAGCCCTAACCCTACCCCTAACCCTACCCCTAACCCTACCCCTAACCCTAACCCTACCCCTAGCCCTAACCCTAACCCTACCCCTAACCCTACCCCTAGCCCTAACCCTAGCCCTAACCCTACCCCTAACCCTAACCCTACCCCTAACCCTAACCCTATTCTAACATTAGTGGAAAAAAAAAATTTATTTATTTTTTTATTGTCCCTACCTATGGGGGTGACAAAGGGGGGGGGGTCATTTATTATTTTTTTTATTTTGATCACTGAGATATAATCTATCTCAGTGATCAAAATGCACTTTGGAACGAATCTGCCGGCCGGCAGATTCGGCGGGCGCACTGCGCATGCGCCCGCCATTTTGGAAGATGGCGGCGCCCAGGGAGAAGACGGACGGGACCCCGGCTGGATCGGTAAGTATGATGGGGTGAGGGGGACCACGGGGGGGGGATCGGAGCACGGGGGGGGGAATCGGAGCGCGGGAGGGGTGGAACGGAGAACGGGGGGCGTGGAACGGAGCACGGGGGGGGCTGGAACGGAGCACGGGGGGGTGGAACGGAGCACCGGGGGGGTGGATCAGAGTGCAGGGGGGGTGATCGGAGCACGGGGGGGTGATTGGAGCACGGGGGGAGCGGACAAGAGCACGGGGGGGGAGCGGAGCACTGGACGGAGGGGAGCCGGAGCAGTGTACCGGCCAGATCGAGGGGCTGGGGGGGCGATCGGTGGGGTGGGGTGGGGGCACATTAGTATTTCCAGCCATGGCCGATGATATTTCAGCATCGGCCATGGCTGGATTGTAATATTTCACCCGTTATAATAGGTGAAATATTACAAATCGCTCTGATTGGCAGTTTCACTTTCAACAGCCAATCAGAGCGATCGTAGCCACGAGGGGGTGAAGCCACCCCCCCTGGGCTAAACTACCACTCCCCCTGTCCCTGCAGATCGGGTGAAATGGGAGTTAACCCTTTCACCCGGCCTGCAGGGACGCGATCTTTCCATGACGCCACATAGGCGTCATGGGTCGGAATGTCACCGACTTTCTTGACGCCTACGTGGCGTCATGGGTCGGGAAGGGGTTAATGACTGCATTCTTTTTTTTAAAGAAAAGTTCATTGATGTCATTTCATTAAATACCTTCACATTAGCGTGACAAATGTCCACTGGTTGGGAAACCTCCAAGTGAGTCACATGAGAAAAATGACAGCAAAATGTTATATTGGTAAAAATCTCAGTGATCTCATTTTCCATAATAAGATTTACAACATTTAGATTATTACTGATATCTAGAGATGAGCTGACCTGTGGAAGTTCAGGTTCTGGTACCTGATACGAACTTTATTCCAAAGTTCGGTTCGGGCACTAAAACTTTACCCTAAACTCAACCAGAACCCCACTGAAAACAATGAAGATGCAAACTATGCAGGAAAAAATCTCTTTTTGCAATGAACTTCCCCTGAAACTCTGAACATTGCAGTAGATATCTGGGAGAAGTCCCCTTGTTCGGCGTTAAGCGCCAGACACTCACTGTCCAGTACGAAGCCAGAACTCATAACTTCGGGTCACTCATCTCTGTGAATATCACATTTTACGACTATGACTGACTAGAGCTATGGGGATCTGACAAGATTCACCAAATTGCGCTGATTTTAACAGAAAATTTGATTTACATCAAATTTATTCTCAGCAAATTGAATGTCCCTTATTTTGCTCTTCAGTAAGGAGAGATCCCAAAGCATAATAAACATAAGACATAGTAAAAAAAAACCGAACTAATCTCCCTAATCTCATCTCACCTCTATAGGTACCGTCACATTTAGCGACGCTGCAGCGATCTAGACAACGATCCCGATCGCTGCAGCGTCGCTGTGTGGTCGCTGGAGAGCTGTCACACAGACAGCTCTCCAGCGACCAACTATGCGAAGTCCCCTGGTAACGATGCCTGCGGGAGTCCAGCGGCGAAATAAAGTTCTGAACTTTCTGCTCCAACCAGCGATGTCACAGCAGGATCCTGATCGCTGTTGCCTGTCAAACTCAACGATATCGCTATCCAGGACGCTGCAACGTCACGGATCGCTAGCGATATTGTTCAGTGTGAAGGTACCTTATGGCTATCCCCACTGCTCACTGTCCCCCATATGGTCCTTGCCTTATCTCCTTCCATTGTCACATGCTGAAACTGTGGGTCACTTTATGATTCACATCACGATGTCTCGGCATGGCAAACTTTTAACATGCATGCGCAGAGAACACATTTACCCTTGCTCATCTTCCTGGTCAATTTGCTTTTCCCACATGAGTAGTTTTTATGTGACATACTGTAGTTCCTAGATGATGCATGTCAGAATGTCCATGGCTTATTTACAAACATATTGGTTCTCCGGCAATGTGAAAAAATTCCCACACCTACAATAACTGCATGTATGAATCACCACCACCACAATCACCATCAGAGCTTGCAGGTACTTCTGAGCCTTCTGAGCCAATATATGCTATTTAATCCCGAGTCCACTACCCTCTCTCTCTCTCTCTGATGACATCACCTCATTAGCACACTGATTTGGTTCCAAATCAATCATCAAAGAATCAGCTACCATTTGCCTTTATTTGTTAAATGACCTAAGTTTCTTGTTCCCCACCTGATTTCCATCTTGAGATTTTCCCTGGCACCTACTACCACTGCCAGTGTCTCTACAACCATGGCTTGTAGAGCCAGCAACACAACTAGAATTGTGTTATACATCCTTTCTAGCCCCAATAGATTAGCTGAAAGAAGTTATTATGGTGTACAGTATGTTCATCAGCCACTGGAGAGGAGTGGGTTAAGGCACTAGGTGGCAGAACAGAAACTGATATCATTGATGAAATTGACATTCCACTATATACATCATTAATTGATATGCTGGTGAGGAGGAGGACTGAGAAGATGGTGATGATGATTGTCAAAGGCTACATAGTCCTGCTGAGATAGGTGATGAGTGATGACATATTCCATTATGCTTTCTGCTTCCTCCCCGCTAGTATACTTGCCAGAGGCAAAGGAGGCCAAATGTGACAGGCAGTGTCTGCGGTGTTGCTGCTAACAGTTCAAAAAAATTATTAACCACACTTAGCCAGCACTGGAAAAATATGCAATGGACCAGAAAAGCAAGGTAAACACTAGTAGATTAATCACAGCAGATGGTGGTACAAAATCTTGGTGGCTGCAAATCTGATTATCGCAGAGGCACATTTTTTAAGGCAAGTTCCAATAATGGCAATTAACAGCAGTAGAAACAGACACACTAGGAATAAGTGGGAATGTGGTAGATTATGTCACAACATATTCTGCTTCTAAACCTGGAGAACTGAACTAAACACAGATTTTCCCAGTGTGTTTCACTTCATACAGCACCCTAGTGGATCTCTAAATCCCAGTAACTTCTATTATTCATTACATATAGATTGTGACCATTCCCATCATCTGCTTTATTGCATTTTGGGCCTCAGCATAGGGACTTCTCTGAATCCTGCACAGTTGGGTGCATCTGGGGTCAGTGTACTCCTCCTCATTAAGAGTTAAGCAGGGACTGAATTTCCATGAAGAAACTTTTAATTTATTGTTCTTAGTGGAAAACCACACAAACTCAGCACACTGGTCCGGACTTGAAAAGAGCTTCTATTCAGCCATATTCTTATATTTGGAATCCATCATCATCAAATTATTAAGAAACCCCCACCACACAGAGGTTATAGACAAATAAATCTGCTCCTTCCCAAGAACTCCTGAAGAACAATTTCCATTAAAGGTGCCGAATTGAGGATGAAAACCATAAGCACGAAGAACAGGGACTTGTCTGTAGATACATCACAATGGTTATTTACTGCAAACTCAGCTAAGGGTAAATAAGAACCCCAATCCTCCTGATTTTCAGATACAAAACACTTAAGATAAGTCTCAAGATTCTGATTCACCAGTTTTTCCATTAGACTGTGTTTGAAAGGTGGATGAACATGCAAGATGAATTCCTAAACAAGCAGAAAATGCCTTCCAAAACTTTGATGTAAATTGGGTCCCATGATCAGAAACAGAATCAGAGAGGAGCCAATCAAGTTTCACAATCTCTTTAATGAAAACTGGTGCTAAAGTTTTAGCATTCGGATGTGCAGGTAACACAATGAAATGAGACATTTTGCTAAGTCTATCCACAATCACTAATATTACCATTTTAGTTACAGGCACGAGCAGATCTGTGATAAAAATCCACCAACAGGTGAGTACATGGTCTACAAAGAATTGTCAAAGGTTGCAGGTTATGGGGAGTTTGAGTGAGCACAAATATTGCAAGACGAGACATTAATCCAAACATCCTGGTGTAACCTTGACCACCAAAAACGACGAAAGAGTAGCTCAATTGTAATTTTACTACCAGGATTGCAAGAACTGACTCATGATGTTCACTTAAGAATCTATGTCAGAGGTTCAACTGAACAGTTTACCTAGAAGACTAGTGGCAGGCATACCCGTGGGCTTCTATTACCTCTTTTTCCAGGTCCAAACATACTGCAGAAATGACGACTCCTCTCTGCAAAATGGGAATAGGCTCGCCACCGCTACCTCCCTCCAGAAAACTAGAGGACAATGCATCAGATTTGACTTTTTAACCCCCGGAAGATAAGTCACAAAAAAGTCAGACCTGGTGTAAAACAAAGACCACCTTGCCTTTCTAGGAGTAAGTCATTTAGCAGATTCCAAAGACTCAAAATTTTTATGATCAGTGTCAAGAACTGCACGTTGCAGCCTTGCCTGACCTCCCTATTGCGTTGGATGGAACATGCGGTATAGTCTACCCACTTTCACCAAAGTGATGTTCTGCACCTGTTGGGTATATGAAATGTCAGTTTGGCGCAGTTTTTACAGACACCTTCTGTCTACACGGACCCAGGGAGGCAAGGGGAGTGAAAGAATGTGGCGCACATAGCCGCTGGCATGGCGTAACACTTGCTTACAATCCTGAGAGGCATCTTTCACTAGTACCAGTGAAGCAAAGCCTTGCCAGTCCAGTCGGATTGTCACTAGCTCCTCATAAGATATAGGCCCTCATCATTAATGAGATTATATTGGGCTAGAAACCAATTCCAATAGTATGTGAAGTTAAACTGAGAACCTAAGTGCAATGATATCCCTGAGTGCAATGATATCCCTAAGTGCAACCCTAACCCTAAGTGCAACCCTAGCCCTAAGTGCAACACTAACCGTAAGTGCAACCCCAACCCTAAGTGCAACCCTAAGTGCAACGATATCCCTAAGTGCAACCCTAACCCTAAGTGCAACCCTAGCCCTAAGTGCAACACTAACCCTAAGTGCAACCCCAACACTAAGTTCAACCCTAAGTGCAATGATATCCCTAAGTGCAACCCTAGCCCTAAGTGCAACACTAACCCTAAGTGCAACCCCAACCCTAAGTGCAACCCTAAGTGCAATGATATCCCTAAGTGCAACACTAACCCTAAGTGCAACCCTAACCCTAAGTGCAACCCTAAGTGCAACCCTAGCCCTAAGTGCAACCCTAGCACTAAGTGCAACACTAGCCCTAAGTGCAACCCTAAGTGCAACCCTAAGTGCAACCCTAACCCTAAGTGCAACCCTAACCCTAAGTGCAACCCTAAGTACAACCCTAACCCTAAGTGCAACCCTAAATGCAACCCTAATCCTAAGTGCAACCCTAACCCTAAGTGCAACCCTAAGTGCAACCCTAACCCTAAGTGCAACCCTAACCCTAAGTGCAACCCTAAGTGTAACCCTAACCCTAAGTGCAACCCTACCCCTAACAGAAAAACAAAAATAAATATATTTTTTGTATTTTATTATTGTCCCTACCTATGGGGGGGTTTATTTATTATTTTTTTTATTTTGATCGCTGTGATAGAACCTATCACAGCGATAAAAATGTACCTGTAACGAATCTGCCGGCCGGCAGATTCGGCGGGCGAACTACGCATGCGCCCGCCATTTTGGAAGATGGCGGCGCCCATAGAACAGACGGACGGACACCGGGAGGGACACAGGTCGGTAAGTATGAGGGGGGGTAATCGGACAGCGGGGGGTGGAGCGGACAGTGGGGGGAGTGGACAGGAGGACGGAGGGGTGCAGAGGACACCATATGACAGCTGAGGACCAGAGGGGAGGAGATCGGTGGCGGTGGGGGGGGTCAGATCACAATCTCCAGCCATGGCTGATGCTATTGCAGCATTGGCCATGGCTGGATTGCAATATTTCACCAATTTTCATTGGTGAAATATTACTATCGCTCTGATTGAAAGTGAAAGTGAAACGTCACTTTCAACAGCCAATCAGAGCGATCGTAGCCACGGGGGGGGGGGGGGGGGTGAAGCCACCCCCCCTGGGCTAAAGTACAACTCCCCCTGTCCCTGCAGGCCGGGTGAAATTACAGTTAACCCTTTCACCCGGCCTGCAGGAGCCCAATCCGGCCATGACGCATATGCTGCGTCACAGGTCGGATTGGCACAGGTTTTCATGACGCATACGCTGCGTCAAAGGTCGGGAAGGGGATAAAAATGATGATCTGGAACAGGGGGTCTCCCTGCTAGATGATATGGTCCCTTCCCAGGAAATCAAACCTCTTCTCCCAACTGTAAGCTCCGTACCCCTTAACCCCAAAGCACCAATATATCCTGTGTTGCCAAAACTCAGTGCGCCTCCACCCTATGATCCTGCCGGATGGATTTGTGATGTATGCAGAGTTACTAATTCTCAGTGGAGACAGGTCTGTTACAATTGTGAAGCAAGAAGACCTGAAGTTGTAGCCCCCACCTTTCCCTTGCTAAACTATGACGGCACTTATTATCAGCCACCGCCAGCACCAGTCCCTGCTATGCCTACTATTGCTAGCTGTTATGAGTATCCACCCCCTCCTACTTTAGTAACCCACTCAGAGATGGGATATACAGAGGAGACAGAAGATTTCCAAGAAATGTATTCCAATGTTATTCCTGGACCCCACCGTCATGATGTGCTCTTTAGGATAGGGACAGCGGATCTTACGAAGCAGCACATAGAGGCCATAGTAAATGTTGCAAATAATCACCTCCACCATGCTGGAGGACTGGCCGCAACAATTTCACAGAAAGGCGGACTTATGATACAGGAAGAATCTAATTCATATATACAAACGTATGGCCAGTTAGAAACAGGACAGGTCGCAGCGACCAGAGCAGGACAGCTGCCGTGTCAATATGTAATACATGCAGGGGGACCACTATATGATCCTACCAATATCCCAAGATCTCAACAATTACTTACCGTGGCTGTCCAGAATGCAATCCTGTATGCCTCCTCTGTCCCCCCTGTATGATGCCTCAACATACAATTGCCATCCTATTAATCTCTGCCGGTATCTTTCAATATTCCAGGAAGGTTGCCGCCATGGTCATAGTATCAGCAATAGAGCAGTGTATACAGGAAAACCCCATAAAATTGGAGGAGATCTGATTTGTCCTTGACAGCCGCCTAACAGCCCATCAGGCAATATTGCCGATATCAAATCTTTGTAGAGGATGAAGATGGCACACCTAAGAATGAAGCAATACCAGCAAGCAAAAAAGAAAAGGGCACACAGCAACAAGTGACAGCAAAAAGTACAGCCAAGAAGCAACGAAGAGTGGTGGTGGTGGGAGACTCAATACTGAGAGGCACCGAAGCAGCCATCTGCAGACCGGACATAACTGCAAGAGAAGTATGCTGCCTTCCAGGTGCGATGATCAAGGATGTGACCGATAGGATACCAAAGCTCTTCAGCTCCAAGGACGTCCACCCATTTCTTCTGATACATGTTGGCACCAATGACACGGCAAGGAAGGACCTACCGACAATCTGCAAGGACTTTGAAGAGTTGGGGAAGAAAGTAAAGGAACTGGATGCACAGGTAGTTTTTTCTTCTATCCTTCCAGTAGACGGGCATGGCACCAGGAGATGGAACAGGATCCTTGATGCGAACAACTGGCTAAGACGATGGTGCAGACAACAAGGATTTGGATTCCTGGACCACGGTGTGAATTACTGGTATGATGGACTCCTCGCCAGAGACGGACTACACCTCAACAAACCTGGGAAACACACATTCGCCAGAAGACTCGCTACACTCATCAGGAGGGCGTTAAACTAGAAGAAGAGGGGACGGGAAGAAAAACATTAGACTCGAACAAAGACGACCCAGGAAAACATACTCAGAAGGGAGGTAAGAACATTTCTAAAACAATCCACAGTGAGGAGATTGGAACAAAACAAAATCCTCTAAACTGCATGCTCGCAAACGCCAGAAGCCTGACAAACAAGATGGAAGAACTAGAAGCAGAAATATCTACAGGTAACTTTGACATAGTGGGAATAACCGAGACATGGTTAGATGAAAGCTATGACTGGGCAGTTAACTTACAGGGTTACAGTCTGTTTAGAAAGGATCGTAAAAATCGGAGAGGAGGAGGGGTTTGTCTCTATGTAAAGTCTTGTCTAAAGTCCACTTTAAGGGAGGATATTAGTGAAGGGAATGAGGATGTCGAGTCCATATGGGTTGAAATTCATGGAGGGAAAAATGGTAACAAAATTCTCATTGGGGTCTGTTACAAACCCCCAAATATAACAGAAACCATGGAAAGTCTACTTCTAAAGCAGATAGATGAAGCTGCAACCCATAATGAGGTCCTGGTTATGGGGGACTTTAACTACCCGGATATTAACTGGGAAACAGAAACCTGTGAAACCCATAAAGGCAACAGGTTTCTGCTAATAACCAAGAAAAATTATCTTTCACAATTGGTGCAGAATCCAACCAGAGGAGCAGCACTTTTAGACCTAATACTATCTAATAGACCTGACAGAATAACAAATCTGCAGGTGGTTGGGCATTTAGGAAATAGCGACCACAATATTGTGCAGTTTCACCTGTCTTTCACTAGGGGGACTTGTCAGGGAGTCACAAAAACATTGAACTTTAGGAAGGCAAAGTTTGAACAGCTTAGAGATGCCCTTAATCTGGTAGACTGGGACAATATCCTCAGAAATGAGAATACAGATAATAAATGGGAAATGTTTAAGAACATCCTAAATAGGCAGTGTAAGCGGTTTATACCTTGTGGGAATAAAAGGACTAGAAATAGGAAAAACCCAATGTGGCTAAACAAAGAAGTAAGACAGGCAATTAACAGTAAAAAGAAAGCATTTGCACTACTAAAGCAGGATGGCACCATTGAAGCTCTAAAAAACTATAGGGAGAAAAATACTTTATCTAAAAAACTAATTAAAGCTGCCAAAAAGGAAACAGAGAAGCACATTGCTAAGGAGAGTAAAACTAATCCCAAACTGTTCTTCAACTATATCAATAGTAAAAGAATAAAAACTGAAAATGTAGGCCCCTTAAAAAATAGTGAGGAAAGAATGGTTGTAGATGACGAGGAAAAAGCTAACATATTAAACACCATCTTCTCCACGGTATTCACGGTGGAAAATGAAATGCTAGGTGAAATCCCAAGAAACAATGAAAACCCTATATTAAGGGTCACCAATCTAACCCAAGAAGAGGTGCGAAACCGGCTAAATAAGATTAAAATAGATAAATCTCCGGGTCCGGATGGCATACACCCACGAGTACTAAGAGAACTAAGTAATGTAATAGATAAACCATTATTTCTTATTTTTAGTGACTCTATAGCGACAGGGTCTGTTCCGCAGGACTGGCGCATAGCAAATGTGGTGCCAATATTCAAAAAGGGCTCTAAAAGTGAACCTGGAAATTATAGGCCAGTAAGTCTAACCTCTATTGTTGGTAAAATATTTGAAGGGTTTCTGAGGGATGTTATTCTGGATTATCTCAATGAGAATAACTGTTTAACTCCATATCAGCATGGGTTTATGAGAAATCGCTCCTGTCAAACCAATCTAATCAGTTTTTATGAAGAGGTAAGCTATAGACTGGACCACGGTGAGTCATTGGACGTGGTATATCTCGATTTTTCCAAAGCGTTTGATACCGTGCCGCACAAGAGGTTGGTACACAAAATGAGAATGCTTGGTCTGGGGGAAAATGTGTGTAAATGGGTTAGTAACTGGCTTAGTGATAGAAAGCAGAGGGTGGTTATAAATGGTATAGTCTCTAACTGGGTCGCTGTGACCAGTGGGGTACCGCAGGGGTCAGTATTGGGACCTGTTCTCTTCAACATATTCATTAATGATCTGGTAGAAGGTTTACACAGTAAAATATCGATATTTGCAGATGATACAAAACTATGTAAAGCAGTTAATACAAGAGAAGATAGTATTCTGCTACAGATGGATCTGGATAAGTTGGAAACTTGGGCTGAAAGGTGGCAGATGAGGTTTAACAATGATAAATGTAAGGTTATACACATGGGAAGAAGGAATCAATGTCACCATTACACACTGAACGGGAAACCACTGGGTAAATCTGACAGGGAGAAGGACTTGGGGATCCTAGTTAATGATAAACTTACCTGGAGCAGCCAGTGCCAGGCAGCAGCTGCCAAGGCAAACAGGATCATGGGGTGCATTAAAAGAGGTCTGGATACACATGATGAGAGCATTATACTGCCTCTGTACAAATCCCTAGTTAGACCGCACATGGAGTACTGTGTCCAGTTTTGGGCACCGGTGCTCAGGAAGGATATAATGGAACTAGAGAGAGTACAAAGGAGGGCAACAAAATTAATAAAGGGGATGGGAGAACTACAATACCCAGATAGATTAGCGAAATTAGGATTATTTAGTCTAGAAAAAAGACGACTGAGGGGCGATCTAATAACCATGTATAAGTATATAAGGGGACAATACAAATATCTCGCTGAGGATCTGTTTATACCAAGGAAGGTGACGGGCACAAGGGGGCATTCTTTGCGTCTGGAGGAGAGAAGGTTTTTCCACCAACATAGAAGAGGATTCTTTACTGTTAGGGCAGTGAGAATCTGGAATTGCTTGCCTGAGGAGGTGGTGATGGCGAACTCAGTCGAGGGGTTCAAGAGAGGCCTGGATGTCTTCCTGGAGCAGAACAATATTGTATCATACAATTATTAGGTTCTGTAGAAGGACGTAGATCTGGGTATTTATTATGATGGAATATAGGCTGAACTGGATGGACAAATGTCTTTTTTCGGCCTTACTAACTATGTTACTATGTTACTATGTTAATACAATCTCTAACTGTAACAGAGCCTCCTGCCCCCCTTCCGCTGCAGATGCCTCTTGTGCCCGTACTACCGCCACCTCCTCCCGCCCCCGAGTCAGTAATATCAGAGTTTAAAGAAGATGATGTGAAAGCTACTCCTGACAGGCCAAAGTACACCCCCTTTTCTCCATCCCAGATAGACACCCTTTGTAACCAGTTACCCGATCCCGAAACCTCCCCCATAGCCTTCTATAGACAAAGCACCGAATTGAGAGATTTGTTTCACTCCTTGGAGAGATCTGTTACACTTACTCCAAGTGAAGACTAGGGAGGGGTATTTTCCAATTATTGAGGGTGGCATAATGTTTAATGCGAACCTGGACGGGGAAAACTATGAGAGTGATGTTGATTTCTGTAATGCTTTAAAAGTTTGGGCACAAGATAAACTAGCGGACAAAGCAACCTCCCTCACAGATGTCACACAGGACAAGGGGGAGACTGCCTAGAAGTTCTATGGGCATCTTATGGTAGTGTTTAAAGATTTGGGGTTTTCACTGTATAATAAAGCCAATTCACACCATTTTGTGGCAGCTTTGATGTCCGGCCTTAAATCTGAATAGAAAAAGGAAATAATGTCGGTTGGACCTGACATCGAGAATTCCACTCCGGATGATGCATTAAAAGTAATTAAAATTTTTCAGAAGAATTTAGCACGTTCTGTATCAACAGGGAAATCAAAGGTTAATACTGTAGCTGCAGTGATTCCTGCTCCAATTCCAGCCCCCACCCCAGCTACAAGCACGCAACTGGTTCCTTATCAGTGTCCTGCCCAGCAGCAAACTCTAGTTCCAGCCCTCCCACCTTATACGAATTCAGTCCCCTACTCCAATATCCCTTTTAACCCTATGTCTGGGAATCCCGCTCCCCAGTCCCGCCGCACCAGTTCTCACTTGCAGTGCTGGCTCTGTGGCTGACCCGGTCACTTTCAAAGAGATTGTCATACCCCTGCTGACAGATGCTACCCTCAAGTTCCCCTTTCCAGTCAAAACCTGAATACTGGGAATCCCAGAGGATACCCCAATTACAGGCAGGCTCAAAATCCTGATAATCGCCCATACTGAAGGGGTGGCCAACCAGGGTCTGTCATCACAATGTCCTCCACCAAACCTGGGGCATGCTCATCTGTCACGCTTCCTGTTGGGGACACCACCCTTGTTAAGTTCATGGTAGACACTGGGCCGGCCAACTCTATAATCAGGTCATCAGATGTACCTATGGATATCCCTATTCAATTCTCAGACCAAGAGCTTGTTTTAATTAGAGTAGATGGCAGACCCAATAAACATACTCTTACAAAACCCATCCCTGTGGGACCTTTCCCTGAAGTTACTGCTCAGTTCGTAATCTCTCCCACATGTCCAGTAAATTTACTGGGGGCAGATTTATTATCACAGTTCCGCTCCAGAATACAATTCCAAGATGATGTTCAGATGGTCCTCACATTATATAACCCATATGCAGATAAAGATAGTAAGAAGATCTGTATCCTACATGCCCTTACTACGGTTATGATGGCCCTGATAGGCCCAGATCCACCCCCAATCATGACTGAAGACCAGCGACTCACCCCATATCTCTCAGAGATACCACCTAAACTTTGGTCAAAAGGGCCAGATGATATAGGGAAAATGCCTGTAGAACCAGTAAAAGTGTTTCTCAAACCTGGTGCCCCTTTTCCCAAAGTCCATCAGTACCCTTTGAAACATGATCATGAGCAGGGCCTCAAGGGGCAAATACAAATGTTACTCGATAATGGTGCCCTTGTACCCTGTGTTTCCCCATGTAACACGCCCTTGTTTCCCGTTAAGAAAAAGACCCCACCTGGCCAACCCCCTGTGTACCGGCTGTTACAAGATCTACGGGCAGTTAATGCAGTTACTGTTCTAGAAACTCCGGTGGTGCCTAATCCACATACTCTTTTGTCCCAGATACCTCAGGATGCTGCTTGGTTCACAGTCATCGACCTTGTCAATGCCTTCTTCACCATTCCATTACACCCAGATTGCCAGTTTCTGTTTGCATTCACTTATCTGGGACGACAATTGACATGGACAGTTATGCAACAAGGGGCCCAAAACGGTCCCAATCAGTTTGCAAAAAATATGAGCGAGTGTCTTTTACCTTGGCAGTTAGAACACCCCTATGTCACGCTGCTCCAGTATGTGGATGATCTTTTGTTGTGTGCACGAACAGAGCAGGAAGCCTTTGCTGCCACTGTTAGCCTCATCAAGTATCTGTCAGATCTGAACTGTCAGGTTTCGGCCTCGAAACTTCAATTTTGCCTTGGTCAAGTGACATTTTTGGGTCACTGTCTCCTTCAGGGTGCCAGACACCTCACAGAAGAAAGAAAAATACTGTAGCTGTCAGCTCCCTTCCTTTCCCAAAAGATGAGACTGAACTCCAGCGTTTTCTTGGACTATGTACTTATTGTCGTCAGTGGATACCGGATGCATCCCGCATAATGCAACCCCTTTATGATGCCTTAAAAGACGGTATAATGAACTATAAGGAAAGATCACCTGTTTGTATGGAAAGCCTCTATCGTGCCTTCTCTGAATTAATGCGGCTTATTCCTTCGGTGCCTGCCTTGGACATCCCGTACTATACTCGACCGTTCTATTTGTATGTGTCTGAGAATGAAGGACACGCTGCAGGGGTACTTACACAATCACATGGCAATTTGCAACGACCAGTGGGCTATTATTCGGCCCGCCTTGACCCCGTGGCTCGAGTATCACCAAATTGCATGAGGGCATTTCACACCACTCACTCGTTGCTTGACAAGACTGCAGACATAATTCTTGGATATGAGATGCACATTTTTGCCCCACATGATATCACGGCAATACTGATACTCCAACAGCCAAGACATCTGACTGAACAATGACATTTGCAGCTGCAGTGTTCACTCCTTTTGCCTGAGTACGTCAAATTGCATCGCTGTACTACAATCAACCCAGCTACTTTACTGCCAGTCCCCAAGAAGGATGGCAGTGATGATGATTATCTCCAACATGACTGTTCCCAACATTTGACTGAAGAAACAGCTACTCCGCCAAATGTCAGTGGAAATCCACTTCCAGATCCTGATCTGGTGTTATACACGGAAGGTTCAAGATATGCTGATGAATTTGGCAGATTCCACACCGGATAAGCTGTTACTACGGAAGACACTGTAGTGCATGCAGCTGCACTCCCACCCTCACAGTCAGCATAAGAAGCAGAACTTCGGGCTCTGTCTACTGCATGTACTTTGGCCAAAGACAGGCGGGCTAATATATATACGGACTCACAGTATGCATTTGGTATTGCTCATGATTTCAGAGCCCTATGGGCTAATCGAGGGTTTATTACTACTGCCGGAACTCCAGTGAAAAATGCTGAAGCTGTTAAATCCCTCATGGACTCAATCAAATTACCTACCCAGGTAGCCATTATCAAGGTCAAGGCGCACGGTCCTAGGAACAATCCACAGACTGTTGGTAATGCCTTTGAGGATATGCAAGCAAAAGCCCCTGCTCTTCTGCCTGTTGAACTAACCATACCAACTATGGTGACCACATGCTCTCAGTGTAAACAGTTACAAGAAACACTGACTGTACTGGAACCTGATGATCTACGCCAAACTGAGGTTTTCTGCCGGACCCCACGAGACCGCCTACTGACGAAGCAGAGAATGTCTCCAAAGGAAGAGGTAAAGCAGTGGGAAGCTGATGGAGCATGTATGGACAATGGTCTCTGGAAAAATGACCAACTTGTGTGTCTCCCTAAGAGGATGTACCCTGTTATTGCCACGTGGGCACATGGGCCCACACATCGAGGAAAAAAACCAGGCCCTTGCCCTGGTACAAAAATTCTACTGGGCTACAGGTATTTCTACAGTCCTGACAGCACTCAACCATGCATGTAATATCTGTCAGACCTACAATCTCGGTCAACTTCAACGTGTACCCCGCAAGCACCTTGCTAAGCCTGACTATCCTTTCCAAAGGCTCCAGGTAGACCCCATCACGTTGCCTAAGTCTGGAAGGTATGAATATTGTCTGGTGGTTATCGACCGACATGTTCTTCAATTGGCCAGAAGCATTCCCTGTTACCAACATGACTGCAAAGACCACAGCAAAGAAACTGGTGATGGAAGTCATATGCAAATATGGTGTTCCAGAAGTCATCGAAAGTGACTAAGTCTGGCTTTTTCTTCTCATGTGTATCAGGAGGTTCTGACAATGCTTGGATCCACGGTAGCCCTCCATACTCCGTACCATCCACAATCCAGTGGGAAAGTTGAGAGGCTGAACGGCACACTGAAGGGACAATTGACCAAAATGATGCAGGAGACTACGGCTCCATGGCCAGAGCTCCAACCCATTGTACTGTACCACATTCGTACTACCCCTATTGCAAAACATGGCCTGTCCCCATATGAGATATTTTTTGGTACCAGGCCCCCAGTTGCAAATTTCCAACTTCAGCAGTTATCAGAGGAAATTGACCGTACTGTTCAATATATTATTCAGCTTAGTAAAAATCTTGCTAACACCCATGCTCTAGTTTTTTCTTCCCTTCCAGATTCAGCAGAAACCGACACTTGTCACATCTTGAAGCCTGGTGATTTTGTGGTCATGAAAAGGCATGTCAGAAAACATGGACTAGAACCCTTGCATGACGTTCCCTACCAAGTCCTCCTCATCACCCCTACGTCAGTGAAACTGGAAGGAAGGCTGACGTGGATCCACGCATCGCACTGCAAGCTGGTCAAACAGACTAGTAGCAAATAAGGGAACATAATGTTTTGGTTTTTCACATTTTCCATATTACTATTGGTAACCGCATGGGACAGCCTAAATTCCCCAATATCCTTGAATAATAAGTTTGTACAATATCATGAAAGATTACTAAGAGATTTGTTGGATAATTCCCAGTCTCTGGCAGATTGCTGGATTTGCACACATTCACCAGTGTCAGCCACAAGTATCCCCTTTTTGGCTATTCCCGTTCCGCCTGAGGAGTTATTTGCTTGGACTAACTGTTCTGACACTGTCGCTAATAATGCCACAGATAATGCTAACTCATGGAATACTACTGTCGGTATACCTATTGTGGGATGGGTTGGGTACCCCTGGTGGC
The DNA here is from genome assembly GCF_032444005.1 of Ranitomeya imitator. Classification (NCBI taxonomy): domain Eukaryota; kingdom Metazoa; phylum Chordata; class Amphibia; order Anura; family Dendrobatidae; genus Ranitomeya; species Ranitomeya imitator. The sequence continues at coordinate 389,838,728 of NC_091282.1, forward strand.
AAGGTAACCTTTCAAGAGGCGATACACACCTTAAATATCTAGCCTATGACGGAGCGACTTGGGTACCTAATAATAAGACTAGCCTAACCAATCTAGGGCAAGTTTCAACGTATGGTTTACAAATTATTTTGATATGACCTCATAGTCTACTGATGCTTTCAAACCAAAAATATTAGAAGGAATGATACATAATACATCATGGAAATTTTCTAGTCTGTTTTTACAAGGTTCTAAAGATATCTGCGCTAGTGTTCCTGGTAATATACCTTGTAATGAGTCCTCTGGATATGTGCCACGAACCTCCACTTGTGGGAATCCTGATGTAGGTTATTGTAGTCCTCTAGGACAGTCTCTATCTTGGTGCATGCTTCAGAATGTGTCTGCATTTATAGACTTAGTTCATAGATTGGTACTGCAACATTCAGCTTTATGGGATTTACCTGTTGATAAGTTCTGGGTGTATGGAGACAATGCTTATAAATGGTTGCCGGTAGGGGCAAAGGGCACTTATACTCTAGGTCGATTGACCCCGGCCACCTTTGTCCTCTCAAGTAAACAGTTGGATGCACAGGCTATACTCAAACATACATTATATAAAAGAGCTGCAGATAACTCACCCCGCCCTTCGAGGAGACCACATGTATTACAGATGGGTATAGCCAATAACATTGTCAATTCTATTTTCATTTACCCTATGATTACACAAATGTGGGATAAATTGGTTAGGGCCACAAACTATCTAGATGATCATATTTGGGATATATGTTGGATATTCTTAATACTACTGTTGCTGTCCAAAACCAACTTATCATAGTTATTAATCAACACACTGTAGTACTGGACTACTTAAAGGGAAGGTGCCACCAGTTTTCTTGTATTTTGTTTTTTTGTGAAATTAAGCTTCAAATAGTAATTAAAATGTATTAATGCAATGTTTGCACAGTTTGCAAACATTTCTAGATGAAAAATATTATATATTTTTCTACAAATATACATATTTACCACTAGGGGGAGCATTTTCCCTTTTATACCTCAAGCAGCTATAGTAAGCTTTAGCAGCTCTGCCCCAGGGATATTAGACCACCCAAAAGGGGATGGAAATGGTGATGTCAGCAGTTACTGCCCCAATTTTGCTGCTAACAGTAAGAATGAAGAGCAGCATCACAGGGCAGCACCATTTTGTGTGTGACTGCCCTGTGACCTGCTATCACCAGCAGTTACTGCATCAGATGCACAGCTTGTTTACAGAGGAGCAGAACACAGTGGGCTCAGCAGCATTTTTTGTGAATAACATTCTTGCCATCCCCCTTCCCCCACCTTAATCCCTGTCCTGTCAGCTGCCCTGCTCTCTCTCCAGGTGTCACCTCCCTCTCTGCAGGCTGTGAGTGCAGCTTACCAGAGATCACAGGGACTGTGTGTGAGGGGGACACAGCAGGAGAAGCACACAGGGCAGCTTGTGAGGAGCAGAGGATATCTGCCCACTGTGCCAAGGACGTGCCTGCCTGGAGTAGAGAGGAGCAGTGAGGGCTTCTTCTGTCCTGCGATAGAGAGTAAGTGGAGCTCAGCAGATAGAACAGGGCTATTATAAAATGGCAGCTAGTCACACCTACAGCAGTGAGTTGTGCAGCCCACAAAGGCGTGCCCAGCTCACTGCTAATGCTGCTGCAATGTTACAGATAGGGTCAGCGCCGGTCTATTATCTCCTATGTCCATGGGGTGCCATAAAATGACACTGATAGTGCCCTGCTACTGCTGCAAAACCAAGATGTCAGCCCCCAGTGCATTCTTTAAACTCATATAACACATGAAATCTGTTTCACATGCATTTCAAACTTGCTTATAGCAGCATGTTATGCTACATTACAGTGATTTATTAATGACCTACAAACGCGGTACCTTCCCTTTAACAGTAGAACAGGGTGGTATGTGTCAGGTTATTGGACCCGCTTGTTATCATTATATAAATCCCAATAGTACTATGATGTTAAAGCTAAAGTTAGAGGACATTCAAAGGCTCAGAGGTCAATATGATAAAGACAATGACCGTAATAAGGACAGTTGGTGAGCAGACACCTTCTCCTTTCTTAATCCAACCAACTGGTTTAAGGGATTTGGGGGCTGGATAGCTGGAATCTTGCAAAGTTTGTTACACATCGCTGCCTTTATCTTTATGTATATAATACTAAAACTTGGTCTTTGGTGTGTATTTCTGTATGTATTAGGAAATTCTGCACTAGGACAGCTAATGATGATACCAAAAGCGTTGCCACCCCTGCTCTTCTCTATACCTATTTCACAAAGTTATCTGATGAAGATGTTAAAGCCAAGCGCATGGCTACCTTTAAAAGATCCCCACCACCATCATCAACAATTGTTATTCGTAAATTCTAGTATACAGGGGGACGGGTACGCCGCAACAGCCATGGCTGGTAACATGGCACCAGTCATGTGAAGACCAGTACCCCTCGAGCTTATAGCTCGGGATAGTACCTCTGATGCTGGACAATAATTAACAAAATTTATCTAGGGGGATTGTGAAGGGTTAAACTAAGATCAAAACTAAAGGCTTCGGATTTTTTTTGCTTGTAACTCTGTCTTGTTTCTCACGAAGATAAAATTGTGTTACTTAATTAGGCTATGGTTCTTAATTGGTTTGAAGTCCTTCAGTGTTCAAACTCTATCCAGGGAAGGGACACGGGGGTGTATCGCTATATAAGACTTTGAGGCACCTGTTGGTATGCTTTTTTTATGCCAAAAAGACATGACCATATATGTAGTTTCCGGTTTTTCTGTATCCTCATAGGTTACATTTTTCCTGCATTTTTATAGGTTAAGTGCTGAAAGTGTGTTTTTATACTATTGGTTGAAGTAGAATTTGCTAACATGATAAAAGTGCAACACAATAAATGGGGGTTAGGAATCTCCTTTGATTCTCCCAAACAGAGATACATCTCCATCTGGTCATTCTCAGTTGCCGGCAACACCATGTTAATTAATTTGAAAATCACTAAGGTCAAACATGAAGGGTCACTTTAGATCCTCCCTCAAAAACACCACAACAAACTGCCGCCGGACAAGCCCAGGATGCAAAATCTCACAAACAACATCACCAACAGGAGACACCACAACAAACTGTCATATGACAGGAAAAACATGATTGCCAAATTCATAAAAAATGCTCTACCAACTAAGGCAAGCCCAGGACAATATTCAACAACTTGCACATTACGTAACAGACAGTGAAAGTAAAATTATTGAACACTACTATGGGAATATGAATGCAGTTTGCTCTAAATGCGACTCTCTGAATTTCATTGATAAAAAACCATCTGACAATCAGTTTACTCAATGCTGCCAAAAAGGAAAAGTTATGTTACCGAGACCTCACTACTCAGATCTGTTTGAGCAGTTGATGAAAGGAACACATCAACACAGAAGAAATTTTAAGGAAAATATCAGAAGCATCAACAGTTCTCATGCGTTTGCTTCATTTGGTGCCAACATTGCACCGCCCCCTGGATTCGGACCATATTGTTTTAAAATTCATGGCCAGATCTACCACAGCACTGGAACACTTCACCCAGAAATTGGACAACCACCAAAATTTGCACAATTATATATCATTCATACAAATGAGGCTACAGAACAAAGGATGAACCTGAAAGAAAATGAAAAGTGTGATGCTAAACTGATGAACCAAATTGCCGTACATTTAAAAAAAATAAGCCTATGTGCTGCTGCATATCGCATGCTAAAAGACGTTGAAGCTGAGGAGGAACAGAGGGCTATACAAAATGGTACTGAAATGCCTTCTATTGTCATGGCCATTAAACAAGAACATAAACAGGATCCTTGACTTTACAAGAAACCACGTGTAAGTGAGGTTGCAGTTGTTTTTCAAAACGATGATGGAGAGCCTCCTTTTCAAAGGGATATATTAGTCCATCTTAAGTCAGACCTTAAAAACCCTTTGGTTCCTAAGACACAACGAATTAGCATTTTGAAGAGCAACCTTGATGCTCTTCTGTATCCGCTATACTTTTCCAAGAGGTGATCAAGGGTGACATGAGAACCTAAACCAGCAATAAACTTCAAGACGAATTACACAACTGCAATACTACAGTTTTCTTCTGTCTGTCCGAAATTACTTCAATCCTATTTTAAACGGTGAGAAACTGACACAACAGTACTTAGTTGACGCATATGTTGAAATTGAAGCTTATCGTCTAAATTTCACAAGAATGAACCAAAAATAACTTGAAGTTGAAAACTACTGCGTTCTTCAAGAACATTCGCAAAAACAATCAATTGAAATGGGAATTCCAATAGGAAAAACAGTAATTACCCCGTCGACGTTTGAAGGTAGCCCCCACAACATGCAACAACGTTATGAAGATGCAATGGCAATAGTAACAATGTATGGATGACCTGATATTTTTGTGACAATGACCTGTAATCCTATATGGACAGAAATTACAGGAAAATCTAGAACCCTGGCAACAAGTTGAACACAGGCCGGACTTAGTCGCACGCGTATTTCGACTGAAACTCAGCAGCATTTTTAAAGACATCAAAAATGGGCTTTTTGGAACAGTCGTAGCAATGGTGCATGTCATAGAGTTTCAGAAACGAGGTCTACCACATGCGCATATACTAATTATCTTAGATGCAGATTCCAAGTTTCGTACAGAGGAAGAAATTGACAACATAGTGAGGGCTGAAATTCCTAACCAAGAAAAGCATCCTGAGCTGTATAATATTGTAGTCTCTCATATGGTTCATGGCCCATGTGGTGTAGCAAATCCAAAAAGTCCATGCATGGAAAACGGAAAGTGCACTAAAGGGTTTCCAAAGGAGTTGAAACAGCACACTGTTAATGACTTCCATGGCTACCCATCCTACCGGCGACAGCAAATTGATAATATTGTTTGCAACAAAAAAATTATAAATAACTCATGGATAGTACCATACGACCCGTACTTATCAAAACGCTACAACTGTCACATCAACGCAGAAATCTGTGCTTCAATAAAAAGTGTAAAATATATTTTCAAGTATATCTACAAGGGGCATGACAAAGCTAACATCAAAATACAACAGAAAACAGTCAATCACGATGAATCATTAACTTTTTTTGACTCAAGATATGTCAGTGCTCCTGAAGCTACTTGGAGGATATTTGCGTTTCCAATGCATTCACAGTCCCATGCCAATATACGTTTAGCTATTCATTTACCAAATCAACAGCAGCTTTATTTCTTTGAAGATGCTGAAGTCAAAGATGTCTCAAAAATTTTAAGCACGACGTCAACATTAATGGAATGGTATTTGCTGAACCAACATGACGAAAACATAAGGCAGTATTTGTATAGAGAGATTCCAGAGCATTACGTTTGGAATACAAGACAATGAGGAGTTAGCAGAATAATTAGAAGCATGTATAGTGTCAAGGATCAAGAAAGATATTGCCTTCGGCTGTTACTACTGCATGTCAAAGGGGCTACAAGTTATGACGATTTGAAAACAGTTAACGGAGTATTGCACAATACATTTAAAGCTGCAGCTTTGGCTTTAGGACTTCTATTGGATGATACTGTGTGGGGACTTACTTTAGAAGACGCAGTTACCCTACATATACCTAAGCAACTTCGTGAATTGTTTGCCTACATCTGTGTATTTGGACCGCCTACAAATCCGGCTCAACTTTGGCAAATTTTAAAGAACATCTAATCGAGGATTACTGCTTACATCTTCATAACAGAAGTGGAAATGGTCAAAATTGTGAATCTTATTCCATGCATGGAAAAATGTTTTCAGACTTTAATTTGCCACAGCCTGCTATTCAAGTTCCACAAGTTCCAGAGTATGACGAAGCTTCTGAATTATTGTTGGCAGCAGAGAAGAAAAAATCCTTAAATGAACAACAACGGATTTCATATGACACTATTGTGAGTAGGGTTGAGCGAAACGGGTCGTTCATTTTCAAAAGTCGCCGACTTTTGGCAAAGTCGGGTTTCATGAAACCCGATCCGACCCCTGTGCGGGGTCGGCCATGCGGTACGCGACTTTCGCGCCAAAGTCGCGTTTCAATGACGCGAAAAGCGCCATTTCTTAGCCAATGAAGGTAAAAGCAGAGTGTGGGCAGCGTGATGACATAGGTCCTGGTCCCCACCATCTTAGAGAAGGGCATTGCAGTGATTGGCTTGCTGTCTGCAGCGTCACAGGGGCTATAAAGGGGCGTTCCCGCCGACCGCCATGTTACTGCTGCTGATCTGAGCTTAGGGAGAGGTTGCTGCCGCTTCGTCAGAAGCAGGGATAGCGTTAGGCAGGGTCCATTAACCACCAAACCGCTTGTGCTGTAGCGATTTCCACTGCCCAACACCACCTTCGGTGTGCAGGGACAGTGGAAGCTACATTTTTTTTTTTTTCCCTCAGCGCTGTAGCTCATTGGGCTGCCCTAGAAGGCTCCCTGATAGCTGCATTGCTGTGTGTACGCCGCTGTGCAAACCAACTGCTTTTTTCAAAGCACAAATCCTCTTGTTCCTTCCTTTCTGCACAGCTATCTTTTTTGTTTGTCCACACTTTTTATTTAATTTGTGCATCAGTCCACTCCTTATTGCTGCCTGCCATACCTGGCTGAGATTACTGCAGGGAGATAGTAATTGTTGGACACTCCCTGTTTTTTTTTTTTTTTTTTTGTGGGAGATTAAGATTGACATTTCTGCAAAAGTGCCATCCCTGTGTGTGCCATCTCTCACTCAGTGGGCCATAGAAAGCCTATTTATTTTTTTGCTTGATTTGGGTTATAAAATCTACCTGAAAAAATCACTACATCAATCAGTGGGAGAAAAATATTGGCCTCAGGGCTTGTGTGCCACTCCTGACTCCTGTGTGCATCATCACTCACTCAATGGGCCATAGAAAGCCTATTTTTTTTTTTTTGCTTTATTTGGGTTCTAAATTCTACCTGAAAAAATCAATAAATCAATCAGTGGGAGATTAATATTGGCCTTTGGGCTTGTGTGCCAGTCCTAAGCGTGCCATCTCTCTCTCTCAGATAGTGGGCCATAGAAAGCCTATTTATTATTTTTTTTATTGGGTTTATAAATTTTCCCTGGAACAAAAAAAAAAAAGTGGGAGATTAATATTGGCCTCTGGGCTTGTGTGCCAGTCCTGAGCGTGCCATCTCTCTCACAAATAGTGGGCCATAGAAAGCCTATTTATTTTTTTTTTTTTGGTTTTATAAATTCTCCCTGAAAAAAAAAAGGGAGATTAATATTGGCCTTTGGGCTTGTGTGCCAGTCCTAAGCGTGCCATCTCTCTCTCTCGGATACTGGGCCATAGAAAGCCTATTTATTATTTTTTTTATTGGGTTTATAAATTTTCCCTGAAAAAAAATAAAAAGTGGGAGATTAGTATTGGCCTCTGGGCTTGTGTGCCAGTCCTGAGCGTGCCATCTCTCTCACAAATAGTGGGCCATAGAAAGCCTATTTATGTTTTTGGTTGATTTGGGTTCTAAATTCTACCTGAAAAAAATCAATAAATCAATCAGTGGGAGATAAATATTGGCCTTTGGGCTTGTGTGCCACTCCTGACTCCTGTGTGCGTCATCTCTCACTCAGTGGGCCATAGAAAGCCTATTTTTTGTTTTATTTGATTTATAAATTCTCCCTGAAAAAATCATTTTTATTTTATTTGGTTTCTAAATTCTTCCTGAAAAAATCATTTTTTTTTTATTATTTTTTTTTTCTAAAGTCTCCCTGGAAAAAAAAGAAAAAAATCAAATCAGTGGGAGATTAATATTGCCCTTTCTGCTTGTGTGCCAGTCTTGACTCCTGGGTGTGCCATCTCTCTCTCTCTCTCCAATTGTGGGCCATAGAAAGCCTATTATTTTTTTAGCTTGATTTGGGTTCCAAAATCTACCTGAAAAAATCACTACATCAATCAGTGGGAGAACAATATTGGCCTCTGGGCTTGTGTGCCACTCCTGACTCCTGTGTGCGTCATCTCTCACTCCGTGGGCCATAGAAAGCCTATTTTTTCTTTTATTTGTTTTCTAAATTCTCCCTGAAAAAATCATTTTATTTTATTTGGTTTCTAAATTCTTCCTGAAAAAATCATTTTATTCTATTATTTTTTTTCCTAAAGTCTCCCTGAAAAAAAAAAAAAATCAAATCAGTGGGAGATTAATATTGCCCTTTCTGCTTGTGTGCCAGTCTTGACTCCTGGGTGTGCCATCTCTCTCTCTCTCTCCAATTGTGGGCCATACAAAGCTTATTATTTTTTTAGCTTGATTTGGGTTCCAAAATCTACCTGAAAAAATCACTACATCAATCAGTGGGAGATAAATATTGGCCTCTGGGCTTGTGTGCCACTCCTGACTCCTGTGTGCGTCATCTCTCACTCAGTGGGCCATAGAAAGCCTTTTTTTGTTTTATTTGTTTTCTAAATTCTCCCTGAAAAAATCATTTTATTTTATTTGGTTTCTAAATTCTTCCTGAAAAAATCATTTTATTCTATTATTTTTTTTTCCTAAAGTCTCCCAGAAAAAAAAAAAAAATCAAATCAGTGGGAGATTAATATTGCCCTTTCTGCTTGTGTGCCAGTCTTGACTCCTGGGTGTGCCATCTCTCTCTCTCTCTCCAATTGTGGGCCATAGAAAGCCTATTATTTTTTTAGCTTGATTTGGGTTCCAAAATCTACCTGAAAAAATCACTACATCAATCAGTGGGAGATAAATATTGGCCTCTGGGCTTGTGTGCCACTCCTGACTCCTGTGTGCGTCATCTCTCACTCAGTGGGCCATAGAAAGCCTTTTTTTGTTTTATTTGTTTTCTAAATTCTCCCTGAAAAAATCATTTTATTTTATTTGGTTTCTAAATTCTTCCTGAAAAAATCATTTTATTCTATTATTTTTTTTTCCTAAAGTCTCCCTGAAAAAAAAAAAAAATCAAATCAGTGGGAGATTAATATTGCCCTTTCTGCTTGTGTGCCAGTCTTGACTCCTGGGTGTGCCATCTCTCTCTCTCTCTCTCTCTCTCTCCAATTGTGGGCCATACAAAGCTTATTATTTTTTTAGCTTGATTTGGGTTCCAAAATCTACCTGAAAAAATCACTACATCAATCAGTGGGAGATAAATATTGGCCTCTGGGCTTGTGTGCCACTCCTGACTCCTGTGTGCGTCATCTCTCACTCAGTGGGCCATAGAAAGCCTTTTTTTGTTTTATTTGTTTTCTAAATTCTCCCTGAAAAAATCATTTTATTTTATTTGGTTTCTAAATTCTTCCTGAAAAAATCATTTTATTCTATTATTTTTTTTTCCTAAAGTCTCCCTGAAAAAAAAAAAAAAATCAAATCAGTGGGAGATTAATATTTACATTTGTGCTTCAGTGACAGTGCTGCGTGTGTGGCATCTCTCTCATTTGTTGCCACCAACAACAGAGTGTGTAACATTGTGCCTGATTTTCGTTGTGGTCTCACACACCTGTAAAGGGGTAGCTAAATCATACTGAAGTTATAGCTCACCGTGTAAGTTGTGTGACAGCAACAAATACCGTTAGTTTGGTTACGTTTTTAAAACAATGAGGAAGTCTGGTGGAAGAGGTCGTGGCCGGGGGCGTTCATTGTCAGCTGGTAATGAGGGTAGTGGTAGTGGTGGAGCATCAGCTGGTCGTGGGAAAAAAAATATTGCACCTAAGTCTGGAGCTGTGGAGCCAGGTTCGTCGTCTGGCTACACAAGGCCTTGAACGCTCCCTTTTCTGGGAGTAGGAAAACCGCTTTTAAAGCCGGAGCAGCAAGAGCAAGTTTTGGCTTATCTTGCTGACTCAGCCTCTAGCTCTTTTGCCTCCTCTCGTGAAACTGGTAAATGTCAAAGCAGCGCGTCGTTAGTGGATGTTCACGGTCAGGGACAAGTCGCTTCCTTGTCCTCTTCAGCAAAAACAATAACAGAGAAGAATGCAGCAGGCGACACAACGGGTTACTCCATGGAGCTCTTTACACATACCGTCCCTGGCTTAGAAAGTGAAGCAGTTAACAGTCCATGCCCATTACAAGTTGAATCTGACATGGAGTGCACTGATGCACAGCCACAGCCAGACTACTATGCTGGTCCTTTGACTCAGACCACAACATTGCCCTCGCAGGGTAATGATCAAGAATCAGACCCTGATGAGACTATGTTGCCCCATCACGAACGCTATACCACCGACCGACACGGTGACACAGACGAAGTTGCACACGAGCTACAAGAAGAGGTAATAGATGACCCAGTTGTTGACCCCGATTGGCAGCCATTGGGGGAACAGGGTGCAGGCGGCAGCAGTTCTGAAGCGGAGGAGGAGGGGCCGCAGCAGGCATCAACATCGCAACAGGTTCCATCTGCCGGGCCCGTATCTTGCCCAAAACGCGTGGCAAAGCCAAAACCTGTTGGAGGACAGCGTGGCCATCCGGTTAAAGCTCAGTCTGCAATGCCTGAAAAGGTATCCGATGCTAGAAAGAGTGCAGTCTGGCATTTTTTTAAACAACATCCAATTGATAAGCGCAAAGTCATCTGTCAAAAATGTTCAACTACCTTAAGCAGAGGACAGAATCTGAAAAGTCTCAATACAAGTTGCATACATAGACATTTAACCACCATGCATTTGCAAGCCTGGACTAACTACCAAACGTCCCTTAAGGTTGTAGCACCCTCGGCCAATGAAGCTAGTCAGCAACGCAACATCCCTTCCGGCAGTGTAGGGCCACCATTTTCCGCACCACCTGCAGTATCTGTGCAGGTTTCTTTGCCAGGCCAAAGCAGTCAGGGTCAGGGAATCACCAGTTTCGTAGTAGGAAACACTGCATCTAGGGCACCCGCGGAAACAATACCATCTCCCACCGTCTCTCAGTCTGCCATGTCCACCGGCACCCCCGCTAGTTCCACGATCTCCAGCTCTCCAGTCCAGCTCACCCTACATGAGACTATGGTTAGAAAAAGGAAGTACTTAGCCTCGCATCCGCGTACACAGGGTTTGAACGCCCACATAGCTAGACTAATCTCGTTAGAGATGATGCCCTACCGGTTAGTTGAAAGCAAAGCTTTCAAAGCCCTGATGGACTACGCTGTACCACGCTACGAGCTACCCAGTCGACACTTTTTTTCCAGAAAAGCCATCCCAGCCCTCCACCAGCATGTTAAAGAGCGCATCGTCCATGCACTCAGGCAATCTGTGAGCACAAAGGTGCACCTGACAACAGATGCATGGACCAGTAGGCATGGCCAGGGACGTTACGTGTCCATCACGGCACACTGGGTGAATGTTGTGGATGCAGGGTCCACAGGGGACAGCAAGTTTGGGACAGTTCTGCCTAGCCCACGGTCTAGGAAACAGTTGGCTGTAGCCGTTCGCACCCCCTCCTCCTCCTCTTCGTCCTCCTGCAGAAGCGAGAGCTCGTCCACAGACCGCAGTCGCACAACCACTCCATCCGCAGCTGCCACTGTTGCACACCAGGTCTCCCATTATGGGGCAGCTACTGGCAAACGTCAGCAGGCTGTATTGGCTATGAAGTGTTTGGGCGACAACAGACACACAGCGGAAGTTCTGTCCGAGTTCTTGCAGAAAGAAACGCAGTCGTGGCTGGGCACTGTAGATCTTGAGGCAGGCAAGGTAGTGAGTGATAACGGAAGGAATTTCATGGCTGCCATCTCCCTTTCCCAACTGAAACACATTCCTTGCCTGGCTCACACCTTAAACCTGGTGGTGCAGTGCTTCCTGAAAAGTTATCCGGGGTTATCCGACCTGCTCCTCAAAGTGCGTGGACTTTGCTCACATATCCGCCGTTCGCCCGTACACTCCAGCCGTATGCAGACCTATCAGCATTCTTTGAACCTTCCCCAGCATCGCCTAATCATAGACGTTGCAACAAGGTGGAACTCAACACTGCACATGCTTCAGAGACTGTGCAAACAGAGGCGGGCTGTTATGTTTTTGTGGGAGGATACACATACACGGGCAGGCAGTAGGATGGCAGACATGGAGTTGTCAGGTGTGCAGTGGTCGAAGATTCAAGACATGTGTCAAGTCCTTCAGTGTTTTGAGGAATGCACATGGCTGGTTAGTGCAGACAACGCCATAATAAGCATGAGCATCCCCCTAATGCGTCTGCTGATGCAAAGTTTGACGCACATAAAGGATCAGGCGTCTGCAGCTGAGGAAGAGGAAAGCCTTGATGACAGTCAGCCATTGTCTGGCCAGGGCAGTGTACAGGACGAGTTAGCGGGCGAAGAGGAGGAGGAGGACGAGGAGGATGATGGGGATGATTATATTTTTAATGAGGAAGCTTTTCCGGGGCCACTGGAAATTGTTGGCGCGGCAAGGCCGGGTTCTGGTTTTTGGAGGGACACAAGTGACGTGGATTTGCCTGAAACTGCCCCTCAACCAAGCACAACTGCAAATTTGAGAACTGGAACTTTGGCCCACATGGCGGATTATGCCTTACGTATCCTCAAAAGGGACACACGCATAACTAAAATGATGAACGATGACGATTACTGGTTGGCCTGCCTCCTTGATCCTCGCTATAAAGGCAAATTGCAAAATATAATGCCACATGAGAACTTGGAACTAATATTAGCAACCAAACAATCAACTCTTGTTGACCGTTTGCTTCTGGCATTCCCTGCACACAGCGCCCGTGATCGTTCTCACACGAGCTGCAGGGGCCAGCAGACCAGAGGAGTTAGAGGGGCAGAAATCAGAAGTGGCGTTGGCCAGAGGGGTTTTCTGACCAGGTTGTGGAGTGATTTTGCTATGACCGCAGACAGGACAGGTACTGCAGCATCAATTCAAAGTGACAGGAGACAACATTTGTCCAGTATGGTTACAAACTATTTTTCATCCCTTATCGATGTTCTCCCTCAACCGTCATTCCCATTTGATTACTGGGCATCAAAATTAGACACCTGGCCAGAATTGGCAGAATATGCATTGCAGGAGCTTGCTTGCCCGGCAGCTAGTGTCCTATCAGAAAGAGTATTCAGTGCTGCAGGTTCAATACTAGCAGAAAAAAGGACTCGTCTGGCTACCCAAAATGTAGATGAACTAACCTTCATTAAAATGAACCACAACTGGATTTCGAAATCTTTTGCCCCACCTTGCCCGGCTGACACCTAGCTTTCCTATGAAAAGGTCTTGCCTGTGGACTATTCTGAATGCCTTTTCCAATCTCGTAATTTTCTGCACCTGATTGTCCAGCATACGACATGTTTACACCTCACTAAATGGCCAAACTCCCCACACGGGGCCGTGGTATCGACACTTGGCGACAGCACCCGTGAGAGTGCTGTTTGTCTGAAGAGGTGGGTGTGCCCGCTTTTGGTCGACGGCACTGCCACTGGGTCCCTCCTAGTACAATAAAGTGTCTCTGGCGGTGGTGGTGCGCACCCAACGTCAGACACACCGTTGTCATATGAGGGGCCCTGGGCCTGTACCGCCGGCCACAAGACAGTTCCCCCCCCCAGCTCAAACAGTGCTCTACCACTTGCAAAATTATCTCACAGCTCCACCAATGTTTAGTGTTTATGCGCTGACATCCTTCAATGCCTGCCACTGACAATACCATTGTATTGACATTTTTGTTATGTTAGGCCTTCGAAGCCTGTCTGCGGTCACTCCTTCCACTGACCACACCACTGCTGCCCGTGTACCCCTGGAACCAATTTAAAATTGCCTACAGCCAGCCCAATTTTTTTATTTTAGGCCTTCGATGCCTGTCTGCGGTCCGTTCTTTCTACTACTACTACACTGACCAGGCCACTGCTGCCCGTGTACCCCTGGAACCAATAAAAATTGCCTACAGCCAGCCCAATTTTTTTATTTTAGGCCTTCGATGCCTGTCTGCGGTCACTCCTTCCACTAGGCCTCCACTGACCACACCACTGCTGCCCGTGTACCCCTGGAACCAATTTAAAATTGCCTACAGCCAGCCGAATTTTTTTATTTTAGGCCTTCGATGCCTGTCTGCGGTCACTCCTTCCACTAGGCCTCCACTGACCACACCACTGCTGCCCGTGTACCCCTGGAACCAATTTAAAATTGCCTACAGCCAGCCCAATTTTTTTATTTTAGGCCTTTGATGCCTGTCTGCGGTCCGTTCTTTCTACTACTACTACACTGACCAGGCCACTGCTGCCCGTGTACCCCTGGAACCAATTTAAAATTGCCTACAGCCATGTGTTATTATTTTAGGCCTTCGATGCCTGTCTGCGGTCACTCCTTCCAGTAGGCCTCCACTGACCACACCACTGCTGCCCGTGTACCCCTGGAACCAATTTAAAATTGCCTACAGCCAGCCCAATTTTTTTATTTTAGGCCTTCGATGCCTGTCTGCGGTCACTCCTTCCACTAGGCCTCCACTGACCACACCACTGCTGCCCGTGTACCCCTGGAACCAATTTAAAAATGCCTACAGCCAGCCCAATTTTTTTATTATAGGCCTTCGATGCCTGTCTGCGGTCCGTTCTTTCTACTACTACTACACTGACCAGGCCACTGCTGCCCGTGTACCCCTGGAACCAATTTAAAATTGCCTACAGCCATGTGTTATTATTTTAGGCCTTCGATGCCTGTCTGCGGTCACTCCTTCCACTAGGCCTCCACTGACCATACCACTGCTGCCCGTGTACCCCTAGAACCTATTTATAATTGCATAGAGCATCCTTTTTTTAATAGTAGGCGTACAAAGTCTGTCTGCGGTTCACTATTGAAATTGTCCTCCACTGCCCAGAGCACTGCAGCTTGTGTACCCCTGTAACTTTTTTCTGCTGCAGTGAGCCACATTTTTGGTTTGAGTCCTACTACCTGTGTCTGTCTGCGCCACTCAATTCAGCTGTGTTCCTTTGAAAAAAGCTGAGCGTCAATAGTCTTGTTTTCAGCCTCTAGGAATTTTAAAACTGCATTGGGTGTACAACTTTGATAGGGCCTACTAACGGTGTCTGCCTCCCCAAGGTGTTCCCCAGGTTTCCTCTCCATTGCTTCAATCTTCATGCTCTCGTTTAGTAGTTGTTGGAAACTACGCTGCATTAGGCCTACAAATTGGGTATGGGGTGTAGAGAGATGGTGTGTTCCACTCCAAGGTGTTCTCCAGGTTGCCTTTCCTGAGCTTCAATCTTCATGCTCTCATTTAGTAGTTGTTGGAAACTACGCTGCATTAGGCCTACAAATTGGGTATGGGGTGTAGAGAGATGGTGTGTTCCACTCCAAGGTGTTCTCCAGGTTGCCTTTCCTGAGCTTCAATCTTCATGCTCTCGTTTAGTACTTGTTGGAAACTACGCTGCATTAGGCCTACAAATTGGGTATGGGGTGTAGAGAGATGGTGTGTTCCACTCCAAGGTGTTCTCCAGGTTGCCTTTCCTGAGCTTCACTCTTCATGCTCTCGTTTAGTAGTTGTTGGAAACTACGCTGCATTAGGCCTACAAATTGGGTATGGGGTGTAGAGAGATGGTGTGTTCCACTCCAAGGTGTTCTCCAGGTTGCCTTTCCTGAGCTTCAATCTTCATGCTCTCGTTTAGTAGTTGTTGGAAACTACGCTGCATTAGGCCTACAAATTGGGTATGGGGTGTAGAGAGATGGTGTGTTCCACTCCAAGGTGTTCTCCAGGTTGCCTTTCCTGAGCTTCAATCTTCATGCTCTCGTTTAGTAGTTGTTGGAAACTACGCTGCATTAGGCCTACAAATTGGGTATGGGGTGTAGAGAGATGGTGTGTTCCACTCCAAGGTGTTCTCCAGGTTGCCTTTCCTGAGCTTCAATCTTCATGCTCTCGTTTAGTAGTTGTTGGAAACTACGCTGCATTAGGCCTACAAATTGGGTATGGGGTGTAGAGAGATGGTGTGTTCCACTCCAAGGTGTTCCCAAGGTTTCCTCTCCATTGCTTCGATCTTCATGCTCTCGTTTAGCAGTTGTTGGAAACTACGCTGCATTAGGCCTACAAATTGGGTATGGGGTGTAGAGAGATGGTGTGTTCCACTCCAAGGTGTTCCCCAGGTTTCCTCTCCATTGCTTCGATCTTCATGCTCTCGTTTAGTAGTTGTTGGAAACTACGCTGCATTAGGCCTACAAATTGGGTATGGGGTGTAGAGAGATGGTGTGTTCCACTCCAAGGTGTTCCCCAGGTTTCCTCTCCATTGCTTCGATCTTCATGCTCTCGTTTAGTAGTTGTAGAAAACTACACTGCATTAGGCCTACAAATTGGGTATGGGGTGTAGAGAGATGGTGTGTTCCACTCCAAGGTGTTCCCCAGGTTTCGTCCACATTGCTTCGGTCTTCCGACTCTCGTTTAGTAGTTGTAGAAAACTACACTGCATTAGGCCTACAAATTGGGTATGGGGTGTAGAGAGATGGTGTGTTCCACTCCAAGGTGTTCTCCAGGTTGCCTTTCCTGAACTTCTATCTTCAGGCTCTCATTAAATTGTAGTTAAATGGAACAACTGCATTTGGCGTACTAGTTGGTTAGACACCTACTATCGGTGTCTGCCACTCCTTGCTGTTCTCCTGGTTTCCTGTCCTGAAATTCCATTTTCAGGCTCTTGTTAAGTAGTTGTTAATGTTAGACTGCATTTGGCCTACTAGTTGGGTTGGGGCCTACTATCGGTGTCTGCCACTCCTTGCTGTTCTCCTCAACTGAACAAAGATGGGCCGCCTGTTTACTACGGTTGCCAATTTTGAACTGCATGTCGACTACTTACTGATTTGGGCCTACTCTCTGTGTCAGCCTCTCATTCCAGTTGTCCTCCACTGCAATGCCCCCTGGTTAGTCCTGTGTTACCAATTTTGAACTGCATTTAGCCCACTTTATTCTTTGGGCCTATATCTGTGTTTCCTACTCATCCTGCCCATTGCCCAGCCAGTGATAGATGAGTCTGCTGGTACATTGACCCATAACGCAAAATTCCCCGTGCACGCTACACAGCAAGATTGTGACCCTGCTGAAAGTCAGGTTCCTCTTCCCGCATACCATACCACCTTACACGGGGACAAAGAGGAAGGTGCAGATGAAAGTGCAGGTTCCTTCATCAGGTGGGGGGAGGAATACTAGTTGGCGACGTCACTGGCACAGGGCCTCTCATAGTACGCAAAAGTGTTGCTGCCGGTGGGAGGCGCCCCCGCCGTGCAAACACACCGCTGTACTTTGAGGGGCCCTGTGCCAGTGCCAATGCCAACGAGTGGGCCCCCCCTGCTTGCTCAGGATCACAGCACTTGCAAAGTTGAAATACTTACCTCTCCCTGCTCCACTGCCGTGACGTGTTCCAGATTTCCTGGGCCCACTAATTACTTGAACCAGCCCTACCCCCCACAACTTTAGCCAAATGACCCCCAATTTCAAATGCCTTCCAATTATTATAAGGTAAATTACGATTGACAAGCTTCTTTAACAAGAATGGATGTTTTTGCCATTAAAATGGGCAGTGTAGGTGTTTTCCTGGCCTCCACTCACTGCCGACTATGCTCCCCCATTGACTTGCATTGGGTTTCGTGTTTCGGGCGATACCCGACTTTTCGCGATAATCGGCCGATTCCACTCGACTCGACTTCTAAGATAGTCGGGTTTCGCGAAACACGGCTCGACTCTAAAAAGGTCAAGGTCGCTCAACCCTAATTGTGAGCGCTATAGAAAACCAAGCAGATGCAAGGCCAAAATGTTTCTTTATTGATGGTCCAGGAGGGAGCGGTACCTCTATTAAGTTTTAATGCATCACGTTAGATGGTTGGGAAAAGTCGTATTGCCATCAGCTACAACAGGTATTGCAGCAAACCTTTTAAGGTTGCACTATCCATTCACTCTTTGGGATACCAGTTCCAGTCAAAGAAATCTCTGTTTCCAGAATAAAGCAAGACACATTTGCAGGAAGACTGTTAAAATTACGCAAATATTTTCATACTTGACGAGTGCACCATGGCACCCAAATATGCTTTGAGCTTAATTGACAGACTTCTGTGTGAATTAATGACTACAAATGTTGCTGAAAAAAATGAAATTCCATTTGGGGGTAAAGTTTTTGTCATTGTCGGAGAATTTAGGCAATGCCTTCCAGTCATACAAAATGGAACAAGAACAGATGTTATCAAGCCCAGCTTAAAATTGGCTGACCTCTGGAAACAGTTGAATAAACCCCAACTAATTAACAACATACGATCTTCTGACCCAGAGTATAGCAACTGGCTTCTTAAACTTGGTAACGGTGAACTTAGCAAGGAATACAACCTTGGAGAAGAAATTATTGAAATACCAGAAGACATGTTGTGCACTGACTGCATCGTAAGTGATGTTTTTGGACAATGCATTGAAATTGATGTGAATGACCAAAGTAGTTTTGAGAGGGCCTCTTCTCATGCAATTCTCTGTCCCAAGAATGATGACGTGACTCTGCTAAATTGCTGTGTGATGGATAGAATGCCTGGAGAGCATAAGTTGTACAAATGTGATGATTCAGTGGATGTAGACAATGAAGATGAATGAGAGCATTATCCAGTTGAATTTTTAGATAGTCTTACGCCATCAGGAATGCCATTTCACAGACTACAACTCAAAATTGGAACAATCATAATGTTGCTGCGGAATCTAAATACAAAAATTGGGCTATGTAATGGAACTCGCCTTATTGTTACTGGACTCCATTCTTACATCATTCAAGCAAGAGTGATCACTGGATCAGCAAAAGGAGACAAAGTGTTCATTCCACGCATTGATTTATGTCCTTCGGATGCCGGTCTTCCATTTAGGCATCGGCGTCGACATTTTCCAGTTAAACCTGCTTTTGCCATGACAATAAACAAGTCACAAGGTCAAACTCTACACCATGTTGGCATATATCTAACGAAGCCCGTTTTTGGTCATGGACAACTCAATGTTGCATTTTCAAGAGTTAAAATGAGATCCAACGTCAACGTGCAAGTTCTTCCTACCCCTTTACAAGGAAAGTTGCTTATAGGTAGTCAAAAAATATTCACAAGAAATGTGGTGTACAAAAATATTTGGGGTTGATATTGTTAACAAATATATTATAGTGTTGATGTTCTTCTGTTGTCCAATGATTTATTTAAATTCAGTTAGATATTCATGTAATGGTTTATATATTTTGATGATCTGTTTCATAATTTCATTCAATTGTATTATGTTCTATAAGCAATAAAATTTAATAATAATAAATATACTTTACCCAGAAAATCCTGTGTATTCATTGCATTATTCTGAAATCTTCATAAATAAACTATATACATATTCTAGAATACCCGATGCGTTAGAATTGGGCCACCATCTAGTTAATCCAATAAATACATATATTTATGTAAAAACTAAAACAAACAAATGAAGTACACACATTTGGTATCGCTGCATCCAAAACATTCTAGGACCTTTTATTCATGTGGCATCATCTGAATTTTGTAGGAGTGTTCTAGAAGGTTATAAGGACTCATTTCTGAGAACATAAAACCCTTGTCTTTTCCATTCTTTTAAGTTTCCCCATTTACAGTCTCAATCTCTTTCTTACTGAAAGCTTTCAAAAATTAAAATTTCACAAACTGTTACACCAGTGCGTGGGATATTTATCAGGGCAATTTTATTTCAGCATGCAGTTTAAAAATAAAATTAAATAATAAAACCATTTTTTTGGCCTGAACATTGTTTCTTACAGAAATTATCTGGATATTTCTAAACTCATGCTCTCATTAAGTTTTTATTTTACTTTAGCTTCCTTCGCCTTTAATTAAAAAGCCTTTCTTCCCCCTTGTCCTTTTATTCCGAACTACAAAAGCATTCTGTGAAAACTTTTGTGCAAATGTTTCAAAAAAGGTTGTTGTTTCTTTGGTCAGAGGCTTTGAATGTCTAAAGTAATTTAGCTCAGGTTCTGCACATTGAAAGTCAAGGACACTTTGTGTTTTACTGTCCTTAATAGAATCACTCAATGGATCTTAGTCTAGACCTTGCCATGTTGTTCCATTTTATGTGACTATTGATTTATATTTTTATACTAAATTTGTTTAATCTAACTAGTAAAATTCAGTGTTGTATACCTTTTCTTTTAGCTTGAATATTTGCTAGCACTAAGCATCAAAATATTACTCTCTGCTGTCTTTAGTGTCTTCATCTCCATTATTTGTCTTTGATTCACAACCAAGGTTGTTAACCCCTTCAGGACCAAGTGATTTCATTTTTATACTTAATTTTTCCTTCCTCTTCTTTCCAGAGCAGTATACATTTTTTTTTCCCACTGACAAAGTCATAAGAAGACTTGTTATTGTGGGACTAGTTGTACTTTTGAATGACACCATTAATTTTATCACTGGAAAATGGGAAAAAAAAATGAAATAACACTGTGATTAAAATGCAATTCCTCAATAGTTTTTTTAGATTTTGTTTTTTTCAGCATTCATTCCAAAATAATAAAGAAAATATTACTATCTAGATTAGAACGATTACGATGATACCAGACTTGTTTTTTTAATTGATAAAAAATGACAAATTCTCCTTGCGTCGCTATTCTCAAAATATTCAAAATCATTTTTTTATTTTTTTATAGATGGAGCTGTAGGTTTGCTTTTTGCTTGGTGACCTGATGTTTTTTGTTTGACACTGCCTTTTTTAGATTCAATGCTTTGATCATTTCAATTTGTTTCTCTATTTTCGAGTTTTACAAATCAAGCAAATTAATTTCATTTTTAGATAGAGTTTTAGATAGATTTTCTGGATACGTTGATACCAAATATGTGTCTTTTTCATTTTACATTTCTTTATTGTTAACTGTGGGAAAAGTAGTGATTCAAATTTTTTACATAATTTTTTTGTATTTTTTTTTTCATTTAAAAAAACTTTTTTTTTTTACTTTTTACTTTATGTGTTAGTCCCCTTAAGGGACTTGAGCCTTTGAATGCTTGTGCTATATCTACTATATAATTGTCTAAGGGTCACTTCCGTCTTTCTGTCTGTCTTTCTGTCTGTCTTTCTGTGTCACGGAAATCACAAGTCGCTGATTGGTCACGGTCAAATGGCCACGACCAATCAGCGATGGGCACAGTGCGGCCGCGAAATGGCGGCTCCCTACTCCCCTGCCATCAGTGACCGCCCCATACTTCCCTCCAGTCAGGGCTCACACAAGGTTAGTGGCAGCATTAACGGACCGCGTTATGCTGTGGTGTAACACAGTCCGTTAACGCTGCTATTAACCCAGTGTGACCAACTTTTTACTATTAATGCTGCCTTTGCAGCATCAATAGTAAAAAGATCTAATGTTAAAAAAAATAACAAAATAAAAAATCATTATATACTCACCTTCTGTCGGCCCCCGGATCCAGCCCAGGCCTTTCACGCACCTCCCGACGGTCCAAGTCCATGCATTGCAGTCTCGCGAGATGATGGCATAGCGGTCTCGCTGTCATCATCTTGCGAGACCGCAATGTACTCTTGGGACCAGACCGTCGCGAGGAGCATTGGTAAATGCCTGGGCTGGATCCGGGGGCCAACAGAAGGTGATTATATAACTATTTTTTATTTTAATTCTTTTTTTAACAGGGATATGGTGCCCACATTGCTATATACTATGTGGGCTGTGTTAGATACTGCGTGGGCTGTGTTATATACTACGTCTCTATGCTATATACTACGTGACTGTGCTATATATTATGTGGCTGTGCAATATACTACGTGGCTGTGCAATATATTGCGTGGCTGGGCAATATACTATGTCTCTGTGCTATACAATATGTGTCTGTGCTATATACTATGTGGCTGGGCAATATACTACGTAGCTGGGCAATATATATACTATGTGTCTGGGCAATATACTACGTGGCTGTGCTATATATTATGTGTCTGTGCTATATACTACATGGCTGGGCAATATACTATGTGTCTGGGCAATATACTATGTGGCTGTGCAATATATTATGTGGCTGTGCAATACACTGCGTGGCTGTGCAATATATTATGTGGCTGGGCAATATACTCTGTGTCTGTGCTATACACTATGTGTCTGTGCTATTTACTACGTGGGCTGTGCTAAATACTACGTGACTGGGCAATATACTACATGTCTGTGCTATTTACTACATGGGCTGTGCTATATACTACGTGGCTGGGCAATATACTACGTGTCTGTGCTATTTACTATGTGGGTCGTGCTATATACTATGTGGCTGTGCTATATGCTACACGTGGGCTGTATGCTACTTGGCTGTGCTATATTTCTCTGCTCTATCTGTGCATCATGAATCATGGTATGTGTTAAAGAGGGGGGCCCACTGAGACTCTTTCGCCCGGGGCCCTCAAAAACCTGGAGCCGGCCCTGGCTTCACTGATTGGTCATGCCTGGCCGCGAACAATCAGCGACAATCGCAGTCTGCCCGCGAATTGGTGCGGAATTTGAACCACGCTTCACTAATTGGTCGCGGAAGGCCGATTCCTGTGTATAAATTGCATTATTCTGAAAACTTCATAAATAAACTACATACACATTCTAGAGTACCCGATGCGTTAGAATCGGGCCACCATCTAGTAGATCAATAATAGTGTAGTATTGCTGTATATAGTAAAAATCACAGCTACAGACTTGATATGAAAGACTATTTGTATAATTATTTTTTTACTTTTTGCTTGCTTCTTAAGCACAAAAATAAACAACTTTCTAACTTTTTGTGTACTTAAAAAAATAGAAAAACAAAACTTTTTTGTTGTGTAGTACGTGTAACTCCTTTATTTCAGTCCGTTTTTCACATTTTGCACACACACTACTAACATTATTAGTGAGGAATATGTAAAAATATAATGGATATGCAATGGTGTACTGTATGCAAACCATGTCTCATATGGTAAGGACTTAGCAAAAGCCGGCAATTGAATACCTGCTTTTATGCTATCTAGGTCTGTATATATATATATATATATATATATATATACTAGATGGTGGCCCGATTCTAACGAAACTAGATGGATTCATCGCCTTGGGTCTGTTTCCCTAGGAGGATTAAATGAACAACTCATCTGTTTCCTTTGAGTTTGTAGGGCTCCTAGGGCTATGCATTGAGGGTGAGCAGTCGTTGAGGGGGAGCGCCATTGCGCAGGTCCTAGGGTGCCAACCTCCGCTGTTATGTAGGGTGCAAGTGCTAGATAGGTGCAGATTTAGGGAATAATAATGTTTCCTTTTTTATTTGTCACCTTTCTTTATTTTCATCTTACGTTATTTCACTATTCCTTGGCTGTGTTTTTTTGTCTAGGTTGCTGGTTCTCTTCCCAGGTTCCATCCTAATTGTAATGAATTAACTTGCCCTTGATCTTAAGAAAAAGCTTGTTGAGCTCTATCTCTGTGGCAACAATATAGCCAGTCAAAACTCTTTTATTTCATACTGAGTAGCATTGCTGCTCGGTGTCACCATATTTCTCTTGGGTAATTTTTTCTATACAGCTCAAGGTGAAAATTGGTATTAGATATCACAATCACTTACAGTATTTATTACTAATCTTGTCTATCATACACTCATATTTACCCCTATGATTGTTATGTATATAAATTGGATAACACATAATATGTCCACTTGCCCCTTAATGGTTTGAATGCACTGTATCCTGGACAAGATTGTTATGTAACCTTGTGACTTTTTTATGCTCCGTGTATTTATTCTTGATCTCGCATGCCTCCATTGCAATGGCGGCTATAATACAGTGCGTCTCACCACTAGTGTTGAGTGATGCCTTCCGATATCAGGAAATATCGGATCGGATGGGATCGGACCGATACCCCAAAAATATTGGATATCGCCGATTCCGATACCGGAAACCAATGCAAGTCAATGGGACAAAAATATTGGAATAAAAATAAACCCTTTCTTTCCTTGTAGGTTAATTCTACATGAAGAAGAACAACTAAGAATAATGTAGAATGTATTGAGGGAGATGGAGGAGACATTAAAGGCATAGAGGTTTAGACCAATCAAATGAAAAAGCAGGACTTGTTTTTTTTAAGACGTTCGGAGTTACAAAGATATTGACTATGTTAAGCTTTTTTATATTTTGTCAGATATTTATGTTTCACTACTTCCATGCACTTTACCTTCTTTTTTACTTCTCCCACACTTTCTCCTTCATCATCCTCAGCAGCAGCATCTTTTTCATCAACTTCTTCTTCACCTTATTCATCTTCTTCTTCTTCACCTTATTTCTATTATTCTTTTTTTAACGTTATTCATATTCTTCTTATTCAACTATTAATCTTTTTCATATTCTACTTCTTCATCTTCTTCATATTCTTCTTCTTCATCATATTCTTATTTGTGACAGGCATTCCTGTAGTTGTTATCTATAAAAGTTTGAAGATTACACCTTCCGTTCAGCCTGTCACAAAAGATTTACAACAGGATTTGTCCGCGTTCAGTTTTGCCTGCAGCAGCAGGTTTTTTCCAGGGGCACCACGAGGAGGAACGGACTCATCCCCATAAACTGCTTAGTCTTCTTCTGAATATAATTTAGATAATATCTTTAGCTCTGATTTTTAGTCCTATGCTTAATGTTCTTCTGCTTTTTGTTCTGCAGCTTCTTGTTCTTCTGCTTCTTGGTCTTCTGTCTCTTGTTCTTCTGTATCTTGGTTGTTGTCTTCTTGTTCTTTGTCCTTTTGGTCATCTTCTTCAGGGATACCTTCTTGGTCTTCTTCGGGGTGGTCTTCAGGGTTGTCATCTCCAAGGTCATCGTCTCCGGGGTCATCGTCTTCTCAAGGTGGTCTTCAGGGTCGTTGTCTCCAGCGTCGTCATCTCTGGGGTCATCGTCTCCAGGGTCGTCGTCTTCTTCGGGATGGTCTTCAGGGTCGTCGTTTCCAGGGTCGTCGTCTCCGGGGTCGTAGTCTCCGGTGTCGTCGTCTTCTTCGGGGTGGTCTTCAAGGTCATCGTCTTTAGTGTCATCGTCAGGGAGATCCAGAGTGATTACCAAAAACCATTTAAAAAAGCTTGATCTTGGAAATGTAGCAGAAGGTACAAGAAGACTGAGGAACTGCCGAGAACCAGCTGACGGTTATGGAACCCAGATGGGTAGCCAGAGGTACAAGAGCCAATGGAACTACCGAGGACCAGCTGATGGTACTGGAACCCGGTTACCAAGCAGGAGGTAATCGTGCCAGAAAGCACTACCAAGCACCACCCGACATTGGTGGAACATGGATACCGAGAAGGAGGCACCTAAGCCAAAGGCTCTGCCTGGAACCAGCTGATGGTACTGGAACCCAGGGGGACCTATTCAAGATTGACTTCCAAAGAACCAGCTAATGGTGCTGGAACTCAGATAGGCAGCAGAAGGTCCACATGAAAAGAAATTGCAATGCCGCGAGCCGGCCAGAGTTATCAAAAACACACAGTCCTACAGGGGTAGCTTGTCCTATTGCCACTATGGAAACAGTCTTGATTGCCAGATCCCGCAGCCCACATAGGAAGCACCTAAACTGCAAGCACCATAGAGTCAGCTAACCCAAACGCAACCCGACAGGACAACGTATTGGAGGCAAAGTGACTTTGACACTACCCGGAAACAGCTGGCGTGTTGGAACCAGGCTGGGGAGGAGGGAGTACCCATGCTAAAGAGCCAAAGACACTGCCAGGAACCAGCTGACGATACTGGAACCCGGAAGGGTAGCAAGAAGGTACAAGAGCCAATGGAACTACCAAAGACCAGCTGATGGTACTGGAACCCAGTTACTAAGCAGGAGGTACCCGTGCCAGATAGCACTACCAAGGACCACCAGACGATGGTGGAACTCGGATACCGAGAAGGAGGCACCTAAGCCAAAGGCTCTGCCTGGGACCAACTGATGGAACTGTAACCAGGATGAGTAGCAGAAGGTACAAGAGTCAAAGACACTGCCGAGGACCAGCTGATGGTACTGGAACCTGGTTACTAAGCAGGAGGTAGCCGTACCAGAAAGCACTACCAAGGACCACCAGACGATGGTGGAACTCGGATACCGAGAAGTAGGTACCTAAGCCTAAGGCTCTGCCTGGGACCAACTGACGGTACTGGAATCAAGATGGGTAGCAGAAGGTACAAGAGCCAAAGACAATGCCGAGAACCAGCTGACGGTACTGGAACCCGGATGGGTAGCAGAAGGTACAAGAACCAATGGAACTACCGAGGACCAGCTGATGGTACTGGAACCCAGTTACTAAGCAGGAGGTACCCGTGCCAGAAAGCACTACCAAGGACCACCAGACATTGGTGGAACTCGGATACTGAAATTGATGCACCAAAGCCAAAGGCTCTGCCTGGAACCAGCTGACTGTACTGGAACCAGGATGGGTAGCTAAAGGTGCAAGAGCTAAAGACACTGCCGAGAACAAGCTGACTGTACTGGAACCCGGATGGGTAGCAGAAGGTACAAGAGCCAATGGAGCTACCGAGGACCAGCTGATTGTACTGGAACTCAGTTACCAAGCAGGAGGTACCCGTGCCAGAAAGCACTACCAAGGACCACCAGATGTTGGTGGAACTCGGATACCGAGAAGGAGGCACATAAGCCAAAGGCTCTGCCTGGAACCAGCTGATGGTACTGGAACCCAGGGAGACCTATTTAAGATTGATTTCCAAAGAACCAGCTAATGGTGCTGGAACTCAGATAGGCAGCAGAAGGTCCACATAATAATAATAATAATAATCCATATGAAAAAAATTGCAAGGCCGCGAGCCGGCCAAAGTTACCAAAAACCCACAGTCCTACAGGGGGAGCTTGTCCTATTGGCACTACGGAAACAGTCTTGATTGCCAGATCCCGCAGCCCACATAGGAAGCACCTAAACTGCAGGCACCATAGAGTCAGCTAACCCGAACGCAACCCGATAGGTCAACGTATTGGAGGCAAAGTGACCTTGACACTACCCGGAAACAGCTGGCGTGTTGGAACCAGGCTGGGGAGGAGGGAGTACCCATGCTAAAGAGCCAAAGACACTGCCGAGAACCAGCTGACGATACTGGAACCCGGATGGGTAGCAGAAGGTACAAGAGCCAATGGAACTACCGAGGACCAGCTGATGGTACTGGAAACCAGTTACTAAGCAGGAGGTACCCATGCCAAAAAGCACTACCAAGGACCACCAGACGCTGGTGGAACTCGGATACCGAGAAGGAGGCACATAAGCCAAAGGCTCTGCCTGGAACCAGCTGACGGTACCGGAACCAGGATGTGTAGCAGAAGGTACACGAGCCAATGGAACTACCGAGGACCAGCTGATGGTACTGGAACCCGGTTACTAAGCAGGAGGTACCCGTGCCAAAAAGCACTACCAAGGACCACCAGACGATGGTGGAACTCGGATACCGAGAAGGAGGCACATAAGCCAAAGGCTCTGCCTGGAACCAGCTGATGGTACTGGAACCCAGGGGAGACCTATTTAAGATTGATTTCCAAAGAACCAGCTAATGGTGCTGGATCTCAGATAGGCAGCAGAAGGTCCACATAATAATAATAATAATCCACATGAAAAAAATTGCAAGGCCGCGAGCCGGCCAAAGTTATCAAAAACCCACAGTCCTACAGGGGGAGCTTGTCCTATTGGCACTACGGAAACAGTCTTGATTGCCAGATCCCGCAGCCCACATAGGAAGCACCTAAACTGCAGGCACCATAGAGTCAGCTAACACGAACACAACCCGATAGGACAACGTATTGGAGGCAAAGCGACCTTGACACTACCCGGAAACAGCTGGCGTGTTGGAACCAGGCTGGGGAGGAGGGAGTACCCATGCTAAAGAGCCAAAGACACTGCCGAGAACCAGCTGACGATACTGGAACTCGGAAGGGTAGCAGAAGGTACAAGAGCCAATGGAACTACCGAGGACCAGCTGATGGTACTGGAACCCAGTTACTAAGCAGGAGGTACCCGTGCCAAAAAGCACTACCAAGGACCACCAGACGATGGTGGAACTCGGATACCGAGAAGGAGGCACCTAAGCCAAAGGCTCTGCCTGGAACCAGCTGACGGTACTGGAACCAGAATGGGTAGCAGAAGGTACAAGAGTCAAAGACACTGCCGAGGACCAGCTGATGGTACTGGAACCTGGTTAATAAGCAGGAGGTACCTGTGCCAGAAAGTACTACCAAGGGCCACCAGACATTGGTGGAGCTTGGACCGAGAAGTAGGCACCTAAGCCAAAGGCTCTGCCTGGGACCAACTGACGGTACTGGAATCAAGATGGGTAGCAGAAGGTACAAGAGCCAAAGACAATGCCGAGAACCAGCTGATGGTACTGGAACCTGGATGGGTAGCAGAAGGTACAAGAACCAATGGAATTACCGAGGACCAGCTGATGGTACTGGAACCCAGTTACTAAGCAGGAGGTACCCATGCCAGAAAGCACTTCCAAAAACCACCAGACATTGGTGTAACTCGGATACTGAGAAAGATGCACCTAAGCCAAAGGCTCTGCCTGGAACCAGCTGACTGTACTGGAACCAGGATGGGTAGCTGAAGGTGCAAGAGCTAAAGTCACTGCCGAGAACAATCTGACTGTACTGGAACCCGGATGGGTAGCAGAAGGTACAAGAGCCAATGGAACTACCGAGGACCAGCTGATGGTACTGGAACCCAGTTACCAAGCAGGAGGTACCCGTGCCAGAAAGCACTACCAAGGACCACCAGACGTTGGTGGAACTCGGATACCGAGAAGGAGGCACATAAGCCAAAGGCTCTGCCTGGAACCAGCTGATGGTACTGGAACCCAGGGGGACCTATTTAAGATTGATTTCCAAAGAACCAGCTAATGGTGCTGGAACTCAGGCAGCAGAAGATCCACATAATAATAATAATAATCCACATGAAAAAAAATTGCAAAGCCGCGAGCCAGCCGGAGTCACCGAAAACCCACAGTCCTACAGGGGGAGCTTGTCCTATTGGCACTATGGAAACAGCCTTGAATGCCAGATCCCGCAGCCCACGTAGGAAGCACCTAAACTACAGGCACCATAGAGTCGGCTAACTCGACCGCAACCCGACAGGACAATGTATTGGTGGCAAAGGGACCTTGACATTACCCGGAAACAGCTGGCGTGCTGGAACCAGGCTGGGCAGGAGGGAGTACCTGTGCCAATAACACTTGTTAGCAGAAACTGGCAGTGTTGAAGCCCAGAGTAAATGCTAGAAGCAGAGTGGAGGCAGAGGCGTAATTGGAGCAAGTTTAATATTTAATATCTGTAGTAGTGTGAATGTGGAGGGAGCAGGAGAAATTGCCGCACACACAGCAGGGGATCAGCTAACATTACTGAACCCCATTAACACTGGAGCATGTGTTGACTGTGCTGACGGCGCTTCTGAGCAGCAACTGGTGGTATTGGAGCCCAGGGATTACAGGAGAAACAGTGTAGGCAGAGGCCTAATTGGAGAAATTTTAATATCTGTAGTAGTGTAAATGTGGAGGGAGCAGGAGAAATTGCCACACACAGCTGGGGATCAGCTGACGTTACTGAACCCCAATAACACGGCAGCAAGTGCTGACTGTGCAGACGGCACTTCTGAGCAGCAACTGGCAGTGTTGGAGCCCAGGGTCAGTGCTAGAAACAGAGTGTAGCCAGAGGTCTAATTGGAGCAAGTTTAATATCTGTGGTAGTGTGAATGTGGACGGAGCAGGAGAAATTGCCGGATACACAGCTGGGGATCAGCTGCCGTTACTGAACCCCAATAACACTGGGTCATGTGTTGACTGTGCAAATGGCACTTCTGAGCAGCAACTGGCGGTGTTGGACCCCAAGGATAACAGTTCAGGTGGTAGAAACATGAACACAACAGGAGACCTGAATACTGTTGCCAACCTATTATTTATTCTGGAAGAGGACTGGAAAATTCCTGGAAGATCCAGGCCTTGTTCATTTTCAGAAAAGTAAGCTGGTCAACATTATCTGAAGATAGTCGCATGCGACGATCTGTTAGTACACCACCTGCGGCACTAAAGACGCGTTCTGAAAATACACTAGCAGCAGAGCAAGCCAGCATCTCCAATGCATACTGGCTAAGCTCTGGCCATGTATCCAGCTTAGAGACCCAAAACTTGAAGGGGGAAGAGCCATGTGGGAGAACACTGAGAGGGCAAGACATGTAGTCTGTCACCATCTGATGGAAATGTTGCCTCCTGCTGACTGGAGCCGTCTGTGATAGTGTAGACATTTGTGGCAGGGACACAAAACTTTGTCACATTTGGGCCATGTTGGTCTTGCCTTGTACTGAGGCGCTGCTTCAGCTCCCTCTTTGTGCAGAGCTTCCTACACTGCCTCGATGCACTGAGCTGCTTTGCAAAGCACTAGCAGCACTGCTCTCAGTTGGAATGGAGAACATGATGGAATGCACCAGTATGTCTTGGTACTCCCACATTTTACGCTCCCGGTTCAATGGTGTTATGAGGCGTTGTAAGTTATCCCAGTAGCGAGGATCTAGGAGGGTGTACACCCAATAATCAGCCATGTTGAGAATGTGGGCGATGCGGCGGTCATTTCTCAGGCACTGAAGCATGAAATCAACCATGTGCTGCAGACTGCCAACTGGCCAAGAAATGCTGTCCCCTGCTTGAGGCGTCATCTCTGCCTGCTCTTCATCACCCCATCCTCGCTTTACATACTGACTACTAGAGCATTGTGTAACTCCATCCTCTGGAAGATGTCTTCCTCCTCCATTGACTCCTCCTCATCCTCCTCACAAAGTGTCCCCTGCCTAGGCCTTTGTGAGGAACCACGTTGCGCAGACTGTCCAGAAGCAGATGGCATTTGTGACTCCTCATCCTCCACCTCTTCCACAACCTCCTCCTTTAGTGCTTGCAGTGTTTTCTCAAGGAGGCATATAAGAGGGATAGCCATGCTGACTAGTGCATCATCTGCACTTGCCATCCACATGGAATCATCGAAGGCACGCAAAACCTGGTATTGAGGTTGCTGACACTTTTCTCTCTTTTCACTTTCGAGACGAAAGAGGGGACGAAGGCTGACGCCAAAACGCGCGTCGGGGACGGGCACATCCAGGAGACGGCAGCGTCGCAGGTAATCTCTGCTCCAGGCACTACTCCTAATATATTATACTACGATATAGGACTTATCCTCTGTGTTTCTTACCATACTGCCTAACATTATTTAGCAGGTACCTGCATATACCACCAGTTTTAGTGTATTCTGGGAGCACTTTTTTGCACCTTATATTGGTATACTGGCCGCACTTTTGCACTTTACTTTGGTATATACATATATACACACATCCTTCACTGCATCTAGCAGTCATTATATGCACTTTAGCCTTTAAGCACATTTCAGGCAATTTGTAAGGGTGTATCCCTGTACACTCTATCGTTTTACCATCATATCCATCCACTTTTGTGTGTATATATATTTGATATTGTATTATTTCTGCCTTAAGTTCTGTGTTTGGTGGCATTTATTTATTTATTTATTTATTTACCTTTTTTGTACCGTATTATTATGTGACCACTCCAGGACTGTGTTTGCAATATAAAATGCAAGTGACTAGCACACTCCAAAAGTGTTGTGATGCAAAGTGGGGGTTTTATTTACATACAGTATTCACAAACGTTTCGGTCGTTACTGGACCTTCATCAGTGTGCTAATATACTAGTATGCTTAGAGAAGCCCCGAGTAGCAAGGTTAGATTGCATCAATAAAAAGCCTGAAGACATATAGGTCGCGGGGGTAGGCCCAAGCCGCAGAGATACAATAGTGTGTCACAAGTGACACTAACTGCTGGATGGAGTAGGAGCCACGCGGAATGTACTGCCAGTATGGGCTGCAAAATAGTGCGCATGAGGTAGAAACAAGCTACTGAGATAGGGTAATGTGTCACGGACTGACACTATCTGCTGAATGAAGCAAGAGGCACGCGGTATGTAACGCCAGTATGGGCTGCAAAATAGTGCTCAAGGGGTAGGCACAAACTGCTGAATGAAGCAGGGGCCACATGGTATACACCACCAGTCTGGGCTGCAAGAATAGTGCGTACTATCCGCCTCATCAGCAACAGGAAGCATGCAGTGTCCACCGCAAGCTGTTTACAATATTGCTCTGTCTCCTTGGTATAACGCCCCCTTTTTTTGGTTTCTTTTCTCCCTACCATTTGGTGTATATATATATATTTTCACAAATAAATTCTATTCAAATTGATTAATTGGGTATTAGTTCGGTTTTTTGTTCTCTTTTTTCTTGTGTATGATTTCCGATTTGTCCGTTACAATGTCCATATTGGGGTACATATGATATTTGGATTTTGAACAAAATATTTCATTTCTGTTGATAGTGTTTTACAAAGTGACTGAATCATCTATGTATACCTTGCCTTGAGTCTTTCATTTACTTCTTCATCTTGGTAGACTGATAAAGATAGGCAGAAAAGTACTAAGGGCTTAGTGTGCTTATTCCTGAACAGCTGCTAACAGGTATAAGAAACACTAATTGTATACAGTGTGGATTAGACTCTAATATGAGCTAATGTGGCCTACACAACTGTAAAGTGGAGTATTTGGTGAACTTTGTTAACTTTTTTTTTTTCACAAAAAGACACTGGATGTGCCCAAAGATGTAAAACCGATAGTATCACAAACTTTTTGCAGCTATTACAATGAAGGAAGGTAACCTACAATACAATAGATGAGGCTCCAAAAAATAGGCTAATACTAATCTGGCTGGGGCTGCAGGGCACAAAGCTGCAGAAAGGCTCCTCTATCTACTCCTATATAGTGTTTGCATGCAATCTAGCTGGATACGGATGGAACTACACTAATGGGAGAAATTAGGAGAAATGTGCAGCAGCACTAATGCAAAAAAAAGACAATGTAACAGTATGAGGTAGTGACGCACGCTGAGCGGACTACAACCAGATGTGGCAACAGAACAGACTACAGCGTGAGCTGCACTCACACACAGAGACCTCACAGACAGCCGTGAACAGCGCTGCAAGGCTGCAGAAAATCTCCTCCATCTACTCCTATATAGTGTTTGCACGCAATCTAGCTGGATACGGATGGAAACACACTAATAGGAGAAATCAGGAAAAATGTGCAGCAGCACTAATGCAAAAAAGGACAATGTAACAGTATGAGGCAGTGATGCACGCCGAGCGGACTACAACCAGATGTGGCTGCAGAACAGACTACAGCGTGAGCTGCACTCACCCACAGAGATCTTGCAGACAGCCATGAACAGTGCTGCAAGGCAAAAAAAAGCTTCTCACACAGCGGATGCTAAAGTAGCCTGGGTAAAGCACAATGAAGCAAATCACTATCTCAAACTGTCCCTCATTCAGAACAGCAGCGTCCTGTCCCTAAATAAATTCACAGCAGAGTGAACCGAAAATGGTGGCGGCTTTTATAGTGCATCATGACATCATTTCAGCAGCCAATCACAACCATGCCATTAGTTACATGCCTAACATGCAGAACAGGTTGTGCCCACACTTCTTAGGATTCCTCATTGGCTGAATTAAATCAAACTGGCTCATTGCATTATGGGAACTTCCGATTCCAGTATTCGATATTGTAAAAGTATAAGAACTCAGTATCGGAACTTCGATACCATGAAAATTGGCCAATACCCGATATTGCAGTATCGGAATGCTCAACACTACTCACCACTGTGCAGTATATAATCATGCGGCTCCTTTATGTGCTGTGTATTTAATATGGATCTCTCATGCCTCTGTTGCTATGGTACCTGTGTACAGAGTGTGTCTCACTGAGTGTGTCTCACTGCGGTTCACATAGGCGCATAGCTTTGGCCATACCGGAAGTGCTACAAGTGATGATCTGGAAATACTAAATGCTGATCACCGCTTGCACTTCATGTAGCGGAAGCCTCGTCTCTTCCATGCGGAAACTGCTTTGCGCACATGAACGCAGGTTTTGGCGCTTAATCTGATCCTGTAGTAGGCGTCATACAGGATGATGTGGCGTGCAGCTCATGGCATTTGCGTTCCACTTGAGTCACCAATGGGGTAAATTGCTGGGACCGTATGATGCACCACAAGCATTGTTATTGGTCCTTAATCTGTCATGGTTGTTCCCTTTTCTTTGAATGTCTGATTTCAATTTGCTGTGCAAAAGTAGGCGGCAACTTCATGATATGCTAATATCTATTTAAATGGACCCCACCATTTTTTCCTTACCCTAGGAGGCTCTTGTGTATTACCTGGCATGGTGGAGCTCTCTTTCTGCTGCCATATGATGAGTCCCGTTGGGATGAAACGAGTTAGGAGGCGGTCCATATTTTGAATGGCATAAATAATTTCCTTTCTCCTGATTTGGTTTGTCCTGATGGTGCAATGCCTTCAGCTACACAGGAGACTCCTTAATTTACCTTGGAGATCCTACTCCCTACTGGATGGGAGTATATACTGGGATTAGTGGTTCTGTGATAGACAGTCGTTCCTCCGATTCGACAATTCTGGCTAGTTTTTGGCTTGGCTTGTTGAGGGACATTGACTTTTATGGTTGTTGTGTCCTTGCGTTTTAATAATTTATTAATAAATGTTATGTTTTAAGGTCCTTATTTGTTATTTTTTTTTTTAGAATAGATAGAATAGATAAATATGCATAGAAAATATATATAAAGATGTCAGTGACACACACATACTGTGTATATATATATATATATATATATATATATATATTACATAGATCAATAGAAGAAAAGCCGACAATTCATCTGCCATGTACAGATTAATCACAGAGTGACAGGTTACAATAGATAAAATAGATATATATGTATATATATATATATATATATATATACACAAACACATTATAGACAAAAAATTGGAACAGCACAATGCTCACCGGTGGGTGCCTGGCCTCCTGGGTAGAATGGTCCACTCATCCACCCAAATTGTATGCCAAATAGAAAAAAAGAAGGCAGCACTCCAAGTCCTTTTCAAGGTGCTGCCTCCTTTTTTTCTATTTGGTACACACACTATATATATATATATATATATATAAATATATATATATACAGTATAGATATCAGTAAAACACACACACATATATATATATGTGTATATACAGTATATATACAGTTAGGTCCATATATATTTGGACAGAGACAACATTTTTCTAATTTTGGTTATAGACATTGCCACAATGAATTTTAAACAAAACAATTCAGATGCAGTTGAAGCTCAGACTTTCAGCTTTCATTTGAGGGTATCCACATTAAAATTGGATGAAGGGTTTAGGAGTTTCAGCTCCTTAACATGTGCCACCCTGTTTTTAAAGGGGCCAAAAGTAATTGGACAATTGACTTCAACACTATTTCATGGACAGGTGTGGGCAATCCCTTCATTATGTCACTCTTAATTCAGCAGATAAAAGGCCTGGAGTTGATTTGAGGTATGGTGCTTGCATTTGGTAGGTTTTGCTGTGAAGTAAACATGCGGTCAACGGAGCTCTCCATGCAGGTGAAACAAGCCATCCTTAAGCTGCGAAAACAGAAAAAAACCCATCCGAGAAATTCCTACAATATTAGGAGTGGCAAAATCTACAGTTTGGTACATCCTGAGAAAGAAAGAAAGCACTGGTGAACTCATCAATGCAAAAAGACCTGGGCGCCCACGGAAGACAACAGTGGTGGATGATCGCAGAATAATCTCCATGGTGAAGAGAAACCCCTTCACAACAGCCAACCAAGTGAACAACACTCTCCAGGAGGTAGGCGTATCAATATCCAAATCTACCATAAAGAGAAGACTGCATGAAAGTAAATACAGAGGGTTCACTGCACGGTGCAAGTCACTCATAAGCATCAAGAATAAA
Source organism: Ranitomeya imitator (assembly GCF_032444005.1). Classification (NCBI taxonomy): domain Eukaryota; kingdom Metazoa; phylum Chordata; class Amphibia; order Anura; family Dendrobatidae; genus Ranitomeya; species Ranitomeya imitator. The sequence goes on from NC_091282.1 coordinate 389,874,513, forward strand.
AGGCTAGACTGGACTTTGCGAAAAAAAAATCTAAAAAAGCCAGCACAGTTCTGGAAGAACATTCTTTGGACAGATGAAACCAAGATCAACCTCTGACAGAATGATGGAAAGAGAAAAGTATGGCAAAGGCGTGGTACAGCTCATGACCCAAAGCAACCACATCATCTGTAAAATACTGCGGAGGCAGTGTGATGGCTTGGGCATGCATGGCTGCCAGTGGCACTGGGTCACTAGTGTTTATTGATGATGTGACACATGACAGAAGCAGCCGAATGAATTCTGAGGTATTCAGAGCCGTACTGTGTGCTCAGATCCAGCCAAATGCAGCCAAACTGATTGGTTGTCGTTTCATACTACAGATGGACAATGACCCAAAGCATAAAGCCAAAGCAACCCAGGAGTTTATTAAAGCAAAGAAGTGGAATATTCTTGAATGGACAAGTCAGTCACCTGCTCTCAACCCAATTGAGCAGCATTTCACTTGTTAAAGACTAAACTTCAGACAGAAAGGCCCACAAACAAACAGCAACTGAAAACCACCGCAGTGAAGGCCTGGCAGAGCATCAAAAAGGAGGAAACACGGCATCTGGTGATGTCCATGAGTTCAAGACTGCAGGCATTCATTGCCAACAAAGGGTTTTCAACCAAGTACTAAAAATGAACATTTTATTTAAAATTATTTAATCTGTCCAATTACTTTTGGTCCCTTTAAAAACAGGGTGGCACATGTTAAAGAGCTGAAACTCCTAAACCCTTCATCAAATTTTAATGTGGATACCCTCAAATGAAAGCTGAAAGTCTGAACTTCAACTTCATCTGAATTGTTTTGTTTAAATTTCATTGTGGTAATGTCTATAACCAAAATTAGAAAAATGTTTTCTTTGTCCAAATATATATGGACCTAACTGTATATATATATATATATATATACTGCATATGTATATATTACATAGATCGACATAAGAAAAGCCGGCAATTCATCTGCCGTGTACTGTAAAATCACAGCAGGAGCCAACAGGAAAGAAGAAATGGATTATATACAGTAAATACATAGAGAATAGATACTATATATAAACAGATGTCTGTGGCAGATGCAATTAGTGCAGTGTGTGCAAATTACCGTACATGTAGTTCATTAATAAAAGATTAATTTTTGGAAAAAAAGATGTGGGCTTCCACACAATTTTCGCAACCAGCAGAGGGAAAGCCAATGGCTGGGGACAGATGTTTATAGCCTGCTAAGAGGGGAATACCAATGGAGCTTCCCAGGCCATTAATATCAGCTCCCAACTGTATACTTAGCCTTTACTGGCTATTAAAATGGGGGACCCTAAAAAAAGTGACTTAGAGTCCCTGTATAATAAATAACCAGCAAAGGCTATGCAGATAGCTGCGAGCTGATATTATTAGCCTAGGAAGGGGTCATGGATACTGCCCCCATGCTAAAAGCATCAGCTCTCAGCTGCTCCAGAATAGGTGCATCTTTAAGATGCACCAAATCTGGCACTTGGCTTTGCTCTTCCCTCTTGCCCTGTAGCATTGGCAAGTGGGGTGATAGTTGGGGAGGTTGATGTCACCTTTGTATTGTCAGTTGACATCAGGCCCTAAGGTTAGTAATGAAGAGGTATTAATAAGATGCCCCCATTATTAATCCCATAGTAACTTTGTAAGAAAAAACACAGACACCTAGAAAAAAGTCCTTGAATTGAAAGAATTACACAAACTCTTTTAATAAATCTTAATTAAACCATACTTACAACCTCACCCATGCCTCCGATGCCCTTGTAATATGCAAAAAAGTGCAAAATGCAAACAATATTCCTCACCTTTTTGCAGAGAAGAAGATAATCCATTTGTCCCACAATGGGTCTATCTCTACTACATCTAGATGGCAGGCTGCATGGTTGCATGATCCATGAGCATGTGCTCAGTGTCTCCCTGTGAACTCCTATTACCTGTCTGATGGCACAGCGAGCGTGAGAAAGTTTTCATGGTCATGGTGCCATCAGAAAGGTTCTGGGAGTTCACAGCCAGTGAACTCACTTCTCCTATCTGACTTTAACGTGAGCGCCGTGAGAAGGCTCCTACTACAAATTGTCCAAGTGGTCATCCTAAAGGCAGTACAAGGAAGGAAAAGGCATACCAAGGAATGGCAAATAGTAAGTGGTTTCATCACTACCACAGAAATCAGTACACTTTGAATCAGACATCCATTTGGGATTATAACTGTGAGAGGGAAACGCCTCCAAAATCTTTCCCTTCTATACTTCGACTTGGAGTGGTGGACAGAAAAGGACTAGCAAAAAATCCTCACATCTCAGATGGGTGGCAAGCCACAGGGTTGGATCCCAATCATCTCTAAATGCCTGCATAGTGTTGGGCCTATCTTGCACAACTTCCACAGATGAGCACTTATATACGGATCACCTCTACTTTTATATATTTTCTATAGTGCTTTAGTAGCGCTCTTTTGTTTTCTGTCTCCTCCCTCAGTTTCCTGTAAAAACCTTTGCATCTAAAAAGAACTAGGTGGTTGCAAGTGTTGAGGAGCTGGAAGTGTAACCACATGAGGACTGTGAGGTTATCCATAACCTGGACAGCCTCCTGTTGAATCCATATTCAGAGTGTTTGATCAAGGGCTTACCTGGTAAGAAGGATTAAGCCGCATTTCAATATTGGCAACATGGATGAATGGTGATGGCAGACTAGATAAATGACTCGAGGAATTGTGAGAACCAGGACAGTTTGTAGACAAGAAGACACAAAAGAGCATAGTGAGGTCAAAAATACTCTGTTGTAAAAAAAAAATTACAGTAATAAGCAAGTGCAAGTGAAAAGATGGAAAAAACAGGGAATTTAGTTGATACTTTTTTTGCAAAAAAATGTATACTAAGCTGCTCCACCAATCGTCAAGGTATACCCATATAGAGCAGTCCTAACTAATGAATATGATCCCTATCTGATGTATTTAAAAACCTGATCATCTGTATAGTACCTGTATAAGCAGGGTTCAGAGAGGGAATATCCATGTGGACCTGCTAGATGGAACAGCTTTAGTGCAAATGACCCACAAAGGAGTGGTGGACTCCCCAGTCTTGTAGAAACAAGAGAACAATTTTAGAACCAGAAACACATGGGCTACTTGCACATTGAACAAGTCTGTAGGAACATGTTCACACCACCAAGAAACTTGAAAACACAAAAGAGCACAGTGAGGTCAAAAATACTCTGTTGTAAAAAAAATCACAGTAATAAGCAAGTGCTAGTCAAAAGATGGAAAAAAACCAGGGTGTTAGGGTTGGCAGAATGCACTGAATATATATATTTATTAGTAGTGGTAGGTAAGTTCGCAACCCGGGATCCACCGTGCAGGAAAGAACCTGCTGCTAAGTATGGTGGTACAATATAGTACTATAAACAAACTCTGTTACTTCACAGAGTCTGTTAGCAAAGAGGTCTGTTAGCAAAGAGAATGCTGTGCCCTGTTTAGCTCACAGAGGAACACAGCTACTTAGTAGAGCAGTTAGTGGTCATGCAGTCAAATGCAAACATGCAGCTCCTCTCCGTTGGAGACGGAATTCTAATAGCTATACACCAGCCCTGAATCCACTCACATGAAACTCTTCGCCAGAGGTGTCAGCATTCTAAGGGCTTATTTCACCCAGGTCCCTGACTGCATACAAACACGACCACACTGGCGCTGAGCTCATACATAAATTGACACTAGCGCATGGCCGTGCGGTCATGCAAATCTTTTATAGCTGCAGCATGTACAGGACCTTCCAAGAAGGACCAATGGAAGGCTGCTACAGAACTTGATCAGGTACAGGGCCTTCCTGGAGGACCAATGAAAGTCGCTGCAGTACCTGAGCATGTGACCCTAGACCTCCACTGAGAGATCTTACCCTGGGCATGCTCAGTGTGTGCAAAGCAGGACTTAGTCCCAGAAAAGCCTGCTAGCTGCAGACCAGTGCAGGGTACAATAGTGAAGCCTGGAGAGGTAGCAGTAACCCTTTGCACAGTATCAGATTCAGTAAGACGCTGGGACCGACGTCTCCGCTGAGCAGGCCCCTCTGCGGCCGATGCAGAATGGGAGACCACAGCAGACACAGATCGAGATTCCTTCTGTGCAGTGGCGGGAACTCGACTCCTAACACAGGATATTTAGTTGATACTTTTTTTTGCAAAAAAATGGATACTAAGCTGCTCCACCAATCGTCAAGGTATACCCATATAGAGCAGTCCTAACTAATGTATATGATTCCTATCTGATGTATTTAAAAACCTGATCATCTGTATAGTACCTGTATAAGCACGGTTCAGAGAGGAATATCCATGTGGACCTGCTAGATGGAGCAGCTTTAGTGCAAATGACCCACAAAAGAGTGGTGGACTCCCCAGTCTTGTAGAAAAAAGAGAACAATAATAGTGTTATGATCAGGTGACCTTGGAGCAGCATGAAAACTTTCACTGGAGTAGGTGGTAACTATACTGACCGCAAACCCTGATCTTAATACCGCAACTAGAAGTAGCCGTGGGGTGTGCCTAACAAAACCTAGACACCTCGACACAGCCGGAGGACTAAATACCCCCTATAGATGGAAATAGAAATTTCTACCTTGCCTCAGAGCAGAACCCCAAAGGATAGGCAGCCCCCCACAAATATTGACTGTGAGTAGTAGAGGAAAAGACACACGCAGGCAGAAAACAGGATTTAGCAAATGAGGCACACACTAGCTAAATAGGAAAGGATAGGACAGGATACTAAGCGGTCAGTATTAAAAATCCTTCCAAAAATATCCACAGCAGAAAATACAAAAACTCCACCATCTAACTAAAGATGTGGAGCGTATATCTGCAACTCCAGAGAATCCAACAAGACTGAGAAAACACTGACGCAGTCTAAGCTGGACAAGAGAAAAACAAAAGAATAGCACAGAATACAAGCACACTGCATGTGTGCCACAGAAAAAGAAACAGACACTTATCTTTGCTGAATTGGCAGCTAAGCAGGAGAAGCCAGAAAGTGATCCAACACTTCACAAGACACATTGACAACTGGCAAGGACTAATGAATCCTGCACACCTACATATCCCAGTCAGAACTGCAATCAGCAGATACACCTGGCCAGGACTGCGACTCAGAGACAACTGCATTCCCACCTACAATGTTATGACCTGGTGGTTAGGACAATAATGGACCTGGTGGTTAAGAGCACACGGAATGACCTGATAGTTACTAATAATACAGGACAAGCTCTGAGACGTGGGAACTCTGCTGACCGCAATCCCTAATCCTATCACACACACTAGAAATAACCGTGGATTGCTCCTAACGCTCCCTGTGCAACTCGACACAGCCTAAGAAACTAGCTAGCCCTAAAGATAGAAAAATAAAGCCTACCTTGCCTCAGAGAAATTCCCCAAAGGAAAAGGCAGCCCCCCACATATATTGACTGTGAGTAAAGATGAAAATTACAAACACAGAGATGAAATAGATTTAGCAAAGTGAGGCCCGACTTACTGAACAGACAGAGGATAGGAAAGGTAACTTTGCGGTCAGCACAAAAACTACAAAAAGACCACGCAGAGGGCGCAAAAAGACCCTCCGCACCGACTCACGGTGCGGAGGCGCTCCCTCTGCGTCCCAGAGCTTCCAGCAAGCAAGACAAAAATCAAAATAGCAAGCTGGACAGAAAAATAGCAAATAAAAGAAAAACAAGCAGGAACTTAGCTTCTGCTGGGAAGACAGGTCACAAGAACGATCCAGGAGCGAACTAGACCAATACTGGAACATTGACAGGTGGCATGGAGCAATGATCTAAGTGGAGTTAAATAGAGCAGCCAGCTAACGAATTAACCTCGTCACCTGTGGAAGGAAACTCAGAAGCCGCAGCCCCACTCACAACCACCAGAGGAAGCCCATGGACAGAACCAGCCGAAGTACCATTCATGACCACAGGAGGGAGCCCGACAACAGAATTCACAACACTACAACCACTGGAGGGAACCCAAGAGCAGAATTCACAACATTATAGAACCAGAAACACATGGGCTACTTGCACATTGAACAAGTCTGTAGGAACATGTTCACACCACCAAGAAACTTGAAGACACAAAATAGCACAGTGGGGTCAAAAATACTCTGTTGTAAAAAAAATCAAAGTAATAAGCAAGTGCTAGTCAAAAGATGGAAAAAAGAGAGTATTTAGTTGATACTTTTTTTGCAAAAAAATGTATGCTAAGCTGCTCCACCAATCGTCAAGGTATACCCATATGGAGCAGTCCTAACTAATGTATATGATCCCTATCTGATGTATTTAAAAACCTGATCATCTGTATAGTACCTGTATTAGCAGGGTTCAGAGAGGAAATATCCATGTGGACCTGCTAGATGGAACAGTTTTAGTGCAAATGACCCACAAAATTGTAGACAAGCAGAGCTGGGTGCTTCAGAAAACACAGAGCCAGGAATAACACACATAGACAATGAATATATATTAACAGTATCATCATTTGAAGTGTGAAGAAGTCCAAATATGAGTTAATTATGCTTATAGCAAATGAAGGGATAATCATCACAACAATGCATTGTGTTTGGAGTTCGCTTTTCAGTGTGGTGCACCAGAGCAATGTACAAATGGCTTATCTGGTGAGGTGGAGTCACTAACAACTAGTCAGGGGGAACAACAGTGCCCAAAGGCAATGGCACAGACTTGCCAGATGACACATAGCACAGTGAAGACCAGAACAGCAGGCAGGCAAGCAAGGCATGGAACATCAGAAGACATTTAACTAGGAGTGACACTCGTGGGAAATAAATATGTATAAAAATAACTCAGGCCCAGCAGTAACATTTGCAGTGTGAACAAATTTAAAGTTGAGTTTTTAATGTCTACAGCAGATGAAGGGTTAAACAGAAAAAATTAATATCAGCTAGCAACAGTGATGAACAAGCGAACTTGTTTGTAGAGAAGATACACTCTGACGCTGTAATGTTTGTAATGTGAACTAGTTCAAGAAGAGTCTGCTATGCCTTCAGTAGATGAAGGCTTACTTGGAGTTCTGAGCCAGGAAGTTAATGCAGATTGCAAAAAAATCAAGAGTTTGCAATTGCCAGCTGAGAGATTTGATGAGGAAAACTCCAAGACAAACAGTAACATAACAAAGGACTCAAACAAACAAGTGTCAAATTCGGCCAGTAAAAGGCCTTGGGTGATGATGGTGTCACTGGAGTTCCCCCGAAACTGGTGAAAACTAACAGAGTATAGCAAAGGTCTGCAATCAGGAGAACAGAACCCAGCCCTGGAGAAAGATAGATGCATAATTCAATCACTCATAAAATGAGCAACCTGAAATATACTTACAGCAAGAAACATGGACATTTAAAAATAATAAACTGCCAAATAAAAGATATTTAAGCTGTTTTCTCATAAAGACTTGCCATTTTTTTTATTTTAAACTATTTTTTAGTAATCAACTATGAGTCAAACTTCAGACACTGTGGCTAAGGCCGGGGTCACACTTGCGAGTGCTAAGCAAGAACCTCGCGCTAGTCTTTCGTATCAATACCTGGCACTGCCGCCGGCACTCGGGACTGGAGCGTTCAGCTGCATAGAAATACATACAGCCGCAGGCTCCGGTCCAAAGTGCTAGCGGCAGTGCCGGGTATTGATGCAAGAGACTCGTGTGAGTCTTTCGCATAGAACTTGCAAGTGGGACCCCGGCCAAAAAGGTTGACTCTCAATGACTATTAATTGACCCTAATTAGTCAAATGGAAAGTTGTTGGACAACCCTTTTAATCTTTGCTGTATTTTTTTTTTATGCAGACAATGTTGAGCTACTTTATTTGTCAGCATGGTACCCTGTTATTTCAAGTTTTATTTTTCCAGCACCAGGCATATATCTATCGATAGATAGATAGATAGATAGATAGATAGATAGATAGATAGATAGATAGATAGATAGATAGATAAATAGATAGAAAGATAGATAGAAAACATTTTGCTTTCTTATTTCTCTTAAAAAGTTTCTATGACCAGGTCAAATGTTGCCAGTTTATAGTTTTAGTTCATTACCACAATTCCCCTTAGTATTCGTATCATTTTATTTTATCTGATATGTGAATCCAGAGATTTGAGCCTTTTTATTTAGTGCTAATTATTATGATTTTTACTAAGAGAATGTTGCTCACAGGGTAATAATGCAGAGCACCATAACGACATACCCTCAGAGAATTTTGAGAGCACCACCATAAAAATTATATTTTTTTTTTAAAAGAAAAAAAAGCAGAATGCTTTGGAGTAGCAAGAAATAAAATAAGAGGAAAGAAAATCTTGCCAGTTTTGAACTGACGACATGTTCTCTTTAAGTACACCAAGCACTAAAAAGTTTTCACAATGAGTAATATGCTGAATAGCTTGTTTTGCTGTAAAGTAATTGTTATTCAGTGCAAGAACACCAATTATGCCACATATATTTGGTGTTCTGGTAAAAGCAGCAGATACAGTACTTAATTTAGCATTTTCTCATTAACATGTAAATTAAAGCTTTCTAATTTGGAGCAAAAGAAATAAGACAGCAAACATACTCAATATTTTAATAGATTTGATATTTCCTGCATTCAGTTGTTATTATGGATATGACATTTTTAACATTTTTATGCTTCTCTGAAAGAAAGGTAATTTAATCTTTATAAGAATGTATTTTAGAACAGAATTGTGATGAATGTAATTACGATTACATCCTAAATAGGCAGTGTAAGCGGTTTATACCTTGTGGGAATAAAAGGACTAGAAATAGGAAAAACCCAATGTGGCTAAACAAAGAAGTAAGACAGGCAATTAACAGTAAAAAGAAAGCATTTGCACTACTAAAGCAGGATGGCACCATTGAAGCTCTAAAAAACTATAGGGAGAAAAATACTTTATCTAAAAAACTAATTAAAGCTGCCAAAAAGGAAACAGAGAAGCACATTGCTAAGGAGAGTAAAACTAATCCCAAACTGTTCTTCAACTATATCAATAGTAAAAGAATAAAAACTGAAAATGTAGGCCCCTTAAAAAAATAGTGAGGAAAGAATGGTTGTAGATGACGAGGAAAAAGCTAACATATTAAACACCTTCTTCTCCACGGTATTCACGGTGGAAAATGAAATGCTAGGTGAAATCCCAAGAAACAATGAAAACCCTATATTAAGGGTCACCAATCTAACCCAAGAAGAGGTGCGAAACCGGCTAAATAAGATTAAAATAGATAAATCTCCGGGTCCGGATGGCATACACCCACGAGTACTAAGAGAACTAAGTAATGTAATAGATAAACCATTATTTCTTATTTTTAGTGACTCTATAGCGACAGGGTCTGTTCCGCAGGACTGGCGCATAGCAAATGTGGTGCCAATATTCAAAAAGGGCTCTAAAAGTGAACCTGGAAATTATAGGCCAGTAAGTCTAACCTCTATTGTTGGTAAAATATTTGAAGGGTTTCTGAGGGATGTTATTCTGGATTATCTCAATGAGAATAACTGTTTAACTCCATATCAGCATGGGTTTATGAGAAATCGCTCCTGTCAAACCAATCTAATCAGTTTTTATGAAGAGGTAAGCTATAGACTGGACCACGGTGAGTCATTGGACGTGGTATATCTCGATTTTTCCAAAGCGTTTGATACCGTGCCGCACAAGAGGTTGGTACACAAAATGAGAATGCTTGGTCTGGGGGAAAATGTGTGTAAATGGGTTAGTAACTGGCTTAGTGATAGAAAGCAGAGGGTGGTTATAAATGGTATAGTCTCTAACTGGGTCGCTGTGACCAGTGGGGTACCGCAGGGGTCAGTATTGGGACCTGTTCTCTTCAACATATTCATTAATGATCTGGTAGAAGGTTTACACAGTAAAATATCGATATTTGCAGATGATACAAAACTATGTAAAGCAGTTAATACAAGAGAAGATAGTATTCTGCTACAGATGGATCTGGATAAGTTGGAAACTTGGGCTGAAAGGTGGCAGATGAGGTTTAACAATGATAAATGTAAGGTTATACACATGGGAAGAGGGAATCAATATCACCATTACACACTGAACGGGAAACCACTGGGTAAATCTGACAGGGAGAAGGACTTGGGGATCCTAGTTAATGATAAACTTACCTGGAGCAGCCAGTGCCAGGCAGCAGCTGCCAAGGCAAACAGGATCATGGGGTGCATTAAAAGAGGTCTGGATACACATGATGAGAGCATTATACTGCCTCTGTACAAATCCCTAGTTAGACCGCACATGGAGTACTGTGTCCAGTTTTGGGCACCGGTGCTCAGGAAGGATATAATGGAACTAGAGAGAGTACAAAGGAGGGCAACAAAATTAATAAAGGGGATGGGAGAACTACAATACCCAGATAGATTAGCGAAATTAGGATTATTTAGTCTAGAAAAAAGACGACTGAGGGGCGATCTAATAACCATGTATAAGTATATAAGGGGACAATACAAATATCTCGCTGAGGATCTGTTTATACCAAGGAAGGTGAGGGGCACAAGGGGGCATTCTTTGCGTCTGGAGGAGAGAAGGTTTTTCCACCAACATAGAAGAGGATTCTTTACTGTTAGGGCAGTGAGAATCTGGAATTGCTTGCCTGAGGAGGTGGTGATGGCGAACTCAGTCGAGGGGTTCAAGAGAGGCCTGGATGTCTTCCTGGAGCAGAACAATATTGTATCATACAATTATTAGGTTCTGTAGAAGGACGTAGATCTGGGTATTTATTATGATGGAATATAGGCTGAACTGGATGGACAAATGTCTTTTTTCGGCCTTACTAACTATGTTACTATGTTACTATGATTAAGATTTTATTATGTATGGAATTTTGTATACTCTAAATAAATTATTTCTGATGCAACTAACATAGTTCTCCTTTACCAAGTTAGGTATGATTGCCTTGTTACTGAAGTCATCACTACTTTTTTCCCTTTAATAAGAGATTGTAAAGCTCTAAAAGTGTCCATACACCTTTATAGAAAACCATTAACTTACGGGTGTATGGCCAAAAGCTATCTCTTTTAACTCGCCCATATGCATAAAATGCTCATGTGTCTTCTACGGTAAGACTCATCTGCCAGAAGAATAAAAAGATTGGATATTTGAATTAAAACTATCTTATTAATTATCATCAGTCAGGGAGGATCAAGAGGCTTCCATGACATTAGATGGTCGGCAATGATGGGTTAGTCAACATTCGATGTAATGTAAATGGAGGGTCTTAAGTTAGATAGTTTTCATATAGGAAATATATTAAAAGTATAATTGCAAAGGACTGTTTTGTGAATACATTATCATTTTTATGCTCATATTCTAAAGTAGTACTGACAGACTGAACAGCAGACATTTTTTCCTGTGTCTGCTGGATATCTAGAAGAATTAATATGGCAGATTAAAATGTGTTTTGGGCAGGGATTCAAGTTTTTGTAAAGGGAGAATCTGCAGACTGATCTCCATCAGAATGAAGATGAGGATGAAAATGCATAGAGAGGGAGTATATCTCATAAACTGTGTATCAGTGCACAGAGAACAAACAATGCTCACACCGACTTTGGGAAAAGGACGGATCACATATTCCTTAGTAATAGTTTGCTTAATCAAAGAACAGAAGAGTTTTTTCATGGACTTTAGAAAGAGAAATCAGTAAAGCAACGAAGATGCACTGAAAAATAACAGCAACTAAACGGCAGCATCTTGGACACAAAAGCCACACAACAGAGAAATGTTACTAAGATTGACACAACCTGGGAAGAAGTAGCTGAAACTATGAGCAGGTTGCAAACTATATCTGGGAGTCTAAACATGAATAGAATAAATATTGAAACTAGAAGTTACTGAAATTTTTTTAAACTCAGTGTAACCATTAACATATGTAAAATATTATCACAGATATACAGTACTTAGCCTTCAATTAACTTATTTTAATATTTGTAAAAATTAGAGTATTTGAAAAACAAGGAACTGCTAAAATAGTAGTAGAGACTGTCAATAATAATGGCATTTTATTTTATTCAATTGTGTCTGCATTTCAGACTATGATCAGATCACTTTCTGTCTGAGTACATAAAGGTGTCAGATAGTCAAGCAAAATAATACAGTTTAGTGAAAATTGCTGTCTGAGCAAATCATTACTGTTTTGTCTGTAAAAGTTGCACATGCCAGAGGAAAAAGTTTTATCTCGTGCATTCTCTTCGGTCAAAAATAACTATTTAGTAGTATTAATTTTACGTTTTGTTGTAGCTTTATAGCTATTATTTGGTACCATGTCGAGATGGGCGAACCCTAACAGTAAAGTTCGGCGTCCATACCGAAAACCTACTGTTCGGCGCGGACACCGAACATGAACTTCACCTTTACTGTTCGGGTTCGGCTGCCCGAACTGTCATGTGCATGACAGCATGGCAAACACTGCTTCTGATCTGCAGTGAAATCATCCCCGCTGGTCAGAGACTCCTTTAATAATCTCAATTAAACCATACTTACGACCTCGCCTAATTTCACCAAAGCTCTTGTTTTCCTGTAATTGCATCTTGGCACTGTCCAGGTTGAAAACTAGTCATCCCCCAGACATGGATTACGGCGTGAGACAGAATGACGGACAGGTATGGTATATTGTTGTTTTTTTTATTTTTGGTTTATTACAGGAGAACGAGGTATTTGGTGGAATTAGGCGAGGTTGTAAGTATGGTTTAATTAAGACTATTAAAGGAGTTTGTGTCATTCTTTCAATTAAAGGACTTTATTCTTGGTGTCTGTGTTTTCTTACAATGTGACTATGGGGTTAGAAATGGGGGAGTTTATTGACGCCTCTCCATTACTAAACTCGGGGCTTGATGTCACCTGACGGTGACATCAACCCCCCAATATCACCCCTCTTGCCACCACTACAGGGCAAGTGAGAAGATCTGGGCAAAACAGAAAAGGGACAAATGAGAGACACTCATTAAGGCCACGTGGATGGACGGTATTCAGCTGCCAGATCCATCTGGCCTCCATCTGACTCAAATGAGTGTCTCTCATTTGTCCCTTTTCTGTGAATCGGTTGCTTGGGTTGGCTATATATGCGGATTTCTGTACTGGTTTTTATTCTGGTTTTTATTTGTGTTCTATTATTTTTTCATCTTTTCTTATTAATTTTCATAGCATCATTACGCTTGTTGTCCTGTCATTCATCTGCTATCCAGTGCCGGTGGGATGCATGAACAACGTTGGATCAACTTCGTGTGCGGCCTTTTCTATACCCTGTATTTGATGTTGCATTATTATCCCAAGTGTGTTCTTATATATAGTTAGGTACAGAGTGTATGCTATATCCACATATGAATAAATCTGTGTCGTTTTGTTCCAGCTGCATTGTATATTTTCCATGTAAAACCCTCTTGTTGTTTGGTTACCAACTAGATAAATATTATATATATTATTATTACTTATGATGTGTTTTGTATTCCTGGTTGGTGGGTATGCTACGCACTGCACGGACTAATTACTATGTGAGAATACTGTTATCTTTTACCAGTGGTCTATGATCCGTGTGGTGCGTAATATTGTATAATGTGTAATTCACATACTATGTATGCTCTTTCTGTATTTATGAATGCTATATAGTCTTGTAAGTTTGGCGGCGATATAGTTATTATTTAGCCACCGGTATCATTGGTGGCATTATGTGGAGCTTTATAGCACTTTTCGACTCTTGTTTTCTTCTCTTTATGTGCGCACAGGGTGCTATATTAGATCGTTAGGTATGGGCAGTGTTTTCCCTTTTGTAATATGGCCGCACCTGCACTTCCGGTCCTGGTTAGCGTTGTTATTTTGCCTATGGTTTCAATATGGCCGCGCGCATACTTCCGGTCATGCGCAGTTGGTTTACCTGATACTTCCGGGTCGCGGCCTGGCGCCGGATCGCATGGCCCCGTGCCTTCCGGTGTCGGTCTGACGCCCGTACTATCTAGCGCTTGTGCGCATTGGCTATTTGGGACTACACTTCATATATAAAAACCCCTTTTGGTGAGTGGCAGGACACGCCCCCTGAGGAAGGACATCTCCGAAACGCGCGTTGGGGTGGGTTCGGAGCAGACACTCTCCCCCATCATCAGCTGGTAAGATACCCTTTGTATTTGGCTTATTCCTATTTATTGGCACATCCCCCTCTTTTTTGCCATTGGCTGGTACGGGCTCCTGTGTGAGTTATGTGGTATATGTAGCATGCTCCGAGATCCTTTACATGGAGCATGATATTACTTGGTAGCTCCATGATCTCTTATATGGAGCATGTAAAAACTAGGGAGTACCCGGTACCTTTACTGAACTTCTGCCAGTCTGCTGATTTGTGTGGGTCTGTGGTCATGCTCCATGCGTGTTGTACATGACATCTGCTATTTTTAACCCACTATTTTTGTATTCCTTGTTTTGTTATGTATATATTTAATAAATATTTTGTCAATTTTGGACTCTTTTTGCACCTATTCTTTTGTAGTTTGTTGCTTTGATTATCTGTACTGTAGCTGTAGATGGCTGAGGTCCGCTTCTCTTCTCGCTGCGTGACTGCTGTCATGTCCTGGGCCTATAGCCCATGTGGACGGTTCAGGTATCCCTAGCCCTCTGCACTATTCTAAGATGATAACTAACTTACCAAGCAGCAGCCCCTCCTGCAATTAACTACTGTATATACTGACTTTATGTTCTACATAGGAACTGTGTGCACTAAAAATGCCCCCATCTTGTGCCCAACAGGTGCATTACACTTTCCCTAATACAAGTGCAAATACAGTACACCTTACTAAAACACACAATGTGTATTTACAAGACACGATAATACACTAAGAGTGTAGCAGTACCATGATAAGTAGGCGGCAGTACATGTAATCATGAAGCAATACAATCACACGTAAATGTATATGCAAACACTGATAACATAAGGCATCGGTATGAGAGGGAAAGGCAAAGGCAATAACTTTTTACCATACCCCCTACAGAAGCACCTGACCCAGGGTTAAATTCAACTCTGATTTTGAACCATCTCTTTAACCTGTTCCCAACATGCGCCATACTTGTACTGCTCTGCGGGAACTGCATACCTGCAAACAGCAGTACTAGCATGGCACAGAAATTGCGTGGCCTCAAACTGAGCGACACATCGATCGGGTGCGGGTGTCAGCTGTAGGTTACAGGTGACACCCCGCAGCAATGCCCACGATTGGTGCTAGCACAGATTGTGGGTGCTTAACCCCTCTGATGCTGCTGTCAGTAGTGACAGCGACATTGTAATGTAGCATAGTTAGCAAGACCAAAAAAGACATTTTTCCATCCAGTTCAGCCTATATTCCATCAGAATAAATCCCCACATCTACATCCTTCTAAAGAACCTAATAACTAGTGTTGAGCAATACCTTCCGATATCCAGAAGTATCGGTATCAGATTAGATCGGCGATATCCGATATTTTTTGGATACAATTATTGGAATGTAAATAAGCCCTTTCTGTCCTTCTACATCCTGTTCCGGAGGGGGGAAGAGTGTGGGCGGTGTGTGGGTGGACACTGTGCGTGTCTGTGTGTGCGGTCAGGGTGTGTGTGGGCCTGCCGGTTTTCTGTGCGGGTCTGCTGGGGCTCTGTGCGAGCTGCCGGGGCTCTGTTTGGGCTGCCAGGGGTCTGTGTGGGCTTGCCGGGGCACTGTTATGATCCGGTGACCTTGGAGCCGCATGGAACTTTCTCTGAGTTGGTGGAACCTGTACTGACCGCAAATCCTGAACTTAACACCGCAACTAGAATTAGCCATGGGGTGTGCCTAACAAATCCTAGACACCTCGACACAGACGGAGGACTAAATACCGCTAAAGATGGAAATAGGAAATCTACCTTGCCTCAGAGCAGAACCCCAAAGGATAGGCAGCCCCCCACAAATATTGACTGTGAGTAGTAGAGGAAAAGACACACGCAGGCAGTAAACAGGATTTAGCAAAAGAGGCCACTCTAGCTAAAATAGGAAAGGATGGGACAGAATACTAAGCGGTCAGTATTAAAACCCTTCTGTCACGATATGGTATGAAATATCATATAAGTAGCTTCTCTTGCTCAAGGCTGTGGGCTAACAAGCCCCCCTTCCTTTTCACTCAGCCAAGAGCTGCTTTGCCAATGTAGATGGGGGAAGAAGAGTTTATTACCTCTAGCTCGGAGAGCAGAAGTATTTACGACCGGCATTTCCTGTGTAAGCTCTTGTCCAGCTATAAGTGAAGTAGAAACTTCGAGGATCAATGCCGCGCATCGAGGAACTGCTGGATAAGTTAGCTGGCGCAGATTACCTAACAATAATGGATCTGAGTCGAGGATACTGGCAGATTCCCCTGAGCCCCGAGATGCAGGAGAAGTCTGCCTTTATCACACCCTTTGGACTGTACGAGTCCACGGTCATGCCCTTCGGCATGAAGAATGCCCCTGCCACTTTCCAGCGGATGGTCAACCTCCTGCTTCAGGGACTGGAGAAGTACGCCGTGGCGTACTTGGATGACATTGCCATCTTCAGTTCCTCCTGGGAGGAACACCTGCAGCATCTCGAAGAGGTGCTCAGGCGAATTCACCAAGCAGGACTGACTATCAAGCCGGGAAAGTGCCAGATGGGCATGAGGGAGGTTCACTACCTGAGGTACCGGGTAGGCGGGAACACCCTGAAGCCAGAGTCGGAGAAAGTGGGCGCGATCGTGAACTGGCCCACTCCCGTGACCAGGAAACAGGTGATGTCCTTCCTGGGCACTGCAGGGTACTATAGGCGCTTCGTACAGCACTATAGTAGCCTGGCAAAACCTTTGACGGACCCCACCAGGAAGAAGCTACCCCACATTGTCAACTGGACGGATGGCTGTGAGGGGGCCTTCCAAGCGTTGAAAACCGCACTGTGCAACGCCCCTGTGTTGAAAGCAGTCGACAGCAGTCGACCGTTCTTGGTGCAGACCGACGCCAGCGAATTTGGCCTTGGTGCTGTACTCAGCCAGGTTGACTCGGAGGACCAAGAGCACCCCGTGTTATACCTGAGCTGGAAACTTTTGCCGAGGGAAGTGGCCTACTCCACCATCGAGAAGGAGTGCTTGGCCATAGTCTGGGCCCTGCAGCGCTTGCAGCCCTACTTGTACGGTCGCCCCTTCACTGTGGTGACCGACCACAACCCTCTGCGCTGGCTAAACGCCATGTGTGGAACCAACGGCAGGTTGCTACGCTGGAGCCTTGCCCTTCAGCAGTTTGACTTCACCATTGAACACAAAACGGGCAAAGAGCATGGGAATGCATATGGACTCTCCTGCCAGGGTGAACCTACTGAGGTGCCCATGGAGGCATACCGTGGGGTACTGCCTCCCTAGCACACACCAAAAGGGGGAGGTGTCACGATATGGTATGAAATATCATATAAGTAGCTTCTCTTGCTCAAGGCTGTGGGCTAACAAGCCCCCCTTCCCTTTCACTCAGCCAAGAGCTGCTTTGCCAATGTAGATGGGGGAAGAAGAGTTTATTACCTCTAGCTTGGAGAGCAGAAGTATTTACAACCAGCATTTCCTGTGTAAGCTCTTGTCCAGCTATAAGCGAAGTAGAAACTTCGAGGATCAATGAAAGATTCTTTGTTTAGTTTTTGTAAGATATTAGGAAAACAATTTAAGCTAGAAATAGGAAAAATATATATTCCTTAACGTCACTCGGCGGAGCTGTCAACCGCTGTAAACATGAACTTCTAACTCCATCTGGTAAAGAAGTAGGGATTTCTCTGTAAATATGTATCCCAGATAGGACATATTTGATCTCATTAGAATGCGCACATTAATCCTAGATGCATGCTGGGTTTGTTATGACTCTGACATGTTTTGTAGTGAAGTTATAGAAATCAGAGAAAATAGTTTAAAGTTTAGTCAGAATGTAGAGAGAGGAGGGTCTGGATAAGCCAGCCTTTCTGTGATGTCACAGCCTTAAAGTTTTAAGTTTGTGGCAGGCTTCCCCAGCTCAGACTTCTTCTTGACTTCTTGTCTTCTCCTGAAGCCAGCAGCACGTCCAATGAGCTGGGACGTATGGTAAAAACTCCACTAGCCTGGTTGCCTGCCATGCTTTGAACATGTGAGTGTTACATTTTCTCATTTAATCCCTGTCTATTTCATAATTACCCTTGTACATATTTGCAATTGTCTCATTTGTAACATCTTTATAAAATATTTTTGATAAAGCACTGCCTAATTTTTTATGGGATATAATATTATATGTTAGTTCATTCTCCATGCTCTAAACTTACCCTGTCTCTTGAAGAGAATTACGCTACTGTGTGGGGTTAGCTTCGGACCCGTTAAATCGAAGCTGGTGGCAGCGATAGTGTGCAGACTGTTGAGTGATGCTGTAGCGCCTGCGGCGTTGATAATTATTGTTCCTGCCTGAGTGGGAGTAGTTATCGCGTCGCTGCAGCGTGCCCAATAGCCAGTACATAGCAGGCAGCCTTTCTGGCGACTAATTACCCAGGGTGCAGTACCTAATCTGACCTGAGAGTAAAGGGGGCGCCAGAGAGCTGCAAGTTTTAAGTGGAACTGTAAGCGGGATATACATAAATCCCTGCAGTTGGTGGTATATTGAAAGCAGTGGGATACCTAGAATAAGCCCCTGCTGTAAACTAAGAGGTCAATAGCCTTGTGTGTGTTTTCTCATCACATTGTTAGCAGTGGAGGGATAACTAAGATAAGCCCCCCTGCACATGTGATAGCCGTCTGTTGGCCTAAAGTCACCGCAACCCTTGACGTAGGGGTGAAGGTCACGGTGTGAATCCTGACAAATTGGTGGCAGCGGTCAGGGGATTCCTGACACCTTCCAAAAATATCCACAGCAGAAAATACAAAAAATTCCACCATCTAACTAAAGATGTGGAGCGTATATCTGCAACTCCAGAGAATCCAACAAGACTGAGAAAACACTGACACAATCTAAGCTGGACAAGAGAAAACAAATGAATAGCACAGAATTATTAAGCACACAGCATGTGCGCCACAGAAACAAAAACCAGACACTTATCTTTGCTGATTTGGCAGCAAGGCAGGAGGAACCAGACACAGATCCAAAACCTCCCAGAACCATGGATAACTGGCAAGGACTAAAGAATCCTGCACACCTAAATTTCCCAGTCAGAACTGTAATCAGCAGATACACCTGGCCAGGACTGCAACTCAGGGACAACTGCATTCCCACCTACAACCACTGGAGGGAAACCAAAAGCAGAATTCACAACAGTACCCCCCCCTTGAGGAGGGGTCACCGAACCTTCACCAGGGCACCCAGGACGATCAGGACGAGCCAGATGAAAGGCACGGACCAAATCAGCTGCATGGACATCAGAGGCAAAAACCCAAGAATTATCCTCCTGGCCATAACCCTTCCATTTGACAAGGTACTGAAGCCTCCGCCTCGAAAAACGAGAATCCAAAATCTTCTCAACCACATACTCCAACTCTCCATCAACCAACACAGGGGCCGGAGTATCAACAGAGGGAACAACGGGCACCAAATATTTCCGCAATAAAGATCTATGGAAGACATTATGGATAGCAAAAGAGGCCGGAAGCGCCAATCGAAAAGACACCGGATTAGTAATCTCAGAAATCTTATAAGGACCAGTAAACCGAGGCTTAAACTTAGAGGAAGAAACCTTCATAGGAACATGACGGGAAGACAACCAGACCAGATCTCCAACCCGAAGCCGGGAACCAACACACCGACGACGGTTAGCAAAACGTTAAGCCTCCTCCTGAGACAACACAAAATTGTCCACCACATGAGCCCAAATCTGCTGCAACCTGTCAACCACAGAATCCACACCAGGACAGTCAGAAGGCTCAACCTGCCCAGAAGAAAAACGAGGATGAAAACCAAAATTACAAAAGAAAGGCGAAACCAAAGTAGCCGAACTAGCCCGATTATTAAGGGCAAACTCGGCCAATGGCAAGAAGGCCACCCAATCATCCTGATCAGCAGACACAAAGCATCTCAAATAAGTCTCCAAAGCCTGATTAGTTCGCTGAGTCTGGCCATTTGTCTGAGGATGAAATGCAGAAGAAAAAGACAAATCAATGCCCAGCCTAGCACAAAAGGCCCGCCAAAACCTAGAAACAAACTGGGAACCTCTGTCGGACACAATATTCTCCGGAATGCCATGCAAATGAACCACATGCTGAAAAAACAATGGAACCAAATCTGAAGAGGAAGGCAATTTAGGCAAAGGCACCAAATGAACCATCTTAGAGAACCGGTCACAAACAACCCAGATAACAGACATCTTCTGGTAAACCGGAAGATCAGAAATAAAATCCATAGAAATATGCGTCCAGGGCCTCTCAGGGACTGGCAATGGTAAAAGCAACCCACTAGCACGGGAACAACAAGGCTTGGCCCGCGCACAAGTCCCACAGGACTGCACAAAAGAATGCACATCACGTGACAAAGAAGGCCACCAAAAGGTCCTACCAACCAAATCTCTGGTACCAAAAATACCAGGATGACCAGCCAACACAGAACAGTGAACCTCAGAAATCACTCTACCAGTCCATCTGTCAGGAACAAACAGGTTCCCCACTGGACAGCGGTCAGGTCTGTCAGCCTGAAATTCCTGAAGAACCCGTCGTAAATCAGGGGAAATGGCAGAAAGGATCACCCCTTCTTTCATAATGCCGACTGGTCCAAGGACCTCAGGAGAATCAGGCAAAAAACTCCTAGAGAGGGCATCAGCCTTAATATTCTTAGAACCCGGAAGATACGAAACTACGAAATCAAAATGGGAAAAAAACAAGGACCATCGAGCCTGTCTGGGATTCAGCCGTTTGGCAGACTCGAGGTAAATCAGATTCTTATGATCGGTCAAGACCACAATACGGTGCTTAGCTCCCTCAAGCCAATGTTGCCAATCCTCAAACGCCCACTTCATAGCCAACAACTCCCGATTGCCGACATCATAATTGCGTTCAGCAGGTGAAAACTTACGAGAAAAGAAGGCACACGGTTTCATCAAGGAACCAACAGGATCCCTCTGAGACAAAACGGCCCCTGCCCCAATCTCAGAAGCGTCAATCTCAACCTGAAACGGAAGAGAAACATCCGGTTGGCGCAACACCAGAGCAGAAGTAAATCAGCGGTTAAGCTCCTGAAAGGCAGAGACAGTCGCAGAGGACCAATTCGCCACATCAGCGCCTTTCTTCGTCAAATCGGTCAAGGGTTTAACCACGCTAGAGAAGTTAGCAATGAAACGGCGATAAAAATTAGCAAAACCCAAAAATTTCTGAAGGCTCTTCACAGATGTGGGTTGAATCCAATCATGAATGGCCTGAACCTTAGCCGGATCCATCTCCATAGATGAGGGAGACAAAATGAAGCCCAAAAAAGAAACCTTCTGCACCCCAAAGAGACACTTAGACCCCTTCACAAACAAAGCATTGTCACGAAGGATCTGAAAAACCATCCTGACCTGTTACACATGAGTCTCCCAATCATCGGAAAAAATCAAAATATCGTCCAAATATACAATCAAGAATTTATCAAGATAAGTCCGGAAGATATCATGCATGAAGGACTGAAAAACAGATGGAGCATTAGTGAGCCTGAATGGCATCACAAGATATTCAAAATGACCTTCGGGCGTATTAAACGCAGTTTTCCATTCATCACCCTGCTTAATACAAACAAGATTATATGCCCCCTGAAGGTCAATCTTAGTAAACCAATTAGCCCCTTAATCCTAGCAAACAAATCAGAAAGCAAAGGTAAAGGGTATTGAAACTTGACAGTGATCTTATTCAAGAGGCGATAATCAATACAGGGTCTCAAGGAGCCATCCTTCTTAGCAACAAAAATATCCCGCTCCCAACGGTGAAGAAGATGGCCGAATATGCCCTTTCGCCAAAGACTCCTTAAAGACTCAAAAATATTTCCCGGATCCGTGCTTTCCTTGACCGCAACACTGCAAAAACGCTAGTGCATGCCCTTATCATCTCCCGCCTCGACTACTGCAACCTCCTACTCTCTGGACTCCCCTCTAGCACTCTGGCACCACTCCAATCCATCCTACACTCTGCTGCCCGACTAATCCACCTGTCCCCCCGCTATTCCCCAGCCTCTCCCCTGTGTCAAGCCCTTCACTGGCTTCCTATCGCCCAGAGACTCCAGTTCAAAACCCTCACACTAACATACAAAGCCATCCACAACCTGTCTCCTCCATACATCTGTGACATGGTCTCCCGGTACCTACCTACACGCGACCTCCGATCCTCCCAAGACCTCCTTCTCTACTCCCCTCTCATCTCTTCTTCCCATAACCGCATCCAAGACTTCTCCCGTGCTTCCCCCATACTCTGGAACTCTCTACCCCAACACATCAGACTTGCGCCTACCATAGAAACCTTCAAAAAGAACCTGAAGACTCATCTCTTCCGACAAGCCTACAGCCTGCAGTGATCCTCAACCTACTGAACAGCCGTACAGCCAGCTCTTCCCTCTCCTAGTGTATCCTCACCCACCCCCTGCAGACTGTGAGCCCTCGCGGGCAGGGTCCTCCCTCCTTATGTACTCGTGTGCCTTGTTATCTGCTCATGTTTAATGTATTTGTCTATATTTGCCCCGTATTCACATGTAAAGCGCCATGGAATAAATGGCGCTATAAAAATGTATAATAATAAAAAAAATAATATAATTCTGCATGGCGGTATGTTCAGGCACAGACATGTTGAAAAGTCGGCCTTTAGGAAACTTACAGCCTGGAATCAAGTCAATAGCACAATCACAGTCCCTGTGCGGTGGAAGGGAACTGGACTTGGGCTCATCGAATACATCCTGAAAATCAGACAAAAACTTAAGAATTTCAGAAGAGGAAGAAGAGGAGATTGACATCAAAGGAACATCATTATGAATCCCTGACAACCCCAACTAGTCACAGAAATAGACTTCCAGTCCAACACAGGATTATGTACCTGCAACCACGGAAAACCCAGCACGATAGCATCATGCAAATTATGCAACACCAGAAATCGACAATCTTCCTGATGGGCTGGCGCCATGCGCATGGTCACCTGTGTCCAAAACTGGGGCTTATTTTTAGCCAAAGGTGTAGCATCAATGCCCCTTAAAGGAATAGGGTTCTGCAAAGGCTGCAAGGAAAAACCACAACGCCTGGCAAATTTAAAGTCCATTAAGTTCAATGCGGCGCCTGAATCCACAAATGCCATGACAGAAAATGATGACAATGAGCAGATCAAGGACACAGAAAACAAAATTTAGGTTGTACAGCACTGATGGTAAATGAACTGGCAATCCTCGTTGTCCGCTTAGGGCAGACAGAAATGACATGAGAAGCATCGCCACAATAATAATACAACCTATTCTGACGTCTGAAACCTTGTTGTTCCGTTCTAGACAGAATCCTATCACACTGCATTGGCTCAGGAATTTGCTCTGAAGACAACGCCACAGCGCGCACAGTTCTGTGCTCCCGCAAGCGCCGGTCAATCTGAATGGCCAGAGACATAGAATCACTCAGACCGAAAGGCGTGGGAAACCCCACCATAACATCTTTAACGGATTCAGAAAGACCCTTTCTGAAAATTGCCACCAAAGCATCATGATTCCATTTAGTCAACACAGACCATTTTCTAAATTTCTGACAATACAATTTTGCCGCCTCTTGACCCTGAGACAGGGCCAACAAGGTCTTCTCCGCTTGATCCAGAGAATTAGGTTCATCATATAATAATCCAAAAGCCTGAAAAAAGGAGTCTACATTAAGCAAAGCCGGATTCCCAGATTCCAGGGAAAAATGCCCAATCCTGTGGATCGCCACGCAGCAGGGAGATGATGATTTTAACCTGCTGAATGGAATCACAAGAGGATCGAGGTCTCAGAGCAAAAAACAGTTTACAGTTGTTTTTGAAACTCAAAAATTTGGACCTGTCACCAAAAAACAAATCAGGAGTAGGAATCTTCGGCTCTAAAACAGGAGTCTGAACAATATAATCAGAAATACCCTGTACCCTAGCAGCAAGCTGGTCCACACGAGAAGCTAATTCCTGAATATCCATGCTAGCACAAGACTCCTCAGCCACCCAGAGATAAAGAGGGAAGAGAAGAGAAAGCAGAGTGCAGAGAAAAAAAAACTGGCTCAACACCTTTCTTCCCTTCTTCTGAGATGAATTTAACTCATTATAGGCCAGTATTACTGTTATGATCCGGTGACGTTGGAGCCGCATGGAACTTTCTCTGAGTTGGTGGAACCTGTACTGACCGCAAATCCTGAACTTAGCACCGTAACTAGAAATAGCCGTGGGGTGTGCCTAACAAATCCTAGACACCTCGACACAGCCGGAGGACTAAATACCCCTAAAGATGGAAATAGGAAATCTACCTTGCCTCAGAGCAGAACCCCAAAGGATAGGCAGCCCCACCACAAATATTGACTGTGAGTAGAAGAGGAAAAGACACACGCATGCAGGAAACAGGATTTAGCAAAAGAGGCCACTCTAGCTAAAATAGGAAAGGATAGGACAGAATACTAAGCGGTCAGTATTAAAACCCTTCCAAAAATATCCACAGCAGAATATACAAAAAATTCCATCATCTAACTAAAGATGTGGAGCGTATATCTGCAACTCCAGAGAATCCAACAAGACTGAGAAAACACTGACACAATCTAAGCTGGACAAGAGAAAACAAATGAATAGCACAGAATTATTAAGCACACAGCATGTGCGCCACAGAAACAAAAACCAGACACTTATGTTTGCTGATTTGGCAGCAAGGCAGGAGGAACCAGACAAAGATCCAAAACTTCCCAGAACCATGGACAACTGGCAAGGACTAAAGAATCCTGCACACCTAAATATCCCAGTCAGAACTGCAATCAGCAGATACACCTGGCCAGGACTGCAACTCAGGGACAACTCCATTCCCACCTACAACCACTGGAAGGAACCCAAAAGCAGAATTCACAACAGGGCACTGTGCGGGCTGCCGGGGGTCTGTGCGGGCCTGCCGGGGCTCTGTGCAGCTGCTGGGGGGTCTGTGTGGGCCTGCCGGGGCTCTGAGCGGGCTGCTGGGGGTCTGTACGGGCTGCTGGGGCTCTGTGCGGGTCTGATGGGGTCTGTATGGGCATGCCGAGGCTCTGTGAGGGCTGCCGGGGCTCTATGCTGGCTGCCACGGCTCTGTGCGGGCTGCCAGGGCTCTGTGCGGGCTGCTGGGGGTCTGTGCATGTGTGCAGGCATCATCCGATGGGACTACAAGACCCATCGGATGATGCCTGCTACAGTGACAGTAATTGACACGTTAGTCAATGATGGCACAGTAGTAGTCACATCATTCGGCTAATGTGTTGATTGAAAAAAAAAAACCAAAAATACTATGTGTATATACTTACTAGTGTTGAGCATACCGATACCGCAAGTATCGGGTATCGGCCGATGCTTGCGGTATCGGAATTCCGATACCGAGATCCGATACTTTTGTGGTATCGGGTATCGGTATCGGATCCATAGGGATATGTAAAATAAAGAATTAAAATAAAAAATATTGATATATTCACCTCTCCGGCGGCCCCTGGACATCACGCTGGTAACCGGCAGGCTTCTTTGTTTAAAATGAGCGCGTTTAGGACCTGCGAATGACGTCGCGGCTTCTGATTGGTCGCGTGCCGCTCATGTGACCGCCACGCGACCAATCAGAAGCCGCGACGTCATTCGCAGGTCCTAAATTCCTAGAATTAGGAGTTTAGTGAATGAGAATGACGTCGCGGCTTCTGATTGGTCGCGTGCCGCTCAAGTGACCGCCACGCGACCAATCAGAAGCCGCAACGTCATTCTCATTCACTAAACTCCTAATTCTAGGAATTTAGGACCTGCGAATGACGTCACGGCTTCTGATTGGTCGCGTGGCGGTCACATGAGCGGCACGCGACCAATCAGAAGCCGCGACGTCATTCGCAGATCCTAAACGCCCTCATTTTAAACAAAGAAGCCTGCCGGTTACCAGCGTGATGTCCAGGGGCCGCCGGAGAGGTGAATATATCAATATTTTTTATTTTAATTCTTTATTTTACACATTAATATGGATCCCAGGGCCTGAAGGAGAGTTTCCTCTCCTTCAGACCCTGGGAACCATCAGGATACCTTCCGATACTTGGTGTCCCATTGACTTGTATTGGTATCGGATATCGGTATCGGCGATATCCGATATTTTTCGGGTATCGGCCGATACTATCCGATACCGATACTTGCAAGTATCGGACGGTATCGCTCAACACTAATACTTACCATTACTTGTCATTTTGATCCCTGAAGCCAGTGTCACCTGTAAAAAATATTAAAATAACAAACAACCAATATACTCCCTGATCCGCAGAAATCCACGAGTGTCCCACGAAGATCTTCCGTGGAGAACGGCAGCGACATCAATTGCCATAAAGTGAGACTTTGAACTATAGTAACCTCAGTGATGCACTGCAGGAGCCATTGTCTCCTGTCAGTGTGTCACTGAGGGTCCTATAGAGCAGTGACATCACACGATGTCACTGTTCTATAGAGAAGATCGTCGTGGGACACTCGTTATTAATTGGACTACGGCAGACAGGTAGTATACGGTTTATTATTTTACGTTTTTTACAGGCGCTGAAGTATGGTAAGTATGGTTAAATGAAGAATATTAAAAAACTTTTGTCCTAATGTGTGTGTGTTTTATTAACCCTTTATTACTATTGGATTAATAATGGATAGGCGTCTTATTGACGCCTCTCCGTTATTAACCCAGCTTAATGTCACTTTAATGTCATTGTGTTCCTGGAGAGCGGTCGTATCAGCTGATGCTGCCGTTCTCCACGGGAGATCGTTGTGGGACTCTCGTGGATTTCTGCGGATCAGGGAGTTTATTGGTTGTTTGTTATTTTAATATTTTTTACAGATGACACTGGCTTTGGGGAACAAAGTGACAAGTGATGGTGAGTATCTACTCTATGTTTAATGTACTGTATATCTATATGTATGTATGGTATGTAATGTGTGAATGTATTGTATGTAGTATGTATGTAGTATGTATGTAGTATGCATGTAGTATGTATGTAGTATGTATGTAGTATGTATGTATGTATTTTGTATGTAGTATGTATGTAGCATTTAGTATGTATGCAGTATGTGTGTAGTATGTATGTAGTGTGTATGTATGTATGTATGTAGTATATAGTTTGTATGTAGTACGTATGTAGAATGCATGCAGTATGTATGTATGTAGTATGTTGTATGTATGTAGTATGTATGCAGTATGTAGTATGTATATAGTATGTATGTAGTATGTATGTAGTATGTTGTATTTATGTATGTAATATGTTGTAATGTATGTATGTATGTAGTATGTATGTAGTATGTATGTAGTATTTTTTTTTACATTCAACACATTAGCCGGATGATGGGACTATTACTGTCCCATCATAAATAAAAATAAAAAATATTGATATACTCACCCTCGGACGCGCCCTGGTTCTAACCGGCATCCTGCGTTCCTAAAAATGAGCGCCTGAAGGGCCTTCGATGACGTCGCGGCTTGTGATTGGTCGCGTGAGCGGTCACATGGGCATCACGCGACCAATCACAAGCCGCGTCGTCATCTAAGGTCCTTCAGGCGCTAATTCTTAGGAAGGAAGCGTCCGAGGGCGCGTCGGAGGGTGAGTATATTCCTAATAGGTATATACTCACCCTCGGACGCGCCCTGGTTCCTCTCCTTCAGATCCTGGGAACCATTAGAAACCCAATGCACTGCTTTGGGTTTCGTGTTTCGGCCGACCCCGACCCCGACTTTTCTATAGGATCGGCCGATTTCACTCGACCCGACTTTTGAAAAAGTCAGGTTTCGTGAAACCCGACCCAATCCTATAAAAAGAAAAGTCGCTCAACCCTAGTTTTGAGTTCAGGGTGTAATGGTGATATTGATTCTTTATTCCCATGTGTATAACCTTACATTTATCATTGTTAAACCGCATCTGCCACCTTTCGGCCCAAGTTTCCAACTTATCCAGATCCATCTGTAGCAGAATACTATCTTCTCTTGTACTGACTGTTTTACATAGTTTTGTATCATCTGCAATTATTGATATTTTACTGTGTAAACCTTCTACCAGATCGCTAATAAATATGTTGAAGAGAATAAGTCCCTACACCGATCCCTGCGGAACCGCACTGGTCACAGCGACCCAATTAGAGAATATACCATTTATAACCACCCTCTGCTTTCTATCACTAAGCCAGGTTCTTACCCATTTACACACATTTCCCCCAGACCCAGCATTCTCATTTTGTGTACCAACCTCTTCTGTGGTACAGTATCACAGAGAGGCATCATGCAGAGAGATGGTTCCCTGCATGCTTCCATCAGAACAACGCAATGCAATTGCATTGTCCTGATGGTCGTCATGGCCGCGGGGTCCTTCAGGGAAGCTGATGTGTCAGTGATTGCTCAGAGAAGGATCTGAGATGCCTCGTCTCTGCCTGTCATATCCTGGTTTAATGCCCTGCAGTGTAGATGCATTGCAAAACATCAGATTAGCGATCTGATGTTACACAGTAATGTCCCAAACTATGACAATGTAAAAAAGTAAAAAAAATCTGAAAAAGTGTAAAAATATTTTTTAAAACATCCCCAAATAAAGAAAAAAACAAACAAATATTTTTCCAATAAATACATTTGTGTATGTAAATAAAAAAATAATAATTAAAAGTACACATATTTGGTATCGCCATGTCCGTAATGACCCGCTAAATGAAACTGTCCCACTAGTTAACCCCTTTAGTGAACACCATAAAAAAAAGCCAAAAAACAATGCTTTCTCATCATGCCACCGAACAAAAAGTGAAATAAAACACGATCAAAAATATGAATAACTAAAAATTATACAGCTGAAAACGTCATTTTGTCCCGCAAAAAACTAGCTGTCATACAGCTCTATTAGTAGAAAAATAGAAAAGTTATAGCTCTCAGAATAAAACGGTGCAAATATAATTATTTTTTTCTATAAAGTAGTTTTTATTGTGTTAAAGTGCCAAAACATAAAAAAATTATATAAATTGGGTATTGCTGTAGTCATACTGACCCCAAAAATAAATCTGCCTTACCAATTTTACCACACATAGAATAGTATTAAAAAAAACAAACGAAAAAAACCAATTCCTGAATGGCTCCCAAAAATCAGAATAGAAAGCGATCAAAAAATGTCATGTGCCTGAAAATGGTAGCAATAAAAACATCAGCTCATCTCGCAAAAAGAAGCCATGGCATGACTGTCGGCTGAAATATGGAAAAATTTTAGCTCTCAAAATATAATGTAAAAATTAGTTTTCTCAATAAAAAGCATCTTTCAGTGTGTGACAGCAGCCAACATAAAAACCCGATATAAATATCTTATCACTGTAATCACACCAACACAAAGAATAAAGTCGCCTAATCACTTATATTGCACGAGGAACGGCATAAAAAATAAATAAAGCAAATTCTTCACATGCTGTTGATTTTTTCACTTTGCCTCCCAAAGAACGTAGGAAAGCTGGTGCACATTTCTCCTGTGCTCTGCCCTAAGCGCTTACCCCGGGGGTTTCTGTGTAAATCTCTGAAATACATGATTCAGACAGAATCCCTGGTGGAAGATTCCCTATAATGAGGCAAATGGATGCACTGTGGGCACCATAGGACTTTGATCTGTTGGTGTCCATCTTTAGGATTGCATAAAAGTGCGTCGGCCACAGTTTTGTGCACTTCTGAAAAAGACACCGCTGAACAGAGGCCAGTATCCAGAGTAACTCTGCTGCCTCATTATAGTGAATGAATCTATCAGGGGCTTCATCTTTCCTGTCACTTGCAAATTTAGATGAATACCCCAATGTAAGTGCTCAGCAAGCCCTCACTCAGGTGCGTCATATGTTAGCAGAAATATAGGAGCTTCCAAGTTACCGGTAGCACAAAGGCTCTGGAAAAGCGAAATGGCTACTTTCCCCCAAAAGAAATTCAGCAATGCTCCACTCCCAAATCCAAATGCCCCCCTCCCTTCTGAGCCACATTGTGCCTAAACCACATTTAGCGCCCACATGTTTGGCATATCTGTAGTGATGAGAGCCCAGTTAATTTACAGGTGCGTGTCTCCAGAACCATGAGCTGGGCATAATGAACTGGTCTCTCGAACAGCAGTTTGCAATTTTTACTCAGCAACATCCACTGCTACTTATTTCGGAAAAATGCCCATGGAGTCAAAATTGTCACTACTAGGGTTGAGCAACTTTTACTTTTTTAGGGTCGAGTCGGGTTTCGCAAAATCCGACTATCTAAAAAGTCGAGTCGAGTGAAATCGGCCGATTATGGCGAAAAGTCGGGGATCGACCGAAACACGAAACCCAATGCAAAGTCAATGGGAAATCTATTTTTCTCTCTCTCTCTCTCTCTCTCGCTCTCTCTCTCTCTCTCTCCCCTCCGTCCCTGAACAGAAAAGCTGGTGTTACACATTGCAAATCGCTACAGCGCACAAGCGAGAAGATGGCGATAAGCATCCACGCCCCTAAGACCTATGTCATCACTCTGCCCACGCGCCTTCATTGGCTGAAAAAATGGCACCAAACGCGTCATACGAAACGCGACTTTGGCGCGAAAATCGCCGACCGCATGGCCGATCCCACACTAGGATCGGGTCGGGTTTCATGAAACCCGACTTTGCCAAAAGTCGGCGACTTTTGAATTTGTCCGATCCGTTTCGCTCAAGCCTAGTCATTACATCTTTAGATACATTCCCAAATGGTTATAATTTCCAAAATCAGGTCACTTGAGGGGAGGATTCTGTTTTTCTGGCACGTAGGGTCTGTTTATATGGAATCCGCAAACTATTCTAAGAAAAGCTGGTTTCCAGGAGGCAAATAGCGCTCAGTCCCTCCCCAGTCTCTCCGTATGGCTAAGTAGTACTGTACAGCCACATATGGGGTATTGAGGCGTTCAGTAGAAATTGTCCAACACATTTTGGTGCCATTTTTACGCATTTCCCCATATGAAAATGTAAAACTTGGGGCTAACACAATCTTGGTGGTAAAAATGTAAATTATTTTATCTTCACTGCTAAATTGTATAAAAGTCTAACACATGTGGTGTCAATATAATCACTGCCCCCCTAGATGAATTCATTGAGAGATTTAGTTTTGCCGTGTTTGCACCTGAGGGCCTCTGCATGGCACCCTCAAACAAGTGCAGCAAAATCTGCACTGTAATATAACTTTTTTTTGCTTCGGAGCTTTGCACTGTGCCTCAAAAAACTCAGGAGAAATTGCACAACAAATTTTGTGATCCATTTGCTCTTGTGAAAATACAAAATTTGTAGGTTAAAAATGATTTTTTGGGGAAATATGTGATTTTTTTTATTTTCACGGCTTAACGTTATAAACTTCTGTGAAGCACCTGGGGGTTGCATGTTTTCAAAACACATCTAGGTAAGTTCCCAAAATGGTGTCACTTGTTGGGGGTTTCCACTGTTTAGGCACATCAGGGGCTTTCCAGACAAGACATGGCAACCGCTAATTATTCCAGCAAATTTTACATTCAAAAAGTCAAATGGCGCTCCTTCCCTTCTGAGCCTTGCCATGTCCCCAAACAGTAGATTTCCCCCACATATGGGGTATCGGCATGCTCAGGAGGAAGTTCACAACAAATTGTATCATCCACTGTTACCCTTGCCAAAGTAAAAAAAAGTTAGGTCTAAAGGAAAATTTTTGTGAAAGAAAAGAAAATGTTAATTTTTTCCTTCCTCATTCCAAAAATTCCTGTGAAGCACCTGAGAGGTTAAGAAACTTTTTGAAGGTGGTTTTGAGTACCTTGAGGGGTGCAGTATTTAGAATGATGTCATTTTTGGGTATTTTTGATCATAAAGGGCCTCTCAAAGTCATTATTATTGTGAGGTGATCCCCCCAAAAATGGGGCAAAGAGATTAAGTATTTATTTGTAAGGTATACCAATGCAATGACAAAACACAGCCAAAGTGTATTCAAAATGAGCAGAAAATAATTTTTGAAATACATTTAAATCTGTCTTTCTAAATAGGCTTCTTTATACAAAATATTAATACAATAGAACATTCCTTAAATTTGTGTAATTTATTCAAAATAATAATAAGAACTAAACAGTCTAAGTTTAATCTATATCCACTGTGAAAACAATGTGGTAAGATTATTTATAATATTATGTGATAAAATATTTAATTATATAAAAAGGCGAGAAACAGAAGTAAATTAAAAAATCTCTAATTACAAATGTTATCTGAGACAGTAAAGCAATATCATCGTTGCTGATGTGCATTTTGAAGATTAAAGTTCTGATACTCTTCAGTGAATAAACTACTCCACATAAGTGAATTTAATTATGTCAGAAAAAACTGTTGTCACTTTCTTTTTTTAAGAGATATTTGTGTGCATCCTGGTTGTGCTGGTCTTTAAATAGCTATAAGCAGATGCATCGAAAATCATTTAAAAATTATCCCTGAAGAACAGATGGCCTTGATGCAAATGTGAAGTATCTTGCAATTTGTGGACTATAAATTGAAATTGATTTTAGGATTTCCTTTTCCTACATAGAACCTTGCATTTTTCAGACTTGGAAAAGTAATTGCTGTTTTAGATGGTGGTCATAGATAGCTTTTCTCCAATAAGGTCTGAAAGT
This sequence comes from Ranitomeya imitator, assembly GCF_032444005.1. Lineage (NCBI taxonomy): Eukaryota > Metazoa > Chordata > Amphibia > Anura > Dendrobatidae > Ranitomeya > Ranitomeya imitator. Next base: position 389,907,256 of record NC_091282.1, read on the forward strand.
TAATTTGTTCCCAACTTGAACCTTAGCTACATTGCAATAGTCTGCCTTTCTAATGAAGAAATAATTGTTTTAGTGTCACAAGAATATCATAGCTAATATCAATATTGAATACTTTTTTTACATCAATTTTTAAACTTTTCATTTGCATTTTTTTGTGTAAGGCAGTGATAAATGTAGAGCTTATTTTACATTTTTCATTAAACAATTGTTGTATTGTTTTAGTGAAGAAGGCTATAAAGCTTGCGCAGTGTCATTTAGAGCCCATAAAACTATAATAGGTGCTCTTGGTAGACTACCATATTGCAAAAAGTATTTTCCCCTTTCCCCAGGGAGCAATATTTCTAGAGGAGAATACTATACCTCAGTAACACAGCACTCGAGGGAGCATGAAACATTTTTTTTCTAACAACAATGCACATATGGTTCTTTCTCTCAGTATCCCTGGTGCGGAGTAGTGTTTAGTATTTACCTATACGTATTTATGGCTGACTAATACAAATCTGTAAATGGAAGATATGGCAAAAAGAGAACACATGCTTGGTGAACCACAAATGGTTGTATGACATGCCAAGTATTTACATACAAAGTGAGCAGCCGCCTTAGTAGAAAGTGACTGAACATGTGAGTTATGCACTTGCTACAGATTTATATTTACATTTGTGGTCATGCAATGCAAATCATTCATAAATGCTTAGCATTCTGAATCTACTTTCCTGTCACACTGATCATACATTTTCATTTACTTACACCTGTATAGTATGTGCTACAGTCAGTGTCGTACTGGCCCACTGGAGAACCGGAGGATTCTCCGGTGAGCCTAGACACTGAAACCTGCTGGCATACTGGCCAGCAGCTTCCTAGGGCCCACACTGCTGCAGGGGCCCCCAGCCAGTAGTGTGTCTCTAATAGCAGCACACCCAGCAGCTATGGGGCCCTATATCAGGGGGGGCTGCCTGGTGCCAGCGGAGCAGCAGCTGGAGACAGGAGTCTGTCCCCGCTGCTAAAGACACATGAATATTCATGCTTGCCCATGCCCCCATGGGCATGGAGAGGAGTGGATACTCATTTCACTTTAATAGTGGGCAGTATTAGCCGCAGGATGAGGCTAACACTGCCCACATGTAAAGCCAGTGCAGCTGCATTGGGGTCCCAGAGGTGGGCTATCCCTGAGAGTAATTGGCAGGCAGGTAGCGATCCCTGCAGCTTGACAGTGGAGCGGAGCTGCAGAAATCCAATGCCATCCTGTTTCCTGCCCAGTGCTTCCTGTCTGACACAGCGTAGCTGGATGACATCATCATTCAGAGCGACTGTTTCAGAAAGAAAGCTGCCAGCAACAAAGATGCTGCCGGGATGTGCTGTGGTTGTGGGTAACGTGCGGAGATGTGAGAGGTGCTGAGTGTCTGCCTGCATGTGTGCATGCATGTATTTATGTGTTGCGGTGCTTTTTGTGTGTGTGTGTGTGTGTGTGAGAGAGTGGTGCTTTGTGTGTGTGTTGTGGTGCTCTGTGTATTGGAGATGTGTGTATTGGCGATTGGCAATGATGTGGGTGATGGAGAGAGCAGTGCTGGGTGTGTGTGGGAGAAAGCAATGTTGGTGGTGGTGAAAGCACGATGGGGTGGTGGGGGAGGAGACAATGATGGGGTGATGGAGGAGAAGGCAATGATGATTGTGGTGGAAAGGACAATGATGGTTGTGGGGAGGCAATGATGGAGGTATTGGAATGGGCAATGATGGGGTGTGTTATGATCCGGTGACCTTGGAGCCGCATGAAACTTTCTCTGGAGTAGGTGGAAACTGTACTGACCGCAAATCCTGAACTAACACCGCAATTAGATGTAGCCGTGGGTTGTGCCTAACAAACTCTAGACACCTCGACACAGCCGGAGGACTAAATACCCCTATAGATGGAAATAGGAATTCTACCTTGCCTCAGAGCAGAACCCCAAAGGATAGGCAGCCCCCCACAAATATTGACTGTGAGTAGGAGAGGAAAGACGCACGCAGGCAGAAAACAGGATTTAGCAAAAGAGGCCACTCTAGCTAAATAGGAAAGGATAGGACAGAATACTAAGTGGTCAGTATTAAAACCCTTCCAAAAATATCCACAGCAGATAATACAAAAAATTCCACCATCTAACTAAAGACGTGGAACGTATATCTGCAACTCCTGAGAATCCAACAAGACTGAGAAAATACTGACACAATCTAAGCTGGACAAGAAAAAACAAATGAATAGCACTGAATTATCCAGCACACAGCATGTGTGCCACAGAAACAAAACCAGACACTTATCTTTGCTGATTTGGCAGAAAGGCAGGAGGAACCAGACAGAGGTCCAATACCTCCCAACAACCATGGACAACTGGCAATGACTAATGAATCCTGCACACCTAAATACCCCAGTCAGAACTGCAATCAGCAGATACACCTGACCAGGACTGCAATCCAGGGACAACAGCATTGCCACCTACAACCACCGGAGGGAGCCCAAAAGCAGAATTCACAACAGTACCCCCCTTGAGGAGGGGTCACCGAACCCACACCAGAGCCCTCAGGCCGATCAGGACGAGCCAGATGAAAGGCACGAACCAAATCAGCAGCATGGACATCAGAGGCAAAAACCCAAGAATTATCCTCCTGGCCATAACCCTTCCATTTGACAAGGTACTGAAGCCTCCGCCTCAAAAAACGAGAATCCAAAATCTTCTCAACCACATACTCCAACTCCCCATCAACCAACACAGGGGCCGGAGGATCAACAGAGGGAACAACGGGCACCACATATTTCCGCAATAAAGATCTATGGAAGACATTATGGATAGCAAAAGAGGCCGGAAGCGCCAATCAAAAAGACACCGGATTAATAATCCCAGAAATCCTATAAGGACCAATAAACCGAGGCTTAAACTTAGGGGAAGAAACCTTCATAGGAACATGACGGGAAGACAACCAGACTAGATCCCCAACTCGAAGCCGGGAACCAACACACCGACAACGGTTAGCAAAACGTTGAGCCTCCTCCTGAGACAACACCAAATTGTCCACCACATGAGCCCAAATCTGCTGCAACCTGTCAACCACAGAATCCACACCAGGACAGTCAGAAGGCTCAACCTGCCCAGAAGAAAAACGAGGATGAAAACCAAAATTACAAAAGAAAGGCGAAACCAAAGTAGCCGAACTAGCCCGATTATTAAGGGCAAACTCGGCCAATGGCATGAAGGCCACCCAATCATCCTGATCAGCAGACACAAAGCATCTCAAATAAGTCTCCAAAGTCTGATTAGATCGCTCGGTCTGGCCATTTGTCTTAGGATCAATTGCAGAAGAAAAAGATAAATCAATGCCCAGCCTAGCACAAAAGGCCCGCCAAAACCTAGAAACAAACTGGGAACCTCTGTCGGACACAATATTCTCCGGAATACCATGCAAACGAACCACATGCTGAAAAAACAACGGAACCAAATCTGAAGATGAAGGCAATTTAGGCAAAGGCACCAAATGAACCATCTTAGAGAACCGGTCACAAACAACCCAGATAACCAACATCCTCTGGGAAACCGGAAGATCAGAAATAAAATCCATAGAAATATGCGTCCAGGGCCTCTCAGGGACCGGCAATGGCAAAAACAACCCACTAGCACGGGAACAACAAGGCTTGGCCCGCGCACAAGTCCCACAGGACCGCACAAAAGAACGCACATCACGTGACAAAGAAGGCCAACAAAAGGACCTACCAACCAAGTCTCTCGTACCAAAAATACCAGGATGACCAGCCAACACAGAACAGTGAACCTCAGAAATCACTCTACTAGTCCATCTGTCAGGAGCAAACAGTTTCCCCACTGGACATCGGTCAGGTCTGTCAGCCTGAAATTCCTGAAGAACCCGTCGTAAATCAGGGGAAATGGCAGAAAGGACCACCCCTTCTTTCAGAATGCCGACCGGTTCTAGGACCTCAGGAGAATCAGGCAAAAAACTGCTAGAGAGGGCATCAGCCTTAATATTCCTAGAACCCGGAAGATACGAGACCACGAAATCAAAACGGGAAAAAACAAGGACCATTGAGCCTGTATAGGATTCAGCCGTTTGGCAGACTCGAGATAAATCAGATTCTTATGATCGGTCAAGACCACAACATGGTGCTTAGCTCCCTCAAGCCAATGTCGCCACTCCTCAAACGCCCACTTCATAGCCAACAACTCCCGATTGCCGACATCATAATTGCGTTCAGCAGGCGAAAACTTACGGGAAAAAAGGCACACGGCTTCATCAAGGAACCAACAGGATCCCTCTGAGACAAAACGGCCCCTGCCCCAATCTCAGAAACGTCAATCTCAACCTGAAACGGAAGAGAAACATCCAGTTGGCGCAACACCGGAGCAGAAGTAAATCGGCGTTTAAGCTCCTGAAAGGCAGAGACAGCCGCAGAGGACCAATTCGCCACATCAGCGCCTTTCTTCGTCAAATCGGTCAAGGGTTTAACCACGCTGGAGAAGTTAGCAATGAAACGGCGATAAAAATTTGCAAAACCCAAAAATTTCTGAAGGCTCTTCACGGATGTGGGTTGAATCCAATCATGAATTGCCTGAACCGGATCTATCTCCATAGATGAGGGAGAAAAAATGAAGCCCAAAAAAGAAACCTTCTGCACCCCAAATAGACACTTAGACCCCTTCACAATCAAAGCATTATCACGAAGGATCTGAAATACCATCCTGACCTGTTCCACATGAGACTCCCTATCATCGGAAAAAATCAAAATATCGTCCAGATATACAATCAAGAAATTATCATTATAAGTCCGGAAGATATCATGCATGAAGGACTGAAAACAGATGGAGCATTAGTGAGCCCGAATGGCATCACAAGATATTCAATATGGCCTTCGGGCGTATTAAACACAGTTTTCCATTCATCACCCTGCTTAATACAAACAAGATTATATGCCCCCCGAAGGTCAATCTTCGTAAACCAACTAGCCCCCTTAATCCTAGCAAACAAATTGGAAAGCAAAGGTAAAGGGTATTGAAACCTGACCATGATCTTATTCAAGAGGCGATAATCAATACAGGGTCTCAAGGAGCCATCCTTCTTAGCAACAAAAAAAAATCGCGCTCCCAATGGTGAAGAAGATGGCCGAATATGCCCTTTCTCCAAAGACTCCTTAACATAACTCCGCATGGCGGTATGTTCAGGCACAGACATGTTGAAAAGTCGGCCCTTAGGAAACTTACAGCCTGGAATCAAGTCAATCGCACAATCACAGTTCCTGTACGGTGGAAGGGAACTGGACTTGGGCTCATCGAATACATCCTGAAAATCAGACAAAAACTCTGGAATTTCAGAAGAGGAAGAAGAGGAGATTGACATCAAAGGAACATCATTATGAACCCCCTGACAACCCCAACTAGTCACAGACATAGACTTCCAATCCAACACAGGATTATGTACCTGCAAACACGGAAAACCTAGCACGATAGCATCATGCAAATTATGCAACACCAGAAATCGACAATCTTCCTGATGGGCTGGCGCCATGCGCATGGTCACCTGTGTCCAAAACTGGGGCTTATTTTTAGCCAAGGGTGTAGCATCAATGCCCCTTAAAGGAATATGGTTCTGCAAAGGCTGCAAGGGAAAACCACAATGCCTGGCAAACTCAAAGTCCATTAAGTTCAAGGCAGCGCCTGAATCCACAAGCGCCATGACATAAAATGATGACAATGAGCAGATCAAGGACACAGATAACAGAAATTTAGGTTGTACAGTACTGATGGTAAATGAACTAGCGATCCTCTTTGTCCGCTTAAGGCAGACTGAAATGACATGAGAAGCGTCGCCACAATAATAACACAACCTATTCTGACGTCTGAATCCTTGTCGCTCCGTTCTAGACAGAATTCTATCACACTGCATTGGCTCAGGAATCTGCTCTGAGGACAACGCCACAGCGCGCACAGTTCTGCGCTCCCGCAAGCGCCGGTCAATCTGAATGGCCAGAGACATAGAATCACTCAGACCAAAAGGCGTGGGAAACCCCACCATAACATCTTTAACGGATTCAGAAAGACCCTTTCTGAAAATTGCTGCCAAAGCATCATCATTCCATTTAGTCAACACAGACCATTTTCTAAATTTCTGACAATACAATTCTGCCGCCTCTTGACCCTGAGACAGGGCCAACAAGGTCTTCTCAGCTTGATCCACAGAATTCGGTTCATCATATAATAATCCTAAAGCCTGAAAAAAGGAGTCTACATTAAGCAAAGCCAGATTCCCAGATTCCAGGGAAAATGCCCAATCCTGTGGATCGTCACGCAGCAGGGAGTTGACAATTTTAACCTGCTGAATGGAATCACCGGAGGATCGAGGTCTCAGTGCAAAAAACAGTTTACAGTTGTTTTTAAAACTCAAAAATTTGGACCTGTCACCAAAAAACAAATCAGGAGTAGGAATCTTCGGCTCTAAAATAGGAGTCTGAACAATATAATCAGAAATACCCTGTACCCTAGCAGCAAGCTGGTCTACACGAGAAGCTAATTCCTGAACATCCATGCTAGCACAAGACTCCTCAGCCACCCAGAGAAAAAGAGGGAAGAGAAGACAAAGCAGACTGCAAAAAAAAAAAAAATGGCTCAACACTAGTGTTGAGCATTCCGATACCGCAAGTATCGGGTATCGGCCGATACTTGCGGTATCGGAATTCCGATACCGAGATCCGATACTTTTGTGATATCGGGTATCGGTTTCGGATCAATAGGGATGTGTAAAATAAAGAATTAAAATAAAAAATATTGATATGCTCACCTCTCCGGCGGCCCCTGGACATCACGCTGCTAACCGGGAGGCTTCTTTGTTTAAAATGCGCGCCTTTAGGACCTGCGAATGACATCCCGGCTTCTGATTGGTCGCGTGCCGCCCATGTGACCGGCACGCGACCAATCAGAAGCCGTGACGTCATTCGCAGGTCCTCAATTCCTAGAATTAGGAGTTTAGTGAATGAGAATGACGTCGCGGCTTCTGATTGGTCGCAAAGAAGCCTCCCGGTTAGCAGCGTGATGTCCAGGGGCCGCCGGAGAGGTGAGCATATCAATATTTTTTATTTTAATTCTTTATTTTACACATCCCTATGGATCCCAGGGCCTGAAGGAGAGTTTCCTCTCCTTCAGACCCTGGGAACCATGAGAATACCTTCCGATACTTGATGTCCCATTGACTTGTATTGGTATCGGATATCGGTATCGGCGATATCCGATATTTTTCGGGTATCGGCCGATACTATCCGATACCGATACTTTCAAGTATCGGACGGTATCGTTCAACACTACTCAACACCCTTCTTCCCTTCTTCTGAGATGCATTTAACTCATTATGGGCCAGTTGTACTGTTATGATCCGGTGACCTTGGAGCCGCATGAAACTTTCTCTGGAGTAGGTGGAAACTGTACTGACCGCAAATCCTGAACTAACACCGCAACTAGAAGTAACCGTGGGGTATGCCTAACAAACCCTAGACACCTCGACACAGCCGGAGGACTAAATACCCCTATAGATGGAAATAGGAATTCTACCTTGCCTCAGAACAGAACCCCAAAGGATAGGCAGCCCCCCACAAATATTGACTGTGAGTAGGAGAGGATAGACACACGCAGGCAGAAAACAGGATTTAGCAAAAGAGGTCACTCTAGCTAAATAGGAAAAGATAGGACAGAATACTAAGCGGTCAGTATTAAAACCCTTCCAAAAATATCCACAGCAGAAAATACAAAAAATTCCAACCTCTAACTAAAGACGTGGAACGTATATCTGCAACTCCTGAGAATCCAACAAGACTGAGAAAATACTGACACAATCTAAGCTGGACAAGAAAAAACAATTGAATAGCACTGAATTATCAAGCAGACAGCATGTGTGCCACAGAAACAAAACCAGACACTTATCTTTGCTGATTTGGCAGCAAGGCAGGAGGAACCAGACAGATGTCCAACACCTCCCAACAACCATGGACAACTGGCAAGGACTAATGAATCCTGCACACCTAAATACCCCAGTCAGAACTGCAATCAGCAGATACACCTGACCAGGACTGCAATCCAGGGACAACAGCATTGCCACCTACAACCACCAGAGGGAGCCCAAAAGCAGAATTCACAACAGGGGTGGTGGGGAAGAAAGCAATGATGGTTGTGGTGGAAAGGACAATGGTGATGGTGAGGGAGAAAGCAATGATGGAGGTGGTGGAATGTGCAATGATGTGGTGGTGGGGGAGAAAGCAATGTTAGTGCTGGTGGAAAGGGCAATGATAGGGGTGGTGGGAGAGAAGGCAATGATGGAGGTGGGGATGAGGATGTAGGATGCTAACAGGTGCGTAGGATGCAGTGACACATAGGAGGCAGAACAAGGGTTAACAGTTTCTTTATGTATAGGAACAGTAAAGGTACAAGCAGGGGGTAGGGAATGTGATTGGAGGATAGGGGGAAAGTCAAATGCAATTGAATGTAACAGGTTAACTTATCAGTCTCTGTGCACTGGAGGAAGGCGGCTGGAAGATCCCACGATGGCGGCGCATGATGTCTCTGTTCCGGTCCCGCAGATGAGCAATGCACTCTCCTTGTGATGAAGAATCCTCCTGGTTCTTCGGCACAAGATATCCTGATCCGTGTACATGGTGAGGGAGAGGTGATGGTCGGCGGCATAGAAGAAGAAGCAGAGAGTTAAGTGAGAAAGGCCGCAGTAGTAGCACACAGTCTAGCACACACAGCCATGGGCCTACCCTCAGCAGGCACCACAAGGATGGGACTAAGCGGTGCCTCCACGGTGGTGAGCAGAGCGAAGGTCCGTAATCTATCCTGGTCACTACTCTATGAGGAAGTTTCTCTGGGCTGAGGGTAGGAAGCATCGGCAGTCTGACTAGCTGGAGGTATAGGTACAGTTAGCGGGCATGGGTCTGGGAAGAGGGAGTTAACCATCTTACTACTCCCAAGCTTGGTCCCCGGCAAGTGTCCTGTCTTCCCGCTCACACTGCTATTTATGTCGGACCCACCCCATCAGTCAGGTGCCGTGTACTGCTCCAGTCAGCAATCTCTTCCTCCTGCAACACTGGTGACAGCAATCACAGTTCCGACCCAGATACGCATGAGAGTCCATCAACTTGGTTCTCCTCCTTACGCTCCCCCACTCTTTTTCCTCACCGACTGCTGGTACTGAGGTGGTCGTTTATCAAAATTCGAATGAGAAATCTTGGATACTTGAATTTGTTTGAGAACAAATACCTTTGTTATGGAAATTTAGTTTGGATAAATCTGTCCCTGTGTGTGCTGTGGCCATTCCCAATTAGACTGAGTATTTTGAGAGCTCATCAAGAATGACAGTGCACACCATGGTGACAGAATAATATTCCACCAATACTGATGGTTTATGGTACATACATGGTTTTATAATTGCATATAGAAAGGGGGTGGTTAGGTCTGGTTAGTTAATTACCATATTGTCAAGCTACTCTGCTATTAGTTATCTAAATATATATGGAATATTGTGATTTATGCACGTATGAATGCTGATTAAGCAACTAAAGCGTAACTATCACCTTTTCTGCAACTAGGACAAAGTTGAGACGTCTATTCATCACTTAGTACATCTGGTGTTTTTCTGCTTTTTATGCTGTATGTCAGCCATTTTAGCAATTGATTATAGTGTATATATTAGCTGTGAGTATATAGAAGTATATATGCAAGTGACATCTATATGATATATATTTCAATCACAATCCCACCTTAGATATCACTTGCCCTAATCCTAACCTCTTGTCCCAAAGTGCTGAAACTCTTTTATGCTGCCGGTGAGCTGACGCATGCCTAGTGCATACACCCCCATCCGTACAGACTTTTCGCTAATGGGCTGTCAGGAGATCTGTCCCTAACAGGGGATTCATGGCATTGTAATCATAGTCTCTTAGTCACTAGCATGTGTAGTCAGTAGTGTTGAGCATTTCAATACTGCAAATATCGCGGTATTGAAATTCCGATACTGATTTCCGATACTTTTGCAATATCGGATACCAGAATCAGAAGTTCCCATAATGCAATGAGCCAGTTTGATTTAATTCAGCCAATGAGGAATCAATAGAAGTGTGGGCACATCCTGTTCTGCATGTTAGGCATGGAACTACTGGCATGGCTGTGATTGGCTGCTGAAATGATGTCATGATGCACTATAAAAGTCACCGCCGCCATTTTGGGTTCACTCTGATGTGAATTCAGTTAGGGACAGGATGCTACTGTTCTGACTTTGGGATAGTTTGAGATAGCGATTTGCTTCATTGTGCTTTACCCAGGCTAATTTAGCAACCGCTGTGTGAGAACCTTGTTTTTACATTGCAGTGCTGTTCACGGCTGTCTGCAAGGTCTTTGTGTGAGTGCATTTCACGCTGTAGTCTCTTCTGCAGCCACAGCTGGTTGTAGTCAGCTCAGCGTGCATCACTGCTTCATACTGTTCCATTGTCCTTTTTTCAATTAGTGCTGCCTGCTGCACATTTTTCCTGATTTATCCTATTAGTGGGTTTCCATCCATATCCTGCTAGATTGAGGAAAAGTACTATATAGGAGTACATAGAGAAGCTTTTTTGACCTTTCAGCACTGTTCATGGCTGTCTGCAAGGTCTCTGTGTCAGTGCAGCTCATGCTGTAGTCTTTTCTGCAGCCACAGCTGGTTGTAGTCAGCTCAGCGTGCGTCACTGCCTCATACTGTTCCACTGTCCTTTTTTCAATTAGTGCTGCCTGCTGCACATTTTTCCTGATATATCCTATTAGTGGGAATCCATCCGTATCCTGCTAGATTGTGGAAAAACACTATATACGAGTACATATAGGAGCCTTTCTGTAGCCTTGTGCCCTGCAGCCCCAGCCAGATTAGTATTAGCCTATTTTTTGTAGCCTCATCTATTGCAGTGTAGGTTACCTTCCTGCATTGTAATCGCTACAAAAAATTTGTGATACTATCGGTTTTACATCTTTGGGCACATCCAGTGTCTTTCTGTGAAAAAAAAAACAAAAAGTTAATAAAGTTAACCAAACACTCCACGTTACAGTTGTGTAGGCCACATTAGCTCATATTAAAGCCTAGTCCACATGTTATAAAATTAGTGTTTCTTATACCTGTTAGCAGCTGTTCAGAAATAAGCACACTAAGCCCTTAGTACGTTTCTGCCTATCTTTATCAGTCTACCAAGATGAAGAAGGCAGGGAGTAAGGCACGTGGTTGTGGGCGTGGAGTTTCTGCAGGGAGAGGACGTGGGGATTCTGTGCCTACTGCGGGCACCGATTACTCATCTTCCCCCAGTTTTAGCTGCAAACAGTCCTTCATGCGCAACTTTGTAGGAGCTCGCGGTACCCCACTGCTGCGGGACGAACAAATTGAAGCCATTGTTGGATGGATGGCAGCTAATGCGTCGACTTCAATTAGTGCCACATCCTCTCAGGCACAGAGCACTGAAGAGCACCCATCTGTCTCTTCACCACCTGCCAAATTGCCCAGGCAGTCAGAGAGCCCAGGAGCCATCTCTTCTTCTGTTCTCTTAATCTCTTGGCTTGGAAAGAGGGGGCCAGCCAAGCAGCATTCGAGAAACTAAAGAAGAGGCAGTATGCAGTGATGCGTAACTGCTTTGTCTCTCTGAATCTGAAAAGGCGGGTCGGCTAGTGCCTACGGTCAGCACACCTAAGTACGCATCTGATGATGAGACTCAGGTGCCACTTTCTGGTGTGTACTGTGATGCCGAGACTACCCAGGAGAAGCAGTTGTTGGAAGAGGGTAATGTAGATGATGAGTTCCTTGACCCATCATGGCATGAGGTACAGGATGGTGGTGGGAGCTGCTCTGAGGAAGAGATTCCCCGAATGGCCCAAAAAGGAGGGAGAGGGAGGGGGAAGACTGTTTTGCCTGTAGCCTCCACTTCAGCACCCATTAGGAGCATGCCTCTTCCAAAACCCAAAATGGACGCTCCCAAGGCTTGCAGTGCCTGGTCCTTTTTTGACACAGTTACAGATGACATTTGCTTTGTCAAATGCAAGCTGTGCAATCAGAAAGTCAAAAGAGGGAAAAGTGTCAGCAACCTCAATACCACAAATATGTGGAAACATTTGCGGACCAAGCACGTGGTGGAGTTACAAAAATACACTAAAGACCTAGGCCAACCTACAGAGGCACCTACCACCTCTTCAGCTCGTGTTGTAGCTTCTTCCTCCGGCTCACACACAGCTGGTTCGGCTTCCTCACAGGATCACCATGGTAGAACCTCTGGCACTGTTGTACAGAGACCCATTGTAATTCCACCAACAGCACCACATTCCCTGTTATCCTCACACTCCGAGCCCAGTCTCCAGTCATCGGTAGCACAGGCATGGGAAAAAAGGTGGCCATTCTCGGCAAACCACCCCCGAGCACAAGTTCTGAATGCTGGCATTGCAAAACTTCTGTCCCTTGAAATGCTCTCATTCAGGCTGGTGGAGACTGACACCTTCTGTAACTTCATGTCATTGACAGTCCCACAATACAACGTGCCCAGCCACTTTTATTTCAGCTGGCAAGCCATCCCTGCTCTGCAAAAGTATGTGGAGGGAAACATTAAACATGCGCTTCCAAACGCCATCAGTAGCAAGGTCCACCTGACCACCAATGCATGGACCAGTCAACATGGACAGGGACGATACCTTTCCCTCACTGCCCATTGGGTAAATGTTGCGGAGCCGGGTACAGATCTTGAGAGTGGCGCTATACGTGTTCTGCCAACTCCAAGGATTGCAGGAATCCAGTCTGTACACATTGACTACTCCTCATACTCCAGTTCTTCTGAATCAGCCCTGCAGGAGCCATCACACTCTACCTCCACATGGACCCGTGAACGCTTACCTGTTACGACCGATATGAGCACAGCCATGGCCAAACGTCAACAGACTGTATTGAAATTAATTTCTTTGGGGAATCGAAGCCACACAGCGCAGAAGCTCTGGAATGCCATCAAGCAGGAGAGCGACGTGTGGTTTGTGCCAGCGAATCTCCAGCCAGGCATGGTAGTGTGTGACAATGGCCGAAATCTGGTGGCAGCTCTGGGTCTAGGTAACCTCACTCACATTCCATGACTGGCACATGTGCTCAATAGAGTTGAGCGACCTTGACCTTTTTAGAGTCGAGCCGGGTTTCGCGAAACCCGACTATCTCAAAAGTCGGGTCGAGTGAAATCGGCCGATTATGACGTAAAGTCGGGATCGACCAAAACACGAAACCCAATGCAAGTCAATGGGGCAGCATAGTCGGCAGTGAGTGGGGGCCAGGAAAACACCTAGAGTGCCCATTTTAATGTCAAAACCATCCATTCTTCTTAATGAAGCTTGTCAAGCGTAATTTACCTTATAATAATTGGAAGGCATTTGAAATTGGGGGTCATTTGGCTAAAGTTGTGGTGGGTAGGGCTGGTTCAAGTAATTAGTGGGCCCAGGAAATCTGGACCACGTCACGGCAGTGGAGCAGGGAGAGGTAAGTATTTCAACTTTGCAAGTGCTGTGAACCTGAGCAAGCAGGGGGGACCCACTCGTTGGCATTGGCACTGGCACAGGGCCCCTCAAAGTACAGCGGTGTGTTTGCATGGCGGGGGCGCCTCCCACCGGCAGCAACACTTTTGCGTACTATGAGAGGCCCTTTGCCAGTGACGTCGCCAACTAGTATTCCTCCCCCCCACCTGATGAAGGAACCTGCACTTTCATCTGCACCTTCCTCTTTGTCCCCGTGTAAGGTGGTATGGTATGCGGGAAGAGCAACCTGACTTTCAGCAGGGTCACAATGTTGTTGTGTAGCGTGCACGGGGAATGTTGCGTTATGGGTCAATGTACCAGCAGTCTCATCTATCACTGGCTGGGCAATGGGCAGGATGAGGAGGAAACACAGATATAGGCCCTTAGAATAAAGTTGGCTAAATGCAGTTCAAAATTGGTAACACAGGAATAACCAGGGGGCATTGCAGTGGAGGACAACTGGAATGAGAGGCTGACACAGAGAGTAGGCCCAAATCAGTAAGTAGTCGAAATGCAGTTCAAAATTGGCAACCGTAGTAAACAGGCGGCACAGCTTTGTTCAGTGGAGGAGAACAGCAAGGAGTGGCAGACACCGATAGTAGGCCCCAACCCAACTAGTAGGCAAAATGCAGTCTAACATTAACAACTACTTAACGAGCGCCTGAAAACGGAATTTCAGGACAGGAAACCAGGAGAACAGCAAGGAGTGGCAGACACCGATAGTAGGCCCCAAACCAACTAGTACGCCAAATGCAGTTGTTCCGTTTAACCACAATTTAATGAGAGCCTGAAGATAGAAGTTCAGGAAAGGCAATCTGGAGAACACCTTGGAGTGGAACACACCATCTCTCTACACCCCATACCCAATTTGTAGGCCTAATGCAGCGTAGTTTCCAACAACTACTAAACGAGAGCCGGAAGATCGAAGCTCAGGAAAGGCAACCTGGGGAACACCTTGGAGTGGAACACACCATCTCTCTACACCCCATACCCAATTTGTAGGCCCAATGCAGCGTAGTTTCCAACAACTACTAAACGAGAGCCGGAAGATCGAAGCTCAGGAAAGGCAACCTGGGGAACACCTTGGAGTGTAACAAACCCTCTCTCTACACCACAGAAGGGCTGATTCTTAGGAAGGAAGGCTGTCGGAAAGAAGCAGGGCGCGTCCGAGGGTGATTATATTCTTATTAGGTATATACTCACCCTCGGACGCGCCCTGCTTCTTTATTTGTAATGAATGTTTATTTGCAATGTGGTTTTGACTTACTCTATTTTTTTGGTAAATAATGATTTTATTATTTTCATTGTTTTGCATCTTCTTGGCAATAATATAAAGAAGACGCGACAGGACAACACTCGGTGGACGCCATATTTGTGTTTAAAATTGAAAAAACCTTTCAGTTAACTACTTGCAGGAGAAAGTTATTGTAGCTGGTGGCCATTTTTAGTACTATACCAGATTTTTGTTGTATGTGTTTGTTTTTAATGTTAAAATGTCTGCATTTGATATCTCTCCAGTATTTTCTTTTTTATAAGCAAAATACTTATTTTTATATTTTCTGATGTTGGTTCCAGGGGTACACGGGCAGCAGTGGTGTGGTCAGTGGAGGCCTAGTGGAAGGAGTGACCGCAGACAGGCATCGAAGGCCTAAAATAATAACACATGGCTGTAGGCAATTTTAAATTGGTTCCAGGGGTGCACGGGCAGCAGTGGTGTGGTCAGTGGAGGCCTAGTGGAAGGAGTGACCGCAGACAGGCATCGAAGGCCTAAAATAATAACACATGGCTGTAGGCAATTCTAAATTGGTTACAGGGGTACACGGGCAGCAGTGCCCTGGTCAGTGTAGTAGTAGTTGAAAGAATGGACCGCAGACAGGCATCGAAGGCCTAAAATAAAAAAATTGGGCTGGCTGTAGGCAATTTTAAATTGGCTCCAGGGGTACACGGGCAGCAGTGGTGTGGTCAGTGGAGGCCTAGTGGAAGGAGTGACCGCAGACAGGCATCGAAGGCCTAAAATAATAACACATGGCTGTAGGCAATTTTAAATTGGTTCCAGGGGTACACGGGCAGCAGTGGTGTGGTCAGTGGAGGCCTAGTGGAAGGAGTGACCGCAGACAGGCATCGAAGGCCTAAAATAATAACACATGGCTGTAGGCAATTCTAAATTGGTTACAGGGGTACATGGGCAGCAGTGCCCTGGTCAGTGTAGTAGTAGTTGAAAGAATGGACCGCAGACAGGCATCGAAGGCCTAAAATAAAAAAATTGGGCTGGCTGTAGGCAATTTTAAATTGGTTCCAGGGGTACACGGGCAGCAGTGGTGTGGTCAGTGGAGGCCTAGTGGAAGGAGTGACCGCAGACAGGCATCGAAGGCCTAAAATAATAACACATGGCTGTAGGCAATTTTAAATTGGTTCCAGGGGTACACGGGCAGCAGTGCCCTGGTCAGTGTAGTAGTAGTTGAAAGAATGGACCGCAGACAGGCATCGAAGGCCTAAAATAAAAAAATTGGGCTGGCTGTAGGCAATTTTAAATTGGTTCCAGGGGTACACGGGCAGCAGTGGTGTGGTCAGTGGAGGCCTAGTGGAAGGAGTGACCGCAGACAGGCATCGAAGGCCTAAAATAATAACACATGGCTGTAGGCAATTTTAAATTGGTTCCAGGGGTACACGGGCAGCAGTGGTGTGGTCAGTGGAGGCCTAGTGGAAGGAGTGACCGCAGACAGGCATCGAAGGCCTAAAAAAATAACACATGGCTGTAGGCAATTTTAAATTGGTTCCAGGGGTACACAGGCAGCAGTGGTGTGGTCAGTGGAGGCCTAGTGGAAGGAGTGACCGCAGACAGGCATCGAAGGCCTAAAATAATAACACATGGCTGTAGGCAATTTTAAATTGGTTCCAGGGGTACACGGGCAGCAGTGGTGTGGTCAGTGGAGGCCTAGTGGAAGGAGTGACCACAGACAGGCATCGAAGGCCTAAAATAATAACACATGGCTGTAGGCAATTTTAAATTGGTTCCAGGGGTACACGGGCAGCAGTGGTGTGGTCAGTGGAGGCCTAGTGGAAGGAGTGACCGCAGACAGGCATCGAAGGCCTAAAATAATAACACATGGCTGTAGGCAATTTTAAATTGGTTCCAGGGGTACACGGGCAGCAGTGCCCTGGTCATTGTAGTAGTAGTTGAAAGAATGGACCGCAGACAGGCATCGAAGGCCTAAAATAAAAAAATTGGGCTGGCTGTAGGCAATTTTAAATTGGTTCCAGGGGTACACGGGCAGCAGTGGTGTGGTCAGTGGAGGCCTAGTGGAAGGAGTGACCGCAGACAGGCATCGAAGGCCTAAAATAATAACACATGGCTGTAGGCAATTTTAAATTGGTTCCAGGGGTACACGGGCAGCAGTGCCCTGGTCAGTGTAGTAGTAGTTGAAAGAATGGACCGCAGACAGGCATCGAAGGCCTAAAATAAAAAAATTGGGCTGGATGTAGGCAATTTTAAATTGGTTCCAGGGGTACACGGGCAGCAGTGGTGTGGTCAGTGGAGGCCTAGTGAAAGGAGTGACCGAAGACAGGCATCGAAGGCCTAAAATAATAACACATGGCTGTAGGCAATTTTAAATTGGTTCCAGGGGTACACGGGCAGCAGTGGTGTGGTCAGTGGAGGCCTAGTGGAAGGAGTGACCACAGACAGGCATCGAAGGCCTAAAATAATAACACATGGCTGTAGGCAATTTTAAATTGGTTCCAGGGGTACACGAGCAGCAGTGGTGTGGTCAGTGGAGGCCTAGTGGAAGGAGTGACCACAGACAGGCATCGAAGGCCTAAAATAATAACACATGGCTGTAGGCAATTTTAAATTGGTTCCAGGGGTACACGGGCAGCAGTGCCCTGGTCAGTGTAGTAGTAGTTGAAAGAATGGACCGCAGACAGGCATCGAGGGCCTAAAATAAAAAAATTGGGCTGGCTGTAGGCAATTTTAAATTGGTTCCAGGGGTACACGGGCAGCAGTGGTGTGGTCAGTGGAGGCCTAGTGGAAGGAGTGACCGCAGACAGGCATGGAAGGCCTAAAATAATAACACATGGCTGTAGGCAATTTTAAATTGGTTCCAGGGGTACACGGGCAGCAGTGCCCTGGTCAGTGTAGTAGTAGTTGAAAGAATGGACCGCAGACAGGCATCGAAGGCCTAAAATAAAAAAATTGGGCTGGCTGTAGGCAATTTTAAATTGGTTCCAGGGGTACACGGGCAGCAGTGGTGTGGTCAGTGGAGGCCTAGTGGAAGGAGTGACCGCAGACAGGCATCGAAGGCCTAAAATAATAACACATGGCTGTAGGCAATTTTAAATTGGTTCCAGGGGTACACGGGCAGCAGTGGTGTGGTCAGTGGAGGCCTAGTGGAAGGAGTGACCACAGACAGGCATCGAAGGCCTAACATAACAAAAATGTCAATACAATGGTATTGTCAGTGGCAGGCATTGAAGGATGTCAGCGCATAGACTAAACATTGGTGGAGCTGTGAGATAATTTTGCAAGTGGTAGAGCACTGTTTGAGCTGGGGTGGGGGGAAACTGTCTTGTGGCCGGCGGTACAGGCCCAGGGCCCCTCATATTACAACGGTGTGTCTGACGTTGGGTGCGCACCACCACCGCCAGAGACACTTTATTGTACTAGGAGGGACCCAGTGGCAGTGCCGTCGACCAAAAGCGGGCTCACCCACCTCTTCAGACAAACTGCACTCTCACGGGTGCTGTCGCCAAGTGTCGATACCACGGCCCCGTGTGGGGAGTTTGGCCATTTAGTGAGGTGTAAACATGTCGTATGCTGGACAATCAGGTGCAGAAAATTACGAGATTGGAAAAGGCATTCAGAATAGTCCACAGGCAAGACCTTTTCATAGGAAAGCTAGGTGTCAGCCGGGCAAGGTGGGGCAAAAGATTTCGAAATCCAGTTGTGGTTCATTTTAATGAAGGTTAGATCATCTACATTTTGGGTAGCCAGACGAGTCCTTTTTTCTGTTAGTATTGAACCTGCAGCACTGAATACTCTTTCTGATAGGACACTAGCTGCCGGGCAAGCAAGCTCCTGCAATGCATATTCTGCCAATTCTGGCCAGGTGTCTAATTTTCATGCCCAGTAATCAAATGGGAATGACGGTTGAGGGAGAACATCGATAAGGGATGAAAAATAGTTTGTAACCATACTGGACAAATGTTGTCTCCTGTCACTTTGAATTGATGCTGCAGTACCTGTCCTGTCTGCGGTCATAGCAAAATCACTCCACAACCTGGTCAGAAAACCCCTCTGGCCAACGCCACTTCTGATTTCTGCCCCTCTAACTCCTCTGGTCTGCTGGCCCCTGCAGCTCGTGTGAGAACGATCACGGGCGCTGTGTGCAGGGAATGCCAGAAGCAAACGGTCAACAAGAGTTGATTGTTTGGTTGCTAATATTAGTTCCAAGTTCTCATGTGGCATTATATTTTGCAATTTGCCTTTATAGCGAGGATCAAGGAGGCAGGCCAACCAGTAATCGTCATCATTCATCATTTTAGTTATGCGTGTGTCCCTCTTGAGGATACGTAAGGCATAATCCGCCATGTGGGCCAAAGTTCCAGTTCTCAAATCTGCGGTTGTGCTTGGTTGAGGGGCAGTTTCAGGCAAATCAACGTCACTTGTGTCCCTCAAAAAACCAGAACCCGGCCTTGCCGCGCCACCAATTTCCAGTGGCCCCGGAAAAGCTTCCTCATTAAAAATATAATCATCCCCATCATCCTCCTCGTCCTCCTCCTCCTCTTCGCCCGCTACCTCGTCCTGTACACTGCCCTGGCCAGACAATGGCTGACTGTCATCAAGGCTTTCCTCTTCCTCAGCTGCAGACGCCTGATCCTTTATGTGCGTCAAACTTTGCATCAGCAGACGCATTAGGGGGATGCTCATGCTTATTATGGCGTTGTCTGCACTAACCAGCCGTGTGCATTCCTCAAAACACTGAAGGACTTGACACATGTCTTGAATCTTCGACCACTGCACACCTGACAACTCCATGTCTGCCATCCTACTGCCTGCCCGTGTATGTGTATCCTCCCACAAAAACATAACAGCCCGCCTCTGTTCACACAGTCTCTGAAGCATGTGCAGTGTTGAGTTCCACCTTGTTGCAACGTCTATGATTAGGCGATGCTGGGGAAGGTTCAAAGAACGCTGATAGGTCTGCATACGGCTGGAGTGTACGGGCGAACGGCGGATATATAAGCAAAGTCCACGCACTTTGAGGAGCAGGTCAGATAACCCCGGATAACTTTTCAGGAAGCACTGCACCACCAGGTTTAAGGTGTGAGCCAGGCAAGGAATGTGTTTCAGTTGGGAAAGGGAGATGGCAGCCATGAAATTCCTTCCGTTATCACTCACTACCTTGCCTGCCTCAAGATCTACAGTGCCCAGCCACGACTGCGTTTCTTTCTGCAAGAACTCGGACAGAACTTCCGCGGTGTGTCTGTTGTCGCCCAAACACTTCATAGCCAATACAGCCTGCTGACGTTTGCCAGTAGCTGCCCCATAATGGGAGACCTGGTGTGCAACAGTGGCAGCTGCGGATGGAGTGGTTGTGCGACTGCGGTCTGTGGACGAGCTCTCGCTTCTGCAGGAGGACGAAGAGGAGGAGGAGGGGGTGCGAACGGCTACAGCCAATTGTTTCCTAGACCGTGGGCTAGGCAGAACTGTCCCAAACTTGCTGTCCCCTGTGGACCCTGCAGCCACCACATTTACCCAGTGTGCCGTGATGGACACGTAACGTCCCTGGCCATGCCTACTGGTCCATGCATCTGTTGTCAGGTGCACCTTTGTGCTCACAGATTGCCTGAGTGCATGGACGATGCGCTCTTTAACATGCTGGTGGAGGGCTGGGATTGCTTTTCTGGAAAAAAAGTGTCGACTGGGTAGCTCGTAGCGTGGTACAGCGTAGTCCATCAGGGCTTTGAAAGCTTCGCTTTCAACTAACCGGTAGGGCATCATCTCTAACGAGATTAGTCTAGCTATGTGTGCGTTCAAACCCTGTGTACGCGGATGCGAGGCTAAGTACTTCCTTTTTCTAACCATAGTCTCATGTAGGGTGAGCTGGACTGGAGAGCTGGAGATCGTGGAACTAGCGGGGGTGCCGGTGGACATGGCAGACTGAGAGACGGTGGGAGATGGTATTGTTGCCACCGGTGCCCTAGATGCAGTGTTTCCTACTACGAAACTGGTGATTCCCTGACCCTGACTGCTTTGGCCTGGCAAAGAAACCTGCACAGATACTGCAGGTGGTGCGGAAAATGGTGGCCCTACACTGCCGGAAGGGATGTTGCGTTGCTGACTAGCTTCATTGGCCGAGGGTGCTACAACCTTAAGGGACGTTTGGTAGTTAGTCCAGGCTTGCAAATGCATGGTGGTTAAATGTCTATGCATGCAACTTGTATTGAGACTTTTCAGATTCTGTCCTCTGCTTAAGGTAGTTGAACATTTTTGACAGATGACTTTGCGCTGATCAATTGGATGTTGTTTAAAAAAATGCCAGACTGCACTCTTTCTAGCATCGGATACCTTTTCAGGCATTGCAGACTGAGCTTTAACCGGATGGCCACGCTGTCCTCCACCAGGTTTTGGCTTTGCCACGCGTTTTGGGCAAGATACGGGCCCGGCAGATGGAACCTGTTGCGATGTTGATGCCTGCTGCGGCCCCTCCTCCTCCGCTTCATTACTGCTGCCTGCACCCTGTTCCCCCAATGGCTGCCAATCGGGGTCAAGAACTGGGTCATCTATTACCTCTTCTTGTAGCTCGTGTGCAACTTCGTCTGTGTCACCGTGTCGGTCGGTGGTATAGCGTTCGTGATGGGGCAACATAGTCTCATCAGGGTCTGATTCTTGATCAGCACCCTGCGAGGGCAATGTTGTGGTCTGAGTCAAAGGACCAGCATAGTAGTCTGGCTGTGGCTGTGCATCAGTGCACTCCATGTCAGATTCAACTTGTAATGGGCATGGACTGTTAACTGCTTCACTTTCTAAGCCAGGGATGGTATGTGTAAAGAGCTCCATGGAGTAACCCGTTGTGTCGCCTGCTGCATTCTTCTCTGTTGTTGTTTTTGCTGAAGAGGACAAGGAAGCGACTTGTCCCTGACCGTGAACATCCACTAACGACGCGCTGCTTTGACATTTACCAGTTTCACGAGAGGAGGCAAAAGAGCTAGAGGCTGAGTCAGCAAGATAAGCCAAAACTTGCTCTTGCTGCTCCGGCTTTAAAAGCGGTTTTCCTACTCCCAGAAAAGGGAGCGTTCGAGGCCTTGTGTAGCCAGACGACGAACCTGGCTCCACAGCTCCAGACTTAGGTGCAATATTTTTTTTCCCACGACCAGCTGATGCTCCACCACTACCACTACCCTCATTACCAGCTGACAATGAACGCCCCCGGCCACGACCTCTTCCACCATACTTCCTCATTGTTTTAAAAACGTAAACAAACTAACGGTATTTGTTGCTGTCACACAAATTACACGGTGAGCTATAACTTCAGTATGATTTAGCTACCCCTTTACAGGTGATTGAGACCACAACGAAAATCAGGCACAATGTTACACACTCTGTTGTTGGTGGCAACAAATGAGAGAGATGCCACACACGCAGGACTGTCACTGAAGCACAAATGTAAATATTAATCTCCCACTGATTTGATTTTTTTTTTTTTTTTAGGGAGACTTTAGGAAAAAAAAAATAGAATAAAATGATTTTTTCAGGAAGAATTTAGAAACCAAAGAAAATAAAATGATTTTTTCAGGGAGAATTTAGAAAACAAATAAAACAAAAAAAGGCTTTCTATGGCCCACTGAGTGAGAGATGACGCACACAGGAGTCAGGAGTGGCACACAAGCCCAGAGGCCAATATTTATCTCCCACTGATTGATGTAGTGATTTTTTCAGGTAGATTTTGGAACCCAAATCTACCTAAAAAAATAATAGGCTTTCTATGGCCCACAATTGGAGAGAAAGAGAGAGAGAGATGGCACACCCAGGAGTCAAGACTGGCACACAAGCAGAAAGGGCAATATTAATCTCCCACTGATTTGTTTTTTTTTTTTTGTTTTTTTTCAGGGAGACTTTAGGAAAAAAAAATAGAATAAAATGATTTTTTCAGGAAGAATTTAGAAACCAAATAAAATAAAATGATTTTTTCAGGGAGAATTTAGAAATCAAATAAAACAAAAAAAGGCTTTCTATGGCCCACTGAGTGAGAGATGACGCACACAGGAGTCAGGAGTGGCACACAAGCCCAGAGGCCAATATTTATCTCCCACTGATTGATGTAGTGATTTTTTCAGGTAGATTTTGGAACCCAAATCAAGCTAAAAAAATAATAGGCTTTCTATGGTCCACAATTGGAGAGAGAGAGAGAGATGGCACACCCAGGAGTCAAGACTGGCACACAAGCAGAAAGGGCAATATTAATCTCCCACTGATTTGTTTTTTTTTTGTCAGGGAGACTTTAGGAAAAAAAAATAGAATAAAATGATTTTTTCAGGAAGAATTTAGAAACCAAATAAAATAAAATGATTTGTTCAGGGAGAATTTAGAAAACAAATAAAACAAAAAAAGGCTTTCTATGGCCCACTGAGTGAGAGATGACGCACACAGGAGTCAGGAGTGGCACACAAGCCCAGAGGCCAATATTTATCTCCCACTGATTGATGTAGTGATTTTTTCAGGTAGATTTTGGAACCCAAATCAAGCTAAAAAAATAATAGGCTTTCTATGGCCCACAATTGGAGAGAGAGAGAGAGATGGCACACCCAGGAGTCAAGACTGGCACACAAGCAGAAAGGGCAATATTAATCTCCCACTGATTTGTTTTTTGTTTTGTTTTTTCAGGGAGACTTTAGGAAAAAAAAATAGAATAAAATTATTTTTTCAGGAAGAATTTAGAAACCAAATAAAATAAAATGATTTTTTCAGGGAGAATTTAGAAAACAAATAAAACAAAAAAAGGTTTTCTATGGCCCACTGAGTGAGAGATAACGCACACAGGAGTCAGGAGTGGCACACAAGCCCAGAGGCCAATATTTATCTCCCACTTTTTTTTTTTTGTTCCAGGGAAAATTTATAAACCCAATAAAAAAAATAATAAATAGGCTTTCTATGGCCCACTATCTGAGAGACAGAGAGAGATGGCACGCTTAGGACTGGCACACAAGCCCAAAGGCCAATATTAATCTCCCTTTTTTTTTGTAAGGGAGAATTTATAAAACCAAAAAAAAAAAAATAAATAGGCTTTCTATGGCCCACTATTTGTGAGAGAGATGGCACGCTCAGGACTGGCACACAAGCCCAGAGGCCAATATTAATCTCCCACTTTTTTTTTTTTTTCCAGGGAAAATTTATAAACCCAATAAAAAAAAAATAAAATAAATAGGCTTTCTATGGCCCACTATCTGAGAGAGAGAGATGGCACGCTTAGGACTGGCACACAAGCCCAAAGGCCAATATTAATCTCCCACTGATTGATTTATTGATTTTTTCAGGTAGAATTTAGAACCCAAATAAAGCAAAAAAAAAAAAAAAAATGGGCTTTCTATGGCCCACTGAGTGAGTGATGATGCACACAGGAGTCAGGAGTGGCACACAAGCCCTGAGGCCAATATTTTTCTCCCACTGATTGATGTAGTGATTTTTTCAGGTAGATTTTATAACCCAAATCAAGCAAAAAAATAAATAGGCTTTCTATGGCCCACTGAGTGAGAGATGACACAGACAGGGATGGCACTCTAGCAGAAATGTCAATCTTAATCTCCCACAAAAAAAAAAAAAAAACAGGGAATGTCCTTCAATTACTATCTCCCTGCAGTAATCTCAGCCAGGTATGGCAGGCAGCAATAAGGAGTGGACTGATGCACAAATTAAATAAAAAGTGTGTACAAACCAAAAAGATAGCTGTGCAGAAAGGAAGGAACAAGAGGATTTGTGCTTTGAAAAAAGCAGTTGGTTTGCACAGCGGCGTACACACAGCAATGCAGCTATCAGGGAGCCTTCTAGGGCAGCCCAATGAGCTACAGCGCTGAGGGGAAAAAAAAAAAATGTAGCTTCCACTGTCCCTGCACACCAAAGGTGGTGTTGGGCAGTGGAAATCGCTACAGCACAAGCGGTTTGGTGGTTAATGGACCCTGCCTAACGCTATCCCTGCTTCTGACGAAGCGGCAGCAACCTCTCCCTAAGCTCAGATCAGCAGCAGTAACATGGCGGTCGGCGGGAACTCCCCTTTATAGCCCCTGTGACGCCGCAGACAGCAAGCCAATCACTGCAATGCCCTTCTCTAAGATGGTGGGGACCAGGACCTATGTCATCACGCTGCCCACACTCTGCGTTTACCTTCATTGGCTGAGAAATGGCGCTTTTCGCATCATTGAAACGCGACTTTGGCGCGAAAGTCGCTTACCGCATGGCCGACCCCGCACAGGGGTCGGATCGGGTTTCATGAAACCCAACTTTGCCAAAAGTCGGCGACTTTTGAAAATGAACGACCCGTTTCGCTCAACCCTAGTGCTCAACTTGGTCATGCAGAGTTTTTTGATGGACTATCCAGATCTTGATGCACTGCTGCTCAAGGTCTGCCTAGAGTGCGCTCACTTTCGGCATTCCAGCATGGCAAGATAGCGCATTACAGCTTTGCAGCGCCGATTCCGCCTTCCGGAACATCGCATCATATGTGACCTACCCACCAGGTGGAATTCAACATTACATATGTTGGAGCGGTTGTGTGAGCAGCAGGTGGCAGTAATGGAGTACCAGCTGCATCAGGCACAAACAAGTCTCACTGCGCGCCGTTCACACTTCACAACCACTGAGTGGGACTCTATGAAGGACATTGATGATTCCAGGCGGATGGCGAGTGCAGATGATGCACTAGTCAGCATGACCATCTCCCTGATCTGCCTGCTTGAAAAAAGACTGCAAGCACTAAGGGCAGAGGTTGTGGAAGAGGTGGAGGATGAGGAGTCACAAATGCCATCTGCTTCTGGACCATTAGCGTAACGTGGTTCCTCACAAAGGCCTAGGCAGGGGACACTTTGTGAGGAGTATGAGGAGGAGTCAATGTAGGAGGAAGACATCTGTCCATAGAAGGGAGTTACACAATTATCTAGTAGTCAGTATGTAGAGCGAGGGTGGGGTGATGCAGAGCAGGTAGAGATGACGCCTCAAGCAGGGGATAGCGTTTCTTGGCCAGTTGGCAGTCTGCAGCACATGGTTGATTTCATGCTGCAGTGCCTGAGAAACGACCGTCGCATCGCCCACATTCTCAACACAGCTGATTATTGGGTGTACACCCTCCTAGCGTAAAATGTGGGAGTACCAAAACACACTTGCTGGCCGGACCTAAGCCACGCCCACTTCCTCTTAAGTTACGGCGCTCAACACTCCCACAACAGACATGAGGTGGGCACCGCGTCGCTGGGCTATACACCGGACACCTGAAGGAATACAGGTTGGTTAGTCACTCTATTTACTCACCACTGAATCACCAATTGTACGGGACTCAATACTCTGCATCATTTCAGGCTGCAGTCTTCACACCGGACAAAAATATAGCCGGATCCACAGGAGCCTATTCCTATACAAACCTGGTAGGCACTCCGCCAGCTCACTTATATCTAACAGTACGGCACGTCACTTACATATTATCCCATGTTCATGCTTTACTTATAGATTTTAGGCGTACCACAGCTCTACAGCACGGCTCTTATGAATTTCTGCTTCTCCTTGACAAATAGGGTATGTTATATTACATTTCTTTATCTCCATGCAACTGGATATCTAATGCCAAATATTTCCTGCAGTTTTTTTATACCTCTGTAAAGCAAAAGCCTTGCTATGAGATTATGTGGACGAACAATGTATTGGTGTTTACTTTCTTTGAAGGTGTATCTATTTTGCATTCTCATTGACCACTGATTCTATTTATGTACATACTTTATTTATTTTCTGAGTGATGTCAACTCATTTTGTTTTTGTCTTTTCATTATTCTGTACTTAGTAACTGAGGAAGGCCACAAAGGCCGAAATGTTTAAATCTCTCCTTTGCCACAATAAAAGGAGATTCACCTTAAGTTGAGTGCCAGGTTTTATTTATTTCACTGTATCACGATGTGGGAACCTACATTGGCACCTCTTTCGGTAGTGCATATGTTATTTATCTTCACATATGTTCAGCTTGGATGGCCTGAAGATGAAGAAGAGAGGGAGGATAAGGAGAAGGAAAAGAAGGAGGATGAGGAGGACAACATGGATAGTCGCCCTCTGTTGGGGACAGGGTAGTGTTCACACAAGGAATGCAGAGCATCTGGCTCCAGCCTATTAATAATGCCCTATGGCGGGCTGCCCAGTGCTACAATGCATCCTGTGTGAACAGAGGCCACAGTGTACAGAACCATTTGGGCCAAACTGCACCCTGCAAAAAATACAATGTGCAAAACAAAACATATAAATATATGTAAGGTATTGGTTGATATTCTGGCCATAATATGTAAGCCGGCAACCCGCTTCAAGGGTCCTTACGTTTTCCAGTCCTACTCTAACATGAAAAACACCAAAAAAGGAAAAATTCAAGAAAACACACCAAAAACAGGCAGAGATGCTTACCTGTCTGAATGGGCCTCAATACAATTGAACAGACAGGATGCAGCAGACACAAGTAAAATAGCAAATGCACAGGTGAAATACCTAATGAAACAGCCAGCCTTCAATCAGGGATTGGCCGTGTGGTACACCAATGCACTAAGATATATACTCTGTATGTGGCATGTTCACACAAGGAATGCAGAACATCTGGCTCCAGCCTATTAATAACGCCCTATGGCAAGCTGCCCAGTGCTACAATGCATCCTGTATGAACAGAGGCCACAGTGTACAGAACCATTTGGGCCCAACTGCACCCTGCAAAAAATACAACATAAAGACCCTTGACGCGGGTTGCCGGCTTACATATTATGGCCAGAATATCAACCAATACATATATTTATATGTTTTGTTTTGCACATTGTATTGTGTAAGGATGCTCTGCATTCCTTGTGTGAACATGCCACATATAGAGTATATATCTTAGTGTATTGGTGTACCACACGGCCAATCCCTGATTGAAGGCTGGCTGTTTCATTAGGTATTGCACCTGTGCATTTGCCATTTTACTTGGGTCCGCTGCACCCTGTCTGTGCAATTGTATTGAGGCCCATTCAGACAGGTAAGCATCTCTGCCTGTTGCCTGTTTTTGCAATCATATTAGTGCTCATTCATCACTAGTGTTGAGCGATACCGTCCGATACTTGAAAGTATCGGTATCGGATAGTATCGGCCGATACCCGAAAAATATCGGATATCGCCGATACCGATATCCGATACCAATACAAGTCAATGGGACACCAAGTATCGGAAGGTATCCTGATGGTTCCCAGGGTCTGAAGGAGAGGAAACTCTCCTTCAGGCCCTGGGATCCATATTAATGTGTAAAATAAAGAATTAAAATAAAAAATATTGATATATTCACCTCTCCGGCGGCCCCTGGACATCACGCTGGTAACCGGCAGGCTTCTTTGTTTAAAATGAGCGCGTTTAGGACCTGCGAATGACGTCGCGGCTTCTGATTGGTCGCGTGCCGCTCATGTGACCGCCAAGCGACCAATCAGAAGCCGTGACGTCATTCGCAGGTCCTAAATTCCTAGAATTAGGAGTTTAGTGAATGAGAATGACGTCGCGGCTTCTGATTGGTCGCGTGCCGCTCATGTGACCGCCACGCGACCAATCAGAAGCCGCGACGTCATTCTCATTCACTAAACTCCTAATTCTAGGAATTTAGGACCTGCGAATGACGTCACGGCTTCTGATTGGTCGCTTGGCGGTCACATGAGCGGCACGCGACCAATCAGAAGCCGCGACGTCATTCGCAGGTCCTAAACGTGCTCATTTTAAACAAAGAAGCCTGCTGGTTACCAGCGTGATGTCCAGGGGCCGCCGGAGAGGTGAATATATCAATATTTTTTATTTTAATTCTTTATTTTACACATCCCTATGGATCCGATACCGATACCCGATACCACAAAAGTATCAGATCTCGGTATCGGAATTCCGATACCGCAAGTATCGGCCGATACCCGATACTTGCGGTATCGGAATGCTCAACACTATTCATCACTAGTGATTAGTGTTAATAAAAATGTGTTGTATTTAGAATCCATGAAACGTCTCACTCCAAGAAAAGCTAAGTGGTCTTTATTGTTTACCATGTTTAATTTCTATGTCACTTGCTGTCCTGGGGTTAAAAATGTTAAGGCGGATGTGTTGTCCTGAAGTTTCCCTGGGAAATGTAGTACTGGGGACTCTGTTCCCATTCTGCATGAGGGAGAGATTATATCTGTCATATGCTCAGATCTTGAGGGTGAGATTGTAAAGACTCAGAGGGACGCTTCTGCTTCCTGTCCTTTGAAGAAATTTTTAATGCCATTAAATTTACGTTTACACATTTTTGGAGAACATCATCACTATGTTCTCGCACGTTAGCCAGGTAGAAAGTCTACTATGGATCTTGATTCCCATAATTTCTCATGGCCTTGGATTGGTCAAGATGTTGTCTTTGAGTCGACCTGCAATACTTGTGCATGTTGTAAGCCACTGCATTCTTGTGCATCCGGATCTCTCCCACTTTTAGCTATACCTAATTTACCATGGACTCATGTGTATATAAATTTTCTTACCAACTTTCCACCACCTGCATGTAAAATGGTGATTCTAGTGGTGGTGGATAGATTTAGCAAAATGGCAAATTTTGTTCCTTTATCTGCTCTATTTAATGCTAAAACGTTGGCTCAGTTAATTATCAGTGAGATCGTGAAGCTTCATGGGGTTCCCTCCCATGAGATCTCCGATCTGGGGACTTACTTTGTGTCTGAATTTTGGAGGGCTTTTTGTTCTCACCTAGGAATGTATTTATCTTTATCCTCTGTGTTTCAGCCTCAATTTAGTGGTCAGAATATATGAACCAAAGCCTAGAGACATACCTTAGGTGTTTCAGTTTGGGCACCATACCTACCCTTATGGGAGTTTCCGCTTAACAATCACTGCCATGTGTCCACTGGCAGGTCACCATTTCTTGGTGCATACTGGTTTCATCCGCAGTTCTGTACTTTCAGTAGGAAGGAGACCTTTGGTATTCTAGGGAAGAACGTTTCTCTTCATCGCTCTCTTCCATGTGCAGAACAACTTGAAGGTGAAGCGGGATACATACAAATGTATGGCTAATAAAAACTGTATACCAGATCAGGACCTTTGTGTAAATGGTCCACCAGAAACATTAAGTTTAAAGTTCCTTTCTGCAAACTTGGTCCCAGGTTCGTTGGTCGGTATAAGATAACTGCCGTCATTAATCCAGTGACTTTTCTTTTTGAGTTGCTTTTAGCGCTTAAGATCCACAATGTTTTAAATAGGTCATTGCTCAAAAAATATATGGCATTGTAGGAACCAGTACCTTTCTGGCTGCCTGCAGTTATGAAAAATGGCAATTTAGAAATTCAGGTTGCTATAATTGTCGACTCTTATCTTGTTCATCGCTCCCACAAGTACTTGGCTCACTGGAAAGGCTATGGTCTGCGTCCAAAATTAATTAGTGCCTTCATGAAGCACATCCAGATCCAGAGAATCCCCTTGGTAGTGTTCTTCTTGTGTACCCGTCCCGGCAGCTCTGTGATGTCACAATAAGCTCCGCCCCTTCTAAGATCGCCGAATCCCTCAGTGCCGCTACCTGCCGGAGTCCGCAAGGTAAGAGCCGGCTGTCCTGCAATCTATTGCGGATGATTCATCAGCGGTACTCCAATAGGTGAGAACCTCTCCAGCACTTTATTGTGCTTCTAGCACAGCGACCACTGTGAGCTATTCAGCTCAAATCTCCTTCCTGCTGCATACAGCCGCTCTGCACCACCAATGACAACACAAGTAAGTGTTTTTATATGATTATATGCTAACGTTCCCCATCTTCACTGTGCATACTGCGGTGACACATCTCAATCATAATCATAATCATAAACTTATTTAGTGATTTTGCTCCTTAGTTAATATTTTGTAAGGTGGAGAAATCTATTAAGTCCTTTACAAATTGTCTATTTTGTTAATACAGCACTCCAGGGCATCTGCCAGCATATCCTTGCTTCTACAAGCACCCACTCTCACTAGTCGCAATCCTAGTGAGTATTTCCATGCACCTTACCTAGAGGATCACAGCACACCAATAAATTGGTAGCTGTTTATCATGCTCATATATATATTTATTATATTTCTTCCTCAGCATCCTCTACTGGTAAACACTTAAATCCTCTGCTGACCCCACAGAGACCAAGCATATCTTTTTTCAGTACTAGTGAGTACAATCATTACCCAGTCAAGTGCGAGCCGTAAGTTTCAAAAACTAATACGAATACTTAACACTATTTCTTATCCATCTTTTTAGCTATCTCACTTGTCCATTGTCACACCTAAATCTACCTGCATGGTCCTCACAGACATGAACATCATCCCTAGTACAATTGTGTACTCCAGCTATTGATAACTGCGCACAATATCCACTCATCCATTACCTCTATAGTAGCCACTCCATCTCAGGTTAGCGCAGGTGTTAATCCTTTTCTGCATTTTAATTTCATTACTCACAGAGATCAACACAGGCTATGACATCCTGCTGTGATTAAGATATTTGATGGGACAAATACTTAGTTATGCCTCTGTGTCCTACTTACTAATGTTGTTGCAAGAGTTTGCAAGGGAGGAGGAAAAGGAGGAGTCCGTGTATTATTGGACATATATAAAGCATGGATATCCTATTTGTGCACCATAGTTGTACTCTTTAGACTTGAGAAAAGCAGATATGGTCAAAATGTTGCCTTATCTTCTTGTTGTGACCAGCTTTTAAACATTATGGGATAAAGATCTAATTTTTTTTAGAAGGATTTGCCTTTTGATGCCTCAGTTTCTTTGGAAATCTGAATTATTTTCAACCTAGAGGAAGGCCTTGCCGATTTAAGCACATATTGATCAATGAGGCATGTGAATTATATATTGAACAGAAAAAACCTGAAGGTCTTAAATGGGATAAAGACTGGTGTGCATGTAGCATGTAATTGCACATTCACACTGGCCAACTGAACAGACACAAGCTAAAACAGAAATCTAATGATTAGTGTTGAGCGATACCTTCCGATATTCGCACGTAGAGTTGAGCGACCTTGACCTTTTTAGAGTCGAGCCGGGTTTCGCGAAACCCGACTATCTCAAAAGTCAGGTCGAGTGAAATCGGCCGATTATGACGTAAAGTCGGGATCGACCGAAACACGAAACCCAATGCAAGTCAATGGGGCAGCATAGTCGGCAGTGAGTGGGGGCCAGGAAAACACCTAGAGTGCCCATTTTAATGTCAAAACCATCCATTCTTCTTAATGAAGCTTGTCAAGCGTAATTTACCTTATAATAATTGGAAGGCATTTGAAATTGGGGGTCATTTGGCTAAAGTTGTGTGGGGTAGGGCTGGTTCAAGTAATTAGTGGGCCCAGGAAATCTGGACCACGTCACGGCAGTGGAGCAGGGAGAGGTAAGTATTTCAACTTTGCAAGTGCTGTGATCCTGAGCAAGCAGGGGGGGCCCACTTGTTGGCATTGGCACTGGCACAGGGCCCCTCAAAGTACAGTGGTGTGTTTGCACGGCGGGGGCGCCTCCCACCGGCAGCAACACTTTTGCGTACTATGAGAGGCCCTGTGCCAGTGACGTCGCCAACTAGTATTCCTCCCCCCACCTGATGAAGGAACCTGCACTTTCATCTGCACCTTCCTCTTTGTCCCCGTGTAAGGTGGTATGGTATGCGGGAAGAGCAACCTGACTTTCAGCAGGGTCACAATGTTGTTGTGTAGCATGCACGGGGAATGTTGCGTTATGGGTCAATGTACCAGCAGACTCATCTATCACTGGCTGGGCAATGGGCACGATGAAGTGGAAACACAGATATAGGCCCAAAGAATAAAGTGGGCTAAATGCAGTTCAAAATTGGTAACACAGGAATAACCAGGGGGCATTGCAGTGGAGGACAACTGGAATGAGAGGCTGACACAGAGAGTAGGGCCAAATCTGTAAGTAGTCGAAATGCAGTTCAAAATTGGCAACCGTAGTAAACAGGCGGCACAGCTTTGTTCAGTGGAGGAGAACAGCAAGGAGTGGCAGACACCGATAGTAGGCCCCAACCCAACTAGTAGGCCAAATGCAGTCTAACATTAACAACTACTTAACGAGAGCCTGAAAATGGAATTTCAGGACAGGAAACCAGGAGAACAGCAAGGAGTGGCAGACACCGATAGTAGGCCCCAAACCAACTAGTACGCCAAATGCAGTTGTTCCATTTAACCACAATTTAATGAGAGCCTGAAGATAGAAGCTCAGGAAAGGCAACCTGGGGAACACCTTGGAGTGTAACATACCATCTCTCTCCACCCCATACCCATTTTGTAGGCCTAATGCAGTGTACTTTTCTACAACTACTAAACGAGAGTCGGAAGACCGAAGCAATGGCAAGGAAACCTGGGGAACACCTTGGAGTGTAACACACCATCTCTCTCCACCCCATACCCAATTTGTAGGCCTAATGCAGTGTAGTTTCCAAGAACTACTAAACGAGAGCCGGAAGATCGAAGCTCAGGAAAGGCAACCTGGGGAACACCTTGGAGTGTAACACACCCTCTCTCTACACCCCATACCCAATTTGAAGGCCTAATGCAGTGTAGTTTCCAAGAACTACTAAACGAGAGCCGGAAGATCGAAGCTCAGGAAAGGCAACCTGGGGAACACCTTGGAGTGTAACACACCCTCTCGCTACACCCCATACCCAATTTGAAGGCCTAATGCAGCGTAGTTTCCAACAACTACTAAACGAGAGCCGGAAGATCGAAGCTCAGGAAAGGCAACCTGGGGAACACCTTGGAGTGTAACAAACCCTCTCTCTACACCCCATACCCAATTTGTAGGCCTAATGCAGCGTAGTTTCCGACAACTACTAAACGAGAGCATGAAGATCGAAGCTCAGGAAAGGCAACCTGGGGAACACCTTGGAGTGTAACACACCCTCTCTCTACACCCCATACCCAATTTGAAGGCCTAATGCAGTGTAGTTTCCAAGAACTACTAAACGAGAGCCGGAAGATCGAAGCTCAGGAAAGGCAACCTGGGGAACACCTTGGAGTGGAACACACCATCTCTCTACACCCCATACCCAATTTGAAGGCCTAATGCAGCGTAGTTTCCAAGAACTACTAAACGAGAGCCGGAAGATCGAAGCTCAGGAAAGGCAACCTGGGGAACACCTTGGAGTGTAACACAACGTCTCTCTACACCACGGAAGGGCTGATTCTTAGGAAGGAAGGCTGTTGGAAATAAGCATTGCGCGTCCGAGGGTGATTATATTCTTATTAGGTATATACTCACCCTCGGACGCGCCCTGCTTCTTTATTTGGAATGAATGTTTATTTGCAATG
The DNA here is from genome assembly GCF_032444005.1 of Ranitomeya imitator. Lineage (NCBI taxonomy): Eukaryota > Metazoa > Chordata > Amphibia > Anura > Dendrobatidae > Ranitomeya > Ranitomeya imitator. The sequence goes on from NC_091282.1 coordinate 389,941,377, forward strand.
TGGTGTTGACTTTCTCTATTATTTTGGTAATTAATGATTTTATTATTTTCATTGTTTTGCATCTTCTCGGCAATAATATAAAGAAGACGCGACAGGACAACACTCGGTGGATGCCATATGTGTGTTTTCAATTTAAAAAACCTTTCAGTTAACTACTTGCAGGAGAAAGTAATTGTAGCTGGTGGCCATTTTTAGTACTGTACCAGATTTTAGTTGTGTGTTTGTTTTTAATGTTAAAATGTCTGCATTTGATATCTCACCAGTATTTTCTTTTTTATAAGCAAAATACTTTTTTTTTTATTTTATGATGTTGGTTCAAGGGGTACATGGGCAGCAGTAGACAGGTCAGTGGAGGCCTAGTGGAAGGAGGGACCGCAGACAGGCTTCAAAGCCCTAACATAATAAATTGGGCTGCCTGTAGGCAATGTAAAATTGGTTCCAGGGGAACACGGGCAGCAGTAGACAGGTCAGTGGAGGCCTAGAGGAAGGAGGGACCGCAGATGCGCCAATGTTTCCCCCATACCAAATTTGTAGGCCTAATGCAGTGTAGTTTCCAACAACTACTAAACGAGAGCCGGAATATCGAAGCTCAGGAAAGGCAACCTGGGGAACACCTTGGAGTGTAACACACCCTCTCTCTACACCCCATACCCAATTTGAAGGCCTAATGCAGTGTAGTTTCCAAGAACTACTAAACGAGAGCCGGAAGATCGAAGCTCAGGAAAGGCAACCTGGGGAACACCTTGGAGTGTAACACACCCTCTCTCTACACCCCATACCCAATTTGAAGGCCTAATGCAGCGTAGTTTCCAACAACTACTAAACGAGAGCCGGAAGATCGAAGCTCAGGAAAGGCAACCTGGGGAACACCTTGGAGTGTAACACAACGTCTCTCTACACCACGGAAGGGCTGATTCTTAGGAAGGAAGGCTGTTGGAAATAAGCATTGCGCGTCCGAGGGTGATTATATTCTTATTAGGTATATACTCACCCTCGGACGCGCCCTGCTTCTTTATTTGGAATGAATGTTTATTTGCAATGTGGTGTTGACTTTCTCTATTATTTTGGTAATTAATGATTTTATTATTTTCATTGTTTTGCATCTTCTCGGCAATAATATAAAGAAGACGCGACAGGACAACACTCGGTGGATGCCATATGTGTGTTTTCAATTTAAAAAACCTTTCAGTTAACTACTTGCAGGAGAAAGTAATTGTAGCTGGTGGCCATTTTTAGTACTGTACCAGATTTTAGTTGTGTGTTTGTTTTTAATGTTAAAATGTCTGCATTTGATATCTCTCCAGTATTTTCTTTTTTGTAAGCAAAATACTTATTTTTATATTTTCTGATGTTGGTTCCAGGGGTACACGGGCAGCAGTGCCCTGGTCAGTGTAGTAGTAGTTGAAAGAATGGACCGCAGACAGGCATCGAAGGCCTAAAATAAAATAATTGGGCTGGCTGTAGGCAATTTTAAATTGGTTCCAGGGGTACACGGGCAGCAGTGGTGTGGTCAGTGGAGGCCTAGTGGAAGGAGTGACCGCAGACAGGCATCGAAGGCCTAAAATAATAACACATGGCTGTAGGCAATTTTAAATTGGTTCCAGGGGTACACGGGCAGCAGTGGTGTGGTCAGTGGAGGCCTAGTGGAAGGAGTCACCGCAGACAGGCATCGAAGGCCTAAAATAATAACACATGGTTGTAGGCAATTTTAAATTGGTTCCAGGGGTACACGGGCAGCAGTGGTGTGGTCAGTGGAGGCCTAGTGGAAGGAGTGACCGCAGACAGGCATCGAAGGCCTAAAATAATAACACATGGCTGTAGGCAATTTTAAATTGGTTCCAGGGGTACACGGGCAGCAGTGGTGTGGTCAGTGGAGGCCTAGTGGAAGGAGTGACCACAGACAGGCATCGAAGGCCTAAAATAATAACACATGGCTGTAGGCAATTTTAAATTGGTTCCAGGGGTACACGGGCAGCAGTGGTGTGGTCAGTGGAGGCCTAGTGGAAGGAGTGACCGCAGACAGGCATCGAAGGCCTAAAATAATAACACATGGCTGTAGGCAGTTTTAAATTGGTTCCAGGGGTACACGGGCAGCAGTGACCTGGTTAGTGTAGTAGTTGTTGATAGAATGGACCGCAGACAGGCATCGAAGGCCTAAAATAAAAAAATTGGGCTGGCTGTAGGCAATTTTAAATTGGTTCCAGGGGTACACGGGCAGCAGTTATGTGGTCAGTGGAGGCCTAGTGGAAGGAGTGACCGCAGACAGGCATCGAAGGCCTAAAATAATAACACATGGCTGTAGGCAATTTTAAATTGGTTCCAGGGGTACACGGGCAGCAGTGACCTGGTCAGTGTAGTAGTAGTTGAAAGAATGGACCGCAGACAGGCATCGAAGGCCTAAAATAAAAAAATTGGGCTGGCTGTAGGCAATTTTAAATTGGTTCCAGGGGTACACGGGCAGCAGTGGTGTGGTCAGTGGAGGCCTAGTGGAAGGAGTGACCGCAGACAGGCATCGAAGGCCTAAAATAATAACACATGGCTGTAGGCAATTTTAAATTGGTTCCAGGGGTACACGGGCAGCAGTGACCTGGTCAGTGTAGTAGTAGTTGAAAGAATGGACCGCAGACAGGCATCGAAGGCCTAACATAACAAAAATGTCAATACAATGGTATTGTCAGTGGCAGGCATTGAAGGATGTCAGCGCATAGACTAAACATTGGTGGAGCTGTGAGATAATTTTGCAAGTGGTAGAGCACTGTTTGAGTTGGGGTGGGGGGAAACTGTCTTGTGGCCGGCGGTACAGGCCCAGGGCCCCTCATATTACAACGGTGTGTCTGACGTTGGGTGCGCACCACCACCGCCAGAGACACTTTATTGTACTTGGAGGGACCCAGTGGCAGTGCCGTCGACCAAAAGCGGGCTCACCCACCTCTTCAGACAAACTGCACTCTCACGGGTGCTGTCGCCAAGTGTCGATACCACGGCCCCGTGTGGGGAGTTTGGCCATTTAGTGAGGTGTAAACATGTCGTATGCTGGACAATCAGGTGCTGAAAATTACGAGATTGGAAAAGGCATTCAGAATAGTCCACAGGCAACACCTTTTCATAGGAAAGCTAGGTGTCAGCCGGGCAAGGTGGGGCAAAAGATTTCGAAATCCAGTTGTGGTTCATTTTAATGAAGGTTAGATCATCTACATTTTGGGTAGCCAGACGAGTCCTTTTTTCTGTTAGTATTGAACCTGCAGCACTGAATACTCTTTCTGATAGGACACTAGCTGCCGGGCAAGCAAGCTCCTGCAATGCATATTCTGCCAATTCTAGCCAGGTGTCTAATTTTGATGCCCAGTAATCAAATGGGAATGACGGTTGAGGGAGAACATCGATAAGGGATGAAAAATAGTTTGTAACCATACTGGACAAATGTTGTCTCCTGTCACTTTGAATTGATGCTGCAGTACCTGTCCTGTCTGCGGTCATAGCAAAATCACTCCACAACCTGGTCAGAAAACCCCTCTGGCCAACGCCACTTCTGATTTCTGCCCCTCTAACTCCTCTGGTCTGCTGGCCCCTGCAGCTCGTGTGAGAACGATCACGGGCGCTGTGTGCAGGGAATGCCAGAAGCAAACGGTCAACAAGAGTTGATTGTTTGGTTGCTAATATTAGTTCCAAGTTCTCATGTGGCATTATATTTTGCAATTTGCCTTTATAGCGAGGATCAAGGAGGCAGGCCAACCAGTAATCGTCATCATTCATCATTTTAGTTATGCGTGTGTCCCTTTTGAGGATACGTAAGGCATAATCCGCCATGTGGGCCAAAGTTCCAGTTCTCAAATCTGCGGTTGTGCTTGGTTGAGGGGCAGTTTCAGGCAAATCCACGTCACTTGTGTCCCTCAAAAAACCAGAACCCGGCCTTGCCGCGCCACCAATTTCCAGTGGCCCCGGAAAAGCTTCCTCATTAAAAATATAATCATCCCCATCATCCTCCGCGTCCTCCTCCTCCTCTTCGCCCGCTACCTCGTCCTGTACACTGCCCTGGCCAGACAATGGCTGACTGTCATCAAGGCTTTCCTCTTCCTCAGCTGCAGACGCCTGATCCTTTATGTGCGTCAAACTTTGCATCAGCAGACGCATTAGGGGGATGCTCATGCTTATTATGGCGTTGTCTGCACTAACCAGCCGTGTGCATTCCTCAAAACACTGAAGGACTTGACACATGTCTTGAATCTTCGACCACTGCACACCTGACAACTCCATGTCTGCCATCCTACTGACTGCCCGTGTATGTGTATCCTCCCACAAAAACATAACAGCCCGCCTCTGTTCACACAGTCTCTGAAGCATGTGCAGTGTTGAGTTCCACCTTGTTGCAACGTCTATGATTAGGCGATGCTGGGGAAGGTTCAAAGAATGCTGATAGGTCTGCATACAGCTGGAGTGTACGGGCGAACGGCGGATATGTGAGCAAAGTCCACGCACTTTGAGGAGCAGGTCGGATAACCCCGGATAACTTTTCAGGAAGCACTGCACCACCAGGTTTAAGGTGTGAGCCAGGCAAGGAATGTGTTTCAGTTGGGAAAGGGAGATGGCAGCCATGAAATTCCTTCCGTTATCACTCACTACCTTGCCTGCCTCAAGATCTACAGTGCCCAGCCACGACTGCGTTTCTTTCTGCAAGAACTCGGACAGAACTTCCGCGGTGTGTCTGTTGTCGCCCAAACACTTCATAGCCAATACAGCCTGCTGACGTTTGCCAGTAGCTGCCCCATAATGGGAGACCTGGTGTGCAACAGTGGCAGCTGCGGATGGAGTGGTTGTGCGACTGCGGTCTGTGGACGAGCTCTCGCTTCTGCAGGAGGACGAAGAGGAGGAGGAGGTGGTGCGAACGGCTACAGCCAATTGTTTCCTAGACCGTGGGCTAGGCAGAACTGTCCCAAACTTGCTGTCCCCTGTGGACCCTGCATCCACCACATTTAACCAGTGTGCCGTGATGGACACGTAACGTCCCTGGCCATGCCTACTGGTCCATGCATCTGTTGTCAGGTGCACCTTTGTGCTCACAGATTGCCTGAGTGCATGGACGATGCGCTCTTTAACATGCTGGTGGAGGGCTGGGATGGCTTTTCTGGAAAAAAAGTGTCGACTGGGTAGCTCGTAGCGTGGTACAGCGTAGTCCATCAGGGCTTTGAAAGCTTCGCTTTCAACTAACCGGTAGGGCATCATCTCTAACGAGATTAGTCTAGCTATGTGTGCGTTCAAACCCTGTGTACGCGGATGCGAGGCTAAGTACTTCCTTTTTCTAACCATAGTCTCATGTAGGGTGAGCTGGACTGGAGAGCTGGAGATCGTGGAACTAGCGGGGGTGCCGGTGGACATGGCAGACTGAGAGACGGTGGGAGATGGTATTGTTGCCACCGGTGCCCTAGATGCAGTGTTTCCTACTACGAAACTGGTGATTCCCTGACCCTGACGGCTTTGGCCTGGCAAAGAAACCTGCACAGATACTGCAGGTGGTGCGGAAAATGGTGGCCCTACACTGCCGGAAGGGATGTTGCGTTGCTGACTAGCTTCATTGGCCGAGGGTGCTACAACCTTAAGGGACGTTTGGTAGTTAGTCCAGGCTTGCAAATGCATGGTGGTTAAATGTCTATGCATGCAACTTGTATTGAGACTTTTCAGATTCTGTCCTCTGCTTAAGGTAGTTGAACATTTTTGACAGATGACTTTGCGCTGATCAATTGGATGTTGTTTAAAAAAATGCCAGACTGCACTCTTTCTAGCATCGGATACCTTTTCAGGCATTGCAGACTGAGCTTTAACCGGATGGCCACGCTGTCCTCCAACAGGTTTTAGCTTTGCCACGCGTTTTGGGCAAGATACGGGCCCGGCAGATGGAACCTGTTGCGATGTTGATGCCTGCTGCGGCCCCTCCTCCTCCGCTTCAGAACTGCTGCCGCCTGCACCCTGTTCCCCCAATGGCTGCCAATCGGGGTCAAGAACTGGGTCATCTATTACCTCTTCTTGTAGCTCGTGTGCAACTTCGTCTGTGTCACCGTGGCGGTCGGTGGTATAGCGTTCGTGATGGGGCAACATAGTCTCATCAGGGTCTGATTCTTGATCAGCACCCTGCGATGGCAATGTTGTGGTCTGAGTCAAAGGACCAGGATAGTAGTCTGGCTGTGGCTGTGCATCAGTGCACTCCATGTCAGATTCAACTTGTAATGGGCATGGACTGTTAATTGCTTCACTTTCTAAGCCAGGGACGGTATGTGTAAAGAGCTCAATGGAGTAACACGTTGTGTCGCCTGCTGCATTCTTCTCTGTTGTTGTTTTTGCTGAAGAGGACAAGGAAGCGACTTGTCCCTGACCGTGAACATCCACTAACGACGCGCTGCTTTGACATTTACCAGTTTCACGAGAAGAGGCAAAAGAGCTAGAGGCTGAGTCAGCAAGATAAGCCAAAACTTGCTCTTGCTGCTCCGGCGACGACGACGACGAACCTGGCTCCACAGCTCCAGACTTAGGTGCAATATTTTTTTTCCCACGACCAGCTGATGCTCCACCACTACCACTACCCTCATTACCAGCTGACAATGAACGCCCCCGGCCACGACCTCTTCCACCAGACTTCCTCATTGTTTTAAAAACGTTAACAAACGAACGGTATTTGTTGCTGTCACACAACTTACACGGTGAGCTATAACTTCAGTATGATTTAGCTACCCCTTTACAGGTGGGTGAGACCACAACGAAAATCAGCCACAATGTTACACACTCTGTTGTTGTTGGCAACAAATGAGATGGCACACACGCAGGACTGTCACTGAAGCGCAAATGTAAATATTTATCTCCCACTGATTTGTGTTTGTTTTTTTTAAAAGGGAGACTTCAGAAAGAAAAAAAATTTAAAAAAAATTGTTTTTTACAGAAGAATTTATAAAACAAATAAAATGAAATGATTGTTTCAGGGAGAATTTAGGAAAAAAAAAAAGGCTTTGTAGGGCCCACTGAGTGAGAGAGGACGCACACAGGAGTCAGGAGTGGCACACAAGCCCAGAGGCCAATATTAATCTCCCACCGATTGATTTAGTTATTTTTTTTGGTAGATTTTGGAACCCAAATCAAGCAAAAAAATTAATAGGCTTTCTATGGCCCACAATTGGGGAGAGAGAGAGAGATGGCACACCCAGGAGTCAAGACTGGCACACAAGCAGAAGGGGCAATATGAATCTCCCACAGATTTTTTTTTTTTTTTTTTTTTTCAGGGAGACTTGAGAGAAAAAAAAATACCAAAAAAATGATTTTTTTCAGGAATAATTTAGAAACCAAAGAAAATAAAATGATTGTTTCAGGGAGAATTTAGAAAACAAATAAAACAAAAAATAGGCTTTCTAGGGCCCACTGAGTGACAGATGACGCACACAGGAGTCAGGAGTGGCACACAAGCCCAGAGGCCAATATTAATCTCCCACTGATTGATTTAGTGATTTTTTTTGGTAGATTTTGGAACCCAAATCAAGCAAAAAAATTAATAGGCTTTCTATGGCCCACAATTGGGGAGAGAGAGAGAGATGGCACACCCAGGAGTCAAGACTGGCACACAAGCAGAAGGGGCAATATGAATCTCCCACAGATTTTTTTTTTTTTTTTTCAGGGAGACTTGAGAGAAAAAAAAATACCAAAAAAATGATTTTTTTTTCAGGAATAATTTAGAAACCAAAGAAAATAAAATGATTGTTTCAGGGAGAATTTAGAAAACAAATAAAACAAAAAATAGGCTTTCTAGGGCCCACTGAGTGACAGATGACGCACACAGGAGTCAGGAGTGGCACACAAGCCCAGAGGCCAATATTAATCTCCCACTGATTGATTTAGTGATTTTTTTCAGGTAGATTTTGGAATCCAAATCAAGCAAAAAAATTAATAGGCTTTCTATGGCCCACTATTTGTGAGAGAGATGGCACGCTCAGGACTGGCACACAAGCCCAGAGGCCAATATTAATCTCCCATTTTTTTTTTTTCCAGGGAAAATTTATAAACCCAATAAAAAAAATAATAATAAATAGGCTTTCTATGGCCCACTATCTGAGAGAGATGGCACGCTTAGGACTGGCACACAAGCCCAAAGGCCAATATTAATCTCCCACTGATTGATTGATTGATTTTTTCAGGTAGAATTATGAACCCAAATCAACCCAAAAAATAAATAGGCTTGCAGCGGTGACAGCCAGGGTTCTTCGGAGGAGTGAGTATAGCCATATTTTTCATTTTTATTCTTTATTTTTTACATTAATATGGATCCCAGGGCCTGAAGGAGAGTTTCCTCTCCTCCAGACCCTTGGAACCATACGCACCGCACATTCCGATACCGATTTCCGATATCACAAAAATATCGGAACTCGGTATTGGAATTCCGATACAGCAAATATCGTCTGATACCCGATACTTGCAGTATCGGAATGCTCAACACTACTAATGATTAAATACCCTGCAGTAAATAAATAGCATAGTGCATTAAAATAACATAGGGTACTTAGTTAACATGTTTTTTTATCAAAACATGCAAAAGCCTTACCACCACTTCACGGTGACTCTGTCTTGGATGGTCCTTACTCAAATATTAAAAGTCTTACCGTTTGTCAACTAGCATGTACTCTATTGGACAGAGTGTTAGGTGTTCCCACCTCTGCACAGGGGGAATCTCGAACCATCTTCGCTGCGGTCTCCCATTCTTCTCCAGCCGCAGTGGTGCCTGCTCAGCGGAGATATCTGTCCCAGTGTCTGGCTCAGGCTGATACTGTGAGACTGGTTACTGCTATCCTAACAGGCTCTGCCGTTGTAGCCAGCACTGATCAGCGGTGAGCGGGTTTTTCTGGGACTAAGTCCTGCTTTACCCCTACTGAGCATGCCCATGGGACGACCTCCCATTGGAGGTCGGGGGTCACATGCCCAGGTCCTGTTACGGCTCCTATTGGACCATCTGGAAGATTTTGTAGCACTGCTGCTATAAAAGGTTTGCATGGCTGCTTGGCCATACACTAGTGTATACTTGAAAACGTGTGTGTGATGATATGTGAAAGTCACTCATTAATCATCCCCTCCCTTGTATTTGACTGCTCGCGTAAGGTGGATGTTTGCTATCTAGCGCCCGACAGAGCCATCCGTACTTAACACACAATACAGTGTCTATTGCTGTGACCGCCAGTGCGGCGCCGTGCACTATTATAGCACTTTCCTGAACCAAGTCTGGGTGGTTAGTGGTGTCCGCCAGAGCTGCACTGCTCGCACTCTTGTGCATAAAATTATTTTTTAAGTTATACTCTGACACCCAGTAGTGGTGTCAAGCGCAAGTGGTCTAGACAAATTCTAATCCTGAATCTTGGGATTGAGTTCTGTGACTCCTTGCTTTCGCTCTTTGTGCAGTACCGCGGCCATGTGACGCAACAGGGTTCACTTCTTTCATACAGGGTGAAACTAACCCATGTGTGTATCCTCATTGTACCGCTATAAAGTCCGTCATTACTCAGCAGCAGCTTCCATCTCTGCACGGTGGACCCTGGGCTGCGAACGCACCTTATACCATCTCTCTAATTATTTGGTTTGTTCCGCTAGCCCTAACATTACACTAGCGCCAGGGTCTGGCAAGTAATGGTGGATGAACAGCAACCCTTGCGGTACATCCAGCAGCTGGAGGACAGGTTGGTGGCTCTCGAGCGCACAACCTCAGATGTGGATGTTACCGCAGTAGCTGTTCTGGCTGCTAGCATGGCTGCAGCAACTTTATCCACTGCCACCCCTGTACCAACCCTATCTCGCCTCCCGCTGCCAGATAAATAATAATAATAATAATAATCTTTATTTTTATATAGCGCTAACATATTCCGCAGCGCTTTACACACATTATCATTGCTGTCCCCATTGGGGCTCACAATCTAAATTCCCTGTCAGTATGTCTAAATATTCTGGTGATAGCAAATCTTGTAGGGGTTTCGTTAGCCAGTGCTCTTTACACCTCGAGCTACTGGCTGCATGTTTCCCCACAGAGTGGGCGAAAGGTAGGATTCATTATGTCTCTCCTGCTGGACAGGGAGTTGGAGTGGGCTACGCCGCTGTGGGAGGGTGGCGATCATGTGGTGCAGAGTGCTCCGCTGTTCCTGAGCACTCTGAAACAGATATTTTTAGGACCTCAAGTCACTCATGATATGGCGCTCCAACTGTTGGCATTGACTCAGGGCTCGTCCTTGGTCAGTCATTTTGCCATCCACTTCCACACCTTAGCATCTGAGCTGGAGTGGTCGGATAAAGCCCTCATCAGTGTATTTTGGAGGGGCTGGCTGACCATGTGAAGGACGCTTTGATGACTAGGGAGATTCCCGCCACACTGGAGGAGCTAATAGCTGTATCCACTCATATTGACCTCCGTTTTAACTAGCGGAGGTTAGAGTGAGCCCAGTGTAGGCAGAGGTTTCGGCTGGCTCCCACCTTCACCAAACCTTTGGAATCTCTGGTCCAGGCGCCCGAGTCACATGATGCCATGGAGGTGTCACGAGCGGGATCTAAGTCCCAGACTGCTCATGCACTCAAGGTCTGTCATGTTTGCTGGCAGTCAGGACATCTTGCCACCAGATGTCCCCAGCGGTCGGGGAAATGTCAGCGTCTAGTGGTAGTAGGTGGAGGTACACTAGACACAGTGACGTTTGCCTCCAAATTGTCCTTAAAGGGGACAAGTACCATAGGCTCATCCACTCATTCGGTAGAACTTTGCATTGATTCCGGGGCGGAGGGCAATTTTATGTCTTCTGCCTTTGCCCAATGACACGCAATACCCCTGGTGATGCTCGCTCAACCAGTGACCATACGAGTGGTGAATGGGTCGACAATGCCCTCACAGATAACACACCAGACCATCCCATTTATTCTGTCCATGTCGCCATCTCATCAGGAGATTATATCACTGCTCGTCATTCCAGAGGGAATTGATGAGGTCCTGTTAGGGATACCTTGGCTGTGGTATCAATCCCCTCATATAGAGTGGTGCACAGGCAGAATATTGGGATGGAGTGAATCCTGTGAGGGTAGATGTCAGAGGGAGTGCGTTCAGGTTGCTACTACTGAGGTACCCGCAGATCTTTCCTCTCTCCCCAAGCACTATCGGCCCTATGCGGATGTGTTCTCTAAAAGGGCTGTGGAGACCCTTCCGCCTCACCGCCCCTATGACTGCCCAATTGACCTCTTGCCTGGTGCAGAGCCTTCCCGAGGTCGAGTCTATCCATTATCTCTTCCAGAAACGGAGGCAATGTCCCAGTATATCCAAGAGAATCTGGCAAGAGGATTCATTAGAAAGTCAGTGTCACCTGCAGGGGCTTGGTTCTTCTTCATGCAGAAGAAGAATGGAGAACTACTTCCATGCATAGACTACAGGGGTCTTAACGCCATCACCGTTAAGAACAAGTACCCACTACCCCTGATATCTGAGCTCTTTGATAGGCTACCGGGAGCAAGGGTATTTACTAAACTAGATCTGCGCGGTGCTTACAACCTGATTCGCATCCGTGAGGGGGGCGAATTGAAGATGGCTTTTAACACCAGGGATGGGCACTATGAATACCTCGTGATGCCCTTCGAGCTTTGTAATGCCCCAGACTTTTTCCAAGACTTTGTGAACGACATCTTCTGGGATATGCTCACCACCTCGGTCGTAGTCTATCTGGATGATATTCTCATCTACTCGCCAGATATTGACTCCCACCGGAGAGATCTTTGTAAAGTCTTCAACCTCTTACAGGCAAACTCCCTCTACTCCAAGTTGGAGAAGTGTGTGTTTGAACAGGAGTCCTTGCCTTTCCTTGGCTATATCATCTCTGCCCAGGTATTGGCTATGGATCCTGCCAAGCTACAAGCTGTGATGGATTGGCAGGAACCACATTCTCTTAAAGCAGTGCAGCACTTTGTGGGGTTCATTAATTACTATCGCCAGTTCATTCCACACTTCTCAACTTTGATAGCTCCCTTGGTTGCCCTCACCAAGAAGGGAGCCAATCCCAAATTGTGGTCAGAGGAGGTCTCCAAGGCCTTTCACTCCATTAAGTCACAATTCTCTTGCACTCCCATCCTACATCGCCCTGATGTAGATAAGCCGTTTAAAATGGAGGTGGATGCCTCATCCGTTGGTGCTGGGGCAGTCCTCTGTTATGATCAGGTGACCTTGGAGCAGCATGAAAACTTTCACTGGAGTAGGTGGTAGCTATACTGACCGCAAACCCTGATCTTAACACCGCAACTAGAAGTAGCCGTGGGGTGTGCCTAACAAAACCTAGACACCTCGACACAGCCGGAGGACTAAATACCCCTATAGATGGAAATAGGAATTCTACCTTGCCTCAGAGCAGAACCCCAAAGGATAGGCAGCCCCCCACAAATAATGACTGTGAGTAGTAGAGGAAAAGACACATGCAGGCAGGAAACAGGATTTAGCAAAAGAGGCCACACTAGCTAAAATAGGAAAAGATAGGACAGGATACTAAGCGATCAGTATTAAAAATCCTTCCAAAATTATCCACAGCAGAAAATACAAAAACTCCACCATCTAACTAAAGATGTGGAGCGTATATCTGCAACTCCAGAGAATCCAACAAGACTGAGAAAACACTGACACAGTCTAAGCTGGACAAGAGAAAACCAATGAATTGCACAGAATATAAGCACACTGCATGTGTGCCCCAGAAAAAGAAACAGACACTTATCTTTGCTGAATTGGCAGCTAAGCAGGAGAAGCCAGACAAAGATCCAACACTTCCCAAGAAACATTGACAACTGGCAAGGACTAATGAGTCCTGCAAACCTAAATACCCCAGTCAGAATTGCAATCAGCAGATACACCTGTCCAAGACTGCAGCCCAGGGACAACTGCATTACCACCTACAACCACCAGAGGGAGACCAAAAGCAGAATTCACAACAGTCCTCTTCCAAAACAATGCTCAAGGTCGGAAGCATCCTTGCTTCTTCTTTTCCAAGACTTTCCCACCAGCGGAGAGGAATTATTCCATCTGGGACAGGGAGTTGCTGGCCATGAAGTTGCCTTTCTCAGAGTGGAGACATCTCTTGGAGGGGGCTCGCTTTCCCTTCCAAGTTTTCACAGGCCACAAGAAATTGGTATACTTACAGACAGCCCAGCGGCTAAATTCTCGCAAGGCCAGATGGTCTCTGTTCTTCTCCCGGTTCCATTTCACCCTCCATTTTCTTTCCGGGGAGAAGAACATTTGTGCCAACGCTCTCTTCCTCTCCGTAATGTCATCAGAGGAGGAGGAAGAGGAGCCTCGGCTTTTTGTCCCTTCTGAGAGCCCGATAACCGTGGCTCCGGTTTCGCTAGAGTCTGTGCCCCTGGGAAAGACGTTTGTACCATCAAAATTGTGACCGGAGGTTCTCTCTTGGGCTCATTCGTCCAGGGTGGGTGTACATTTTTGGACCAAGAGGACATTAGATCTTCTGGCGAGGACATACTGGTGGCTGCATATGGCTCGTGATGTCGGGGATTATATTCGGGCATGTGTCTCCTGTGCCAAGAATCGGTCCCCTCGGCAATGACCTGCTGGGCTACTTTACCCCCTGCCGGGGGCAGACAGGCCCTGGGAGATAGTCGGGATGGATTTCGTGGTGGGCTTACCTAAGTCTCGTAGCTGTACAGTTATCTGGGTAGTCACCGATCATTTTTCTAAAATGATGCACTTGGTGCCGCTTCAATGCTTACCTTCTTGGAGGCATTGTCCATTAAGCATATTTTCCATCTACATGGCATGCCTGACAAAATTGTCAGTGACCAGGGTACCGAGTTCGTGTCTCGTTTTTGGAGAGAGCTCTGTCATTTACTCAGCATAGAACTGAATCTCTCTTTCACATACCATCCCGAGATGAATAGGTTGGTAGAAAGGGCCAACCAGACTCTGGTGACATACCTGGGGCAATTTGTCTCTGCTAGGCAGGATGACTGGGCATCTTTGCTACCTTGGGCGAATTTTGCTCTGAACAATGCCGTAGCCAATTCCACTGGGAAGACTCCCTTTCTCCTTAATTACGGTGAGCATCCGCGTTTCCCTGTGCCCATGCCCGTGTCATCCACTGATTCCAGGGTGGCAGACTGGGCAGTGGAGGTACGTGACGTTTGGGACCACATTCAGGATGCCATTCAGCCTTCCAAGGAGAGAATGAGGGCTTCTGCTAATGCACACTGGTGCCCCGCTCCGACCTTCGCTCCTGGTGACTTAGTGTGGCTCTCTGCTTGTAACATCAGGCTGCGACTTGAGTCCCCAAACTTGTGCCTAGCTACATTGGTCCTTTCACGGTTCTGGAACAGGTTAATCCTGTGGTCTACCATTTGGCTATTCCTCCATGCCTTGGTATCACTGACAACTTCCACGCTTCCCTCTTAACACTAGAAGTCCCAGAAATTTCGAGCTCCAAAGGTTCCAAAGGTAGAAATGTTAAATGGCTCCTCTCTGGGACTTCTAGTGTTAAAGCCCATCTATTTGTCCAGCTTTTCCGTGTCTTCTGCCGGGACATCGGATTCATCCATGGATGAGTACGAGGCGAACCCTATCTTGGGGTGCAAGGTGGTGCGTGGCAAAAAATACTATCTGGTGGACTGGAAGGGTCACGGTCCAGAGGACAGAACCTGGGAACCTGTGGAGCATATTCGGGCTCTGCTGCTCATTGCATCTTTTGAGCATAGCGAGGCTCAAGGAGGAGGGGGGCTCTAGGAGGGGGGTAATGTTAGGTGTCGAGATCCCACCTTTGCACAGGGGGAATCTCCAACAATCTCCGCTGTAGTCTCTCATTCTTCTCCAGCCGCAGTGGAGCCTGCTCAGCGGAGATGTCGCTCCCAGCGTCTGGCTCAGGCTGATACTGTGCGACTGGTTGCTGCTGTCCTTCCAGGCTCTGCCTTTGCAGCCAGCACTGATCAGCGGTGAGCGGGTCTTTCTGGGACTAAGTCCTGCTTTACCCATACTGAGCATGCCCATGGGACGGCCTCCCATTGGAGGTCAGAGGTCACATGATCCGGTCTTGTTGCGGCTCCTATTGGACCATCTGGAAGGTTTTGTAGCAATGCTGCTATAAAAGGTTCGCATGGCCGCTGCTTATGGTCAGAACACAATACAAAAAGTGCACATGCACATATTGATTTCTAACTGTATTTCAAAATGAGACATTTAGCAATTGATATACAGTTAGAAATTAATATGTGAGTGTGCACTTTTTGTATTGCGTTCTGACCATAAGCAGCGTTGGCTTCTCCCTTTTTATTTTGATATTGGTTTCTGGCTGACCACCACTGTTGCCGTGCGCGCTGGGTCATCTTCTTTCTATTCTCATTGTGATTGATCTAGGCTGCTGCACACACATACAGCAGCCCTGCCCTGCCCCAGGCTCTGTTTAATTTGTGCACCTGTGCCTAGGCCTGTCTCACTCTTTATTTGTGGTGCTGGTCAGGCAGTGTGTAGGTCAGATCTGAAATGTCTATGTTTGGACCTGGTCGACCTTTATCTGCGCGTACCCTTTCTGGCGCCATGGGAGTGATTCTGAAGCGCTACAGGTACAGTTTGCATTCAATATGGTCCCGCTTTTAATACATTTAGGAGGCCGTAATGGCACAGCGAATAAAAAGCGTAAAGTAGGATTAATGTCTTGCTTCCAACACATTTAGGAGGCCATAATGGCATAGCGAATAAAAAAATCGTAGAGTAGGATTGCCCAATTATGAGAATGCCTTGGTGTGGCGCGGTGACTCAAAGAATTGATCAATTGTTTGCTAAATGTCACATTTTGAGATACAGTTAGAAATTAATATGTGCATGTGCACTTTTTGTATTGCATTCTGACCATAAGCAGACTGGCTTCTCACTTTTTATTTTGATATTGGTTTGTGGCTAACCACCACTGTTGCCATGTGCGCTGGGTCATGCATGCCTTTCTTTCTGTTTTTGAGTCGCCCTGCCAGGGCTCTAGGGTACTCGGTACCGGGTCCTGCGGTTCACAGGGAGATGCAGTGGCGTAACTACCACGGTCGCAGCAGTCGCCACTGCGACCGGGCCCGGGGGAAGTCAGGGGCCCCGGCAGGTCAGATGCACGCCGACACCAGCAAAAAGTTAAAAACTGTTGCCGTGCAGGTGATTCCTCCCGCACGGCAACAGACAGACCGGCCCTCCACCTGACCTGCCGGGCGCACACATCAGATCAGCAGCCGACGCCTGATCTGAAAGGAAGAGCTGAAGATCCTGTGGTGACGTCATCACTATCATAGGGCTTTCACCATTTATCAGCTCCGCCTCCTGATCACATGACGATGACGTCACCACAGGTCCTTCAGCTCTCAGCAGCTCAGTCCTGGTTGTGTGCAGCTCGTGTTCTCTGGTATCAACCAGCAGCAGATTTCCGGTTCCTGCTGTTCTGGTGAGATGTGGAGACAGGGGCAGAATGTGGAGACGGATGGGGCAGAATGTGGAGACGGATGGGGCAGAATGTGGAGACGGATGGGGCAGAATGCGGAGATGGATGGGGCAGAATGGGGAGACGGATGGGGCAGAATGCGGAGACGGATGGGGCAGAATGCGGAGTCGGATGGGGCAGAGTGCGGAGTCGGATGGGGCAGAGTGCGGAGTCGGATGGGGCAGAGTGAGGAGTCGGATGGGGCAGAGTGAGGAGTCGGATGGGGCAGAGTGAGGAGTCGGATGGGGCAGAGTGAGGAGTCGGATGGGGCAGAGTGAGGAGTCTGATGGGGCAGAGTGAGGAGTCGGATGGGGCAGAGTGAGGAGTCGGATGGGGCAGAGTGAGGAGTCGGATGGGGCAGAGTGAGGAGTCGGATGGGGCAGAGTGAGGAGTCTGATGGGGCAGATTGCGGAGTCTGATGGGGCAGAGTGCGGAGTCTGATGGGGCAGAGTGCGGAGTCTGATGGGGCAGAGTGCGGAGTCTGATGGGGCAGAGTGCGGAGTCTGATGGGGCAGAGTGCGGAGTCAGATGGGGCAGAGTGCGGAGTCGGATGGGGCAGGAGCATGGGCAGGATGTGGATTTGGGTGAAAAATATTTTGGCGGGGGGGGCCCCATTTGAAAGTTCGCACCGGGGCCCATAACTTTGTAGTGCAATAATGGGCGATCAAAAGAATGTATCTGCACCAAAATGCTATCATTAAAAACGTCATCTCGGCACGCAAAAAATAAGCCCTCATCCGACCCCAGATCATGAAAAATGGAGACGCTACGAGTATCGGAAAATGGCGCAAATTTTTTATTTTTTAGCAAAGTTTGGAATTTTTTTCCACCACTTAGGTAAAAAATAACCTAGTCATGTTAGGTGTCTATGAACTCGCACTGACCTGGAGAATCATAATGTCAGGTCAGTTTTAGCATTTAGTGAACCTAGCAAAAAAGCCAAACAAAAAACAAGTGTGGGACTGCACTTTTTTTGCAATTTCACCGCACTTGGAATTTTTTTCCCATTTTCTAGTACACAACATGCTAAAACCAATGATGTTGTTCAAATTTACAACTCGTCTCGCAAAAAATAAGCCCTCATATGTCCAAATTGACGGAAAAATAAAAAAGTTATGGCTCTGGGAAGGAGGGGAGTGAAAAACGAACACGGAAAAACGAAAAATCCCAAGGTCATGAAGGGGTTAAGAAGCAACTTTTCTGTTATGTATAAATAGTTGATATGTATTCAAAGTTTTACTACCTTTAGATACATTACAATCTCCTATCATCATACCCTTTAACTCTCATTATAATTACATGCAAATCAGGCACTATATGTATTCTCATTTCTCTTCCCTCAAAGTATTTCAAGCTACCCACTTTGAAATGTTTTGTAGGAGCTGGTGTTTAAACTAAAGGATCAAGATGATATACAGGTATTTATCTGATACCTGTATTACTAAATCTCTGTTGTATAGATGATCACCCGAAACACTCATACATGAACAAATGGGAAAGCTTCCTGGGGAATCCCTCTCACCTAGTACTTGGCAAGGGATATGGAGGAGCGCAGTTAAGACTTCCACATGCTTCACCTACATGGAAAATCAGTATAAGCTACTTATGTATTAGTATCACACTCCTTCCCTATTACTATTCCCAACTGCTGCTAGAGATGTGGCAACTCTGTAGGAGATTTACATCAGTTACTCTGGTGTCAGAATTTAAACACTGTGGCTCTTGTGCACCAGACAGCAGCTCTTCCCTTTGAGCTATTCAGCTCAATAGATACTAGTACTTGTTGTGTTTCTGATCACCTATACCCTGGGTTCCTGATTGCCTTCATCCTGTGTCCCTTATTGCCTCTACTCTGAGTTACTGATTGGCTTCACCCTCTAATGTATTGATTAAACTCCTTACTTAAAAATGGCATTGCACTTCCTTCGTTGTGTGATTATTGAGCTCCCAGTTTTTAGTCAAGTTCTCCTTTCATCTTCTGCCTTGTCCAAACTATATTGCTACTTCTGTGTACCGACCTCAGCTTGACTCCTGACTACACAACCTGCTTATTCTTCATACTATACTGCTGCTCCTGTGTACCGACCTCTGGCTGACTCCTGACTATGGAACCTTCTAATCATCCAAAATATACTGCTGCTTCTGTGACGCCCAGGAGACCGGGATACCCAGCACCGGACCAATGGAGTCTGTCTCTTGAGGGGGATGTCACGGGTGGCTTGACCCGGTGCTGTGGCCTCAGGCAATGCACAGTGTAAGGGGTATCATGAGGGGACAGGCACTTACTTGATCAGCAGCAGGTTCTCCCAGCGGTGACAATCTCGATCCTGGATAGATGGCTATTGTCCAAATGAAAGACTGAGGCACTGAAACGTTTAACCAGTTTACTTTAACATAAAAGGATTTACAACCAGTCCTGTCACCGGAGTCTGTATGGGAACTCTGAGTTACTTTGACCCTGCCGGGGTCTTCGCCTCTTATTGTGCGCAATTTCTGTTTGGCCCTGCTGCTGTATGTGAACTGGCTGCCGGCCCAATCTGTCCCCTCCGGGTCCTGGTTCGACGGGCAACCCGAGTCCTTTTATCGGTTTACCCCCTCTGGGAGTACCGCTGAACTCTGTGTCTGTTGCTGCATCCGACCCTAGTGAAGCTGATATCACCTCACGTTTTTCCGGTTGCTGTATTATATATAATGAATACAGCCACGGATCCGGTATCCGTCTTTGCGCCTGTTCTGGGTAGTGATTAATGCTACCCGGTTCTCACAATGTCCTTTTTCTCTATCCCTCTTCTCCTCAGGCCGGTGATTTAGGCCTGGTAACAGTCACAGGGCTGTTAGAGATTCAACTGTATGACCTCTCACTTTCAGCTCCTTAGCCCAACTGCCATTTCTTCTCTCAGACCAGAATGGATCAAGGGGAGTCTCTGGAGCTCCCCCTTCTGGCCGGAGGTGGTAGTGCAGTCTTGCTATTTTAGTATTTGTACTTACTGTCAGTAACTATTTTTGTGGCAAATACCCCTAGGGGTGCCACATTCCCCCTTAGTTAAGAACAGTACTCCGGGACTGTGGGACAATAACATTTTGAAATTACAATTAATATGTACAGAGTCTTAAAAATGAAAAGTTACAAAAACCACTCAAGGAAACAAAAATAGAGTTCTGTAAAAAGTCACTTCAAATAGCGTCCATTAATACAGTTCTATCCTTGAAGGTATTAGGAACGGCACTGTACTTAGTGTCCAGGAATTTAGTTCCATTTTTCCAACGGAGTTATCAATATAAAGTCTAAAGAAAGTTCAAAAAGAGCAAAAAGCAAAGTTCAAAAAGCAGTCTTTCCGGAGCTTTGATTTAGTGCCTCCGGGCTGATAAAAAGTTCAAGAATATGCAATAAGTTCATACAGACAAGTCTCTGTAGGCACTGGGCTTAAACGTTGCAGACTGATAGCAATGACTATACTACATTTTCTGTTTAACTATATACGGCATAACATATATACAATTCACATTATGAGCTTTATAGTTGGTAATCTGCATACCTGGCCGGTAATTGACCCTGGGTACTACGCTGTGATCTACGTAATAGCGGTGTCTCTTCATGTGGTGTACTACTGTCTACTGCGGATGTAGTATCTGCCCGCTCTGCTAAAGATAATTCCACGACTATGGAGTTGGCAAGTCCACCGTGAATGGGATTACTCTGACCAGGAATCTGTTCTTCCTGGCCTGGAACCTCCTGTAGTACGGGGTCAGCCTCTTCCTGTCTTGGGACTTCTGGTATTGGGTTCGGTGTTGGGTAAAAGGCCACCATGGGAACCACTACTGCACCATGGTATGTTAGTAGGGTTTTGGGAAAGTCTCCTATACAGGTGTGATACACTTCCTCTTCTTTTTCCTTTACTGGTTGAACCTGTATGGGTTGAATAACTTCTGGTTCTGGCTGGACAACGTCTGGCTCTTTCAATGCTTCCGGACATAATTTAAGATTGTCTCTTGACACTAGTACAGATGTTAAGCCTCCGTTTTTGCTAATGAGACACATTTTAGTATTATCCACTCTTGTTGGTAAAACTGTGTAGGGTACGGCTTCCCACTGATTGTCCAGTTTATTGGTTCGACGATTTCTCTTGAGCACTTGGTCACCCGGTCTTAATGGGGTCGCTAGAGCATTCTGGTTGAAAGTTCGCTCTTGTCTTTCTCTAGTTTGCTGAAGGCTTCTTTCCACACTCTCTTGCACTTGGCGATACTGCTTTTGCCGTATGATATCCCAATTGGAGTCTTGAACTTCTGCGTCTGGTTTCAGAATTCCCATTTCTAGATCGATTGGTAATTGGCCGGGTCTTGCACGCATAAGGTAAGCTGGGGTGCAGTTGGTGGAGCTCACCGGGACATGATTATACAGATCCACCAAGTCAGGCAATTTCTCTGGCCATTGATTCCTTTCTGTCTCAGGTAAAGTCTTTAGTAGGTCTATTACAATATGGTTCATCTTCTCGCATAAGCCGTTTGTTTGTGGATGATAGGCCGTCGTCCGGATCTTTTTGCAACCATACATATTACAGAATTCTCTGAAGATCTCTGATTCAAAGGCTGTACCTTGGTCGGTGAGAACCTGTTCCGGATATCCATGGGGTCTACAAAAGTACGTTTGGAAAGCTTTGGCTGCTGTTTTTGCTGTCAGATCTTTTACGGGTACTACTACCAAGAAACGTGAATAATGGTCCACGATGGTCAAGGCATAGACATAGCCGGACCGGCTTGGTGTCAACTTCACGTGGTCCATGGCTACAAGTTCAAGTGGTTGTTTGGTGATTATGGGCTGCAGTGGTGCTCTTTGGTTCTTTTGATCGTTTCTTCTGAGGTTGCACGGGCCACAATTTCTGCACCACTGTTCGATTGATTTTCTCATCCCGACCCAATAAAATCTTTCTCTTAGAAGTACTTCTAACTTTTTCCAACCGAAGTGACCAGCACCATTATGGTAAGCTTCGAGGACCATCTTCACATCTTGTTTAGGCACAATAATCTGCCAAACCAATTCATGTGTTTTCGGATTGGTGTATCTTCTACAGAGCTTCCCTTGATACAGGAACATTTTGCCTCTCTCTTTCCAGAGTTGATGCGTCTCTTCTGGGGCATCCTCATAGGGATATGCACTTTGCTCAGTCAACAGTTCCTTCACCAACTTCACAGCCGGATTGCTGTCTTGGGTGTCAGCCCATCTATGGTGTGCTAACGGATTAAAATTCACCTCTTGTTGTTTCTGATAGGTACTTGACTGATGATGTTTTGCCTTGGGATGATGGAAGGCTGGTAGTTCAATTTCTTCAAGCTCCCCTGTTTCCTCTTCTACATCTCTCAAGTGTGGCATCCGGGATAGGGCATCAGCATTTCCATTCTTGCGACCTGCTCGATACTTGATTATGAAGTTGTAATTAGATAACCGGGCTATCCATCGCTGTTCTAATGCACCTAATTTGGCTGTGTCCAGGTGGGTCAACGGATTGTTGTCAGTACAGACAATAAATTCTGCAGCAGCCAGATAGTGTTTGAAACGCTCCGTCACAGCCCAAACTACTGCCAGTAGTTCCAATTTGAAGGAGCTGTAATTTTCTGAATTTCTTTCAGTAGGCCGGAGCTTTCTACTTGCAAAGGCGATGACTTTCTCCCGACCTTCTTGCTTTTGTGACAGCACCGCTCCTAGTCCCACATTACTGGCATCGGTGTAGAGGATGAAAGGTTTATGGTAATCTGGGTATGCCAGAACCTCTTCTCCGGTTAGTGCCTTCTTTAGTTGTTCAAAGGAGTCTTCCCTTTCGTCGTTCCACTGAAAAGGAGGGTTTCGGTTTGAAGGTTTCTTCGTCTGCCCTACCAAGGTGTCTTGCAAGGGTGCTGCCAACTTGGTAAATCCTTTTATAAATCTGCGATAGTAACCCACCAATCCCAGGAATTGTCTCACTTCTTTTGCGCTGGTAGGTCTTGGCCAATCCCTTATGGCGCTTATTTTCTCGGGATCTGGTGCTACTCCCTCCGAACTCACGATGTGTCCCAGGTACTGTACCTTTGGCTTGAGAAGGTGACATTTGGATGGCTTGACTTTCATGCCATACCTGGATAAGGCTTCGAACACTTCTGCCAGGTCTATTAAGTGTTGTTCGTAAGTCTTTGAGTAGACGATCACATCATCTAGGTACAGGAGGACGGTCTCGAAGTTCTTGTGTCCGAGGCAGCATTCCATCAGCCGCTGGAAGGTACCGGATGCGTTGCAGAGTCCGAACGGCATGCGATTAAATTCACATAGACCCATTGGTGTGGTGAATGCCGTCTTTTCCTTATCTCTCTCAGCCACAGGGACTTGCCAATACCCGCTTGTTAAGTCTAAGGTGGAAAAATAATTAGCAGATTTCAAAGCAGTTAAGGACTCTTCTATCCTAGGCAAGGGGTAGGCATCTTTATGGGTGATGTTATTAATCTTCCGGTAGTCTACGCACATTCTCATGGTTCCGTCCTTTTTTTTGACAATCACTAGAGGGGCCGCCCAGGGGCTACAGCTGTCTCTTATTACCCCGGCCTGTTTCATTTCCCTCAGCATATCTTTTGCACATTGATAGTGAGCGGGCGGTATGGGTCTATATCTTTCTTTTATTGGGGGATGGTCACCTGTGGGGATTGTGTGTTCTACCCCTTCTATCCGTCCGAAGTCCAATGGGTGTTTACTGAAGACTTGTTCATATTCCGTCACTAGCCTATACACCCCTTGTTTTTGATGGGTAGGTGTTGAATTTATGCCCACGTGTAGCTGTTGGCACCAATCCTCCATTTCTCCATCTGAGCCATTGCCTTCCACCTGACAGGTTGGTTCTAAGGGCTCAATGGTTGTGATGGCATTGTTGTCAACAGTATATAGCTTTGCCATTGTAGCATACCTTGGCAAAGTGACCTCTTCCTCTCCACAGTTCAAAAGTCGTACCGGCACTCGTCCCCGGTGTACCTCGACTATCCCTCGTGCTGTGAGTATAGTGGGCCTGCTGTCGGTGTACACTGGTTCTATTAAGGCTTGATAATCTCGTCCCTTAGTACCAATGGCTGCTCTACACCATACCAGCATTTCTGTTTTTGGTGGGATTACAATAGACGTTGGATCAC
The DNA here is from genome assembly GCF_032444005.1 of Ranitomeya imitator. Taxonomy (NCBI): domain Eukaryota; kingdom Metazoa; phylum Chordata; class Amphibia; order Anura; family Dendrobatidae; genus Ranitomeya; species Ranitomeya imitator. The sequence goes on from NC_091282.1 coordinate 389,964,998, forward strand.
TTACCCTCACACTGCCGATTTCTCCACCTGCAACTTCTACCTGTTGCCTTAACATCAATACTTTTATTTCCCTCCGGAGAACTCTCTGCTGGCAGGATTGGGCAGTTTCAGCAATTTGCTGTAAGACAGAAATGACTTCGGAAAAGCAGTTCTCTAACACATTCATTCCTATCAATACAGTTGGTTCACAGTTCCGCCGGTCAACATCAACAACAATTATACCCTGTTTCTTCAGTTCTACTTTACCAATCTTTATGGTCATCTCCCTGAATCCTAGTTTCGGTACCAACTTACCATTACTGGCCCATATATCTAGTTCAACATCAGAGGGCCCTTTATCAATATCTGCATCAGCCCAGTACCTCTTATAAAGGATATACGGTATAGATGAAATCTGGGAACCTGTGTCCAGCAAAGCGTTGAGGGGAATTCCGTCCAGCACGATAGGGATAATGGGTCGTCCTCCGATGTACCTGTCGTGCCAGGGTGTTGGGCCTTGAAAGTTCATTCCTGCGAAGCGGCCCGCATTCCCAGGGGATTCCCGTTTAAATCACAATCTCGTGCAAAGTGGCCCGGCTGCTGGCAACGGCGGCAAATGGGCTGTCCATCCGGTTGGTAGCGGTCGCGGGGTCGTCCTCTCCATGTCGGGTATCTCCGGGGTCTCATCCATGGAACATCCTCTCTACAGTTTGCCAACTCCATCTTGTGTCCTCTCATCTCCTGCATGGTTTTAGCCATTGAAGCAACAACATCAGCTAAAGAGTCAAGCTTTTGTTGAAGAGCCTCATTAGTACTGGGCCCCAGGGGCTTAGCAATGGCCCCAGACATAGCTGATGTCACTGGCACTCCCTGTTGTTGAGGTGTCTCTGCCATGGGTTGCGCAGGATCCTGATCCCGAGGTGCCTCTGCCAGCTGGAGACGTATAGCGCTCTCCTTTAATTGGGCAAATGTCAATTCAGGGTTCTTAAAAACAAGCATGCTCACATGCCCCCGGTGAGAAGGGGTGTAGAGTCCCTCAATAAATTGATCTCTTAGCAGTTTATCCGCTCCGGTGTTAAAAATGGGTTCAGCCAGTGTAAGTGATTTAAGGGCTTCCTGCAGGTTTAAGGCAAAGTCTCTCACGCCCGCATTAGCTTTTTGTTTGCAACTAAAGAATCGTATTTTAGCTTTGCTGCTGGCCGTGGTTTCAAATGTAGCTTTTAATCCAGCAAATATGCGTTCAACAGTGCCTTTTAGATCAACTGCCCATGCTGTGACTTCTCGCTTAGCATGGCCACTTAACTGCATCATCAGGAGACTAACACGCTGAACTTCACCCACAGGGAACATGTCAAAATGGGCCAGCATCTTTTCTCTGAAATCGTCAAGGGTATTAGGCTCACCTTCATACATTGGAAGCCATGGGCCACCCGGGGTATATGGCATCAGCACCGGCATGATGGGCGCCACTCCTTGCACCGCTGCGCTGCCGGACTCTCTATTGACACTCTGTCTTTCAGCTGCATTAGCGTTGCCGAGTGCTGCGGCGTCTCCGTGCTGCGACATACTGTGCCCCCTTATTTAATCCGGACCCTTCCGGTCCTCCGCTTCCGTCGGGATAGTGTAGATTCGTTCCGCTGTGCAGCAGGATCGATTTTCCCCTTGCTCTGATGTCAGAGCGCTCAGCTTGGTGCCGCCCACAATGACACGCCCCCTGCTGCTCCCACCCACCGCGCTCTGTAATGGCGGATTCTGAAGTTTTTCAGTTAGACTGGGGCTCAGGTGATGGCGTAGCTCAATTAACAGTCTCGTGCCTAACGGTTATGAAGTGATTACCTCAGGGGATGGCGGCCATCTTTACTCCATTATAACCAATGGGGAAAAGTCACTTTCAATAGTTTTCAATGGGGAATGGATTTTTCTTTAATAAAGTCAATTTTCAAGATTTTTCATCCCAGTTTTCACAGTTTTGGGCTCCAATCACGGCACACAATACCCGGTATACGGGCTGGCTAGATCCTGTTCGTGACGCCAATTGTGACGCCCAGGAGACCGGGATACCCAGCACCGGACCAATGGAGTCTGTCTCTTGAGGGGGATGTCACGGGTGGCTTGACCCGGTGCTGTGGCCTCAGGCAATGCACAGTGTAAGGGGTATCATGAGGGGACAGGCACTTACTTGATCAGCAGCAGGTTCTCCCAGCGGTGACGATCTCGATCCTGGATAGATGGCTATTGTCCAAATGAAAGACTGAGGCACTGAAACGTTTAACCAGTTTACTTTAACATAAAAGGATTTACAACCAGTCCTGTCACCGGAGTCTGTATGGGAACTCTGAGTTACTTTGACCCTGCCGGGGTCTTCGCCTCTTATTGTGCGCAATTTCTGTGTGGCCCTGCTGCTGTATGTGAACTGGCTGCCGGCCCAATCTGTCCCCTCCGGGTCCTGGTTCGACGGGCAACCCGAGTCCTTTTATCGGTTTACCCCCTCTGGGAGTACCGCTGAACTCTGTGTCTGTTGCTGCATCCGACCCTAGTGAAGCTGATATCACCTCACGTTTTTCCGGTTGCTGTATTATATATAATGAATACAGCCACGGATCCGGTATCCGTCTTTGCGCCTGTTCTGGGTAGTGATTAATGCTACCCGGTTCTCACAATGTCCTTTTTCTCTATCCCTCTTCTCCTCAGGCCGGTGATTTAGGCCTGGTAACAGTCACAGGGCTGTTAGAGATTCAACTGTATGACCTCTCACTATCAGCTCCTTGGCCCAACTGCCATTTCTTCTCTCAGACCAGAATGGATCAAGGGGAGTCTCTGGAGCTCCCCCTTCTGGCCGGAGGTGGTAGTGCAGTCTTGCTATTTTAGTATTTGTACTTACTGTCAGTAACTATTTTTGTGGCAAATACCCCTAGGGGTGCCACACTTCCATGTACTGACCTCTGGCCGATTCCCTACTCTGCTACGTGTCAGTGCAGCCCTAGTGGTTGCAATACCACTACTCCAACCCAGGTCAGTTTTTAACATCTGGCCTTGTTAAAGATCATTTTATTAGGGTCATTGGTCCCTTGATTCTAAATCTTATTTACTTTATATCCAATCATTTCAAAACAGGAGTAAAACCCAACAACTTTTACTTCACATGATCACTGCTGCTAGATGTCTGACTGTGTGTAAGTGAAGATTGACTTCACCTCCATAAAATAATCAATTTACATGTGTGTATACAGAATGTGTGAGGCATGGAATATCTCACAGCCCTATTTATTAAATAACACAACTGAGTTCTTTGAAGTGGTCTGGGCACCCTGGGACACATATTGAGTTCAAAGAGACTGTTATTTAACATGGTTACAAAAAGCATGTTAGGTATTAGGTGTCGAAATAGAATTGCTCTTCAGCTTTTCCTCCTTCTGTGTCGCTGTCCTGTCCAGTTCTGTCCACTTATTGTAAATGTTCAAAGACGTTGTCGACTACTTTTACTTGGCGGCCTATCACTGGAATAGGTCATCAACAGGTGATCGGCCAGGGGTCTGACATCTGGCTCCCCCATCTATGAGCTATTATCGGTGTAAGCGGTGGTGGCTGCTGGCTGGAAGTACTCGCTTGCTGCATTGCTACATCTATTTGTAGTAGCTGATGCAGGGAACTGCACATCTGCCTTCTATTCAAATCAATAGGCGGATGAGCAGTACCTGCGCCAGCAACTAAAATTACACGTAGCAGCTCGGCAAGTGAGTATATGCACTGCCGACACCGATAGCTGATCAGAGGGGGTGTCGGGAGCCGGAACCCAGCTGATTAGACATTGATGACCTATCCTAAGGAAAGGCCATCTGTGTAAAAGTAGTCGACAACCTCTTTAATTGTGTTTGTAAGTAATGAACTCTTCAGTGTTGAATTTACTCATCATTACTGTTTATTGAGTCAAACTATACAATATTGTGCACTAACATTTTTTGTGTCATTCTATCATTTAATTTTTTTTTTTAAATTCTAAAAATTCATTTACAAAAAAAAGAATGTTTTTGTGGTGTACGGTATCTAAAGGAGACAATTAAAACAGATATTACAAAAAAAGGTTACTTGTCACTACAAAATAGGATATGACCACAAAATGTAGGTAGAATAACTTCCCATAAGCAAGCATGTGCAACTTGCTACTGTATTTAGGTGGCATGTGTACACTTGTAATATTAGATTAATTGGAGCAATGAATAGGACTCAAAAAGTATTTAAAACAATGCAACAACACCTACGGTATATTTGATACAATAGACCGGATTTTTTTTCTCATATTGCGACAACCTGTTGCACTTCAGAATGCGAAGATGCACTGTCTGAACAGCTAGCATGGATCATTGCATACTTTCATGCACCAACGACTGTTGTCAGTTATTAAATTGGGGATACCATTGATTTTTCACCTACACTGTTCTATTGCCACCTGTGTCAATGGACCAGATTCTGATGGGCATCCAGTCATAGTCCATTATGTCATCAGTACTGAAGTCTACTGCTGCTAGGGCTGCCACTACTAGCCCCAAACTGCCAAGCTTCTCCTTCACGGTCCTTTCTTAACTCTCTACCATACTGGTCCTGCAACAGCCACGCCAGCCACACACCTCCTGTCTGACTACTGTGTTTCATAGTGCTTTACTGTACTACTGATTTTGGGAAATGTACTCTCATGTTTTTGTACCCTCAAGAAACAGCTCTGGAAATAGGGGTAATTTTTAAAAGGCTTAATGACAACAAGCCACAACTTTTTGATGTCCAAAACAGTGCCACTGGTATTATTTTTGGATGGATTGATAAAAAGTTTGTGCAATTGCCTAATGATCAGCGCTAGGGTTGAGCGAAACGGGTCGAAATTGTTCAAAAGTCGCCGACTTTTGGCAAGGTCGGGTTTCATGAAACCCGACCCGACCCCAGTGGGGGGTCGGCCATGAAGTCGGCGATCTTTTGAATCTGGAATCGGAATTCCGATCCCAATTCCCGATATGTTTAAGATATCGGGAATTGGTATCGGAATTCAGATTAAAGTGTAAAATATAGAATTAAAATAAAAAATATTGCAATACTTACCCTCTGACGCGCCCTGGTACTAATCGGCAGCCTTCCTCCTTTGAATCCGCGCTTCTAGGACCTTGCCGTGACGTCGTGGTGACGTCGCGGCTTGTGATTGGCCGCGCGGCCGCCCATGTGACCGCTCGCGCGGCCAATCACAAGCCGCGACGTCACCCGCGACGTCACCGAAGGTCCTGGAAGGGCTGATTCTTAGGAAGGAAGGCTGTCGGAAGGAAGCAGGGCGCTTCCGAGGGTGAGTATATACCTAATAGGAATATACTCACCCTCGGAAGCGCCCTGCTTCCTTCCGACAGCCTTCCTTCCTAAGAATCAGCCCTTGCAGGACCTTCGGTGACGTCGCGGGTGACGTCGCGGCTTGTAATTGGCCGCGCGAGCGGTCACATGGGCGGCCGCGCGGCCAATCACAAGCCGCGACGTCACCCGCGACGTCACCGAAGGTCCTGGAAGGCTGATTCTAAGGAAGGAAGGTTCCCGGTTAGTACCAGGGCGCGTCAGAGGGTAAGTATAAGGATATTTTTTATTTTAATTCTATATTTTACACTTAAATATGGATCCCAGGGCCTGAAGGAGAGTTTCCGCTCCTTCAGACCCTGGGAACCATGGAAACCCAATGCACTGCATTGGGTTTCGAGTTTCGGCCGACCCCGACCCCGACTTTTTTATAGGATCGGCCGATGTCACTCGACCCGACTTTTCCAAAAGTCGGGTTTCGTGAAACCCGACCCGATCCTATAAAAGTGAAGGTCGCTCAACCCTAATCAGCGCACCTTCCTCTTTCTTTCGTGGAGACCGCATCCACTTCCATGGGCTTGATGAGTGATGAAGGTTCAGATTTAAGTGGCAATAACAGAGCCTCACGTTGCATCACTCCTCTTTCACACCTTGCGCACCTTTCTCTGCACCACGGTCGGCTCCGCCCCGTCCTGAGTCATGACATGAGGTAGCCTAAAAAGACTGATACTGCAGTAAGTTATTAAATATGCTGTAGGCTACAGCTGTAACCCATCAGTTTTCCCTTAGCCAGATAGGTGAAAGTAATTTGGGCATTAAATAGGCTGTGTTTGCATTACAGAGCTCAAAACAAGTTCAATTTATTCCAAGGGCAACTCGCAATGTTCTGCACATAATTTCCATGCAATTAGAGGTTTTTTATTTATGTGATTAGAGCAAATGTATTCAAAGCAAATCATATTTTTGTGATAAATTTGGAAAAGTCGGTGAATTGAAATTTAAAATGATCCGCTCATCTCTACTGTGTATCACAGAGATTAAACAAAAATGCCCCAAACCATGAAAATATTGGACAGAAAACTCATGAACTAGATATCAAATACTGAAAGAGGAAGTTGAAGGCTCACAGAGTATATCCTAAAATATCATTTTATTGGAATAAATTTAAAATGCAAAATATTAAAATACAGACGCAGCTAAGCAGAGTAAGGGAAATACAGACTGGTCAGATAAAGTGCATAGTGCAACACTACAGCCCACTTGTACAATACACTGTGTGAATATGTCAGAGGACAGTAACTGGATGAATCGAGAAGCCTCAAGAAATAACAGATATAGTGCCAACAATATATAGATTAGGTTATCACCACATTTCCTGGCTAAACATCAGAGAGGCGAACTGTAGCCTATCTCAGGTGTAGCCTGCAGTTACATGAGATGAGTGTAAGCAGGTCCCAGGATGCAGTAATGCAGGGAATGCAGAGCAAGGGTTAACAGTAATGCAATTTAATTATAACAATATGGAGACAAAAGGTAGTTAACAAAAGAAATGGTAATATAACAGAATAGTCTTTGTTATGAACTTATCATGATTACTATGTTGCTCAGCTGCATGTTGTCCGGTGGGAGTAGCTCCCAGCAACGGCCGGGACAGTGTTTTCAGGCGTCACCGCCCACGCACAAACAAGCTTCTGGCAGCAACGGTTTTGCCTGCTGAACCCTTAGTCCATTAATCTGTGCAACAAGAGTGTGGGGAAGGGTTGCTGCAAAGGTCTCTGTCCTATGCGTGCTCCTCTGCATGCCTGTGAAAGATGGGGAACACAGCGCAGGATCCTACACCTGGCTCCCGCTTCTCAATGCGAGCACTGTGTACTGCTTAGCGGCCGACACTCTGCGCGCTCACTATCTCTGGCGGGCCCTCGTGCAAGATCTGCCGAGGCACGACACCGCTCTGTATTTCTCGCTTCTCTCACTGCTTCTCTCTCTGCCGGCGGTAAACTTCTCCCTTTTTCCTGCACTTCCTGCTCCCTGCCTGGTCTTACCACATCCTCTCCCACCAGCTCATAGGTCCTGTCCAGTCCTCCATTCCTTCCCCTCGGCAACATTGGATGCAGCCTAGAGAGTTCCGGACTCGGTATCGCAAAGGTACCCACCTGGTTGTGTCAGTCTGGATAAACCCCATCGTAACAACGCACATTTTGTCACAACTTCTTCAGGACGCGTATCTGTATTTTAATATTTTGCATATTAAATTTATTCCAATAAAATTATATTTTGTGACTAAACTCCTTGAACCTTCATCTTCCTTCTTTCAGTATTTGATGTATATCACAGATGTATTAATACACAGTTACACACTGAGTGCTGATGATGAGACTGCTACTAGAGTTCACTGTATCTCAGATTTCTATTTACATACTGAGAATATCACTACCATTTTAAATCAGGTACATAACCACTAACATAATACACAGCAATCACAATTATTTCTTTTTCTATCCCTATGCTTTGTGCTTTAAGCTCCCATACCTACACAATACAGGCATAAAATGTCATTTCTTGGCCAGCCCATATGTTTTATCCTATGTTTCATCCTGCTGAGATAGTTGTCTGATTATTTTCATTACATCATGTGATAAGATTGCAACTGGGCTGTATGGAGAAGCTCATGCTGCTGTTTCAGATGCTTTTGACCTGCTCACTGAGTGTGCAGCATGTGTGAAATGGCACCAGAGTTTTTTTACTTTTTTTCCTCATCCTCTCGAATTGAAATGTAGATTGTTCTAATTTGCGTGAAATCTTAGATTTCAGAACATTTTACTTGGTTTTGATCCTCCATCATTCAAACCACTCTACTAGAGTTGAGTGAACACTAAAATGCTCGGATGCTCTTTACTTCAGCCAAGAAATTCCTAATGTTCGTCTGCTCACTTTGAGTAATGAGTAAAGGGGTGTTAATAGGAAATCCAAGCACTTTTCCAGCACAAGTAGGTCTGGGGAGCAGTGAAAATGTTGAAATGGATGGAAAAAGTGCTGAATGGAAAGAGCACAGGTTGTGCTGCACAAAATCACTCTAAGCTGCTTCTACATTACATAGCAGCTGAAGGTAAGTGAATAAGGTCACAATGTGATCCATAGACTACCGCAACAAGCAAGTTGCTAAAAGTCAATTTTGTTTTCTTTCTGTTTTTTTTTAAATTCCCTGATACAGTACCTCAGTGGTCACTTGCATCATGCTATGATGTATAGTGCGGTGTGGGAGAGTCATCTGTCTCCACTTTTTGCAACCTGGTGCACTACATGAAAGTGGGGGTCCTGGCTAGGTATGGCAGTTGGTGCTGCGAGGACCTTGCGCCCGTGCAGACCACATGTAGGTGATGGTGTTGGCTGGCCAGGACTATAGGTTCCACAGTTCAATAAAGGAGATTCCTGTTCTAAAACACAGTCAGTCTTTACTGAATAGTAACTTGGTGTGGGTTATGTACAAGTGGTAGCGGCGACAAAGTGATATGGACATTTCATTTACAGTGAGAAACATTTTCATTCACACAGTATCCTCCCCCTGTAGTCTGCTCCAGGGCCGGTGAAACACACTTTTTCACCCTACTTTGTCACTACCCAGCTTGTCGTCACAGTCCTGATCAACATGTCTCTCTACTCGCTTAGCAGTTCCGCATCCTATTTCTTCCACTGGATCTACCGCTTGGGACCTCACTAGCCCCATTAACCCAATCCTTTTTATGTCCGTTGCTTTCGGCGTTTTGCAAGTTCAGGGTTCTTTAGAATTCGTCATCCTATCCAAGGACCCCTTTCCGTAAGGCCACTCAAACTTTTCGGTCTCTTCAGGATCTCGCTACTCTTATGTCCCTTAGTCTCCTTTTCTTGTAAGTTACCCCAACGTCAGCATTGCTCTCACAGCACTTCCTAATTACATTTATCGCATCCCTGTCTATCTATAAATAGTAGTCAATCGTACTAACATTAAAATCCTCCAACTATGGGTTAGTCACAAACATTAACTCCTAACTTACCCTAATGCCGCTATCTAAACTACAGTCAACTATCAAATGCTACCTACCTTATGTACTAAGCGCTAAACTACACTTCCCTACATTACATATCTTATACACTATGCATATCCATATCACAATACATTACAACTAGTGATGAGCGAGCACGCTCAGTACTAAGTTGAGTATTAGGGTTGCACAAGTGTTCGAGTCCCCATCCCACATGTTTGATGCCTGATAGACAGCCAATACACATGCGGAGATTGCCTGTCATTCACAGTAATGTCGTTGCCATGCTGGATACTGGCATTACTGTAATTGGCCAGCCACATTGCATCATGAGGTCTTATATAAGACCCAATTATGTGATGTTCAGCATACTGTCCTCCAGAAGCAGTTCAGGTAAAGTTGTTATAGGAGGGATAGCATATTTTAGGATAGGCAGTGTCTAATATTGCTAAGGTAATACTGCAGTACTGCAGTACATTTCAAACAGAGGCAGGAGAACACTGTCAAAGGTCTGGGACAGTTTCATTAGACCCTCTCAGTGCCCAGGCCCTCATGCAAGGGGTAGTCAGACAGGAAGGGAACATTTTTGAAGATGGTGAAGGAGTACTAAGCTGACCGTAATAGCATCCTCCATGATTCCTCTATGTAGTACAACTATTGTTAATGCAAGCTGAACACGTGGCATGAATTGTCCCTCTATGCCTTGGAGGTACTGACATGCCCTGCCACTAGTCTTTTGTCAGAGCATGCTTTTAGTGCCTCCAGGGTCAGGCACTAAAACTAAAAATGCTGACAGGCTGAATTTTATCAAAATGAACTAGGCCTGGATTGGCCCAGACTTCTCAACCCCACCTGATGACAGTAGTGGAACATAAAGCCAATTCAAATGTAGGGTCATTAGGTTGCCGTCGCTCAAAATCTTTAGAGGGTAGCTGTCTAGCGAAGAACAGAGCATGTAAACAAACTGGATGCAAGCATTGAAGTGAAAGTCCAGAGGAGCAAAAGATAAAAATAAAAAACTAAATTTATAGGCGTGTTTTATATTACAATATATCACAGAATAGGGAAAAACAAAAAATTCAGGGTCAAACAACGTCTTTAATGGTCAGTATAACATAGGTGAAAGGGCTTTGAGAGAATGACGTAAGATATAAATTTTGCCTGTGCACCATCCAATCCCATTTATACATGTACGTACATCTAGCAATATATTTTGTAGTGATGACGAGATATACTTTTCAGATTTATTATAGTTCATTAAAATGACTACATACAGTATGTTTAGATGTGTATTCACTTTGAATATGTACTTTAAAGCATTAGGCATTTACAAACAAAACAATTCACATCCTTTTAACAAGAGCATCCTTCGGCATCTTGAAAATTAACTGACTGGCTTACAAAAAGGTTTTAAATGTATAAATATTAATATTTACAGAGCACTTTTATGCTTTTTTTCTGGCAGCATTCTGAAAAACAATAATGTCTGTAAAAATATTTAAAAAATGGCCCACTTGTAATATGCTAACTGGCAGAATTTGCAAATGGATTTTTTTGCCTATTACTGCTAATGTATCTCTGTTGCAAAGGTATTATCACAGTAGTGCAGGTTTTTTTTTCCCTCCGCTCCATTAGTGTGGTGGGCAAAGTCTATTTTGCTGTTTGCACTAAGCAGAACACTAAGATAAACAGCTTGAAATGTTCCTACCTACATATTTTGTTCTTTCTCATCATTCCAATGAGAAATATGCTTGCTGGATTCATACTGATAAAAAAATTCTTATGAACTGCTTAACAATAATTCTTTTGTACTTTGAGCTTTTGTTAAGGAACAATAGCACAGAGAAATACCATTTTTATCTTTTCGGATTTGTATTGGTGCGCATAGGTGCTCAGAAAGTCTATTTACCTTAAATTAGAAATCTAATTTTGAAGACCCTCCTGCTGCGGTAATATGATAGAATACCTCTTTCTCGGCTAGAATGTGTGCCTTAATAGTGATTTATATTGCTTCTTTTTATTGTCTATTCTATCTATGGACTTAAATTACTTATGTATACTTTTATTAACTTTTGTTTTGTAGAAGCGCAACTGTACTACAATCATGGAGAGAAATTAAAATTTTTTTAATGTAACATGGACTTTTGATGCAGTGCTAACTTTCAGGTTAGAATCCATTTATATTATACTTAAATCCACTCGCAAGATGCACAAAATATTTTTAGTTCATGGGCCATTGTCAAACTGAACAAATCCGAAGAGCCAAAAAAATGTAATTGCGTATTTACATGAACACATCAGTAGAATCAAGTTTTGAGAATCTGACAAGGATTTGGGGAGTTTCGGCTCCAAAATATTAGTGTGAACACCAAAACGTATGCTGAGTTTTTGGAGCAGAAACTAAACCAAATCCTCCTCCTAACCTCAAAACTAAGTTTTGAGGGGTTTTCAGTATTAAAATTATACACAATATGGATTGCTACATGATGAGAGCTATAGATGAGTGAACATTTCAATGTTTGGTTCAATTCTTGAACGATTAGACTTTCACCAAACATCTTCGCCGAACGGTTTGCCAAACGTACCCGAATGCCATTAGATTCAATGGGAGGCCAAACAAAATGTATACACAACATGTTAAGAGGTGACCAAAAGCTTCACAAATTGCTAAGATTAGGGGTTGACATCATGAAAAGTGGCATCAATTGACAGTCGAAATTTGCAAATGAAAAAAAAGCGGTCAGCCATGGGCCATGCATGAGGTATCAGGGCCTGGACCAGCATTTACAGCTTGGAATTGAAGTTTCAATGGTGGTTAAGGGAGAACAACAAGCCTTCTTAGAAGGAAGACCTGATACCTCATTCAACACCCCAATTTTTTTTTTCATTCCAGCCACACTCAGATGGCACCAACATCTGTTTCATACAGTACTTACAGCTTTGAATTGAAGTTTCAATTAAGACTTGGTGGTAAAAGAGAGGTGTAAGCCTTTATTGCTGGGAGCCAAGACACCTCATGCAACAGCTCAATATCTTTTAGTTTCCCAGCCACACTCAGGTGGCACAAACATCAGTTTCATAGACTACTATTGGTAGAAAAGTGTAAGGATAGTAACACAGGTGGGTGACTCATCAGTTGACCTACAGTGGTGGGTGAGGGACCAGTGTAGGCTGGCTGTGCTGGGATACCTGACCCCTCATGCAACAGCTCAAATTTGTTTTTTGCTCAGCCACACTGGCACAAATATCAGCTTGGTAGACTCCTATTGGTAGAAACATGTAAGGATAGTAACACAGGTAATTGACTGATCAATTTATCCACAGTAGAAATTGTAGAATGGCACAGCAGCAAACAGCAAATATGCCATGTGTGGCACCCCTAGGGGTATTTGCCACAAAAATAGTTACTGACAGTAAATGCAAATACTAAAATAGCAAGACTGCACTACCACCTCCGGCCAGAAGGGGGAGCTCCAGAGACTCCCCTTGATCCATTCTGGTCTGAGAGAAGAACTGGCAGTTGGGCTAAGGAGCTGAAAGTGAGAGGTCATACAGTTGAATCTCTAACAGCCCTGTGACTGTTACCAGGCCTAAATCACCGGCCTGAGGAGAAGAGGGATAGAGAAAAAGGACATTGTGAGAACCGGGTAGCATTAATCACTACCCAGAACAGGCGCAAAGACGGATACCGGATCCGTGGCTGTATTCATTACATATAATACAGCAACCGGAAAAACGTGAGGTGATATCAGCTTCACTAGGGTCGGACGCAGCAACAGACACAGAGTTCAGCGGTACTCCTGGAGGGGGTAAGCCGATAAAAGGACTCGGGTTGCCCGTCAAACCAGGACCCGGAGGGGACAGATTGGGCCGGCAGCCAGTTCACATACAGCAGCAGGGCCACACAGATATTGCATACAATAAGAGGTGAAGACCCCGGCAGGGTCAAAGTAACTCAGAGTTCCCATACAGACTCCGGTGACAGGACTGGTTGTAAATCCTTTTTTGTTAAAGTAAACTGGTTAAACGTTTCAGTGCCTCAGTCTTTCATTTGGACAATAGCCATCTATCCAGGATTGGGATCATCACCGCTGGGAGAACCTGCTGCTGATCAAGTAAGTGCCTGTTCCCTCACGATACCCTTTACACTGTGCATTGCCTGAGGCCACAGCACCGGGTCAAGCCACCCGTGACACCCCCCTCAAGAGACAGACCCCATTGGTCCGGTGCTGGGTACCCCGGTCTCTTGGGCGTCACAATTGGCGTCACGAACAGGATCTAGCCAGCCCGTATACCGGGTATTGTGTGCCGTGATTGGAGCCCAAAACTGTGAAAACTTGGATGAAAAATCTTGAAAATTGACTTTATTAAAGAAAAATCCATTCTCCATTGAAACTATTGAAAGTGACTTTTCCCCATTGGTTATAATGGAGTAAAGATGGCCGCCAACCCCTGAGGTAATCACCTCATAACCGTTAGGCATGAGACTGCTAATTGAGCTACGCCATCACCTGAGCCCCAGTCTAACTGAAAAACTTCAGAATCCGCCATTACAGAGCGCGCGGCGGGCGGGAGCAGCAGGGGGCGTGTCATTGTGGGCGGCACCAAGCTGAGCGCTCTGACATCAGAGCAAGGGGAAAATCGATCCTGCTGCACAGCGGAACGAATCTACACTATCCCGACGGAAGCGGAGGACCGGAAGGGTCCGGATTAACTAAGGGGGCACAGTATGTCGCAGCACGGAGACGCCGCAGCACCCGGCGACGATAATGCAGCTGAAAGACAGAGTGTCGATAGAGAGTCCGGTAGCGCAGCGGTGCAAGGAGTGGCGCCCATCATGCCGGTGCTGATGCCATATACCCCGGGTGGCCCATGGCTTCCAATGTATGAAGGTGAGCCTAATACCCTTGACGATTTCAGAGAAAAGATGCTGGCCCATTTTGACATGTTCCCTGTGGGTGAAGTTCAGCGTGTTAGTCTCCTGATGATGCAGTTAAGTGGCCATGCTAAGCGAGAAGTCACAGCATGGGCAGCTGATCTAAAAGGCACTGTTGAACGCATATTTGCTGGATTAAAAGCTACATTTGAAACCACTGCCAGCAGCAAAGCTAAAGTACGATTCTTTAATTGCAAACAAAAAGTTAATGAGGGCGTGAGAGACTTTGCCTTAAACCTGCAGGAAGCCCTTAAATCACTTACACTGGCTGAACCCATTTTTAACACCGGAGCGGATAAACTGCTAAGAGATCAATTTATTGAGGGACTCTACACCCCTTCTCACCGGGGGCATGTGAGCATGCTTGTTTTTAAGAACCCTGAATTGACATTTGCCCAATTAAAGGAGAGCGTTATACGTCTCCAGCTGGCAGAGGCACCTCGGGATCAGGATCCTGCGCAACTCATGGCAGAGGCTCCTCAACAACATGGAGTACCAGTGACATCAGCTATGTCCGGGGCCATTGCTAAGCCCCTGGGGCCCAGTACTAATGAGGCTCTTCAACAAAAGCTTGACTCTTTAACTGATGTTGTTGCTTCAATGGCTAAAACCATGCAGGAGATGAGAGGACCCAAGATGGAGTTGTCAAACCGTAGAGAAGGTGTTCCATGGATGAGACCCCGGAGATAACCCGACATGGAGAGGACGACCCCGCGACCGCTACCAACCGGATGGACAGCCCATTTGCCGCCGTTGCTAGCAGCCAGGCCACTTTGCACGAGATTGTGATTTAAACGGGAATCCCCTGGGAATGCGGGCCGCTTCGCAGGAATGAACTTTCAAGGCCCAACACCCTGGCACGACAGGTACATCGGAGGACGACCCATTATCCCTATCGTGCTGGACGGAATGCCCCTCAACGCTTTGCTGGACACAGGTTCCCAGATTTCATCTATACCGTATATCCTTTATAAGAGGTACTGGGCTGATGCAGATATTGATAAAGGGCCCTCTGATGTTGAACTAGATATATGGGCCAGTAATGGTAAGTTGGTACCGAAACTAGGATTCAGGGAGATGACCATAAAGATTGGTAAAGTAGAATTGAAGAAACAGGGTATAATTGTTGTTGATGTTGACCGGCGGAACTGTGAACCAACTGTATTGATAGGAATGAATGTGTTAGAGAACTGCTTTTCCGAAGTCATTTCTGTCTTACAGCAAATTGCTGAAACTGCCCAATCCTGCCAGCAGAGAGTTCTCCGGAGGGAAATAAAAGTATTGATGTTAAGGCAACAGGTAGAAGTTGCAGGTGGAGAAATCGGCAGTGTGAGGGTAAGTGATCCAACATCTATTGTAATCCCACCAAAAACAGAAATGCTGGTATGGTGTAGAGCAGCCATTGGTACTAAGGGACGAGATTATCAAGCCTTAATAGAACCAGTGTACACCGACAGCAGGCCCACTATACTCACAGCACGAGGGATAGTCGAGGTACACCGGGGACGAGTGCCGGTACGACTTTTGAACTGTGGAGAGGAAGAGATCACTTTGCCAAGGTATGCTACAATGGCAAAGCTATATACTGTTGACAACAATGCCATCACAACCATTGAGCCCTTAGAACCAACCTGTCAGGTGGAAGGCAATGGCTCAGATGGAGAAATGGAGGATTGGTGCCAACAGCTACACGTGGGCATAAATTCAACACCTACCCATCAAAAACAAGGGGTGTATAGGCTAGTGACGGAATATGAACAAGTCTTCAGTAAACACCCATTGGACTTCGGACGGATAGAAGGGGTAGAACACACAATCCCCACCAGTGACCATCCCCCAATAAAAGAAAGATATAGACCCATACCGCCCGCTCATTATCAATGTGCAAAAGATATGCTGAGGGAGATGAAACAGGCCGGGGTAATAAGAGACAGCTGTAGCTCCTGGGCGGCCCCTCTAGTGATTGTCAAAAAAAAGGACGGAACCATGAGAATGTGCGTAGACTACCGGAAGATTAATAACATCACCCATAAAGACGCCTACCCCTTGCCTAGGATAGAAGAGTCCTTAACTGCTTTGAAATCTGCTAATTATTTTTCCACCTTAGACTTAACAAGCGGGTATTGGCAAGTCCCTGTGGCTGAGCGAGATAAGGAAAAGACGGCATTCACCACACCAATGGGTCTATGTGAATTTAATCGCATGCCGTTTGGACTCTGCAACGCATCCGGTACCTTCCAGCGGCTGATGGAATGCTGCCTCGGACACAAGAACTTCGAGACCGTCCTCCTGTACCTAGATGATGTGATCGTCTACTCAAAGACTTACGAACAACACTTAATAGACCTGGCAGAAGTGTTCGAAGCCTTATCCAGGTATGGCATGAAAGTCAAGCCATCCAAATGTCACCTTCTCAAGCCAAAGGTACAGTACCTGGGACACATCGTGAGTTCGGAGGGAGTAGCACCAGATCCCGAGAAAATAAGCGCCATAAGGGATTGGCCAAGACCTACCAGCGCAAAAGAAGTGAGACAATTCCTGGGATTGGTGGGTTACTATCGCAGATTTATAAAAGGATTTACCAAGTTGGCAGCACCCTTGCAAGACACCTTGGTAGGGCAGATGAAGAAACCTTCAAACCGAAACCCTCCTTTCCAGTGGAACGACGAAAGGGAAGACTCCTTTGAACAACTAAAGAAGGCACTAACCGGAGAAGAGGTTCTGGCATACCCAGATTACCATCAACCTTTCATCCTCTACACCGATGCCAGTAATGTGGGACTAGGAGCGGTGCTGTCACAAAAGCAAGAAGGTCGGGAGAAAGTCATCGCCTTTGCAAGTAGAAAACTCCGGCCTACTGAAAGAAATTCAGAAAATTACAGCTCCTTCAAATTGGAACTACTGGCAGTAGTTTGGGCTGTGACTGAACGTTTCAAACACTATCTGGCCGCTGCAGAATTTATTGTCTATACTGACAACAATCCGTTGACCCACCTGGACACAGCCAAATTAGGTGCGTTAGAACAGCGATGGATAGCCCGGTTATCTAATTACAACTTCAAGATCAAGTATCGAGCAGGTCGCAAGAATGGAAATGCCGATGCCCTATCCCGGATGCCACACTTGAGAGATGTAGAAGAAGAAATGGGGGAGCTTGAAGAAATTGAACTACCAGCCTTCCATCATCCCAAGGCAAAACATCATCAGTCAAGTACCTATCAGAAACAACAAGAGGTGAATTTAAATCCGTTAGCACACCATAGATGGGCTGACACCCAAGACAGCAATCCGGCTGTGAAGTTGGTGAAGGAACTGTTAACTGAGCAAAGTGCATATCCCGATGAGGATGCCCCAGAAGAGACGCATCAACTCTGGAAAGAGAGAGGCAAAATGTTCCTGTATCAAGGGAAGCTCTGTAGAAGGTACACCAATCCGAAAACACATGAATTGGTTTGGCAGATTATCGTGCCTAAACAAGATGTCAAGATGGTCCTCGAAGCTTACCATAATGGTGCTGGTCACTTCGGTTGGAAAAAGTTAGAAGTACTTCTAAGAGAAAGATTTTATTGGGTCGGGATGAGAAAATCAATCGAACAGTGGTGCAGAAATTGTGGCCCGTGCAACCTCAGAAGAAACGATCAAAAGAACCAAAGAGCACCACTGCAGCCCATAATCACCAAACAACCACTTGAACTTGTAGCCATGGACCAAGTGAAGTTGACACCAAGCCGGTCTGGCTATGTCTATGCCTTGACCATCGTGGACCATTATTCACGCTTCTTGGTAGTAGTACCCGTAAAAGATCTGACAGCAAAAACAGCAGCCAAAGCGTTCCAAACGTACTTTTGTAGACCCCATGGATATCCGGAACAGGTTCTCACCGACCAAGGTACAGCCTTTGAATCAGAGATCTTCAGAGAATTCTGTAATATGTATGATTGCAAAAAGATCCGGACGACGGCCTATCATCCACAAACAAACGGCTTATGCGAGAAGATGAACCATATTGTAATAGAACTACTAAAGACTTTACCTGAGGCAGAAAGGAATCAATGGCCAGAGAAATTGCCTGACTTGGTGGATCTGTATAATCATGTCCCGGTGAGTTCCACCAATTGCACCCCAGCTTACCTTATGCGTGCAAGACCCGGCCAATTACCAATCGATCTAGAAATGGGAATTCTGAAACCAGACGCAGAAGTCCAAGACTCCAATTGGGATATCATACGGCAAAAGCAGTATCGCCAAGTGCAAGAGAGTGTGGAAAGAAGCCTTCAGCAAACTAGAGAAAGACAAGAGCGAACTTTCAACCAGAATGCTCTAGCGACCCCATTAAGACCGGGTGACCAAGTGCTCAAGAGAAATCGTCGAACCAATAAACTGGACAATCAGTGGGAAGCCGTACCCTACACAGTTTTACCAACAAGAGTGGATAATCCTAAAATGTGTCTCATTAGCAAAAACGGAGGCTTAACATCTGTACTAGTGTCAAGAGACAATCTTAAATTATGTCCGGAAGCATTGAAAGAGCCAGACGTTGTCCAGCCAGAACCAGAAGTTATTCAACCCATACAGGTTCAACCAGTAAAGGAAAAAGAAGAGGAAGTGTATCACACCTGTATAGGAGACTTTCCCAAAACCCTACTAACATACCATGGTGCAGTAGTGGTTCCCATGGTGGCCTTTTACCCAACACCAAACCCAATACCAGAAGTCCCAAGACAGGAAGAGGCTGACCCCGTACTACAGGAGGTTCCAGGCCAGGAAGAACAGATTCCTGGTCAGAGTAATCCCATTCACGGTGGACTTGCCAACTCCATAGTCGTGGAATTATTTTTAGCAGAGCGGGCAGATACTACATCCGCAGTAGACAGTAGTACACCACATGAAGAGACACCGCTATTACGTAGATCACAGCGTAGTACCCAGGGTCAATTACCGGCCAGGTATGCAGATTACCAACTATAAAGCTCATAATGTGAATTGTATATATGTTATGCCGTATATAGTTAAACAGAAAATGTAGTATAGTCATTGTTATCAGTCTGCAACGTTTAAGCCCAGTGCCTACAGAGACTTGTCTGTATGAACTTCTTGCATATTCTTGAACTTTTTATCAGCCCGGAGGCACTAAATCAAAGCTCCGGAAAGACTGCTTTTTGAACTTTGCTCCTCGCTCTTTTTGAACTTTCTTTAGACTTTATATTAATAACTCCGTTGGAAAAATGGAACTAAATTCCTGGACACTAAGTACAGTGCCTTTCCTAATACCTTCAAGGATAGAACTGTATTAATGGACGCTATTTGAAGTGACTTTGTACAGAACTATATTTTTGTTTCCTCGAGTGGTTTTTGTAACTTTTCATTTTTAAGACTCTGTACATATTAATTGTTATTTCAAAATGTTATTGTCCCACAGTCCCGGAGTACTGTTCTTAACTAAGGGGGAATGTGGCACCCCTAGGGGTATTTGCCACAAAAATAGTTACTGACAGTAAATGCAAATACTAAAATAGCAAGACTGCACTACCACCTCTGGCCAGAAGGGGGAGCTCCAGAGACTCCCCTTGATCCATTCTGGTCTGAGAGAAGAACTGGCAGTTGGGCTAAGGAGCTGAAAGTGAGAGGTCATACAGTTGAATCTCTAACAGCCCTGTGACTGTTACCAGGCCTAAATCACCGGCCTGAGGAGAAGAGGGATAGAGAAAAAGGACATTGTGAGAACCGGGTAGCATTAATCACTACCCAGAACAGGCGCAAAGACGGATACCGGATCCGTGGCTGTATTCATTACATATAATACAGCAAACGGAAAAACGTGAGGTGATATCAGCTTCACTAGGGTCGGACGCAGCAACAGACACAGAGTTCAGCGGTACTCCTGGAGGGGGTAAGCCGATAAAAGGACTCGGGTTGCCCGTCAAACCAGGACCCGGAGGGGACAGATTGGGCCGGCAGCCAGTTCACATACAGCAGCAGCGCCACACAGATATTGCATACAATAAGAGGTGAAGACCCCGGCAGGGTCAAAGTAACTCAGAGTTCCCATACAGACTCCGGTGACAGGACTGGTTGTAAATCCTTTTTTGTTAAAGTAAACTGGTTAAACGTTTCAGTGCCTCAGTCTTTCATTTGGACAATAGCCATCTATCCAGGATTGGAATCATCACCGCTGGGAGAACCTGCTGCTGATCAAGTAAGTGCCTGTTCCCTCACGATACCCTTTACACTGTGCATTGCCTGAGGCCACAGCACCGGGTCAAGCCACCCGTGACACCCCCCTCAAGAGACAGACCCCATTGGTCCGGTGCTGGGTACCCCGGTCTCTTGGGCGTCACACATGCATGTTGTATCTGAGTCTGGGCCAGCATTTAGAGCAAGGAATTTAAGTTTCCATTAAGACATCATGTCTAAGGGAGCTGTGTAAGTCTTCTTTGCTGGAAGCTCTGAAGCCTGATACAATAGCTATTTTTTTCCATAGCCAAACTCAGGTGGCACAAATATCAGCTTGGTAGAGCACTAATGTTAGAAAAATGTAAAGATACTAATGCTAATAGTTGACTAAAAGTAAATGCTGGCCTGCCAGTCTGATAGCCATACTGCAACAGGCACCATACATCAAGGAACCCAACTTGGAGTACAAATATTTCCCAAATTAGGGGCGGACAGCAGGAAACAAGGCATCAATTTACCTGCAGTAGTAATTTGATAATGGCACAGCAGACGTCAGCCATGTGCCATGAATGAGGTATCAGGGTCTGGGCCAGCATTTAGAGCTTTGAATTGAAGTTTCAATTAACATGTGGTGGCTAAGGAAGCTGTGTAAGCCTAATAGGCGGCACTGATAACTCATGCAACACCTTTTCTTTTCCAGCCACACTCAGATGGTACAAACATCAGGTTCCTACAGTACTATTGACACAAAAAAGGAAGGAAAGTAACACAGGTAATTGACTGAAAGTGAGTGCAGGCCTGGCTAGAAGCCCTACTTACACAGTCAAACCACCAGATGGAGACCTAACTTGTCTGAAACTTGCAGTCTCCACATTTAATGAAATATTATCACACACCACTAGTGTTGAGCGATACCTTCCGATATCGGAAAGTATCGGTATCGGATTGGATCGGCCGATATTCAAAAAATATCGGATATCGCCGATACCGATACCCGATCCCAATGCAAGTCAATGGGACCAAAATATCGGAATTAAAATAAACCCTTTCTTTCCTTGTAGGTTCATTCTACATGAAAGAAAACAACAAAGAATAATGCAGGATGTATTTGGGGAGGTGGCGGAGACATTAAAGGCATAGAGGTTTAGCCCAATCAAATAGAATAGCAGGAATTTTAATTTTTTTTTTAAGACGTTCGGAGTTACAAAGATATTGACTATGTTAAGATTTTTTTTTATTTTGTCAGATATTGATGTTTCACTATTCCACGCCCTTCACCTTTTTTTTTACTTTTCCCACACTTTCATCTTCATCATCATCAGCATCTTTGACATCAACTTCTTCTTCACCTTATTCATCTTCTTCTTCATCTTCTACCTATTTTTTTTTTATTACATTCTTCATATTCATTTGATTCAGCTATTATTATTCTTCCTATTCTACTTCTTCATCATATTCTCATTTGTGACAGGCATTCCCGTAGTTGTTATCTATAAAAGTTTGAAGATTACACCTTCCGTTCTGCCAGTCACAAAAGTTACATTTGTCCGTGTTCAGTTTGGCCTGCAGCATCAGGCTTTATCCAGGGGCAACACGAGGAGGAACGGACTCACCCCCATACACTGCTTAGTCTTCTTCTGCATATAATTTAGATAATATCTTTTGCTCTGATATTAAGTGTTATGCTTAATGTTCTTCTGCTCTTTGTTCTGCAGCCTCTTGTTCTTCTGCTTCTCGGTCTTCCATGTCGTCGTCTCCAGGGTCGTCGTCTCCAGGGTCGTCGTCTCCGCCGTCGTTGTCTCCGCCGTCGTCATCATCATTGTCGTCATCGTGGTGGTCTTCAGGGTCGTTGTCTTCAGGGTCGTCCTCATCTCAGTGGTTGTCGTCTCTGGTGTCGTCGTCATCTTAGGGGTGGTCTTCCGGGTCGTCGTCTTTAGGGTCTTGAACTTGGAAATGTAGCAGAAGGTACAAGAAGGCTGAGAAAATGCCGAGAACCAGCTGATGGAACTGGAACTCGGATGGATACCCGAAGGTCCAAGAGCCAATGGAACTACCGAGGACCAGCTGACGTTACTGGAACCCGATTACTAAGCAGGAGGTACCCGTGCTACAAACCACTACCAAGGACCGCTTGACGTTGGCGGAACTTGGACACCCAGAAGGAGGCACCTAAGCCAAAGGCTCTGCCCGGAACCAGCTGACATTGCTGGAACCAGGATGGGGAGCAGAAGGTACAAGAGCAAAAGACACTGCCGAGAACCAGCTGACGGTACTGGAACCCGGATGGGTAGCCGAAGGTCCAAGAGCCAATGGAACTACCGAGGACCAGCTGACGTAACTGGAACCCGGTTACTAAGCAGGAGGTACTCGTGCCTGAAAGCACTACCAAGGACCACCTGACGTTGGTGGAACTTGGATACCCAGAAGGAGGCACCTAAGCCAAAGGCTCTGCCCGGAACCAACTGATGGTGCTGGAACCAGGATGTGGACCAGAAGGTCCACAGGAGAGGAGAGAACAGCTAGGCCACGAGGCTGCCGCAGTTACTGAACACCAACAGTCCTACAGGGGGAGCTTGGCCTACTGGCACTACAGAACCAGCCTTGATGGCCAATTCCCGCAGCCCACATAGGAAGCTCCTAAACTGGAGGCACCATGGAGTTGGCTAACCCGACCGCAACACGACGGGGCAACGTATAGGCGTCTAAGTGACCTTGACACTACCCGGAACCAGCTGACGGTGCTGGACCCAGGCTGGGCACGAGGGAGTACCCGTGACAAAGACACTGCCGAGAAACAGCTGACGGTACTGGAACCCGGAGGCGTTGGCCAAGTATGCAAAAGCCAATGGCATGACCGAAGACCAGCTGATGGTGCTGGAACACGGTTACAAAGCTGTAGGTACCTGCGCTTAAAAGCACGACCAAGGACCGCCTGGCGTTGGCGGAACTCGGATACCCAGAAGGAGGCACCTAAGCCAAAGGCTCTGCCCGGAACCAGCTGACGGTGCTGGAACCAGGATATGGACCAGAAGGTCCACAGGAGAGGAGAGAACAGCTAGGCCGCGAGGCTGCCGCAGTTACTGAACACCAACAGTCCTACAGGGGGAGATTGGCCTACTGGCACTACAGAACCAGCCTTGATGGCCAATTCCCGCAGCCCACATAGGAAGCTCCTAAACTGGAGGCACAATGGAGTTGGCTAACCCGACCGCAACACGACGGGACAATGTATTGGTGTCTAAGTGACTTTGACATTACCCGAAACCAGCTGACGGTGCTGGACCCAGGCTGGGCACGAGGGAGTACCCGTGACAAAGACACTGCCGAGAACCAGCTAACAGTACTGGAACCCGGATGCGTTGGCCAACTGTGCAAGAGCCAATGGCACTACCGAGGACCAGCTGACGGTGCTGGAACACGGTTACAAAGCAGGAGGTACCCGCGCTTAAACGCACTACCCAGGACCGCCTGGCGTTGGAGGAACTCGGATACCCAGAAGGAGGCACCTAAGCCAAAGGCTCTGCCCGGAACCAGCTGATGGTGCTGGAACCAGGATGTGGACCAGAAGGTCCACAGGAGAGGAGAGAACAGCTAGGCCGTGAGGCTGCCGCAGTTACCGAACACCAACAGTCCTACAGGGGGAGATTGGCCTACTGGCACTACAGAACCAGCCTTGATTGCCAATTCCCGCAGCCCACATAGGAAGCTCCTAAACTGGAGGCACCATGGAGTTGGCTAACCCGACCGCAACATGACGGGACAACATATTGGCGTCTAAGTGACCTTGACACTACCCGGAACCAACTGACGGTGCTGGACCCAGGCTGGGCACGAAGGAGTACTCGTGACAAAGACACTGCCGAGAACCAGCTGACGGTACTGGAACCCGGATTTGGACCTATTTAAGATTGTCTTCCTAGAGCCACAACTAGCGGTGTTGGAGCAAAGGATAAGCAGGGGGAGCAGAGTGTAGGACGAAGCCTGCACTGGAGGCAGTTTTCTGTCTGCGTTGCATTTGCAGGACACGTTGCCGGCTACACAGCAGGGGAACAGCTGGCATTGCTGAACCCCACTGACACAATGGCGGGTGTTTTTCTCTGTGCAGCCAGCACTTCCGGGCACCAACTGGTGGTGTTAGAGCCCTGGGTCAGCAGGAGGAGCAGAGTGTAGGCCGAAGCCTAGTAGAACCAATTTCAAAGGTAGCCTTTAACCCCCCCCTCAGGTGTTACCAACTAGAAGAGCCACACCTTGTGCAGCATTAATGCTGCACAAGTAAAAGGTTGCTCTATGAATTTTTCTACTTGCACACGCTGAATGAAACACGTACACAATTTAGCCCATTATACAGTCAAACTGTATTGAAGGCGTGACTTGCCTTTTTAAGGACACGCAGCACAGGTGTCCAAAATAACGCCTTGATGCTGGGCGCAGCCTCCTGAGCATCGTTATTTGCTGTACAGGAGTCAGCGCTCTTGTGTTATCCCTTGGTCATGCGCTGTGAGCGCTGCCTGTCTTCTCACCTCATTTCATGTCGGCAGGTGCGGTTAGCGATGGCCATGAATCCCAGACCCGCAGTGTCTTTTCATAAAGTCACACTGCAGGGCTGGGATTCATGGCCTTGCGCAGTAAATATGTTCGCCGCTCACACATGTCCTTACACCTGCTTCAGACTGGGCGGCCTCAGCTGATCCCTTATCGCATGCCGCGGCCATGAGGCCGCACTGTCTGAAGAAGGCGGAAGGAGATGAGTGAAGACAGGCGAACATATGCATTGTACATGCCCATCAATCACACCATTGCAGTCAAAATATATCAGACAACGAGGGTCGTTGTGTCGGGCAGGGCTGACGCACAGGCACAGCCAGCCAACAAATGATGTCAGAAGACGGTCAGCAGGAGGAGGAGAGGAGCAGAGTATAGGCCGAAGCCTGCACTGGTGGCAGCTTTTGGTCTGTTGTGCCAGCGTGGCTTGTGCTGGACACGTTGCCGGCTACACAGCAGGGGAACAGCTGGCGTTGCTGAACCCCACTGACACATTGGCGGGTGTTTTTCTCTGTGCAGCTAGCACTTCTGGGCAACAACTGGCGGTGTTAGAGCCCAGGGTCAGCAGGAGGAGGAGAGGAGCAGAGTGTAGGCCGAAGCCTAGTAGAACCAATTTCAAAGGTAACCTTTAACCCCTCCTCAGGTGTTACAAAGTACAAGAGCCACACCTTGTGCAGCATTAATGCTGCACAAGTAAAAGGTTGCTCTATCAACTTTGCTCCTTGCACACGCTGAATGAAACACGTACACAATTTAGCCCATTATACAGTCAAACTGTAGTGGAGGCGTGACTTGTCTTTTTAAGGAGACGCAGCACAGGTGTCCAAAATAACGCCTTGGTGCTGGGCGCAGCCTCCTGAGCGTTGTTATTTGCTGTACAGGAGTCAGCGCTCTTGTGTTATCCCTTGGCCATGCGCTGTGAGCGCTGCCTGTCTTCTCACATCATTTCATGTCGGCAGGTGCGTTTAGCGATGCCTATGAATCCCAGACCCACAGTGTGTTTTCAAAAATTCACACTGCGGGGCTTGGATTCATGGCCTTGTGCAGTAAATATGTTCGCCGCTCACACATGTCTTTACACCTGCTTCAGACTGGGAGGCCTCCGCTGATCCCTTATCGCATGCCGCGGCCATGAAGCCGAACAGTCTGAAGAAGGTGGAAGGAGATGAGTGAAGACAGGCGAACATATGCACTGCACATGCCCATCAATCACACCCTCGCAGTCAAAATAAATAAGACACTGAGGGGCGTTGTGTCGGGCAGGGCGGACGCACAGGCGCAGCCAGCCAACCAATGATGACAGAAGATGGGCAGCGCTACCAAGGGGGTTGCTGCGTATCATTAGAAAGGAAAGTCACACCTCAGGGACAGTGTAATGGTCTCTAATGAGACACATTTTGTACGTGTTGAGTTCCACGTGGGCAAGGAGAAAAAGTTAGCCACCTTGTACAAATGCAGCATTACTGCTGTACAAGGTGGCTGTTATACATAGAAACACCTGGGGGAGGGCAGGTTCCCTTTAATTTCAGTTCAGGTGCCTGCGTGGCGTTTGCAGGACACGTTGCTGGCTACACAGCAGGGGAACAGCTGGCGTTGCTGAACCCCACTGACACATTGGCGGGTGTTTTTCTCTGTGCAGCTAGCACTTCTGGGCAACAACTGGCGGTGTTAGAGCCCAGGGTCAGCAGGAGGAGAGGAACAGAGTGTAGGCCGAAGCCTGCACTGGTGGCAGCTTTAGGTCTGTTGTGTCTGCGTGGCGTTTGCAGGACACGTTGCCGGCTACACAGCAGGGGAACAGCTGGCGTTGCGGAACCCCACTGACACATCAGCGAGTGTTTTTTCTGTGTAGACAACACTTCCAGGTGACAACTGACAGTGTTGAAACCCAGGGAATCAAAGAGGAGAAAAGTGAAGGCCGAAGCCTGCACTGGAGGCAGGAAAATGTCTGTTATTGTGCCAGCGTGGCTTGTGCTGGACACGTTGCCGGCTACACAGCAGGGGAACAGCTGGCGTTGCTGAACCCCACTGACACATTGGCGGGTGTTTTTCTTCTGGGCAACAACTGGCGGTGTTAGTCCCCAGGGTCTGCAGTAGGAGCAGAGTATAGGCCGAAGCCTGCACTGGAGCAAGTTGAAAGGGAACCTTTAACTACCCCCCCCCCAGGCATTTGTTGCTGAAAGAGCCATCTTGTACAGCAGTAATACTGCAAAAGGAAAAAAGTGGCTCTTTAAATTATGCTCCTACTACACACTCATATAATGTGTCCCCTCACACCGTTAAACCGTCCCGGAGGTGGGACTTTCCTTTGTAATGTGACACAGCACAGCCGTCATTCCAACCCCCTTGATGCCGTGCGCCGCCTCCTCAGCGTTGCTTGATTCTGTCACAGAGCCCGCGCTGTAATGTTATCCCTTGGCCATGCACACTTAGCAGTGCCCATCTTCTGACATCATTTAGGTGTCAGGCTGGCAGTGCCTGTGCGTCCAAGCTGCCCGAGATCCAACATCGCAGTGTCATCTAATGTAATCCCACTGCGGGCCTGGGATCCATGGGCATGCGCAGTGCATATCATCGCCTCTCACTCCCCTCCTTCCTGCTTCTTCAGACTATGCGGCGTCACGGCCATGGCATGCTATTAGGGATCAGCTGATGCCGCCTAGTCTGAAGAAGCGGGAAGAAGGAGTGTCAGAGGCTAGTATATGCACTGCGCGTGGCCATGGATCCCAGGCCCACTGTGGGATCACATTAGACGACACTGCGAGGTGGGATTTCGGGCAGCGTGGACGCACAGGCGCAGCCAGGCCGACAACAAATGATGTCAGAGGACGGACAGCGCAAACTGTGCATGGCCAAAGGATAACATAACAGCACAGGGCCCGTGACAGAATCAAACAACGCTAAGGAGCCGGCGCACGGAGCCAAGGGGGTAGGAATGACGGCTGTGCTGCGTCACATTACAAAGGAAAGTCCCACCTCCGGGACGGTTTGACGGTGTGAGGGGACACATTACATGAGTGTGTAGTTCAGCGTTTCCAAGGAGCATAATTTAAAGAGCCACCTTTTCCTTGTGCAGTATTAGTGCTGCACAAGGTGGCTCTTTCAGTAACAAACGCCTAAGGGGGGGGGGGACAGGTTCCCTTACATTTTAGTTGTGCCAGCGTGGTGGTCGCATGACACGTTGCCAGATACACAGCTGGGGATCAGCTGACGTTACTGAACCCCAATAACAGAGGAGCGACTGTTGACTGTGCAGACAGCACTTCCAGGCACCAACTGGCGGTGTTAGGGCCCAGGGACCGCAGGAGGAGCAGATTGGAGGTATTGCCGCACACACAGCTGGGGATCAGCTGACGTTACTGAACCCCAATAACAGAGGAGCGACTGTTGACTGTGCAGACAGCACTTTCAGGCACCAACTGGCGTTGTTAGAGCCCAGGGACAGCAGGAGGAGCAGATTGGAGGTATTGCCGCACACACAGCTGGGGATCAGCTGATGGTACTGAACCCCAATAACAGAGGAGCAACTGTTGACTGTGCAGACAGCACCTCCAGGCACCAACTGGCGGTGTTAGAGCCCAGGGACAGCAGGAGAAGCAGATTGGAGGTATTGCCGCACACACAGCTGGGGATCAGCTGACGTTACTGAACCCCAATAACAGAGGAGCGACTGTTGACTGTGTGGACAGCACTTCCAGGCACCAACTGGCGGTGTTAGAGCCAAGGGACAGCACGAGTAGCAGAGGAACAGAGTGTAGGCCGAAGCCTGATTGGAGCAAGTTGAAAGGGAACCTTTAACCCCCCCCCCCAAGGTGTTTGTAGCTGAAAGAGCCATCTTGTGCAGCACTAAGGATGCAAAAGGAAAAGGTTGCTCTTTTAATTATGCTCCTTGCAAACACAGAAGTAAACACTTATAAAATGTGTCCCCTGATACCGTAAAACCGTCCCGGAGGTGGGAATTTCCTTCGTAATTGGACGCAGCACAGCTGTCATTCCTATCCCCTTGGTGCCGTGTGCCGCCTCATCAGCATTGTTTTAAGCTGTCACGGAGCCTGCGCTGTTATGTTATCCCTTGGCCATGCACACTTAGCGGTGCCCGTCTTCTGACATCATTTAGGTGTCAGGCTGTCAGTGCCTGTGCGTCCACGCTGACCGAGATCCCTCCTCGCAGTGTCGTCTAATGTAATCCCACTGCGGGCCTTGGATCCTTGGGCATGCAAAGTGCATATCCTCGCCTCTCACTCCCCTCCTTCCCTCTTGTTCAGACTGTGCGGCGTCACGGCCGTGGCATGTTATTAGGGATCAGCTGACGGCGCACAGTCTGAAGAAGGCGGATGGAGATGAGCGAGAGCCTGAGGGGAAGATATGCACTGTGCATGCCCATGGATCTCAAGCCCGCAGTGTGATTAAATCAGAAGACACTGCTAGGTGGGATCTCGGACAGCGCGGCCGCACAGGCGCAGCCAGCCTGACACCAAATTATGTCAGAAGACAGGCAGCGCAAATTGGGCATGGCCAAGGGATAACAGAACAGCGCAGGGTCCGTGACAGCTGAAAACAACGCTGAGGAGGCAGCGCACGGCACCAAGGGGGTAGGAATGACGGCTGTGCTGCGTCACATTACGAAGGAAAGTCTCACCTCCGGGACGGTATAACGGTTTCAGTGAACACATTTTATAAGTGTTAAGTTCTGCGTGTGCAAGGAGCTAAACTAAAAGAGCTACCTTTTCCTTGTGCAGCATTACTGCTGCACAAGGTGGCTCTTTCATTAACAAACGCCAGGGGGGGGACAGGTTCCCTTACATTTAGGTTGTTGTGCCAGCGTGGCGGTCGCAGGACACATTGCCGGCTACACAGCTGGGGATCAGCTGACGTTACTGAAACCCAATAACACTGGGTCGTATGTTTTGACTGTGCAGCCTGCACTTCTGAGCCGCAACTGGCGGTGTTGGAGCCCAGGAATTGCAGTTCAGGTGGTAGAAAGATGAACACATCAGGAGACCTGGATGACACCCAATTACTTAATCAGGCAGAGGAGTGGCAAATTCCTGCAAGATCCAGGCCTGGTTCATTTTCAGAAAAGTAAGCCGGTCAACGTTATCGGAGGATAGTCGCATGCGACGGTCTGTTAGTACACCACCTGCGGCACTAAAGACACGTTCCGATAAGACACTAGCCGCAGGGCAAGCCAGCACCTCCAATGCATACTGGCTTAGCTCTGGCCATGTATCCAGCTTAGAGACCCAAAACTTGAAAGGGGAAGAGCCGTCTGCGAGTACAGTAAGAGGGTAAGACATGTAGTCTGTCACCATCTGACGGAACCGTTGCCTCCTGCTGACTGGAGCCGCCGGTGATGGTGTAGACATTTGGGGCGGGCACACAAAAGTTTTCCACAGTTGGGCAATACTGGTCTTGCCTTGGGCCGAGGCACTGCTTCTGCTCCCTCTTTGTGCAGAGCCTCCTCCACTGCCTCGACGCACTGAGCTGCTTTGTAAAGCACTAGCAGCACTCCTCTCAGTTGGACTGGAGAAGATGATGGAATTCACCAGTGTGTCGTGGTACTCCCGCATTTTACACTCCCGGGTCAACGCTGGAATGAGGTTTTGGACGTTGTCCCGGTAGCGAGGATTGAGGAGGGTGTACACCCAATAATCAGGCATGTTGAGAATGTGGTCGATGCGGCGGTCGTCTCTCAGGCACTGCAACATGAAATCAACCATGTGCTGCAGACTGCCAACTGGCCCAGAAACGCTGTCCCCTGCTTGAGACATGATCTCTGCCCGCTCTTCATCACCCCACCCTCGCTGTACACACTGACCACTGGACAATTGTGTAACTCCCTCCTCTGGACGGAGCTCTTCCTCCTCCATTGACTCCTCCTCATCCTCCTCACAAAGTGTCCCCTGCCTACCCCTTTGTGAGGAACCACGTGGCACTGACTGTCCAGAAGCTGATGGAAAAGATGACTCCTCATCCTCCACCTCTTCCGCAACATCATCCCTTAACACTTGCAGTGTTTGTTGAAGCAGGCAGATAAGGGGGACAGTCATGCTGACTAGTGCATCATCTGCACTTGCCATCCGCGTGGAATAATCAAAAGGACGCAAAACCTGGCAGACGTCCTTCATAGTGGCCCACTCTGTGGTTGTGAAGTCGCTGACTGCGACTTCTTTGCGCCAGATGCAGCTGGTACTCCATTACTGCTTGCTACTGCTCACACAACCACTCCAACATATGTAACGTGGAATTCCACCTGGTAGGTAGGTCACATATGATGTGATGTTCCAGAAGGCGGAATCGGCACTGCAGAGCAGCAATGCGGGGTCTTGCCAAGCTGGAACGCCGCAAGTGAGCACACTCTAGGTGGGCCTTGTGCAGCAGTGCATCAAGATCCGGATAGTCCCTCAGAAAACTCTGCACAACCAAATTGAGCACATGCACCAGACATGGGATGTGAGTGAGGTTGCCACCAGATTTCGGCCATTGTCACACACTACCATGCCTGGAGGAGATTCACTGGCACAAACCACACAT
Organism: Ranitomeya imitator; assembly: GCF_032444005.1. Classification (NCBI taxonomy): domain Eukaryota; kingdom Metazoa; phylum Chordata; class Amphibia; order Anura; family Dendrobatidae; genus Ranitomeya; species Ranitomeya imitator. Next base: position 389,996,501 of record NC_091282.1, read on the forward strand.
CGCTCTCCTGCTTGATGGCATTCCAGAGCTCCTGCGCTGTGTGGCTTCGATTCCCCAAAGAAACTAATTTCAAGACGGCCTGTTGACGTTTGGCCACGGCTGTTCTCATTTCGGTCGTAACAGGTAAACGTTCACGGGTCCATGTGGAGGTGGACTGTGACGGCTCCTGCAGCGATGATTCTGAGGAACTTGTGTATGAGGAGGAGTCAATGCATACAGACTGGATTCCTGCAATCCTTGGAGTGGGCAGGACACGTCCTGCACCACTCGCACGATCTGTACCCGGCTCAACAACATTAACCCAATGGGCAGTGAGGGAAAGGTATCGCCCCTGTCCATGTTGACTGGTCCATGCATCGGTGGTGAGGTGGACCTTGCTACTGACGGCGTTCAGTAGCGCGTGTTTTATGTGTCTCTCCACATGCTTGTGCAGGGCAGGGACGGCTTGCCTGCTGAAGTAAAAGCGGCTGGGCACCTTGTACTGTGGGACTGCCAATGCCATCATGTCACGGAAGCTGTCAGTCTCCACCAGCCTGAATGAGAGCATTTCCAGTGACAGAAGTTTGGCAATGCCTGCATTCAGAGCCTGTGCTCGGGGGTGGTTTGCTGAGAATGGCCGCCTTTTCTCATGCCTGTACTTCCGATGGCTGTAGACTAGGCTGGGAGTGTGAGGATGACTGGGAACGTGGTGCTGTGGGTGGAATTACACTAGGTCTCTGGACAACAGTGCCAGAGGTTCTTCCATGGCGATCCTGGGAGGAAGCCGAACCAGCTGTGTGTGAGCTGGAGGAAGAGGCAACACGAGCTGAAGGGGTGGTAGCTGCTGCTGTTGGTTGGCCTAGGTCTTCAGTGTGTTTTTGTAACTCCACCGCGTGCCTGGTCTGCACATGTTTCCACATATTTGTGGTAATGAGGTTGCTGACACTTTTCCCTCTTTTGACTTTCTGATGACACAGCTTGCATTTGACAAAACAAATGTCATCTGCAACTGTGTCAAAAAAGGACCAGGCACTGCAAGTCTTGGGAGCGCCCTTTTTGGCTTTTGGAAGAGACAGGCTCCTAACGGGTGCCAAAGTGGAGGCTACAGGCTCCGCAGTCTTCCCCCTCCCTCTCCCTCTTTGGCCCGTAAGGGGAATCTCTTCCTCAGAGCTGCTCCCACCACCTTCCTGTTCCTCACGCCACGATGGGTCAAGGGCCTCATCATCTCCACTACCCTCTGCCACCAACTGCTCCTCCTGGGTAGTCTCGGCAGCACAGTATGCACCAGAAAGCGGCACCTGAGTTTCATCATCAGATGCGTACTGTGCTGTGGTCACCGGAGGCACTGGCCCACCCGCCTCTTCAGAGTCAGAGAGACAAAGCTGTTGGACATCACTGCACACTGCCTCTTCTTCCATTTCTCCAATGCTGCTTGGCTGGCCCCCTGTTTCCAAGCCAAGAGATTCAGAGAACAGAAGTAGAGACGGCTCCTGTCCTGGGCTCTCTGACTGCCTGGCCAATTTGGCAGGTGGTGAAGAGACAGATGGCTGGTCTCCAGTGGTCTGTGCCTGAGAGGATGTGGCACTAATTGAAGTCGATGCCGATGCGTTAGCTGCCATCCATCCGACAACGGCTTCAATTTGATCTTCCCGCAGCAGCGGTGCACGGCGCTCTCCGACAAAGCTGCGCATGAAGGACTGTTCCCTGCTGAAACTGGGTGATGATGAGTCACCGGTGCCTGCAGCAGGCACAGAATCACCACGTCCTCTCCCTGCTCCTCTCCCTGCTCCGCGCCCATTCCCACGTGCCTTACTCACTGCCCTCTTCATCTTGGTTCACAGATAAAGATAAGCAGAAAAGTATTAAGGCCTTAGTGTGCTTATTCCTGAAATGCTCCTCCTAACAGGTGTAAGAAACACTAATTTTCGAAAGTGTGGACTAGACTTTATTAATGATAAAATGTGGCCTACACAAGTGTTAAGTGGTGTTTGGTGAACTTAATTTTTTGGGGGGGCAGATCGGGCTACAGAGCGAGTTTCACTCACACGGAGACCGTGCAGACAGCCGTAAACGGCGCTGCAAGGCCCAAAAACACTCCTCTAGGTTTTCCTATGTAGTGTTTTTCCACAATTTAGCTGGAGACGGGTGGAAAGCCACTAATAGGAAATTTGAGAAAAAATGTGCAGCAGGCTGCACTATGAGCAAAAAAGGACAAGTTTTTTACGGTATGAGACAGTGACGAACCCTGAGCTGAATACAACCGGCTGTGGCTGCACACAGACTACAGGGCGAGCTGCACTCACATGGAGACCGTGCAGACAGCCGTAAACGGCGCTGCAAGGCCCAAAAACCCCCTCTAGGTTATCCTATGTAGTGTTTTTCCACAATTTAGCTGGAGACGGGTGGAAAGCCACTAATAGGAAATTTGAGAAAAAATGTGCAGCAGGCTGCACTATGAGCAAAAAAGGACAATGGATAGAACTGTATGAAGCAGTGTGAACCCCCTCTGAGCTGAATACAACCGGCTATGGCTGCACACAGACTACAGAGTGAGCTGCACACACACACACAAGAGAGACCTTGCAAAACGCTGTTAAAACAGCGCTGCAAGGCAAGAGCAAGGTGAACAGTGAAAACAGCGGTTGCTAAATTAGCCTGGGAAAAGTGCAATGAAGCAATTCGCTATCTCAACTGGCCCTCAGTTAGAACACAGCGTCCTGTCCCTAACTGAAATCACAGCAGAGTGAGCGCAAAATGGCGGCAAGCTTTTTTTATAGTGCATCATGGCATCATTTCAGCAGCCAATCACAGCCTTGCCAGTAGTTACATGCCCACCATGCTAAACAGGAGGTGCCCACACTTCCATTCATTCCTCATTGGCTGCTGCGTGCAGTTTGATTTCTGGGAACTTCCGATTCCGGTATCCGATATGCGGTAAATATCGGAAATCGGTATCGGAATTCCGATACCGCAAATATCGGCCGATACCCGATACTTGCGGTATCGGAATGCTCAACACTATTTAGGATAAATATCTCAATTCACAGACACAGTGTTTCGGACTGTGGGCCCTCGTCAGTGCGAAGCATGAAAACTGATTTGGCTAGGTGAAAGGCTCTGGACTGAGCTCCAAGGGGTAAGGTTTCTCCTTGTGGAGAGTGACATACCAGCTGTGGCTTGTCAAGGTTAGGAGGCTTATTCGCTGTGCAATGTTCCTCTGGGAAATTTAATATGCAAATTGCCACTTCAGAGAAAAGAGAACTTGAACTCTATAGCGCCACCTGTTGGAAGTAGCGCTCCTGCAAGTCACAATCAACCCTTTAACGAGTCTTGCAATATGACTTAAGACAAATAGCCAAATCAGTATCTCAATTCGCAGACACGGTATTTCGGGTAACTGTCACACACCACAATATTGGCAGCAATTTCCACAGCATTGAAACAGTATTATAGGATGCTGACATACCCTCCACTACAGACAACCCAACACATGGAGACCCAACTTGGAGTCTCCACATTTCAAAAAATTGTAACATGAGCAGCAGTAGCAACAGCAGTAACAGAAGACAAAGATGGCACACACTGCAATAATGCAAGTCTTCATCCTAACCCTAACACATTTCTTCAACCTTTCACTTGCAAATGGTGTCTTCCCCTCATCCTTCAAACATGCCTCAATCACACCCATCCTCAAAAAGCCCTCCCTCGACCCATCCTTTGTGTCTAGCGATCATCCGATATCACTTCTCCATTATGTCTAAAAACTACTGGAACAGCATGTACATCTTGAACTGTCCTCCCACCTCTCCTCCTGCTCCCTCTTTGACCAGTTACAATCTGCCTTCTGATCGCATCACTCAACTGAAACTGTCCTAACTAAAGTCACCAATGACCTACTAACCGCCAAGAGCTAGCGACACTACTCTGTCCTCCTTCCCCTGGACCTGTCTTCTGCCTTTGACACTGTGGACAATTCCCTCTTGTTAATGATTCTCTCATCTGTTGGCATGAAAGATTTGGCATTATCATGGATCTTGTCATATCTAACAGACTGGACATTCAGTGTCTCCCTTTCCCAAACCATGTCTGTCGGTTTTCCCCAAGGCTCCGTTCTAGGACCCCTACGCTTCCCCACCTACAAGCCCTTGCCTCCTCCTGCCAACTCCAACACAAAAACATTTCCCGGATCTGTACATTCTTTGACCAAGAAACTGCAAAAGCGCTAGTGCACACCCTCATCATCTCCCACCTTGATTATTGCAACCTCCTACTCTCTGGACTCCCCTCTTGCACTCTTGCACCACTCCAATCTGTTCTAAACTCTGGTGCCTTACTAATCCACCTTTCTCCCGGTTATTCCCCAGCCTCTCCTCTCTGCTAAGCCCTTCAGAGGCATCCTATTGTCCAGAGGCCCCATTTCAAAACCCTATCTATGACATACAAAGCCATCCATAACTTGTCTCCTCCATACATCTGTGACATGGTCTCCCGGTATCTATCTACACGCAAACTTCGATTCTCTCAAGATCTCCTTCTCTACTCCCCTATTATCTCTTCTTCCCACAACCGCATCCAAGACTTCTCCCTCCTCATACTCTGAAACTTTCTACTCCAACACATCAGATTTTCATCTACCACAGAAACCTTCAATAGGAACCTGAAGTTCCACCTCTTCCAACAAGCCTACAATGATCCTCAGTTTACTGAACCACCGCATGACCAGCTCTACCCTCTCCTAGTGTATCCTCACCTATCTCCTGTAGACTGTGAGCCCTCACGGGCAGGGTCCTATCTCCTTTTGTACTTGTGTGTGCCTTGTTTTGCTCATGTTTATAGTACTTGTCTATGTATGCCCCTTTTTTCACATGTAAAGCGTCAGGCAATAAATGGCACTATAAAAATTAATAATAATAATCAATTCATGACACTAAAAACACCATCGCCTAGACTGGGGTACAAAAGTCATTGGCAATCCACGGCTTTTTCATTTCGATGAATGTTAGGCAGTCTACACTTTTAGTGGACAGTCAGATGCGTTTATCCATCAGGACACCACCAGCAGCGCTGAAGACATGTACTGAGAGAAGGCTAGCTGCCGTGCATGACAAAATCTCCAAGGCGTGACAAGCGAGCTCAGGCCACTCTTCCATTTTTGAAGACCAACATGAAAAGGGTTTACCCCACCTTGATGGTATTGATATTGAGCTGCAGATACTCCTATATCATTCTCTCTAGTCGTTCACAATGTACACTTTTCTACTGGTCAAAAAATCCGAAAAAATGCAGTCACTGAATCCAATAAAAATATATCTTTATTACAAACCACTAAAATGACATACAAAAAGGCCAAACAAATAGTGAAAATGGGGTGTCCCGTGTCCCCTGCACCAGTCCGGACCCTCTCCAGCAGGTATTATGCACAGTAATTTTGGTGTCCACATATCTCCTACCCCACATATGTGTACTATCTGGGTTACCATGTAACCTCATGTTACAGCACTGCTGATACCTTTATGATATTGGGTGGTTGATTTGTGGTATGGTATGTGCCCTGGTACACCAGCTGGCTGGTTCTGGAGTTTTGCCGGGGTCACCATACCTTGGGCGACTGCTTTTTTTCATGTTGCCTGCGGCATCTGCTTTGCCATCTGCTGGCCCCATTTTCACTATTTGTTTGGCCTTTTTGTATGTCATTTTAGTGGTTTGTAATAAAGATATATTTTTATTGGATTCAGTGACTGCATTTTTTCGGATTTTCTGATTTGGTTTTGGCAGTTATCCATATAGTCCATGCTTGGTAGGTGTATGTTAATCTATTATTACGTTTAAAATTATATCACGTCTTTACACCACCAATGTTGCTCATTAGAATATTCCTGTATACTTTTCTACTGGTGCACGGGCTGGTCTATAAAAAATTGTTAAGCAACTCTGCAGCTGCTGCTAATGTTTTTGCAATAATGCCTTGAACTTACCCAGAGTTGGACATCTAGAACTGGGATGAACACTGTGTGCTTCACTGCTTTCTTGAGGAACACCACTCTCAAACAAACTTGTTTACAAACGTGTTTCAATACTCGAGCATGCGCGCATACCTTTTCAAGGAGGGAAGCACTTAGCTAAATTTACTCTTGTACCGTGGATCTAACAGAATGACAAACCTGTAGTCAGCAATATTTATAGTCCTAAGAATACAGGCATCGTGATAAAGATAGTAAAGCAAGAAGGTGCTCATGTGTGTTGGGCATTTCCATGAAGTCCAGGTCCATGGTGTGTTGGTGGTGGGGTAACAATCAAGGTTGCTTCCCCCATTCCATCCCCCAAACATGGCAACAGAGAGCGAATCATTATCCTCTTCATCTCTCAACTCTTAAACATCCATCACATCTTCCTCCTTCATTTGTTCGTCTGCTCCTGCATCTTCACTAGCAGTTTGTCTGGTAACATGAGTCCCCTCCTTGATCGCTGTAAGCCACACTTCCAAGGCAACTGCCTGTGCAACGACAGTCCGGAAATTTGAGATATGGTTATCTCTTCACATTCTCCTCTGCTTCAATCTCTTCCTCTATTACCAGAATAGAGATGCCGATGATAGCATCAACAGCAGTAACCATCTTAGTAGCCATTTTAAAACTATGCAGAAGGATCTAGAGGTCTTTTGTCTGTGCCCACTCCACGAGCGTGATTTGCACCACATCCTCTGTACTTCATTGGCCCAGGCTTTGCAAAAGGACATACTGCACCAATGCTCATCACTGCTGGCACAGCGGCTGCAACATGTGCAGAGTGGAATTCCACCGTGTCAGAACATCGCTAATCAAGCGGTCAACCAGTAGTTTAAAAGGCCTCTGTAGCAATGCAAGTCGATAACCTGGGGGGTGCAATAATTGGAACTGAGCACAAAGCGACCATGTTTTCTGCAGAAGCCCATACAAGCTGGGATAGTGGTGGAGAAATTGCTGTACCACCAGGTTGAGGACATGATCAATGTGTGAGGTTGCAATGGAGTAGGGCCACTACCAGGTTTGCACCATTATCACACATGGCCTTCCCTGGGTCCATGTTTAGTCGAGACAGCCATTGTTCAAACTTGGCCTAGATAGCCATCCACAATTCTTGAGCAGTGTGACTGTGATCTCCAAGGCCTATTAATTTAACCCTCAACTGGTGAGGTGGGGTTTTTGTCACGCAACTGGTGATGTGGGGTTTCCTATACCCCAGTGTTTAGAAATCTCTTATTTTTACAGAAAATGCAAATCACGTTTGTTTTAATCGTTTTCTTATTGGCGATTGATTACACATGAGAATAACAAATTTTTGACACTCACAAGCAGGGCCGGACTGGCCATCTGGCAATTCTGGCAAATGCCAGAAGGGCCTGTCTTTTCATAGGCTGCCTTGTCTGCTACGTTGTTAGCAGAATCTGTCTTGTTAAGACACCCATACTTTTAAGAGTTGTGATGGAGCACAAGTCGCTGACTCTGTCACTTACCCCAGCAGGCTATAGGTATCATTAGAAATATTGGTCTTGTATTAAATCTTCCTTTCCTTCATCCAGGGTAACATTTGTAATATATTCCATCTGGTCTATGGGGACGGGGACTGCATGGGCCTCTGTGATTTCAAATGCCAGGGCTGAATTTCATCCCCAGTCCGTACCTGCCTCTGGTCACTGAGGCTGCATTCCCAGCCAGGCTGAACTGCGGTGACCTCAGTGAGATCTCCGCTAGCACTGAGAGAAAAGCTAAATGACCTTTTTAAATGCTTAGGAAGCCTTTGCAGGTCTTTTTTGTTAATTATTCTAATTTAGTGAGTTAATGGCTTTAGAGTTTTCTTTGGCTGTAAGCCATAATCATCAACATGAACAGAAATAAACACTTGAAATAGATCACTATGTTTGTAATGACTCTATATAATGTATGAGTTTCACTTTTTGCATTGAAAAACTGAAATCAATTAACTTTTTGATGATATTCTAATTTAGTGAGAATCATTTGTACATGTGCAAAATAAACGTGAATATTTGAATGATTAGAAAATGTAACAAATATAATTTTCTATAAAACATATATAACTGTATTATTATTTTTTACATTTTATTCAGCATTTTCTGTGGCTCTATACAGTATTAAACAAGAAAAAAAAATGTCACTATGATTTAAGGTAAGGTACAAGTTGGAAATATATTTTAGCACATGCATCTCCTGTGTTCCTCTGTGACATCCCAAATGTGTTGGGCACACAGCCATCATAGAACACAATTCTCCCTGGAAGAACATCCTTTCATTCTGGCTTTTTTCTGTTAATGAAATGTGAGTCAAGAGCTTCCTCTGGAGCTTTTCCAATGCTCCTGAATGACAGCACAACTCCACACTAATTATATCACAATAACATTGGTAAGCATTTGGCGAATATTAAATTCTAGCCCAGCTACAGAAGTTGATCTAAAGAACTAATGGCAGTAGGAGATTAAATATCTTTCTGCAATTATAGTTTGACGCCTCTTTAGTAGTGTTGAGCGATACCGTCCGATACTTGAAAGTATCGGTATCGGATAGTATCGGCCGATACCCGAAAAATGTCGGATATCGCCGATACCGATATCCGATACCAATACAAGTCAATGGGACATCAAGTATCGGAATGTATCCTCATGGATCCCAGGGTCTGAAGGAGAGGAAACTCTCCTTCAGGCCCTGGGATCCATATTAAAGTGTAAAATAAAGAATTAAAATAAAAAATATTGTTATATTCACCTCTCCGGCGGCCCCTGGACATCAGCGGGAGGATCCGGCGTCCGGCACGGCTTCTTTCTTCAAAATGCGCGCCTTCAGGACCTGTGGAATGACGTCCCGGCTTCTGATTGGTCGCGTGCCGCCCATGTGACCGCCACGCGACCAATCAGAAGCCGCGACGTCATTCCTCAGGTCCTAGAAGGCGCTCATTCTAGGACTTTAGCTGAGGAATGACGTCGCGGCTTCTGATTGGTCGCGTGGCGGTCACATGGGCGGCACGCGACCAATCAGAAGCCGGGACGTCATTCCACAGGTCCTGAAGGCGCGCATTTTGAAGAAAGAAGCCGTGCCGGACGCCGGATCCTCCCGCTGATGTCCAGGGGCCGCCGGAGAGGTGAATATAACAATATTTTTTATTTTAATTCTTTATTTTACACTTCCGATACCGATACCCGATATCACAAAAATATCGGATCTCGGTATCGGAATTCCGATACCGCAAGTATCGGCCGATACCCGATACTTGCGGTATCGGAATGCTCAACACTACTCTTTAGCTTTTGTAATCTTTATACAGTATATTAATATTAGATCTGGTTTTGCATATAATTAATAAATATATATAAAAAAATGGCTGCTAACATTTAATTGATTTTTCTCCAAATATACATCTAAATAAGATCTAAACATGCATCTTATGGTGGTTAGCTTCTCCTGTAGCTTCTTATTGGAGAGGAGAGTAAGAAGGAAGCAAGAAATCTTTATAAACAAAGTGGAAATACCGCTGACCTTGGATGTCCCTAAGATATCTATACTTGCATTCCTCAGGAACAATTTGTATGGAAGAAGTGTAGGAATAATAACAGACCTTAATCAGATGATTGGTCCTATTAGACATACCAATGATACATAAAACTGCCGGCCACTTATCCAAGCATCCGGTGTCTGACCTGCATTTCTGCATATGTCCAGGTGGCGTCCTGTGATGTCATAGGTCTGCCCACCCATGACACGTAACCCAGTATCTCCCATCTGTCAGAAGAGTCATACACAGTGGGTGAGGAGAACAGGGTGGTGGGGCAGAGCGTGGGAGCACTCTGTGTAAACAATGCCCAGTATTTCATTGATGAAACAGGGCAAGAAAACGGATCAAATAATGATACTGGATCCATTCGGCTGTTTCAAAAAGGACATATTGGGGCCACTACATATTCGACATTTATAACTATAGACATACACTTAAACAAAATACATTACTGATAAGTAAAAATACATATAAAGAAACACAGCTGTCTATACAGAAACTTAAATAAATGATTGTCTTAGGCATGTTGAAACATGATCCTGATTAAAAAAAAGTTGATCACCACATAAATATGTGAATCCCAAATTCGCATAGGGAAAATAAACTAGTCATGGCATTAAGGATGTCATGGTGGGATTTCCTATGCCTGCTGGTTTGAATGAGTCTATGTCTTTGGCCATTCAGATCGGTCGACGCTTGCGTGAGCGTAAATCTGTGCACCATTTGGCGGTATTACCTGAGATTAATGTCCAATAGTAGAGAAAACACACATCCGCACTGCTCAAAGGTCCAACTCAGTGACCGTATTATAATATCGGTCTGGCACCACAGAAAGTGATACTGGCTGTATGAATCCTTTACACCTGAATCAACGGGGTGCTGCTGCCAGGAAAAATGTGTGCAGAATCCAAATGGCAAAAAAGAAAAAGTAGGCGCGCACTTACCCTGTTGCGGTGAATATCACTTTATTAGGACATATAAACAAACGGATAGCAGGGAGGGATAGGGTCAGCCACGGACAACGATCGTTTTGTGCTCTATGGCACTTCAACGGGTCCTAACGCTGGAACAGGAAGGAGTTTTATAGACCCATCTGGATCCCAGACTCCTCCCCCTGGACTCCAAACATAAACAGTGTTACATTTAAAACAAAATGGTATTAAAAACAACAATAATAAAATAGCACATGCTGAGAACTACAAATAAACCGAATACAGCTTTTAGAAACCAAGATTGAGACACTTTTATAAGAAAACCGACATGTCGACTTTGTCATTTAAACCAGATGGTCCTGCTGCGTCTGCGCGCAGGATCCATCTGGCTTCTCTGCGCAGCAGGAGGCGGCGCAAATCCCCTCCTCCCTCAGGCAACGAGACCCGCTCCAAACCCGCAAATCTTAGTACTTGGGCATCTCCTGCATGGCAAGTGTGTAGATGGTCTATTAACCTTGGAGCTCCTTTCCCTGTTCTAATGGAGTAAAAATGCTCCCTAATCCGAACAAACAGTGGGCGGAAGGTTTTGCCAATATAGAAGCGTCTGCACGGACAAAAAAGAACATAGACGACATGGGTAGTCCTGCAAGAAATAAAGTCCCGTACAGTGTGCTGGATATGACCTTCTCTAATTCTATTACCTGTATGATGGTACTTGCAGAAGTTGCAACCCCCGCATGCGAAGTTGCCTTTAGGGATACTATCTGTGAGCCAATTATTTTTGGTAGTGACAAAGCGGTTGCGGACTATGCTGTCTCTAATGTTTGTACTGCGACGGCTAGCGAAGAGAGGTCCCCTATCTATTATTTCTTTGAGGTCAGTATCTTGACGTAAAATACACCAATTTTTACGTACCAATTATTTTTGGTAGTGACAAAGCGGTTGCGGACTATGCTGTCTCTAATGTTTGTACTGCGACGGCTAGCAAAGAGAGGTCCCCTATCTATTATTTCTTTGAGGTCAGTATCTTGACGTAAAATACACCAATTTTTACGTATGACGGTTCTGATGTGGTTGTCAAGAGGGCCAAACTTAAAACTGAAGACAAACTTTTTTTCTTCTTTTTGTCTTTTTTTGGAGGTGGTGGAAACATCCGTGGCTGCTGCTTTATCGTAGGCATTTTTTAAAATAGATGGGGGGTACCCACGTTTCTTAAATCTTCCAATCAAATCCACTGACTGCTGCGCAAAACCTGCAGGATCACTATTGATTCTCTTAACCCTAAGAAGTTGACTATAGGGCAGAGATCCCTTCATGTATGGCGGATGAGCACTGTTATAATGTAATAAAGAATTACATGCCGAGGGTTTACGATATACTCTAGTGGAGATCCCCCCGTCCTCAATGCATAACTGGACATCCAAAAAGACCAAGTTGGTGCCTCCAAATTGCGAGGTAAACCCCATGTTCATGGTATTGGATGTCCCCAGGTACCTCACGAACTCCGTGAAGGCATCCTGGTGCCCATCCCACACCATGAACATGTCATCCACATACCTAGCATATAGCTTGATATGTCGAAGAAATGGGTTTTTGTTGGAATAAATATATTCCTCCTCAAACCTCGCAAGAAAGAGGTTTGCCAGGGTACATGCGACGGGGGTACCCATAGCGGTACCCACCGTCTGCAGGTACCACTGGCCGTCAAAAGAAAAAGCATTGTGTTCTAAAATGAACGAGAGTCCATCACAAATGAACTCCACAGTGTCATGACCAGTGGGAGTATTCTCCAAAATGCTTCTAATTGTTTCCACCCCCAACTTTTGTGGAATACGTGTATAAAGACTTTCGACATCAATCGAAGTCAGAGCATATGATTCCTGCCATTCAAAATCCTTAATCACATTCAGAAAGTCTCCCGTGGGTACCCCCCATCTATTTTAAAAAATGCCTACGATAAAGCAGCAGCCACGGATGTTTCCACCACCTCCAAAAAAAGACAAAAAGAAGAAAAAAAGTTTGTCTTCAGTTTTAAGTTTGGCCCTCTTGACAACCACATCAGAACCGTCATACGTAAAAATTGGTGTATTTTACGTCAAGATACTGACCTCAAAGAAATAATAGATAGGGGACCTCTCTTCGCTAGCCGTCGCAGTACAAACATTAGAGACAGCATAGTCCGCAACCGCTTTGTCACTACCAAAAATAATTGGCTCACAGATAGTATCCCTAAAGGCAACTTCGCATGCGGGGGTTGCAACTTCTGCAAGTACCATCATACAGGTAATAGAATTAGAGTAGGTCATATCCAGCACACTGTACGGGACTTCATTTCTTGCAGGACTACCCATGTCGTCTATGTTCTTTTTTGTCCGTGCAGACGCTTCTATATTGGCAAAACCTTCCGCCCACTGTTTGTTCGGATTAGGGAGCATTTTTACTCCATTAGAACAGGGAAAGGAGCTCCAAAGTTAATAGACCATCTACACACTTGCCATGCAGGAGATGCCCAAGTACTAAGATTTGCGGGTTTGGAGCGGGTCTCGTTGCCTGAGGGAGGAGGGGATTTGCGCCGCCTCCTGCTGCGCAGAGAAGCCAGATGGATCCTGCGCGCAGACGCAGCAGGACCATCTGGTTTAAATGACAAAGTCGACATGTCGGTTTTCTTATAAAAGTGTCTCAATCTTGGTTTCTAAAAGCTGTATTCGGTTTATTTGTAGTTCTCAGCATGTGCTATTTTATTATTGTTGTTTTTAATACCATTTTGTTTTAAATGTAACACTGTTTATGTTTGGAGTCCAGGGGGAGGAGTCTGGGATCCAGATGGGTCTATAAAACTCCTTCCTGTTCCACTCAGCATTAGGACCCGTTGAAGTGCCGTAGAGCACGAAACGATCGTTGTCCGTGGCTGACCCTATCCCTCCCTGCTATCCGTTTGTTTATATGTCCTAATAAAGTGATATTCACCGCAACAGGGTAAGTGCGCGCCTACTTTTTCTTTTTTGCCATTACCTGAGATTAAACCTGAGCCTATGCAGTGCGATAGGACTATGACCAGAGTTGAACGGCAAGAACACAGACGTCTGAATGGGCTGTGTTTCTACTGTGGTGATTCCACTCATGCTATCTCTGATTGTCCTAAGCGCAATAAGCGGTTCGCTAGGTCTGCCGCCATTGGTACTGTACAGTCAAAATTTCTTCTGTCCGTTACCTTGATCTGCTCCTTGTCGTCGTATTCTGTCATGGCGTTTGTGGATTCAGGCGCTGCCCTGAATTTGATGGACTTGGATTATGCTAAACGTTGTGGGTTTTTATTGGAGCCCTTGCAGTGTCCTATTCCATTGAGAGGAATTGATGCTACACCTTTGGCCAAGAATAAGCCTCAATACTGGACCCAGCTGACCATGTGCATGGCTCCTGCACATCAGGAGGTTATTCGCTTTCTGGTGTTGCATAATCTGCATGATGTGGTCGTGTTGGGGTTGCCATGGCTACAAGCCCATAAGCCAGTATTGGATTGGAATTCCATGTTGGTGTCCAGCTGGGGTTGTCAGGGGGTACATGGTGATGTTCCATTTCTGTCAATTTCGTCATCCACCCCTTCTGAGGTTCCAGAGTTCTTGTCTGATTACCGGGATGTATTTGATGAGCCCAAGTCCGATGCCCTGCCTCCGCATAGGGATTGTGATTGTGCTATCAATTTGATTCCTGGTAGTAAATTCCCAAAAGGTCGACTGTTTAATTTATCCGTGCCTGAGCACACCGCTATGCGCAGTTATGTGAAGGAATCCCTGGAGAAGGGGCATATTCGCCCGTCATCGTCGCCATTAGGAGCAGGGTTCTTTTTTGTAGCCAAGAAGGATGGTTCGCTGAGACCGTGTATAGATTACCGCCTTCTTAATAAGATCACTGTTAAATTTCAGTACCCCTTGCCATTGTTATCTGATTTGTTTGCTCGGATTAAGGGGGCTAGTTGGTTCACTAAGATAGATCTTCGTAGTGCGTATAATCTGGTGAGAATCAGGCAAGGCGATGAATGGAAAACTGCATTTAATACGCCCGAGGGTCATTTTGAGTATCTAGTGATGCCGTTCGGACTTGCCAATGCTCCATCAGTGTTTCAATCCTTTATGCATGACATCTTCCGTGAGTACCTGGATAAATTCCTGATTGTGTACTTGGATGACATTTTGATCTTCTCGGATGATTGGGAGTCTCATGTGAAGCAGGTCAGAACGGTTTTTCAGGTCCTGCGTGCTAATTCTTTGTTTGTGAAGGGATCAGAGTGTCTCTTTGGTGTGCAGAAGGTTTCATTTTTGGGGTTCATCTTTTCCCCTTCTACTATCGAGATGGATCCGGTTAAGGTCCAAGCCATCCATGATTGGACTCAGCCGACATCTCTGAAAAGTCTGCAAAAGTTTCTGGGCTTTGCTAATTTTTATCATCGCTTCATCTGCAATTTTTCTAGTGTTGCCAAACCATTGACCGATTTGACCAAGAAGGGTGCTGATTTGGTCAATTGGTCTTCTGCTGCTGTGGAAGCTTTTCAAGAGTTGAAGCGTCGTTTTTCTTCTGCCCCTGTGTTGTGTCAACCAGATGTTTCTCTTCCGTTCCAGGTCAAGGTTGATGCTTCTGAGATTGGAGCAGGGGCTGTTTTGTCACAGAGAGGTTCTGGTTGCTCAGTGATGAAACCATGCGCTTTCTTTTCCAGGAAGTTTTCGCCTGCTGAGCGAAATTATGATGTGGGCAACCGAGAGTTGCTGGCCATGAAGTGGGCATTCGAGGAGTGGCGTCATTGGCTTGAAGGAGCTAAGCATCGCGTGGTGGTATTGACTGATCATAAGAACTTGACTTATCTCGAGTCTGCCAAGCGCTTGAATCCTAGACAAGCTCGTTGGTCGTTGTTTTTTGCCCATTTTGACTTTGTGATTTCGTACCTTCTGGGCTCTAAAAATGTGAAGGCGGATGCTCTGTCTAGGAGTTTTGTGCCCGACTCTCCGGGTTTATCTGAGCCGGCGGGTATCCTCAAGGAAGGAGTAATTGTGTCTGCCATCTCCCCTGATTTGCGGTGGGTGCTGCAAAAATTTCAGGCTAATAAACCTGATCGTTGCCCAGCGTAGAAACTGTTTGTCCCTGATAGGTGGACGAATAGAGTTATCTCTGAACTTCATTGTTCGGTGTTGGCTGGTCATCCTGGAATCTTTGGTACCAGAGAGTTAGTGGCTAGATCCTTTTGGTGGCCCTCTCTGTCGCGGGATGTGCGTACTTTTGTGCAGTCCTGTGGGATTTGTGCTCGGGCTAAGCCCTGCTGTTCTCGTGCCAGTGGGTTGCTTTTGCCCTTGCCGGTCCCGAAGAGGCCTTGGACACATATCTCTATGGATTTTATTTCTGACCTTCCCGTTTCTCAAAAGATGTCAGTCATTTGGGTGGTCTGTGATCGCTTTTCTAAGATGGTCCATCTGGTACCCTTGTCTAAATTGCCTTCCTCCTCTGATTTGGTGCCTTTGTTCTTCCAGCATGTGGTTCGTTTGCATGGCATTCCAGAGAATATTGTTTCTGACAGAGGTTCCCAGTTTGTTTCGAGGTTTTGGCGAGCCTTTTGTGGTAGGATGGGCATTGACTTGTCTTTTTCCTCGGCTTTCCATCCTCAGACTAATGGCCAGACCGAACGAACCAATCAGACCTTGGAAACATATCTGAGATGCTTTGTTTCTGCTGATCAGGATGACTGGGTGTCCTTTTTGCCTTTGGCTGAGTTCGCCCTTAATAATCGGGCCAGCTCGGCTACCCTGGTTTCACCGTTTTTCTGCAATTCTGGGTTCCATCCTCGTTTCTCTTCAGGACAGGTTGAGTCTTCGGACTGTCCTGGTGTGGATACTGTGGTGGACAGGTTGCAGCAGATTTGGACTCAGGTAGTGGACAATTTGACCTTGTCCCAGGAGAAGGCTCAACTTTTCGCTAATCGCAGATGCCGTGCGGGTCCCCGACTTCGTGTTGGGGATCTTGTTTGGCTATCTTCTCGTCATATTCCTATGAAGGTTTCCTCTCCTAAGTTTAAACCTCGTTTTATTGGTCCGTATAGGATTTCTGAGGTTCTTAATCCTGTGTCTTTTCGTCTGACCCTTCCAGATTCTTTTTCCATACATAACGTATTCCATAGGTCATTGTTGCGGAGATACGTGGAACCTATGGTCCCATCTGTTGAGCCTCCTGCCCCGGTTTTGGTGGAGGGGGAATTGGAGTATATTGTGGAGAAGATTTTGGATTCTCGTGTTTCAAGACGGAAACTCCAGTATCTGGTTAAATGGAACGGTTATGCTCAGGAAGATAATTCCTGGGTTTTTGCCTCTGATGTCCATGCTCCCGATCTAGTTCGTGCCTTTCATGTGGCTCATCCTGGTCGGCCTGGGGGCTCTGGTGAGGGTTCGGTGACCCCTCCTCAAGGGGGGGGTACTGTTGTGAATTCTGTGGCAGAGTTCACTCCTGTGGTCACAAGTGGTACTTCGGCTGATTCTCTCTGGGAGCTTCCGTTTGTGGAGGAAAGTGGTACTGCAGCTTCTGAGTTTCCTCCCTCAGGTGATCTGGTGAGGTCGTTAGCTGCTTCTCTACTTAACTCCACCTGATGCTTTGATCCATGCTTCCTGTCAATGTTCCAGTGTTGGACTTGTGTTTCTCTGGATCATTCCTGTGGCCTGCTGCTCTGCATAGCTAAGTGCTTCTTTGCTATTTGTTGCTATTTTTTCTGTCCAGCTTGTCTATTTGTTTTGCTGGAAGCTCTGGGACGCAAAGGGTGTACCTCCGTGCCGTTAGTTCGGTACGGAGGGTCTTTTTGCCCCCTTTGCGTGGTTTTCTTTAGGGTTTTGTGTAGACCGCAAAGTTATCTTTCCTATCCTCGTTCTGTCTAGAATATCGGGCCTCACTTTGCTGAATCTATTTCATCCCTACGTTTGTCTTTTCATCTTACTCACAGTCATTATATGTGGGGGCTGCCTTTTCCTTTGGGGTATTTCTCTGAGGCAAGGTAGGCTTATTTTTCTATCTTCAGGCTAGTTAGTTTCTCAGGCTGTGCCTAGTTGCATAGGGAGCATTAGGCGCAATCCACAGCTGCCTCTAGTTGTGTTTGGAGAGGATCAGGAATTGCGGTCTACAGAGTTTCCACGTCTCAGAACTCGTTCTATTATTTTGGGTTATTGTCAGATCACTGTATGTGCTCTGATCGCTATGTACATTGTGTTACTGAATTGCCTATCATAACACCTATCTCAGAGAACGAGCACACCACATCTTTCTCACTCCACTGTAGCATCTTCGCCTGCACCTCCCTCAACAGCCCGCAGTTTGTCCAGTTCACTGTACTCCACCCTCTCTCAGCACTGCAGCCAGCTCTCGGTCCTGCAGTTGTGGTCAAGGAAAAGATTGTTTCCTCCCACACTTGACAAAGCTAAGAGGTTAAACTCCAGAATCTCCAATCTGATGGCCACTGAAATGCTGCCTTTATGCCTGGTAGATACAGCTTGTTTCTGAAAGCTGAATGCCATCGCAGTCCCCCAGTACTAGTTGCCTAGTCGCTATTACTTCTCTAAGAAAGATGTGCCTGTGTTTCACCAGCATGTCACAGACAACATCACCTCTTCCTTGACTAAATCTCTATCTGCCAGGGTACATTTCATGCAGACACTTGGACGATAAAGCATGGCCAAGGGCATCGCATCTCGCTTACTGGGCACTGGGTGACTCTGGTGGCTGTGGTAGCAGGTGGGGAAGGGGCTGCTTCACAAGTCTTGGAATCCCCAAGGCTTGCATACCTCTGTATTTCACACGTCCTCTACTGCTTCTGCCTCCTCCATCTCCTCTATGGCCCCCAAGTATGCCCTAAACCTCTGCTTTAATGAGACATACCTTCCAACAGTGCAGGGCAAATCCCCACAGCCACTGTACTGAGCAGCCATGTCTCACCGTAATCAGGCAGTGCTAAAGTTAAGATACCTTGGAGATTGTAGTCATACAGCTGAAGAGTTGTAGACAGTTCTCCTGGCTGAGTTTGAGTAATAGCTGTCTTCGCTGAACCTGGATCCAGGGAAGGCCGTGTTCGATAATGGTGCGAACCTTGTGGCGGACCTAGACTGTTGCAAGCTCACACACGTACCTTGCATGGCTTGCATCCTGAACCTGGTGGTACAGTGATTTCTCTTCCACTATCCTGCTCTGGGTGAGACTATGTGCTCACTTCCACCATTCACACACCTCAGGTCAACTTGCATCGATACAGAAGTCTTTGACCATGCCAGTTCACAGGTTAATATGTGATGTACCGACATGGTGGAATTCTATGATGCACATTTTGCAGTGACTGTGACAGCAGCAATGAGCCCTGATACTGTGATAGAAATATTTATATCATGTAGATCTCACTTGCATGTAACATAGTAACATAGTAACATAGTTAGTAAGGCCGAAAAAAGACATTTGTCCATCCAGTTCAGCCTATATTCCATCATAATAAATACCCAGATCTACGTCCTTCTACAGAACCTAATAATTGTATGATACAATATTGTTCTGCTCCAGGAAGACATCCAGGCCTCTCTTGAACCCCTCGACTGAGTTCGCCATCACCACCTCCTCAGGCAAGCAATTCCAGATTCTCACTGCCCTAACAGTAAAGAATCCTCTTCTATGTTGGTGGAAAAACCTTCTCTCCTCCAGACGCAAAGAATGCCCCCTTGTGCCCGTCACCTTCCTTGGTATAAACAGATCCTCAGCGAGATATTTGTATTGTCCCCTTATATACTTATACATGGTTATTAGATCGCCCCTCAGTCGTCTTTTTTCTAGATTATAGAGGATGTATACTCCTCTATAATCATATATACTCATATAAACACAAATATATCTATATACATTATAATCAATGGCTGACATAAACTAATATAAGCCAGACAGACTGTTCGGTGTTTTCCACCCGAAAAGCAGAACTCCAGATGTATTAAGTGCTGATGAGATGTCTCAACTTTGTCCTAGATGCAGAGATACATTTTAGTTGCTTAATCAGCAATCATATGTGCATGAATCACAATATTCCATATATATTCAGATAACCAATAACATAGGAGCTAGACAATATGTTAATTAACTACCCACCCCTAACCACTCCTTTCTATATGCAGTTATAAAACTATCTATCAAGAAATAAAGAGTCAGTATTGATGGAATGCTTTCCTGTCACAATCGTGTACAGACACATTCTTGATGAGCGCTCAAAATACGCAGTTTTATTGGGAACGGCCACAGCACACACGGGATAGATTTATCCAACCCAAATTTCCATATCAAATGGCGCCCAACGAGGCATGGATGAAACACACGGCGACCCCGCTGATCGGAGGGACGGAGGTGTTGGCCACGGCCTTGGTTCATGGGACGGAGACTGCGCAGCTCCATAAGTAAGGTAAGAAAATGTTATCATCTTACCTGAAAGTCCCCTGTGCCCAGTCCGGGTCTATACCTCTTACCGGTCAGGTGTGGTCACCACCGCATTCCCAGGTAGTGTAAAAAGTCCAAAGCCTGTACCCAAAACCCTGGGATCAAGGTGTCTGCTGTGTGCCGTGTTTGTGTTCTGTATTTGTGTAAGATCCGGGAGACAGTTGGATGGAACAGTGACTTCTTGTGGTTGCTGGGTAACAGATCGCAGGAGGTCTAATCGCTCGATAAGTTATTGCAGGATTCCCGTGCATAGGAGGAACAGGTAGTTCCGGGGCAGGTGGCTCCATATCCAGGCACACGGGTAGTGATAACTTGGAGGGCTACTGCAGATTCCCGTAGTGCTGGCTATACAGTTAGGATGACGGACCGGGGTGGTAGATATCCCACCTGCTGTGTTTCTCACTCAGGTGGCCCGGGCACAGGTGTGCCCAGTGCGATTGGCAGTAGTCTGTTCCCAGCGCAACCTGCACGTGTCACAGAATAATTAAATGGGCATCTCCGGGACGTCTGTATGTTTCTGTTTGTGTCACGTAGGCTGCTTTAAGATCATATAATTGTATAGAGAAGTTTTTTTTCTCTTCCTCTTTTTCCTTTTCCACGCTGCACGCAGAGATATATGCATTGTAAATCACACGGTCATAACCGTTTTTTGTTTTTTTTTCTCTTCTTTTTGTTGCTAAGTTTCCTGTTTTCGCATATATCTGGCTATGGTATAACATTTATTTGAAGAGGTGAAACTAAATGATATCTATCATTTTTGATGTGACATACGTGATTTTTGGGTAAAACAGCAGCTGCTGATAAAAAGGGGAAGTGTGTCTCTGACTGCATTTGAGCGCAGAGTACAGAAAAAAAAAGAGGGGGGAGAAGAGAAGCCGTTTTAATTTTATTTTATTATTACTCTTTTGAAGGGTCTTTTTTTTCCTTCTGTCCTGTCTTTGTTGCATTTTGAAGTTTTTAAAGTTTTTTTTAAGTTTTCCAAAGTTTTCCTTCAATCTCTTTACGTTTTACTTTTTTAAAAAAGTTTTTTTTTTCCTTTTGTATCAAAATTTTGAGTTTTTGATCGTGTACCAGGTTATTGATTGTTTTCTGGTTTTTTTTTGGAGTTTTTATATACTAATTTTTAGAAGTTTTTGCTGTTTTTTTTTTCCTTTTTTTAATTTGTTTTTCATTTTGGTTTTTGCCATGGGGAATAAGGTGGTCAAGCAACAGGAGGGTCTTTTACTTCCTGATGAGAAAACAGCCAACCAGATAGTGGTAGAACACGAAGGTGTTAAGTACGTGAAGAATTTTAGAAGGTATAAAGTATGTGAAATTCATCAGAATGGCAGAATTCAAGCTGCAGAATGGCATGACGTAGAAAGGAAAATAAGGGAAGAGAGCTGATGTTACATTGCTCAATGCTCATACGTGGTATACAGTAGCAGCAGAGCTTACATCGTTTAGGTGGTACAGAGAGATATGTGAGCAAACCAGGAAGTGATTTTTGTGTGTATAAGACGGGAGATATTGGATCTGCACAGTCTGCTCTCAGCAGAGTCCATGGTATAGGGAGTTTTTGCACAGTATGTGGTGCGCCCCGCCCAACCTTTGTACATGGAGATGGCGCTGTTGCTCTGACCATGCAGTCTCAGGCTGCATCTGCTATCAAAGAAGAAGGAATTTTCTTTTTTTTTTGTGTCTTTCTCCTCTCTATCCTCCTTTTTCTCTGTCACTCTTTCTCTCCTCCTTCTCCTCTCTCACTCTCTTTTCCTCTCCCTCTCTCTATCTCCTCTACACATCTACTCCTCCTTCTCCTTCTCCTTCTCCACACCTCTTTCCTTCTTCACTCCCCCACCACACCTATCTCCTCCTCCTCTCTCCTCCACACCTCCCATCTTCTCCCTCTGTTCTCCTCCCTCCTTCTACATCACACTCCACACCTCCTCCTTCTCTTTCACCACACCCTTTACCTCTCTCTCTCCTCCCTCTGTTCTCCTCCCTCCTACATCACACTCCACACCTCTTCCTTCTCTTTCACCACACCCTTTGCCTCCTTCTCTCTCTCCTCCACACCTCCCATCTTCTCCTCCCTCTGTTCCTCACTCCTCACCTCCTCCTCCTCCTATACTCTTTTTCATCAACCCCTCCTCCTTCTTCTTCCTCTTCTTCTTCTGTGTTGCCAGCTGGGCCAACGCCCAACCCAAAAAATGTGGTGCTTACAGCACAAGGCACCCCTTCTATGTTTCCAATACAGCCCAGCCTCTGACAGTCATGGTATCGGGGGAGGAAGGTGGAGATCCCCCAGTAGAAGGCACCCCCCAAGCTACAGACACATCAGGCAGCAGACAGCTCAGTCCTGGGTGCAGAGGGGGGAGGACTGATATCATCATCATCATCATCTGTTGATAATGTGCAACTTCAGCACCGTTCAGAGCTGCCTAAATTCACATCAATATAGAACTATAAGCCTATGCTTCAGCAAGGGGGGAGACATCCACACACAAAAAGGCAGCTTCTAAGTCCAAAAATCAGCCAGTGTATGACCCCTGCACATGCTATCACAACTATTCCTCTGATGAAGATGTGGAGGGAACATCATACATGCTGCCCAGTATTAGGAAAAGAAACCCACAGGCACCAAGAATGCAGGGGCAGATAGAGGCACCACCATTACACTATGTGCACTTCAGGTCAGGTGACAATCTTCCAGACCCAGGGATGCATCCCATGCCATTTTACAGAAGAATGTAGCAGAATCAGCGAACATATATAGCCACCTGGAATGATCTCTGGGCCATAAATGGAACTGAAAAACAGGTGATGCACTCTGGCCAATCATGAAGGAACAATTCAAACTTCCAGCAGAATTAGATGTACACGCTTGGGAGTCAGGGCCTCAGCTAATTGAATAGCTCAGAGAGTGGGCCAAAGGCAGATTGGCAGGACAAGCCCTCAGCTTACATGACATGAGCCAAGACAAGACAGTCTGTAAAGAAGTTTAATGACAGAATAATGCAAGTATTCCAAGACTTGGGCTTCACCATTCATGACCAGATACACACGCAAATGTTGGCACAGGCCTTTGTGCATGGACTGAGACAGCCAATCAGGAAACCACTGATAGTGGCTAGGCCCGAGAACAGGTCAATAGCAGTGGACTGACCCAGCAAAACGGGATATGTGCGCCTGGGAGACTGTTTATTGCCAATTGTCACCAAAACTGCTGCCATTATAGCGCCACAAAGAGCGCGAAGAAGGAAACGGGTGCTGTGCTGCTGAGAACGCGGGAAGGGGAGCCAGAGGTGAAGACGCTGCAAAGTGCTGAACGACACACCGGAAGAACCGCTGCAGACTCTGGAGAGGAGACACCGACCTCAATAAGGTTAGCAAAGAGGAGAAGCTATATTAAAGCAGGGGGAAGAAGTGATGGCAGATGCAGCCGCAGCCCCTGTAATGCCCCAAGACCTTGGGTTGGATGCAGCCGCCGGTCTCATGGCACCCCTGGGCCTCGTCATGGACGCACCTGCAGGCCCCATCTAACCACCGCAGCTTCAATCAGCAGGCCGGACCCCGCTGCCGCTACAGTGTCCATCATGCCTTTGTCCACAGTAGCCAAAGGGATTGAGTCCCAACCAGGAGTGCAGAAGACAGCCCCCCTCATGGTGACCATTGACCTGGAAGTGCAACCACCCTACAAAGACAGAAGAAGTGTCAAGTGTTACATCTAATCTATGGCAAGTTTGGCCATTTCTGGAACCAGTGCAGACACCCATGCAACCCAAGAGTTGGTCCAGATAAACAGGTCAAGGAAGAAGTGCAGAAGGCAGTGAAGTACCCCATCCATGGGACAGGGATAAGCAAGCCAGGTCTGCAAGACACTACGCTCCTGACATGAAAACCCCGTCTGCAGCACCAATACCTCAAATTGCCCTGAAAGTGGATGGCGTTGTCTGATCTTTTCTTCTGCACACCGGTGTAGCCAGAAGTGTGATGAGACCTGTGGAACTCCCCGATCTCACCTGCCTATCAGAATCCTCTGTGTCTTGCATGGGCATTGATGGTCAAGTCAGACATTCTCAGCTTACAAAGCCTCTGAGCGTGTGCACTCAGCCAGGACACTCTATCCTGTCTCAGTTTGTTGTGTCAAGAACCTGCCACTCAACCTGCTGGCAGCGGACCTACTGCAGAAGCTGAAGGCAACCACAGTGTTCCAGGAAGATGGGACCGTGACACTTTCTTCATCCCTGACCCAAGAAGAATCATGCTGGCGGCCCTACAAGAACCTCAAACAACCGATGAGGCCTACCCTAGGAGGTACTGGACGTAGTACCAGAGAGTCTATGGTCTAAGGGACCCCAGGACGTGGGAAAACCTCAAGTTGCCCCAGTACGGGTGTCACTCAAGCCAGGTACCCCGTACCCTCATAAGGCCCAGGCCAGGCCTAGAGTCAAGCTGCCTCTGACCAACTGAAGGTCTACCTGGAAATAGGAATCATTGTTCCTTGCACATCGCCTTGCAATACCCTGCTTTTCCCGGTCAAGGAAAAAGACTGTAAAAGGAAAGCCAGCCAAGTTCAAAATGGTACATGACCTAAGAGACGTGAATAACGCCACGGTGTTTGAAACTCCAATTGTGCCGAATCCGCACACTCTGCTCTCAAATGTGCCTTCCACAGCAAAAGTGTTCACTTCATCCAGAAGACCAGTACCTGTTTGCCTTAACGCACCAGGGGGGACAGCACACATGGACAGTGATGCCACAGCGGGCCCAGAACAGCCCTTCAAAGTTCAGCAAAGCAATGTCCACAGTCCTCACCAAATGGGTCACAGAACATGAAGAAGTAACCCTGCTACAATATGTGGACAATCTACTCCTTTGTGCACGTGTAAAGCCCATTCCTTGTCTCTACTGATCTACCTGGCGGAGCAGCACTGCAAGGTCTCAAAGAACAATGTCAAATGGTGTCTGAAGTGAGTTACGTTCCAGGGACACTGTATTGCTTACCAGATGAAACACCTGACAGATGACCGGAAGACCACAGTGGAGAAGATGGTTCCTCCAACAACTCCAAAGGTGCTACAGTCCTTCCTTGGTCTAGTTTCGTATTGCAGAGCCTGGATCCCTGATGCTTCAGTCCTAATGCAGCCTCTGTATGACTGTGTCAACATAACCCCGTTCCTCCTGACAGATGCAGCCTTCAGCTCGTTCAAGAAGTTAAAAGACTCTGTAGTCTCAGCGCCAGCACTAGGCTTACCTGACTACGAGAAGCCATTCCGTCTCTACCTGATGAAAAAAGGAGGCCTTGCTACTGGAGTCCTGACACAGCTTCAGGGGGGAAAGCCGAGACCTTTGGGCTAATTTTCAGCTTGCTTGGATCGAGTTACAAGGGAAGCCCCCTCCTGCATGAGAGCAGCATTTGCAGCACCGGCCCTCCTGGATAAGACTGCTGACATCATTCTTGGATTGCAGATTGGAAATCCTGGCTCCGCATGACATCTCAGAAATCCTCAACCAAACCCAGCCAAAACATCTCTCCACCGCCAGGCATCTTCGTCTCCAGATGCACAGTCCTCAACCCATCCACTCTACTCCCACTCCCAAGGGGGATACAGATATGGACCCTCAGATCAAAATTCTGATCAAAAATCTGCATGATACCTTCCGCAGGGATCTGGATTTTCTCCGGATGGATGACCATGATTGCTTCAGCATCATGCAACAGGAAACAGCAGGACTACACAAGGTGGCAGAAGAGCCACTGACCAACCCAGAGTTGATCCTATACGTGGATGGTTCCAGATTTGCAGATGATGAAGGAAGATTCCAGACAGGATGTGCAGAGACCAGCAATCAAGAGATCCTGTGGTCCAGAAGTCTGCCGCCTAGTCTGTCAGCTCAGGAAGCAGAACCGATAGCGCTGACGAAGGCCTGCCAGATTGCAGAAGGCAAAACTGTGAACATATACACCGATTCAAGGTACTCGCATGGCATAGCACACGACTCTGGACCCGTCTGGACTGCAAGAGACCTCATCACAGCAAGCAGAACAACCGTGAAGCATCATGGAGCCATCAAGGACCTGCTGGATGCACTCCAACTTCCAAAAAATGGTGGCAGTACTAAAAGTCAAAGCACATGGAAAATTGAACACAGTAGAGGCATGGGGTAACAACATGGCGGATATAGCAGCCAAAGAAGCAGCCAAAGGAAGGCAAAATGGAGAAGTGGGAGAGGTCGTAGAGCCGGACGGCTACTACATGACGACTGAAGACAAGAAACCTTACCATTCTGAGATCTGCTCAAAAAGCTGCAAGAGCATGCCCTAAAAAAGGACAAGAAGGAATGCTGGATGCGGAATGGAGCAACACATGAAGAAGGAAGGGTATACGCAATGGACTACAAACCCTGTTTATCCCGAAGCATGTATCCAATGGTGGTCCAGTGGGCACATGGGCCCACACACAGATCAAAGACACAGATGAATGATCTGATTGATGCTTACTGGTTCGCTCCAGGGATCTCCACCCTAACAGCCAAGTTCACTAGCAGCTGTCTGACCTGCGACAAATGCAACCCTGGAAGAATGGAGAAAGTTCCCACACATCATCTTGCCAGCCCACTGTACCCCTTCCAGAGGATCCAGATAGACCACATCCAGATGCCGCCAAGTGGAGGTTACGAATATGCCCTTGTGGTCGTGGACGTGTTCTCAGGATGGCCAGAAGTTTTCCCAGTGAGGAACCAGTCAGCAAAGACTACTGCAAAGAGACTACCCTCAGAGATGAGATACGCAGATATGGGGTCCCAGAAGTGATAGGCAGTGACCAGGGACCCGCATTCGCAGCAAGTCTCACACGAGAGATCTGGTCAGCAGTAGGGTCAGATTTAGGCCTACACACTTCCTACAATCCCCAGAGTAGCGAGAAAGTGGATAGACTGAATGGGACACTTAAGAACAGGATGTTGAAAGTTACCCAAGAGACACGCAAACCATGGCATGAGACACTCCCAATCACACTACTTAGTGTAAAGCACACTCCCAGAGGCCTAGAAAAGCTGTCACCATATGAAATTTTGTTTGGATCTAGTCCCAGGTTAGGGGTATTCTTTCCCTCAGCAGCTGACTATGTAATATGATACTTTGTCTGCTTATGTAATTGAACTCACCAAGAAACTTGCTAACATCCATTCTTGAGTTTTTCTTCATTGCCAGATCCAGATTCAGTGTCCGGTACGCCCTCCTTGAAGCCAGGAGACTGGGTGTTGGTGAAAAAAGTTTGTAAGGAGAACACCACTCGATCCCAGATCTGATGGTCCTGTCCAAGTGCCGCTGATGACACCAACCTCTGTGAAGCTGGAGGGAAGACCCACTTGGATCCACACATCGCATTGCAAGAAAGCTCCCCTACCAGAAGTTGACACCCAAGCCAGATCGATGCTGTGGATGCCCTGCCTGACCGAACAGATGACCTACCTGATAAAGAAGACACTACACATGCTATTGACTAAGAGACTAATTGCAACTAACCCCCGTTAGGGACAGATCTCCTGATCGCCCATTTGCAAAAAGTCTGTACGGCATATGGCGTGGGCACTAGGCTTGCATCAGTTCGCCGGCAGCACAAAAGAGTTGCAGCGCTTTGGGACAGAAGGCTAGGATTAGGGCAAGTGATATCTAAGGGGGGCTTGTGATAGAAATATTTATATCATGTAGATCTCACTTGCATGTATACTCCTCTATAATCATATATACTCATATAAACACAAATATATCTATATACATTATAATCAATGGCTGACATAAACTAATATAAGCCAGACAGACTGTTCGGTGTTTTCCACCCGAAAAGCAGAAGAACTCCAGATGTATTAAGTGCTGATGAGATGTCTCAACTTTGTCCTAGATGCAGAGATACATTTTAGTTGCTTAATCAGCAATCATATGTGCATTAATCACAATATTCCATATATATTCAGATAACCAATAACAGAGGAGCTAGACAATATGTTAATTAACTACCCACCCCTAACCACTCCTTTCTATATGCAGTTATAAAACTATGTATCAAGAAATAAAGAGTCAGTATTGATGGAATGCTTTCCTGTCACAATCGTGTACAGACTCATTCTTGATGAGCGCTCAAAATACTGAGTTTTATTGGGAACGGCCACAGCATACACGGGATAGATTTATCCAACCCAAATTTCCATATCAATGCAGTATGTCATAAAGTATAGCCTGGACCAACGCAGCACGGATGATGGGCATATCACGATTATGGAGTGGGCACAGATTAAGGACCTCTGCACCATTCTGTACATTTTCAAAATGGCTGCTATGATGGTCAGCACTGATGATGCCAACATCAATATCACTATTCTGGTCATCTACACTCAGGAGCAGACTTGGAATAGCCTGCAGAAGGAGATGGTGGTCCCATAGGAAGAGGAGGAAGCAAAGGAGGATGCGGGAGGGATAACATTGTCTCAAAGTTCCAGACTGTTGTCACACAGGAGGGTGCCAAGAGACGGTGGATTAATGCAATCAAGGGGGGCTGGTGATACCAGACAAATTGTTAGTGAAGGTTCAAGAGCTGAGGAACAATTGGAAGAGGAAGAGATGATGGGAGAGCAACTGTCAGAAGATAAAGAGGATCACCATCCCTTCTCTATTGTTTGTGGTTGAAGGTAAGGTTAAGGGCAAAGGTGGAGGCCCTAGAGGAGGTAGAGGTAGAGGCAGAAGCAGTGGAGGAAGTGTGAAACATAGTGGTTTGTCCTGCAAGTCTTTAAGATTCCAAGAAGTGTTGAGCGGCCCCTTCCTGCCTGCTTATACAGGCACTAGAGTCACCCAGTGCCCCGTCAGTGAGATGTAACACCCTTTGCCATGATTACTTGTCCAAATGTCTGTGGTGAAATACACCCTGGCAGAAAGAGATTTAGTCAAGGAACGGGTGATGTTGTCTGCTGCATGCTGGTGTAGTGCAGGCACAGCTTTCTTAGAGAAGTAATGACGACTGGGAAACTGGTACCTGGGGACTGCGATGGCGATTACCTTTCGATAACCATCTGTATCTACAAGGTGGAAATATAGCATTTCTATTACCAATAAATTGTAGATGGTGGAGATCAACCTCTTAGCTTTGTGATATGTAGGCGGAAACAATCTTTTACGTGACCACAATTGCGAGACAGTGAATTGGCTGCAGTGTTAAGAGAGGGTGGAGTATGGTGAATTAGACAAACTGCTGAACCATGAGCGAGGTGCAGATGGAGATGTTACAATGGAGTGATAAAGTTGTGGTGTGCTTGTTCTCTGAGATCGGTAAAAACAGCAGGCATGTCCGCTTCCATCACAGCTGATGGGCACTCACTTAGCCTGACTGGAGCGGATAAACAATCCAAGGTTCTGTGCTCAGAAACCTGCTTCACAATACTTTGCATAGTAACAGAGAAGAAAGAAGCAGCAGATGCGATTGATGAAGCAGCAGATGGTTGTTGAGGTCCACTGGTCCTCATTTTAGCACAGTGGGATTCCCAGATTAATGCATGTTGATTGCTCATGTGAAAGTTCGAACATGTAGTAGTCAAATTATTGCACTTTTTCTTCTACTCATACTTTTTTTTGCAAAGTTGGCAGATAAAATGAGTTAGCTTATCCTTTGAGGTGTAAAAAAAGGCCCAGGCAAGGCAACCTTTGCCGTTCTTGTGAACTGCAGACCCACAAATGCTGCTGGCCACAGCCGCAGTTGTGGCTGAGGATGCATTGCTCACCATGGGTGCATCACTGCGTATTTGCTACATACATCACACCAAAACCTCCTTGCCTTCCTCCTTCTCCACCTCTTCATATGACCTACTCAGCTGCTTGCCTCTGTGTTCACGCCAACTGGGATATACCACCTCATAATCATCCTCTGTGTTATCACATTCCTCGGCCTGTGAGACACCCTCCTCCTCCTCCTGCCCTGACAGCATAGTGCAATACATGTGAGCCTCACATATCTGAATCTCATCAAGATGACCTGCCCCCAGTGGTTAACATCTGGTGACGAGGGTTAGGATGCTGCTTTGACCCTACTTTGTATTACAAACGCTCCAAGCTAAAAAAAAAAAAAACAATTAGGAATCAGTGCAGATGACTTTCTCCTCTTGAGTGTGAAGTTTTTGAGTACATTTCTGATGCTCATGGCATAGAATGTGTGAACAGCTCTTCAGACTCATCCATCTGTGGTTCTCTGCAGTCTGTTGAGTCAGAGAGTTATGACGTGGGTGGAAGCAAGGGTAATTGGGTTTCCACCTCTGTGGACTCTTCTGGGTGTGATGTTGAGGTGGAGGAAGAGAAAAACAGGCCACTTGAAGCTGCACTTGCCATCCACTCAAGCACATGCTCTTTCTGGACCTCATGAACAATGCTTACCGCTGTGCATCTGCCAAAGAAAGGTAGTGGAGTAGCCGGTCGAGTAATAGAAGTTGTCAGTTGTGTTTGGATAGGACGTGACATGGTTGGTTCACTAGTGCTTTCAAAAACATTACCACCTACACCACATACTCCTTGAACACCAAGCCACATCCCCCTTCCACCACACCCTTGCTTTTTCCCAGTCAAGTTGCTCTGAAAAGGTGGCAGGAGCACAGTATTAGCCACCAAAAAATAGATGTTTTACTCTGCACCAGTGCTGCACACAGCTCGGCACACAGCTGAAATTCAGCTGTATTAACTGACAAGATGAAATATGGCATGCTGAATTGCATTAGTAACAGAAGAAAGAATTGTTTGAGTGTGGATGAGGCCTGTATGACAAAGAAGATATGCTCCAATCAATTTCAAACTGAGAAAACATCTACTGTAAAATGTGAGTAACAGAAGGATTTTTTTTGGGGGGTGGATAAGGCTTGTATAACAGACTAGATACGCCAAACAATTTCAAACTGAGATATCCCCTGCTGGATTACGTTAGCAACAGAAGGAATTTGTTTTAGTGTAGATGAGGCCTGTAAAACCTAGAAAATATTCTCCAAACAATTACAAACTCGAATCTAGCCTGTTGTATCACGTTTGTTAAAAAATATATATATATTTTTAAAGAAGTTATCCACTACTATAAAGTTTTTTTTTCATAAATCTTGCTATTATGTGCCATTGAAAACACCTACTGTGTTTATTTTAGCAATATTACCTGTTATCATGCTGTAGCAGCACATCTTCAGTGCTGGATTCAGCTCTCATGGGGTTAATCGACAACTTCCTTATTGTGCCCTAATACTACAAGTTCCATGATGCTTTGCACTGCCACTAAGCCCGAACCTAGCACACCCACTTCAAAAACACACCCAAACCCCTCCCTCCTCTCCCTCCTCTCTCTTCAAAAAGACGTGGGGTGTCATTTCTGTCCAACTCCTCTTTTACATTTGTCCAACCCACACTCCATTACACATAGATAGATAGATAGATAGATAGATAGATAGATAGATAGATAGATAGATAGATAGATACTAGATATATAGATAGATAAATAGATAGATAGATTTGGGGTAGATAGATATTAGATAAATAGATAGATAGATAGATAGATAGATACTAGATAGATAAATAGATAGATAGATATGGGATAGATGGATCGATAGATAGATAGATATTAGATAGATAAATAGATAGATAGATACTAGATAGATAAATAGATAGATAGATATGGGATAGAAGGATCGATAGATAGATAGATAGATATTAGATAGATAAATAGATAGATACTAGATAGATAAATAGATAGATATGGGATAGATGGATAGATAGATAGATAGATAGATAGATAGATATGGGATAGATAGATAGATAGATGGATAGATAGATAGATGTGGGATAGATAGATAGATAGATAGATAGAGAGCTAGATAGATAGATATGGGATAGATAGATAGATAGATAGATAGATGTGGGATAGATAGATGTGGGATAGATAGATACATACAGATATATCTATATATCTATTTCCATAGAAATGTCCATATCCATGTTTCTAAACCCCTTCAGCCCTGGAGCTTTTTTCCGTTTATCGCTCCCCTTCTTTCCAGAGCCATAATGTTTCCGTCAATATGGCCATGTGAGGGCTTATCTTTTGCGGGACAAGTTCTACTTTTGAACGACACCATTGGTTTTACCATGTCGTGTAACAGAAAATGTGAAAAAAATTCAAAGTATGATGAAATTGCAAAAAAAGTGCAATCCCACACTTGTTTTTTGCTTGCCTTTTTGCTAGGTTCACTAAATGCTAAGGCTGTGTGCACACGTTGCGGATTTGATTGCAGATCCGCAGCGTTTTTTGCCGTACGGAATTGCATTAAATCCGCAGTGTAGTGCACAACCAATGTAAGTCTATGGGAGCCACAGACTTGTTGTGCACATGCTGCGGAAAAGGCCGCACCGAAACGCAGCTTTTTTTTTTCTCCACAGCATGTCACTTCTTTTGTGCCGAACTGCAGCGTTTCTGCACGCTTACGCTGGGATCACACACAGCGAGATACGGCCGAGTCTCGCAGGTTAAAACCAAGCTCTGGCACCGGCACTCTGGAGCGGAGCGTGCAGCCGCACAGCAATACATGGAGCCGCACACTCCGCTCCGGAGTGCCGGTGCCAGAGCTTGTATTTAACCTGCGAGACTCGGCCGTATCTCGCTGTACTGTGACTCCGGCCTTACACTTTCATTGAGATATAAAAAAATATCTGCACTTTTGCTGCGGATGTGGGTCCGAGAAACGCTGCAGTTCAGGAGGAGGGAAGTGTGTGGGCGGTGACCAGGGCCGGACTGGCCATCGGGCACTTCTGGTAAATGCCAGAAGGGCCAGTGCCAGTAGTGGGCCGCTGCACTCTTTCCCCCCTACTCCCGCCAGTGCCGCCGCCGCATTCAACTATACCGGCGTCTATGACGCCGGTATAGTTCAATGCAATGATGGAGGAGAGAGCGTCCGCTGACGCTCCCTCTCCCATCATTCCCCACTCTGCCTCTGACACTGCGGGTGCGCGATGACGTCATATCATCGCACACCTGCTGTGTCCCAGGCAGACTGCAGCCGCCGAGACAGGAGCAGCGCAGGCAAGAGGAAAGGTGAGGAGAGTGTTTTTTTTTTTTTTACTGGACTGTGGAGCCATTATCGGGGGGATGAGATGTGGATTGTGCTGTATATATCACTGTGTGGGCTGTGCTGTGTATACTACTATGCGGGCTGTGCTGTATATACTACGACCCGGGCTGTGATGTATACTACTACACAGGCTGTGCTGTATACTACTACGCGGGCTGTGCTATATTATGCAGGCAGTGCTATATACTATGCAAGTTGTGCTATATTATATGCGGTGTGAGGTGCCAAGGGGAGAAGTACTAGAAAACAGATATGTTTCTCCCCGTTTCATTTCATATGTATCACGGTATTGATTGTGAAGCTGTTTATTTCTCTGTAATCCGGTCCTGGTTTCTTTAGTGATCAGCCTGAAAGCTCTGGTGCTTCCCTTCCACACATACGATCCAGCTTTTGCTTCAGCTGATATAATCAAGGAACTGCTGGGATCTCAGTCTCTCATCTGCTGGTCTGGGAGCTGACACAGTAAGGTTGCACAAACTTCTTTCTTGTTGTATAGGTTTATTTTGCAGTTAGTATCTTGTTGTTAGTTAGTGGCCAGACGGCCTTAGACATTTTATTTCATGTTTGGCACGTGTAACATTGTACGGCAAATGTGTACAATAAATACACCTGACACATACCTGTGTGGAACTCGCTAGCCTGCTATTGTTCGTTGTGACTCCATAGCCACCTGCTTGGGCCAAAGCAGAGATCCCTGATGAGCTATATTCCCACAAATGGTGGAGAATGCGGGCATAGTGGCTGTTGGACTGTGACTGCAGATAAAGTGCTCTGTGTATGTCCTGGCTGAAAGCTCATGTGCTTTTGAAGAGCCAAGAGTCCAGTAATATGGAGGAACTAGTGAAACAGTTATTGCAGGCAAATGTGCAACAACAGCAGACCAATACTTACTTCCAGCAAGCCCTGGACCAGCAAAACCAGATTCAGCAAGAGCAGTTGAATGCAATAAAGCAGGCTTTGATTCGGCAGCCCCGAGATGAGAGGGATCATGCACCAAGTGTTGCTGGTGCACGGAAAGCCGTACAAAAAACCCTGCTTAAAATGACTGCTGACGATGATGTAGAAGCGTATCTCACCGTATTTGAACGTATTGCAGAACGTGAGCATTTACCGGTGGACACGTGGGCTGAAGTGGTTGCGCCATTTCTGAGTGGAGATCCACAAAAGGCCTATTACGATTTAAGTGGAGTGGATGCTATGGACTATACCAAATTAAAAAGCGAAATCCTGGCAAGGCTGGGAGTAAACACATATGTACGAGCACAGAGGGTACATTTATGGACTTTTGTGGAAGATCAGCCAGCCCGCTCACAAATGCATGATCTTATCCATCTAGTAAAAAAATGGCTGCAACCAGAGATTTTGACATCTGCAGAGATGGTGGAACGTGTTGTTCTAGACAAGTACCTGCGGCCCTTGCCCCCTAAGTTACAGAGGTGGGTTGGACAAGGTGACCCATATACAGCCGACCAGTTGGTGAATATGGTCGAACGCTACAATGCTTCCGAAAGCCTACTCCAAGGGACGTTATCACCTCGCTGGGCTCCCAAGAAATAGCCAGAAAATACTGCGAGACCTACTTCATCTTCAAAAGAAGAGAACGTTGCAATAAAGGGTAGCAGACCCACAAAGAACTATGGAGGCGGTACAGTCTCACAGCAATTCAGCAGACCCTATCAGGCGTCTCCGGCGAGGAAGCAAGGACCTATACAATGTTGGCGATGTCGCGGGCTTGGCCATGTAGCAGCTAACTGCCCAATGACTACAGAGCCAATGGACTGTGACGCTATGAGATGCCTTTCGTTATATGTACAGTCAGTCTGTGTTGCAGAGGTCCTCACAGGAAATGAACGACACGTGTGTTGCCTCGAGGTCGACGGCCATAGTGTGAATGCCGTCTTGGATTCCGGAAGTCAAGTAACTCTGGTACATGCCAGTTTGGTGGACCCTAGAGCCCTAACGAACTCAACCCTGGGCATTAGTTGCATCCATGGTGATATAAAAAACTACCCCACTGCCTGGGTCACCCTTGCCACGCCAGTAGGAACCAAAAGACACCAAGCGGCAGTCCTAAAGTCTATGGGACATGATGTAATATTGGGGAGAGACTTTCCCTTATTTTGGGACTTGTGGAACCTTAAAAATGGCATGAGCACTCTAGTTGAGGAGGGTGCCGTGGGGCTAACCCCTGAGCTATTGCAGCAAGAGGGGGGGGAGTCCATCTCAGAGGTAACTCCAGAATCTGTAGACTCACCTCTGGCTGTATATGCAGGCGATGCAAGTGAACTAGAGGAGGCTATAGAAATGCCAGGTCTTGAGGTGGCCCGTGGTAAGTTCGGGACCGCTCAACACCAGGACCCTACTCTGGCAAGGGCATGGGAAAATGTAAAGGTCTCTGAGGGAAGACCATTGTACCCAGGGGCTCAAAATGAGTTCCCACACCTAGCTGTGCAACAGGGTATGCTGTATCATATAGACAAAGTGCGGGGGGTGGCGGTAGAGCAACTAGTGGTGCCCAAGTCCTTTCGCCAGGTAGTTTTGGAACTGGCACATAAACGTCCCTTGGGGGGACACCTGGCCGGAGAAAAAACAAAACACCGTATTCTGCAGCGTTTCTTTTGGCCGGGTCTAGGGGGGGACGTGACCCGGTATTGTCAGTCCTGTCCTACGTGTCAATTGACCACACCTATGTCACATTTTAGAAGCCCCCTTGTGCCCTTACCAATAATAGAGGTGCCCTTCGAGAGGATAGCAATGGATATAGTGGGTCCATTAGTTAAATCTGCCAGGGGACATCAGTACATTTTGGTAGTACTAGATTATGCCACACGTTACCCTGAAGCAGTGCCTCTGCGGAATGCCAATGCGAAAGCAATTTCAAAGGAGCTTGTTAATATGTTTTCTCGCACCGGCATTCCGAAAGAAATACTAACAGATCAGGGAACCCCCTTTATGTCTCGAATACTTAAGGACTTGTGTAAGCTACTAAAAATCTCCCACTTGCGTACTTCAGTATATCACCCTCAGACTGACGGGTTGGTGGAGCGATTTAATAAAACCCTGAAGGGAATGTTGAAAAGGGTGGTAGATAAGGACTCGGGGAATTAGGATGCTCTCCTACCATATCTCCTGTTCGCTATACGGGAAGTACCCCAATCCTCCACAGGCTTTTCGCCTTTTGAGTTAGTTTACGGGCGATGTCCTAGAGGCCTGTTAGATATTGCTAAAGAGACTTGGGAACAAGAGGTGACTCCTTATCGCAGTGTAATTGAACACGTAATGCTTATGCAAGATAGAATTGAGGCGGTCATGCCAATAGTTAAAGAATGTTTAGAACGTGCACAACAGGCCCAAAGTACGGTATATAACCGAGCGGCTAAAACACGAGTCTTTCAACCCGGAGACAGGGTGTTAGTATTAGTACCCACTGTAGAAAATAAATTTCTTGCGAAGTGGCAGGGCCCATACGAGGTGTTGGAGAGAATAGGTGAAGTGAATTATAAGATATATCAACAAGACAAGAGGAAAACCGAACAAATCTACCACATAAACTTGCTTAAGGCCTGGCGGGATAGGGAGAGTCTAATGACAAAAGCCACCCTTAATGATGGACCTCGTAGGGCACCCCCATCTGTGGTAAATGACCCCCAGGTAGCATTGCCAGAGGTGGGTATTGCAGAGACACTATCCGAAAGTCAGAAACGAGAGGCTAAGGAATTTATACAGAAAAACGCAGAGGTTTTTTCAGAGCTTCCTGGTCGTACTCACTTAATTAAACACGACATTGTTACTGATCCACAGGTCCGTGTACGACTAAAACCATATCGAATTCCGGAGGTTCGGAGACAAGCCATTGCCCAGGAAGTCGATAAAATGTTAGAACTTGGAGTCATTGAAGAGTCCCGGAGTGATTGGGCTAGCCCAATCGTGCTAGTGCCCAAACCCGATGGGACTATTAGGTTTTGTAATGATTTTCGGAAATTAAATGAGGTATCAAAATTCGATGCCTACCCGATGCCGAGAGTTGATGAACTTATAGAGAGACTGGGTTCGGCCAGGTACATATCTACTATCGACTTAACAAAAGGTTATTGGCAGATTCCCATCACGGATTCAGCCAAAGAGAAAACGGCCTTTGTAATGCCCCAGGGACTGTTCCAGTACCGTGATATGCCATTTGGGTTGCATGGTGCTGCAGCCACCTTCCAACGTCTAATAGATATTGTCCTTAAACCCCACGTCCGGTATGCGTCCGCATACTTGGACGATATCATTGTCTTTAGTGATGACTGGGACACACATTTGTCAAAAGTACAAGCCGTCTTAGACTCGATAAAAACTGCTGGGTTAACTGCCAATCCTAAGAAATGTACCTTGGGATTGGAAGAGGCTCGCTATCTGGGATATAGCATAGGGCGAGGAGTCGTAAAGCCACAGACCAATAAAGTGGACGCTATTCAGAATTGGCCACGACCGGTCAACAATAAACAGGTCGGAGCCTCTTTAGGGATCGTTGGCTATTATAGTCGCTTCATTAAAAATTTTGCCACCATCGCGGCCCCTCTCACAGAGCTTACCAAGGGCTCAAAATCACAATAAAGTGGAACGCAGAAGCAGAGAAGGCCTTTCAGTATTTGAAAACGGTCCTCTGTGACCAACCAGTGTTGGTTGCCCCTGACTTTAAACGGGAGTTTATTGTCCAAACGGACGCCTCTGGTGTCGGCCTCGGTGCAGTGTTGTCACAGGAAGTGAATGGCGAGGAACACCCAGTAAGCTATCTGAGTAGGAAGCTTACCAGGGCAGAAAAGAATTATAGCGTGGTTGAGCGCGAAGCCCTGGCTGTGAAATGGGCCCTATTCACCTTACGCTATTATTTACTAGGTCGCCAATTTAGGCTAGTAACGGACCATTCACCCCTAACATGGATGTCCCGCGCAAAAGAGGGCAATGCGAGGGTGACACACTGGTTCTTGGCATTACAACCTTTTAACTTTTCCGTTGAGCACAGGGCAGGCGCAGCGCACGGGAATGCAGATGCGTTATCCAGAACACACTGCTTAGTGACTCATCGTGTCCGACCCTACAGGCTCGAACAAAAGGAAGGGGGTATGTGAGGTGCCAAGGGGAGAAGTACTAGAAAACAGATATGTTTCTCCCCGTTTCATTTCATATGTATCACGGTATTGATTGTGAAGCTGTTTATTTCTCTGTAATCCGGTCCTGGTTTCTTTAATGATCAGCCTGAA
Organism: Ranitomeya imitator; assembly: GCF_032444005.1. Lineage (NCBI taxonomy): Eukaryota > Metazoa > Chordata > Amphibia > Anura > Dendrobatidae > Ranitomeya > Ranitomeya imitator. The sequence goes on from NC_091282.1 coordinate 390,034,800, forward strand.
AGCTCTGGTGCTTCCCTTCCACACATACGATCCAGCTTTTGCTTCAGCTGATATAATCAAGGAACTGCTGGGATCTCAGTCTCTCATCTGCTGGTCTGGGAGCTGACACAGTAAGGTTGCACAAACTTCTTTCTTGTTGTATAGGTTTATTTTGCAGTTAGTATCTTGTTGTTAGTTAGTGGCCAGATGGCCTTAGACATTTTATTTCATGTTTGGCACGTGTAACATTGTACGGCAAATGTGTACAATAAATACACCTGACACATACCTGTGTGGAACTCGCTAGCCTGCTATTGTTCGTTGTGACTCCATAGCCACCTGCTTGGGCCAAAGCAGAGATCCCTGATGAGCTATATTCCCACAGCGGGCTTTGAAATATACTATGGGAGGTATATTATATTCTATGGGGGAGGCCGTGTTATATACTATGTGGCTGTGTTATATACTATTGCGGGGGTATATTCTATTCTATGTGGGAGGTTGTCTTATATACTATGGGGGGTATATTACATTCTATGGGGGAGGCTGTCTTATATACTATGGGGGGCTGCATTATATTCTATGGGAGCTACATTATATTCAATGGGGGCTACATTATATATTATGGGGAGGTGGGCTGCATTATATTCTATGGGGGGCTGTATTAGATTTTATGAGGGATGATTGCATCATACTCTGATGGGGCTGCATTATATTCTATGGGGAGGTGGGCTGCATTCTATTCTATTCGGGGCTACATTATATTCTATGGGGGGCTGTATTATATTTATATTCTATGAGGGGTGATTGCATCATACTCTATGGGGGGTTGCATTATATTCTTTGGGGGTTACATTATACTCTGGGGTGACTGCATTATACTCAGCAAATTCAGATGTAAGGCTACTTTCACACTTGCATCGGTACGGGGCCGTCGCAAACCTTCGGCCAGACGTACCGACGGACGTTATGCTAAATTTAGCACAACGTGGGCAGCTGATACAGTTTTACAACGCATCCGCTGCCCATTGTGATGAGCGTGGAGGTGGAGGCGGAGTTCCAGCCACGCATGCGCGGTCGGAAATGGCAGACACGTTGCACAAAAAAAGTTACATTGAACTTTTTTTGTGCGTCGCGTCCGCCAAAACACGACGGATCTGTTGCTAATACAAGTCTATGGGTACAAAACGCATCCTGCGAGCACATTTGCAGGATCCGTTTTTTTTCACCGGATCTTTTTTTTTTCGCCGTATCCGTTTTTTTCCACCTGATCGTTTTTTTCCACCAGATCCGTTTTTTCTCATAGAGTTGTATTAGCACCGGAGTGCGTGTGATGGCCACATGTTTCATCCGTTTTTTGCTAGATCTGTCGCTGTGCATTTTTTCGACGTACCGAAAAACCGTTCCTCTGTATGTGTTTTCCGTCCAGCTGAAACAGCTTTCGCAATCCGGCGCTAATACAACTCTATGAAAAAAAACAGATCTGGCGGAAAAAAAAACATCCGGTGGAAAAAAATGGATCCGGCGGAAAAAAACGATCCGGTGCAAAAAACGGATCCTGCAAATGTGCTCGCAGGATGTATTTTACCCATAGACTTGTATTAGCTACGGATCCGTCGTGTTTTGGCGGACTGTCGGCATGAAAAAACATTCAAGTGAAAGTTTTTTTTGGCCGTCGCGCCCGCCATTTTCTACCGCGCATGCGCGGCAGAAACTCCGCCCCCTCCTCCCCGCACTTCAGAATGGGCAGCAGATGCATTGAAAAACTGCATCTGCTGCCCATTCTGAAGAACGTCGTGCACAAATTTCACAACGTGCGTCGGTACGTCGGCCCGACGCATAGCGATGGACCCGTACCGACGCAAGAGTGAAAGAGGCCTTAATGAGCGTTGAATTTAAAAAAAAAAAAAAAAGCAGAAAAAACCGGCGTGGGCTCCCGCGCAATTTTCTGCACCAGAGGGAGAAAGCCGACGGCCGGGGCTAATATCTGTAGCCAGAAAGGCTACGCAGACAGCTGCAGGCTGATATTCATAGCCTAGAGAGGGGCCATGGATATTGCCCCCCCCCGTCTACAAATACCAGTCCGCAGCCGCCCCAGAAATGGCGCATCTGTAAGATGCGCCAATTCCGGCACTTAGCCCCTCTCTTCCCACTCCCGAGTAGCGGTGGGATATGGGGTAATAAGGGGTTAATGTCACCTTGCTATTGTAAGGTGACATTAAGCCGGTTTAATAACGGAGAGGCGTCAATAAGATGCCTATCCATTATTAATCCAATAGTAAGAAAGGGTTAATAAAACACACAAACATTTGGAAAAAAGTATTTTAATATTCTTCATTTAACCATACTTACCATACTTCAGCGCCTGCAAAAAAAGTAAAATAATAAACCGTATACTACCTTTCCGCCGTAGTCCAATTAATAACGAGTGTCTCACAACGATCTCCCCTATAGAACAGTGACATCGGGTGATGTCACTGCTCTATAGGACCCTCAAGTGACACACTGACAGGAGACAATGGTTCCTGCAGTGCATCACTGAGGTTACTCTAGTTCACTGGTCTCACTTTATGGCAATTGCTGCGTGGGAAAATGTCTCACCCAGCAATGCCAATAGTGAGACTAGGGACTATTTTCTCACAGGGGCGTAGGAATACCTTGTGATGAATACATGATGGAAGGATACCTTCCATGATTGTGTTCCTGGAGCCCCTGGAGAGCGGTCGCATGAGCTGATGCTCCTGCTCTCCACGGGAGATCGTCGTGAGACACTCATTTTAATTGGATTTCTGCGGACAGGGAGTATAGTGTTTGTTTATTATTTTAATATTTTTTACAGGTGACAATGGCTTCGGGGAACAAAGTGACAAGTGATGGTGAGTATGTACTCTATGTTATATGTATTGTATGTTATATGTACTGTATGTCTGTAGTATGTATGTATGTACTGTATGTCGCATGTCGTCGCATGGTGCATGTCGTCGCATGGTGCATGTCGTCGCATGGTGCATGTTGCATGGTGCATGTCGCCGCATGGTGCATGTCATCGCATGTCATCGCATGGTGCATGTCGCCGCATGTCGTCGCATGGTGCATGTCGTCGCATGTCGTCGCATGGTGCATGTCATCGCATGGTGCATGTCGTCGCATGTCGCCGCATGGTGCATGATGTCACATGTCATCGCATGTCGCATGTCGTCGCATGGTGCATGTCGTCGCATGGTGCATGTCGTCGCATGGTGCATGTCGTCGCATGGTGCATGTCGTCGCATGGTGCATGTCGTCGCATGTCGCATGTCGTCGCATGTCGTCGCATGGTGCATGTAGTCGCATGGTGCATGTTGTCGCATGGTGCATGTCGTCGCATGGTGCATGTCGTCACATGTCGCATATCGTCGCATGTTGCATGTCGTCGCATGGTGCATGTCATCGCATGGTGCATGTCGTCGCATGGTGCATGTCGTCGCATGTCGCATGTCATCGCATGGTGCATGTCGTCACATGGTGCATGTCGTCGCATGGTGCATTGCTGCGTGGGAAAATGTCTCACCCAGCAATGCTAATAGTGAGACTAGGGACTATTTTCTCACAGGGGCGTAGGAATACCTTGTGAGGACTACATGATGGAAGGATACCTTCCATCATTGTGTTCCTGGAGCCCCTGGAAGGGGTCGCATGAGCTGATGCTCCTGCTCTCCACGGGAGATAGTCGTGAGACACTCATTTTAATTGGATTTCTGCGGACAGGGAGTATAGTGTTAGTTTATTATTTTAATATTTTTTACTGGTGACAATGGCTTTGGGGAACAAAGTGACAAGTGATGGTGAGTATGTACTCTATGTTATATGTATTGTATGTTATATGTACTGTATGTCTGTAGTATGTATGTATGTACTGTATGTCGCATGTTGTCGCATGGTGCATGTTGTCGCATGGTGCATGTCGTCGCATGGTGCATGTCGCATGGTGCATGTCGCGCATGGTGCTTGTCGCCGCATGGTGCATGTCGCCGCATGGTGCATGTCGTCGCATGTCATCGCATGGTGCATGTCGCCGCATGTCGTCGCATGGTGCATGTTGTCGCATGTCGCCGCATGGTGCATGTCGTCACATGTCATCGCATGTCGCATGCTACATGTCGTCGCATGGTGCATGTCGTCGCATGTCGCATGCCGTCGCTCGTCGCATGTTGTCGCATGTCGTCGCATGGTGCATGTCGTCACATGGTGCATGTCGTCACATGGTGCATGTCATCGCATGTCGCATGTCGTCGCATGGTGCATGTCGTCACATGGTGCATGTCGTCACATGGTGCATGTCATCGCATGTCGCATGTCGTCGCATGGTGCATGTCGTCGCATGGTGCATGTCGTCGCATGTCGCATGTCGTCGCATGATGCATGTCATCGCATGGTGCATGTCGTCACATGGTGCATATCATCGCATGTCGTCGCATGGTGCATGTCGTCGCATGGTGCATGTCGTCGCATGGTGCATGTCGTCGCATGGTGCATGTCGTCGCATGGTGCATGTCGTCGCATGGTGCATGTCGTCGCATGGTGCATGTCGTCGCATGTCACATGTCGTCGCATGTCACATGTTGTCGCATGTCGTCGCATGGTGCATGTCGTCGCATGGTGCATGTCGTCGCATGGTGCATGTCGTCGCATGGTGCATGTTGTCGCATGATGCATGTTGTCGCATTTCGCCGCATGGTGCATGTCGTCGCATGTCGCATGTCATCGCATGCCGCATGGCGCATGTTGTTGCATGGTGCATGTTGTTGCATGGTGCATGTCGTCGCATGGTGCATGTCGTCGCATGGTGCATGTTTTCGCATGGTGCATGTCGTCGCATGTTGCCGTATGGTGCATGTTGTCGCATGTCGTCGCATGGTGCATGTCGTCGCATGTCGTCGCATGGTGCATGTCGTCGCATGTCGCATGTCGTCGCATGGTGCATGTCGTTGCATGGTGCATTTCGTCGCATGGTGCATGTCGTCGCATGGTGCATGTTGTCGCATGTCACCGCATGGTGCATGTCGTCGCATGGTGCATGTTGTTGCATGGTGCATGCAGCATGGTGCATGCCGCATGTCGTCGCATGGTGCATGTCGTCGCATGCTGTCGCATGGTGCATGTCGTCGCATGCTGTCGCATGGTGCATGTCGTCGCATGCTGTCGCATGGTGCATGTCGTCGCATGGTGCATGCCTCATGTCACATGGTGCATGTCGCATGTCAGTGCATGTCGGTGCATGTCGCCGCCTGGTGCATGTCGTTGCATGGTGTGTGTTGTATGTATGTATGTATGTATGTGCAGTGGGGCAAAAAAGTATTTAGTCAGTCAGCAATAGTGCAAGTTCCACCACTTAAAAAGATGAGAGGCGTCTGTAATTTACATCATAGGTAGACCTCAACTATGGGAGACAAACTGAGAAAAAAAAATCCAGAAAATCACATTGTCTGTTTTTTTAACATTTTATTTGCATATCATGGTGGAAAATAAGTATTTGGTCAGAAACAAAATTTCATCTCAATACTTTGTAATATATCCTTTGTTGGCAATGACAGAGGTCAAACGTTTTCTGTAAGTCTTCACAAGGTTGCCACACACTGTTGTTGGTATGTTGGCCCATTCCTCCATGAAGATCTCCTCTAGAGCAGTGATGTTTTTGGCTTTTCGCTTGGCAACACGGACTTTCAACTCCCTCCAAAGGTTTTCTATAGGGTTGAGATCTGGAGACTGGCTAGGCCACTCCAGGACCTTGAAATGCTTCTTACGAAGCCACTCCTTCGTTGCCCTGGCGGTGTGCTTTGGATCATTGTCATGTTGAAAGACCCATCCTTGTTTCATCTTCAATGCCCTTGCTGATGGAAGGAGGTTTGCACTCAAAATCTCACGATACATGGCCCCATTCATTCTTTCATGTACCCGGATCAGTCGTCCTGGCCCCTTTGCAGAGAAACAGCCCCAAAGCATGATGTTTCCACCACCATGCTTTACAGTAGGTATGGTGTTTGATGGATGCAACTCAGTATTCTTTTTCCTCCAAACACGACAAGTTGTGTTTCTACCAAACAGTTCCAGTTTGGTTTCATCAGACCATAGGACATTCTCCCAAAACTCCTCTGGATCATCCAAATGCTCTCTAGCAAACTTCAGACGGGCCCGGACATGTACTGGCTTAAGCAGTGGGACTCGTCTGGCACTGCAGGATCTGAGTCCATGGTGGCGTAGTGTGTTACTTATGGTAGGCCTTGTTACATTGGTCCCAGCTCTCTGCAGTTCATTCACTAGGTCCCCCCGCGTGGTTCTGGGATTTTTGCTCACCGTTCTTGTGATCATTCTGACCCCACGGGGTGGAATTTTGCGAGGAGCCCCAGATCGAGGGAGATTATCAGTGGTCTTGAATGTCTTCCATTTTCTAATTATTGCTCCCACTGTTGATTTCTTCACTCCAAGCTGGTTGGCTATTGCAGATTCAGTCTTCCCAGCCTGGTGCAGGGCTACAATTTTGTTTCTGGTGTCCTTTGACAGCTCTTTGGTCTTCACCATAGTGGAGTTTGGAGTCAGACTGTTTGAGGGTGTGCACAGGTGTCTTTTTATACTGATAACAAGTTTAAACAGGTGCCATTACTACAGGTAATGAGTGGAGGAAAGAGGAGACTCTTAAAGAAGAAGTTACAGGTCTGTGAGAGGCAGAAATCTTGATTGTTTGTTTCTGACCAAATACTTATTTTCCACCATAATATGCAAATAAAATGTTAAAAAAACAGACAGTGTGATTTTCTGGATTTTTTTTTCTCAGTTTGTCTCCCATAGTTGAGGTCTACCTATGATGTAAATTACAGACGCCTCTCATCTTTTAAAGTGGTGGAACTTGCACTATTGCTGACTGACTAAATACTTTTTTGCCCCACTGTATGTACTTTATTTTTTTTTTTTTCCATTCAACACATTAGCCAGATGATGGGACTACAACTGTCCCATCATTGGCTCACTGTCAGTGTAGCAGGCAGAGCCCGATGGGACTTGTAGTCCCATCGTACGATTCCTGCACACACACACATGACAACACACACACACACACATGACCACACACACACACACATGACCACACACACACACACATGACCACACACACACACGTGACAACACACACACACATGACAACACACACACACACGTGACAACACACACACACGTGACAACACACACACACACACGTGACAACACACACACACACACACATGACCACACACACACACACACACACATGACCACACACACACGACCACACACACATGACCACACACACACGTGACAACACACACACACACACATGACCACACACACACACGACAACCCCCCCCCGCAGCAGACCCCGGCGCCGAGCCGCACATGCGGGCATACAGACCCCGGCGCTGAGCCGCACAAGCCGGCACACAAACCCCGGCTCCGAGCGGCACATGCGGGCATACAGACCCCGGCGTCGGGCGTCCACACAATCATCCCAGCAGAGCCAGAACAGGCAGGCCCGCCCGCCCCCAGCTCAGCCCTGCAGGCAGCCCACAGCCCCGCCCCCAGCCCAGTCACTCTTGCTGAGTGACTGCTGACTGTGGGGGCTGGTCACACCTGCTCCTGACGTCACGTCAATTTCTAGAGTCTGGAAATTGACGTGACGTCAGCGGAAATGAGCAGCGGCTGCAGCCTGGGGGTCATGTGACCCATACCCAGCCGCCGGAATAGCGCCGCTCACAGGCGAAAACGGCAACAGAAGGTATTTACTCAATTTATTAGGGGCCCTGGGGGGATACATTGGGGGGTTACATGAAAGTAGTGGACAACCCCTTTAATGTGCAACAGCTCCTTACATAGAACAATATCACCGCCAATAAATGACAAAGTGGGAAATAGTGGGCTATATCACGTTTAGCAACATAATTTATATTTTTTATCTGCATGAGCTATGCAGTCAGACGAATTTCACAACCACTAGATGACAAAGTGATATATGGCCTGCTGAATCTCATTAGCAACTGCCAAAATGTTTTTTTTAACTGTGCAACCGCTCTGCACACAGAACAATTTCACCGAAACATAATGACAAGGTGGGAGATGGCGGGCTGTATCATGTTTAGCAACAGAATATTTTTTCTTTAATCTGCATGAGCTATTCAGACAGCTGTATTTTATCAGCCCTAAATGACAAGGCAGGATGTGGCGTGCTGTATCACAGTAGCAACTGCCAAAATATTTTTTTTTACTGACCAACAGCTCAAATCACAGAACAATGTCACCACTACTAAACAAGAGGGTGACATATGACTTGCTGTATCACATGTAGCAACTGAAAAAATAAGATTTATAAAGATCTACTCATGGAGCATAATAAAAGCAGTTCACAACACACTTGGATCTCACTAATGGCACAAAAAACTCTGCAGGAAGGTCGATTTTACAGCTACACAGGACACTAGCTATCTTAACTATCTGACTTAGAAACAACCACCTAGCTAACTAGATATTACCGAGGCCCAGCATCAGGAGCAGCCTCTCTGAGCTATTATATTGATAAAATCATGCTAAAACAAGATGAACTACTTTTGCATAACCTCAATCAAAAAAGGCAGCACTCTGTGGCGTCATAGCATGCAAATATGAAATATAAAAATTCAATTACATTACTGCATTAGAAATATGAAAAATTGAGAAAGCTTAGCGCATAAATTGGCCAATTCATGTGGACCTGGAAGCCACGTTAAAGCATTTCTCGTTTCCAGGACATATCAATGCCATTCCTCTCTTAGAATAAAGTCTTCATCTGTACGGGAACCTAATATGAGTCCTCTCTTAGATTGAAATCTATCTCTCTGTGGAGTGGTAGTGGTCCTTCTGTGATTAAAAACACCTGTGGCTAAAAAGCTCAGTCAGAAGTCTAATGAGTACAAATTTCAAAAATCTGACCATCACATTGTTTATGTTTGGATGTGACTGTCAATTTGTTAAAATTTATATTTTTACATAGCCACGAACATGTGATTTCGGCAGCCTACGACACAAGCCATTGTGTTGGGACATTGTGGATGATTCCTGCATCCTGATGGGCTGTCCGCAATGTGCAAAAGTTAGAAAAAAAAGTTAACAAGAATGCTCCTCTGGGCTCTCCCCACCCCTTCCCCTCATCAAAGGCGTCCCTCAAGCTCATCTTTCCCTGCCACTATTCCAGCAAAAGTGCTTAAAATACTTTAGTGGCAACGTAAATATTTTTCTTCACTTTTTATCGAATGTTACCGATTTTTTCCGATTTCATAAAAGTTTGCTCGTGTTTCCCTTTTTTCTAGTTATACACTAGTGAAATTGATGCCACTTTAGTGTCGCCCACTAATTTTTGGGAATGTTGAGACTCCTGATTGTGTCTCTCCAGCTGCTTGGCTGCCTGTAGTGGAAGAGATGTCTCTCCAAATTATACTATTTCTACCCTGGTGAAATTGATGCTACTTTGGTGGTGTCTGTATATAATAGCAATGGACTAAAACTTAACTTTTATTATCTCCAAATGAGAAACATATAAAGTGCCCACAAAAAACACCTAAGTGAAAAAAACGAACATGACGCTACAAGACACAAATAAAGGGGAAAAAAGGGAAGATAAAAAACTACTGATGCCAATACAAAGAATGCTCTCGTAGGAGCTATCCCAAAGAGTGTGTGAACGTAATTTTAAACGAGTAATGCAAAACTCGATGCAAATGTAAAATACGAATCACCACACTAAACTAGATGTGAATTCTAGAAATGCAAGCAAGATAATGGTCACAGATGCTGTAATTAAACCATGTCAGCATATAGAAGGAGGTATTAGCAAACCCCCCCCCCCAACTAGTACAACGGGGTATGTGAGAGATATTGATAGATATTGAACACTAACACCGCATGCTGTACAAAGTAGATGGAGTATAACCCATCAGATACTTAATTAGACCAGCAGTGTGCAATAGTTCTATCATATGTTATGCTATGCTGAAATAGTAGCAGAAATGACATAAGACAGCCTGTTGACATCAGTATATAAAATAGCAGCAAAAGTTATATAGAAAGCTCATAGTGGCGAATAACGTGCCTAGGTACCTATATGATGGCAGGCTCACAGCCTATCTATTGCCTCATTTGACCAAGGAAAACCTAAACCAACAAAGTATACAGCCACATACTTTCACCTGCAATGAGAGACAACGCGCCCCCTGTGTAGCCTATACCAGCAGCCAGGGGTTAAACATTAGCAGCGTTACTCGCAATATAAAGCGGTGATATGGTTAGATCTCACCCAGTTCCCGGAAAGGCTGTACCATATCCAAGCGGGGTTCAAAGCGCTTTCAAAAATAAGGGAGCGGGTGGTGAGCTTCTATAGCGTCTCCCGACGCGTTTCATCCTATCTTCATGGATTCATCAGGGGAGTGTAAGCGGTGGCAAGAGCTGCGTTACCTGTCCCCGATTGTGTCTTTTACAAATAGTCCGCAAACCGGAAGTACGTCAGACGCTGAAACCAGCTGGCGCCTGCGCGCCTCTTCAGCTGGAACGCATATGTGGAGCGCACGATAGTGCGCCTGCTTGTAAAGTTGACAGGTCAGCAGACACAGAAGGTCAGCTGACCGCCGACCCATTCATCGTGCCCAGAATGCATAGCCGCCTTTGCATAGCGCATATACCAGAGCGCCAATAATGCGGCTATGTATGACATACCGGGCTGGGCAAATAAACAACACACCACACTCCTGTCCTAACGATGTACAGGTGAGAATATGGAATGTCGCCTATTTATAAGTAGTCCCTAAGAAAAAAACTCTAACAAAGCAAATCTATAGGACTAATCACCTGTCTGTATATTTTCTTTGAGACCACAGAAAAGCCCCCTATGGAGATAGATAAAGGGGCATAACCTGTGGTCTACCCTGTAGTTATAAAATTAAACCATAACCCATATGATTCTAGAAAAAATACATACAAACAAGGGGATAGAGGAAAAAATGTTGGTGAACGTAAACAACCAAAATTTCATAAACTCCTAACGGTATGATTCAGGCTCTGCTTCTTTACGAAGATGCAAAAAGAGTGGATACTGAATAGAAAAGCCAAAAAACAAAAACCAAAAGTCATAGACTATATAAGCCAGAAAATGCATTTTGGGTATCAAAAGATTAATTATAGGATCAAAAAGGCAAATTTTGGGTTCAAAAAAAGACATGGAACACAAAAGAAAACGCACTTGGTTGCAAATGTAAAACAAACAAGTGCGAGACAATACAAAAATAAAACGAAAAAACGAAAAAGCTGTGAGAGATACCACCGCCTCAAAAAAGAGAGACTACACTGCCCCCTAGTACATCCTGGACTAATAAGATACTACCTAACGCGGAGGTTGGCACCCTAAAGACCTGCGCAAGTGGCGCCCCCACTCAACGGCGGCTGTCCCTATATATCTGACCCTATGGGACCCTACATTAGATAGAGAAATTATGTAAGAGGTGGAACAACTAGTGTAACCAGAGATGAGGGGCAAGGTAGGGTACAAACCACTAAAAAGGTATACGGGTAAGATAGTATACGTGTCCCTCTGTGAATCCTACCTATCGTGGAGGTCGGCACCCTAAGAGATCCTGCGCAAGAGGCGCCCCCACTCAACGGTGGCTGTCCCTCAAAACTGACCCTAAAGAGAGAATGGGAAGAGTGGATAGGTTGGAAAAATACCCGAAGGGTGATGGGGGTTATGTATAAAATGGGTTCACAAAAAGCAGCTGTATGACAATTGTTCATTTAAACCATCTGGCCGTACTGTTTTCAAAGTGAAAATCCATCTGCTCTCTTTCTGCAGTATTAGTTTATCCCAATCACCTCCCCTTGTTGGTGGTAAAATCTTATCTATGCCCATGAATTTGATCTTGTCAGGTTCCCCCGGTGATGTAGGTTCATATGATTGGCGACTGGTGTGTCCCTTTTGTTGGCTATGTCACAGACATGTTCACCAATTCGCTTTCGGAATTCCCTTTTCGTTTTGCCCACATATTCCATACCACATTCACATGTGGCCTTGTAAACAATCCCTCTGGTGCTGCAGTTTATAAAATGTCGAATGGGGTATGTAATCCCCGTAACAGTACCAGAGAAAGAAATTCCAGGCTGTACAGATTTGCAGGCCTTACACCTACCACACTTATAGCAACCCTTAGTCTGACTTGACAAAAAGTGAGTTTTTGGAGCCGCCTGATAATGGCTATGAACCAACCTATCACCCAACGACCTACCCCTCCTGAATGTAATTTGAGGAGAAGAGGAAAGCTGATCTTTAATGTCATTGTCCATCATGAGTATGGGCCAGTGTCTCTGGAGAATGTTCCTGACATCTCTGGCACCGTTTGAAAATCTAGTGATGAAACGAATAGTGGGGTCATCTTCCTCTTTCGGTTTTGGGGTTAACAAATCCCTTCTCTCTCTCCTGATTGATTCTTTATATGCTTTATTCCGTTCCGGATACCCCCTTTCTAGAAATCTGGTGCGTAGATCGTTTGCCTGTTCTTGGAAGGAGGACACACTTGAGCAATTCCTCCTCATTCTCAAGTATTGACCTTTGGGTATACCCCTCTTGAGTGGGACAGGATGGTTACTTTCCCATCTCAAGAGGGAGTTGGTTGCTGTACTCTTCCTATGTGTGCTAGTCATGATGGCTTCATTGGTGTCTTTGGCAATACATATGTCCAGAAAGGCCAATTTAGAGGGATTGGCTTCAAAAGTGAAGTGCAGACCAATGCAATTTTGGTTTAGACTGTCAACAAATTGGCCAAAGTCAATGATGTTACCCTTCCAGATGACCAGAATGTCGTCTATGTATCTAAGCCATAGAACAATTCTGTCATCTGGGTATGAGGAAGAATCAGCAAACACAATTGTCTCCTCCCACCAGCCCAGGAGCAAATTTGCATACGAGGGTGCACAAGGGCTGCCCATCGCAGTGCCCCTGAGCTGGTGGTAGATTTTGTTATCAAAGGAGAAAACGTTTCTTGTAAGACAAAAATTCAAGGCTTTCATTACAAACTCATTGTGTTTGGTGTATTGTATGCCTCTGGTGTTGAGGTAGTAATTAACAGCCTTCAAACCCATATCATGTGGTATTGAAGAGTACAGAGCTTCCACATCTATACTCCCTAAAATCATGTCTGACTCCAGGAAGACTCCATCCAGTTTGCCCAAGAGGTCGGTGGTATCCCGCACAAACGAGTTTAAAGAACCAACAAAAGGTTTAAGAATTTTGTCCACATAAATCCCCAATTTTTCAGTGACGCTACCATTGCCGGACACGATGGGCCTGCCCTTCAGGGGAGATGTACCTTTGTGAATTTTTGGTAGACAGTAAAAAGTAGAAAGGACCGGATATTTTGGAATCAGAAAATCCTTTTCTACTTTACTGACTACCCCATCCAAAAACCCATGTTCAACAATGCATTGCAATTCCTGCAAAAATGGTACCATAGGATTGGAGCCCAATATCTCATACTCATCTCTTCTCTCCAATAAGGATAAACACATAGAAACATACTCAGATGTATTCATGATGACCACATTACCCCCTTTATCTGAGGATTTGATGGTAATACTGTGGTCATTCTCCAAATCTAAAAGACAAGACATTTCCGCTTTTGACAGATTGTAGTGATTTCTGCGTGTATGCTCTGACAATTTCTTCAAGTCGTCTGTGACTAAGTTCAAGAAGATGTCCAATGAACCCAAGTCACCCATTGGGGGGGGGGCATTTTGGAACTTTTGTTTTTTAGGTCTGTAAACGGACCCCTCCCTCCATTGGTGGGCTCAGTGTCACTTAGGTGATACAGTAACTGCACGTCCTGTAGAAGGTCATCGGGAATTCCCCATTCTGCACATTGTTTTTTATTCTCTCTAATAAAATTTTTTTTCCATTTTAATCGTCTTATGAAAAGATTAAGATCTTTTACTGTTTCGAAAGTGTCCATGTCTGACGTAGGTACAAAGGAAAGACCCTTGCTGAGTAAACGTACCTCCTCCTCTTTCAAAACTCGAGAGGATAGATTAATGACTTGTGTGTCTAGGTGAGGTTGTTCGGATTGGTGCGGTTTCGGAGGGGGTAACTTAGATCTAAAAAACTGTTCCTTGGTGGTGATTTCTTACCACTCCCCCTCCCTCGGCCACCGCCCCTCCCTCTACCTTTACCTTTGTAATTAGGAGGTCTAGTCTCACTGTCTGAGACCTCCGCCTCAGAGGAAGAAATATCAGTTTCGGCCTTACGTGAAAATTTATTTGTTGTGAACGAATAGGCCTTGTTCTCCTTAAACTCCTGGAGATCCCTTATAAAGAATTTATGTTTCTTTTCTTTAAGATGATACTGGTATCTCTCCAGAGAGTTTTGTAATTGTATTTCTTTTTTGGTAAACTCTGGTTCTGCAGATAATTTTTTTGTTATATCAATTTGTTCTTTTAATGATTCATTAAGAACTGATAAATTTTGTTTTTCTTCCTCTAACAGCAGTCTCATTAATCTAATAGAACCTTCAGTGGCCTCTTTTTCCCAACGTGCTAATAAGCTTGGGCTCTTATACCGGTACCCGGGTGAGAGTGTAATCCTGAGATGCCTTGGCACTATGCCAGATTTTATATAATTATCCAAACACTGTACCTCCCACCATGAGGATATTTGTTCTTTGTATATTTTGTTAAGTTCTTTAAAGGCAGAATTAAATGAAGGGACGTATTTGTTTTGTACAAAAGTTTTATCAGAGAATACGTCCCTAGCTTCAGAAATCCACTGATTCACATCTAAACCCGTAGTAAGAAAGCCTGCCATACCATATATGACAATATACCGTAGCAGGAAAAAATCCACAAAAAATGAAAATATATATAATAGCAATGGACTAAAACTTAACTTTTATTATCTCCAAATGAGAAACATATAAAGTGCCCACAAAAAACACCTAAGTGAAAAAAACGAACATGACGCTACAAGACACAAATAAAGGGGAAAAAAGGGAAGATAAAAAACTACTGATGCCAATACAAAGAATGCTCTCGTAGGAGCTATCCCAAAGAGTGTGTGAACGTAATTTTAAACGAGTAATGCAAAACTCGATGCAAATGTAAAAAACGAATCACCACACTAAACTAGATGTGAATTCTAGAAATGCAAGCAAGATAATGGTCACATATGCTGTAATTAAACCATGTCAGCATATAGAAGGAGGTATTAGCAAACCCCCCCCAACTAGTACAACGGGGTATGTGAGAGATATTGATAGATATTGAACACTAACACTGCATGCTGTACAAAGTAGATGGAGTATAACCCATCAGATACTTAATTAGACCAGCAGTGTGCAATAGTTCTATCATATGTTATGCTATGCTGAAATAGTAGCAGAAATGACATAAGACAGCCTGTTGACATCAGTATATAAAATAGCAGCAAAAGGTATATAGAAAGCTCATAGTGGCGAATAACGTGCCTTTGGTGGTGTCTGTCCATATTTTTTTGTAAATGTGGAGACTCTTGATTGGGTCTCTCTATTTGCCGGGTTGGCTGTAGTGGAAGAGTTATCACTCCTCATTATAGCATTTCTACTCTACTGAAATTGATGTCACTTTGGTGATGTCTGCCGCTAATTTTTGGAATTGTGTAGACTCATGGTTGGGTCTCAATCATGAATTTTGCCTGTAGCGGTAGGCCTCTGGGACCGGCAGGCCTCCACTATTTTTCAGAGTCAACTACTTGTTTTACTATGCTTAAATTTTTGTACTCATACTACTCTATGAAACTGATTGCTCTGCCATCTGAGTGTGGATGAGAATAAAAGCAGCTTGATCTGTTGCATGTGGTATGAGGGTCCCAGCACAGCAGGCCTACACTGATCCCTCACCCACCTCATCTTAATGTGAAGTTCAATTCAAAGCTGCAAATGCCCTTAATTTTTGGAAATGTGAAGACTCCTGATTGGGTCTCTGTAGCTCTGAAACTTCTACCTTCTACCTCACTCTCCCAGCAGAGATGCTGACTTTATCACCACCGCAGCCCCTGTCCTGAACTTCCTTCTTTGTCAACATCTGCCCATGCCCACGGTGCATGTATCACTTGCAGGTTCCCGGACACTATGCTTAGGGTGTGCTCACTCCCTCTTAAAGGGATGGTGCACATTGCCCTAAGGTGTCTCCAACCAATAGCTGGGCAACACCTTATAATTAGGGCTCCTTTTCCAATATCTTGGCTGCATGAGCAATGAATGTTGTTAGCTTGTCTAGCATGGTTGCTAATTGTCAAGTTCCACAGGTCTGATCATCTGCTTGTATACCCTATATCTATCTGCTTGCACTTGTCTGTGCCTGTCTGTGTAACAGCCGGTTCAGCTCGCGCCTGCCAGTGCCTATCTATTCAACACCCAGTCCAGCCTGTACTTTCCAGTGCTCCTTTGTCTAACAGCCGGTCCAGCCCAATCCTGCCAGTGCCCAACTGTTCAACACCCAGTCCAGCCTGCTCTTGACATAGCTCGTCTGTCTAACACCTGGTCCAGCCCTCACCTGCCATCGCCTATCTGTTCAACATATGGTCCAGCCCCGGCCCATCTGTCTAAAAGCCGGTTCAGCCCACACCTGCCAGATCCTATCTGCCTAACACCCTGTCCAGTTTGCACCTGCCAGTGCTCTCCTGTTCCCCAGCCCGTCCAGCCCGTCCAGCCCGCATCTGCCAGTGCTCATCTGTCTAACTGCCAGTTCAGTTCACATCTTCCAGTGCTCATCTGTCTAAAAACCGGTCCAGCCCTCACCTGCCAGTGCCTATTTGTTCAACACCCGGTCCAGCCATCTCCTGCCACTGCCCATCTGACTAAAAGCAGGTTCAGCCCACACCTGCCAGATCCTATCTGTCTAACACATGGTCCAGTTTGCACCTGCCAGTGCTCTCCTTTTCCCCAGCTGGTACAGCCCACATCTGCCAGTGCTTATCTGCCTAACTGCCAGTTCAGTTCATACCTGCCAATGCTCATCTGTCTAACAGCCGGTGCAGTCTGCACCTGCCAGTGCTGTTCTATTCCTCAGCCGGTCCTATCTGCACCCGTGGTTCAAGTGTTCCTACAGTGCATGTCTGCATTCTTCTTCCCTCCTTTGGGCCATACCAGCCTACCCACTCTAGGGGGTCAGTTGCTTAGTGCGGCTGAGCATAAAAAAAGGTTGAGCTGTTGCATGTGGTATCATGGCTCCCCGCACAGCGCACCTACAACGATTCCTCACCTACCTCATCTTAATTGGAGCTTCAATTCAAAGCTGCAAATGCTGGCCCAGACACTGATACCTCATGCATGGCTGATTGCTGTCATGCCTTTCTAAAATTTGTACTGTGGGTCAACTGAAATCACATTCCTGGTGTCTGCCCCTCACTTCATGTGTTTTGGCAGCTTTTGGGCTTTTTTTGAAGGTGTTGTGTATGAATTTGTTTTTTCCTCCCATTGACTTCAATAGCATTCGGCTATGTTCGGCAAATATTCGACAAAAAATTTGGTGAATATTGCAAAATCCGAGATCGTAATCTGAACCGAATATTGAAATATTTGTTCATCTCCACAGGAGAGTCTACAGTTCATTCATTTTGTTTGAAAGACTTCTTACATTTGCCAGTAGACATTTAATACTACTAGCACATATATTACTCCTTCTCACCTTCCTAGGTTCCTTGCATGTCCCAGCCCACCCTAAATCATCATTGACCCCCTACTGTCTCACACTCTCTATGTTCTCTAAATATCCCCTTTTTGGCACATCTACTCTCTCCCCCAGATCATTGTTTAAAAGCTCCTCCATCCATTCAAGAGAATGCCAAGAATGTGCAAAGCAGTCATCAAAGCAAAAGGTGGCTACTTTGAAGAACCTAGAATATAAGACATGTTTTCAGTTGTTTCACACTTTTTTGTTAAGTATATAATTCCACATGTGTTAATTCATAGTTTTGATACCTTCAGTGTGAATGTAATATTTTCATAGTCATGAAAATACAGAAAAATCTTTAAATGAGAAGGTGTGTCCAAACTTTTGGTCTGTACTGTATGTCAGACAGTCATTAAACATAACCACACCTCCTGAGGAAATGACAGGAATGAGAAAAGTGCATTGGGGATCATGTCCAAGGCACAGGTAGAACATATACAGTACAATGGATAAATACCTTTTACAAATATGGCCATACATACAGTATATATTAAAAACCTTGGTCTGTTTGATATTATCACCTTAATTGTATCCTGACTCAAGTCTCAACCTATATACCTTGGGATCTATTTACTGATGTCTACATGTACCCAGTAGACCTTTTTTATGAACATGCATGTACCTTGTTTTTGTTTTCTTAATTCCGTATTAATAAAATCTAATCTTTCAGCAACATAGACTCTATTTCTCCCTATTTGGCAAGAATTTAAAGACTCTTGGGTGGCTACAAAAAGTGTTTACAAGCTGTGATACTTTCAAAAGGGTGTGCAACTAGGTACTAACCATACAGGGTGCC
Organism: Ranitomeya imitator; assembly: GCF_032444005.1. Taxonomy (NCBI): domain Eukaryota; kingdom Metazoa; phylum Chordata; class Amphibia; order Anura; family Dendrobatidae; genus Ranitomeya; species Ranitomeya imitator. The sequence goes on from NC_091282.1 coordinate 390,053,350, forward strand.
AAAACTTTTGCATCTTCACATTTTTTTTTTAGAATTTTAAAAATGGAAAATATGAAAATATAAAAAATTTTTTTGCCTAAAATACAAAGGAAATGTGTCATCTTTAACTTTAGGCCTTTTAGAAATCATTTCAATCTTCAACTTACTTAAATGTTCACAATAACAGTAATTTTTACCAGGGGTGCCCAAACTTTTACATGTCACTGTATATATCAATATACTCCGCTCCTCCTGTTCTATACATTGATGAGTGTAGATTGGATTTTCATGGTGACAGGTTCCCTTTAACTTAGTCTTCATGTAAATTGTCTTATTTGCTGCAATAAAAATCCAGCCAAAAGTTCCAAAGATATTAATAAAATATCCGGGCAATACAGAAATTTTAATTTAACTCTGTATTAATAAGTCAATAAAGCAAAACTTCATGTACATATACAGTATTCAAAATCAATACAGTGGGAATGAAAAACAAGTAAACTATTCATAAACAGTAAAAGTTATTAATGTTTTATTATCTCTTATTGAGCAATTGAAGTGAATTATGTATTCAAATGTTGACAGATTATCAAAAATGTTTTTGGTATCATGCGTATGACATTAATCCAGTGAAATAACTTTTGACCTCCACGCTTTGTAACCTGATGAAAGGAATACTGATTTGTGATGTGGTCTCACATTACGTCTTTAGAAAGCTAATGTGAAAATGCATCTTTTTTTTTATTAATGCATGTAAACCATGACAAATGATTTATAACTAAGCATTAGATATCTCAGTCAAACATTGATAACTTTTGCTGCAAACCAGGCCTCATGGGAATAAAACACTTATATGCAACCTTGAAAATATTAAACCTGAACACATCCTTGAACACAAGTTTTAAACATTATTTAAATTTGTATTATTTGCATCCCACTTTTATTATTAAAGGACAACATTACAAATAAAATAAGTTATGAGATTAAAAGACAAAGTGTTTTAGTGAGGTCTGTTTAGTGCACCTTGAATTAATGGGGTTTCAGTCAAAACTATAGGACATTATTGCCTGTTCATATGCTATGGACAAAAACCTACTATAGAATAACTGGGCACACATTTTCCTTTGACTACTTTAATATGTGACTGCTATCATTTTTACAAAAATGATGAACAAAATAAAATGTTTCGATTGAAAAAATGTTAAAGATGAGTTAATCAATTCAATGCAAGTTGAATTCAAATAACATTTTATTAAATTTGCAGGGGTCGTGGGAATTAAAATAAATTTGTGATTCAATTTTTGGAAATTACCCCCAAAAATACTTGCCACTTTTTTACATATTGCAGAAAATTGCAGCAGTAGGCTAATATGACTTCTGGTGCCATGATTTGGACTTCTGAATAATGCATCATGTGGTTTAGGACATTTGAATGCACTTAGTTGTACATATATTGCATATCACAAGTCTACAATGACTTTAGTCTGCTGTGTGATTCCTATAAGTGTGTCCTAGAAGTGTGAAGATTAATTTAGAATTAAAACCAGAAGGATGTATACAGACTGTGCCCTGCTATCTGCCACCATCCCACTCTAACCAGCATGTCTATTCTTCCTACAGGTATGTTCATGCACCCAGCTCTCCAGCCTGCTCTCCTGCCTAGTCTGTCTATGAAGTGTACATAGTACATCACCCAACTTTCCACACAGACTTTCCTCTGCTCCTAGCATTCACATGGTATGTTCATGCACCCAGCTCTCCAACCTGCCCTCCTGCCTTGTCTGTCTATGAAGTGCACATAATACATCACCCAACTTTCTACACAGACTTTCCTCTGCTCCTAGCATTCACATGGTATGCCTTTCAGCTAACCCCAGCTTACCCCAGTGTTATTTATGACCTTGCTTACTCTGGCTTGATTGTATGCATCTGGTCCACTCTTAATTCTCTGACCAAGATGAGCAGAGACCACTCCTCTCTGCTTCACACCTGAATGCACTTAGTTGTACATATATTGCATAGCACAAGTCTACAATGACTTTAGTCTGCTGTGTGATTCCTATAAGTGTGACCTAGAAGTGTTAAGATTAATTTAGAATTAAAACCAGAATTGAACCAGAAGGGAACTGAAGGTATGTTTCTGTTTGTTTTCACTTTCACCCCTATAATTCTTCACCTTCTGCAAACTCCCCTAATCCCTACTCCTAGTAAAGAACTGTTCATCTCCTCTTCAAATCCTCCCCATCCATCTTACCTCCTCCTCAGAACTGTTCTTTAACATTCAATCCTCTGTCTCCAAGCACAGACAGCCACCTCATGCCCTTTCCTGCTCCCACCTGCTAACACTTTCTCTGCTCCTTCTCACTGCTGGTGATATCTCTCCAAATCCTGGTCCTCCTCACCACATCCCCACAGTCAGTTCTACCTCCCATACACACTCTATCACAAATTTACTTAACCTTTCTAACCTTATACCCATTCATCCAGCCCCCACTTCCCGAGTCCCACTAACAGGACCTCTGTGGAACGCTCGCTCTGTCTGCAACAAGCTTTTCTACATCCACCACATCTACATCTTTTTGTTACTACCAAACTTTCCTCCCTCGCCATCACCGAAACCTGGCTCACCCCCTTCTGACACAGCCTCTCCTGCTGCACTTTCGTATGGTGGCTTCCACCTTTCTCACACACCCCGCCCCAGCAGCAAGCATGGCAGAGGAGTTGGTTTTCTCCTGTCAGATAATTGCTCCTTCACCACAATCCCACTGCCACACTCTGGTACCCTCCCTTCCTTTGAGGTGCACTCTGTGCGCATCTATGCCCCCACCAACCTCCAAATGGCTGTCATTTACCGCCCCCCAGGGCCAGCCATTACCTTCTTTGACCACTTCACCACTTGGCTACTTCATTTCCTTTCTGCGGACATCCCCATTGACACATCCCTCTCAGTTGCCACTAAACTTCTATCTCTCACTTCCTCCTTCGGCCTCACTCAATGGTCTTCTGTAGCCACTCACAAAGATGGTCACACATTGGACCTCATCTTCACCCGCCTCTGCTACCTATCTAACCTCTCTAACTCACCTCTTCCTCTTTCTGACCACAATCTACTCACATTCTCTTCCCTCTCCACTCTTTGTCTACAATCCCCACCCCACAAACTTGCACACCCTCGCAGAAATCTTAAACACCTTGATCTACATTCACTCTCTGAATCCCTCCTCCCTCTCACAGACATAAGTTCTCTACACAATGTGGATGATGCTGCCGCTCTATATAACACCACAATAGCTGCAGCTTTGGAATTTCTTGCCCCTCTCACACATACCAAAGCTCCCAAAATCAACAGACACACTAGCCTGACCAAAGAACTGAGGCGAGCTTCCAGGGCTGCAGAGCGGAGATGGAAAATATCCCACTCCAACGAGCACTTTATCGCATTCAAACAGTCCCTCACTACTTTCAAGACCACACTCACCACAGCTAAACAAACCTACTTCTCATCTCTCATATCCTCCCTGTCTAGAAACCCTAAACAGTTATTCAACACCTTCAACTCTCTCCTCCATCCCCCAGCACCTCCTCCCTCCCCACTCATCTCAGCTGAAGACTTTGCCTCAATTTTTCAAGCAGAAGATTGAGAACATCAGAGATAGTTTTAGTTGACAACCCCCAGAGCCCTTCCTCCCAATCACCCAGCCCTCCACCTCCAAAACCAACTTCTCCACTCTTACAGAAGATCAACTCTCCACTCTACTCTCAAGATCGCATCTCACCACCTGTGCACTTGACCTGATCCCTTCCCACTTCATCCCAAACCTCGCCACAGTCTTCATCCCAACTCTAACCCATGTCTTCAACCTATCGCTAACAACTGGTGTTTTCCCCTCAAGCTTTAAACATGCCTCCATCACGCCTATCCTCAAAAAGCCCTCTCTTGACCCATCCTCTGTATCTAACTAGCGCCCTATATCAGTTCTCCCCTATGCCTCAAAACTACTGGAACAACACATCCATCTTGAACTGTCCTCCCATCTACCTTCTGCTTAGAATCAGGCTTCCGGTCACACCACTCCACTGAAACTGCCCTAACTAGGGTCATCAATGACCTATTTACCGCCAAGAGCAAGCAACACTACTCTATCCACCTCCTCCTGGACCTGTCCTCTGCCTTTGACACAGTGGACCATTCCCTATTACTACAGATCCTCTCATCCCTTGGCATCACAGACTTGGCCCTATCCTGGATCTCGTCATACCTAACTGACCAAACAATCAGCGTCTCCCATTCACACACCACCTCCTCACCTCGATCCCCTATCTGTCGCAGTCCTGCAAGGTTCAGTTCTAGGGCTACTGTAACCTCCTACACTGTGGCCTCCCCTCGAACACTCTCGCACCCCTCCAATCTATTCTAAACTCAGCTGCCCGACTAATCCACCTGTCCCCCAGCTATTCCCCGGCCTCTCCCCTCTGTAAATCCCTTCACTGGCTCCCCATTACCCAGAGACTCCAGTACAAAAGCCTAACCATGACATACAAAGCCATCCACAACCTGTCTCCTCCATACATCTGTGACCTCGTCTCCCGATACTTTCCTGCACGCAACCTCCTATGCTCACAAGATCTCCTTCTCTACTCCCCTCTTATCTCCTATTCCCACAATCGCATACAAGATTTCTCTCGCGCATCACCCCTACTCTGGATCTCTCCACCACAACATATTAGACTCTCACCTACCATCGAAACCTTCAAAAAGAACCTCTTCTGGCAAGCCTACAACCTGCAGTAATCACCAATCGACCAAACCACTGCATGACCAGCTCTATACTTACCTACTGTATCCTCATTCATCCCTTGTAGATTGTGAGCCCTCGCAGGCAGGGTCCTCTCTCCTTTTGTACCAGTTGTGACTTGTACTGTTCAAGATTATTGTACTTGTTTTTATTATGTATACCCCTCCTCACATGTAAAGCGCCATGGAATACATGGCGCCATAATAATGATTAATAATAATAATCTAATTAAGAGCGACTGTTATTGTCTGTATAGCAGTTTATATACAAAAAAGGTTGCACTCTATCTTGCCAAAGCATGTCAATATGAAATTCATGAAATATGAATAGCAAAATGGCTTTTAAACATTAGGAAAAATATTTATGAGACGCTTTGCACTAAATTTGGCCAAATAGTGTGAGCCCATAAACCATCATCAAGGTGGCCTCATTAATCTCATGGGTGCCTGAACTCCCTGTTCAATGTGAACACTTACCTAAGGCTAATGTCTGTATGCTGGGTGAATGTGGACACCTCTCTTAGTAAAGCCTACATATATGGGTTAGCAGGAATCAAGTGTGATTAGATGTAATTAAAAACCACATGGTGAAGGAAGGAGTGCTCAGTCAGTAAGCTAACATAGAAATGACAGAAAAGCGACTGGCACATCCAAACTAATGTGAATAGGTGCATATCAAGAGCAGCTACATCCATATACAATATATAAAAAAAGGTTGCATTCTATCATGTTAATATGAAATGCATGAAATATGAATAGCAAAATGGCTTTTGAACATTAGGACTTTAGCAATGATAATGGTGGTGTATGGAACGTGTTTGATCAGGGGAGGGGGTTTGCAGAGCTCAGAGGCGCAGCGTTCTTGCAAACAGTTTTTTTCCCTAACTTTATGTGTGCACATTGCGGCTAACCAATGAGGGAGCAGGAAAAACCCATAATGTCCTGACACAATAGCTTGTGCATTGGTTGCTGAAATCCCATATACTTCTCCATATAAATAGTGAACATCTTGTTTTAGCGCCATTTTGACACTAACAGCGCAAAGAGGCTGCTCCTGACACTGGCACTGTTAGCAGCCAGATTTTTTCTAGTTAGGTAGGCGGTTGTATATCAGTCAGATAGTGTAGCTATCTAGTGTCCAATTTTGCTGTTAAATTTACTTCCCAGAATATTTTTTGCCATTACTGAGGTCCACAGACAAAGCCAACAGGGCACATTTCATGCAAGTGTGTTGTGCACTGCTTCTATAGTGCGCCATGCACAAGGATAGCATTCTAAATAATATTTTATCACTGGCTAAATGTGAAACAGCCTGCTGTATCCCACCTTGCCATTTAATGCTGTGGCGATATGAAACTGTCTGCAGACCTAAGGCACATTAAAAAAAAATCATAATTTTTCAGCTTCAAACAGTTAGACAGCCCACCATATCACACTTTTTCATTTTGTTGGGTTGAAATTAAGCTGTAGAAGCCTTGATCCAGAGGCCACCCAAAAATCTTTCTGCTCTTAGTGCCATACATTAGGAGACCTGACTTTCAAATAGTTTGCAGCATCCAGTGTGCTATAGAGGCTTGATCCAGAGGCCACAAAAAAATCTTATTTTCCTAGTGTAATACAGTAGGACACCTGACTTAAAAATAGTTTGCAGCATCTAGTGTGTTAGGTGTTTGATCCAAAGGCCACAAAAAATTCTTCTGTTCCTAGTGTCATACAGTAGGAGATCTGACTTTCAAATAATTGCAGCAACTAGTGTGTTACAAAGGCCTGATCCAGAGGCCACAAAAAATTCTTCTGTTCCTAGTGTCATACAGTAGAGGACCTGACTTTCAAATGGTTTGCAAAATAAAGTGTATAATAGAGGCTTGATCCAGAGGCCACAAAGAATTCTTATATTCCTAGCATCATATAGTAGGAGACCTGACTTTCAAATAGTTTGTAGCATCTAGTATGTTATAGAGGCTTGATCCAAAGGTCACAAAACATTGTTCTGTTCCTAGTGTCATACAGTATGGGGACCTGATTTTCAAATAGTTTGCAGCATCTAGTGTGTTAAAGAGGCTTGATCCATACCTCTCTACTATACCCTTCAGGTCAATGGCATTTTGGGACTCTGTGGGTATATATGCAGCAATAGATAGGATTTAAAACATAACATTTAATAGAATCATTACGAAGAAAAAACACAACCTAAAATGGTTCGAAAGGAAGACTGCTTTGACCAAACTATTAAAATGGTGCAAAAGACAGACTTGCTTTCCACACTTGCAGGTCAAGAAAACTGCCAATATAGAAGATTGACTGCCTATGTCAGTAGTGTACCACTGACATGAAAAACATTTGCATAGAGGGCCTGACATAACATAATGTGTTATAACAGTTATAAATCGATAGTTCTGTGTGGCTTTAGACATCATGATACTGCAGATCTAGCCACATTCCAAGGCTATTTGAGGGTGACAGCAGAGAACAATAACTGCCTTCCAATGTGTTTTATATATATATATATATATATATATATATATATACCGTATATACTCGAGTATATGCCGAGATTTTCAGCCCAAATTTTTGGGCTGAAAGTGCCCCTCTCGGCTTATACTCGAGTCAAGGTGGGTGGCAGGGTCGGCGGGTGAGGGGGAGAGGGCGCTGAGGTATACTTACCTAGTCCCAGCGATCCTCGCGCTGTCCCTGCTGTCCCACGGTCTTCTGTGCTGCAGCTTCTTCCCCTCTTCAGCGGTCACATGGGACCGCTCATTACAGAAAGGAATAGGCGGCTCCACCTCCCATAGGGGTGGAGCCGCCTATTCATTTCTCTAATCAGCGGTAACGGTGACCGCTGATAGAGAAAGAAGCTGCGGCACCGAAGACCGCGTGACAGGCAGGGGGAGCCGGACGCCGAGACCAGGTAAGTATTTTATATTCACCTGTCTGCGTTCCAGCCGCCGGGCGCCGCTCCATCTTCCCGGTGCCTCCATCTTCCCGGCGTCTGCGCTCTGACTGTTCAGGTCAGAGGGCGCGATGATGCATATAGTGTGCGCTGCGCCCTCTGCCTGATCAGTCAGAGCAGAGACGCCGGGAAGATGGAGGCGCCGGAACGAGACGCCGGGAGCTGCAATCAAGGGAGGTGAGTATGGCTGTTTTTTTTTTTTTTTTTACTGCAGCAGCAGCGGCAATGGCACAGCTTTATATAGGGAACTATGAACGGTGCAGAGCACTATATGGGGCACACCTATAGGGAACAATGAATGGTGCAGAGCACTATATGGGGCACAGCTATAGGGAACAATGAACGGTGCAGAGCACTGTATATGGGGCACAGCTATGGGGCACAATGAACGGTGCAGAGCACTGTATATGGGGCACAGCTATGGGGCACAATGAACGGTGCAGAGCACTGTATATGGGGCACAGCTATGGGGCACAATGAACGGTGCAGAGCACTGTATATGGGGCACAGCTATAGGGAACAATGAACGGTGCAGAGTACTATATGGGGCACAGCTATAGGGAACAATGAACGGTGCAGAGCACTATATGGGGCACAGCTATAGGGAACAATGAATGGTGCAGAGCACTATATGGGGCACAGCTATAGGGAAATAATGAACGGTGCAGAGCACTGTATGGGGCACAGCTATAGGGACAATCATGAATGGTGCAGAGCACTATATGGGGCACAGCTATGGGGCAATAATGAACATGCAGAGCACTATATGGCACAGCTATGGGGCAAGAATGATCTATTTTTATTTTTTGAAATTCACCGGTAAATGCTGCATTTCCACCCTAGGCTTATACTCGAGTCAATAAGTTTTCCCAGTTTTTTGTGGCAAAATTAGGGGGGTCGGCTTATACTCGGGTCAGCTTATACTCGAGTATATACGGTATATATATATACACATACATACATACATACACACTGCTCATAAAAAATAAAGGGAACACTAAAATACCACATCCTTTATTCACTACATAGTGGAAAGCATTGAGAAAAATAAAACATAAAAATTATCATAACGTAAATCAAAACGTAGATCCAGTGTGGTGAGAGTGCGGATTCCAGCTGTCGGCTCAGTGGAAAGCCTAAGGAATATCCGAATGCTACTGGAATATCGGGTGAAATACCTGAGGGAGATAGAGCAGCTAAGACAGGACAGACTTCAGATTAATAAACAGCTGCAGGACATAAGATGGCGGTCACATTCAACCAAAGGTAAACGGAACAGAATGCACCCTGCAAATAATGCAAGTGTTGTTATCCAAAGAGCCAGCGAGAAGATACCTTGGTAATTCAGTAAAACAAGGATACCGAGAATCTGCAAGTGGCAGTCCTACTTCCTGCTCAAGGCTGAGAGACCTGGACAATAGCCCCTGTGATGTATTAGATGGGCCAGACTCAGACTAGACAATGGGCTCGACTGTGAGTGAGACTCACGGCCACTGGAGACGGCCATGGAGAGAAAGGTTGAAGGAGACTATTTGAGACATGTGGAGTCTTTAAAGGGTCTGGAGACACAGACAAAAAGTCAAATGGCGCTCATTCCCTTCCAAGCCCTTCCATGCACCTAAACAGTTGTTTTCCTCCACATATTGGGTATCTGTGCACTCAGGAGAAATTGCACAACAAATTGTATGGAGCAATTTTTCCTTTTACCATTATGAAAATGGTAAATTTTGAGCTAAAAAAGATTTATCTGGGAAAAATTAGATATTTTTTAGTTTCATGGCTCTACGTTATAAACTTCTGTGAAGCACATGTGGGTTCAAGGTGCTCAATACACATCTAGATAAGTTCCTTAAGGGGTCTATTTTTCAAAATGCTGTCACTTGTTGAGGGTTTCCACTTTTTAGACAAATCAGGGGCTCTCCAAACATGCTAATTATACCAGCAAATTTTACATTCAAAAAATGACAGTAGATTTCCTATACATATGAGGAATCGTCATGCTCAGGATAAATTGCACAACAATTTGTATGGTCCATTTTCTCTTGCTACCCTTGCAAAAGTAAAAAAAAAAAATAGGAAAATATTTATGAAAGTAAGTAAATGTTTATTTTTTTTGGCCTTGTCAGGAAGCTGAAAACAGGCTTCGGGGTGAAGGGGTTAAAATTACATCATTTGGGGGGATTTTCTGTCACATAGACCCCTCAAAGTCACTTTAAGTGTGCTGTGGTTCCTAAAACAATTGATTTTGTTAATTTTGTTGGAAAAATGAAAAAAATGCTGAAAAAGCTATAACCTTTCTAACTTTCTGACAAAAAAATATGTTTCAAAACTGATGTTGATGTAAAATAGACATTTGGTAAATGTTATTTATTATCTATTTTGTGTGGTGAAATTGACTGCTTTAAAGGTATAAACATTCAAAGATTGAAAATTGAACATTTTTCATATTTTTGTCAAACTTTTGATATTTTCATAAACAGACAAACTTAGAATCACTGGGATATGTTGAAGTGTTCCATAATTATTACCTGACAAAGTGACACTGACCTGAATGGTAAAAGTTGGCATAGTCTGGAAGGTAAAAACAGGTTTGGGGAGAAGGGGATAACGTCCAAACATATTAATTAACCTGCTTTTTGTTCATAGTGCATTCTTGGAAACTGAACATAGGAAGAGATTGAATAGGAATATGAAATTCACCATGATGGTTCTTTTTCAGATAATCTGTAGAAAATCACATTAAGCTCTCAACATTCTCTTTCTATAATTCACTGTACAGTGTTTGGCAAGTGTAGATTTGTGAAAATGTATTTTAAAAAAATCAACATATATTACATTCATAATTCTCTTAGTTAAAGGAGATGTCGGGCATATCAAGATATATCGGGAATCCTATGGGATTCCAGATCATTTAATTTCAATTTCACTTGGAAGGAAAGCAACTACAATGTAAATTAGTTCTTTCAAAAAGCTGCTTGATTTTTAGGTCTTTCCCAAAAATATCATTAACTGTAAATTAGGTTTCATATTTCCAAACTTGTATAGAGAAAATTAATGTCTGGATGTATTAACTAGCTGCAGAGAAATTTATATTGTTAGGGTCAATGTGAATGAAATCTATGGAAATGAAATATATTTTTCAGACAACATAAAAACTGATCACCAGTATGATATATTACTGAATAGTAAAACTACACCAATGAATCTGAAAATATAAATAAATCAATTAAGTCAATACCTATGTATCTCTCTATGGCCGGGGTCACACTAGCGTGGAATACGGAAGATTGCTCTGCGAGAAAACATCGCATAGCACTTGGACCATTGTTAATCTATGGGGCAGCTCCCATCACCATTTTTTTTCTCGGTGTATTCTACGTGCGAGAGAAATCACAGCATGTTGCGATTGTATGTGTATATTGGCCGAATCTCGCCAATGCAAGTATATGGGGGTGAGAAAAAATCGGACACCAAACGCACCATCAGTGTAGCTTAAGAGAAATACGCAAGCATTTTCCAAGTGACATTAATTGCCTCATCCATTATCAGGAAGCTTTAACATGCAAATTTCCCTGGCACACCTCTTCAAAAAGTCCAAAACACACCTTCACAGAGAGCAGCAACATGGCCAGACACATAAATGTCAAGATGTTGATAGTTCTGCTGCATTAGAGGCCAGAAATATGGGACCAACATGATGCACATTATGTGGACCGCCCTCAAATGGATGCAGCTTGGAGGCAAATATGAAGCCAGATGTTCCCCAATTATGAGGAAAGTTCACGTGAGGTACAGCAGAAATTTAGTAAGTACAATAAAAAAAAGTAATAATGAAGCGACAAATGAACATAACATAATCATATGTGATGTTTTTTTTCAATATCCTGCCTGATTCACACTTTACACTTTTCAAACAGCATGCCAGATTACACTGCACCCTACCTTTCACAATGCAAAGACTGTGATCAAAATTTAAATAATTTATTGTGTTACTTTGCAGTGTCTGATGTCACCAGATGGTGGCGCAGCTGCCGTGATCAGTACCGCCGTGAGCGCCAGTAGAGGGCCAGAAATGGTGCAGAGGGCATTAAAAAGTGAAAATATTTCTATTATGACAGATTGAATTTCCTTGCTCCCATTATGGATCTACATACATAAGTGCATGCATAACCCCACATTTTACACATGGCCTTATGGTCAAATGTTAATGTTTTTTCCTTATTTAACTTTGTGCTAAAAAATAAAACTGACTCCAACCTTACCGAAAGGGAAACAGCATCTGACTCTGATGTTGAAATTGAACCCTGTTGTTGAAGCTGAAGAAGTGGCTGGACCTTCTTCTGCAGCATCATCAACAAACCAACCACCACCAGCAAGGCATTCTGCAGAAAAGGAGACCAATCAAGAAGATGAGGAACATGGACATAGTAGTCCGAGACTAACCCTAACCATGGATACTTCATCCTAGGCTGCAGCCATCACACGCTGTGGCCGGCACAGGAGGGAGCATCCCACCACCGGTATCAGGTGCCTCTTAGACACTGGGGTTTTGGACTCTCTATCACGCACTGTGAATGATGACGGTGAGGAGGCATATGCATGGAGTCTTGCATGCTATCTGGGCACCATTACCCGTCAGGTGAGACTGCGGGCCAGAGGTGCCAGGCAAATCTTGATCGATGCATGCACTGAACCAAAAAATCCTACTCCTGTGTTTTTGTACCTAGAAAGATGGCAGATATCCAGCATCAACCACCTACAAATGCCTAGAATCCAGGATGAGCAGCCAATAGCAGTCACAGAACCACCTCCCACACCACAGCCACATCAAGCCCCATACCAACACTGCCCACAACATGTGAATTTTCATAATCCAGCTGCACCTGCCCAATATGGCCACTTGAGCATACCCACTGTAGGAGAGTGGTCACAACATGGGTATGCTCAATATGGCATTCTGGGGGGTATACACAAATGGCCCATGCCAATCCACATGATTATGTTAATCCTTAACCAAGTTCCCAGTACCATGTTCCACAACAGGGCCCTTCCTTGGTCCATAATCCAGCCTCATCCACCTCTCAGGGTCACAATCTTGTTGGGCCACAAACTAGCCAAGCCACTCATGCTGTCCTCCCTCAATCACCTCCACCTACATACCATAATTTGTAAAACAAAGTCTCATCATGACTAAACATTTTTTTTTAACTTGTCGGCTCTGTAATATTGGCCCAATATGCCATATGCTTTTAATATGTTTTTTTTTGTGTGAAACAAACCTGTTTTGTGTAAAAAAGTTAATGTGTGGTTTCTGCTTTAACAACTGTATAGATGATGTGTCATGCTTGATTCTGAGCTTTCATTCAGCCCCACATCCGATCACTGGCTCGCTCTTGTTATCTGCACCTCAAAAACATTTCTAGAATTCAACCTTTTCTTACTTTTGACTCTGCAAAAACTCTTACTTCCCTTATTCATTCTCGTCTGTACTATTGTGACTCTCTACTAATCGGTCTCCCTCTTACCAAACTCTCCCCTCTCCAATCTGTCCTGAATGCTGCTGCCAGGATTATATTCTTCACCAATCTTTACACCGATGCCTCTACCTTGTGGCAGTCATTACACTGGTTACCCTTCCAATCTAGAATCCATTACAAACTTATAACCCTCACCCACAAAGAACTCCATGGCTCAGAACCACCCTACATCTCCTCCCTCGACTCAATCTACCACCCTACCCATGTACTCCATTCTGCTAATGACCTGAGGTTAACATACTCAATAATCAGAACCTTCCATTCCCGTCTCCAAGACTTTTCACGTGCTGAACCAATTCTTTGGAATGCACTACCCTGGTTAATATGATTAATTCTCAATCCCCACAGTTTTATGCATGCCCTAAAAATGCATTTGTTCAGACTGACCGACCACCTCAATGCATTAACCTAACTATCCCTATGTTGCCTATTCAAATTTTTTTCTACCATAACCAGCTTCCTCGCATCATGCTCTCGTACGACTTATGCATTTAATAGCTCTCTGTGTACTTTTACATACTAAGGCCGGCGTCACACTAGCGAGTTTTACGGACTTATGAGAGGTGCTGAAAATATGGATTGTATATGGTACAATGATTCTCTATGGCCCAGCTACTATCTGCCGTATTTTACTGATCCGTATTATACGGTCTTCTACGGCCGTAGAAAATCGCATCGTGCTGCGTTTGTCAGCGTATTGCGCAAAAAAATCCCCAATGAAAGTCTATGGGGGCGAGAAAAATATGGATTACACACGGACCAGCAGTGTGACATGCGAGAAATACGCAGTGGTGTTCTAGAGAAAAGCCGGCAATTCAGTGCGGTGTACAGTAAAATCAAACTGCCAGGTTAGAATAGAATAGCTAAAATAAATGTCTACACATAGTATAGGGGTATATATATATATATCAGTGAGACATATATATATATATATATATACATATATATATATATATATACATATTTATATTTCATACAGCGCTAGATAGCAGAAAAGCTGGTAATTCAATTGCTGGCTTTTCCTACCTCCTTCTCAAACCCGACATGATATGAGACATGGTTTACATACAGTAAACCATCTCATATCCCTTCTTTTATTACATATTCCTCTTTAGTAATGTAAGAAGTGTATGTGTGTCAAATTTGGTGGCTCTAGCTATTAAATTAAAGGGTTACTCCCGCGCAATTTTCTCCGCCAGAGTGGGAAAGCCAGTGACGGAGGGCAGACATTAATAGCCTGGAGAAGGTCCATGGTTATTGGCCCCCCCTTGCTAAAATCATCTGCCCCCAGCCACCCCAGAAAAGGCACATCTGTAAGATGTGCCTATTCTGGCACTTAGCCTGTCTCTTCCCACTCCGGTGTAGCGGTGGGATATAGGGTAATGAAGGGTTAATGTCACCTTGCTATTGTAAGGTGACATTAAGCCAGATTAACCCCTTCCCGACCCATGACGCCACGTAGGCGTCATGAAAGTCGGTGCCAATCCGACCCATGACGCCTATGTGGCGTCATGGAAAGATCGCGTCCCTGCAGATCGGGTGAAAGGGTTAACTCCCATTTCACCCGATCTGCAGGGACAGGGGGAGTGTTAGTTTAGCCCAGGGGGGGTGGCTTCACCCCCCCCGTGGCTACGATCGCTCTGATTGGCTGTTGAAAGTGAAACTGCCAATCAGAGCGATTTGTAATATTTCACCTATTATAACTGGTGAAATATTACAATCCAGCCATGGCCGATGCTGCAATATCATCGGCCATGGCTGGAAATACTAATGTGCCCCACCCCACCCCACCGATCGCCCCCCCAGCCCCCCGATCTGTCCGGTACACTGCTCCGGCTCCCCTCCGTCCTGTGCTCCGCTCCCCCCGTGCTCTTGTCCGCTCCCCCCGTGCTCCAATCACCCCCCCGTGCTCCAATCACCCCCTGCACTTCGATCCACCCCCCCGTGCTCCGTTCCACCCGCCCGTGCTCCGTTCCACCCCCCCCGTGCCCCGTTCCACCCCTCCCGCGCTCCGTTCCACCCCTCCCGCGCTCCGATCCACCCCCCATGCTCCGATCCCCCCCCGTGCTCCCCCCCCACCCCATCATACTTACCGATCCTGCCGGGGTCCGTCCGTCTTCTCCCTGGGCGCCGCCATCTTCCAAAATGGCGGGCGCATGCGCAGTGCGTCCGCCGAATCTGCCGGCCGGCAGATTCGTTCCAAAGTGCATTTTGATCACTGAGATATAATTTATCTCAGTGATCAAAATAAAAAAAATAATAAATGACCCCCCCCCTTTGTCACCCCCATAGGTAGGGACAATAAAAAAATAAAGAATTTTTTTTTCCACTAATGTTAGAATAGGGTTAGGGGTAGGGGTAGGGTTAGGGGTAGGGTTAGGGGTAGGGTTAGGGCTAGGGGTAGGGTTAGGGCTAGGGTTAGGGCTAGGGTTAGGGCTAGGGTTAGGGTTAGGGCTAGGGTTAGGGCTAGGGTTAGGGTTAGGGCTAGGGCTAGGGGTAGGGGTAGGGTTAGGGTTAGGGTTAGGGCTAGGGCTAGGGTTTCGGTATGTGCACACGTATTCTGGTCCTCTGCGGATTTTTCCGCTGCGGATTTGATAAATCCGCAGTGCTAAACCGCTGCGGATTTATGGCGGATTTACCGCGTTTTTTCTGCGCATTTCACTGCGGTTTTACAACTGCGATTTTCTATTTGAGCAGTTGTAAAACCGCTGCGGAATCCGCACAAAGAAGTGACATGCTGCGGAATGTAAACCGCTGCGTTTCCGTGCAGTTTTTCCGCAGCATGTGTACAGCGATTTTTGTTTCCCATAGGTTTACATTGAACTGTAAACTCATGGGAAACTGCTGCGGATCCGCAGCGTTTTCCGCAGCGTGTGCACATACCTTTAGAATTAGGCTATGTGCACACGGTGCGGATTTGGCTGCGGGTCCGCAGCAGTGTTCCATCAGGTTTACAGCACCATGTAAACATATGGAAACCAAATCCGCTGTGCCCATGGTGCGGAAAATACCGCGCGGAAACGCTGCGTTGTATTTTCCGCAGCATGTCAATTCTTTGTGCGGATTCCGCAGCGTTTTACACCTGTTCCTCAATAGGAATCCGCAGGTGAAATCCGCACAAAAAACACTGGAAATCCGCGGAAAATCCGCAGGTAAAACGCAGTGCCTTTTACCTGCGGATTTTTCAAAAATGATGCTGAAAAATCTCACACGAATCCGCAACGTGGGCACATAGCCTTAGGGTTAGGGTTGAAATTAGGGTTGTGATTAGGGTTATGGCTACAGTTGGGATTAGAGTTAGGGGTGTGTTGGGGTTAGTGTTGGAGGTAGAATTGAGGGGTTTCCACTGTTTAGGCACATCAGGGGTCTCCAAACGCAACATGGCGCCACCATTGATTCCAGCCAATCTCGTATTCAAAAAGTCAAATGGTGCTCCCTCAATTCCGAGCCCCGACGTGTGCCCAAACAGTGGTTTACCCCCACATATGGGGTATCAGTGTACTCAGGATAAACTGCGCAACAATTACTGGGGTCCAATTTCTCCTGTTACCCTTGTGAAAATAAAAAATTGCTTGCTAAAACATCATTTTTGAGGAAAGAAAAATGATTTTTTATTTTCACGGCTCTGCGTTGTAAACGTCTGTGAAGCACTTGGGGGTTCAAAGTGCTCACCACATATCTAGATAAGTTCCTTGGGGGGTCTAGTTTCTAAAATGGGGTCACTTGTGGGGGTTTCTACTGTTTAGGCACACCAGGAGCTCTGCAAACGCAACGTGATGCCCGCAGACCATTCCATCAAAGTCTGCATTTCAAAAGTCACTACTTCCCTTCTGAGCCCCGACGTGTGCCCAAACAGTGGTTTACCTCCACACATCGGGTATCAGCGTACTCAGGAGAAACTGGACAACAACTTTTGGGGTCCAATTTCTCCTGTAACCCTTGGGAAAATAAAAAATTCTGGGCTAAATAATTATTTTTGAGGAAAGAAAACTTATTTATTATTTTTCACGGCTCTGCATTATAAACTTCTGTGAAGCACTTGGGGTTCAAAGTGCTCACCACACATCTAGATAAGTTCCTTTCGGGGTCTAGTTTCCAAAATAGGGTCACTTGTGGGGGGTTTCTACTGTCAAGCCACATCAGGGGCTCTGCAAACGCAACGTGACGCACACAGAGCATTCCATCAAAGTCTGCATTTCAAAACGTCACTACTTCACTTCCGAGCCCCGGCATGTGCCCAAACAGTGGTTTACCCCCACATATGGGGTATCAGCGTACTCAGGAGAAACTGGACAACTTTTGGGGTCAAATTTCTCCTGTTACCCTTGGGAAAATAAAAAATTGCAGGCTAAAAGATCATTTTTGAGAAAATATTTTTTTTTTTTTTTTCATGGCTCTGCGTTATAAACTTCTGTGAAGCACTTGGGGGTTCAAAGTCCTCACCACACATCTAGATTAGTTCCTTTGGGGGTCTAGTTTCCAAAATGGGGTGATTTCTGGGGGATCTCCAATGTTTAGGCACACAGGGGCTCTCCAAACGTGACATGGTGTCCGCTAATGATTGGAGCTAATTTTCCATTTAAAAAGCCAAATGGCGTGCCTTCCCTTCCGAGCCCTGCCGTGCGCCCAAACAGTGGTTTACCCCCACATATGGGGTATCAGCGTACTCAGGACAAACTTCCTTGGGGGGTCTAGTTTCTAAAATGGGATCACTTGTGGGGTTTTCTACTGTTTAGGCACACCAGGAGCTCTGCAAACGCAACGTGATGCCCGCAGACCATTCCATCAAAGTCTGCATTTCAAAAGTCACTACTTCCCTTCTGAGCCCCGACGTGTGCCCAAACAGTGGTTTACCTCCACACATGGGGTATCAGCGTACTCAGGAGAAACTGGACAACAACTTTTGGGGTCCAATTTCTCCTGTAACCCTTGGGAAAATAAAAAATTCTGGGCTAAATAATTATTTTTGAGGAAAGAAAACGTATTTATTATTCTTCACGGCACTGCATTATAAACTTCTGTGAAGCACTTGGGGGTTCAAAGTGCTCACCACACATCTAGATAAGTTCCTTTCGGGGTCTAGTTTCCAAAATGGGGTCACTTGTGGGGGGTTTCTACTGTCAAGCCACATCAGGGGCTCTGCAAACGCAACGTGACGCCCACAGAGCATTCCATCAAAGTCTGCATTTCAAAACGTCACTACTTCACTTCCGAGCCCCGGCATGTGCCCAAACAGTGGTTTACCCCCACATATGGGGTATCACCGTACTCAGGAGAAACTGGACAACAAATATTGGGGTCAAATTTCTCCTGTTACCCTTGGGAAAATTAAAAAATTCTGGGCTAAATAATTATTTTTGAGGAAAGAAAACGTATTTATTATTTTCACGGCTCTGCATTATAAACTTCTGTGAAGCACTTGGGGGTTCAAAGTGCTCACCACACATCTAGATAAGTTCCTTTCGGGGTCTAGTTTCCAAAATGGGGTCACTTGTGGGGGGTTTCTACTGTTAAGCCACATCAGGGGCTCTGCAAACGCAACGTGACGCCCACAGAGCATTCCATCAAAGTCTGCATTTCAAAACGTCACTACTTCACTTCCGAGCCCCGGCATGTGCCCAAACAGTGGTTTACCCCCACATATGGGGTATCAGCGTACTCAGGAGAAACTGGACAACTTTTGGGGTCAAATTTTTCCTGTTACCCTTGGGAAAATAAAAAATTGCAGGCTAAAAGATCATTTTTGAGAAAATAATTTTTTTTTTTATTTTCATGGCTCTGCGTTATAAACTTCTGTGAAGCACTTGGGGGTTCAAAGTCCTCACCACACATCTAGATTAGTTCCTTTGGGGGTCTAGTTTCAAAATGGGGTGATTTCTGGGGGATCTCTAATGTTTAGGCACACAGGGGCTCTCCAAACGTGACATGGTGTCCGCTAATGATTGGAGCTAATTTTCCATTTAAAAAGCCAAATGGTGTGCCTTCCCTTCCGAGCCCTGCCGTGCGCCCAAACAGTGGTTTACCCCCACATATGGGGTATCAGCATACTCAGGACAAACTGGACAACAACATTTGGGGTCCAATTTCTCCTATTTCTGTGCAGTTTATATAATTGCAGGACAGGAAGTGGCCACAGAAACTTTGCCCTTCCAAGACCTGCCAAGAGGACCAATGGAATGCGCTGCAGAGCTAGAGCACATGACCCTCGATCTCCAACGGGAGATCTTGCTCTGGGCATGCTCAGTGTGCGCAAACAAGGACTTAGTCGCAGGGAAGTCCGCTCGCCGCTGACCAGCACTGACTTTAATGGCAGGAGCTGAAGAAGCAGCAGTAACTCTCTGTACAGAGTGAGAGCGAGCAAGACACTGGGAGCGACGTCCCTGCTGAGCAGACTCCACTGCGGCTGGAGGAGAATGGGAGACCACAGCGGAGACGGATCGAGATTCCCCCTGTGCAGCAGAGGAAACTCGACTCCTAACATTTTCCCCCCTCCTAGGGCCCCCCCCCTCCTTGGGCCTCGCTACGCTCGAAGGCAGCAATGAGCTGTGGGGCCCGAATGTTTTCAGCGGGCTCCCAAGACCTGTCCTTTGGACCATAACCCTTCCAATCCACCAAATAAAACTTTTTGCCGCATACCACCTTGCACCCCAAAATAGCGTTCACCTCGTAATCGTCCGTAGACGAACCCGATGTCCCGGCAGATGACTCGGAAATCCGGGACATGTATACGGGTTTCAAGAGGGACACATGAAAGGTGTCGGTAGACCACAGGATTAACCTGTTCGAGAACCTTGAAGGGACCCAAGTAGCGAGGAGCAAACTTAGTGGACTCAACTCGCAGCCTGATGTTACGTGCGGAGAGCCACACCAAGTCGCCAGGGGCAAAAGTCGGAGCGGAGCGCCGATGAACATCGGCGGAGGACCTCATTCTCTCCTTGGAGGCCCGAATGGCATCCTGCGTGCGATCCCAAATGTCCCGTGCCTCCACAGCCCAGTCTGCCACCCTGGGATCAGTGGAAGACACAGGCATGGGCACAGGAACACGCGGATGCTGGCCGTAATATAAGAGGAATGGAGTCTGACCGGTGGAGTCGGCTACGGCATTGTTAAGTGCAAACTCTGCCCACGGTAGCAAGGATGCCGAGTCATCCTGTCTGGCAGAAACAAAATGTCGCAGATATGTGACCAAGGTCTGGTTGGCCCTTTCTACCAACCCATTCGTCTCGGGATGATATATCGAAGAGAGATTTAACTCAATACTGAGTATACGACATAGCTCCCTCCAGAATCGAGACGCAAACTGGGGACCCCGGTCACTAACAATTTTGTCTGGCATACCGTGTAAGCGAAAGATATGCTTGATAAACAAGACAGCCAATGCCCGTGCAGATGGTAGCCGTGGAAGAGGCACCAAATGCACCATTTTGGAAAAATGATCGGTGATCACCCAGATAATGGTGCAATTACGACACTTGGGTAAGCCAACCACAAAGTCCATCCCGACCATCTCCCAGGGCCTGTCAGCCACGGGCAGAGGATAAAGCAAACCAGCTGGCCGTTGCCGAGGAGTCTTGTTCCTGGCGCAAGAGACACACGCCCGAACGTACTCCGCGACATCACGAGCCATATGCGGCCACCAATATGTCCTCGCCAGTAATTCTGATGTCCTTTTAGTACCAAAATGTCCACCCACCCTGGACGAGTGCGCCCAAGAGAGAACCTTCGGTCGCAAACTAGATGGAACAAAAGTCTTGCCCGGGGGCACAGACTCCAGCGAAACCGGGGCCACGGTTCTCAAACTCTCGGTGGGGACAATAAGCCGAGGCTCCTCCTCCTCCTCCGCAGATGACATAACGGAGCGAGAGAGAGCGTCGGCCCGAATGTTCTTCTCCCCAGAAAGGAAATGGAGGGTGAAATGAAACCGGGAGAAGAACAAGGACCATCTGGCCTGGCGAGAATTCAACCGCTGAGCTGTCTGCAGATACACCAAATTTTTGTGATCTGTGAAGACTTGGAAGGGAAAACGTGCTCCCTCCAAGAGATGTCTCCACTCCGAGAAAGCCAACTTCATGGCTAGCAACTCCCTGTCCCCGATGGAATAATTCCTCTCTGCTGGTGCGAAGGTCTTGGAGAAAAAGAAGCAAGGATGCTTCCGACCTTGAGCATCCTTTTGGAAGAGGACTGCTCCAGCACCAACAGAAGAGGCATCCACCTCCATGATAAATGGCTTATCAACATCGGGGCGATGAAGAATGGGAGCGCTAGCGAAGTGTGACTTTATAGAGATAAAGGCCTTGGAGACCTCCTCAGACCACAATTTGGGATTCGCCCCCTTCTTGGTGAGGGCAACCAAGGGAGCTACCAAAGTTGAGAAATGCGGGATGAACTGGCGATAATAATTGATGAACCCCATAAAGCGCTGCACCGCTTTAAGAGAATGGGGTTCCTGCCAGTCCATCACAGCCTGTAGTTTGGCAGGATCCATAGCCAATCCCTGGGCTGAGATGATGTAGCCTAGGAAAGGTAAGGACTCCTGCTCAAACATACACTTCTCCAACTTGGCATAGAGGGAGTTTGCCCGTAGGAGGTCGAAGACTTTGCAAACATCTCTCCGGTGGGAGTCAATATCTGGAGAGTAGATGAGAATATCATCCAGATAGACTACGACCGAGGTGGAAAGCATATCCCAGAAGATATCGTTCACAAAGTCTTGGAAAACGGCTGGGGCATTACAGAGCCCAAAGGGCATCACCAGATATTCATAGTGCCCATCCCTGGTGTTAAAAGCCGTCTTCCATTCGTCCCCCTCACGGATGCGAATCAGGTTGTAAGCACCCCGCAGATCTAATTTAGTAAATACCCTTGCTCCCCGAAGCCTATCGAACAGTTCAGATATCAAAGGCAAAGGGTATTTATTCTTAACGGTGATGGCGTTAAGACCCCTGTAGTCTATGCATGGACGCAATTCCCCACTCTTCTTCTGCACGAAGAAGAACCCTGCCCCAGCAGGTGACACTGACTTCCTGATGAACCCTCTTGCCAGATTTTCCTGGATGTACTGTGACATTGCCTCCGTCTCCGGGAGAGATAGCGGATAGACTCGACCCCGGGGAGGCTCAGCACCAGGCAAGAGGTCAATAGGACAGTCATAGGGGCAATGGGGTGGAAGGGTCTCCGCCGCCTTTTTGGAGAATACGTCTGCATACGACCAATACTGCTTGGGGAGAGAGGAAAGATCTGCGGGTACCTCAGTTGTAGCTACCTAAACGCACTCCCTCTGACACCTACCCCCACAAGATTCACCCCATCCCAGAATTCTGCCTGAGGACCACTCGATATGAGGAGAGTGGTACCGTAGCCAAGGTATTCCCAACAGGACCTCATCAATTCCCTCTGGAATGACGAGCAGAGATATAATCTCCTGATGAGATGGCGACATGGACAGAGTAAATGGGATGGTCTGGTGAGTTATCTGTGAGGGCAGAGTCGACCCATTCACCACTCGTACCATGACAGGTTGAGCTAGCATAACCAGAGGTATTGCGTGGCGTTGGGCGAAGGCAGAAGACATAAAATTGCCCTCCGCCCCAGAATCCACGCAGAGCTCTACCGAGTGGGAGAATGAGCCTATAGTAATTGTCCCCTTAAAGGACAATTTAGAGGCAAACGTCGCCGTGTCTAGTGTACCTCCACCTACGACCACTAGACGCTGACGTTTCCTCGACCGCTGGGAACATCTGGCGGCTAAATGTCCAGACTGCTGGCAAACATGACAGACCCTGAGTGCACAAGCGGTCCGGGACTTAGGTCCCGCTTGTGACACTTCCCTGGCCTCATGTGACTCAGGAACCAGGACCGGAGATTCCAGAGGTTTGGCGAAAGTAGGAGCCAGCCGAAACCTCTGCCTACACTGGGCTCGCTCTAACCTCCGCTCGTTAAAACGGAGGTCAATTTGAGTGGAGACTGTTATTAACTCCTCCAGTGTGGCAGGTATCTCCCTAGTGGCCAGAGCGTCCTTTACATGGTCAGCCAAGCCCCTCCAAAATATGGGGATAAGAGCTTAATCCGACCATTCCAGCTCAGATGCTAAAGTGCGGAATTGGACGGCAAAATGACTGACCAAGGACTCACCCTGAGTTAATGCCAGCAGTTGGAGCGCAGTGTCATGGGTGACTTGAGGTCCTAAAAAGACCTGTTTTAAAGTGCTCAAAAACAGAGGAGCACTCTGCACCACATGATCGCCACGCTCCCACAGCGGCGTAGCCCATTCCAACGCCCTGTCCGACAATAGAGACACAATAAATCCCACCTTAGCCCGCTCTGTGGGGAAACGTGCAGCCAGAAGCTCGAGATGAATAGAGCACTGACTCACGAATCCTCTACAAAATTTGCTATTACCAGAAAATTTTTCTGGCAGCGGGAGGCGAGAAAATGTCGGAACAGGGGTGGCAATGGACAAAATTGCTGCAGCCACGCTGGCAGCCTGTACAGCAACTGCGGTAACATCCACAGCTGAGGTTGCGCTCTCGAGAGCCGCCAACCTACCCTCCAGCTGCTGTATATACCGCAGGGATTGCTGTTTGTCCGTCATCACTAGCCAGACTCTGGCGCTAGTGTAATGTTAGGGCTAGCGGAACGCACCAAATAATAAGACTGATAGTGTATGGTGCGTTCGTAGCCCGGGTCCACCGTGCAGAGATGGAACCTGCTGCTGAGTAATGACGGACTATATGGCGGTACTCATAAGTATACTCGCGTGGGTTAAACTTCACCCAACGTGAAGGAAGCGATCCTGTTGCGTCACAGGATCGCGGTACCGCACATAGAAGGCGAGCCAGCAGTCAGCGAACTTAACCCCAACTAGGATTGAAGTCCGATTAGACCACTTGCTGACACAACACCGCAACAGGGTGTGTTAGGCAACTCTTATAATAAGAGCACCGAAGTGCGAACTGTGCCGTGCTGGCAGGCACCACTAAGCACCCAGACGTGGGTCAGGAAGCGCACTACTGGCGCGTGGCGCCGCACTGGCGGTCACAGCAATAGACGCTGATACGTGTGTGACACGTTGAGTGATTTGTCGGGCGCTAGATAGCAGCCATACTCCATACGCGAACAGTCATACAATAGGGTAGGGGTATTTAATGAACAACTTGCACTCACAACAAACACACGTATTCAATTGTACACTAGCACATGGCCGTGCGGTCATGCGCAGTTTATATAATTGCAGGACAGGAAGTGGCCACAGAAACTTTGCCCTTCCAAGACCTGCCAAGAGGACCAATGGAATGCGCTGCAGAGCCAGAGCACATGACCCTCGATCTCCAACGGGAGATCTTGCTCTGGGCATGCTCAGTGTGCGCAAACAAGGACTTAGTCGCAGGGAAGTCCGCTCGCCGCTGACCAGCACTGACTTTAATGGCAGGAGCTGAAGAAGCAGCAGTAACTCTCTGTACAGAGTGAGAGCGAGCAAGACTCTGGGAGCGACGTCCCTGCTGAGCAGACTCCACTGCGGCTGGAGGAGAATGGGAGACCGCAGCGGAGACGGATCGAGATTCCCCCTGTGCAGCAGAGGAAACTCGACTCCTAACACACAGCTGATAAATGCTGTGATCCAAAGACAGCAGCACTACCACTCATAACCACCGGAGGGAGCCCAAGAGCAGAATTCACAACAGTCCTCATATGAACTCGAGCCTGGTAACTTTTTCCCAGGCTCGAGTTGAGGTAACTACAGGTTATTCCATTCATTCCCCAGGTTTTTACAGGCAGGGGCGGCTGCATTAGCAGGCTTCTGCTTGTAAAATTAGTTAACCCTTTCAGAAGGATTTACAGCGTGGGAAAAGACAGAACGACGGAAGGTATGGAATATTGTTGTTTGTTTTTTTTAACTTTGTTTCAGGTGACAAGGGTCTTCAGGTGGATTAAGAGAATAATAAAATATTGCAACAACCTGTATCTTTATTTCGTTAAAATACTTTGTAATAATGTGTGAGTTTTATTAACCATTTCATACTATTGGATTAATAATGGATAGGTGTCATAATTGATGCCACTCTCTGGCTTAATGTCACCTTACAATAGCAAGGTGACATTAACCCTTCATTACCCTATATCCCACCGCTACACCAGAGTGGGAAGAGACAGGCTAAGTTATTATTATTAATAATGGATATGTCACACCGTAAGCAGTGTTAAAGGGGCAGGACGGCGTACTGGGACCCGCACCTGTCCCTACCACTTTAATGGGGCCCTGGCTTTCCCTTATCTCGGGGGTACCTATGATGGTTAGGAGGCCCGAGCCGCCAGCTTATCCCTGTCTCCTGTGCAGGCCCTATTAGTGGCCCCCTCTCCCCCCAAAGGAGGTGGACTGTACCAGTGTAATTATGCAACAAATAACAGAGTAAACAGACAAGGTAACTAAAAGACTCAAACTCACCAAATGCTCACACAACCACAGAGGAAACAGAGAAGGGAAGAGAAGAAATAAACTAGGAAGGAAAACAGGTTAAACATGCAACCAAAACCGCAGACACCAATCTCTGTAAGTAAACCTCCAACACCAACACCTCTCTCCATCAACCTCCAAGCCAGGCAGTAGAATTGATCACTGACACTAGCTGAAGTAAGGACTGGGTCTATATAGAGGATCAGATTACAAGATCCACTTCAGCTGAGAGACCCAGCTCTCAGCAACTCAGTAATAAGGTTAACTCCTGCACTGCTGGCACAAAGCAGCTAGGTCAGAATACAGGTGAAGAGCTTCTGTTCACTGTGTGTGAACGAGGCCCAGAGTGCTGCGGTGCTCTGTAACCTCTCTGTTGCGGTAGCCCCGTGACAGTACCCCCCCTTCTACAAGGGACCTCCGGAACCTCAGGACCAGGTTTCACAGGATGAGCTGTATGAAATGCCCGAACCAACCTAACCGCATGGACATCGGCAGGAGGTACCCACATCCTTTCCTCAGGACCGTACCCTCTCCAGTGTACCAGATATTGTAGGGATTGACGAACTAAACAAGAATCCTTAACCCTGGAAATCTGGAACTCGAGACTTCAATCAACAAGGACCGGAGATGGAGGGGAAGGGGACTGATTGGATGGCGCCAGAACCTTTTTGAGTAAGGAGCGATGAAAAACATTATGGATCTTACATGACTGAGGCAAAGCCAGCCGAAAAGCAAGGGAATTCACGACGGCCACAATCCTATAAGGACCAATGAACCTAGGGCCCAATTTACATGAGGGAACTCTCAGCTTAATATTTTTCGAGGACAACCAAACCCAATCACCCACACACAGGTCCGGACCTTCCGCACGTCTCCGATCAGCTGCATTCTTATACCTGGAACCCATCCTCTTTAATTTATCAAGAACCCCTTGCCATACGGACGTGATGGATGAAGAAAACCTCTCCTCTTCAGGAACACCTGAGGAATCCCTCCTATTAAATGCACTAGACTGAGGATGAAAACCATATGCCCCGATAAACGTGGACTTACCAGTAGACTCATGAGTATGATTGTTTATAGCAAATTCTGCTAACGGTAAGTACTTAACCCAGTCCTCTTGATTCTCTGAGATGAAACACCTGAGATAAGTCTCAAGATTTTGATTTACGCGTACAGTCTGACCATTGGATTGAGGATGAAAAGCTGAAGAAAACGACAAATGAGTCCCCAGCCAGCTGCTGAAAGCCCTCCAAAACTTAGAAATAAACTGCACCCCACGGTCTGAGACAATATTCCTGTACATCATGTCTTACCCCAGACCACCAAAAACACCGAGTGAGTAGATCCGCAGTAACCTTACTTCCAGGGTGTCTGGCCAAAACCGAGTCATGATGCTCATTTATGACCCTGAGAGGGAGATTAGCTGGAATAAAAAGTTTACCTAACGGACAGGCTGCTGGGGCATCCCCCTGTGCCTCTACCACCTCTTTCTTAAGATCAGAATTAATTGCAGCGACAACTACACCCTTCTGTATTATAGGACCTGGTTCACAATTATCCCCACCCCCCGGGAA
The DNA here is from genome assembly GCF_032444005.1 of Ranitomeya imitator. NCBI lineage: Eukaryota > Metazoa > Chordata > Amphibia > Anura > Dendrobatidae > Ranitomeya > Ranitomeya imitator. The sequence goes on from NC_091282.1 coordinate 390,080,636, forward strand.
ACAACGGGATAATGCATCAGCCTTGATATTCTTGTTTCCTGGCCGGTACGTTATGTAGAAATTGAACCTGGTGAAGAACAGAGACCACCTTGCCTGCCTAGGTGTAAGATGCTTTGCAGATTCTTTTTGATCTGTGATCACCATGACAGGGTGAAGTGCTCCCTCCAAAAAATGACGCCATTCCTCAAATGCCCATTTAATTACCAACAGCTCCCTGTTACCAATGTCATAATTCTTCTCCGTAGGAGATAATTTACTCGAGAAAAATGCACACGGATGCCACTTACTCGGAGAAATCCCCTGAGACAATACAGCTCCCACCCCTACCTCAGAGGCATCCACCTCTACTACAAATGGCTGAGTGATGTCAGGCTGTATTAATATGGGTGCAGTGGAAAAACACTTTTTCAAAGTTTCAAAAGCTTTACTGGCCGCACTGGACCATACGGAGAAATCCGTGCCCCTCTTGGTCATGTGTTATGATCCAGTGACCTTGGAGCCGCACAAAACTTTCTCTGGAGTAGGTGGAAACTGTACTGACCGCAAATCCTAAACTAACACCGCAACTAGAAGTAGCCGTGGGGTGTGCCTAACAAATCCTAGACACCTCGACACAGCCGGAAGACTAAATACCCCTATAGATGGAAATAGGAATTCTACCTTGCCTCAGAGCAGAACCCCAAAGGATAGGCAGCCCCCCACGAATATTGACTGTGAGTAGTAGAGGAAAGACACACACAGGCAGAAAACAGGATTTAGCAAAAGAGGCCACTCTAGCTAAATAGGAAAGGATAGGACATAATACTAAGCGGTCAGTATTAAAACCCTTCCAAAAATATCCACAGCAGATAATACAAAAAATTCCACCATCTAACTAAAGACGTGCAACGTATATCTGCAACTCCTGAGAATCCAACAAGACTGAAAAAATACTGACACAATCTAAGCTGGACAAGAAAAAACAAATGAATAGCACTGAATTATTAAGCACACAGCATGTGTGCCACAGAAACAAAAACCAGACACTTATCTTTGCTGATTTGGCAGCAAGGCAGGAGGAACCAGACAGAGATCCCAAACCTCCCAACAACCATGGACAACTGGCAAGGACTAATGAATCCTGCACACCTAAATACCCCAGTCAGAACTGCAATCAGCAGATACACCTGACCAGGACTGCAACCCAGGGACAACTGCATTACCACCTACAACCACCGGAGGGAACCCAAAAGCAGAATTCACAACAGTCATGTCTGTCAATGGTTTGGTTACCACTGAAAAGTCTTTAATAAATTTGTGATAGAAATTTGCAAAACCTAAAAACCTCTGTAAAGCCTTAAGGTCCTCAGGACGGTCCCACTCCAAGACCGCCCTGACCTTAGCCGGATCCATACGAAAACCTGTGGAGGATAAGAAATAACCCAGAAACGGAATCTCTTTGACAGTGAACATGCATTTCTCAAGTTTGGCAAACAGTTTATTGTCCCTGAGTACCTGAATGACCTGCCGTACATGATCCTGAAGAGACTCGAGGTCAGGGGAATAAATTAAGATGTCATCGAGATATACCACCACAAACCTACCTATTAATTGACTAAATATATAATTGACAAAGTGTTGAAACACAGCAGGAGCATTAGTTAACCCAAAAGGCATAACCAAGTTCTCGTAATGTCCCTCTTGAGTATTAAACGCCGTCTTCCATTCATCCCCCTCCTTCATCCGAATGAGATCATGTACCCCCCTGAGGTCTAATTTGGAGAACCATTTAGCCCCCACAATTTGGTTAAAGAGGTCCGGAATAAGAGGGAGTGGAAAAGAACCCGACTGCAATGGGTGATGATGAGGGTCTGATATGACCCTTGGCCAGACATTCCGTGATATAGTCCTTCATGGCCTGTCTCTCTGGGCCTGAGATGTTGTATAGCCTACTCTTAGGCAGTTTAGCACCAGGAATGAGACGTATGGTGCAATAATAAGGGCGGTGTGGAGGTAGCTCTCGACTCCCCTCCTCAGAGAATGCATCCTCAAAATCTGAGATGAACTCTGGCAAAACCTGAGAACTCAATCCGGCCAGCCGAGTACCCAGGCAATGTTCCTGACAATACTCACTCCATCTAGTAATCTCCTGAGTCTGCCAGTCTAACACCGGGTTGTGTAATGTGATCCATGGTAAACCGAGAACTACAGGCGATGGCAAACCCCCCAACACATAACAATCTAAAGACTCAGAGTGTAACGCCCCTATTTGTAGGCTCACCCCACGGAAGATCTGAGTGAAAGTCCCCTGGCTCAAAGGTGCAGAATCAATGGCAATTATAGGTATGGGTCTAGACAATTCTTGAGTCTTAAGCCCATGCGCCTGAACAAACCCAGCATCAATTAAATTAAACCCTGCCTCAGAGTCCAGAAAGGCAGAGATATTAAACCTATTTTCACCAAGACGAATCTCGGCTGGTAGGAAAAATTGAGGTTTACCTAAGGAGGAAATTAGTACACCCGAGTTGCCAACCTCCCCGCAACCCGGGCTCAATAGTTTTCCGGCGGTTGTCTTCTAGAAGGACACACATTCACATAATGACCCCTTCTGCCACAAAAAAAACATGTACCTTCCTTACGCCGTACTACTGCAGCCCCCTTAGAACGAGAAGCACCACCCAACTGCATAGGTTTTCCTAGAGACTCAGATTCTGGTGAGTCCAAATCTGAATTACCCTTGAATAGCGGCGATTCATTAAGTCTCTGGTGCAGGCGGCGGTCCACACGGATCCCAAGAGACATAGCTGCTTCCAGTGTGGTTGGTGTCTCCTGTAGGGCGAAAGCATCTTTTATTTTATTAGATAGGCCCTGATAAAATTGACTACGGAGTGCAGGGTCATTCCAAAATGTGTCAGTAGCCCATCTCCGAAGCTCAGAGCAGTACCCCTCTACTGGCCAGTCTCCCTGTGTAAGATGGCGTATTGTGGACTCAGCGAGGGAGACGCAGTCAGGATCATGATACACCTGACCTAAGGTTCGAAAAAACTCCTCCCCAGTCCGTAACGGCAAAGCATCAGTGGGAAGTGAAAATGCCCAGGACTGCGGGTCATCTAGTAGGAGCGATACTATAATTCCAAACCTCTGCTCCTCTGAACCTGAAGTGTGAGGAGTCGGACGCAAACTAAAATACAATTTACAGGCCTCCCTGAATGTAACAAAAATTTGTCACACCCCCTGAGAACCTGTCAGGTAACGCAATTTTAGGTTCCAGCGAAGCTTGTGGAGGTGTAGCAACCCCTGCAGTGGCCACTGGAGTGCGCTGCACAACCGCCAAGCGGAGGTCAGCCACCTCTAGACTGAGTTGCTGCATTTGTCCAGCCAAAGGAGCAATGGGGTCCATATTGGACCAAGAAAAATTTTTAAGGTCAGTGATACTGGTGAAGAGCTTCTGTTAACTGTGTGTGAACGAGGCCCAGAGCACTGCGGTTCTCTGGAACCTCTCTGTCGCGGTAGCCCCGTGACAGGATAGGTGTCATAATTGACGCCTCTCCATTACTATTCTGGCTTAATGTCACCTTACAATAGCAAGGTGACATTAACCCTTCATTACCACACATCCCACCGCTACATGGGAGTGGGAAAAGACAAGCTAAGTGCCAGAATAGGCGCATCTTACAGATGTGGCCTTTCTGGGGTGGCTGGGGACAGATGATTTTAGGCAGTGGGGGGCCAATAACCATGGACCCTCTCCAGGCTATTAATATCTGCCCTCAGTCACTGGCTTTCCCACTCTGGCGGAGAAAATTGCGCGGGAGCCCACGCCAATTTTTTCCGCGATTTAACCCTTTAGTTTAATAGCTAGAGCCACCAAATTTGACACCCATACACTTCTTACATTACTAAAGAGGAATATGTAATAAAAGAAGGGATATGAGATGGTTTACTGTATGTAAACCATGTCTCATATCATGTCGGGTTTGAGAAGGAGATAGGAAAAGCCTGCAATTTAATTACCGGCTTTTCTGCTATCTAGCGCTGTATGAATTATTAATATATATATATATATATATATATTCAAATATATATATATATATATGTGTGTCTCACTAACATACAGTTAGGTCCTTATATATTTGGACAGAGACAACATTTTTCTAATTTTGGTTATAGACATTACCACAATAAATTTTAAACAAAACATTTCAGATGCAGTTAAAGTTCAGACTTTCAGCTTTTATTTGAGGGTATCCACATTAAAAATGGATGAAGGGTTTAGGAGGTTCAGCTCCTTAACATGTGCCACCCTGTTTTTAAAGGGACCAAAAGTAATTGGACAGATTCAATAATTTTAAATAAAATGTTCATTTCTAGTACTTGGTTGAAAAGCCTTTGTTGGCAATGACTGCCTGAAGTCTTGAACTCATGGACATCACCAGACGCTGTGTTTCCTCCTTTTTGGTGCTCTGCCAGGCCTTCACTGCGGTGGTTTTCAGTTGCTGTTTGTAGTCTTTCTGTCTGAAGTTTAGTCTTTAACAAGTGAAATGTTGCTCTATTGGGTTGAGATCAGGTGACTGACTTAGCCATTCAAGAATATTCCACTTCTTTGCTTTGATAAATTCCTGGGTTGCTTTGGCTTTATGTTTTGGGTCATTGTCCATCTGTAGTATGAAACAACGACCAATCAGTTTGGCTGCATTTGGCTGGATCTGAGCACACAGTATGGCGGCTCTGAATACCTCAGAATTCATTCGGCTGCTTCTGTCCTGTGTCACATCATCAATAAACACTAGAGACCCAGTGCCACTGGCAGCCATGCATGCCCAAGCCATCACACTGCCTCCGCCATGTTTTACAGATTTGAATCATGGGCTGTACCACGCCTTCACCATACTTTTCTTTTTCCATCATTCTGGTAGAGGTTGATCTTGGTTTCATCTGTCCAAAGAATGTTCTTCCAGAACTGTGCTGGCTTTAACTGTTTTTTAGCAAAGTCCAGTCTAGCCTTTTTATTCTTGATGCTTATGAGTGGCTTGCACCGTGCAGTGAAACCTCTGTATTTACTTTCATGCAGTCTTCTTTTTACGGTAGATTTGGATATTGATACGCCGACCTCCTGGAGAGTGTTGTTCATTTGGTTGGCTGTTGTGAAGGGCTTTCTCTTCACCATGGAGATTATTCTGCGATCATCCACCACTGTTGTCTTCCGTGGGCGCCCAGGTCTTTTTGCATTGATGAGTTCACCAGTGCTTTCTTTCCTTCTCAGGATGTACCAAACTGTAGATCTTGCCACTCCTAATATTGTAGCAAATTCTCGGATGGGTTTTTTCTGTTTTCGCAGCTTAAGGATGGCTTGTTTCACCTGCATGGAGAGCTCCTTTGACTGCATATTTACTTCACAGCAAAACCTTCCAAATACAAGCACCACTCCTGAAATTAATTCCAGGCCTTTTATCTGCTTAATTGAGAATGACATAACAAAGGGATTGCACACACCTGTCCATGAAATAGCCTTGGAGTCAATTGTCCAATTACTTTTGGTCCCTTTAAAAACAGGGTGGCACATGTTAAGGAGCTGAAACTCCCAAACCCTTCGTCCAGTTTTAATGTGGATACCCTCAAATGAAAGCTGAAAGTCTGAACTTCAACTGCATCTGAATTGTTTTGTTTAAAATTCATTGTGGTAATGTCTATAACCAAAATTAGAAAAATGTTGTCTATGTCCAAATATATATGGTCCTAACTAGGGTTGAGCGACCTTGACCTTTTTAGAGTCGAGCCGTGTTTCGCGAAACCCGACTATCTTAGAAGTCGAGTCGAGTGGAATCGGCCGATTATCGCGAAAAGTCGGGTATCGCCCGAAACACGAAACCCAATGCAAGTCAATGGGGGAGCATAGTCGGCAGTGAGTGGAGGCCAGGAAAACACCTACACTGCCCATTTTAATGGCAAAAACATCCATTCTTGTTAAAGAAGCTTGTCAATCGTAATTTACCTTATAATAATTGGAAGGCATTTGAAATTGGGGGTCATTTGGCTAAAGTTGTGGGGGGTAGGGCTGGTTCAAGTAATTAGTGGGTCCAGTAAATCTGGACCACGTCACGGCAGTGGAGCAGGGAGAGGTAAGTATTTAAACTTTGCAAGTGCTGTGATCCTGAGCAAGCAGGGGGGGGCCCACTCGTTGGCATTGGCACTGGCACAGGGCCCCTCAAAGTACAGCGGTGTGTTTGCACGGCGGGGGCGCCTCCCACCGGCAGCAACACTTTTGCGTACTATGAGAGGCCCTGTGCCAGTGACGTCGCCAACTAGTATTCCTCCCCCCACCTGATGAAGGAACCTGCACTTTCATCTGCACCTTCCTCTTTGTCCCCGTGTAAGGTGGTATGGTATGCGGGAAGAGGAACCTGACTTTCAGCAGGGTCACAATCTTGCTGTGTAGCGTGCACGGGGAATTTTGCGTTATGGGTCAATGTACCAGCAGACTCATCTATCACTGGCTGGGCAATGGGCAGGATGAGGAGGAAACACAGATATAGGCCCAAAGAATAAAGTGGGCTAAATGCAGTTCAAAATTGGTAACACAGGACTAACCAGGGGGCATTGCAGTGGAGGACAACTGGAATGAGAGGCTGACACAGAGAGTAGGCCCAAATCAGTAAGTAGTCGACATGCAGTTCAAAATTGGCAACCGTAGTAAACAGGCGGCCCAGCTTTGTTCAGTTGAGGAGAACAGCAAGGAGTGGCAGACACCGATAGTAGGCCCCAACCCAACTAGTAGGCCAAATGCAGTCTAACATTAACAACTACTTAACAAGAGCCTGAAAATGGAATTTCAGGACAGGAAACCAGGAGAACAGCAAGGAGTGGCAGACACCGATAGTAGGCCCCAAACCAACTAGTACGCCAAATGCAGTTGTTCCATTTAACTACAATTTAATGAGAGCCTGAAGATAGAAGTTCAGGAAAGGCAACCTGGAGAACACCTTGGAGTGGAACACACCATCTCTCTACACCCCATACCCAATTTGTAGGCCTAATGCAGTGTAGTTTTCAACAACTACTAAACGAGAGTCGGAAGACCGAAGCAATGTGGACGAAACCTGGGGAACACCTTGGAGTGGAACACACCATCTCTCTACACCCCATACCCAATTTGTAGGCCTAATGCAGTGTAGTTTTCTACAACTACTAAACGAGAGCATGAAGATTGAAGCTCAGGAAAGGCAACCTGGAGAACACCTTGGAGTGGAACACACCATCTCTCTACACCCCATACCCAATTTGTAGGCCTAATGCAGCGTAGTTTCCAGCAACTACTAAACGAGAGCATGAAGATTGAAGCTCAGGAAAGGCAACCTGGAGAACACCTTGGAGTGGAAAACACCATCTCTCTACACCCCATACCCAATTTGTAGGCCTAATGCAGCGTAGTTTCCAACAACTACTAAACGAGAGCATGAAGATTGAAGCAATGGAGAGGAAACCTGGGGAACACCTTGGGGAGGCAGACACCGTTAGTAGGCCCTACCAAAGTTGTACACCCAATGCAGTTTTAAAATTCCTAGAGGCTGAAAACAAGACTATTGACGCTCAGCTTTTTTCAAAGGAACACAGCTGAATTGAGTGGCGCAGACAGACACAGGTAGTAGGACTCAAACCAAAAATGTGGATCACTGCAGCAGAAAAAAGTTACAGGGGTACACAAGCTGCAGTGCTCTGGGCAGTGGAGGACAATTTCAATAGTGAACCGCAGACAGACTTTGTACGCCTACTATTAAAAAAAGGATGCTCTATGCAATTATAAATAGGTTCTAGGGGTACACGGGCAGCAGTGGTGTGGTCAGTGGAGGCCTAGTGGAAGGAGTGACCGCAGACAGGCATCGAAGGCCTAAAATAATAACACATGGCTGTAGGCAATTTTAAATTGGTTCCAGGGGTACACGGGCAGCAGTGGTGTGGTCAGTGGAGGCCTAGTGGAAGGAGTGACCGCAGACAGGCATCGAAGGCCTAAAATAAAAAAATTGAGCTGGCTGTAGGCAATTTTAAATTGGTTCCAGGGCTACACGGGCAGCAGTGGTGTGGTCAGTGGAGGCCTAGTGGAAGGAGTGACCGCAGACAGGCATCGAAGGCCTAAAATAATAACACATGGCTGTAGGCAATTTTAAATTGGTTCCAGGGGTACACGGGCAGCAGTGGCCTGGTCAGTGTAGTAGTAGTAGAAAGAACGGACCGCAGACAGGCATCGAAGGCCTAAAATAAAAAAATTGGACTGGCTGTAGGCAATTTTAAATTGGTTCCAGGGGTACACGGGCAGCAGTGGTGTGGTCAGTGGAGGCATATTGTAAGGAGTGACCGCAGACAGACATCGAAGGCCTAAAATAATAACACATGGCTGTAGGCAATTTTAAATTGGTTCCAGGGGTACACGGGCAGCAGTGGTGTGGTCAGTGGAGGCCTAGTGGAAGGAGTGACCGCAGACAGGCATCGAAGGCCTAAAATAAAAAAATTGGGCTGGCTGTAGGCAATTTTAAATTGGTTCCAGGGGTACACGGGCAGCAGTGGTTTGGTCAGTGGAGGCATATTGTAAGGAGTGACCGCAGACAGGCATCGAAGGCCTAAAATAATAACACATGGCTGTAGGCAATTTTAAATTGGTTCCAGGGGTACACGGGCAGCAGTGGCCTGGTCAGTGTAGTAGTAGTAGAAAGAACGGACCGCAGACAGGCATCGAAGGCCTAAAATAAAAAAATTGGGCTGGCTGTAGGCAATTTTAAATTGGTTCCAGGGGTACACGGGCAGCAGTGGTGTGGTCAGTGGAGGCCTAGTGGAAGGAGTGACCGCAGACAGGCATCGAAGGCCTAAAATAAAAAAATTGGGCTGGCTGTAGGCAATTTTAAATTGGTTCAAGGGGTACACGGGCAGCAGTGGCCTGGTCAGTGTAGTAGTAGTGGAAAGAACGGACCGCAGACAGGCATCGAAGGCCTAAAATAAAAAAATTGGGCTGGCTGTAGGCAATTTTAAATTGGTTCCAGGGGTACACGGGCAGCAGTGGTGTGGTCAGTGGAGGCCTAGTGGAAGGAATGACCGCAGACAGGCATCGAAGGCCTAAAATAATAACACATGGCTGTAGGCAATTTTAAATTGGTTCCAGGGGTACACGGGCAGCAGTGGCCTGGTCAGTGTAGTAGTAGTAGAAAGAACGGACCGCAGACAGGCATCGAAGGCCTAAAATAAAAAAAATTGGGCTGGCTGTAGGCAATTGTAAATTGGTTCCAGGGGTATACGGGCAGCAGTGGTGTGGTCAGTGGAGGCATATTGTAAGGAGTGACCGCAGACAGGCATCGAAGGCCTAAAATAATAACACATGGCTGTAGGCAATTTTAAATTGGTTCCAGGGGTACACGGGCAGCAGTGGTGTGGTCAGTGGAGGCCTAGTGGAAGGAGTGACCGCAGACAGGCATCGAAGGCCTAAAATAAAAAAATTGGGCTGGCTGTAGGCAATTTTAAATTGGTTCCAGGGGTACACGGGCAGCAGTGGTGTGGTCAGTGGAGGCATATTGTAAGGAGTGACCGCAGACAGGCATCGAAGGCCTAAAATGATAACACATGGCTGTAGGCAATTTTAAATTGGTTCCAGGGGTACACGGGCAGCAGTGGCCTTGTCAGTGTAGTAGTAGTAGAAAGAACGTACTGCAGACAGGCATCGAAGGCCTAAAATAAAAAAATTGGGCTGGCTGTAGGCAATTTTAAATTGGTTCCAGGGGTACACGGGCAGCAGTGGTTTGGTCAGTGGAGGCATAGTGGAAGGAGTGACCGCAGACAGGCTTCGAAGGCCTAACATAACAAAAATGTCAATACAATGGTATTGTCAGTGGCAGGCATTGAAGGATGTCAGCGCATAGACTAAACATTGGTGGAGCTGTGAGATAATTTTGCAAGTGGTAGAGCACTGTTTGAGCTGGGGGGGGAACTGTCTTGTGGCCGGCGGTACATGCCCAGGGCCCCTCATATTACAACGGTGTGTCTGACGTTGGGTGCGCACCACCACCGCCAGAGACACTTTATTGTACTAGGAGGGACCCAGTGGCAGTGCCGTCGACCAAAAGCGGGCACACCCACCTCTTCAGACAAACAGCACTCTCACGGGTGCTGTCGCCAAGTGTCGATACCACGGCCCCGTGTGGGGAGTTTGGCCATTTAGTGAGGTGTAAACATGTCGTATGCTGGACAATCAGGTGCAGAAAATTACGAGATTGGAAAAGGCATTCAGAATAGTCCACAGGCAAGACCTTTTCATAGGAAAGCTAGGTGTCAGCCGGGCAAGGTGGGGCAAAAGATTTCGAAATCCAGTTGTGGTTCATTTTAATGAAGGTTAGATCATCTACATTTTGGGTAGCCAGACGAGTCCTTTTTTCTGTTAGTATTGAACCTGCAGCACTGAATACTCTTTCTGATAGGACACTAGCTGCCGGGCAAGCAAGCTCCTGCAATGCATATTCTGCCAATTCTGGCCAGGTGTCTAATTTTGATGCCCAGTAATCAAATGGGAATGACGGTTGAGGGAGAACATCGATAAGGGATGAAAAATAGTTTGTAACCATACTGGACAAATGTTGTCTCCTGTCACTTTGAATTGATGCTGCAGTACCTGTCCTGTCTGCGGTCATAGCAAAATCACTCCACAACCTGGTCAGAAAACCCCTCTGGCCAACGCCACTTCTGATTTCTGCCCCTCTAACTCCTCTGGTCTGCTGGCCCCTGCAGCTCGTGTGAGAACGATCACGGGCGCTGTGTGCAGGGAATGCCAGAAGCAAACGGTCAACAAGAGTTGATTGTTTGGTTGCTAATATTAGTTCCAAGTTCTCATGTGGCATTATATTTTGCAATTTGCCTTTATAACGAGGATCAAGGAGGCAGGCTAACCAGTAATCGTCATCGTTCATCATTTTAGTTATGCGTGTGTCCCTTTTGAGGATACGTAAGGCATAATCCGCCATGTGGGCCAAAGTTCCAGTTCTCAAATCTGCGGTTGTGCTTGGTTGAGGGGCAGTTTCAGGCAAATCCACGTCACTTGTGTCCCTCCAAAAACCAGAACCCGGCCTTGCCGCGCCACCAATTTCCAGTGGCCCCGGAAAAGCTTCCTCATTAAAAATATAATCATCCCCATCATCCTCCTCGTCCTCCTCCTCCTCTTCGCCCGCTAACTCGTCCTGTACACTGCCCTGGCCAGACAATGGCTGACTGTCATCAAGGCTTTCCTCTTCCTCAGCTGCAGACGCCTGATCCTTTATGTGCGTCAAACTTTGCATCAGCAGACGCATTAGGGGGATGCTCATGCTTATTATGGCGTTGTCTGCACTAACCAGCCGTGTGCATTCCTCAAAACACTGAAGGACTTGACACATGTCTTGAATCTTCGACCACTGCACACCTGACAACTCCATGTCTGCCATCCTACTGCCTGCCCGTGTATGTGTATCCTCCCACAAAAACATAACAGCCCGCCTCTGTTCGCACAGTCTCTGAAGCATGTGCAGTGTTGAGTTCCACCTTGTTGCAACGTCTATGATTAGGCGATGCTGGGGAAGGTTCAAAGAACGCTGATAGGTCTGCATACGGCTGGAGTGTATGGGCGAACGGCGGATATGTGAGCAAAGTCCACGCACTTTGAGGAGCAGGTCGGATAACCCCGGATAACTTTTCAGGAAGCACTGCACCACCAGGTTTAAGGTGTGAGCCAGGCAAGGAATGTGTTTCAGTTGGGAAAGGGAGATGGCAGCCATGAAATTCCTTCCGTTATCACTCACTACCTTGCCTGCCTCAAGATCTACAGTGCCCAGCCACGACTGCGTTTCTTTCTGCAAGAACTCGGACAGAACCTCCGCGGTGTGTCTGTTGTCGCCCAAACACTTCATAGCCAATACAGCCTGCTGACGTTTGCCAGTAGCTGCCCCATAATGGGAGACCTGGTGTGCAACAGTGGCAGCTGCGGATGGAGTGGTTGTGCGACTGCGGTCTGTGGACGAGCTCTCGCTTCTGCAGGAGGATGAAGAGGAGGAGGAGGGGGTCGAACGGCTACAGCCAACTGTTTCCTAGACCGTGGGCTAGGCAGAACTGTCCCAAACTTGCTGTCCCCTGTGGACCCTGCATCCACAACATTCACCCAGTGTGCCGTGATGGACACGTGACGTCCCTGGCCATGCCTACTGGTCCATGCATCTGTTGTCAGGTGCACCTTTGTGCTCACAGATTGCCTGAGTGCATGGACGATGCGCTCTTCAACATGCTGGTGGAGGGCTGGGATGGCTTTTCTGGAAAAAAAGTGTCGACTGGGTAGCTCGTAGCGTGGTACAGCGTAGTCCATCAGGGCTTTAAAAGCTTCGCTTTCAACTAACCGGTAGGGCATCATCTCTAACGAGATTAGTCTAGCTATGTGGGCGTTCAAACCCTGTGTACGCGGATGCGAGGCTAAGTACTTCCTTTTTCTAACCATAGTCTCATGTAGGGTGAGCTGGACTGGAGAGCTGGAGATCGTGGAACTAGCGGGGGTGCCGGTGGACATGGCAGACTGAGAGACGGTGGGAGATGGTATTGTTGCCGCCGGTGCCCTAGATGCAGTGTTTCCTACTACGAAACTGGTGATTCCCTGACCCTGACTGCTTTGGCCTGGCAAAGAAACCTGCACAGATACTGCAGGTGGTGCGGAAAATGGTGGCCCTACACTGCCGGAAGGGATGTTGCGTTGCTGACTAGCTTCATTGGCCGAGGGTGCTACAACCTTAAGGGACGTTTGGTAGTTAGTCCAGGCTTGCAAATGCATGGTGGTTAAATTTCTATGCATGCAACTTGTATTGAGACTTTTCAGATTCTGTCCTCTGCTTAAGGTAGTTGAACATTTTTGACAGATGACTTTGCGCTGATCAATTGGATGTTGTTTAAAAAAATGCCAGACTGCACTCTTTCTAGCATCGGATACCTTTTCAGGCATTGCAGACTGAGCTTTAACCGGATGGCCACGCTGTCCTCCAACAGGTTTTGGCTTTGCCACGCGTTTTGGGCAAGATACGGGCCCGGCAGATGGAACCTGTTGCGATGTTGATGCCTGCTGCGGCCCCTCCTCCTCCGCTTCAGAACTGCTGCCGCCTGCACCCTGTTCCCCCAATGGCTGCCAATCGGGGTCAAGAACTGGGTCATCTATTACCTCTTCTTGTAGCTCGTGTGCAACTTCGTCTGTGTCACCGTGTCGGTCGGTGGTATAGCGTTCGTGATGGGGCAACATAGTCTCATCAGGGTCTGATTCTTGATCATTACCCTGCGAGGGCAATGTTGTGGTCTGAGTCAAAGGACCAGCATAGTAGTCTGGCTGTGGCTGTGCATCAGTGCACTCCATGTCAGATTCAACTTGTAATGGGTATGGACTGCTAACTGCTTCACTTTCTAAGCCAGGGACGGTATGTGTAAAGAGCTCCATGGAGTAACCCATTGTGTCGCCTGCTGCATTCTTCTCTGTTGTTGTTTTTGCTGAAGAGGACAAGGAAGCGACTTGTCCCTGACCGTGAACATCCACTAACGACGCGCTGCTTTGACATTTACCAGTTTCACGAGAGGAGGCAAAAGAGCTAGAGGCTGAGTCAGCAAGATAAGCCAAAACTTGCTCTTGCTGCTCCGGCTTTAAAAGCGGTTTTCCTACTCCCAGAAAAGGGAGCATTCGAGGCCTTGTGTAGCCAGACAACGAACCTGGCTCCACAGCTCCAGACTTAGGTGCAATATTTTTTTTCCCACGACCAGCTGATGCTCCACCACTACCACTACCCTCATTACCAGCTGACAATGAACGCCCCCGGCCACGACCTCTTCCACCAGACTTCCTCATTGTTTTAAAAACGTAACCAAACTAACGGTATTTGTTGCTGTCACACAACTTACATGGTGAGCTATAACTTCAGTATGATTTAGCTACCCCTTTACAGGTGAGTGAGACCACAACGAAAATCAGGCACAATGTTACACACTCTGTTGTTGGTGGCAACAAATGAGAGAGATGCCACACACGCAGGACTGTCACTGAAGCACAAATGTAAATATTAATCTCCCACTGATTTGATTTTTTTTTTTTTTCAGGGAGACTTTAGGAAAAAAAATAATAGAATAAAATGATTTTTTCAGGAAGAATTTAGAAACCAAATAAAATAAAATGATTTTTTCAGGGAGAATTTAGAAAACAAATAAAACAAAAAAAGGCTTTCTATGGCCCACTGAGTGAGAGATGACGCACACAGGAGTCAGGAGTGGCACACAAGCCCAGAGGCCAATATTTATCTCCCACTGATTGATGTAGTGATTTTTTCAGGTAGATTTTGGAACCCAAATCAAGCTAAAAAAATAATAGGCTTTCTATGGCCCACAATTGGAGAGAGAGAGAGAGATGGCACACCCAGGAGTCAAGACTGGCACACAAGCAGAAAGGGCAATATTAATCTCCCACTGATTTGATTTTTTTTTTTTTCAGGGAGACTTTAGGAAAAAAAATAATTGAATAAAATGATTTTTTCAGGAAGAATTTAGAAACCAAATAAAATAAAATGATTTTTTCAGGGAGAATTTAGAAAACAAATAAAACAAAAAAAGGCTTTCTATGGCCCACTGAGTGAGAGATGACGCACACAGGAGTCAGGAGTGGCACACAAGCCCAGAGGCCAATATTTATCTCCCACTGATTGATGTAGTGATTTTTTCAGGTAGATTTTGGAACCCAAATCAAGCTAAAAAAATAATAGGCTTTCTATGGCCCACAATTGGAGAGAGAGAGAGAGATGGCACACCCAGGAGTCAAGACTGACACACAAGCAGAAAGGGCAATATTAATCTCCCACTGATTTGATTTTTTTTTTTTTTCAGGGAGACTTTAGGAAAAAAAAATAATAGAATAAAATGATTTTTTCAGGAAGAATTTAGAAACCAAATAAAATAAAATGATTTTTTCAGGGAGAATTTAGAAAACAAATAAAACAAAAAAAGGCTTTCTATGGCCCACTGAGTGAGAGATGACGCACACAGGAGTCAGGAGTGGCACACAAGCCCAGAGGCCAATATTTATCTCCCACTGATTGATGTAGTGATTTTTTCAGGTAGATTTTGGAACCCAAATCAAGCTAAAAAAATAATAGGCTTTCTATGGCCCACAATTGGAGAGAGAGAGAGAGATGGCACACCCAGGAGTCAAGACTGGCACACAAGCAGAAAGGGCA
Organism: Ranitomeya imitator; assembly: GCF_032444005.1. Taxonomy (NCBI): domain Eukaryota; kingdom Metazoa; phylum Chordata; class Amphibia; order Anura; family Dendrobatidae; genus Ranitomeya; species Ranitomeya imitator. Next base: position 390,095,860 of record NC_091282.1, read on the forward strand.
ATATTAATCTCCCACTGATTTGATTTTTTTTTTTTTTCAGGGAGACTTTAGGAAAAAAAAATAATAGAATAAAATGATTTTTTCAGGAAGAATTTATAAACCAAATAAAATAAAATGATTTTTTCAGGAAGAATTTAGAAAACAAATAAAACAAAAAAAGGCTTTCTATGGCCCACTGAGTGAGAGATGACGCACACAGGAGTCAGGAGTGGCACACAAGCCCAGAGGCCAATATTTATCTCCCACTGATTGATGTAGTGATTTTTTCAGGTAGATTTTGGAACCCAAATCAAGCTAAAAAAATAATAGGCTTTCTATGGCCCACAATTGGAGAGAGAGAGAGAGATGGCACACCCAGGAGTCAAGACTGGCACACAAGCAGAAAGGGCAATATTAATCTCCCACTGATTTGATTTTTTTTTTTTTCAGGGAGACTTTAGGAAAAAAAAATAATAGAATAAAATGATTTTTTCAGGAAGAATTTATAAACCAAATAAAATAAAATGATTTTTTCAGGAAGAATTTAGAAAACAAATAAAACAAAAAAAGGCTTTCTATGGCCCACTGAGTGAGAGATGACGCACACAGGAGTCAGGAGTGGCACACAAGCCCAGAGGCCAATATTTATCTCCCACTGATTGATGTAGTGATTTTTTCAGGTAGATTTTGGAACCCAAATCAAGCTAAAAAAATAATAGGCTTTCTATGGCCCACAATTGGAGAGAGAGAGAGAGATGGCACACCCAGGAGTCAAGACTGGCACACAAGCAGAAAGGGCAATATTAATCTCCCACTGATTTGATTTTTTTTTTTTTTCAGGGAGACTTTAGGAAAAAAAAATAATAGAATAAAATGATTTTTTCAGGAAGAATTTAGAAACCAAATAAAATAAAATGATTTTTTCAGGGAGAATTTAGAAAACAAATAAAACAAAAAATAGGCTTTCTATGGCCCACTGAGTGAGAGATGACGCACACAGGAGTCAGGAGTGGCACACAAGCCCAGAGGCCAATATTTATCTCCCACTGATTGATTTATTGATTTTTTCAGGTAGAATTTAGAACCCAAATCAACCAAAAACATAAATAGGCTATCTATGGCCCACTATTTGTGAGAGAGATGGCACGCTCAGGACTGGCACACAAGCCCAGAGGCCAATATTAATCTCCCACTTTTTATTTTTTTTCAGGGAAAATTTATAAACCCAATAAAAAAAATAATAAATAGGCTTTCTATGGCCCACTATCTGAGAGAGAGAGATGGCACGCTTAGGACTGGCACACAAGCCCAAAGGCCAATATTAATCTCCCTTTTTTTTTTCAGGGAGAATTTATAAAACCAAAAAAAAATAAATAAATAGGCTTTCTATGGCCCACTATTTGTGAGAGAGATGGCACGCTCAGGACTGGCACACAAGCCCAGAGGCCAATATTAATCTCCCACTTTTTTTTTTTGTTCCAGGGAAAATTTATAAACCCAATAAAAAAAATAATAAATAGGCTTTCTATGGCCCACTATCTGAGAGAGAGAGATGGCACGCTTAGGACTGGCACACAAGCCCAAAGGCCAATATTAATCTCCCTTTTTTTTTTCAGGGAGAATTTATAAAACCCAAAAAAAATAAATAAATAGGCTTTCTATGGCCCACTATTTGTGAGAGAGATGGCACGCTCAGGACTGACACACAAGCCCAGAGGCCAATAATAATCTCCCACTTTTTTTTTTTTTGTTCCAGGGAAAATTTATAAACCCAATAAAAAAAATAATAAATAGGCTTTCTATGGCCCACTTTCTGAGAGAGAGAGATGGCACGCTTAGGACTGGCACACAAGCCCAAAGGCCAATATTAATCTCCCACTGATTGATTTATTGATTTTTTCAGGTAGAATTTAGAACACAAATAAAGCAAAAAAAAAAAAAATAGGCTTTCTATGGCCCACTGAGTGAGTGATGATGCACACAGGAGTCAGGAGTGGCACACAAGCCCTGAGGCCAATATTTTTCTCCCACTGATTGATGTAGTGATTTTTTCAGGTAGATTTTAGAACCCAAATCAAGCAAAAAAATAAATAGGCTTTCTATGGCCCACTGACTGAGAGATGGCACACACAGGAGTCAAGAGTGGCACACAAGCCCTGAGGCCAATATTTTTCTCCCACTGATTGATGTAGTGATTTTTTCAGGTAGATTTTATAACCCAAATCAAGCAAAAAAATAAATAGGCTTTCTATGGCCCACTGAGTGAGAGATGGCACACACAGGGATGGCACTCTAGCAGAAATGTCAATCTTAATCTCCCACAAAAAAAAACAGGGAGTGTCCAACAATTACTATCTCCCTGCAGTAATCTCAGCCAGGTATGGCAGGCAGCAATAAGGAGTGGACTGATGCACAAATTAAATAAAAAGTGTGGACAAACAAAAAAGATAGCTGTGCAGAAAGGAAGGAACAAGAGGATTTGTGCTTTGAAAAAAGCAGTTGGTTTGCACAGCGGCGTACACACAGCAATGCAGCTATCAGGGAGCCTTCTAGGGCAGCCCAATGAGCTACAGCGCTGAGGGGAAAAAAAAAAAAATGTAGCTTCCACTGTCCCTGCACACCGAAGGTGGTGTTGGGCAGTGGAAATCGCTACAGCACAAGCGGTTTGGTGGTTAATGGACCCTGCCTAACGCTATCCCTGCTTCTGACGAAGCGGCAGCAACCTCTCCCTAAGCTCAGATCAGCAGCAGTAACATGGCGGTCGGCGGAAATAGCCCCTGTGACGCCGCAGACAGCAAGCCAATCACTGCAATGCCCTTCTCTAAGATGGTGGGGACCAGGACCTATGTCATCACGCTGCCCACACTCTGCGTTTACCTTCATTGGCTGAGAAATGTGTTCACTGTGCAAGTAGCCCATGTGTTCCTGTTTCCATAATTGTTCTCTTGTGTCTACAAGACTGGGGAGTTCCACCACTCCTCTTGGGCTATCTGCACAAAAGCTGTTCTACCCTGTATGCACACATGGATTTTTCCTCTCTGAACCCTGTTCACACAGGTTATATACAGATGATCAGGTTTTTAAATACATCAGATAGGGATTGCATACATTAGTTAGGACTGCTCTGATAAGGGTATACCGTGAAGATTGGTAGAGCAGCTTAGTATACATTTTTTGCAAAAAACGTATCAACCAAATACCCTGTTTTTTACATCTTTTACTAGCACTTGCGGATTACTGCAACATTTTTTCAAACTGAGTGTTTTTGGTTTTACTATTCTCTTTTGTGTCTTCAGGTTTCTTGGTGGTGTGTGAACATGATCATACAGACTTGTTCACTGTGCAAGTAGCCCATGTGTTCCTGTTTCCATAATTGTTCTCTTGTGTCTACAAGACTGGGGAGTTCCACCACTCCTCTTGGGCTATCTGCACAAAAGCTGTTCTACCCTGTATGCACACATGGATTTTTCCTCTCTGAGCCCTGTTCACACAGGTTATATACAGATGATCAGGTTTTTAAATACATCAGATAGGGATTGCATACATTAGTTAGGACTGCTCTCATAAGGGTATACCGTGAAGATTGGTAGAGCAGCTTAGTATACATTTTTTGCAAAAAACGTATCAACCAAATACCCTGTTTTTTACATCTTTTACTAGCACTTGCAGATTACTGCAACATTTTTTCAAACTGAGTGTTTTTGGTTTTACTATTCTCTTTTGTGTCTTCAGGTTTCTTGCTGGTGTGTGAACATGATCATACAGACTTGTTCACTGTGCAAGTAGCCCATGTGTTCCTGTTTCCATAATTGTTCTCTTGTGTCTACAAGACTGGGGAGTTCCACCACTCCTCTTGGGCTATCTGCACAAAAGCTGTTCTACCCTGTATGCACACATGGATTTTTCCTCTCTGAACCCTGTTCACACAGGTTATATACAGATGATCAGGTTTTTAAATACATCAGATAGGGATTGCATACATTAGTTAGGACTGCTCTGATAAGGGTATACCGTGAAGATTGGTAGAGCAGCTTAGTATACATTTTTTGCAAAAAACGTATCAACCAAATACCCTGTTTTTTACATCTTTTACTAGCACTTGCGGATTACTGCAACATTTTTTCAAACTGAGTGTTTTTGGTTTTACTATTCTCTTTTGTGTCTTCAGGTTTCTTGGTGGTGTGTGAACATGATCATACAGACTTGTTCACTGTGCAAGTAGCCCATGTGTTCCTGTTTCCATAATTGTTCTCTTGTGTCTACAAGACTGGGGAGTTCCACCACTCCTCTTGGGCTATCTGCACAAAAGCTGTTCTACCCTGTATGCACACATGGATTTTTCCTCTCTGAACCCTGTTCACACAGGTTATATACAGATGATCAGGTTTTTAAATACATCAGATAGGGATTGCATACATTAGTTAGGACTGCTCTGATAAGGGTATACCGTGAAGATTGGTAGAGCAGCTTAGTATACATTTTTTGCAAAAAACGTATCAACCAAATACCCTGTTTTTTACATCTTTTACTAGCACTTGCGTATTACTGCAACATTTTTTCAAACTGAGTGTTTTTGGTTTTACTATTCTCTTTTGTGTCTTCAGGTTTCTTGGTGGTGTGTGAACATGATCATACAGACTTGTTCACTGTGCAAGTAGCCCATGTGTTCCTGTTTCCATAATTGTTCTCTTGTGTCTACAAGACTGGGGAGTTCCACCACTCCTCTTGGGCTATCTGCACAAAAGCTGTTCTACCCTGTATGCACACATGGATTTTTCCTCTCTGAACCCTGTTCACACAGGTTATATACAGATGATCAGGTTTTTAAATACATCAGATAGGGATTGCATACATTAGTTAGGACTGCTCTCATAAGGGTATACCGTGAAGATTGGTAGAGCAGCTTAGTATACATTTTTTGCAAAAAACGTATCAACCAAATACCCTGTTTTTTACATCTTTTACTAGCACTTGCGGATTACTGCAACATTTTTTCAAACTGAGTGTTTTTGGTTTTACTATTCTCTTTTGTGTCTTCAGGTTTCTTGGTGGTGTGTGAACATGATCATACAGACTTGTTCACTGTGCAAGTAGCCCATGTGTTCCTGTTTCCATAATTGTTCTCTTGTGTCTACAAGACTGGGGAGTTCCACCACTCCTCTTGGGCTATCTGCACAAAAGCTGTTCTACCCTGTATGCACACATGGATTTTTCCTCTCTGAACCCTGTTCACACAGGTTATATACAGATGATCAGGTTTTTAAATACATCAGATAGGGATTGCATACATTAGTTAGGAATGCTCTGATAAGGGTATACCGTGAAGATTGGTAGAGCAGCTTAGTATACATTTTTTGCAAAAAACGTATCAACCAAATACCCTGTTTTTTACATCTTTTACTAGCACTTGCAGATTACTGCAACATTTTTTCAAACTGAGTGTTTTTGGTTTTACTATTCTCTTTTGTGTCTTCAGGTTTCTTGGTGGTGTGTGAACATGATCATACAGACTTGTTCACTGTGCAAGTAGCCCATGTGTTCCTGTTTCCATAATTGTTCTCTTGTGTCTACAAGACTGGGGAGTTCCACCACTCCTCTTGGGCTATCTGCACAAAAGCTGTTCTACCCTGTATGCACACATGGATTTTTCCTCTCTGAACCCTGTTCACACAGGTTATATACAGATGATCAGGTTTTTAAATACATCAGATAGGGATTGCATACATTAGTTAGGACTGCTCTGATAAGGGTATACCGTGAAGATTGGTAGAGCAGCTTAGTATACATTTTTTGCAAAAAACGTATCAACCAAATACCCTGTTTTTTACATCTTTTACTAGCACTCAGTTTTTCAAACTGAGTGTTTTTGGTTTTACTATTCTCTTTTGTGTCTTCAATCACTGCAATGCCCTTCTCTAAGATGGTGGGGACCAGGACCTATGTCATCACGCTGCCCACACTCTGCGTTTACCTTCATTGGCTGAGAAATGGCGCTTTTCACGTCATTGAAACGCGACTTTGGCGCGAAAGTCGCGTACCGCATGGCCGACCCCGCACAGAGGTCGGATCGGGTTTCATGAAACCCGACTTTGCCAAAAGTCGGCGACTTTTGAAAATGAACGACCCGTTTCGCTCAACCCTAGTCCTAACTATATATATATATAGAGAGAGAGAGAGAGAGAGAGAGACAGTATATATGTTTTTACGATTATTTGAGCCCATGGATCCATTGTATGTCCGTTTTGCAAGCCTGTGAGAAAATCTCACAGTACAGATGCCATACGGATTACATAAGGAGGATGACATGCACAAAATACGCTGACACACCCTGCCTACGGATGACATACGGATCCCTATTTTGGGGACATTTCTGCGTGTTACGGCCGTAAAAAACGGACCGTATTTTCATACGCTGAGTGTGACGCCGGCCTTAGGCTGATAACCGGTTCATGCAGCATTACATGAACATCTGATTCTTACACTATGGCTGGTCCGAACAACTAAAGCAATTTTTACCATCCACCTTTCGCATCTCCCCTTTTCCTCATAGAATTTAGGCTTGCAAGCAGGGATCTCATTCCTCTTGGTATCTGTTTTGATCTACGTGTTTACTGATATGCTGATATGTCTATTGTATTCTATTGTCTATTATATGTACAAGTCTTTCTAAAATGTAATGTGCTGAGGAATATGTCGGCGCTATAGAAATAAAATTATTATTATTCTTTATGTGTTTACTTTTACAATTAGAACATTACACAGGTCTGCGACTAAAAAGCTGTTTGATTATTTTCATATAATTTCCATATATTTTGGTGTGCTGAAAATGAAAAAAATATTGAAAAAAATCCTGGACGTCAGGATTTGCCACAAAATGCTAAATTCTCTTCAAATTTAGTATATTTTTTCAATTTTTGGTATTTTTTTATCTTAGGGTTTTGAAAGTCAAAATTACTATTAATTAATTCACATCAATGCATTGAAGATATACAAGACCCTGACTACAAAAAAATTGTCGGACGAATGCTGAAAGCATTTCAAGCTTTAGATTGCCTGATGAGTTTGAAAGTGCATTTCCTCCATTCCCACCATGACAACTTTCCTGAAAATTTGGGAGCTGTGAGTGAAGAGCAAGGTGAACGATTCCACCAGGACATTAACCCCTTCATGACCTTTGGATTTTCCGTTTTTCCATGTTCGTTTTTCGCTCCCCTCCCTCCCAGAGCCATAACTTTTTATTTTTCCATCAATATGGCCATGTGAGCACTTATTTTTTTGCGAAACAAGTTGTACTTTTGAACGACATCATTGGTTTTAGCATGTCGTGTACTAGAAAACAGGAAAAAAATTCCAAGTCCAGTGAAATTGCAAAAAAGGTGCAATCCAACACTTGTTTTTTGTTTGGCTTTTTTGCTATGTTCACGAAATGCTAAAACTGGCCTACCATTATGATTCTCCAGGTCATTACGAGTTCATAGACACCTAAGAGTTCTTTCACACTTCAGTTTTGTGGCGTCAGTTAGGTCCGACATCGTGGCGGATCGACGGATCCGTCAAATTTGTTGTGAAAACGGTTCTAACGGATCCGTTTTTTTGACGGATCAGCTGCCCTGATCCGTTAAAAAAACGGATCCGTTAGAACCGTTGCAACCGTTTTCACATCCGTTGTAACCGTTTTTTGACGGATCCGTTTTTTAAAAGGGGAGGATTTCAATGTGATTGGCTACTGGAAACTACTGGAAAACTATATATAGTGTGTATTTACACCACATCTTTGAAAGGTTGTAGAGAAAGTGGCAGAAATGGAAGGAGTACTGGCGAACATTGCAAAGATCTATGCGGATTTTACTTTTGAGGCAAATCAGTTGGCAGTCAGCGTTCAAGAGAGGGAGGAAGAAAGACTGCGAATCCTGCGGCAGCGGCGGAAGAGAAGGCTGTGGATCCATCCCATCACAGCACAACGTATGACCCGTGATGTTTATTCCACGCTTTACATCGAACTAAGGGAAAACCCTCAGAAGTTCTTCAATTATGTGAGGATGAGAGCTGAAAATTTCAAAATTTTATTGGGCCATGTGGAAGACTGTATACGGAGACGAGACACTCAGATACGCTTCTCCATATCACCAGCGGAGCGTCTCATGGTGACTATTCGGTAAGTAATTTTTTTTTAAAATGATTCTCATTCATCAGACTTATAACTGTAATGTTGTTTTTTGAATTTTTTTATTAATTATTGTCTTTTCGTTTTGTTAACAGATTCCTTGCAACTGGAGAGTCGTTCTCATCCCTCCATTTTCAGTTTAGGCTTGGGATATCCACCATCTCGGGGATTATCAGAGATACCTGCCGGGCATTGTGGGAGTGCCTACAAGTGGAATACATACCAGAGCCATCACAGGAGAGGTGGCTGGAGATTGCCCAAAATTTTCATCAAATTTGCCAGTTCCCAAATTGTGTTGGAGCAGTTGATGGAAAGCACATAAGGATCGTCAAACCTTCAGGCTCTGGATCACAGTTTTATAACCATAAGAAGTACTTCTCAATTGTGTTGATGGCCATAGCCGACGCACAATGCAAGTTCATCGCTGTGGATATCGGTGCGTATGGACGCGCAAATGACTCACAAATCTTTAAAAATTCACCAATGGGGCGCCGTTTATATGGAGAGACATTTGATTTTCCGCCCCCTAGACCTCTCCCTGGAACCACTGGTCCACTATTACCATTTGTTTGCATTGGAGATGATGCGTTCCAGCTTTCCCCACATTTTCTGAAACCCTTTGGAAGTAGTGGACTGACCCAGAGGAAGAAAATTTACAATTACCGCTTAACCAGAGCACGAAGAGTTGTGGAATGTGCTTTTGGCATCTTAACTGCCAAATGGAGAGTCCTGCTAACTGCAATTAAACTGCAGACTGAAACTGTCGATGATGTGGTCAAAGCGTGCGTGGTCCTGCACAATTTTGTTTTATCAAAAGGATTACCACAACCCCACTTTTCGCAGTCCAGTAGCAGTCTCCAGAATGCGGGACAGTTTTGCAGACTACTTCATGTCTCCTGCAGGATCAGTTGACTGGCAGTATGAAATGGTGTAAAATTTTTTTGCTTTTTACACTTGTAAAAATACCATTTTTTGTTTGCTTACAAAACCTTTGTACTTTAATGCAGCATTGTATGTTTTGAAACGGTACCCTTTAAACACTGTTTATTGTTACTATTACCATAACCTTGGTGGCTTTAAACCTTTTTTTTTTTAATAAAAAAAGAGAAAGACAATAAAATTGTTTTTAAACCAAAAAAAGTTTATTACTTGACTCTTACAAATTCTCATAATTTTGGGTGGAGATAGTAGCGGAGGGGCTGACAGGTTGGACCACGTCGAGAGTGGGAGACAGGACATCACGGACATCACGGGGAGGAACAGAAGTAGAATGTGTGGTGAAAATACGAGTTTGGGCAGAGAGTTGAGGTGCAGATGTGGTGTGTGTGAAGTATGAAGGTGTTGCTGGGTTCGGGAACGGAGAATTTAAAGTGCAAGAATGGAAAGGGGAAGGTAAAAACTGGGAAAGACTAAGGGGGAAGGAACGAATGACGAAGGAGTAGAATGGGCGGGAGGAGGACGGACAGGAGGAGGACGCACGGAAGGATACACAGTGGCTTGAGAGGGGAAAGGTGTTGAAACATGAAGGGTAGGTGGAGGGGCTTGGGACATCGCCTGCGCTAGAGCAGTGTGGCAGCCTTGCATCACATGCATCTGCAGGTCAGGAGTTAGATTTTCCATGTGCCTGAGGACCGACTGAAAAAAACAGTGACTTGATGACTGGTTTGCATCTGATTGCATCCTATCCAGACGACTGCTGAGTTCAAGTATGCTTTTGTTAAGCATATTGTACCCAGCAGACGTTTGCTCATTCAAATGCTTGATGGCACTGTGGAAGGATGCATTGAGCTGCAAAAAGTCAGGCGCATAGCTCCTTTCCTGACCTCTCTGGCGCTGCCGTCCTGACCACAAAGGTGGTCTAGATGTTGCGGCAGTGGCAGAGGGGTGGGGTATAGGGAACTCTAACTCATCACCTGCAGCTTCAAGTGGCGAAGTCCGCCCTGCTGCTCCAGCGCTGGTGGATGGGTCTGAGAGATCAAACGAAAGGGAATGTGCAGAAACAGAGGGGTCGACGTGGTCCCCGGTGGCGGACTCTTGAGGGATCGCTCCAGAGGGGTGCAACTCTGATGCAGGCTCCCGAGTGCTGCAGAAAGTGCTGTTAAAGAAGAAAAAAAAATTAGTATCTGGCTATTACAATTGCCCTTACTGCAAAAAAAAATTGAAGGTTACACATTTTTACAGTTTGACTGAAAATATGTGGTGTTGAATATTTACCTTCTGCTCAGCAGCGTCGACCGGAGGAACGACAGGGCTCTGGCATGTTTGTATCTGCTCCTGCGTCCTCTAGATCCACTCGGGGCCTGCATCTCCTTATTAAACTCCCTCTTGAAGCGATCCCTGAGTGACCGCCACCGCACGATAATCCTGTTACCTGGAAAGAAAAAGCAAAAATTGGTTACTATACACCACATTAAATCATGCCTAACATAAGGTTATGAAGTGTGAATACTTACGCGCTAGATCCTGGGCCCCAGCATCGAGTTCCTCCCAGTTATCAAGAACAGCACTGCACACTTCCTCCCATAGCCATCGGGTGATTAACTGGTCAGCATGGCGGCGGTCCGACATGTTCCACAGCGGCTCCCGACTTTGTACCGCTTGGATGAGGGTGTCCACATCGATGCCCTCCTCTTCGTCATCTTGTTCGGGAGCACGCTGTGAAGCCTAACAAAAAGATAATAAAAAGGGAAAGATTACACCACATGAATTTTACAGTTTACTAAAAACAAAAACAAAAAGGAACTTACTCTTCGGCGACCGCCGCGTTTATCATTCCGACGACTATGGGAGGTGCTTTGAGGAACTCTACGTCGAGCTCCGGATTGTGAAGACTAATAAAACAAAAAAAAATAAAAATTAATTAATATTGTTCTTGGATAGAGGAATATGTATTGTGTGTGCTGTGCTGAATGTTTGTTTTGGGTGTAGTGTGTTGTATGTGAGGATCGATCTGTGCAAAACTTACACTATGCGCTCCCGCTCCTTGTATTTCTCCACCCTGTCCGTCTCCTTCTGGAAGCCCCTCTGCTTCATATTCCTGTGAATAAACACATAAAGGGTTAAAATACAATTACCATAGTTGTACCCCCAAAAAAAATTTATTATAAGAAAAAAAAATAGACACCTCAGTTTGCTGATGATGTGCTGGGGAGTTCTCAGAAGAAGACATGTTCTTTCAATAATCTTGGGTTGGTCGGTCCCTTGCGTCCCTCTTGGTCCCTAGGATCTGTAAGTATATAGAGAGTTCTAAGCTACTATACAAAAGGATAGATGCAGCTTTAGGGACTTTACACTTACATCTTTTTAAAAAACTTGGGGGCTTGCTTCTTTGGTGGGTAGTCGGTCCCTTGCGTCCCTCTTGGTCCCTAGGATCTGCAAGTATAAAGAGAGTTCTAAGCTACTATACAAAAGGATAGATGCAGCTTTAGGGAAGGATAGATTAATAGATGCAGCTGGGACTTTACATCTTTTTCCAAAACTTGGGGAGCTTGCCTGTGTACGTTTTGGTCAGTACTACTACAGTACCAACTTACTTTTAGATTACCCCCACCACAAAAGAAAAAAAATTTCTTAACCGTCAAACTTGATATGCTAGATATGCTTGATGCACAAGCTGCCAAACCCTCTACTTCCTGTTTCCCCACAAATCCCCCCCCCAAAAAAAATCCCTTTAAAGCAACACCAAAACTACTTAACTTGATATGCGCAATGCGCATGTTGGTAAAACCCACCTAAACAAAGTTTAACCTTATAAAAAATGTTCCTCATTCAAAATTAAAATACCAATTCCAAAAATTGTTATTTATGATTAACCTAAAGTTTGTATTTTCTAAAACCATATAACAATTTCTATAGCAAAGATTTGCATTACGCATTTGTATATATAACCTTTACTGCATATATACCCAATATTACATTTATCTTGATATGAGACTACTGACAGTTTTGTGAAATTTGTATTACTATATTTTTTAAAATTTACTTTTTTTTAGGGTACAGTAGGAGCTACACTGCTCTTTATTTGAAATACAAGTACATTATGGAAAACAACAAAAATGCGGAGCACATCACACATCATTTATACACACAAAACACATATTAATGCACAGCTATTCAAAATACCAGCATAGTATGAAAAAAATATAAACAGGGCAGGCAGGCGCACGCACACACACACGCACGCACACACACACACACACGCACACACACACACACGCGCACACACGCGCACACACACACGCACACACACGCACACACACACACACGCACGCACACACACACGTGCACACACACACGCACGCACACACGCACGCACGCACGCACACATGCACGCTGGATGGCAGTACTCACATGGCTGTCTCAGGCAGGGTCTGGCTGGCAGGGCCTCTCTGGCTGGCAGGGCCTCTCTGGCTGGCTGGCAGGACCTCTCTGGCTGGCTGGCAGGGCCTGGCTGTAAAGGTCTTGCTGGCAGGATCTGGCAGGGCCTCTCTGGCTGGCTGGCAGGGCCTCTCTGGCTGGCTGGCAGGGCCTGGCTGGCAAGGTCTTGCTGGCAGGGTCTGGCTGGGTCTCTCTTGCATGGAAGGGTCTCTCTTGCTGGCTGGTACATTTGGGAATGACCTGTTGTTAAGGACCGGCGGAACGCACCAAGTAATGATGATATGAAACTAGGTGCGTTTGCAGTCCGAGGTCCACCGTGCAGGTAAAAGACCCCGCTGCTAGTAAGACGGACTATATGGCAGTACTAAGAATACACACATGGGTTAACTTCACCCTGCGTGAAGGAAGCGATCCTGTTGCGTCACAGGAGCGCAGTACCACACATAGAGCGCGAGCAAGGAGTCAGCAAACTCAACCCCTACACAGGATTGAAGTCCGATTAGACACTTGATGGAACAACACCGCAACTGGGTGTGTAAGGAAACTAATTAAATAGAATCTATAGGCACGAGAGTGCGTGCGGTGCCGCACTGACGGGCGCCACTAACCACCCAGGCTTGGGTAAGGAAAGCGCAGAGGAAGCGCACGGCGCCGTACTGGCGGACACAGCAACAGGACGCTGTGATGTGTGTTATGTGCAGATGGCTAGTCGGGCGCTAGATAGCTACCATCATCCGCGAGCAGTCAACAACTCTAGGGAGGGATACTTAGGAGCTTTCATCCATCGACATACATCCATCTACACACACACATAATATCAAGACAATACTATCGCATGGCCGTGCGGTCATGCGCAGTTTATATAGTTGCTGCACAGGAAGCAGCTACAGAAGTTTTGCCCTTTCAGGACCTGCCAAGAGGACCAATGGGATGTGCTGCAGTGCCTGAGCATGTGACCCTCAATCTCCAACGGGAGATCTTGCCCTGGGCATGCTCAGTGTGTGCAAATAAGGACTTAGTCCCAGAGAAGCCCGCTCGCCGCAGATCAGTGCAGGGTACAACAGGAGAGCCAGAAAAGGCAGCAGTAACCTCCTGCACAGAATCAGTCCCAGCAAGACGCTGGGAGCGACGCCTCCGCTGAGCAGAGCCCACTGCGGCCGAAGCAGAATGGGAGACCGCAGCAGACACGGATCGAGATTCCCCTTGTGCAGCAGAGGAAACTCGACTCCTAACACGTGTCCTCTTTATATAGTTTTTGGGTTGTCTGGGCAAAGTATTCACTTTTTGGAGCATGCTCAATTAAAATAGCGGATTGGGGCGACGGATCCGCCAAAAAGCCCATAGGCGCCTATTCTAAAAAGTGGCGGACGCGATGGATCCGCCGCGGTCCGCCTTTTCGGCGGCGACAAAAAACGTTACAACGTCCGTCAATGTCTAGACAACGTCCGCCCAATATCGACGGATCCGTCGCATGGAGGATGGAACGGACGACCATCCGCCACAATCCGTCGCTAATGCAAGTCAATGGGAAAATAGCAGATCCGCCAAAAAAAATGGCGGATCCGTTATTTGATGAAAATGGCGGTTTTTGACTGACGCCGAATGACTGAAGTGTGAAAGAGGCCTAACATGACTAGGTTATTTTTTATCTAAGTGGTGAAAAAACTTCCAAACTATGCTAAAAAAAAATTGTGCCATTTTCCGATACCCGTAGCGTTCCCATTTTTCATGATCTGGGGTCAGTTGAGGGTTTATTTTTTGCGTGCCAAGCTGGCTTTTTAATGATACAATTTTGATGCAGATACGTTCTTTTAATCGCCTGTTATTGCATTTTAATGCAATGTCGCGGTCACCAAAAAACCTAATTCTGGCATTTCGAATTTTTTTCTCGCTACACTGTTTAGCAATCAGGATAATGCTTTTTTTATTGATAGATCGTGCGATTCTGAATGTGGCGATACCAAATATGTGTAGATTTGATTTTTTTATTGATTTATTTTGAATGGGGCAAAAGGGGGGTGATTTAAACTTTTATATTTTTTTTAATGGACTTTATCACCATGGCTTTGTATCATGTAAAATAATGTGATATATTATGTATTTTTATTAATTGTTGTTAAATACCTAAATAATTGAGTCTCTATAAATACTATACAATTTTACCCTTGTATTGCTTGAAAGAGGTCCATTTTTGGGACTGAAACGTCGCCAGAAGGGAAATTAAACTGCACGTGAATTGACTCTACTATGGTGTGCTGCTTCCATTTTGTGTGGATATATTTACTAGGATTGGTACATGCCTGGGAAAACTTTTGCACCCTGTGGCTCTTATTGTGCTGCTTTTTCACTTTCTTTTTTCTATCTACAGTATAATATATAAAAATGTCAACACTTCATGGTTCAAATCAAGAAAAAAGGCAAACCTTTGTTAAGCCATGTAGTGACAGTAACATTTCAGTTACTCCTTCAGTTTCTTTTTGACCAGGGCCATGGGGTGCTACCATATAATACATTTATTGTGGACTTAATGGAAGTTTTTAGGTTTGCATTCTTTTCTATTACATTGCTGCTTTAGCCTTTTTCTGTCTGTCTGTCTATCTATCTATCTATCTATCTATCTATCTTTCTCCTATCTATCATCAACCCGTCCACACTAAGGCTAACATGGGTGAGGTTCATTCTTTTTAATATCTTTACCATCTTGTAACGGTAGCCCTTGTATAGTGGCTATTTGCAATTGTAATACACATGGTGCTGAGAACTTGAACCTCTGGCCGATATACTTTATGTTTGTGTGGGTGTAGGAACATTTTTACCTGGATCCTTGTACAAATAGTGAGAAACCCTCTTTTTGTATTACTAACTTTGTATTGCTATACGGAGATTGCTTTATGATGATGTACCTAATAAATGTTATACTTTTTTATTCATGAATGAGCCTCTTTGACTTCACCTGCTTTATTGTCTACATACTCTAATCCTGTGTCTTGGTATAGAGTCCTGTGACTCCTTGCTTGCGCTCTTGGTGCGGCCCTGAGACGCAACAGAGTTTGCTTCCTTCACACTGGGTGAAGTTAACCCATGTGGGTATCCACATTGTACCGCCATATAGTCCGTCATTACTCAGCAGCAGGTTCCATCTCTGCACAGTGGACCCTAGGCTGAAAATGCACCTATACCATTTCTCTTATAATTTGGTGCATTCCGCCAGCCCTAAAATTACACTAGCGTCAGGGTCTGGCTAGTAACAAACAGCAATCCTTGCAGTACATCCAGCAGCTGGAGGGTAGGTTGGCAGCTCTCGAGTGCACAACCTCAGCTGTGGATGTAACCGCAGTTGCTGTTCAGGCTGTTAGCATGGCTGCAGCAACCTTGTCCACTGCCACCCCTGTTCCGACACTATCTCGCCTCCCGCTGCCAGAAAAATTTTCTGGTAATAGTACATCTTGTAGGGGTTTCGTGAGTCAGTGCTCTATACATCTCGAGCTTCTGGCCTCTCGTTTCCCCACAGAGTGGGCTAAGGTGGGGTTTATTGTGTCTCTCCTGTCAGACAGGGCGTTAGAGTGGGCTATGCCACTGTGGGAGCGTGGCGATCATGTGGTGCAGAGTGCTTCGTTGTTCCTGAGCACTCTGAAACAGGTCTTTTTAGGACCTCGTGTCACCCATAATATGGTGCTCCAACTGTTGGCATTAACTCAGGGCCCCTCCTTGGTCAGCTATTTTGCCATCCACTTTGGCACCCTAGCATCTGAGCTGGAGTGGTTGGATACAGCCCTTATTCCGATATTTTGGTTGGGGTAATCTGACCATGTGAAGGACGCCCTGGTCACTAGGGAGATTCCTGCCACACTAGAGGAGTTAATAGCAGTGTCCACTCGTATTGACCTCCGTTTTCATGAGCGGAGGTTAGAGCGAGCCCAGTGTAGGCAGAGGTTTCGGCTGGCTCCCACCTTCGCCAAACCTTTGGAATCTCCCGTCCAGGCCCCTGAGTCACATGAGGCCATGGAAGTGTCACAAGCCGATTCTAAGTCCCAGACCGCTCGTGCACTCTAGGTATGTCATGTTTGCCAGCAGTCATGACATCTTGCCACCAGATGTTCCCAGCGGTCGTGGAAACGTCAGCGTCTAGTGGTAGTAGGTGGAGGTACACTAGACACGGCGACATTTGCCTCCAAATTGTCCTTTAAGGGGACAATTACTATAGGCTCATTCACTCACTCGGTAGAGCTCTGCATGGATTCTGGGGCATAGGGCAATTTTATGTCTTCTGCCTTCGCCCAACGTCACGCAATACCCCTGGTAATGCTAGCTCAACCATTAACTGTACGAGTGGTGAATGGTTCGACACTACCCTCACAGATAACACACCAGACCATCCCGTTTTCTCTGTCCTTGTCGCCATCTCATCAGGAAATTATATCTTTGCTTGTCATTCCTGAGGGAATTGATGAGATCCTGTTAGGAATGCCTTGGCTACGGTATCACTCTCCTCATATCGGTTGGTCCACAGGCAGAATTTTAGGATGGGGTGAATCTTGTGGGGGTAGCTGTTAGAGGGAAAGGGTTCAGGTTGCTACTACTGAGGTACTCGCAGATTTATCCTCTCTCCCCAAGCAATATTGGCCCTATGCGGACGTGTTCTCCAAAAGGGCTGCGGAGACCCTTCCGCCTCACCGCCCCTATGACTGTCCTATTGACCTTTTGCTTGGTGCTGAGCCTCCCGATGTCGAGTCTATCTGTTGTCTCTCCCAGAGATGGAGGCAATGTCACAATATATCCAAGAGAATCTGGCAAGAGGATTCATTAGGAAGTCAGTGTCACCTGCAGGGGCTGGGTTCTTCTTCGTACAGAAGATGAGTGGAGAACTTCGTCCATGCATAGACTACAGGGGTCTTAACGCCATCACCATTAAGAATAAGTACCCACTACCCCTGATATCTGAGCTTTTTCATAGGCTACGGGGAGGAAGGGTATTTACTAAATTATGGGGTGCTTACAGCCTGATTCGCATCCGTGAGGGGGATGAATGGAAGATGGCTTTTAACACCAGGGATGGGCACTATGAATATCTGGTGATGCCCTTTAGGCTCTGTAATGCCCCAGCCGTTTTCCAAGACTTTGTAAGTGACATCTTCTGGGATATGCTTTCCACCTTGGTCGTAGTTTATCTGGATGATATTCTCTGTTGTGAGTTCTGTTTTTGGGCTCCCTCTGGTGGTTACTGATGGTACTGGGTGATTTGTATTCTGCTGTCTCTGGTGTCCACCTGTTCTATTAGGATTTGGGAGTTTCCTATTTAACCGGGCTTTCTTGTCATTTCCCCGCCGGCTATCAAGGTTATCAGAGTGTTTTGTTACCTCAGCTTCTGGCTTCAGTAATCTTCAGGACAAGCTAAGTTTTTGGTTTTCTTGTTCCACGTTTTGCTTTATTTTTGTCTTGTCCAGCTTGCATGTAATTGTTTCTTTGCTGCTGGTTGCTCTAGTGGGCTGTAATTGCTCCTCATGTTCCATGAGTTGGAACATGAATTCAAGTAATTACAGGATGGTTTTTTGAAGGGTTTTTTGCTGACCGTGCAGTTTACTTTTGTATCCTCTGCTATTTAGTTTTAGCGGGCCTCATTTTGCTGAATCTGTTTTCATACTGTGTATGTGCCTTCCTCTCATTTCACCGTCATTATATGTGGGGGGCTGCTATTTCTGTGGGGTATTTCTCTGGAGGCAAGAGAGGTCTGTGTTTCTTCTAATAGGGGAAGTTAGATCGTCGGCTGGTGCGAGACGTCTAGGATCAACGTAGGCACGTTCCCCGGCTATTGTTATTTGTGTGTTCAGGTTTAGGGTCGCGGTCAGCTCAGGTTCCATCACCCTAGAGCTCGTTGGTGCTTGTCCTTTTGTGATTCCCTGTCATTGGAATCATGACAGTATAGCCGGCCAAAAATGTTTGGGCTGAAGTAGGAGGAAAAGTAGTCTGAGGAAGTTTTTTTTTTTTTTTCCTCTCCTCTGAGGTTGCTGCCTAGCCTTAATTGCAGCCTGGCTGATTTTTTTTTTTTTTTTTTTTCCTCCTCTTAATCCTTGAATGGCTCTGACCTTAGCTGTTAATCATGGACGTCCAGAGTTTAGCTTCCAGCTTGAATAATCTTGCTGCTAAGGTTCAAAATATACAAGATTTTGTTGTACATGCTCCTATGTCTGAACCTAGAATTCCTATTCCAGAGTTCTTTGCTGGAGATAGATCTAGTTTTCTGAATTTTAGGAACAATTGCAAGCTGTTCCTTTCTTTGAAATCTCGCTCTTCTGGAGACCCTGCTCAGCAGGTTAAGATTATTATATCTTTCCTGCGGGGTGACCCTCAAAATTGGGCATTTGCATTGGCACCAGGGGATCATGCATTGCTTAATGTGGATGCGTTTTTTCTGGCATTGGGTTTGCTCTATGAGGAACCTAACCAGGAGATTCAGGCTGAAAAAGCTTTATTAGCTCTCTCTCAGGGGCAAGATGAAGCAGAAATATATTGTCAAAAATTTCGGAAATGGTCAGTGCTTACTCAGTGGAATGAGTGCGCCCTGGCTGTAAAGTTCAGAGATGGCCTTTCTGAGGCCATTAAAGATGTTATGGTGGGGTTCCCTGCGCTTACGGGTCTGAATGAGTCTATGACTATGGCTATTCAGATTGATCGGCGTTTACGGGAGCGCAAACCTGTGCACCATTTGGCGGTGTCTTCTGAACAGGCACTTGAGACAATGCAATGTGATAGAGTTCAGTCTAGAAGTGAACGGCAAAACTATAGGCGGAAAAATGGGTTGTGCTTTTATTGTGGTGATTCAGCTCATGTTATATCAGCATGCTCTAAACGCACAAAGAAGGTTGATAAGTCTGTTGCCATTAGTACGTTACAGTCTAAGTTCATTCTGTCTGTGACTCTGATTTGCTCATTATCATCCATTTCCGTCGATGCCTATGTAGATTCAGGCGCTACCCTGAGTCTTATGGATTGGTCATTTGCCAAGCGATGTGGGTTTAGTCTTGAGCCTCTGGAAGTCCCTATTCCTTTGAAGGGAATTGACTCTACACCTTTGGCTATGAATAAACCTCAGTACTGGACACAAGTGACCATGCGTATGACTCCCGTTCATCAGGAGGTGATTCGCTTCCTGGTACTGTATAATTTACATGATGTTCTAGTACTTGGTCTGCCATGGTTACAAACTCATAATCCAGTCCTTGACTGGAAAACAATGTCTGTGTTAAGCTGGGGATGTCAGGGGGTTCATGATGATGCACCTCCGATTTCTATCGCTTCATCTACTCCTTCTGAGGTTCCTGTATTTTTGTCTGATTATCGGGATGTTTTTGAGGAGCCTAAGCTCAGTTCGCTTCCTCCTCACAGGGATTGCGATTGTGCTATAGATTTAATTCCTGGTAGTAAATTTCCTAAAGGTCGTTTGTTCAATCTGTCAGTGCCAGAGCATACTGCTATGCGGGATTATGTTAAAGAGTCCTTGGAAAAGGGACATATCCGTCCATCTTCATCCCCCTTGGGAGCAGGTTTTTTTTTCGTGGCCAAAAAAGATGGGTCCTTGAGGCCTTGTATAGATTATCGTCTTTTGAATAAGATTACCGTAAAATATCAGTATCCTTTGCCTTTGTTGACTGATTTGTTTGCTCGCATTAAGGGGGCTAAATGGTTCACTAAGATTGATCTTCGGGGTGCGTATAATCTTATACGAATAAAGCAAGGTGATGAGTGGAAAACCGCATTTAATACGCCCGAGGGCCATTTTGAGTATTTGGTAATGCCTTTCGGACTTTCTAATGCTCCTTCAGTCTTCCAGTCCTTTATGCACGATATTTTCCGTGAATATCTGGATAAATTTATGATTGTGTATTTGGATGATATTTTGTTTTTTTCTGATGACTGGGAGTCTCATGTTCAGCAGGTCAGGAAGGTGTTTCAGGTCCTGCGGGCTAATTCCTTGTTTGTAAAGGGCTCAAAGTGTCTCTCTGGAGTCCAGAAGATTTCTTTCTTGGGGTATATTTTTTCCCCTTCTACTATTGAGATGGATCCCGTCAAGGTTCGGGCTATTTGTGACTGGACGCAGCCTGCATCTCTTAAGAGTCTGCAGAAGTTCTTGGGCTTTGCTAATTTCTATCGTCGTTTTATAACTAATTTTTCTAGTGTTGTTAAGCCGTTGACGGATTTGACTAAGAAGGGTGCTGATGTTGCTGATTGGTCTCCTGCGGCTGTGAAGGCCTTTCAGGAACTTAAACGCCGGTTTTCTTCTGCTCCTGTGTTGCGTCAGCCTGATGTTTCGCTTCCTTTCCAAGTTGAGGTTGATGCTTCCGAGATTGGAGCGGGGGCGGTTTTGTCACAGAGAAGCTCCGATTGCTCGGTGATGAAGCCATGTGCGTTCTTTTCTAGAAAATTTTCGCCCGCTGAGCGGAATTATGATGTGGGTAATCGGGAACTTTTGGCCATGAAGTGGGCATTTGAGGAGTGGCGTCATTGGCTGGAGGGTGCTAGACATCGTGTGGTGGTCTTGACTGATCACAAAAATCTGATTTACCTTGAGTCTGCCAGGCGTCTGAATCCTAGACAGGCTCGTTGGTCACTGTTTTTCTCTCGTTTCAATTTTGTGGCTTCATACCTGCCAGGTTCAAAGAATGTGAAGGCGGATGCTCTTTCTAGGAGTTTTGTGCCTGACTCCCCTGGAAATTCTGAGCCCACTGGTATCCTTAGGGATGGGGTGATTTTGTCGGCCGTCTTCCCGGACTTGCGACGTGCTTTGCAGGAGTTTCAGGCGGGTAAACCTGATCGTTGTCCGCCTGAGAGACTGTTTGTTCCGGATAGTTGGACCAGTAGAGTCATCTCCGAGGTCCATTCTTCTGCGTTGGCAGGTCATCCTGGAATATTTGGTACTAGAGACTTGGTGGCCAGGTCTTTTTGGTGGCCTTCCTTGTCGAGGGATGTGCGTTCTTTTGTGCAGTCTTGTGAGGTTTCTGCTCGGGCTAAGCCTTGCTGTTCTCGAGCCAGTGGATTGTTGTCACCTTTGCCTATCCCGAAGAGGCCTTGGACGCACATTTCCATGGACTTTATTTCGGATCTCCCTGTCTCTCAAAAAATGTCCGTCATCTGGGTTGTGTGTGACCGCTTTTCTAAAATGGTTCATCTTGTACCCTTGCCTAAGTTGCCTTCCTCCTCTGAGTTGGTCCCTCTGTTTTTCCAGAACGTGGTTCGTTTGCATGGGATTCCGGAGAACATCGTTTCTGACAGGGGATCCCAGTTTGTGTCTAGATTTTGGCGGACGTTCTGTGCTAAGATGGGCATTGATTTGTCCTTTTCGTCTGCATTCCATCCTCAGACGAATGGCCAGACGGAGCGAACTAATCAGACCTTGGAAACTTATTTGAGGTGTTTTGTTTCTGCTGATCAGGATGACTGGGTTACCTTTTTGCCGCTGGCCGAGTTTGCCCTTAATAATCGGGCTAGTTCTGCTACCTTGGTTTCTCCTTTCTTTTGTAATTCGGGGTTTCATCCTCGTTTTTCCTCTGGTCAGGTGGAGCCTTCTGATTGTCCTGGAGTGGACATGGTGGTGGATGGGTTGCATCGGATTTGGAGTCATGTGGTGGACAATTTGAAGTTGTCCCAGGAGAAGGCTCAGCAGTTTGCTAATCGCCGTCGCCGCGTGGGTCCTCGACTTCGTGTTGGGGACTTGGTGTGGTTGTCTTCTCGTTTTGTTCCTATGAAGGTCTCTTCTCCTAAGTTCAAGCCTTGGTTCATCGGTCCTTATAGGATCTTGGAAATTCTTAACCTTGTGTCGTTTCGTTTGGATCTCCCGGCATCGTTTGCTATTCATAATGTGTTCCATCGGTCGTTGTTGCGGAGGTATGAGGTACCTGTTGTTCCTTCGCTTGAGCCTCCTGCTCCGGTGCTGGTGGAGGGAGAATTGGAGTATGTTGTGGAGAAGATCTTGGATTCTCGTGTTTCCAGACGGAAACTCCAATATTTGGTCAAGTGGAAGGGTTATGGTCAGGAGGATAATTCTTGGGTGGTTGCCTCTGATGTTCATGCTGATGATTTGGTCCGCGCTTTTCATAGGGCTCATCCTGGTCGTCCTGGTGGTTCTCGTGAGGGTTCGGTGACCCCTCCTCAAGGGGGGGGTACTGTTGTGAGTTCTGTTTTTGGGCTCCCTCTGGTGGTTACTGATGGTACTGGGTGATTTGTGTTCTGCTGTCTCTGGTGTCCACCTGTTCTATTAGGATTTGGGAATTTCCTATTTAACCGGGCTTTCTTGTCATTTCCCCGCCGGCTATCAAGGTTATCAGAGTGTTTTGTTACCTCAGCTTCTGGCTTCAGTAATCTTCAGGACAAGCTAAGTTTTTGGTTTTCTTGTTCCACATTTTGCTTTATTTTTGTCTTGTCCAGCTTGCATGTAATTGTTTCTTTGCTGCTGGTTGCTCTAGTGGGCTGTAATTGCTCCTCATGTTCCATGAGTTGGAACATGAGTTCAAGTAATTACAGGATGGTTTTTTGAAGGGTTTTTTGCTGACCGCGCAGTTTACTTTTGTATCCTCTGCTATTTAGTTTTAGCGGGCCTCATTTTGCTGAATCTGTTTTCATACTGTGTATGTGCCTTCCTCTCATTTCACCGTCATTATATGTGGGGGGCTGCTATTTCTGTGAGGTATTTCTCTGGAGGCAAGAGAGGTCTGTGTTTCTTCTAATAGGGGAAGTTAGATCTTCGGCTGGTGCGAGACGTCTAGGATCAACGTAGGCACGTTCCCCGGCTATTGTTATTTGTGTGTTCAGGTTTAGGGTCGCGGTCAGCTCAGGTTCCATCACCCTAGAGCTCGTTGGTGCTTGTCCTTTTGTGATTCCCTGCCATTGGAATCATGACAATTCTCATCCACTCTCCAGATATAGACTCCCACCGGAGAGATGTTTCCAAGGTCTTCGACCTCCTACGGGCTGACTCCCTCTATGCCTTTCCTTGGCTATATCATCTCTGCCCAGGGATTGGCTATGGATCCTGCCAAGCTACAGGCTGTGATGGACTGGCAGGAACCCCATTCTCTCAAAGCGGTGCAGCGCTTTATGGAGTTCATTAATTACTATCGCCAGTTCAGTCCCCACTTCTCAAATTTGGAAGCTCCCTTGGTTGCCCTCACCAAGAAGGGGGCAAATCCCAAGTTGTGGTCGGAGGAGGTCTCCAAGGCATTTCTCTTGATTAAGTCACACTTCGCAAGCGCTCCAATCCTACATCGCCCTGATGTAGATAAGCTATTTATTATGGCAGGTGATGTCTCATCCGTTGGTGCTGGAGCAGTCCTCTTCCAAAAAGATGCTCAAAGTCGAAAGCATTCTTGCTTCTTCTTCTCTAAGACCTTTTCACCAGCGGAGAGGAATTATTCCATCAGGGACAGGGAGTTGCTAGCTATGAAGTTGGCTTTCTCAGAGTGGAGTAATCTTCTGGAGGGAGCTCACTTTCCCTTCCAGGTGTTCACAGACCACAAGAACTTGGTGTATTTACAGACAGCCCAGCGGCTAAATTCTCATCAGGCTAGATGGTCCCTGTTCTTTTCCCGGTTCCATTTCACCCTCCGTTTTCTTTCCGGGGGGAAGAACGTTCGTGCCGACGCTTTCTCTCGCTCTGTAGTGTCATCAGAGGAGGAGGAGCCTCAGCTTATTGTCCCTTCAGAGAGCCTGAGAACTGTGGCTCTGTTTCGCTAGAGTCAGTGCCTCCAGGCAAGACTTTCATTCCATCTAATTTGTGACCGGAGGCTCTCTCTTGGGCTCACTCGTCCAGGGTGGGTGGACATTTTGGGACCAAGAGGACATCTGAGCTCTTGGCGAGGACGTACTGGTGGCTGCATATGACTCGTGACATCGCAGACTATGTTCGGGCGTGTGTCTCCTGTGCCAAGAACAAGTCTCCTCGGCAACGGCCAGCTGGGTTGTTTTACCCCCTGCTGGTGGCAGACAGGCCCTGGGAGATGGTTGGGATGGACTTTGTGGTGGGCTTACCCAAGTCTCATAGCTGCACCATTATCTGGGTGATCACCGACCATTTTTCCAAAATGGTGCACTTGGTGCCTCTTCCACGGCTACCTTCTGCATGGGCTCTGGCTGCGTTGTTCACCAAACATATCTTTTGCCTTCATGGTATGCCGGACAAAATTGTCAGTGACTGGGGGGCCCAGTTTGCATCTCAGTTCTGGAGAGAGCTTTGTCGTCTACTCAGTATTGAGTTGCATCTCTCTTTGGCATATCATACTGAGATGAATGGGTTGGTAGAGAGGGTCAACCAGACTCTGGTCACATATTTGGGACTGGACATTTGAGACTGCACTCAGGATGCCATTCGGGCCTCCAAGGAGAGAATGAGGTCCTCCGCCGATGCTCATCGGTGCCCTGCTCTGACCTTTGCACCTGGCAACTTAGTGTGGCTCTCCACCCGTAACATCAGGCTGCGTGTTCAGTCTACTAAGTTTGCTCCTTTCTACTTGGGTCCCTTCAAGTTCCTCAAACAGTTTAACCCTGTGGTCTACCGTCTGGCCCTTCTTCCACTCCTAGGTATTACCGACACCTTTCATGTGTCCCTCTTAAAGCCCGTATACATGTCCCGGTTTTCTGAGTCATCTGCCGGGACATAGGGTTCCTCTACAGACGATTACGAGGTGAACGCTATTTTGGGGTGCAAGGTGGTACGTGGCAAGAAATTTTATTTGGTGGACTGGAAGGGTTATGGCCCAGAGGACCGGTTTTGGGAGCCTGCTGAGCACAATCGAGCTCTGCAGCTCATTGCGGCATTCGAGTGTAGCGAGGTCCAAGGAGGGGGGCCCTAGGACGGGGGTAATGTTAGTTGTCGAGTTCCCGCCTCTGCACAGGGGGAATCTCGAACCATCTCCTCTCTGGTCTCCCATTCTTCTCCAGCCGCAGTGGAGTCTGCTCAGCGGAGACATCGGTCCCAGCATCTAGCTCAGGGTGATACTGGATGACTGGTTACTACTGCCCTTCCAGGCTCTGTCCTTGTAGCCAGCAATGTTCAGCAGCGAGCAGGTCTTTCTGGGACTAAGTCCTGCTTTTCCCATACTGAGCATGCCCACGGGATGACCTCCCATTGGAGGTCCGGGGCACATGCTCAGGTCCTGTTGCGGCTCCCATTGGTCCATCTAGAAGGTCTTGTACCACTTCCGCTATAAAGGGTTCGCATGGCTGCTCGGCCATTTGCTAGTGTACATTTGAAAATGTGTGTGTGCTAATGAGTGCAAGTCGTTCTTTAAAGGGAACCTGTCACCTGAATTTGGCAGGACCAGTTTTCGGTCACATGCGCGGAGTTTTCAGGTGTTTGATTCACCCTTTCCTTACCCGCTGGCTGCATGCTGGCCGCAATATTGGATTGAAATTCATTCTATGTCCTCCTTAGTACACGCCTGCGCAAGGCAATCTACGGCATGTACTACGGAGGACATAGAATGAACTTCAATCCAATATTGCGGCCAGCATGCAGCCAGCGGGTAAGGAAAGGGTGAATCAAACACCCGAAAACTCTGCCCATGTGACCGAAAACTGGTTCCTGCCAAATTCAGGTGACAGGTTCCCTTTAAACATCCCCTCCCTTGTGTATGACTGCTCGTGTAAGATGGATGTCTGCTATCTAGCGCCTGGCTGAGCAATCAGCATTAAACACACGAAACAGCATGTAATTGCTGTGACCGCCAGTGCGGCGCCGTGCGCTATTAGAGCACTTTCCAAACCCAAGTCTGGGAGGTTAGTGGCGTCCGCCAGAGTGGCACAGCACACACTCTTGTGAATTTACATTATATTTTCAGTTACTCTGACACCCCAGTTGCGGTGTCGAGTGCAAGTGGCCTGAACGTACTTTAATCCTGTGTCTTGGGATAGAGTCCTGAGACTCCTTGCTTCCGCTCTTTGTGTGGTACCGCGGCCCTGTGACGCAAAAGGGTTTTCTTCCTTCACACTTGGTGAAGTTAACCCATGTAGGTATCCACATTGTACCGCCATATAGTCCATCTCTGCACGGTGAACGCACCTATATCATTTCTCTTATAATTTGGTGCATTTTGCCAGCCCTAACAACCCCTTGCTTCTAGGTCTACCTTGGTACCAGAAGCATGAACCTCTTCTAAATAGGAAGACGGGAGAGATTCTGCGCTGGGGAGATTCCTGCTTGGATCAATGTATCATTCTGGTTAGTCCTGCTCTTCCTCCGGTAGAACCAAAAGCCCTGCCGGGTATGCCTTCTTCTTACTGGTCCTTCGCTGATGTCTTCGCGAAAAAGGAGGCAGAGAAATTACCTCCACACAGGTCGTATGACTGCCCCATTGATCTGCTTCCCGGAGCGTCTCCTCCTCGAAGACAGATTTATCCCCTTTCTCAAGCAGAGACTCAGTCCATGACTGATTACATTCAGGAGAACCTGAACAGAGGATTCATCTGGAAGTCTTCCTCGCCTGCTGGAGCTGGATTCTTCTTCGTGAAGAGAAAGGATGGATCTCTACGACCGTGTATCGATTAAATGGGGGTTGAACCAGATTACGGTAAAGAACAGGTATCCGTTGCCATTAATTTCAGAATTGTTTGATCGTCTTAGGGGGTCTAAAATTTTCACCAAACTGGATCTCAGAGGGGCTTACAATCTGATATGCAGTTGTAAGGGAGATGAATGGAAGACCGCTTTTAACACCCGGGACGGACACTATGAATACCTGGTAATGCCGCTTGGGCTAAGTAATGCACCCGCAGTTTTTCAGGAATTTGTCAATGATGTTTTCAGAGATCTGCTTTACTCGTGTGTTGTAGTTTACCTGAATGACATCCTGATCTTCTCTGCAGATTTAGCCTTTCACAGGAGACAAGTACGTCTGGTCCTACAAAGACTCAGGGAGAACAGACTTTATGCTAAATTTGAAAAGTGTCTCTTTGAGCAATCCTCTCTGACTTTCCTTGGCTATATTGTCTCGTCTACAGGTTTAAAGATGGATCCAGAGAAGGTGTCCGCCATTCTTAAGTGGCCTCACCCATGCGGTATGAAGGCAATACAACGGTTCCTGGGGTTTGCCAACTATTACCGTTTGTTCATTCCACATTTTTCAACTCGAGTGGCACCCATTTCGGCCTTGACCCGGAAAGGCGCTAACGCCAAGGAATGGACCCAAGAGGCAGAGGAGGCTTTTACTTCCCATAAGCATGCCTTCTCCTCCGCACCCCTTCTTCATCGACCAGACTCTGAAAATCAATTCATGCTTGAGGTTGACGCTTCCTCCATAGGTGCTGGCACAGTTCTTGCACAGAAGTCACCGTCCGGTCAGATGGTCAGCTATGGATTCTTCTCGAAAGTCTTTTCTGTTTCTGAGAGAAATTACTCTGTGGGGGATCAAGAATTATTGGCAATCAAGTTAGCCCTGCAGGAGTGGTGTCATCTCCTTGAGGGTGTCACACATCAGGTTGTCATTTACACAGATCATAAGAATTTCACTTATCTTCAATCTGCTCAAAGACTAAATTGTCGTCAAGCCCGGTGGGCTTTGTTTTTTGCTCGATTTAATTTTGTGCTTCATTTCTGTCCGGCTGATAAGAACATTAAAGCCGATGCACTTTCTAGAGCGTTTTTGCCTCCTGATTTTGTGGAAGGACCGCACCACATTATTGAACCGTCCAGATTGGTGCCAGTGGCCGCGGTAAATCTTGCTCGACTCCCTCCAAGAAAAACCCTAGTATCTACTTCTGATCGGAAACAAGTTCTTCGGTGGGGTCATTCTTCTAAGTTGGCTGGTCATGCCGGACAAAGGAAGACTCTGCAACTCATCTCCCGTTACTACTGGTGGCCTACCATGGGCAAAGATGTTCAAGAATATGTTGCTGCTTGTCCTTCGTGTGCTCGCAACACGATGGATTAGAATTTGCCCTCTGGGTGGTTATTACCTCTGTTTGTTCCTTCTGTACCCTGGCAGCACATCGCAATGGACTTCATTACTGATCTTCCCATCTCCTCCGGCTGCTCGGTCATCTGGGTCGTGGTGGATCGTTTTTCAAATATGGCTCATTTAGTTCCATTACCTGGTCTCCCGTCTGCTTTGGAGCTCCCTGACCATTTAATACAAAATATATTCCATCTTCATGGATTTCTTCTCCACATTATGTCTGACAGGGGTGTTCAGTTCACCTCCAAGTTCTGGAGAGCTCTTTGCAAGTCTGTACAAGTGGAGCTGGACTTCTCTTCCGCATATCACACTCAATCCAATGGGCAAGTAGAGAGGACAAATCAAATTCTAACGGGATTCTTGCGTCATTTCGTCAACGTGCATCATTATGACTGGATCAAGTTGCTGCCATGGGCAGGATTCTAGCACAATAATTAAGTAAGTGAGTTCTCTGGTAAATCTCCCTTTCAGATTGTGTTCAGGCTCCGACCCAGGATGCCGCTTCCCATATCTGGGACTTCTGGTGTTCAGGCAGCTGATACCTTTACTGAAGAATTCTCAAAAGTATGGAGCGATTCCAAGGTTGCCATAGAGAAAGCTTCACTACGTATGAAGAAGCATGCAGACAAAAGACGTCTGGATGCTCCCTCCTTTTGGCCAGGAGATAAGGTATGGCTCTCCTCCAAGGATATCCATCTGAAGATGCCCTCTTACAAACTTGGTCCCCGCTTCATCAGTCCATTTGAAGTCCTGAAACAGATTAACGCAGTCTCGTATAAATTGAAATTGCCAGCTTCTTTACATGTGCCTAATTCTTTTCATGTTTCCCACCTCAAACCCGTATTTTTGAGTCCTTTTTTTAAAGACCCTGGTTCCACTCCAGATCCCGTCAGTGAGGAGAATGTTTTTGAGGTAGAGAATATCTTGGCCACTAAAAGGATAAGGGGTAAGATCTATTTTTTGTGGATTGGAGGGGCATAGGTCCTGAGGAGAGGTCATGGAAACCAAGAGAGAATATCTGAGCTCCTCTTCTTCTGAAAAAATTCTACGCAAGCTTGAAAAAGAGGGGGCGTAAAGAGGGGGATACTGTTACACCCGGTCCATATCCTGTACCTCCTAGGAGTCCCCGTCAGGACTCACGCTCTGTGCCTGCTCCACACTGTCTGAATGCAGCTCCTGTCCCTCCTTCCTCTCCTGCTTCCTGGCATGCGGCCAGCAGGTTCCCAGGCAGGGTTCTTAGGTCGCACGCACGCTCGCTCCCGGACTCTTAAAGAGACAGTGTGCATTTTCCAAAAGTTGCCTCTAACCAATAGCGTGTGGCTAGCTACTATTTCTAGCTCCTCCACCATAGGGAGGGTGCCGGAGCAGCAAGTATTCACTTGCTAACTTCCGGTTCCTGTTTACATGCGCTTCTGTTTCTGAAGAATCTGCCAAGTACTCCGCTTACACTGTCTGTTTCCACAGATCTGCTGCTATCAGTTACCCAGTTATTCTGGACTGCATCTACACTCACTATGCTGGACCCCTCTAGTCCTGCCAGTCTGCCTGCCACTCTTCCAGTCTACGCCAGTACTCCTGGTACCAGCCTCTACTCGAACACCCGGTATCTTCCTGTCAGCTCTGCAGCATCCACTAACCCTGCTGGACTATCTGTTCCGCTGGGACAGCCGCCACGAGTATGGGGTTTAACTGAAGGTAGCACCCGTGTCCTCCGGGCTTTCCATTCTGTCCCTGTTCGAGGGGACTTACTACGGGTGTCTGGGGCTCACGCAGTAATGCCCCCTCCGGAGCCCCCCCAGACCGTGGTCTAGTGGTTCCACATTTACCTTCAATAAATATGAATGTGAATTTCTACATCTGTGCCTCCGTTTCCATTCGTTACCATCACCAGGATGTGTGAAGGAGGCCTTAGAGCAACTATCTGCATATACATAATATTAGGGTATATTTACTATGCTTTATCAAGTAGTTAGGATATTGCATATTGTATAATATCTGGTGGGTCGTGACTGTGCATAATATATTATATTATCTAATATTTTGTGTTAAAAAATATGGTAGTTCTTATTTATTTAAAATATTCTAATACAAACCTAACTAATAATTAACTTATAATTGTAGTAGTTCATTAAAAAGATTCCAGATCAGATGAATGCTACAGGGGGTATTTTGTAAGAAATTGCAGGAGGAAAATAAAAGGAATTTTGCTCCTACTTTGCAGTACAGATACTACCAGGAACTTACCCTCAATTTGGCAAATGTGTGCATTATTTCTTGAATAGTAGCTTATTAACCTATAATACTGCAAAAGTTAATTGTATAAAGTACTGTACATCCTATTGCCTCATGCTAATTATGGCTATGGGGAATAAAGAGGATCACCTAATCTGATTATAGCGCTCACTGTGATCATAAAAAGTTAATGTTTTCTTGCTTTTCATGTCAAGCTTAGTGTAAAAACTAGTCTCTGTAATTACAGAAAAATGTTTAAAATAAAATCATTTCTTTTTCATTTCTGACATTTCGATAACTGGAAAAATTTAATGTATGTTGGATAGTTGTCTATGAATCCAAGGTTGCAGTGTGGGTGTCCTACTCTGTAACTTCTGGACTATGTAATATTTGCTATGTAATTGAGTTAGCAAAAAACTGAATTTTCCTGCCCTTGATGACATGACACATTGACAATGCACAACAAATAAAAAACTTTAATAATTAATTTGTATGTCTTTTTCTAAGAAGTTGTAAAGTGTTTAAAATGAAATATTTTAACCTTATGGCTGGGTCTCAATGTGGACAATGATATTTCTAAACAAACTAATTCAATTTAACTTCTCATGCCATGGTCATTTTCTGTTTGTTTGTTTTTTGTGTGTTTTTTTCCTCCCCTTCTCCCAAGAGCCATAACTTTTTTTTATTTTTCTATCAATATAGTCATATGAGAGTTTGTTTATTTCAGGACAAGTTGTACTTTTGAATGACACCATTGATTTTACCATATGGTGTACTGGAAAATGGGAAAAAAATCCAAAATTGCGAAGATAGTGCAATTCCTCAATTATCTTGTTTTTTTTTTATTAACCAAGTTCACTATATCACAAAAATGACCTAGCAGTATGATTCTTAAGGTCAATACAAGTACTGAGAAACAAAATTTATATACCGTATATACTCGAGTATAAGCCGACCCGAGTATAAGCCGACCCCCCTAATTTTGCCACAAAAAACTGGGAAAACTTATTGACTCGAGTATAAGCCTAGGGTGGAAATGCAGCATTTACCGGTGAATTTCAAAAATAAAAATAGATCATTATTTCCCCATAGCTGTGCCATACAGTGCTCTGCACCGTTCATATTTCCCCATAGCTGTGCCATATAGTGCTCTGCACCGTTCACTGTGCCCCATAGATGTGCCATATACGGTGCTCTGCACCGTTCATTGTGCCCCATAGCTGTGCCATATACGGTGCTCTGCACCGTTCACTGTGCCCCATAGATGTGCCATATACGGTGCTCTGCACCGTTCACTGTGCCCCATAGATGTGCCATATACGGTGCTCTGCACCGTTCACTGTGCCCCATAGCTGTGCCATATACGGTGCTCTGCACCGTTCACTGTGCCCCATAGATGTGCCACATACGGTGCTCTGCACCGTTCACTGTGCCCCATAGATGTGCCATATACGGTGCTCTGCACCGTTCACTGTGCCCCATAGATGTGCCATATACGGTGCTCTGCACTGTTCACTGTGCCCCATAGATGTGCCATATACGGTGCTCTGCACCGTTCACTGTGCCCCATAGATGTGCCATATACGGTGCTCCGCACCGTTCACTGTGCCCCATAGATGTGCCATATGCGGTGCTCTGCACCGTTCATTGTGCCCCATAGCTGTGCCATATACGGTGCTCTGCACCGTTCACTGTGCCCCATAGATGTGCCATATACGGTGCTCTGCACAGTTCACTGTGCCCCATAGATGTGCCATATACGGTGCTCCGCACCGTTCACTGTGCCCCATAGATGTGCCATATACGGTGCTCTGCACCATTGACTGTGCCCCATAGATGTGCCATATACGGTGCTCCGCACCGTTCACTGTGCCCCATAGATGTGCCATATACGGTGCTCTGCACCGTTCATATTTCCCCATAGATGTGCCATATACGGTGCCCTGCACCGTTCACTGTGCCCCATAGATGCTCCACATAAATCTCTGCCGCCGCCGCTGCTGCTGCAATAAAAAAAAAAAACACATACTCACCTCCCTTGATTGCAGCTCCCGGCGTCTCATTCCGGCGCCTCCATCTTCCCGGCGTCTCTGCTCTGACTGATCAGGCAGAGAGCGCCGCGCACACTATATGCGTCATCGCGCCCTCTGCCTGAACAGTCAGAGCGCAGACGCCGGGAAGATGGAGGCGCCGGCCGGGAAGATGGAGCGATGCTCGGCGGCTGGAACGAGGACAGGTGAATATGCTATACTTACCTAGTCCTGGCGATCCTCGCGCTGTCCCTCTGCCTGGTCTTCGGTGCCGCAGCTTCTTTCTCTATCAGCGGTCACCGGCACCGCTGATTAGAGGAATGAATAGGCGGCTCCACCCCTATGGGAGGTGGAGCCGCTTATTCATTTCTGTAATGAGCGGTCCCACGTGACTGCTGAAGAGGGGAAGAAGCTGCAGCACAGAAGACCGTGGGACGGCAGGGACAGCGCGAGGATCGCTGGGACTAGGTAAGTATGCCTCAGCGCCCTCACCCGCCGACCCTGCCACCCACCTTGACTCGAGTATAAGCCGAGAGGGGCACTTTCAGCCCAAAATTTTGGGCTGAAAATCTCGGCTTATACTCGAGTATATACGGTAGTTTATTTTTAATTTAATTTGGTAAAAGAAAATTCCTAAATTTGTCCTTGTCGCCATTTTCCAAGACCTGTAGTCTTTTAATTTTTCGGGATCTGGGCTGGTTATTTTTTGCACCCTGAGCGCTGACCTTTTTAATGATACCATTTTGGGGTAGATACAATGTTTTGATTGCCTTTTATTACATTTTGTTGCAATGTAATTCTGTCTTTTTGAATTTTTCTCTCATTACGCTATTTACCAATCTGTTTAATTTGCTTAATTTTTTGACAGTTCAGACATTTCTCAATGCAACAATGCAAAATATGTGTATTTTTTATTGTTTTATTTTTAATGGTACAAAAGTGGGGTGATTTGTGCTTTTTTCATATATTTATAAACTTTTTTTCATATTTTACTTTACTTGCTAGTTCCTTTAGGAGACTTGAAACTGTGATCATCTGATCTCTTGAGCTACATAGCAGTGCTTCAGCTGTCATGACAACCCATTTGCGGCCCCCAATCATGTAACAGGTGCACCAATGGGCAGGATTTGTGATGAACTTCTGGGTGGTGCATGTTAAATCTTGCTGTCAAAGATGCACAGCCGGATTTAACATCTCTGATCCACCTGTGGCTGTTAACCCCTTTACCCCAAAGCCTCTTTTCACCTTCATGACAAGGCCCAACTTTACAACTCTGACCACTGTCATTTTGTGTGGTAATAACATTGAAATGCTTCAATGGATGCCACTGATTTTGAGCCAGATTTTTCATAACAAATTGTTCTTCATGATAGTCGTAACATTTGTTAAATATGACTTGCATTTATATGTGAAAAAATTTATAATTTTCCAACTTTTGATTTTTATGCCCTTAAAACATAGAGCTAATGAATAACATTTCCCACAAGTCTACTTTACATCAGCACAATTTATAATACATCATTTTTTTTATTAGGACATTAGAAGGGTTACAATTTCACCAGCAATTTGTCATTATTCCAACAAAATTTACAAAACCATTTTTTTAGGGACCACCTCACATTTGAAGTGAGTGGCCTATATGATACAAGATACCCAAAAGTGACACCATTCTAAAAACTGCACCCCTCAACGTGCCCAAAACCTCATTCAAGAATTTTATTAACGCTTCAAGTACTTCACAGAAATTAATGTAATATTGGAGGAAAAAATAAACATTTATTTTTTTTCACAAAATTGTTATTTTAGCCCCTTATTTTTGTTTCCACAAGGGTAGCAGGAGAAAAATGACCCCAAAAATTGTGGTGAAATTTCTCCTGAGTCTGTCGATACCCTACATGTGGAGGTAAAGTACTGTTTTGACACAAGGCAGGGCTAAGCATCCTTTCACTTCTTGAAAGGAACATTTGCTGGAACCGAGAGCAGATGCCATGTCGTGTTTGGAGAGCCCCTGATGTGCTTAAACAATGGAAACCCCCACAAGAGACCATAGTTTGGAAATTAAACCTCTCAAGGAATTTATCTAGATGTGTGGTGAGTAGAGATGAGTGGATTTTTTAATATTCGGTTCTGACCACAATCGCTGAATTTGCAATATTTGCCAATTTAAACATCAAATATGTTAGGGCTAGCGGAACGCACCAAATAATAAGACAGATAGAGTATGGTGCATTCGCAGCCCGGGGTCCACCGTGCAGAGATGGAACCTGCTGCCAAGTAATGACGGACTATATGGCGGTACTCATAAGTATACACACGTGGGTTAAACTTCACCCAGCGTGAAGGAAGCGATCCTGTTGTGTCACAGGACCGCGGTACCGCACATAGAGCGCGAGCAAGTAGTCAGCGAACTCAACCCCAACTAGGATTGAAGTCCGATTAGACCCTTGCTGGCACAACACCGCAACTGGGTGTGTAAAGAAACTAAATAACAATTTTAAGGCACAAGAGTGCATGTGGTGCCGCACTGACGAACGCCACTAACCACCCAGGCTTGGGTAAGGAAAGCACAGAGGGAGTGCACGGCGCCGTACTGGCGGTCACAGCAACTGGACGCTGTAATGTGTGATTAGTGCTGTAGGCTAAGTTGGGCGCCAGATAGCAACCATACTCCTTCCGCGAACAGACATTCAATAGGGTACGGGTATCCAAGGACGACTTGCACTCACAACATACACACATTAACAATTGTACACTAGCGCATGACCGCACGGCGCAGTTTATATAGTTGCAGCACAGGAAGTGGCCACAGAAACTTTGCCCTTCCAAGACCTGCCAAGAGGACCAATGGAATGTGCTGCAGAGCCTGAGCACATGACCCTCGATCTCCAACGGGAGATCTTGCCCTGGGCATGCTCAGTGTGTGCAGACAAGGACTTAGTCCCAGAGAAGTCCGCTCGCTGCTGACCAGCACTGGCATTAATGGCAGAAGCTGAAGAAGCAGCAGTAACTCTCTGTACAGAGTGAGACTGAGCAAGACGCTGGGACCGACGTCCTTGCTGAGCAGACTCCACTGCGGCTGGATGAGAATGGGAGACCGCAGCGGAGATGGCTCGAGATTCCCCCTGTGCAGAAGCGGGAACTCGAGACCTAACATTACCCCCCTCCTAGGGCCCCCCCCTCCTTGGGCCTCGCTACGCTCGAAGGCAGCAATGAGCAGTGGGGCCCGAATGTTTTCAGCAGGCTCCCATGACCTGTCCTCCAGGCCATAACCCTTCCAATCCACCAGATAGAACTTTTTGCCGCGTACCAACTTGCACCCCAAAATAGCGTTCACCTCGTAATCGTCCGTAGACGAACCCGATGTCCCGGCAGATGACTCAGAAAACCGGGACATGTATACGGGTTTCAAGAGGGACACATGAAAGGTGTCGGTGATACCCAAGCGTGGAGGAAGAGCCAAACGGTAGACCACAGGATTAACCCGTTCGAGAACCTTGAAGGGACCCAAGTAGCGAGGAGCAAACTTAGTGGACTCAACTCGCAGCCTGATGTTACGGGCGGAGAGCCACACCAAGTAGCCAGGAGCAAAGGTCGGAGCGGGGCGCCGATGAACATCGGCGGAGGACCTCATTCTCTCCTTGGAGGCCTGAATGGCATCCTGCGTGCGGTCCCAAATGTCCCGTGCCTCCACAGCCCAGTCTGCCACCCTGGAGTCAGCAGAAGACACAGGCATGGGCACAGGAACACGCGGATGCTGGCCTTAATTTAGGAGGAAAGGAGTCTGACCGGTGGAGTCGGCTACGGCATTGTTAAGTGCAAACTCTGCCCACGGTAGCAAGGATGCCCAGTCATCCTGCCTGGCAGAAACAAAATGTTGTAAATATGTGACCAAGGTCTGGTTGGCCCTCTCTACCAACCCATTCGTCTCGGGATGATATGCCGAAGAGAGATTTAACTCAATACTGAGCAGATGACAAAGCTCTCTCCAGAATCGAGACGCAAACTGGGGACCCCGGTCACTAACAATTTTGTCTGGCATACCGTGTAGGCGAAAGATATGCTTGACGAACAAAACAGCCAACGCCCGTGCAGAAGGTAGCCGTGGAAGAGGCACCAAGTGCACCATTTTGGAAAAATGGTCGGTGATCACCCAGATAATGGTGCAGTTACGAGACTTGGGTAAGTCCATCCCGACCATCTCCCAGGGCCTGTCCGCCACCGGCAGAGGATAAAGCAAACCAGCTGGCCGTTGCCGAGGAGTCTTGTTCTTGGCGCAAGAGACACACGCCCGAACATACTCTGCGACATCACGAGCCATATGCGGCCACCAGTACGTCCTCGCCAGTAACTCAGATGTCCTTTTGGTACCAAAATGTCCACCCACCCTGGACGAGTGTGCCCAAGAGAGAACCTCCGGTCGCAAACTGGACGGAACAAAAGTCTTGCCCGGGGGCACAGACTCTAGCGAAACCGGGGCTACAGTTCTCAAGCTCTCGGTGGGGACAATAAGCCGAGGCTCCTCCTCCTCCTCCGCAGATGACACAACGGAGCGAGAGAGAGCGTCGGCCCGAATGTTCTTCTCCCCAGAAAGAAAATGGAGGGTGAAATGAAACCGGGAGAAGAATAAGGACCATCTGGCCTGGCGAGAATTCAACCACTGGGCTGTCTGCAGGTACACCAAATTTTTATGGTCTGTGAAGACTTGGAAGGGAAAACGTGCTCCCTCCAAGAGATGTCTTCACTCCGAGAAAGCCAACTTCATGGCTAGCAACTCCCTGTCCCCGATGGAATAATTCCTCTCTGCTGGTGAGAAGGTCTTGGAGAAAAAGAAGCAAGGATGCTTCCGACCTTGAGCATCCTTTTGGAAGAGGACTGCTCCAGCACCAACAGAAGAGGCATCCACCTCCATGATAAATGGCTTATCAACATCGGGGCGATGTAGGATGGGAGCGCTAGCGAAGTGTGACTTTATAGAGTTAAAGGCCTTGGAGACCTCCTCAGACCACAATTTGGGATTCGCCCCCTTCTTGGTGAGGGCAACCAAGGGAGCTACCAAAGTTGAGAAGTGCGGAATGAACTGACAATAATAATTAATGAACCCCATAAAGCGCTGCACCGCTTTAAGAGAATGGGGTTCCTGCCAGTCCATCACAGCCTGTAGTTTAGCAGGATCCATAGCCAATCCCTGGGCAGAGATGATGTAGCCTAGGAAAGGTAAGGACTCCTGCTCAAACATACACTTCTCCAACTTGACATAGAGGGAGTTTGCCCGTAGGAGGTCGAAGACCTTGCAAACATCTCTCCGGTGGGAGTCAATATCTGGAGAGTAGATGAGAATATCATCCAGATAGACTACGACCGAGGTGGAAAGCATATCCCGGAAGATATCGTTCACAAAGTCTTGGAAAACGGCCGGGGCATTACAGAGCCCAAAGGGCATCACCAGATATTCATAGTGCCCATCCCTGGTGTTAAAAGCCGTCTTCCATTCGTCCCCCTCACGGATGCGAATCAGGTTGTAAGCACCCCGCAGATCTAGTTTAGTAAATACCCTTGCTCCCCGAAGCCTATCGAAGAGCTCAGATATCAAGGGCAAAGGATACTTATTTTTAACGGTGATGGCGTTAAGACCCCTGTAGTCTATGCATGGACACAATTCCCCATTCTTCTTCTGCACGAAGAAGAACCCTGCCCCAACAGGTGACACTGACTTCCTAATGAATCCTCTTGCCAGATTTTCCTGGATGTACTGTGACATTGCCTCCGTCTCCGGGAGAGACAGCGGATAGACTCGACCCCGGGGAGGCTCAGCACCAGGCAAGAGATCAATAGGACAGTCATAGGGGCGATGGGGCGGAAGGATCTCCGCCGCCTTTTTGGAGAACACGTCTGCATTAAACCAATACTGCTTGGGGAGAGAGGAAAGATCTGCGGGTACCTCAGTAGTAGCAACCTGAACGCACTCCCTCTGACACCTACCCCCACAAGATTCGCCCCATCCCAGGATTCTGCCAGAGGACCACTCGATATGAGGAGAGTGGTACCGTAGCCAAGGTATTCCCAACAGGACCTCATCAATTCCCTCAGGAATGACGAGCAGAGATATAATCTCCTGATGAGATGGCGACATGGACAGAGTAAAAGGGATGGTCTGGTGTGTTATCTGTGAGGGCAGTGTCGACCCATTCACCACTCGTACCGTTACTGGTTGAGCTAGCATAACCAGGGGTATTGCGTGACGTTGGGCGAAGGCAGAAGACATAAAATTGCCCTCCGCCCCAGAATCCACGCAGAGCTCTACCGAGTGGGAGAATGAGCCTATAGTAATTGTCCCCTTAAAGGACAATTTAGAGGCAAACGTCGCCGTGTCTAGTGCACCTCCACCTACTACCACTAGACGCTGACGTTTCCTCGACCGCTGAGAACATCTGGTGGCTAGATGTCCCGACTGCTGGCATACATGACAGACCTTGAGTGCACCTGCGGTCCGGGACTTAGATCCCGCTTGTGACACTTCCCTGGCCTCATGTGACTCAGGAACCAGAACCGGAGATTCCAGAGGTTTGGCGAAGGTAGGAGCCAGCCGAAACCTCTGCCTACACTGGGCTCGCTCTAACCTCCGCTCGTTAAAACGGAGGTCAATTCGAGTGGAGACAGTTATTAACTCCTCCAGTGTGGCAGGAATCTCCCTAGTGGCCAGAGCGTCCTTAACGTGGTCAGCCAGGCCCCTCCAAAATATGGGGATAAGAGCTTTATCCGACCAATCCAGCTCAGAAGCTAAAG
Organism: Ranitomeya imitator; assembly: GCF_032444005.1. Taxonomy (NCBI): domain Eukaryota; kingdom Metazoa; phylum Chordata; class Amphibia; order Anura; family Dendrobatidae; genus Ranitomeya; species Ranitomeya imitator. Next base: position 390,135,363 of record NC_091282.1, read on the forward strand.
TGCGGAATTGGACGGCAAAATGACTGACCAAGGACTCACCCTGAGTTAATGCCAGCAGTTGGAGCGCAGTATCATGGGTGACTTGAGGTCCTAAAAAGACCTGTTTCAGAGTGCTCAGAAACAGCGGAGCACTCTGCACCACATGATCGCCACGCTCCCACAGCGGCGTAGCCCATTCCAACGCCCTGTCCGACAAGAGAGACACTATAAATCCCACCTTAGCCCGCTCTGTGGGAAAACGTGCAGCCAGGAGCTCGAGGTGAATAGAGCACTGACTCACAAATCCCCTACAAAATTTGCTATCACCAGAAAATTTTTCTGGGAGCGGGAGGCGAGAAAATGTCGGAGCAGGGGTGGCAATGGACAGGGTTGCTGCAGCCACGCTAGCAGCCTGTACAGCAACTGCGGTAACATCCACAGCTGAGGTTGCGCTCTCAAGAGCCGCCAACCTACCCTCCAGCTGCTGGATATACCGCAAGGATTGCTGTTTGTCCGTCATTACTAGCCAGACCCTGGCGCTAGTGTAATGTTAGGGCTAGCGGAACGCACCAAATAATAAGACAGATAGAGTATGGTGCGTTCGCAGCCCGGGGTCCACCGTGCAGAGATGGAACCTGCTGCCAAGTAATGGCGGACTATATGGCGGTACTCATAAGTATACACACGTGGGTTAAACTTCACCCAGCGTGAAGGAAGTGATCCTGTTGCGTCACAGGACCGCGGTACCGCACATAGAGCGCGAGCAAGTAGTCAGCGAACTCAACCCCAACTAGGATTGAAGTCCGATTAGACCCTTGCTGGCACAACACCGCAACTGGGTGTGTAAAGAAACTAAATAACAATTTTAAGGCACAAGAGTGCATGTGGTGCCGCACTGACGAACGCCACTAACCACCCAGGCTTGGGTAAGGAAAGCACAGAGGGAGTGCATGGCGCCGTACTGGCGGTCACAGCAACTGGACGCTGTAATGTGTGATTAGTGCTGTAGGCTAAGTCGGACGCTAGATAGCAATCATACTCTTTCCGCGAACAGACATTCAATAGGGTAGGGGTATCCAAGGACGACTTGCACTCACAACATACACACATTAACAATTGTACACTAGCGCATGGCCGTGCGGTCATGCGCAGTTTATATAGTTGCAGCACAGGAAGTGGCCACAGAAACTTTGCCCTTCCAAGACCTGCCAAGAGGACCAATGGAATGTGCTGCAGAGCCTGAGCACATGACCCTCGATCTCTAACGGGAGATCTTGCCCTGGGCATGCTCAGTGTGTGCAGACAAGGACTTAGTCCCAGAGAAGTCCGCTCGCTGCTGACCAGAACTGGCTTTAATGGCAGAAGCTGAAGAAGCAGCAGTAACTCTCTGTACAGAGTGAGACTGAGCAAGACGCTGGGACCGACGTCCTTGCTGAGCAGACTCCACTGCGGCTGGATGAGAATGGGAGACCGCAGCGGAGATGGCTCGAGATTCCCCCTGTGCAGAAGCGGGAACTCGAGACCTAACAAAATATTAGCCGACTATAGCCGAATGCCATTGGAGTCAATGGGAGACAAAAACAAACGCATACACAACATAAATGTTGGTGTTTCCCGTGCTGTGTGATAGCATAGGAAACACTTGCGTGGCAGCTCTGATTCGTGGTAGCGTTACCACCTGTAGATTGTTACTGTCATCATAACGCTGCGGGTCACACTGTCAGATGTCTACGTGACTCCGCAGAGATACTGTGACCCATGGAAAAAAGCTTACTGCAGGTCAACAGTTGCCGATTGATGAGAAACTACTCATCCCATCAGGCTACATCTCCTGTTACAAATAACAGTGATAGCAGGAGACATTCATGGGAGGAGTAGTCTTTCGTCGACCGGCGCCTATGCTCAAACTTAGAAAAAAACCTGACCACCGTCATAGCGCTGTGGGGGTCACACTGTCAGATGCTGGTGTGACCCCGCAGAGACACTGTGACCCGCAGCGGTGACCTGCGGTAAATGCTTACCACAGGTCATCAGGTGCTGGCTGATGAGATCTTACTCCTCCCATCAGGCTATGTCTGCTGTCGCTAATAATAGTGATAGCAAGAGCCGCTGATGAGAGTAGTCTCTCATCAGCTGGCACCTGTGCTCAATAGTAAAAAAACAAAAACATGTAAAATAATTAAATACATATTAGAAATATATTATACTCACTTAACACCAAATCTCCTGATGACCTTTTCTCCTATAAAAAAATGGAAAATAAAACAACAACATATAGTGACCTAAACGCTCAATGCCCAGGTCTCTTAGAAAAAATAATAAACCACCATATACTCTCCTGTTCACCATAGTCCACATAATCCATAGTCCAAAGGATCTCACAAGTAGAACCGTCACATGTGATGTGACTGCTCTAAACGGCCAGCGGCGATACAATGACAGGAGCGTCATCGCTCCCACAGTGTATAGCTCTAAGCTGCCGTGAAAGAAGACATACAACTTCATCAGCTAATGAACTCCGGTGAACTTTCTCACGCAGCGCAGCGGTGGTGCCGTAAGTGAGATCACCAGCTGTTGAACTCCAGTGAACTTTCTCACAGCAGCTAAGTGCTATACACTGAAGGAGCAATTACCTCCTATGTCAGTGTATAGCCAGCTGTCCTTGAGAGCAGTCACATCAGTGACTGCTCTCAAAGTCATCAAGATCATTGTGGGACATTATGGATTATTATATTCTAAGTTGGCTTTAGTGGATTAGGGGTTCAATGAGTATGGCTTAATTTAGATTCAATAAAGGACTGTGTCATTTTAATTAAAGGACTTTATTCCTTTGTGTTTTGTTTAGAATATCGGTATGGGCTTGGAGACGCTTCTCCATTTCTAACCTGTGGACTTGAGGTCACCTGACAATACAAAGGTGACATCAACCCACTCAAACAAAATGACAAAGTGTTATACGGCAGGCTGTCTAACTTTTTGAAACTGAAAAATTATGATTTTTTTTTAATGTGCCTTAGGTCTGCAGACAGTTTCATATTGGAGCGCCCCCAGACACAGGGCCACGAGTTCTCGGTACCGGGCCTCTCTGGTTCGGTTCTGAGGCTGTCATGGTGGCTAGACCCGGTCCATGACCCTGCTAAGGGGCGTCCAATAAAGGTGGTACAGTCTATCAGGGATTCGTGTCGCCACCTGTGGTGTTCGGTCAGGGTGACCGACGCTGCTGTGGGGTCCGCTGGGGTGATGGAATGGCAGCTGGATGGTATACCTTCCCACAGGTGAAGTATATCCCCAGGGCTTCCCAGTAAGGTGGAAGGTGATGGTGTGAGGTGCAGTCAATAACGAGGACACATGGTTGCAGTCTTTTTACCTCTTTACTGAAGACTTCAGGATCCTCAATCCAGAGCATGCTTAAAAGGGCTTTCTGAGACTGGCCGGTTCGATGGGCACATCCAGTTCCCCTTGCAGGTGGAAATCAGTGCCTACCACTAGCGCCTGTGTGTTGTAGTGCTACCCTGCTGAGCATTCGGAATCGTCCTCACAACTGCTGTTCTCATTCGTTCGTTCTTTCTAATTCTCTCTCGCTTGTTCCAGATGTTACTAGTTTCTCGTCCCCCAGTATGTTATGGCTAGGACGCACCCGTATAACGGGAAGGCTCGGAGCACTTCCAGGACCCTAGAGACACCCCTCTCCACGCGTTGCCCCTATGTCTTCGTAGGAAATTTAAGGTAGACAGCCAACCTATAATTAACGGTCCTGCGGAGTTCGAAGTAAGGCCTAGAGTCAGTTACTCCCACGGTGTTCCGGCCACCGGCTACGCGCCTAAGTAGGATGTTGCCTCAGTCTCACGGCATGACTCCTACTGGTTCTCCTTTGTGCTTGATCTCGTTTCTCACTGTTCCACAATATCCTTCCCTTCGTGTCTCTCTCAGGATACCGCCGCGGGGTGTGCAGGCGCGGTTCCGCTACGTTCTGCTCTGTTCGCTTTGCACCTGCCAGGTTCCCACGCCTGACAGGGACCCCCCTGTGTCTTCTCCCTGCAACACCCCCTGCCACGAGATGTTGCCTGAATCCAACCCAGTCAGCTTCTGACTAACTTCCTATCCAACCCCTAGTTTTACCAGTGTGAGGAGTGGCCCAATAAATAAAGCCTTTTTCTCCCCCTAGTGGCCGGAGTGTGAAGTGTAATGTGTGCTGGTGATACCTGGTCAGTGGAATTCCTTCATTGCCATCAGACGTACCATCACTCCCCTTAGTGGCATAGTGTCATACTGCAACGACCAGATCTCTGGGGCGCTGCAATATCACCACAGTATTAACTGACAAGGTGGGATACAGCAGGCTATTTCACATTTAGCTAGTGAAAAAAATATTATTTAGAATGCTATACTCGTGCGTGGAGCACAATAGATGCATTGCACAACACACTTGTAGGACATGTGTCCTGCTGGCTTTGTCTGTGGACCTCAGTAATGGCCCAAAAAAAGTGCTGAAAGGTAAATTAAACGGACACACTGGAAACTAGCTAGCTACACTATCTGTCTGATATACAACTGCCTAGCGAACTAGCTAAAATCTGGGATACAGCATGTTTTTTTCACATTTTATTATTATTATTATTTATTTATATAGCACCATTGATTCCATGGTGCTGTACATGAGACGGGGTTACATACAAGTTACAGATATTACTTACAGTAAACAAACAATGACAGACTGATACAGAGGGGCGAGGACCCTGCCCTTGCGGGCTTACATTCTACAGGATTACGGGGAAGGAGACAGTAGGTTGAGGGTTGCAGGAGCACCGGTGTTGGTGAGGCGGTAGCTTCGGTAGTGATTTAGCTAATTAAAAAATATTATTTAGAATGCTATACTTTTGCATGGAGCACAATAAAAACAGTGCACAACACACTTGTAGGACATGTGCCCTGCTGGCTTTGTCTGTGGACCTCAATAATGGCAAGCAAAAAAAATGCTGGAAAGTAAATTTAACAGCCACCCTGGACACTAGCTAGCTACACTATCTGACTTACCACCTAGCTAACTAGCTAAAATCTTGCTGCTAACAATGCCAACATCAGGAGCAGCCTCTCTATGCTGTTACAGTGTCAAGATGGCGCTAAAACAAGATATCCGCTCTTTATATGGAGAGGAATATGATTTTAGCAGCCAATGACATATGCTGTTGTGTCAGGACATTGTGGGTGTTTCCTGCACCTTGATTGGCTAGCTGCAATGTACACACATAAAGTTAGGAAAAAATAATAATTATAGTTTACAAGAACGCTGCGCCTTTGAGCTCTACAAACCCAATGCCCTCATCAAACACTCATGATACACCATTATCGTTGCTAAACTGCTGAAAATACTTTTGTGGCAATGCAAATATTTTCCTGCACTTTTTACTGAATGTTACCAATTTTTTCCGGTTTTATAAAATTTTGCTCTTGTTTCCAATCAAAATCCGAATATGCCATATTCGTGCCCAATTTTTTGTCTGGCAATCATTTTCCGAACAAATTGGCTCATCACTTGTGCTAATTGCAGAACCAGCAGGGGACAGTGATGTGAGCTGTCTTCACTTCAGCACTTGGTGCCGGGGAACAGTGCAAACAGTACCGCTGATTCCCAGTCGCTAGTACGTGTCACACTGATGACACAGGGATGTCATTTTTACGACATCAGTGTACACGTGTGCAGAATGTTTTGAGGCCCATGCTGATGCCGAGAACACTGACGTCTGAAAGATCCCTTAGTAAACTTGGAAATTTACCGAATTTTGTGCTACTTTTGTCGATGTTTAGGAAAAAATCTCAAGAATCCGAACATGAATCTGAATGTGTACTGTTCATGCCGAATTTCAGATTGGTGAACATTTTCCGAACAAGTTCGCTTGTCTCTACTGATGTGCCAAGAGCCTATAATGCAACGTGCATTAAATGATGAATCCTCAGCATAGAGGAGAATCACAGTTATAACGTGGTGGGCAGACAGTCGTGGTCTGAGAAACTTGAACATAGCTGGTAGACGGGAGAGTCACGGCTGAAGTCGCTGCAGCTTGAGCAGGGACAGATGCAGCTGCAGATGTCAATGTATCCCAGCGTGAGGTCACAGTCCGCTGATAGGACATGACTTTGTCCTGCTGGTCCCAGAATCTCCTGGTAAAGGTCAGAAACTGGAGAGGGACGAGAGCCAGTGCGCTACATGGCCAGAGCAATCTGAAACAGGTGTAGTGGTAGAATCACTGTGCCATGGACCGAGAAGAGACTGGAGGCGAGTTTAGACTTAGTTTCAGATGGATGCCAGGTGCTACTCCAGGACAGATCTCAGACACACGGCAGCTGGCCCTAAAGGGGCAGGAAACAGAAATGGTCTGGAATGGGTAGACTGTACATGCAGACATGGCAGGTATACTGGAAGACATGACAGGTGAGGCTCAAATATAGACTGCTAAGTCTTATGCTGACAGGTGTGTCTGAAATACAGACTGTCAGGGCACGTGCAAGCAGGTACAGCTGGTATACAGACTGGCACAGCAGGTATAGGCAGCTATCGCTGGTATACAGACTAGCACAGCAGGTGCAGGCTGGTATGGCTGGTATACAAACTGGCACTTAGGTGCAGGCAGGTGCAGATGGTATACATACTGGCACAGGAGGTACAGGTAAACAGGACTGGTATACTGGAAGACACAACTGAAATACAATCAGGCACAACAAGCATGAACAGATTATTATTATTATTATTATTATACATTTTTATAGCGCCATTTATTCCATGGCGCTTTACATGTGAATATGGGGCAAATATAGACAATTACATTAAACATGAGCAGATAACAAGGCACACGAGTACATAAGGAGGGAGGGCCCTGCCCGCGAGGGCTCACAGTCTGCAGGGGGTGGGTGAGGATACACTAGGAGAGGGAAGAGCTGGCTGTGCGGTTGTTCAGTAGGTTGAGGATCACTGCAGGCTGTAGGCTTGTCGGAAGAGATGAGTCTTCAGGTTCTTTTTGAAGGTTTCTATGGTAGGCACAAGTCTGATGTGTTGGGGTAGAGAGTTCCAGAGTATGGGGGAAGCACGGGAGAAGTCTTGGATGCGGTTATGGGAAGATGAGATGAGAGGGGAGTAGAGGTCTTGGGAGGATCGGAGGTCGTGTGTAGGTAGGTACCGGGAGACCATGTCACAGATGTATGGAGGAGACAGGTTGTGGATGGCTTTGTATGTCAGTGTGAGGGTTTTGAACTGGAGTCTCTGGGCGATAGGAAGCCAGTGAAGGGCTTGACACAGGGGAGAGGCTGGGGAATAGCGGGGGGACAGGTGGATTAGTCGGGCAGCAGAGTGTAGGATGGATTGGAGTGGTGCCAGAGTGCTAGAGGGGAGTCCAGAGAGTAGGAGGTTGCAGTAGTCGAGGCGGGAGATGATAAGGGCATGCACTAGCGTTTTTGCAGTGTTGCGGTCAAGGAAAGCACGGATCCGGGAAATATTTTTGAGTTTGAGACGACAGGAGGAGGCAAGGGCTTGGATATGTGGCTTGAAAGAGAGGGCAGAGTCGAGGATCACCCCGAGGCACCGGGCGTGTGGGACTGGGGATAGTGAGCAGCCATTGACATTGATGGATAGATGTGGTGGAGGGGTAGAGTGAGATGGGGGAAAGATGATGAATTCTGTTTTGTCCATGTTCAGTTGTAGAAAGCGAGCAGAAAAGAAGGCTGAAATGGCAGACAGACAGTGCGGGATTTTGGTAAGCAAGGAGGAGAGGTCAGGTCCGGAGAGGTAGATCTGCGTGTTGTCGGCGTAGAGATGGTACTGCATACCGTGGGATTCTATGAGCTGTCCCAGGCCGAAAGTGTAGATGGAGAAGAGTAGGGGTCCTAGAACAGAGCCTTGAGGAACACCGACTGACAAGGGGTGAAGTGAGGAGGTGGTGTGGGGGAGGGAGACACTGAATGTTCGGTCTGTCAGATATGACGAGATCCAGGAAAGGGCCAAGTCTGTGATGCCAAGGGATGAGAGGATTTGTAGCAAAAGGGAGTGGTCAACAGTGTCAAAGGCAGAAGACAAGTCCAGGAGAAGGAGGACAGAGTAGTGTCGCTTGCTCCTGGCAGTTAGTAGGTCATTGGTGACTTTAGTTAGGGCAGTTTCAGTTGAGTGATGGGAACGGAAGCCTGATTGTAACCGATCAAAGAGGGAGCAGGAGGAGAAGTGGGAGGACAGTTCAAGATGGACATGTTGCTCCAGCAATTTGGAGGCATAAGGGAGAAGAGATATTGGGCGATAGCTAGACACAAAGGATGGGTCGAGGGAGGGCTTTTTGAGGATGGGTGTGATCTTGGCATGCTTGAAGGATGAGGGAAAGACACCTGTTGTGTGTGAGAGGTTGAAGAGGTGCGTTAGGGTTGGGATGAAGACCGTGGAAAGGTTAGGGATGAGGTGGGATGGGAGCGGGTCAAGCGTGCAGGTGGTGAGGTGTGATCTTGACAGGAGGGTGGAGAGCTGATCTTCTGTCATGGTGGAGAAGCTGGTTTTGGAGGAGCAGGGTTGAGCAGCTAAGAGGGGCAGTGGGCGCTGTGGGCCAAAGCTTTCTCTGATCATATTGATCTTCTGTTTAAAGAAAGAGGCGAAGTCATCAGCAGAAATGAGGGGGGAGGGAGGAGGTGCGGGGGGACGGAGTAGAGAATTGAAAGTGTTGAAAAGCTGTTTAGGGTTGTGGGACAGGGAGGATATGAGGGATGAGAAGTAAGTTTGTTTTGCGGCAGTGAGCGCAGACTTGAAGCTGGCGAGGGACTGCTTGTATGCAGTGAAGTGGTCGGCAGAGTGGGATCGCTTCCATCTCTGCTCAGCAATCCTGGAAGCCCGTCTCAATTCTTTGGTCAGGCTGGTCAGCCAGGGCTGCCTGTTAATTGTACGAGTTTTACTATGCATGAGTGGGGCGGCCGAATCGAGTGTTGTTGTTATTGTGGTGTTATAAAAAGTGGCAGCAGCATCTGTGTCATGAAGGGAAGCTATGTCTGTGAGAGGGAGAAGGGACTCAGAGAGTGATTGTAAGTTGAGATGTTTGAGATTTCTGCGAGGGTGAGTGAGTTTGTGGAATGGGGGTTGCACACTAGGAGAGGAGAGGGACGAGAATGTCAGTAGGTTGTGGTCAGACAGGGGGAGGGGTGTGTTAGTGAGATTAGTAAGGGAGCAGAGGCGGGTGAAGATGAGGTCCAGCGTGTGGCCATCTTTGTGAGTGGCCTCAGAGGACCATTGAGTGAGGCCAAAGGAGGCAGTCAGTGATAAAAGTTTAGAGGTAGCTGAGGTGAAAGTGTCAATGGGGACATTGAAATCACCCATGATGATAGTGGGGATGTCAACAGAGAGGAAATGAAGTAGCCAGGTGGTGAAGTGGTCGAGAAAGGTGGAGATGGCTAGTTCTGGGGGGCGGTAGATGACAGCCAGCTGGAGGTTGGAGGGGGAATAGATGCGGACAGAGTGCACCTCAAACGAGGGAAGAGTAGCGGAGGGTGGTAGCGGGATTGGAGTGAAGGAGCAGGTGTCGGACAGGAGCAAGCCAACTCCTCCACCGCGTTTGTTGCTGGGGCGAGGGGTGTGAGAGAGGTGGAATCCGCCATAGGAGAGCGCAGCTGGAGAGGCCGAGTCAGAGGGGGTGAGCCAGGTTTCAGTGAGGCCGAGGAAGGAGAGTTTGTTGGTGATGAAGAGGTCATGGATAAATGTCAGTTTGTTGCAGATGGAGCGTGCGTTCCATAGTGCTCCAAGTAGGGGGAGCTGGGGAGTGGGGGCTGGATGAATGGGTATGAGGTTGTCGTGGTTGGGAAAACGTGCGGAGGATCGTGGCAGGGGGTTAGAAACGAGTGTGGGGATGAATTGAGGAGGGCCGGGATTTGGGGATATGTCACCAGCAATGAGGAGTAACAGACAGATAATTAGAAGGTGGGAGCAGGATAGGACATGATGCGGCCGTGTGTGTCTGGATAAAAAGGATTGTATGTGGAGGAACAGTTCTGAGGAGAAGGTGAGATGGCTGGGGAGTATTGAGGGAGAAATGACTATTTCCTTACTAGGTGGAGTGATTGCAGGAGATTGTAAGAAGGAAAGTAGAATGGGGGTGAAAGAGAAAAGAAACCGAAACATTGTAGTGGTTAGTATTCTGTTACCTTCCAGTCAATTCCAGTCCAATTCAGTCTAATTCAGAATCATAATTAAAAAGATGTAATTTAAAAGATGATTTGCAGCAGACTGAGTCTATAGCAGACTCCTGCATGTGAATATATCCCCAGTTAAGGGCAATCAGGTGTGAATGAGGGGGTGGCTGGGTATGGGAGACCAGATGTAGAGAGTTAAGCAAAGGTCATAAAGTGAGGGAGGGGTAAGACTGACCACTCAAAGAGATGCCAGGATCACACAATGAGATACATGAAAACAGGTCATGGAAAACAAGCTGATAGGTAAGAAAGCATACTAAAAGGATTATATGTGCTGCACCAAGACACTCAGATCCAGGGGAAGCATAGAAATGCCAGTGCAATATACAGAGACATTCAGAAGCCAGGGAGAGCTGGGCAAAGTCAGTGCATACCATGGAAAATCAATGCAGTATACAGAGACATTCAGAAGCCAGGGAGAGCTGGGTAAAGTCAGTGCATACCATGGAAAATCAATGCAGTATACAGAGACATTCAGAAGCCAGGGAGAGCTGGGTAAAGTCAGTGCATACCATGGAAAATCAATGCAGTATACAGAGACATTCAGAAGCCAGGGAGAGCTGGGTAAAGTCAGTGCATACCATGGAAAATCAATGCAGTATACAGAGACATTCAGAAGCCAGGGAGAGCTGGGTAAAGTCAGTGCATACCATGGAAAATCAATGCAGTATACAGAGACATTCAGAAGCCAGGGAGAGCTCGGTAAAGTCAGTGCATACCATGGAAAATCAATGCAGTATACAGAGACATTCAGAAGCCAGGGAGAGCTGGGTAAAGTCAGTGCATACCATGGAAAATCAATGCAGTATACAGAGACATTCAGAAGCCAGGGAGAGCTGGGTAAAATCAGTGCATACCATGAAAAATCAATGCAGTATACAGAGACATTCAGAAGCCAGGGAGAGCTGGGTAAAGTCAGTGCATACCATGGAAAATCAATGCAGTATACAGAGACATTCAGAAGCCAGGGAGAGCTGGGTAAAGTCAGTGCATACCATGGAAAATCAATGCAGTATACAGAGATACAGATAGGACAGTTATACTGAGATGCAAGCACTGCGGACCTGAGAACTAGCAAGCATGCAGACAACTAACTAAAATATTGCTCAGGCACCTCCCAACAGGTGGAGGTACTTGAAATAATAATTGTCATTTGCTGGGACATTTTAGGATGATGTGCTGTCCCTTTAAGAGTACCCAGGGATCTGCCAGGAGTGTGCAGACCTGGGGAGCAGGAAGAAGATGTGCACATCGAGGGCAAGGATAGTGAAGGAGTTGGGAAATGGGAAAAAAATTCAAGTTGGTAGAAATTGTGAAAAAACACAGTTCTGACATTGTTTTTTGGAAACTGTTTTTACGGTGTATATTTTGTGGTAAAAATTATCTTGCTCATTCTGCTCATCAATACAATTACAGTGATACTAAACATATCTTTCCAAAAAATAGATTGGAGTGTTGTTTCACCATTTTCCGAGGCCCATAACTTTTTAAAAATTTATTTTTCAACTTTTTTTTACTTTGGAGCTGCGATCTTCTGATCACTTCTGCTGTATACAGCGATGCCAAGGCATCACTGTATGTAGCAAAAATCATGGTCTCTTTTGATGCCTGGTCTCAGGAACTCTGTAATGACATGCACAAAGGTCTTCAATAGACACCCAGCTATCATCAGAGAGCAGGTAAACAATTTTACATTTCTGCCCATGCTTCCCCAAAATGCCATTCAGCTATGATATTTTATAGATTTTCATACCTTGTACAGTGGTAGTCAGTAGGGTTGAGCGACTTTTAGTTTTTTAGGGTCTATCTCAAAAGTTGAGTTGAGTGAAATCGGGCGATTATCGCAAAAAGTCGGGGATCGACCGAAACACGAAACCCAATGCACGTCAATGGGGAAGCATAGTCGGCAGTGTGTGGAGGCCAGGAAAACACCTACAGTGCCCATTTTAATGGCAAAAACATCCATTCTTGTCACTGAAGCTTGTCAATCTTAATTTACCTTATAATAATAGTTAGGCATTGGAAATTGGGGGTCATTTGGCTAAAGTTGTGGGGGGTAGGGCTGGTTCAAGTATTTAGTGGGCCCAGGAAATGTGGACCACGTCACGGCAGTGGAGCAGGGAGATGTAAGTATTTCAACTTTGCAAGTGATGTGATCCTGAGCAAGCAGGGGGGGCCCACTGGTTGGCAATGGCACTGGCACAGGGCCCCTCAAAGTACGGCGGTGTGTTTGCACGGTGGGGGCGCCTCCCACGGCAGCGACACTTTTGCGTACTATGAGGGGCCCTGTGCCAGTGACGTCACCAACAAGTATTCCCCCCCACCTGATGAAGGAACCTGCACTTTCATCTGCACCTTCCTCTTTGTCCCTGTGTAAGGTGGTATGGTATGCGGGAAGGGGAACCTGACTTTCAGCAGGGTCCCATTCTGGCTGTGTAGCGTGCACTGGGAATGTAGCGCTCTGAGTCAATGTACCAGCAGACTCATCTATCACTGGCTGGGCAATGGGCAGGATGAGGAGGAAACACAGATATAAGCCCAAATAATAAAGTGGGCTAAATGCAGTTCAAAATTGGTAACAGGACTAACCAGGGGGCATTGCTTTGTTCAGTGGAGTACAACTGTAATGAGAGGCTTACACAGTGAGTAGGCCCAAATCAGTAAGTAGGCTAAATGCAGTTCAAAATTGTTAACAGAAGTAAACAGGCGGCACTGGTTTGTTCAGTGGAGGAGAACATCAAGGAGCTGCAGACACCGTTAGTAGGGCCAAAAAAACAAGTAGGCCAAATGCAGTGTTATATTAAAAACAATTTAACGAGAGCCTGAAGATAGAAGCTAGGGAAAAGCAACCTGGAGAATGCCTTGGAGCGGCAGACACCGTCTCTACAACCCAGACCCAACTTGTAGGCCAAATGCAGTGTTGTTTCAACAACTACTTAACAAGAGCTTAAAGATAGAAGATAGGGAGAGGTACCCTGGAGAACACCTTGGAGCGGCAGACACCGTCCCTTCAACCCAGACCCAACTTGTAGGCCTAATGCAGTGTTGTTTCAACCACTACTTAACAAGAGCTTGAAGATAGAAGCTAGGGAGAGGCACCCTGGAGAACACCTTGGAGCGGCAGACACTGTCCCTACAACCCAGACCCAACTTGTAGGCAAAATGCAGTGTAATATCAACAACTACTTAACGAGAGCCTGAAAATGGAAGTTCAGGACAGGAAAAACGGTGTGAATTACTGGTATGATGGACTCCTCGCCAGAGACGGACTACACCTCAACAAACCTGGGAAACACACATTCGCCAGAAGACTCGCTACACTCATCAGGAGGGCGTTAAACTAGAAGAAGAGGGGACGGGAAGAAAAACATTAGACTCGAACAAAGACGACCCAGGAAAACATACTCAGAAGGGAGGTAAGAACATTTCTAAAACAATCCACAGTGAGGAGATTGGAACAAAACAAAATCCTCTAAACTGCATGCTCGCAAACGCCAGAAGCCTGACAAACAAGATGGAAGAACTAGAAGCAGAAATATCTACAGGTAACTTTGACATAGTGGGAATAACCGAGACATGGTTAGATGAAAGCTATGACTGGGCAGTTAACTTACAGGGTTACAGTCTGTTTAGAAAGGATCGTAAAAATCGGAGAGGAGGAGGGGTTTGTCTCTATGTAAAGTCTTGTCTAAAGTCCACTTTAAGGGAGGATATTAGCGAAGGGAATGAGGATGTCGAGTCCATATGGGTTGAAATTCATGGAGGGAAAAATGGTAACAAAATTCTCATTGGGGTCTGTTACAAACCCCCAAATATAACAGAAAGCATGGAAAGTCTACTTCTAAAGCAGATAGATGAAGCTGCAACCCATAATGAGGTCCTGGTTATGGGGGACTTTAACTACCCGGATATTAACTGGGAAACAGAAACCTGTGAAACCCATAAAGGCAACAGGTTTCTGCTAATAACCAAGAAAAATTATCTTTCACAATTGGTGCAGAATCCAACCAGAGGAGCAGCACTTTTAGACCTAATACTATCTAATAGACCTGACAGAATAACAAATCTGCAGGTGGTTGGGCATCTAGGAAATAGCGACCACAATATTGTACAGTTTCACCTGTCTTTCACTAGGGGGACTTGTCAGGGAGTCACAAAAACATTGAACTTTAGGAAGGCAAAGTTTGAACAGCTTAGAGATGCCCTTAATCTGGTAGACTGGGACAATATCCTCAGAAATGAGAATACAGATAATAAATGGGAAATGTTTAAGAACATCCTAAATAGGCAGTGTAAGCGGTTTATACCTTGTGGGAATAAAAGGACTAGAAATAGGAAAAACCCAATGTGGCTAAACAAAGAAGTAAGACAGGCAATTAACAGTAAAAAGAAAGCATTTGCACTACTAAAGCAGGATGGCACCATTGAAGCTCTAAAAAACTATAGGGAGAAAAATACTTTATCTAAAAAACTAATTAAAGCTGCCAAAAAAGAAACAGAGAAGCACATTGCTAAGGAGAGTAAAACTAATCCCAAACTGTTCTTCAACTATATCAATAGTAAAAGAATAAAAACTGAAAATGTAGGCCCCTTAAAAAATAGTGAGGAAAGAATGGTTGTAGATGACGAGGAAAAAGCTAACATATTAAACACCTTCTTCTCCACGGTATTCACGGTGGAAAATGAAATGCTAGGTGAAATCCCAAAAAACAATGAAAACCCTATATTAAGGGTCACCAATCTAACCCAAGAAGAGGTGCGAAACCGGCTAAATAAGATTAAAATAGATAAATCTCCGGGTCCGGATGGCATACACCCACGAGTACTAAGAGAACTAAGTAATGTAATAGATAAACCATTATTTCTTATTTTTAGTGACTCTATAGCGACAGGGTCTGTTCCGCAGGACTGGCGCATAGCAAATGTGGTGCCAATATTCAAAAAGGGCTCTAAAAGTGAACCTGGAAATTATAGGCCAGTAAGTCTAACCTCTATTGTTGGTAAAATATTTGAAGGGTTTCTGAGGGATGTTATTCTGGATTATCTCAATGAGAATAACTGTTTAACTCCATATCAGCATGGGTTTATGAGAAATCGCTCCTGTCAAACCAATCTAATCAGTTTTTATGAAGAGGTAAGCTATAGACTGGACCGCGGTGAGTCATTGGACGTGGTATATCTCGATTTTTCCAAAGCGTTTGATACCGTGCCGCACAAGAGGTTGGTACACAAAATGAGAATGCTTGGTCTGGGGGAAAATGTGTGTAAATGGGTTAGTAACTGGCTTAGTGATAGAAAGCAGAGGGTGGTTATAAATGGTATAGTCTCTAACTGGGTCGCTGTGACCAGTGGGGTACCGCAGGGGTCAGTATTGGGACCTGTTCTCTTCAACATATTCATTAATGATCTGGTAGAAGGTTTACACAGTAAAATATCGATATTTGCAGATGATACAAAACTATGTAAAGCAGTTAATACAAGAGAAGATAGTATTCTGCTACAGATGGATCTGGATAAGTTGGAAACTTGGGCTGAAAGGTGGCAGATGAGGTTTAACAATGATAAATGTAAGGTTATACACATGGGAAGAGGGAATCAATATCACCATTACACACTGAACGGGAAACCACTGGGTAAATCTGACAGGGAGAAGGACTTGGGGATCCTAGTTAATGATAAACTTACCTGGAGCAGCCAGTGCCAGGCAGCAGCTGCCAAGGCAAACAGGATCATGGGGTGCATTAAAAGAGGTCTGGATACACATGATGAGAGCATTATACTGCCTCTGTACAAATCCCTAGTTAGACCGCACATGGAGTACTGTGTCCAGTTTTGGGCACCGGTGCTCAGGAAGGATATAATGGAACTAGAGAGAGTACAAAGGAGGGCAACAAAATTAATAAAGGGGATGGGAGAACTACAATACCCAGATAGATTAGCGAAATTAGGATTATTTAGTCTAGAAAAAAGACGACTGAGGGGCGATCTAATAACCATGTATAAGTATATAAGGGGACAATACAAATATCTCGCTGAGGATCTGTTTATACCAAGGAAGGTGACGGGCACAAGGGGGCATTCTTTGCGTCTGGAGGAGAGAAGGTTTTTCCACCAACATAGAAGAGGATTCTTTACTGTTAGGGCAGTGAGAATCTGGAATTGCTTGCCTGAGGAGGTGGTGATGGCGAACTCAGTCGAGGGGTTCAAGAGAGGCCTGGATGTCTTCCTGGAGCAGAACAATATTGTATCAGACAATTATTAGGTTCTGTAGAAGGACGTAGATCTGGGTATTTATTATGATGGAATATAGGCTGAACTGGATGGACAAATGTCTTTTTTCGGCCTTACTAACTATGTTACTAAACCAGGAGAACAGCAATGAGCGGCATACACCGTTAGTAGGCCCCAACCCAACTAGTAGGCCAAATGCAGTGTAATATTAACAACTACTTCACGAGAGCCTTAAAATGGAAGTTCAGGACAGGAAACCAGGAGAAAAGCAAGGAGCAGCATACACCATTAGTAGGCCACAACCACACTAGTAGGCCAGTGTATTATTAACAACTACTTCACGAGAGCCTGAAAATGGAAGTTCTGGACAGGAAACCAGGAGAACAGCAAGGAACGGCATACACCGTTAGTAGGCCCCAACCACACTAGTAGGCCAAATGCAGTGTAATATTAACAACTACTTCACGAGAGCCTGAAAATGGAAGTTCAGGACAGGAAACCAGGAGAACAGCAAGGAGCGGCATACACCGTTAGTAGGCCCCAACCCAACTAGTAGGCCAAATGCAGTGTAATATTAACAACTACTTCACGAGAGCCTAAAAATTGAAGTTCAGGACAGGAAACCAGGAGAACAGCAAGGAGCGGCATACACCGTTAGTAGGCCCCTACCACACTAGTAGGCCAAATGCAGTGTAATATTAACAACTACTTCACGAGAGCCTGAAAATGGAAGTTCAGGACAGGAAACCAGGAGAACAGCACGGAGCGGCATACACCGTTAGTAGCCCCCAACCACACTAGTAGGCCAAATGCAGTGTAATATTAACAACTACTTCACGAGAGCCTGAAAATGGAAGTTCAGGACAGGAAACCAGGAGAACAGCAAGGATCGGCATACACCGTTAGTAGGCCCCAACCAAACTAGTAGCCCCACTGCAGTTTTAAAATTCCGATAGGCTGAAAACCTGACAATTGCAGGTCATTTTTTTTAAGAGGACAGCTGTATAGAGTGGCACAGACAGACACTGCTAGTAGGCCTTACACCTCAAATTTGGCTCAAAGCAGGTTTAAAAAAGGTTACATGGGTACACTGTCAGCATTGGTGTGGTCAGTGGAGGACAATTGGAAGGAGGGACCGCAGACAGACCTATTAGGCCTAAATTAAAAAATGGAGGCTCTATGCACTTTTAATTAGGTTCCAGGGGTACACAGGCAGTATTGGTGTGGTCAGTTGAGGACTATTGGAAGGAGGGACATAGGTCTTCCCCTGCTCACTTCCACTATGTCCGCACTCCCCCGAGCCGTGAACACATCATGATGGATTTTTTACCTTCAATAAAGGTTTGATCTACGCTATCTGGTGAGTGCTGCCGCAGTTCTTCTTTTTTCATATTTGTACATAGGCAGCATTGGTGTGGTCAGCGGAGGACTATTGGAAGGAGGGACCGCAGACAGACTTAGCAGGCCTAAAATTAAAAAAGTAGGCTCTATGAACTTTTAACTAGGTTGCAGGGGTAGACAGGCAGCATTGGTGTGGTCAGCGGAGGACAATTTGAAGGAGCGACCGCAGACAGACTTAGTAGGCCTGAAATTAAAAAAAATAGGCTCAAAGCACCTTCGATTATGTGGCAGGGGTACACAGGCAGCATTGGTTTGGTCAGCAGAGGACGATTGGAAGGAGTGTCTGACACAGTTAGTACTCCCAAAAAAGAAATAGATGTTAATGTCTCGCAAAACAACAAACCCCCCAGAAAAGGGTGACATACTTAGGTACAGGGGTGGGCTCCTCTGCTGAGTTTCAGAGATAGTAATTTGGCGCTAAGTATTTACTGGTGTCAATATAGGACACTGACCCTGACTATTTTAACTAGCATCATACATGTCAACAAATTGGTATTGTCAGTGCCAGGCATTGAAGGATGTCAGCGCATAGACTAAAAATTGGTGGAGCTGTGAGAGATAATTTTGCAAGTGGTAGAGCACTGTTTGAGCTGGAGGGGGACACTTGTGGCCGGAGGTACAGGCCAAGGGCCCCTCATGTTACAACGGTGTGCCTGATGTTGGGTGCGCGCCACCACCGCCAGAGACAATTTATTGTACTATGAGGGACCCAGTGGCAGTGCCGTCGACCAAAAGCGGGCACACCCACATCTTCAGGCAAACGGCACTCTCACGGGTGCTTGCGCCAAGTGGCGAGACCACGGCCCCGTGGGGGGAGTTAGCCCATTTAGGGTGGTGTAAACATGTCGTATGCTGGACAAACAGCTGCTGCAAATTAAGAGATTGGAACAGTCAGTAAGACCCATCCACAAGCAAGACCTTTTCATAGGAAAGCTAGGTGTCAGCCGGGAAAGGTGGGGCAAAATATTTCGAAATCCATGAGTGGTTCATTTTAATGAAGGTTAGATCATCAACATTTTGGGTAGCCAACGAGTCCTTTTTTCGGTCAATATTGAACCAGCAGCACTGAATACTCTTTCTGATAGCACACTAGCTGCTGGGCAAGCAAGCTCCTGCAATGCATATTCTGCCAATTCAGGCCAGGTGTCTATTTTGGATGCCCAGTAATCAAATGGGAATGACGGTTGAGGGAGAATATCGATAAGGGATGAAAAATAGTTAGTAACCATACTGGATAGGGTTGAGCGAAATGGGTCGGCCATTTTCAGAAGTCGCCAACTTTTGACAAAGTCGGGTTTCATGAAACCCGACCCGACCCCTGTTTGAGGTCGGCCATGAAGTCGGCGATCTTCTGAATCTGGTATTGGAATTCCAATCCCGAGTTCTGATATGTTTGCAATATCGGAAATCGGTATCGGAATCCATATTTAAGTGTAAAATAAAGAATTAAAATAAAAAATATTGCTATACTTACCCTCTGACGCGCCCTGGTACTAACCGGCAGCCTTTCTTCCTTCGAATCAGCGCTTGCAGGACCTTGCGGTGACGTCGCGGCTTGTGATTGGTCGCGTGACCGCCCATGTGACCGCTCGCGCGACCAATCACAAGCCGCGACGTCACCGCAAGGTCCTGCAAGCGCTGATTCTTAGTGTTAGGACTGGCGGAACGCACCAAGAGAGATGATATAGATGCGTTCGCAGTCCGGGGCCCACCGTGCAGGTGAAACCTGCTGCTAGGAAATGACAGACAATATGGCGGTATTCAAAAGTATACACGCGTGGGTTAAACCTCACCCAGCGTGAAGAAAGCGATCCTGTTGCATCACAGGACCGCGGTACCGCACATAGAGCGCGAGCAAGTGGTCAGCGAACTAAACCCCAACAGGGATTGTAGTCCGATTAGACCCTTGCTGGCACTACACCGCAACTGGGTGTGAAAGGAATATATAATTAAGGCACCGAAGTGCGAACTGTGCCGTGCTGGCAGGCACCACTAAGCACCCAGACGTGGGTCAGGAAGCGCACACTGGCGCGTGGCACCGCACTGGCGGTCACAGCAGTAGACGCTGACACGTGTGTGACACGTGTGTGACACGTTGAGTGATAAGTCGGGCGCTAGATAGCAGCCATACTCCATACGCGAACAATCATACAATAGGGTAGGGGTATTTAAAGAACGACTTGCACTCACAACAAACACACGTATTAAATTGTACACTAGCGCATGGCCGTGCGGTCATGCACAGTTTATATAGTTGCAGGACAGGAAGCGGCCACAGAAACTTTGCCCTTCCAAGACCTGCCAAGAGGACCAATAGAATGCGCTGCAGAGTCTGAGCACATGACCCCCGATCTCCAACGGGAGATCTTGCCCTGGGCATGCTCAGTGTGCGCAGACAAGGACTTAGTCCCAGAGAAGTCCACTCGCTGCTGACCAGTATAGGCTTTACAGGCAGAAGCTGGAAAAGCAGCAGTAACTCTTCTCACAGAGTCAGACTGAGCGAGACGCTGGGATCGACGTCCCTGCTGAGCAGGCTCCACTGTGGCTGGAGGAGAATGGGAGACCGCAGCGGAGACGGATCGAGATTCCCCCTGTGCAGCAGAGGAAACTCGACTCCTAACATTACCCCCCCCTCCTTGGGCCTCGCTACGTTCGAAGGCAGCAATGAGCTGTGGGGCCCGAATGTTTTCAGCAGGCTCCCATGACCTGTTCTCTGGACCATAACCCTTCCAATCCACCAGATAGAACTTTTTGCCGCGTACCACCTTACACCCCAAAATAGCGTTCACCTCGTAATCGTCCGTAGACGAACCCGATGTCCCGGCAGATGACTCGGAAAACTGGGACATGTATACGGGTTTCAAGAGGGACACATGAAAGGTGTCGGTGATACCCAAGCGTGGAGGAAGAGCCAGGCGGTAGACCACAGGATTAACCTGTTCGAGAACCTTGAAGGGACCCAAGTAGCGAGGCGCAAACTTAGTGGACTCAACTCGCAGCCTGATGTTACGGGCGGAGAGCCACACCAAGTCGCCAGGAGCAAAGGTCGGAGCGGGGCGCCGATGAACATCGGCGGAGGACCTCATTCTCTCCTTGGAAGCCCGAATGGCATCCTGAGTGCGATCCCAAATGTCCCGTGCCTCCACAGCCCAGTCTGCCACCCTGGAATCGGCGGAAGACACGGGCATGGGCACAGGTACCCGCGGATGCTGACCACAGTTAAGGAGGAATGGGGTCTGTCCAGTGGAGTCAGCTACAGCATTGTTAAGAGCAAACTCCGCCCACGGTAGCAAAGATGCCCAGTCATCTTGTTTAGCAGAGACAAAATGTCGCAGATATGTGACCAAGGTCTGGTTGGCTCTCTCCACCAACCCATTCGTCTCGGGATGATATGCCGAAGAGAGATTCAACTCGATACTGAGAAGGCGACAAAGCTCTCTCCAGAACCGAGACGCAAACTGGGGACCCCGGTCACTGACAATTTTGTCTGGCATACCGTGAAGACGGAAGATGTGTTTAACAAACAATGCTGCTAAGGCCCGTGCAGAAGGTAGCCGGGGAAGCGGCACCAAATGCAACATTTTAGAAAAATGGTCGGTGATAACCCAAATGACAGTACAGCCACGTGACTTGGGCAAACCCACCACAAAGTCCATCCCGACCATCTCCCAGGGCCTGTCTGCCACCGGCAGAGGGTATAACAACCCAGCTGGCCGTTGACGGAGAGACTTATTTTTGGCACAAGAGACACATGCCCGAACGTAGTCTCCAACGTCACGAACCATATGTGGCCACCAATACATTCTCGCCAACAACTCAGATGTCCTCTTTGCCCCAAAGTGTCCACCCATTCTGGACGAATGAGCCCACAAGAGAACCTCCGGATGCAAATTGATGGGGACAAAAGTCTTGCCCGGAGGCACAGACTCAAGCGAAACCGGAGCTACGGTTCTCAGACTCTTTGAAGGGACAATGAGCCGAGGCTCGTCCTCCTCCTCCACAGTAGACACCAGGGAGCGAGAGAGAGCGTCAGCACGAATGTTCTTCTCCCCGGCGAGATAATGTAGAGTGAAGTGGAACCGGGAGAAAAACAATGACCATCTGGCCTGACGAGAATTCAGCCGCTGGGCTGTCTGTAAATAGACCAAATTCTTGTGGTCCGTGTAGACTTGGAATGGGAACCGAGCACCCTCCAAGAGATGTCTCCATTCCGAAAAGGCCAACTTCATTGCCAGCAACTCCCTATCCCCGATGGAGTAATTTCTCTCCACTGGTGAGAAGGTTTTTCAGAAGAAGAAGCATGGATGCTTCCGACCTTGAGCATCCTTTTGATAGAGGACTGCTCCTGCACCAACGGAAGAGGCATCCACCTCCATTAGGAATGGCTTATCCACCTCGGGACGATGTAAGATGGGAGCGCTAGCAAAGTGGGACTTAATAGAAGTGAAGGCCTTGGAGACCTCTTCGGACCACGATTTAGGATTCGCTCCCTTCTTGGTGAGGGATACCAAGGGAGCTACCAGGGTTGAGAAGTGGGGGATGAACTGACGATAGTAATTTATGAACCCCATAAAGCGCTGCACCGCTTTCAGAGAATGGGGTTCCTGCCAGTCCATCACTGCCTGTAGTTTGGCAGGATCCATAGCCAATCCCTGGGCCGAGATGATGTAGCCCAGGAAAGGTAAAGACTCCTGCTCAAACATACACTTCTCCAATTTGGCATAGAGGGAGTTTGCCCGTAGGAGGTCGAAGACTTTGCAAACATCTCTCCGGTGGGAGTCAATATCTGGAGAGTAGATAAGAATATCATCCAGATAGACTACGACCGAGGTGGAAAGCATATCCCGGAAGATATCGTTCACAAAGTCTTGGAAAACGGCTGGGGCATTACAGAGCCCGAAGGGCATCACCAGATATTCATAGTGCCCATCCCTGGTGTTAAAGGCCGTCTTCCATTCGTCCCCCTCACGGATGCGAATCAGGTTGTAAGCACCCCGCAAATCTAATTTAGTAAATACCCTTGCTCCCCGAAGTCTATCGAATAACTCAGATATCAAGGGCAAAGGATACTTATTCTTAACGGTGATGGCGTTAAGACCCCTGTAGTCTATGCATGGGCGCAATTCCCCATTCTTCTTCTGCACGAAGAAGAACCCTGCCCCAGCAGGTGACACTGACTTCCTAATGAATCCTCTTGCCAGATTTTCCTGGATGTACTGTGACATTGCCTCCGTCTCCGGGAGAGATAGCGGATAAACTCGACCCCGGGGAGGCTCAGCACCAGGCAAGAGATCAATAGGACAGTCATAGGGGCGATGAGGCGGAAGGACCTCCGCCGCCTTTTTGGAGAACACGTCTGCATAAGACCAATACTGCTTGGGGAGAGAGGATAGATCTGCGGGTACCTCAGTAGTAGCAACCTGAACGCACTCCCTCTGACACCTACCCCCACAAGATTCACCCCAACCCAGAATTCTGCCTGAGGACCACTCGATATGAGGAGAGTGGTACCGTAGCCAAGGTATTCCCAACAGGACCTCATCAATTCCTTCTGGAATGACGAACAGAGAAATTATCTCCTGATGAGATGGCGACATGGACAGAGTAAAAGGGATGGTCTGGTGTGTTATCTGTGAGGGCAATGTCGACCCATTCACCACTCGCACCGTTACTGGTTGAGCAAGCATAACCAGGGGTATTGCGTGACGTTGGGCAAAGGCAGAAGACATAAAATTGCCCTCCGCCCCAGAATCCACGCAGAGCTCTACCAAGTGGGAGAATGAGCCAATAGTAATTGTCCCCTTAAAGGACAACTTAGAGGCAAACGTCGCTGTGTTTAGTGTACCTCCACCTACTACCACTAGACGCTGACGTTTCCTCGACCGCCGGGGACATCTGGAGGCTAGATGTCCTGACTGCTGGCAAACATGACAGACCCTGAGTGCACAAGCGGTCCGGGACTTAGATCCTGCTTGTGACACTTCCCTGGCCTTATGTGACTCAGGAACCAGGACCGGAAATTCCAGAGGTTTGGCGAAAGTAGGAGCCAGCCGAAACCTCTGCCTACACTGGGCTCGCTCTAACCTCCGCTGGTTAAAACGGAGGTCAATTCGAGTGGAGACAGTTATTAACTCCTCCAGTGTGGCAGGAATCTCCCTAGTGGCCAGAGCGTCCTTTACGTGGTCAGCCAAGCCCCTCCAAAATATGGGGATAAGAGCTTTATCCGACCAATCCAGCTCAGATGCTAAGGTGCGGAATTGGACGGCAAAATGACTGACCAAGGACTCACCCTGAGTTAATGCCAGCAATTGGAGCGCAGTATCATGGGTGACTTGAGGTCCTAAAAAGACCTGTTTCAGAGCGCTCAGAAACAGCGGAGCACTCTGCACCACATGATCGCCACGCTCCCACAGCGGCGTAGCCCATTCCAACGCCCTGTCCGACAATAGAGACAGAATAAATCCCACCTTAGCCCGCTCTGTGGGAAAACGTGTAGCCAGGAGCTCGAGGTGAATAGAGCACTGACTCACAAATCCCCTACAAAACTTGCTATCACCAGAAAATTTTTCTGGCAGCGGGAGGCGAGATAATGTCGGAACAGGGGTGGCAATGGACATAGTAGCTGCAGCCACGCTGGCAGCCTGTACAGCTACTGCAGTAACATCCACAGCTGAGGTCGCGCTCTCGAGAGCCACCAACCTACCCTCCAGCTGCTGGATATGCCACAGAGATTGCTGTTTGTCTGTCATCACTAGCCAGACCCTGGCGCTAGTGTAATGTTAGGACTGGCGGAACGCACCAAGAGAGATGATATAGATGCGTTCGCAGTCCGGGGTCCACCGTGCAGGTGAAACCTGCTGCTAGGAAATGACAGACAATATGGCGGTATTCAAAAGTATACACGCGTGGGTTAAACCTCACCCAGCGTGAAGAAAGCGATCCTGTTGCGTCACAGGACCGCGGTACCGCACATAGAGCGCGAGCAAGTGGTCAGCGAACTAAACCCCAACAGGGATTGTAGTCCGATTAGACCCTTGCTGGCACTACACCGCAACTGGGTGTGAAAGGAATATATAATTAAGGCACCGAAGTGCGAACTGTGCCATGCTGGCAGGCACCACTAAGCACCCAGACGTGGGTCAGGAAGCGCACACTGGCTCGTGGCACCGCACTGGCGGTCACAGCAGTAGACTTTGACACGTGTGTGACACGTTGAGTGATAAGTCGGGCGCTAGATAGCAGCCATACTCCATACGCGAACAATCATACAATAGGGTAGGGGTATTTAAAGAACGACTTGCACTCACAACAAACACACGTATTAAATTGTACACTAGCGCATGGCCGTGCGGTCATGCGCAGTTTATATAGTTGCAGGACAGGAAGCGGCCACAGAAACTTTGCCCTTCCAAGACCTGCCAAGAGGACCAATAGAATGCGCTGCAGAGTCTGAGCACATGACCCTCGATCTCCAACGGGAGATCTTGCCCTGGGCATGCTCAGTGTGCGCAGACAAGGACTTAGTCCCAGAGAAGTCCACTCGCTGCTGACCAGTATAGGCTTTACAGGCAGAAGCTGGAGAAGCAGCAGTAACTCTTCTCACAGAGTCAGACTGAGCGAGACGCTGGGATCGACGTCCCTGCTGAGCAGGCTCCACTGCGGCTGGAGGAGAATGGGAGACCGCAGTGGAGACGGATCGAGATTCCCCCTGTGCAGCAGAGGAAACTCGACTCCTAACACTTAGGAAGGAAGGCTGCCGGAAAGAAGCAGGGCGCATCCGAGGGTGAGTATATACCTAATAGGAATATACTCACCCTCGGACGCGCCCTGCTTCTTTCCGGCAGCCTTCCTTCCTAAGAATCAGCGCTTGCAGGACCTTGCGGTGACGTCGCGGCTTGTGATTGGTCGCGCGACCAATCACAAGCCGCAAGGTCCTGCAAGCGCTGATTCGAAGGAAGGAAGGTTCCCGGTTAGTACCAGGGCGCGTCCGAGGGTGAGTATAGCGATATTTTTTATTTTAATTCTTTATTTTACACTTAAATATGGATCGCAGGGCCTGAAGGAGAGTTTCGTCTCCTTCAGACCCTGGGAACCATTGGAAACCCAATGCACTGCATTGGGTTTCGAGTTTCGGCCGACCCCGACCCTGACTTTTTTATAGGATCAGCCGATTTCACTCGACCCGACTTTTGAAAAAGTCGGGTTTCGTGAAACCTGACCCGATCCTATAAAAGTAAAAGTCGCTCAACCCTAATACTGGACAAATGTTGTCTCATGTCACTTTAAATTGATGCTGCAGTACCTGTCCTGTCTGCGGTCATTGCGAAATCACTCCACAACCTGGTCAGAAAACCCCTCTATCCAACGCCACTTCTGATTTGTGCACCTCTAACACCTCTGCCCTGTTGCCCCCTGCAGCTCGTGTGAGAACCATCACCGGCGCTGTGTGCTGGGAATGCCTGAATCAAACGGTCTACAAGAGTTGCTTGTTTGGTTGCTAATATTTGTTCGAGGTCCTCATGTGGCATGATATTTTGCAATTTGCCTTTATAGCGAGGATCAAGGAGGCAGGCCAACCAGTAATCGTCATCGGTCATCATTTTAATAATGCGTGGGTCCCTTTTGAGGATACGTAAGGCATAATCCGCCATGTGGGCCAAAAATCCAGTTGTCAAATCTGCGCTTGTGCTGGGTTGAGGGGCAGTTTCTGGCAAATCTACGTCACTTGTCTCCCTCAAAAAGCCTGAACCCGGCCTTGCAAAGCCACCAGTTTCTATTGGCCCCGGAGAAGCTTCCTCATTCAAAAAATACTCATCCCCATCATCCTCCTCGTCCTCCTCCTCTTCGCCCGCTACCTCATCCTGTAGACTGCCCTGACCAGACAATGGCTGACTGTCATGAAGGCTTCCCTCTTCCTCGGCTGCAGATGCCTGCTCCTTTATGTGCGTTAAACTTTGCATCAGCAGACGCATTAGGGGGATGCTCATGCTTATTATGGCGTTGTCTGCACTAACCAGCCGTGTGCATTCCTCAAAACACTGAAGGACTTGACACAGGTCTTGTACCTTCGACCACTGCACACCTGACAACTCCATGTCTGCCATCCAACTGCCTGCCCGTGTATGTGTATCCTCCCACAAATACATAACAGCATGCCTCTGTTCGCACAGACTCTGAAGCATGTGCAGTGTGGAGTTCCACCTTGTTGCAACGTCGATGATTAGGTGATGCTGTGGAAGGTTCAAAGACCGCTGATGGTGCCGCATACGTCTGGAGTGCACGGGCGAACGGCGGATATGCGAGCAAAGTCTGCGCACTTTGAGGAGCAGGTCAGGTAACCCCGGATAACTTTTCAGGAAGCACTGCACCACCAGGTTTAAGGTGTGAGCCAGGCAAGGAATGAGTTTCCGTTGTGAAAGGGCTATGGCAGCCATAAAATTCCTTCCGTTATCACTCACTACCTTGCCTGCCTCAAGATGTACAGTGCCCAGCCATGACTGAGTTTCTTGCTGCAAGAACTCAGACAGAACTTCCGCAGTGTGTCTGTTGTCCCCCAAACACTTCATTGCAAATACAGCCTGCTGATGCTTGCCACTAGCTGTCCCATAATGGGACACCTCGTGTGCAACAGTGGCAGCTGCGGATGGAGTGGTTGCGCGACTGCGGTCTGTGGACGAGGTCTCGCTTCTGCAGGAGGAGGAGGAGGGGGGGCGAACGTCTGCAGCCAACTGTTTCCTAGACCGTGGGCTAGGCAGAACTGTCCCAATATTGCTGTCCCCTGTGGACCCTGCATCCACCACATTAACCCAGTGTGCCGTGATGGACACGTAATGTCCCTGGCCATGCCTACTGGTCCATGCATCTGTTGTCAAGTGCACCTTTGTACTCACAGATTGCCTGAGTGCATGGATGATGCGGTCTTTTACATGCTGGTGGAGGGCTGGGATGGCTTTTCTCGAAAAGAAGTGTCGACTGGGTAGCTCGTAGCGTGGTACAGCGTAGTCCATCAGGGCTTTGAAAGCTTTGCTTTCAACTAACCGGTAGGGCATCATCTCTAACGAGATTAGTCTAGCAATGTGGGCATTCAAACCTTGTGTACGCGGATGCGAGGATGAGTACTTCCTTTTCCTAACGAGAGTCTCATGTAGGGTGAGCTGGACTGGAGAGCTGCAGATCGTGGAACTAGCGGGGGTGGACATGACAGACTGAGAGAGGGTTGGAGATGGTATTCTTGCTGGTACCCTACATGCAGTGTTTCCTACCATGAACCTGGTGATTCCCTGACTGCTTTGGCCTGGCGTTTTTGGCCAGATACGGGCCTGGCAGATGAAACTTTTTGCGATGTTAATGCCTGCTGCTGCTCCTCCTCCTCCACTTCAGAGCTACTGCCTCCTGCACCCTGTTCCCCCAATGGCTGCCAATTGGGGTCAACAACTGGGTCATCTATGACCTCCTCTTCT
This sequence comes from Ranitomeya imitator, assembly GCF_032444005.1. Classification (NCBI taxonomy): domain Eukaryota; kingdom Metazoa; phylum Chordata; class Amphibia; order Anura; family Dendrobatidae; genus Ranitomeya; species Ranitomeya imitator. The sequence continues at coordinate 390,163,640 of NC_091282.1, forward strand.
ATCTCTTGTGCAACTTTGTCTGTGTCACCGTGTGAGCTGGTGGTATAGCATTCTTGACGGGGCACCATAGTCTCATCAGGGTCAGATTCTGGATCAGTACACTGCGAGGACATTGTTCTGGTCTGAGTCAAAGGAACAGCATAGTAATCTGGCTGTGGCTGTGCATCTGTGCACTCCATGTCCAATTCAACTTGTAATCGGCATGACCTGTTAACTATTACACTTTCTAACCCAGGAACGGTATGTGTAAAGAGCTCCATGGAGTTACCCTTTGTGTCGCCTGACGCATCCTTCTCTGTTGTTGTTGGTGAAGAAGACAAGGAAGCGATTTGTCCCTGACCATGAACATCCACTAACGACGCGCTGCTTTTACATTTAGCAGTTTCAGAAGAGGAGGCGAAAGAGCTAGAGGCAGAGTCAGCAAGGAAAGCCAAAACTTGTTCTTGCTGCTCCGGCTTTAAAAGCGGTTTTCTTACTCCCAGAAAAGGGAGCATTCGAGGCCTTGTGTAGCCAGACGACGAAGCTGGCTCAACAACTCGAGACTTAGGTGCTATATTGCTTTTCCCACGACCACCTGATGCTCCTCCACCACTACCATCATTTCCAGCTGGCAATGACCGCCCACGGCCACGACCTCTTCCACCAGACTTCCTCATTGTTTGAAAAACGTAACCAAACTAAAGGTATTTGTTACTGTACAACCAGTTACAAGGTGAAATCAAACTTTTGTTGGATTTATATATCCCTTTATTGGTGGGTGAGACTGCAGGGAAAATCAGGCCCAATGTATAACAGTACACAGCTTCAGTGACAGACATATAGATATGCCACTAACAGGACTGACGCAGATGCACACACTACCAATAAAAATATCCCCCTTTTTATTTTTTCAGGGAGAATATTGAAGAAATGTGGCCCACTCTTATACAGTATATGTTCTGTGGCATAAAATGAAAGACAGATGCCACACACAGGACTGGCACTGAGGCAGAATTGCCAATCTTAATCTCCCACTAGTTTTTTTTTCCTGGGAGAATTGTCAAGAAATCAGGCCCAGTGTTACACACTAGTTTTTCTGTGGCACAAAATGAGAGACAGATGCCACACACAGGACTGGCACAGAGGCAGAATGGCCAATCTTACTCTCCCACTTGTTTTACTTTATTGTGGGAGAATTGACAAATATCTGGCACCGTGTTAGACATTAGGTTTTATGTGGCACAAAATGAGAGACAGATGCCACACACAGGACTGGCACTGAGGCAGAAATGCCAATCAATCTCCCACTATTTATTTTTTCTGGGAGAATTGTCTAAAAATCTGGCCCAGTGTTACACACTAGGTTTTATGTGGCACAAAATGAGAGACAGATGGCACACACAGGACTGGCACAGAGGCAGAAATGCCAATCTTAATCTCCCACTATTTTTTTTTTCTGGGAGAATTGTCAAAAAATCTGGCACCATGTTACACACTAGGTTTTATGTGGCAAAAAATGAGAGACAGATGCCACACACAGGACTGGCACAGAGGCAGAATGGCCAATCTTAATCTCCCACTATTTTTTTTTACTGGGAGAATTGTGAAAAAATCTGGCCCAGTGTTACACACTAGGTTTTATGTGGCACAAAATGAGAGACAGATGGCACACACAGGACTGGCACTGAGGCAGAAATGCCAATCTTAATCTCCCACTATTTTTTTGGGGGGGTGAGAACTGTAAAAAAATCTGGCACTGTGTTACACACTAAATTTTCTGTAGCACAAAATGAGAGACAGATGCCACACACGGGACTGGCACAGAGGCAGAAATGCCAATCTTAATCTCCCACTATTTTTTTGGGGGGAGAATTGTCAAAAAATCTGGCACCGTGCTACACACCAAGTTTTATGTGGCACAAAATGAGAGACAGATGCCACACACACGACTGGCTCAGAGGCAGAATGGCCAATCTTAATCTCCCACTATTTTTTTTTTCTTGGAGAATTGTCAAAAAATCTGGCACCATGTTACACACTAGGTTTTATGTGGCAAAAAATGAGAGACAGATGCCACACACAGGACTGGCACAGAGGCAGAATGGCCAATCTTAATCTCCCACTATTTTTTTTTTCTGGGAGAATTGTCAAAAAATCTGGCCCAGTGTTACACACTAGGTTTTATGTGGCACAAAATGAGAGACAGATGGCACACACAGGACTGGCACTGAGGCAGAAATGCCAATCTTAATCTCCCACTATTTTTTTTAGGGGGGGAGAATTGTCAAAAAATCTGTCCCACGGTTAACACTAGGTTTTATGTGGCACAAAATGAGAGACAGATGGCACACACAGGACTGGCACAGAGGTAGAAATGCCAATCTTAATCTCCCACTATTTTTTTCTTCTGGGAGAATTGTCAAAAAATCTGGCACCATGTTACACACTAGGTTTTATGTGGCACAAAATGAGAGACAGATGCCACACACAGGACTGGCACAGAGGCAGAATGGCCAATCTTAATCTCCCACTATTTTTTTTCTGGGAGAATTGTCAAACAATCTGGCCCAGTGTTACACACTAGGTTTTATGTGGCACAAAATGAGAGACAGATGGCACACACAGGACTGGCACTGAGGCAGAAATGCCAATCTTAATCTCCCACTATTTTTTTTTGCGGGGGGAGAATTGTCAAAAAATCTGGCACCGTGTTACACACTAGGTTTTATGGGGCACAAAATGAGAGACAGATGCCACACACAGGACTGGCACAGAGGCAGAATGGCCAATCCTAATCTCCCACTATTTTTTTTCTGGGAGAATTGTCAAACAATCTGGCCCAGTGTTACACACTAGGTTTTATGTGGCACAAAATGGGAGGCAGATGGCACACACAGGACTGGCACTGAGGCAGAAATGCCAGTCTTAATCTCCCACTATTTTTTGGGGGGGAGAATTGTCAAAAAATCTGGCACCGTGTTACACACTAGGTTTTCTGTGGCACAAAATGAGAGACAGATGTCTTACACAGGACTGGCACAGAGGCAGAATGGCCAATCTTAATCTCCCACTATTTTTTTTTCTGGGAGAATTGTCAAAAAATCTGGCCCAGTGTTACACACTAGGTTTTATGTGGCACAAAATGAGAGACAGATGCCACACACAGGACTGGCACTGAGGCAGAAATGCCAATCTTAATCTCCCACTTGTTTTACTTTATTGTGGGAGAATTGTCAAGAAATCAGGCCCAATGTTACACACTAGGTTTTCTGTGGCACAAAATGAGAGACAGATGCCACACACAGCACTGGCACTGAGGCAGAATTGCCAATCTTAATCTCCCACTATTTTTTTTTTTTATTTATGGGAGAATTGGCAAGAAATCAGGCCCACTGTTAGACTGTATGTTTTCTGTGCCAGAAAATGAGACACAGATGCCACACACAGGACTGCCACTGATGCAGATTTGCCAATTTTAATCTGCACCCTTTTTTCTTTTCTTCAGGGAGACTAGTGAATAAATCTGGGCCACGGTATTAGAGTATATTTTCTGTGGCAGAAAGTGGCTTGAAGAGATATAACGAAAAAAAAAAGGGACTGTACTACAATTACTATCTCCCTGCAGTAATCTCAGCAAAGTATGGCATGCAGCAATAACAAGGAGTGGACTGCTGCACAAAAAAGTCAAAAGTGTGAACAAACAAATAAGATAGCTGTGCAGAAAGGAAGGAGCAACAGGATTTGTGCTTTGAAAAAAGCAGTTGATTTGCACAGCGGTGTACGAACAGCAATGCAGCTATCAGGGAGCCTTCTAGGGCAGCCCAATGAGCTACAGCGCTGAGGAAAAAAAAATGTACCCTCCAATGTCCCTGCAAACAAAAGGTGGTGTTGGACAGTGGAAATCGCTACAGTACAAGCGGTTTGGGGGTTAATGTACCCTGCGTAACGCTATCTCTGCTTTTGACGAAGCGGCAGCAACCTCTCCCTATGCTCTGATCAGCAGCAGTAAGATGGCGGTCGGCGGGAACGCCCCTTTATAGCCCCTGTGACGCAGCAGAAATCAAGCCAATCACTGCCATGCCCTTCTCTAAGATGGTGGGGACCAGGAACTATGTCATCACGCTGCCCACACTCTGCGTCCACCTTCATTGGCTTAGAAATGGCGCTGAACGCGTCATCGAAACGCGACTTTGGTGCGAAAGTTGCGTACCGCGTGGCCGACCCCACACAGGGATCGGGTCAGGTTTCATGAAACCCGACTTTGCCAAAAGTCGGCGACTTATGAAAATGACCGATCCATTTCGCTCAACCCTAGTGGTCAGTACCTGGGCCATCACAGATCACCAGTTCCCAGTGGTGCATAGTTTATTTGACAGTGCCTTTTTCCATTACAAGTGTCACTGGGTAAGTTTCTTTCTGTTATATATTGTAAGCTCTTATTGTCTCTCTCTTTCACCTGTAAATTTGTATGGTTAGAGAGTTCCTCTTTTTCTCACCTGTAAATTCTGCAAAGTTGGCAAATTTGAATTTCAAAAGATTTGTCCATCACTATTTTCAAACCTAACTTATTAATTAATAGAGTTGAGAGAATGAATGTAAGTGACATTTAACACTGACCACCATTTCTCTGAATCATATTGTTCATTAAAATGTTAACAAAATTTAAAAAGTTATATTCATGTCCCCACTCACATCTATTTAAATAAACAAGGCAGCACACTGCAGCGCTAGAACATACGAACTTGAAATACGAAATTTGAACTGCACCACTGCACTAGAAATATGAAAAATGAGAGCGTTTAGCGCATAAAAATGGCCAATTTATGTGTACCTGGTAGCCACTTTACGGCATCTCTCTTATACCAGGTCCTACGCTTGCCTTACCTCGCTGAGAATAAACGTCTACATCTGAATGGGTACATGTGAAACCTCTTCCTAGACTAAAATTCTCTCTCTCTATGGAGGGGTATTGGACCTGCTGTAATTAAAACACCTGTGGCTAGAAGGCAGAGTGCACGATCAGAAGGCTAGAGAATACATTTCAAAAACCTGACCTGCACATCCAAACATAGACTAAGTATGAACAGGTGCTGAACCTAGAGTCGCCAACTCGTATATAGTTAAATAAACAAGGCAGCACACTGCAGCGCTAGAACATACAAACTTGAAATACGAAATTTGAACTGCACCACTGCACTAGAAATATGAAAAATGAGAGCGTTTAGCGCATAAAAATGGCCAATTTATGTGTACCTGGTAGCCACTTTACGGCATCTCTCATATACCAGGTCCTACGCTTGCCTTACCTCGCTGAGAATAAACATCTATATCTGAATGGGTACATGTGAAACCTCTTCCTAGACTAAAATTCTCTCTCTCTATGGAGGGGTATTGGACCTGCTGTAATTAAAACACCTGTGGCTAGAAGGCGGAGTGCACGATCAGAAGGCTAGAGATTACATTTCAAAAACCTGACCTGCACATCCAAACATAGACTAAGTATGAACAGGTGCTGAACCTAGAGTCGCCAACTCGTATATAGTTAAATAAACAAGGCAGCACACTGAAGCGCTAGAACATACAAACTTGAAATACGAAATTTGAACTGCACCACTGCACTAGAAATATGAAAAATGAGAGCGTTTAGCGCATAAAAATGGCCAATTTATGTGTACCTGGTAGCCACTTTACGGCATCTCTCTTATACCAGGTCCTCCGCTTGCCTTACCTCGCTGAGAATAAACGTCTACATCTGAATGGGTACATGTGAAACCTCTTCCTAGACTAAAATTCTCTCTCTCTATGGAGGGGTATTGGACCTGCTGTAATTAAAACACCTGTGGCTAGAAGGCGGAGTGCACGATCAGAAGGCTAGAGAATACATTTCAAAAACCTGACCTGCACATCCAAACATAGACTAAGTATGAACAGGTGCTGAACCTAGAGTCGCCAACTCGTATATAGTTAAATAAACAAGGCAGCACACTGAAGCGCTAGAACATACAAACTTGAAATACGAAATTTGAACTGCACCACTGCACTAGAAATATGAAAAATGAGAGTGTTTAGCGCATAAAAATGGCCAATTTATGTGTACCTGGTAGCCACTTTACGGCATCTCTCTTATACCAGGTCCTCCGCTTGCCTTACCTCGCTGAGAATAAACGTCTACATCTGAATGGGTACATGTGAAACCTCTTCCTAGACTAAAATTCTCTCTCTCTATGGAGGGGTATTGGACCTGCTGTAATTAAAACACCTGTGGCTAGAAGGCGGAGTGCACGATCAGAAGGCTAGAGAATACATTTCAAAAACCTGACCTGCACATCCAAACATAGACTAAGTATGAACAGGTGCTGAACCTAGAGTCGCCAACTCGTATATAGTTAAATAAACAAGGCAGCAGACTGCAGCGCTAGAACATACAAACTTGAAATACGAAATTTGAACTGCACCACTGCACTAGAAATATGAAAAATGAGAGCGTTTAGCGCATAAAAATGGCCAATTTATGTGTACCTGGTAGACGTCTACATCTGAATGGGTACATGTGAAACCTCTTCCTAGACTAAAATTCTCTCTCTCTATGGAGGGGTATTGGACCTGCTGTAATTAAAACCCACTCACATCTATGGCCCTTCTGCTACTCACCGCCACCCGTCTGATCCTTGTTACATCTTCTAATACCCCACCACTCATAATGGAACCTTTGAGTCTCCCGTACTGTGCTGAACTTTGAGATGTCATGGTGTGAAGATGGGTTCTGCACAGGCCTGCAGGAGATAGTGGTGCACACCATGAAACCAGTGATTACTCATGCTCTTGCGCAGAACCTTCCCAGGTGCCATGACATTTTGGAAATCCAGCACAGTATGTGAGAAGGAAAGATTCCAAAGCAAGCAATAGGGGATCTGAAGTTGCAAGGACCAGAGGGATGGTGGTGAGTAGTTGAGGGGCTTGACAGGTGAGGGGAGGGTGAATATAACAATTTTATGAATTTGTTTTCAAATACATTTTTTATTCCTTGGAGTCTGGAGTAACCCCAGAGTATAAAGAATATTACATTTGCAGAGAATAAGATCTGAGAATCAAAATTCCCTGAAAAAATACTCAATATGTTGCTTGATTTCCTAATTTCTATTAACCAAACTAGTAAACAAACAAACTACAAAACCTTGAAACATTGCAATTATGGGCAGCACCATTTAAGAATAGGTGACTTGATCCTGAAACAAATCAGGTCCTACAGAATATAATGGGTATGAGTGCTATTTGTGAGAAACAAAGATAGCATTTGCATTCCAAGATCGAACATCTGAATGGGCCTTTGAAAAAGTAACTTTGAGAACTTGATAGACCTTGGTCAACCTATGTAATTATGGAACTCAACTAGTCTGTGTGATTTACAATGTTTGTGCGCTGATTGCAATATACACCATGTCAAACATAATTTTTTCTCCTCTGACACTACAGAGACATTGAACACTCATTTTTGTAAACCCATCTAATAAAAAGTATTGTAAAAATCTTACAAAATACTGTAACTTTATTTAGTAAACATTTGTTTATGTATTTGCAATTGCGATGGATGAGCTGTATATTAAAAAAAAATTGAAGTTTAAAACATTTAAAGTATTTTATCCTTCAATATCTGATATGCAAGAACTATTTATTTATATTACTATAATATAGAACAGATACATATAGATTCTATTCCTACAGAATTAAAATCAAGTTGGGATTCTCCTTGAGGAACATAAAAACATAAATTACCTATGTGCCTTTGAGACACCATCATTCTTTACACAAACAATGCATCTGCTATATTTAAGATCCAAACATACTTTACTTTCACCAACTTCTTCCACTAAAACTGTCAATGATGTAGATTTAAGATCTTAAATTAAACCGCCCTTTGAGATTTCAGTAGTAATCTCTCGCCTCTTTTCAAATTGTAAGAAATCATAATTACACAGGCAGGCATTTCTGTTTGTGAGATGCATAATGTTTAATAAATTGTATTCAGAGTTTTTATTCTGCTTTGCAATATTATGAATTGCTTCAAGTACTTTTAAATATGTTTTTATGATGGATAAATATTTGTTTTCAGGGAATTGATGTTGCATGTTAAAATACCAAAATATGCAGCATGAATACTTTACTTTAAATGATATTTGGCTATGCCTTTCATACCACTGATGATTGCCACATCCATTTTCTTCTTTGCATGATTTGTAGCCCTCGGGGTCTCCTTCCAATTACTTCCAAACTGCATGACTATACTATTTTAATAATAATGACATATTCACAGATTTTTGCAGCTTAAAATAATGGAGCCTTAAAATTTCAACTTATGTGCCTGCTGATAATATTGAAGCACCTACATTAGCTGAAACACATTACCATTACTATCCATCACTTGTCTGAAATGCATTTTGCTTTTTTTTTTTAAAATGATGAGCTGGGCACAGATAACTGAATATAGAATATATTATGCCATTAAATGAAGGTTTTAAAAACTCATAAAAAATACATTGCTAAATATTCATTGTGTGCTTACAATTTTATTTTAGATAGTTGTTTGACACTTTGCAAGGAGTCTTTTAAGTTATTCTCAAGTAATCCCTTATTGGTCACAATAATGTCATTTTTAGAAGTCTTTCAAGCTTTTATTTTTCAAACTATTTAGGCTAGGTTTTGTAATTTTTATCAGGAGAAACATTACAGCATTCTACACTATTTGTTACCTGTTAAAATGATGGACACTCTCTGCTATTTCCTGACCTTGATGTTACTGCTACAACCAAGTCTACAAAGATCAGTGGAGCAACAGACAAGTAGTGCTGGGGAAGGTGTTGGTAAGTAAGGCTCTTTTCATATTTTTAAACAGAGGATGTCTGTGCAGTAGTAAAATGTAAATGTGGACAACTCCTTTCTAACTTACCATAAAGTGTTATGCTTAAAACACGTAGAAAACTGAAATTAATAAAACTCATACTTGAATGATGTATTTCAATGACTTAGTGGTAATATGCTACAAAACATAAAAAATAACTGGTTCTTATTCTGCTTTAAAATGTAACTCTAAAAAAACGAATACATTTGGCACTATTCGTTACTCGCACAAATAGTACCCTAAATGGCGAGTAATTAGCTATCCTCGATATATTTGAGTGACCTGCCCAGCAAATTTGGTGCTTTACTTGCTGCCAAAGAACTTGCTGAGCTTCCTTGCCAATCACAGTAATGCCGTTGCCACCTTTGCTGTTGCATTACTGTGATTGGCTGGCCTTACACCGTCATAGTGAGATATTTAATCCTTGCTGTTGCCATATTGCACACATTGCATGCAGAAACAGCATAGTGAGAGCTTAATGCGAGCGTATGGAGAGTGAAAGCAGTATGTAGAGAGAGTGCAAAGAGTTCTTTTAAAAGCTACAGTACTGTGATGGACACCGTATCAGACTCACCACCAGAGACTATACGCGTGTCCAAAGATGTGCTGGGGAAACCTGAGAAGTTTCTGCAGTGGAATGTGAACAAGGCTGAAACTGTACTGCAGGAGGAACAGGACCTGCAACACGTGATCACTGGGGGAGTGACTAGGGGCGGAGCTAGGTCCCAAACTCCTAGCAGGGATGGAGGGACACAGCAGAGAGAATAGTCAGTAAAGCCGAGGTCAGACCAGATGGCAGTGCAGTAACAGGTGTATAACATGAATAGAGTTATAAGAAGCAAGCCGGGAGTCAGAAGCCAGAGAGAGCAAATGCAGTGCCAGGTGAACAGGCAGACGGGAAGGCAGGGATGTAGCCATGGGTAGAACCAAGACTAACACAGAAACTACAGAATCAGCAGATGAATATCAAATGGGAAACAGACCGGGTAATACACAGAGCAATCGTACAGAACCAGACAACATACACAGGTATACAAGGGTCAACTACTCAGCCAGGAATGGACATATCGCTGACAATGAGCATAGCACCAGTGCGGTTACTTTAGCCCTCTCCAAACCAAAGAGAGGCCACATAAGATTAACCCTAGAAGGACCATAACAGAAACTACAGGCAGACCATGACAGTACCCCCCTCTTAACGAGGGCCACCAGACCCCCAGGCTTCTCAGAATGCCTGGCAAGAAATGCTCAGAAATGCACGCTTATACACTGATCCCTCATGCATGGACCATGGCTGACTGCTGCTGTTCCATTAAGAAATTTCTACTGTGAGTCAATTGATGCCACTTTTCATGGTATCTGCCCCTAATCTGAGGTGCTTTGGAAGCTTTTTGTCACCCGTAAAGGTGTTGTGCATACATCTGGTTGTTCTTCCCATTGAATTCAATGGGGTATGGGATATTTCGTCAAACCGTTTGTCGAACATCGGAACATTCAAGAACCAAATCGTACCTTGAAAGTTTAGCTCATCTTTAGTCTACATTGGCCAGAAGCTGGAAGCTCTGCAGCATTACCTCAGCGAGGTGGCATTGGGCTCTACTGAAAAGTTATTGAAAAGAATTGCAGACCAGACAGATCTGTGGGTCTCGCCACTGAACTTCCAAACAGTCATGGTCATGTTTGATAATGGCTGTAAAATGGTGGCTGCTGTTAAGCATGGCAAGCTATCTCACATACCATGCTTGGCCCAGGTGCTAAACTTGGTGATTCAGCAGTTTCTGGAAACCTACACAGATTTGCAGGAGCTTCCGGTCAAGGTACGCCATATCAGCGCCCATTTCCACAAGTCGGCTACAGCTGCTGCCACTCTAGCAGTGCTGCAGCAGCACTTAAAAGTGCCAGCTCACTGACTGGTGTGCGGCAACTCCACACTGCATATGCTGGCAAGGCTTTGTGAGCAGTAGAAGCAGTTATTGAATACCAGTTCAAACACACCCATCGGTTATCTGGGAAGCCTCTTCACATAACAGTGGAAGAGTGGGCATGCATATCTGATATTTGTGCGGTACTCAAAGATTTTGAGGACTGCACAAAGATCGTGCACAGCAATGATGCCATAATCAGTGTAATAATCACACTTCTGTGGTTACTAAAACAGTCACTGCCCACAATGAAAGCTAAAGCTTTGCCCGCATACCAGATGGTGATGCAGGAAGACATGAGACAGGGTGATACTAAAAATCCCAGCCTCATGTCATCTGAGCAGTGCGAATTGGGTAACAATGAGGAAATAGAGTCTGAGGAGGAAAAACAGGAGCTGGTTAGTGCAACAGAAGATAGTATCCACACAAGATTCATTTAGTCTCTACTACATGGATGGGTTGAGGAGGGGGATAAGGAGGAAGAGACAGAGGTGGAGATGGAGAGTAGTCATCTTGGTGGAGACAGGGAAGTGTTGGGGCTTGGCGCATATGGCCTACATTTTGTACCACTGCTTTTCCCGTGTCATTTGCGTTACATTCATCTTGACCAAAAAACGAGTATTGGTTGTTGACCCTGCTAAACCTACGCTATAAGGAGAACTTTGCATCTCTCCTTCCTGAGGTGGAAAGGTCTACTAAAATGGTGCTATACCAAAAGGTCATTTTGGAAAAAATGTTGAAAAAAAATTCCATCAGACAACGCTAGTGGCAGAGGTCAAGCTCCCTTGTCCAACTAAGAAGGGGAGGCCAGGGAGACACACACTAAATACAGAAAAGGCAGGGTTACACTGTCAAAGGCCTAAGCCATTTTCACGACACTCTCCCAACATTCATGCCCTGATGACATAGTATTTTTTACAAGGATGGAAACCTTTTTAAAGTTGGTCAAGCAATACCTGACTGAAAAAAAATGAGTGTACTCCCTAATTACTAGTGACCTTAAACTTTTGGGTTTCAAAGATGGACCCCTGGCATGAGCTGTCTCTCTATTCCTTGGAGGTGTTGTAGTGCCCTGCCGCTAGCGTCTTGTCTGAGTGGGATTTTAGTGCCGGTGAGGAGGGGTCATAACAGACATTCGCTTTCACGTGTCCACAGAAAGTGCTGACCAGATCACTCTGACAAAAATGAACAAAGCATGTATAAGCCCTCACTTTTCCACTCCACATCACAGCAGCAAATAGTGTTTTTAATCTTCAATATTTTATTGAGGCCCTCTAGGTGTTCCCTCCAAGTGTATATGGATAACCTTCCTTTTAATTTTTTCCCTTTTTTATATTAGTACAGCAACTACACTTTTAAACTATTTGAATGAGGCCTGTCAGTTGTTTACTTCGAGGGTCTTTGGATGACCCTCCTTATCATTTTTTCCTGGATTTGAACTGTTTGTAAAATCTATGAGTGTTGAACTGTCACAACTACACTTTAATTTTTTATGAGGCTCTCAAATTGATGCCTTGAAGGGTGTATGGATGACTCTCCTTATAATTTTTTCCTAGCTTTGCATCATTACATGATGATTTGAAATAATGTGTTTGAGGCCCTCCTTTATGTCTAATACCTGAGAGTTAGGCTGGTTTCACACTTGTGTTGTGCTGAGCTGCGGAGGACTGCGTACTTCCTTGCACTTCCTCTGCTAAGCCCTGCCCACTGCTGCACCTCTTCCATTCAGCTCCACCTATGTCTGCATGCATCCTGCTTACCTATCTTTAACATTGGGTACGCAGGCCATGCAAATGTATGCGGATGCCTCCGCATGCATAATTTTGATGCTCCGCTGAACTGCGCTGAACACAACATGTTGCATTTTGTTGCAGTTGGCGCAGTGTCAAAACGACGCATGCAGAGTCATCCACATACATTTGCATGGCCTGCGTACCCAGTGTTAAATATAGGTGTGCAGGATGTACGTAGACATACATACATAGGCGGAGCTGAATGGAAGAGGTGCTGCAGTGGGCGGGGCTTAACGGAGGAACTGTGAGGAAGTATGCAGCCCTCCGCAGCTCAGCACAATGCAAGTGTGAAACCAACCTTAGAGATGCTTCCAAGGGTCTTCCCCATCCGGTACTCCTTCCTTTCAGCATTTGTTTCATCCATTGCAACATTTTCACTGCCTCCCTGTCCTTTTAGGGTCTGCTGTAAAAATGCAAAAATTTCCCATTTACTTCCTCTATAGTTGTTACTCAAATTGAGCATTTGAACAATAATCATAGCTCGGTTTGAGTAACGAGCAACTGAGCATTGTAATGCTCTGCCATCCTTAGCTATTATACTGTATAATGTCTAAGCGATGTAACTGTAAGCAGGGTACTATAGAATGTGTGTTGTAAGTCACTGTTAAATTTATGTTTAGTTATGAAACTTTTAGTTTTGGCTTTTGAATTTATTTTAATGTATGCAGTTAGCTTCAAAAGCCTGTGCAACTGATTCTAAATGAAAGGGCATTAAAAAGTCTTAGGAATGGTAAAAAAACATCATTTATGAAGCATCTAATTAAAACCACATTTGTGATGCATTTATTATAATTGAATTTCATATAATTGAACACAGTTAAGAGCATTTTGGGGTGCTTTGATAAACAACAATATAGGAACTCTGTGAAGTGTATGAATAGCATGGTGTGCTTGAAGAAGAATATAAAACAAAAATAATCAACATTTTTAGGATAATGATCATTTCTTGTAGTTATCAATATGCTGGCCCCCTATTGTTTTATTTCCATTTCACTACTAACAGAGAAGAGTCAATTAATTTTTGCAGTCTGCTTTATTTAAATTCCTAGTATAAAATAAAAAAATAACACATAAAAGTTCAAGGGAAGCTTTTAATTAATGTGTTCGATTCTGATTCAATCTGTAAAAAATAGCATTGGCTCAATGGCACCGGCTTTAATCAATTCAATAAATAGACTTACTATTTAACCCATAAACAAATAAAAGAGCTATCTGTAATCATTTTAATGTTTTGCAGAGGTTCACTAATGATGCGTTACCCCAACTTGAGTTTAACAGTTGCCTTTCTTACTGCCTATTTCTAAATGTATTCATAAATAAATTGTACCCCAAAATCAGTGTAGGAATCAGAGGTGTAGCTAGGGATTCAGCTTAGGAAGGGGCGAAACATCTGAGAGGGCCCCTAGCTGGTAACACTGATTACAACTATGGTGGCGCACTGATAATACTGCCATATAGGGACATATAGTGGTAGATACCAGTCCTTGTCAGATGACAAATGCACTCGCAGGGTGCAGCAGGCCCCTGATAATAAATGCTAAAGCAGCACAGGTGCAAGCTACTGATGAGAGCAACCACCCACTCGCCCAATCATTAGAGGGGTTGGCTGCCTAGTAGCAAAAATGCACACAGGTAAGGCTTGCATAAGACAGCATTCACACCGATAAATGTGATGCACAGTGTCTGGACAATCTATTGTCCAGCACTATATATATACATGCAACACACAAGTAACAACATAAAGGGGCCCTGCTGCACCCAGCAAAAAGATGATAAAAAGTGCAAAAAAGAAGAAAAATTGAATAATGTATATAATACATTAGATGAGGTATTAGTTACAATTTTGGCCAAAATTGATAAGCTCACAACCCAACGTCAAGGGTCCTCATAAACTTGCGAGTCCTACTCTAATATCAAAAAAAGCTAACATAGAAAAATTCAAAAAAACACAACATGAAGAGCAAACTCACCAAAACCTTGTCAGATGACAAATGCACTCGTAGCAGGTGAGTGGGTGGTTGCTCTCATTAGTAGCTTGCACCTGTGCTGCTTCATCATTTGTTATCAGGGGCCTGCTGCACCCTGCGAGTGCATTTGTCATCTGACAAGGTTTTGGTGAGTTTGCTCTTCATGTTGTGTTTTTTTGAATTTTTCTATGTTAGCTGTTTTAGATACCATAAGAGATTACAGTACAGTTACAGATGGTGACTTACAGCTGATGTTCTTTCTGATGGAGTCATTCACTTTTTCAAAAAACACCAGAAAAAAGGCAGAGACGCTGAGGATATGTTTTCACGTTCAGGAAACACTGCGCTTTTGCCGCTGCATTGAGCCGCAGCATCAAAAACGCAGCGTCCAGATGTTACAGCATAGTGGAGGGGATTTAATGAAATCCCATCTCCACTATGCATTAAAAGATGCATGCGGCATACCCGCGAAAACGCACATGCGGCGCGTCTTTTAAGAACGCAGCATGTCATCACATTGCTGAAAAAACGCAAGGACAGCGCAGGTGACCTGCCAGTGACCTCAGGTGCAGATTTGCTCAGGATTTTACCTCCATAAAATCCTGACCAAATCCTGATGCAATCCTGAACGTGGACACATACCCTTACCTGCCCAGGCATCCAAACAAATGAACTATCAGGGTGCAGTGGACCCAATTAAAGATGGCGGCAACACAAGTGAAACAATACCCATGAAACAACCATTCTCACCCTACCAATCCATGGAGGGGGTGGTTGTCTGGTATATTAGTACACAAAAAATAATCTGTATGCGGCGCTGTTCACATACAGGTAATGCAGAGCATCTTGGGCCTAGACGGCTCTGTAAACTGTGACATCTGTTCACACGGGATGCATAGGATGCATATTGGTTAGCACTGGGCAGCCCACCTGATCGTCATCACTAATAGTCTGTAAGCAAGATGCTCTGCATTACCTGTATGTGAACAGCGCCACATACAGATTATTTTTTGTGAACTAATATACCAGACAACCACCCCTTCCATGGATTGATTGGCTGAGAGTGGTTGTTTCATCGGTATTGTTGCACCTCTGTTGCTGCCATCTCTAATTGGGTCCACTGCACCCCATGTGCATTTGTTTGGAGGCCTGGGCAGGTAAGCATCTCTGCCTTTTTTCTGGTGTTTTTTTAATCATTTTTGGAGGATTTCCAAGTACTCATGTCATGATTAAGGGAGCCTAGTCTCCAGAAACGCGTTGAGATTCTTACCCATATGGTTGTGCTGAAGTCTGTATCCTCCATGTTTAAAGTTTGTGATTAAAGAAAACTATTTTTTACGGACTCGGTGAAGCTGGACATTCCTTTCTTTTTTTGGACCTTGTACGCCTGGACACAGCGGGTCGGTGCTCCCGATGTTTGGTTCTTGCATCACGGGTGAGCTGGTTTATGTTTCTTCTTATAAGTAGAGTAACAGACAGGAAAAACACTGGAATACAGGCCTAAAAAGCCCAAACTTGGAGTATGCAGATATATGAGGCCTGTCATGGAAATACCACACTGTCAAATATGTGGCCTGTATTTTTTTGGGGTCTGCAAAATAGTGCTGCATATATGTAGAGTAACAAACAGGAAAAACACTGCAAAAATGGCGTAAAATGCCCAAACTTGAAGCACCCAGATATGAGGCCTGGAATGGAAATACCACACTGCCAAATATGTGGCCTGTATTTTTTTTAAAATGCAAAATAGTGCTGTATATAAGTAGAGTAACAGAGAGGAAAAAACTGGTATAACGGCCTAAAATGCCCAAACTTGGAGCTCGCAGATATATGAGGCCTGTTACGGAAATACTACACTGCCAGAAATGTGGCCTGCATTTTTTGCTGGGTCTGCAAAATAGTGCTGTATATAAGTAGAATAACAGACAAGAAAAACTGGAATACTGGCATAAATTGCCCAAAGTTGGAGCACGCAGATATGTGAGGCCTGTATTTTTTTGAGGTTTGCTAAATAGTGCTGCATATAAGTATCTGGCACCCCAGTAGTTCAGGTACCACAGTGGTATTGCCTTCCTCTCGGGGAGGGTAATGCCATGCCTGGAGACAGGAGGAGTCCCTTTGGCAGGTAACTTTACATGCAACACATTCTGACTCCACGCCAGAAGGAGGAGCTCTACACCCGACTTGAGATGAGCTGCTCTCTCTGGTCGGGAGGAGGAGTCACTTGATAGGCATTTGCTAGGCAGTTACAGTTGACAGTTGGTGGCAGAAAGTGAAGGAGTGCAGAAGGACTTAGGAACTAGAGAAAGGCTGCGACTGGGCATCTCTAAGCAGAGCGCAGAAAGCGGGCACCGGGAGCCCGAGATTGTGGATAGCTGTTAGGTCCACAGCAGAACCAGAGGGCATGAAACGAAAAGGGACTTGCCCACATAATACCTGAGGTACAGCAGCAATCAGAGCCCGGAGTCACTATGGACAGAGACCCCAGAGAGACAGCTCAAGTTGCCTACCATGCAGGTACTGTACCTGGACAAGGAAGAAAGAGGACCTTGTTAGACAGCTACAGGCAGCAAGGGACTACAGACCAGCACATAATGGAAGGCTCCCTAACTGACCTGTCAAGGGAATTTCCACCTGTCTTCAGGCTGCCGGTACTCCATCTATATCTGTTGCCAGTACCCTGGACTGAGGCTGCCTAACAACAGTAAACCAGGTAAAGACTGTAACTCTGTGTCCTCCATTTATTTGCCAGCATTCACCATTCCTGCCAAATACACTGGGAGCCCTGGGAACACTGCTTCGCAAATAGGAAGCAACACCATCTTTGCTGCAGCACCATCACCCCCAGAGGACCCCTTTAAGCAGTGTCGGTCACCTCTGACCGAGAACCACAGGTAGCGTCACAAACCTTCATTATTTCCACAACCCCTTTAAAGACCATCCCTTTAACATGGGCACCCAGGGCCACGGACTGGGTCGTTGCCGCTGTGACACATCCCTTTAAGTACCGGACCCGGTACCGAGTACCCCACTGCCCTGACAGGCAACCCAAGTAGAGTAACAAAGAGGAAAAAAAACTGGAATAATTGCCTAAAATGCCCAAACTTGGAGCACAAAGATATTTGAGGCCTTTCATGGAAATACCACAGTGCCAAATATGTGGCCTATATTTTTTATTTTTTTAAATGCAAAATAGTGCTGTATATAAGTAGAGTAACAGACAGGAAAAAAATTGGAATACCAGCCTAAAATGCCCAAACTTAGAGCACGCAGATATATGAGGTGTGTCATGGAAATACCACACTGCCAAATATGTAGACTGTATTTTATGATGAAGCAATGTGTGAAACTCACGTTGGAGTGTGGGGTGGTGATGCCAGCACGTCTGGCATGAGCACTGGGTAGTACTATTGATTTTTTTTATGATTGAAACACTAACTTAATTATAAATATTTGGAAGGCACTAAGCACTTTTTGGGATTGTCCCTGTTGATGTTTCTGTGAATGAAATCCTTTATGATCATGTTACTGTTGAATTTATTTGCAACATATACAGTGCCTACAAGTAGTATTCAACCCCCTGCAGATTTAGCAGGTTTACACATTTGGAATTAACTTGGCATTGTGACATTTGGACTGTAGATCAGCCTGGAAGTGTGAAATGCACTGCAGCAAAAAAGAATGTTATTTCTTTGTTTATTTTGCAATTGTGAAAAGTCTTTTCAGAGGGTCATTTATTATTCAACCTCTCAACCCACCAGAATTCTGTTTGGTTCCCCTAAAGTATTAAGAAGTAGTTCAGGCACAAAGAACAATGAGCTTCACATGTTTGGATTAATTATCTCTTTTTCCAGCCTTTTCTGACTATTTAAGACCCTCCCCAAACTTGTGAACAGCACTCATACATGGTCAACATGGGAAAGACAAAGGAGCATTCCAAGGCCATCAGAGACAAGATCGTGGAGGGTCACAAGGCTGGCAAGGGGTACAAAACCCTTTCCAAGGAGTTGGGCCTACCTGTCTCCACTGTTGGGAGCATCATCCGGAAGTGGAAGGCTTATGGAACTACTGTTAGCCTTCCACAGCCTGGACAGCCTTTGAAAGTTTCCTCCCGTGCCGAGGCCAGGCTTGTCCGAAGAGTCAAGGCTAACCCAAGGACAACAAGGAAGGAGCTCCGGGAAGATCTCATGGCAGTGGGGACATTGGTTTCAGTCAATACCATAAGTAACGTACTCCATCGCAATGGTCTCCGTTCCAGACGAGCCCGTAAGGTACCTTTACTTTCAAAGCGTCATGTCAAGGCTCGTCTACAGTTTGCTCATGATCACTTGGAGGACTCTGAGACTGACTGGTTCAAGGTTCTCTGGTCTGATGAGACCAAGATCGAGATCTTTGGTGCCAACCACACACGTGACGTTTGGAGACTGGATGGCACTGCATATGACCCCAAGAATACCATCCCTACAGTCAAGCATGGTGGTGGCAGCATCATGCTGTGGGGCTGTTTCTCAGCCAAGGGGCCTGGCCATCTGGTCCGCATCCATGGGAAGATGGATAGCACGGCCTACCTGGAGATTTTGGCCAAGAACCTCCGTTCCTCCATCAAGGATCTTAAGATAGGTCGTCATTTCATCTTCCAACAAGACAACGACCCAAAGCACACAGCCAAGAAAACCAAGGCCTGGTTCAAGAGGCAAAAAATCAAGGTGTTGCAGTGGCCTAGTCAGTCTCCTGACCTTAACCCAATTGAAAACTTGTGTAAGGAGCTCAAGATTAAAGTCCACATGAGACACCCAAAGAACCTAGATAACTTGGAGAAGATCTGCATGGAGGAGTGGGCCAAGATAACTCCAGAGACCTGTGCCGGCCTGATCAGGTCTTATAAAAGACGATTATTAGCTGTAATTGCAAACAAAGGTTATTCCACAAAATATTAAACCTAGGGGTTGAATAATAATTGACCCACACTTTTATGTTTAAAATTTATACAAATTTAACTGAGCAACAAAACTTTTTGGTTTGTAAGATTTATGCATCTGTTAATAAATCCTGCTCTTGTTTGAAGTTTGAAGGCTCTAACTTATTTGCATCTTATTAAACCTGCTAAATCTGCAGGGGGTTGAATACTACTTGTAGGCACTGTAGATGTTAGTGTATATTTTCTGCCACTGGCAACTTATTTTGCGGTTAAAATATTGACATCTTGTTATGACTTCTTTTTTGTTGCTTGTGCCTTCAGTGCGGATTCCTGGGAGAATAGGGAGGCAAAATCACGTTGATTATTTATAAAAATTTATTACACTGTTTACAAATTGATGTTATATTGAAATTGATTCCTTGGGCTCCTGGCGCTCCGCACTGTAGAATTAAAACTTTTTGCACTTACTGATCTGTGGTAGTGCTGCAAGTGCTGACTTGCTCCCCTTGGTTTTAATATAGTTTTAATGTTTTATTTTGTTTTTGTCCTTGTTTGGTGTCAATAATTAATATAATGAAATGAATTTAATTAGTGATCTTTAGATATTTGTTTTAATTTTTTTCAAGTGGTTTCTCTTTGGGTATAGTGTCTTTGTGTCTACTTGAAATTCATATTATTTATAACTGTTTAGGGAATTATTTTATCCTTATTTGCTTGATGAACGTGTATTTTATGGGGAGGTCTGCAAATTAGTGCTGTATATATGTAGAGTAACAAACAGGAAAAAAACTGGAATAACGGCCTAAAATGCCCAAACTTGGAGCACGCAGATATATGAGGCCTGTCACGGAAATACCACACTACCAAATATGTAGCCTGTATTTTTTGGGGGGTCTGCAAAATAGTGCTGTATATAAGTAGAGTAACAGACAGGAAAAACACTGTAATAATTGCAAAAAATGCCCAAACTTGGAGCACGTAGATAAATGAGGCCTGTCACGGAAATACCACACTGCCAAATATGTGATCTTTATTTTTGGGGTCTGCAAAATAGTGCTATATATAAGTATAGTAACATATAGGAAAAACACTAAAAATAGCTGCTAAAAATGCCCACACTTGGAGCACGCAGATATATGAGGCCAGTTAGGGAAATATCACACTGCCAAATATGTGGCCTGCATTTTTTATTTTTTTAGTGTAAAATATTGCTGTACATAAGTAGAGTAACAGACAGTAAAAAAATGGAATATTGGTCTAAAATGCCCAAACTTGGAGCACGCAGATATATGAGGCCTGACACAGAAATACTACACTGCCAAATATGTGTCCTGTATTTTTTATTTTTTTTAATGCAAAATAGTGCTGTATATAAGTAGAGTAACAGACATGAAAAAAAACTGGAATACTGGCCTTAAGTGCCCAAACTTGGAGCATGCAGATATATGAGGCCTGTCACGGAAATACCACACTGCCAAATATGTGACCTGTATTTTTTTGAGGTTTGTTAAATAGCGCTGTGTATAAGTGGAGTAACAGACAGGAAAAATGGTGGAATAGCAGCATAAAATGCCCAAACTTTGAGCACGCAGATATATGAGGCCTGTCACGGAAATACCACACTGCCAAATATGTGACCTGTATTTTTTTTGAGGTTTGCTAAATAGTGCTGTATATAAGTAGAGTGGCCTACCTCTACAATTCTCATATATATTATACATTATTACCCCCAGAGGTAAATGTTTATTAGCTGTTGCACTTAGTTCATAGGATTTACCAGTCTAGAATTCCCACTCATTAAAAATGGGAAATAAATGTTTCTTGAGGCCTTCTTTTACGTGTCTTCCAGGGAGTATTTTAGTCACTCCTTCTAATTTTTGGCTGCCCTTGCACATAGTGCATAGACTTTATGAGTCTAGGAGTCCAACTACCAAACAATTTTGTCAGAATGTGTATGAGACCCTTCTTGCATTGACTTGCATTACACTCAATACTCAAGTCAAGTCCGTTTGAGCATCCGACCTGCTTGATTAGAGTACCGAACACTCTAGTGCTCGCTTATCACTAACATCAACCACACACTGAAAAAGAAGATAAGAAATAATAGAACTTTAAATCATCAATAGCTAAATTAGAATGTATAGGAACTATAAATTTAAAAAAAAAACATTTCAGAAATATTTTTATATCTTTAAATATTGGTGCTCCTGGTGGATCAGAATTTCATAAAGGAGAAAAGCAGTACAAACAGTGATACTATCATGATATATGAGTGCTGAGTATAGTCACCTAATTTAGTATTTCAGCTTAAATTACATACAAAAATAAAATGCTAGCAAATTATTTCTGGACATTTCAATTAGGCTGCCTTAAAGTGCAAGCTTCAGCCAAGTAAAGCTACCTCTACTGGTAGGATCTTCATTTTAAAGGACAGTTACACCCCCTTAATATAATAGTGTTTTATTTCATGATTAGTGTAAGGCTGGAATTATGAAGTACAATGGCTTTATATGCACAAGTTGAAGGTAGTCAAATCATACCATACAATATCAGCATACAAAATTGTTACAACACCTTTATCACCTTTATATTTCTTGTTGATGGTATTTAAGAATATTTATTAGAGTTCACTTGTACATTTTCAAGTTAAAGCTTTCATGTGAGCACTGCTCGTAGTCACCTGGCAGCTCAAAAATGGCTACCACAAACAGGTTTGAAAAGATACTCCATTTTCTAGATCCCAGGGGTTGTCCTAGATTTCATCCTTTAATCTCTATACATGGATCTGGACTTACACAGTGGTACATGGGCAAGGGACACAGAGCCAGCTGTTGTTCGGTGGCACAAGTTAAAAAGGATAGTCAGGTCCATGAGGTCATGTCAGGGACAAAATGGTGAAGCTAGTATGTATTCAAAAGTCAGGCTGAGATCAAAGAACTGGAAAATCAGAACAAAAACAGGAATACAGCACAGCAGTACACATCAGGCTAACAACACTACTGACTGGCAGTGGGAAGTGGCTCTCAAGGGTTTATACAGAACAGCCCCATGCAGTGCTCATGGCAGATAGAAACAAAATTACCAAGCTTAACCTTGTAGCTTCTGGACTGCAAGAGCAACAAGTTCCAAGAACAAACTAGCATGGTTGCTATCAAGCATCACCCACAACAATGGTGAAGCAGAAACCAGCACAGATTTTACAAAAGTATTCCTGGCAAAAATTTAATCCACTATACCATTCCAAATAGTATTGTGGTGTATCATAGTTGCTGTGAAATACTTTCCTATCTTCATATTCACTTCTCTGAGTCAAGTGAGCATTTCTGTTATTTGCTAGCTCCCACAGAGACAGCTGTATGAAGCTATGCTATGTACAGCTTTATAATGAGGCTCCGTTAACTTATCTTTTCAAAACAACCTCTGTTCCACACATAATTTCGTGTAATAGTTGATTTGAAGTCAAATAACCCAGAAGGGGAACAGAGCAACACTAGGGTAGACTATACTGTAGAGATGCAATTTTTTTATTGGAATTGTATTCTACTCAAATTTTACAATAATCCATATTTCACAAAGTACAGATTTTTATGTAATTCACACCATGCAAATTCAGCAAAATATCAACTTTCTGGATGCTATCTTGCTGAAATGTAGAGGGGGGTCAAAAGATTAAGAAACAAGAAAAGAGCTCATATCACACCTTCATCTGCCCAGTTGCCCCTGCAGTTCATTTATTTCTGTCAGGTCCTCTTCATCTTTTCTATTCACTGCTGCACACTCTCCAGTGTCTTCACACTAGATTGAGACTTCTATCTGCGATTAGGCTTTGGAGGTTACTGTCATTCATAAGGTTGCAACTTACATCATAGTGTCATACTGTCAAAATGTAAGGCAACTTGAGGCTTTGTCGCTGAAGAAAGTCCTGACCTAGAATGAAGACACAGGAGATAGGGCACACAGCTTCATAAAGAATAGGCATGAGGGCCAGACGGCGGGTAGCCAACAGCTGGGGTCAGGGACACAGGTGAGCAGTGAGGTAAGTATTAGATATTCATTGCTTTTTCACATCTTACCTGTATTTGTTTTGGGTTCTGTTAGACCCTAGAGCATAATAATATTCAATTTGCGAAAAATAACTTTGCTTTGAATTAAATTTTTAGATAAAATCTGATTATGAATTTTCTCAAATACCCTCATCCCATACAGTACAGGCCAAAAGTTTGGACACAATGTTAGGAGTCGAGTTTCCTCTGCTGCACAGGGGGAATCTCGATCCGTGTCTGCTGCGGTCTCCCATTCTGCTTCGGCCGCAGTGGGCTCTGCTCAGCGGAGGCGTCGCTCCCAGCGTCTCGCTGGGACTGATTCTGTGCAAGGGGTTACTGCTGCCTTTTCTGGCTCTCCTGTTGTACCCTGCACTGATCTGCGGCGAGCGGGCTTCTCTGGGACTAAGTCCTTATTTGCACACACTGAGCATGCCCAGGGCAAGATCTCCCGTTGGAGATCGAGGGTCACATGCTCAGGTTCTGCAGCACATCCCATTGGTCCTCCTGGCAGGTCCTGAAAGGGCAAAACTTCTGTAGCAGCTTCCTGTGCTGCAACTATATAAACTGCGCATGACCGCACGGCCATGCGCTAGTATTGTCTTGATATTATGTGTGTGTGTAGATGGATGTATGTCGATGGATGAAAGCTCCTAAGTATCCCTCCCTAGAGTTGTTGACTGCTCGCGGATGATGGTAGCTATCTAGCGCCCGACTAGCCATCTGCACGTAACACACATCACAGCGTCCTGTTGCTGTGTCCGCCAGTACGGCGCCGTGCGCTTCCTCTGCGCTTTCCTTACCCAAGCCTGGGTGGTTGGTGGTGTCCGTCAGTGCGGCACCGCACGCACTCTCGTGCCTATAGATTCTATTTTATAAGTTTCCTTACACACCCAGTTGCGGTGTTGTGCCAGCAAGTGTCTAATCGGACTTCAATCCTGTGTAGGGGTTGAGTTCGCTGACTTCTTGCTCGCGCTCTATGTGCGGTACTGCGCTCCTGTGACGCAACAGGATGGCTTCCTTCACGCAGGGTGAAGTTAACCCATGTGTGTATTCTTAGTACCGCCATATAGTCCGTCTTACTAGCAGCAGGGTCTTTTACCTGCACGGTGGACCTCGGACTGCGAACGCACCTAGTTTCATATCATCTATACTTGGTGCGTTCCGCCGGTCCTTAACATAATACTAGCGCCAAGGTCTGGCTAGTAATGACGGACGATCAGCTTTTACAGCGGTACATCCAGCAGCTGGAGGGAAGGTTGGTGGCTCTTGAGCGTTCAACCTCAGCTGTGAATGTTACTGCTGTCGCTGTTCAGGCTGCAAGTGTGGCTGCAGCTACCTTGTCCACAGCCGCCCCTGTACCGACACTATCTCGCCTCCCGCTACCAGAGAAATTTTCTGGTGACAGTAAGTCCTGTAGGGGTTTCGTGAGTCAGTGCTCAATACATCTTGAGCTTCTGGCCTCTCGTTTCCCTACAGAGCGGGCTAAGGTGGGCTTTATCGTATCTTTACTGTCGGACAGGGCGTTGCAGTGGGCTACGCCGCTGTGGGAGCGTGGCGATCATGTGGTGCAGAGTGCTCCGTTATTCCTGAGCACTCTGAAACAGGTCTTTTTAGGACCTCGTGTCACCCATGATACGGTGCTCCAACTGTTGGCATTGACTCAGGGCTCGTCCTTGGTCAGCCATTTTGCCGTCCGCTTCCGCACTCTAGCATCTGAGCTGGAGTGGTCGGATAAACCTCTTATTCCTATATTTTGGAGGGGGCTGGCTGACCACGTTAGGGACGCCCTGGCCACTAGGGAGATTCCCGCCACACTGGAAGAATTAATAACAGTGTCTACTCGTATTGACCTCCGTTTTCACGAGCGGAGGTTAGAGCGAGCCCAGTGTAGGCAGAGGTTTCGGCTGGCTCCCACCTTCACCAAGCCTTTGGAATCTCCAGTCCAGGCTCCTGAGTCCCATGAACCTAAGGTAGTGTCTCGAGTGGGATCTAAGTCCCGGACCGCTTGTGCACTCCAGGTATGCCATGTTTGCCAACAGTCAGGACATCTTGCCACCTGATGTCACCAGCGGTCGAGGAAACGTCA
This sequence comes from Ranitomeya imitator, assembly GCF_032444005.1. Lineage (NCBI taxonomy): Eukaryota > Metazoa > Chordata > Amphibia > Anura > Dendrobatidae > Ranitomeya > Ranitomeya imitator. The sequence continues at coordinate 390,189,244 of NC_091282.1, forward strand.
GCGTCTAGTGGTAGTAGGTGGAGGTGCACTAGACACGGCGACGTTTGCCTCCAAATTGTCCTTTAAGGGGACAATAACTTTTGGCTCATCCTCCCACTCGGTAGAGCTCTGCGTGGATTCTGGGGCGGAAGGCAATTTTATGTCTTCTGCCTTCGCCCAACGTCACGCAATACCCCTGGTTATGCTACCTCAACCAGTAACGGTACGAGTGGTGAATGGGTCGACACTCCCCGCACAGATAACACATCAGACCATCCCTTTTACTCTGTCCATGTCACCATCCCATCAGGAAATTATATCTCTGCTCATCATTCCCGAGGGGATTGATGAGGTCCTGTTGGGGATACCTTGGTTACGGTTCCACTCTCCTCACATCGAGTGGTCCTCAGGCAGAATTCTGGGATGGGGTGAATCATGTGGGGGTAGGTGTCACCGAGAGTGCATTCAGGTTGCTACTACTGAGGTACCCGCAGATCTTTCCTCTCTCCCCAAGCAATACTGGTCTTATGCAGACATGTTCTCCAAAAAGGCGGCGAAGACCCTTCCGCCCCATCGCCCTTATGACTGTCCTATCGATCTCTTGCCTGGTGCAGAGCCTCCCCGGGGTCGAGTTTATCCATTATCTCTCCCGGAGACGGAGGCCATGTCTCAGTACATTCAAGAGAATCTGGCAAGAGGGTTCATCAGGAAGTCAGTGTCACCTGCTGGGGCAGGGTTCTTCTTCGTGCAGAAGAAGAATGGGGAACTACGTCCATGCATAGACTACAGGGGTCTTAACGCGATCACCGTTAAGAACAAGTATCCTTTGCCCTTGATATCCGAGCTCTTCGATAGGCTTCGGGGAGCTAGAGTGTTTACTAAATTAGATCTGCGGGGTGCTTACAACCTGATTCGCATCCGTGAGGGGGACGAATGGAAAACGGCGTTTAACACCAGAGATGGGCACTATGAGTATCTGGTGATGCCCTTCGGGCTCTGTAATGCCCCAGCCGTTTTCCAAGACTTTGTCAACGACATCTTCCGGGATATGCTTTCCACCTCGGTTGTAGTCTATCTGGATGATATTCTCATCTTTTCTCCAGATATTGACTCCCACCGGAGAGATGTTGGCAGAGTCTTCGACCTCTTACGGGCAAATTCTCTCTATGCAAAGTTGGAGAAGTGTATGTTTCAGCAGGAGTCTTTACCATTCCTGGGCTATATCATCTCCGCCCAGGGATTGGCTATGGATCCTGCCAAACTACAGGCTGTGATGGACTGGCAAGAGCCCCATTCTCTTAAGGCGGTGCAGCGCTTTATGGGGTTCATTAATTATTACCGCCAGTTCATTCCCCACTTCTCAACTCTGGTAGCTCCCTTGGTGGCCCTCACCAAGAAGGGAGCGAATCCCAAATTGTGGTCGGAAGAGGTCTCCAAGGCCTTCACTTCCGTTAAGTCTCATTTTGCTAGCGTTCCCATCTTACATCGCCCCGATGTGGATAAGCCATTCCTAATGGAGGTGGATGCCTCATCCGTTGGTGCTGGAGCAGTCCTCTATCAAAAGGACGCTCAAGGTCGGAAGCATCCATGCTTCTTCTTCTCTAAGACCTTCACATCAGCGGAGAGAAATTACTCCATCGGGGATAGGGAGTTGCTAGCAATGAAGTTGGCCTTTTCAGAGTGGAGACATCTTCTGGAAGGTGCACAGTTTCCCTTCCAGGTTTTCACGGACCACAAAAATTTGGTGTATTTACACACAGCCCAGCGGCTGAATTCTCGTCAGGCCAGATGGTCCTTATTTTTCTCCTGGTTCCATTTTACTCTGCATTATCTCGCCGGAGAGAAGAATATTCGTGCCGACGCTCACGCTCCCTTAGGTCAACTGAGGAGGAGGAAGAGGAGCCTCAGCTTATTGTCCCTTCTGAGAGCCTGAGAACCGTCTCGCCGGTTTCGCTAGAGTCTGTGCCTCTGGGCAAGACTTTTGTGCCCATTAATTTGCGACCGGAGGTTCTCTCTTGGGCTCATTCGTCCAGGGTGGGTGGACACTTTGGGACAAAAAGGACATCTGAGCTACTGGCGAGGACGAACTGGTGGCCGCATATGGTCCGGGATGTCAGGGATTATATTCTGGCGTGTGTCTCCTGCGCCAAAAATAAATCTCTGCGTCAAAGGCCAGCTGGGTTGCTCTATCCCTTGCCGGTGGCAGATAGGCCCTGGGAGATGGTCGGGATGGACTTTGTCGTGGGCTTACCCAAGTCTCGCGGCTGTACCATCATTTGGGTCATCACCGATCATTTCTCAAAAATGGTGCATTTGGTGCCGCTACCACGGTTACCTTCTGCACGGGCCTTGGCAGCGTTGTTCATTAAACACATCTTCCGCCTACATGGTATGCCTGACAAAATTGTCAGTGACCGGGGTCCCCAGTTTGCGTCTCGGTTCTGGAGAGAGCTTTGTTGTCTTCTCAGTATTGAGACTGTAACTCTGTGTCCTCCATTTATTTGCCAGCATTCACCATTCCTGCCAAATACACTGGGAGCCCTGGGGACACTGCTTCGCAAATAGGAAGCAACACCATCTTTGCTGCAGCACCATCACCCCCAGAGGACCCCTTTAAGCAGTGTCGGTCACCTCTGACCGAGAACCACAGGTAGCGTCACAAACCTTCATTATTTCCACAACCCCTTTAAAGACCATCCCTTTAACATGGGCACCCAGGGCCACGGACTGGGTCGTTGCCGCTGTGACACATCCCTTTAAGTACCGAGTACCCCACTGCCCTGACAGGCAACCCAAGTAGAGTAACAAAGAGGAAAAAAAACTGGAATAATTGCCTAAAATGCCCAAACTTGGAGCACAAAGATATTTGAGGCCTTTCATGGAAATACCACAGTGCCAAATATGTGGCCTATATTTTTTATTTTTTTAAATGCAAAATAGTGCTGTATATAAGTAGAGTAACAGACAGGAAAAAAATTGGAATACCAGCCTAAAATGCCCAAACTAAGAGCACGCAGATATATGAGGTGTGTCATGGAAATACCACACTGCCAAATATGTAGACTGTATTTTATGACGAAGCAATGTGTGAAACTCACGTTGGAGTGTGGGGTGGTGATGCCAGCACGTCTGGCATGAGCACTGGGTAGTACTATTGATTTTTTTTATGATTGAAACACTAACTTAATTATAAATATTTGGAAGGCACTAAGCACTTTTTGGGATTGTCCCTGTTGATGTTTCTGTGAATGAAATCCTTTATGATCATGTTACTGTTGAATTTATTTGCAACATATACAGTGCCTACAAGTAGTATTCAACCCCCTGCAGATTTAGCAGGTTTACACATTTGGAATTAACTTGGCATTGTGACATTTGGACTGTAGATCAGCCTGGAAGTGTGAAATGCACTGCAGCAAAAAAGAATGTTATTTCTTTGTTTATTTTGCAATTGTGAAAAGTCTTTTCAGAGGGTCATTTATTATTCAACCTCTCAACCCACCAGAATTCTGTTTGGTTCCCCTAAAGTATTAAGAAGTAGTTCAGGCACAAAGAACAATGAGCTTCACATGTTTGGATTAATTATCTCTTTTTCCAGCCTTTTCTGACTATTTAAGACCCTCCCCAAACTTGTGAACAGCACTCATACATGGTCAACATGGGAAAGACAAAGGAGCATTCCAAGGCCATCAGAGACAAGATCGTGGAGGGTCACAAGGCTGGCAAGGGGTACAAAACCCTTTCCAAGGAGTTGGGCCTACCTGTCTCCACTGTTGGGAGCATCATCCGGAAGTGGAAGGCTTATGGAACTACTGTTAGCCTTCCACGGCCTGGACAGCCTTTGAAAGTTTCCTCCCGTGCCGAGGCCAGGCTTGTCCGAAGAGTCAAGGCTAACCCAAGGACAACAAGGAAGGAGCTCCGGGAAGATCTCATGGCAGTGGGGACATTGGTTTCAGTCAATACCATAAGTAACGTACTCCATCGCAATGGTCTCCGTTCCAGACGAGCCCGTAAGGTACCTTTACTTTCAAAGCGTCATATCAAGGCTCGTCTACAGTTTGCTCATGATCACTTGGAGGACTCTGAGACTGACTGGTTCAAGGTTCTCTGGTCTGATGAGACCAAGATCGAGATCTTTGGTGCCAACCACACACGTGACGTTTGGAGACTGGATGGCACTGCATATGACCCCAAGAATACCATCCCTACAGTCAAGCATGGTGGTGGCAGCATCATGCTGTGGGGCTGTTTCTCAGCCAAGGGGCCTGGCCATCTGGTCCGCATCCATGGGAAGATGGATAGCACGGCCTACCTGGAGATTTTGGCCAAGAACCTCCATTCCTCCATCAAGGATCTTAAGATAGGTCGTCATTTCATCTTCCAACAAGACAACGACCCAAAGCACACAGCCAAGTAAACCAAGGCCTGGTTCAAGAGGCAAAAAATCAAGGTGTTGCAGTGGCCTAGTCAGTCTCCTGACCTTAACCCAATTGAAAACTTGTGTAAGGAGCTCAAGATTAAAGTCCACATGAGACACCCAAAGAACCTAGATAACTTGGAGAAGATCTGCATGGAGGAGTGGGCCAAGATAACTCCAGAGACCTGTGCCGGCCTGATCAGGTCTTATAAAAGACGATTATTAGCTGTAATTGCAAACAAAGGTTATTCCACAAAATATTAAACCTAGGGGTTGAATAATAATTGACCCACACTTTTATGTTTAAAATTTATACAAATTTAACTGAGCAACAAAACTTTTTGGTTTGTAAGATTTATGCATCTGTTAATAAATCCTGCTCTTGTTTGAAGTTTGAAGGCTCTAACTTATTTGCATCTTATTAAACCTGCTAAATCTGCAGGGGGTTGAATACTACTTGTAGGCACTGTAGATGTTAGTGTATATTTTCTGCCACTGGCAACTTATTTTGCGGTTAAAATATTGACATCTTGTTATGACTTCTTTTTTGTTGCTTGTGCCTTCAGTGCGGATTCCTGGGAGAATAGGGAGGCAAAATCACGTTGATTATTTATAAAAATTTATTACACTGTTTACAAATTGATGTTATATTGAAATTGATTCCTTGGGCTCCTGGCGCTCCGCACTGTAGAATTAAAACTTTTTGCACTTACTGATCTGTGGTAGTGCTGCAAGTGCTGACTTGCTCCCCTTGGTTTTAATATAGTTTTAATGTTTTATTTTGTTTTTGTCCTTGTTTGGTGTCAATAATTAATATAATGAAATGAATTTAATTAGTGATCTTTAGATATTTGTTTTAATTTTTTTCAAGTGGTTTCTCTTTGGGTATAGTGTCTTTGTGTCTACTTGAAATTCATATTATTTATAACTGTTTAGGGAATTATTTTATCCTTATTTGCTTGATGAACGTGTATTTTATGGGGAGGTCTGCAAATTAGTGCTGTATATATGTAGAGTAACAAACAGGAAAAAAACTGGAATAACGGCCTAAAATGCCCAAACTTGGAGCACGCAGATATATGAGGCCTGTCACGGAAATACCACACTACCAAATATGTTGCCTGTATTTTTTGGTGGGTCTGCAAAATATTGCTGTATATAAGTAGAGTAACAGACAGGAAAAACACTGTAATAATTGCAAAAAATGCCCAAACTTGGAGCACGTAGATAAATGAGGCCTGTCATGGAAATACCACACTGTCAAATATGTGATCTTTATTTTTGGGGTCTGCAAAATAGTGCTATATATAAGTATAGTAACATATAGGAAAAACACTAAAAATAGCTGCTAAAAATGCCCACACTTGGAGCACGCAGATATATGAGGCCAGTTAGGGAAATATCACACTGCCAAATATGTGGCCTGCATTTTTTATTTTTTTAGTGTAAAATATTGCTGTACATAAGTAGAGTAACAGACAGTAAAAAAATGGAATATTGGTCTAAAATGCCCAAACTTGGAGCACGCAGATATATGAGGCCTGACACAGAAATACTACACTGCCAAATATGTGTCCTGTATTTTTTATTTTTTTTAATGCAAAATAGTGCTGTATATAAGTAGAGTAACAGACATGAAAAAAAACTGGAATACTGGCCTTAAGTGCCCAAACTTGGAGCATGCAGATATATGAGGCCTGTCACGGAAATACCACACTGCCAAATATGTGACCTGTATTTTTTTGAGGTTTGTTAAATAGTGCTGTGTATAAGTGGAGTAACAGACAGGAAAAATGGTGGAATAGCAGCATAAAATGCCCAAACTTTGAGCACGCAGATAAATGAGGCCTGTCACGGAAATACCACACTGCCAAATATGTGACCTGTATTTTTTTTGAGGTTTGCTAAATAGTGCTGTATATAAGTAGAGTGGCCTACCTCTACAATTCTCATATATATTATACATTATTACCCCCAGAGGTAAATGTTTATTAGCTGTTGCACTTAGTTCATAGGATTTACCAGTCTAGAATTCCCACTCATTAAAAATGGGAAATAAATGTTTCTTGAGGCCTTCTTTTACGTGTCTTCCAGGGAGTATTTTAGTCACTCCTTCTAATTTTTGGCTGCCCTTGCACATAGTGCATAGACTTTATGAGTCTAGGAGTCCAACTACCAAACAATTTTGTCAGAATGTGTATGAGACCCTTCTTGCATTGACTTGCATTACACTCAATACTCAAGTCAAGTCCGTTTGAGCATCCGACCTGCTTGATTAGAGTACCGAACACTCTAGTGCTCGCTTATCACTAACATCAACCACACACTGAAAAAGAAGATAAGAAATAATAGAACTTTAAATCATCAATAGCTAAATTAGAATGTATAGGAACTATAAATTTAAAAAAAAAACATTTCAGAAATATTTTTATATCTTTAAATATTGGTGCTCCTGGTGGAGCAGAATTTCATAAAGGAGAAAAGCAGTACAAACAGTGATACTATCATGATATATGAGTGCTGAGTATAGTCACCTAATTTAGTATTTCAGCTTAAATTACATACAAAAATAAAATGCTAGCAAATTATTTCTGGACATTTCAATTAGGCTGCCTTAAAGTGCAAGCTTCAGCCAAGTAAAGCTACCTCTACTGGTAGGATCTTCATTTTAAAGGACAGTTACACCCCCTTAATATAATAGTGTTTTATTTCATGATTAGTGTAAGGCTGGAATTATGAAGTACAATGGCTTTATATGCACAAGTTGAAGGTAGTCAAATCATACCATACAATATCAGCATACAAAATTGTTACAACACCTTTATCACCTTTATATTTCTTGTTGATGGTATTTAAGAATATTTATTAGAGTTCACTTGTACATTTTCAAGTTAAAGCTTTCATGTGAGCACTGCTCGTAGTCACCTGGCAGCTCAAAAATGGCTACCACAAACAGGTTTGAAAAGATACTCCATTTTCTAGATCCCAGGGGTTGTCCTAGATTTCATCCTTTAATCTCTATACATGGATCTGGACTTACACAGTGGTACATGGGCAAGGGACACAGAGCCAGCTGTTGTTCGGTGGCACAAGTTAAAAAGGATAGTCAGGTCCATGAGGTCATGTCAGGGACAAAATGGTGAAGCTAGTATGTATTCAAAAGTCAGGCTGAGATCAAAGAACTGGAAAATCAGAACAAAAACAGGAATACAGCACAGCAGTACACATCAGGCTAACAACACTACTGACTGGCAGTGGGAAGTGGCTCTCAAGGGTTTATACAGAACAGCCCCATGCAGTGCTCATGGCAGATAGAAACAAAATTACCAAGCTTAACCTTGTAGCTTCTGGACTGCAAGAGCAACAAGTTCCAAGAACAAACTAGCATGGTTGCTATCAAGCATCACCCACAACAATGGTGAAGCAGAAACCAGCACAGATTTTACAAAAGTATTCCTGGCAAAAATTTAATCCACTATACCATTCCAAATAGTATTGTGGTGTATCATAGTTGCTGTGAAATACTTTCCTATCTTCATATTCACTTCTCTGAGTCAAGTGAGCATTTCTGTTATTTGCTAGCTCCCACAGAGACAGCTGTATGAAGCTATGCTATGTACAGCTTTATAATGAGGCTCCGTTAACTTATCTTTTCAAAACAACCTCTGTTCCACACATAATTTCGTGTAATAGTTGATTTGAAGTCAAATAACCCAGAAGGGGAACAGAGCAACACTAGGGTAGACTATACTGTAGAGATGCAATTTTTTTATTGGAATTGTATTCTACTCAAATTTTACAATAATCCATATTTCACAAAGTACAGATTTTTATGTAATTCACACCATGCAAATTCAGCAAAATATCAACTTTCTGGATGCTATCTTGCTGAAATGTAGAGGGGGGTCAAAAGATTAAGAAACAAGAAAAGAGCTCATATCACACCTTCATCTGCCCAGTTGCCCCTGCAGTTCATTTATTTCTGTCAGGTCCTCTTCATCTTTTCTATTCACTGCTGCACACTCTCCAGTGTCTTCACACTAGATTGAGACTTCTATCTGCGATTAGGCTTTGGAGGTTACTGTCATTCATAAGGTTGCAACTTACATCATAGTGTCATACTGTCAAAATGTAAGGCAACTTGAGGCTTTGTCGCTGAAGAAAGTCCTGACCTAGAATGAAGACACAGGAGATAGGGCACACAGCTTCATAAAGAATAGGCATGAGGGCCAGACGGCGGGTAGCCAACAGCTGGGGTCAGGGACACAGGTGAGCAGTGAGGTAAGTATTAGATATTCATTGCTTTTTCACATCTTACCTGTATTTGTTTTGGGTTCTGTTAGACCCTAGAGCATAATAATATTCAATTTGCGAAAAATAACTTTGCTTTGAATTAAATTTTTAGATAAAATCTGATTATGAATTTTCTCAAATACCCTCATCCCATACAGTACAGGCCAAAAGTTTGGACACAATGTTAGGAGTCGAGTTTCCTCTGCTGCACAGGGGGAATCTCGATCCGTGTCTGCTGCGGTCTCCCATTCTGCTTCGGCCGCAGTGGGCTCTGCTCAGCGGAGGCGTCGCTCCCAGCGTCTCGCTGGGACTGATTCTGTGCAAGGGGTTACTGCTGCCTTTTCTGGCTCTCCTGTTGTACCCTGCACTGATCTGCGGCGAGCGGGCTTCTCTGGGACTAAGTCCTTATTTGCACACACTGAGCATGCCCAGGGCAAGATCTCCCGTTGGAGATCGAGGGTCACATGCTCAGGTTCTGCAGCACATCCCATTGGTCCTCCTGGCAGGTCCTGAAAGGGCAAAACTTCTGTAGCAGCTTCCTGTGCTGCAACTATATAAACTGCGCATGACCGCACGGCCATGCGCTAGTATTGTCTTGATATTATGTGTGTGTGTAGATGGATGTATGTCGATGGATGAAAGCTCCTAAGTATCCCTCCCTAGAGTTGTTGACTGCTCGCGGATGATGGTAGCTATCTAGCGCCCGACTAGCCATCTGCACGTAACACACATCACAGCGTCCTGTTGCTGTGTCCGCCAGTACGGCGCCGTGCGCTTCCTCTGCGCTTTCCTTACCCAAGCCTGGGTGGTTGGTGGTGTCCGTCAGTGCGGCACCGCACGCACTCTCGTGCCTATAGATTCTATTTTATAAGTTTCCTTACACACCCAGTTGCGGTGTTGTGCCAGCAAGTGTCTAATCGGACTTCAATCCTGTGTAGGGGTTGAGTTCGCTGACTTCTTGCTCGCGCTCTATGTGCGGTACTGCGCTCCTGTGACGCAACAGGATGGCTTCCTTCACGCAGGGTGAAGTTAACCCATGTGTGTATTCTTAGTACCGCCATATAGTCCGTCTTACTAGCAGCAGGGTCTTTTACCTGCACGGTGGACCTCGGACTGCGAACGCACCTAGTTTCATATCATCTATACTTGGTGCGTTCCGCCGGTCCTTAACATAATACTAGCGCCAAGGTCTGGCTAGTAATGACGGACGATCAGCTTTTACAGCGGTACATCCAGCAGCTGGAGGGAAGGTTGGTGGCTCTTGAGCGTTCAACCTCAGCTGTGAATGTTACTGCTGTCGCTGTTCAGGCTGCAAGTGTGGCTGCAGCTACCTTGTCCACAGCCGCCCCTGTACCGACACTATCTCGCCTCCCGCTACCAGAGAAATTTTCTGGTGACAGTAAGTCCTGTAGGGGTTTCGTGAGTCAGTGCTCAATACATCTTGAGCTTCTGGCCTCTCGTTTCCCTACAGAGCGGGCTAAGGTGGGCTTTATCGTATCTTTACTGTCGGACAGGGCGTTGCAGTGGGCTACGCCGCTGTGGGAGCGTGGCGATCATGTGGTGCAGAGTGCTCCGTTATTCCTGAGCACTCTGAAACAGGTCTTTTTAGGACCTCGTGTCACCCATGATACGGTGCTCCAACTGTTGGCATTGACTCAGGGCTCGTCCTTGGTCAGCCATTTTGCCGTCCGCTTCCGCACTCTAGCATCTGAGCTGGAGTGGTCGGATAAACCTCTTATTCCTATATTTTGGAGGGGGCTGGCTGACCACGTTAGGGACGCCCTGGCCACTAGGGAGATTCCCGCCACACTGGAAGAATTAATAACAGTGTCTACTCGTATTGACCTCCGTTTTCACGAGCGGAGGTTAGAGCGAGCCCAGTGTAGGCAGAGGTTTCGGCTGGCTCCCACCTTCACCAAGCCTTTGGAATCTCCAGTCCAGGCTCCTGAGTCCCATGAACCTAAGGTAGTGTCTCGAGTGGGATCTAAGTCCCGGACCGCTTGTGCACTCCAGGTATGCCATGTTTGCCAACAGTCAGGACATCTTGCCACCTGATGTCACCAGCGGTCGAGGAAACGTCAGCGTCTAGTGGTAGTAGGTGGAGGTGCACTAGACACGGCGACGTTTGCCTCCAAATTGTCCTTTAAGGGGACAATAACTTTTGGCTCATCCTCCCACTCGGTAGAGCTCTGCGTGGATTCTGGGGCGGAAGGCAATTTTATGTCTTCTGCCTTCGCCCAACGTCACGCAATACCCCTGGTTATGCTACCTCAACCAGTAACGGTACGAGTGGTGAATGGGTCGACACTCCCCGCACAGATAACACATCAGACCATCCCTTTTACTCTGTCCATGTCACCATCCCATCAGGAAATTATATCTCTGCTCATCATTCCCGAGGGGATTGATGAGGTCCTGTTGGGGATACCTTGGTTACGGTTCCACTCTCCTCACATCGAGTGGTCCTCAGGCAGAATTCTGGGATGGGGTGAATCATGTGGGGGTAGGTGTCACCGAGAGTGCATTCAGGTTGCTACTACTGAGGTACCCGCAGATCTTTCCTCTCTCCCCAAGCAATACTGGTCTTATGCAGACATGTTCTCCAAAAAGGCGGCGAAGACCCTTCCGCCCCATCGCCCTTATGACTGTCCTATCGATCTCTTGCCTGGTGCAGAGCCTCCCCGGGGTCGAGTTTATCCATTATCTCTCCCGGAGACGGAGGCCATGTCTCAGTACATTCAAGAGAATCTGGCAAGAGGGTTCATCAGGAAGTCAGTGTCACCTGCTGGGGCAGGGTTCTTCTTCGTGCAGAAGAAGAATGGGGAACTACGTCCATGCATAGACTACAGGGGTCTTAACGCGATCACCGTTAAGAACAAGTATCCTTTGCCCTTGATATCCGAGCTCTTCGATAGGCTTCGGGGAGCTAGAGTGTTTACTAAATTAGATCTGCGGGGTGCTTACAACCTGATTCGCATCCGTGAGGGGGACGAATGGAAAACGGCGTTTAACACCAGAGATGGGCACTATGAGTATCTGGTGATGCCCTTCGGGCTCTGTAATGCCCCAGCCGTTTTCCAAGACTTTGTCAACGACATCTTCCGGGATATGCTTTCCACCTCGGTTGTAGTCTATCTGGATGATATTCTCATCTTTTCTCCAGATATTGACTCCCACCGGAGAGATGTTGGCAGAGTCTTCGACCTCTTACGGGCAAATTCTCTCTATGCAAAGTTGGAGAAGTGTATGTTTCAGCAGGAGTCTTTACCATTCCTGGGCTATATCATCTCCGCCCAGGGATTGGCTATGGATCCTGCCAAACTACAGGCTGTGATGGACTGGCAAGAGCCCCATTCTCTTAAGGCGGTGCAGCGCTTTATGGGGTTCATTAATTATTACCGCCAGTTCATTCCCCACTTCTCAACTCTGGTAGCTCCCTTGGTGGCCCTCACCAAGAAGGGAGCGAATCCCAAATTGTGGTCGGAAGAGGTCTCCAAGGCCTTCACTTCCGTTAAGTCTCATTTTGCTAGCGTTCCCATCTTACATCGCCCCGATGTGGATAAGCCATTCCTAATGGAGGTGGATGCCTCATCCGTTGGTGCTGGAGCAGTCCTCTATCAAAAGGACGCTCAAGGTCGGAAGCATCCATGCTTCTTCTTCTCTAAGACCTTCACATCAGCGGAGAGAAATTACTCCATCGGGGATAGGGAGTTGCTAGCAATGAAGTTGGCCTTTTCAGAGTGGAGACATCTTCTGGAAGGTGCACAGTTTCCCTTCCAGGTTTTCACGGACCACAAAAATTTGGTGTATTTACACACAGCCCAGCGGCTGAATTCTCGTCAGGCCAGATGGTCCTTATTTTTCTCCTGGTTCCATTTTACTCTGCATTATCTCGCCGGAGAGAAGAATATTCGTGCCGACGCTCACGCTCCCTTAGGTCAACTGAGGAGGAGGAAGAGGAGCCTCAGCTTATTGTCCCTTCTGAGAGCCTGAGAACCGTCTCGCCGGTTTCGCTAGAGTCTGTGCCTCTGGGCAAGACTTTTGTGCCCATTAATTTGCGACCGGAGGTTCTCTCTTGGGCTCATTCGTCCAGGGTGGGTGGACACTTTGGGACAAAAAGGACATCTGAGCTACTGGCGAGGACGAACTGGTGGCCGCATATGGTCCGGGATGTCAGGGATTATATTCTGGCGTGTGTCTCCTGCGCCAAAAATAAATCTCTGCGTCAAAGGCCAGCTGGGTTGCTCTATCCCTTGCCGGTGGCAGATAGGCCCTGGGAGATGGTCGGGATGGACTTTGTCGTGGGCTTACCCAAGTCTCGCGGCTGTACCATCATTTGGGTCATCACCGATCATTTCTCAAAAATGGTGCATTTGGTGCCGCTACCACGGTTACCTTCTGCACGGGCCTTGGCAGCGTTGTTCATTAAACACATCTTCCGCCTACATGGTATGCCTGACAAAATTGTCAGTGACCGGGGTCCCCAGTTTGCGTCTCGGTTCTGGAGAGAGCTTTGTTGTCTTCTCAGTATTGAGTTGAATCTCTCTTCCGCTTATCATCCCGAGACGAATGGGTTGGTAGAGAGGGCCAACCAGACCTTGGTCACATACCTGCGACATTTTGTTTCAGCCAGGCAGGATGACTGGGCATCCTTGCTATCATGGGCAGAGTTTGCGCTGAACAACGCCGTAGCCGACTCCACTGGACAAACCCCATTCCTCCTCAACTATGGTCAGCATCCACGGGTACCTGTGCCTATGCCCGTGTCTTCCGCAGACTCCAGGGTGGCAGACTGGGCTGTGGAGGCACGGGATATTTGGGACCGCACTCAGGATGCCATTCAGGCCTCTAAGGAGAGAATGAAGTCCTCCACCGATGCTCATCGGCGCCCCGATCCGACCTTTGCTCCTGGCGACTTGGTGTGGCTCTCCGCCCGTAACATCAGGCTGCGAGTTGAGTCCACTAAGTTTGCTTCTCGCTACTTGGGTCCCTTCAAGGTCCTCGAACAGGTTAATCCTGTGGTCTACCGTCTGGCCCTTCCTCCACGCCTAGGTATTTCCGACACCTTTCATGTGTCCCTCCTTCAGCCCGTATACATGTCCCGGTTTTCTGAGTCATCTGCCGAGACATCGGGTTCGTCTATGGACGATTTCGAGGTGAACGCTATCTTGGGGTGCAAGGTGGTACGTGGCAAAACATTTTTTTTGGTGGACTGGAAGGGCTACGGTCCTGAGGATAGGTCCTGGGAGCCTGCTGAGCACATTCGGGCTCCGCAGTTTATTGCTGCCTTCGAACGTAACGAGGCCAAAGGTGGGGGGCCCTAGGGGGGGGAAATGTTAGGAGTCGAGTTTCCTCTGCTGCACAGGGGGAATCTCAATCCATGTCTGCTGCGGTCTCCCATTCTGCTTCGACCGCAGTGGGCTCTGCTCAGCGGAGGCGTCGCTCCCAGCGTCTTGCTGGGACTGATTCTGTGCAAGGGGTTACTGCTGCCTTTTCTGGCTCTCCTGTTGTACCCTGCACTGATCTGCGGCGAGCGGGCTTCTCTGGGACTAAGTCCTTATTTGCACACCCTGAGCATGCCCAGGGCAAGATCTCCCGTTGGAGATCGAGGGTCACATGCTCAGGTTCTGCAGCACATCTCATTGGTCCTCCTGGCAGGTCCTGAAAGGGCAAAACTTCTGTAGCAGCTTCCTGTGCTGCAACTATTTAAACTGCGCATGACCGCATGGCCATGCGCTAGTATTGTCTTGATATTATGTGTGTGTGTAGATGGATGTATGTCAATGGATGAAAGCTCCTAAGTATCCCTCCCTAGAGTTGTTGACTGCTCGCGGATGATGGTAGCTATCTAGCGCCTGACTAGCCATCTGCATGTAACACACATCACAGCGTCCTGTTGCTGTGTCCGCCAGTACGGCGCCGTGCGCTTCCTCTGCGCTTTCCTTACCCAAGCCTGGGTGGTTAGTGGTGTCCGTCAGTGCGGCACCGCACACACTCTCGTGCCTATAGATTCTATTTTATAAGTTTCTTTACACACCCAGTTGCGGTGTTGTGCCAGCAAGTGTCTAATCGGACTTCAATCCTGTGTAGGGGTTGAGTTTGCTGACTTCTTGCTCGCGCTCTATGTGCGGTACTGCGCTCCTGTGACGCAACAGGATCGCTTCCTTCACGCAGGGTGAAGTTAACCCATGTGTGTATTCTTAGTACCGCCATATAGTCCGTCTTACTAGCAGCAGGGTCTTTTACCTGCACGGTGGACCTCGGACTGCGAACGCACCTAGTTTCATATCATCTATACTTGGTGCGTTCCGCCGGTCCTTAACACACACCTTCTCATTTAAAGATTTTTCTGTATTTTCAGGACTATGAAAATTGTATATTCACACTGAAGGCATCAAAACTATGAAGTAACACATGTGGAATTATATACTTAACAAAAAAGTGTGAAACAACTGAAATTATGTTTTATATTCTAGGTTCTTCAAAAGTACCCACCTTTTGCTTTGATGACTGCTTTGCACACTTTTGGCATTCTCTTGATGAGCTTCAAGAGGTAGTCACCTGGAATGGTTTTTACTTCACAGGTGTGCCCTGTCAGGTTTAATAAGTGGGATTTCTTGCCTTATATATGGTGTTTGGACCATCAGTTGTGTTGTGCAGAAATCTAGTGGATACACAGCTGACAGTCCTACTGAATAGACTGTTAGAATTTGTATTATGGCAAGAAAAAATCAGGTAAGTAAAGAAAAACGAGTGGCCATCATTACTTTAAGAAATGGTCAGTCAGTCCGAACAATTTGGAAAAGTTTGAAAGTGTCCCCAAGTGCGTGGCAAAAACCATCAAGCACTACAAAGAAACTGGCTCACATGAGGACAGCCCCAGGAAAGGAAGACCAAAAGTCACCTCTGCTTCTGAGGATAAGTTTATCCGAGTCACCAACCTCAGAAATCGCAGGTTAACAGCAGCTCAGATTAGAGACCAGGTCAATGCCACACAGAGTTCTAGCAGCAGACACATCTCTACAACTGTTAAGAGGCGACTTTGTGCAGCAGGCCTTCATGGTAAAATAGATTCTAGGAAACCACTGCTAAGGGTAGGCAGCAAGCAGAAGAGACTTGTTTGGGCTAAAGAACACAAGGAGTGACCATTAGACCAGTGGAAATCTGTGCTTTGGTCTGATGAGTCCAAATTTGAGATCTTTGGTTCCAACTACCGTGTCTTTGTGCGACGCAGAAAAGGTGAACGGATGGACTGGTTCCCACCATGAAGCATGGAGGAGGAGGTGTGATGGTGTGGGGGTGCTTTGCTGGTGACACTGTTGGGGATTTATTCAAAATTGAAGTGGAGTTGTCCTTTTCTTGCCTGTAAAGTGTAAGATATTATGTTCAGTGAGGTTCTTTCTCTATCACCAATATGAATTTTTCAAGCAATTACCAGCTGTTCAGTATTGAAATCTGTGCAAATTTATGTGCCACAGATAGTGTTGAGCATTCCGATACTGCAAATACTGGGTATCGGCCGATATTCGCTGTATTGGAATTCCGATACCGAGTTCCGATACTATTGCGATATCGGATATCGGAATCGGAAGTTCTTATAGTGCAATTATGCACTATAAAGGAGTGTGGGTAATGCGTGGGCGAGACTGCATATGTGTGTGCAGGCGGGGTCTGTGTGTGTCCGTGGGGGGGTCTGCGCGTGCCTGCCGGGGCTCTGTGCGTGTGTGCCTGGGCTCTGTGCAGCGTGCGGGGCTCTGTGCGGCGTGCCAGGGCTCTGTGCGGGCTGCCGTGGCTCTGTGCCTGTGTGCAGGCATAGTCCGATGGTAATACAAGTCCCATCGGACGATACCTACTACAGTCACAGTGATTGACACATTAGCCAATAATGGGACAGTAGTAGTCCCATCATCCGGCTAATGTGTTGAATGAAAAAAAAAAAACATACATACTACATACATACTACACACATGCTACATACATACTACATTCTACATATATACTACATACATACATGCTACATACATGCTACATACTGCATACATAATACATACATGCTACATACAGTGGGGCAAAAAAGTATTTAGTCAGTCAGCAATAGTGCAAGTTCCACCACTTAAAAAGATGGGAGGCGTCTGTAATTTACATCATAGGTAGACCTCAACTATGGGAGACAAACTGAGAAAAAAAAATCCAGAAAATCACATTGTCTGTTTTTTTAACATTTTATTTGCATATTATGGTGGAAAATAAGTATTTGGTCAGAAACATAATTTCATCTCAATATTTTGTAATATATCCTTTGTTGGCAATGACAGAGGTCAAACGTTTTCTGTAAGTCTTCACAAGGTTGACACACACTGTTGTTGGTATGTTGGCCCATTCCTCCATGCAGATCTCCTCTAGAGCAGTGATGTTTTTGGCTTTTCGCTTGGCAACACGGACTTTCAACTCCCTCCAAAGGTTTTCTATAGGGTTGAGATCTGGAGACTGGCTAGGCCACTCCAGGACCTTGGGGCGGACGCGCTACCGCAGGACTGACAACACTCCCCCCACCGTCTGGAGCAGGTGATTATGCAGATATCATTTAGGTACTATAGGGCTTTGGAGCCGTGTATGCTACAGACTATGGGGGCATGGGGATACTTTGGGTAGTAGGATATACTGGATATGAGGTCTGTTCTGCAGATGTAAATTCCATATGACTAAGCGAGGTTTCCCCGTGGGCAGTGATTGGGCTAGGGGTCATTATAGATCTGTATTAGTTCTATTTGGTTAGTCTGGGTGCCTACATTGTCCCAATATATGATCGTGTGTTGTCATATATATGCTGTGGGTGTGCGTTTTATGTATGATGGTATCTTATGGGTGGGTGTGCTTTCCCTGTATTTTACACTGTGATCATATGCTTTTATATGGTTGTTATTTAATAAAGTTTGGCATTTTTTCATATTTTGGCCTTTTGATCATCTTTCTTTTTGTTCTCTATGTAGTAATTGATGATAGGCTCTATTGTCCTATAGTTTCTAGCATGGTATATGATTTGGTATTTAGTGATTGATTTTCAATTTTTATATTACCATGTTTTTGTGTCATATTCACCTTTACACTCCAGGACCTTGAAATGCTTCTTACGAAGCCATTCCTTCGTTGCCCTGGCGGTGTGCTTTGGATCATTGTCATGTTGAAAGATCCAGCCACATTTCATCTTCAATGCCCTTGCTGATGGAAGGAGGTTTGCACTCAAAATCTCACGATACATGGCCCCATTCATTCTTTCATGTACCCGGATCAGTCGTCCTGGCCCCTTTGCAGAGAAACAGCCCCAAAGCATGATGTTTCCACCACCATGCTTTACAGTAGGTATGGTGTTTGATGGATGCAACTCAGTATTCTTTTTCCTCCAAACACGACAAGTTGTGTTTCTACCAAACAGTTCCAGTTTGGTTTCATCAGACCATAGGACATTCTCCCAAAACTCCTCTGGATCATCCAAATGCTCTCTAGCTTCTAACTTCAGACGGGCCCGGATATGTACTGGCTTAAGCAGTGGGACACATCTGGCACTGCAGGATCTGAGTCCATGGTGGCGTAGTGTGTTACTTATGGTAGGCCTTGTTACATTGGTCCCAGCTCTCTGCAGTTCATTCACTAGGTCCCCCCGCGTGGTTCTGGGATTTTTGCTCACCGTTCTTGTGATCATTCTGACCCCACGGGGTGGGATTTTGCGTGGAGCCCCAGATCGAGGGAGATTATCAGTGGTCTTGTATGTCTTTCATTTTCTAATTATTGCTCCCACTGTTGATTTCTTCACTCCAAGCTGGTTGGCTATTGCAGATTCAGTCTTCTCAGCCTGGTGCAGGGCTACAATTTTGTTTCTGGTGTCCTTTGACAGCTCTTTGGTCTTCACCATAGTGGAGTTTGGAGTCAGACTGTTTGAGGGCGTGCACAGGTGTCTTTTTATACTGATAACAAGTTTAAACTGGTGCCATTACTACAGGTAATGAGTGGAGGAAAGAGGAGACTCTTAAAGAAGAAGTTACAGGTCTGTGAGAGCCAGAAATCTTGATTGTTTGTTTCTGACCAAATACTTATTTTCCACCATAATATGCAAATAAAATGTTAAAAAAACAGACAATGTGATTTTCTGGATTTTTTTTTCTCAGTTTGTCTTCCATAGTTGAGGTCTACCTATGATGTAAATTACAGACGCCTCTCATCTTTTTAAGTGGTGGAACTTGCACTATTGCTGACTGACTAAATACTTTTTTGCCCCACTGTACATACTACATACTTCATACATACTGCATACATGCTGCATACATGCTACATATATGTTACATACTACATGCATGCTGCATACATGCTACATACATGCTACACACATGCTACATACATACTACATACATACTACATACATGCTAAATACATACTACATACATGCTACATGCATGCAACATACATAATACATACATACATACAACATGCTACACACATGCTACATACATACTGCATACTACATACAGTTAGGGCCAGAAATATTTGGACAGTGACACAAGTTTTGTTATTTTAGCTGTTTACAAAAACATGTTCAGAAATAAAATTATATATGTAATATGGGCTGAAAGTGCACACTCCCAGCTGCAATATGATAGTTTCCACATCCAAATCGGAGAAAGGGTTTAGGAATCATAGCTCTGTAATGCATACCGTCCTCTTTTTCAAGGGACCAAAAGTAATTGGACAATGGACTCTAAGGGCTGCAATTAACTCTGAAGGCGTCTCCCTCGTTAACCTGTAATCAATGAAGTAGTTAAAAGGTCAGGGGTGGATTCCAGGTGTGTGGTTTTGCATTTGGAAGCTGTTGCTGTGAGCAGACAACATGCGGTCAAAGGAACTCTCAATTGAGGTGAAGCAGAACATCCTGAGGCTGAAAAAAAAGAAAAAATCCATCAGAGAGATAGCAGACATGCTTGGAGTAGGAAAATCAACAGTTGGGTACATTCTGAGAAAAAAGGAATTGACTGGTGAGCTTGGGAACTCAAAAAGGCCTGGGCGTCCACGGATGACAACAGTGGTGGATGATCGCCGCATACTTAATTTGGTGAAGAAGAACCCGTTCACAACATCAACTGAAGTCCAGAACACTCTCAGTGAAGTAGGTGTATCTGTCTCTATGTCAACAGTAAAGAGAAAACTCCATGACAGTAAATACAAAGGGTTCACATCTATATGCAAACCATTCATCAATACCAAAAATAGACAGGCCAGAGTTAAATTTGCAGAAAAACACCTCAAGAAGCCAGCTCAGTTCTGGAAAAGTATTCTATGGACAGATGAGACAAAGATCAACCTGTACCAGAATGATGGGAAGAAAAAAGTTTGGAGAAGAAAGGGAACGGCACATGATCCAAGGCACACCACATCCTCTGTAAAACATGGTGGAGGCAACGTGATGGCATGGGCATGCATGGCTTTCAATGGCACTGGGTCACTTGTGTTTATTGATGACATAAGAGCAGACAAGAGTAGCCGGATGAATTCTGAAGTGTACCGGGATATACTTTCAGCCCAGATTCAGCCAAATGCTGCAAAGTTGATTGGACGGCGCTTCATAGTACAGATGGACAATGACCCCAAGCATACAGCCAAAGCTACCCAGGAGTTCATGAGTGCCAAAAAGTGGAACATTCTGCAAAGGCCAAGTCAATCTCCAGATCTAAACCCAATTGAGCATGCATTTCACTTGCTCAAAGCCAGACTTAAGACGGAAAGACCCACAAACAAGCAAGACCTGAAGGCTGCGGCTGTAAAGGCCTGGCAAGGCATTAAGAAGGAGGAAACCCAGCGTTTGGTGATGTCCATGGGTTCCAGACTTAAGGCAGTGATTGCCTCCAAAGGATTTGCAACAAAATATTGAAAATAAAAATATTTTGTTTGGGTTATGTTTATTTGTCCAATTACTTTTGACCTCCTAAAATGTGGAGTGTTTGTAAAGAAATGTGTACAATTCCTACATTTTCTATCAGATATTTTTGTTCAACCCTTCAAATTAAACGTTACAATCTGCACTTGAATTCTGTTGTAGAGGTTTCATTTCAAATCCAATGTGGTGGCATGCAGAGCCCAACTCGCGAAAATTGTGTCACTGTCCAAATATTTGTGGCCCTAACTGTACATACTACATACTGCATACATACTACATACATGCTAAATACATGCTACATACTACATACATACTACATGCATGCTACATACATGCTACATACATGATACATACATGCTACATACATACATACATACAACATACTACATACATGCTATATACATGCTACATACATACTACATAAATGTCACAGTATATAGATAGCCAATTAGAGTATATAATCCTGTAATCACCGCTAACCTCTAATATATGAGTTTAAAATACAAATTTATTCAATATGACTAAAACAATGCAAATACAATAAATAAGCAAACATGAATAAACACCACCACCAACTTAATAAAATACCTGTCCCTAAATCTAACCTGTCTCACCCTGCCTGACAGCGGAGGTTGGCACCCTATGTCCTGCGCTCTGGCACCCCCACTCGGCGACGGCTCTCCCTGTCTGCCCTATTGCGCCCAACAGTGGCAAGGGAGGGAAAAAAGATGCTTAAAGGGTGAGAAAGATAGTAAAGGAGATATGCTGTTTGTCTTTCAATCATATGACAGTACTAAATGAAGCTAGTCTCTTGGCTAAGCCAGATATAGTTAGCTATATAGAAATCTTCTTGTATTAATAAGCCTTCTTGTGTAGATGCTTCTTGTATTAATAAATCATGCCTAACTGCTGACTAAAAAGTCCATGATAGCACAAACAGATTCCTAATACCCAGAATAGGGGCCTATTATATACAGATGGAAGAAAATGGAGCAGAAGATAGTAAGAGGATTTATCTTATCTTATCTTATTCCTGCTGATGGCATATACTTCTCATGTATCAATAGCACATATATGTACAGGATGCTTGAGGTAAACTGAACCAAATACGTTCTATATTTATATAAACTCTCACAGGCCTAATATGTAATCCCCAAAAGAGTAGATCAAGATGACAATATTGCTGTGGCTATAGATGAAGCTAAGAAATTCTATCACATCAGCTTAATAGTATGTATACAAAGGAAATAGATCCATTTGAAAACAGCAGCAATAAATACTATATCTTTGATGGCATCACACCAGAGTTAGATATATATCAGACAGACTCACAAACCTCAAAACGTTATATATACAATAGAACAGCATATTTAAATCTCCATACATGATATTAATGCAATAAACTCCAGTATCCAAACACACTGCATGCCACAGTAGTTGAACAAATACACACTCAACGCGTTTCCCCTCGACTGAGGTTCATCAGGAGTAAATAATTCGATCAAACACAGCCAAATAACAGGCTCAGTTTTGCTGCAATACTTTGATGGATAATAGCCAGTGATACTTAGCTTTGCTGCAATATTGGTAAGACCGGCATGATGGTCAGGCTCTCAGAGACAATTCCCCCGGGGACCAATATCTGTAGCCTGCTACAAATGCCAGTCCGCAGCTGCCCCAGAAATTCCGGCACTTAGCCCCTCTCTTCCCACTCCCATGTAGCGGCGGGATGTGGGGTAATAAGGGGTTAATGTCACCTTGCTATTGTAAGGTGACATTAAGCCGGGTTAGTAGCGGAGAGGCGTCAATAAGACGCCTATCCATTATTAATCGAATAGTAATAAAGGGTTAATAAAACACACACACATTAGGAAAAAAGTATTTTAATATTCTTCATTTAACCATGCTTACCATACTTCAGCGCCTGCAAAAAATGTAAAATAATAAACCGTATACTACCTCTCTGCCGTAGTCCAATTAATAACGAGTGTCCCACGACGATCTCCCCTATAGAACAGTGACATCGGGTGATGTCACTGCTCTATAGGACTCTCAGTGACACACTGACAGGAGACAATGGCTCCTGCAGTGCATCACTGAGGTTACCTTAGGACAAATTCTCACTTTATGGCAATTCTCTACGGGAGATCGTCGTGGGACACTCGTGGATTTCTGCGGACAGGGAGTATATTGGTTGTTTGTTATTTTCATATTTTTTTTACAGATGACACTGGCTTCGGGGAACAAAGTGACAAGTAATGGTGAGCATGTACTCTGAGTTACAGTATATGCACTGTATGTCTGTATGCATGTATTGTATGTAATGTATGAATGTACTGTATGTAGCATGTATGTAGTATGTATGTAGCATGTATATAGTATGTATGTAGTATGTTTGTAGTATGTATGTAGTATGTATGTAGCA
The DNA here is from genome assembly GCF_032444005.1 of Ranitomeya imitator. Lineage (NCBI taxonomy): Eukaryota > Metazoa > Chordata > Amphibia > Anura > Dendrobatidae > Ranitomeya > Ranitomeya imitator. The sequence continues at coordinate 390,212,281 of NC_091282.1, forward strand.
TGTATGTAGCATGTATGTAGCATGTATGTAGCATGTAGCATGTATGTAGTATGTATGTTTGTTTTTTTCATTCAACACATTAGCCGCATGATGGGACTACTACTGTCCCATCATTGGCTAATGTGTCAATCACTGTCACTGTAATAGGCATCGTCCGATGGGACTTGCAGCCCCGGCACACTGCACAGAGCCCCGGCATGCTGCACAGAGCCCTGCATGCCACACAGAGCCCCGGCACGCCACACAGAGCCCAGCACGCCGCACAGAGCCCAGGCACACATGCACAGAGCCCTGCATGCCGCACAGAACTCCACACGCCACACAGAGCCCCAGCACACATGCACAAAGCCCCGGCATGCCGCACAGAGCCCCAGCACACCGCACAGAGCAGCGCACGCTGCACAGAGCCCCGGCACACCACACAGACCCTCGGCAGACACGCACAGACCCCCTAGAGGCCCGTACAGATCCCCGGCAGGCCCTTACAGATCCCCGGCAGGCCCGCTCAGACCAAGCCCGCACACACACAAACACGCACAGTGTCCGCCAACGCACCGCCCACACTCTTCCCCCCCCGGAACAGGGTGTAGAAGGACACAAAGGGCTTATTTACATTCCGATATTTGTGTCCCTTTGACTTGCATTGGTATCGGGTATCAGTATTAGCGATATCCGATATTTTTGGGATATCGACCGATCCAATACGATACCGATACTTCTGGATATCGGAAGGTATCGCTCAACACTAGCCACAGATCAAATTTTTAGGTAAACTTTTGATAAAATCAGCAAATTTTAAATTTAAAAATATTTGCTCATATCTAATCAGAATAACATTCAAGAATTATATCACTTTTGTATGGAGGTTGAAAGTACATGGCCAAGTATTTGGCTGAACTTTTAACAACACTGCAGAAATGTATGTATAAAATCTATTGGAAGTTAAGTGCTTGCAAATTACCCCTTCTTGTATTTCTTCTATTAATAAACTGCAATATAAATATTGTTAGTTTAAAAGACTATCAGTACTGGACGGATCTAATGCAACAAAAAGTATATACTGTATGTAAATTGCTTATTTTTATCAATATGCCTTTTGCAATATATTGCTTACAGCTTATCTTGGAGATTTAGAATTGAAATTGGATTACATAATTTTTATTTCCAAATAAATGGGAAGAATAAGGGAAAGGTTATTTTTCTTTATTACTCTTCCATCTGCTTATACAAGTTAAGTAAAATGTTTCTTACTGACAATATAATTTTTGTGCTATAGCAGGTTTTACTTCTTCTGCCCTCCAAGCTAAATTTCCTTTCATTGTGCTATAATTTTATAGGTACTTAAGTCACTGAGAAAAGTAACATTAAAAAAAAAAAGAAAATTTAAAAAAAGCTAATCAAATATTTCAATTGGAATACATCTAAGCTGACATGAAATAGCACATTTTGAAAGCTAAAATTTGAAAATTTACTAGATTCTGTCTCTTGAATTAAAAGGGAGACAAAAGCAAATATACAAAATTGAAATTATAATTTTTGTCTAAAAGGATACAAAGGATTAAGATAATTTAAGTCAATATTTAGATGTTCCATATTTTATATTATAGACTGTCACTTGTATTTCCAATAGTTACACATCCATCATTCCAATGTTTTCTCTTGGTGCAACATATCCTGAGTTTAACCCAAACACGACATGCGCCGTATACATACTGTGCTGCGGGAGCTGCATTTCTGCAAACCATGGCACATACACAGATCACGATCACTTGGTTTGGAGTCCTCCCCCATTTTTGACAACCAGCAATGCAAAAACAGACAACTGGGTGCTGGTATCCTCAGGCTGGTAAGGGGCCATGGATATTGAAAAATGACATATATAGCTTTCTAATAGATGTGCCTTTCATGGGTGACTGTTGGTTGCTGTTTTTAAACTGGGGGGCCAAATGCCATAGCTTCTTACCAGCCTGAGAATACCAACCACAAGCTGTCTGCTTTAGCAAGGCTGCTTGTCAAAAATGGGGAGAACCCACTACATTTTTTTAAATTATTTATTTAAGTAATTTACAAACAGCATGGATACCCCTCTATTCTTGATAACCAGCCTTGCTGAGGGTTGAAGCTAGCAGCTGTCAGTTTTGCCTGGCTGCTTACAATTAGGGTTGAGCGAAACGGGTCGAACATTTTCAAAAGTCGCCGACTTTTGGCTAAGTCGGGGTTTCATGAAACCCGATCCGACCCCTGTGCGGGGTCGGCCATGCGGTACGCGACTTTCGCGCCAAAGTCGCGTTTCAATGACGCGAAAAGCGCCATTTCTCAGCCAATGAAGGTAAACGCAGAGTGTGGGCAGCGTGATGACATAGGTCCTGGTCCCCACCATCTTAGAGAAGGGCATTGCAGTGATTGGCTTGCTGTCTGCGACGTCACAGGGGCTATAAAGAGGCGTTCCCGCCGACCGCCATCTTACTGCTGCTGATCTGAGCTTAGGGAGAGGTTGCTGCCGCTTTGTCAGAAGCAGGGATAGCGTTAGGCAGGGTCCATTAACCACAAAACCGCTTGTGCTGCAGCGATTTGCACTGTCCAACACCACCCTCGGTGTGCAGGGACAGTGGAAGTTTTTTTTTTTTTTTTTTTCCCCTCAGCGCTGTAGCTCATTGGGCTGCCCTAGAAGGCTCCCTGATAGCTGCATTGCTGTGTGTACGCCGCTGTGCAAACCAACTGCTTTTTTCAAAGCACAAATCCTCTTGTTCCTTCCTTTCTGCACAGCTATCTTTTTTGTTTGTCCACACTTTTTATTTCATTTGTGCATCAGTCCACTCCTTATTGCTGCCTGCCATACCTGGCTGAGATTACTGCAGGCAGGGAGATAGTAGCTGCCTGCCATACCTGGCTGAGATTACTGCAGGCAGGGAGATAGTAATTGTAGGACATTCCCTGTTTTTTTTTGTTTTTTTTTTGGTGGGAGATTAAGATTGGCAATTTGGCATTTCTGCTAGAGTGCCATCCCTGTGTGTGCCATCTCTCTCACATAGTGGGCCATAGAAAGCCTTTTCATTTTTCTGTATTTTTTTTTGTGGGGTGTATAAATTCTCCCTGATAAAAATACAGTGGGAGATTAATATTGGCCTTTGGGCTTGTGTGCCAGTCCTGAGTGTGCCATCTCTCTCACAAATAGTGGGCCATAGAAAGCCTATTTTATTTTTTTTGGGGTTTTATAAATTCTCCCTGAAAAAAAGGGAGATTAATATTGGCCTCTGGGCTTGTGTGCCAGTCCTGAGCGTGCCATCTGTGCCAGCCCTGAGCGTGCCATCTCTCTCACAAATAGTGGGCCATAGAAAGCCTATTTATTTTTTTTTTTGGTTTTATAAATTCTCCCTGAAAAAAAGGGAGATTAATATTGGCCTCTGGGCTTGTGTGCCAGTCCTGAGCGTGCCATCTGTGCCAGCCCTGAGCGTGCCATCTCTCTCACAAATAGTGGGCCATAGAAAGCCTATTTAATTTTTTTTTTTGTTTTATAAATTTTCCCTGAAAAAAGGGAGATTAATATTGGCCTCTGGGCTTGTGTGCCAGTCCTGAGCGTGCCATCTGTGCCAGCCCTGAGCGTGCCATCTCTCTCACAAATAGTGGGCCATAGAAAGCCTATTTAATTTTTTTTTTTGTTTTATAAATTTTCCCTGAAAAAAGGGAGATTAATATTGGCCTCTGGGCTTGTGTGCCAGTTGTGAGCGTGCCATCTGTGCCAGTCCTGAGCGTGCCATCTCTCTCACAAATAGTGGGCCATAGAAAGCCTATTTAAATTTTTTTTTGGTTTTATAAATTCTCCCAGAAAAAAAGGGAGATTAATATTGGCCTCTGGGCTTCTGTGCCAGTCCTGAGCGTGCCATCTGTGCCAGTCCTGAGCGTCCCATCTCTCTCACAAATAGTGGGCCATAGAAAGCCTATTTTATTTTTTTTGGGGGTTTTATAAATTCTCCCTGAAAAAAAGGGAGATTAATATTGGCCTCTGGGCTTGTGTGCCAGTCCTGAGCGTGCCATCTGTGCCAGCCCTGAGCGTGCCATCTCTCTCACAAATAGTGGGCCATAGAAAGCCTATTTATTTTTTTTTTTGTTTTATAAATTTTCCCTGAAAAAAGGGAGATTAATATTGGCCTCTGGGCTTGTGTGCCAGTTGTGAGCGTGCCATCTGTGCCAGTCCTGAGCGTGCCATCTCTCTCACAAATAGTGGGCCATAGAAAGCCTATTTAAATTTTTTTTTGGTTTTATAAATTCTCCCAGAAAAAAAGGGAGATTAATATTGGCCTCTGGGCTTCTGTGCCAGTCCTGAGCGTGCCATCTGTGCCAGTCCTGAGCGTCCCATCTCTCTCACAAATAGTGGGCCATAGAAAGCCTATTTTATTTTTTTTGGGGGTTTTATAAATTCTCCCTGAAAAAAAGGGAGATTAATATTGGCCTCTGGGCTTGTGTGCCAGTCCTGAGCGTGCCATCTGTGCCAGCCCTGAGCGTGCCATCTCTCTCACAAATAGTGGGCCATAGAAAGCCTATTTATTTTTTTTTTTTGTTTTATAAATTTTCCCTGAAAAAAGGGAGATTAATATTGGCCTCTGGGCTTGTGTGCCAGTTGTGAGCGTGCCATCTGTGCCAGTCCTGAGCGTGCCATCTCTCTCACAAATAGTGGGCCATAGAAAGCCTATTTAAATTTTTTTTTGGTTTTATAAATTCTACCAGAAAAAAAGGGAGATTAATATTGGCCTCTGGGCTTCTGTGCCAGTCCTGAGCGTGCCATCTGTGCCAGTCCTGAGCGTCCCATCTCTCTCACAAATAGTGGGCCATAGAAAGCCTATTTTTTTTTTTTTTTGGGTTTTAGAAATTCTCCCTGGAAAAAAAAAGGGAGATTAATATTGCCCTTTGGGCTTGTGTGCCAGTACTAAGCGTTCCATCTCTCTCTCTCTCTCTCTCAGTCAGTGGGCCATAGAACGCCTATTTTTGGTTTTATTTGTTTTCTAAATTCTCCCTGAAAAAATCATTTTATTTTATTTGGTTTCTAAATTCTTCCTGATAAAATCACATTTTTTTTATTATTTTTTTTTCTAAAGTCTCCCTGAAAAAAAAAAAAAAAAACAGTGGGAGATTAATATTGGCCTTTCTGCTTGTGTGCCAGTCTTGACTCCTGGGTGCGTCATCTCTCAGTCAGTGGGCCATAGAACGCCTATTTTTGGTTTTATTTGTTTTATAAATTCTCCCAGAAAAAATCATTTTATTTTATTTGGTTTCTAAATTCTTCCTGATAAAATCACATTTTTTTAATTATTTTTTTTTCTAAAGTCTCCCTGAAAAAAAAAAAAAAAAACAGTGGGAGATTAATATTGGCCTTTCTGCTTGTGTGCCAGTCTTGACTCCTGGGTGCGTCATCTCTCAGTCAGTGGGCCATAGAACGCCTATTTTTGGTTTTATTTGTTTTCTAAATTCTCCCTGAAAAAATCATTTTATTTTATTTGGTTTCTAAATTCTTCCTGATAAAATCACATTTTTTTTATTATTTTTTTTTCTAAAGTCTCCCTGAAAAAAAAAAAAAAAAACAGTGGGAGATTAATATTGGCCTTTCTGCTTGTGTGCCAGTCTTGACTCCTGGGTGCGTCATCTCTCAGTCAGTGGGCCATAGAACGCCTATTTTTGGTTTTATTTGTTTTATAAATTCTCCCAGAAAAAATCATTTTATTTTATTTGGTTTCTAAATTCTTCCTGATAAAATCATATTTTTTTTATTATTTTTTTTTCTAAAGTCTCCCTGAAAAAAAAAAAAAAAAAACAACCAAAAAAAACAGTGGGAGATTAATATTGGCCTTTCTGCTTGTGTGCCAGTCTTGACTCCTGGGTGTGCCATCTCTCTCTCTCTCTCTCTCTCTCTCTCTCTCTCTCTCCAATTGTGGTCCATAGAAAGCCTATATTTTTTTTCCTTGATTTGGGTTCTAAAATCTACCAGAGAAAATAACTACATCAATCATTGGTAGAAAAATATTGGCCTCTGGGTTTGTGTGCCACTCCTGACTCCTGTGTGCGTCATCTCTCAGTCAGTGGGCCATAGAACGCCTATTTTTGTTTTTATTTGTTTTATAAATTCTCCCTGAAAAAATCATTTTATTTTATTTGGTTTCTAAATTCTTCCTGATAAAATCATATTTTTTTTATTATTTTTTTTTCTAAAGTCTCCCTGAAAAAAAAAAAAAAAAAAAAAAAACAGTGGGAGATTAATATTGGCCTTTCTGCTTGTGTGCCAGTCTTGACTCCTGGGTGTGCCATCTCTCTCTCTCTCTCTCTCTCTCTCCAATTGTGGTCCATAGAAAGCCTACATTTTTTTTCCTTGATTTGGGTTCCAAAATCTACCAGAGAAAATAACTCCATCAATCATTGGTAGAAAAATATTGGCCTCTGGGCTTGTGTGCCACTCCTGATTCCTGTGTGCGTCATCTCTCACTCAGTGGCCCATAGAAAGCATATAGTTTGTTACATTTGTTTTCTAAATTCTCCCTGCAAAAATCTTTTTTTTTTTTTTGGGGGGGTTTCTAAAGTGTTCCTGAAAAAAATAAAAATAAAAAAAAAATAATAGTGTGACATTAATATTAACATTTGTGCTTCAGTGACAGTCCTGCGTGTGGGGCATCTCTCTAATTTGCAGCCACCAAAAAAAGAGTGTGTAACATTGGGCCTGATTTTCGCTGTGGTCTCACCAACCTGTAAAGGGGTAGCTAAATCATACTGAAGTTATAGCTCACCGTGTAAGTTGTGTGACTGCAACAAATAACGTTAGTTTGGTTACGTTTTTAAAACAATGAGGAAGTCTAGTGGAAGAGGTCGTGGCCGGGGGCGTTCATTGTCAGCTGGTAATGAGGGTAGTGGTAGTGGTGGAGCATCAGGTGGTCGTGGGGGAAAAAATATTGCACCTAAGTCTGGAGCTGTGGAGCCAGGTTCGTCGTCCGGCTACACAAGGCCTCGAACGCTCCCTTTTCTGGGATTAGGAAAACCGCTTTTAAAGCCGGAGCAGCAAGAGCAAGTTTTGGCTTATCTTGCTGACTCAGCCTCTAGCTCTTTTGCCTCATCTCGTGAAACTGGTAAAAGTAAAAGCAGCGCGTCGTTAGTGGATGTTCACGGTCAGGGACAAGTCACTTCCTTGTCCTCTTCAGCAAAAACAACAACAGAGAAGAATGCAGCAGGCGACACAACGGGTTACTCCATGGAGCTCTTTACACATACCGTCCCTGGCTTAGAAAGTGAAGCAGTTAACAGTCCATGCCCATTACAAATTGAATCTGACATGGAGTGCACTGACGCACAGCCACAGCCAGACTACTATGCTGGTCCTTTGACTCAGACCACAACATTGCCCTCGCAGGGTGCTGATCAAGAATCAGACCCTGATGAGACTATGTTGCCCCATCACGAACGCTATACCACCGAACGACACGGTGACACAGACGAAGTTGCGCAGGAGGTACAAGAAGAGTTATTAGATGACCCAGTTCTTGACCCCGATTGGCAGCCATTGGGGGAACAGGGTGCAGGCGGCAGCAGTTCTGAAGCAGAGGAGGAGGAGGGGCCGCAGCAGGCATCAACATCGCCACAGGTTCCATCTGCCGGGCCCGTATCTTGCCCAAAACGCGTGGCAAAGCCAAAACCTGGTGGAGGACAGCGTGGCCATCCGGTTAAAGCTCAGTCTGCAATGCCTGAAAAGGTATCCGATGCTAGAAAGAGTGCAGTCTGGCATTTTTTTAAACAACATCCAATTGATCAGCGCAAAGTCATCTGTCAAAAATGTTCTACTTCCTTAAGCAGAGGTCAGAATCTGAAAAGTCTCAATACTAGTTGCATGCATAGACATTTAACCACCATGCATTTGAAAGCTTGGACTAACTACCAAACGTCCCTTAAGGTTGTTGCACCCTCGGCCAATGAAGCTAGTCATCAACGCAACATCCCTTCCGGCAGTGTAGGACCACCATTTAGCGCACCACCTGCTGTATCTGTGCAGGTATCTTTGCCAGGCCAAAGCAGTCAGGGTCAGGGAATCACCAGTTTCGTAGTAGGAAACACTGCATCTAGGGCACCGGCGGCAACAATACCATCTCCCACCGTCTCTCAGTCTGCCATGTCCACCGGCACCCCCGCTAGTTCCACGATCTCCAGCTCTCCAGTCCAGCTCACCCTACATGAGACTATGGTTAGAAAAAGGAAATACTTAGCCTCGCATCCGCGTACACAGGGTTTGAACGCCCACATAGCTAGACTAATCTCGTTAGAGATGATGCCCTACTGGTTAGTTGAAAGCGAAGCTTTCAAAGACCTGATGGACTACGCTGTACCACGCTACGAGCTACCCAGTCGACACTTTTTTTCCAGAAAAGCCATCCCAGCCCTCCACCAGCATGTTAAAGAGCGCATCGTCCATGCACTCAGGCAATCTGTGAGCACAAAGGTGCACCTGACAACAGATGCATGGACCAGTAGGCATGGCCAGGGACGTTACGTGTCCATCACGGCACACTGGGTAAATGTGGTGGATTCAGGGTCCACAGGGGACAGCAAGTTTGGGACAGTTCTGCCTAGCCCACGGTCTAGTAAACAGTTGTCTGTAGCCGTTCGCACCCCCTCCTCCTCCTCCTCCTCGTCCTCCTGCAGAAGCAAGAGCTCGTCCACAGACCGCAGTCGCACAAACACTCCATCCGCACCTGCCACTGTTGCACACCAGGTCTCCCATTATGGGGCAGCTACTGGCATACGTCAGCAGGCTGTATTGGCTATGAAGTGTTTGGGCGACAATAGACACACCGCGGAAGTTCTGTCCGAGTTCTTGCAGCAAGAAACGCAGTCGTGGCTGGGCACTGTAGATCTTGAGGCAGGCAAGGTAGTGAGTGATAACGGAAGGAATTTCATGGCTGCCATCTCCCTTTCCCAACTGAAACACATTCCTTGCCTGGCTCACACCTTAAACCTGGTGGTGCAGTGCTTCCTGAAAAGTTATCCGGGGTTATCCGACCTGCTCCTCAAAGTGCGTGGACTTTGCGCACATATCCGCCGTTCGCCTGTACACTCCAGCCGTATGCAGACCTATCAGCGTTCTTTGAACCTTCCCCAGCATCGCCTAATCATAGACGTTGCAACAAGGTGGAACTCAACACTGCACATGCTTCAGAGACTGTGCGAACAGAGGCGGGCTGTTATGTTTTTGTGGGAGGATACACATACACGGGCAGGCAGTAGGATGGCAGACATGGAGTTGTCAGGTGTGCAGTGGTCGAAGATTCAAGACATGTGTCAAGTCCTTCAGTGTTTTGAGGAATGCACACGGCTGGTTAGTGCAGACAACGCCATAATAAGCATGAGCATCCCCCTAATGCGTCTGCTGATGCAAAGTTTGACGCACATAAAGGATCAGGCGTCTGCACCAGAGGAAGAGGAAAGCCTTGATGACAGTCAGCGATTGTCTGGTCAGGGCAGTGTACATGACGAGGTACCGGGCGAAGAGGAGGTGGAGGATGAGGAGGATGATGGGGATGAGTATATTTTTAATGAGGAAGCTTTCCCGGGGGCACGGGAAATTGGTGGCGTGGCAAGGCCGGGTTCTGGTTTTTTGAGGGACACAAGTGACGTAGATTTGCCTGCAACTGCCCCTCAACCAAGCACAACCGCAGATTTGACAACGGGAACTTTGGCCCACATGGCGGATTATGCCTTGCGTATCCTCAAAAGGGACACACGCATTACAAAAATGATGAACGATGACGATTACTGGTTGGCCTGCCTCCTTGATCCTCGCTATAAAGGCAAATTGCAAAATATTATGCCACATGAGAACTTGGAACTAATATTAGCAACAAAACAATCAACTCTTGTTGACCGTTTGCTTCTGGCATTCCCTGCACACAGCGCCCATGATCGTTCTCACACGAGCTCCAGGGGCCAGCAGACCAGAGGTGTTAGAGGGGCAGAAATCAGAAGTGGCGTTGGCCAGAGGGGTTTTCTGACCAGGTTGTGGAGTGATTTTTCTATGACCGCAGACAGGACAGGTACTGCAGCATCAATTCAAAGTGACAGGAGACAACATTTGTCCAGTATGGTTACAAACTATTTTTCATCCCTTATCGACGTTCTCCCTCAACCGTCATTCCCATTTGATTACTGGGCATCCAAATTAGACACCTGGCCAGAATTGGCAGAATATGCATTGCAGGAGCTTGCTTGCCCGGCAGCTAGTGTCCTATCAGAAAGAGTATTCAGTGCTGCAGGTTCAATACTAACAGAAAAAAGGACTCGTCTGGCTACCCAAAATGTAGATGATCTAACCTTCATTAAAATGAACCACAACTGGATTTCAAAATCTTTTGCCCCACCCTGCCCGGCTGACACCTAGCTTTCCTATGAAAAGGTCTTGCCTGTGGACTATTCTGAATGACTTTTCCAATCTCGTAATTTTCTTCACCTGATTGTCCAGCATACGACATGTTTCCACCTCACGAAATGGCCAAACTCCCCACACGGGGCCGTGCTATCGCCACTTTGCGCTTGGACCCTTGAGAGTGCTGTTTGTCTGAAGAGGTGGGTGTGGCCGCTTTTGGTCGACGGCACTGCCACTGGGTCCCTCATAGTACAATAAAGTGTCTCTGGCGGTGGTGGTGCGCACCCAACGTCAGACACACCGTTGTAATATGAGGGGCCCTGTGCCTGTAACGCCGGCCACAAGACAGTTCCCCCCCCCAGCTCAAACAGTGCTCTACCACTAGCAAAATTATCTCTCACAGCTTCACCAATGTGTAGTCTAGGCGCTGACATCCTTCAATGCCTGGCACTGACAATACCATTGTTTTGACATTTTTGTTATGTTAGGCCTTCGAAGCCTGTCTGCGGTCCCTTCTTTCTACAACTACTACACTGACCAGGCCACTGCTGGCCGTGTTACCCTGGAACCAATTTAAAAGTGCCTACAGTCAGCCCAATTTTGTTATGTTAGGCCTTCGAAGACTGTCTGCCGTCACTCCTTCCACTAGACTTCCACTGACCATACACTGCTGCCCATGTACCCCTGGAACCAATTTAAAGTGCCTACAGCCAGCCCAATTTTGTTATGTTAGGCCTTGGAAGCCTGTCTGCGGTCACTCCTTCCACTAGACTTCCACTGACCAGACCACTGCTGCCCGTGTACCCCTGGAACCAATTTAAAAGTGCCTACAGCCAGCCCAAGTTTGTTATGTTAGGCCTTGGAAGCCTGTCTGCGGTCACTCCTTCCACTAGGCCTCCACTGACCACACCACTGCTGTCCGTGTACCCCTGGAACCAATTTAAAATTGCCTACAGCCATGTGTTATTATTTTAGGCCTTCGATGCCTGTCTGCGGTCACTCCTTCCACTAGGCCTCCACTGACCACACCACTGCTGTCCGTGTACCCCTGGAACCAATTTAAAATTGCCTACAGCCAGCCCAATTTTTTTATTTTAGGCCTTCGATGCCTGTCTGCGGTCCATTCTTTCAACTACTACTACACTGACCAGGTCACTGCTGCCCGTGTACCCCTGGAACCAATTTAAAATTGCCTACAGCCATGTGTTATTATTTTAGGCCTTCGATGCCTGTCTGCGGTCACTCCTTCCACTAGGCCTCCACTGACCACACCACTGCTGCCCGTGTACCCCTGGAACCAATTTAAAATTGCCTACAGCCAGCCCAATTTTTTTATTTTAGGCCTTCGATGCCTGTCTGCGGTCCATTCTTTCAACTACTACTACACTGACCAGGTCACTGCTGCCCGTGTACCCCTGGAACCAATTTAAAATTGCCTACAGCCATGTGTTATTATTTTAGGCCTTCGATGCCTGTCTGCGGTCACTCCTTCCACTAGGCCTCCACTGACCACACCACTGCTGTCCGTGTACCCCTGGAACCAATTTAAAATTGCCTACAGCCATGTGTTTTTATTTTAGGCCTTCGATGCCTGTCTGCGGTCCATTCTTTCAACTACTACTACACTGACCAGGGCACTGCTGGCCGTGTTACCCTGGAACCAATTTAAAAGTGCCTACAGTCAGCCCAATTTTGTTATGTTAGGCCTTGGAAGCCTGTCTGCGGTCACTCCTTCCACTAGGCCTCCACTGACCACACCACTGCTGTCCGTGTACCCCTGGAACCAATTTAAAATTGCCTACAGCCATGTGTTATTATTTTAGGCCTTCGATGCCTGTCTGCGGTCACTCCTTCCACTAGGCCTCCACTGACCACACCACTGCTGCCCGTGTACCCCTGGAACCAATTTAAAATTGCCTACAGCCAGCCCAATTTTTTTATTTTAGGCCTTCGATGCCTGTCTGCGGTCCATTCTTTCAACTACTACTACACTGACCAGGTCACTGCTGCCCGTGTACCCCTGGAACCAATTTAAAATTGCCTACAGCCATGTGTTATTATTTTAGGCCTTCGATGCCTGTCTGCGGTCACTCCTTCCACTAGGCCTCCACTGACCACACCACTGCTGTCCGTGTACCCCTGGAACCAATTTAAAATTGCCTACAGCCATGTGTTTTTATTTTAGGCCTTCGATGCCTGTCTGCGGTCCATTCTTTCAACTACTACTACACTGACCAGGGCACTGCTGGCCGTGTACCCCTGGAACCAACATCAGAAAATATAAAAATAAGTATTTTGCTTATAAAAAAGAAAATACTGGTGAGATATCAAATGCAGACATTTTAACATTAAAAACAAACACACAACTAAAATCTGGTACAGTACTAAAAATGGCCACCAGCTACAATTACTTTCTCCTGCAAGTAGTTAACTGAAAGTTTTTTTAAATTGAAAACACACATATGGCATCCACCGAGTGTTGTCCTGTCGCGTCTTCTTTATATTATTGCCGAGAAGATGCAAAATAATGAAAATAATAAAATCATTAATTACCAAAATAATAGAGAAAGTCAACACCACATTGCAAATAAACATTCATTCCAAATAAAGAAGCAGGGCGCGTCCGAGGGTGAGTATATACCTAATAAGAATCTAATCACCCTCGGACGCGCAATGCTTATTTCCAACAGCCTTCCTTCCTAAGAATCAGCCCTTCCGTCGTGTAGAGAGACGTTGTGTTACACTCCAAGGTGTTCCCCAGGTTGCCTTTCCTGAGCTTCGATCTACCGGCTCTCGTTTAGTAGTTGTTGGATACTACGCTGCATTAGGCCTTCAAATTGGGTATGGGGTGTAGAGAGATGGTGTGTTCCACTCCAAGGTGTTCCCCAGGTTGCCTTTCCTGAGCTTCGATCTTCCGGCTCTCGTTTAGTAGTTCTTGGAAACTACACTGCATTAGGCCTTCAAATTGGGTATGGGGTGTAGAGAGAGGGTGTGTTACACTCCAAGGTGTTCCCCAGGTTGCCTTTCCTGAGCTTCGATATTCCGGCTCTCGTTTAGTAGTTATCGGAAACTACGCTGCATTAGGCCTACAAATTGGGTATGGGGTGTAGAGAGAGGGTGTGTTACACTCCAAGGTGTTCCCCAGGTTGCCTTTCCTGAGCTTCGATATTCCGGCTCTCGTTTAGTAGTTGTCGGAAACTACGCTGCATTAGGCCTACAAATTGGGTATGGGGTGTAGAGAGAGGGTTTGTTACACTCCAAGGTGTTCCCCAGGTTGCCTTTCCTGAGCTTCGATCTTCCGGCTCTCGTTTAGTAGTTGTTGGAAACTACGCTGCATTAGGCCTTCAAATTGGGTATGGGGTGTAGCGAGAGGGTGTGTTACACTCCAAGGTGTTCCCCAGGTTGCCTTTCCTGAGCTTCGATCTTCCGGCTCTCGTTTAGTAGTTCTTGGAAACTACACTGCATTAGACCTTCAAATTGGGTATGGGGTGTAGAGAGAGGGTGTGTTACACTCTAAGGTGTTCCCCAGGTTTCCTTGCCATTGCTTCGGTCTTCCGACTCTCGTTTACTAGTTGTAGAAAAGTACACTGCATTAGGCCATACAAAATGGGTATGGGGTGGAGAGAGATGGTGTGTTACACTCCAAGGTGTTCCCCAGGTTGCCTTTCCTGAGCTTCTATCTTCAGGCTCTCATTAAATTGTGGTTAAATGGAACAACTGCATTTGGCGTACTAGTTGGTTTGGGGCCTACTATCGGTGTCTGCCACTCCTTGCTGTTCTCCTCCACTGAACAAAGCTGTGCCGCCTGTTTACTACGGTTGCCAATTTTGAACTGCATTTCGACTACTTACTGATTTGGCCCTACTCTCTGTGTCAGCCTCTCATTCCAGTTGTCCTCCACTGCAATGCCCCCTGGTTATTCCTGTGTTACCAATTTTGAACTGCATTTAGCCCACTTTCTTCTTTGGGCCTATATCTGTGTTTCCACTTCATCGTGCCCATTGCCCAGCCAGTGATAGATGAGTCTGCTGGTACATTGACCCATAACGCAACATTCCCCGTGCACGCTACACAACAACATTGTGACCCTGCTGAAAGTCAGGTTGCTCTTCCCGCATACCATACCACCTTACACGGGGACAAAGAGGAAGGTGCAGATGAAAGTGCAGGTTCCTTCATCAGGTGGGGGGAGGAATACTAGTTGGCGACGTCACTGGCACAGGGCCTCTCATAGTACGCAAAAGTGTTGCTGCCGGTGGGAGGCGCCCCCGCCGTGCAAACACACCACTGTACTTTGAGGGGCCCTGTGCCAGTGCCAATGCCAACGAGTGGGCCCCCCCTGCTTGCTCAGGTTCACAGCACTTGCAAAGTTGAAATACTTACCTCTCCCTGCTCCACTGCCGTGACGTGGTCCAGATTTCCTGGGCCCACTAATTACTTGAACCAGCCCTACCCCCCACAACTTTAGCCAAATGACCCCCAATTTCAAATGCCTTCCAATTATTATAAGGTAAATTACGCTTGACAAGCTTCATTAAGAAGAATGGATGGTTTTGACATTAAAATGGGCACTCTAGGTGTTTTCCTGGCCCCCACTCACTGCCGACTATGCTGCCCCATTGACTTGCATTGGGTTTCGTGTTTCGGTCGATCCCGACTTTACGTCATAATCGGCCGATTTCACTCGACCCGACTTTGGACATAGTCGGGTTTCGCAAAACCCGGCTCGACTCTAAAAAGGTCAAGGTCGCTCAACTCTACTTACAATAAATGCAGGGGAACCCATGCAGTATTTTTTTTTTATTATTTACTTAGCGCACAGTCACCAGCTAATGAATACTCCCATCAGACACCGCCTGCTCTCACTTTTATTAGTGGCAGCAGGCATGGGCTAGTCCCATCAGTCATTTGACAGCATGGGAACCGTGGCTGTCTGACTGGCAGTAATTTTACCATCAATCAGAAGTATTTGCTGCAATGTCATGCACATGAAAGAGTGACAAACAACTGGTGTTGTTGGTTGGTAGGTTGGTGAAGTGAACCCGAAAAGTAACGTGGACTTCCTGGTGAAGTCCATGTTCGGTGTCCGTGCCCGAACAGTAGGTGTTCGGTATGGATGCCAAACTTTAATGTTCGATTTCACCCATCTCAAATCACCTCGTCCAGATTTACCTGTCCTATAAAGCTGTCCCACTGGTTAACCCCTTTGATGAACACTGTGAAAAGATAAATAAAAAATGAGGCAAAAAAGCTACGCTTTATCAGAATTCCATTGAATAAAAAAGTAGAATAAAATACAAATAAAAAGAAAAATGTAAATAAAATGTTATCTCTGAAAATACCATCTTGTCCTGCAAAAAATAAGCTGCCATACAGCTCCATCAGAAGAAAAATAAAAAAGTTATACGTCTCAGAATGAAGCGATGCAAAAATTTTTTTCTATAAAATAGTTTTACTGTGTAAAAGCACCAAAACTTTAGAAAAAATTATATATATGTGGGATCGCTGTAATTGTACACAAACGAAGAATAAATCTGCCTTATCTATTTTACCACATGAGTAATGGCATAAAGAAAAAAATCTTACTCCAACACACCCCTAACCCTAATCCCAACCATAACCCTAACCACACCCCTAACCCTAACCACACCCCTAACCCTGACACACCCCTAACCCTAATCCCAACCGTAAATGTAATCCAAACCCTATCCCTAACTTTAGCCCTGTCCCTAACTTTAGCCCCATTCTTAACTTTAGCCCCAACCCTAGTCCTAACCCCAACCCTAACTTTAGCCCCAACCCTAACCCCAACCCTAACTTTAACCATAATCCTAACCCTAAATTTAGCCTCAAACCTAACCCTAACCCTAACTTTAGCCCCAACCCTAGCCCTAACCCTTATGGGAAAATGGAAATGAATCCTTTATTTTATTTTATTATTTTTCTCTAACTAATAAGGTGATGAAGGGGGGTTTGATTTTTTATCTGGAGTGGGTTTTTAGCGGATTTTTATGTTTGGCAGCTGTCACACACTAAAAGACGCTTTTCATTGCAAAAATTGTTTTTGCGTCTCCACATTTGAGAGCTATAATTTTTCCATATTTTGGTCCACAGAGACATGCGAGGTCTTGTTTTTTGTGGGACAAATTGCCGTTTTTATTGGTACCATTTTCGGGCACGTGACATTTTTTGATTGCTTTTTATTCCAATTTTTGTGCGGCAGAATGAACAAAAACCAGCAATTCATAAATTTCTTTTGGGGGGGCGTTTACTCCATTCCACATTTGGTAAAATTGATAAAGCATTTTCTTTCCGGGTCAGTACGATTACAGCGATATGTCATTTATATCATTTTTTAAGTTTTGGCGCTTTTATACGATTAAAACTATTGTATATAAAAATAATTATTTTTGCATCGCTTTATTCTGAGGACTATAACTTTTCTATTTTTTTGCTGATGACGCTGTGTGGTGGCTCGTTTTTTGTGGGACAAGATGACGGTTTCAGCAGTACCATTTTTTTTATATCCCTCTTTTTGATCACGTGTTGCTCCACATTTTGTTCGGCGGTATGATAATAAAGCATTGTTTTTTGCCTCATTTTTTTACGGTGTTTACTGAAGGGGTTAACTAGTGGGACAGTTTTATAGGTCGGGTGGTTACGGACGCAGCGATACTAAATATGTGTACTTTTATTGCTTTTGTTATTTAGATAAAGAAATGTATTTATTGGAACAATATATATTTTTTCTCTTTATTTAGGATTTTTTTACATATGTAAATATTTTTTTTTACTTGTTTACTTTGTCCCAGGGCGCAAATGACTATATTGTGCCAGATCGCTGATCTGACACTTTGCAATGCATTGTGTCAGATCAGCGATCTGACAGGCACTGCAGGGAGGCTTGCTGGCACCTGCTCTGAGCATGTGCCAGCGGTCCGTAACCACTGCTGGCACATAGTGCCAGATGTCAGCTGACGCCCGGCCCCGATCGGCCACGCTCACCCCGTGAGTGCGGCTGATCGGTGATGACATACTATCCCGACGGTGGTCATACAGGCCCATACCACCTCGACAGAATAGTACGTCATATAATTTTAGAATACATTTTTAGGTCCGTATTTATCAAGGAAATGGGTGCTAGGTGTCGAGTTCCTGCCTCTGGAAACGAAAGAAGACAGATACTACTGAATAATATGCACACCACCGCAATATTATCACTCTATCCAGGGCAGAAAATGCCCAAATATATAGCTAAGTCGCAAATGAACCCATCTCAAACTGGTATAGCAAGGGGATTCATGTTGGAGTCAGAAAAAGAGAGAGGAAGGGTAAAGTAATATACCCAAATACTGTAGATCAGTTGCAT
The DNA here is from genome assembly GCF_032444005.1 of Ranitomeya imitator. NCBI lineage: Eukaryota > Metazoa > Chordata > Amphibia > Anura > Dendrobatidae > Ranitomeya > Ranitomeya imitator. The sequence continues at coordinate 390,230,037 of NC_091282.1, forward strand.
GCAGATGGATCCGGTTCAGAGGTCTCAGAGTGGAGGACAAGACATGGCCCCACGCGTATCGCCTGCAAGATGAGGCTTTTTCCCCTGATGATGGTGTGCATATTATTCAGAAGTGTCTGTCTTCTTTCGTTTCCATTATTGTTTTCTACTGACTGCACCTCTGCCTTTATGCACTGTATATGAAATTTGGCTGTGTGCTTGGTCTTTCTATATTAACATGAGTTCCTGCCTCTGCACAGGGGGAATCTCAAACCATTTCCGCTGCTGTCTCCCATTCTTCTCCAGCCTCAGTGGAGTATGCTCAGCGGAGACGTCAGTCCCAGCATCTGGCACAGGCTGATACTGGATGACTGGTTACTACTGCCCTTCCAGGCTCTGTCCTTGTAGCCAGCAATGTTCACCAGCGTGCAGGTCTTTCTGGGACTAAGTCCTGCTTTTCCCTTACTGAGCATGCCCATGGGACGACCTCCTGTTGGAGGTCGGGGGTCACATGCTCAGGTCCTGTTGCAGCTCCTATTGGACCATCTGGAAGGTCTTGTAGCACTGCCGCTATAAAATGTTCGCATGGCCGCTTGGCCATGCGCTAGTGTACACTTGTAAACATGTGTGTGTTGACATGTGTAAGTCGCTCATTAACTATCCCCTCCCTTGTGTATGACTGCTCGCCTAAGGTGGATGATTGCTATCTAGCGCCCGACTTGTTATCAGCACGTGACACACAAAACAGCGTCAAATTGCTGTGACTGCCAGTGTGGTGCCGTGCGCTTTCACAGCGCTTTCCTTGCCCAAGCCTGGGTGGTTAGTGGCGTCCGTCAGAGCGGCACAGCACGCACTCCGGAGCATTTAAATTATTATTTACGGATGGTCACACGTCGCGTCTGTCGTGCAATGGATCTGTTGTGTTTTTGCAGACCGTTGGCACGAAAAAACGTTCAATTGAACTTTTTTGGGCAGTCACGCCTGCCATTTTCTACCACACATGCATGGCAGAAACTCCGCTCCCTCCTCCCCGCACTTCAGAATGGGCAGTGGATGCGTTGAAAAACTGCATCCGCTGCCCACGTCGTGCACAAATTTCACAACGTGCGTCGGTACGTCGGCCCGACTCATAGCGACGGACCCATACCAACGCAAGAATGAAAGAGGCCTTAATGAGCGTTGAATTTAAAAAAAAAGAAAGCGGAAAAAATGGCGTGGGCTCCAACGCAATTTACTGCGCCAGAAAGGAAAAGCTGACGGCCGGGGGCCAATATTTATAGCCTGCTATGAATATCAGCCCACAGCTGTCTGCGTAGCCTTTAATGGCTATTAAAATAGGGGGACCCCCCAAAAAAATGACGTGGGGTCCCCCTATATTTTATAGCCAGAAAGGCTATGCAGACAGCTGCGGGCTGATATTCATAGCTTAGAGAGGGGCCATGGATATTGCCCCCCCGACTAGAAATACCAGTCCGCAGCTGCCCCAGAAATGGCGCATCTGTAAGATGCGCCAATTCAGGCACTTAGCCCCTCTCTTCCCACTCCCGTGTAGCGGTGGGATATGGGGTAATAAAGGCTTAATGTCACCTTGCTATTGTAAGGTGACATTAAGCCGGGTTAATGACGGAGAGGCGTCAATAAGACGCCTATCTATTATTAATTCAATAGTAAGAAAGGGTTAATAAAACATGCACACATTCGGAAAAAAAGTATTTTAACCCCTTTACCCCCAAGGGTGGTTTGCACGTTAATGACCGGGCCAATTTTTACAATTCTGACCACTATCCCTTTATGAGGTTATAACTCTGGAACGCTTCAACGGATCCCAGAGATTCTGACACTGTTTTCTTGAGACATATTGTACTTCATGATAGTGGTAATAATTCTTTGATAGTACCTGCATTTATTTGTGAAAAAAATGGAAATTTGGCTAAAATTATGAAAATTTTGCAATTTTCCAACTTTGAATTTTTATGCAATTAAATCACAGAGATATGTCACACAAAATACTTAATAAGTAACATTTCTCACATGTCTACTTTACATCAGCACAATTTTGGAACCAAAATTGTTTTTTGTTAGGGAGTTATAAGGGTTAAAAGTTGACCAGCAATTTCTCATTTTTACAACACCATTTTTTTTAGGGACCACATCTCATTTGAAGTCATTTTGAGGGGTCTATATGATAGAAAATAACCAAGTGTGACACCATTCTAAAAACTGCACACCTCATGGTGCTCAAAACCATATTCAAGAAGTTTATTAACCCTTCTGGTGCTTCACAGGAATTTTTGGAATGTTTAAATAAAAATGAACATTTAACTTTTTTTCACAAAAAATTTACTTCAGCTCCAATTTGTTTTATTTTACCAAGGGTAACAGGAGAAAATGGACCCCAAAAGTGGTACAATTTGTCCTGAGCACATCGATACCCCATATGTGGGGGTAAACCACTGTTTGGGCGCATGACAGAGCTCGGAAGCAAAGGAGCGCCATTTGACTTTTCAATGCAAAATTGACTGGAATCGAGATGGGACACCATGTTGCATTTGGAGAGCCCCTGATGTGCCTAAACATTGAAACCCCCCACAAGTGACACCATTTTGGAAAGTAGACCCCCTAAGGAACTTATCTAGAGGTGTGGTGAGCACTTTGACCCACCAAGTGCTTCACAGAAGTTTATAATGCAGAACCGTAAAAATAAAAAGTCATATTTTTTCACAAAAATTATTTTTGCCCCCAATTTTTTATTTTCCCAAGGGTAAGAGAAGAAATTGGACCACAAAGGTTGTTGTACAATTTGTCCTGAGTACGCTGATACCCCATATGTGGGGGTAAACCACTGTTTGGGCGCATGGGAGAGCTCGGAAGGGAAGGAGCGCCATTTGACTTTTCAATGCAAAATTGACTGGAATCGAGATGGGACACCATGTTGTGTTTGGAGAGCCACTGATGTGCCTAAACATTGAAACCCCCCACAAGTGACACCATTTTGGAAAGTAGACCCCCTAAGGAACTTATCTAGAGGTGTGGTGAGCACTTTGACCCACCAAGTGCTTCACAGAAGTTTATAATGCAGAACCGTAAAAATAAAAAGTCATATTTTTTCACAACAAATTATTTTTGCCCCCAATTTTTTATTTTCCCAAGGGTAAGAGAAGAAATTGGACCACAAAGGTTGTTGTACAATTTGTCCTGAGTACGCTGATACCCCATATGTGGGGGTAAACCACTGTTTGGGCGCATGGGAGAGCTCGGAAGGGAAGGAGCACCATTTGAGTTTTCAATGCAAAATTGACAGGAATTGAGATGGGACGCCATGTTGCGTTTGGAGAGCCACTGATGTGCCTAAACATTAAAACCCCCCCACAAGTGACAATAAAAAATCTTTTTTTTCCAACAAAAATGATTTTTTAGCCCCCAGTTTTGTATTTTCCCAAGGGTAACAGGAGAAATTGGACCCCAACAGTTGTTGTCCTATTTGTCCTGAGTACGCTGATACCCCATATGTTGGGGTAAACCCCTGTTTGGGCACACGGGAGAGCTTGGAAGGGAAGGAGCACTGTTTTACTTTTTCAACGCAGAATTGGCTGGAATTGAGATCGGACACCATGTCGTGTTTAGAGAGCCCCGGATGTGCCTAAACAGTGGAAACCCCCCAATTATAACTGAAACCCTAATCCAAACACACCCCTAACCCTAATTCCAACGGTAACCCTAACCACACCTCTAACCCTGACACACCCCTAACCCTAATCCCAACCCTATTCCCAACTGTACATGTAATCTAAACCCTAACCCTAACTTTAGCCCCAACCCTAGCTGTAGCCCCAACCCTAACCCTAGCCCTAACCCTAGCCCTAACCCTAGCCCTAGCCCTAACCCTAGCACTAACCCTAGCCCTAACCTTAGCCCTATCCCTAACCCTAGACCTAACCCTAGCCCTAACCCTAACCCTAGCCCTAGCCCTAACCCTTGCCCTAGCCCTAACCCTAACCCTAGCCCTAACCCTAGCCTTAGCCCTAACCCTAGCCCTAACCCTAGCCCTAGCCCTAACCCTAGCCCTAACCCTAGCCCTAATGGGAAAATGGAAATAAATAAATTTTTCCCTAACTATGGGGGTGATGAAGGGGGGTTTGATTTACTTTTATAGCGAGTTTTTTAGCGGATTTTTATGATTGGCAGCCGTCACACACTGAAAGACGCTTTTTATTGCAAAAAATATTTTTTTGCGTTACCACATTTTGAGAGCTATAATTTTTCCATATTTTGGTCCACAGAGTCATGTGAGGTCTTGTTTTTTGCGGGACGAGTTGACGTTTTTATTGGTAACATTTTCGGGCACGTTACATTTTTTGATCGCTTTTTATTCTAATTTTTGGGAGGAAGAATGACCAAAAACCAGCTATTCATTAATTTCTTTTGGGGGAGGCGTTTATACCGTTCTGTGTTTGGTAAAATTGATAAAGCAGTTTTATTCTTCAGGTCAGTACAATTACAGCGATACCTCATTTATATCATTTTTTTATGTTTTGGCGCTTTTATACGATAAAAACTATTTTACAGAAAAAATAATTATTTTTGCATTGCTTTATTCTCAGGACTATAACTTTTTTATTTTTTTGTTGATGATGCTGTATGGCGGCTCGTTTTTTTGTGGGACAAGATGTCGCTTTCAGCGGTACCATGGTTATTTATATCTATCTTTTTGATCGCGTGTTATTCCACCACCTTTTGTTCGGCGGTATGATAATAAAGCGTTGTTTTTTGCCTCGTTTTTTTTTTTCTTACGGTGTTTACTGAAGGGGTTAACTAGAGGGCCAGTTTTATAGGTCGGGTCGCTACGAACGCGGCGATACTAAATATGTGTACTTTTATTGTTTTTTTTATTATCTAGATGAAGAAATGTATTTATGGGAATAATATTTTTTTTTTCATTATTTAGGAATATTTTTTTTTTTTTTTACACATTTGGAATTTTTTCTTTAACTTTTTTATTTTGTCCCAGGGGGGGACATCACAGATCGGTGATCTGACAGTTTGCACAGCACTCTGTCAGATCACCGATCTGACATGCAGCACTGCAGGCTTCACAGTGCCTGCTCTGAGCAGGCTCTGTGAAGCCACCTCCCTCCCTGCAGGACCCGGATGCCGCGGCCATCTTGGATCCGGGGCTGGAGCAGGCAGGGAGGGAGGTAAGAGACCCTCGCAGCAACGCGATCACATCGCGTTGCTGCGGGGGGCTCAAGGAAGCCTGCAGGGAGCCCCCTCCCTGCGCAATGCTTCCCTGTACCGCCGGCACATCGCGATCATCTTTGATCGCGGTGTGCTGGGGGTTAATGTTCCGTGGGCAGTCCGTGACCGCTCCTGGCACATAGTGCCGGATGTCAGCTGCGATAGGCAGCTGACACCCGGCCGCGATCGGCGGCGCTCCCCCCGTGAGCGCGGCCGATCGCATATGACGTACTATCCCGTCGGTGGTCATAGGGGCCCACCCCACCTCGACGGGATAGTACGTCTAATGTCAGAAAGGGGTTAATATTCATCATTTAACTATACTTACCATACTTCAGCGTCTGCAAAAAAACGTAAAATAATAAACCGTATACTACCTGTCCGCCGTAGACCAATTAATAACGAGTGTCCCACGACGATCTCCCCTATAGAACAGTGACATCGGGTGATGTCACTGCTCTATAGGAGCCTCAGTGACACACTGACAGTAGACAATGGCTCCTGCAGTGCATCACTGAGGTTACTAAAGTTCGAAGTCTCACTTTATGGCAATTGCTGCGTGGGAAAATTTCTCATACTGCAATGCCATAAGTCACGTTAGGGACTATTCTTATTACAGCGGCAGAGGAATCCCTTCCTCCCATCATTGTGTTTCTGGGGCCCCTGGAGAGCTGTCGCAACAGCTGTTGCTGCTGTTCTCCACGGGAGATCGTCGTGGGACACTCGTGGATTTCTGCGGACAGGGAATATATTGGTTGTTTGTTTTTTTCAACTCTTGTACAGATGACACTGGCTTCGGGGATCAAAATGACAAGTAATGGTGAGTATGAACTCTATATTTAATGTACTGTATGTCGATATGTATGTCATGTATGTAATTTATGAATGTAATGTATGAATGTACTGTATGGAGTATGTATGGAGTATGTATGGAGTATGTATGGAGTATTTTTTTTTCATTCAACACATTATCCGGATGATGGGACTACTACTGTCCCATCATTGGCTAATGTGTCAATCACTGTCAGTGTAGTAGGCATCATCCAATGGGACTTGTAGTCCCATCGGACGATGCCCACACAAAGACACCCCGCATGCCGCAGAGACCCCTCACAGAGACACCCCGCACAGAGACACGCCACAGAGACCCCGCACAGAGACACGACACACAGAGACACCCCGCAGAGACACTGCACAGAGACATGCCGCAGAGACCCCACACAGAGACACGCCGCACAGAGATATGCCGCACAGAGACACCCTGCAGAGACCCTGCACAGAGACACCCCACAGAGACCCCGCACAGAGACACCCCGCATGCCCTGTAGAGACACCCCGCATGCCCCATAGAGACTGCGCCCGCCGCACAGAGACCCTGCCCACCGCAGAGTCACCCCGCCCGCTGCAGAGACACCCTGCATGCCACACAGAGACACCCCGCACGCCGCGCAGAGCCCCAGAGAGCCCCGATAGGCAGGTACACATCCGTGGCAGGCCCGCACAAACCCCGCCCGCACATACATACACGCACAGTGTCCGCCCACACACCGCCCACACTCTTCCCCTCTCCGGAACAGGATGTTTAAGGACAGAAAGGGCTTATTTACATTCCGATATTTGTGTCCCTTTGACTTGCATTGGTATCGGGTATCGGTATCGGCGATATCTGATATTTTTTGGATATCGGCCGATCCAATCCGATACCAATACTTCTGGGTATCGGAAAGTATTGCTCAACACTATTTATGAGCATTCCATTGTAAAAAAGGTTTTGAGTGATCAAAATGATTTTCTTTGAAATAATTTTTCAGAACAAGTGAGATCTCATCATGATATTTTGGATTTTGGAAAATTGAAGAATTGCGTCTCCATAAGAAATGATAATTTATTTAATGACCTTCTTCAAGCACAGCAAATACCGGAGCATGGTCCAATATAGATTTAAGGCGTATGGAAATTGAATTAAATTTGGGAAGGGAAAAAACATTGGTTAATATAAGATCAATCCTTGAGGCAGAGCCATGGGAATCCGAAAAATGAGAGTACTCATTGGAAGTGGAATTTAGACATCTAAAAGTATTGAGTAATTTATTTTTAAATACCAAATTATTAAGGGATGGAGATTTGAACCTCGTAGCTGAAGTCAAAGCCAAAGGTAGTATCCGGAACCATATTAAAATCCCCAAGCATCAACAAAATTCCTTTATTAATTTATCTAGAAATTCAATTTGACCTCTATTAGGGACATATACATTATAAATTGTGTATATTTGAGCATTATGCTTGCAAACGAGGATATGGAAATGTCAATTTTTATCTGAAAACTCTTCTAATAATTCAAAAGATAAAGAATTTTAATCAAAGTAATAACTCCTGCTTTCTTTGAAGAATTAGAAGATTCAAAACTGGATATTTTTTTATGAGAAATTTGGGTGATGGGTTGATTTTAAATTTGTATTATTGTATACAGACTACATCGGCAAATTATTTGTGTATCTCTCTTTGGATAGTGAAACATTTATCAGGACTGTTTAGACCCCTCACATTGTATGAGAGCAATTTAATATTCATTTATTTGCATAATGGACCGTTGACTAATTACACTGGATTATATGGCTTATAAATAGGAATAAATACTAAATATAGAAAACAATCAGCAACACAAAACACAAAATTCTTGAAAGAATCTAATACTATGAATTCTGCTTCTAGTGTTGGGGGAAAGTCTGTGTGGAGCTTTCTCTGAGGAGACCACCCCTAATGTAGAAATATTGTAGAATAATCTACCATAACTTAAGTGTAACCAATATATGTTAATACTGAAATATATAATACCTCGTGAAACATTCAACAGACCAAAAGACCTAAATTTGCTCAGAGAGTGTACATCAGAAACTACAAGTAACATGGCTAGAACTTGGAGAGCCAGATTTGCATTGATGAGGTAAAAAGCCGTTTAGCCTCAGGAATTCATAGCCATCCTCAGGTGAAAAAATAATGGATGATTTCCCTCTAAAGTTAATCAAAAGCTTCAGGGGGAAACCCTACTTGAACGGGATGTCATTATCTCTAAGAGTAGCTGTGATCAAGCTGAATTGTCTTCTTCCTTCCAAGGTTTCCTTAGAAAGGTCTGTATAATCGTAAATGCCTGAAAGGATCAGGGAACCCCTTTTTATTTTGACATAGTTCTGTATCCTTTCTTTCATGTAGAAAAAGTGGATCCACATTATGGTGTCCACAGGCAAATCCTTTGGAATATTAGTAGGTTTGAGAAGTCTATGAATTCGGTCTATTATAAGATCAGAATCAGATAAATTTGGAAGCATAATTTTGAAAACAGACCTAACCCCTTAACGATCGCCGATACGCCTTTTAACGGCGGCCGTTAAGGGTACTTAAACCACAGCACTGTTAATTAACGGCGCTGTGGAAAAAGTGTATAACGCCCCCCAGAGTCAGATTTTCTCTGTGGTCTCAGTTGCTGGGGGTAGCTGAGAACCCAGTGATCATGACTCGGGTCGGTTTTTACCGACCCCCGGGTTGCGATCGCCGGTAAATAACCATTTACCGGCGGCCACAAAAAAAGTGATTTCCCATTTAATTTCTCTGTCCTCCGATGTGATCACACATCAGAGGACAGAGAAATTGGGTCCCCGATAGTCCCCTGATACTCCCCCATCTCCCCCAATGCTCCTTGTGGCTCCCAATGGGCGATTGCAAAAAAAAAGCGGCTTGTCATTCTCTGTCCTCCGATGTGATCGCACATCAGAGGACAGAGAAATAGGGGGATTCGGGGATCCTGTTATAAAATGATAAAATAAAAAATGTATGTATTTTTATTTTCCAATTAGGGTTAGGGCTAGCATTAGAGTTAGGGCTAGGGTTAGGGTTGGGGTTAGGGCTAAAGTTAGGGTTAGGGATGGGGCTAAAGCTAGGGTTGGGGCTAGGGTTAGGGTTGGCGCTAAAGATGGGGTTAGGGTTGGGGCTAAAGCTAGGGTTAGGGTTGGTGATAAAGTTAGGGTTAGGGCTGGGGTTAGGGTTGAGGCTAAAGTTAGGGTTAGGGTTGGTGCTAAAGTTAGGGTTAGGGTTGGGGCTAAAGTTAGGGTTAGAGTTGGTGCTAAAGTTTTGGGTTAGGGCTAGGGTTGGTGCTAAAGTTAGGGTTAGGGTTGGGATTAGGGTTAGGGTTGGGATTAGTGTTTGTATTAGGGTTAGGTTTGATATTAGGGTTAGGGTTGGCATTAGGGTTACGTTTGGGATTAGGGTTAGGTTGGGGATTAGGGTTAAGGTTAGGGTTGGAGTTAGGGTTAGGTTTGAGGTTGGGGTTGAGATTATGATTAGGGGAGTGTTGGGCTTACGGATTTGATTAGGGTTAGGGTTGGGATTAGGGTTAGGGGTGTTTTGGCATTAGTGTTGTGATTAGGAATGTAGTTAGGGTTGGGATTAGGGTTAGGGGTGTTTTGGGGTTAAGGTTTTGATTAGGGTTATGGATTGGGTTGGGATTAGCATTAGGGGTGTGTTGGGGTTACGGTTGGAGTTAGAATTGGGGGTTTCAAATGTTTAGGTACATCAGGGGTCTCCGAACGCGACAGCCAATTTTGCGCTCAAAAAGTAAAATAGTGCTCCCTCCCTTCTGAGCTCTGCCGTACGCCCAAACAGTGGTTTGCCCCACATACTGGGTATCATCGTACTCAGGACTGATTGGACAACAACTTTTGAGATCCAGTTTCTCCTGTTACTCTTGCAGAAAAAAATAGGGGCTAAAAAATCATTTTTGTGGGAAAAAAAGATTTTTTATTTTTATGGCTCTGCATCAAATTTATGTTATTTAAAGGGACACAGGAGTAGAAACCAGGTATATATATAAAAGAAATAACTGCTATATAAATAGTATACCCTTAAATTAGTGCTATACCCGGCCACCACCTATGTCAAAGTAATATAGTGGAACCACTATAAGAGCTGAAGAAGCATGCACCGAACATGGATCAGACCAAAGAAGGAAAAGGATGACAGGGAATATTAAAATATATTACTTTTATTAATGTGTAACAACAGCCAAAGAAAAATCAATAGAATATAAAATGTATAAAAAATATATATATATGTATAAAAATAAAATGTATATGTATTTTTATTATCTTGCGGGCACATAAAAAACCTCAAAGTATAATACGGAGGGCAGGTCACAAAATATAAATAGATATGTCAATATTTGAGCTGGATACCCCAGTAAATGATAAATAGATATGTATATACATAAAAAAGCTCAGATCATATGTTAAAAAATATATATATATATGAAAAATATATATATAATATAATCCACAAACTGTTATGTGTGGAGTTCACATGCAGGTATAACTGGTCAAAAAGTGCTAAGTGTAAAACAATATAAATGAGAGGACCCCGTAGGAAAGTGCTCTGTGCTAATATATATATACGAAGTAATATATGTGAGAACTCACATGTAACCCATATTGGCATAAAGTTCAAAGTGCTAATTATAATGAGGGATGCCAGATATACAGTGCACAATCTACCTAGGATAATGCTCAATATGCATATGATCGAATGCTACTTACTAGCAAAACTGGGGGGGATATCTCCAGGACCGCCAAATATATGAGGCTGTGCACCCCGACGCGCGTTTCGGACCCAAAAGTTCCTTTGTCAGGGGGTACATTGGGTTGAGACCGAGGGGTTTATATATCTTACATATAATGAGTCACAATGCCAATGCCAGCGTCCACAGCATGCACGGCGCATGCGCCGCCCACACAACCCGGAAGTCCGAGATCCAGCATCACGTGACCGGACGCACATGATAGTACATGGCATTGCCAAGGTCACTGTGATGCCACGATCCGGACCACAGAGTGCCGGGCACGCACGCGCACTGCCGCGGGCCCGATATGGGCAGGTGAATAGGCCAGGCCTCGACCAATCAGCAATGAGCACAGTATCGACGTAGATGTCATAATGGTTGCCATGGCGATGATGATGTCATAAAGGTTGCCTCGACCAATCAGCGACGGGCAGAGTCTGCCGCGAATTCTGGAATCTACTACGGGGACATGCATATTCTAGAATACCCGATGCGTTAGAATCGGGCCACAATCTAGTCCTCAATATCAGCCATTTTGAGTTTTAGATTGTGAAGCTCTGCATTAGTGTCTTGCTTGCTTTTTATGATAACTTTGTTTGTCTTTTCTTTTCAACCAATCTTTTTTCATAGTTTTCTAGTTTATGCTGGAAGATATCCAAGGTATCCTGGAAGATTATAGTTTGTCAGTTTAGGTTTAGCTTTAGTCTAGCTCTAATTTTCTCAGTAAGATTGGTCATGCAGGCCTCGATGGAATGAATATCAGGAACATCTGTGTTACTTGTAGACAACCCAACCAACCTTGATCAGTATTTTTTAGGACTAGAGTTAGGAGAGTAGTTGATTGAGTCTTCATCAGAAGAATTCGATGTGGTAGCATGTTCATTACCCCATTCTTCAGCTCCTTTCCTTTTAGATGATATTGTTGAATCCATGTTTTCAGGGTAGACAAGTGAGATCGAATTTTCAGCAGGTTGGACCTTAGGTTGTTTGTTGTGTTGTTTAAATATCTCCCTATGAGACTCTGACAAAGTCAGAGTTTAATTTATTTTTAGCTAATTAAGGCCCTAACCAGTACAGATGTAACCGTAAGCCCAGAGTAATAGTCTGGGACCCCAAATCAGCAGAAAAAGTATGAAAATTATGATACAGTAATTAACCCCTGCTGTATATATAAAGTATGATGTATAGAACAATTGGTATAAGATGATATACTCCGGACTCAATAAATGAGTTGTAAAGAGATTAGAATATCCTACCTAAGTAGACCCAAACTCCAAAAAGGAATTGGAATAAGAGAATATGTAAGCAGGTTTTGCCCTGAATTAGAATTACTTATTGGAGTAAGCCCAGACTCTATATATGTGTTGGAATGAAAACCAAAGGTATGGGTTAAATTCTTAGAACAGAATTCCATACTTATGTAGGCCCAAACTCAATAAATAAGTTGGAAATAGATTGTATCAATCTAGCTATATAGACCCAAACTCTAGTGACTATATCATTAGCGTATGTCATTAAAACAAAGTTATCTTCAATATCAGATACAATGAATACATTTATTTAAATATCTTAACTTCTCCTACACTGCGGTCAACCTACTTTATTCCCTTAAATTGGGAGTACTTTAGCCTATATAATGAAGTAAGTTAATTTATAATCTAAATAACACCAAATGGACTTTAGTGAACCTCTTATTTAAAGCTGATTGTCCAGCCGTATATGAAATAATTTATATATTTGTTAATATATCCCTTTAAATAGAATTAATTATTAAAATTATTAGACACAATATGTAAGGGCTTATTGTTCTCTGTTATCAGCCCACTGATTTAGTTAACTCCCTTGAAATAGCTAAATAGAAATGAAAAATATATAATTTTAGTAACACTGAGGCTAAATGTACACGTTGCAGAATTGCAGCGGAAATTTCCGCGGCAATTCCGCAACTCTTGCCGCGGGTAAAACGCATGCGGAATTGGCATGCATATTTCCACTAAACACTAGCGTTTTACAAGCGTAATTAGCTTGCAGAATGCTAGCATTTTCCAAGTGATCTGTAGCATCGCTTGGAAAACTGATTGACAGGTTGGTCACACTTGTCAACCACAGTGTTTGACAAGTGTGACCAACATTTTACTATTGATTCTGCCTATGCAGCATCAATCATAAAAAGATAGAACATTAAAAATAATAAAAAAATTAAAAATCATGATATTCTCCCCTTCCGGCGTCCCCGGCAGTCTTCCCGCTCCTTGCGATGCTCCGGTCCCAATAATGCATTGCGGCAATGACCTCAGATCACGTAGCGGTCTTGCAGGTCATTTTCGCAATGCATTATAGGGAACAGAAGCATCGCGAGGAGCAGGAACGCTGCGAGGGACGCCGGAAGGTTAGAATATCATGATTTTTTATTTTAATTCTTTTTTTAACCCCTTCATGACCCAGCCTATTTTGACCTTAAAGACCTTGCCGTTTTTTGCAATTCTGACCAGTGTCCCTTTATGAGGTAATAACTAAGGAACGCTTCAACGGATCCTAGCGGTTCTGAGATTGTTTTTTCATGACATATTGGGCTTCATGTTAGTGGTAAATTTAGGTCAATAAATTCTGCATTTATTTGTGATAAAAACGGAAATTTGGCGAAAATTTTGAAAATTTTGCAATTTTCACATTTTGAATTTTTATTCTGTTAAACCGGAGAGTTTTGTGACACAAAATAGTTAATAAATAACATTTTCCACATGTATACTTTACATCAGCACAATTTTGGAAACTAAATTTTTTTTTGCTAGGAAGTTATAAGGGTTAAAATTTGACCAGCGATTTCTCATTTTTACAACGAAATTTACAAAACCATTTTTTTTAGGGACCACCTCACATTTGAAGTCAGTTTGAGGGGTCTATATGGCTGAAAATACCCAAAAGTGACACCATTCTAAAAAGTGCACCCCTCAAGGTACTCAAAACCACATTCAAGAAGTTTATTAACCCTTCAGGTACTTCACAGCAGCAGAAGCAACATGGAAGGAAAAAATGAACATTTAACTTTTTAGTCACAAAAATTATCTTTTAGCAACAATTTTTTTATTTTCCCAATGGTAAAAGGAGAAACTGAACCACGAAAGTTGTTGTCCAATTTTCCTGAGTACGCTGATACCTCATATGTGGGGGTAAACTACTGTTTGGGCGCACGGCAGGGCTTGGAAGGGAAGGAGTGCCATTTGACTTTTGAATTAAAAATTGGCTCCACTCTTTAGCGGACACCATGTCACGTTTGGAGAGCCCCCGTGTGCCTAAAAATTGGAGCTCCCCCACAAGTGACCCCATTTTGAAAACTAGACGCCCCAAGGAACTTATCTAGATGCATAGTGAGCACTTTGAACCCCCAGGTGCTTCACAAATTGATCCGTAAAAATGAAAAAGTACTTTTTTTTCACAAAAAAATTATTTTAGCCTCAATTTTTTCATTTTCACATGGGCACAAGCTAAAATGGATCCTAAAATTTGTTGGGCAATTTCTCTTGAGTACACCGATACCTCACATGTGGGGGTAAACCACTGTTTGGGCACATGGTAAGGCTCGGAAGGGAAGGAGCGCCATTTGACTTTTTGAATGAAAAATTATCTCCATCGTTAGCGGACAACATGTCGCGTTTGGAGAGCCCCTGTGTGCCTAAACATTGGAGCTCCCCCACAAGTGACCCCATTTTGGAAACTAGACCCCTCAAGGAACTTATCTAGATGCCTAGTGAGCACTTTAAACCCTCAGGTGCTTCACAAATTGATCTGTAAAAATGAAAAAGTACTTTTTTTTCACAAAAAAATTCTTTTCGCCTCAATTTTTTCATTTTCACATGGGCAATAGGATAAAATGGATCCTAAAATTTGTTGGGCAATTTCTCCCGAGTACGCCGATACCTCATATGTGGGGGTAAACCACTGTTTGGGCACACGGCAGGGCTCGAAAGGGAAGGCGCGCCATTTGACTTTTTGAATGGAAAATTAGCTCCAATTGTTAGCGGACACCATGTCGCGTTTGGAGAGCCCCTGTGTGCCTAAACATTGGAGATCCCCCACAAATGACCCAATTTTGGAAACTAGACCCCCAAAGGAACTAATCTAGATGTGTGGTGAGGACTTTGAACCCCCAAGTGCTTCACAGAAGTTTATAACGCAGAGCCATGAAAAAAAAAATTATTTTCTCAAAAATGATCTTTTAGCCTGCAATTTTTTATTTTCCCAAGGGTAACAGGAGAAATTTGACCCCTAAGGTTGTTTTCCAGTTTCTCCATATGTGGGGGTAAACCACTGTTTGGGCACATGCCGGGGCTCGGAAATGAAGTAGTGATGTTTTGAAATGCAGACTTTGATGGAATGCTCTGCGGGCGTTACGTTGCGTTTGCAGAGCCCCTGTTGTGGCTAAACAGTAGAAACCCCCCACAAGTGACCCCATTTTGGAAACTATACCCCGAAAGGAACTTATCTAGATGCGTGGTGAGCACTTTGAACCCCCAAGTGCTTCACAGAAGTTTATAATGCAGAGCCGTGAAAATAATAAATACGTTTTCTTTCCTCAAAAATAATTATTTAGCCCAGAATTTTTTATTTTCCAAAGGGTTACATGAGAAATTAGACCCCAGAAGTTGTTGTCCAGTTTCTCCTGAGTATGCTGATACCCCATGTGTGGGGGTAAACCACTGTTTGGGCACACGTCGGGGCTCAGAAGGGAAGTAGTGACTTTTGAAATGCAGACTTTGATGGAATGGTCTGCGGGCGTCATGTTGCATTTGCAGAGCCCCTGGTGTGCCTAAACAGTAGAAACCCCCCACAAGTGACCCCATTTTATAAACTAGACCACCCAAGGAACTTATCTAGATATGTGGTGAGCACTTTGAACCCCCAAGTGCTTCACAGACGTTTACAAAGCAGAGCCGTGAAAATAAAAAATCATTTTTCTTTCCTCAAAAATTATGTTTTAGCAAGCATTTTTTTATTTTCACAAGGGGAACAGGATAAATTGGACCCCAGTAATTGTTGCGCAGTTTGTCCTGAGCACACTGATTCCCCATATGTGGGGGTAAACCACTGTTTGGGCACACGTCAGGGCTCGTAAGTGAGAGAGCACCATTTGACTTTTTGAATACAAGATTGGCTGGAATCAATGGTGGCGCCATGTTGCGTCTGGAGACCCCTAATGTGCCTAAACAGTGGAAACCCCTCAATTCTACCTCCAACACTAACCCCAACACACCCCTAACCCTAATCCCAACTGTAGCCATAACCCTTATCACAACCCTAACCGCAACACAACCCTAACCACAACCCTAACCCCAATACACCCCTAACCCTAACCACAACCCTAATTCCAACCCTAACCCTAAGGCTATGTGCCCACGTTGCGGATTCGTGTGAGATTTTTGCGCACCATTTTTGAAAAATCCGCGGGTAAAAGGCACTGCGTTTTACCTGCGGATTTACCGCGGATTTCCAGTGTTTTTTGTGCGGATTTCACCTGCGGATTCCTATTGAGGAACAGGTGTAAAACGCTGCGGAATCCGCACAAAGAATTGACATGCTGCGGAAATTACAACGCAGCGTTTCCGCGTGGTATTTTCCGCACCATGGGCACAGCGGATTTAGTTTTCCATAGGTTTACATGGTACTGTAAACCTGATGGAACTCTGCTGCGAATCCGCAGCGGCCAATCCGCTGCGGATCCGCAGCCAAATCCGCACCGTGTGCACATAGCCTAATTCTAAAGGCATGTGCACACGCTGCGGAAAACGCTGCGGATCCGCAGCAGTTTCCCATGAGTTTACAGTTCAATGTAAACCTATGGGAAACAAAAATCGCTGTACACATGCTGCAGAAAAACTGCACGGAAACGCAGCAGTTTACATTCTGCAGCATGTCACTTGTTTCTGCGGATTCCACAGCGGTTTTACAACTGCTCCAATAGAAAATCGCAGTTGTAAAACTGCAGTGAAATGCGCAGAAAAACCGTGGTAAATCCGCCATAAATCCGCAGCGGTTTAGCACTGCGGATTTATCAAATCCACAGCGGAAAAATCTGCAGAGGAACAGAATATGTGTGTACATACCGAAACCCTAACCCTAGCCCTAACCCTAGCCCTAACCCTAACCCTAACCCTAGCCCTAACCCTAGCCCTAGCCCTAACCCTAACCCTAATCCTAACCCTAACCCTAGCCCTAACCCTAACCCTATTCTAACCTTAGTGGAAAAAAAAATCTTTATTTTTTTATTGTCCCTACCTATGGGGGTGACAAAGGGGGGGGGTCATTTATTATTTTTTTATTTTGATCACTGTGATAGATTATATCTCAGTGATCAAAATGCACTTTGGAACGAATCTGCCGGCCGGCAGATTCGGCGGGCGCACTGCGCATGCGCCCTCCATTTTGGAAGATGGCGGCGCCCAGGGAGAAGATGGACGGACCCCGGCAGGATCGGTAAGTATGATGGGGTGGGGGGGAGCACGGGGGAGGATCGGAGCATGGGGGGGTGGAACGGAGCACGGGTGGGGTGGAACGGAGCACGGGTGGGGGTGGATCGGAGCACGGGGGGGTGGATGATGCACGGGGGGGTGGATCGGAGTGCAGGGGGGTTGGATCAGAGCACGGGGGGTGATTGGAGCACGGGGGGAGCGGACAAGAGCACGGGGGGAGCGGAGCACAGGACGGAGGGGAGCCGGAGCAGTGTACCGGACAGATTGGTGGCTTGGGGGGGCGATCGATGGGGTGGGGTGGGTGCACATTAGTGTTTCCAGCCATGGCCGATGATATTGCAGCATTGGCCAGGGCTGGATTGTAATATTTCACCAGTTTTATTAGGTGAAATATTACAAATCGCTCTGATTGGCAGTTTCACTTTCAACAGCCAATCAGAGCGATCGTAGCCATGGGGGGGTGAAGCCACCCCCCCTGGGCTAAACTACCACTCCCCCTGTCCCTGCAGATCGGGTCAAATGGGAGTTAACCCTTTCACCCGATCTGCAGGGACGCGATCTTTCCATGACGCCACATAGGCGTCATGGGTCGGATTGGCACCGACTTTCATGACGCCTACGTGGCGTCATGGGTCGGGAAGGGGTTAAACAATTATATGGTTCCCAGGGCCTGGAGGAGAGTCTCCTCTCCTCCACCCTGGGTACCAACTGCACATGATCCGCTTACTTCCTGCATGGTGGGCATAGCCACATGCGGAAAGAAAGCGGATCAATGCATTCCTATGTGTGCGGAATCCCCGAGATTCTGCACAAAGAATGAACATGATGCGTTTTTTCCGGAATGCGATTCCGCAGCGGAAAAAAACACAACATGTGTACAAAAATTCTAATAATAGGATGCTTAATGTATGCGTTTTTTTTCGTGGATATCCTGAATGTGTGCACACGGCCTAAAAGAACCTCAATGAACTAAGTGTATGATATCTACAACAGTTTGTCCAATCCTCTGCTGTCACCTGACACTAGGTGCCGGTAACAGCTCCATCCAAGCCGCCCAGCAGCAAATCAGCTTTAATGCAGAAGATAGGAGTGGGGAGGGGGAAGGAGGTAGAGCTCTGTAATGGCATCAGCTCCGGTAATTCACCTGTATCTTCGTCTCCCATCTCCTCCGATGCCCTGGGCCTCAGCTTCAGCTTTTCAGGTTGATAATATTCTTTCCTTTAGGTAGCAGGCAACTCAGCAGGACTTCCGATCCTCCCTTCAGAATCCGACACTGGGCGCCGGCAACAGCTCCGTATAGGCTGTCCGGCCACAGATCAGCTGTCAATGGAGAGGATAGGAGATGGGAGAGGGGAGGAGGAAGATCTCCGTTATTTCAGCTGCTCCGGTCTTTAACTTCTTATTTCACTCCTTACTTCCTCTCGATGCTTCAGTCTTCCTTCACTACCTTCCATGCCAGTATCCCCCTCACCTCTAAATAGCAGGCACACCAGCAGGACTTCAGATCTTAAGCCTGCACCCAACGCTGGGAACCGGCAGCAGCTCCTCCAGATCTATCTGTCAGCAAAGCGGTGACTCTAATGTCACTGGCTGCTCGATGCTTCTATAATTCTCACCAACAGGTGCATTCTTGCTGGTAACACTCTGGTTTCACAAGATCTGCAGTTTTATATACTGTAAGTCCGTCGTTTCCATGATTGCGGCTGACAGCAGTTGCTGCTTGAACAGCTGATCGCGCACCTACCCACTGACACGATGTGTGGCAATCTTCAAACGCTTATAGCTCTGGAAAAAATTGTTGGATTTAATTAAAAATGACCTTTAAAGAAATCAGAGACTAAGATTAATAAATTTTGAGTAAAAAAAGTTGATTAGATATGAACTTCTTGTCACTTGTTATGTAGCATTATTTGCTGTGTGAAGAGCTGATCGCATGCCCACTCACTGACAGGTGAGTGCATCTCCTCATTCACCAGTGGTTTTCAGCCAGGGTGGTGGTATCTTGGCACCATCCTGGTTGAAAACTGTATATACCCCAGATATGGATTACTTCGTGATACACAACTACGGACAGGAATGGGTATGGGTATATTGTTAATTTATTATTTTACTTTGATTACAGGAGATCGAGGGCGTTGCATGAATTAGGAGTAACAATACAATGGTCAAACTGTGTTGTGTTTTACTTCATTAAAAGACTTTATTCTGGCTGTGTCTTTATTTAATATGTACCAACTATATGATTAGTAATGGATAGGTGTCTTATTTACTTTTCAATACAAAGGTGATATCAACCCCACAACTATTACTCCACTTGCCACCGCTACAGAGCAAGTGTTAAGAGCGAGGCTAAGTGCCGGAATTTGCTCATCTTAGAGATGCTCCTTTTCTGGGGCGGTTGAGTGCTAATATTTTTAGCCAGGGGGGCAATATCCATGTCCCCTTACTAGGCTATTAATATCAGCTAGAAGCTGTCTGCATAGCCTTTGCTGATTATTAATTATGGGGGAACCCCAAGGCATTTTTTTGGGGAGTCCCCCATTTTTTATAGCCAGTAAAGACTAAGTATACAGCTGTGAGCTGATATTAATAGCCTGGGTAGCTCCATGGGTATTACCCCCTTCCCTGGCTATTAACATCTTCCCCCAGTTGCTGGCTTTCCCTCTGCTAGCTTTGAAAGGTGCGCAGGAACATTATTAATTGTTTATTAATTAAATACATGTCTAGTAATTTAAAAACAGTGTACTAATTGTATTTGTCAGTGACATCTATATATCTACCTATTCTATTTGTATTAACTGTATGTAATCCATATCTTCTATCCTGTCGGCTCCTGCAGTGATTTTACAGAAGGCAGCAGATGAATTACTGGCTTTTATTCTATCTATCTTTCAGTTCAATATAAATACATACATATATGTGTGTGCTACTTTGGTGGCCTTTAAAGATGAACTTCTTTGCATTCTAGAGATGGCATATGAGAGGGGCATAATCTCCAAAAAAGTACTAGATGGTTTGGTAGTAAAATGTCCCATTATACCAACATGTTACCTTATGCCCAAGGTCCATAAGGATTCCATCTGTCCTCCAGGGCATCCAATTGTCTCTGGCATTGGAGGGCTGTGTGATCCCATTTGTAAATTTATTTAACATTATCTGCATCCTCATGTGGAGACACTGCCCTCATATGTCAGGGACAATACGGACGTCCTGAGGCGGTTTGATGGCCTGTCCCTGGATCCTGATGCTTTTCTTGTTGTAGCAGATGTAGAGTCCCTTTATACAAGTATTCAAGATGAAGATGGCCTGCAAGCATCACAATTTTATCTGGAAGCAAGCAAATTAGATGCTGATTTGAGGGAGCTGGTGTTGGACCTGTTGTGATTCATACTCATGCATAATTTCTTCACATTCAAGGATCGATTCTTTTTACAAAGATGTGGTACTGCAATGGGAATGGTGTGTGTGCCGTCCTATGCTAACCTTTTTCTCAGGTACTGGGAGAGGGGTTGGCTGATGGACGGAGCATAGGCCTCTCCCCAGATCCTTGGATGGTTTTGTTTCATAGACGATATTTTGTTTATTTGGCAGGGATCTGCCATAGATTTAGATACATTCAAGGTGGGTTTGAATAGCAATGAATCCAACATTAGACTCACCTATAGTTACGACCGGAGAGTAGTTTCATTCCTTGATGTGGAGTTGAGAGTGCAGGATGATGGCTTTATACAGGAGGAGCAAAAGTTTGGGGACACCTTCTAATTTAAAGATTTTTCTGTATTTTCATGACTATGAAAATTGTAAATTCACACTGAAGGCATCAAAACTATGAATTAACACATGTGGAATTATATACTTAACAAAAAAGTGTGAAACAACTGAAAATATGTCTTATATTCTAGGTTCTTCAAAGTAGCCACCTTTTGCTTTGGTGACTGCTTTGCATGTAGTATATTACATGTACATCTACACATATCATATATTATGCCATGTGTAGTTGTGGTCTGATCTATATTGGACTCACATCCTGAGAGTTGCTAGTGACAACCCGTGAACATGTTAAGGATATAGAGGCCGCCCGTGACGTGGTTGACGTGGATTCCCTCAAAACACTCCCCAGACACTTTAGACTTAAACACAATTGTAACTCTAAGGAATTAAAGGTCTGGGGGATTGATTGTGTCCATATATGCATTTGCGGGGGTGATAGTTTCCGTGTTCTAACGCTAAAAGAATGTTGGTGGATAGTGAATCTCGATACAATGGTTCCTTCTGGTCTCAATGAGCAGTTGAGCTTCTCTTCATTTCTGTAGATCATCATCATCTCTGGACTAAGGATCATTTATTTTATTTTGATTTTAACTATGTCTCTGTCTTTTTTTCATTTAGTGTTACGATTATCAAAGAAACTTTGCTATTAATATCTCCCTCTGAATATATCTCCGGAATAATGCTTAACCATTTATCATCTGGCCCATAACCTGCATTGAACAGCACTATATGACAAATACAGCCCAGAAGTGGAATATATCTATATATATAATTGTCTAAGGGTTTTTTCGTCTGCCTGTCTGTCTTTCTGTCTGTCTTTCTGTCTGTCTGTCCTGGAAATCCCGCGTCTCTGATTGGTCGAGGCCGCGAGTCTGCCGCGAATTCTGGAATCTACTACCGGGACATGCATATTCTAGAATACCCGATGCGTTAGAATCGGGCCACAATCTAGTCTATATATATAATTGTCAAAGGGTTTTTCCGTCTGTCTGTCTGTCTGTCCTGGAAATCCCGCGCCTCTGATTGGTCGAGGCCGCTAGGCATCAACCAATCAGCGACGGGCACAGCGACGATGATGTCATAAAGGACGTAGAAATCCCACGTTTCTGATTCAGCGACAGGCACAGTATCGACGTAGATGTCATAATGGTTGCCATGGCGACGATGATGTCATAAAGGTTGCCTCGACCAATCAGCGACGGGCACAGTCTGCCGCAAATTCTGGAATCATCATTGTCCATATACTACGGGGACATGCATATTCTAGAATACCCGATGCGTTAGAATCGGGCCACAATCTAGTTTATATATATAATTGTCTAAGGGTTTTTCCGTCTGTCTGTCTGTCCTGGAAATCCCGCGCCTCTGATTGGTCGAGGCCGCCAGGCGACGATGATGTCATAAAGGACGTAGACATCCCGCGTCTCTGATTGGTCGAGGCCACCAGGCCTCGACCAATCAGCAACGGGCACAGTGACGATGATGTAATAAAGGACGTAGACATCCCGCGTCTCTGATTGGTCGAGGCTGCCAGGCCTCGACCAATCAGCAACGGGCACAGCGACGATGATGTCATAAAGGACGTAGAAATCCCACGTTTCTGATTCAGTGACGGGCACAGTATCGACGTAGAGGTCATAATGGTTGCCATGGCGACGATGATGTCATAAAGGTTGCCTCAACCAATCAGCGACGGGCACAGTCTGCCGCGAATTCTGGAATCTACTACGGGGACATGCATATTCTAGAATACCCGATGCGTTAGAATTGAGCCACAATCTAGTCTATATATATAATTGTCTAAGGGTTTCTCCGTCTGTCTGTCCTGGAAATCCCGCATCTCTGATTGGTCGAGGCCGTCAGGCCTCGACCAATCAGCGATGGGCACAGCATGGCGACGATGATGTCATAAAGGTTGCCTCGACCAATCAGTGACGGGCACAGTTTGCCGCGAATTTGCCTCGACCAATCAGCGACGGGCACAGTATCGACGTAGATGTCATAATTGTTGCCATGGCGACGATGATGTCATAAAGGTTGCCTCGACCAATCAGCGACGGGCACAGTCTGCGGCGAATTCTGGAATCATCATTGTCCATATACTAAGGGGACATGCATATTCTAGAATACCCAATGCGGCCTCGCCCAATCAGAGACGCGGGATTTCCTGGACAGACAGACAGACAGAAAGACAGACAGACAGACGGAAAAACCCTTAGACAATTATATATATAGATTTTCTAAGGGTTTTTCCGTCTGTCTGTCTGTCTGTCCTGGAAATCCCGCGTCTCTGATTGGTCGAGGCCGCCAGGCCTCGACCAATCAGCGACGGGCACAGCATGGCGACGATGATGTCATAAAGGTTGCCTCGACCAATCAGCGACGGGCACAGTCTGCCGCGAATTCGCCTCGACCAATCAGCGACGGGCACAGTATCGACGTAGATGTCATAATGGTTGCCATGGCGACGATGATGTCATAAAGGTTGCCTCGACCAATCAGCGACGGGCACAGTCTGCCGCGAATTCTGGAATCATCATTGTCCATATACTACGGGGACATGCATATTCTAGAATACCCGATGCGTTAGAATCGGGCCACAATCTAGTATATATATATATATATATATATATATATATGTGTGTATATTTCTATTCTATCTATTCCATTCTAACCTGTCAGTGTGATTTTACTGTACACTGCACATAAATTACCGTCTTTTCAAAGGACATCGGTGCATAAAACATGCATGATGTGAGTGCTGTACATTTTTTCTCACATGCATCGACTTGCATTGGTGAGTCTCGTCCGAGATACACTGAAAACCCAGTATGCTGCCATTTTCTTCTCTGTCCAATTTCAGCTGAGTAAAAATCGCAGATGAGATGTCACCCATTGAATAACATTGGTCCGAGTGCAATCCTATTTTTTTATTGGATTGTGCTCATCCGTATTTCTCGCAAATGGGTTAGAGCCCTTAGGCCACAAGTCAGGGCTCAGAAGGCAAGAGAACAATTTAGCTTACAGAGCACAGATTTTGCTAGAATATTTTGCTGTCAAGATTTGCAGAGCCCCGAAGGTGCCAGAATAGCAGAAAACCCTCCAAAAATTACTCCATTGTAGAAATTACACTTCTCAATGAATTCATTTAAGGCTGCAGTGACTATTTTGTAACATCCAAGTTGTGCTTAAGGCTGGTTTCACATGTCCATACATATCCAGTACCAAAAAAAACGGTACCGGAGATATCCGTGTCCATGTGTCTGTGTGTGTACTACGCGTGGCAATTGTGTGCTACCCGTGTGCCGCATCAGTACCACATGGCCACCACCAGGGAAGAAGCGATACAGTTAGGGCTGTTCCCAGCAGCTGGTGCTGAAGCCGGCTATCATCATTCTCCCCTGCTGTGCTTGCGAGCAGAGGAGAATGATGACCATTATATCAAAGTCCGAACGACAGCAGTTGGTGGCTTTTGGGACTGTTACCCCATCATCTGACACTAGCTAATGCTAATAACAGTGATAGTAGGTGCAGAGGATGGGGATATTCCACAGCCACTGGATGCAATCATTCAGAAATGAATAAAAACCTGACATGGGTTCCCCCCTATTTTATTGAACCAACCAGACAAAGCTCACAGCTGGGGGTTGTTGTTTTAATTATTTCCAGGTGACATCAAGCCCATGGCTTAGTAATGGGAGGTGTCTATAAGACCCCTATCCATTACTAATCCTATAGTTGTAATGTTAAGTAAAGACACGGCCAGAATAAAGTCCTTTATTTGAAAAAATTACACAGACTCCATTAATGTTCTAAATTAAAACATATTTACTTGTAACACCTAATTCTCGACGCCCTCGATCTCCTGCAATAAAAATAAAATAATAAACCAACAATATACCATACCTGTCCTTTGTATTGTCCCATGCTGTAATCCAAGTCTGGGGGCTAAATAATTTTCAACCAGTACAGTGGCAAGATATTGTTAGGGCTAGCGGAACGCACCGAGTAAATATAAATGTTTATTATTGTTGCGTTCGCAGCCCGAGGTCCATCGTGCAGGAGGAACCTGCTGCTAGTGAATGGTGGCGCTACTTGATGGTATAAGCTAGCTCTGTTACTTCACAGAGTTGCCGTGAAAGTAAAGCACTGCGCCCTGTTAGACTCACAGGAGCACAAACTAACTACTGAGCTGATAGCAGTCAGTGGTCATGCAAACACACAATCTCCTCACCGGAGGTGCTGGTATTCTAGGAGCTGATTTCAGCTGGGTCCCTAAATACATACACACATAACCACACTGGCGCAAAGCACATAACTTAGTTTGCTACTAGCGCATGGCCGTGCGGTCATGCGAACCTTTTATAGCTGCAGCAACTACAGGACCATCCCAGAAGGACCAATGGGAGGCAGCCACAGAATTTGAACAACTTCAGGACCTTCCTAGAGGACCAATGGGAGTTGCTGCAGTATTTGAGCATGTGACCTTTGATCTCCAATGAGAGATCTTACCCTGGGCATGCTCAGAAGGGGAAAAGTAGGAGTTAGTCCCAAAGACATCTGCTCGCCGCTGACTAGTACTGGCTACAATGGCAGAAGCTGGAAAGGCAGCAGTAACCCTTTGCACAGTGTCAGACAGAGCAAGACGCTGGGATTGACACCTCCGCTGAGCAGGCTCCACTGTGGCAGGAGAAAAATGGGAGACCGCAGCGGAGATGGCTCGAGATTCCCCCTGTGCAGAGGCAGGAACTCGACCCCTAACAGATGTGACCATCCCGGCTGAAAACCACTGGTGAATGAGCATGCTGAAAGTGCAGGATCATTCACCAGCAGTGATATCATCACTGGCTTTTTCCCATGGTCCAGAGGTCCCCTCAGTTCAGCCCAGCCATGATGATGTCACCGCT
Source organism: Ranitomeya imitator (assembly GCF_032444005.1). Taxonomy (NCBI): domain Eukaryota; kingdom Metazoa; phylum Chordata; class Amphibia; order Anura; family Dendrobatidae; genus Ranitomeya; species Ranitomeya imitator. Next base: position 390,256,001 of record NC_091282.1, read on the forward strand.
GGTGAATGATGCTGCGCTCTCAGCAGCTAAAATGATGGGACGCTTTTGGAACACAGGCCAGGTGGATCCAAAGGAACTCCTAGTGTCTCAAAAGTGAGTTGTTTTGTCTGAATTGCATTTTTTGGGATGTACATGGAAACCCCAACATAAGTGCTCAGTGCACAGGATAAATGTGCACAGGATAAATGTGAACATAGCCTTATTAAGATTTCTAGGAGGCACAATGAACAAATAGCAGAACAAGTATAGTTTTATGTTTAATATTGCATTGTTCACCATCTGATACAAGTAATAAGATACAGTGATACCAGATTCATATTGTGTTTTTTAAGTTTTGCTGCTATCACAAAGTAAAAATGATTTTTTTAAATACAGAAAAAGGTTTTTTAGTGCCATATTCTGAGAGCTGTAAGTTTTTTTTATTTTTTGGAGAACAGAGTTGCATGAATTTGTTTTTGCATCATCATATTCTGAGAACTGTAACTTTTTTTTTGCTAAATGAGCAAGGGCTTGTTTTTTGCTGGAAAGTCTTGCATTTTGTTTCATACCACTTTATTCTACATATGATTTTTGATTGCTTTTCTTCAATTTTTGATGTGTCAGCATGATGAAAAATATACATTTTTGGTGTAACCACAATAAAAAAGAGCAAAGAATCTGTACCACTGCAACAAGGGTTCACTGAGCCTCACACTAACCACAGCCACGTGCTATAAATGCCCCAAAAGGATCGGGTGCTCAATCTGAAAAAAGTATGCAGGAAAATTCCAATGAAAGAAGAAAACTGGAAGCGCAATAGCGCGAAACGGCTGTTGTCTGTCACAATTCACATTCTCCCCTGCTGAAGATTCTTCCGTTGCAATAAAGGACTGATTTTTAGTATGGTGAGTGCTATCAGTTTTCTTCTTTCATTGGAATTTTTATACATTTTTGATGTTTTTTTTCTTATTTTTTTTCCGATAAATAATGCCACAATTTTATAGTTCGGATCATTTCGGATGTAGCAGTACCAATTACTGCACGTGCAGTTTTGCTGTTTATTTTTGGTTTATTAGAAACACTTCCTTTTTAGTGGCAAAACTACTTTTTATTATTTTTGTACTCTTTGTGTGCTTTTTTACTTTGTTACATATTGGGGACATCTATATAGTTTTAACTTTCATCGCTGGTCTCATGCATTGCAGTATTCCTATACTGCAGTGCATGAGACCTGTCAGTGTCTCACTGACAGAGCCTGTTAGGCTCTACTTATAGTCATAGTCATCAGATGACCTTAGGATACCATGGCAATGATCGGCACCCCCGTTTAACCACTTAGATACCACTGTTGCTGCTGACAGCACTCCACCTACACGCCACTGCCTCTCACAATTTTTTCAACTGCCCCATAATATGCAAGCACAACGTCTCCATGTTGCCTTTGCGGCTCAGTGATCACAGCAGCAGAGTGATGAGGTCAGAAGTGTGCGACCTCATCACTCTCAGTGCCGAAGTTGCTTAGCTGCATTCACATCTAAAAGATGTGAATAAATCTGAGCATAGGGAAAAGGGAGTTGGCGGCAAGCCACATACTGTGCATCCCTGGCTTAAAGGGACACTGTAACCTGAATTTGGAGGGAACAATCTTCAGCCATGGAGGCAGGGTTTTTGGGTGTTTGATTCACCCTTTCCTTACCCGCTGGCTGCATGCTGGCTGCAATATTGGATTGAAGTTCATTCTCTGTCCTCCATAGTACACACCTGCGCAAGGCAAGATTGCCTTGTGCAGGCATGTACTACGGAGGACAGATAATGAACTTCAATTTCAATCCAATATTGCAGCCAGCATGCAGCCAGCGAGTAAGGAAAGGGTGAATCAAACACCCAAAAACCCCGCCTCCATGGCTGAAGATTGTTCCCTCCAAATTCAGGTTACAGTGTCCCTTTAACCACATGTGCAATAAGATATAGTGAAGGGCAAAGTAGCTCTGGGTGAGTGCCCTGTGGTTGCCAATCGCAACTGCACCCTCAATCCCCCTCAGTAGTACGCTACTGTCACTTGCACACAAGTTTTGACAGAACTAAGCAAGAAGGTGCTTCTCACCACCTTGACAAAATATTTCTATTGATGTAGACTTGCATTAATGCTTCTATCTCTTTATTTAATCCCACTCAGACTCAATGAAGTTGAGATTAGGGGTCAGTTATGGCTATATCATCACTTCCTTGACTCTTTTTTCTTAATACTGAAAACAGTTCTATTCTATTGACTATTTGTTTTGCGTCATTGTCTTGCCATAGAATGCCTTCAGATGCCTCTCTGATACTATTGCATGATCGATTATTGTGCTGCTCCATTCTTTAATTTAATTCAAATTATCAATGCCTGCAGTATATAGACAACAATCTTCAACAAAGAAAAAATGGTGTCTACTATATAAATAGGCAGTATTTATTTTACTATATTTTCTATATTTTGCCTGGTAGCTGAAGTCACAAAATATTTTTATTTTAGTTGCAAAAATATTATGTAAAAAAAAGTGTTTGCATAGGTCTATATATTCTTCCTAGCAAATCTCAGTTAGCCTTATATTTATATTACTATGAAACATATATTTTCGCTAATTAGCAATTAAAATGTCATGCCATGAGTAATCAGAAGAAAAAAAAATGAAGGAAATCTGTAACAATTACTACCTTTCTATGTAATTTATACTTCCTTTTTCATGTCATTTTTATTCCATGAAACATTGACAATTATCCATTTGGGAAATTCTACCATCTGTTATTTTGATGATTCTGCTCAGATGTCTGTTAAAAATTTTTTTATTGGACAATGATCACACTTTCTTAAAAGTATCAAGTCTGCTTGACTTCATCAATACATTTTTATTTTATCTTTAGAAGTTTTGCTATTATTTTCCCAAATAAATGGACATTTTTAGAAAAAGTCCAAAATAAATATGCGCTGAACTATTAGCCTGAAAAAAAATATAATCATAGTGTATAAAACTTTAAATGTCCGGTTGCATTTGCAACTTTTGAGAGAAATTTATGCTAACTAATCAACATAAATGTATTTCTTTAATAAATTTTATTTGTATCATACTTGTTTTTATTTGAATAATTTGTAATTTTTATTGCACTGTAAACACATGAATTTTCAAGTTACTTATCACAACTACAGCTAAACAGAAAGCCTATATAAGCTGATCAGAAAATTCTGCAATCTGCAAACTACAGAAAGGCATATGATGTCAAATCTTATTGCAGGTGATGCAATTACTTCAATACATCACTCCGCCTGCTCCAGCACGTAGACTGGGCTGACATGGACTAAATCAGCTATAGGGTTCAGTGGCTGTATATGTGATTATTTTTTACATTTTCTTGTAGTGCAATTTCCGTTTTTGTGGGGTAACTTAAGGGTCATTTTCAATGTGCATGGTGGTAGCACTATTCTACAGTTAAATTGGTTCAGAGACTAACAAAATTGAACCTAAATAATTTTATGGTGCTGAAAACAAATATGATCCTTAAATTTGATGATTGACTCCAATTTTCAAGATCCAAAGGAGGTTGCAATTTTTTATGACAACTTTCATGCTTAAACAAAAACTGTGTCTTTATTATTCCATCATTATTATTTCATTGTTAAGAGCTAGTCTATTACATCATCTTTTTAGTCTATTGAGCTTTTGGTATTCTATCATCTTAGGCCAGTCTCACACGTCCAGATAATTCAGGATGGAATTATCTGGACGTGTAAGACTGGCCTAAGATGGGAGGTGGAGCCACATATTCATCACTGTAATGGGCGGCACCACGTGACCGCTCATACAGGAGAAGCTGCAGCGAGGATAGGAAGCAGCGAGGGAGCCGGGTAAGTATTTTATTAACAGCGGTGGGGGGGTGCACAGGGGGTGGGAAGGGGTTGGGGACAGGGATCTTTTTTTTAAACCCCACAAAAAAAAAAAGATTTTTCATATCTTCTCTCCAGCGAACGGTGCTGGAGAGAAGAAATGAAAAGCGGCTTCAGCACCACACTGGGCGGACAGCGCTTACTGTAGCGCTGTCTCCTGCACGGCACACGGACTGCACACGGACAACACCCGTGTGCGGTACGTGTTTTACACGGACCCATTGACTTTAATGGGTCCGTGTAATACGTGCGCTCCCACGAACACTGATGTGTCTCCTTGTTTTCCAAACGGACACACGGACTGTGAAAACACGCTGACATGTGCAGAAACACATTGATTTTAATGTGTCTACGTGAGTCAGTGTCTCCGGTACGTGAGGAAACTGTCACCTCACGTACTGGAGCCACTGACGTGTGAAACCGCCTAAGGGTGATCATTCAAAAAAAAAAGCAACTCAGCTCCAGTGATATAATCCCAATTACAGTTACATCCTCTACTTTAAAAAAATGCTCTCACTAACTTAGGATTTCCTAACTTAGTTTCCTAGTATATTGCCATGTTTCTATCTGTTTTTTTACAGATATGAATCATTGTTGCATTAAAAAAGCAGATATTTTTGTTACATATGCAGAAAAGTAAATTTTGTGTCACAAAGGCAAAAAACTTGGCTACCATAATAAGGAAAGCCAGTATTTTGGCTTCAGAATAAGCAACCTGTATTTTGGCTTCAGAATAGGAAATCAGGACAAAAGTTGGGCTCCACACATATGCTGCAATGTATGTACATTATATCTTACCCAGTGGTTGCATGGAAAAAGGCAATATATGCCTTTTGCATACTCAATGATCTGAATAGAGCAAGCCGATCCTATTAACAATTGATATTTCTGCATGGTGCCTTCCACTATAAAAAGAAGTGAACTTTACAGTATCCTAACATTTCATCTGCAATACACTCTGTACTACATACAGAAGAACTGACAGTTCCAAAAGCACCAGAAATAGTAATGAGCGAGTGTGTTCTTACTATTCGCTATTCGCACAGATAGTACGGTATTCGGGTTACTCGTTACAATGTGAGAATTTATGTATTTGTCTTGCTATATTTGAATGTCCCGCTGTGCAGTTTTATCGCCTCTTTGCAGCCATTAAACAGCTTCTTTACCAATCACAGTAATGCCATAGACAACTTGGTTGTGGCATTGCTGTGATTGACTGGCAGCCCAGCATCGTAGGGTCTATTCAAGTCCTAGCATCGATATTTTGCGCTCATTGCATCCAGAGCCTGCATTCTACAAGCGTAGGGAGAGATCGCTCAACTGCTAGGAAGAGTCTTTAGGCATCTTGATAACACAAATATAGATAGATACTCAAGCAGGGACAGTTTAAAGGAGCCGGTCACTAGCTCCATAATACCAGAAAAATAAAGCTCTTTTCAGAGCTGAAGACACACAATAAATTCAGAGTACAGGGAGGGAGAGATTGTGTATTAGGTAGGGAGAGGTTAAAGTGTTCTTCCAGTGTCCATCTTAAAACAGCTCTTGTTACAGTCAATGCAATATTTTTCCAGCACACAGAGTACTAGCATTTAGTGCTGCCTTTTTTTTTAAAGCACCAATCTATTTTCCCCGCTGTTTTTGGGGTCAGACCCTGGCTTTTGCTGTCCATATTAGTCCACTTTAAAAGGCGTTTAGTGCCCCTGCCTTGCTGTACCTACTTGAGAAGGTGTGCCATATTAGTTCCCATTTCCACCATTCCTCTCTCGCTTTTGCTAGTCTTACAGTGCTGCACAAGTGCCTGAATTTGCCAAGTCACCGACTTATTTGCAACCTGCTCACGCGGTGGAACTCAACCTATCATACGTTAGTTAGGATAAATGAGCAGCAGAGGGCAGTAGCTGAATACCAGCTCTACCATGCCCGTCAAACTGAGTGTCAGCCACCACACATAGCAACTGTCGAGGGGGTGTGGATTGCTGACATTTGTGAGGTTCTTGAGAACTTTGAGTACTGCATCAACCTCGTGAGTGGTGATCAGGCTATTATTCAGCGTAATCATCTAGCTGCTGTGTCTCTTGAAACAATCACTGCATAATCTCAAAAGGAAGATTTCAGTGCCCAGCATGTTGGTATGGAGCCAGATTTCACAATGGGTGATACTACCCAGCCCAGCCAATATTCTAAGGCAACATTGGGTGATGAGGAGGAAGATGAGGAGGATGAGGAGGGAGAGAACTTGTTTTTCTGTGCTATCGAGGTGACTCCTAATGCTACAGAGGGGACACCCAACAGAAGTTTCACATCTGTGCCGCCTGGATGGGCTGGAGAGGAGGAGGTGGAGGAGGATGGGTAATGTTCCTACTGTGGGGGCACAGAAAATTTGCCTTTTTGCAGCTTTGCTCACATGGCACAGTACATGTGTAGGTGTCTGTGGAAAGACCCCCACGTGATACACATTTTATCCAACAACGAATACTGGTTGGCCTCCTTTCTAGAATCATGGTACAAGGATTTCCTTCTCTCCATTTGGATTCATCAAAGAGTTTTACAATGGAATCATTCAAGAGGGCCGTTGTAGATCAGTTAATGAAAATGTCACCTTCAGACAATGCTGGTGGCAGAGGTAGTGGCTGTTTTCAACACCAACAGATAATGGAGAGAGACACAAACACCAGGTTCAACAGAGGTGGGGGGAAAATGTGCACAAATTGGGCAATTTTCAATAAGCCAGTGCAACATCAACGGCTATCTGTGCCTGTAACAATTCCAAGGAGGGAGAAGATGTAGAACATGCTCAAGGGGTACCTAAGCGACCATACATGCATCCTTTCTGACACTTCTTTTCCCTTTAATTATTGGGTGTCCAAGCTGAACACTTGGCAGGATCTCTCCTTATACACCTTGGAGGTGCTGGCCTGCCCGGCTGCTAGTGTGATGTCCGAGCATGTTTTCAGTTCCGGTGCATCAATCATCACTGATAGGCACAAACACCTCTCCAATGAAAATGCAGACAGTCTTACTCTGATTAAATTCAACAAGGATTGGATATCTACACAGTTTGCAACCCCTCCAGATGACAGAAAGCCAACCTAAATTCACCAAATATGCTGATTCATGCTACTGCTGTTAACATCAACCCCTTCCCATAAAAAACAGTTTCCTTCCTTTGTCAACCATGACTCAGCCCATAGGGCTATTTTTTTACAAACCCTATGCACATTGTTCAGTGGACAAACCAGAACAGTATTCCTACTCCAGCCTAACTACTATTTGTGATTAGAGGCCCTTGAGATGGTGGCTTCCATTGTTATCCATGACTCAGCCCATAGGGGTAATTTTTACAAGCCCTATGCACATTGTGCAGTGGACAAACCAGGACGGTACTCCTACTCAAGCCTAACTACCATTTGTGATTGGAGGCCCTTGGGATGATGGCTTCCTGCATTAACCATGACTCAGCCCATAGTGGTAATTTTAACAAACCCAATGCACATTGTGCAGTGGACAAATCTTGAAGGTAGAGTGGTCCTACAAATCTAATATTTGTCATTGGAGGCCCTTGTGACAGGTTGTCACACATTGTTACTGAGATAGGGGACACGTTTTCAATATCAATCTTCAGTCTCGCTATTGGTCAAAAAACCATTGCTGGGTTGTGCAACATTGTGATTGAGATAGGGGATGCATATTCAATAGAAATGTACACTGACTGTTGATGAGTGAGTGATGGCCCTCTGAAAACTTGAATTGAGGCCCACAACTACTACAGTAGTCCAGCATAGATAATGTTTGTCAAGGGAGGCCCTTGTCATGGTATCTTCTGGCTTCAAAGACACAGCCTCCAGGAGAAATTTTTTGAAGTACGATGCACATTCTGCAATCGACTAAGTAGTTCAGTGTCAAGAAGTCTTCTCTTCCGATATAATCTTAGGGGAATATTGCCAATACCGGTTCACCTTCCTAAGTACTTCTAATACTTAATGTCTCTTGCCCTTTTTCCATGTAGTCTCTGCCCTTAAATGATTTAAATAATAGAGTGAGGCACATACTGTTAGGACTGACGGAACACACCAAATAATAATTGGAAATGATATAAGGTGCGTTCGCTGTCCGGGGTCCACCGTGCAGCTAAGACACCTGCTGCTCCATAATGACAGACTATATGGCAGTATAATGTGAGCACACACACGGGTTAGCTTCACCCGGTATGATGGAAGCGAACCCTGTTGCACAGGGCTGCAATACTGCACAGAGAGCGGAAGCAAAGCGACACAAGGCAAGGCCCCAAGACTCAGGGTAAGAGTCCCTCTAGATCTCTTGCGCTCGACGCCGCTACTGCAGTGCCAGGGAAACTAAAGTAAATATTTTCCGCACAGGAGTGCGTGCAGTGCCACGCTGGCAGACGCCACTAACCATCCTAACTAGGGCTAGGAAAGCGCCCTACCTGCGCATGGCGCCGCTCAGGCAGTCGCTGCTAACTGGATTCAGCAATTTGTGCAATTGTGCAGGATAGCACTGTCGGGCGCTAGGTAGCTATACCATTCGCGAGCAGGCAACAACACTAGGGATGGGAATGATTCGGAGCTTTCATCTATCAACAGGCATTCATAAACACACACACAAGTTACACTAGCGCATGGCCGAGCGGCCATGCTAACCTTTAATAGCAGTAACATAGTTACATAGTAACATAGTTAGTAAGGCCGAAAAAAGACATTTGTCCATCCAGTTCAGCCTATATTCCATCATAATAAATACCCAGATCTACGTCCTTCTACAGAACCTAATAATTGTATGATACAATATTGTTCTGCTCCAGGAAGACATCCAGGCCTCTCTTGAACCCCTCGACTGAGTTCGCCATCACCACCTCCTCAGGCAAGCAATTCCAGATTCTCACTGCCCTAACAGTAAAGAATCCTCTTCTATGTTGGTGGAAAAACCTTCTCTCCTCCAGACGCAAAGAATGCCCCCTTGTGCCCGTCACCTTCCTTGGTATAAACAGATCCTCAGCGAGATATTTGTATTGTCCCCTTATATACTTATACATGGTTATTAGATCGCCCCTCAGTCGTCTTTTTTCTAGACTAAATAATCCTAATTTCGCTAATCTATCTGGGTATTGTAGTTCTCCCATCCCCTTTATTAATTTTGTTGCCCTCCTTTGTACTCTCTCTAGTTCCATTATATCCTTCCTGAGCACCGGTGCCCAAAACTGGACACAGTACTCCATGTGCGGTCTAACTAGGGATTTGTACAGAGGCAGTATAATGCTCTCATCATGTGTATCCAGACCTCGTCCCGTGGGCATGCTTAGTGTGGGAAAAGCAGGACTTAGTCCCTGAAACGCCTGCTTGCTGCTTAACAGTGTTGGCTACAAAGGCAGAGCCTGGAAAGGCCGCAGTACCCAAGTGCGCAGTTTCAGCTTCAGCCAGATGCTGGGATCGACATCTCGGCTGAGCAGGTTCCACTGCAGCTGGAGGAGAATGGGAGACCGCAGTGGACATGGTTCGGGATTCCCCCTGTGCAGCAGTGGGAACTTGACACCTAACATTACCCACTTTCCTAGGGCCCTCCTCTTTGGGCCTCACTACGTTCAAAGGCAGCAATGAGCAGTGGATCCCGAATGTGCTCCACAGGTTCCCAGGTTCTGTGCTCTGGGCCGTGACCCTTCCAGTCCACCAGATAGTAATTTGTGCCACCTTGCACCCCAAGATAGTATTCACCTCGTACTCATCTGTGGATGAACTTGATGTCCTGGCAGATGACTCGGAAAACGGGGACATGTAAACGGGCTTTAAGAGGGATACATGAAAGGTGTTGTTATACCCTGGCGTGGAGGAACAGCCAGATGGTAGACCACAGGATTAACCTGTTTCAGAACCTTGAAGAGACCTAAGTAGCGAGGCGCAAACTTAGTGGACTCAACTCGCAGCCTGATATTGCCTTGTAAAGTGCTGCTGGGGAATAGCTAACTAAAAATTATGTATGACAGAGGGACCTACAAAATACATAAGTCAGGGCCCTCCCAATTGTAAAAGGCGAAAAAACCCACAACAGTATGTGTGAACAAACGGTAAAAGTGATATTTTTAGTTTCTCTGGTTTATTTAGCCTTACGTACAAGTGATTATGCAGGAAAAACTGTTTCTTAACCTTTTTGGTGTGTTATATGCAATTTAGGTTAGGTTTAGTAGTTGTTCTTGTGTATCTGGAAGAGTGGCGTAATAATGTGACAAACTTGTTCCCAGAAACCATATTGTGAGTCAGAAATGCATGCAGGCATATTCTCCAGGCTATTCTCATTCTGTTTTATCACTTTCATATCTATTTCAGCCTTTTCCTCAGGTCCCCAGGCCCCTTTGTAGTGGGCCAGCAGAAAATTGCTTACATTTCCCATTGACTTGCATTGTACTCGCTATTCGGAACAAATATGCGATTTTTACAAAGTACTCGTTACGAGTATAGCGATTACAAATATTACAGTACTTGCTCACCACTAACCAGAAACATTTTCAGTCAAGTCAAGTGAGGAAGAAGAGGGTGATTGGTTTTATGAAGCATCTGTCTTTCATGATCCAGAATTTCTGTTTGCAACCTCAACTGAACCACACTTTTATCATCCACCAGTTTTCACGTACATCCAGCAAAAGTTTGGGCGTTACAGGATTGGGTTCTTCTGGAATACTTGAAGAAGAACAATTTTCATCCTCAATTACTTCTGTGTGGCAAGGGGTTATTGATAATTTGAGCAAGATGGGGTCAAAATTTGAGTGTAGCTGATCAGAGATGTTTGATGGGTCTGGACCTGTGTGTTGGTGATATGGTGTGGTTGTCCTCAAGGAACATTAAGTTGAAAGTTCCTTCTTGGAAACTGAGTCCCAGGTTCATCAGTCCTTATAAGATCATAGCCCTTGTCAATCCAATAGCATTCCTCCTTGCTTTGCCGCCCAACTTTAGGATCCATAATGTGTTCCATCGATCTCTTGACAAAAAATACGTTGCATCCTGTGAACTGTCACCATTCCTGCCATCTCCAGTCATTGTGGATGGAAACTTAGAATTTCAGCTAACCAAGATCGTTGATTCTTGCTTAGTTCGTTTGTCACTACAGTATCTGGTACACTGTAAAGGATACGGTCTTCAAGAAAGGATGTGGGAACCAGCATCTGACATCCACACAGCCAATCTGGTCTGATGGGGTCTTTTCATGGGGCACACCCTGATAAACCTGGTTCTGAGGTTTCCGAGGTCCCTCATAAAAAGAGGGTACAGTCATGGCTTTACCGTGACAGAGAGGAGCCAGAAGACTGCACCATCTGAGTTCTCCTGCTCCTGCACAGAATAGAAGCACTTCACCTTCATATTAACCTGTCTAAATTTCTTTAGACAGTGCAGGACTAATCTGCTCTGTTGAGAGCTCTTGGAGCTAAGACTCTCAGCTGTGCTCTGTTAGCCACTCCCATCCCTTATACAATTTGGGTCCTGAAGTCCTGACCAACACACATCATCAGAGTAGCTTATGCTGCATGGCTAGGAGGATAAGTGTTGGTGGTTATTTGAGTAGTTGTTTGGTTGATTTATCTATGATAGCTGCTTGGTTTTATGAGTGTGATAGATCCCTTTCTTCTCCTACTTTGATTTTACCCCTGCCTTCACTCCACGGTGCATACCTCTGTTATATGTGAGTGTATATTCATATATTTGGTATTTTACCCCTGTTCGTATTAACTTGATAGTCTTGTTAGTGTACTACGGTGCAGTACTACTCCCCTCTTCCCTGGGTGGGGGAAGGGTACAGAATGAGGGCGGATTCAGGAGCTAAGGCAAGGTACATGGCCGCGGCATCTTCACCTTCAGAATTAAGCAGGGGAATATGGTGAGTTAAGGCGCCCCTTAGCATTAGTGACAAGGAAAGAGCCCCCTGGTCCCAAGACACCTGATAACAGAGTCGTGACACATAATGTCACCTATGCAGCCTGTAAATATCAGCGAAGCAGCATAGAGCCAACATTCGATTATGGGAAGTTAAGTAGTATTGACTATATTACATATCATGTTTTATATGGGTACAATGGTGGTTTATAGAATATTGAAAGGGGAAAACTCTTTAAAAGTTTAGTATGAAGACAGCCCTTTTTAACCCCTTTGCCCCGAAGCCTTTCTACACCTTCAAATTTTACAGATCTGACTAGTGTCATTTTATGTGTTAATAATGCTAAATTGCTTCAATGAATCCCAGTGATTCTGAGAATGTTTTTTTCGTGACACATTGTACTTTATATTAATAGTAAAATTAGGCCAACGTTTTTGCAATTATTTGTGAAAATCTATATATAAAATTGTCTAAGGGGTACTTCCATCTGTCTGTCTGTAACGGAAATCCCGCATTGCTGATTGCTCTCGCCAGCTGCCTGTCCTGGCTGCCGCAACCAATCAGTGACGGGCACAGTCAGGCCGAGAATTAGTCCCTCCCTACTTCCGTCCAGTCAGTGCCTGGTGCCCCCTCCATACTCCCATCCAGTCACCGCTCACACAGGGTTAATGCCAACATTAACGGACTGCGTAGAGCACTCCGTTAACGCTGCTATTAACCCTGAGTGTCCCCAACTGTTTACTATTGATGCTGCCTATGCAGCATCAATAGTAAAAAGATCTAATGTTAAAAATAATAAAAAAACAAAAAACCTGCTATTCTCACCTTCCGTCCTCCAACGATGCGCTCGCACCTGCCGCCAGCTTCCGTTCCCAGAGATGCATTGCGAAATTACCCAGAAGACTTAGCAGTGTCGCGAGACTAAGTCATCTGGGTAATTTCGCAATACATCCTGGGAACGAAAGATGGCGGCAGCCGTGCGCGCATCGGCACAGCTTCGCTGGACCCACGTGGGTAAGTAAATAACTATTTTTTATTTTAATTACACGGTGAGTGTCCGGGCCCGGGCGTAGTGATCTATGTGTACGGTGGCCCCAGCTGTGCGGAGTAGTTGTGTATCATATGAAGCTGTATGGGACTATTTATTTCTATGGCCAGTGTCAGATACTATGCGGGCTGTGCTATATATTATGTGGGCTGTGTTATATATTACGTGGCCAGTGTTATATACTACCTGGCCTGTGTTACATACTACGCGGGCTGTGTTATATACTGCGTGGCTGCTATATACTGCATGGGTTGTGTTATATACTACGTGGGCTGTGTTATTTACTGTGTGGCCTGTATTAATGCATCGGGTATTCTACAATATGTATGTAGGTATATAGCAGCCACATAGTATATAGCACAGGCCACGTAGTACTCCTATATACTACGTGACCTGTGCTATATACTATGTGGCTGCTATATAGTGTACATACATATATACATATTCTAGAATACCCAATGTGTTAGAATCGGGCCACCATCTAGTATCACATATAATTGAGAAATGTGAAATGTGAAATGTGAAAATTGTACGACGTTGAGTCGTGAAAACAACAAAAAAAATTTCCTACAAATTTCCTTTTGCCTCAATTTTTTTCATTTTCAGAAAGGTAACAGGAGAAAATGGACCATACGATTATTTGTTCAATTTCTCTTGAACACGCTAATATGTGGCAGATGGAACAGATTACCAATGCCATGTCTCATTTGAAGAGCCCCTGGCATGCCAAAACAGCATAAACTCCCTCAAGTGACCCATTCTGGAAATTGCACCTCTTGAGGAATTCATTTAGAGGTGAAATGAGCATTTTTAACCCTCAGGCGATTCAAAGAATTGTACAACATTGGGCTGAGTAAATGGAAATGAACATTTTTCCCCACTAAAATGTTTCTTTAGCCTCAATAAACACAAAATATGGTATGCAATTTCTCCTGAGTATGCCAATACCTCATATGTGGTTAAAAACTACCGTATATACTCGAGTATAAGCCGAGATTTTCAGCCCAAATAAAATGGGCTGAATGTGCCCCTCTTTGCTTATATTTGAGTCATGGAAGGCAGGGGGGTCGGCGGGTGAGGGGGAGTGACGCCTGTCAAATACTCACCTGCTCTCAGCGCTCCTGACGCATGTCCCACGGTCTTCGGGCATGGCAGCTTCTTTCCCTGTTCAATGGTCACATGGTGCCGCTCATTAAAGTTATGACTATGGACTCCACTCCCATAGGGGTGGAGCCGCATATTCGTTACTGTAATGAGCGGTGCCACTCCCGGAGATGTGGGACATGCGGGGACCGCGTCCGGAGCGCTGGGAGCAGGTAAGTATGTCATATTCACCTTTCTGCATTCCAACGCCGCCTCGTCTTCCACATTGTCTGCAATGACTGTTCAGGTCAGAGGGCACGATGACGTATTAGTGTGTGTGCCGCACTCTGCCTGAACAGTCAGTGCAGAGAGACGGGATGCTGAGGAGTAGGGTTGAGCGAAACGGGTCGAACATTTTCAAAAGTCGCCGACTTTTGACAAAGTCGGGTTTCATGAAACCCGATCCGACCACTGTGCGGGGTCGGCCATGCGGTACGCGACTTTCGCGCCAAAGTCGCGTTTCAATGACGCGAAAAGCGCCATTTCTCAGCCAATGAAGGTAAACGCAGAGTGTGGGCAGCGTGATGACATAGGTCCTGGTCCCCACCATCTTAGAGAAGGGCATTGCAGTGATTGGCTTGCTGTCCGCGGCGTCACAGGGGCTATAAAGGGGCGTTCCCGCCGACCGCCATGTTACTGCTGCTGATCTGAGCTTAGGGAGAGGTTGCTGCCGCTTCGTCAGAAGCAGGGATAGCGTTAGGCAGGGTCCATTAACCACCAAATCGCTTGTGCTGTAGCGATTTCCACAGCCCAACACCACCTTCGGTGTGCAGGGACAGTGGAAGCTACATTTTTTTTTTCCTCAGCGCTGTAGCTCATTGGGCTGCCCTAGAAGGCTCCCTGATAGCTGCATTGCTGTGTGTACGCCGCTGTGCAAACCAACTGCTTTTTTCAAAGCACAAATCCTCTTGTTCCTTCCTTTCTGCACAGCTATCTTGTTTGTTTGTCCACACTTTTTATTTAATTTGTGCATCAGTCCACTCCTTATTGCTGCCTGCCATACCTGGCTGAGATTACTGCAGGGAGATAGTAATTGAAGGACAGTTCTTTTTTTTTTTTTTTTTTTTTTTGTGGGAGATTAAGATTGGCATTTCTGCTAGAGTGCCATCCCTGTCTGTGTCATCTCTCACTCAGTGGGCCATAGAAAGCCTATTTATTTTTTTGCTTGATTTGGGTTCTAAAATCTACCTGAAAAAATCACTACATCAATCAGTGGGAGAAAAATATTGGCCTCAGGGCTTGTGTGCCACTCCTTACTCCTGTGTGTGCGCCATCTCTCACTCAGTGGGCCATAGAAAGCCTATTTATTTTTTTGCTTGATTTGGGTTCCAAAATCTACCTGAAAAAATCACAACATCAATCAGTGGGAGAAAAATATTGGCCTCAGGGCTTGTGTGCCACTCCTGACTCCTGTGTGCCATCTCTCACTCAGTGGGCCATAGAAAGCCTATTAATTTTTTTGCTTGATTTGGGTTCTAAATTCTACCTGAAAAAATCAATAAATCAATCAGTGGGAGATTAATATTGGCCTTTGGGCTTGTGTGCCAGTCCTAAGCGTGCCATCTCTCTCTCTCAGATAGTGGGCCATAGAAAGCCTATTTATTATTTTTTTTATTGGGTTTATAAATTTTCCCTGGAAAAAAAAAAAAAAGTGGGAGATTAATATTGGCCTCTGGGCTTGTGTGCCAGTCCTGAGCGTGCCATCTCTCTCACAAATAGTGGGCCATAGAAAGCCTATTTATTTTTTTGGTTGATTTGGGTTCTAAATTCTACCTGAAAAAATCAATAAATCAATCAGTGGGAGATAAATATTGGCCTCTGGGCTTGTGTGCCACTCCTGACTCCTGTGTGCGTCCTCTCTCACTCAGTGGGCCCTAGAAAGCCTATTTTTTGTTTTATTTGTTTTCTAAATTCTCCCTGAAACAATCATTTTATTTTATTTGGTTTCTAAATTCTTCCTGAAAAATTCATTTTTTTTAATTTTTTTTTTCTAAAGTCTCCCTGAAAAAAAAAAAAAATCAAATCAGTGGGAGATTAATATTGCCCTTTCTGCTTGTGTGCCAGTCTTGACTCCTGCGTGTGCCATCTCTCTCTCTCCAATTGTGGGCCATAGAAAGCCTATTAATTTTTTTGCTTGATTTGGGTTCCAAAATCTACCTTAAAAAATCACTAAATCAATCAGTGGGAGATAAATATTGGCCTCTGGGCTTGTGTGCCACTCCTGACTCCTGTGTGCGTCCTCTCTCACTCAGTGGGCCATAGAAAGCCTATTTTTTTTTATTTGTTTTCTAAATTCTCCCTGAAACAATCATTTCATTTTATTTGGTTTATAAATTCTTCCTTAAAAAATCATTTTTTTTATTATTATTTTTTTTCTAAAGTCTCCCTTTTAAAAAAAACAAAACAAAACAGTGGGAGATTAATATTTACATTTGCGCTTCAGTGACAGTCCTGCGTGTGTGGCATCTCTCTCATTTGTTGCCACCAACAACAGAGTGTGTAACATTGTGCCTGATTTTCGTTGTGGTCTCACCCACCTGTAAAGGGGTAGCTAAATCATACTGAAGTCATAGCTCACCGTGTAAGTTGTGTGACAGCAACAAATACCGTTAGTTTGGTAACGTTTTTAAAACAATGAGGAAGTCTGGTGGAAGAGGTCGTGGCCGGGGGCGTTCATTGTCAGCTGGTAATGAGGGTAGTGGTAGTGGTGGAGCATCAGGTGGTCGTGGGAAAAAAAATATTGCACCTAAGTCTGGAGCTGTGGAGCCAGGTTCGTCGTCTGGCTACACAAGGCCTCGAACGCTCCCTTTTCTGGGAGTAGGAAAACCGCTTTTAAAGCCGGAGCAGCAAGAGCAAGTTTTGGCTTATTTTGCTGAATCAGCCTCTAGCTCTTTTGCCTCCTCTCGTGAAACTGGTAAAAGTAAAAGCAGCGCGTCGTTAGTGGATGTTCACGGTCAGGGACAAGTCGCTTCCTTGTCCTCTTCAGCAAAAACAACAACAGAGAAGAATGCAGCAGGCAACACAACGGGTTACTCCATGGAGCTCTTTACACATACCGTCCCTGGCTTAGAAAGTGAAGCAGTTAACAGTCCATGCCCATTACAAGTTGAATCTGACATGGAGTGCACTGATGCACAGCCACAGCCAGACTACTATGCTGGTCCTTTGACTCAGACCAAAACATTGCCCTCGCAGGGTGCTGATCAAGAATCAGACCCTGATGAGACTATGTTGCCCCATCACGAACGCTATACCACCGACCGACACGGTGACACAGACGAAGTTGCACACGAGCTACAAGAAGAGGTAATAGATGACCCAGTTCTTGACCCCGATTGGCAGCCATTGGGGGAACAGGGTGCAGGCGGCAGCAGTTCTGAAGCGGAGGAGGAGGGGCCGCAGCAGGCATCAACATCGAAACAGGTTCCATCTGCCAGGCCCGTATCTTGCCCAAAACGCGTGGCAAAGTCAAAACCTGTTGGAGGACAGCGTGGCCATCCGGTTAAAGCTCAGTCTGCAATGCCTGAAAAGGTATCCGATGCTAGAAAGAGTGCAGTCTGGCATTTTTTTAAACAACATCCAATTGATCAGCGCAAAGTCATCTGTCAAAAATGTTCAACTACCTTAAGCAGAGGGCAGAATCTGAAAAGTCTCAATACAAGTTGCATGCATAGACATTTAACCACCATGCATTTGAAAGCTTGGACTAACTACCAAACGTCCCTTAAGGTTGTAGCACCCTCGGCCAATGAAGCTAGTCATCAACGCAACATCCCTTCCGGCAGTGTAGGGCCACCATTTTCTGCACCACCTGCAGTATCTGTGCAGGTTTCTTTGCCAGGCCAAAGCAGTCAGGGTCAGGGAATCACCAGTTTCGTAGTAGGAAACACTGCATCTAGGACACCGGCGGCAACAATACCATCTCCCACCGTCTCTCAGTCTGCCATGTCCACCGGCACCCCCGCTAGTTCCACGATCTCCAGCTCTCCAGTCCAGCTCACCCTACATGAGACTATGGTTAGAAAAAGGAAGTACTTAGCCTCACATCCGCGTACACAGGGTTTGAACGCCCAAATAGCTAGACTAATCTCGTTAGAGATGATGCCCTACCGGTTAGTTGAAAGCGAAGCTTTCAAAGCCCTGATGGATTACGCTGTACCACGCTACGAGCTACCCAGTCGACACTTTTTTCCAGAAAAGCCATCCCAGCCCTCCACCAGCATGTTAAAGAGCGCATCGTCCATGCACTCAGGCAATCTGTGAGCACAAAGGTGCACCTGACAACAGATGCATGGACCAGTAGGCATGGCCAGGGACGTTACGTGTCCATCACGGCACACTGGGTAAATGTGGTGGATGCAGGGTCCACAGGGGACAGCAAGTTTGGGACAGTTCTGCCTAGCCCACGGTCTAGGAAACAGTTGGCTGTAGCCGTTCGCACCCCCTCTTCCTCCTCCTCGTCCTCCTGCAGAAGCGAGACCTCGTCCACAGACCGCAGTCGCACAACCACTCCATCCGCAGCTGCCACTGTTGCACACCAGGTCTCCCATTATGGGGCAGCTACTGGCAAACGTCAGCAGGCTGTATTGGCTATGAAGTGTTTGGGCGACAACAGACACACCGCTGAAGTTCTGTCCGAGTTCTTGCAGAAAGAAACGCAGTCGTGGCTGGGCACTGTAGATCTTGAGGCAGGCAAGGTAGTGAGTGATAACAGAAGGAATTTCATGGCTGCCATCTCCCTTTCCCAACTGAAACACATTCCTTGCCTGGCTCACACCTTAAACCTGGTGGTGCAGTGCTTCCTGAAAAGTTATCCGGGGTTATCCGACCTGCTCCTCAAAGTGCGTGGACTTTGCTCACATATCCGCCGTTCGCCCGTACACTCCAGCCGTATGCAGACCTATCAGCGTTCTTTGAACCTTCCCCAGCATCGCCTAATCATAGACGTTGCAACAAGGTGGAACTCAACACTGCACATGCTTCAGAGACTGTGTGAACAGAGGCGGGCTGTTATGTTTTTGTGGGAGGATACACATACACGGGCAGGCAGTAGGATGGCAGACATGGAGTTGTCAGGTGTGCAGTGGTCGAAGATTCAAGACATGTGTCAAGTCCTTCAGTGTTTTGAGGAATGCACACGGCTGGTTAGTGCAGACAACGCCATAATAAGCATGAGCATCCCCCTAATGCGTCTGCTGATGCGAAGTTTGACGCACATAAAGGATCAGGCGTCTGCAGCTGAGGAAGAGGAAAGCCTTGATGACAGTCAGCCATTGTCTGGCCAGGGCAGTGTACAGGACGAGGTAGTGGGCGAAGAGGAGGAGGAGGACGAGGAGGATGATGGGGATGATGATATTTTTAATGAGGAAGCTTTTCCAGGGCCAGTGGAAATTGTTGGCGCGGCAAGGCCGTGTTCTGGTTTTTGGAAGGACACAAGTGACGTGGATTTGCCTGAAACTGCCCCTCAACCAAGCACAACCACAGATTTGAGAACTGGAACTTTGGGCCACATGGCGGATTATGCCTTACGTATCCTCAAAAGGGAAACACGCATAACAAAAATGATGAACGATGACGATTACTGGTTGGCCTGCCTCCTTGATCCTCGCTATAAAGGCAAATTGCAAAATATAATGCCACATGAGAACTTGGAACTAATATTAGCAACCAAACAATCAACTCTTATTGACCGTTTACTTCTGGCATTCCCTGCACACAGCGCCCGTGATCGTTCTAACACGAGCTGCAGGGGCCAGCAGACCAGAGGTGTTAGAGGGGCAGAAATCAGAAGTGGCGTTGGCCAGAGGGGTTTTCTGACCAGGTTGTGGAGTGATTTTGCTATGACCGCAGACAGGACAGGTACTGCAGCATCAATTCAAAGTGACAGGAGACAACATTTGTCCAGTATGGTTACTAACTATTTTTCATCCCTTATCGACGTTCTCCCTCAACCGTCATTCCCATTTGATTACTGGGCATCAAAATTAGACACCTGGCCAGAATTGGCAGAATATGCATTGCAGAAGCTTGCTTGCCCGGCAGTTAGTGTCCTATCAGAAAGAGTATTCAGTGCTGCAGGTTCAATACTAACAGAAAAAAGGACTCGTCTGGCTACCCAAAATGTAGATGATCTAACCTTCATTAAAATGAACCACAACTGGATTTCGAAATCTTTTGCCCCACCTTGCCCGGCTGACACCTAGCTTTCCTATGTAAAGGTCTTGCCTGTGGACTATTCTGAACGACTTTTCCAATCTCGTAATTTGCAGCACCTGATTGTCCAGCATCCGACATGTTAACACCTCCCTAAATGGCCAAAGTCCCCACACGGGGCCGTGGTATCGCCACTTGGCGCCAGCACCCGTGAGAGTACTGTTTGTCTGAAGAGGTGGGTGTGCCCGCTTTTGGTCGACGGCACTGCCACTAGGTCCCTCATAGTACAATAAAGTGTCTGGCGGTGGTGGTGCGCACCCAACGTCAGACACACCGTTGTAATATGAGGGGCCCTGGGCCTGTACCGCCGGCCACAAGACAGTCCCCTCCAGGTCAAACAGTGCTCTACCACTTGCAAAATTTTCTCTCACAGCTCCACCAACGTTTAGTCTATGTGCTGACATCCTTCAATGCCTGGCACTGTCAATACCATTGTATTGACATTTTTCTTATGTTAGGCCTTCGAAGCCTGTCTGCGGTCACTCCTTCCACTAGGCCTCCACTGACCTGTCTACTGCTGCCCATGTTTCCCTGGAACCAATTTTAAATTGCCTACAGCCAGCCCAATTTATTATGTTAGGCCTTCGAAGCCTGTCTGCAGTCCCTCCTTCCACTAGGCCTCCACTGACCTGTCTACTGCCGCCCGTGTTCCCCTGGAACCAATTTTAAATTGCCTACAGCCCAATTTTTGTTATGTTAGGCCTTCGAAGCCTGTCTGCGGCCCGTTCTTTCCACTACTACTACACTGACCTGGCTACTGCCGCCCGTGTTCCCCTGGAACCAATTTTAAATTGCCTACAGCCAGCTCAATTTATTATGTTAGGGCTTCGAAGCCTGTCTGCGGTCCCTCCTTCCACTAGGCCTCCACTGACCTGTCTACTGCTGCCCGTGTTCCCCTGGAACCAATTTTAAATTGCCTACAGCCAGCCCAATTTATTATGTTAGGGCTTCGAAGCCTGTCTGCGGTCCCTCCTTCCACTAGGCCTCCACTGACCTGTCTACTGCCGCCCGTGTTCCCCTGTAACCAATTTTAAATTGCCTACTGCCAGCCCAATTTATTATGTTAGGGCTTCGAAGCCTGTCTGCGGTCCCTCCTTCCACTAGGCCTCCACTGACCTGTCTACTGCTGCCCGTGTTCCCCTGGAACCAATTTTAAATTGCCTACAGCCAGCCCAATTTATTATGTTAGGGCTTCGAAGCCTGTCTGCGGTCCCTCCTTCCACTAGGCCTCCACTGACCTGTCTACTGCTGCCCGTGTTCCCCTGGAACCAATTTTAAATTGCCTACAGCCAGCCCAATTTATTATGTTAGGGCTTCGAAGCCTGTCTGCGGTCCCTCCTTCCTCTAGGCTTCCACTGACCTGTCTACTGCCGCCCGTGTTCCCCTGGAACCAATTTTAAATTGCCTACAGCCAGCCCAATTTATTATGTTAGGGCTTCGAAGCCTGTCTGCGGTCCCTCCTTCCACTAGGCCTCCACTGACCTGTCTACTGCTGCCCGTGTTCCCCTGGAACCAATTTTAAATTGCCTACAGCCAGCCCAATTTATTATGTTAGGACTTTGAAGCCTGTCTGCGGTCCCTCCTTCCACTAGGCCTCCACTGACCTGTCTACTGCTGCCCGTGTTCCCCTGGAACCAATTTTAAATTGCCTACAGCCTGCCCAATTTATTATGTTAGGGCTTCGAAGCCTGTCTGCGGTCCCTCCTTCCACTAGGCTTCCACTGACCTGTCTACTGCCGCCCGTGTTCCCCTGGAACCAATTTTAAATTGCCTACAGCCAGCCCAATTTATTATGTTAGGGCTTTGAAGCCTGTCTGCGGTCCCTCCTTCCACTAGGCCTCCACTGACCTGTCTACTGCTGCCCGTGTTCCCCTGGAACCAATTTTAAATTGCCTACAGCCAGCCCAATTTATTATGTTAGGGCTTCGAAGCCTGTCTGCGGTCCCTGCTTCCACTAGGCCTCCACTGACCTGTCTACTGCTGCCCGTGTTCCCCTGGAACCAATTTTAAATTGCCTACAGCCACCCCAATTTATTATGTTAGGGCTTCGAAGCCTGTCTGCGGTCCCTCCTTCCACTAGGCCTCCACTGACCTGTCTACTGCTGCCCGTGTTCCCCTGGAACCAACATCAGAAAATATAAAAATAAGTATTTTGCTTATAAAAAAGAAAATACTGGAGAGATATCAAATGCAGACATTTTAACATTAAAAACAAACACATACAACAAAAATCTGGTACAGTACTAAAAATGGCCACCAGCTACAATAACTTTCTCCTGCAAGTAGTTAACTGAAAGTTTTTTTCAATTTAAAACACAGATATGGCATCCACCGAGTGTTGTCCTGTCGCGTCTTCTTTATATTATTGCCAAGAAGATGCAAAACAATGAAAATAATAAAATCATTATTTACCAAAAAAATAGAGTAAGTCAAAACCACATTGCAAATAAACATTCATTACAAATAAAGAAGCAGGGCGCGTCCGAGGGTGAGTATATACCTAATAAGAATATAATCACCCTCGGACGCGCCCTGCTTCTTTCCGACAGCCTTCCTTCCTAAGAATCAGCCCTTCCGTGGTGTAGAGAGAGGGTGTGTTACACTCCAAGGTGTTCCCCAGGTAGCCTTTCCTGAGCTTCGATCTTCATGCTCTCGTTTAGTAGTTGTCGGAAAGTAGGCTGCATTAGGCCTACAAATTGGGTATGGGGTGGAGAGAGATGGTGTGTTACACTCCAAGGTGTTCCCCAGGTTTCCTTGCCATTGCTTCGGTCTTCCGACTCTCGTTTAGTAGTTGTAGAAAACTACACTGCATTAGGCCTACAACATGGGTATAGGGTGGAGAGAGATGGTGTGTTCCACTCCAAGGTGTTCTCCAGGTTGCCTTTCCAGAGCTTCGATCTTAATGCTCTCGTTTAGTAGTTGTTGGAAACTACACTGCATTAGGCCTCCAAATTGGCTATGGGGTGGAGAGAGATGGTGTGTTACACTCCAAGGTGTTCTCCAGGTTTCCTCGCCATTGCTTCGATCTTCAGACTCTCGTTTAGTAGTTGTAGAAAACTACACTGCATTAGGCCTACAAAATGGGTATCGGGTGGAGAGAGATGGTGTGTTACACTCCAAGGTGTTCCCCAGGTTTCCTTGCCATTGCTTCGGTCTTCCGACTCTCGTTTAGTAGTTGTAGAAAACTACACTGCATTAGGCCTACAACATGGGTATAGGGTGAAGAGAGATGGTGTGTTTCACTTCAAGGTGTTCTCCAGGTTGCCTTTCCAGAGCTTCGATCTTAATGCTCTCGTTTAGTAGTTGTTGGAAACTACACTGCATTAGGCCTCCAAATTGGCTATGGGGTGGAGAGAGATGGTGTGTTACACTCCAAGGTGTTCTCCAGGTTTCCTCGCCATTGCTTCGATCTTCAGACTCTCGTTTAGTAGTTGTAGAAAACTACACTGCATTAGGCCTACAAAATGGGTATCGGGTGGAGAGTGATGGTGTGTTACACTCCAAGGTGTTCCCCAGGTTTCCTTGCCATTGCTTCGGTCTTCCGACTCTCGTTTAGTAGTTGTAGAAAACTACACTGCATTAGGCCTACAGAATGGGTATGGGGTGGAGAGAGATGGTGTGTTCCACTCCAAGGTGTTCTCCAGGTTGCCTTTCCTGAGCTTCTATCTTCAGGCTCTCGTTAAATTGTGGTTAAATGGAACAACTGCATTTGGCGTACTAGTTGGTTTGGGGCCTACTAACAGTGTCTGCCGCTCCTTGCTGTTCTCCTGGTTTCCTGTCCTGAAATTCCATTTTCAGGCGCTCGTTAAGTACTTGTTAATGTTAGACTGCATTTTGTCTACTAGTTGGGTTGGGGCCTACTATCGGTGTCTGCCACTCCTTGCTGTTCTCCTCCACTGAACAAAGCTGTGCCGCCTGTTTTTCTACGGTTGCCAATTTTGAACTGCATTTCGACTACTTACTGATTTGGGCCTACTCTCTGTGTCAGCCTCTCATTCCAGTTGTCCTCCACTGCAATGCCCCCTGGTTATTCCTGTGTTACCAATTTTGAACTGCATTTAGCCAACTTTATTCTTTGGGCCTATATCTGTGTTTCCTCCTCATCCTGCCCATTGCCCAGCCAGTGATAGATGAGTCTGCTGGTACATTGACCCATAACGCAACATTCCCCGTGCACGCTACACAACAACATTGTGACCCTGCTGAAAGTCAGGTTGCTCTTCCCGCATACCATACCACCTTACACGGGGACAAAGAGGAAGGTGTAGATGAAAGTGCAGGTTCCTTCATCAGGTGGGGGGAGGAATTCTAGTTGGCGACGTCACTGGCACAGGGCCTCTCATAGTACGCAAAAGTGTTGCTGCCGGTGGGAGGCGCCCCCGCCGTGCAAACACACCGCTGTACTTTGAGGGGCCCTGTGCCAGTGCCAATGCCAACGAGTGGGCCCCCCCCTGCTTGCTCAGGTTCACAGCACTTGCAAAGTTGAAATACTTACCTCTCCCTGCTCCACTGCCGTGACGTGGTCCAGATTTCCTGGGCCCACTAATTACTTGAACCAGCCCTACCCACCACAACTTTAGCCAAATGACCCCCAATTTCAAATGCCTTCCAATTATTATAAGGTAAATTACGCTTGACAAGCTTCATTAAGAAGAATGGATGGTTTTGACATTAAAATGGGCACTCTAGGTGTTTTCCTGGCCCCCACTCACTGCCGACTATGCTGCCCCATTGACTTGCATTGGGTTTCGTGTTTCGGTCGATCCCGACTTTACGTCATAATCGGTCGATTTCACTCGACCCGACTTTTGAGATAGTCGGGTTTCGCGAAACCCGGCTCGACTCTAAAAAGGTCAAGGTCGCTCAACTCTACTGAGGAGCAGCGGGCAGTGACGAGAGGTGAGTATGTCAGTTTTTTTTTTTAGTGCAGCAGCAGAAGCAGCAGCATTACATGTGACTATAAGGAGGGTCTATGGGGCCATAAAGAACTGCATGGAGCATTCTATGGGGCCATAACTGCATGGAGCATTATATGGGGCATTATATGGGGCCATAAAGAACTGCATGGAGCATCTATGGGGCCATAACTGCATGGAGCATTATATGGGGCATCTATGGGGCCATAATGAACTGCATGGAGCAATATATGGAGCATTACATGGGGCCATAAAGAACTGCATGGAGCATTATATAGCTCTCAATGAACGCATCCAGGTGAGCAATGATCATATTGACAACACATGTGTCACAAAATTTTATACCGTGAAGAAAAATAATTACATTTTTACCATAAAAGTTTGTCTAAGTTCCAAATGTTATACTGTCACACATGGAAATGAATAAAAATGGCACCAATTATTGTCAAACAATTTCTGCTGAATGTGGTAATGCCCCATATGGAGCTGTAAAGTACTGCTTGGCAACACAACATGATTCAGAACCAAGGGAGCGCTATTTGACTCTTGGAGAACAAATTACTGCAGAATAGTTTACCGACCCCATATGCAGAGCACCTAACTGCTAGAAGAGCAGAATCCTTCCTTAAGTGACCCAGTTTTGGAAATTATACCCTTCTACAGGTGCAGTGACGTTTTTGACTACATAGGTGTTTGCCAAAAACAAGTATCATTGAATTTTGCTGAATGGAGATTGCAAACTTTGCCATTGTAGTGCTCGTACATTCTAATGCGAACAAAGTGTAGCGCCCATATGTTATGCCCAACTGTTGCTTCTGGAGACATGGACTTCATAAACTAAGAAAACTCTCATCACTACTGAAATGCCAAACATGGATGCTAACTGTGATTTAGGCACACTGTGGGACCGAGAGGAAGGGAAGCATTTGAACTTGGGAATGCAGAATTCGCTGAATTTCTTTTGGGCAGATGAGACGCCATAGCACTTTTCCTGGACGTTAGAGCCACGAGTATCATGGAAGCCCTCTATATTTCCACTGATGGATAATGGACCTGAGTGGTGATTTGTTTGTTGTTTTGTGGATTGAGTTGAATCTTTTATTGGGAACATTGCACATAACATTTTGTATCACATTCATCCTGCGCTCTTCTCTGACCACTTTCATTGCAGTTTCCATCTAAACCTCCAAATGATTCAGATGAAACCCACACTAAAATGGGCCAGAAGAGTTACTTTGGATTCTTTTCAGCCATGTACTTCTTTTCAGAGGGGCACAAAACTTTGCACTTTTATGCACGCTTAAAAAGACAGACACCGCTGGATCATAGGCCAGACTGCATCCACAGTGTCTCCATCTGCCTCATTAAAGGGAAGCATCTACTATTGTGGGCTCTGTCTCAATCAAATACTTCAGAGTTTTATATTAAAACCCTGGTTTAATGTCTCAGCTCAGCGCAGAAAAAATGTGAACCGAGCATTACGGAGATCTTTTGGAGACAGCATCAACAAATCAACAGCAGGTGAAAAATTGGTTTATTTATTTTTTTACATCGTTCCTTGAGCAGTGTAAGTGATTAAATGACTTTATTGTTCAAGTTGGTGTGATTACAGCAATGTCAGATTTATTTATGTTGCTATCACACACCAAAAGATGCTTTTTTTGCAAAACAAAGATTTTGCATCACCGTATTGTGGTAGCTATATTTTTTCTGGATTTTTGCGGACAGTCATGTGAGGGCTTGTTTTTCTGAGGGAATTTTTTTTTAGGGCTTTTTATGCCATTCATTGTGTGGAAAAAGTGATAAGCTATCTTTATTTTTCAGTTCAATATGATTACAGCAATACCATATTAATATTTATATCATGAGTGTAACACCCCAGGTTCCTTGTTGTTACAGTGGCATTGCTTTCCTCACGGGGAGAGTGATGTCACATTTGGAAGCGAGGAAGGATCCCTTTAACAGGTATTCAGCACATACAACACCGTTCTGACTCCAGGCCAGAACGCGGATCTCTACACCCGACTTCAGGGGAGCTGCTCTCTATGGTCGGGAAGAGGAGTCAGTTGCTAGGCAGTTGCTAGGCAGTTGGGGAGAGTTAGACAGTTGGTGAGAGGAGAGCGAGGAATGAGGAAGGAAAGCTGGGGCTGTGCAGATGAGTGATTCTGCAGCTCTTGGGAAGGAAAAAGAGAACAGAGCAACTTGTAAAGAGACTGAAAGGAGGAAGGAGCAAAGGCGAAGTGAAGAGCTGGAGAGAGAAGTTGTGACTGAACTTCCTCCACGCTGAGCGCAAATACCGGTAACCGGATGACCGAGGTTGTGGGGATAACTTCATGCCCTATGGCAGAAACCGGCAGACAGCTAGATTTCAGGTTACCTGTCCACCATTAACACCCGAGCACACAGTAGCGGATAGAGCCTGGGTCATGATAGAGATCTTGTAAAAAGGCTCGAGTTACCTGTCGTACAGGTTAGTGTCCTACCAACCTGGGGGACAGAGAGGATGTGAGGACCTTGTGTGAGGCCTACAGCAGCAACAGACTACAACAACACAGCGCTAGATGGAAGGCTTCCAATTCCACCTGGTTAATGGGATTCCTGAGATGCTTCCGGGCTGGCCGGACCACCAACAGCACCTGTGATCAGGTACCCTGGACTGTAACTGCCTAAAACATTCAGTAAAGAGGTAAAGAGACTGCAAAGCTGTGTCCTCCGTTTATTTCTGGCACTACACCATCCTTGCCAAATACACCTGGAGTCCTGGGGACCCAGCTTCACCTGTGGGAAGCCATACATCCCTGCTGCCATAACATCACCCCAGTGGACCCCTTTAAGCAGCGTCGGTCACCCCTGACTGAATACCACAGGTGGAGTCACAAACTTTTATTATTTTACATACCCCTTTAAAGACCTTTCCTTTAACATGGGCTCCCAGGGCCACGGACCGGGTCACTGCTGCCGTGACACTTTCCTTTAAGTACCGGACCCAGTACTGAGTACCCACTGGCCCGGGCAGGCGTTCCACATGTACTGTATATCTTTTTTTTATGTTTTGGTACTTTTACACGATAAAAACTATTTTATAGAAAAAAAGAATTGTTCTTGTAATGCCAAATATGTTTCTTTTTTTGGTTTATTTTTGTTTCTACATAAATATATGCATTTATCAGATAATATTTTTTTCATTTTTGCAGCACATTAGATTAGTGAATCAGACGCAGGCAGGAGTCATGTCAGCTCCTGTTCTGAGAAAGAGCTTATAAGCTAATGCACCTGGGTGAACCCGCAGTGATCTTTCAGCCCTAGGTCACCACGGAGACCATGGGTAAATCACGCAAAGAGGAATCTCCATCCCTCTGCTATGACGATCTATGTTACAATCTTTGTTACTGTAACTTTTGACAATGGCATTAAAAGGGTACACCACAAGCCTATTGTGAAATTTCTCCTGAGTATGTTGATTCCTCATATGTTGTGGAAAACTATTTTTGAGGCACAGTGCAAAGCTCAGAAGGGAAGAGGTGCCATATTGAAGTTCAGATTGTGCTGGACTAGTTTGAGGGTGCTATGTCACATTGGCAGAGCCCCTGAGGCGCCAGAACAGCAGAGCCCCCCAATAACAGACCTCATTTTACAAACTACAACTCTCAAAGAATTCATCTAGGGGTCAATTGAGGATTGAACAGGACACAGAATAAATGGAATCCATGCCTTACTGCCATCTTTGGGAGGCAGAATGAAGAAAATCAACAGCAGGTGAAGAATTGGTTTTACTTATTTTTTTCACTGTTCTTCGTGTGGTATAAGTGATTAAGTCACATTTTTATTTTGGATGGTGCAATTACAGTGATATGAGATTTTTATGGAGTTTTTATGATTGGCTGCTGTCACACAGTAAAAAAACCTTTTTTTGCAAAAATTATGAATCATTATATTTTGAGAGCTATAATTTGCCCATATTTCTGATGACAGAGTCATGCGAGGGCATTTTTTGCTGGACGAGTTGACTTTTTTATGAATACCATTTTCATGCACTTGACATTTTTTTGAATGCTTTCTGTTATATGATTTTTGGGAGGCACAATGAATAAAAAACAGCAATTCACAAAATGTGTTTTTGTGTTTTTTTAATTTAGTTTCGCATATGGTAAAATTGATAAGGTAGCTATATTCTACAGATCAGTACAATTACAGCAGTACCACATTTAGATTTTTTATGTTTTCTACTTTTGTACAATGAAAACTATATTATAGTCACTTTATTCTGAGAACTATAACTTTTTAGTTGTCAGATGATGGAGTTGTTTTATTCCACTTTTTGTTCAGCGGTATGATGAAAAACCATAGTTTTTTTGCCTCATTTTTTTACTTTAATTTTTTTACGGTGTGCACTAAAGGGGTTAACTGGTGGGACAGTTTTATAGGTTGGGTCCTTCCGGACATGTCAATTATAAATATTTCTACTTATTTGTTTATTTTTCTTTTTTAATAAACGTATTTATAGGTACAAAATATTTTTTATTTAATATTTTTATTTTATGATTTTTAAATACATATTTTTCCATTATTTTTTTTTACTTTTTTTTTTTACTAAGTCTGATCATAGTTCTAATACATGGCTATGAACCAACATTAACAAGTTTGCTAGGGACTGGTGACCTGCATGTACATCCAAGGTCAGGAAGGGGTTGAATGCCCTCATTCAGCGATAGCACAGATCATGGGCGTTGTTTGCGGATGTCAGCTCTCATATAGTGCCGACTTCTGCTTTTGATTTTGACGGCATCCTGAGTGAGCACAAGCGATCATCACGCTGTACTTCTACGGAGGTTTGCAAGAACACACCTAATGCACTCTGTCCTTGATACATGGTATATTGGAATATTTAAAACCTTTTCCCCCAAGGGTGGTTTGCACGTTAATGACCAGGCCAATTTTTTACAATTCTGACCACTGTCTCTTTATGAGGTAATAACTCTGGAATGCTTCAATGGATTCTGGTGATTCTGAGATTTTTTTTTTTCATGACATATTGTACTTCATGATAGGGGTAATATTTATTTGATACAATTTGTATTTATTACTGTAAATAACAAAAACTTGGCGAAAATGTTGAAAATTTTTTAATTTTCATATTTTTTATTTTTATCCCCTTAAATCAGAGAAATACTGTATGTCACACAAAATAGGTCATAAATATAATTTCCAACTTGTCTGCTTTACATCAACACAATTTTTGAAACAAAGGTTTTTTTCATTAGGAAGTTATAAGCGATTTCTCATTTTTACAACATAATTTACAAAACCATGTTTTTTAGGGACCACCTCATATTTGAAGTCGCTTTGAGGAGTCTATAGGGCAGAAAATATGCAATAGTGACAGGATTCTAAAAAACTGCACCCCTGAAGATGATCAAAACCACTTTCAAGAAGTTTATTAACCCTTCAGGTGCTTAACAGGAATTAATGAAATGTGAAAGGAAAAAACATTTTTTCACTAAAATGTAACTTAAGACTAACTTAAGACTATTTTTTTTATTTTCACAAGGTTAAGAGAAAAAAATGAACCCCAAAGATTGTAATGCAATTTCTCCTAAACATGCCCATACCCAAATTATGGGGAAAATCCGCTGTTTAGGCACACAGCAGAGCTCGGAAGAGATGGAGTGCCATTTGAGTTTTTCAACATAAAATTGGCTGGAATTGAGATCGGACACCATGTCGCGTTTGGAGAGCGCCTCATGTGCCTAAACAGTGGAAACCCCCACAAATTAAAATGTCTTGGAAAGTAGACCCCCCGTAGGAACTTATCTAGATGTGTGGTGAGTACTTTGAACCCTCCAAGTGCTACACTAAAGTTTATAATGCAGAGCTGTGAAAATAAAAAATCATTTTTTTTTTCACAAAAATGATGTTGTAGCTGCCAATTTTTTATTCTCCCAAGGGTAACATGACATATTTGACCAAAAAAGTTGTTGTGCAATTTATCCTGAATATGCTGATACCCCATATGTGGGGGTGGAACACTGTTTGGGTGCATGTCAGAGCTCAGAAAGAAAGGAGTGACGTTTGACTTTTTCAACGCAAAAGTGGCTGGAATTGAGATAGGACACCATGTCGCATTTGGAGAGCCCCTGATGTGTCTAAACAATGGTGATCCCATTTTGGAAATTAGACCCCAAGGAACTTATCTAAATGTGTGGTGAGCACTTTGAATCCTCAAGTGTTTCACTAAAGTTTATAACGCAGAGTTGGGAAAATAAAAATTCATATTTTTAATCCACAAAAACGATATTTTAGCCCCAATTTTTTTTATTTTAACAAGTGTAACAAGAGAAAACAGACCTCAAAAGTTGTTGAGCAATTTTTTCTGAGTACACTGATACTCCATATGTGGGAGAAACTACGGCGTGGGCACATGTTGGGAATCGGAAGGGAAGTAGTGACATTTTGGAATGCAGACTTTGAAGGATTGGTCTGTGGGCATCATGTCACATTTGCAGAGCCCCTGATATACCTAAACAGAAGAATCCCCCCACAATTGACCCCATTTTGAAAACTAGACCTCTTAAGGAACTTATCAAGATGTACAGTATCTAAAAAGTGGCCATACCCAACAAGGGCCGCCTTTGTGGAACTAATCTATTGTTTCCTGGTATGTGAATTTTATAATGTAGTGGCATACGTGAGTTGTGTAACGTTAGTCAGATAGTCATATATCAGTTGGGTTAGTCAGAAATAAATTTAGTAGACCATAAATGTGTGGTACAGTCTGAAGCATTTTTCATACACAGGCTAGGTTTTTGGGGGCAGGTGTTGCATTGAAAAATGGTATTCCCCTTCTGCAACACACTCTGCACCTCTTTTTCGACTTACTTTTTTTTCCACTTTAAGGGACCTCCCATGGGAAATGTTGACCAGGAACAATACAAGCACCTTCAGTTCTGGAGGTACTGGGGCCCACTGCATCCTGATCTCCAAAAATTAAGGCCTTGATCACTACCTTCTGGAACTGAAGGTACGGCGTTGTGATCTGGTCTGCACATCACGATAGCAGGAATTTGTTCAGCATACCCATCTGTACGATGTGCACAGACAGCTTCTTGTACCACACCTTGGCCTTTTTCAAAGCACTGTACGGCTGGAGGACTTGATCAGAGAGATCAACGCCTTCCATGTTTTTGTTGTACGCCAGTACACAGTCCACCTGTGTAGCTCGTAGAGTGCTAAGGGTGCTGTCATCACAGTGTATGGTAGTCAAGAAAAAGACATCCCTCTTTTTCTTGTACTTGACCACCAGCAGGTGGTTGCTACATTGGGCTCTGCTGTCACCCCTTCTAAGATCTGACCAATTAACATTTTTGAGACGCCTCTATGATTTTCGCAGACAGTATCGCAGGCTGCGGTACCTCGCACAGAAAGGGATTTGAAGATTGAGATGCTGGTATAAAAGTTATCCACATAGAAGTGATATCCGCTATCCAGCAGTGGGTGTATCAAATCCCAAACAATCTTCCCACTGACTTACAGGACAGGGGGGCATTCAGGGGTTCAATCCGAGTTTCCTTCACTTCATAAACTCTTAACCAGTGGGTGTACCCTGAGGTACTCTTACACAACTTATAGAGTTTAATTCTGTACCTGGCCCTCTTACTGGGCAGGTACTGATGGAATTTGAGCGTACTCTTGAAATGAATTAGGACTTTTCCATGCAGATGTCCCTTTGGGGCACATACACTTCAGCAAATTTGTTGTTCAAGTAGTCACTGAACGGCTGAACTTTGAACAGATGGTCAAAGTTGGGGTCATCTTGGGGAGGACACCGTGCCTTACCATTATATGCAGGAATTTGTGGATGACCTCAAAACGTGTCTGGGTCATGACCATTCGGAACACTGGAGTGTTAAATAAAATTTCAACACTCCAATATCGCCAAAGTTCTGGCTTCTTTGGTATCCCTGTGTGAAAGACCAGGCCCCAAAACTGCATAATTTCAACTGCATCTACAGGAGACGAATTAGAAAATGATGAATCGTGGTTTTATGCCATAAATTGATGAGCGTACAAATTAGTTTGGCCCACCATGAGGTTACCAAAATGCTTAGAGAAAAAGACTTTGTAAAGTTTAGTTCTGTGAGGCCGGTGGTGTTAAACTCGATTACTGATTGTGCCACAAAATCAGGAATCAGAGGTGGCACTAAGGGGGGTGAAGAAGAAAAGTGCAAAACAGTGAGCATGAGTGTTGATCGGTGAACTGCGTCACCAATCAATGATCGGCAGCTGCTGGATGTTCACACATAAGTGGATCAAAGTGAGTATGGAGGGGGGTAAAAGAGATGGAAGGGGGCAGAAGAGGAAGAAAAGATTGGGGTGGATGAGGAGAGGAGTGAGATTGGAAAAGGATCAGGGATCAAAACACAGTTGTTGTATCTCTTCTTTTTTCCTTCTTCATTCTTCCTTCTTTTGGGGGGAGTGGTGGACGGGGGTAAAAAGAGGGGGAAAGGGGGTAGAGGAGAGATGAGACAGGGATCTTCTTACAGATGGCTTGTCTGCTCTGTTTGGTCTTCTTTCTTCTGTCCTGTCATCTTTCTTGTCTGTTCTTTGCTCTTCAGCAGTGAGGGATTGTGGTGTCACAGGCTTCTGTGGCACAACAAGGCC
Organism: Ranitomeya imitator; assembly: GCF_032444005.1. Lineage (NCBI taxonomy): Eukaryota > Metazoa > Chordata > Amphibia > Anura > Dendrobatidae > Ranitomeya > Ranitomeya imitator. The sequence continues at coordinate 390,289,755 of NC_091282.1, forward strand.
CAGAACAGTGATGATCTGATAGCATGACCACTCTGCAGAAATCCTCAGCTACTGTGAGGACCTACAGTGCGGTCACAGAGCAGTCACACCACTTCTTTGCCCTGTCATTGGTGCAATTGATGATGACATTGATCGCACCAATCAGAGCTGGCCCTGGTGACACTGGTGTTGCCAGGCACCAGCCTAGGATCGGTGCTCTTACAGCTCCAATCCTAGGCAGGTCACAGCCAACAGCCAATCACAGCATTTCTCAGTGTTTCAGGCAATCAGATTGACTGAAACACTGGACACACTCTAATTGGCACAATTGATGATTATATTCATTGCTCCAATCAGAGGGCACAGTCGCAGTGTGACCTTGCTGTGACCTGGCTGTGCCCTGTGCGATGAATGCAATCGTCGATTGCACCAATCAGGGTGCGCCCAGTGTGTTAGGGGTCAAGTTCCTGCCTCTCCACAGGGGGAATCTCTGCTGCGGTCTCCCATTCTTCTCCAGCCGCAGTGGAGTCTGCTCAGTGGAGACGTCGGTCCCAGTGTCTGGCTCGGCCTGATACTGTGCGGATGGTTTCTGCTGTTTTCCCAGGCTCAGCCATTGTAGCCAGTACTGGTCAGCGGCGAGCAGATGTATCTGGGACTAAGTCCTGCTTTTTCTCTTCTGAGCATGCCCAAGGTAAGACCTCTCATTGGAGGTCAGGGGTCATGTGCTCAGGTACTACTGCAGCTCCCATTTGTGTTTTAGGAAGGTTCTGAAGTTGCTCTGGTATTGCAGCAACTTCCATTGGTCCTCTAGGAAGGTCCTGAAGCTGCTGCAGCTATAAAAGGTTTGCATGGCCACACGGCCATGCGCTACTATCACTTCATGTTATGAGCTTGCTAATTGTGGTCGCGCCTGTATGATTTTATTCAGGAACCCGGCTGAAATAAGCCCCTAGAATACCGGCATATCCGCTGAGTTTTTGTGTGCTTCTCTGTGTGCGTGACCAGTGACTGCCATCAGCTTAGCAATTAGCTGTGTTCCCCTGTAACGCTAACAGGGCACAGCATGTTCTTTTCTGTGTGACTCAGTAAAGTAACTGAGTTCACTTATACCGCCTTATAGTGCCATTATTTTCTAGCAGCAGGTTGTCTCCTGCACGGTGGACCCCAGGCTGCGAACGCACCAATTATAACATCCATATTAACTCGGTGCGTTCCGCCAGTCCTCACATAGTATTTCAGGCAATCTGATTGCCTGAAACACTGAGAAATGCTACGATAGGCTGCTCAGAACTGAACAGCAAATTAGAGATGAGCGGTGTTTGGGTCGAACTGTTCACCAATTTCAAATTCGAGCTGTTTTGGGCAGTGTTCGAGTAGTTCGATGAACCCAAACAATTTGCTTAAAATTCGGCTGTTAGAGTTTCTGTTCGATAACTGTTCACTCACAAAAAGCCTAGCTTGATTTGCACATTAAAACTTTGTGCTGAAATAATGCCGATCTCCATTTTTTTTTCTTTCCCGCATTTACAGTGGGGCAGTGCAGTCTCTCAGCCTATCAGCAGTGCACACACACAGCAATGTGCATGTGATGCACACAAGCAAGGGCATGTGTCATTGGCTATGTATGTCACATGTCCTTGCCCTATAAGAACCAGCCAATTGCCCCGTCGCCACCATTTCCTCACTGCTGCATCTTATTGTTAGACGGCACGCTGCTGCTGTGGGCGCTATACAGACTAAGAGTGTTTTTTTGGAGCGAATTATCAGAGAGATAGGTTTAGGGAGTCAGGAGGAGTCGGGACTAGTTGTTATATCAGCCCTTTTCAGGGTAGGTTACAGCAGTTCATAGCACTGTTTGCCAGGCAGGTCTGTGCCAGTGCTGTGCAAGTGTTTGTCACAGCATTTGGTGTAATCTAGCTCAGCCAATCCTTTTGGACTAGCAGCATTGTCTGATAGTCATCTGAGCAGCCCGCCTGTGAAACTAACTGCACCGCCTGTGTATCTCAATTTTTACTGCATCAAATCCAGTTAATAGTTTTAGGCCTAGGAGCAGTGTCTGCACGTCAGCAGAGTAGCCCGCCTGGGAAACTAACTATACCGCCTGTGTATCTCAATTTTCACTGCATTTAATCCAGTTAATAGTTTAGGGCCTAGGAGCAGTGTTTGCACGTCAGCAGAGTAGCCCGCCTGTGAAACTAACTACACCGCCTGTGTATCTCTATTTTCACTGCATCTAATCCAGTTAATAGTTTAGGGCCTAGCAACAGTGTCTGCACGTCAGCAAAGTAGCCCGCCTGTGAAGCTAGCTATACCGCCTATGTATCTCAATTTTTACTGCATCTAACCCAGTTAATAGTTTTGGGCCTAGGAGCAGCATCTGCACATCAGCAGAGTAGCCCGCCTGTGAAACTAACTACTCCGCCTGTGTATCTCTATTTTCACTGCATCTAATCCTGTTAATAGTTTAGGGCCTAGGAGCCGTGTCTGCACGTCAGCAGAGTAGCCCGCCTGTGAATCTGTGAAGCTAACTACACCACCTGTGTATCTCTACTGTATTTTCACTGCATCTAATCCAATTTATAGTTTTGGGCCTAGGAGCAGTGTCTGCACGTCAGCAGAGTAGCCCGCCTGTGAAACTAACTATACCACCTGTGTAACTCTATTTTTACTGCATCTAATCCAGTTAATAGTTTAGGGCCTAGGAGCAGTGTCTGCACGTCAGCAGAGTAGCCCGCCTGTGAAACTAACTACACCGCCTGTGTATCTCTATTTTCACTGCATCTAATCCAGTTATTAGTTTATGGCTTAGGAGCAGTGTCTGCACGTCAGCAGAGTAGCCCGCCTGTGAAACTAACTACACCGCCTGTGTATCTCTATTTTCACTGCATCTAATCCTGTTAATAGTTTAGGGCCTAGGAGCCGTGTCTGCACGTCAGCAGAGTAGCCCGCCTGTGAATCTGTGAAGCTAACTACACCACCTGTGTATCTCTACTGTATTTTCACTGCATCTAATCCAATTTATAGTTTTGGGCCTAGGAGCAGTGTCTGCACGTCAGCAGAGTAGCCCGCCTGTGAAACTAACTACACCGCCTGTGTATCTCTATTTTCACTGCATCTAATCCAGTTAATAGTTTAGGGCCTAGGAGCAGTGTCTGCACGTCAGCAGAGTAGCCCGCCTGTGAAACTAACTACACCGCCTGTGTATCTCTATTTTCACTGCATCTAATCCAGTTAATATTTTAGGGCTTAGGAGCATTGTTTGCATGTCAGCAGAGTAGCCTGCATGTGAAACAAACTATACCGCCTGTGTATCTCAATTTTCACTGCATCTAATCCAGTTATTAGTTTTGGGCCTAGGAGCAGTGTCTGCATGTCAGCAGAATAGCCCGCCTGTGAAACTAACTACACCGCCTGTGTATCTCAATTTTCACTGCATCTAATCCAGTTAATAGTTTAGGGCCTAGGAGCAGTGTCTGCACATCAGCAGAGTAGCCCGCCTGTGAAACAAACTATGCCACCTCTGTATCTCAATTTTCACTGCATCTAATCCAGTTGATAGTTTTGGGCCTAGGAGCAGTGTCTGCACGTCAGCAGAGTAACCCGTCTATGAAACAAACTATACCGCCTGTGTTTCTCAATTTTCACTGCATCTCATCCAGTTATTAGTTTTGAGCCTAGGAGCAGTGTCTGCACGTCAGCAGAGTAGCACGCCTGTGAAACTAACTACACCACCTGTGTATCTCTATTTTCACTGCATCTAATCCTGTTAATAGTTTAGGGCCTAGGAGCCGTGTCTGCACGTCAGCAGAGTAGCCCGCCTGTGAAGCTAACTACACCACCTGTGTATCTCTACTGTATTTTCACTGCATCTAATCCAAATTATAGTTTTGGGCCTAGGAGCAGTGTCTGCACGTCAGCAGAGTAGCCCACCTGTGAAACTAACTACACCTCCTGTGTATCTCCATTTTCACTGTATCTAATCCAGTTAAAAGTTTAGGGCCTAGGAGCAGTGTCTGCACATCTGCAGAGTAGCCTGCCTGTGAAACAAACTATACCGCCTGTGTATCTCAATTTTCACTGCATCTAATCCAGTTATTAGTTTATGGCTTAGGAGCAGTGTCTGCACGTCAGCAGAATAGCCCATCCGGGAAACTAACTACACCGCCTGTGTATCTCAATTTTCACTGCATCTAATCCAGTTAATAGTTTTGGGCCTAGGAGCAGTGTCTGCATGTCAGCAGAGTAGCCCGCCTGTGAAACTAACTACACCACCTGTGTATCTCTATTTCACTACATCTAATCCGGTTAATAGTTTAGGGCCTAGGAGCAGTGTCTGCACGTCAGCAGAGTAGCCCGCCTGTGAAGCAATCTATACCGCCTGTGTATCTTAATTTCACTGCATCTAATCCAGTTATTAGTTTTGGGCCTAGAAGCAGTGTCTGCATGTCAGCAGAGTAGCCCGCCTGTGAAACAAACTATATAGCCTGTGTAACTCTATTTTTACTGCATCTAATCCAGTTAATAATTTAGGGCCTAGCAACAGTGTCTGCACGTCAGCAGAGTAGCCCGCCTGTGAAGCTAGCTATACCGCCTGTGCATCTCAATTTTTACTGCATCTAACCCAGTTAATAGTTTTGGGCCTAGGAGCCGTGTCTGCACATCAGCCGAGTAGCCCGCCTGTGAAACTAACTACACCTCCTGTGTATCTCCATTTTCACTGCATCTAATCCAGTTAAAAGTTTAGGGCCTAGGAGCAGTGTCTGCACATCTGCAGAGTAGCCTGCCTGTGAAACAAACTATACCACCTGTGTATCTCAATTTTCACTGCATCTAATCCAGTTATTAGTTTATGGCTTAGGAGCAGTGTCTGCACGTCAGCAGAATAGCCCACCTGTGAAACTAACTACACCGCCTGTGTATCTCAATTTTCACTGCATCTAATCCAGTTAATAGTTTTGGGCCTAGGAGCAGTGTCTGCACGTCAGCAGAGTAGCCCGCCTGTGAAACTAACTACACCACCTGTGTATCTCTATTTCACTGCATCTAATCCAGTTAATAGTTTAGGGCCTAGGAGCAGTGTCTGCACGTCAGCAGAGTAGCCCGCCTGTGAAGCAATCTATACCGCCTGTGTATCTTAATTTCACTGCATCTAATCCAGTTATTAGTTTTGGGCCTAGAAGCAGTGTCTGCACGTCAGCAGAGTAGCCCGCCTGTGAAACAAACTATACCGCCTGTGTAACTCTATTTTTACTGCATCTAATCCAGTTAATAGTTTAGGGCCTAGGAGCAGTGTCTGTACGTCAGCAGAGTAGCCCGCCTGTGAAACTAACTTCACTGCCTGTGTATCTTTATTTTCACTGCATCTAATCCAGTTAATAGTTTAGGGCCTAGGAGCAGTGTCTGCACGTCAGCAGAGTAGCCCGCTGGTGAAACTAACTACACCGCCTGTGTATCTCTATTTTCACTGCATCTAATCCAGTTAATATTTTAGGGCCTAGTACCACAGTTTGGCCACTCAGTTTTGCTCAGTTTTCATCCATCGGTTGTTGTGCCAAAAACTACAGATGCAGAGTTGCCAATTAGTTAAGCACTAAAATGAGTGGCAAAAGGCCTGTTGCTGGTGGAAAGGGGAATAGGCGTGTTGGAAAGGGAAAGAAAGGTTGTGTCCGTGGGGTAGGTGGTAAAGCAACAGTAACATCTGCAGAAGAAAGACATTCTTCCAGCCAAAGTAAGATGTCTACTTCTTTTCTTACGACCATCGCTACAAGCATCGCCAAAAATTCCAGATGAGGCACAAAAACAGCAGGTGCTTGAACGGATATCAAGTGCTCGTTCAAGTGGGCTCTCCTCCATGTCAACTTCAACATCACAACTACTCCAGTCCTCAGAGTTGTCACCCCAATCGCACTTGCTTCCTCACAGCTCCCAAGTCTCCAGCTGCCCGTCTGAGCATGGGGTAACACACATGGTTGAGTCTGTAGAGCTGTTTACGCATACTATAGCCTGGGAATCAGATTTCTGCTCCAGAGCTTCTGTGAATCCAGATGAGGAAATGATCTGCACTGATGCCCAGAATCTTTGTGAGTCGGCTCCAGGCCCAGATGAAGAAGGTTATGAGCATAATGTAGACCCTCGTTCCCAAACTGTAACTCCTGTTGGTGGAGACAATGAGGAAGATGATGATGAGACTGAGATACCTGATTGGAACGAAAACTTGACTTTTCGGTCAGGGCAGGAAGAGGTTGGCTCTGAGGATGACGGGTGTGAGAACGACGAGGTTGTAGATCCCACTTACTGTCAACCCCCAGTCCGTCAGTCCATGAGGTCAGTAGAGGAGGTGGAGGAGGATGCTAGTGACAAGTCTGACGACGAGGTAACGGTGCGCCTTACTGGACAGAGACGGAGTACTGGAAGCATGTCAACAACTGCATCTTCAACCGAACTGTGCCTCAGACCAGAAGTCGCGGTGGCTCTTCAGGTCGCACGGGCTCTAAGCCTTGCATAGCCTGGGCATTTTTTGACATCGCAAAGGATGACCCAACTCATGTTGTCTGTAAGATTTGTCAACAAAATCTCAGTAGAGGCCAAAAAATCACTAGCTTGAGTACTTCATGCATTAACCGTCACATGGATATGAGGCATACCTTGCAGTGGGAAGCTCACTGTGCTATAATGCGGCCTAGTGGGGCGGGTCAACCACCGTCTGCCCCATCAAGTGCATCCGCGTCCTCTTCATCCTCTGTGACTGTGGGGACAGCAGTCGCACATGGTTTTGGATGCTGACCTTCCACCTCTTTATCCGCAACATCCAGTGTAATTGGCAGGTCATCAGGACATTTGCAAGTGGAAACACCTGCTGTGTTGAGCACTCCCCGACATCGATACCACACTTTGAAGGCAACATAACATCTCCGCCTGCACCTTCCTCACTGATCAGCAGTTTGCCGTGGACACCCTACTCAACTCCGTCTAACTACGGCAGCCAGCTCTCAGTACCTCAGATGTGGACAAGTAAAAGACCATTTCTTCCTAGCCATGACAAAGCTAAGAGGTTGAATTTATTCATCTGCAAGCTGTTGGCTACAGAAATGCTGCTTTTCCACCTGGTGGACACAGAGGATTTTCTAGACCTTATGTCGGTCGCAGTGCCCCAATACCAGATGCCCAATCACCACTACTTCTCAAAGAAAGCTGTGCCAGACCAACACCAGCATGTCGCACACAGCAACACCACTTCCTTGAGAAACTCTGTGTGTGACAGGGTGCATTTCACCACAGACACTTTGATGAGTAGACATGGACAGGGGCATTACATGTTGGTGACTGGGCACTGGGTAACTACGGTGACATCAGAAGAAGGGGCTGCTGTCCAAGTTTTGCCGTCCCCACGAGTTGCTCGTCGATCCTCTGTATCTAGAAGTTCCTCCATTGCTTCTGCCTCCTCAACCTTCTCTCAGTCCTCCACCTGCACCCAAAGCCTGTCTGGTAATGCCACCCGCATTGTAACTGCACAGAAGGAATCCTGCACACCTCCTCACTATGCTGTCACCAGGGCTCAACGGCATAAGGCAGTGTTTACATTGAAATGTCTGAGAAATGTGAGTCATACAGCTGAGGAGTTGTGGTCAGCTCTGGAGACCGAGTTCCATCAATGGTTGACTCCACTCAACCAGCAGCCAGGGGAGGCTGTGTGTGACAATGCTGCAAACCTGGGTGCGGCCCTTCGCCGGGGCAATGTCACACACGTGCCTTGTATGGCTCACGTTTTGAATCTGGTTGGCAAGCAATTTTAATCCCAATATCCCAGACTAGATGAGCTTCTGCAGAGGGCACGGTCACTGTGTGCTCACTTCTGCCGTTCGCATCCCGCAGCTCGACGACTTGCATCTCTACAGAAGATGTTGGGCCTGCCAGTTCACCGGCTGAAATGCGATGTACCCACATCAACTCTGCACATGTTGCAGCGACTGTGGCAGCACCGACGAGCCCTGGTGCAATACATTATGATGTATAGCCTGGGCCAATGATATCAAGAGGTGGGGCAAATCACGCTGCAGGAGTGGTCTCAGATCAGGGGCTTATGCATCCTTCTGCACAGTTTTGAAATAGCAACGTTTAGTGCTGACTAGAGTTGAGCGACCTTGACCTTTTTAGAGTCGAGCCGTGTTTCGCGAAACCCGACTATCTCAAAAGTCGAGTCGAGTGGAATCGGCCGATTATCGCGAAAAGTCGGGGATCGACCGAAACACGAAACCCAATGCAAGTCAATGGGGGAGCATAGTCGGCAGTGAGTGGAGGCTAGGAAAACACCTACACTGCCCATTTTAACGGCAAAAACATCCATTCTTGTTGCAGAAGCTTGTCAATCGTAATTTAGCTTATAATAATTGGAAGGCATTTGAAATTGGGGATAATTTGGCTAAAGTTGTGGGGGGTAGGGCTGGTTCAAGTAATTAGTGTGCCCAGTAAATCTGGACCACGTCACAGCAGTGGAGCAGGGAGAGGTAAGTATTTCAACTTTGCAAGTGCTGTGATCCTGAGCAAGCAGGGGGGCCCACTCGTTGGCATTCGCACTGGCACAGGGCCCCTCAAAATACAGCGGTGTGTTTGCACGGCGGGGGCGCCTCCCACCGGCAGCAACACTTTTGCGTACTATGAGGGGCCCTGTGCCAGTGACGTCGCCAGCAACGAGCATTCCTCCCCCCACCTGATGAAGGAACCTGCACCTTCATCTGCACCTTCCTCTTTGTCCCCGTGTAAGGTGGTATGGTATGTGGGAAGGGGGACCTGACTTTCAGCAGGGTCACAATCTTGCAGTGTAGTGTGCACGGGGAATGTTGCATTATGGGTCAATGTACCAGCAGACTCATCTATCACTGGCTGGGCAATGGGCAGGATGAGGGGGAAACAGATATGGCCCCAAAGAATAAAGTGGGCTAAATGCAGTTCAAAATTGGTAACAGGACTAACCAGGGGGCATTGTTTTGTTCAGTGGAGGACACCTGGAATGAGAGGCTGACACAGAGAGTAGGCCCAAATCAGTAAGTATTCTAAATGCAGTTCAAAATTGGCAACAGTAGTAAACCGGCGGCACAGATTTGTTCACTGGAGGAGAACAGCAAGGAGCGGCATACACAGATAGAAGGCCCCAACCCAACTAGTAGGCCTAATGCAGTGTTGTTTTCAACAACGACTAAACGAGAGCCAGAAGATCGAAGCAATGGAGAGGAAACCTGGGGAACACCTTGGAGTGGAACATACCGTCTCTACACCCCATATACCCAATTTGTAGGCCTAATGCAGTGTAGTTTTCAACAACTAGTAAACGAGAGTCGGAAGATCGAAGCAATGGAGAGGAAACCTGGGGAACACCTTGGAGTGGAACACACCGTCTCTACACCCCAGACACAACTTGTAGGCCGAATGCAGTGTTGTTTTCAACAACTACTAAACGAGAGTCGGAAGACCCAAGCAATGGAGAGGAAACCTGGGGAACACCTTGGAGTGTAACACATCGTGTCTACACCCCATATACCCAATTTGTAGGCCTAATGCAGTGTAGTTTTCAACAACTACTAAACGAGAGTCGGAAGATCGAAGCAATGGAGAGGAAACCTGGGGAACACCTTGGAGTGGAACACACCGTCTCTACACCCCATACCCAATTTGTAGGCCTAATGCAGTGTAGTTTTCAACAACTACTAAAAGAGAGTCGGAAGACCCAAGCAATGGAGAGGAAACCTGGGGAACACCTTGGAGTGTAACACACCATCTCTCTACAACCCATACCCAATTTGTAGGCCTAATGCAGTGTAGTTTTCAACAACTATTAAACGAGAGTCGGAAGATCGAAGCAATGGAGAGGAAACCTGGGGAACACCTTGGAGTGGAAGACACCGTCTCTACACCCCAGACCCAACTTGTAGGCCGAATGCAGTGTTGTTTTCAACAACTACTAAACGAGAGTCGGAAGACCCAAGCAATGGAGAGGAAACCTGGGGAACACCTTGGAGTGTAACACATCGTCTCTCTACACCCCATACCCAATTTGTAGGCCTAATGCAGTGTAGTTTTCAACAACTACTAAACGAGAGTCGGAAGACCCAAGCAATGGAGAGGAAACCTGGGGAACACCTTGGAGTGTAACACACCGTCTCTACACCCCATACCCAATTTGTAGGCCTAATGCAGTGTAGTTTTCAACAACTACTAAACGAGAGTCGGAAGACCCAAGCAATGGAGAGGAAACCTGGGGAACACCTTGGAGTGGAACATATCGTCTCTCTACACCCCACACCCAATTTGTAGGCCTAATGCAGTGTAGTTTTCAACAACTACTAAACGAGAGTCGGAAGACCCAAGCAATGGAGAGGAAACCTGGGGAACACCTTGGAGTGTAACACATCGTCTCTCTACACCCCATACCCAATTTGTAGGCCTAATGCAGTGTAGTTTTCAACAACTACTAAACGAGAGTCAGAAGACCCAAGCAATGGAGAGGAAACCTGGGGAACACCTTGGAGTGGAACACACCGTCTCTACACCCCATACCCAATTTGTAGGCCTAATGCAGTGTAGTTTTCAACAACTACTAAACGAGAGTCGGAAGATCGAAGCAAAGGAGAGGAAACCTGGGGCACACCTTGGAGTGGAAGACACCGTCTCTACACCTCAGACCCAACTTGTAGGCCTAATGCAGTGTAGTTTTCAACAACTACTAAACAAGAGTCAGAAGACCCAAGCAATGGAGAGGAAACCTGGGGCACACCTTGGAGTGGAAGACACCGTCTCTACACCCCAGACCCAACTTGTAGGCCGAATGCAGTGTTGTTTTCAACAACTACTAAAAGAGAGTCGGAAGACACAAGCAATGGAGAGGAAACCTGGGGAACACCTTGGAGTGGAACATACCGTCTCTACACCCCATACCCAATTTGTAGGCCTAATGCAGTGTAGTTTTCAACAACTACGAAACGAGAGTCGGAAGACCCAAGCAATGGAGAGGAAACCTGGGGAACGCCTTGGAGTGTAACACATCGTCTCTCTACACCCCATACCCAATTTGTAGGCCTAATGCAGTGTAGTTTTCAACAACTACTAAACGAGAGTCGGAAGATCGAAGCAATGGAGAGGAAACCTGGAGAACACCTTGGAGTGGAAGACACCGTCTCTACACCTCAGACCCAACTTGTAGGCCGAATGCAGTGTTGTTTTCAACAACTACTAAACGAGAGTCGGAAGACCCAAGCAATGGAGAGGAAACCTGGGGAACACCTTGGAGTGTAACACATCGTCTCTCTACACCCCATACCCAATTTGTAGGCCTAATGCAGTGTAGTTTTCAACAACTACTAAACGAGAGTCGGAAGACCCAAGCAATGGAGAGGAAACCTGGGGAACACCTTGGAGTGTAACACACCGTCTCTACACCCCATACCCAATTTGTAGGCCTAATGCAGTGTAGTTTTCAACAACTACTAAACGAGAGTCGGAAGACCCAAGCAATGGAGAGGAAACCTGGGGAACACCTTGGAGTGGAACATATCGTCTCTCTACACCCCATACCCAATTTGTAGGCCTAATGCAGTGTAGTTTTCAACAACTACTAAACGAGAGTCGGAAGACCCAAGCAATGGAGAGGAAACCTGGGGAACACCTTGGAGTGTAACACATCGTCTCTCTACACCCCATACCCAATTTGTAGGCCTAATGCAGTGTAGTTTTCAACAACTACTAAACGAGAGTCGGAAGACCCAAGCAATGGAGAGGAAACCTGGGGAACACCTTGGAGTGGAACACACCGTCTCTACACCCCATACCCAATTTGTAGGCCTAATGCAGTGTAGTTTTCAACAACTACTAAACGAGAGTCGGAAGACCCAAGCAATGGAGAGGAAACCTGGGGAACACCTTGGAGTGGAACATATCGTCTCTCTACACCCCATACCCAATTTGTAGGCCTAATGCAGTGTAGTTTTCAACAACTACTAAACAAGAGTCGGAAGACCCAAGCAATGGAGAGGAAACCTGGGGAACACCTTGGAGTGTAACACATCGTCTCTCTACACCCCATACCCAATTTGTAGGCCTAATGCAGTGTAGTTTTCAACAACTACTAAACGAGAGTCGGAAGACCCAAGCAATGGAGAGGAAACCTGGGGAACACCTTGGAGTGGAACACACCGTCTCTACACCCCATACCCAATTTGTAGGCCTAATGCAGTGTAGTTTTCAACAACTACTAAACGAGAGTCGGAAGATCGAAGCAATGGAGAGGAAACCTGGGGCACACCTTGGAGCGGCAGACACCGTTAGTAGGCCCTACCAAAGTGGTAGCCCCAATGCAGTTTTCAAATTCCTAGAGGCTGAAAACAAGACTATTGACGCTCTGCTTTTTTCAAAGGAGGACAGCTGTATTGAGTGGCGCAGACAGACACAGGTAGTAGGCCTTAAACCAAAAATGTGGCTCACTGCAGTTTAAAAAAGGTTACAGGGGTACACAGGCAGCATTGCTCTGGTCAGTGGAGGACAATTTCAATAGTGGACCGCAGACAGACTTTGTACGCCTACTATTAAAAAAAGGATGCTCTATGCAATTAAAAATAGGTTCCAGGGGTCCACGGGCAGCAGTGGTGTGGTCAGTGGACGAGTATTGGAAGGAGGGACCGCAGACAGGCCTAGTAGGCCTAACATAACAAAATTAGGTTGTAGGCACTTTAAAATTGGTTCCAGGGGTACACGTGCAGCAGTGGTGTGGTCAGCGGAGGACAATTTGAATTAGGGACTGCAGACAGTCTTTGTAGGCTGTCCCCTGTGGACCATGCATCCAACACATTAACCCAGTGCGCCTTAATGGACACGTAACTTTTTGTGGACATGCCTACTGGTCCATGCGTTTCTTGTCAGGTGCAGCTTTCTACTGTTTGATTGCCTGAGTGCTATGACAATGCAGACTTTTTCATGCCGCTGGAGGGCTGGGATGGCTTTTCTCGCAAAAGAAATGTCAACTGGGTAGCTTGAACCGTGGTACAGCGTAGTTCATCTGGGCTTTCTAAATATAAAACAAAGAAAAAAAGGAGACTCCATGCACTTTCAGCTGCATTCCAGGGGTACACGGCCAGCATTGGTCTGCTCAGTGGAGAACTATTGGAAGGAGGGACCGCAGACAGGCTTCGAAGGCCTAACATAATAAAATATGGCTGTAGGCACTTTAGAATTGGTTCCAGGGGTACACGGGCATCAGTAGACAGGTCAGTGGAGGCCTACTGGAAGGAGGGACCGCAGACAGGCTACGAAGGCCTAACATAATAAAATTAGGCTGTAGGCACTTTAAATTTGGTTCCAGGGGAACACGGGCAGCAGTAGACAGGTCAGTGGAGGCCAAGTGGAAGGAGGGACCGCAGACAGGCTTCGAAGGCCTAACATAATAAAATTAGGCTGTAGGCACTTTAAATTTGGTTCCAGAGGAACACAGACAGCAGTAGACAGGTCAGTGGAGGCCTAGTGGAAGGAGGGATCGCAGACAGGCTTCGAAGGCCTAACATAATAAATTAGGGCTGTAGGCACTTTAACATTGGTTCCAGGGGAATACGGGCAGCAGTAGACAGGTCAGTGGAAGCCTAGTGGAAGGAGGGACCGCAGACAGGCTTCGAAGGCCTAACATAATAAAATTAGGCTGTAGGCACTTTAAATTTGGTTCCAGGGGAACACGGGCAGCAGTAGACAGGTCAGTGGAGGCCTAGTGGAAGGAGGGACCGCAGACAGGCTTCGAAGGCCTAACATAATAAATTAGGGCTGTAGGCACTTTAGAATTGGTTCCAGGGGTACACGGGCATCAGTAGACAGGTCAGTGGAGGCCTAGTGGAAGGAGGGACCGCAGACAGGCTTCGAAGGCCTAACATAATAAATTAGGGCTGTAGGCACTTTAACATTTGTTCCAGGGGAACACGGGCATCAGTAGACAGGTCAGTGGAGGCCTAGTGGAAGGAGGGACCGCAGACAGGCTTCGAAGGCCTAACATAATAAAATATGGCTGTAGGCACTTTAGAATTGGTCCCAGGGGTACAAGGGCATCAGTAGACAGGTCAGTGGAGGCCTAGTGGAAGGAGGGAACGCAGACAGGCTTCGAAGGCCTAACATAATAAATTATGGCTGTAGGCACTTTAACATTGGTTCCAGGGGAACACGGGCATGAGTAGACAGGTCAGTGGAGGCCTAGTGGAAGGAGGGACCGCAGACAGGCTTCGAAGGCCTATCATAATAAAATTAGGCTGTAGGCACTTTAGAATTGGTTCCAGGGGTACACGGGCATCAATAGACAGGTCAGTGGAAGCCTACTGGAATGAGGGACCGCAGACAGGCTTCGAAGGCCTAACATAATAAAATATGGCTGTAGGCACTTTAGAATTGGTCCCAGGGGTACAAGGGCATCAGTAGACAGGTCAGTGGAGGCCTAGTGGAAGGAGGGACCGCAGACAGGCTTCGAAGGCCTAACATAATAAAATATGGCTGTAGGCACTATAGAATTGGTCCCAGGGGTACAAGGGCATCAGTAGACAGGTCAGTGGAGGCCTAGTGGAAGGAGGGACCGCAGACAGGCTTCGAAGGCCTAACATAATAAATTATGGCTGTAGGCACTTTAACATTGGTTCCAGGGGAACACGGGCATGAGTAGACAGGTCAGTGGAGGCCTAGTGGAAGGAGGGACCGCAGACAGGCTTCGAAGGCCTATCATAATAAAATTAGGCTGTAGGCACTTTAGAATTGGTTCCAGGGGTACACGGGCATCAATAGACAGGTCAGTGGAAGCCTACTGGAATGAGGGACCGCAGACAGGCTTCGAAGGCCTAACATAATAAAATATGGCTGTAGGCACTTTAAATTTGGTTCCAGGGGAACACAGGCAGCTATAGAAAGGTCAGTGGAGGCCTAGTGGAAGGAGGGATCGCAGACAGGCTTTGAAGGCCTAACATAATAAATTAGGGCTGTAGGCACTTTAACATTGGTTCCAGGGGAATACAGGCAGCAGTAGACAGGTCAGTGGAAGCCAAGTGGAAGGAGGGACCGCAGACAGGCTTCGAAGGCCTAACATAATAAAATTAGGCTGTAGGCAATTTAAATTTGGTTCCAGGGGAACACGGGCAGCAGTAGACAGGTCAGTGGAGGCCTAGTGGAAGGAGGGACCGCAGACAGGCTTCGAAGGCCTAACATAATAAAATTAGGCTGTAGGCACTTTAAATTTGGTTCCAGGGGAACACAGGCATCAGTAGACAGGTCAGTGGAGGCCTAGTGGAAGGAGGGACCGCAGACAGGCTTCGAAGGCCTAACATAATAAATTAGGGCTGTAGGCACTTTAACATTGGTTCCAGGGGAACACGGGCAGCAGTATACAGGTCAGTGGAGGCCTAGTGGAAGGAGGGACCGCAGACAGGCTTCGAAGGCCTAACATAATACAATATGGCTGTAGGCACTTTAGAATTGGTTCCAGGGGAACACGGGCATCAGTAGACAGGTCAGTGGAGGCCTAGTGGAAGGAGGGACCGCAGACAGGTTTCGAAGGCCTAACATAATAAATTAGGGCTGTAGGCACTTTAACATTGGTTCCAGGGGAACACGGGCATGAGTAGACAGGTCAGTGGAGGCCTAATAGAAGGAGGGACCGCAGACAGGCTTCGAAGGCCTAACATAATAAAATATGGCTGTAGGCACTTTAGAATTGGTTCCAGGGGTACACGGGCATCAGTAGTCAGGTCAGTGGAAGCCTAGTGGAATGAGGGACCGCAGACAGGCTTCGAAAGCCTAACATAATAAAATTAGGCTGTAGGCACTTTAAATTTGGTTCCAGGGGAACACAGGCAGCAGTAGACAGGTCAGTGCATGCCTAGTGGAAGGAGGGATCGCAGACAGGCTTCGAAGGCCTAACATAATAAATTAGGGCTGTAGGCACTTTAGAATTGGTTCCAGGGGTACACGGGCATCAGTAGACAGGTCAGTGGAGGCCTAGGGGAATGAGGGACCGCAGACAGGCTTCGAAGGCCTAACATAATAAAATTAGGCTGTAGGCACTTTAAATTTGGTTCCAGGGGTACACGGGCAGCAATAGACAGTTCAGTGGAGGCCTAGTGGAAGGAGGGACCGCAGACAGGCTTCGAAGGCCTAACATAATAAATTAGGGCTGTAGGCACTTTAACATTGGTTCCAGGGGAACACGGGCAGCAGTAGACAGGTCAGTGGAGGCCTAGTGGAAGGAGGGACCGCAGACAGGCTTCGAAGGCCTAACATAATAAAATATGGCTGTAGGCACTTTAAAATTGGTTCCAGGGGTACACGGCCAGCATTATTCTGCTCAGTGGAGAACTATTGGAAGGAGGGACCGCAGACAGGCTTCGAAGGCCTAACATAATAAAATATGGCTGTATGCACTTTAGAATTGGTTCCAGGGGTACACGGGCATCAGTAGACAGGTCAGTGGAGGCCTAGTGGAAGGAGGGACCGCAGACAGGCTTCGAAGGCCTAACATAATAAATTAGGGCTGCAGGCAATTTAACATTGGTTCCAGGGGAACACGGGCAGCAGTAAACAGGTCAGTGGAGGCCTAGTGGAAGGAGGGACCGCAGACAGGCTTCGAAGGCCTAACATAATAAAATATGGCTGTAGGCACTTTAGAATTGGTTCCAGGGGTACACGGGCATCAGTAGACAGGTCAGTGGAGGCCTAGTGGAAGGAGGGACCGCAGACAGGCTTCGAAGGCCTAACATAATAAAATTAGGCTGTGGGCACTTTAAATTTGGTTCCAGGGGAACACGGGCAGCAGTAGACAGGTCAGTGGAGGCCTAGTGGAAGGAGGAACCGCAGACAGGCTTCGAAGGCCTAACATAATAAATTAGGGCTGTAGGCACTTTAACATTGGTTCCAGGGGAACACGGGCAGCAGTAGACAGGTCAGTGGAGGCCTAGTGGAAGGAGGGACCGCAGACAGGCTTCGAAGGCCTAACATAATAAAATATGGCTGTAGGCACTTTAGAATTGGTTCCAGGGGTACACGGGCATCAGTAGACAGGTCAGTGGAGGCCTAGTGGATGGAGGGACCGCAGACAGGCTTCGAAGGCCTAACATAATAATATTAGGCTGTAGGCACTTTAAGTTTGGTTCCAGGGGAACACGGGCAGCAGTAGACAGGTCAGTGGAGGCCTAGTGGAAGGAGGGACCGCAGACAGGCTTCGAAGGCCTAACATAATAAATTAGGGCTGTAGGCACTTTAACATTGGTTCCAGGGGAACACGGGCAGCAGTAGACAGGTCAATGGAGGCCTAGTGGAAGGAGGGACCGCAGACAGGCTTCGAAGGCCTAACATAATAAAATTAGGCTGTAGGCACTTTAAGTTTGGTTCCAGGGGAACACGGGCAGCAGTAGACAGGTCAGTGGAGGCCTAGTGGAAGGAGGGACCGCAGACAGGCTTCGTAGGCTTAACATAATAAAATTGGGCTGTAGGCACTTTGAATTCTCTTGCAGGGGTACTGTTGTGATAAGATAATTCAGTACCACAATGGACATAGAGGTCAGAGCACATACAGTGACCTGTGTCATGATTCCAATGGCAGGGAATCACAAAAGGACAAGCACCAACGAGCTCTAGGGTGATGGAACCTGAGCTGACCGCAACCCTAAACCTGAACACACAAATAACAATAGCCGGGGAACGTGCCTACGTTGATCCTAGACGTCTCGCACCAGCCGAAGATCTAACTTCCCCTATTAGAAGAAACACAGACCTCTCTTGCCTTCAGAGAAATACCCCACAGAAATTGTAGCCCCCCACATATAATGACGGTGAAATGAGAGGAAGGCACATACACAGTATGAAAACAGATTCAGCAAAATGAGGCCCGCTAAAACTAGATAGCAGAGGATACAAAAGTAAACTGCGCGGTCAGCAAAAAACCCTTCAAAAAACCATCCTGTAATTACTTGAACTCATGTTCCAACTCATGGAACATGAGGAGCAATTACAGCCCACTAAAGCAACCAGCAGCAAAGAGACAATTATATGCAAGCTGGACAAGACAAAAATAAAGCAAAACGTGGAACAAGAAAATCAAAACTTAGCTTGTCCTGAAGATTACTGAAGCCAGAAGCTGAGGTAACAAAACACTCTGATAACCTTGATAGCTGGCGGGGAAATGACAAGAAAGCCCGGTTAAATAGGAAACTCCCAAATCCTAATAGAACAGGTGGACACCAGAGACAGCAGAACACAAATCACCCAGTACCATCAGTAACCACCAGAGGGAGCCCAAAAACAGAACTCACAACAGTACCCCCCCTTGAGGAGGGGTCACCGAACCCTCACGAGAACCACCAGGGCGACCAGGATGAGCCCTATGAAAAGCGCGGACCAAATCATCAGCATGAACATCAGAGGCAACCACCCAAGAATTATCCTCCTGACCATAACCCTTCCACTTGACCAAATATTGGAGTTTCCGTCTGGAAACACGAGAATCCAAGATCTTCTCCACAACATACTCCAATTCTCCCTCCACCAGCACCGGAGCAGGAGGCTCAAGCGAAGGAACAACAGGTACCTCATACCTCCGCAACAACGACCGATGGAACACATTTTGAATAGCAAACGATGCCGGGAGATCCAAACGAAACGACACAGGGTTAAGAATTTCCAAGATCCTTTAAGGACCGATGAACCGAGGCATGAACTTAGGAGAAGAGACCTTCATAGGAACAAAACGAGAAGACAACCACACCAAGTCCCCAACACGAAGTCGAGGACCCACGCGGCGACGGCGATAAGCAAACTGCTGAGCCTTCTCCTGGGACAACTTCAAATTGTCCACCACATGACTCCAAATCCGATGCAACCCATCCACCACCATGTCCACTCCAGGATAATCAGAAGGCTCCACCTGACCAGAGGAAAAACGAGGATGAAACCCCGAATTACAAAAGAAAGGAGAAACCAAGGTAGCAGAACTAGCCCGATTATTAAGGGCAAACTCGGCCAGCGGCAAAAAGGTAACCCAGTCATCCTGATCAGCAGAAACAAAACACCTCAAATAAGTTTCCAAGGTCTGATTAGTTCGCTCCGTCTGGCCATTCGTCTGAGGATGGAATGCAGACGAAAAGGACAAATCAATGCCCATCTTAGCACAGAACGTCCGCCAAAATCTAGACACAAACTGGGATCCCCTGTCAGAAACGATGTTCTCCGGAATCCCATGCAAACGAACCACGTTCTGGAAAAACAGAGGGACCAACTCAGAGGAGGAAGGCAACTTAGGCAAGGGTACAAGATGAACCATTTTAGAAAAGCGGTCACACACAACCCAGATGACAGACATTTTTTGAGAGACAGGGAGATCCGAAATAAAGTCCATGGAAATGTGCGTCCAAGGCCTCTTCGGGATAGGCAAAGGTGACAACAATCCACTGGCTCGAGAACAGCAAGGCTTAGCCCGAGCACAAACCTCACAAGACTGCACAAAAGAACGCACATCCCTCGACAAGGAAGGCCACCAAAAAGACCTGGCCACCAAGTCTCTAGTACCAAATATTCCAGGATGACCTGCCAACGCAGAAGAATGGACCTCGGAGATGACTCTACTGGTCCAACTATCCAGAACAAACAGTCTCTCAGGCGGACAACGATCAGGTTTACCCGCCTGAAACTCCTGCAAAGCACGTCGCAAGTCTGGGAAGACGGCCGACAAAATCACCCCATCCCTAAGGATACCAGTGGGCTCAGAATTTCCAGGGGAGTCAGGCACAAAACTCCTAGAAAGAGCATCCGCCTTCACATTCTTTGAACCTGGCAGGTATGAAACCACAAAATTGAAACGAGAGAAAAACAGTGACCAACGAGCCTGTCTAGGATTCAGACGCCTGGCAGACTCAAGGTAAATCAGATTTTTGTGATCAGTCAAGACCACCACACGATGTCTAGCACCCTCCAGCCAATGACGCCACTCCTCAAATGCCCACTTCATGGCCAAAAGTTCCCGATTACCCACATCATAATTCCGCTCAGCGGGCGAAAATTTTCTAGAGAAGAACGCACATGGCTTCATCACCGAGCAATCGGAGCTTCTCTGTGACAAAACCGCCCCCGCTCCAATCTCGGAAGCATCAACCTCAACTTGGAAAGGAAGCGAAACATCAGGCTGACGCAACACAGGAGCAGAAGAAAACCGGCGTTTAAGGAAAGGCCTCCACAGCCGCAGGAGACCAATCAGCAACATCAGCACCCTTCTTAGTCAAATCCGTCAAAGGCTTAACAACACTAGAAAAATTAGTTATAAAACGACGATAGAAATTAGCAAAGCCTAAGAACTTCTGCAGACTCTTAAGAGATGCAGGCTGCGTCCGGTCACAAATAGCCCGAACCTTGACGGAATCCATCTCAATAGTAGAAGGGGAAAAAATATACCCCAAGAAAGAAATCTTCTGGACTCCAAAGAGACACTTTGAGCCCTTTACAAACAAGGAATTAGCCCGCAGGACCTGAAACACCTTCCTGACCTGCTGAACATGAGACTCCCAGTCATCAGAAAAAACCAAAATATCATCCAAATACACAATCATAAATTTATCCAGATATTCACGGAAAATATCGTGCATAAAGGACTGGAAGACTGAAGGAGCATTAGAAAGTCCGAAAGGCATTACCAAATACTCAAAATGGCCCTCAGGCGTATTAAATGCGGTTTTCCACTCATCACCTTGCTTTATTCGTATAAGATTATACGCACCCTGAAGATCAATCTTAGTGAACCATTTAGCCCCCTTAATGCGAGCAAACAAATCAGTCAACAAAGGCAAAGGATACTGATATTTTACGGTAATCTTATTCAAAAGACGATAATCTATACAAGGCCTCAAGGACCCATCTTTTTTGGCCACGAAAAAAAAACCTGCTCCCAAAGGGGACGAAGATGGACGGATATGTCCCTTTTCCAAGGACTCCTTAACATAATCCCGCATAGCAGTATGCTCTGGCACTGACAGATTGAACAAACGACCTTTAGGAAATTTACTACCAGGAATTAAATCTATAGCACAATCGCAATCCCTGTGAGGAGGAAGCGAACTGAGCTTAGGCTCCTCAAAAACATCCCGATAATCAGACAAAAATACAGGAACCTCAGAAGGAGTAGATGAAGCGATAGAAATCGGAGGTGCATCATCATGAACCCCCTGACATCCCCAGCTTAACACAGACATTGTTTTCCAGTCAAGGACTGGATTATGAGTTTGTAACCATGGCAGACCAAGTACTAGAACATCATGTAAATTATACAATACCAGGAAGCGAATCACCTCCTGATGAACAGGAGTCATACGCATGGTCACTTGTGTCCAGTACTGAGGTTTATTCATAGCTAAAGGTGTAGAGTCAATTCCCTTCAAAGGAATAGGGACTTCCAGAGGCCCAAGACTAAACCCACATCGCTTGGCAAATGACCAATCCATAAGACTCAGGGCAGCGCCTGAATCTACATAAGCATCGACGGAAATGGATGATAATGAGCAAATCAGAGTCACAGACAGAATGAATTTAGACTGTAACGTACTAATGGCAACAGACTTATCAACCTTTTTTGTGCGTTTAGAGCATGCTGATATAACATGATCTGAATCACCACAATAAAAGCACAACCCATTTTTCCGCCTATAGTTTTGCCGTTCACTTCTAGACTGAACTCTATCACATTGCATTGTCTCAAGTGCCTGTTCAGAAGACACCGCCAAATGGTGCACAGGTTTGCGCTCCCGTAAACGCCGATCAATCTGAATAGCCATAGTCATAGACTCGTTCAGACCCGTAGGCGCAGGGAACCCCAACATAACATCTTTAATGGCCTCAGAAAGGCCATCTCTGAACTTTGCAGCCAGGGCGCACTCATTCCACTGAGTAAGCACTGACCATTTCCGAAATTTTTGACAATATATTTCTGCTTCATCTTGCCCCTGAGAGAGAGCTAATAAAGCTTTTTCAGCCTGAATCTCCTGGTTAGGTTCCTCATAGAGCAAACCCAATGCCAGAAAAAACGCATCCACATTAAGCAACGCAGGATCCCCTGGTGCCAATGCAAATGCCCAATTTTGAGGGTCACCCCGCAGGAAAGATATAATAATCTTAACCTGCTGAGCAGGGTCTCCAGAAGAGCGAGATTTCAAAGAAAGGAACAGCTTGCAATTGTTCCTAAAATTCAGAAAACTAGATCTATCTCCAGCAAAGAACTCTGGAAAAGGAATTCTAGGTTCAGACATAGGAGCATGTACAACAAAATCTTGTATATTTTGAACCTTAGCAGCAAGATTATTCAAGCTGGAAGCTAAACTCTGGACGTCCATGATAAACAGCTAAGGTCAGAGCCATTCAAGGATTAAGAGGAGGAAAAAAAAAAAACTTCCTCAGACTACTTTTCCTCCTACTTCAGCCCAAACATTTAGGCCGGCTATACTGTCATGATTCCAATGGCAGGGAATCACAAAAGGACAAGCACCAACGAGCTCTAGGGTGATGGAACCTGAGCTGACCGCAACCCTAAACCTGAACACACAAATAACAATAGCCGGGGAACGTGCCTACGTTGATCCTAGACGTCTCGCACCAGCCGAAGATCTAACTTCGCCTATTAGAAGAAACACAGACCTCTCTTGCCTCCAGAGAAATACCCCACAGAAATAGCAGCCCCCCACATATAATGACGGTGAAATGAGAGGAAGGCACATACACAGTATGAAAACAGATTCAGCAAAATGAGGCCCGCTAAAACTAGATAGCAGAGGATACAAAAGTGAACTGCGCGGTCAGCAAAAAACCCTTCAAAAAACCATCCTGTAATTACTTGAACTCATGTTCCAACTCATGGAACATGAGGAGCAATTACAGCCCACTAAAGCAACCAGCAGCAAAGAGACAATTATATGCAAGCTGGACAAGACAAAAATAAAGCAAAACGTGGAACAAGAAAATCAAAACTTAGCTTGTCCTGAAGATTACTGAAGCCAGAAGCTGAGGTAACAAAACACTCTGATAACCTTGATAGCCGGCGGGGAAATGACAAGAAAGCCCGGTTAAATAGGAAACTCCCAAATCCTAATAGAACAGGTGGACACCAGAGACAGCAGAACACAAATCACCCAGTACCATCAGTAACCACCAGAGGGAGCCCAAAAACAGAACTCACAACAGACCTGACAATAACCCAAAAATATAGAACGAGCTCTGAGACGTGGGAACTCTGCTGACCGCAATCCCTAATCCTCTCAAACCACACTAGAGGCAGCCGTGGATTGCGCCTAAAGCTCCCTATGCAACTCGGCACAGCCTGAGAAACTAGCTAGCCTGAAGATAGAAAATAAGCCTACCTTGCCTCAGAAAAATACCCCAAAGGAAAAGGCAGCCCCCACATATAATGACTGTGAGTTAAGATGAAAAGACAAACGTAGAGATGAAATAGATTTAGCAAAGTGAGGCCCGACTTTCTGAACAGAGCGAGGATAGGAAAGGTAACTTTGCGGTCAACACAAAACCCTACAAAAACCACGCAAAGGGGGCAAAAAGACCCTCCGTACCGAACTAACGGCACGGAGGTACACCCTCTGCATCCCAGAGCTTCCAGCAAGCAGGAAAAAACAAATATACAAGCTGGACAGAAAAAACAGCAAACAAAATAGCAAAGCAGAACTTAGCTATGCAGAGCAGCAGGCCACAGGAACGATCCAGGAGGAAACAGGTCCAATATTAGAACATTGACTGGAGGCCAGGATCAAAGCACTAGGTGGAGTTAAATAGAGCAGCACCTAACGACTTCACCACATCACCTGAGGAAGGAAACTC
This sequence comes from Ranitomeya imitator, assembly GCF_032444005.1. NCBI lineage: Eukaryota > Metazoa > Chordata > Amphibia > Anura > Dendrobatidae > Ranitomeya > Ranitomeya imitator. The sequence goes on from NC_091282.1 coordinate 390,313,593, forward strand.
AGAAGCCGCAGTACTACTTTCCTCCACCAACGGAAGCTCACAGAGAGAATCAGCCGAAGTACCACTTGTGACCACAGGAGGGATCTCTGCCACAGAATTCACAACAGTACCCCCCCTTGAGGAGGGGTCACCGAACCCTCACCGGAACCCCCAAGATGACCAGGATGAGCCATATGAAAGGCACGAACAAGATCGGGAGCATGGACATCAGAGGCAAAGACCCAGGAATTATCTTCCTGAGCATAACCCTTCCACTTAACCAGATACTGAAGTTTCCGTCTTGAAACACGAGAATCCAAAATCTTCTCCACAATATACTCCAACTCCCCCTCCACCAAAACCGGGGCAGGAGGATCAACAGATGGAACCACAGGTGCCACGTATCTCCGCAACAATGACCTATGGAATACGTTATGTATGGAAAAAGGATCTGGAAGGGTCAGACGAAAAGACACAGGATTAAGAACCTCAGAAATCCTATACGGACCAATGAAACGAGGTTTAAACTTAGGAGAGGACATCTTCATAGGAATATGACGAGAAGATAACCAAATCAAATCCCCAACACGAAGTCGGGGACCCACACAGCGTCTGCGATTAGCGAAACGTTGAGCCTTCTCCTGGGACAAGGTCAAATTGTCCACTACATGAGTCCAAATCTGCTGCAACCTGTCCACCACAGTATCCACACCAGGACAGTCCGAAGACTCAACCTGCCCTGAAGAGAAACGAGGATGGAACCTAGAGTTGCAGAAAAACGGCGAAACCAAGGTAGCTGAGCTGGCCCGATTATTAAGGGAGAACTCAGCCAAAGGCAAAAAGGACACCCAGTCATCCTGATCAGCAGAAACAAAGCATCTCAGATATGTTTCCAAGGTCTGATTGGTTCGTTCGGTCTGGCCATTAGTCTGAGGATGGAAAGCCGAGGAAAAAGACAAGTCAATGCCCATCCTACCACAAAAGGCTCGCCAAAACCTCGAAACAAACTGGGAACCTCTGTCAGAAACGATATTCTCTGGAATGCCATGTAAACGAACCACATGCTGGAAGAACAATGGCACCAAATCAGAGGAGGAAGGTAATTTAGACAAGGGTACCAAATGGACCATCTTAGAGAAGCGATCACAGACCACCCAAATGACTGACATCTTTTGAGAGACGGGAAGATCTGAAATAAAATCCATAGAGATATGTGTCCAAGGCCTCTTCGGGACCGGCAAGGGCAAAAGCAACCCACTGGCACGATAACAGCAGGGCTTAGCCCGAGCACAAATCCCACAGGACTGCACAAAAGTACGCACATTCCGCGACAGAGATGGCCACCAAAAGGATCTAGCCACTAACTCTCTGGTACCAAAGATTTCAGGATGACCAGCCAACACCGAATAATGAACCTCAGAGATAACTTTATTCGTCCACCTATCAGGGACAAACAGTCTCTCCGCTGGGCAACGATCAGGTTTATTAGCCTGAAATTTTTGCAGCACCCGCCGCAAATCAGGGGAGATGGCAGACACAATTACTCCCTCTTTGAGGATACCCGCCGGCTCAGATAAACCCGGAGAGTCGGGCACAAAACTCCTAGACAGAGCATCCGCCTTCACATTTTTAGAGCCCGGAAGGTACGAAATCACAAAGTCAAAACGGGTGAAAAACAGCGACCAACGAGCCTGTCTAGGATTCAACCGCTTGGCGGACTCGAGATAAGTCAAGTTCTTATGATCAGTCAAGACCACCACGCGATGCTTAGCTCCTTCAAGCCAATGACGCCACTCCTCGAATGCCCACTTCATGGCCAGCAACTCTCGATTGCCCACATCATAATTTCGCTCAGCGGGCGAAAACTTCCTGGAAAAGAAGGCGCATGGTTTCATCACCGAGCAATCAGAACTTCTCTGCGACAAAACAGCCCCTGCTCCAATCTCAGAAGCATCAACCTCGACCTGGAACGGAAGCAAAACATCTGGTTGACACAACACAGGGGCAGAAGAAAAACGACGCTTCAACTCTTGAAAAGCTTCCACAGCAGCAGAAGACCAATTGACCACATCAGCACCCTTCTTGGTCAAATCGGTCAATGGTTTAGCAATACTAGAAAAATTGCAGATGAAGCGACGATAAAAATTAGCAAAGCCCAGGAACTTTTGCAGACTTTTCAGAGATGTCGGCTGAGTCCAATCATGGATGGCTTGGACCTTAACAGGGTCCATCTCGATAGTAGAAGGGGAAAAGATGAACCCCAAAAATGTAACCTTCTGAACACCAAAGAGACACTTTGATCCCTTCACAAACAAAGAATTAGCACGCAGGACCTGAAACACCGTTCTGACCTGCTTCACATGAGACTCCCAATCATCCGAGAAGATCAAAATGTCATCCAAGTACACAATCAGGAATTTATCCAGGTACTCTCGGAAGATGTCATGCATAAAGGACTGAAACACTGATGGAGCATTGGCAAGTCCGAATGGCATTACTAGATACTCAAAATGGCCCTCGGGCGTATTAAATGCAGTTTTCCATTTATCGCCTCGCTTAATACGCACAAGATTATACGCACCATGAAGATCTATCTTTGTGAACCAACTAGCCCCCTTAATCCGAGCAAACAAATCAGATAACAACGGCAAGGGGTACTGAAATTTAACCGTGATCTTATTTAGAAGGCGGTAATCTATACAAGGTCTCAGTGAACCATCCTTCTTGGCTACAAAAAAGAACCCTGCTCCTAATGGCGACGATGACGGGCGAATATGCTCCTTCTCCAAAGACTCCTTCACATAACTCCGCATAGCGGCGTGCTCAGGCACAGATAAATTAAACAGTCGACCTTTTGGGAATTTACTACCAGGAATCAAATCGATAGCACAATCACAATCCCTATGCGGAGGTAGGGTATCGGACTTGGGCTCATCAAATACATCCCGGTAATCAGACAAGAACTCTGGAACCTCAGAAGGGGTGGATGACGAAATAGTCAGAAATGGGACATCACCTTGTACCCCCTGACAACCCCAGCTGGACACAGACATGGATTTCCAATCTAATACTGGATTATGGACTTGTAGCCATGGCAACCCCAACACGACCACATCATGCAGATTATGCAACACCAGAAAGCGAATAACCTCCTGATGTGCAGGAGCCATGCACATGGTCAGCTGGGTCCAGTACTGAGGCTTATTCTTGGCCAAAGGCATAGCATCAATTCCTCTCAATGGAATAGGACACTGCAAGGGCTCCAAGAAAAACCCACAACGCCTAGCATACTCCAAGTCCATCAAATTCAGGGCAGCGCCTGAATCCACAAATGCCATGACAGAATACGATGACAAAGAGCAGATCAAGGAAATGGACAGAAGAAATTTTGACTGTACCGTACCAATGGTGGCAGACCTAGTGAACCGCTTAGTGCGCTTAGGACAATCAGAGATAGCATGAGTGGAATCACCACAGTAGAAACACAGCCCATTCAGACGTCTGTGTTCTTGCCGTTCAACTCTGGTCAAAGTCCTATCGCACTGCATAGGCTCAGGTTTAAGCTCAGGTAATACCGCCAAATGGTGCACAGATTTACGCTAACGCAAGCGTCGACCGATCTGAATGGCCAAAGACATAGACTCATTCAGACCAGCAGGCATAGGAAATCCCACCATGACATCCTTAAGGGCTTCTGAGATACCTTTTCTGAAAATAGCTGCAAGCGCACCTTCATTCCATTGAGTGAGTACGGACCACTTTCTAAATTTCTGACAATATACCTCTATCTCATCCTGACCCTGACACAGAGCCAGCAAATTCTTCTCTGCCTGATCCACTGAATTAGGTTCATCGTACAGCAATCCGAGCGCCAGGAAAAACGCATCGATATTACGTAATGCAGGATCTCCTGACGCAAGAGAAAATGCCCAGTCCTGAGGGTCACCACGTAAAAAAGAAATAATGATCCTAACTTGTTGAACTGGGTCACCAGAGGAGCGAGGTTTCAAAGCCAGAAATAGTTTACAATTATTTTTGAAACTCAGAAATTTAGTTCTATCTCCAAAAAACAAATCAGGAATAGGAATTCTCGGTTCTAACATAGAATTCTGAACCACAAAGTCTTGAATATTTTGTACTCTTGCCGTGAGCTGATCCACACATGAAGACAGACCTTTAATGTCCATCGCTACACCTGTGTCCTGAACCATCCAAATGTCTAGGGGAAAAAAAAAGGCAAAACACAGTGCAGAGAAAAAAAAATGGTCTCAGAACTTCTTTTTTCCCTCTTGAGAATCATTAGTACTTTGGGCCTCCAGTACTGTTGTGATAAGATAATTCAGTACCACAATGGACATAGAGGTCAGAGCACATACAGTGACCTGACAATAACCCAAAAACATAGAACGAGCTCTGAGACGTGGGAACTCTGCTGACCGCAATCCCTAATCCTCTCAAACCACACTAGAGGCAGCCGTGGATTGCGCCTAACGCTCCCTATGCAACTCGGCACAGCCTGAGAAACTAGCTAGCCTGAAGATAGAAAATAAGCCTACCTTGCCTCAGAGAAATACCCCAAAGGAAAAGGCAGCCCCCACATATAATGACTGTGAGTTAAGATGAAAAGACAAACGTAGAGGTGAAATAGATTTAGCAAAGTAAGGCCCGACTTTCTGAACAGAGCGAGGATAGGAAAGGTAACTTTGCGGTCAACACAAAACCCTACAAAAACCACGCAAAGGGGGCAAAAAGACCCTCCGTACCGAACTAACGGCACGGAGGTACACCCTCTGCGTCCCAGAGCTTCCAGCAAGCAGGAAAAAACAAATATACAAGCTGGACAGAAAAAACAGCAAACAAAATAGCAAAGCAGAACTTAGCTATGCAGAGCAGCAGGCCACAGGAACGATCCAGGAGGAAACAGGTCCAATACTAGAACATTGACTGGAGGCCAGGATCAAAGCACTAGGTGGAGTTAAATAGAGCAGCACCTAACGACTTCACCACATCACCTGAGGAAGGAAACTCAGAAGCCGCAGTACCACTTTCCTCCACCAACGGAAGCTCACAGAGAGAATCAGCCGAAGTACCACTTGTGACCACAGGAGGGAGCTCTGCCACAGAATTCACAACAGGGTACACAGGCAGTGGGCACCATTGGTGTTGTCAGCGGCGGCCGATTGTAATGAGTGTCTGCAAGCTAGTAGTCCCAAAAAATAAATACATGTTAATGTCTCGCATTACAACAAAAAGAAAAACCAAAAGGGTGCAATCATTAGGTACAGGGGTGGGCTCCTCTGCGTAGTTTCAGACCTAGTAGTTTGGCACAAAGTATTTACTTGGGTAAATATAGGACACTGCCCCTGACTATGTTAAGTACCATCATACATGTCAACACAATGGTATTGTCAGTGGCAGGAAATTACGGATGTCAGCGCATAGACTAAACATAGGTGGAACTGTGAGAGATAATTGTGCAAGTGGTGGAGCAATGTTTGAGCTGGGGGTGGGGGAACTCTCTTGTGCCCGGCGGCACAGGCCCAGGGCCCCTCATGTTACAACAGTGTGTCTGACGTTGGGTGAGCACCACCACCGGCAGAGACACTTTATTGTACTATGAGGGACCCAGTGGCAGTGCCGTAGACCAAAAGCGGGCACACCCACCTCTTCAGACAAACAGCACTCTCACGGGTGCTTGCGCCAAGTGGCGATACCACGGCCCCGTGTGGGGAGTTTGGCCATTTAGGGAGGTGTAAACATGTCGTATGCTGGACAATCAGCTGCTGCAAACTACGAGATTGGTAAAGTCATTCAGAGTAGTCCACAGGCAATACCTTTTCATAGGAAAGCTAGGTGTCGGCCGGGCAAGGTGGGGCAAAAGAATTCGAAATCCAGTTGTGGTTCATTTTAATGAAGGTTAGATCATCAACATTTTGGGTGGCCAGACGAGTCCTTTTTTCAGTTAATATTGAACCTGCAGCACTGAATACTCTTTCTGATAGGACACTAGCTGCCGGGCAAGCAAGCTCCTGCAATGCATATTCTGCCAATTCTGGCCAGGTGTCAAATTTGGATGCCCAGTAATCAAATGGGAATGACGGTTGAGGTAGAACATCGATAAGGGATGAAAAATAGTTAGTAACCATACTGGACAAATGTTGTCTCCTGTCACTTTGAATTGATGCAGCAGTACCTGTCCTGTCTGCGGTCATAGCAAAATCACTCCACAACCTGGTCAGAAAACCCCTCTGTCCAACGCCACTTCTGATTTCTGCACCTCTAACACTTCTGGTCTGCTGCCCCCTGCTGCTCATGTGAGAACGATCACGGGCGCTGTGTGCTGGGAATGCCTGAAGCAAACGGTCAACAAGAGTTGATTGTTTGGTTGCTAATATTAGTTCCAAGTTGTCATGTGGCATAATATTTTGCAATTTGCCTTTATAGCGAGGATCAAGGAGGCAGGCCAACCAGTAATCGTCATCGTTCATCATTTTCGTAATGCGTGTGTCCCTTTTGAGGATACGTAAGGCATAATCCGCCATGTGTGCCAAAGTTCCAGTTGTCAAATCTGCGGTTGTGCTTGGTTGAGGGGCAGTTTCAGGCAAATCTACGTCACTTGTGTCCCTCAGAAACCCAGAACCCGGCCTTGCCACGACACCAATCTCCAGTGGCCCCGGAGAAGCTTCCTCATTAAAAAAATACTCATCCCCATCATCCTCCTCGTCCTCCTCCTCCTGTTTGCCCGCTACCTCGTCCTTTACACTGCCCTGACCAGACAATGGCTGACTGTCGTCAAGGCTTTCCTCTTCCTCGGCTGCAGATGCCTGCTCCTTTATGTGCGTCAAACTTTGCATCAGCAGACTCATTAGGGGGATGCTCATGCTTATTATGGCGTTGTCTGCACTAACCAGCCGTGTTCATTCCTCAAAACACTGAAGGACTTGACACATGTCTTGTATCTTCGACCACTGCACACCTGACAACTCCATGTCTGCCATCCTACTGCCTGCCCGTGTATGTGTATCCTCCCACAAAAACATTACAGCCCGCCTCTGATCGCACAGTCTCTGAAGCATGTGCAGTGTTGAGTTCCACCTTGTTGCAACGTCTATGATTAGGCGATGCTGGGGAAGGTTCAAAGACCGCTGATAGGTCTGCATACGGCTGGAGTGTACGGGCGAATGGCGGATATGTGAGCAAAGTCCGCGCACTTTGAGGAGCAGGCCGGATAACCCCGGATAACTTTTCAGGAAGCACTGCATCACCAGGTTTAAGGTGTGAGCCAGGCAAGGAATGTGTTTCAGTTGGGAAAGGGAGATGGCAGCCATGAAATTCCTTCCGTTATCACTCACTACCTTGCCTGCCTCAAGATCTACTGTGCCCAGCCACGACTGCGTTTCTGTCTGCAAGAACTCAGACAGAACTTCCGCTGTGTGTCTGTTGTCGCCCAAACACTTCATAGCCAATACAGCCTGCTGACGCTTGCCAGTAGCTGCTCCATAATGGGACAACTGGTGTGCAACAGTGCCAGCTGCGGATGGAGTGGTTTGGCGACTGCGGTCTGTGGACGAGCTCTCGCTTCTGCAGAAGGACGAAGAGGAGGAGGAGGATGAGGGGGTGCGAACACCTACAGACAACTGTTTCCTAAACCGTGGGCTAGGCAGAACTGTCCCGAAATTGCTGTCCCCTGTGGACCCTGCATCCACCACATTCACCCAGTGTGCCGTGATGGACACGTAACGTCCCTGGCCATGCCTACTGGTCCATGCATCTGTTGTCAGGTGCACCTTTGTACTCACAGATTGCCTGAGTGCATGGACGATGCGCTCTTTAACATGCTGGTGGAGGGCTGGGATGGCTTTTCTCGAAAAGAAGTTTTGACTGGGTAGCTCGTAGCGTGGTACAGCGTAGTCCATCAGGGCTTTGAAAGCTTCACTTTCAACTAACCGGTAGGGCATCATCTCTAACGAGATTAGTCTAGCTATGTGGGCGTTCAAACCCTGTGTATGCGGATGCGAGGATAAGTACTTCCTTTTTCTAACCAGAGTCTCATGTAGGGTGAGCTGGACTGGAAAGCTGGAGATCGTGGAACTAGCGGGTGTGCCGGTGGACATGGCAGACTGAGAGACGGTTGGAGACGGTATTGTTTCCGCCTGTGCCCTAGATGCAGTGTTTCCTACTACGAAACTGGTGATTCACTGACACTGACTGCTTTGGCTTGGCAAAGAAACCTGCACAGATACTGCAGGTGGTGCGGAAAATGGTGGCCTTACAGTGACGGCAGGGATGTAGCGTTGGTGACTAGCTTCATTGGCCGAGGGTGATACAACCTTAAGGGATGATTGGTAGTTAGTCCAGGCTTGCAAATGCATGGTGGTTAAATGTCTATGCATGCAACTTGTATTGAGACTTTTCAGATTCTGACCTCTGCTTAAGGTAGTTGAACATTTTTGACAGATGACTTTGTGCGGATCAATTGGATGTTGTTTAAAAAAATGCCAGACTGCACTCTTTCGAGCCTCGGATCCCTTTTCAGGCATTGCAGACTGAGCTTTAACCGGATGGACACGCTGTCCTCCAACAGTTTTTGGCTTTGCCATGCGTTTTGTCCCATCTACGGGCCCGGCAGATGGAACCTGTTGCGATGTTGATGCCTGCTGCGGCCCCTCCTCCTCCGCTTCAGATCTACTGCCGCCTGCACCCTGTTCCCCCAATGGCTGCCAATCGGGGTCAACAACTGGGTCATCTATAACCTCCTCTTCTAGCTCGTGCGCAACTTCGTCTGTGTCACCGTGTAAGTCGGTGGTAGAGCGTTCGTAACGGGGCAACATAGTCTCATCAGGGTCTGATTCTGGATCAGTACCCTGCGAGGGCAATGTTGTGGTCTGAGTCAAAGGACCAGCATAGTAGTCTGGCTGTGGCTGTGCATCAGTGCACTCCATGTCAGATTCAACTTGTAATGGGCATGGCCTGTTAACTGCTTCACTTTCTAAGCCAGGGACGGTATGTGTAAAGAGCTCCATGGAGTAACCCGTTGTGTCGCCTGCTGCATCCATCTCTGTTGTTGTTTTTGCTGAAGAGGACAAAGAAGCGACTTGTCCCTGACCGTGAACATCCACTAACGACGCGCTGCTTTTACATTTACCAGTTTCAAAAGAGGAGGCAAAAGAGCTAGAGGCTGAGTCTGCAAGGTAAGCCAAAACTTGCTCTTGCTGCTCCGGCTTTAAAAGCGGTTTTCCTACTCCCAGAAAAGGGAGCGTTCGAGGCCTTCTGTAGCCAGACGACGAACCTGGCTCCACAGCTCCAGACTTAGGTGCAATATTTTTTTTCCCACGACCACCTGATGCTCCACTACCACTACCATCATTACCAGCTGACAATGAACGCCCACGGCCACGACCTCTTCCACCAGACTTCTTCATTGTTTTAAAAACGTAACCAAAGTAACGGTATTTGTTGCTGTCAAACAACTTACACGGTGAGCTATAACTTCACTATGATTTAGATATCCCTTTACAGGTGGGTGAGACCGCAAGGAAAAACAGGCACAATGTTATACACTCTGTTTTCGGCGGCACCAAATGAGAGAGATGCCACACACGCAGGACTGTCACTCAAGCAGAAATGTAAATATTGATCTCCCACTTTTTTTTTTGATTTTTTTCAGGGAGAATTTAGAAACCAAATCAAAAAATTTTTTTTCAGGGAGAATTTAGAAACCAAATTAAAAAAAAGGCTTTCTATGGCCCACTATTTGAGAGAGAGAGATGGCACACCTTGGAGTCAGGAGTGGCACACAAGCAGAAAGGGCAATATTAATCTCCCACTGTTTTTTTTTTATTTTTTCAGGGAGAATTTAGAAACCAAATAAAAAAAAATAGGCTTTCTATGGCCCACTATTTGAGAGAGAGAGATGGCACACCCTGGAGTCAGGAGTGGCACACAAGCAGAAAGGGCAATATTAATCTCCCACTGATTTTTTTGTTATTTTTTCATGGAGAATTTAGAAACCCAATAAAAAAAATAGGCTTTCTATGGCCCACTATTTGAGAGAGAGAGATGGCACACCCAGGAGTCAGGAGTGGCACACAAGCAGAAAGGGCAATATTAATCTCCCACTGATTTTTTTTTTTATTTTTTCAGGGAGACTATAGAAACAAAATAAAAAAAAATGATTTTTTCAGGAAGAATTTAGAAACCAAATAAAAAAAAAATCATTTTTTCAGGGAGAATTTAGAAACCAAATAAAAAAAAAAAGGCTTTCTATGGCCCACTATTTGAGAGAGAGAGATGGCACACCCTGGAGTCAGGAGTGGCACACAAGCAGAAAGGGCAATATTAATCTCCCACTGATTTTTTTTTATTTTTTCAGGGAGAATTTAGAAACTCAATAAATAAAAATAGGCTTTCTATGGCCCACTATTTGAGAGAGAGAGAGATGGCACACCCTGTTAGGGCTAGCGGAACGCACCGAGTAAATAGAGATGTTTATTGATATTGGTGCGTTCGCAGCCCGGGGTCTACCGTGCAGGAGTACCTGCTGCTAGCAAACGGTGGAGCTATATGGCGGTATAGACTAACTCAGTTAATTCACTGAGTAGCCGTGAAAGGAAAGCACTGTGCCCTGTTAGACTCCACAGAGGCACAGGCTAACTGCCCAAACAGAGAGCAGTCAGTGGTCACACAAACACACAAAACTCCTCGCCGGAGGAGCCAGCATTCTAGGGGCTTATTTCAACCGGGTCCCTGAATACACTCAGACTCAATCTCCTCGCCGGAGGAGCCAGCATTCTAGGGGCTTATTTCAGCCGGGTCCCTGAACACACATACATGTGACCACACTGGCGCAAAGCACATAACATAAGACAATACTAGCGCATGGCCGTGCGGTCAGGCGCAGTTTATATAGTTGCAGCACAGGAAGCTGCTACTGAAGTTTTTGCCCTTTCAGGACCTTCCAGAAGGACCAATGGAAAGTGCTGCAGTACCTGAGCATGTTTTGCCCTTTCAGGACCTTCCAGAAGGACCAATGGAATGTACTGCAGCACCTGAGCATGTGACCGAACATGTGGCCCTCGACCTCCAATGGGAGACCCTGCCCTGGGCATGCTCAGTGTGAGTAAACAAGGACTTAGTCCCAGAGAGGCTCGCTCGCCGCAGATCAATGCAGGGTACCATAGGAAAGCCAGAAAAGTTAGTAGTGACCCTATGCACCGAATCAGCCCCAGCGAGACGCTGTGAGCGACGTCTCCGCTGAGCAGAGCCCACTGCGGCCGATACCGAATGGGAGACCGCAGCAGACACGGATCGAGATTCCCCCTGTGCAGCAGAGGAAACTCGACTCCTAACATTACCCCCCCCTCCTAGGGCCCCCCCCTCCTTGAGCCTCACTACGCTCAAAAGCTGCGATAAGCAGCGGAGCCCGAATGTGCTCCACAGGCTCCCAGGTTCTATCCTCTGGGCCGTGACCCTTCCAGTCCACCAGATAAAATTTCTTGCCACGTACCACCTTGCACCCCACAATAGCATTCACCTCAAACTCATCCGTGGATGAACCCGATGTCCCAGCAGATGACTCGGAAAACTGGGACAAAAGAACGGGCTTTAAGAGGGAAACGTAGAAAGTATCAGTGATACCAAGGCGTGGAGGAATAGCCAAACGGTAGACCACAGGGTTGACCTGTTCCAGAACCTTAAACGGGCCAATGTAGCGAGGAGCAAACTTAGTGGACTCAACTCGCAGCCTGATGTTACGGGCGGAGAGCCACACTAAGTCGCCAGGAGCAAAGACCGGAGCGGGGCGCCGGTGTGTATCAGCCGAAACCCTCATTCTCTCCTTGGAGGCCCGGATGGCATCCTGTGTGCGGTCCCAGATGTCACGTGCCTCCACCGCCCAGTCTGCCACCCTAGAATCGGTGGATGACACGGGCATGGGCACAGGGACATGCGGATGCTGGCCGTAATTAAGGAGAAAAGGAGTTTGACCAGTGGAATCGGCTACGGCGTTGTTCAGGGCAAATTCCGCCCAAGGTAGCAAAGATGCCCAGTCATCCTGCCTAGCAGAGACGAAATGTCGCAAATATGTCACCAGAGTCTGGTTGGTTCTCTCCACCAACCCATTCGTCTCGGGATGGTATGCAGAGGAGAGGTTTAACTCTATGCTGAGTAAACGGCAGAGCTCTTTCCAAAACCGAGATGCGAACTGGGGACCCCGATCGCTGACAATCTTATCAGGCATACCATGCAAACGGAAAACGTGTTTAATGAACAACACCACCAAGGCCTGTGCTGAGGGTAACCGAGGAAGCGGCACCAAATGCACCATCTTGGAGAAATGGTCGGTGACAACCCAAATAATGGAGCAGCCACGCGACTTGGGTAGACCCACCACAAAGTCCATCCCGACCATCTCCCAGGGCCTGTCTGCCACCGGTAGAGGGTAAAGCAACCCAGCAGGACGTTGCCGAGGAGACCGATTCTGGGCGCAAGAAACGCACGCCTGAATATAGTCCTTGACATCTCGGGCCATATGTGGCCACTAGTATGTTCTCGCCAGAAGCTCAGATGTCCTCTTGGTCCCAAAATGCCCACCCACTCTGGAGGAGTGAGCCCAAGAGAGAACCTCCGGTCGCAAGTTAGCTGGTACAAAAGTCTTGCCCGGGGGCACAGACTCTAGCGAAACCGGAGCTACAGTTCTCAGGCTCTCTGAAGGGACAATAAGCCGAGGCTCCTCCTCCGATGACACCACGGAGCAGGAAAGAGCATCAGCACGAACAGTCTTCTCCCCGGAGAGGAAATGGAGAGTAAAATGGAACCGGGAGAAGAACAGGGACCATCTAACCTGGTGAGAATTCAGCCGCTGGGCCGTTTGCAGATACACCAAGTTCTTGTGGTCAGTGAAGACTTGGAAGGGAAAGCGAGCTCCCTCCAAGAGATGTCTCCACTCCGAAAAAGCCAACTTCATGGCCAGCAACTCCCTGTCCCCGATGGAATAATTCCTCTCTGCTGGTGTGAAGGTCTTGGAGAAGAAGAAGCAAGGATGCTTCCGACTTTGAGCATCCTTTTGGAAAAGGACTGTTCCAGCATCAACGGATGAGGCATCCACCTCCAAGATAAATGGCTTATCAACATCGGGGCGATGTAGGATGGAAGCGCTAGCGAAGTGTGACTTGATTGAGAGAAAGGCTTTGGAGACCACCTCTGACCACAACTTGGGATTTGCTCCCTTCTTGGTGAGGGCAACCAAGGGAGCTACCAAAGTTGAGAAGTGTGGAATGAACTGGCGATAGTAATTAATGAACCCCATAAAGCGCTGCACCGCTTTAAGAGAATGGGGTTCCTGCCAGTCCATTACAGCCTGTAGCTTGGCAGGATCCATAGCCAAACCCTGGGCAGAGATGATATAACCAAGGAAAGGCAAGGACTCCTGCTCAAACACACACTTCTCCAACTTGGCGTAGAGGGAGTTTGCCCGTAAGAGGTCGAAGACTTTGCGAACATCTCTCCGATGGGAGTCAATATCTGGAGAGAAGATGAGAATATCATCCAGATAGACTACGACCGAGGTGGTGAGCATATCCCGGAAGATGTCGTTCACAAAGTCTTGGAAAGCGGCTGGGGCATTACAGAGCCTGAAGGGCATCACCAGATATTCATAGTGCCCATCCCTGGTGTTAAAAGCCATCTTCCATTCATCCCCCTCACGGATGCGAATCAGGTTGTAAGCACCCCGCAGATCTAACTTTGTAAATACCCTCGCTCCCCGTAGCCTATCAAACAGCTCAGATATCAGGGGTAGTGGGTACTTGTTCTTAACGGTGATGGCGTTAAGACCCCTGTAGTCTATGCATGGACGTAAGTCTCCAGTCTTCTTCTGTACGAAGAAGAACCCTGCCCCTGCCGGTGACACTGACTTCCTAATGAATCCTCTTGCCAGATTCTCCTGGATGTACTGGGACATTGCCTCGGTCTCCGGGAGAGATAACGGATAGACTCGACCCCGGGGAGGCTCAGCACCAGGCAAGAGGTCAATAGGACAGTCATAGGGGCGGTGAGGCGGAAGGGTCTCCGCAGCTCTTTTGGAGAACACGTCTGCATAGGGCCAATAGTGCTTGGGGAGAGAGGAAAGATCTGCGGGTACCTGTGTAGTAGCAACCTGAACGCACTCCCTCAGACATCTACCCTCGCAAGATTTACTCCATCCCAAAATGCTCCCAGAGGACCACTCAATATGAGGAGAATGGTAGCGAAGCCATGGTATCCCCAACAGGACCTCATCAATTCCCTCAGGAATGACTAATAGGGAGATTATCTCCTGATGTGATGGAGACACAGATAGCGTGAAAGGAATGGTTTGGTGGGTAATCTGTGAAGGTAGTGTTGACCCATTTACCACTCGAACGGTTACCGGCTTGGCGAGCATCACCAAGGGTATTGCGTGACGCTGGGCAAAAGCGGAAGACATAAAGTTACCCTCTGCCCCAGAATCCACGCATAGCTCGACCATAAGAGTGGATGGGCCTATGGTAATTGTCCCCTTGAAGGACAACTTTGAGGCAAACGTCGCCGTGTCTAGTGTACCTCCTCCAACTGCCACTAGACGCTGACGTTTCCCCGACCGCTGAGGACCCTTGGAGGCAAGGTGTCCTGACTGCTGGCAAACATGACGGACCTTATGTGCACGGGCAGACTGAGACTTGGATCCCGCTCGTGTCACCTCTAAGGCCTCATGTGACTCGGATGCCTGGACTGGAGATTCCAAAGGTTTGGCGAAGGTGGGAGCCAGCCGAAACCTCTGCCTACACTGGGCTCGCTCCAACCTCCGCTCGTTAAAACGGAGGTCAATACGAGTTGAGACAGTTATTAACTCCTCCAGTGTGGCAGGAATCTCCCTAGTGGCCAGAGCGTCCTTAATGTGGTCAGCCAGGCCCCTCCAAAATATGGGGATAAGGGCTTTATCTGACCACTCCAGCTCGGAAGCTAAAGTACGGAAGCGGACGGAAAAATGGCTGACCAAGGACTCACCCTGAGTAAATGCCAGTAGTTGGAGCGCTGTGTCATGGGTGACTTGAGGTCCTAAAAAGACCTTTTTCAGAGTGCTCAGGAACAACGGAGCACTCTGCACCACATGATCACCACGCTCCCACAGCGGCGTAGCCCACTCCAACGCCCTGTCCGACAAAAGAGACACAATAAATCCCACCTTAGCCCGCTCTGTAGGAAAATGTGCAGCCAGGAGCTCGAGGTGAATAGAGCACTGACTCACGAATCCCCTACAAGTTTTGCTATTTCCAGAAAATTTTTCTGGCAGCGGGAGGCGAGATAACGTTGGAACAGGGGTGGCAGTGGACAAGGTTGCTGCAGCCACGCTAGCAGCCTGTACAGCAACTGCGGTAACATCCACAGCTGAGGTTGAGCTCTCGAGAGCCACCAACCTACCCTCCAGCTGCTGGATATACCGCAAAGATTGCTGAATGTCCGCCATTTACTAGCCAGACCCTGGCGCTAGTATTCTGTTAGGGCTAGCGGAACGCACCGAGTAAATAGAGATGTTTATTGATATTGGTGCATTCGCAGCCCGGGGTCCACCGTGCAGGAGTACCTGCCGCTAGCAAATGGCGGAGCTATATGGCGGTATAGACTAACTCAGTTAATTCACTGAGTAGCCGTGAAAGGAAAGCACTGTGCCCTGTTAGACTCCATAGAGGCACAGGCTAACTGCCCAAACAGAGAGCAGTCAGTGGTCACACAAACACACAAAACTCCTCGCCGGAGGAGCCAGCATTCTAGGGGCTTATTTCAGCCGGGTCCCTGAATACACTCAGACTCAATCTCCTCGCCGGAGGAGCCAGCATTCTAGGGGCTTATTTCAGCCGGGTCCCTGAACACACATACATGTGACCACACTGGCGCAAAGCACATAACATAAGACAATACTAGCGCATGGCCGTGCGGTCATGCGCAGTTTATATAGTTGCAGCACAGGAAGCTGCTACTGAAGTTTTTGCCCTTTCAGGACCTTCCAGAAGGACCAATGGAAAGTGCTGCAGTACCTGAGCATGTTTTGCCCTTTCAGGACTTTCCAGAAGGACCAATGGAATGTACTGCAGCACCTGAGCATGTGACCGAACATGTGGCCCTCGACCTCCAATGGGAGACCCTGCCCTGGGCATGCTCAGTGTGAGTAAACAAGGACTTAGTCCCAGAGAGGCTCGCTCGCCGCAGATCAGTGCAGGGTACCATAGGAAAGCCAGAAAAGGCAGTAGTGACCCTATGCACCGAATCAACCCCAGCGAGACGCTGGGAGCGACGTCTCCGCTGAGCAGAGCCCACTGCGGCCGATACCGAATGGGAGACCGCAGCAGACACGGATCGAGATTCCCCCTGTGCAGCAGAGGAAACTCAACTCCTAACACACCCAGGAGTCAAGACTGGCACACAAGCAGAAAGGGCAATATTAATCTCCCACTGATTTTTTTTATTTTTTCAGGGAGACTATAGAAACAAAATTTAAAAAAATGATTTTTTCAGGAAGAATTTAGAAACAAAATTAAAAAAAATGATTTTTTCAGGGAGAATTTAGAAACCAAATAAAAGAAAAAATAGGCTTTCTATGGCCCACTATTTGAGAGACAGAGATGGCACACCCTGGAGTCAGGAGTGGCACACAAGCAGAAAGGGCAATATTAATCTCCCACTGATTTTTTTGTTATTTTTTCAGGGAGAATTTAGAAACCCAATAAAAAAAAATAGGCTTTCTATGGCCCACTATTTGAGAGAGAGATGGCACACTCAGGACTGGCACACAAGCCCAAAGGCCAATATTAATCTCCCACTGTTTTTTTTTTTCAGGGAGAATTTATAAACCCCACAAAAAAAAACAGAAAAATTAAAAGGCTTTCTATGGCCCACTATGTGAGAGAGATGACACACACAGGGATGGCACTCTAGCAGAAATGCCAATCTTAATCTCCCACAACTTATTTTTTTAGGGAGAAAAAAAAAAAAAGGGACTGTCCTACAATTACTATCTCCCTGCAGTAATCTCAGCCAGGTGTGGCAGGCAGCAATAAGGAGTGGACTGATGCACAAATTAAATAAAAAGTGTGGACAAACAAACAAGATAGCCGTGCAGAAAGGAAGGAACAACAGGATTTGTGCTTTGAAAAAAGCAGTTGGTTTGCACAGCGGCGTACACACAGCAATGCAGCTATCAGGGAGCCTTCTAGGGCAGCCCAATGAGCTACAGCGCTGAGGAAAAAAAAATGTAGCTTCCACTGTCCCTGCAAACAAAAGGTGGTGTTGGACAGTGGAAATCGCTACAGCACAAGCAGTTTGGTGGTTAATGGACCCTGCCTAACACTATCCCTGCTTCTGACGAAGCGGCAGCAACCTCTCCCTAGGCTCAGATCAGCAGCAGTAAGATGGCGGTCGGCGGGAACGCCTCTTTATAGCCCCTGTGACGCCGCAGACAGCAAGCCAATCACTGCAATGCCCTTCTCTAAGATGGTGGGGACCAGGACCTATGTCATCACGCTGCCCACACTCTGCGTCCACCTTCATTGGCTGAGAAATGGCGCTTTTCACGTCATTGAAACGCGACTTTGGCGCGAAAGTCGCGTACCGCATGGCCGACCCCACACAGGGGTCGGGTTTCATGAAACCCGACTTTGCCAAAAGTCGGCGACTTTTGAAAATGAACGATCCGTTTTGCTCAACCCTAGTGCTGACGATGCGGTGATTTACATGCTGGAACACACCTTACACAGTGTTCAGAGTTGGGTGGTGGAACAAGAGGAGGAGGAGGAGGAACAGGAGGAGTCGTATGCGGAAGGGATCATATCTCCAAGGTCAAGAAGGTTGGCAGCACCAAGGCGGCTGGCATTGGAGGCTGGGGGAGAGGGATTACCGAGGGTGCATGGTAGCAGCCAAACTGTTGAGGAAGGTGCAGGAGGCGAGGAAGAACTGGAGGACGAACTGGCGCTGGGCATGGAAGACTCATCAGATGAGGGAGATCTTGATCAAATTTCTGTTGTGCGAGGTTGGTGTGTCACGATATTGTATGAAATATAGTATGATGTTGTAGCTTTGTCCTTCAGCTCATGCTGGGGGATAAAGCCCCCTTCTCTCTGTGGCTCTCTTTGTCTCTTTGTGTTGGAATGTATGGGGGAAGAGGGTTTTATTGCTAAAAGGTATTTACAACTAGGCTCAAATCTCCCTCTAGCAGAACTGTCTAGAAGTTTCCAGAAATCCATGAGAGTCCTTTGTTCCAATATGATAAGATATTGGGCTAATGAGTTAGGCTAGAAAAAAGGAAAAAATACATATTCTTTATGTCCAGCGACGGATCTGTTAACCACTGTAAACATGAGCTTCTAACTCCATCAGGTAAAAAAGTAGGGATTTCTCTGTAATTACGCATCACACATAGGACATATTTGATCTCATTAGAATGCCAAGGTTAATACGAGATGAATGCTGGGTTTGTTATGACCATGACATGTTCTGTAGCGGAGTTACAAGCATTAGAGATATTTAGGTTAAAGTTAGTTTAAACTGAGGAGGTAGGAGGGACGGGGTAATTCAACCCCTTTCTGTGATGTCACAGGCTGCAGCTATAAGTTTTTGACCAGATCCCAGCAGTGAGTATATATGCTGGAGCCTATGTGAGTCTGAGTTTTACCTGGGAAGCCCTGACTGCCAGTCCCCATGCATTGGGACATCTGGGCTGTGCATGCAGCACGGTTCTTTGCCTGATATGAACTGAGAGCATGTGAGTTGTACCTTTTCTTATTTAATCCCTTTATTTTATAATTACCTTGTACATATTTTCAATTGTCTCTTATTGTAACATCTTTATATGACCGTTTATAAACACTGCCTGAAACTTTTGACGGAGTATAATATTTAATACTAGAGTCGTTCTTCATGCTCTAAAATGTAACCTAAGTCTCCTGAAGGGAATTACGCTACTGTTTTTGGGTTAGCTTCAGACCCGTTTAATCGAAGCTGGTGGCAGCATACATTTGTGCAGGCTTTTGGGTGGCGTTGTAGCGATTGCGGCGTTGATAATTATTGTTCCTGCCTGAGTGGGAGTAGTTATATCTAGGGTTGAGCGAAACGGGTCGTTCATTTTCAAAAGTCGCCGACTTTTGGCAAAGTCGGGTTTCATGAAACCCGATCCGACCCCTGTGCGGGGTCGGCCATGCGGTACGCGACTTTCGCGCCAAAGTCGCGTTTCAATGACGTGAAAAGCGCTATTTCTCAGCCAATGAAGGTAAACGCAGAGTGTGGGCAGCGTGATGACATAGGTCCTGGTCCCCACCATCTTAGAGAAGGGCATTGCAGTGATTGGCTTGCTGTCTGCGGCGTCACAGGGGCTATAAAGGGGCGTTCCCGCCGACCGCCATGTTACTGCTGCTGATCTGAGCTTAGGGAGAGGTTGCTGCCGCTTCGTCAGAAGCAGGGATAGCGTTAGGCAGGGTCCATTAACCACCAAACGCTTGTGCTGTAGCGATTTCCACTGCCCAACACCACCTTCGGTGTGAAGTGACAGTGGAAGCTACATTTTTTTTTTTTTCCCCTCAGCGCTGTAGCTCATTGGGCTGCCCTAGAAGGCTCCCTGATAGCTGCATTGCTGTGTGTACGCCGCTGTGCAAACCAACTGCTTTTTTCAAAGCACAAATCCTCTTGTTCCTTCCTTTCTGCACAGCTATCTTTTTTGTTTGTACACACTTTTTATTTAATTTGTGCATCAGTCCACTCCTTATTGCTACCTGCCATACCTGGCTGAGATTACTGCAGGGAGATAGTAATTGAAGGACACTCCCTGTTTTTTTTTTTTTTTTTTTGTGGGAGATTAAGATTGACATTTCTGCTAGAGTGCCATCCCTGTGTATGCCATCTCTCACTCAGTGGGCCATAGAAAGCCTATTTATTTTTTTTGCTTGATTTGGGTTATAAAATCTACCTGAAAAAATCACTACATTAATCAGTGGGAGAAAAATATTGGCCTCAGGGCTTGTGTGCCACTCTTGACTCCTGTGTGTGCCATCTCTCAGTCAGTGGGCCATAGAAAGCCTATTTATTTTTTTGCTTGATTTTGGTTCTAAAATCTACCTGAAAAAATCACTACATCAATCAGTGGGAGAAAAATATTGGCCTCAGGGCTTGTGTGCCACTCCTGACTCCTGTGTGCATCATCACTCACTCAGTGGGCCATAGAAAGCCCATTTTTTTTTTTTTTGCTTTATTTGGGTTCTAAATTCAACCTGAAAAAATCAATAAATCAATCAGTGGGAGATTAATATTGGCCTTTGGGCTTGTGTGCCAGTCCTAAGCGTGCCATCTCTCTCTCTCAGATAGTGGGCCATAGAAAGCCTATTTATTATTTTTTTTATTGGGTTTATAAATTTTCCCTGGAACAAAAAAAAAAAAAGTGGGAGATTAATATTGGCCTCTGGGCTTGTGTGCCAGTCCTGAGTGTGCCATCTCTCTCACAAATAGTGGGCCATAGAAAGCCTATTTATTTTTTTGCTTGATTTGGGTTCTAAAATCTACCTGAAAAAATCACTACATCAATCAGTGGGAGAAAAATATTGGTCTCAGGGCTTGTGTGCCACTCCTGACTCCTGTGTGCATCATCACTCACTCAGTGGGCCATAGAAAGCCCATTTTTTTTTTTTTTGCTTTATTTGGGTTCTAAATTCTACCTGAAAAAATCAATAAATCAATCAGTGGGAGATTAATATTGGCCTTTGGGCTTGTGTGCCAGTCCTAAGCGTGCCATCTCTCTCTCTCAGATAGTGGGCCATAGAAAGCCTATTTATTATTTTTTTTATTGGGTTTATAAATTTTCCCTGGAACAAAAAAAAAAAAAGTGGGAGATTAATATTGGCCTCTGGGCTTGTGTGCCAGTCCTGAGCGTGCCATCTCTCTCACAAATAGTGGGCCATAGAAAGCCTATTTTTTTTTTTTTTTTTGGTTTTATAAATTCTCCCTGAAAAAAAAAGGGAGATTAATATTGGCCTTTGGGCTTGTGTGCCAGTCCTAAGCGTGCCATCTCTCTCTCTCTCAGATAGTGGGCCATAGAAAGCCTATTTATTATTTTTTTTATTGGGTTTATAAATTTTCCCTGGAACAAAAAAAAAAAAGTGGGAGATTAATATTGGCCCCTGGGCTTGTGTGCCACTCCTGACTCCTGTGTGCGTCATCTCTCACTCAGTGGGCCATAGAAAGCCTTTTTTTGTTTTATGTGTTTTCTAAATTCTCCCTGAAAAAATCATTTTATTTTATTTGGTTTCTAAATTCTTCCTGAAAAAATCATTTTATTCTATTATTTTTTTTTCCTAAAGTCTCCCTGAAAAAAAACAAACAAACAAATCAGTGGGAGATTAATATTGCCCTTTCTGCTTGTGTGCCAGTCTTGACTCCTGGGTGTGCCATCTCTCTCTCTCTCTCCAATTGTGGGCCATAGAAAGCCTATTATTTTTTTAGCTTGATTTGGGTTCCAAAATCTACCTGAAAAAATCACTACATCAATCAGTGGGAGATAAATATTGGCCTCTGGGCTTGTGTGCCACTCCTGACTCCTGTGTGTGTCATCTCTCACTCAGTGGGCCATAGAAAGCCTTTTTTTGTTTTATTTGTTTTCTAAATTCTCCCTGAAAAAATCATTTTATTTTATTTGGTTTCTAAATTCTTCCTGAAAAAATCATTTTATTCTATTATTTTTTTTTCCTAAAGTCTCCCTGAAAAAAAAAAAAAAATCAAATCAGTGGGAGATTAATATTTACATTTGTGCTTCAGTGACAGTCCTGCGTGTGTGGCATCTCTCTCATTTGTTGCCACCAACAACAGAGTGTGTAACATTGTGCCTGATTTTCGTTGTGGTCTCACTCACCTGTAAAGGGGTAGCTAAATCATACTGAAGTTATAGCTCACCGTGTAATTTGTGTGACAGCAACAAATACCGTTAGTTTGTTTACATTTTTAAAACAATGAGGAAGTCTGGTGGAAGAGGTCGTGGCCGGGGGCGTTCATTGTCAGCTGGTAATGAGGGTAGTGGTAGTGGTGGAGCATCAGCTGGTCGTGGGAAAAAAAATACTGCACCTAAGTCTGGAGCTGTGGAGCCAGGTTCGTCGTCTGGCTACACAAGGCCTCGAACGCTCCCTTTTCTGGGAGTAGGAAAACCGCTTTTAAAGCCGGAGCAGCAAGAGCAAGTTTTGGCTTATCTTGCTGACTCAGCCTCTAGCTCTTTTGCCTCCTCTCGTGAAACTGGTAAATGTCAAAGCAGCGCGTCGTTAATGGATGTTCACGGTCAGGGACAAGTCGCTTCCTTGTCCTCTTCAGCAAAAACAACAACAGAGAAGAATGCAGCAGGCGACACAACTGGTTACTCCATGGAGCTCTTTACACATACCGTCCCTGGCTTAGAAAGTGAAGCAGTTAACAGTCCATGCCCATTACAAGTTGAATCTGACATGGAGTGCACTGATGCACAGCCACAGCCAGACTACTATGCTGGTCCTTTGACTCAGACCACAACATTGCCCTCGCAGGGTGCTGATCAAGAATCAGACCCTGATGAGACTATGTTGCCCCATCACGAACGCTATACCACCGACCGACACGGTGACACAGACGAAGTTGCACACAAGCTACAAGAAGAGGTAATAGATGACCCAGTTCTTGACCTCGATTGGCAGCCATTGGGGGAACAGGGTGCAGGCGGCAGCAGTTCTGAAGCGGAGGAGGAGGGGCCGCAGCAGGCATCAACATCGCAACAGGTTCCATCTGCCGGGCCCGTATCTTGCCCAAAACGCGTGGCAAAGCCAAAACCTGTTGGAGGACAGCGTGGCCATCCGGTTAAAGCTCAGTCTGCAATGCCTGAAAAGGTATCCGATGCTAGAAAGAGTGCAGTCTGGCATTTTTTTAAACAACATCCAATTGATCAGCGCAAAGTCATCTGTCAAAAATGTTCAACTACCTTAAGCAGAGGACAGAATCTGAAAAGTCTCAATACAAGTTGCATGCATAGACATTTAACCACCATGCATTTGCAAGCCTGGACTAACTACCAAACGTCCCTTAAGGTTGTAGCACCCTCGGCCAATTAAGCTAGTCAGCAACGCAACATCCCTTCCGGCAGTGTAGGGCCACCATTTTCCGCACCACCTGCAGTATCTGTGCAGGTTTCTTTGCCAGGCCAAAGCAGTCAGGGTCAGGGAATCACCAGTTTCGTAGTAGGAAACACTGCATCTAGGACACCGGCGGCAACAATACCATCTCCCACCGTCTCTCAGTCTGCCATGTCCACCGGCACCCCCGCTAGTTCCACGATCTCCAGCTCTCCAGTCCAGCTCACCCTACATGAGACTATGGTTAGAAAAAGGAAGTACTTAGCCTCGCATCCGCGTACACAGGGTTTGAACGCCCACATAGCTAGACTAATCTCGTTAGAGATGATGCCCTACCGGTTAGTTGAAAGCAAAGCTTTCAAAGCCCTGATGGACTACGCTGTACCACGCTACGAGCTACCCAGTCGACACTTTTTTTCCAGAAAAGCCATCCCAGCCCTCCACCAGCATGTTAAAGAGCGCATCGTCCATGCACTCAGGCAATCTGTGAGCACAAAGGTGCACCTGACAACAGATGCATGGACCAGTAGGCATGGCCAGGGACGTTACGTGTCCATCACGGCACACTGGGTAAATGTGGTGGATGCAGGGTCCACAGGGGACAGCAAGTTTGGGACAGTTCTGCCTAGCCCACGGTCTAGGAAACAGTTGGCTGTAGCCGTTCGCACCACCTCCTCCTCCTCTTCGTCCTCCTGCAGAAGCGAGAGCTCGTCCACAGACCGCAGTCGCACAACCACTCCATCCGCAGCTGCCACTGTTGCACACCAGGTCTCCCATTATGGGGCAGCTACTGGCAAACGTCAGCAGGCTGTATTGGCTATGAAGTGTTTGGGCGACAACAGACACACCGCGGAAGTTCTGTCCGAGTTCTTGCAGAAAGAAACGCAGTCGTGGCTGGGCACTGTAGATCTTGAGGCAGGCAAGGTAGTGAGTGATAATGGAAGGAATTTCATGGCTGCCATCTCCCTTTCCCAACTGAAACACATTCCTTGCCTGGCTCACACCTTAAACCTGGTGGTGCAGTGCTTCCTGAAAAGTTATCCGGGGTTATCCGACCTGCTCCTCAAAGTGCGTGGACTTTGCTCACATATCCGCCGTTCGCCCGTATACTCCAGCCGTGTGCAGACCTATCAGCGTTCTTTGAACCTTCCCCAGCATCGCCTAATCATAGACGTTGCAACAAGGTGGAACTTAACACTGCACATGCTTCAGAGACTGTGCGAACAGAGGCGGGCTGTTATGTTTTTGTGGGAGGATACACATACACGGGCAGGCAGTAGCATGGCAGACATGGAGTTGTCAGGTGTGCAGTGGTCGAAGATTCAAGACATGTGTCAAGTCCTTCAGTGTTTTTAGGAATGCACACGGCTGGTTAGTGCAGACAACGCCATAATAAGCATGAGCATCCCCCTAATGCGTCTGCTGATGCAAAGTTTGACGCACATAAAGGATCAGGCGTCTGCAGCTGAGGAAGAGGAAAGCCTTGATGACAGTCAGCCATTGTCTGGCCAGGGCAGTGTACAGGACGAGTTAGCGGGCGAAGAGGAGGAGGAGGACGAGGAGGATGATGGGGATGATTATATTTGTAATGAGGAAGCTTTTCCGGGGCCACTGGAAATTGGTGGCGCGGCAAGGCCGGGTTCTGGTTTTTGGAGGGACACAAGTGACGTGGATTTGCCTGAAACTGCCCCTCAACCAAGCACAACCGGAGATTTGAGAACTGGAACTTTGGCCCACATGGCGGATTATGCCTTACGTATCCTCAAAAGGGACACACGCATAACTAAAATGATGAACGATGATGATTACTGGTTGGCCTGCCTCCTTGATCCTCGCAATAAAGGCAAATTGCAAAATATAATGCCACATGAGAACTTGGAACTAATATTAGCAACCAAACAATCAACTCTTGTTGACCGTTTGCTTCTGGCATTCCCTGCACACAGCGCCCGTGATCGTTCTCACACGAGCTGCAGGGGCCAGCAGACCAGAGGAGTTAGAGGGGCAGAAATCAGAAGTGGCGTTGGCCAGAGGGGTTTTCTGACCAGGTTGTGGAGTGATTTTGCTATGACCGCAGACAGGACAGGTACTGCAGCATCAATTCAAAGTGACAGGAGACAACATTTGTCCAGTATGGTTACAAACTATTTTTCATCCCTTATCGATGTTCTCCCTCAACCGTCATTCCCATTTGATTACTGGGCATCAAAATTAGACACCTGGCCAGAATTGGCAGAATATGCATTGCAGGAGCTTGCTTGCCCGGCAGCTAGTGTCCTATCAGAAAGAGTATTCAGTGCTGCAGGTTCAATACTAACAGAAAAAAGGACTCGTCTGGCTACCCAAAATGTAGATGATCTAACCTTCATTAAAATGAACCACAACTGGATTTCGAAATCTTTTGCCCCACCTTGCCCGGCTGACACCTAGCTTTCCTATGTAAAGGTCTTGCCTGTGGACTATTCTGAACGACTTTTCCAATCTCGTAATTTGCAGCACCTGATTGTCCAGCATCCGACATGTTAACACCTCCCTAAATGGCCAAAGTCCCCACACGGGGCCGTGGTATCGCCACTTGGCACCAGCACCCGTGAGAGTACTGTTTGTCTGAAGAGGTGGGTGTGCCCGCTTTTGGTCGACGGCACTGCCACTAGGTCCCTCATAGTACAATAAAGTGTCTGGCGGTGGTGGTGCGCACCCAACGTCAGACACACCGTTGTAATATGAGGGGCCCTGGGCCTGTACCGCCGGCCACAAGACAGTCCCCCCCCCAGGTCAAACAGTGCTCTACGACTTGCAAAATTTTCTCTCACAGCTCCACCAATGTTTAGTCTATGCGCTGACATCCTTCAATGCCTGGCACTGTCAATACCATTGTATTGACATTTTTCTTATGTTAGGCCTTCGAAGCCTGTCTGCGGTCCCTCCTTCCACTAGGCCTCCACTGACCTGTCTACTGCTGCCCGTGTTCCCCTGGAACCAATTTTAAATTGCCTACAGCCAGCCCAATTTATTATGTTAGGGCTTCAAAGCCTGTCTGCGGTCCCTCCTTCCACTAGGCCTCCACTGACCTGTCTACTGCCGCCCGTGTTCCCCTGGAACCAATTTTAAATTGCCTACAGCCAGCCCAATTTATTATGTTAGGGCTTCGAAGCCTGTCTGCGGTCCCTCCTTCCATTAGGCCTCCACTGACCTGTCTACTGCTGCCCGTGTTCCCCTGGAACCAATTTTAAATTGCCTACAGCCAGCCCAATTGATTATGTTAGGGCTTCGAAGCCTGTCTGCGGTCCCTCCTTCCACTAGGCCTCCACTGACCTGTCTACTGCCGCCCGTGTTCCCCTGGAACCAATTTTAAATTGCCTACAGCCAGCCCAATTTATTATGTTAGGGCTTCGAAGCCTGTCTGCGGTCCCTCCTTCCACTAGGCCTCCACTGACCTGTCTACTGCCGCCCGTGTTCCCCTGGAACCAATTTTAAATTGCCTACAGCCTGCCCAATTTATTATGTTAGGGCTTCGAAGCCTGTCTGCGGTCCCTCCTTCCACTAGGCCTCCACTGACCTGTCTACTGCTGCCCGTGTTCCCCTGGAACCAATTTTAAATTGCCTACAGCCAGCCCAATTTATTATGTTAGGGCTTCGAAGCCTGTCTGCGGTCCCTCCTTCCACTAGGCCTCCACTGACCTGTCTACTGCCGCCCGTGTTCCCCTGGAACCAATTTTAAATTGCCTACAGCCAGCCCAATTTATTATGTTAGGGCTTCGAAGCCTGTCTGCGGTCCCTCCTTCCACTAGGCCTCCACTGACCTGTCTACTGCTGCCCGTGTACCCCTTGAACCAACATCAGAAAATATAAAAATAAGTATTTTGCTTATAAAAAAGAAAATACTGGAGAAATATCAAATGCAGACATTTTAACATTAAAAACAAACACATACAACAAAAATCTGGTACAGTACTAAAAATGGCCACCAGCTACAATAACTTTCTCCTGCAAGTAGTTAACTGAAAGTTTTTTTCAATTTAAAACACAGATATGGCATCCACCGAGTGTTGTCCTGTCGCGTCTTCTTTATATTATTGCCAAGAAGATGCAAAACAATGAAAATAATAAAATCATTATTTACCAAAAAAATAGAGTAAGTCAAAACCACATTGCAAATAAACATTCATTACAAATAAAGAAGCAGGGCGCGTCCGAGGGTGAGTATATACCTAATAAGAATATAATCACCCTCGGACGCGCCCTGCTTCTTTCCGACAGCCTTCCTTCCTAAGAATCAGCCCTTCCGTGGTGTAGAGAGAGGGTTTGTTACACTCCAAGGTGTTCCCCAGGTTGCCTTTCCTGAGCTTCGATCTTCATGCTCTCGTTTAGTAGTTGTCGGAAAGCAGGCTGCATTAGGCCTACAAATTGGGTATGGGGTGGAGAGAGATGGTGTGTTACACTCCAAGGTGTTCCCCAGGTTTCCTTGCCATTGCTTCGGTCTTCCGACTCTCGTTTAGTAGTTGTAGAAAACTACACTGCATTAGGCCTACAAAATGGGTATCGGGTGGAGAGAGATGGTGTGTTACACTCCAAGGTGTTCCCCAGGTTGCCTTTCCTGAGCTTCGATCTTCCGGCTCTCGTTTAGTAGTTGTTGGAAACTACACTGCATTAGGCCTACAAATTGGGTATGGGGTGTAGAGAGATGGTGTGTTCCACTCCAAGGTGTTCTCCAGGTTGCCTTTCCTGAGCTTCGATCTTCCGGCTCTCGTTTAGTAGTTGTTGGAAACTACGCTGCATTAGGCCTACAAATTGGGTATGGGGTGTAGAGAGATGGTGTGTTCCACTCCAAGGTGTTCTCCAGGTTGCCTATCCTGAGCTTCGATCTTCCGGCTCTCGTTTAGTAGTTGTTGGAAACTACACTGCATTAGGCCTACAAATTGGGTATGGGGTGTAGAGAGATGGTGTGTTCCACTCCAAGGTGTTCTCCAGGTTGCCTTTCCTGAGCTTCGATCTTCCGGCTCTCGTTTAGTAGTTCTTGGAAACTACACTGCATTAGGCCTACAAATTGGGTATGGGGTGTAGAGAGATGGTGTGTTCCACTCCAAGGTGTTCTCCAGGTTGCCTTTCCTGAGCTTCGATCTTCCGGCTCTCGTTTAGTAGTTGTTGGAAACTACGCTGCATTTGGCCTACATATTGGGTATGGGGTGTAGAGAGATGGTGTGTTCCACTCCAAGGTGTTCTCCAGGTTGCCTTTCCTGAGCTTCGATCTTCCGGCTCTCGTTTAGTTCTTGGAAACTACACTGCATTAGGCCTACAAATTGGGTATGGGGTGTAGAGAGATGGTGTGTTCCACTCCAAGGTGTTCTCCAGGTTGCCTTTCCTGAGCTTCGATCTTCCGGCTCTCGTTTAGTAGTTCTTGGAAACTACGCTGCATTAGGCCTGCAAATTGGGTATGGGGTGTAGAGAGATGGTGTGTTCCACTCCAAGGTGTTCCCCAGGTTTCCTCGCCAATGCTTTGATCTTCATGCTCTCGTTTAGTAGTTGTTGGAAACTACGCTGCATTAGGCCTACAAATTGGGTATGGGGTGTAGAGAGATGGTGTGTTCCACTCCAAGGTGTTCTCCAGGTTGCCTTTCCTGAGCTTCGATCTTCCGGCTCTCGTTTAGTAGTTCTTGGAAACTACACTGCATTAGGCCTACAAATTGGGTATGGGGTGTAGAGAGATGGTGTGTTCCACTCCAAGGTGTTCTCCAGGTTGCCTTTCCTGAGCTTCGATCTTCCGGCTCTCGTTTAGTAGTTGTTGGAAACTACGCTGCATTAGGCCTACAAATTGGGTATGGGGTGTAGAGAGATGGTGTGTTCCACTCCAAGGTGTTCTCCAGGTTGCCTTTCCTGAGCTTCGATCTTCCGGCTCTCGTTTAGTAGTTCTTGGAAACTACACTGCATTAGGCCTACAAATTGGGTATGGGGAGTAGAGAGATGGTGTGTTCCACTCCAAGGTGTTCTCCAGGTTGCCTTTCCTGAGCTTCGATCTTCCGGCTCTCGTTTAGTAGTTGTTGGAAACTACGCTGCATTAGGCCTACAAATTGGGTATGGGGTGTAGAGAGATGGTGTGTTCCACTCCAAGGTGTTCCCCAGGTTTCCTCGCCAATGCTTCGATCTTCATGCTCTCGTTTAGTAGTTGTTGGAAACTACGCTGCATTAGGCCTACAAATTGGGTATGGGGTGTAGAGAGATGGTGTGTTCCACTCCAAGGTGTTCTCCAGGTTGCCTTTCCTGAGCTTCGATCTTCCGGCTCTCGTTTAGTAGTTCTTGGAAACTACACTGCATTAGGCCTACAAATTGGGTATGGGGTGTAGAGAGATGGTGTGTTCCACTCCAAGGTGTTCTCCAGGTTGCCTTTCCTGAGCTTCGATCTTCCGGCTCTCGTTTAGTAGTTGTTGGAAACTACGCTGCATTAGGCCTACAAATTGGGTATGGGGAGTAGAGAGATGGTGTGTTCCACTCCAAGGTGTTCTCCAGGTTGCCTTTCCTGAGCTTCGATCTTCCGGCTCTCGTTTAGTAGTTCTTGGAAACTACACTGCATTAGGCCTACAAATTGGGTATGGGGTGTAGAGAGATGGTGTGTTCCACTCCAAGGTGTTCTCCAGGTTGCCTTTCCTGAGCTTCGATCTTCCGGCTCTCGTTTAGTAGTTGTTGGAAACTACGCTGCATTAGGCCTACAAATTGGGTATGGGGTGTAGAGAGATGGTGTGTTCCACTCCAAGGTGTTCTCCAGGTTGCCTTTCCTGAGCTTCGATCTTCCGGCTCTCGTTTAGTAGTTGTTGGAAACTACACTGCATTAGGCCTACAAATTGGGTATGGGGTGTAGAGAGATGGTGTGTTCCACTCCAAGGTGTTCTCCAGGTTGCCTTTCCTGAGCTTCGATCTTCCGGCTCTCGTTTAGTAGTTCTTGGAAACTACACTGCATTAGGCCTACAAATTGGGTATGGGGTGTAGAGAGATGGTGTGTTCCACTCCAAGGTGTTCTCCAGGTTGCCTTTCCTGAACTTCTATCTTCAGGCTCTCATTAAATTGTGGTTAAACGGAACAACTGCATTTGGCGTACTAGTTGGTTTGGGGCCTACTATCGGTGTCTGCCACTCCTTCCTGTTCTCCTGGTTTCCTGTCCTGAAATTCCGTTTTCAGGCGCTCGTTAAGTAGTTGTTAATGTTAGACTGCATTTGGCCTACTAGTTGGGTTGGGGCCTACTATCGGTGTCTGCCACTCCTTGCTGTTCTCCTCCACTGAACAAAGCTGTGCCGCCTGTTTACTACGGTTGCCAATTTTGAACTGCATTTCGACTACTTACTGATTTGGGCCTACTCTCTGTGTCAGCCTCTCATTGCAGTTGTCCTCCACTGCAATGCCCCCTGGTTATTCCTGTGTTACCAATTTTGAACTGCATTTAGCCAACTTTATTCTTTGGGCCTATATCTGTGTTTCCTCCTCATCCTGCCCATTGCCCAGCCAGTGATAGATGAGTCTGCTGGTACATTGACCCATAACGCAACATTCCCCGTGCACGCTACACAACAACATTGTGACCCTGCTGAAAGTCAGGTTGCTCTTCCCGCATACCATACCACCTTACACGGGGACAAAGAGGAAGGTGCAGATGAAAGTGCAGGTTCCTTCATCAGATGGGGGGAGGAATACTAGTTGGCGACGTCACTGGCACAGGGCCTCTCATAGTACGCAAAAGTGTTGCTGCCGGTGGGAGGCGCCCCCGCCGTGCAAACACACCGCTGTACTTTGAGGGGCCAAATGACCCCCAATTTCAAATGCCTTACAATTATTATAAGGTAAATTACGCTTGACAAGCTTCATTAAGAAGAATGGATGGTTTTGACATTAAAATGGGCACTCTAGGTGTTTTCCTGGCCCCCACTCACTGCCGACTATGCTGCCCCATTGACTTGCATTGGGTTTCGTGTTTCGGTCGATCCCGACTTTACGTCATAATCGGCCGATTTCACTCGACCCGACTTTTGAGATAGTCGGGTTTCGCGAAACCCGGCTCGACTCTAAAAAGGTCAAGGTCGCTCAACTCTAGTTATATCGCCTCGCTGCAGCGCGCCCAATAGCCAGTACATAGCAGGCAGCCTTTCTGGTGACTAATTACCCCAGGTGCAGTACCTAATCTGACCTGAGAGTAAGGGGGGGCGCCAGAGAGCTGCAAGTTTCAAGGGGAACTGTAAGCGAGATATACATAAATCCCTGCAGTTCGTGGTATATTGAAGAGCAGTGGGATACCTAGAATAAGCCCCTGCTGTAAACTGAGAGGTCAATAGCCTTGTGTGTGTATTTTTTTCATCACATTGTGGAGTGGAGGGATAACTAAGATAAGCCCCCCTGCACATGTGATAGCCGTCTGCTGGCCTAAAGTCACCCCGACCCGTGACGTAGCGGTGACGGTCACGGTGTGAATCGTGACAAATTGGTGGCAAGGCGGTGGGATATCTTAGAGCATTAGTGATTTGGTTTGAGAAATCATTCCTCTCACTAAAAACTTGCAAAGTTCTTGCGAGGACTCTGCGCAAATAAGTTTGGAGAACGAACTCAGTGTTTATTAGTCTTGAGACAATTGTGTACTGGTAATTATCCCCTCCCTTTCTCTTTGTTTTTCTGTCCTATCTTTTATTTGGCAACCATGGCTGCGAAAGGAGAAGCCTGGTACACCCAGCAGAAGAAGGACTCTCTTGCGGGGATATGCTCGTACCATGGCCTGAACCCCCAGGGTAAGACCAAGGCTCAAATGGTCGGTGACCTGGTGCAATTTGAAGCAGACCAAGCCAGGCCACAGAGCCCAGAGGCCGCAGATGCCAGCACAAGCGAACATGGTGCTGCAGCAGAGGTCCAACCACTGAATACGGGCCCTACTGGCAACCAGGGGGGCGCAGACCTCCTCTTGCAGCTGGCTCTGCAACAATGCTCCACAGATGACCTAGAGAGACGTCTGCAGCTGATCCAGCAATACCAGGAGCAAGCCGAGCGAGAGGCCCGAGCCGAGCAGGAGGCTGAGAGAGCCGAGCGGGAGGCTGAGAGAGCAGAGCGCCAAGCCCAGCGAGAACATGAACGGGAGATACTCCACCAGGGGGGGATGCCCTCCACCGCACAGAGCCGTGAGCCCAGCAGCGCTCAGATACCTAAGCCCCGGCCCGATCTCTTTCCTGTTATGGAAAAGGATGGGGACTTGGACACGTTTCTGCGGGCCTTTGAGAAAGCCTGCAGACAGTACCAGCTGCCTGCACAAGGATGGGCACAATACCTGACATCAGGGCTGAGAGGCAAAGCTCTGGAGGCATTTGCTGCCCTCCCTCAAGAACAAGATGGAGACTATGAGGCCATCAAGCAGGCCCTGATAGCAAAGTACCAGCTTACACCTGAGGTTTACCGTAGAAAGTTCCGGAACCTCCAACGTGACCCACACGATAGTTACAGTGATGTGGCACATGGACTGGGGACCCACTTTGACCAGTGAACCCAAGGACTGTCAGTGATCGCCTTTGCACAGCTGTGAGACCTGATGATCAAAGACCAGTTCTTACATCTTTGCCCAGCTGAGGTGCGACAGTTCGTGATGGACAGAGAACCCAAAGACGTGATGAAAGCAGCGCAGTTTGCCGATGCCTATGAGGCCAACTGTAGATCGGAAGTGTGGAAGCCAGTCACCACCAGCTGGAGAGGGGGTAAGCCTGCAACCAACGTCAGTACCCCTGCCAGCCAACACCCCAGAAGTCCTGTCCCCGTGGCCAACAACACCAGACCTACAGCTGAACCTCGCCAGTGTTTCTACTGCAAGCGGACTGGTCATATCAGTCACTACTGTCCAGACAAGCAGAACAACACCCCAGCCAAGGCCCCAGGGCCTAATGCAGCAGTTCTTTTGGTGGGTGGTGTGGTTGGGAGGGTGTGTGACAACGTACAGCACGTCACTGTGGGAGGCCGTGTTGCTACAGGCCTCAAGGACACCGGGGCTGAACGAACTCTCATCCGACCCGAACTGGCAGCCCCTGAAGAAATCATTGTGGGGAAAACCCTAACTGTCACTGGGATTGGGGGCATCAGCTGTCCCTTACCGATGGCCCGGGATTATATTGATTGGGGTGCCGGGAGCGGGGTGAAGGAAATGGGGCTGTCTGATAATTTGCCCACTGATGTTTTGTTGGGGACTGATTTGGGGAGGATGGTTGCATACTATGTCCCTGACACCCCTCCCCAATCTACTAATAAGGGTAACGTGTACCCTGATGATGATGATGATGATGATGATGGGAAATCGCATGTGTTACCTGACCATGCTTTATCTTGTAATAATGCATCTAATAACCATTTTTTCCCTAGGATTGATGGTGAAAATGTTGTACCTGTGCCAACTGAACCTGATAATGATTTCTCTGTGAAGGTTAATGTGTCCATAGGTACCGGCGTGCCCAGCCACGTCGCTCTGCGGAGTGAGGTGGCTGAGGAACACCTAACAGGGGCAAGTGTCGGTGCTACAGGAAATGGGGAGATGCATGGGAACTGTGAGGAAGGTGAGGCCATGCAATTGACCAGTGCCAACGAGGAAGGTAACTGGCCCATAAGTAGCAATGCTCCTGAGGTAATGGGGGTGGATGGGGAGGTAGAGCCCATAGCAGCACCGGCTGATGGGTCTGTAGAAACCCCCGGTGAGACAGCCTACGTAGCTGCTGTCACCCGCAGTCAGAGTGCCCGGAATGCAGATAACTGTCGGCCTTCTGGACCCTCCTCAGTCATCAGTGTGACTGAACCAGGGGTGGACCCAGAGCAGGTTCAAGAGGGTTCCCGTGGGGAAGGGACCCTGACATCGCTTCTGGCTTCCCCTAGCCAGGAGTTTCAGGCTGCTCTGCGCACAGATGCGAGCCTAGAGAGTTTGAAGCAACTCGCCGAGACGCCCACCTCCGAGACTGATAAGGAGAGGGTGTTCTGGGAACGAGGAAGGTTATACCGGGAGACATTACCCGGAGAATCGCAAAAGGAGTGGTTGAGGGAAAGACAGCTGGTCGTCCAGCAGCAAATCCGGGGTGAGTTGTTATGGATTGCCCATGAGATCCCGCTAGCTGGACACTTGGGGATCAGCAAAACTAAGGCCCGGCTGTCTCAACACTTCTATTGGCCTAAGATGGGGACAGATGTGTCAAACTACTGCCGCTCCTGTATCACTTGTCAAAGAGTGGGGAAGGCGGGGCCTGCTCTTAAGGCTCCCCTGATCCCTTTACCAGTGATAGAGGAGCCTTTCCAGAGAATCGCAGTGGACATTGTGGGCCTGCTAGCCTTCCCCAGCAGCTCTGGAAAGCAATGCATCCTTACTGTGGTAGACTATGCTACCCGGTACCCAGAGGCAGTAGCTCTGTCGTCAACTAGGGCAGATAATGTGGCGGATGCCCTGTTGGTCATCTTTTCATGTGTAGGATTTCCCAGAGAAATGCTTACTGATCAAGTTACCCAATTTATGTCTCGCCTAATGGAGGCTCTCTGTAAGAGAATGCAGGTGAAGCACCTGGTATCGAGTGCATATCCCCCACAGACCAATGGCTTGTGTGAACGCTTCAATGGTACCCTCAAACAGATGCTGCGCATGCTGGTTGAGACCCAAGGGCATGACTGGGAGCGGTACCTCCCACACCTGCTATTTGCTTACCGAGAGGTTCCGCAGGCCTCGACGGGGTTCTCCCCCTTCGAGCTCCTGTATGGTAGGCGAGTCCGGGGACCCCTTGGGTTGGTAAGAGAATCCTGGGAAGAGGAGCTGAACCCTTCTGAAGTGTCCATAGTGGAGAATGTCATGTTCTTCCGTGACAAGATGCAGACCTTGATGCAGTTGGTGCATGACAACATGACACAGGCTCAGGCTGACCAGAAGCACTGGTACAACCAGAACGCCCGGGAGTGGACCTACCACGTGGGTCAAAAGGTGTGGGTGCTGGTCCCCGTACCAAAGGATAAACTTCAGGCAGCCTGGGAGGGCCCGTACGTCGTCCACCAACAGCTCAACCCGGTCACCTACGTGGTCACGCTTGACCACGCTCGGGGTAGGCGAAAGGCCTTTCACGTCAACATGATGAAGGCTCATCACGAACGTGAACCTTTTGTCCTACCGGTCTGCAGCTTACCCGAGGATGGGGAGGAAGACACCCTCCTGGACATGCTGGCCCAAGCCAAGGCCGGTGGGTCCATCGAGGACGTGGAGGTAAGCGCCTCGTTAACTGAACCACAGCGGTTGCAGTTGCAAACCACACTGGAACCCTTCCGGGTTGTGTTCTCCAACTGACCTGGGAGGACTGAGTTAGCAGTCCACGAGGTGGACACCGGGAATCACGCCCCACTATGACGAACACCCTATCGAATCTCTGACCAGGTGCAGCAGGTTATGTGCGAGGAGATCAATGAGATGTTACAGCTGGGGGTGATTCGATGGTCCAAGAGCGCATGGGCTTCACCTGTAGTTCTCGTGCCAAAGAAGGACCGGACCACCCGGTTCTGCGTGGACTATAGGGGGCTCAATGCCATCACAGCCTCTGACGCGCACCCAATGCCGCGCATCGAGGAGTTGCTTGAGAGGTTACCTGGCGCAAAACACCTGACAATAATGGATCTAAGTCGAGGATACTGGCAGATTCCCCTGAGCCCCGAGGTGCAGAAGAAGTCCGCCTTTATCACACCCTTTGGACTGTACAAGTCCACGGTCATGCCCTTCGGCATGAAGAATGCCCCTGCCACTTTGCAGCGGATGATCAACCTCTTGCTTCAGGGACTGGAGAAGTACGCAGTGGCGTACTTGGATGACATTGCCATCTTCAGTCCCTCCTGGGAGGAACACGTGCAGCATCTCGAGTAGGTGCTCAGGCGAATTCACCAAGCAGGACTGACTATCAAGCTGGGAAAGTGCCAGATGGGCATGAGGGAGGTCCACTACCTGGGGCACCGGGTAGGTGGAAACACCCTAAAGCCAGAGCCTGGGAAAGTGGGCGCGATCGTGAACTGGCCCACTCCCGTGATGTCCTTCCTGGGCACTGCAGGTTACTATAGGCACTTCGTACAGCACTATAGTAGCCTGGCAAAACCCTTGACGGACCTCACCAGGAAGAAGCTACCCCACATCGTCAACTGGACCGATGGCTGTGAGGGGGCCTTCCAGGCGTTGAAAACAGCACTGTGCAATGCCCCTGTGTTGAAAGCAGTCGACTGTTCTTGGTGCAGACCGACGCCAGCGAGTTTGGCCTTGGTGCTGTGCTCAGCCAGGTTGACTCAGAGGACCAAGAGCACCCCGTGTTATACCTGAGCCGGAAACTTTTGCCGAGGGAGGTGGCCTACTCCACCATCGAGAAGGAGTGCCTGGCCATAGTCTTGGAACTGCAGCGCTTGCAGCCCTACCTGTACGGTCGCACCTTCACTGTGGTGACCGACCACAACCCTCTGCGCTGGCTAAACGCCATGTGTGGAACCAACGGCAGGTTGCTACGCTGGAGCCTTGCCCTTCAGCAGTTTGACTTCACCATTGAACACAAAATGGGCAGGGAGCATGGAAATGCAGATGGACTGTCCTGCCAGGGTGAACCTACTGAGGTGCGCATGGAGGCATACCAAGGAGTTCTACCTCCATAGCGCAGACCAAAAGGGGGAGGTGTCACGATATTTTATGAAATATAATATGATGTTGTAGCTTTGTCCTTCAGCTCATGCTGGGGGCTAAACCCCCCTTCTCTCTGTGGCTCCCTTTGTCTCTTTGTGTTGGAATGTATGGGGGAAGAGGGTTTTATTGCCGAAAGGTATTTACAACTAGGCTCAAATCTCCCTCTAGCAGAACTGTCTAGATGTTTCCAGAAATCCTTGAGAGTCCTTTGTTCCAATATGATAAGATATTGGGCTTATGAGTTAGGCTAGAAAAAAGGAAAATACATATTCTTTATGTCCAGCGACGGATCTGTTAACCACTGTAAACATGAGCTTCTAACTCCATCAGGTAAAAAAGTAGTTCTAACTTGCCAACCCTGGGACTATCGAGTCATCACTCAAACGGTAATCGTAATCGTATCTGGTGGTAACAGCAATTTTTTCCAATCGTTTCAAGATTTTTTTAGACCATCCTTTGCAATGCCACAGGAGACAAGAAGTCTGACGCACAGCCAATGCCTAGAGAGGATATACAAAAGTATCTCCAAGTTAACATCGATGCCATGACTGTGGAACTGGACCCTTGCTCATTTTGGGCTTCCAATCTTGAAAAATGGCCTGAGCTCGCCACTCACGCCTTGGAGATCTTGTCGTGCCCCGCAGCCAGCGTTCTCTCTGATCGTGTGTTTAGCGCTGCTGGTGGTGTGCTGACTCTTTTATTTAGTCCCCTTGCTGAGTTTTACATGACATTGCCATCATCAATTCCAGGTGGGTGGGGTCGTCTGCAGAGTTGTTTACTCATACTATGGCCTGGGATTCAGAGGTCTGCTCCAAAGCTTCAGTGTCTGCAAGTCAGCAGAGTAGCCCAGCTACCCACTGCCTGTTTACCTAAGCACTATTTTTAACGGCATCTGGCCCAGGAAATACTTTTGGGCCTAGTAGAATTTGGTGCAACTCAGCAGCGTACCCACCCATGAAGCAAACTACACTGCCTGCTTACCTAACTACTATTTCGTAACGGCATCTAGCCCAGGAAATCCTTTTGGGTCTAGTAAAATTTGGTGCTACTCAGTGGCATACTTCACCCATGAAGCAAGCTACACCACCTGTTTGCCTAACTACTATTTCGTAACGGCATCTAGCCCAGGAAATCCTTTTGGGCTTAGTAGAATTTAGTGCTACTCAGCAACGTACCCCGCCCATAAAGCAAGCTACACCGCCTGTTTACCTAACTACTATTTGTAACGGCATCTAGCCCAGGAAATCCTTTTGGGCCTCATAGCATTTTGTGCTACTCAGCATAGTACCCCACCCATGAAGCAAGCTACACCGCCTGTTTACCTAAGTACTATTTTTTAACGGCATCTAGCCCAGGAAATCCTTTTGGGCCTAGTAGAATTTGGTGTAACTCAGCAGCGTACCCCACCCATGAAGCAAGCTACACCGCCTGTTTACCTAACTACTATTTTGTAACGGCATCTAGCCCAGGAAATCCTTTTGGGCCTAGTAAAATTTAGTGCTACTCAGCAGCGTACCCCACCCATGAAGCAAGATACACCGCCTGTTTACCTAACTACTATTTTGTAACAGCATCTAGCCCAGGAAATCCTTTTGGGCCTAGTAAAATTTAGTGCTACTCAGCAGCGTACCCCACCCATGAAGCAAGCTACACCGCCTGTTTACCTAACTACTATTTTGTAACAGCATCTAGCCCAGGAAATCCTTTTGGGCCTAGTAGAATTTGGTGCTACTCAGCAGCGTACGTCACCCATAAAGCAAGCTACACCGCCTGTTTACCTAACTACTATTTTGTAATGGCATGTAGCCCAGGAAATCCTTTTGGGCATAGTAGAATTTAGTGCTACTCAGCAGCGTACCCCATCCATGAAGCAAGGTACACTGCCTGTTGATCTAATTACTAATGTTTAACTGCATCTAGCCCAGGAAATCGTTTTGCACCTACTAGCATTTTGTGCTGTTCAGCAGAGTACCCCACCCATGAAGCAAGCTACACCACCTGTTTACCTAACTACTATTTTGTAACGGCATCTAGCCCAGGAAATCCTTTTTGGCCTAGTAGACTTGGTGTAACTCAGCAACGTACCCCACCCATGAAGCAAGCTACATCGCCAGTTTACCTAACTACTATTTTGTAATGGCATCTAGCCCAGGAAATCATTTTGGGCCTATTAGAATTTAGTGCTACTCAGTAGCGTACCCCACCCATGAAGCAAGCTACACCGCCTGTTTACCTAACTACTATTTTGTAACGGCATCTAGCCCAGGAAATTTTTTGGGGCCTAGTAGAATTTGGTGCTACTCAGCAGCGTACTTCACCCATGAAGCAAGATACACCGCCTGTTTACCTAACTACTATTTCGTAACGGCATCTAGCCCAGGAAATCCTTTTGGGCTTAGTAGAATTTAGTGCTACTCAGCAACGTACCCCACCCATAAAGCAAGCTACACCGCCTGTTTACCTAACTACTATTTGTAACGGCATCTAGCCCAGGAAATCCTTTTGGGCCTCATAGCATTTTGTGCTACTCAGCATAGTACCCCACCCATGAAGCAAGCTACACCGCCTGTTTACCTAAGTACTATTTTTTAACGGCATCTAGCCCAGGAAATCCTTTTGGGCCTAGTAGAATTTGGTGTAACTCAGCAGCGTACCCCACCCATGAAGCAAGCTACACCGCCTGTTTACCTAACTACTATTTTGTAACGGCATCTAGCCCAGGAAATCCTTTTGGGCCTAGTAAAATTTAGTGCTACTCAGCAGCGTACCCCACCCATGAAGCAAGATACACCGCCTGTTTACCTAACTACTATTTTGTAACAGCATCTAGCCCAGGAAATCCTTTTGGGCCTAGTAAAATTTAGTGCTACTCAGCAGCGTACCCCACCCATGAAGCAAGCTACACCGCCTGTTTACCTAACTACTATTTTGTAACAGCATCTAGCCCAGGAAATCCTTTTGGGCCTAGTAGAATTTGGTGCTACTCAGCAGCGTACGTCACCCATAAAGCAAGCTACACCGCCTGTTTACCTAACTACTATTTTGTAATGGCATGTAGCCCAGGAAATCCTTTTGGGCATAGTAGAATTTAGTGCTACTCAGCAGCGTACCCCATCCATGAAGCAAGGTACACTGCCTGTTGATCTAATTACTAATGTTTAACTGCATCTAGCCCAGGAAATCGTTTTGCACCTAATAGCATTTTGTGCTGCTCAGCAGAGTACCCCACCCATGAAGCAAGCTACACCACCTGTTTACCTAACTACTATTTTGTAACGGCATCTAGCCCAGGAAATCCTTTTGGGCCTAGTAGACTTGGTGTAACTCAGCAGCGTACCCCACCCATGAAGCAAGCTACACCGCCAGTTTACCTAACTACTATTTTGTAACGGCATCTAGCCCAGGAAATCATTTTGGGCCTATTAGAATTTAGTGCTACTCAGTAGCGTACCCCACCCATGAAGCAAGCTACACCGCCTGTTTACCTAACTACTATTTTGTAACGGAATCTAGCCCAGGAAATTTTTTGGGGCCTAGTAGAATTTGGTGCTACTCAGCAGCGTACTTCACCCATGAAGCAAGCTACACCGCCTGTTTACCTAACTACTATTTTGTAACGGCATTTGGCCCAGGAAATCCTTTTGGGCCTGGTAGAATTTAGTGCTACCCTGCAGTGTACCCCACCCATGAAGCAAGCTACACCGCCTGTTGATCTAATTACTAATTTTTAACTGCATCTAGCCCAGGAAATCGTTTGGTACCTAATAGCATTTTGTGCTACTCAGCAGAGTACCCCACCCATGAAGCAAGCTACACCGCCTGTTTACCTAACTACTATTTTGTAACGGCATCTAGCCCAGGAAATCCTTTTGGGCCTAGTAGAATTTGGTGCTACTCAGAAGCGTACTCCACCCATGAAGCAAGCTACACCACCTGTTTACCAAAGTACTATTTTTTAACGGCATTTGGCCCAGGAAATCCTTTTGGGCCTAGTAGCAATTTCTGCTACTCAGCAGAGTACCCCACCCATGAAGCAAGCTACACCGCCTTCTTTCTTTCTCAATCTAATCCCTCGGCTCTGGGGTGTCTACTCTCCTTCCAGCTTTCTCCTTCTCACAGGTGGACTACCGCATGTTTTCACACTGTGGCAAATCTTTTGGGCCCAGGCATAAGAAGTCGTCGAGGTAATGGATAATATGTGCCGCCTTACAAACGTACATGACAACACATTCGAGGAAGCAACTAAACACCTCAAATAGTGAGCAGGATATGGAGCACCCCCTGGGCAAACTGCGATCTATGTAGTATGCTCCTTCACAGAAGCAGCCCAATGGGAGGACACTATTCGGAGGCACAGGTAGTAACCGGAACGCCCCCTCAATGTCTGTTTTGGCAATTAGGGTGCCCTTTAACAACTTCTTGACCCGCCTGATAGCCTTGTCAAAGGAGGTACAGTACATAGTACTGTACCTGTTTTTGCGTCGATGTTGTCGTTTACTCACCTGCCCCTTGGATATGACAAATGGTGGATTAGTCTGAATGCATTGGGTTCATTTTTTGGCACAATTCCCAGCGAGGATACTACCACGTCTTCTAAGGACAGTGCTCTGAATGGACCCGCTGCCATTCTACCTAAAGATATTTCTTTTTTAATTTTTTTGTCAAAACGTCTGGATGTTGGTGGAGTGAGTTTAGATTTTTACTCCAGCCTTTTTTGATTTTAGAAGGGCATGACATGCCTATATCTGTGTCTCCTCCTCCTTTTACTCCTCCACCTCTTTTCTTTTCGCATGACTATATGTAGTTGTGACTTTTCCATGTGTTTGTTGTGTCTTCTGAGCAGTTTGTCAGCTGTTGGACACCTTTTAAGGTGTTTTCTATGTGCTTTTCATGTGTTTGTATGTGTTTGTGTTTGCCTGCCATTGGTTTCAATGGGGTTCGACGGTGTTTGTCGAACTATCGATGAACATTTCGTCGAAAACGTCACTGTTCGACAAACCGAACCTGAACACTAGGGAGGTGGCTCAACACTACAGCCAATCACAGCGATCATGGTTGTGGGAGGGCGGCGACACCCCCCAGGATGACAACACCATCTACCCAGAGGTAAGATGGTGCCAGAATTTTAACGCAATCATCGCGACTTCGATCACAGAGGCGCATTTAAAAAAATGACTTAATAATCGATCCTTGGTCAAATAGGCCCAGGGACACTGATTAGATGGCCTAAATGTGAATTTAAATATGAAATATGGTGAAAGTCACGACAGAAAGTTGATGGGCATAATTAAAGTCAGTGGAAATATTCAGGCTCCACTTTTGTTTGTCTAATGATTAGTGACGAGCATTCCGATACTGCAAGTATATTTTTGTGATATCGGAAATCGGAATCGGAGTGTGCAGTGCGTATGGTTCCAAGGGTCTGGAGGAGAGGAAACTCTCCTTCAGGCCCTGGGATCCATATTAATGTAAAAAAATAAAGACTAAAAATAAAAAATATGGCTATACTCACCCCTCCGAAGGACCCTGGCTGTCACCGCTGCAAGCGTCCGCCTCCGTTCCTGAGAATGTAGTGAGTGAAGGACCTTCGATGACGTCGCGGTCAGGTGAGCGGTCACATGAGCGGTCAGGTGACCGGTTACCTGACCGCGACGTCATCGAAGGTCCTTCACTCTCTGCAATTCTCAGGAACGGAGGCGGACGCTTGCAGCGGTGACAGCCAGGGTTCGTCGGAGGGGTGAGTGTAGCCATATTTTTTATTTTTATTCTTTATTTTTTACATTAATATGGATCCCAGTGCCTGAAGGAGAGTTTCCTCTCCTTCAGACCCTGGGAACCATGAAGGATACATTCCGATATTTGTGTCCCATTGACTTGTATTGGTATCGGGTATCGGTATCGGCGAGACCCGATATTTTGACGGTATCGGCTGATACCATCCGATACCAATACTTTCAAATATCGGAAGGTATCACTCAACACTACTAATGATGAATTTGTCCCCAGCTGCTTTCCATTGCTCTTTTCCTACAATGTAACAGGACAAAATAGAAGAGTTTAGCATTAGTGTAAACACAGCCTTAAAGAGATTCTGTCACTTCCTAACATTTACTTGACCACACCTATTTATCACTTCATTCTCTTGCTATATAAAGTAATGAGGTTAAGGGCATGACCTAAAATTTGTCACGTAGTTGAAAGATATGAGTGAACTACAGAGTAGAATTCGCCTTACGCCTCCTTCACACATCCTGGTGATTCCTGTACTTGAAAAACAGTACTGGTGAAATCCATGGTTCGTGTTCATGTGCCATCCATATGTATGTATGTGACATCCATTTACCTATTTGCATCACATATGTGTGCTGTCCATGTGCCCATGTAACACGTACCAGCACCTGGGAAAAGCAGTACTGTTTGCTGTTTCCAGGCGCTGAATGAAGCTCTCCTCTGGTCTACCTGAGATCTGTGCTACCAGGCAGTAATGATGGGAGTTGTATTCAGAACCTACTGTGTATAAAATAAATATATTGTTTTAAAAGATCCCGCGTAATTTTTTGAACCTGTAGAGGGAAATCCAGCCTCTTGCAGCTGATGTTAATATTCTGAGAAAGGAGCCAATAGCCATATATGTTCCCAGGCTATTAATATCAGCTCACTGCTGTTTTTTTAGCCTTTATTAATTTTTATAATGGACAACCCTCCAAAAATATTTATGTGAGGTTCTGTCTATAATCAACAACCAGCAAAGGCTAAACAAACACATATTAGTAGCTTGGAAAGGGGCCATGGATATTGGTCCCCTCCCAAGCTAAAAACACCAGCTCTCACTTGCTGTGGCAAGTGGTGTAATAGGGTTTGGGTTGATGTCAGTTTTGTAATGTCAGATAACATCAAGCCAAGGGTTAAGGTACCTTCACACATAACAATATCATTAACGATATCGTTGCTTTTTGTGACGTAGCAACGATATCGTTAAGGAAATCGTTATGTGTGACAGCGACCAACGATCAGGCCCCTGCTGGGAGATCGTTGGTCACTGAGGAAAGTCCAGAACTTTATTTCGTCGCTGGATCTCCCGCTGACATCGCTGGATCGGTGTGTGTGATGCCGATCCAGCGATGTCTTCACTGGTAACCAGGGTAAACATCGGGTTACTAAGCGCAGGGCCGCGCTTAGTAACCCGATGTTTACCCTGGTTACCAGCGTAAACGTTAAAAAAACAAACACTGCATACTTACCTTCAGCTGTCTG
This sequence comes from Ranitomeya imitator, assembly GCF_032444005.1. NCBI lineage: Eukaryota > Metazoa > Chordata > Amphibia > Anura > Dendrobatidae > Ranitomeya > Ranitomeya imitator. The sequence goes on from NC_091282.1 coordinate 390,357,639, forward strand.
TCCCCGGCGCTCTGCTTCTCTGCACTCCTTCTGCATCCTGTGTCAGCGCCGGCCAGCCGGAAAGCACAGCGGTGATGTCACCGCTCTGCTTTCCGGCTGACCGGCGCTGTCAGTGCAGAGGAAAAGCACAGCGCCGGAAGACAGACAGCTGAAGGTAAGTATGTAGTGTTTGTTTTCTTAACGTTTACGCTGGTAACCACGGTAAACATCGGGTTACTAAGCGCGGCCCTGCGCTTAGTAACCCGATGTTTTCCCCTGGTTACCGGGGACCTCGGGATCGTTGGTCGCTGGAGAGCTGTCTGTGTGACAGCTCTCCAGCGACCAAACAGCGACACTGCAGCGATCGACATCGTTGTCGGTATCACTGCAGCGTCGCTTAGTGTGAAGGTACCTTTAGTAAAGAAGAGGCATCTACAAGATGCCACAATTACTAACCCTATAGTAAGTTTTGAAATAAACACACAGCAATAATTAAATCCTTTAATTTTAATAAATACTCCTCAAAACTCTTTCTTCCATTTATTACAGTATAAATTAATAAAAACACCATATACTTCCCCTGTCCAACAATAATCCATTTGTCCCATGCCATATTCCGTCTCTGCTTTATCTGAATGCTTTGCTGAGTGGTGGCATGATGCCACTTTCAGCTTGACATTTATGAAACACTTAGCTCAGTGTCAGAACGCAGCTTCAGTGACCTCTGATAACATCATTGAGGTTACCACAAGTCATTAAAGCTGCGGTTCAGATGGGCTGCTCATTGTGGGTGACCCGATTAACTGCAATGACCTTAATGAGATCACCTTTAGCATGATGAGAATTTTCTCAAGGTGTCAGTGGTGACGTCATGAAGGTTACCACAGTTAATCGGCTGGCTCATGCTGAATTAAGCATGGGAACAGCTGTCAGTGACCGGTGATAACTTCAATAGCATTATCGCTCGGTGTCTGCTGGATTCATTGCTGAGTGATCACATCATGCAACTGCTCAGCCATGTAATTCAGAGCCGAACTTCTTTGTGGGACAAATGGATTGTAGAAGGACAGGTGAGGATTTTTTTTTTATTATTTCTATATTTACAGTACTAAATGGGTAAATGAGGGTAGAGTGTGTTTATTTCAATTAAAGGACCTTGTTTTGGCTGTGTATTTTTACAATATGACTATTTGTTAGTAATGGGGGCGTTTTATAGATGCCTCTCTATTACTAACCCCTGGGCTTAATGTCAGCTGGCAATGCAAAGCTGACATCAGCCCGATTACCCCATTTGCCACTACACCAGGGCAAGTGGGAAGAGCAAGGCAAGTGCCAGATTTGGCACATCTTATCGATGTGCCATTCCTGGGGCGGCTGAGGGCTGATGTTGGTAGCCTGGGAGGGAAGACAATATCCCTGGCATTTTCCCAGGCTATTAAGGGGGGCCTTAATCATATAGCTTTTATATCTTTATTCGCCTTAGACTTAACTGAGTACAAATAGAACATGCATCAGCACACATCTAGTGATTTAAAATAAAGTAACAAGGGAAGTCTTTATGGAGCAGCATGAAGAATTGCATTTGGGCCTAATAAAATTTGACTAATAAAACAGATATGCAAAAATAAAAGTATATGCGACATTCATACTTTGTGAGATAGTAACAATTAAATTTCTGGATTTTAGTGAATTTTCTTTAAAAAAAACAAACATTTCCTCCGTTTACAAAAACGATTGAACAAATAATGCAAACACACCACATATCGTCAATTTCAGCTAGTCTTCAATAAAAAAACTATCGTGCTATCTTGTTGCTGCTTTTTAGTTAAAGGGAGCCTGTCACCCCCAAAATCGAAGGTGAGCTAAGCCCACCGGCATCAGGGGCTTATCTACAGCATTCTGTAATCCTGTAGATAAGCCCCCGATGTATCCTGAAAGATGAGAAAGAGGTTAGATTATACTCACCCAGCGGCGGTCCTGGTTCTGTTCTGGTCCGATGGGCGTCACGGTCCGGGCCGGGGCCTCCCATCTTCTTACGATGACGTCCTCTTCTTGTCTTCAGGCTGTGGCTCCGGTGCAGGCTCACTTTGTCTGACCTGTTGAGGGCAGAGCAAAGTACTGCAGTGCGCAGGCGCTGGTCCTCTCTGACCTTTGCCAGCACCTGCACACTGCAATACTTTGCTCTAGTGCTGGTGGGCTTAGCTCACCTTCGAGTTTGGAGGTGAGAGGTTCCCTTTAATTAAGGATGGATAAAAAAAGATTGCAATTGAAATGCAGGACATATGTTAGCTATAACAGATCACTGATTAATCACACTGAACCTATCACTGCTACTAGCACCTATCCTATCTATATCCCCAAATTAATTGAATCTATGTGTAATTCATACTCTACTACTCTCATGTTCTTCATTTGCTGCGGTTGTGTGGTTGTGCAGCATATTATGGCATGTAGTATTTGTCCAAAGTTTTAGAGTTTTCTCTTCCTTTATTTATTGATGGACTGTGAGCTCTGACATTCTCTCATTGCATTAAATCACCCAATAGTCATCATTGTATTCCCTTCCTAGGCTATTATCCTGGCTAGGATATTTTCTATTGATTGGCTGTGCTATACCATGTGATGTGATAGCTACAAGGCATTATGTGTTCCCAAGTTGTGCCTGAGGACATATCAGCCCTCTGTGACTGATGCAATGTTTTGCAATGTTCAAAAAGGAGAAGGCATTTTTTTTTCAAATCATGGAAATCAAGTCATATATCCTTAAAATTTTTGGGGTGCAGAAAATTTCATAATATTTGACTAAAATTCGATTTGCATTGAATCAATTCGATTTACTAAAGTGGTGACCAGTCAGCAGTGGCGTAACTACAAAGTGCGAACTTTCAAATGGGGCCCCCCACCATGCCAAAATATTTTCCACCCAAATTCACATTTTCCCTATTAATTTGGCACACTATAGCTTTATTGCAAAGTTGTGTAATGTGACCTCAGTTGCATAACTATCCAGTGCTCCATCCTGGCATATATTTGTCACGCGTACTGCCATTGTTATGTAATGTATAAAAGAAAATAAACCATTATACTCATCAGGGGCTAACATAGAAGTCATGTGGATCCATATAAGAAGTATAATGCACCCCCATAGTCCTCCTTATAGTATAATACACTCCCCATAGTCCCCCATATAGTATTGTACACTCCTCAGTCATCCATATAGTATAATACACTCCTCCGGATATTAAAATACACTCCTCATAATGCACCCCCATAGTCCTCCTTATAGTATAATACACTCCCCATAGTCCCCCATATAGTATTGTACACTCCTCAGTCATCCATATAGTATAATACACTCCTCCGGATATTAAAATACACTCCTCATAGTGCTCCATATAGCATAATACACTCTTCGTAGTGTTCCATATAGTATAATACACTGCTCAGTCCTCCATATAGTATAATACACCCCTCATAGTCCTCCATATAGTATAATACACTCCTCAGTCCTCCATTTAGTATTATACACTCTACATAGTCCTCCATATATTAAAATACACTGCTCAGTCCTACATATAGTATAATACACTGCTCATAGTGCTCCATGTAGTATAATGCACCCCTCATAGTCCTCCATATAGTATAATACACTCCTCAGTCCTCCATTTAGTATTATACACTTCACATAGTCCTCCATATATTAAAATGCACTGCTCAGTTCCCCATATAGTATAATACACTCCTCATAGTGCTCCATATAGTATAATGCACCGCCATCGTCATCCATGTCGTACAATTCACTTCCCATAGTATGATGCACCCTAGTTCTTCATATAGTATAATATATTCCCCATAGTCCTCGATTCAGTATAATGCAGCCAACATATAGTATAATACTGCCACCCCACAGAGTATACTGTAGCCCTGCCATACAATACAAAGTAACTCCCATAGAATATAATGCAGCCCCCTCATATTGTAATGCAGCCCCTCCATACTGGGGCAGTGAGAAAGACACGAGCAAATGGTGACTAGGGGGCAGGGGAGAAGGACACAAGGGGGCTAGGGGAGACAGGCACAAGGGTAACATAGGGGGGCTAGGGAGCAAGGAAGACAGGCACAAGGGGACACATGGGGGCTAGGAGGCAGGGGAGAAGGTTACAAGGGGACTAGTGGGCAAGGGAGACTGACACAAGGGGACAAGGGAGACTGGCACAAGGGGACACACAGGGACTAGTTGGCCAGGGAGACTGACAAGGGGACACATGGGGACTAGTGGACAAGGCAGACTGACACAAGGGACACACGGGGACTAGTTGGCCAGGGAGACTGGCAAGGGGACACACAGGGACTAATGGGCAAGGGAAACTGGCATTAGGGGACAAGGGAGACAGGCGCAAGGGGACACATAGGGACTAGTGGGCAAGGGACACTGACACGGGGACAAGGGATAGAAGCACAGGGGGCCTCATAGGGACTAGGAGGAAGGGGAGAAGGGCACAATGGGACACACGGGGACTAGGGTGCAAGGGAGACAGGCACAAGAGGACACAAGGGAACTCTGAGGGCAGATTAGATAGGGACGCAAGGGCTGCAAGGGGACAGAGGAAGACAGGGGGGGAGACTTGGGAGGAGGGAAGAAGGGGGCACAGGGATTACAAGGACAGGTTAGATGGAGAACACACGGTGAGAAAGGGGACAGGGGAGACTTGAGAGCAGGGCAGACGAGTCACACGGGGATAAGGGGCAGGGAATGCATGGGGGGTGCAGGAGGACTCAGGGCATTGGGAGACCAGGGGAGGAGGAACAAGGTGTGTACGGGGGGCCCGGAGGAGCATAATGACCTGAACCTGGGGACCTACAAGGACATGGGGCATGGGAGAGCAGGGAGGAAACGAGGCTGGTGTCACAGAGGGCCAGGGACGCTGGGGGCCGAGACGGTGACACACAGGCAGCAGACACACCTTACTTCCGCCGGTCCCATACACCTCCATGTTCATCCCCATATCCTCCACATGGCTGAGCTGCTGTGGCATCTCCCTACTGGCGACTTGGTCCACGTGCCCCCCACTAGCTCCGGAGCCACCTGTTCCCAGTCCCAGCAGCTGCCACAGGCTTTGCCAATATGGCGGCCACCATCACCTGTGCAGATGCTGCACTGCCTGGGACCCGCACACAGCGGGTGCGCGATGAAGTGATGTCATCACGTACCCGCAGTGTCAGAGGCAGAGGGGAATGATGGGAGAGGGAGCATCAGCTGACGCTCTCTCCTCCATAATTGCTTTGAACGGTACGGCATCATAAATGCCGGTATAGTTCACTGTGGCGGCTGCGACGGGGGGAGTCAGGTGCCTCTGACCTGTCAGGCCCCTGACTTGCCAGACCCGGTTGCAGCAGGGACCGCTGCAACTGTGGTAGTTACGCCCCTGCCTCACACACGCTACAGATATCACACACACACTACAGATGTCACACACACACTACAGATATAATACACACACACACACTACAGATATCACACACACACTACAGATGTCACACACACACTCACTACAGATGTCACACACACACTACAGATATCACACACACACTACAGATATCACACACACTACAGATATCACACACACACACTACAGATATCACACACACACTACAGATATCACACACATACTACAGATATCACACACACACTATAGATATCACACACAAACACACAACAGCTCATACACACATCTCACACTCTCCTCTCTGGTAAAGGGAAGGCTGATATAAAACTCAGCTTCTCCTGCTTGCACAGCGCTGTCATGTCCCGCACCTCCCCCGCTCTCGCCTTCTGTCCCAGGCCTGCAGAGCAGGAGACGCTGTCTCACCATGCTGACTGGAGCTACTTCCAAGTTCTTAACTCTCACATACCCTGGCTGCCCCCTCCCCCTAGATACGCCTCGGATTGTTGCCATGCGGGAGGAATCTCCTGCACTGCAACATGGTGTCGGGTGCCTCTGACCTGTCGGGCCCCTGACCTGCCAGGCCTGGTCGCAGTGGCGAACGCTGCGACCGTGGTAGTTACGCCACTGCCAGTCAGCCAATGTGTAAATATGAAAAATTATTCAGCAATTATTCAGTGTTCCATTGGGAATAAAGATGTATGAAGAAGATGAAAGTTCCAATGATTGGATCTAATCTGGTCTAGAACAGTTTGTTTTATTGACTTAAAAACATATACAAAAATGTAAAACTGCTCCTGATGGCAGATGAACTTTGTTCATTTTTTTTCTTTTTTGCTTTGTTTGAGCGATAATGTAAAGTTATCGTAAACACTCTTATTGTAGATCTAGCAGGCTACATACAGTATGTATAAATTCAGTATTGCATTACATAAATATGAAATGATTACATTATTCATTGGATTAAAGTTGTCTTTCTTTGCAAGAATGCAACCATTCAATCATTCTGTGTTAAGTCACTATTAAATTGTTGCTTACTTTCTTTGATCTTTTAATTCTGTTTTATCTTTGTTTATATGAATGTGCTTTTGAAAGACCTGATTTGGGACATGATTGAGATGGCATTTATTTTCTCTTATTAATGCTTATAAATGATACAAGTATTCAGCTTCTGTTCTTAGTCTTTGAAGGCTTCATAAAACAAGCTTTGAGAATACATACAATAAATCCGGCTATCTGCAATTTAGGTATCATGTCCCATACTGTATTTAAGTACAGTCCCTGACAGAAGTTATGTCCCTTATCCATGTTATATAAATAAAAGCTTATAATCTGATGTTAAATTCATCCTTTGGTTGTATAAATTATTCTTTTGAAAGCTGAAACCCTCTGAAATGTGGTTTAGGTTAAGAAAATAAATTGGCATCAATGCAGAAATATTGATCAGTTAATGGACACAGAATGGTCAGATTTTGGCAAGACAAAAGTGTTGTCGCCCACAGAAAGTAATGTGATATTCAAACAAATAATTAACTTAAAATACAAATATATTTTGCATAACATTGGTGAATGAAGTTGTGGTGCTATTAGAGTCATATTTAATATTTTGTGTGACTTCCATGAGCTTGAAGGACTTCATCCATGCGGTTCAACAATGATTCATACAATTTATTAATGAAGTCATCAGGACTAGCAAAGAATGCAGTCTTATATGCCTCCCAGAGTTCATCTAGATTCTTTGGCTTTGTCTTCCAATCTTCCTCTTTCATCCAACCATAAACATGCTCAATGATTTTCATGTCTGGTGACTGGGTTGGCCAGTCCTTGAACACCTTGATCTTTTTTGCCTGGAGGAACTTTGTTGTAGAGATGGATGTATGAGATGGAGCACCATCCTGCTGCAGAATTTGACCCCTTTTATGATTTGGAATATAAGAGGTGGCTAATACCTCTTGATATTTTAGGCTGTTGATATTGCCTTCTGTTGTGAATTCTGTTATCGAACTCCCTCCTGTGGTCATGAATGGTACTTCGGCGAGTTCTGTCCATGGACTCCCTCTAGTGGCTGTGAGTGGAGTTGCTGCTTCTGAGGTTCCTTCCACAGGTGACGTAGTTTATTCTTTGGCTGGCTGCTCTATTTAACTCCACTCAGATCGTTACTCCATGCCAGCTGCCAATGTTCTGGTACTGGTTCAGTTCGCTCTTGGATCTTTCTGGTGACCTGTCTACTCCAGCAGAAGCTAAGTCCCTGCTAGTTAATTATTTGTTCATTGTTTCCTTATCCAGCTTGCTATCATGATTTTGTCTCGCTAGCTGGAAGCTCTGGGATGCAGAGTGGCACCTCCGCACCGTGAGTCGGTGCGGAGGTCTTTTTGCACACTCTGCGTGGTCTTTTTGTAGTTTTTTGTGCTGATCGCAAAGATACCTTTCCTATGCTCAGTCTGTTTAGTAAGTCTGGCCTCCCTTTGCTGAAACCTGTTTCATTTCTGTGTTTGTGACTTTCATCTCTACTCACAGTCAATATATGTGGGGGGCTGCCTTTTCCATTGGGGAATTTCTCTGAGGCAAGGTAGGCTTTATTTTCTGTCTCTAGGGCTAGTTAGCTCTTAGGCTGTGAAGAGGCGTCTAGGCCGAGTTAGGTACGCTCCACGGCTATTTCTAGTTGTGTGTTAGGATTAGGGGTTGCGGTCAGCAGAGCTCCCACTTCCCAGAGCTTGTCCTGTGTGAGTTTAACCATCAGGTCGTTCCGGTTGCTCCTAACCACCAGGTCCATAACAGTACAGCTGGCCCAAAGTATTAATGCATCTCAATAGAGGGATAAGAGAAGTTCTGAGACCATTTTTTTTTTCTCTGCAGTGTGTTTTGTCTTTCTTTTCCCCTTAACCTCTGGGTGGTTCAGGACACAGGTGTAGATATGGACATTCAAGGTCTGTCCTCTTGTGTGGATTATCTCACTGCAAGGGTACAAAGCATTCAAGATTTTGTGGTTCAGAATCCGATGTTAGAGCCTAGAATTCCAATTCCTGATTTGTTTTCTGGGGATAGATCTAAGTTCCTGAATTTCAAAAATAATTGTAAACAGTTTCTAGGTTTGAAACCCCGCTCCTCTGGTGACCCCGTTCAACAAGTAAAAATCATTATTTCTTTGTTGCGTGGTGACCCTCAAGACTGGGCATTTTCCCTTGCGCCAGGATATCCTGCATTGCGTGATGTAGATGCGTTTTTTTCTGGCGCTTGGATTGCTTTATGATGAACCTAATTCAGTGGATCAGGCAGAGAAAATCTTGCTGGCTTTGTGTCAGGGTCAGGATGAAGCGGAGGTGTATTGTCAGAAGTTTAGAAAGTGGTCTGTGCTTACTCAGTGGAATGAGTGTGCCCTGGCGGCAATTTTCAGAATGGGTCTTTCTGAAGCCCTTAAGGATGTCATGGTGGGATTTCCCACGCCTGCTGGTCTGAATGAGTCTATGTCCTTGGCCATTCAGATTGATCGGCGCTTGTGTGAGCGCAAAGCTGTGCACCATTTGGCGGTATTCTCTGAGCATAGGCCTGAGCCTATGCAATGTGATAGGACTTTGACCAGAGCTGAACGGCAAGAACACAGACGTCGGAATGGACTGTGTTTTTACTGTGGTGATTCCACTCATGCGATCTCCGATTGTCCTAAGCGCACTAAGCGGTTCGCTAGGTCTGCCACCATTGGTACGGTACAGTCAAAATTTCTTTTGTCCGTTACTCTGATTTGCTCTTTGTCGTCCTATTCTGTTATGGCATTTGTGGATTCAGGCGCTGCCCTGAATTTGATTGACTTGGAGTTTGCCAGGCGCTGTGGTTTTTTCTTGGAGCCCTTGCAGTATCCGATTCCATTGAGAGGAATTGATGCTACGCCTTTGGCCAAGAATAAGCCTCAGTACTGGACTCAATTGACCATGTGCATGGCTCCTGCACATCAGGAGGATATTCGCTTTTTGGTGTTGCATAATCTGCATGATGTGGTCGTTTTGGGGTTGCCATGGCTACAGGTCCATAATCCAGTATTGGATTGGAAATCTATGTCTGTGTCCGGCTGGGGTTGTCAGGGGGTACATGGTGATGTTCCATTGCTGTCAATTTCGCCTTCCACTCCTTCTGAAGTCCCTGAGTTTTTGTCAGACTATCGGGATGTATTTGATGAGCCCAAATTCGGTGCCCTACCTCCTCATAGGGATTGCGATTGTGCTATTAATTTGATTCCTGGTAGTAAGTTTCCTAAGGGCCGACTGTTTAATTTATCTGTGCCAGAGCACGCCGCTATGCGGAGTTATATAAAGGAATCCTTGGAGAAAGGTCATATTCACCCGTCATCATCACCGTTGGGAGCAGGGTTCTTTTTTGTGGCCAAGAAGGATGGTTTTTTGAGACCTTGTATTGATTACCGCCTTCTTAATAAGATCACAGTCAAATTTCAGTACCCTTTGCCGCTGCTGTCTGATTTGTTTGCTCGGATTAAGGGGGCTAGTTGGTTCACCAAGATAGATCTTCGAGGGGCGTATAATCTTGTGCGAATTAAACAGGGTGATGAATGGAAAACTGCATTTAATACGCCCGAGGGCCATTTTGAGTACCTGGTTATGCCATTCGGGCTTTCTAATGCTGCATCTGTGTTTCAGTCCTTTATGCATGACATCTTCCGAGAGTACCTGGATAGATTCCTGATTGTATATTTGGATGATATTTTGGTGTTTTCGGATGATTGGGAGTCTCATGTGAAGCAGGTCAGAATGGTGTTCCAGGTCCTTCGTGCGAATTCCTTGTTTGTGAAGGGGTCAAAATGTCTCTTTGGAGTTCAGAAGGTTTCATTTTTGGGTTTCATTTTTTCCCCTTCTACTATCGAGATGGACCCTGTTAAAGTTCAGGCCATTTATGATTGGACTCAGCCGACATCTGTGAAGAGCCTGCAGAAGTTCCTGGGCTTTGCTGATTTTTACCGTCGCTTCATCGCTAATTTTTCTAGTGTTGCTAAACCGTTGACTGATTTGACCAAGAAAGGTGCTGATGTGGTCAATTGGTCCTCTGCGGCTGTAGAGGCTTTTCAGGAGTTGAAGTGTCGTTTTTCTTCTGCCACTGTGTTGTGCCAGCCAGATGTTTCGCTCCCGTTTCAGGTCGAGGTTGATGCTTCTGAGATTGGAGCAGGGGCGGTTTTGTCGCAAAGAAGTTCTGATGGCTCGGTGATGAAACCATGTGCCTTCTTTTCTAGAAAATTCTCGCCTGCTGAGCGCAATTATGATGTTGGCAATCGAGAGTTGTTGGCCATGAAGTGAGCATTCGAGGAGTGGCGACATTGGCTTGAAGGAGCCAAGCATCGCGTGGTGGACAGGTTGCAGCAGATTTGGACTCATGTGGTGGACAATTTGACATTGTCCCAGGAGAAGGCTCAACGTTTCGCTAACCACCGGCGCTGTGTTGGTCCCCGACTTCGTGTTGGGGATTTGGTTTGGTTGTCGTCTCGTTATGTTCCTATGAAGGTTTCCTCCCCTAAGTTTAAGCCTCGTTTCATTGGTCCGTATAAGATTTCTGAAATTCTCAATCCTGTGTCATTTCATTTGGCCCTTCCAGCTTCTTTTGCCATCCATAATGTGTTCCATAGGTCGTTATTGCAGAGATACGTGGCACCTATGGGTCCCTCCGTTGATCCTCCTGCCCCGGTGTTGGTCGAGGGGGAGTTGGAGTATGTGGTGGAGAAGATTTTGGATTCTCGTATTTCGAGACGGAAACTCCAGTACCTGGTCAAGTAGAAGGGTTATGGACAGGAAGATAATTCCTGGGTTTTTGCCTCTGATGTTCATGCTGCCGATCTAGTTCATGCCTTTCATTTGGCTCATCCTGATCGGCTTGGGGGCTCTGGTGAGGGTTCGGTGACCCCTCCTCAAGGGGGGTACTGTTGTGAATTCTGTTATCGAACTCCCTGCTGTGGTCATGAATGGTACTTTGGAGAGTTCTGTCCATGGACTCCCTCTGGTGGCTGTGAGTGGAGTTGCTGCTTCTGAGGTTCCTTCCACAGGTGACGTAGATTATTCTTTGGCTGGCTGCTCTATTTAACTCTACTCAGATCGTTACTCCATGCCAGCTGCCAATGTTCTGGTACTGGTTCAGTTCGCTCTTGGATCTTTCTGGTGACCTGTCTACTCCAGCAGAAGCTAAGTCCCTGCTAGTTAATTATTTGTTCATTGTTTCCTTATCCAGCTTGCTATCATGATTTTGTCTCGCTAGCTGGAAGCTCTGGGATGCAGAGTGGCACCTCCGCACCGTGAGTCGGTGCAGAGGTCTTTTTGCACACTCTGCATGGTCTTTTTGTAGTTTTTTGTGCTGATCGCAAAGATATCTTTCCTATCCTCAGTCTGTTTAGTAAGTCTGGCCTCCCTTTGCTGAAACCTGTTTCATTTCTGTGTTTGTGACTTTCATCTCTACTCACAGTCAATATATGTGGGGGGCTGCCATTTCCTTTGGGGAATTTCTCTGAGGTAAGGTAGGCTTTATTTTCTGTCTCTAGGGCTAGTTAGCTCTTAGGCTGTGAAGAGGCATCTAGGCCGAGTTAGGTATGCTCCACGGCTATTTCTAGTTGTGTGATAGGATTAGGGGTTGCGGTCAGCAGAGCTCCCACTTCCCAGAGCTTGTCCTGTGTGAGTTTAACCATCAGGTCATTCCGTGTGCTCCTAACCACCAGGTCCATAACAGCCTTCCACCTTGCAAATGTTTCGCAAATCCCAATACTGAATGTAACCCCAGACCATGATCTTTCCACCACCAAATTTAACTGTTTTCTGGGTGTATTTTGGATCCATACGGGCTCCAGTAGGTCTCCTGCAGTATTTGCTGTCGCTGTGGTGTAATTCTACTGAAGATTCATCAGAGAAATCCACCTTCTGCCACTTTTCCACTGTTTAGCAGGCTGTGGGACTTTGCAAATGCCACACGGTTTTTTATTTGCCTTTTGTTTAGTGCTGGCTTCTGGGCACTAATTCGACCATGGAGGCCATTTCGAGACAGAATCCTACAAACTGTTCTAGTTGACACAGGGACTTGAGGTGACCAGGCCTGTTGGAGCTCTGCTGCAGTGGAAGAGGGGTTTGCTTAACCAACAAACGTTCCTCCTGAGCAGTTGTCTTGCAGGGTCTGCCGGACCTGGGCTTGTCAAACACATCTCCAGTCTCTTTTAATCTTTTTTTAATTCTTTGTACTTAATAATAATTTTATTGTATTGTATTGTACTTGACACTGAGACATATTAAAGGTGCCAGCTAGGGTTGAGCGACTTTTACTTTTTTAAGGTCGAGTCGGGTTTCACGAAACCCGACTTTCTCAAAAGTCGAGTCGAGTGAAATCGGCCGATTATCGTGAAAAGTCGGGGTCGGGGATCGACTGAAACGAAACCCAATGCAAGTCAATTGGGAAATATGTAATCTGTATGGATCCATGTGCTCAAAAAATCATAAAAACATATGTACTGTCTATATATATATATATATATATTATTAATATTTCATCCAGCGCAAGATAGCAAAAGCCGGTAATTCAATTACCGGCTTTTGCTATCTCCTTCCTAAACCCGACATGATATGTCGACATGACAAGGTATGTGTTAGGAGTCGAGTTTCCTCTGCTGCACAGGTGGAATCTCGATCCGTCTCCGCTGCGGTCTCCCATTCTCCTCCAGCCGCAGTGGAGCCTGCTCAGCAGGGACGTCGATCCCAGCGTCTCGCTCAGTCTGACTCTGTGAGAAGAGTTACTGCTGCTTTTCCAGCTTCTGCCTGTAAAGCCTATACTGGTCAGCAGCGAGTGGACTTCTCTGGGACTAAGTCCTTGTCTGCGCACACTGAGCATGCCCAGGGCAAGATCTCCCGTTGGAGATCGAGGGTCATGTGCTCAGACTCTGCAGCGCATTCTATTGGTCCTCTTGGCAGGTCTTGGAAGGGCAAAGTTTCTGTGGCCGCTTCCTGTCCTGCAACTATATAAACTGCGCATGACCGCACGGCCATGCGCTAGTGTACAATTTAATACGTGTGTTTGTTGTGAGTGCAAGTCGTTCTTTAAATACCCCTACCCTATTGTATGATTGTTCGCGTATGGAGTATGGCTGCTATCTAGCGCCCGACTTATCACTCAACGTGTCACACACGTGTCAGCGTCTACTGCTGTGACCGCCAGTGCGGTGCCACGCGCCAGTGTGCGCTTCCTGACCCACGTCTGGGTGCTTAGTGGTGCCTGCCAGCACGGCACAGTTCGCACTTCGGTGCCTTAATTATATAATTCCTTTCACACCCAGTAGCGGTGTAGTGCCAGCAAGGGTCTAATCGGACTACAATCCCTGTTGGGGTTTAGTTCGCTGACCACTTGCTCGCGCTCTATGTGCGGTACCGCGGTCCTGTGACGCAACAGGATCGCTTTCTTCACGCTGGGTGAGGTTTAACCCACGTGTGTATACTTTTGAATACCGCCATATTGTCTGTCATTTCCTAGCAGCAGGTTTCACCTGCACGGTGGACCCCGGACTGCGAACGCATCTATATCATCTCTCTTGGTGCGTTCCGCCAGTCCTAACATTACACTAGCGCCAGGGTCTGGCTAGTGATGACAGACAAACAGCAATCTCTGCGGCATATCCAGCAGCTGGAGGGTAGGTTGGCGGCTCTCGAGAGCGCGACCTCAGCTGTGGATGTTACTGCAGTAGCTGTACAGGCTGCCAGCGTGGCTGCAGCTACTATGTCCATTGCCACCCCTGTTCCGACATTATCTCGCCTCCCGCTGCCAGAAAAATTTTCTGGTGATAGCAAGTTTTGTAGGGGATTTGTGAGTCAGTGCTCTATTCACCTCGAGCTCCTGGCTACACGTTTTCCCACAGAGCGGGCTAAGGTGGGATTTATTCTGTCTCTATTGTCGGACAGGGCGTTGGAATGGGCTACGCCGCTGTGGGAGCGTGGCGATCATGTGGTGCAGAGTGCTCCGCTGTTTCTGAGCGCTCTGAAACAGGTCTTTTTAGGACCTCACGTCACCCATGATACTGCACTCCAATTGCTTGCATTAACTCAGGGTGAGTCCTTGGTCAGTCATTTTGCCGTCCAATTCCGCACCTTAGCATCTGAGCTGGATTGGTCGGATAAAGCTCTTATCCCCATATTTTGGAGGGGCTTGGCTGACCACGTAAAGGACGCTCTGGCCACTAGGGAGATTCCTGCCACACTGGAGGAGTTAATAACTGTCTCCACTCGAATTGACCTCCGTTTTAACCAGCGGAGGTTAGAGCGAGCCCAGTGTAGGCAGAGGTTTCGGCTGGCTCCTACTTTCGCCAAACCTCTGGAATTTCCGGTCCTGGTTCCTGAGCCACATGAGGCCAGGGAAGTGTCACAACCAGGATCTAAGTCCCGGACCGCTTGTGCACTCAGGGTCTGTCATGTTTGCCAGCAGTCAGGACATCTAGCCACCAGATGTCCTCAGCGGTCGAGGAAACGTCAGCGTCTAGTGGTAGTAGGTGGAGGTACACTAGACACGGCGACGTTTGCCTCTAAGTTGTCCTTTAAGGGGACAATTACTATTGGCTCATTCTCCCACTCGGTAGAGCTCTGCGTGGATTCTGGGGCGGAGGGCAATTTTATGTCTTCTGCCTTTGCCCAACGTCACGCAATACCCCTGGTTATGCTTGCTCAACCAGTAACGGTGCGAGTGGTGAATGGGTCAACATTGCCCTCACAGATAACACACCAGACCATCCCTTTTACTCTGTCCATGTCGCCATCTCATCAGGAGATAATTTCTCTGCTCGTCATTCCGGAAGGAATTGATGAGGTCCTGTTGGGAATACCTTGGCTACGGTACCACTCATCTCATATCGAGTGGTCCTCAGGCAGAATTCTGGGTTGGGGTGAATCTTGTGGGGGTAGGTGTCAGAGGGAGTGCGTTCAGGTAGCTACTACTGAGGTACCCGCAGATCTATCCTCTCTCCTCAAGCAGTATTGGTCTTATGCAGACGTGTTCTCCAAAAAGGCGGCGGAGGTCCTTCCGCCTCATCGCCCCTATGACTGTCCTATTGATCTCTTGCCTGGTGCTGAGCCTCCCCGGGGTCGAGTTTATCCGCTATCTCTCCCGGAGACGGAGGCAATGTCACAGTACATCCAGGAAAATCTGGCAAGAGGATTCATTAGGAAGTCAGTGTCACCTGCTGGGGCAGGGTTCTTCTTCGTGCAGAAGAAGAATGAGGAATTGCGCCCATGCATAGACTACAGGGGTCTTAACGCCATCACCGTTAAGAATAAGTATCCTTTGCCCTTGATATCTGAGTTATTCGATAGACTTCGGGGAGCAAGGGTATTTACTAAATTAGATTTGCGGGGTGCTTACAACCTGATTCGCATCCGTGAGGGGGACGAATGGAAGACGGCCTTTAACACCAGGGATGGGCACTATGAATATCTGGTGATGCCCTTCGGGCTCTGTAATGCCCCAGCCGTTTTCCAAGACTTTGTGAACGATATCTTCCGGGATATGCTTTCCACCTCGGTCGTAGTCTATCTGGATGATATTCTTATCTACTCTCCAGATATTGACTCCCACCGGAGAGATGTTTGCAAAGTCTTCGACCTCCTACGGGCAAACTTCCTCTATGCCAAATTGGAGAAGTGTATGTTTGAGCAGGAGTCTTTACCTTTCCTGGGCTACATCATCTCGGCCCAGGGATTGGCTATGGATCCTGCCAAACTACAGGCAGTGATGGACTGGCAGGAACCCCATTCTCTGAAAGCGGTGCAGCGCTTTATGGGGTTCATAAATTACTATCGTCAGTTCATCCCCCACTTCTCAACCCTGGTAGCTCCCTTGGTATCCCTCACCCAGAAGGGAGCGAATCCTAAATCGTGGTCCGAAGAGGTCTCCAACGCCTTCACTTCTATTAAGTCCCACTTTGCTAGCGCTCCCATCTTACATCGTCCCGATGTGGATAAGCCATTCCTAATGGAGGTGGATGCCTCTTCCGTTGGTGCAGGAGCAGTCCTCTATCAAAAGGTGCTCAAGGTCGGAAGCATCCATGCTTCTTCTTCTCAAAAACCTTCTCACCAGCAGAGTGAAATTACTCCATCGGGGATAGGGAGTTGCTGGCAATGAAGTTGGCCTTTTCGGAATGGAGACATCTCTTGGAGGGTGCTCGGTTCCCATTCCAAGTCTTCACGGACCACAAGAATTTGGTCTATTTACAGACAGCCCAGCGGCTGAATTCTCGTCAGGTCAGATGGTCCTTGTTTTTCTCCCGGTTCCACTTCACTCTACATTATCTCGCCGGGGAGAAGAACATTCGTGCTGACGCTCTCTCTCGCTCCCTGGTGTCAACTGTGGAGGAGGAGGACGAGCCTCGGCTCATTGTCCCTTCAGAGAGTCTGAGAACCATAGCTCCGGTTTCGCTTGAGTCTGTGCCTCCGGGCAAGACTTTTGTCCCCATCAATTTGCGTCCGGAGGTTCTCTCGTGGGCTCATTCGTCCAGAGTGGGTGGACACTTTGGGGCAAAGAGGACATCTGAGTTGTTGGCGAGAATGTATTGGTGGCCACATATGGTTCGTGACGTTGGAGACTACGTTTGGGCATGTGTCTCTTGTGCCAAAAATAAGTCTCTCCGTCAACGGCCAGCTGGGTTGTTATACCCTCTGCCGGTGGCAGACAGGCCCTGGGAGATGGTCGGGATGGACTTTGTGGTGGGTTTGCCCAAGTCACGTGGCTGTACTGTCATTTGGGTTATCACCGACCATTTTTCTAAAATGGTGCATTTGGTGCCGCTTCCCCGGCTACCTTCTGCACGGGCCTTGGCAGCATTGTTTGTTAAACACATCTTCCGTCTTCACGGTATGCCAGACAAAATTGTCAGTGACCGGGGTCCCC
This sequence comes from Ranitomeya imitator, assembly GCF_032444005.1. Taxonomy (NCBI): domain Eukaryota; kingdom Metazoa; phylum Chordata; class Amphibia; order Anura; family Dendrobatidae; genus Ranitomeya; species Ranitomeya imitator. The sequence continues at coordinate 390,374,954 of NC_091282.1, forward strand.
AGTTTGCGTCTCGGTTCTGGAGAGAGCTTTGTCGCCTTCTCAGTATTGAGTTGAATCTCTCTTCGGCATATCATCCCGAGACGAATGGGTTGGTGGAGAGAGCCAACCAGACCTTGGTCACATATCTGCGACATTTTGTCTCTGCTAAACAAGATGACTGGGCATCTTTGCTACCGTGGGCGGAGTTTGCTCTTAACAATGCTGTAGCTGACTCCACTGGACAGACCCCATTCCTCCTTAACTATGGTCAGCATCCGCGGGTACCTGTGCCCATGCCCGTGTCTTCCGCCGATTCCAGGGTGGCAGACTGGGCTGTGGAGGCACGGGACATTTGGGATCGCACTCAGGATGCCATTCGGGCTTCCAAGGAGAGAATGAGGTCCTCCGCCGATGTTCATCGGCGCCCCGCTCCGACCTTTGCTCCTGGCGACTTGGTGTGGCTCTCCGCCCGTAACATCAGGCTGCGAGTTGAGTCCACTAAGTTTGCGCCTCGCTACTTGGGTCCCTTCAAGGTTCTCGAACAGGTTAATCCTGTGGTCTACCGCCTGGCTCTTCCTCCACGCTTGGGTATCACCGACACCTTTCATGTGTCCCTCTTGAAACCCGTATACATGTCCCGGTTTTCCGAGTCATCTGCCGGGACATCGGGTTCGTCTACGGACGATTACGAGGTGAACGCTATTTTGGGGTGTAAGGTGGTACGCGGCAAAAAGTTCTATCTGGTGGATTGGAAGGGTTATGGTCCAGAGAACAGGTCATGGGAGCCTGCTGAAAACATTCGGGCCCCACAGCTCATTGCTGCCTTCGAACGTAGCGAGGCCCAAGGAGGGGGGCCCTAGGAGGGGGGGTAATGTTAATAATAATCATAATAATCTTTATTTTTATATAGCGCTAACATATTCCGCAGCGCTTTACATTTTACACGCATTATCATCGCTGTCCCCGATGGGGCTCACAATCTAGAATCCCTATCAATATGTCTTTGGAATGTGGGAGGAAACCGGAGTACCCGGAGGAAACCCACGTAAACACGGAGAGAACATACAAACTCTTTGCAGATGTTGTCCTGGGTGGGATTAGAACCCAGGACCCCAGCGCTGCAAGGCTGCAGTGCTAACCACTGCGCCACCGTGCTGCCCATAGGAGTCGAGTTTCCTCTGCTGCACAGGGGGAATCTCGATCCGTCTCCGCTGCGGTCTCCCATTCTCCTCCAGCCGCAGTGGAGCCTGCTCAGCAGGGACGTCGATCCCAGCGTCTCGCTCAGTCTGACTCTGTGAGAAGAGTTACTGCTGCTTCTCCAGCTTCTGCCTGTAAAGCCTATACTGGTCAGCAGCGAGTGGACTTCTCTGGTACTAAGTCCTTGTCTGCGCACACTGAGCATGCCCAGGGCAAGATCTCCCGTTGGAGATCGAGGGTCATGTGCTCAGACTCTGCAGCGCATTCTATTGGTCCTCTTGGCAGGTCTTGGAAGGGCAAAGTTTCTGTGGCCGCTTCCTGTCCTGCAACTATATAAACTGCGCATGACCGCACGGCCATGCGCTAGTGTACAATTTAATACGTGTGTTTGTTGTGAGTGCAAGTCGTTCTTTAAATACCCCTACCCTATTGTATGATTGTTCGCGTATGGAGTATGGCTGCTATCTAGCGCCCGACTTATCACTCAACGTGTCACACACGTGTCAGCGTCTACTGCTGTGACCGCCAGTGCGGTGCCACGCGCCAGTGTGCGCTTCCTGACCCACGTCTGGGTGCTTAGTGGTGCCTGCCAGCACGGCACAGTTCGCACTTCGGTGCCTTAATTATATAATTCCTTTCACACCCAGTAGCGGTGTAGTGCCAGCAAGGGTCTAATCGGACTACAATCCCTGTTGGGGTTTAGTTCGCTGACCACTTGCTCGCGCTCTATGTGCGGTACCGCGGTCCTGTGACGCAACAGGATCGCTTTCTTCACGCTGGGTGAGGTTTAACCCACGCGTGTATACTTTTGAATACCGCCATATTGTCTGTCATTTCCTAGCAGCAGGTTTCACCTGCACGGTGGACCCCGGACTGCGAACGCATCTATATCATCTCTCTTGGTGCGTTCCTCCAGTCCTAACAGTATGAGATTTTGTTGGTTTATTATTTTTAATTTGTTACAGGTCGAGGGTCTTTAGGTGGATTGAGAGTGGAATAAAATATTACAACAACCTGTGTTTATTTCATTAAAATACTTTGCAATATTGTGTGTGTGTTTTTTTAACCATTTCATACTATTGGATTAATAATGGATAGGTGTCATAATTCACGCCTCCCCATTATTAATCTGGCTTAATGTCACCTTACAATAGCAAGGTGACATTAACCCTTCATTACCTCATATCCCACCCCTACACAGGAGTGGGAAGAGAGTGGCCAAGTGCCAGAATAGGCGCATCTTCCAAATGTGCCTTTTCTGGGGTGGCTGGGGGCAGATGTTTTTAGCCAGGGGGGGGGGGGGAATAACCATGGACCCTCTCTAGGCTATTAATATCTGCCCTCAGTCACTGGCTTTACCACTCTGGCGGAGAAAATTGCACGGGAGCCCACGCCAATTTTTTCCGCGATTTAACCCTTAAATTTAATAGCTACAGCGCCCAAATTTTGCACATACACACTACTAACATTAGTAGTGTGTAATATTAAAAAAATGGGAATATGACATGGTTTACTGTATGTAAACCATGTCTCATATCATGTCAGGTTTAGGAAGGAGAAATGAAAAGCCGGCAATTGAATTACCGGCTTTTCTGCATTATCGCGCTGAAGTAAATCTAAATATATATATATATATGTGTCTCAATGACATATATATATATAAAAATGGCACTGAACGCGTCATATGAAACCCGAATTTGGTGCGAAGATCGCCGACCGCATGGCCGGTCCCACACTAGGATCGAGTCGGGTTTCATGAAACCCGACTTTGCCAAAAGTCGGCGACTTTTGAAATTGTCTGATCTGTTTCGCTCAACCCTAGTGCCAGCCACCTCTACAGTGGATTTGGTCTTCAGCCTCTTGATAATCCAGGCTTTGGTCGTAGGGTGGATTTTTGGCATGTTGTCAGAGCTCAAGTTACAGTTCAAGTGAAGGTCTGGGTTGCTGGGTTTCTTTTTATACACCCAAACTAATTAACTAATCATTTACCAAGCACAGGTGAGGATGTAAACTAGGATTGGGTGCACTATATGACCAGGCACAAAAACATTTGTCTCCCCAAAATCTGACCATTCTGTGTTCATTAACTTATCAATTTTTCTGTATTGATGCCAATTTATTTTCTTAACTTATATCACATTTCGGAGGGTTTCAGCTTTCAAAAGAATAATTTATGCAACCAATGGATGTATTTAACGTCAAGTTATAAGCTTTTATTTACATAACGTGGATAAGCGACATAACTTCTGTCAGGAACTGTGTGCCTGAAATATTCCTTTAGTTCATAACTGCACAATAATAGATCTTGCAGCTTGTTCTCAAATGAGTTTCTTTACTTTTAGTTGCAGTACAATGACTCAAGGATATTGTTCTTATTCCCACATTGTTTATTGTTTATTGACTTCTTTGCTGTTTTGGGAGTCCTTGTTTTTATATAAATCCGATATTTAATTCTATGTTCAGATTTCAGATTTCAGAATGTAGACTGTTAATAAAATAGCATTTTCTCTTCACTTTCAAACATAGTTTTCCTGCATCTCTCTATAATACAAAACATATCCTCTACACATTGTACTACATCGATTCACAACAAACCTGACCTAGCTTATAACTTTTCAGTTTTTGTTTTTAAAAGGCCATTGTGCAAGACACCTGGAAAGACACCTTTATGCATTATACACAATGCAGCACCACAGATGCTGGTTGAGCAATCGCAGTATTCAAAACATACAGTTGCATCTTACAAAATTAGAATATCATCAAAAAGTTAATTTATTTCAGTTCTTCAATCAAACAGTGAAACTCATATATTATATAGTTTCATTACAAACAGAGTGATCTACAGGGAGGGTCATTTATATGGATAAACCTAAATAAAATAAGAATGGTTGGTGATATCAACTTCCTGTTTGTGGCTCATTAGTATATGGGAAGGAAAACTTTTCCAGATGGGTGGTGACCATGGAGGCCATTTTGAAGTTGGCCATTTTGGATCCAACTTTTTTTTTCCCATGGAAGAGGGTCATGTGACACATCAAACTTATTGAGAATTTCACAAGAAAAATGATGGTGAGCTTGGTTTTAGCATAACTTTACTCTTTCATTAGTTATTTACAAGTTTATGACTTATAAAAGTGCTGCCCATTGTGTTGGATTGTCAATGCAACCCTCTTCTCCCACACACGACACACTGATAGCAACACTGCAGATGAAATGTTAGCACAGGCTTCCAGTATCCGTTGTTTCAAATGCTGCACATCTCGTATCTTCACAGCATAGACAATTGCCTTCAAATGATCCCAAAGTTAAAAGTCTAAGGGGGTCAGATCGAAAGACCTTGGTGGCCATTCGACTAGCCCACGATAACCAATCCACTTTCCAGGAAACTGTTCATGTACTGTAGGAATGCTCGGACCTGACACCCATAATGTAGTGGTGTAGAATCTTGTTGGAAAAACTCAGGGAACATTCCATCTTCAGTGCATAAAGAGGGCAACATAGCATCATGATGGTCGTTGTGGGCAGCACTTTGAACACATTTTATAAGTGGTCATAAACTTGTAAATAGCTCATGAAAGAATAAAGACATTAAAACCAAGCACACCATTGTTTTTTTTGTGAAATTTTCAATTAGTTTGATGTGTCACATGACCCTCTTCCCATTGGAAAAAATAAAGTTGGATCCAAAATTACCGACTTCAAAATGGCCACCATGGTCACCACCCATCTGGAAAAATGTTCCCCTACCATATACTAATGTGCCACAAACAGGAAGTTGATATCACCAACCATTTCCATTTTATTTAGGTGTATCCATATAAATGGCCCACCCTGTATTTGAAGTGTTTATTCTGTTAATGTTGATCATTATGGCTTGCAGCCAATGAAAACCCCAAAGTCATTATCTCAGTAAATTAGAATACTTTATAACACCAGCTTGAAAAATGATTTTAAAATCCAAAATGTTTGCTTACTGGAATGTATGTTCAGTAAATGCACTCAATACTTGTTCGGAGCTCCTTTTGCATCAATTACTGCATCAATGTGGTGTGGCATGGAGGTGATCAGCCTTTGATTCTGCTGAGGTGTTATGGAAGCCCAGGTTGCTTTGGTAGCAGCCTTCAGCTCATCTGCTTTGTTGAGTTTGGTGTCCATCATCTTCCGTTTGACAATACCTCGCAGATTCTCTATAGGGTTCAGCTCAGTCGAGTTTACTGGCCAATCAAGCACAGTGATAATATTGTTTTTAAATGAGGTATTGGTATTTTTTGCAGTGTGGACAGGTGCCAAGTCCCACTGTAGAATGAAATTTACATCTCCAAAAAGCTTGTCGGCAGAGGGAAGCTTGAAGTGCTCTAAAATTTCTTGATAGATGGCTGAGCTGACTTTGGTCTTGATAAAACACAGTGGGCCTACACTAGCAGATGACATGGCTCCACAAACCATCACTGATGGTGGAAACTTCTCAATATACCTCAAGCAGCTTTGATTTTGTGCATCTCAACTCTTCCTCCAGACTCTGGGACCTTGATTTCCAAATGAAATGCTTAATTTAATTTAATCTGAAAACAATACCTTGGACAACTGAGCAACAGTCCAGTTCATTTTCTCCTTGGTCCAGGTAAGAGGCTTCTGGCATTATCTATTGGTCATGAGTGGCTTGACACAAGCAATGCAACACTTGTAGCCCATGTCCGGGATACTCTCTGTATGTTGGCTCATGTATATGGTCCACTCCTTGTGAATCTCCCCCAAAATTTTGAATTGCCTTTTCTTAACAATCCTTTCAAGGCTGCGGTTATTCCTGTTGCTTGTACACCTTTTTCTACCACACGTTATCCTTCCACTCAACCTTCCATTAATATGCTTGGATACACAGCTCTGTGATCAGCCAGCTTCCTTAGCAATGATCTTTTGTGGCTTACTCTCTTTGTGGAGTGTGTCAATGATTGCCTTCTGGACATCTGCCAAGTTAGCAGTCTTTTCCATGATTGTGGAGCCTACTGAAACAGACTAAGTGTTAGGTGTCGAGTTCCCACCTCTGCACAGGGGGAATCTCGAACCACCTCCGCTGCAATCTCCCATTCTTCTTCAGCAACAGTGGAGCCTGCTCAGCGGAGACGTCGGTCCCAGCATCTGGCTCAGGCAGATACTATATGGTTGGTTACTGCTGATCTTCTAGGCTCAGCCATTGTAACCAGCACTGTTCTGCGGCAAGCAGACGCTCCTGGGACTAAGCTTTTCCTCTACTGAGCATGCCCAAGGGCCAACCTCCCATTGGAGGACTGGGGTCCATGCTCAGGTCCTGTAGCAGCTCCTATTGGACCACTAGGAAGGTCCTTGAGTGCTACAGGTATAAAAGGTTCACATGGCCGCACGGCCATGTGCTAGTATCAACTTATGTTCATGAGTGTATGAGCTTTGCTACTTTGTGGTCTGTGTCAACATGTGCTTAGGGTCGGCTATAAGCACATAAAATTACGGCACCTCCAGAGAGGAGTTTGTGTGTGTGAATTTAGGGATGGCGTATAGCCACTATAATTCCGGCACCTGCGGAGTGGAGTTTGTTTGTATGAATTCAGGGCAGGCACATAGCCACTAGAATTCCAGCACCTCCAGAGAGGAGTTGTTTGAGTGCTGTTGTTGACCATATGACCACGGTATGCTACCTGCTCCGTTAGTGAGCTTCTGTCCTCTGTGAGGTTAACAGAGCACAGCGTTACCTTTAATCTCGGCGACTCTGTGAAGCAACAGAGTTCGCTCCTATACAGACCGGGTGATGGAACCCGTGTCTACTCAGGCATAGTACCATCATATAGTGCTTCCATTTACTAGCAGCAGGTTCCACTCCTGCATGGTGGACCCCGGGCTGCGAACGCATCTATAATATCTCTACATTTACTCGGTGCGTTCCACCAGCTCAAACACAAAGGGACCTTTTTTAAATGCTTAGGAAGCCTTTGCAGGTGTTGTTTTGTTAATTATGCTAATTTACTGAGATAATTACTTTTGGGTTTTCATTGGCTGCAAGCCATAATCATCAACATAAACAGAAATAAACACTTGAAATAGATCACTCTGTTTGTAATGACTCCATATAATATATGAGTTTCACTTTTTGTATTGAAAAACTGAAGTAAATTAACTTTTTGATGAAATTAGAATTTTGTGAGAAGCACCTCCGTGTTTTAAAAGGAAATAACCTGATATATTCATTACTTTACTAAAGAGTTTGACAGACAAAAATTCCTAACTATAGAAATCTCATATCTTTAGGTAGAATACAAGTATTCATTCTTATCATTTCATAAATTATGTTTGTGACCTATACACACTTTTATTTCTTCAACCTAACAATGTTATGTGCAAACTAAGTCCTTCCTTCACATATAAAGCATATACAGTGGGGAAAATAAGTATTTGATACACTGCCGATTTTGCAAGTTTTCCCACCCTTAAAGAATGAAGAGGTCTGAAATTTTTATCGTAAGTACACTTCAACTGTGAGAGACAGAAAAATAATCCAGAAAATCACATTGTATGATTTTTACATAATTAATTAGCATTTTGTTGCATGAAATTAGTATTTGATACAATAGAAAAACACAACTTAATATTTGGTGCAGAAACATTTGCTTGCAATTACAGAGGTCAGACGTTTCCTGTGGTCCTTGACCAAGTTTGCTCACACTACAACAGGGGTTTTGGCCCACTCCTCGAAACATATATGTGTGTTTCAGATAATTGTCAGGCTGGAAGACAAAGCCACGACCTATTTCAATTCTCTTACTGAGGGAAGGCCAAAATCTCTCAATACATGACCCCATCAATCTTCCCATCACTACATCGCAGTCGTCCTGTCCCTTTTGCAGAAAAGCACCCCCAAAGTATGATTATCCCCCACCATGCTTCACGGTTGCGACTATGTTCTAGGGATTGTGCTTAGCTTTCTTCTTCCTCCAAACACAGTGAGGGGAGTTACATAGTAACATAGTAACATAGTTAGTAAGGCCGAAAAAAGACATTTGTCCATCCAGTTCAGCCTATATTCCATCATAATAAATACCCAGATCTACGTCCTTCTACAGAACCTAATAATTGTATGATACAATATTGTTCTGCTCCAGGAAGACATCCAGGCCTCTCTTGAACCCCTCGACTGAGTTTGCCATCACCACCTCCTCAGGCAAGCAATTCCAGATTCTCACTGCCCTTACAGTAAAGAATCCTCTTCTATGTTGGTGGAAAAACCTTCTCTCCTCCAGACGCAAAGAATGCCCCCTTGTGCCCGTCACCTTCCTTGGTATAAACAGATCCTCAGCGAGATATTTGTATTGTCCCCTTATATACTTATACATGGTTATTAGATCGCCCCTCAGTCGTCTTTTTTCTAGACTAAATAATCCTAATTTCGCTAATCTATCTGGGTATTGTAGTTCTCCCATCCCCTTTATTAATTTTGTTGCCCTCCTTTGTACTCTCTCTAGTTCCATTATATCCTTCCTGAGCACCGGTGCCCAAAACTGGACACAGTACTCCATGTGCGGTCTAACTAGGGATTTGTACAGAGGCAGTATAATGCTCTCATCATGTGTATCCAGACCTCTTTTAATGCACCCCATGATCCTGTTTGCCTTGGCAGCTGCTGCCTGGCACTGGCTGCTCCAGGTAAGTTTATCATTAACTAGGATCCCCAAGTCCTTCTCCCTGTCAGATTTACCCAGTGGTTTCCCGTTCAGTGTGTAATGGTGATATTGATTCCCTCTTCCCATGTGTATAACCTTACATTTATCATTGTTAAACCTCATCTGCCACCTTTCAGCCCAAGTTTCCAACTTATCCAGATCCATCTGTAGCAGAATACTATCTTCTCTTGTATTAACTGCTTTACATAGTTTTGTATCATCTGCAAATATCGATATTTTACTGTGTAAACCTTCTACCAGATCATTAATGAATATGTTGAAGAGAACAGGTCCCAATACTGACCCCTGCGGTACCCCACTGGTCACAGCGACCCAGTTAGAGGCTATACCATTTATAACCACCCTCTGCTTTCTATCACTTAGCCAGTTACTAACCCATTTACACACATTTTCCCCCAGACCAAGCATTCTCATTTTGTGTACCAACCTCTTGTGCGGCACGGTATCAAACGCTTTGGAAAAATCGAGATATACCACGTCCAATGACTCACCGTGGTCCAGCCTATAGCTTACCTCTTCATAAAAACTGATTAGATTGGTTTGACAGGAGCGATTTCTCATAAACCCATGCTGATATGGAGTTAAACAGTTATTCTCATTGAGATAATCCAGAATAACATCCCTCAGAAACCCTTCAAATATTTTACCAACAATAGAGGTTAGACTTACTGGCCTATAATTTCCAGGTTCACTTTTAGAGCCCTTTTTGAATATTGGCACCACATTTGCTATGCGCCAGTCCTGCGGAACAGACCCTGTCGCTATAGAGTCACTAAAAATAAGAAATAATGGTTTATCTATTACATTACTTAGTTCTCTTAGTACTCGTGGGTGTATGCCATCCGGACCCGGAGATTTATCTATTTTAATCTTATTTAGCCGGTTTCGCACCTCTTCTTGGGTTAGATTGGTGACCCTTAATATAGGGTTTTCATTGTTTCTTGGGATTTCACCTAGCATTTCATTTTCCACCGTGAATACCGTGGAGAAGAAGGTGTTTAATATGTTAGCTTTTTCCTCGTCATCTACAACCATTCTTTCCTCACTATTTTTTAAGGGGCCTACATTTTCAGTTTTTATTCTTTTACTATTGATATAGTTGAAGAACAGTTTGGGATTAGTTTTACTCTCCTTAGCAATGTGCTCCTCTGTTTCCTTTTTGGCAGCTTTAATTAGTTTTTTAGATAAAGTATTTTTCTCCCTATAGTTTTTTAGAGCTTCAATGGTGCCATCCTGCTTTAGTAGTGCAAATGCTTTCTTTTTACTGTTAATTGCCTGTCTTACTTCTTTGTTTAGCCACATTGGGTTTTTCCTATTTCTAGTCCTTTTATTCCCACAAGGTATAAACCGCTTACACTGCCTATTTAGGATGTTCTTAAACATTTTCCATTTATTATCTGTATTCTTATTTCTGAGGATATTGTCCCAGTCTACCAGATTAAGGGCATCTCTAAGCTGGGCAAACTTTGCCTTCCTAAAGTTCAGTGTTTTTGTGACTCCCTGACAAGTCCCCTTAGTGAAAGACAGGTGAAACTGCACAATATTGTGGTCGCTATTTCCTAAATGCCCAACCACCTGCAGATTTGTTATTCTGTCAGGTCTATTAGATAGTATTAGGTCTAAAAGTGCTGCTCCTCTGGTTGGATTCTGCACCAATTGTGAAAGATAATTTTTCTTGGTTATTAGCAGAAACCTGTTGCCTTTATGGGTTTCACAGGTTTCTGTTTCCCAGTTAATATCCGGGTAGTTAAAGTCCCCCATAACCAGGACCTCATTATGGGTTGCAGCTTCATCTATCTGCTTTAGAAGTAGACTTTCCATGCTTTCTGTTATATTTGGGGGTTTGTAACAGACCCCAATGAGAATTTTGTTACCATTTTTCCCTCCATGAATTTCAACCCATATGGACTCGACATCCTCATTCCCTTCGCTAATATCCTCCCTTAAAGTGGACTTTAGACAAGACTTTACATAGAGACAAACCCCTCCTCCTCTCCGATTTTTACGATCCTTTCTAAACAGACTGTAACCCTGTAAGTTAACTGCCCAGTCATAGCTTTCATCTAACCATGTCTCGGTTATTCCCACTATGTCAAAGTTACCTGTAGATATTTCTGCTTCTAGTTCTTCCATCTTGTTTGTCAGGCTTCTGGCGTTTGCGAGCATGCAGTTTAGAGGATTTTGTTTTGTTCCAATCTCCTCACTGTGGATTGTTTTAGAAATGTTCTTACCTCCTTTCTGAGTATGTTTTCCTGGGTCGTCTTTGTTCGAGTCTAATGTTTTTCTTCCCGTCCCCTCTTCTTCTAGTTTAACGCCCTCCTGATGAGTGTAGCGAGTCTTCTGGCGAATGTGTGTTTCCCAGGTTTGTTGAGGTGTAGTCCGTCTCTGGCGAGGAGTCCATCATACCAGTAATTCACACCGTGGTCCAGGAATCCAAATCCTTGTTGTCTGCACCATCGTCTTAGCCAGTTGTTTGCATCAAGGATCCTGTTCCATCTCCTGGTGCCATGCCCGTCTACTGGAAGGATAGAAGAAAAAACTACCTGTGCATCCAGTTCCTTTACTTTCTTCCCCAACTCTTCAAAGTCCTTGCAGATTGTCGGTAGGTCCTTCCTTGCCGTGTCATTGGTGCCAACATGTATCAGAAGAAATGGGTGGACGTCCTTGGAGCTGAAGAGCTTTGGTATCCTATCGGTCACATCCTTGATCATCGCACCTGGAAGGCAGCATACTTCTCTTGCAGTTATGTCCGGTCTGCAGATGGCTGCTTCTGTGCCTCTCAGTAGTGAGTCTCCCACCACCACCACTCTTCGTTGCTTCTTGGCTGTACTTTTTGCTGTCACTTGCATATTTTTGTTTCATCTTATCAAAAGTACTTCTTCCTTGCCTCCTCTGGATTATTCAGATGGTCATTGGTGAATTTCAAATGGCCTGGACATGTGCTGTTGTGGGCAAGGGGACATTGTGTACCCTGCTGAATTTTAACACATGACTGTGTAGTGTTTTACTAGCAGTAATGTTTGAGACCCCATAAGACAAAATCTACAGCCCAAAATAGAGGAAGATTGACAGTCATCTCGTGTTTCTTTCATTTTCTAATAATTGTGCCAGCAGTTGTTGCCTTCTGAACAAGCTGCTTGCCTGTTGTCCTGTAGCCCATTCCAGCCTTAGTGCCGTAATTGAAACTAATGTCTAATCTGCTAGCATTAAAAATCCCCTACTGTTCCCTAACTACACTATTGAACAGCTATTGTATTTTTTTCCATATGTCCTTTATAATGAAGCTTCATTTAAAAATCCCAGTGCATCTTGAGATATACAAATGAAGAGAAATCAGAGCTAGTCCCCTTTTGTTTCTGCATGCTGCTATTAGGAGATGTGCACAATCAATGAGACTGAATAAGAAAGAGGTCACCACTAGTGATGAGTAGTGTTGAGCGATACCGTCCGATACTTGAAAGTATCGGTATCGGATAGTATCGGCCGATACCCGAAAAATATCGGATATCGCCGATACCGATATCCGATACCAATACAAGTCAATGGGACATCAAGTATCGGAAGGTATTCTCATGGTTCCCAGGGTCTGAAGGAGAGGAAACTCTCCTTCAGGCCCTGGGATCCATATAGATGTGTTAAATAAAGAATTAAAATAAAAAATATTGATATATTTACCTCTCTGGCGGCCCCTGGTGAGTCCGCGGGTAACCGGCAGGCTTCGTTGTTCAAAATCAGCGCTTTTAGGACCTGAGAATCACGTCCAGGCTTCTGATTGGTCGCGGGCCGCCCATGTGACCGCCACGCGACCAATCACAAGCCGCGACATCACCGCAAGCTATTAACGCGCTCATTTTTAAAAATGAGCGCGTTAATGGCTTTCAAAGACGTAGCGGCTTGTGATTGGTCGCGGCCACGCGACCAATCACAAGCCGCGACGTCACCGCAAGCTATTAACGCGCTCATTTTTGAAAAATGAGCGCGTTAATGACTTTCAAAGACGTAGCGGCTTGTGATTGGTCGCGGCCACGCGACCAATCACAAGCCGCGACGTCACCGCAAGCTATTAACGCGCTCATTTTTAAAAATGAGCGCGTTAATGGCTTTCAAAGACGTAGCGGCTTGTGATTGGTCGCGTGGCCGCGACCAATCACTAGCCGCGACGTCACCGCAAGCTATTAACACGCTCATTTTTAAAAATGAGCGCGTTAATGGCTTTCAAAGACGTAGCGGCTTGTGATTGGTCGCGTGGCCGCGACCAATCACAAGCCGCGACGTCACCGCAAGCTATTAATGCGCTCATTTTTAAAAATGAGCGCGTTAATGACTTTCAAAGACGTAGCGGCTTGTGATTGGTCGCGTGGCCGACATGGAGCAACATGGACATGGAGCAAGGAGCCATACAGGGCGATTACACTCAGCCCACCATCACGTCTGTTATGAAAGGCAATTCAGTATCACAATGGACATGGAGGTCAGAGCACATACAGTGATCTGACAATAACCCAAAATCATAGAACGAGCTCTGAGACGTGGGAACTCTGCAGACCGCAATCCCTGATCCTCTCCAAACACAACTAGAGGCAGCCGTGGATTGCGCCTAAAGCTACCTATGCAACTCGGCACAGCCTGAGAAACTAACTAGCCTGAAGATAGAAAAAATAAGCCTACCTTGCCTCAGAGAAATACCCCAAAGGAAAAGGCAGCCCCCCACATATAATGACTGTGAGTAAGATGAAAAGACAAATGTAGGGATGAAATAGATTCAGCAAAGTGAGACCCGATATTCTAGACAGAACGAGGATAGGAAAGATAACTTTGCGGTCTACACAAAACCCTAAAGAAAACCACGCAAAGGGGCAAAAAGACCCTCCGTACCGAACTAACGGCACGGAGGTACACCCTTTGCGTCCCAGAGCTTCCAGCAAAACAAATAGACAAGCTGGACAGAAAAAATAGCAACAAATAGCAAAGAAGCACTTAGCTATGCAGAGCAGCAGGCCACAGGAATGATCCAGAGAAACACAAGTCCAACCCTGGAACATTGACAGGAAGCATGAATCAAAGCATTAGGTGGGGTTAAGTAGAGAAGCACCTAACGACCTCACCAGATCACCTGAGGGAGGAAACTCAGAAGCAGCAGTACCAGTTTCCTCCACAAACGGAAGCTCCCAGAGAGAATCAGCCTAAGTACCACTTGTGACCACAGGAGGGAGCTCTGCCACAGAATTCACAACAGTACCCCCCCTTGAGGAGGGGTCACCGAACCCTCACCAGAGCCCCCAGGCCGACCAGGATAAGCCACATGAAAGGCACGAACAAGATCGGGAGCATGGACATCAGAGGCAAAAACCCAGGAATTATCCTCCTGAGCATAACCCTTCCATTTAACCAGATACTGGAGTTTCCGTCTTGAAACACGAGAATCCAAAATCTTCTCCACAATATACTCCAATTCCCCCTCCACCAAAACCGGGGCAGGAGGGTCAACAGATGGAACCATAGGTGCCACGTATCTCCGCAACAATGACCTATGGAAGACGTTATGTATGAAAAAAGAATCTGGGAGGGTCAGACGAAAAGACACAGGATTAATAACCTCAGAAATCCTATAAGGACCAATGAAACGAGGTTTAAACTTCGGAGAGGAAACCTTCATAGGAATATGACGAGAAGATAACCAAACCAGATCCCCAACACGAAGTCGGGGACCCACACGGCATCTGCGATTAGCGAAACGTTGAGCCTTCTCCTGGGACAAGGTCAAATTGTCCACTACATGAGTCCAAATCTGCTGCAACCTGTCCACCACAGTATCCACACCAGGACAGTCCGAAGACTCAACCTGTCCTGAAGAGAAACGAGGATGGAACCCAGAATTGCAGAAAAATGGCGAAACCAAGGTAGCCGAGCTGGCCCGATTATTAAGGGCGAACTCAGCCAAAGGCAAAAAGGACACCCAGTCATCCTGATCGGCAGAAACAAAGCATCTCAGATAGGTTTCCAAGGTCTGATTGGTTCGTTCGGTCTGGCCATTAGTCTGAGGATGAAAAGCCGAGGAAAAGACAAGTCAATGCCCATCCTACCACAAAAGGCTCGCCAAAACCTCGAAACAAACTGGGAACCTCTGTCAGAAACGATATTCTCTGGAATGCCATGCAAACGAACCACATGTTGGAAGAACAATGGCACCAAATCAGAGGAGGAAGGCAACTTGGACAAGGGTACCAGATGGACCATCTTAGAAAAGCGATCACAGACCACCCAAATGACTGACATCTTTTGAGAGACGGGAAGATCTGAAATAAAATCCATAGAGATATGTGTCCAAGGTCTCTTCGGGACCGGCAAGGGCAAAAGCAACCCACTGGCACGAGAACAGCAGGGCTTAGCCCGAGCACAAATCCCACAGGACTGCACAAAAGAACGCACATCCCGCGACAGAGACGGCCACCAAAAGGATCTAGCCACTAACTCTCTGGTACCAAAGATTCCAGGATGACCAGCCAACACCGAACAATGAACCTCAGAGATCACTTTATTTGTCCACCTATCCGGGACAAACAGTCTCTCCGCTGGACAACGATCAGGTTTATTAGCCTGAAATTTTTGCAGCACCCGCCGCAAATCAGGGGAGATGGCAGACACAATTATTCCTTCCTTGAGGATACCCGCCGGCTCAGATAAACCCGGAGAGTCGGGCACAAAACTCCTAGACAGAGCATCCGCCTTCACATTTTTAGAGCCCGGAAGGTACGAAATCACAAAGTCAAAACGGGCGAAAAACAGCGACCAACGAGCCTGTCTAGGATTCAAACGCTTAGCAGACTCGAGATAAGTCAGGTTCTTATGATCAGTCAATACCACCACGCGATGCTTAGCTCCTTCAAGCCAATGACGCCACTCCTCGAATGCCCACTTCATGGCCAGCAACTCTCGGTTGCCCACATCATTATTCCGCTCAGCAGGCGAAAACTTCCTGGAAAAAAAAGCGCATGGTTTCATCACTGAACAATCAGAACCTCTCTGCGACAAAACAGCCCCTGCTCCAATCTCAGAAGCATCAACCTCGACCTGGAACGGAAGAGAAACATCAGGTTGACACAACACAGGGGCAGAAGAAAAACGACGCTTCAACTCTTGAAAAGCTTCCACAGCAGCAGAAGACCAATTGACCAAATCAGCACCCTTCTTGGTCAAATCGGTCAATGGTTTGGCAATACTAGAAAAATTGCAGATGAAGCGACGATAAAAATTAGCAAAGCCCAGGAACTTTTGCAGACTTTTCAGAGATGTCGGCTGAGTCCAATCATGGATGGCTTGGACCTTAACAGGATCCATCTCGATAGTAGAAGGGGAAAAGATGAACCCCAAAAATGAAACCTTCTGCACACCAAAGAGACACTTTGATCCCTTCACAAACAAAGAGTTAGCACGCAGGACCTGAAAAACCGTTCTGACCTGTTTCACATGAGACTCCCAATCATCCGAGAAGATCAAAATGTCATCCAAGTACACAATCAGGAATTTATCCAGGTACTCTCGGAAGATGTCATGCATAAAGGACTGAAACACTGATGGAGCATTGGCAAGTCCGAATGGCATCACTAGATACTCAAAATGACCCTCGGGCGTATTAAATGCAGTTTTCCATTCATCGCCTCACCTGATTCACACCAGATTATACGCACCACGAAGATCAATCTTGGTGAACCAACTAGCCCCCTTAATCCGAGCAAACAAATCAGATAACAAAGGCAAGGGGTACTGAAATTTAACAGTGATCTTATTAAGAAGGCGATAATCTATACAAGGTCTCAGCGAACCATCCCTTTTGGCTACAAAAAAGAACCCTGCTCCTAATGGCGACGATGACGGGCGAATATGCCCCTTCTCCAGGTTTTCCTTCACATAACTGCGCATAGCGGTGTGCTCAGGCACGGATAAATTAAACAGTCGACCTTTTGGGAATTTACCACCAGGAATCAAATTGATAGCACAATCACAATCCCTATGCGGAGGTAGGGCATCGGACTTGGGCTCATCAAATACATCCCGGTAATCAGACAAGAACTCTGGAACCTCAGAAGGGGTGGATGACGAAATTGACAAAAATGGAACATCACCATGTACCCCCTGACAACCCCAGCTGGACACCGACATGGATTTCCAATCCAATACTGGATTATGGGCTTGTAGCCATGGCAACCCCAACACGACCACATCATGCAGATTATGCAACACCAGAAAGCGAATATCCTCCTGATGTGCAGGAGCCATGCACATGGTCAGCTGGGTCCAGTATTGAGGCTTATTCTTGGCCAAAGGCATAGCATCAATACCTCTCAATGGAATAGGACACTGCAAGGGCTCCAAGAAAAACCCACAACGCTTAGCATATTCCAAGTCCATCAAATTCAGAGCAGCGCCTGAATCCACAAACGCCATGACAGAATATGATGACAAAGAGCAGATCAAGGTAACGGACAGAAGAAATTTTGACTGTACCGTACCAATGGTGGCAGACCTAGCGAACCGCTTAGTGCGCTTAGGACAATCAGAGATAGCATGAGTGGAATCACCACAGTAGAAACACAGCCCATTCAGACGTCTGTGTTCTTGCCGTTCAACTCTGGTCAAAGTCCTATCGCACCGCATAGGCTCAGGTTTAAGCTCAGGTAATACCGCCAAATGGTGCACAGATTTACGCTCACGCAAGCATCGACCGATCTGAATAGCCAAAGACATAGACTCATTCAAACCAGCAGGCATAGGAAATCCCACCATGACATCCTTAAGGGCTTCAGAGAGACCCTTTCTGAACATAGCTGCCAGCGCAGATTCATTCCATTGAGTGAGCACTGACCATTTTCTAAATTTCTGGCAATATACCTCTATCTCATCCTGACCCTGACAAAGAGCCAGCAAATTCTTTTCTGCCTGATCCACTGAATTAGGCTCATCGTACAGCAATCCGAGCGCCAGGAAAAACGCATTGATATTACTCAATGCAGGATCTCCTGGCGCAAGAGAAAATGCCCAGTCCTGAGGGTCGCCGCGCAAAAAAGAAATAATAATCAAAACCTGTTGAACTGGATCACCAGAGGAACGAGGTTTCAAGGCCAGAAATAACTTACAATTATTTTTGAAACTCAGAAGCTTAGTTCTATCTCCAAAAAACAAATCAGGAATAGGAATTCTTGGTTCTAACATAGATTTCTGATCAATAGTGTCTTGAATCTTTTGTACTCTTGCCGAGAGCTGATCCACAAATGAAGACAGACTTCTAATGTCCATCGCTACACCTGTGTACTGAACCACCCAAATGTCTAGGGGAAAAAAAAGACAAAACACAAAGCCAAGAAAAAAAAATGGTCTCAGAACTTCTTTTTTCCCTCTATTGAGAATCATTAGTACTTTTGGCTTCCTGTACTGTTATGAAAGGCAATTCAGTATCACAATGGACATGGAGGTCAGAGCACATACAGTGATCTGACAATAACCCAAAATCATAGAACGAGCTCTGAGACGTGGGAACTCTGCAGACCGCAATCCCTGATCCTCTCCAAACACAACTAGAGGCAGCCGTGGATTGCGACTAACGCTACCTATGCAACTCGGCACAGCCTGAGAAACTAACTAGCCTGAAGATAGAAAAAATAAGCCTACCTTGCCTCAGAGAAATACCCCAAAGGAAAAGGCAGCCCCCCACATATAATGACTGTGAGTAAGATGAAAAGACAAATGTAGGGATGAAATAGATTCAGCAAAGTGAGGCCCGATATTCTAGACAGAACGAGGATAGGAAAGATAACTTTGCGGTCTACACAAAACCCTAAAGAAAACCATGCAAAGGGGCAAAAAGACCCTCCGTACCGAACTAACGGCACGGAGGTACACCCTTTGCGTCCCAGAGCTTCCAGCAAAACAAATAGACAAGCTGGACAGAAAAAATAGCAACAAATAGCAAAGAAGCACTTAGCTATGCAGAGCAGCAGGCCACAGGAATGATCCAGAGAAACACAAGTCCAACCCTGGAACATTGACAGGAAGCATGAATCAAAGCATTAGGTGGGGTTAAGTAGAGAAGCACCTAACGACCTCACCAGATCACCTGAGGGAGGAAACTCAGAAGCAGCAGTACCAGTTTCCTCCACAAACGGAAGCTCCCAGAGAGAATCAGCCGAAGTACCACTTGTGACCACAGGAGGGAGCTCTGCCACAGAATTCACAACACATGTCATCCCAATGTGGATTGGTAGAAAATGAGGAAGAGGAGGAGGAGGAAGAACGGGAGCTACTTTCATGCGCTATAGACGGTACTACAAGCACAGCTGTCATACCGTCTGTTCAGCATGGATGGCCTGAGGACAGGGAGGAGGAGTATGAGGAGGAGGACAGCATGGTCAGTTATCCTATTGTTGACCTGACACAGACATCTTGCCTGTTGGCAGTCTGGCATGCATGGCTGACTTTATGTTGTGCTATGTTTCCCATGACCCTCACATTATTAAAATTTTCGGTGACACTCATTACTGGTTGGTGACATTTCTAGACCCATGCTACAAGGAGAACTTTCAATCTCTTCTGCCAGAGGCAGAGAAGTGTACTAAAATGTCGCAGCACTAGAGGGCCCTTGTAGCGGAATTACTAAAAAAATTACCATCTGAGAACGCTGTCAGCAGATGTCAAAGTTTGTTGTACAACCAAGGAGTCCAAGCGAGAGAGACAGAAGTACAATCCAGCTCAGGCAGGGGAACAATGGCAAAGTTCTGGGACAGTTTTCTCAGACTCTCCCATCGTGCCGGCACAGAGGCAAGGGATGCTGTCAAAAGAAGTGCAATGTTTGGAAAATGCCGAGGGAGTACATTGCTGATCATACAAAAGTCCTCTGGGATTTCTATGTGCCTTTTAATTATTGGGTATCCAAGCTGGACACGTGGCATGAACTGGCTCTCTATGCCTTGGAGGTCCTGGCCTGCCCTACTGCTAGCGTGCTGTCAGAGTGGGTTTTTAGTGCTGCTGGTGGAATAATAACAGATAATTGCATCCGCCTGTCAATTGAAATTGCTAACAGGCTGACTCATAAAAATGAACAAGGGCTGGTTTAGGCAAGACTTCTGTACACCACCGAATGAAAACAGCAAAACATTACCTCAAATGCATTGTCTTTTTTGTGGAGATGTATTCTCATGCATGCATTCACAACCACACATGGGCATGCGCTTCCTGATTTGGTCTGTTTGGCATTATCCTCCTCCTAATCCTCATCTTCATCATCCACAACCAGACGAACACCAGGGTGAACGTATTCCGTGATGCAAAAGTCACTCATTTTTTATGCATGGGTGGTTTTATATTGCCTATTAATAATTTTAAACCAAAAATAATTTTACTCCCCCAGGGGGAAAAGTTTGTCAGCCCATACACTTAGTGTATGTGGAGCGCCCAGACACAGGGCCACGCGTTTCGGTACCGGGCCTTTCTGGTTCGGTTCCGAGGCTGTCACGGTGGCTAGACCCGGTCTTTGCAATAAATCACAGTCCAACACGTTTCAATCACAGTTCCAAGGCACACATGACCTGCTTCTCAGGCTTAAGTAGGATCCTGTTCGTGATGCCAAGTTGGAGCGCCCCCAGACACAGGGCCACGCGTTTCGGTACCGGGCCTCTCTGGTTCAGTTCCAAGGCTGTCACGGTGGCTAGACCCGGTCCGCGACCCTGCTAAGGGGCGTCCAATGAAAGTAGTGAAGCAGTCTGTCAGGGGTTCGTGACGCCACCTGTGGTGTTCGGTCAGGGTGACCCACGCTGCTGTGGGGTCCACTGGGGTGATGGAATGGCAGCTGGATGGTATACCTTCCCACAGGTGAAGTATGTCCCCAGGGCCTCCCAGTAAGATGGATGGTGATGGTGTGAGGTGCAGTCAATAACGAGGACACAAGGTTGCAGTCTCTTTACCTCTTTATCGAAGGCTTCAGCATCCTCAATCCAGAGTATGTTTAACAGGGCTCTCAGAGACCGGCCGGTCCGATGGGCACTTCCAGAGTTTCCTTCGCAGATGGAAATCGTTGCCTACCACTAGCGCATGTGTGTTGTAGTCCTACCCTGCTGAGCATTCGGAATAGTCCTCACAACTGCTGTTCTCGTTCGTTCTTTCTCTACAGCTCTCTCTCTCTCGTTCTCTTTAGTTCCAGATGTTACTAGTTTCTCTTCCCCCAGTTATATTTTGGCTAGGACGCACCCGTATGACGGGAAGGCTTGGAGGTCTTCCGGGACCCTAGAGACGCCCCTCTCCCAATGTTGCCCCCTATGTCTTCTTAGGAAATTTAAGGTACACAGCCAACCTATAATTAACTGTCCGGCGGAGTTTGAAGTAAGGCCTGAAGTCAGTTACTGCTATGGTGTTACGGCCACCGACTACGCGCCTCAGTAAGATGTTGCCTCTCTCTCACGGCACGACTCTTACTGGCTCTCCTTTGTGCTTGATCTCGTTTACACTGTTCCACAATATCCTTCCCTTCGTGTCTCTTCCTTAGGATACCGCCGCAGGAAGTGCAGGCGCGGTTCCGTTACGTTCTGTTCTGTTCGCTAGGCACCTGCCAGGTTCCCACACCTGACAGGGACCCCCCTGTGCCTTCTCCCTGCAACACCCCCTGCCACGGGATGTTGCCTGAATCCAACCCAGTCAGCTTCTGACTAACTTCCTCCCCAGCCCCTAGTTTTACCAGTGTGAGGAGTGGCCCAATAAATAAAGCTTTTTTCTCCCCCTAGTGGCCGGAGTGTGAAGTGTAATGTGTTCTGGTGATACCTGGTCAGGAGAACTCCTTAGTGCCATCAGACGTACCGCTACTCCCCTTAGCGGCAGAGTGCCATACTGCAACGACCAGGTCTCTGGGGCGCTGCACTCCCCCCCGGTTAAATCCAGTACTCCTGGACTGGGAAGAAGAACAACAATATAATACAGCAAAAGACATACAAAATTTTGAAATGCTTAGAACAAGTAAATAGAAAAAGGTGCTTCCCTTCATGGGAGGTAAGGACACTTGAACGTTGCAAACAAAACAAGGTTAAATATTTTTAAATAACATTTTTGACTATAAATAACTCTCAGTACCCAGCCGGGTATTCTACTAAGTGCAAACTTCTGAGTTAACTTTTCCTTTAAGGGCGGATAAGCTGAACCCACTAAAGGCCTACTATAAAATACTATAACAACATTTCAACTTTCTTTCCGTTCCAACTTCACCAATGCAGGACCGCTTAACTCCTTGGCTGGGCCTACTGCCATTGTGCCGACCATCTTTCTACATCTCTCAGGAGGACTCTCTCTCTAACCCTGGAAGCATCATCTTCGCAAAGTCTTCTCTCGCTTGTAAAACCAGTATTGAGCACCTTCAAGAAGTTGCAAACTATATACAAACAGTTTTGGATTCATTCACCGTCCATGATCTGGCAGTCTTTTAAACAATGATGAACTTGTGCAAACGTAGAAAAGAAATACAAAACATTAGGGATCCCGGGTAAACAAAGGGATCCCTAGGAGTTAACCCTGGTCGGGTTTAAAGTAGCAGCAACAGCAGGAAACAGTTAACTATATACATTTTTCGGATCTCCGAGGTTTATTTCTGGTCTGGTGGCCTCTGCCAGGGCCTAACCGGGCAGGCAGACCTCGGGGGTCTGGAAAGCCTTAATTCGCGGCCTATTTCTGGCAGTGCGGGAGTCCAGTGAGAAATCCGAGGAACAGCAGCAGCGGCTGCCGCTGCTTCAGCCAGTTCTTCCTCCAAGGACTTGGCAGCAACCAGGACGGAGGTACAGCGCTGGATATCCCGAGCCCACCAGCCGTGGCCCTTCTGGTATCTGCAGTAGCTTACCGTATCGCCTGGCAGCAGGACGGGACCCTTACTGTCGCCCCGCAGGCCAACCTCCACCACCTCCCGGGTGATATGGACCCTTATTGTCGATCCAATTTCCTGGAAAAAGCCTCTTCCTCCCTGGGGCTGGTAAACGATCACCACTCCCCATTTCGGCAATGACCCATCCAGCAGCTCACCGCGGGCCTCCCATTCCACGTCCCTGGCATGCTCAGCTATGAGGTGCTTCCGATAATCCCCCCAGGGGAAGGGGCCATTGTCCCACTCACACGTTTCCGGGTCGAATGATGCAGACTCCGGAACTCCACCACCCGCGCCGGTGGTTGGGTCATGCATGGCGGAACACCGATCCCTGATCGGCCAGAGTACCGAGCTGGCTCGTAGGTGGGGGCTCTGGCAGCTCCACGCCGTTCCTCAGGGGCAGCCACCTTGTCTAGTGCAGGTAGCGGGGGCTCCGCGGACAGTTCCCAGGGCTCGATCTTCTAAAGAGGCGGCTTGCCGGTATAATCCTCCGGTGATCGGGACCTAGACTGGGCCATCTTTCTCCGCAAGCCTCCTCGGCTTTCCAGCTCCACTCCGTCTGAGTCATAGTTTTGTTTCTTCGGTCTCCGCCCGCCATAGAAGATGAGAAGGCGGACCTCAGCCGCTGACGGACCCGCCCTCAGGATACAGCAATACTTAGACTGGGCGGCCATTATCTTTCGCGCTCTCCAGCTTACTCACGCCCACTTCCACGCCCTTCTTCTTCTCTTGCGCTCCTCGTGGCGCTGCAATGGCGGCGGTTTTGGCGGGAATCTTGCGGCAATAGCAGTACACAGTCTTTGCAATAAATCACAGTCCAACACATTTCAATCACAGTTCCAAGGCACACATGACCTGCTTCTCAGGCTTAAGTAGGATCCTGTTCGTGACGCCAAGTTGGAGCGCCCCCAGACACAGGGCCACGCGTTTCGGTACCGGGCCTCTCTGGTTCAGTTCTGAGGCTGTCACGGTGGCTAGACCCGGTCCGCGACCCTGCTAAGGGGCGTCCAATGAAAGTAGTGAAGCAGTCTGTCAGGGGTTCGTGATGCCACCTGTGGTGTTCGGTCAGGGTGACCGACGCTGCTGTGGGGTCCACTGGGGTGATGGAATGGCAGCTGGATGGTATACCTTCACACAGGTGAAGTATGTCCCCAGGGCTTCCCAGTAAGATGGATGGTGATGGTGTGAGGTGCAGTCAATAATGAGGACACAAGGTTGCAGTCTCTTTACCTCTTTACTGAAGGCTTCAGGATCCTCAATCCAGAGTACGTTTAACAGGGCTCTCAGACACCGGCCGGTCTGATGGGCACATTCAGAGTTTCCTTCGCAGAGGGAAATCGTTGCATACCACTAGCGCCTGTGTGTTGTAGTCCTACCCTACTGAGCATTCGGAATAGTCCTCACAACTGCTGTTCTCGTTCGTTCGTTCTCCACAGATTTCTCTCTTGTTCTCTTTAGTTCCAGATGTTACTAGTTTCTCGTCCCCCAGGTATATTTTGGCTAGGACGCACCCGTATGACGGGAAGGCTTGGAGGTCTTCCGGGACCCTAGAGACGCCCCTCTCCCAATGTTGCCCCCTATGTCTTCTTAGGAAATTTAAGGTAGACAGCCAACCTATAATTAACTGTCCGGTGGAGTTTGAAATAAGGCCTGAAGTCAGTTACTCCTACGGTGTTCCGGCCACCGACTACGCACCTCAGTAAGATGTTGCCTCTCTCTCACGGCACGACTCTTACTGGCTCTCCTTTGTGCTTGATCTCGTTTACACTGTTCCACAATATCCTTCCCTTCGTGTCTCTTCCTTAGGATACCGCCGCAGGGTGTGCAGGCACGGTTCCGTTACGTTCTGTTCTGATCGCTAGGCACCTGCCAGGTTCCCACGCCTGACAGGGACCCCCCCTGTGCCTTCTGCCTGCAACACCCTCTGCCACAGGATGTTGCCTGAATCCAACCCAGTCAGCTTCTGACTAACTTCCTCCCCAGCCCCTAGTTTTACCAGTGTGAGGAGTGGCCCAATAAATAAAGCCTTTTTCTCCCCCTAGTGGCCGGAGTGTGAAGTGTAATGTGTTCTGGTGATACCTGGTCAGGAGAACTCCTTAGTGCCATCAGACGTACCGCTACTCCCCTTAGCGGCAGAGTGCCATACTGCAACGACCAGGTCTCTGGGGCGCTGCACTCCCCCCGGTTAAATCCAGTACTCCTGGACTGGGAAGAAGAACAACAATATAATACAGCAAAAGACATACAAAATTTTGAAATGCTTAGAACAAGTAAATAGAAAAAGGTGCTTCCCTTTATGGGAGGTAAGGACACTTGAACGTTGCAAACAAAACAAGGTTAAATATTTTTAAATAACATTTTTGACTATAAATAACTCTCAGTACCCAGCCGGGTATTCTACTAAGTGCAAACTTCTGAGTTAACTTTTCCTTTAAGGGCGTTTAAGCTGAACCCACTAAAGGCCTACTATATAATACTATAACAACATTTCAACTTTCTTTCCGTTCCAACTTCACCAATGCAGGACCGCCTAACTCCTTGGCTGGGCCTACTGCCATTGTGCCGACCATCTTTCTACATCTCTCAGGAGGACGCTCTCTCTAACCCTGGAAGCATCATCTTCGCAAAGTCTTCTCTCGCTTGTAAAACCAGTATTGAGCACCTTCAAGAAGGTGCCAACTATATACAAACAGTTTTGGATTCATTCACCGTCCATGATCTGGCAGTCTTTTAAACAATGATGAACTTGTGCAAACGTAGAAAAGAAATACAAAACATTAGGGATCCCGGGTAAACAAAGGGATCCCTAGGAGTTAACCCTGGTCGGGTTTAAAGTAGCAGCAACAGCAGGAAACAGTTAACTATATACATTTTTCGGATCTCCGAGGTTTATTTCTGGTCTGGAGGCCTCTGCCAGGGCCTAACCGGGCAGGCAGACCTCGGGGGTCTGGAAAGCCTTAATTCGCGGCCTATTTCTGGCAGTGCGGGAGTCCAGTGAGAAATCCGAAGAACGGCAGCAGCGGCTGCCGCTGCTTCAGCCAGTTCTTCCTCCAAGGACTTGGCAGCAACCAGGACGGAGGTACAGCGCTGCGCTTAGCAGCAGAGTGCCATACTGCAATGACCAGGTCTCTGGGGCGCTGCATATGGGCATTACAAGTCTAAAAGACCCACTCCCTTACATTGGGCATAATTTTTTATGAGGCCTTCCTCAAAGTCTCATCATTCTCCACCACTAGATCACCAGGATTAACGTGTTCCTTGCTGCTACAGCCAGTCCAATTTTTGGTAAGGGTGTCTATGATGCCCATAAAATATTTTTTTTAAATGTACGCCCATGGGGAAATGTTTGTCAGCCCCTGCACTTACTGTATGAGCATTACAAGTCTAGGAGACCCGCTCCTTTACATTGGGCCTAGTTTTTAATGAGGCCTTCCTCAATGTCTCATCATTCTCTGCCACTAGATCATCAGGATTAACGTGTTCCTTTCTGCTACGGCCAGTCCATTTTTGGGCAAGGGTGTCTATGATCCCCATAAAATATTTTAAAAAAATGTACCCCCATGAGGAAATGTTTGTCAGCCCATGCACTTAGTATATGGGCATTACAAGTCTAGGAAACCCACTCCTTTGTAATCGGACAGTTTTTTATGAGGCCCTCCTCCGTGTTTCTTCCAAGGGGGGATTGTGTTGCGTGCAAATTTGGGTCAAGGCGGCCATTGCATTCAATGCATAAGGAAACAGTATAGCAGGGCCAACTGAATAATGTGAAGTGGGTTTTCCTTTGTCCATCCAGTACCTGGGTTCAAAGGAATGTTGGTGTGTATATGACTTGATAGCAGGGCAGGCCTTGCAGTTAATACATAAAAAAAAAATGGGACTACAAAATGACTAATGTGAAGTAGATTTTCCTGTCGCCATCCAGTATCTTTGTTCAAAGGCTTATTGGGGTGCATATGACTTGGTAGCAGGGTAGGCCTTGCTGTTAATACATAAGAAAACAATATGGCAGGACCAACTGAATAATGTGAAGTGTATTTTCCTGTGGCCATCCAGTACCTGGGTTCAAAGGATTGTTGGGGTGCATATGACTTGATAGCAGGGCAGGACTTGCATTCAATGCAACATTTTTTCAGGAAGCCTTCCTGCACCTGTCATGAAAGGGGTATTGGGGTGCTTCGTAATTCTTGGCAGTTCAGCCACTCAGTAATAATTTCTCACGGCCAAAAATAATTTTTTAGAGAAAATGGCGCAGAGTTTGAGGTTAGTGAGAGTGGGAGGGCCCTGGGATAACACTGCCCTCACCCCTATCTCAGAAGCGTCGACCTCTACAATAAAAGGTCTCGATGATCGGGTTGTACCAACACAGGTGCTGAAGTAAAACATTTCTTCAGTGTCTGGAAGGAATTTTTTGCGGCCACGGACCAATTTTTTATATCCGCCCCTTTGAGAGTGAGGTCCATCAAGGGTTTCACCACCTGTGAAAACCCTTTAATGAACTTCCTGTAGCAATTAGTAGCAATTAGCGAATATACTTGTTGCTTGGGTTTTCATGAGCACGCTCGGGTGGTCTCCGAGTATTTGTGACTAGGGTTGAGCGAAACGGATCGGACAATTTCAAAAGTCGCCGACTTTTGGCAAAGTCGGGTTTTAAGAAACATGACCCATCCTAGTGTGGGATCAGCCATGCGGTCAGCGATCTTCGCACCAAAGTCGGGTTTCCCATGACGCGTTCAGCGCCATTTTTATATATATATATATATAAGAAAAAAGGAGAAACAGGAGCATATAGTCAATATATAAAATGAACAATCTTTATTTATACAAGAAAATTTAGAAGAAGGGTATAGGACATAAATATGCGTAATAATATTACCATGACATAACATAGGGGAAAAAAATCCCACATCCCACTGCCCCAACGTAAAGTAATCAGATGGTCGTAATATAACACCAGGTGGGCACCTATGCGGGTGACCACATAACGACACCAGACAAGTAAGGGCCAAAAAAGCACACTGGCACGAGGCAGAAATATCTACATCAATGCTGGCACTAAGCTAACGAATGACTATCTGTGTGCGGGGCTAGAAAAAATGTTTATGCTAGCACTAATGGTCCCTGCCACGCAAAAAAGACGTAACATATCTAGAGCAAGTAATACAGTAATATAGCGTGACAGGAAACCACCACCACACATAACACTGAATAGGGATGTATAGCTAGTGTGTATGGAAGACCAAAAAACGGCCCAAGTGCCGACAGTTAAGGAACATGCCAGGTGTCCCATGATATGAGACATGGTTTACATACAGTAAACCATGTCATATTCCCTTTTTTTTGCATATTACACACTACTAATGTTAGTAGTGTGTATGTGCAAAATTTGGGCGCTGTAGCTATTAAATTTAAGGGTTAAATTGCGGAAAAAATTGGCGTGGGCTCCCGCGCAATTTTCTCCGCCAGAGTGGTAAAGCCAGTGACTGAGGGCAGATATTAATAGCCTAGAAAGGGTCCATGTTTATTGCCCCCCCTGGCTAAAAACATCTGCCCCCAGCCACCCCAGAAAAGGCACATCTGGAAGATGCACCTATTCTGGCACTTGGCCACTCTCTTCCCACTCCCGTGTAGTGGTGGGATATGGGGTAATGAAGGGTTAATGTCACCTTGCTATTGTAAGGTGGCATTAAGCCAGATTAATAATGGAGAGGCGTCAATTATGACACCTATCCATTATTTATCCAATAGTATGAAATGGTTAAAAAAACACACACACAATATTGCAAAGTATTTTAATGAAATAAACACACAGGTTGTTGTAATATTTTATTCCACTCTCAATCCACCTGAAGACCCTCGACCTGTAACAAATTAAAAGTAATAAACCAACAATATCCCATACCTTCCGATGATCTGTCACGTCCCACGATGTAAATCCATCTGAAGGGGTTAAAATTTTTTACAGGCAGGAGCTCTGCTAATGCAGCTGTGCTCATGTCAGTAAAACCCCAGCAAATGAATGGAAAGTAGGTCAATGACCTGTAGTTACCTTCATTCGCGGTGATGCGCCCTCTGCTGGATGTCCTCATATGACCTCGAGGCTGGGAAAATATTCAGAAAAGTTCCCCCGCTCGAGGTCATATGAGGACATCCAGCAGAGGGCGCATCACCGCGACTGAAGGTAACTACAGGTCATCGACCTACATTACCTTAATTCCCCAGGGTTTTACAGGCACGAGCACAGCTGCATTATAGCAGAGCTCCTGCCTGTAAAATATTTTAACCCCTTCAGATGGATTTACATTGTGGGACATATCGACGGAAGGTATGAGATATTGTTGGTTTATTATTTTTACTTTGTTACAGGTCGAGGGTATTCAGGTGGATTGAGAGTGGAATAAAATATTACAACAACCTGTGTGTTTATTTCATGAAAATACTTTGCAATAATGTGTGTGTGTTTTTTAACCATTTCATACTATTGGATTAATAATGGATAGGTGTCATAATTGACGCCTCTCCATTATTAATCCAGCTTAATGTCACCTTACAATAGCAAGGTGACATTAACCCTTCATTAGCCCATATCCCACCGCTATACGGGAATGGGAAGAGAGTGGCCAAGTGCCAGAATAGGCGCATCTTCCAGATGTGCCTTTTCTGGGGTGGCTGGGGGCAGATGTTTTTAGCCAGGGGGGGCCAATAACCATGGACCCTCTCCAGGCTATTAATATCTGCCCTCAGTCCCTGGCTTTACTACTCTGGCGGAGAAAATTGCGCGGGAGCCCACGCCAATTTTTTCTGCCATTTAACCCTTTAATTTAATAGCTAGACAGCTGAAATTTTGCACATACACACTACTAACATTAGTAGTGTAGAATCTGCAAAAAAATGGGGATATGAGATGGTTTACTGTATGTAAACCATGTCTCATATCATGTCGGGTTTAGGAAGGAGATAGCAAAAGCCGGCAATTGAATTATTGGCTTTTAAGCTATCTCGCGCTGGATGGAATAATAATATACATACATATATATATATATATATATATATACATATATACTGTATATATATATATGTGTGTCTCGCTGACATATATATATATGTAATATATATAAATATATATATATATATATATATATAGACAGTACATATGTTTTTATGATTTTTTGAGCACATGGATCCATACGAATTACATATTTCCCATTGACTTGCATTGGGTTTCGTGTTTCGGTCGATCCCCTGACTTTTTGCAATAATCAGCCGATTTCACTCGACTCGACTTTTGAGAAAGTCGGGTTTTGCGAAACCCGACTCGACCTTAAAAAAGTAAAAGTCGCTCAACCCTATTTGTGACTGCTCAGAGATTTAGTTTTTTTAATGCAGCTGCATGATTTACTGCTGCTAGCCAGCCTGAGTACATGTGGGGGTTCCCTGGTTGCTAGGGAATCCTCACATGTAATCAAGCTGTCTAGTAGCCACAAATCATGCAGCTGCGGCAAGGAAAACTAAATCTCCGAGCAGTCAAAAATACTCAGAGACCACCCGAGCAAATGAGTATACTCGCTCATTACTAGTAATTAGTGAAGCCCAGGAATCGTTGCAACCCCTTCAGGTCATGAGGTTGCACCCAATCTAAAATGGCCTAAAACTTCCTCGGATTCATGCGGAATCACTCCCCTGATATAATTAAACCCAGAAAAGACAGTTCTTGCATAAAGAATGAACACTTCTCCAGCTTAGTGTAAAAATGGTTCACCCTGAGTCTCATAAGGACTGTAAGTAGATGGTGTAAGTGTGACTGACTGTTCTCTGAGTATATCAAGATGTCATTTAGGTAAATGACCACATAGCGCCCCATCAGGTCAGAAAAATACAGCATTAATGAAATTCTGGAAAACAGCAGGGGCGTTAGTGAGACTGAAGAGCATAACCAAATTTTCAAACAACCCCTCGGTTGTCAGAAACGCTGTTTTCCATTCACCTCCCTCCCGGATCTTTATAAGGTTATAAGCCCCTCGTAAGTCAAGCTTAGAAAACCACTTGGCCCCAGTGAGTTGACTACATAAATAAGGAATTTTGGAGATGGAAAAAGATGAAAACTAACTGCTTTATGATGAGTCAGCTCAATACAGTTTTCCAGTTCAATTGTCTTGTGTGTAACAGGTCCAGATGATAAAGGTGATCTATCCACAGTTTCCATATTGATAGACATGGATTTAGTCAAGTGTGAATGTTATTGTCAAGTGTGAATGAAATTTCCTCCTGCTTCAGAATCTAACATAGCAATGGATTGTATTTTTTTACTCCAAATTATGACCTGTATGGGTACCACAAAATGAGATGATGGTGATTGCTTTTTGCCTTTATCTTGCATTACGGACTAGTCTGCAAAACTGCATCTGGCCATTCAAAGAGGTCTAAGTCACTTTCAGTCCTGACATTTGGGAAGGCTATGGTCCTTTTATTAGGACAGTTGATGGCAAAATGTCCAGTACCCCCACAATAGAGGCAAAAATTCTGTGTGTGTCAGCTCTCCTTCTCTACTGCAGAGAGAGGTTTACGGATTACATCAATTTGCATAGGTTCAGGAACAGTTTCCTTTTCCTGTTGGTTTTTTAATGCTCATTGAGTAAAGGAGTAGTTAGGGGTGTTTCCAAACACTCGCAGCCTTTCCTTTCTCCGTTCAATGAGTCTCTGATCAATTCTGATGCATAGCTGAATAAAGTCCTCCAAATTATCAGGGTCTCAACCCTTCTAAGTTCATCTTTGATTAGCTCTGATAATCCTCAGTGGAATTGACTCTTCTGGGCAGCCAAATTCCATGTAGTGTCGGCGACTCAGCGGCAAAATTCAGAGGTATATTCAGCTACAAAATGCTGCCCTAGATGTACATTGTGCAATTTGGTTTCAGATGTAGCATGATTTGAGTCATCAAACTAGTGGTCCATAGCAGTGATGAAAGAAAGAAAGGAGGTCAGAGTTCTTCTCCACATAAGGTGAGGCACATGCAAGAGCTTCATCAGTCAGGAAATTAAGGATAAACAAAACCCTTTTCCTGTCACTGATAAATGGAGGAGGATGCATCTGGAAATAGATATAGCATTAATTTAGGAATCCACGGTAGTGATAACAACCCCCGCTGAACTTTGCAAACAGCGGCATTCGTGCATTTGATTCCAGGCCAGTGTTGCACAATTCCATAAGTTGCCTCTGCAACTCAATAATTTCCTTTTGCTGACCCAAAACCCGTGTCTGCAACACAGAAAATTTTTCTTGGTAGGTGGTACCAAAATTCTGAAGTTCAGCAACTTGTTGCCTCAGCTGGGCGCAAAGGACTCCATTTTGTGCACATGATTATTCTGTTATGGACTGACCTCGTTGGAGTAGTGATAATGCAACCACAAGGGGCAGCACCGGCAGGGATCATAGTCTGGGATAGCCAAGGAGTCAGTACACAGGAACAGTAATGTAGTTTGAAGGAATAAACAGGAGTTGTAGTCAAGGAAGCCAGAGGTCATTTACTAGGAGCAGCAGTGTCGTTTGATTGAATAGCAGGTGGAACGGAGCTTGACTAGAGTCCGGTAGCTCAATAATCACACAAGGAAATGAGCGCAAGGCTAGGTTTAAATAGGATATGAAATCAGGATGAGCCAATCAGGAACTCAGGGTGGTAACCAACAGGTACAAGTATTTGGGTTTAGCACGGAGCTGTCCAGTGAGCTGAACAGCTCAGAAGGAAGAGCTGCTGTCTAGTGCGCAGGAGCTGCTAGGTTCGAATCCTGACACAGCCTTTGTTCTCATACAACATGGTGCCAGAAGAGATGGAGAACACTTGTCTAAAGTCAAGTTGTGTTTCAGGCTTTGTAAGCTGTAGCGGTAGGAACACTGTCAATGGTAGTAGCATTCTGAGTCACGTTGTTAGGTGGAAATCAGGCAGAGGGCCAATAAGCACTAGTCATTTAAGACACTGAGACCCTATCAGCCATCTCAAGGATGACGTTGATGATTCTATGGTGGACAAAACCGAAGAAGACAGAGGTAACAAGGAGGCGATGTCATCTGATGATGAGGTTGTTGACATCGGTAATACACAGTGAAGGTGCCAAAAAGATTCTCCGAAAATGAAGGAATTCTTTTGCATGTTGCTGGCAGATGATTCATTGGCTTTCTTTGGGCTTTGCAAGAAGAAAATAAGTTGTGGATGTCCTGACTCCTATACTGGTAACTATGGCCCTCTTTCAACACATGAAGTAACACTACCTGCTCATTTGGCAAAATCAATCTGCTAGTACTTAGAGAAAGCTTCAAGTTGTCTTCTTCACCCTCTCACCCCACACTAATCTTTATATCAGCCAAGTTGCATCCTAAAATTGACCCTGGTTGGTGTCATCCTCATCACCATCACCATTGACATCCTCCTTTACAGTGTTTTTTACTCTGAGTAGACCTCCTTGTCCTCCATTGCAACAGAAAATATCCATCCCAGATTGCATGATGAAGAAACAAGGGACACCGTCATCTGCTGCTTTGCCAACTTAAATAACACCATGTCAAGTTGCTAGTGGCGCAGTAGCTGACTTGTGAATTCTTCTACCTTTCAAGAAATGATATCATGAGCTAAGCCTAGCTGGAAGATGACAATGCACAATTATTTCTTACATTAAAGGGTGCCTAGTCATTGATAAAACATGCAGGAAAGCTAAGGCCACTTTCCGCTCTTGTCTTTGAGCTTCAAGGTGCGGTGAAATCTAGATACCTTGACCATAAACTATAACTAGGGATGATACATGAGTTTAACTCTTCACTGTGTGAATGCTTTCATATGTAGCGATGCACTAATGCATATGAGAAAGGGGGTGATGCCTTCATGACTGGTAACTACATCTGTTTCCACAGTTAGGCAGTGGTTACCTGTTTCCTCCTACATCACTTCTGGTCCTGCTCAACTGACAAGTAGAGTTGAGCGACTTTTAGTTTTTTAGGATCGAGTCGGGTTTTGCGAAACGCGACTTTTGAGAATGTCGGGTAGGGTGAAATCGGCCGATTATTGCGAAAAGTCGGGGGCCGACAGAAACACGAAACCCAATGCAAGTCAATGGGGAATCAAAGTCGGCAGTGAGTGGAGGACAGGAAAACACCTACAGTGCCCATTTTAATGCCAAAAACATCAATTCGTATTACTGAAGCTTGTCTATCTTAATTTACTTTATAATAATAGTTAGGCATTGAAAACAGGGGGTCATTTGGCTAAAGTTGTGGGGGGGTAAGTCTGGCTCAAGATTTCCGTGGGTCCAGGAAACGCGGAATATGTCACGGCAGTGGAGCAGGGAGAGGTAAGTATTTCAACTTTGCAAGTGCTGCGATCCTGAGCAAGCAGGGGGGCCCACTAGTTGGCGCTGGCACAGGGCCCCTCATAGTACGGCGGTGTGTTTGATGGCAGGCGGCACCTCCCACTGCTAGAGACACTTTTGTGTACTATGAGGGGCCCTGTGCCAGTGCCAAC
Organism: Ranitomeya imitator; assembly: GCF_032444005.1. Lineage (NCBI taxonomy): Eukaryota > Metazoa > Chordata > Amphibia > Anura > Dendrobatidae > Ranitomeya > Ranitomeya imitator. The sequence continues at coordinate 390,409,227 of NC_091282.1, forward strand.
GAGTATGCCCCCCACCTGATGAAGGAACCTGCACTTTCATCTGCACCTTCCTCTTTGTCCCTGTGTATAAGTATGCGGGAAGGGGAGCCTGACTTTCAGCAGGGTCAGATTCTGGCTGTGTAGAGTGCAAGGGGAATGTAGGGGTCTGGGTCAATGTACCAGCATACTCATCTAGCAGTGGCTGGGCAATGGGCAGGATGAGGAGGAAACACAGATATAGGCCCAAAATGAAAAAGTAGGCTAAAAGCAGTTCAAAATTAGTAACAGGACTAAACAGGCAGCATTGCTTTGTTCCGTGGAGGACAATTGTAACGAGTGGCGCAGTCACAGTTAGTAGGCCCAAAATAAAAAAGTAGGCTAAATGCAGTTCAAAATTGGTAACAGGAGTACACAGGCGGCATTGCTTTGTTCAGTGGGGGACAACTGTAATAAGTGGCTCAGGCAGACGTAGTAGGCCTAAAATAAAAAAGTAGGCTAAATGCAGTTCAAAATTGGTAACAGGAGTACACAGGCGGCATTGCTTTGTTCAGTGGAGGACAACTGTAATAAATGGCTCAGACAGACTTAGTAGGCCTAAAATTAAAAAGTAGGCTGAATGCAGTTTAAAATTGGTAACAGGAGTACACAGGTGGCATTGCTATGTTCAATGGAGGACAGCTGTAATAAGTGTCTCAGACAGACTTAGTAGTCCTAAAATAAAAAAGTAGGCTAAATGCAGTTCAAAATTGGTAACAGGAGTACACAGGCGGGATTGCTTTGTTCAGTGGAGGAGGACAACTGTAATAAGTGGCTCAGACAGACTTAGTAGGCCTAAAATAAAAAAGTAGGCTAAATGCAGTTCAAAATTGGTAACAGGACTAAACAGGTGGCATTGCTTTGTTAAGTGGGGGATAACTGTAATAAGTTGCTCAGGCAGACATAGTAGGCCTAAAATAAAAGAGTAGGCTAAATGCAGTTCAAAATTGGTAACAGGAGTACACAGGCGGCATTGCTTTGTTCAGTGGAGGACAACTGTAATAAGTGGCTCAGACAGACTTAGTAGGCCTAAAATAAAAAAGTAGGCTAAATGCAGTTCAAAATTGGTAACAGGAGTACACAGGCGCATTGCTTTGTTCAGTGGAGGACAACTGTAATAAGTGGCTCAGGCAGACGGAGTAGGCCTAAAATAAAAAAGTAGGCTAAATGCAGTTCAAAATTGGTAACAGGAGTACACAGGCGGCATTGCTTTCTTCAGTGGAGGACAACTGTAATAAGTGGCTCAGGCAGACGTAGTAGGCCTAAAATAAAAAAGTAAGCTAAATGCAGTTCAAAATTGGTAACAGGAGTACATAGGCGGCATTGCTTTGTTCAGTGGAGGACAACTGTAATAAGTGGCTCAGACAGACTTAGTAGGCCTAAAATAAAAAAGTAGGCTAAATGCAGTTCAAAATTGGTAACAGGAGTACACAGGCGGCATTGCTATGTTCAGTGGAGGACAGCTGAAATAAGTGTCTCAGACAGACTTAGTAGTCCTAAAATAAAAAAGTAGGCTAAATGCAGTTCAAAATTGGCAACAGGACTAAACAGGTGGCATTGCTTTATTCAGTGGAGGACAACTGTAATGAGTGGCTGACACAGTTAGTAGGCCAAAATAATAAAGTGGGCTAAATGTGTGCCAAAATTTTTTTCATAAATAAACTGGTGGCATAGCTAGGTACAGGGGTCGGCTCCTCTAGTGGTTGTTGGCGCAAAGTATTAACTGGTCTAAATGGAGGCCAGGGCCCTTTTATATTTTTACTATCATCTATCATTTCAACAAATTTGTATTGGCAGTGCCATTGAAGGATTTAACAGCACAGACTACACAGTGGTGGAGCAGGGAGAGGTAAGTTTTGCATGTGGTAGAGCACTGTTCGAGCTGGGGGGAACACTCTCTCGTGGGCGGCGGTACTGGCACAGGGCCCCTCAAATTACGATGGTGTGTCTGATGTTGGTTGTGCACCACCACCATCAGAAACATTTCATTGTACTATGAGGGACCCTGTGCCAGTGCCATCGCCCAAGAGTGGGCACACCCACCTATCCAGGCAAACGGCACTCGCACGGGTGCTTGCGCCAAGTGGTGACCACGGCCCCGTGGGGGGAGTCAGCCCATTTAGCGAGGTATAAAAATGGCCTATGGTGGACATTCAGTAGCTGCAAATGGAGGAATTGGAGCAGTCAGTAAAAGGAGGCCAAAAGCAAGACATTTTTCAGGCAAGCTACGTGTCAGCAGCGGAAGGTGGTGCAAAATCCATGATTGGTTCATTTTAATGAAGGTTAGATCATCAACATTTCGGGTAGCCAGACGTGTCTTTTTTTTGGTCAGTATTGAACCAGCAGCACTGAAAACTCTTTCTGATAGCACACTAGCAGCAGGGCAAGCGAGCTCCTGTAATGCATATTCTGCCAATTCAGGCCAGGGGTCTATTTTAGATGCCCAGTAATCAAAGGGGAATGATCTGTGAGGGAGAACATCGATAAGGGAGGAAAAATATTTCGTAACCATACTGGACAAATGCTGTCTCATGTCAATTTGAATCGATGCGGCAGTACCTGTCGTGTCTGCGGTCATTGCGAAATCACTCCACAACCTGGTCATAAAACCCCTCTGTCCAACGCCACTTCGGATTTGTGCACCTCTAACACCTCTGTCATGTTGCCCCCTACAGCTTGTGCGAGAACTATCATCTCCGCTGTGTGCTGGGAATGCCTGAACCAAACGGCCTACAAGAGTTGCTTGTTTGGTAGCCAATATTTGCTCAAGGTTCTCATGTGGCATGATATTTTGTAATTTTCCTTTATATCGTGGATCCAGGAGGCAGGCCAACCAGTAATCGTCATCGGTCACCATTTTCATAATGCGGGGGTCCCTTTTTAGGATACGCAAGGCATACTCAGCCATGTGGGCCAATGTTCCAGATGTCAATTCACTGCTTGTGCTGGGTTGAGGAGCACTTTCTTGCAAATCAACTTCACTTGTGGCCCGCAAAAACCCTGTACCTGACCTTGCAATGCCACCAGTTTCTATTGCCCCCTGAGAAGCATCCTCCTCCCATAAATATTCATCCCCATCATCCTCCTCCTCCTCCTCTTCGTCCGCCACCTCATCCAGGAGAGTTCCCTAAGCAGACAATGGCTGACTGTCATCAAGGCTTCCCTCCTCCTCGGCTGCAGAAGCCTGCTTCTTAATGTGCATCAAACTCTGCATCAGCAGCCGCATTAGTGAGATGCTCATGCTTATGATGGCGTAGTCTGCACTTACCAGCCGTGTGCATTCCTCAAAACACTGAAGGACTTGACAGAGGTCTTGTAGCTTCGACCACTGCACACCAGACAACTCCGTGTCTGCCATCCAACTGCCTGCCCGTGTATGTGTATCCTCCCACAAATACATAACAGCACGCTTCTGTTCGCACAGCCTCTGAAGCATATGCAGTGTGGAGTTCCACCTTGTTGCAACGTTGATTATTAGGTGGTGCTGGGGAAGATTCAGCGATCGCTGATGGTTCAGCATACGGCTGAATGGTACGGGCGAACGGCGGATGTGCGAGCAAAGTCTTCGCACCTTCAGGAGCAGGGCTGGTAACTCCGGATAATTTTTGAGGAAGCACTGCACCACCAGGTTCAAGGTGTGAGCCAGGCAAGCTATGTGTTTCAGTTCTGGAAGGGCTATGGTAGCCATAAAATTCCTTCCGTTATCACTGACTACCTTGCCTGCCTCAAGATGTACACTGCCCAGCCATGACTGAGTTTCTTGCTGCAAGTACTCGGCAATTACTTCTGCGGTGTGTCTGTTGTCACCCAAACACATCATTTGTAGCACAGCCTGCTGACGCTTACCACTAGCTGTTCCATAATGGGACACCTCGTGTGCAACACTGACAGCTGCGGATGGAGTGGTCGTGCGACTGCGCTCTGTGGATGAGCTTTCGCTTCTGGAGGAGGAGGAGAAGGAGGGGTGGTGAATGCCTACATACAACTTTTTCTGTTTCTTTGACCATGGGCTAGGCAGAACTGTCCCACTATGGCTGTCCCCTGTGGACCCTGCATCCACCACATTAACCCAGTGCACTGTGATGGACACGTAACATCCCTGGCTATGCCTACTGGTCCATGCATCTGTTGTAAGGTGCACCTTTCTACTGACTCATTGCCTCAGTGCATGGACAATGCAGTCTTTGACATGCTGTTGGAGGGCTGGGATGGCTTTTCTCGCAAAGAAGTGTCGACTAGGTAGGTCATAGCGTGGCACTGCATAGGCCATCTGGGCTTTGAAAGCTTCACTTTCAAACAACCGGTAGGGCATCATCTCTAATGAGATTAGTCTAGCAATGTGGGCGTTCAAACCCTGTGTACGCGGATGACAGGATGAGTACTTTCTTTTCCTAACGAGAGTCTCTTGTAGGGTGAGCTGAACTGAAGAGCTGCATATGGTGGAACTAGCGGGGGTGGTGGTGGACATGGCAGATTGAGAGAGGGTTGGTGATGGTATTCTTAATGCTGCCCTAAATAACTTTGCACTGATCCTTCGGATCTTGGTTAAAAATTCCCACACTGCACTCTTCCTACTATAGAATACCTTTTCAGGCATTGCACGCTGTGCTACTTTAACCGGATGGCCACGCTGTCCTAAAACTGTTTTTGGTTTTGACAAACGTTTTGGGTCAGATATGGGCCTGCCAGATGAAAGCTGTTGCGATGTAGATGGCTGCTGCGGATCATCCTCCTCCGCTTCTGAGCTACTGGCAGCGACACCCTCTTCCCCCAATGGCTGCCAATCTGGGTCAACAATCACCTCCTCTTCAATTTCATGTGTACCTTCCTCTGTGTCACCGTGTAAGGTGCTATAGCGTTCGGGACGGGGCACCATAGTCTCATCAGGGTCAGATTCTAGCTCAGTACACTGCGAGGGCAATGTAGTGATCTGAGTCAATGGAACAGCATAATAATCTAGCTGTGGCTGGGCATCTGTGCACTCCATGTCCGATTCATCTTGTAATGGGCTTTTAACAATTTTCCTCTCTAACCCTGGCACGGTATGTGTAAAGAGCTCCATTGAGTAAACTGTAGTGTCGCCTGCTGCATCCTTCACCTTTGGTTTGGGTGAAGGACACAAGGAAGCGACTTGTTTCTGACTGGGAGCATCCACTGACGACTCGCTGCTTTTATATTTCGAACTTTCTGAAGAGGAGGTGAAAGAGCTAGAGGCTGAGTGTTAGGGGTCGAGCTCCCACTTCTGCACAGGGGGAATCTCAGGCCGTTTCTGCTGTGGTCTCCCATTCTTCTCCTGCCGCAGTGGAACCTGCTCAGCGGAGACATCGGTCCTTGCGTCTGACTCAGTCTCACTCTGTGCTTTGGCTTGCTGTTGCTTTTCCAGCTTTTGCCATTAAAGCCAGTGCTGGGCAGCAGTGAGTGGACGCTTTTGGGACTAAGTCCTGCTTTTTCCCTTCTGAGCATGCCCAGGGTGAGATCTCCCATTGGAGATCGAAGGTCACATGCTCAGATGCTGCAGTGGTTCCCATTGGTCCTCCTGGAGGGTCCTGAAAGGGCTAACTTCTGTGGCAGCTGCCCATTGGTCCTTTATTGGAAGGTCCTGAATGTACTGCAGATATATAAGCTTCGCATGACTGCACGGCCATGCGCTAGTGTACATTTGAATACGTGTGTTTGTTGTGAGTGCAAGTCGTTCATTAAATACCCCTACCCTATTGTATAACTGTTCGTGTAAGGAGTATGGCTGCTACCTAGCGCCCGACTAATCACTCAACGTGTTACACATGAATCAGCGTCTATTGCTGTGACCGCCAGTGCGGCGCCACACGTCAGTAGTGCGCTTCCTAACCCACGTCTGGGTACTTAGTGGTGTCTGCCAGCACGGCACAGTTCGCACTTCGGTGCTCTTACTATAACTAACACACCCAGTTATGGTGTGGTGCTCAAGTAGTCTGTACGGACTTCAACCCTGAGTCTTGGGATTGAGTTCGCTGACTCCTTGCTTGCACTTATTAGTGCGGTATTGCGGACCTGTGGCTTTACAGGGTTCGTTTCCACCGCCATATAGCGCTGCCATTAACTAGCAGCAGGTTTTTCACCTGCACGGTGGACCCCGGACTGCGAACGCACCAATATTATTTGATCTTATACTTGGTGTGTTCTGCCAGTCCTAGCAGAACACTAGCGTCGGGGTCTGGCTAGTAAATGGCGGACGATCAGCGTTTACAGCGGTACATCCAGCAGCTGGAGGGAAGGTTGGCAGCTCAAGAGCGATCAACCTCAGCTATGGATGTTACTGCTGTCGCTGTTCAGGCTGCAAGTGTAGCCGCAGCCAGTTTGTCCGCTGCCACCCCTGCTCCGACTATATCCCGTCTCCCGCTTCCTGACAAATTTGCTGGTGACAGTAAACAATGTTGCAGATTCATAAGCCAGTGCTCCATACACCTCGAGCTCCTGGCGGCGCGTTTCCCTACGGAACGGGCAAAAGTGGGATTTATTTTATCTCTCTTGTCGGGCAGGGCGTTGGAGTGGGCAACGCCACTTTGGGAGCGTGATGATCGTGTGGTACAGAGTGCTCCTCTCTTTCTGGACGCTCTGAAGCAGGTCTTTTTGGGACCCCGTATTACCCACAATACCGCGCTCCAGTTATTGACAATTACTCAGGGCTCATCCGTGGTCAGCCAGTTTGCCGTCCAGTTCCAGACTCTAGCCTCAGAGTTAGAGTGGTCGGATAAAGTTCTAATTCCGGTGTTCTGGAAGGGACTGGCAGACCACGTGAAGGACGCCTTGGCCACCAGGGAGATACCCGCCACACTGGAGGAGCTTATTTCTCTATCTACCCGCATCGACCTCCGTTTTCATGAGCGGAGGTTAGAGGAGACAAAGTGTAGGCAGAGGTTTAGACTGGCTCCTACCTTCGCCAGACCTCTTGAATCTTCCGTTCAGGCGTCCGACTCCCATGAGTCCATGGAGGTTTCTCGAGTGGGACCTAAGTCTCAGGCCGCTCGAGTACCCATGGTTTGTAAAAATTGTCACCAACTAGGACATTACACCAATAAATGTCCATGGCGGTCGGGAAAATGATTGCATCTAGTAACCATAGGGGGAGGTTCACTAGACACAGCGGCATTTTCCTCCAATCTGTCCTTTAAAGGGACAATCCTGTTTGACTCATCCACTCTAACAGTCGAGCTTTGTGTGGATTCAGGAGCAGAGGGAAATGTCATGTTCTCTGCTTTTGCTCTGCGCCAAGCTGTACCACTTGTTATGCTCGCCAAACCTGTAACTGTTAGAGTTGTGAATGGGTCGACACTTCCACAGCAAATCACACACCAGACTGTTCCATTCTCGTTGTTCATGTCCCCTTCCCACCAGGAGATTATTTCCCTTCTTGTCCTTCCTGAGGGAATGGATGAGATTTTACTGGGAATTCCCTGGCTCCATTTCCACTCCCCACATATTGAGTGGTCCTCAGGGAGAATATTGGGTTGGAGTGAGTCTTGTATGGGCAGGAGTGTGAGTGAGTGTGTATAGGTTTCTACTACCGAGATACCTGCAGACCTTTCTTCTCTTCCCAAGTGCTACTGGGGTTATGCAGATGTATTCTCTAAAAAGGCTGCAGAGACTCTACCGCCTCATCGCCCCTACAACTGTCCTATTGATCTCTTGCCTGGAGCGGAACCTCCTCGGGGAAGGGTATATCCCCTCTCTCTCCCTGATACGGAGGCTATGTCTCAATACATTCAGGAGAATTTGGCAAGAGGGTTCATTAGGAAGTCAGTGTCTCCTGCAGGGGCGGGATTCTTCTTCGTACAGAAGAAGAACGGGGAATAACATCCTTGCATTGATTACAGGGGTCTTAATGCCATTACCATTAAAAATAAGTACCCATTGCCCTTGATTTCTGAGCTCTTTGACAGGCTAAGGGGAGCAAAGGTATTCACCAAACTAGATCTGCGGGGTGCCTACAACCTGATTCGCATCCGTGAGGGGGACGAATGGAAAACGGCTTTTAATACCAGGGATGGGCACTATGAGTATATGTGATGCCCTTCGGGATCTTTAATGCCCCAGCCGTTTTTCAGGACTTTGTCAATGATATCTTCTGGAATATGCTTTCCACCTCGGTCGTAGTTTATCTGGATGATATTCTCATCTTCTCTCCAGATATTTACTCCCACCGGAGAGATGTTGGCAGAGTCTTCGAACTCTTACGGGCAAATTCCTTTTATGCAAAGTTGGAGAAGTGTGTGTTTGAGCAGGAGTCTTTACCTTTCCTGGGCTATATCATCTCCGCCCAGGGACTGGCTATGGATCCTGCCAAACTACAGGCTGTGATGGACTGGCAAGAACCCCATTCTCTTAAAGCGGTGCAGCGCTTTATGGGGTTCATAAATTACTATCGCCAGTTCATTCCCCACTTCTCAACTTTGGTAGCTCCCTTGGTATCCCTCACCAAGAAGGGAGCGAATCCCAAATTGTGGTCGGAAGAGGTCTCCAAGGCCTTCACTTCTATAAAGTCTCATTTTGCTAGCGCTCCCATCTTACATCATCCCGATGCGGATAAGCCATTCCTAATGGAGGTGGATGCCTCATCCGTTGGTGCTGGAGCAGTCCTCTATCAAAAGGATGCTCAAGGTTGGAAGCATCCATGCTTCTTTTTCTCAAAGACCTTCACACCAGCGGAGAGAAATTACTCCATCGGGGATAGGGAGTTGCTAGCAATGAAGTTGGCCTTTTCGGAGTGGAGACATCTTTTGGAAGGTGCTCGGTTTCCCTTACAAGTCTTCACGGACCACAAAAATTTGGTCTCTTTGCGTATTCTCATCAGGCCAGATGGTCCTTGTTCTTCTCCCGGTTCCACTTCACTCTCCATTATCTCGCCGGGGAGAAGAACATTCATGCTGACGCTCTCTCGCACCCTTGTGTCAACTGAGGAGGAGGAAGAGGAGCCTCGGCTTATTGTCCCTTCAGAGAGTCTGAGAACCATAGCCCCGGTTTCGCTAGAGTCTGTGCCTCCGGGTAAGACTTTTGTTCCCATCAATTTGCGACCGGAGGTTCTCTCTTGGGCTCATTCGTCCAGAGTGGGTGGACACTTTGGGGCAAAGAGAACATCTGAGTTGCTGGCGAGAATGTACTGGTGGCCACATATGGTTCGTGACGTCGGAGACTATGTTCGGGCATGCGTCTCCTGTGCCAAAAATAAGTCTCTCCAACAATGGCCAGCTGGATTGTTATATCCCCTGACGGTGGCAGACAAGTCCTGGGAGATGGTCGGGATGGACTTTGTGGTGGGTTTGCCCAAGTCACGTCGCTGTACCGTCATTTGTGTGATCACCGACCATTTTTCTAAAATGGTGCATTTGGTGCCGCTTCCTCGGCTACCTTCTGCACGGGCCTTGACAGCGTTGTTTATTAAACATATCTTCCACCTTCACGGTATGCCGGACAAAATTGTCAGTGATCGAGGTCCCTAGTTTGCGTCTCGGTTCTGGAGAAAGCTTTGTCATCTTCTCAGAATTGAGTTAAATCTCTCTTCTGCCTATCATCCCGAGACAAATGGGTTGGTAGAGAGAGCCAACCAGACCTTGGTCACATATCTGCGACATTTTGTCTCTGCTAGGCAAGATGACTGGGCATCTTTGCTATTGTGGGCGGAGTTTGCTCTGAACAATGCTGTAGCCGACTCCACTGGACAGACTCCATTCCTCCTTACCTATGGTCAGCATCCGTGGGTACCTGTGCCCATGCCCGTGTCTTCCGCCGATTCCAGGGTGGCAGACTAGGCTGTGGAGGCTGTTATGACCTGGTGGTAAGGACAATAATGGACCTGGTGGTTAAGAGCACACGGAATGACCTGATAGTTACTAATAATATAGGACGAGCTCTGAGACGTGGGAACTCTGCTGACCGCAATCCCTAATCCTATCACACACACTAGAAATAGCCGTGGATTGCTCCTAACGCTCCCTATGCAACTCGACACAGCCTAAGAAACTAGCTAGCCCTAGAGATAGAGAAATAAAGCCTACCTTGCCTCAGAGAAATTCCCCAAAGGAAAAGGCAGCCCCCCACATATAACGACTGTGAGTAAAGATGAAAATTACAAACACAGAGATGAAATAGATTTAGCAAAGTGAGGCCCGACTTACTGAACAGACAGAGGATAGGAAAGGTAACTTTGCGGTCAGCACAAAAACTACAAAAAGACCACGCAGAGGGCGCAAAAAAACCCTCCGCACCAACTCACGGTGCGGAGGCGCTCCCTCTGCGTCCCAGAGCTTCCAGCAAGCAAGACAAAATCAAAATAGCAAGCTGGACAGAAAAATAGCAAACCAGAGAAAAGCAAACAGGAACTTAGCTTCTGCTGGGAAGACAGGTCACAAGAACGATCCAGGAGAGAACAAGACCAATACTGGAACATTAACAGGTGGCATGGAGCAATGATCTAAGTGGAGTTAAATAGAGCAGCCAGCTAACGAATTAACCTCGTCACCTGTGGAAGGAAACTCAGAAGCAGCAGCTCCACTCACAACCACCAGAGGAAGCCCATGGACAGAACCAGCCGAAGTACCATTCATGACCACAGGAGGGAGCTTGACAACAGAATTCACAACAGTACCCCCCCCCTTGAGGAGGGGTCACCGAACCCTCACCAGAGCCCCCAGGCCGACCAGGACGAGCCAAATGAAAGGCACGAACCAGATCGGCAGCATGAACATCGGAGGCAAAGACCCAGGAATTATCTTCCTGACCATAACCCTTCCACTTGACCAGGTACTGGAGTTTCCGTCTCGAAATACGAGAATCCAAAATCTTCTCCACCACATACTCCAACTCCCCCTCAACCAACACCGGGGCAGGAGGATCAACGGATGGAACCACAGGCGCCACGTATCTCCGCAACAATGACCTATGGAATACATTATGGATGGCAAAAGAAGCTGGAAGGGTCAAACGAAACGACACAGGATTGAGAACCTCAGAAATCTTATATGGACCAATAAAACGAGGCTTAAACTTAGGACAGGAATCCTTCATAGGAACATAACGAGACGACAACCAAACCAAATCCCCAACACGAAGTCGGGGACCCACACAGCGCCGGCGGTTAGCGAAACGTTGAGCCTTCTCCTGGGACAATGTCAAATTGTCCACCACATGAGTCCAAATCTGCTGCAACCTATCCACCACAGTATCTACACCAGGACAGTCCGAAGACTCAACCTGCCCTGAAGAGAAACAAGGATGGAAACCAGAATTGCAGAAAAACGGCGAAACCAAAGTAGCCGAGCTGGCCCGATTATTAAGGGCGAAATCAGCCAAAGGCAAAAAGGACACCCAATCATCCTGATCAGCAGAAACAAATCATCTCAGATATGTTTCCAAAGTCTGATTAGTTCGTTCGGTTTGGCCATTTGTCTGAGGATGGAAAGCAGAGGAAAAAGACAAATCAATGCCCATCCTAGCACAAAAGTCTCGCCAAAACCTCGAAACAAATCAGGAACCTCTGTCCGAAATGATGTTCTCCGGAATGCCATGTAAACGAACCACATGCTGGAAAAACAATGGCACCAAATCAGAGGAGGAAGGCAATTTAGACAAGGGTACCAAATGGACCATCTTAGAGAAGCGATCACAAACCACCCAAATGACCGACATCTTTTGAGAGACAGGGAGATCCGAAATAAAATCCATAGAGATATGCGTCCAGGACCTCTTCGGGACCGTCAATGGCAAAAGCAACCCACTGGCACGAGAACAGCAGGGCTTAGCCCGAGCACAAGTCCCACAGGACTGCACAAAAGAACGCACATCCCGCGACAAAGACGGCCACCAAAAGGATCTAGCCACCAAATCTCTGGTACCAAAGATTCCAGGATGACCAGCCAACACCGAACAATGAACCTCAGAGATAACTCTACTAGTCCATTTATCAGGGACAAACAGTTTCTCCGCTGGGCAACGGTCAGGTCTATCAGCCTGAAATTTTTGCAGCACCCGCCGCAAATCAGGGGAGATGGCAGACAAAATTACCCCCTCTTTGAGAATACCCGCCGGCTCAGGAACACCCGGAGAGTCGGGCACAAAACTCCTTGACAGGTCATCAGCCTTCACATTCTTAGAGCCTGGAAGGTACGAAACCACAAACTCAAAATGGGAGAAAAATAGCGACCAACGAGCCTGTCTAGGATTCAACCGTTTGGCAGACTCGAGATAAGTCAAATTCTTGTGATCCGTCAAGACCACCACGCGATGCTTGGCTCCTTCAAGCCAATGATGCCACTCCTCGAATGCCCACTTCATGGCCAACAACTCTCGATTGCCAACATCAAAATTACGCTCAGCAAGCGAAAACTTTCTAGAAAAGAAGGCACATGGTTTCATCACCGAGCCATCAGAACTTCTTTGCGACAAAACAGCCCCTGCTCCAATCTCAGAAGCATCAACCTCGACCTGAAACGGAAGCGAAACATCTGGCTGGCACAACACAGGGGCAGAAGAAAAATGACGCTTCAACTCCTGAAAAGCCTCCACAGCTGCAGAAGACCAATTGACCACATCAGCACCCTTCTTGGTCAAATCAGTCAACGGTTTAGCAACACTAGAAAAATTACTGATAAAGCGACGATAAAAATTAGCAAAGCCCAGGAACTTTTGCAGACTCTTCACAGATGTCGACTGAGTCCAATCATAAATGGCCTGGACTTTAACAGGATCCATCTCGATAGTAGAAGGGGAAAAAATGAAACCCAAAAATGAAACCTTCTGAACTCCAAAGAGACACTTTGACCCCTTCACAAACAAAGAATTTGCACGAAGGACCTGGAACACCATTCTGACCTGCTTCACGTGAAACTCCCAATCATCCGAGAAGACCAAAGTATCATCCAAATATACAATCAGGAATTTATCCAGGTACTCTCGGAAGATGTCATGCATAAAGGACTGAAATACTGATGGAGCATTGGAAAGCCCGAATGGCATAACCAGGTACTCAAAATGGCCCTCGGGGGTATTAAATGCTGTTTTCCATTCATCGCCCTGTTTAATACGTACAAGATTATGCGCACCACGAAGATCTATCTTGGTGAACTAAATAGCCCCCTTAATCCGAGCAAATAAATCCGACAGCAGCGGCAAAGGGTACTGAAATTTGACTGTGATCTTATTAAGAAGGTGGTAATCAATACAAGGTCTCAAAGAACCATCCTTCTTGGCCACAAAAAAGAACCCTGCTCCCAATGGTGACGACGACGGGCGAATATGACTTTTCTCCAAGGATTCCTTTATATAACTCCGCATAGCGGCGTGCTCTGGCACAGATAAATTGAACAGTCGTCCCTTAGGAAACTAACTACCAGGAATCAAATTGATAGCACAATCGCAATCCCTATGAGGAGGTAGTGCACTGGATTTGGGCTCATCAAATACATCCCGGTAATCCAACAAAAACTCAGGGACTTCAGAAGGGGTGGATGACGAAATAGACAAAAATGGAACATCACCATATACCCCCTGACAACCCCAGCTGGACACAGACATAGATTTCCAATCCAATACTGGATTATGGACCTGTAGCCATGGCAACCCCAAAACGACCACATCATGCAGATTATGCAACACCAAAAAGCGAATATCCTCCTGATGTGCAGGAGCCATGCACATGGTCAATTGGGTCCAGTACTGAGGCTTATTCTTGGCCAAAGGCGTAGCATCAATTCCTCTCAATGGAATAGGATACTGCAAGGGCTCCAAGAAAAAACCACAGCGCCTAGCAAACTCCAAGTCCATCAAATTCAGGGCAGCGCCTGAATCCACAAATGCCATTACAGAATAGGTTGACAAAGAGCAAATCAGAGTAATGGACAAAAGAAATTTCGACTGTACCGTACCAATGGTGGCAGACCTAGCGAAACGCTTAGTGCGCTTAGGACAATCGGAGATAGCATGAGTGGAATCACCACAGTAAAAACACAGCCCATTCTGACGTCTGTGTTCTTGCCGTTCAGCTCTGGTCAAAGTCCTATCACATTGCATAGGCTCAGGTCTATGCTCAGATAATACCGCCAAATGGTGCACAGCTTTACGCTCACGCAAGCGTCGATCGATCTGAATGGCCAAAGACATAGACTCATTCAGACCAGCAAGCATGGGAAATCCCACCATGACATCCTTAAGGGCTTCAGAGAGACCCTTTCTGAAAATTGCTGCCAGGGCACATTCATTCCACTGAGTGAGTACAGACCACTTCCTAAACTTCTGACAATACATCTCTACCTCATCCTGACCCTGACACAGAGCCAGCAAGATTTTCTCTGCCTGATCCACTGAATTAGGTTCATCATAAAGCAATCCGAGCGCCAGAAAAAACGCATCAACATCACGCAATGCCGGATCTCCTGGCGCAAGGGAAAATGCCCAGTCTTGAGGGTCGCCATGTAACAAAGAAATAATGATTTTCACTTGTTGAACAGGGTCACCTGAGGAGCGAGGTTTCAAAGCAAAAAACAATTTACAATTATTTTTGAAATTCAGAAATTAGATCTATCCCCAAAAAACAAATCAGGAATTGGAATCCTAGGCTCTAACATTGGATTCTGAACCACAAAATCTTGAATGTTTTGTACCCTTGCAGTGAGATTATCCATACAAGAGGACAGACCTTGAATGTCCATATCTACACCTGTATCCTGAACCACCCAGAGGTAAAGGGGAAAAGAGAGACAAAACACACTGCAAAGAAAAAAAAATGGTCTCAGCACTAGGGTTGAGCGACCTTTACTTTTATAGGATCGGGTCGGGTTTCACGAAACCCGACTTTTTCAAAAGTCGGGTCGAGTGAAATCGGCCGATCCTATAAAAAAGTCGGGGTCGGGGTCGGCCGAAACCCGAAACCCAATGCAGTGCATTGGGTTTCCATGGTTCCCAGGGTCTGAAGGAGAGGAAACTCTCCTTCAGGCCCTGCGATCCATATTTTAGTGTAAAATAAAGAATTAAAATAAAAAATATCGCAATACTTACCCTCTGACGCGCCCTGGTACTAACCGGGAACCTTCCTCCTTCGAATCAGCGCTTCCAGGACCTTGCGGTGACGTCGCGGTGACGTCGCGGCTTGTGATTGGTCGCGCGGCCGCCCATGTGACCGCTCGCGCGACCAATCAGAAGCCATGACGTCACCGCGACGTCACCGAAGGTCCTGCAAGCGCTGATTCTTAGGAAGGAAGGCTGCCGGAATGAAGCAGGGCGCTTCCGAGGGTGAGTATATTCCTATTAGGTATATACTCACCCTCGGACACGCCCTGCTTCTTTCCGACAGCCTTCCTTCCTAAGAATCAGTGCTTGCAGGACCTTCGGTGACGTCACGGCTTCTGATTGGTCGCGTGAGCGGTCACATGGGCGGCCGCGCGACCAATCACAAGCCGCGACGTCAACGCGACGTCACCGCAAGGTCCTGGAAGCGCTGATTCGAAGGAGGAAGGTTCCCGGTTAGTACCAGGGCGCGTCAGAGGGTAAGTATTGCGATATTTTTTATTTTAATTCTTTATTTTACACTAAAATCTGAATTCCGATACCAATTCCCGATATCTTAAACATATCGGAAATCGGTATCGGAATTCCGATTCCAGATTCAAAAGATCGCCGACTTCATGGCCGACCCCACACAGGGGTCGGGTCGGGTTTCATGAAACCCGACCTTGCCAAAAGTCGGCGACTTTTGAAAATTTTTGACCCGTTTCGTTCAACCCTACTAGGCACTTCTCTTATCCCTCTATTGAGATGCATTAATACTTTGGGCCACCTGTACTGTTATGACCTGGTGGTAAGGACAATAATGGACCTGGTGGTTAAGAGCACACGGAATGACCTGATAGTTACTAATAATATAGGACGAGCTCTGAGACGTGGGAACTCTGCTGACCGCAATCCCTAATCCTATCACACATACTAGAAATAGCCGTGGATTGCTCCTAACGCTCCCTATGCAACTCGACACAGCCTAAGAAACTAGCTAGCCCTAGAGATAGAAAAATAAAGCCTACCTTGCCTCAGAGAAATTCCCCAAAGGAAAAGGCAGCCCCCCACATATAATGACTGTGAGTAAAGATGAAAATTACAAACACAGAGATGAAATAGATTTAGCAAAGTGAGGCCCGACTTACTGAACAGACAGAGGATAGGAAAGGTAACTTTGCGGTCAGCACAAAAAAATACAAAAAGACCACGCAGAGGGTGCAAAAAGACCCTCCGCACCAACTCACGGTGCGGAGGCGCTCCTTCTGCGTCCCAGAGCTTCCAGCAAGCAAGACAAAATCAAAATAGCAAGCTGGACAGAATAATAGCAAACCAGAGAAAAGCAAACAGGAACTTAGCTTCTGCTGGGAAGACAGGTCACAAGAACGATCCAGGAGAGAACAAGACCAATACTGGAACATTGACAGGTGGCATGGAGCAATGATCTAAGTGGAGTTAAATAGAGCAGCCAGCTAACGAATTAACCTCGTCACCTGTGGAAGGAAACTCAGAAGCAGCAGCTCCACTCACAACCACCAGAGGAAGCCCATGGATAGAACCAGCCGAAGTACCATTCATGACCACAGGAGGGAGCTTGACAACAGAATTCACAACAGGAGGCACGGGACATTCGGGATCGCACTCAGGATGCCATTCGGGCATCCAAGGAGAGAATGAGGTCCTCCGCCGATGCACATCGGCGCCCCGCTCCGACCTTTGCTCCTGGCGACTTAGTGCGGCTCTCCGCCCGTAACATCAGGCTGCGAGTTGAGTCCACTAAGTTTGCACCTCGCTACTTGGGTCCTTTTAAGGTCTTCGAACAGGTTAATCCTGTGGTCTACCGTTTAGTCCTTCCGCCTTGCCTAGGTATCACCGACACCTTTCATGTGTCCCTTTTGAAGCCCGTATACATGTCCCGGTTTTCCGAGTCATCTGCTGGGACATCGGGTTCATCTACGGACGATTACGAGCTGAATGCCATTCTGGGGTACAAGGTGGTACGTGGCAAAAAATGTTATCTGGTAGACTGGAAGGGCTGTGGTCCTGAGGACAGGTCTTAGGACCCTGCTGAGCACATTCGGGCTCCGCAGCTCATTGCTGCCTTCGAGCATAGCGAGGCTCAAGGGGGGGCCCTAGGAGGGGGGGTAAAGTTAGGGGTCGAGTTCCCGCTTCTGCACAGGGGGAATCTCGGGCAATTTCTGCTGCAGTCTTCCATTCTTCTCCTGCTGCAGTGGAACCTGCTCAGCGGAGACGTCGGTCCTTGCGTCTGGCTCAGTCTCACTCTGTGCTTAGGCTTGCTGTTGCTTTTCCAGCTTTTGCCATTAAAGCCAGTGCTGGGCAGCAGTGAGCGGACGCTTTTGGGACTAAGTCCTGCTTTTTCCCTTCTGAGCATGCCCAGGGTGAGATCTCCCATTGGAGATCGAGGGTCACATGCTCAGATGCTGCAGTGGTTCCCATTGGTCCTCCTGGAGGGTCCTGAAAGGGCTAACTTCTATGGCAGCTGCCCATTGGTCCTTTATTGGAAGGTCCTGAACATACTGCAGCTATATAAGCTTCGCATGACCGCACGGCCATGCGCTAGTGTACATTTGTATACGTGTGTTTGTTGTGAGTGCAAGTCGTTCATTAAATACCCCTACCCTATTGTATGACTGTTCGCGTAAGGAGTATGCTACCTAACGCCCGACTAATCACTCAACGTGTTACACACGAATCAGCGTCTATTGCTGTGACCGCCAGTGCGGCGCCACGCGTCAGTAGTGCGCTTCCTAACCCACGTCTGGGTACTTAGTGGTGTCTGCCAGCACGGCACAGTTCGCACTTCGGTGTTCTTACTATAACTAACACACTCAGTTGCGGTGTGGTGCGCAAGTAGTCTGTACGGACTTCAACCCTGAGTCTTGGGATTGAGTTAGTTGCTTGCACTTATTAGTGCGGTATTGTGGACCTGTGGCTTTACATGGTTCGCTTCCACCGCCATATAACGCTGCCATTTACTAGCAGCAAGTTTTTCACCTGCACGGTGGACCCCGGACTCCGAACGCACCAATATTATTTCATCTTATACTTGGTGCGTTCCGCCAGTCCTAACGCTGAGTCAGCAAGGAAAGCCAAAACTTTTTCCTGCTGCTCAGGCTTTAAAAGCTGTTTTCCTACTCCCAGATAAGGGAGCCTTCGAGGCTTTGTGTAGCCAGACAATGATGCTGGCTTAACACCTCGAGCCTTTGGTGCTATTTTGCTTTTCCCACTACCACCAGATGCTCCACCACCACCACCACCACATCAGTACCAGCTGGCAATGACCGCCCACGGCCTCTTCCACCAGACTTCCTCATTTTTGGAAAAATCTAACCAAAATAACAACCGTTATATGGTACTGTGAAACAAGGTAGAAGGTGTATATGAACTTGTTGAGAATTTAAATCTCCCTTTTTTGGGGGGGAGACTTCACCAAAACTCCGGCCCAGTGTATTACACTACACAAGGTAAGTGGCAGAACGTGGCTGGAAGATATACGACAAACTAACAGAACTGACGTAAATCCACTTAGTGCCAATTTAAATCTCCCTTTTTTGGGGGGGAGACTGCAACACAACTCAGGCCCAGTGTATTACACTACACAATGTAAGTGGCAGAACGTGGCTGGAAGGTGTATGACAAACTAACAGAACTGACGTAGATCCACTTAGTGCCAATTTAAATCTCCCTTTTTTTGGGGGGAGACTGCAACAAAACTCAGACCCAGTGTATTAAACTACACAATGTAAGTGGCAGACCGTGGCTGGAAGATATATAAAAATAAAAGGGCTGTAGTACAATTTCAATCTCCTAACAATGATCTCAGGACAAGTATGGCAGCAATAAAAAGGACTGCTGCACACAAAATTGTGGACAAATAAACAAGATAACTGTGCAGAAAGGAGCAACGGGATTTTTGCTTTTAAAAAAAAGCAGTTGGTTTGCACAGTGGCATACAAAAAGCAATGCTGCTATCAGGGAGCCTTATGAGGCAGCCTAATAAGCTACAGCGCTGATGCACAAAAATATACTGTCCCTGCAAAGAAAAGGTGGTGTTGGACAGTGGAAATCGCTACAGCACAAGCAGTTTCTTGGTTAATCTTCCCTCCCTAACTATATCCCTTCTTCTGATGCAGCTGCAGCAACCTCTCCCTATGCTAAGATCGGCAGAAATAAGATGGCGGTCGGCGTGCACGCCCCTTTATAGCCCCTGTGACACTGCAGAAAGCAAGCCAATCACTGTAATGCCCTTCTCTAAGATGGTGGGGACCGAGACCTATGTCATCACGCTACCCACACTCTGCATCCTCCTTCATTGGATGAAAAATGGCGCTGAAAATGTCATACGAAACGCGACTTTGGCGCGCTGATCGCCGACCTCATGGCCGATCCCACACTTGGATCGGGTCATGTTTCACGAAAACCGACTTTGCCAAAAGTCTGTGATTTTTCAAGTTGTCCGATCCGTTTCGCTCAACCCTACTGACAAGAACTCATTTCCCATATCCAGAAGGCACTTCGTTGGTTACACACACAAACCTCTTTCTTTTCTCTTATGCAAGATAAAGCACTGCCAAGCAGTTTTAGAGCTTGAAAGCCTCAGGGAGAAAAGCCATAGTGTAAATGCACTGGTGCTGTGCATCAAGAGGCAACATGTCCATTAGTTGGCTCCTCGTGAACTGCAACTGGATATATTGACTCCCTTACTGTCGGTCAAAGGAAGTCATGCTCCATGCATGGCCCACATCCCAAAATTTATTAGATCAACATTATTTTAATTTTTAATACTGTGAAGAGCAGAACAAAAATGATTACCTCAATGAACAAAAATAAAAAAAAAGAATTTGTGATAAATATTGACCTGTCCATTCAAGGACATTTTAGCTATAGTATGAAATCCTGTTTTTCTTGTCTGTGGAATTGCCTTTGTACTGTTTGTTGTGAAACTGCCGCCCACGAAACTGTTTTCTTTTCTTTTCTTTCTTTCCTGTTTTGTCTCTTTGTTTAAACATGCAAAACTTGTATAACCACTAAACCTACTGAAACAACTATATAAAGAAGGGATAGGCGGGCGTGCTTCAGAGACTTCCCAGTGATACACTATACAAGACGTGTCTTGTGTATTATTTCTGGTGATTCCCCACTTCCAAAGGCTGCTCCGACTGAGTGTGATCCCGACATTTCCTGGCGCCCGAACAGGGACCCGAGGTCTGTGTATTCCTTCAAGAACACCGGCAGAATACGAACGAAAAGAGAATCTGGGATAATGGACGGCAGATGAACAAAAACCTGGCCAGGTAAGAGACATTGTTAGATCTCTTATATCTGCCCTGCACTGTCCGTAAGATTTTCTGTGTCATGTTCTTTAGCGGGTAGTTCTAGTAGAGGAGGATACCTATAGCTCGGGTTCTTGAACTATTTAGGAATTGATCACCTCACGGAGTACGGCATTGAATGAGAGTGAATGTGAATAGAAGTTGTGTGGAAGTTGGGAATAGCCCTATAAGCCGCCCAGGGGGTTGAAACAGAAGAAGTGACTGTCCCACTGGGCAACGTGGTTGCGTCCTTTCGGGGAGACCTCCGCGCCTATGTTCAATCTCTGATCCTGTCTTTGACAAAAACCTGGTGACGGATAAGTGTATGATAGTATGAGCCCAGGACAGATAAATTAGCCTGGGACAAGAATACGTTGTATGTGATAGTATAAGCCCAGGACAGATAAATTAGCCTGGGACAAGATACGTTGTATGTTCTTTTTCTTTTTCTGTCTGGTTGCATTTGTGTTGTTTGCTATAGGTGTAGGAATCAGGATTTTCTTACATCAACACAGTTTAAACATCCTAGCTCCTTAGGAAGAAGGTAACGAGGTATTCTCATACCCAAACGCCACCTAGGGCAAGAAAAAGACATCCTAGCTCCTTAGGAAGAAGGTAACGAGGTATTCTCATACCCAAACGCCACCTAGGGCAAGAAAGCTCAGGATAAGAAAATGGGGAATAAGCAAACAAAGTCGGAACCAGAAGAATTAGATATCTATACTATCATAAAGGAGAGAAGTGGTGAAGATGCCACTAAGGGGCTGAAAAAGATTTTTAGTAAGTTTGGAGTTACTAGGGCAGAAGCTTTTAGTAGAAAACTATGGGAAGGAATTCAGGAAAGGAAAAAAGGCATAATCAGAGACAAGAAATGGATAGATCAGATCCAAGCATTGATTGATGTCTCTAGGGTAGCAGAAAATGAGGGATGGACATATAATCAACAGAGTAAAAAGTGGTGTATTAGACCCACAGGCTGTGGAGAAAAACAAAATGTGGAATCTAAAAATACCCCACCCCCATACCTTAACCCACATGCCCCATCTTTTCTCCAAACACCACCTCAAAGTTTAGCCGGACCAGGAGGATGGGTATGTCCGCACTGTGGACAACAAAATCCAGACTGGAGAAATGATTGCCTAGCCTGTGGTACACCTACACATGGCGCTGTACTTGCCCCTGTTAGGGTAGTACCAAGACCCTTTAGGGAACCTGGTGCTGACGGAGTAATGGGAACTAGATATCACCAAACTCGACAATATTTCCCTTGGTCCCCCGCTGAAGGCATGTCTCTCTTGCATAACGCACCAGATCCCACCCAGTGTCCAGTTAGATTTGCACAATATATACAGCAAATTATGCAGACTCATGCTGGAGTTTGGGCAGATGGAGAAGAATTATGTAGAATGAAAATGACTCCTGGACTCTTCCAGGAGCTATTAGCAAATCTACAGGTACATAGGCCCCAAGCAGGAGATGGTGCCTTACAAACGATAGAATCAGGTACACAATTTGTAGATCACTTAATGGTTTTCATGAGGGAGAGACAGAGGCAGAGAGGAACAACGGGAGTGGTGGCTCAGAAATCTGGACAATCAGTAGACGAATATTATCTAAGTGTAGAAAATAATTTCAGAGATGAAGGCATGGATCTAACCGCTCCAGGAATGATGAGGTTAGTTACAAAAACCTTTATAGATGGATTGTCTCCAAAAGTGAAGGAAAAGCTTAAGGCCGCAACCCCTGATTGGAGAACCTTGGAAGACCCACACCTGGCTAGACAGAAAGCTGTAGGGATAGAAATGGACTTAAGAGAAAATTCTAAGCCAGTAAGAATTGCACAGGCTAATACTGGCTCTGCAAATCAAAAGTTTACTTGTCATTACTGTAAGAAGCCAGGACATTTCCAAAGGGAATGTAGGAAGAGAAAAGCAGATATAGATTCAGGAACCTTTGTACCCAAAAATAGGATAAATAACCCAGTGCCTGATCAAACAGACAGCTCAGAATGACTGAAAGTTATGCAGGTCTCTCTTCCTTCTAGAAGACCAATAATACAAGTTGAAGTTGAGGGTAAAAATGTACCTTTTCTGATAGATACGGGAGCAACATCCTCCATTTTAAATCAGGACTTTTTACCATATCCTGACAATATATCCTCAAAGGTTACATATGCAGAAGGGTATGATGGTAAAATTCAGGCATTGCCCTTTACAAATCCTTTAAATGTGAGCTTTGGCCCTAAAACTTTTGTATCCAAATTTTTATTTGCTAAAGGTGCACCTACCTGCTTGTTGGGTACTGATGTCTTAAGTAAAATGCATGCAAACATCCATTTTACAGAAGATGGCACAGTTATGCTGACCATCCCTGAAGATGCAGAAACTCTGGAACCATATGTTAGAATACAGGCAATGGAGGATTTTACCGAAATTTACACTCAACAAGCAAAAATTGACTTGTCTCGGGTTCCTGACAGCCTATGGGCAAAAGGAGACACTGATGTAGGATTTTTATCAGTAGCTCCTATACTGTTAGAAACTGCCCCGGGAACCATATTACCTCAGCTTAGGCAATACCCCATCAGCGCCCAGCAAGAACAGGCGATTTCTCAACAAATTCAGGATTATGTGTTACAAGGTGTTTTGGTAGAAATCAGGTCACCCGCCAATACACCCTTATATCCTGTTAAAAAGAAAGTGTCCTCCAAAGAAACTATGGTGAAATATCGCATGGTGCACGACTTACGGGAAATCAATAAGGTTTTGGCACCGGTCACCCCTGTGGTACCGAATCCTCATACCTTACTGTCTCAAATTCCCAGCACTGCTGCATATTTTACGGTAATTGACTTATCAAACGCATTTTTTTCTGTGCCACTACATAAGAACTGTTGGCATTTGTTTGCCTTTACATTCAAGGGTAAACAATTAGCATGGACAAGATTGCCACAAGGTATGGTACACTCACCAACTTTGTACTCTGAAGCAATGCAGACCGTGCTAAAAAATTTCATCCCAGAACCAGGAGTAGTCATTCTACAGTATGTAGATGATTAACTTATTTGTTGCCCTGATGAACAGACGGCAGTTACCTCAACTGTTAATTTCTTAATTTTCCTAGCGCAAGAAGGCTGTAAAGTAAATAGACAGAAACTCCAGGCTTGTCAACAAACAGTCGTGTTTTTAGGTCACTGCATATCACAGGGCATCAGACACCTCACACCTCAACGTACGGAAGCCATACGTAACATGCTTGAACCCAGGAATCACAAACAGCTGCGTGCTTTCCTAGGTATTGTTTCACACTGTAGACAGTGGATCATACATGCAAGTCAACTCATGCAGCCTTTATATGACTGTATTGCCAACACACCATATTCACTCAGTGAAGAGGCTAAACAGTCATTTTCCTCTTTGAAAACAGCACTGGTATCAGCTCCGGCTTTGGGACTCCCAGACTACACTAAACCTTTTCAATTGATGGCAGCTGAGATATCCTCACATGCTACAGGGGTGCTCACACAAAAACATGGAAACAAACAGAGACCTGTGGCATACATATCAGCTCATCTGGACCCTGTAGCTAGAGCCGCACCTTCTTGTGTAAGAGTAGTAGCCGCAATTTCACTGTTATTAGATAAAGCTTCTGAGATTGTTCTTGATCACCCACTTCTAGTTCAGACCACTCATGATGTACATGGCATTCTTAACCAGGTCCAACCTAAACATATTTCAATGGCCAGACACCTCCGTCTCCAATGTTCCCTACTACTGCCGCCCAACATTTCCTTTGCCAGGATTCAGACTCTTAATCTCGCGTCTTTGCTCCCTTTAGAGTCTGAGGGGGTACCATACCTGAGGAAACTGCACTCTCCAACTCCTTTGAAACTGCACTCTCCAACTCCTTTGACCCATCAAAGTCAATGCATGATTGTGTACAATTAATGGAACAAGAGACTCAGGGCTTATGTAATGTACGTGACAAGCCACTCTGTAAAGCTACATTTGAACTTTTCATAGATGGCAGTAGATATGCAGATATGAATGGACAATTTCATACAGGTTATGCGGTAGTAACTCAGCATGAAGTGCTGAAAGCAGAACCTCTCCCTGCTAATCAGTCTGCACAAGAAGCAGAACTTACGGCATTAGTTGAAGCTCTAAAAATAGCCAAAGATCAGACAGCAAACATATACACTGATTCTAGATATGCACATGGCATTATTTTCGATTTTGGCGTAATATGGAGAGCCAGAGGTTATATGACTGCTTCAGGCCAACCTGTTAAACATGCCTCCCTCATTAGACAGATTCTGGAGGCAGCACAAGAAACTAAAGAAATAGCGGTGATAAAGGTAGCTGCACATGTGAGACTCGACACCGAGGAAGCCAGGGGTAACGATAAAGCCGATAAGGCAGCAAAACAGGCAGCACGTAAACCCTTACATCATGCCCACACACTAGATAGCTCTGAAGATGATGAGGAAAGATTGAAGGAAGCTCAGAAACAGGTAGACGACGAAGAACGAGGGCAGTGGCAGAAAAAAGGGGCAGAAGATCAGCAAGGATTATGGAAAAAAGGAACTTTGTTGTGTTTACCCAGAGCCTGGTACCCCGCAGTGGCAAGTGACCTCCACCTACCCACGCATGTGTCGGCAAATGGTATGACGCTCAAGGTAAAAGAAAGGTGGTTGGCTCCAGGCTTTGGTAATTTTGCTCGGAACATGTGTGCTGCATGCGCTATATGCCTGGCACACAATCCAGGTCAGGCCATTAAAACCCCAACCAAGCATCATGTAAGACCACTGTATCCCTTTCAAAGACTCCAGATCGACTACATCCAACTTCCTAGGTACAATGGATACGAATATGTGCTTGTGTGTGTGGACATGTTCTCAGGGTGGCCAGAGGCTTATCCAGTTCGTAAAGCCTCAGCAAAAACAACTGCCATTAAAATAGCACATGAACTGATACCCCGTTACGGCATGCCTGAGGTGATCGAGTCAGATAGGGGTACCCATTTTACTGGGGAAATATTCCAGAATGTTATGAAAATGTTGGGAGTAGAAAACCAGTTTCACACTCCATATCATCCACAGAGTTCAGGTAAAGTGGAAAGATTAAATGGGACAATAAAATTAAAAATCCAGAAGGCCATGGCAGAAACAGGAAAGCCTTGGACCGAGTGTCTACCACTTGCCCTGTATTCCATCCGAAACACCCCAAGGGGGAAGGCTAAGCTGTCACCACATGAGATTCTTTTTGGTAGAGCAGCAAATTTGGGTTGTTATTTTCCACAACAACTGATGTTGAATACTGAGACTTTAACTGCTTATGTACAAGAATTACAAAAACGTTTAACTAAAGTGCATTCGCAAGTTTTTGCTTCCCTTCCAGATCCAGAAAATCTCGAAGGAGGCCACAAGTTGGAACCTGGTGATCAAGTCTACGTGAAAAGACACACCAGAAAGACTCTGGAACCGAGATTTGACGGACCTTTCCAAGTCCTGTTAACAACTCCAACAGCAGTCAAGCTTGAAGGAAAGGCATCATGGATACATGCAAGCCATTGCAAAAAAGCAGTATAAGACTCATGATATTGATGTTAATAATGTTAACCTCAACGGAGGCATGGGAAAGACTGAATTCTCTAGCCCCTTTGAACAATAGATTCGTACAACATCATAGAAAATTAGTGCATGACTTGTTAAATAATACGCAACCCCTGGCAGATTGTTGGATCTGTACCCATTCACCAGTATCAGCCACAAGTATACCTTTTCTAGCAGTTCCCGTGTCAGCTGAAGAAATATTCGCTTGGCCTAATTGTTCAGACAACCTGGCCAACAACCAACCTGGCAATACTAGACTATGGAATACTACAATCGCCATACCAATTGTGGGATGGGTAGAATTTCCTTGGTGGCAGGGCAATCTTACAGGAAAAATAGACAACTTACAATATTTAGCATTCAAGGGAGGAAAATGGGTACCTAGGAATAAGACTGGATTAACTGATTTAGGACAGGTCCCCACTGAAAATCTACAGCTCAGTTTCAGTACAACCACCCCTTCCTCTGATGCTTTCAAACCTACAGTATTTGAAAGATACATACATAATAGAAAATGGGAACATTCTGAGTTGTTCCCCCAAGGTGATGCAGACAGTTGTACAAGTAAGCCGGGGAACCTGGTTTGTAATGAATCCAATGAGTATGTCAACGGAATGCATGTATGTGGGAATCCCGCAGCCGGGTACTGTAGCCCCTTGGGACAAAAACCCTCTTGGTGTATGCTTCAGAATGTATCTAGTTTTGTGGATTTGGCTCACAGATTGGTATTGCAGCACTCAGCTTTGTGGGATCTGCCTGAGGGTACATTTTGGATATGCGGAGAAGGAGCATATAAATGGCTTCCCGTAGGTATAAAGGGTACTTGTACATTAGGACGCCTAACCCCGGCTACTTTCATAATTTCAAATAAACAAGTGAATATGCAAGCCGTGCCCAAGCACACACTGTATAAAAGAGCTGCAGATAACTCACCACGTCCCTCGGGGAGGCCGCATATAGTACAAATGAGAATTCCCAACAAAATTGCTAGTACCATTTTTATTTATCCTATGTTAACACAAATGTGGGATAAATTAGTTAGAGCCACGGATTATCTAGATGATCAGATTTGGGATATATTGGACATATTAAATACTAGTATAGCTGTACAGAATCAGCTTATAATAGTCACTAACCAACATACCCTGGTATTGGATTACCTAACTGCCTCACAAGGGGGTATGTGTCAAATCATCGGACCCACCTGCTGTCATTATATAGACCCGAATAGTACTATGAGTATGAGATTTAAATTAAAAGACGTACAACGACTCAGGGATCAGTATGACAAAGACAATGACCAAAATAAGGATAGCTGGTGGTCAGATACCTTTTCTTTTCTTTACCCGGCCAATTGGTTCAGAGGGATCGGTGGGTGGGTTACCGGGATTATGCAAAGCCTAATACATACAGTTATGGTTATTGTAATTATATATGTATTATTCAAGGTTGTACTCAAGGGTATCTCGGTATGCACAAATAAATTTTGTGTAATGGATGCGAGAATATAAAGTTTTTTTTGTAATATCACAAAAAGAATGACTAAAATGATCGACAAGGTTTTGAATGGAATATGTCAAAGGGGGGATTGTGAAGAGCAGAACAAAAATGATTACCTCAATGAACAAAAATAAAAAGAAAGAATTTGTGATAAATATTGACCTGTCCATTCAAGGACATTTTAGCTATAGTATGAAATCCTGTTTTTCTTGTCTGTGGAATTGCCTTTGTACTGTTTGTTGTGAAACTGCCGCCCACGAAACTGTTTTCTTTTCTTTTCTTTCTTTCCTGTTTTGTCTCTTTGTTTAAACATGCAAAACTTGTATAACCACTAAACCTACTGAAACAACTATATAAAGAAGGGATAGCACCTTGAAGGCGGGCGTGCTTCAGAGACTTCCCAGTGATACACTATACAAGACGTGTCTTGTGTATTATTTCTGGTGATTCCCCACTTCCAAAGGCTGCTCCGACTGAGTGTGATCCCGACAATACAAATATACTCACTTGCATAATATGGTCATTATAGCCAGAAAAGTGTCAGCCCATATCTAAGATCTTATTTGTCTTTGCAAAAAAATAAAGCTGGCAGTCAGAGCACCGCCAGATTTTTAAAGTCACAATACTGTAAATCAAAGCTGTATATGCTGCAGCATTTGTACATAAAATATAAAGGGGTAATGGACTACATCATGCAGTAGTCAAACAGATGTGGGTTTCTTTGAGATCCCACCTTGGCAGCTGATTCATGACAATATTGAAGCCCTTTGAAGAGGCGACAAAATATGTCAGTATTAACATGTTGGTTGAATCTACTATGTAATCCCATTTATTATGAAAAACTCAGTGACATTCAAGAAGGGATGGAAGAAGATCATAATTTTGTGTTTGCTTAGTGTCAACATGTCTCTATTGTGGATTCACACGGTCTATATTACATGCTTCAAGATTTACAGGAGGGGATGAGGAGGCAAATCATCAGCAATTGGAAGTGAAATGGGAAATAGATTTAGGGCAGATAAAGGGAAAATTATGATGACTATGACACTAGCCATGACAAAGCAACCATCATAGGGGATAGGGGAGTTACAATAATTAAACTATGGGGCACTTGGTTATGCTGGTGGGCATGGTAAACTATATGCTCCACTAATTGTACAGGCATATTGTTAACATGAAACAAAGTAATGCATCTCGAATAGGCCCACTTTTAGCCCCACTTGTCTGGTCCTGGTATGCATGGCTCCCCCATCGCTGTCCTGGTATGCATGGCTCTTTATCCCCTGTCCTTGTATGAATGGTTCCTATTAAAAAAATTTAAAAAATCCTACTCACCTTCCACGTGCCCTCACAGCATCTCTTGGTCCCGGTGTCCTCACAGTATCTCGTTAATCCCAGCACCCTCGCAGCATCTCATTGATCCCGGCGCCTAGCAGCATCTCGTTGGTTCCAGCACCGGCAGCTCTTCCTGTGCAGAGCGATCACATGGCCCTGCTCAGTAAGGTAATGAATATTCCCTCCACACCTATGGGAGTGGAGAGGAGTTCATATTCATTACTTTAATGAGCATGGCCATGTGATAGCTCTTCACAGGAAGAGCTGCTAGTGCCGGAACCAACGAGATGCTGTGAGGGCGCCAGGATCAACGAGCTGCTACGAGGGCGCGCAGGAGGGTGAGTAGAATGTCTTCTGGAAACCAGCGGCTGTGAGCGCTATAAGAGAAATGAATATTCATTTCTCTTTAGCAGCTGCACAGGCTTTAGCCACAACCACCGACTTCTTCATCTGTCTCCACGCCGGCTTTCTGGCGCAATTGACTCGTGTATAAGCCGAGGGGGGCATGTTCAGCATAAAAAAGTGCTAAAAAACTCAGCTTATACATGAGTATATACGGCAGATTTGTGTCTGGAAGTATAAATATATTAGAATAATGAAAGAGGCATTGAAAAAAATGTGTCTGTTATATAAAAAAAGAAAAAAATCACCCCAGAAATTAAAAAAAAAGAACTGGTCAAGAAAAGCTTCCTATTGGGCTGTTGTGAGCATCTACAATAGGCCACTTTATTTTTGTGACTCATAGGTGTCTAATATAGGACTACTACTACAAAGAAGCATACAAAAAATGAAAGTTGTTAACATGCACACCTTGTGTGGTAGATAGTTATTTTTTAATTTCTGGAATTTAGAGGTAAAAGAAATCCACCTGTCCAGACAACATTTCTTGATTCTTCGGCTCTTCAACAGTGTGTGAAACGGCCCAGGCTTTTTTTTATGTGCGGGGGATGGGAGAATCTGCGCAAAATTAAATTGCAAACTATAACATGTCAAAAGGATCAAAAAATGTCAAGAAATTTCACTCAAAGTTGATTCTTTGTGGATCGCTTTGATAATCTCTAGAAAACCTATAAAACAGGCTTTAAAGATGTTACCAATTTACAAAAAAGAATTGTAAATGAAACACTCCAAAATATAGGCACAAAAAGGCACAGATGCAACAGAATATTGGGTCTTACGGCTTTAAGATTATTTGTATATGGAATCTAAATAAATCGGAGTGCTATTAAGAAACGTATTTGAAAAGTTTCTTGTCTCATACCATAAGTATTTGTTATAAATATTACTTAGAATATCACTTTATCTTGTGCAATATTTGATGAGGTGCCTGTGATGTCACCATTGATATTAATAGATATTTCTACAATTTTTAAACAAGTTTTTCCAGCAAACCCTTTTATATTATACAACATAAAGTATGCAAGTAAATTATTGTCCTGCACAGCAATTCAATCATTACACAATTATGTAAGAGATAAATGAGAAAAAATCATAACGATTCCTTGTCTACGTCTTCTGTGCTTGGCTTCAGTTTGATATAAACATGTCTGTAGAAAAAATCAACATCAATGTTTACAAAATGCAGCACAATATTGCTGAATAGATCACACTGATCTGCTGAAATGAGATAATGATTTTGTAATTTTCTACTAAAGTCAGAACCAGAATGATCAAAGCATGTTCCCATAGGCTTTACCAAAGGTTTTCTAACATCAAAAGTTACTCTAAGAAAAATCCTTTTAACCCCTTCGCGACATGCGCCGTACTAGTACTGCGCTGCCGGCACTGCATTAGTGCCAGCAGCAGTACTAGTATGGCGCACCGATCACCGCGGTCTCGCGCTGAGCGCCGCGGTGATCGGGTGCGGGTGTCAGCTGTATATGACAGCTGACACCCCGCAGCAATGCCCACGATCAGCGCTATCGCCGATCGCGGGCATTTAACCCCTCTGATGCCGCTGTCAGTAGTGACAGCGGCATAGAGGGGGATCGCGCAGGGACGGGGGCTCCCTGCGCTCTCCCATCGGAGCAACGCAATGAGATCGCGTTGCTCCGGTGACCCGGAAGAAGTCCCCGGATCCAAGATGGCCGCCGGACTCCTTCCGGGTCATGAAGTGACCTGTCTAGCCAGCGCCTGCTGAGAGCAGGCGCTGGAAGCCAGCTAAGCTGCCTGTCAGATCGTTGATCTGACAGTGTGCTATGCACAGTGTCAGATCAACGATCTGATCAAATACAGAGATGTCCCACCCTGGGACAATGTTAGAAAGTAAAAAAAAAAAAAAATAGAATGTGTAAAAAAAAATAAAAAAAATCCCCAAATAAAAAAAAAAACATTTCCCAATAAATCCATTTATTTATGTAAAAAAAAAAAAAACAATAAATGTACACATATTTGGTATCGCCGCGTCCGTAACGACCCGCTCTATAAAACTATCCCACTAGTTAACCCCTTCAGTGAACACCGCAAAATAAAAAAACAAGGCAAAAAACAACGCTTTGTTATCATACAGGCAAACAAAAAGTGGAATAACACGCGATCAAAACGACGGATATAAATAACCATGGTACTGCTGAAAACGTCATCTTGTCCCGCAAAAAAAAAGCCGCCATACAGCATCATCATCAGAAAAATAAAAAAGTTATAGCTCTCAGAATAATGCGATGCAAAAACAATTATTTTTTTATATAAAATAGTTTTTATTGTGTAAAAGCGCCAAAACATAAAAAAAATTACATAAATGAGGTATCGCTGTAATCGTACTGACCCGAAGAATAAAACTTCTTTATCCATTTTACCACACGTGGAACGGTATAAACGCCCCCCCCTAAAAGAAATTCAGGAATAGCTGGTTTTTGTTCATTCCGCCTCCCAAAAATCGGAATAAAAAGCGATCGAAAAATGTCATCTG
The DNA here is from genome assembly GCF_032444005.1 of Ranitomeya imitator. Lineage (NCBI taxonomy): Eukaryota > Metazoa > Chordata > Amphibia > Anura > Dendrobatidae > Ranitomeya > Ranitomeya imitator. Next base: position 390,440,947 of record NC_091282.1, read on the forward strand.
CCCGAAAATGTTACCAATAAAAACGTCAACTCGTCCCGCAAAAAACAAGACCTCATGTGACTCTGTGGGCCAAAATATGGATAAATTATAGCTCTCAAAATGTGGTGATGCAAAAACTATTTTTTGCAATAAAAAGCGTCTTTTAGTGTGACAGCTGCCAATCATAAAAATCCGCCAAAAAAAGCTATAAAAGTAAATCAAACCCCCCTTCATCACCCCCTTAGTTAGGGAAAAATAATAAAATGTAAAAAAATGTATTTATTTCCATTTTCCCATTAGTGCTAGAGTTAGGGCTAGGGTTAGGGCTAGGGTTAGGGCTAGGGTTAGGGCTAGGGTTAGGGCTAGGGTTTGGGTTAGGGCTAGGGTTAGGGTTGGGGTTAGGGTTTCAGTTATAATTGGGGGTTTCCACTGTTTAGGCACATCAGGGGCTCTCCAAACGCGACATGGCGTCCGATCTCAATTCCAGCCAATTCTGCTTTGAAAAAGTAAAACAGGGCTCCTTCCCTTCCGAGTTCTCCTGTGTGCCCAAACAGTGGTTCCCCCCAACATATGGGGTATCAGCATTCTTAGGACAAGTTGGACAACAACATTTGGGGTTCAATTTGTCCTGTTACCCTTGGGAAAATAAAAACATAGGGGATAAAATATCATTTTTGTGGAAAAAAAAATATTTTTTATTTTCACGGCTCTGCGTTATAAACTGTAGTGAAACACTTGTTGGTTCAAAGCTCTCACAACACATCTAGATAAGTTCCTTTGGGGGTCTAGTTTCCAATATGGGGTCACTTGTGGGGGGTTTCTACTGTTTAGGTACATCAGGGGCTCTGCAAATGCAACATGACGCCTGCAGACCAATCCATCTAAGTCTGCATTTCAAATGGCGCTCCTTCCCTTTCGAGCTCTGCCGTGCACCCAAACAGTGGTTCCCCCCAACATATGGGGTATCAGCGTTCTCAGGACAAGTTGGACAACAACTTTTGGGGTCCAATTTGTCCTGTTACCCTTGGGAAAATAAAAACATAGGGGATAAAATATCATTTTCGTGGAAAAAAAAATATTTTTTTATTTTCACGGCTCTGCGTTATAAACTGTAGTGAAACACTTGTTGGTTCAAAGCTCTCACAACACATCTAGATAAGTTCCTTTGGGGGTCTAGTTTCCAATATGGGGTCACTTGTGGTGGGTTTCTACTGTTTAGGTACATCAGGGGCTCTGCAAATGCAACATGACGCCTGCAGACCAATCCATCTAAGTCTGCATTTCAAATGGCGCTCCTTCCCTTTCGAGCTCTGCCGTGCACCCAAACAGTGGTTCCCCCCAACATATGGGGTATCAGCGTTCTCAGGACAAGTTGGACAACAACTTTTGGGGTCCAATTTGTCCTGTTACCCTTGGGAAAATAAAAACATAGGGGATAAAATATCATTTTCGTGGAAAATAAAATATTTTTTATTTTCACGGCTCTGCGTTATAAACTGTAGTGAAACACTTGTTGGTTCAAAGCTCTCAAAACACATCTAGATAAGTTCCTTGGGGGGTCTAGTTTCCAATATGGGGTCACTTGTGGTGGGTTTCTACTGTTTAGGTACATCAGGGGCTCTGCAAATGCAACATGACACCTGCAGTCCATTCCATCTAAGTCTGCATTTCAAACGGTGCTCCTTCCGAGCTCTGCCATGCACTCAAACGGTGGTTCCCCCCCACATGTGGGGTATCAGCGTACTCAGGACAAATTGGACAATAACATTTGTGGTCCAATTTCTCCTGTTACCCTTGGGAAAAAAAAATTGCGGGCTAAAACATCATTTTGTGGAAAGAAAAAATGATTTTTTAATTTTCGCAATGCTACATTCTAAACTTTAGTGAAACAATTGGGGGTTAAAAGTGCTCACCACACATCTAGATAAGTTCCTTAGGGGGTTCTCTTTCCAAAATGGGGTCACTTGTGGGGGGTTTCCACTGTTAAGGCACGTCAGGGGCTCTCCAAATGCGACATGGCGTCCGATCTCAATTCCAGCCAATATTGCATTGAAAAGTCAAACGGCGCTCCTTCCCTTCCGAGCTCTGCCATGCGCTCAAACAGTGGTTTATCCCCATATATGAAGTATCGACGTACTCAGGACAAATTGCACAACAACTTTTGGGGTCCAATTTATCCTTTTACCCTTGGGAAAATAAAAAATTTGGGGCAAAAAGATCATTTTTTGTGAAAATTAATATAAATTTTTTTTTACGGCTCTACATTATAAACTTCTGTGAAGCACTTGGAGGTTAAAAGTGCTCACCACACATCTAGATTAGTTCCTTAGGGGGTCTACTTTCCAAAATGGTGTCACTTGTGGGGGTTTCCACTGTTTAGGCACATCAGGGGCTCTCCAATCGTGACATGGGCTCCGATCTCAATTCCAGCAAATCTTGCATTGAAAAGTCAAATGGCGCTCCTTCTCTTCCGAGCTCTGCCATGTGCCCAAACAGTGGTTTACCCCCACATATGGGGTATCGGCGTACTCAGGACAAATTGTACAACGACTTTTGTGGTCCAATTTCTCCTGTTACCCTTGGTAAAATGAAGCAAATTGGACCTGAAGTAAAAATTTTGTGAAAAAAAAGTTAAATGTTCAATTTTTTTAAACATTCAAAAAATTCCTGTGAAGCACCTGAAGGGTTAATAAACTTTTGAATGTGGTTTTGAGTACCTTGAGGGGTGCAGTTTTTAGAATGGTGTCACTTTTGGGCATTTTCTGTCATATAGACCCCTCAAAGTCACTTCAAGTGTGAGGTGGTCCGTAAAAAAATGGTTTTGCAAATTTTGTTGCAAAAATGAGAAATCGCTGGTCAACTTTTAACCCTTATAACGTCCTAACAAAAAAAAATTATGTTTCCAAAATTGTGCTGATGTAAAGCAGACATGTGGGAAATGTTGTTTATTAACTATATTATGTGATATAACTCTCTAATTTAAGGGCATAAAAACTAAGAGTTTGAAAATTGCTAAATTTTCATAATTTCCGACAAATTTTTGTTTTTTTCACAAATAAGTGCAAGTCATATCGAAGAAGTTTTACCACTATCATGAAGTACAATATGTCACGAGAAAACATTGTCAGAATCACCGGGATCCGTTGAATCGTTTCAGAGTTATGACCTCATAAAGTGACAGTGGTCAGAATTATAAAAATTGGCCCTGTCACTTAGGTGAAAACAGGCTTTGGGGTGAAGGGGTTAAAGTATCTATCTATTAAAAGAAAAAGGATAATTAAATGCATTTTTGATTCATTGTTCATTGTTGTAAAAAATGTACTTATGTCATTAAATTAAAAAATAATACTTTGAAAGTCTGAATTTATTTAATTTACAATTGTGATAATATAAAGGGATCATCTTACAAACTTTTTCAAAGGACTTTTAATATTAATAAACTTACGTATTTGCGTAATTTTTTTAGACAATGTAAATTTTAGGTGTAGCTTGCATTGGCAAATTTAGTCCCTGCAGTTTGAAATAATGGAGTCATATGCACTCCGTGTACTGACGCATATTGTCTTCATATGAAATCCCCAAATGGATGTATTCTTTTAAGAAATAATACTTAAAAACTATGGGAGTAGTTTATTAATATGTGTATGCCATATTTATGGTATAAAACACATATTGAGTCTCAATATTTTTGTGCAACTTTGAAGTTGTGCACAAATATTGCAACATTTGGTGTTTACGTTACGGTCCTGTCCAGCTGCACTGATATCGGCCTAGTATGGAAGGTCCATGGGTTGGATTCCTGATAATTTTTTGCAACTTTAAGTGTACTCCAGTATCTAATAGGAGTACATTACTGGTAGCGCCGCATGACAAGTAAAAGATGTCTGCCTCTGAATTGTACTTCAGAGAGACCCTTCATTAAGTCTATCATGCGCAATGCTAGTCTTTGGGATTCAGCCTCTATACCCTATAGTTCTACATCCAGTAGATCATCTAAGAAGTCTGAATATGAACTTAAAGGCATATGACAGTAATTTTCTGCGAAAAGATATATAAGCAAGTTTTAGAAACCAACTATGGAAACCTTTTGACAATTTAGCTGTGTCTCTGTATCCTAATTAAATCAATAATTGGAAATAATCAACCCTCTCAATAAACATACATAAATACAGTTGCCATAGTTTAATAATTATGTAATTTTTGTCAACAATAGCAGAAAAACACAATCACATAAAATGTCAAATATGTTCCCTAATTTAGAATGCAGTAATATAAACTTAAGAAAAAAAATGTGTCAAATGTCATAAAAAAGATTGGATTATAGCCCAAAAAGACAATTGAAAAGTTAAATAACTAGACATTTACCTTCAAAAATCAATATGTTTGGATGTATCAATGTTCTCATTTCTCCCCATTCTCCTTTAAATGTTTGTTTTCTTCTTTTTATCATGGTATTGGTGGATTTTGGAGTAACAAGAAAAAAAGAGAAGATATTTCTAGATATACTGGCAGAACACACACTAATCTTAGGATTTATAGTGTTGTGCACAAGCACTATGGCAAAATATTACATTCCTTGCATTTTCTACTGTGAAATAGTCATACACAGAATTTGAGGGATAATTTGTTATATTTATTTGTTAGTTTTTTAATCTATATTCTTTTCAGATTAGTTAGATAATAATTTGCATGTGTCAGATAACTGCAAATTCCATAGTTACATAGTTAAATGATCATATTCTTGTCATTATTATATTCTTGATTATATTCCCCCACTAAGGGGAGATTACCAAAGGCAGATTTGTACACCTGCCATTAAACTAAATAGGTTGTCTTTTGTGGAATATTTTGTATGTTATATTTTCTGTTCTGTTCTGAAAGGAAATATTTATATGCCTTTTGTGAGGATTTAGCTGACCAGTTAAAGTAACAGTAGCAAAGGCTTCAAGTATCTGAAGATACAGCTATTACAAAATTACACTTGGTACATGAACAGAGAGAGATGAGTGCATTTGTCTGGAAAATTGTCCATCTCAAATTCTTTACAAACTTGCAAATTAGGATTTGTGTTAGGATTTCCTAACATTTTCCTCAATTTCGGCCAAGTCCATTTGTTTCCACTAATGCTTTTGTTAGGACTTTTGCTAGAATAGTGTTGCTGTATGATGAGGAGGGAGGAGGTGTTTGATGAGGGGAGTGGGTGGGGAGAGGTCAGAGGAGTGGCAGTCTGTTATTCTTTTAATTAACATAATGTGTGGAGATTCCAGGAGCCAATTAGTGCACAGAAACCATCAACAACGTCAACACACAAGGGCTTGAGTCATTGGTTGCTGAAGTCACATGTTCCTCTCCATTTAGGAAGCAGACATGTGGCTTCGCCGCCATTTTGTGAGTGTATCAGTATAGTGATGCTGCTACTGCTGCAAGTAGTCAGATAGACAGCTAGGCGGTTTTTCTCAGCTGTTTCATACAGATATGATCCTGTGTCAAATCAACCTTCCAGCATAAAAATCTGGAGTGCTAATTCTGTGGTGCAGCCACTTCAGTATATAAATCCATTAGTGCTGCTGATTCTGTGCTACAGAGACGAGTCAGCACTTCAGCATATAAATGCTTAGTGCCACTTGGGGCCGTATTTAGAGTCTCTGCTGCCCTAGGCACTTTTAGTGCTGCCTCCCCCTTTGGTAGGTATGACACTATTGGCAGTGACTTTGTCAAAAATTGCTGATGTAAAAGTAGCCTTTTGCAGCAGATCTTGTAGTTTTACCGCATCTGCCACGTAATGGATCACTTACCGCAACACTGCGTTCCGCCTCATCCATTCCCTATGGGACTTGTGGACATGTGCGGCACTTGCATTTTTGCAGCGACCCAGCAAATGCGGTACTTACAGCAATGGAAAAAAAATCGCTGCTAGCAGTGTTTTATTGTCTCACTGCAAGTGCAAAACCGCAAGTGCCGCTCATGTCTGCAAGTAGCCATCACTACCTGTCCCTGCACCTTGCCAGCTCATCCCTAACCATCCCTCTCTGACCTAAAACTGCACTATAAAGCTTTGGAAAAACTATTTATTACCTGACATATTCCTACTATAATGAGGGCTCCAGGCTGCAGTGTAGACAGGGACAGGCAGTCTTCGGGTCTCCATCCTCTCTCTGTGCACACCCTCAGTCCCTGCCTCACTGCCTGTGCTGCACTGTGCACAGACATCCCTCCACTAGACCCAGTAATCACCGCTTGCAGTGGCATACCGGCAGAGGTGTATCTAGGGTTTCTGGCACCCGGGGAAAGAATTTATTTTGGCGCCCCCCAGCACACATGCGATTTGCACACTTAGTTATATACCCACGAGCTCCTCTCCCTAATGCTCTCAATGTTCAGTGAAAAACAGAGAGAAGCAGAAGAGAAGCTCGTTGTTACAGGACCACAAGTATGAAAGTCACATATGAGCGAAGCGTTCATGTGACGACTACTGGAACCTGCAGAGCTGAATCCTGACATCGCAGGCTTCTGAATTCTCACAACTAATGCACTGCATACTTTTAGGATTCTCACTTGCCAGTGGACGGTCATGTCAGCACAAGCATGTGATTTTTATACCTCTGACCACATTCCGACTAGACGTGCCCGGCCTCGCTCAGTTCATTTTCATTGAGTGAGGCCACAAATGTCTAGTCAGCACATGACCACATGTATGTAAATCGCCAGCATGAGAGAATCCTGACAGCGTGCAGTGTGAGAACTCAGAGGTCTGCAGTCACAAAGAATGACTGCAGACTCATTACAAATCTGGACATCCCCTTCAATGCTCCTAACATAAATAAAAACATTAAAATTAGTCAGTGTCACATAAAGCATTTACATCCAGGTACCTTAGAGATGACGTTGCCTCTGGAGCCTTCTTTTTCTTGTCTTCATCTTGTCCAGACCCCATGATGAGTTTTCTCATCCACAGCTGTCTCTGCAGACTTCCATTTTCTCTGCTCTTTTGCAGAAAATCTCCACATGATGCCCTTAAAGATACAAGTGTCATTGTAATGCTCCTGAATAAAAAATTGCCCCTTACTATATTGTCTGCACAAATTATGACCCCCACACTGTCCCTCTTATGGTATATGCTCTTCACACTGACCTCTCCATTCCATACTGGCCCCCTCTTCACACTGTTCTCTCATACTGTGTCCCCCTTATAGGGCCCAGTATTTATATAGTACTCTCTCATCACACCCCCCTCCTTGGTATACTGTCCACTCCTGGCTATGCCCTTACACTGTCCCCCATGCTACGAACCCACTGCTCAGTTTCGATTCTGTGACCACTCACTTTTGTCCCCCCATACTGTCTCATCACACTATTTCCCTCCCTCATCATACTGTCTCCTCTCACATCCCTCCTGTTCACCATATTGTCTCCTCATATATTTACCCCCTCACTTTCTCTACTGCTTGCTCACCTGACTCCCCATAAGGTGTCTGCACACATCCAATCACCCTCACTCCCCCTACTCTGCCCACATCAATTTATCACATCGTTACTCATACTGTGTCCGCATACATTCCCCCATTCGCTCCCCATACTGTCTGCACCCATCCCCTCATACTGTTTACTCATGTATGCCCCAATTCCCAAGTACTGTTTCCTCATACATGCCCCCTATTCCCCCATACTGTTTCCTCATACATGCCCCTCAATAATAATAATTTTATTTATATAGCGCCAACATATTCCGCAGCACTTTACAAATTATAGACAATAGACATTACAGCATAACATAAATCACAGTTCAAAATAGATACCAAGAGGAATGAGGGCCCTGCTCGCAAGCTTACAAACTATGAGGAAAAGGGGAAACACGAGAGGTCAATGGTAACAATTGCTTTAGTTATTTGGACCAGCCATAGGGTAAGCCTTGGGTGCTCATGTAAAGCTGAATGAACCAGTTCACTGCCTAAGTATGTTGCAGTACAGACACAGAGACTATTAACTGTACAAAGTGTTTGAGAACATGATGCGAGGAACCTGATTATGGTTTAAGTTTTGTTTTTTTTTTAATGGGCCACACAGGGGTTAGGTTAATGCGTTGAGGCGGTAGGCCAATCTGGACAAATGAGTTTTTAGGGCACGCTTAAAACTGTGGGGATTGGGGATTATTCGTATTAACCTTGGTAGTGCATGCCAAAGAATCAGCGCAGCACGTGTAAAGTCTTGGAGATGGGAGTGGGAGGTTCTGATTATTGAGGATGCTAACCTGAGGTCATTAGTGGAGCAGAGGGCACGGGTAGGGTGGTAGACTGAGACCAGAGAGGAGATGTAGGGTGTTGCTGAGCCATGGAGAGCTGTGTGGATGAGGGTAGTAGTTTTGTACTGGATTCTGGAGTGGATGGGTAGCCAGTGTAATGACTGGAACAAGGTAGAGGCATCAGTGTAACGGTTGGTGAGGAATATGATCCCGGCAGCAGCATTCAGGACAGATTGGAGCAGGGAGAGTTTGGTAAGAGGGAGGCCAATTAGCAGAGAGTTACAATAGTCCAGACGAGAATGAATAAGTGAAACAGTAACAGTTTTTGCAGAGTCGAAAGTAAGAAAAGGGCGAATTCTAGAAATGTTTTTGAGACGCAGATAAGAAGAGCGAGCCAGTGATCGGATGTGGGGGGTGAATGAAAGCTCGGAATCAAGTATAACCCCCAAGGCAGTGGTCATGTTGCTTTGGAGTAATGGTGGAACCACACAGAGATGGCAATGTCAGGCAAATGTAGGTTAGTAGAGGGAGAAAACATCAGGAGTTCAGTTTTTGACAGGTTCAGTTTCAGATAGAGGGAGGACATGATGTTAGAGACAGCGGTAAGATAATCACTGGTGTTTTCTGAAAAGGACAGCGTGATATCAGGAGAAGTGTATAATTGGGTGTCGTCAGCATAGAGATGGTACTGGAACCCAAATCTACTGAATGTTTGTCCAATAGGGGCAGTATACAAAGAGAAAAGGACGGGGCCTAGGACTGATCGTTGAGGAACCCCTACAGTAAGGGGGAGGTGAGAGGAGGAACCAGCAAAAGATACAGCGAAGGATCGGTCAGAGAGATAGGAGGAGAACCAGGAGAGAATGGTGTCCTTGAGGCCGATGAGCGGAGCATAGTGAGGGGGAACTGATGATCCACAGTATCAAATGCTGCGGAGAGATTCAAAAGAATTAGCATGGAATAGTGACCATTAGATTTAGCTGTTATTAGATCAGTAGAGACTTTGGTAGGGAAGTTTCAGTAGAGTGTAAAGAGCGGAAACCAGATTGAAGAGAATCGAGAAGAGAGTTATCTGAGAGATTGCTGGTAAGACGGGAGTGGACCAGGCATTCGAGGAGTTTAGAGATGAAGGGAAGATTAGAGACAGGTCTATAATTAGCGGCACAGTTTTGATCGAGGGATGTTTTTTTAAGTAATGGATATATGATGGCATGCTTAAATGAGGAAGGAAAATCACCAGAAAGTAAGCAAAATTTTGAATATTTTTGTTAGGTGAGAGGTGACAGCTGGGGAAAGGGACTGGAGGAGATGTGACGGAATTGTGCAAGCGGTCAGGCGAGAAGATGCAAGGAGCCTGATTACTTCTTCTTCTGTAACTGTTTCAAAGTCAGAGAGTGAACTAGATGCAGTGGGGGAGGGAGGACAGTGCATGGTATGAAGGGATTGGGAGATAATTTCCTGTTGAATGTGGTCAATTTTTTCTTTGAAGTAATTGGCCAGATCGTCAGCGTGGAGATCCGTGGTTGGGGCCTGCACTCTTGGGTTGAATAGAGACTGGAAAGTGTCAGGCTATGTGCACACGTTCAGTTTTTTTTGCATTTTTTTGCGTTTTTTCATGCTAAAAATGCTATAAAAATTCATTAAAAATGCATACATTATGCATTCTATCATTTAGAATGCATTCTGCATGTTTTGTGCACATGGATACATGGATACATTTTTTCCGCGAAAAAAAACGCATCGCGGTAAAAAAATGAGCATGTTCATTATTTTTGCGGATTTTCTGCATTTTCCCGCAATTCTATGCATTTGGGAAAAAACGCACAAAAAATACTTCAAAAATGCATCAAAAACGCATGCGGATTTCTGACAGAAATGTCTGGTTTTTGTAAGGAAAATTTCTGAAAGAAATCCTGACGTGTGCACATACCCTTAAAGAGACGTTTAGGGTTATTGGACAGAGAGGTGATGAGGGTGTTGAATTAGGTTTGTTTGGAGAGGTGAAGGGCAGAGTTGTATGTTTTTAGCATGAAGTTATAATGGATGAAATCTTCGGGTAGATTAGATTTTCTCCACCGACGTTCAGCGCTCCTGGAGCACCGCTGCAGGAAATGTGTACTTTGAAAAAGTACTTTGAATAAATGTACACAAATAATAGTGCACGAATGCACCCCTGCACGAATGTGTCCCCAAAGTATGTCTACATTTATAGAAGGCTAGCTCTTAGATCTCACTTTTTTTCCCTCTCATTAGCAATCAGTCTAAGGGCTCATCTCCACTTGTGAGGAAAACGGACGAGTGCAATCCGATAAAAAATCGGATTGCACTCGGACCAATGTTTTTCAATAGGTGACATTCCATTTGCGATTTTTTTCCCAGCCGAAATCGGACTGAGAAAAATCTGTGTCGGCTGAGAAAAAAATCGCAGCATGCTGCGTATTGCTGAGATTCTCGGACGAGACTTGCCAATGCAAGTCAATGGGTGCGAGAAAAAAAACGCATGGAATACGGACCATCCGTATTCCATCCGTTTTTTACGGATACATTACCATTCTGTGGCACAGAACACTGTAAATAGTCCTGTAAATGACTGTATAAAAATAGTTGCAGAGAAAATAAACGGATTGCATACGGATGTAAAAACGGATGATGCGATTAAAAAATCGCATTACACTCGCATGACACTCGCATGACAATCGCACACGTTACATCCGTTTTTTCGGTCCATAAATCGGACCGTTTTTTTCTCACACAAGTGGAAAGGGGCCCTAACTCAGTTGAGACAGCAGGACACAATAAATGTAGTGAACAGATAGACAAATGTCCAGGTCTACATGGAACCGCTTTGAAACAGTTATGTGATTTCTCTGCATGAGGACAAGCAGAAGTGAGTTAAATATCTATAAACAAAAACAATTGCTTACTAAGATGGCTAACAAATCTAGAAACATGCAGAATTCAATGCCGAAGATAGAATGACTCAGATACCATTCGGGCTGCTTGCTGTCAGGGACTGGAGCAATAGACATGCAGGGTATTTCAGTTCAGAGAATGAATGATAAGTTTACCATTCGGGCTGCTTGCTGTCAGGGACTGGAGACATAGACATGCAGGGTATGCATCCCATTCCCCAGTACTGTTTCCTCATATATGCCCCCATTCCCCAGTACTGTTTCCTCATATATGCCCCCCTATTCCCCAGTACTGTTTCCCCATCTCCTCCTTTGCTCTTCATTTTGTGTCCTCAAATATCCCCCTACATATTAAATCCTCATCCCTACTCAAATTGTCCCCGTCCCATCTTGTATGAATGGCTCAGCTCCCCCCATCTTGTATGAATGGCTCAGCTCAACTTACCCCCTCCCATCTTGTATGAATGGCTCAGCTTCCCTCTCCCATCTTGTATGTATGGCTCAGCTCCCCCCTCCCATCTTGTATGTATGGCTCAGCTTCCCCCCTCCCATCTTGTATGTACGGCTCAGCTTTCCCCCCTCCCTTCTTATATGAATGGCTCAGCTCAGCTTTCCCCCTCCCATCTTATATGAATGGCTCAGCTCAGCTTTCCCCCTCCCATCTTATATGAATGGCTCAGCTCAGCTTCCACCCCTCCCATCTTGTATACATGGCTCAGCTCTCCCCCCTCCCATCTTGTATGAATGGCTCAGCTTCCCCCCTCCCATCTTGTATGAATGGTTCAGATTCCCCCCATCCCTTCTTGCATGAGTGGCTCAGCTTCCCCCCCTCCATCTTGTATGAATGGCTCAGCTCAGCTTCCCCCCACCTCTCCTGCTCCAATCTTGCATGCATGGCTCGCTCCCCCATCCTCTTCCCATCCTCCCCCGTCCTCCTTCATCCTCCCTCAGTCCTCCCTGGCTGTCATACTCACCTTTCCCACACCGTGCCGAACATCCCTCCATCTCTGTCCCGGCGCGGCAGCGTCTTCCTCTGTGAGCGGTCACGTGGTACCGCTCATTAAGATGATGAATATGCATCCATATTCATCACCTTAATGAGCGGTACCAGGAAGAGCTGCAGGCGCTGAGACCAGGCATTGCTGGAGTAGGGTGAGTATGACGTCCTCAAGCAGGTGGGCGGGTACGGGGGGGATGAGGTGGTGGGTGGGAGGCGACCCCGGACTTTAATTAAAAATAAAAACAGGACAAAAAACTTGCACAGGTGCCGCCCCCCACATCGTCCCGCCCTAAGCACGTGCCCTCAAGTGCCTAGTGGCAAATACGGCCCTGGTGCCACTGATTCTGTGGTATAGCAACAGATTACCACTTCAGCATATAAATCTATAGTACTGGGGATTCTGTGGTACAATGACCAGTCACCACTTCAGCATATAATCCTTTGTGCTAATTTTATGGCCCAGCCAACAGTCCACATTTCAGCATATAAATCTTTTGTGTTAATCGTGTGTTCCAGTCACCAGTCCACATTTCAGCATATAAATCCTTTGTGCTAATTGTGTGGTCCTGCCACCACTCCACATTTCAGCATATAAATCCTTTGTGCTATTTGTGTAGCCTTGCCACCAGTCCACATTTCAGCATCTAAATACTTTGTGGTAATTGTGTGGTCCCGACACCAGTACACATTTCAGGATATAAATCCTTTGTGCTAATTGTGTGGTCCTGCCACCACTCCACATTTAAGCATATAAATCTTTTGAGCTAATTGTATGTTCCTGCCACCAGTCCACATTTCAGCCTACAAATCTTTTTTGCAGTTCACTCATCAGCACTTGTGCCTGCTGTTTTACACTTTTTTTCACTGACTTTTTTTCCCTCCTTGTTGCTGCTTTTTTCTTTTATCTTTCTCTTTAAAAAAAAAAGTTTACCCCAAGCACTCTCTGAAACACACAACTGAATAAAGTACTGACACAAACACCACATACATAAAAAAAATCTTGTCCCGCTCATCCCAAATCTGCTATTGAGTGAAGGAGGCATATGCTTTCCTTGTCTCCAACACTGACAGTGAGGGAGAGGATTCCATCTTCCATTATTTTTCAAACTCTGACTCTTCGTCCTCCTCCTCTTCCTCCTCAGGTGCTGTTGAACCACCATGAATATGCCCCAGGACAGAAGGTTAACCAGTATAAAGATGTCCCAGGACAAAAGGTGAACCAGCGCCCCCATTACAAAAGGTGAACAAGCGCCCTCCATTATAGAAGGTGAACCAGCACTCCCCATTACTGACTCACTATTGACTTCACCCCAGAAAATTATGAGCCACTTGTTCCTGATTTTGTGGTGCAATCAGGAATCAAGTTTAACACCACAGGCCTCACAGAAATAGACTTTTTATTAGTCTTTTTATCTAATGATTTTCTTAACCTCATGGTGGGCCAAACTAATTTGTATGCCCATCAATTCTTGGCACAAAACCATGATTCATCATTTTCTAACTTGACTCCTGTAGACACAGTTAGAATGATCAAATTTTGGCGCCAGGTACTTCACATGGAGATCCCGAAGGAGCCTGAAGTTCAGCAATATTGGAATGTTGATGTTTATACAACACTGCAGTGTTCCAAATGCTCATGGTCTGGACACATTTGAGGCCATCCACAAATTCCTGCATTATGATAATGCACGGTGTCTTCCCCGAGATTACCCCAACTTTGACCATGTGTTCAAAGCTCGGCTGTTCATCGAACACTTCAAGAAAAAGTTTGCTGAAGTGTACGTGCACCAAAGTGACATCTGCATGGATGAGTCCCTAATTAATTTCAAGGGGAGGCTCATATTCCATCAGTATCTTCCCTGTAAATGGGAAGGTACGGAATTAAACTCTATTAGCTGTGTGAGAGTACTTCAGGGTATATCCTCAGGTTTAGATTTTTTTATGGGAAGGACACCTGGACTGAACCCCCTGAGGTGTGAATGAGAGTCTGTGGTATGGTCCACAAAAATCAGAGAAAACAATAATTGGACAGAAGCTCAGAAGGGGTGACAGCAGAGCCCAATATAGTGACCACCTGCTGGTGGTCAAGTACAAGGACAACAGGGATGTATTTTTCTTGACCACCATACATGGTGATGGCAGCACCCTCAACACTGTACGAGGTACCTCTACACAGGTCTGCAAACAGGACTGTGTATTGAGGTACAAAAAAACATGGGGGCGTTGATCTGTCTGATCAAGTCCTCCAGCCGTACAGTGCATTGGGAAAAGACGAGGTGTGGTACATCAAGCTGGTCGTGCACATCATACATATGGCAATGCTCAACGCTTTCCTGCTGTAACGATGTGCAGGCCAGACCACCTTGTCATACCCTCAACTCCAGGAGGTTGTGATTAAGGCCCTGATACTGTCAGGGCCCCATCACATCCAGAACTGAAGGTGCTTGTATCGTACCAGGCCAAAATTTCTCGGGGGAGGTCCTTCAAAGCGGAAAAAAAGGTAAGTTCAAAAGAGTTGCTGAGTGTGTTACACGAGGGGAATACCAAGGACACCATTTTTCAATATGACACCTGCCCCAATAAACCTAGCCTGTGTATGAAAGAATGCTTCAGACTGTACCACACATGCATGGACTGCTAAATTCATTTCTGTCTTACTCAACTGACATATGACAACTTGATGAACACTACACAAGTGATATATGACATACTGTCAAACATTACTCAACTCCGTATGTCCCTACATTATAAAGTTCTCATACCATGAAACAGTAGAACAGTTCCAAAAAGGGGGCACTTGTTGGGGTTTCTACTGTTTAGACACATCAGGGGCTCTGCAAATGCGACATGTTCCCCGCATATCATTCCATCAAAGTCTGCATTCCAAAACATCACTGCTTCTCTTCCGTGTACCCAATCAGTGGTTTCCCTCCACATATGCGGTATCTGTATACTTCGGACAAATTGTGCAGCAAGTTTTAGGGACCAGTTTCTCCAGTTACCATTGGGAAAATAAAAAATTGGGGGCTAAAAGATAGTTTTTGTTGAAAAAATGTTTTTTTTTATTTTCACGGCTCTACGTTATAAACGTCTGTGAAGCACTTTGGGGGTTGAAGCGCTCACCACACATCTAGATAAATTCTTTAAGGGGTCTAGTTTTCAAAATGGGGTCACTTGTGGGGAGTTTACACTGTTTAGGCACATCAGTGGTTCTCCAAACGCGACAGGGCGTCCAATCGCAACTCCAGCCAATTTTGCATTGAAAAAGTCAAACGGCACTCCTTCCCTTCTGATCTCTGCTGTGCACCCAAACAATGGTTTTCCCCCACATATGCAGTATCAGTGAACTCAGGACAAATTGCACAACAACATATGGGGTTCAATTTTTCCAGCTATAGGTCCCGCAAGCAAACAAGCCAATGGGAATCATCTAAGTCTGAGTGATTGTCGAGGAGGTCACCCAGACTCAAAGGCACCCTTTTACTCCCCAGAAAAGATACAGTTACACATGGAGCTAAGCAGGGGCTGACTGGCAAATTTTAGCCTAGGGGGCAAACACAAAGCACTGGCCCAGGAGTGGTGGTCCATCTTTATGTTAAGGAGTCTAAGGTCTCACATACCATTCAGCGTGAGTATTTCATACATACTAAACTTAAATGGCCTTTTTAGTAGAGTTGAGCGAATTTTTCAAAATTCAGTTCCGATTATGATCAGCGGCAAATATTGTATTTGCAATATTCTCGAACCGTCATTGGAGCCAATGGGCGTAGAAATAACCGAATATGTTGTACCAGTATGCAGGGCCGGCCCTGAGCAGGCAGAGGCCCCATTCGTCATCGGGGACACTGGCACGCTATAGTGCCGGCCCCCACGAGTGGACCCCCCACCTGCTCTGGGCCCCGGCACTTGCGATACTTACCTCTCCCGGTTCCAGCGCTGAAGCGTCTTCCATCCTCTGTCTGTGACGTTCAGGTCAGAGGGCGCGATGACATCACCAGTGCGCGCCCTCTGCCTGAGCAGTCGCTGCACAGAGAGCAGGAAGACGCCGATGTTGAGGAGACCAGAGCAGAGCAGCGACAAGCAACGAGAGGTGAGTATTTCATTTTTTTTATATTTGGAGCAATATATGGGGACCATCAGAAGGGGCCCATATATGGAGCATTATATGGGGCTAATTCTATATGGAGCAGTATATGGGGCCAATTACATATGGAGCAGTATATGGGGCCAATAATATATGAAGCATCTTATGGGACTAATTATATATGGAGCATTTTATATGGCCAATTATATATGGAGCATTATATGGGGCCAATTATTTTTGGAGCATTATATGGGACCCATTCTGTATGGAGTATTATATGGCACCCTTTTGTAAGGAGTATTATATGGGCCCATTCTGTATGGAGCAATATATGGGACTCAGTATACTGTATGGGGCCGATCATATACTGTATGGAGCATTATATGAGGCCCATTATATATGGAGCAATAGATGGGGCCCATCATATACTGTATGGAGAATTATATGTAGCTCACGATACTGTATGGAGTATTATACGGGGTCAATTCCGTATGGAGCAATATATGCGGCTCATTATGTATGGAGCACTCTGTGGTGCCCATTATACTCTATGGAGCATTATATGGGGCTCATTATTCTGTATAGAGGACTATGTGGTGCCAATTATACTGTATGGAGCACTATATGGGGCCATTTTACTGTATGGGGCAATATATGGGGCTCATTATTCTGTATAGAGGACTATACTGTCTGGTTACTGAGCTAATGTAGAATGTACAATAGATATCACTCATGTAATGTAAGAAGTTAGTGAAATCTTTGGCATTGTACTATACCTTTATTTCTCTGCCGTATCGGTGCATTATGAATTGTGGTATGTGTTAAAGGGGCCCACTGGGACTCTTTTGCCCAGGGCCCATGAAAACATGGAGTCGGCCCTGCCAGTATGGCACGAATATGGCAAATTCAGATTTGGTGATCGCTTCCGAACATATTCACTCAACTCTACTTATTAGCATCCGTACAGTAAAGTGTTCCACACAACAAATGCTACCTGAGATGCCAGCCTAAACCTGTTATGTCTATAATCACATGCCTCCTTGCAGGAACACTCCGGTGTGCACAGCCACATAATGTAAGATTGATATACAGACATGACAAATGCCTAAGACACTTTAGTTTTATATGTGCACTGAATCCGCTAATTCACAATTCATCAAAGTATTTTTTGTAGAATTCTGGCATAATACAGTCAGAAAATTTGTGCAAATCTTGAACTTATTAATAAAAACGTTGTGGCTTTTGCCATTTTCACCCAGTGTTAGGGCTCATACTCACCTGCGATAAACTCGGATGAGTTTTTCATGTTAATACCCAGCGCTGCTGCCGGCACTCAGATCGGAGCGTGCGGCAACATAGGAATATATGCAGCCGCATGCTCCTCTCCTCGCAGATGAGTATGAGCCATTAGCCAGATACACCAAAGTAGGAAGAACATGAGAGGCATGTCGTATGTCGAAGCCCGTCAGCCTAATTCTTCAAAAGTTACAACACAGTTTAGTGGCCTAACTTAAGCCAGAAATGTACACTTTTGGCAAGGCGCACACCAGTGATAAGATGTGCCTAATTCATTAAGTGCTAAGTGCGCCTCTTAATGAATCTTACACCTGAACTGCCAACATTAGAGGGATGGTCCGGTACCTATAATGTCCTTTGTAAATTTCTATCCTTACACCCTAACTGCTTTGTAATGAGCTTTATTACACAACACTCTACACTTCTTCCCACTAGTGATGAGCGAGCAAGGTATCTTGGGCGTGCTCATAGATTATGTTTGTGTCCCCGTTGCTGCATGATTTGCGGCTGTTAGACAACCTAAACACATGCAGGGGTTGCCTGTTTGTTAGGGAATCCCCACATGTATTCAGGCTGTCTAGCAGCTGCAAAAAATGCAGCTACGTGGACACAAACATAATCTACGAGCATGCCCAAGATACTCAGAGACCACCCGAGCATGTTCGCTCATCACTACTCTCTACCTATCTAATCTCTAAGGGTATGTTTCCACTGTCCGGATTTCTTCAGTTTTTGCTGCGGATTGGACGCTGCTTACAGCAGCAGCGTCCAATCCGGAGTGTCCAGATGTTACAGCATAGTGGAGGGGATTTTATGAAATCCCATCTCCACTATGCGTGCAGGGCTGCATCCTGCGGCCCTGCATAACCAGACATGCGGCGCGTCTTTATAGACCGCAGCATGTCTATTTATCTTGCGGAGACGCTCAGTCTCCGCAAGATAAATAACAAAGTCTATGAATACGATGAGGTGATTCCGCATTTGTTCAATGAACACATCCGTAATTACCGTGCGTACAACAGTGGGCGGCGCTTTGGGTGGAGTGGGGTCCCCGCTGCGTCCAAAGGGCAGGGATTCCTGACTGCGCAAACATAGCCTGACTGCAGAAAAACACTCTTAACCTACAGCTATGGGAATTATCTGCATATTAATAGTGTTACTAATCTGCCCAGTGCCCACACTTAGGCTACTTTCACACATAAGTTTTTTGCCGTCAGGCACAATCCGGCGAATTTTGAAAAAAAACGGATCTGGTAACAATTGCCACCGGGTCAGTTTTTTTCTCATACACTTGTATTAGCGATGGATTGCGACGGATGGCTTAGGATCCCGGATCACCTAGAAGGATCCGGCAAAAAAAACCCAGATCTGTCGCATCAGTTTTTCACAATTTGCGACAGATCCATTTTTTTCAACAGTTGACGGATTGTGCCTGAAAGCAAAAACCTAATGTGTGAAAGTAGCCTTAGCCGAACACTGTGTGGGAGAAAATTATTTTTTTCCCCCTCCAGCGTTCGGGTTTCAGTCACGGGGTAAGAGAAGCGCCGGCGCGGGTTCAGTCACCACTCTGAGTATACAGAGTGATGGCTCAGGTCACCACGTACACTGATACACACACAGGTCACCACGTACACACTCATGTCACAACGTATACACTCATACACACATAGTCACCACGTACACACTCATGTCACAACGTATACACTCATACACACAGGTCACCATTACACTCATACATACACAGGTCACCACGTACACACTCATGTCACAATGTATACACTCATACACACACAGGTCACCACGTACACTCATACACACACAGGTCACCACGTACACACTTATGTCACAACGTATACACTCATACACACAGGTCACCATTACACTCATACATACACAGGTCACCACGTACACACTCATATCACAACGTATACATTCATACACACACAGGTCACCACGTACACTCATACACACACAGGTCACCACGTACACACTTATGTCACAATGTATACACTCATACACACTCAGGTCACCACATACACACTCATGTCACAACGTATACACTCCTACACACACAGGTCACCACATACACACTCATGTCACAACGTATACACTCATAAACACAGGTCACCATTACACTCATACATACACAGGTCACCACGTACACACTCATGTCACAACGTATACACTCATACACACACAGGTCACCACGTACACTCATACACACACAGGTCACCACGTACACACTTATGTCACAACGTATACACTCATACACACTCAGGTCACCACGTACACACTCATGTCACAACGTATACACTCATACACACACAGGTCACCACGTACACACTCATGCCACAACGTATACACTCAAACACACACAAGTCACCACGTACACTCATACACACACAGGTCACCATGTACACACTCATGTCACAACATATACACTCATACACACTCAGGTCACCACGTACACTCATACACACACAGGTCTCCACGTACACACTCATGTCACAACATATACACTCATACACACTCAGGTCACCACGTACACTCATACACACACAGGTCTCCATGTACACACTCATATCACAACATACACACTCATACTCACACAGGTCACCACGTACATACTCATTTCACAACGTACACACACAGATCACCATGTACACACTCATACACACACAGGTCACCACGTACACACTTATGTCACAACGTATACACACTCAGGTCACCACGTACACACTCATGTCACAACGTATACACTCATACACACAGAGGTCACCACGTACACTCATACACACACAGGTCACCACGTACACACTTATGTCACAACGTATACACTCATACACACTCAGGTCACCACGTACACACTCATGTCACAATGTATACACTCATACACACACAGGTCACCACGTACACACTCATGTCACAACGTATACACTCAAACACACACAAGTCACCACGTATACTCATACACACACAGGTCACCACGTACACACTCATGTTAAAAACGTATACACTCATACACACTCAGGTCACCACGTACACTCATACACACACAGGTCTCCACGTACACACTCATGTCACAACATATACACTCATACACACTCAGGTTACCACGTACACTCATACACACACAGGTCTCCATGTACACACTCATATCACAACATACACACTCATACACACACAGGTCACCATGTACATACTCATGTCACAATGTACACACACAGATCACCATGTACACACTCATACACACACAGGTCACCACGTACACACTCATATCACAACGTATACACTCATACACACTCAGGTTACCACGTACACTCATACACACACAGGTCTCCACGTACACACTCATGTCACAACATACAAACTCATACACACACAGGTCACCACGTACACACTCATGTCACAACGTACACATACAGATCACCACGTACACACTCATACACACACAGGTCACCACGTAAACACTCATGTCACAACGTACAGACTCATGAACACATAGGTCATTACGTAAACGCTCATGTCCCAAAGTACACACTCATACACACAGGTCACCACGTACACTCATACACACACAGGTCACCACGTACACTCATACACACACAGGTCACCACGTACACACTTATGTCACAACGTATACACTCATACACACACAGGTCACCACGTACACACTCATGTCACAACGTATACACTCATACACACAGGTCACCATTACACTCATACATACACAGGTCACCACGTACACACTCATGTCACACTGTATACACTCATACACACACAGGTCACCACGTACACTCATACACACACAGGTCACCACGTATACACTTATGTCACAACGTATACACTCATACACACTCAGGTCACCAAGTACACACTCATGTCACAACGTATACACTCATACACACACAGGTCACCACGTACACACTCATGTCACAACGTATACACTCATACACACTCAGGTCACCACGTACACACTCATGTCACAATGTATACACTCATACACACACAGGTCACCACGTACACACTCATGTCACAACGTATACACTCAAACACACACAAGTCACCACGTATACTCATACACACACAGGTCACCACGTACACACTCATGTTAAAAACGTATATACTCATACACACTCAGGTCACCACGTACACTCATACACACACAGGTCTCCACGTACACACTCATGTCACAACATATACACTCATACACACTCAGGTTACCACGTACACTCATACACACACAGGTCTCCATGTACACACTCATATCACAACATACACACTCATACACACACAGGTCACCATGTACATACTCATGTCACAATGTACACACACAGATCACCATGTACACACTCATACACACACAGGTCACCACGTACACACTCATATCACAACGTATACACTCATACACACTCAGGTCACCACGTACACTCATACACACACAGGTCTCCACGTACACACTCATGTCACAACATACAAACTCATACACACACAGGTCACCACGTACACACTCATGTCACAACGTACACATACAGATCACCACGTACACACTCATACACACACAGGTCACCACGTAAACACTCATGTCACAACGTACAGACTCATACACACATAGGTCATTACGTACACGCTCATGTCCCAAAGTACACACTCATACACACAGGTCGCCACGTACACTCATACACACACAGGTCACCACGTACACTCATACACACACAGGTCACCACGTACACACTTATGTCACAACGTATACACTCATACACACACAGGTCACCACGTACACACTCATGTCACAACGTATACACTCATAAACACAGGTCACCATTACACTCATACATACACAGGTCACCACGTACACACTCATGTCACAATGTATACACTCATACACACACAGGTCACCACGTACACTCATACACACACAGGTCACCACGTATACACTTATGTCACAACGTATACACTCATACACACTCAGGTCACCACGTACACACTCATGTCACAACGTATACACTCATACACACACAGGTCACCACGTACACACTCATGTCACAACGTATACACTCAAACACACACAAGTCACCACGTACACTCATACACACGCAGGTCACCACGTACACACTCATGTCAAAACGTATACACTCATACACACTCAGGTCACCACGTACGCTCATACACACACAGGTCTCCACGTACACACTCATGTCACAACATATACACTCATACACACCCAGGTCACCACGTACACTCATACACACACAGGTCTCCATGTACTCACTCATATCACAACATACACACTCATACACACACAGGTCACCACGTACATACTCATGTCACAACGTACACACACAGATCACCATGTACACACTCATACACACACAGGTCACCACGTACACACTCATGTCACAAAGTATACACTCATACACACTTAGGTCACCACGTACACTCATACACACACAGGTCTCCATGTACACACTCATGTCACAACATACAAACTCATACACACACAGGTCACCACGTACACACTCATGTCACAACGTACGCATACAGATCACCACGTACACACTCATACACACACAGGTCACCACGTAAACACTCATGTCACAACGTACAGACTCATACACACACAGGTCATTACGTACACACTCATATCCCAAAGTACACACTCATACACACAGGTCACCACGTACACTCATACACACACAGGTCACCACGTACACACTCATGTCACAACATACACACTCATACACACAGGTCGCCACGTACACTCATACACACACAGGTCACCACGTACACTCATACACACACAGGTCACCACGTACACACTTATGTCACAACGTATACACTCATACACACACAGGTCACCACGTACACACTCATGTCACAACGTATACACTCATAAACACAGGTCACCATTACACTCATACATACACAGGTCACCACGTACACACTCATGTCACAATGTATACACTCATACACACACAGGTCACCACGTACACTCATACACACACAGGTCACCACGTATACACTTATGTCACAACGTATACACTCATACACACTCAGGTCACCACGTACACACTCATGTCACAACGTATACACTCATACACACACAGGTCACCACGTACACACTCATGTCACAACGTATACACTCAAACACACACAAGTCACCACGTACACTCATACACACGCAGGTCACCACGTACACACTCATGTCAAAACGTATACACTCATACACACTCAGGTCACCACGTACGCTCATACACACACAGGTCTCCACGTACACACTCATGTCACAACATATACACTCATACACACCCAGGTCACCACGTACACTCATACACACACAGGTCTCCATGTACTCACTCATATCACAACATACACACTCATACACACACAGGTCACCACGTACATACTCATGTCACAACGTACACACACAGATCACCATGTACACACTCATACACACACAGGTCACCACGTACACACTCATGTCACAAAGTATACACTCATACACACTTAGGTCACCACGTACACTCATACACACACAGGTCTCCATGTACACACTCATGTCACAACATACAAACTCATACACACACAGGTCACCACGTACACACTCATGTCACAACGTACGCATACAGATCACCACGTACACACTCATACACACACAGGTCACCACGTAAACACTCATGTCACAACGTACAGACTCATACACACACAGGTCATTACGTACACACTCATATCCCAAAGTACACACTCATACACACAGGTCACCACGTACACTCATACACACACAGGTCACCACGTACACACTCATGTCACAACATACACACTCATACACACACAGGTCACCACGTACACACTCAGGTCACCGCATACACACAAAGGTCACCACGTACCCACTCATACACACACAAGTCACCATGTACACACTCATACACAAACAGGTCACCATGCACCCAGTCATACACACACAAGTCACCATGTACACACTCATACACACACAGGTCACCACGTACCCTGTCATACACACACAGGTCACCACATACCCACTCATGTCACCATATATACACACTGATACATACATCACAACATACACACAGGTCAGCATGTACACACTCATGTCACTATGTACACACTCATACACACACAGGTCACCACGCACACATATCACCACGTACATGGTTGTGAATATACACAGTTCGCACACACAGACACACATATACTCACACATTTTACCACATATACGGATACACACTTCACCAATAACACGCATGTACACATACACATGTCACCACGCACACAAACATACAAAGGAATACACTGAATTGTGGACTTGAGACTGCATTTAATCACACAGAATGAGACATACAGAAAATTCCACTCCTATTTCTGCCTGCCCCACAGATATGTACCCCAATAGCTCCCCTCGAGCTGAGTTTCAATCATGCATCCCCCAAACAACTAAGAATCAAAGAGACACCTTCCCAGAAGCCTCCATGATTGCCTGCAGCTACTCACACTTCTGCATGAAGGTTTTTACACATGGTGTGTGGGGCAGCCGGCGCCTCCTCAGCAGAGCTGCACTGTCTGCTTCCTGCTCTTCGATTGGTAAGGGAGCACACACTGAGCAGGAAAAATACATTACAGCCTCTAGGGACGGCTTCTCCACCAATCAGAGAGCTGGAAAGGCATTGCACCCTTGAGTGACCTCTGCTCCACCAATCAGCATGATGCTGCTTGTTGGGAAGAGAAAATAAAGGTACAGTGCGGCTTCTAAAGTAATATTTGGCTGAACGGCCCAAAGCTGCAACTAGGAGACCAGCCCAGGGGGCAATTGCCCCTCTGCCCCATGGCCCAGCCCGCCCCTGGAGCTAATTTTGCAAAACTAGCTGGTTATCTGTACTAGCTTTCACTGACTGTATGTCTGTAGACATTTTCAATGATTCTGGACTGGTACAGAAATTAGGGTTAAGGACAGTTAGGTTGGAAAGATGCATTCAAATTTTTACTATTGACAAGACATAGTTTCTTCAGCATCTTGTTCTGCTGGTAACGGTGAAGTTCACACTTAGAGTGGGGACACTTCACTCTGAGACTATCTCCTGCTACGTGTAGGACAATTTAACTGCTGTGTCGGTATTGGAGTTTCCATGGCTATGTATTTACAATCCTGTTATTAACTGGTGTAGGAAAGATATTGTTAAATGGAGCCTCAATTGTTATAAGAAATGCTTTAGCTCTGTGCAAATGTGTTCAGCTGGTCTATAAGATCTGCTTGTGCACCTGAAGATGCGTTCTCAGAAGAAGAGGTGGAGATACTACCCCCACGTCTTTCTTATGATTAGTGTTGAGCGATACCTTCCGATATTTGTAAGTATCGGTATCGGCTGGTACCAGCCGATACCGGCAAAATATCGGCTCTCGCCGATACCGAGTTCCGATATCAATACAAGTCAATGGGACACAAATATCGGAATGTATCCTGCATGGTTCCCAGGGTCTGAAGGAGAGGAACTCTCCTTCAGGCCCTGGGATCCATATTAATGTAAAAAATAAAGAATAAAAATAAAAAATATGGCTATACTCACCCCTCCGAAGAACCCTGGCTGTCACCGCTGCAAGTGTCCGACTCCGTCCTTAAGAATGCTGTGAGTGAAGGACCTTCGATGACATCGCGATCAGGTGACCGGTCACCTGACCGCTCACGTGACCGCTCACCTGACCACGACGTCATCGAAGGTCCTTCACTCACAGCATTCTTAAGGACGGAGGCGGACGCTTGCAGCGGTGGCAGCCCGGGTTTTTCGGAGGGGTGAGTATAGCCATATTTTTTATTTTTATTCTTTATTTTTTATATTAATATGGATCCCAGGGCCTGAAGGAGAGTTTCCTCTCCTCCAGACCCTTGGAACCATACGCACCGCACACTCCGATACCGATTTCCCATATCACAATAATATCGGATCTCGGTATCGGAATTCTGATACAGCAAATATCGGCCAATACCCAATACTTGCAGTATCGGAATGCTCAACACTACTTATGATTGCTCTACTGATCTTGTCCCTGCCAAATTATCTAAAGCTCGCCTGTATAGTTTGACAAGACCTGAACATTCTGCCATGAAAGAAAATGAAAAAGAAAGTTTACAGAAGAGTCATTTCAGTTCTTACTCCTTCCCATTAGATGTTGGATTTTTCTTTGTTAAATATAAAATTTGGGTCCTCTGTCCTTATCTCGATTTCTGCTAAATAAGATTATGGTTAAAGAATGATACCTACCCACTTTCACTCATCCCCGGCCTACAGTGGCATTTAAATTTTTGGACAAGCCTGGTCAAAACAACTGTTATTGTGAATATTTGTAGTGCAATTGCTGATGTTGCTGCATGGTGTCTCCTTCCACCTCATTCCTCTACTGCTCTTAAAGGGGCAGATCACATACAGTAAATATCCTCAGCCCCCTCTCCAATAGCTGGGTGGCATCTTGTGTAAAGAACTCCCTCTACTCTAGGCAGTCGCCAAGCAATGCGTAGAACCATTAGTGAGTAAGGTGTAACAATATTGAGCTGTGAAGTCCGCTGGTCCCAGTGCGACCAGTGTCCTGAACCTGTATCTCTGGTCCCAATGTGGTCATTCCTGTATACCTGTCCTGGAAGGCTGCGACTATAAAAGGTTCACATGGCCGCTCGGACGTGCGCTACTATAATCTGAAATCATGGTATTTGTAGATGCGTGTTTGATACTGGTGAAATCTCCTAATTATCCCCTTCCCTAGCATTGTTGTCTGAGTTCTGGGTGTTTGGAGCTAGTACTAACACAGTGGAGGTCAAGATGAGGTCTGGGAGACTATTCAAAATGTCAGTGAGAGCTATTTGCAGGATTCCTACACAGGCAAATCAGATCCTCGCTTGATTTCAAAAGACCATCAGAAAGAGTTAGCAGACTCTGGAGTTGTGTTGCATTGTTCTGTTGATCTTAGACACCTGCACAAATATGGCCTTCATTGAAAATAATAAAAATAATCTTTATATAGCGCTAACATATTCCGCAGCACTTTACATACATTATCATCGCTGTCCCCAATGGGGCTCACAATCTAAATTCCCTATCAGTATGTCTTTGGAGTGTGGGAGGAAACCCACGCAAACAAGGGGAGAGCATAAAAACTCCTTGCAGATGTTGTCCTTAGTGAGATTTGAACCCAGGACTCCAGCACTGCAGTGCTAACCACTAAGCCACCGTGCTGCCCAAGTCATCAGAAGAAAATCTCTCCTATGTCCTCACCATAAAATTTAACATCAGAAGTGTGCAAAAGAAAATCTTTCCAATCCTGATGCAAGCCTGATCGACCGAGGAGGTTAACCTAGAACTCTATGATCACAATGATCAAAGGAACGTCTGGAGAAAAGAGGGCAAAGAATTTCAGGAAAAGAGCATCTCACCAACCATTAAGCATGTTTTGGGGTTGTGTTGCAGCAAATAGCACCGGGGAATATTTCACGTGTAGAGGGAAGAATGGATTCTATGAAATTTCAACAAATTATTGATGCAAACATAGCACCATCAATAAAAAAAGCTGAAGTTGAAAAGAGGATGGCTTCTGCAAATGGATAATGATCCAAAACACATGCCAAAATCCACATTAGTGAAGGTTTTACAATGGCCTTCACAGTCCTCTTACCAGAACAACATTCAAAATCTGTGACTTAACCTTAAAATAGCAGTGCATGCAAGACAACACAGGAATCTTATAGAACTGGAAGAATTTTCCAAAGAAAAATAGATAAAAATCATTCAAAAATAATTTAAAGACACTTGGCTTACTGCAAAAATGATTTGCAAGCTGTGATACTTTTAAAAGGAGGTAATAACCTTGCAGGGTGCCAAAACCTTTGCATCTGCCCATTTCCTTTGTTGTAATTTTTTAAAATGTAAAAAATTACATTTTTTTAGCCTAATATACAAAAAATGTGGCACTTTTACCCTTTTAGAGATCATTTAGTAATTTTTACCAGGTGTGCCCAAACTTTTACATGCTACTGTATATAATCAGCTTATAGGGGCTACGCTGTTTTCTAAACTGGATCTTAGGGGGGTTTATAATTTCATACATATCCATGAGGGTGATGACTATTTGACTATTTGAGGCCCTTTTTGAAAATCTTGTGATGTCTTTTAGGTTAACCAATGCGCCAGCGGTATTTCAACATTTTATGAACTATATATTTTCTGATATTATTGGAAGGTTTATTTGTGCTATACCTTCATGATGTTCTCATGTTTCTTTAGATTCTCACCACAATCATGTCCATTTTGTTTTACAAAAGCTTATAGAGAATTCTTTCTGTAAATTAGGAAAATTTACCTTTTTTGTCCAAGAGATATTGTTCCTGGGGTTCAATGCTTCGGTTTAAGGTTTTGAAATGGATACTGGAAAGGTGAAGGCCATAATTGATTGTGTTCAACTTTGTGACCTTAAAATATTACAATTTTTTTTAGGGTTTGCCAATTACTACAGAAAATGTATTAAAGGATTTTCACAGATTGTTAAACCTCTCACTGGTCTCACACACTAGTTGGCTGATCTTAAGTGTTGCTCGCATTATGCTAGTGGGGCATTTATTAAATTGAAAGATCAATTCATGTCCACTCCAGTTTTAACCTAACCGGATCTCCAGGAGACATTCATTGTGGAGGTGGATTCTTCAGAAATCGAAGTATGGGCGATATTATCTCAATGTTCCAATACTTAAACCAACTTGCAAATTTTTGTCTGCTAAGATAAATCATGATCTTGAGAATCCCAAGATATTTTCAGTTAAATTACATTTTGAAGAATGGAGACATTTTTTCGTGAGGGCGGTTGATCATGTCACTGTAGTGACAGATCATAAAAAATGTTTCTATATAGAATCAGCTAAATGGCTAGCCCCAAGAAAGGCCAGATGGTCTTTATTCTTTTCTAGATTTAACTTTTCTATCACATTCAGGCTAGGGTCCAAGAATGTGAAGGCTATCACTTTTTCACACAGCCTTGTTTCAGTTTCTTTCCCAGAACCTCCATTCTCTCTTCTTCCTCAAGTTATTGTGGTGTCTATTGTGTCCTCGGAGTTGGGTGATAAGATCTATAAAGCCCAAGTCCAGCCATTGGCATTCCGTTACTCCAAGTTCCAATTTTTTTGTGCCAGTGTATCTAAGATTATGTCTTTTGCTGGAGTTTCATGATTCTGTCTTGAGTGGTTTTCCTGGGATTACTGCTACTCAGGAAGCTATTGCTAGGACTCTTTCTTTTGGTGACTGTCCATGTAAAATGATTTGAAAATGAACCTGTAAGCAGGATTTTACTGAGTAACTTACAGACAGTGTCAGGATGGCACTGTTGTACTGATTAAAATGATACATTTGTTGAAGAAATCCATCTTGTGGATGTCGCTTCATCTTTATTTTCAGCTTTGAGTTAATGATTTGCTCATACTTCGGGGCGAGGCTGTGAGGGGATCTTCATGTGGTGCTCTGCTTAGCTATTCATACTGATGGCTTCTGACAGGTTACTGATCCCTCAGTCACCTGCCCCCTATTTTACATAATGAATACTATATATTGAAAAAAAAAACACCTACAGCAGGCAGGCGCCAGCGGCGGCACCTTTGCTTCAGCATGATTGCATGTAAAATGTACATATAATTCTTTTATTTGAGGCTATAAATATATTTAAAAAAAACTATTAAAATCGATGATAAATGCTACTGTGCAGGTGCTGGTGGTGCCATCTTGCTAAAGAAAAAAAATTGCCTCCTCCTAGATGGCATCACCGGCACCTGCACCATCGCATATTTTGGATGGCTGCTAGATGCTACTGCGCATGCGTGGCTGGCACCATCTTAGTGGAGGTCCTGGGTTCTTACTCTTTCTGTAAAGGCCAATTATTTGATAAGTTTCTTCCAGCATGAGGGTCCAATGAGGCACGGTCTTGGTTCCTCCCCTTTACTTTCCATGGACACAGTGAATGTGAAGGGTTAAACTAAGAAAAATTAAAGCAGGCTTCATTTTGTGCTTTTTGACTCCATCTTGCTGTTTTGAGATAAATTTTTGTTACTAGGTAAAAGTTCATAGTTGTTATGAGACCTTGATTATTCCAGCCTGAACAATATATGACACTGAGGGTGTATTGTTCTATGGGACCTTGATGTACCGGCTGTTCCTGCATTCTTATAGGTTAAGAACTGTGAGCGTGTTCTTATGTTGATTGGTTGAAATATAACTTCTATGATTATGAAAAGTGTGACACAATAAACAGGGGCTCAGAGATCTGCTCGATCCCCCAAACAGAGGCACAGGTCTCCGTCTGGTCATTTTTAGTTGCCAGCAACGCTCTGTGGATCAATTTGGAAATCACTAGGTCAACCGTGAATGGTCACTTTAGATCATCCCTCAACAATAACTCAGTCATCCAATCGGATGCAGGCTAATGCAGAACTGTCAATGTGTTTATAGACAGCTCAGTTGTCCAAACTGGTGCATGGTTATTCTGAGGTGTATTTATCTTGATTAACAGCTCAGACATCCAATCAGAGACTGATGGATTCTGAGCTTCTTGCAGATGCTCCCTGTTTTTAATCAGTTCCTGCCTACCTAACTCTCAACTCAAATCTCTGCCAATCGTAGCATTCACTCAGTATTCTGTGCTCCGTTCATTGATCTATTGCTGTCTGTCTTTGGACTTAGTTTTGACTATCCTCTTGCTCAATCCCTTTGGTCTGATCCACTATTCTCCTGGAATTCTGACTCCTCCACCGTCATCAAAAATAGTTATCTGTAAATTGTAGCATACAGGGGTTGGGTGTGCCACAACAGCCATGGCTGGTAACATGGCACCAGTCATGTGAAGACCGTACCCCTCGAGCTTATAGCTCGGGATAGTACCTCTGATGCTGCATATTAGTTAATAAAATGTATCTAGTGGGGAATGTGAAGGGTTAAACTAAGAAAAATTAAAGCAGGCTTCATTTTGTGCTTTTCGACTCCATCTTGCTGCTTTGAGATAAATTTTTGTAAAAGTTCATAGTTGTTATGAGTAGGGTTGAGCGAAATGGGTCGGCCATTTTCAGAAGTCGCCGTCCTTTGGCAAAGTCGAGTTTCATGAAACCCGACCCGATCCCTGTGTGGGGTCGGCCATGAGGTCGGCGATCTTCGCGCAAAAGTCGCGTTTCATTCCGATACCGCAAGTATCGGATATTGGCCGATATTTGCGGTATCGGAATCCATATTTATGTGTAAAATAAAGAATAAAAAATAGGGATATACTCACCCTCGGACACGCCCTGGTACTAACCGCTGTAACCGGCAGCTTCCATTCCTAAGAATGAGCGCGTGAAGGACCTTCGATGACATCGCGGCTTGTGATTGGTCGCGTGAGCGGTCACATGAGCGGTCACGCGACCAATCACAAGCCGCGACATCATCGAAGGTCCTTCACGCGCTCATTCTTAGGAAGGAAGGTTGCCGGTTAGTACCAGAGCGCGTCCGAGGGTGAGTATATCCCTATTTTTTATTTTTATTCTTTATTTTACACATAAATATGGATCTCAGGGCCTGAAGGAAAGTTTCCTCTCCTTCAGACCCTGGGAACTATTAGTATCCCATTGCACTGCATTTGGGTTTCGTGTTTCGGCCGACCCCGACCCCGACTTTTTAATAGGATCGGCCGATTTCACTCGACCTGACTTTTGAGAAAGTCGGGTTTCGTGAAACCCGACCCGACCCTAAAAAAACAAAAGTCGCTCAACCCTAGTTATAAGACCTTGATTATTCCAGCCTGAACAAGATATGACACTGAGGGTGAATTGTTCTACGCGACCTTGACGTACAGGTGTTCCTGCATTCTTATAGGTTAAGAACTGTGAGCGAGTTCTTATGTTGATTGGTTGAAGTATAACTTCTAAGATTATGAAAAAAGTGACAGAATAAACGGGGGCTCAGAGATCTGCTCGATCCCCCCAAACAGAGACACACGTCTACGTCATTTTCAGTTGCCGGCAACACTCTTTGGATCAATTTGGAAATCACTAGGTCAACCGTGAAGGGTCACTTCAGATCCTCCCTCAACAGCTTGGTGCCCGAACGTGGGCCCCAAACAGGAACACTTCTGCCCCCGGAGGACAACAAGACAAAGGACCTCGAACCGGACACAGGTGCTGGAAATTGGGACCGATCATTCCCCACAACAACCACGGTAAGTTGGCAGTTATACTGTTCAGATTGACCGTTTGGTGTGATTTTCCTGTGTT
This sequence comes from Ranitomeya imitator, assembly GCF_032444005.1. Classification (NCBI taxonomy): domain Eukaryota; kingdom Metazoa; phylum Chordata; class Amphibia; order Anura; family Dendrobatidae; genus Ranitomeya; species Ranitomeya imitator. The sequence goes on from NC_091282.1 coordinate 390,473,737, forward strand.
TGTTGCTGCAAAGAGGATCTGAGGTTGTCCCCGATGGTGGGGTGATTCTTGGGTGGAATCATATAGAGGTGTAGTTCCATTGAGGGCCCAGTGCTTGAACTGTACCTCATAAGGGACGGACACCCCGGATTGACCAGTGATGTAATTCTCTTTATAGTCAAAATATCCTGAAATCCTGATCACTGTTAGAATCAGGCACGGTGAGGTGATCGAGGATTGGGTAGGATACGTAACTCAGAAATATATATATATATATGTCCAGGGGTATCTGGAGGGAATAGTCTGAGATGCCCTCCTCCTTTCACTGAGTACCGTGTTTTTTGGGTTGTCCCAGTGGGGGACAGGTGGACCCGGTCGAACAGACTATACGGCCGCTCTAGTGCTGTGCAGTGCACAGCTGAAGTAAGGATATTTAGCTCTAAAGGAGAATCATGTTTCCATGGAAGAACAGTTTGAATTTGTGTGATGAAGGTTTTGTAGAAATTAAGTCTGAGAACTGCTGCATTCTGTTTCTGTTTCTGTATGAAATTTCTAAAAATCTGATGGGAGGGGCAGTCTAAGCAGCTGGAGAGATGTGGAGAGATGCTGTGAGTTCTTATCTCCGTCGAAGTCTTGGATGGGAGGGGGCATGTAGCTGCACTCAAGATTCTCTGTATATTCTGTCCTTGGTGTAGTACGCGCTGGGAGATCTGTGTTTTGTTTAAAGCAACAGTACTGAAGTAGAAAGAAATATTGTAAGTTGAAGTTTGAAGTTGAAAGTAAAATATGGTGCCTAGTTTTAGAAGAAAACTTGTAAGTGATTGTTTGGTTATCAGTGTGATTGAAAGATTGGTAAAAGATTAATCTGCTTCAAGTTGAGTGATTGATATATATAGCAAATTAAGGATCAACAGAGGAAGTGAGTCCTCTCCTCCCAACTGTAAGCCGTATGCCCCCTTAACCCCAAGGCACCAATATATCCTGGACTGCCGAGAAGTTCTATGGGCGTCTTATGGTAGTATTTAACCCTAGAATGCATACCTGCGGCCTCGCAGACCTGCCAGGTTAATTGTTTTCTATTTTCTGTAAAAATTCTTTAGTTAGAATTTTTAAACTCTAGGTATTCCTCAGGTATATAGTTGTTAGTAATTTCCAGTTATTCACATATTTTTATGTTACAGACATTTCGGTATAACAACCTTTTTTTGGGACTACCCTATATTCACGCACCTGGGGCCTTTAAGGCCTGTACTAGGTTTACATGTGATACTCAGTCTTTTTGTCTGTATTGTTGCTGAGGAAGAACTTTTATGACTCTGCTATTGCTGGGAAGAGTGTGGATTCAGCATGACAACATGGTCATGTGATCGTGGAAGGGCAAAGAAGCTGATGCTCCAGTCCAGAAAGACCTATGTTCCGACATAGTAAAAACACTTGCTCTACCAATTTTCAATTCAGGAAAAAATATTACAATGGATAATTACTTTACCAATTTTGAAATGGCCAACTTTTTGCTTCAAAAGCAAATCACACTTGTTGGTACTATGAGGCCAAACCGCTGCGAAATTCCTCCAATCATGAAGCAAAATGCACAGCGAACAATCTACAAGAGTGTATTCGGTTTCTGCAATCAAGCAACAATAGTGTCTTATAAAGCCAAGAAAGAAAAATCCGTGATATTACTGAGTACAATGCATCATGATGGAAGTATTGACACCAAGGACAGGAAAAAAAAAGTGAAATCATACTGCATTATAATAAGACAAAAGGAGGTGTCGACAAGATGGACGAAATGATTGGAGAGTATTTGTGCAAAAGGCAGACTAAACGTTAGCCTGTTGCCCTTTTTTCCAATATCCTTGATGTGTCAGCCCTCAATAGCTACATTGTTTATTGTCAAACTAATCCAGAATTCCATGCCAACAGGAAAGACAAGATATGTCTATTTTTGACAGAACTTTGTTATGAGCTTTTGATGCATACTATGATGGAGAGAAGCAGCATGATATGCTTATCAAGGCAAATTACAGAGGCAATGATCCAATGTGGAATATGCTTTCTGGAACATCCAGAGCAAAGAGAAAAAAAAAGAAAGCGCTGCTATATTTGTCCAGCAAAGAAGGAAAGAAAATCGGAGCGTTTCTGTTCTACTTGCGGACAAAATGTATGCAAGGAACATTCAGCCGAAATAATAATATGCGAGAATTGTCGGGGGAATATGTAAAGTTACAAATAAATATTCCTGCACCAAGTTTGCTACAACCAAAAAATGTCTTCAGAACAAAATTGCACATAGAATGCCTAAATTTGGCGTGCCCGTTTACTTACTTTTTTGTTGTTTTATGCACATAATTATGTTTTGAAATATACACATCTTAGGCTGTGTTCCCAGTAGCGCTGGGGTTCCCCAGAAGGGGATCCATAATGGATCTGACCTCCTGGTAACTCCAGCTAAGGCTGCCGGAATGGTGGGATTCCACCAGCTTTAGCTGGGGTCACCAGGAGGTCAGATCCATTACAGATCCCCTCCTGGTGGACCCCAGCGCTAGTTGGAATGCATCCTTACCTTGCAATTGTAAAATAAATTTTGAAAATTATTTTTATTTGAGTTATTCCGTGTTATTTGCACACAGGCCTAAAAGGCCCCAGGTGTGTGAATATGGGGTAGTCCCAAAAAAGGTTGTTATACCGAAATGCCTATAACATAAAAATATATGAACAACTGGAAATTACTAACAAATACCTAGAGTTTCAAAATTCTAACTAAAGTAATTTTACAGAAAATAGAAAACAAGTAACCTGGCAGGCCTGCGAGGCCCCAGGTATGCGTCCGCCAGCCATAGCTGGGGTCACCAGGAGGTCAGATCCATTACGGAATCCCATCCTGGCGGACCCCTGTGCTATTGGGAATACACCCTTACTTTGCAATAAACTTTGAAAAGTATTTTTATTTGAGTTATTCCATGATAATTGTAAACAGGCCTAAAAGGCCCCAGGTGCGTGAATATGTAGATTTCTATGGGTATGCGTTCTAGGGTTAAAGATCTGGGATTCTCATTGTATAATAAAGCCCATTCACACCTTTTTGTGGCAGCTTTAATGTTCAGCCTTAAATCTGAATTGAAAGAGGCAATAATGTCAGTCAGACCTGATATCGAGACTTCCACACCAGATGATGCATTGAAAATAGTAAAAAATTTTCAGAAGAATTTAGCCCTATTGAAGGGAAAGTAAAGGTTAAACTAGTAGCCGCAGCGATTCCCGCTTTAACCTCAGCCCCCAAACAGCTCTTCTGGCAGCAGCAGCAGTAGACTCCAGCTCTTGCCCTCCTCCCACCTTACACAAATCCAATCAGAGACTGATGGGTTCTGAGCTTCTTGCAGGTGCTCCCTGTTTCTCAAATCTCTGCCAATCGTAGCATTCACTCAGTATTCTGTGCTCTGTTCTCTTATCTATTGCTGTCTGACTTTGGACTCAGTTTTGACTATCCTCTTGCTCAATCCCTTTGGTCTGATCTACTATTCTCTTGGAATTCTGACTTCAGATCGTGACCTGACTTTGCCTTTATCTTTTTACTTTGTTTATTACTTGCTCTGTTCATAGCTGACCCCAGAACGTTTGACTAGCCTGCCTCATGACTTGTCCATGAACGGTGACTAATGTTACACTTTTAATGTGAAATAATCAAGCATATTATTTAATTATGTTACAAAACTGTAAGGGTGATGATGTAAAATACAAAAGAACAATAAAAAAGTAGCATACTTTCAAGACTAATTATTCTAATCTTTACATTTCAATTTCATAACACTGAAACTAATGTTTATGACACTCTGAATGACCAATTAAATGCAAAATAAATAGCTATTTAAAAACCTGCATAGAATTCACCGCATTTTAATTGCCTTCAATGTTACTTGCATTAAAATTAGTTTACAATTTAAACCGATAGTATATTTTTGTTGCAAAAAAAAAATTGAACGTACAATGTAAAATAGGTTACAAATTCTGCACGTGTGTATGTTTTTAATTTCAAGGATCATTACATTATGAAAGAGCATACAGGCTCTTGGCTTTAGGCTAAAAGAGGCATTTAAATAAGTAATAAATCTCTAGAGATTACAGTAAAAGCACATAAAAGATTTCAAATGAAACATTTGAAAGGTCATTGAGCCTGCAATAATATGTGCAATTTCTGTTATCAAACATTGCTGAAGATTAGCATTTCAACATGATATGTGAAAGTTATGAGAAAATTTTCAGCAACAACTTTCACAATTTAAGTCACACTCTTATTTTAAAACTTTTCCATTTATTTGATATTTCTTAGTGTGTTTCTGTGCAGAGTTTGATACACAAAAAAGTCATGTTAAACTTTTACATCGCTTTAATACTATAAGTACTGTACATTGTTTGTCACTTACTCTTTCACCATGGTTTAACCCCTTAAGGACTGGGAGATTTTTCATTTTTGCACTTTCGTTTTTTCCTCCCCTCATTCAAAGAGCCATAACTTTTTTATTTTTCCATTGACATAGCAGTGTGAAGGTTTGCTGTTTGTGTGCCAATTTGTACTTTTCAAAGACAGCATTTAATTATTATAGGATGTATTGGAAAGCAGGGACAAAATTCCAGATGTGATTAAATAGCAAAAAAATGAAATTCTGCAAATTTTTTAATTTTTTTTATTTACAGCATTCATTTTATTTTATTCAACACCTGTCTTAAACAGTACCAGGGCACTTCACAATACAATACCTAACTAATCCCATGTAAATTAAAACCAATGTTTGTTAATACTTATTAAAATGCAATAAAAAAGCAAAATTAACCGTATGGGACACCCCCATGCAAGGCTATAACTCAACAGTCGATACTAAATGGTAGCTTGACAAAACAGATAGATATCCACGACGATGAATAGATAAATATAGCAACAACGGATAGTACTACAGCATAAACCTGAGAGTGGCCAGCCAATACAACCCTCCTGAAGTATTCACTGCCTATAACAAATAATAATACCCAGCACAATGGCTTTATAAAAGGCTCCGCCCCCATAGTGACGTGCTTCCTGCCGACGCTCATTGACACGCAAGCTTTAGCTATGCGTGTCAGTGTGTGAGCGTCGCTGGCAGCGACAGAGGGCAAGATCGCAGCGCATGCGCACTTGCCTGACGGGGAGGCGGTGGGAGAAAATAGTGAAGAGAGCAAGAAAAGAAACGAGGAAGAAGAAGAAAATGAAAAAGTAAAAGGGGGTGGGTGGAGGGACGGGTTTTAGGGACGGGACCAGCGGTAAATAATGTGACCATGAATAAATAAAAATTTAATAAATAAATATGCCACATGTGTATAAATTACAAGTGATAGACAGATGAAGACAAAAAAGTGTGCATCCTAATTGTTTAATAATTAGTGCAGAGTGAATAAAGAAGTGCGCTATTTACACAGTATCACCATTATAATACGATTATGGAAGTGCACAAAATAAACATAAATATTGGGTCATAAAATATCCCTTGTTCAGTGAACATATTGTGCCATGATAATTTTGCACCTTTTAGTTACATAAGTGTGCATGTAATAAATACAAAAAACAATGTATGGATGCTTACATAACTATACATAAATAAATATATAAATACATACATCTAAGTCTATACAAATATATACCTATACCTCCATGCTACTGAGGAGGAAATATAAAGACTCTCCAAAACCAATATATATATATATATGAACAAAAGTGTAGCACAAAACAATACCTCTATTATAACCCACTGTAAGAATAACTCATATCAACCCTAAAAATACCCATTAAAAACCTACAAAAATATTAAAAGATAATATAATTTTCTTATTCTTTTTTTCTTGTATATCTTCACCCAATCAAGATGTCCGAAACCACCGCTCACTTCCATAAGATAAGAAGGTCAAAAAGCTCATAGGCTGATCAATAAGCAAGAACCTCTCTTATACTAAAAAAACACAAAAAATAAACATTTAGAAGATATAGATAATAACAAATATATAAATACATATACAGTAAAATACCCCTCAAACCCCTAAAAAGATGACAATTGCAGAAATGCAGAAAAGCCCATGTTTTCATTCAAACCTGCAGGACTCAAGGTGCCTAAACGAAAAATCCAGTGGCACTCCAATTGTGCCAAGGCTTTACTGACATCACCACCTCTAACTCCCAGATTGAGATTCAGTTGATCAATGGCTTTAATCCTTAAGCCTCGAGACTTGCAATTGTGGTATTTTTTTAAATGACGTGGTAACATTTTCAACAAAGTATCATCCACAATAGTTGCAGCTTTCTCAATATCCAACACATGTTCTCTTACCCTCAATTTTAATTCTCTGGTGGTGAGACCGACATATATTTTCCCACAAGGGCATGTTGTGTAGAAAATAGTTTCCTTGGAAGAGCATGTGAGGTGCTTCCGTATATCATATATTCGTGTACCATCCATATTAGCAAATTTCTGTGACTTGTCCAAATTCAAACAGGCTTTACACAAACCACAAGGGAAGAAACTAGGGGATGGCTGTTTACGACTTGATGGACGTTTGGGGTTATAGTGACTATGCACCAATAGATCCTTGACATTGGCCGAACATCGGGCCACACATTGAGGAGACAAATGTAATGTTTGTCTCAGGGTAGGGTCTGTTAATAAGACATTCCAGTGTTTCTTAATCAAATCTTTCAAATTATTCCATTGTCCATTAAAGGTGGAACTAAAACAGACCTGCTTATTATCTTCCTTGTCTCTGATCCTATTGCAATACAACAATTAATTTCTGGTAGTAGCCACAGCCCTTCTATAACCCCATCCTAATCATTCACCGACTATAGCCCCTGTCTTCAAATCTTCTAGCCAGTTCCTCACACTGTCTCTCAAACAATGTAGCATCAGAACATATTTGTTTAACGCGTAGGAACTGACCTATTGGGATGCCTCGAATCGTACTGTCTGGGTGAGAAGATTCGGCATGTAGATACGAGTTGGTGGCTGTTGACTTTCTAAACACATATGTATGTACTGATCCATCACTTTCAGTATCTACACAGATATCAAGAAACTCCAAACTCCTGCCGGATTTAAAGGTGAGTCTCACATTAATCTCATTGTCATTGAGTTTCCTCATTAATGTTTCCAAGCCTTCTTCCGTACCTTCCCAAACAAACATCACGTCATCTATATACCTAATCCAACTTTGGACCTGTCCCATTTCTTCAATGCTGTCCCCTAAAAAAATGTCTCTTTCCCAGGCCCCCAAGAGTAAATTGGCATACGAGGGGGCACACAAAGCCCCCATAGCCGTACCTTGTAGTTGGAGGTAGATGTTATTGTCAAAAATGAAGACATTATGCTTCAAAACACATTCCAGTAGTGTCAAGATGAGATCTGCCAAGCGACTCTCCACATTACTAGAACGAAGGAACCATGCCGTGGCTGCCAAACCATCATTATGTCAGATAAAAGTGTAGAGGGATTAGATGTCAGCCGTGACCAAAATTTGATTTTCCTCTAGTTGTAGCTGATCTATCCGATGCAGGGCTTGAGTAGTATCCCTGATGGAAGAAGGAAGGGTGGAAACAATTGGTTTAAGGAAATGATCAACCACATCAGCAATAATCTCACATAAACCCCCATTTCCGGCCACAATCGGTCGCCCAGGGGGTCAAGGGCATTCTTGTCTACCTTAGGTATTAGGTAGAAGGTTGCCAATTTAGGTTGGTAATCCCAAATACGATCTAAAAATGTTTTGGTAATTAGGCCGTCATTAAATGCCCCCTCCAAAATAGTGATCAGTTCCTGTTGGAAGGAGGAAATGGGGTTAAAACTTAACCTTCTATAGCATGTATCATTCTTGAGTAATTTTTTAGCTTGCCTTTCATACATGTCTATAGGCCTGACCACCCTTATCTGCTGGCTTGTACACAACATCATCCCAACCTTTTAGTTCATCAAGAGCCTCACGCTCCTCCCTAGACAAATTGTCCCTGTATCTATGGGACCATGCCAAAACCTGAATCTCATTACTGACCAGCCATGTGAACACCTCCACTGCTGGGCATAGACTCTGAGCTGGAAAGTTCTTAGATTTAACAAATAAACCGGATGGAATTACACTAACCTTCTGTTGTTCAGCCTCCAAAGATTCCAAAATTTCAATCACATCCCTGTCCTCCACTGCGGTCAGACATGTGAGGTCACTATCAACAGGTTTAAAATGTAACTTTCTCAGTACAATTTTTCATGCAAACAAGTTTAAATCCTTTATCGCAGTAAAGGGGTCTAAAAGGGAGGAAGGAGAAAAAGTGAGACCCTTTTCTAACAGGCTTATTTGTGAGTCAGTCAGCACAAGTTTGGACAAGTTGATTACCTTCATGGTGTGTTAGGTGTCGAGTTCCCACCTCTGCACAGGGGGAATCTCGAACCATCTCTGCTGCGGTCTCCCATTCTTCTCCAGCCGCAGTGGAGTCTGCTCAGCGGAGATGTCGATCCCAGCGTCTTGCTCAGTCTCACTCTGTGCATAGGGTTACTGCTGCTTTTCCAGCTTCTGCCATTGAAGCCAGTGCTGGGCAGCGGTGAGCAGATGCCATTGGGACTAAGTTCTGCTTTTCCTCTTCTGAGCATGCCCAGGGCAAGATCTCCCATTGGAGATCGAGGGTCACATGCTCAAAAACGGCAGCAGATCCCATTGGTCCTCCAGGAAGGTCCTGAAGGTGCTCAACTTCTGTGGCAGCCTCCCATTGGTCCTTCTGGGAAGGTCATGTACATGCTGCAGCTAAATAAGGTTGGCATGTCCGCACAGCCATGCGCTAGTGTACATTTGTAAACGTGTGTGTGTTGTGAGTAAAAGTCGTTCTTTAAAATCCCCTCCCTATTGGATGACTGCTCGCGGAAGGTGGATGATTGCTATCTAGCACCCGACTAAGCCATCAGCACATAACACACCTTACAGCATCTAATTGCTGTGACCGCCAGTGCGGCGCCGTACGCTTTCACAGCGCTTTCCTGACCCAAGCCTGGGTGGTTAGTGGCATCCGCCAGTGCGGCACCGCACGCACTCTCGTGCACCTTTAATTATTATTGTGGTTATGCTGACACCCCATTAGCGGTGTCGAGCGCAAGTAGTCTAGACAGACTGAGCTCGGTGACTCCTTGCTTGCGCTTTTGTTTGCGGTACCGCAGCCCTGTGACTTAACAGGGTTCGCTTCCTTCACACAGGGTGAAGTTAACCCGCGTGTGTATTCACATTGTACCGCCATATAGTCCGTCATTACTTGGCAGCAGGTTCCATCTCTGCACGGTGGACCCCGGGCTTTGAACGCACTTTGTTCTATCTTTCTTATTATTTGGTGTGTTCCACTAGCCCTCACAATGGTGTCTCTTGATTTTCTCTGTCCCATAGGTTTGTGAAATATGTCTGCATATTTACGTCTACCTCCACTTCTCAGATGAAAGTCACGACCATAATTAGTTTCGGTGTTGGACCTTCCACTCTCACTTCCGGATACACTAGAAGTATCAGAATTATCAGTTCCTATTTGTTGGGATGAAGATTCCATCTTTCTTTGTTGCCATCTATAAACCTTACATGTTTCATAGTCCTTACTGTCTCATACAAATTTTTTAAGTTTACCACCACTAACATCCTCCTCCCATTTGTCAACATCTTTTCCTACTTCTTCAAACCAGGATTCAAGTGATTCTTTGGTAATACTCGTCTGTAGCGATTTATGGATGGAATCCAATTCCTTATCAATATCTTTCAGATAAGCCATATTATGATCAATTATTATCTTAATTAAATCCAAGGAGCAATTAGAGGCAGTGTCCATCCATTTTCTTGTCAAGTCATCACTGTTTAGGTCAAAGGTGGGGTACAGCTGTATCCTAAGACCTCTTGGGATTATTCTTTTGCCCAAATAGTTCTCTAATGAAACCCTATTCCACCAAATTTTTGTTTTTTTATGCAAGATATACTTGTATTTAAACAAAAGTTCTCTGCACGCTGCATTGGCATCTTGCGAAACGTGAACGGTATTCTACTTAAAAATAATATCTGCCTTTGATCGCCAAGTTTGTTCCTTAGCTTTGAAATCCATATTTCTGTCGACAATCAGTAATACCAAGCAGTACCAAGATAATTTATTCAACACCTGTCTTAATCAGTACCAGGGCACTTCACAATACTATACCTAACTAATCCCACATCATTACATGTGAAAAGAAGAAGAGATTATAGGCAGTGAATACATCAAGAGGGTTGTATTGGCTGGCCACTCTCGGGGTTATGCTGTAGTACTATCCATTGTTGCTGTATTTATCTATTCATTGGTGTGGATATCTATCTGTTTTGTCAAGCTACCATTTAGTATCGATTGTTGAGTTAAAGCCTTGCATGGTGGTGTCCCCTATGGTTAATTTTGCTTTTTTTATTGCATTTTAATAAATATTAACAAACATTGGTTTTAATTTACATGGGATCTCTTCTTCTTTTCACATGTAATTATGTGGGATTAGTTAGCATTCATTTTATTGTAAAAAGGACCTGACATTAAGAAACTCTAGGACAGTACTATTATGCCAATACCAGACATGTTCTTGTTTTAGTGGTGAAAAAAAATCTGAAAATTGTAAACTAAAATAAATAAATTTTGCTTGTGCAGCCACTTTATGAGAGCCGTAACGTTTTCAGTGTCCAGGATATACAGTAGTTATTTGAGTGCTTGTTTTTTGCACCACTAGATGATTTTTTTATTGATATAATTTTGGGGTATGCACAATGTTTTGACTGCCTCTTATTTAGGAATGGATGAACATGAAAGGTAATGTTCAATGTTGGTACTGAGAAAAATAGTTGTGAGGTTCCCCCCACATTTTTGACAACCAGTCAAAGTAAAGTTGACAGCTGGGGGCTGGTATTCTCAGACTGGGAAGGGGCCATGGATATTGGCCTTCCCAAGTCTAAAAATATCAGCTGCAGCCACCACAGCCAGTCACCTCTTTATTACTGTAAAATTAAAAATAAAAATTGAAAATTTAAAAGGCTCTGTAAAAACTTGTAGCTCTTTGCACCCCAAAGCAAATTCAGAAATTCTGCTCTCCCAAATGAAAATGCTAAACTCCCTCCTCAGCCCAACAGCGTCTCTAAACCACATTTAACGTACATATGTTTGGCATTTCTGTGGCGATGACAGTCCACCTAACTTACAGGTCCATGTCTCCAGAAGCATGAGCTTGAGCATTGTCTCCGTATGTAACTCTGTAAACTATTCTAGCAAAATCAGCGCTCTAGGAGGCAAGTAGTGCTCAGTCCCTCCCAAGTCTTGATGTGTGGCTAAATTGTACTGTACCAGCCACATATTAGGAATTTCTACATTCAGCAGAATTTGTGGGACAATTTTTTTTTCTATTTTTACCCATTTACCAGTGTGAAAATGTAAAATCTAGGGCTAAAACAAAATTTTAGTTGCAAAAATGTAATTATTTTTTCTTCACTGCACAACGGTATAAAATTCTGTGACACACCTATGGTTTCAATATGATCACTGAATGTGGACATACCCCATATGACTGTACAGTATTGGTTAGCCATATGGCGAAAGTAGGAAGGGATGAAGCATTATTTGCCTCCTGAAGCACAGATTTTCCTAGATTAGTTTGTGGACTCCATATACAGAGTTCCTATGTTCTAGAAGAGCAGAATCCCCCTAAATTGACACCAATTGTTAGGGCTGGGGGAACGCACCGAATAAATATAAAGAAAGTAATAAGGTGCGTTCGCAGCCCAGGGTCCACCGTGCAGAGATGGAACCTGCTGCTAGGTAATGGCGGCACTATATGGTGGTACTACACCAGAATAGACATGGGTTCCGTTACCCAGTATGAATTGATGCGAACTCTGTTGCTTCAGTTCAGAGTCACAGTGAAGCAAAGGAAATGCTGTGCCCTGTTAGCAGTCACAGGGTGCAGCAGATGGACGCTAGTGGGATCCCTGAAACTCATCCTCACTATGCTGGTGATTGATCTCGCTCTGATCCTCGGTGGCTTTTGAGCCTGCGTCTAAGGACAACCTGAGTCAACTGCTGAGATCAAGCGGGAGTTCTTACCCTACACTGACCGGTAGTCAGGACAGATTAAAGATTACCGCACAGAGTGCGTACAGCACTGCTCTAGCAGATGCCACTAGCCACCCTATCTAGGGCTAGGAAAGCACACTGATTGCGCATGGTGCCGCACTGGCAGTCACTGCCAACAGACGCAGTATCGTGTGTTAGATGTGCAGGAAAGCACTGTCAGTTGCTAGGCAGCTACCACCTTTTGCGAGCAGTCAACAATTCTAGGGATGGGAATGATTCGGAGCTTTCATCCATCGACAGGCATACTTCCAAACACAGACATTTGCAAGTTTATGCTAGAACATGGCCGAGCGGCCATGCAAACCTTTTATAGTAGTAGCACTCCGGGACCTTCCTGATGGTCCAATAGGAGTCGCAACAGGACCTGAGCATGTGACCCCCGACCTCCAATGGGAGTCCGAAACGTGGGCATGCTCAGTATTACAAAAGCAGGACTTAGTCCCTGAAACACCTGCTCGCTGCTGATTAGTGCTGGCTACAAAGGCAGGACCTGGAAAGGCAGCAGTAACCAAGCGCACAGTATCAGCTTGAGCCAGATGCTGGGACTGATGTCTCCGCTGAGCAGGCTCCACTGCGGCTGGAGGAGAATGGGAGACCGCAGCAGACATGATTCGAGATTCCCCCTGTGCAGCTGTGGGAACTCGACACCTAACACCAATTTGTAAATTATACCCCTTTGGAAACTTATCTACAGTTGTAGTGAAAATTTTGACTCGATCGCTGTTTTCCCGAAACAAGGAGCATTGGATGCTGCTGAGTGAAAATTGAAGACTCCTGCTGTAGTGACCAGTATGTAATATTGACCAGTGCACTGTAGTACCCAGCTCATGCTTCTGGAGACATGCTACCATAAATGAGGCAGGCTCTCACAGCTACAGAATGTAAGACATGTGGACACTAAAAGTGGTTTACAAAAACACTGGCGCTCAGATGTGAGAGGGACATTTGGATTTGCGAGTGCAGAATTTCTTTTGGGGGTGAGGGACTGTTTTGCTTTTCCATAGTCTTTGTGGTACCAGTAATGTGGAGCCGTCTATATTTCCATTAACAGATGATAGACCTTAGTTGAGGCTCTTTTTGTGGATTGATTTGCAGCTTATGCTGGGAACATTTTACATAACATTTGGTATCACATTTTTCCTGTGCTGTACGCAGAGCACTTCTGTCCGACTTTCCATCTAAATCTCCAAATGATGTGATTCAAATGAAAACCCCAAAGGATCCATTCACTATAATGAGGCAGCAGAGTTACAATGGACTCCATCTGACCTTGGTTGAGCAGTGTCCTTCTTATCAGAAGAGCACAAAACTGTGGTCGACAGCACTTTTATGCACACCTAAAGACTGACACCACAGTACCATAGGCCATACGTCATTCACGGTGCCTACATCTGCCTCATTATTTGGAATCTTCCATTTGAATCATGTATTTCAGAGTTTTACATGGAAACCCAGGTGTAAGCTTCCAGCCCAGTGAGCAGGATAAATGTGAGCTTAGCATTACTGAGATTTTTAGGAGGCAGAATGGACAAATCAACAGCAGATGAATAATTTGTTCTATTTACTTTTTACACTATTCCTGGTAATAAGGGATTAAAGAAGTTTATTCTTTGGGTCTGTGCGATTACAGCGATACCAGATTTTATATCAGGTTTTTATGTTTGCCTGCTGTCACACCCTAAAAGACACTTTTTTTTGCAAATACTAGTTTCTGCATCAACATATTTTGACAACTATCATTTCTTTACTCTTCTGCCAACAGAGTCATGTGAGGATTTCTTCTTTGTGTATCAAGTTGACATTTCTATTGGTACTATTTTTGGGCACATCACATTTTTTGATTGTGTTCTATTCTGATTTTTGTAAGGCGGAATGAAAAAAAGCAGCATTTAAGGAATTATATTTAATTTTTTTTTCTTAGCTGTTTGGCGGATTATAAGGTTGATAATGTATCTTTATTCTTCAGACCAGTACGATTGCAGCAATACCATATTTATATACCGTAGTTTTCTTTTAAGGTTTGATGCTTTTGTATAATAAAAACTATTTTAGAGAAAAAAAGAATTAGTTTTGAATCTTAGAGCTAAAACTTTATTTTCTGCTGATGGAGCAGCTTTACCATTTTTATTTACATATGTCTTTTTGATTTTTGATTTTATTCCACTTTTTATTTGATGTTATGATGATAAAGTATCTTTTTTGCTATGTTTTTTATTGTGTTCACTGAAGGGGTTAACTAGTGTAACATTGTTATAGGGCAGATCGTTATAGATGCAGCGATATCAAACGTGTACTTTTCTTGTTTGTTTTTTCATTAAAATATTTATTCATGGTTACAATTAGCATGCTCATCACTACCCGTTACTTGCTGGAACATCAATGTGCTCGAAATTCTCGTTACTCAGAGAGTATTTTTTGAATGCTCGAGTGGGAGCCCGAGTCCCCACCCCACATGTTTAGCACTTTTTTAAACAGCCAATAAACATGTGGGGATTTCTTGCCAGTCACTGTAATGCCGCAGCTATCTTGATTGTGGCAATACTGTGATTGGCTGGCCGCATAGCGTCATCAGGTATGTATATGACCCGTGACACTATGCTTATTACACTATACCACGGAAACAGGCAAATCAGAGAGAGTTGCTGCTGATTATAATCAATATTAATACTGCTGTTAGCATCAATTAGGGAGAGATTGTGCTGAAAGGATTGTGTAGGACAGGATAGAGTGAATTGCACGTCTTTTATAATGTAGCCTGCAGCTCATACCAAAACCCCTTCTCAGTGCTAATAATGTTCTTTTTACTCCTAATCCTGGAAAGCGTTCTGCTCAGGAAAATATACACCATTTTTAATGAAGCAGTTGTGCATCAAAAGCATGCTGTCAAGACTTTGTTGGATCTCAATTTTCATAATAAAAAAAAAAAGAGAGTGCTGACTTCATCAAAATAACACAAGTTTATTAGCTATATAGTGGTTTAACCCCTTAGTGACAGAGCCAATTTGGTACTTAATGACCGAGCCAATTTTTGCAATTCTGACCACTGTCACTTTATGAGGTTATAACTCTGGAACGCTTCAACAGATCCCACTGATTCTGAGATTGTTTTTTCGTGACATATTGTACTTCATGTTAGTGGTAACATTTCTTCGATATTACTTGCGATTATTTATGAAAAAAACGGAAATATGGCGAAAATTTTTAAAATTTTGCAATTTTCAAACTTTGTATTTTTATGCCCTTAAATCAGAGAGATATATCACAAAAAAAAAAAAATTCTTTTCCCCGGCAGCCAGGAGGAGCAGCAGGAGGATCCAAGGACACTGGTGAGTATGATAGGGTCCCCGAATCCCCCTATTTCTCTGTCCTCTGATGTGCGATCACATCAGAGGACAGAGAATTACACTTTGATTTTTTTTTTTTTTTGCGGTCGCCGGTAAACAGTTAATTACCGGCGATCGCAAAACAGGGGTCGGTAAAACCGACCCCGATCATGTTCTTTGGGGTCTCGGCTACCCCCGGCAGCCGAGACCCAAAAGATTCTCCCGGTGCCAGCCGGCGGGCGTACTGCGCATGCGCCCACCATTTTGAAGATGGCGGCGCCCACCGGGAGCCACGAGGAGCACCGGGGGAGATAGGTGAGTATCGGGGGGCTACCTGGGACCCCATTTCTCTGTCCTCTGATGTGCGATCACATCGGAGGACAGAGAAATTAAAAAGAGATCGCGGTTTTGTTTTTTTTTTGCGATCGCCGGTAAACGGTTAATTACCGGCGATCGCAAATGCGGGGTCGGTTAAAAAACCCCCGAATCATGTTCTCTGGGGTCTCGGCTACCCCCGGCAGCCGAGACCCCAGAGTAAATCCGACTCTGGGGGGCGCTATTCACTTTTTCCACAGCGCTGTTAATTAACGGCGCTGTGGTTTAAGTACCCTTAGCGGCCGCCGTTAAAAGGCGTATCGGCGGTCGCTAAGGGGTTAATATAACACAGTAAAAAATATTAGTTAAACAAATTGATCGTACTCAATAAGTACAAAGGAATAAAGTCTAATTCCTAAACAATAGATTATATATTAGGTTCATGAGGATCTTACTGAATAATCTGAACTAGGGCAGTATTGTAAACTGGAGTTCACGGCACACTAATAAATTAGCTACAAATTATTAAATAAGCCAAGATGGTGAGGTAAAAGGCAACAAAATAATAAAGCGCAAAGTGTATGTGCCACATAATTAGGATCAATAACACTTACCCATAATCATATGCAAGTTCACAATGTTAGATTTTTCAACAGAAATCGCAATATTGTTCCTACAGTGTAACCAGTCCATCGGAGGTGTGAAAATTTTCCTGAAATAGTAGTACTTACATTTTTTTTCATCAGTGAAATTTTATGCAACATTTATCATGTTCCAGTTGTGCATCACAAAAAAAATTGCATAGAAATAGCATCTCTATTTTGATAATGCAATTTAAGAAGTCCATCAGAGGTGGGCTAATTTTTCTGTGATTGTAATACTGCAGATTTTTTCAGCAGTGAAATTTTAAATTGCATTTATCGTGCTCCAGTTGTGCATCAAAGCAAAAAAATTGCTTGGATAGAAATAGCATCACTATGTTGACTCTGCAGGCCAATTTTCCTGCACTTGTAATACTAGAATTTAATGCTGAAATTTTATACTGCATTTATACTTCTTCAATTGTGCATAAAAAGAAAAAAGCTTGATTTATTACAAATAGTATCGCAATATTGATACTGCAGCGTAAAAAGTCCATCTGAGGTGGGCCAATATTCCTGCGATTGTAATAATGCAAATTTTTTTCAGCATGAATATTTTATACAGCATTTATTTTGCTGCAGATGTGCATCAGAAAGAAAACTTGATTTGTTACAAATAGCATAGCTATATTGATATTGCAATGTAAGAAGACCATGTGAAGTGGGTACATTTTCCTGCAATAGTAATACTGCACATTTATTTCAACAGTGAAATTTTATTGGGCATTTATACTGCTCCAGTTGTGCATTGATAAAAAAAAAACTTGATTGGATATAAATATCATAGCTATAATGATACTTCAGGGTAAGAAGTCCATTTGTGCTGTGCCCATTTTCCTGTGAATGTAATACAGCAATTTTTTTCAGAAGTGAAATAGTGTAAGCCATTTATTGTGCTCCAGTTGTGCATAAAAAACTTGGTGGGTTACAAACAGCATCGCTATATTGATACTGCAGAGTAAGAAGTCCATCTGAGGTGGGCAAATTTTCATGTGATAGTAATAATGCAATGTTTTCTCAACAGGAATATATCATACGTAGTTAAAAATGGGGAAGGCGTGTGGTAAGGGATGGGGAAGTGGATGTTATGCTGATGGTTAGCGCAGAGGCTGAGGCCTTGGGCAAGGTGAAACTGCGTTCCTTGGGAGTACAACAAACACACATCATGTCAACCTAGCTTCCTGTTCCACATTGTAGGGGGGCGTGGAACACTACTCTTGAAGCAAGACCAGTGTAAAAAGGTTGTTGAATGGATAGCAGAAAATGCTTCCAGTCACTTTGCAAGTACCACCGTGTATTCCACATAGTTCAGTGTCAGTACAACCATAACCAGTATACAGATTAAAGTAAGATGTAACACCAGACAGGGAATATATTTAAATAACGCCTTTATTAAATATAAGTGGCAAATAATTGTATATTTTAAAATATAAGAAAGTATGCACGAGGACAAAAAATTCCATAAGTTACAAAAAAAAATTTTTTGAAACACAGTAGAAAACAATGATTAAGACATCATACAAAAAAATAAAAATTTAAAAAGACAAGCTGACCCCACACTGGTGTCTGTATATATAGCCGAGGGTGTGGCTCCCAGACATAAATTTGGACTAGACAAGTAACAATCTATGCATAGAATAATGTGGACAAAAAAATATATATACGTGTATGTATATTCAGACTGCACGAGCCAAAGTGCAAAGTGCAAGGAAGGAAGTAAAAAAATAATAAAATAAAAATATAAACCTAAGGGTACCCGTGGTACCACAAATATGTGATAACCAACACTAAAGTGCAATATGTGCAAAACAGGTGACAAGGTAATCACACCATACAATTCATCTGGTCCCACTCAGATAGCAGTGTAAGTGAATCAGTCCAAAAATGTCTAAGTGCAATCAAGCCAATATGTGGAAAAGGACCATGCAATCTGTTCTATATCCACTTGATACACGCCACCAACTGTACACACACTGTGCAGATGGGGTCGATAATCGTCACTTATATAAACAGATGGCCAAGAAAATCATAGTCACCACACTGTCTGAGCATACAAAATCACAGAGGGAGCACACTATACCTCAATAACTTAGACCGGATCAGCGGGGTCAGCAAGGTCCTCCTGCAAACGCGCCACGACGCGCGTTTCGGATACTGATCCTTCGTCAGGGGGGATAGCTACTGAGGCGCACAGACGCCATTAAATAGTGTCCCACTAACTAGCGCTACAGCCCGGGTGTAGGCGGCGCATGCGCGGTCCATCCGTGTCCGGCACTTCCGCCATCCACGTCATGCCGCCGGACGTACGGGGGCAGAGTACCCAACGTCTCCATAGCAACAGGACGCGGAACGGCCGAGTTACCGTCACGCCGACCGGGCATGCGCACCACCAGAGGCCGCATCTAGATAAGCTGGTAATGAACTGGTAATGGACTCGGTACTCAATGGGAATAACTAGGGGGTGAGATCACGCAAACTTAAACCGTCCATGAACTACATGGCACACAATCCAAGATATTAAAGAAAGGGGGTATATGGATCTAAAATAGCAATAACAAGAAGGGAGATATGTATAAACAAATCTTCATGCAGCAAGGTGCCCATATTACCCCAGATATGCCGAGCCGGTAACCAGGGAAGCAGGCACTCACATGCATATATAGAGGGATAGAATATTTCAGTGATCCAGGGAGGCATTGATATAGGATAGATGCTGTGAAAAATAAAATGCCGTCATAAAATAGGATGCCAGATGTTACACACCTACCATCTGATTGTATTAAAGCATACTTCTCTCTATAACATATATACATATATATTTTTTACAACTATGTATTCTATTTCAGCAGAGTCATCCAATGGGTTCAGACCGAATCAGGCTCCTCCAAGGCACCACATATCCTGACAGACGACACCTCCTGCAGCAGCCAGGAATCAAGATACATGGAAAGGTAAGTAGATCACTACAAGGAAACAATATAAAAACCATTAGTGGAAAGAAACGATGAAAAAATTAAAAAACTAGGTAGGGGGACATGAATAGGTTAAAAACAGTATAAAATAATAAAATAGCTAACAATATAAAATGGGAATAAGAATATACATAAAATCTGATGGTATATATTTAAAGGAACAGGGCAAAGCTCAAATTTTCATTGAGCCCTCTAGGTGTGACTGTATCCAGCAACCAAATCCACTTGGTCTCAAGTTTAGCAAGTGGCACACCAATTTCCCCACCTCGCTAATTTAATGTGACGGTGTCAATACCCATAAATCTAAGGCCAGAAGGGTCACTGTTATGGTGGATTTTAAAATGCTTTGGCAAAGTCTTCAGCTCCGACATGTCCTCTGTCGTTTTGGCAGCCATTATGCCTCGTACGTGTTCACGAACACGTATTTTAAATTGCCTCGTTGTCATTCCTACATAGATCAATGAACATGGACACACCGCATAATAGATCACCGCTTTCGTAGTACATGTAATGGTATGTTTAATCTTAAAGGTCCGAGTCCCACTGGAATCTGTGAATGTTTCAGCCCGTACTATATTTGAACAGGCCACACATTTGCCACATTCTTTACATCCATTTCTCAGTTTACTGCTGTCCAGAAACGTGGGGATAGTAGGTTTAAAATCATAATGACTTTTGACCAAATAGTCACCTAAGTTCTTCGATCTACGATAAGTAATATTTGGACCCTCCCCTACGTACTGAGCTAAGACGGGGTCAGATTGTAGTATACCCCAAGATTTAGAGAGTAGAGACCTCATTATTTCATTTTGGCCATTGTATTGAGTGATGAATCTCACCTTCTGATTGAGTTTTTGGGGCCGACTCCCATAAAGGGCCTGATGACGTGTTGTATGCTTTGCTCTATTATAGCCCCTCTTAATGGACCGCCGACTATAGCCCCGCTCAATAAATCTCTCCTTTAATAGTATCGATTGTTCTTCGAAGTCGACATCATTGGAACATATTCTCCGTAGTCGTAGGAATTGACCAATTGGAATAGCATTGACCATCGAAGGGGGGTGAGATGAGGTCGCATGAAGTAGAGCGTTAACTGATGTATTTTTACGGAAAATATTTGTGGAAAGACAATTATCCGCATCTCTATTAACACGTACATCCAAGAATTCTATCTCATCAGTATGGACCTTATATGTCAATTGTAGATTCCGTGAATTCTGGTTCAGCTGTACCATGAACTCTTGCAGTGCGTCCATAGGACCCTGCCAAATAAAAAATATGTCATCGATGAACTGCACCCACAACGGGATGCGGTCCACCGAAGGCATAAGTCCTGACATAAAAATGTCCCTCTCCCACAGCCCCAGGAACAAATTTGCATATGAGGGTGCAAACGAAGCACCCATAGCAGTGCCCTGGAGCTGTAGGTAGAGGGACCCCTTAAACAAAAAGAAATTATGGGACAACGAGAATTCAAGCAGCCGAACCACAAACTCACTCATGGTCTCAGGCAAAAACGAGGACTCCAAATAGTATTTGACTGCCTGGATCCCATCAACATGTCGGATATTAGTGTAGAGGCTCTCCACGTCACAAGATACCAGGAGAGCCCCCACACCAACATGCGACCTCATCTCACCCCCCTTCGATGGTCAATGCTATTCCAATTGGTCAATTCCTACGACTACGGAGAATATGTTCCAATGATGTCGACTTCGAAGAACAATCGATACTATTAAAGGAGAGATTTATTGAGCGGGGCTATAGTCGGCGGTCCATTAAGAGGGGCTATAATAGAGCAAAGCATACAACACGTCATCAGGCCCTTTATGGGAGTCGGCCCCAAAAACTCAATCAGAAGGTGAGATTCATCACTCAATACAATGGCCAAAATGAAATAATGAGGTCTCTACTCTCTAAATCTTGGGGTATACTACAATCTGACCCCGTCTTAGCTCAGTACGTAGGGGAGGGTCCAAATATTACTTATCGTAGATCGAAGAACTTAGGTGACTATTTGGTCAAAAGTCATTATGATTTTAAACCTACTATCCCCACGTTTCTGGACAGCAGTAAACTGAGAAATGGATGTAAAGAATGTGGCAAATGTGTGGCCTGTTCAAATATAGTACGGGCTGAAACATTCACAGATTCCAGTGGGACTCGGACCTTTAAGATTAAACATACCATTACATGTACTACGAAAGCGGTGATCTATTATGCGGTGTGTCCATGTTCATTGATCTATGTAGGAATGACAACGAGGCAATTTAAAATACGTGTTCGTGAACACGTACGAGGCATAATGGCTGCCAAAACGACAGAGGACATGTCGGAGCTGAAGACTTTGCCAAAGCATTTTAAAATCCACCATAACAGTGACCCTTCTGGCCTTAGATTTATGGGTATTGACACCGTCACATTAAATTAGCGAGGTGGGGAAATTGGTGTGCCACTTGCTAAACTTGAGACCAAGTGGATTTGGTTGCTGGATACAGTCACACCTAGAGGGCTCAATGAAAATTTGAGCTTTGCCCCGTTCCTTTAAATATATACCATCAGATTTTATGTATATTCTTATTCCCATTTTATATTGTTAGCTATTTTATTATTTTATACTGTTTTTAACCTATTCATGTCCCCCTACCTAGTTTTTTAATTTTTTCATCGTTTCTTTCCACTAATGGTTTTTATATTGTTTCCTTGTAGTGATCTACTTACCTTTCCATGTATCTTGATTCCTGGCTGCTGCAGGAGGTGTCGTCTGTCAGGATATGTGGTGCCTTGGAGGAGCCTGATTCGGTCTGAACCCATTGGATGACTCTGCTGAAATAGAATACATAGTTGTAAAAAATATATATGTATATATGTTATAGAGAGAAGTATGCTTTAATACAATCAGATGGTATGTGTGTAACATCTGGCATCCTATTTTATGACGGCATTTTATTTTTCACAGCATCTATCCTATATCAATGCCTCCCTGGATCAATGAAATATTCTATCCCTCTATATATGTATGTGAGTGCCTGCTTCCCTGGTTACCGGCTCGGCATATCTGGGGTAATATGGGCACCTTGCTGCATGAAGATTTGTTTATACATATCTCCCTTCTTGTTATTGCTATTTTAGATCCATATACCCCCTTTCTTTAATATCTTGGATTGTGTGCCATGTAGTTCATGGACGGTTTAAGTTTGCGTGATCTCACCCCCTAGTTATTCCCATTGAGTACCGAGTCCATTACCAGTTCATTACCAGCTTATCTAGATGCGGCCTCTGGTGGTGCGCATGCCCGGTCGGCGTGACGGTAACTCGGCCGTTCCGCGTCCTGTTGCTATGGAGACGTCGGGTACTCTGCCCCCGTACGTCCGGCGGCATGACGTGGACGGCGGAAGTGCCGGACACGGATGGACCGCGCATGCGCCGCCTACACCCGGGCTGTAGCGCTAGTTAGTGGGACACTATTTAATGGCGCCTGTGCGCCTCAGTAGCTATCCCCCCTGACGAAGGATCAGTATCCGAAACGCGCGTCGGGGCGCGTTTGCAGGAGGACCTTGCTGACCCCGCTGATCCGGTCTAAGTTATTGAGGTATAGTGTGCTCCCTCTGTGATTTTGTATGCTCAGACAGTGTGGTGACTATGATTTTCTTGGCCATCTGTTTATATAAGTGACGATTATTGACCCCATCTGCACAGTGTGTGTACAGTTGGTGGCGTGTATCAAGTGGATATAGAACAGATTGCATCGTCCTTTTCCACATATTGGCTTGATTGCACTTAGACATTTTTGGACTGATTCACTTACACTGCTATCTGAGTGGGACCAGATGAATTGTATGGTGTGATTACCTTGTCACCTGTTTTGCACATATTGCACTTTAGTGTTGGTTATCACATATTTGTGGTACCACGGGTACCCTTAGGTTTATATTTTTATTTTATTATTTTTTTACTTCCTTCCTTGCACTTTGCACCTTGGCTCGTGCAGTCTGAATATACATACACGTATATATATTTTTTTGTCCACATTATTCTATACATAGATTGTTACTTGTCTAGTCCAAATTTATGTCTGGGAGCCACACCCTCGGCTATATATACAGACACCAGTGTGGGGTCAGCTTGTCTTTTTAAATTTTTATTTTTTTGTATGATGTCTTAATCATTGTTTTCTACTGTGTTTCAAAAAAATTTTTTTTGTAACTTATGGAATTTTTTGTCCTCGTGCATACTTTCTTATATTTTAAAATATACAATTATTTGCCACTTATATTTAATAAAGGCGTTATTTAAATATATTCCCTGTCTGGTGTTACATCTTACTTTAATCTGTATACTGGTTATGGTTGTACTGATCTCTTGCTAAGTGGTTTTTCCACTAAACCTTCCACAGCGCACTGGTCACTTTTATATGGTATTTTTATTCATTTTTTATCTACGTTGGCACGTGTATATATATATATAATACCATTGTGTTCTGTGGACTTGCTTATAGTCCAGTCTCAGTAGACGTGATTTGGGACCACATAATCCTCACCTTGATCCTCCTTGCTCCCACTTTGCCATGTGCCGGAGACCAGTGATCTCACACTTGGACACTGCAAAGAGCTGTTCACATTTCCATTTATAAATTCTGGCCTCTTGCCCTGCCTGTTTCAAGCAGGACATGAGGAAATCGCATGTAGCGATGTCCAAACATTTGAGCAGCCTTTTTCACAAGATTGCGATGGTAAGAAAATGCAATTACTTTCACAAGTGGTGGATGATGATGAGACACAATTGCCAACAAGTGATGTTGTTATGTCAGCAAGTCAGGAGGCGGACCAGGGTGCGCAAGTGGAAAACAAGGTGGTGGACAATGAAGTCACTAACCCAAGCTGGGAAGGTGATTTGCAGAGCGAGGACAGCACTGCAGAGGGGGAGAAATCTGCAGCACCATAACAGGCAGAAAGAGGCAGTGGGTTGGCCAGAGACAAAAGGCGAGCAACTGTTCTCCAGAGCACCAACACTGGTGAAGTTGCCAAGCCAAGGGATAGGTATTCCCTAGTCTGGTGATTTTTGAAAGACAGTACAGTTTACCCAAAACAAGACATTTACAACATCTGCCATGCCAGCATTAGCAGATGCAACATCAATAGTAAAAAGATCTAATGTTAAAAATAATAAAAAAACAAAAAGCCTGCTATTCTCACCTTCCGTAGTCCGACGATGTGCTCGCGCCTGCCGCCAGTTTCCGTTCCCAGAGATGCATTGTGAAATTACCCAGAAGACTTTGCGGTCTCGCGAGACTGCTAAGTGATCTGGGTAATTTTGCAATGCATCCTGGGAACGCAAGATGGAGGCCGCCATGCGTGCATCGCCAGAGGTTCGCTGGATCTATGCTGGATCCCGGCGGGTGAGTATATAACTATTTTTTATTTTAATTATTTTTTTTTAACAGTGATATGGTGCCCACACTGTTAAATATTACGTAGGCTGTGTTATATTCCGCATGGCTGCTATATACTACCTGACCAGTGTTAGATACTATGTGGGCTGCGTTATATACTACATGGCTGCTATATACTACGTGGGCAGTGTTATATACTACGTGGCTGTGTTCTATACTGCATGCTATATACTACATGGCCACTGTTAGATACTATGTGGGCTGTGCTATATATTACGTGGACTGTGTTATACAGTATATTACGTGGCCAGTGTTACATACTATGTGGGCTGTGTTATATACTGCGTGGCTGCTATACACTGCGTGGCTGCTATATACTGTGTGGGCTGTGTTATATACTACGCGGGCTGTGTTATTTACTGTGTGGCCTATATTAAGTCATCGGCTATTCTTCAATATGTATTTATATAGCAGCCACATGGTATATACCACAGGCCACGTAGTACTCCTATATACTACGTGGCCTGTGCTATATACTACGTGGCTGCTATAAACATACATACATATTCTAGAATACCCGATGCGTTAGAATCGAACCACCATCTAGTATACTGTATATATATATAGAACAAAGATTGGTCCACGAGGACCAAAGAAAACGACCACAGAGTCCATATATGCAAAAATATATAAAGAGATCTGTATATATATATATATATACAGTACAGACCAAAAGTTTGGACACACGTTCTCATTTAAAGATTTTTCTGTATTTTCATGACTATGAAAATTGTACATTCATATGAATTAACACATGTGGAATTGTATACTTAACAAAAAGTGTGAAAGAACTGAAAATATGTCTTATATTCTAGGTTCTTCAAAGTAGCCACCTTTTCCTTTGATGACTGCTTTGCACACTCTTGGCATTCTCTTGATGATATTCAAGAGGTAGTCACCAGAAATGGTCTTCCAACAATCTTGAAGGAGTTCCCAGAGATACTTAGCAGTTGTTGGCCCTTTTGCCTTCACTCTACGGTCCAGCTCAGCCCAAACCATCTCGATTGGGTTCAGGTCTGGTGACTGTGGAGGCCAGGTCATCTGGCATAGCACCCCATCACTCTCCTTCTTGGTCAAATATCCCTTACACCACCTGGAGGTATGTTTGGGGTCATTGTCCTGTTGAAAAATAAATGATGGTCCAACTAAACGCAAATCGGATGGAATAGCATACCGCTGCAAGATGCTGTGGTAGCCATGCTGGTTCAGTATGCCTTCAATTTTGAATAAATCCCCAACAGTGTCACCAGCAAAGCACCCCCTCACCATCACACCTCCTCTTCCGTGCTTCACGGTGGGAACCAGGCATGTAAAGTCCATCCGTTCTCCTTTTCTGCGTCGCACAAAGACACGGTGGTTGGAACCAAAGATCTCAAATTTGGACTCATCAGACCAAAGCACATATTTCCACTGGTCTAATGTCCATTCCTTGTGTTCTTTAGCCCAAACAAGTTTCTTCTGCTTGTTGCCTGTCCTTAGCAGTGGTTTCCTAGCAGCTATTTCAGCATGAATGCCTGCTGCACAAAGTCTCCTCTTAACAGTTGTTGTAGAGATGTGTCTGCTGCTAGAACTCTGTGTGGCATTGACTTGGTCTCTAATCTGAGCTGCTGTTAACCTGCGATTTCTGAGGCTGATGACTCGGATAAACTTATCCTCAGAAGCAGAGGTGACTCTTGGTCTTCCTTTCCTGGAGCGGTCCTCATGTAAGCCAGTTTCTTTGTAGCGCTTGATGGTTTTTGCCATTGCACTTGGGGACACTTTCAAAGACTTCCCAATTTTTCGGTCTGACTGACCTTCATTTCTTAAAGTAATAATGGCCACTTGTTTTTCTTTACTTAACTGCTTTTTTCTTGCCACAAAACAAATTCTAATAGTCTATTCAGTAGGACTATCAACTGTGTATCCACCAGACTTCTGCACAACACAACTTGATAAAGCGGTGCTTCTGCCATGCCAAAGGCGCGTCGGGGTCTGCCTACACTCGACCCACGGTCCTCTAGCTCTGCTTTGGGTAAGTTTTGCCTCTCTGATGTCTTTAATTTGCCACTATTAACATTAAGACTTACTTGGGTTGGTGATCTTACCACCGCAATGAAGTTGCATGCACTGACACTTTACTTAATGACTTTTGCATCAATTTATATGGGCATGTGCAATGACGGACTTTTTGAGCATCTCTGTTTCTATCCTGTATTTGTATGTAACTTTGGTGTCACTTATGGTTTATATATTTGTCACTGTTATTAATAAAAATAATCACTTTTTATACCTAGTTACTCCGGTGTCTCCTTCTCTCATGATCTTTGGAGTGGGTATTTGCTCTTTTATGTGGGAAGGCTTTTCTTTCTCCCACTTCTATGACATTTAAAATGTCTCTGAGGTTTTGTCATTTACCCCAATAACACGGCAGCAAGTGTTGACTGTGCAGACGGCACTTCCGAGCAGCAACTGGCGGTGTTGGAGCCCAGGGTCAATGCTAGAAACAGAGTGGAGAAATTGCCACACACACAGCAGGGGAGCATATGGTGTTACTGAACCCCAATAACAGAGGAGCAACTGTTGACTGTGCAGACGGCACTTCCGAGCAGCAACTGGTGGTGTTGGAGCCCAGGGTCAATGCTAGAAACAGAGTGGAGAAATTGCCGCACACACAGCAGAGGAGAAGCTGGCGTTACTGAACCCAATAACAGAGGAGCAACTGTTGACTGTACAGATGGCACTTCCAAGCAGCAACTGGCGGTGTTGGAGCCCAGGGTCAATGCTAGAAACAGAGTGGAGAAATCGCCACACACACAGCAGGGGAGCAGCTGGCATTACTAAACCCCAATAACAGAGGAGCAACTGTTGACTGTGCAGACTGCACTTCCGAGCAGCAACTGGCGGTGTTAGGGCTCAGGGTCAATGCTAGAAGCAGAGTGTAGGCTGAGGCCTAATTGGAGCTAGTTTAATACCTGTTGTATTGTGAGTGTGGTGGAGCAGGAGAAATTGCCGCACACACAGCAGGGGAGCAGCTGGCGTTACTGAACCCCAATAACATAGGAGAAGCTGTTGACTGTGCAGACAACACTTCTGAGCAGCAACTGGCGGTGTTGGAGCCCAGGGTCAATCACGGTGTAGGCCAAGGCCTAATTGGAGCAAGTTTAATATCTGATGTAATGTGAATGTGGAGGGAGCAGGAGACATTGCCGGACACACATCAGGGGAGCAGCTGATGTTACTGAACCCCACTAACACAGGAGTTAGTGTTTTTCTCTGTGCAGACGGCAGTTCCGAGCAGCAACTGGTGGTGTTGGAGCCCAGGGTCAATCATGGTATAGGCCGAGGCCTAATTGGAGCAAGTTTAATATCTGATGTCATGTGAATGTGGACATAGCAGGAGAAATTGCCGGATACACAGCAGGGGATCAGCTGACGTTACTGAACCCCAATAACATGGCAGCAAGAGTTGACTGTGCAGACGGCACTTCTGAGCAGCAACTGGCGGTGTTGGAGCCCAGGGAATCCAGGAGAAGCAAAGTGTAGGTGAGGCCTAATTGGAGCAAGTTTAATATCTGAAGTAGTGTGAGTGTGGAGGGAGCAGGAGACATTGCTGGACACACAGCAGGGGAGCAGCTGACGTTACTGAACCCCACTAACACAGGAGCTAGTGTTTTTCTCTGTGCAGACGGCACTTCCGAGCAGCAACTGGCGGTGTTGGAGCCAAGGAAATCCAGGAGAAGCAGAGTGTAGGCTGAGGTCTCATTGGAGCAAGTTTAATATCTGAAGTAGTGTGAGTGTGGACGTAGCAGGAGAAATTGCCGGATACACAGCAGGGGATCTGCTAAAGTTACTAAACCCCAATAACATGGCAGCAAGCGTTGACTGTGCAGAAGGCACTTCTGTGCAGAAACTGGTGGTGTTGGAGCCCAGGGAATCCAGGAAAAGCAGAGTGTAGGCTGAGGCCTAATTGGAGCAAGTTTAATATCTGAAGTATTGTGAGTGTGGAGGTAGCAGGAGCTATTGCCGGATACACAGTTGGGGATCAGCTGATGTTACTGAAACCCAATAACACTGGGTCATGTGTTGACAGTGAATACCGCACTTCTGAGCAGCAACTGGTGGTGTTGGAGCCCAGGGATTACAGTTCAGGTGGTAGAAACATGAACACAACAAGAGACCTGGATACTGTTGCCAACCAATTATTTAATATGGAAGAGGAGTGGCAAATTCCTGCGAGATCCAGGCCTTGTTCATTTTCAGAAAAGTAAGCCAGTCAACGTTATCGAAGGATAGTCGCATGCGACGGTCTGTTAGTACACCACCTGCGGCACTAAAGACACCTTCCGATAATACACTAGCAGCAGGGCAAGCCAGCACCTCCAAAGCATACTGGCTAAGCTCTGGCCATGTATCCAGCTTAGAGACCCAAAACTTGAAGGGGGAAGAGCCGTGTGGGAGTACACTGAGAGGGCAAGACTTGTAGTCTGTCACCATCTGACGGAAACGTTGCCTCCTGCTGACTGGAGCCGTCTGTGTTAGTGTAGACATTTGTGGCGGGCACACAAAACTTTGCCACATTTGGGCCAAACTGGTCTTGCCTTGTGCTGAGGCACTGCTTCTTCTCCCTCTTTGTGCCTCCACTGCCTCGATGCACTGAGCTGCTTTGTAAAGCACTAGCAGCACTGCTCTCGGTTGGAAGGGAGAACATGTTGGAATGCACCAGTGTGTCTTGGTGCTCCCGCATTTTACGCTCCCGGTTCAATGGTGTTGTGAGGCTTTGTAAGTTGTCCTGGTAGCGAGGATCTAGGAGGGTGTACACCCAATAATCAGCCGTGTTGAGAACGTG
Source organism: Ranitomeya imitator (assembly GCF_032444005.1). NCBI lineage: Eukaryota > Metazoa > Chordata > Amphibia > Anura > Dendrobatidae > Ranitomeya > Ranitomeya imitator. The sequence continues at coordinate 390,503,413 of NC_091282.1, forward strand.
GGCGATGCGGCGGTCATTTCTCAGGCACTGCAGCATGAAATCAACCATGTGCTGCAGACTGCCAACTGGCCAAGAATTGCTGTCCCCTGCTTGAGGTGTGATCTCTGCCTGCTCTGCATCACCCCACCCTCACTCTACATACTGACTACTAGAGCATTGTGTAACTCCCTCCTCTAGACAGATGTCTTCCTCCTCGTTTGACTTCTCCTCATCCTCCTCACAAAGTGTTCCCTGCCTAGGCCTTTGTGAGGAACCACGTTGTGCAGACTGTCCAGAAGCAGATGGCATTTGAGACTCCTCATCCTCCACCTCTTCCACAACCTCCTTACTTAGCGCCTGCAGAGTTTTTTCAAGCAGGCAGATAAGGGGGATAGTCATGCAGACTAGTGCATCATCTACACTCGCCTCCCACATGGAATCATCGAAGGCACGCAAAACCTGGCAGATGTCCTTCATAGTGGCCCACTTAGTGGTTGTGAAGTCTGAACAGCACGCAGTGCAACTTTTTTGCGCCTGATGCAGCTGGTACCCATTACTGCTGCCTGCTGCTCACACAAATGCTCCAACATATGTAATGTTGAATTCCACCTGGTGAATAGGTCACATATGATGCGATGTTCCGGAAGGCAGAATTGGCGCTGCAGAGCTGCAATGTGCGATCTTGCCATGCTGGAACGCCGCAAGTTAGCACACTCTAGGCGGACCTTGTGCAGCAGTGCATCAAGATCCGGATAGTCCCTCAAAAAACTCTGCATGACCATGTTGAGCACATGTGCTAGACATGGGATGTGAGTGAGGTTGCCTAGGCCCAGAGCAACCACCAGATTTCACCCATTGTCATACACTACCATGCCTGGCTGGAGATTTGCTGGCACAACCCACAACACGTCGCTCTCCTGCTTGATGGCATTCCAGAGCTCCTGTGTGGCTTCGATTCCCCAAAGAAATGAATTTCAATACGGCCTGTTGACGTTTGGCCATGGCTGTGCTCATATCAGTTGTAACAGGTAAGTGTTCACGGGTCCATGTGGAGGTGGACTGTGATGGCTCCTGCAGCGCTAATTCAGAGGATCAAAAGCCAATGTAAAATTTCAAAACTTTATTATGAACAAAAATAAAAGTAAATCACAGAAATATAAATATAATTAAAATAGGAGATACAACTGTGCTACCTAGGAAAGCGGCTGTATTGTGCAGTTGTATCTCCTATTTTAATTTATATTTATATTTCTGTGATTTACTTTTATTTTTGTTCATAATAAAGTTTTGAAATTTTACATTGGCTTTTGCTCCCGATTTCTCGGATTGGTTTATATATTGATGTGGGAAGTGCCACTAATTTAAGCCTTGCTCTGTGTATGGGTGAACTAATTCAGAGGAACTGAAGTATGAGGAGGAGTCAATGTGTACAGACTGGATGTTAGGGCTAGCGGAACGCACCAAATAATAAGATAGATTAAGGTGCGTTCGCAGCCCGGGGTCCACCGTGCAGAGATGGAACCTGCTGCCAAGTAATGACGGACTATATGGTGGTACAATGTGAATACACACACGGGTTAACTTCAACCTGTTTGAAGGAAGCGAAACCTGTTAAGTCACAGGGCCGTGGTACCGCACACAAGAGCGCAAGCAAGGAGTCACCAAGCTCAGTCCCAAGACTTGGGATCCGAGTCCAACTAGACTACTTTTGCTCGACACTGTTAATGGGGTGTCAGCGTAACCAAAGTAATAATAAAAGATGCACGAGAGTGCATGCGGTGCCGCACTGGCGGATGACACTAACCACCCAGGCTTGGGTCAGGAAAGCGCTGTGAAAGCGCACGGCGCCGCACTGGCGGTCACAGCAATTAGACGCTGTATGGTGTGTAACGTGCTGGTAGCTAAGTCTGGCGCTAGATAGCAATCACCCACCTTCCGCGAACAGTCATCCAATAGGGAGGGGATTTTAATGAACGACTCTCACTCACAACACACACACGTTTACAAATGTACACTAGCTCATGGCTGTGCAGTCATGTGCAGTTTATATAGCTGCAGCACGTTCAGGACCTTCCAATAAAGGACCAATGGGAACCGCTGCAGCATCTGAGCATGTGACCCTCGATCTCCAATGGGAGATCTCACCCTGAGCATGCTCAGAAGGGAAAAAGCAGGACTTAGATCCCAAAAGCGTCTGCTCGACGCTGCCCAGCACTGGCTTCAATGGCAGAAGCAGGCAAAGCAGCAGTAATCCTATGCACAGAGTGAGACTGAGCAAGACGCTGGGAACGACGTCTCCGCTTAGCGGACTCCACTGCAGCTGGAGAAGAATGGGAGATCGCAGCAGAGATGGTTCGAGATTCCCCCTGTGCAGAGGTGGGAACTCGACATCTAACATTACCCCCCCTAGGGCCCCCTCCCTGGACCTCGCTATGCTCAAAGGCAGCAATGAGCTGTGGAGCTTGAATGTGTTCATCAGTCTCCCAGGACCTGTCCTCTGGGCCATAACCCTTCTAATCCACCAAATAGAATTTTTTGCCACGTACCACCTTGCACCCCAAAATAGCATTCACCTCGTAATCATCTGTAGACGAACCCGATGTCCCGGCAGATGACTCGGAAAACCGGGACATACAGTATATACGGGTTTCAAGAGGGACACATGAAAGGTGTCGGTGATACCCAAGCGTGGAGGAAGGGCCAGACGGTAGACCACAGGGTTAACCTGTTCGAGGACCTTGAAGGGACCCAAGTAGCGAGGTGCAAACTTAGTGGACTCAACACGCAGCCTGATGTTACGGGCGGAGAGCCACACTAAGTCGCCAGGTGCAAAGGTCAGAGCGGGATGCCGATGAGCATCGGTGGAGGACCTCATTCTCTCCTTGGAGGCCCGAATGGCATTCTGAGTGCGGTCCCAAATGTCCCATGCCTCCAGAGCCCAGCCTGCCACCCTGGAGTCGGTGGAAGACACAGGCATGGGCACAGGGACACGCGGATGCTGGCCGTAATTTAGGAGGAATGGAGTCTGACCGGTGGAGTCGGCTACGGCGTTGTTAAGTGCAAACTTTGCCCACGGTAGCAAGGATGCCCAGTCATCCTGCCTGGCAGAAACAAAATGTTGTAAATATGTGACCAAGGTCTGGTTGGCCCTCTCTACCAACCCATTCATCTCGGGATGATATGCCGAAGAGAGATTCAACTCAATACTGAGTAGACGACAAAGCTCTCTCCAGAATAGAGACGCAAACTGGGGACCCCGGTCACTAACAATTTTGTCTGGCATACCTTGTAGGCGAAAGATGTGTTTGATAAACAACACAGCCAGAGCCCGTGCAGAAGGTAGCCGTGGAAGAGGCACCAAGTGCACCATTTTGGAAAAATGGTCGGTGATCGCCCAGATAATGGTGCAGTTACGAGACTTTGGTAAGCCCACCACAAAGTCCATCCCGACCATCTCCCAGGGCCTGTCCGCCACAGGTAGAGGGTAAAGCAAACCAGCTGGCCGTTGCCGAGGGGACTTGTTCTTGATGCAAGAGACACACGCCTGAACATATTCTGTGACATCACGAGCCATATGCGGCCACCAGTATGTCCTCGCCAGTAACTCAGATGTCCTTTTGGAACCAAAATGTCCACCCACCCTGGACGAGTGTGTCCAAGAGAGAACCTCCGGTCGCAAACTGGATGGTACAAAAGTCTTGTCCGGAGGCACAGACTCTAGCGAAACCAGGGCCACAGTTCTCAAGCTCTCGGTGGGGACAATAAGCCGAGGCTCTTCTTCCTCTTCCACAGATGACACAACGGAGCGAAAGAGAGCATCGGCCCGAATGTTCTTCTCCCCAGAAAAAAAAATGGAGAGTGAAATGAAACCGGGAGAAGAACAAGGACCATTTGGCCTGGCGAGAATTTAACCGCTGGGCTGTCTGCAGGTACACCAAATTTTTATGGTCTGTGAAGACTTGGAAGGGAAAACGAGCTCCCTCCAAGAGATGTCTCCACTCTGAGAAAGCCAACTTCATGGCTAGCAACTCCCTGTCCCCGATGGAATAATTCCTCTCTGCTGGTGAGAAGGTCTTAGAAAAGAAGAAGCAAGGATGCTTCCGACCTTGAGCATCCTTTTGCAAGAGGACTGCTCCAGCACCAACAGATGAGGCATCCACCTCCATGATAAATGGCTTATCTACTTTGGGGCGATGTAGAATGGGAGCGCTAGCGAAATGTGACTTTATGGAGTTAAAGGCCTTGGAGACCTCCTCAGACCACAATTTGGGATTTGCCCCCTTCTTGGTGAGGGCAACCAAGGGAGCTACCAAAGTTGAGAAGTGCGGAATGAACTGGCGATAATAATTAATGAACCCCATAAAGCGCTGCACCCCTTTAAGAGAATGGGGTTCCTGCCAGTCCATCACAGCCTGTAGTTTGGCAGGATCCATAGCCAATCCCTGGGTGGAGATGATATAGCCCAGGAGAGGTAAGGACTCCTGCTCGAAAATACACTTCTCCAACTTGGCATAGAGGGAGTTTTCCCGTAGGAGGTCGAAGACTTTGCAAACATCTCTCCGGTGGGAGTCAATATCTGGAGAGTAGATGAAAATATCATCCAGATAGACTTCGACCGAGGTGGAGAGCATATCCCGGAAGATGTCGTTCACAAAGTCTTGGAAGATGGCTGGGGCATTACAGAGCCCGAAGGGCATCACCAGATATTCATAGTGCCCATCCCTGGTGTTAAAAGCAGTCTTCCATTCGTCCCCCTCACGGATGCAAATCAGGTTGTAAGCACCCCACAGATCTAATTTAGTAAATACCCTTGCTCCCCGAAGCCTATCGATGAACTCAGATATCAAAGGCAAAGGACACTTATTCTTAACGGTGATGGCGTTAGGACCCCTGTAGTCTATGCATGGACGCAATTCCCCATTCTTCTTCTGAACGAACAAGAACCCTGCCCCAGCAGGTGACACTGACTTCCTAATGAGTCCTCTTGCCAGATTTTCCTGGAAGTACTGTGACATTGCCTCCGTCTCCGGGAGAGAAAACGGATAGACTCGACCCTGGGGAGGCTCAGCACCAGGCATCAGATCAATAGGACAGTCATAGGGGCGATGGGGCGGAAGGGTCTCCGCCGCCTTTTTGGAGAACACGGCTGCATAAGACCAGTATTGCTTGGGGAGAGAGGAAAGATCTGCGGGTACCTCTGTAGTAGCAACCTGAACACACTTCCTCTGACACCTACCCCCACAAGATTCACCTCATCCAAGAATTCTGCCTGAGGACCACTCGATATGAGGAGAGTGGTACCGTAGCCAAGGTATTCCCAACAGGACCTCATCAATTCCCTCAGGAATGACGAGCAGAGATATAATCTCCTGATGGGATGGCGACATGGACAGAGTAAAAGGGATGGTCTGGTGTGTTATCTGTGAGGGCAGTGTCGACCCATTCACCACTCGTACCGTTACTGGTTGAGCTAGCATAACCAGGGGTATTGCGTGACGTTGGGCGAAGGCAGAAGACATAAAATTGCCCTCCGCCCCAGAATCCACGCAGAGCTCTACCAAGTGGGAGGATGAGCCTATAATAATTGTCCCCTTAAAGGACAATTTGGAGGCAAACGTCGCCGTGTCTAGTGTACCTCCACCCATTACCACTAGACGCTGACCGCTGGGGACATCTGGTGTCAAGTTGTCATGACTGCTGGCAAACATGACAGACCTTGAGTGCACAAGCGGTCCGGGACTTAGATCCCGCTCATGACAATTCCATGGCCTCATGTGACTCAGGAACCAGGACCGGAGATTCCAGACGTTTGGCGAAGGTAGGAGCCAGCCGAAACCTCTGCCTACACTGGGCTCGTTCTAACCTCCACTCGTTAAAATGGAGGTCAATATGAGTAGAGATAGTTATCAACTCCTCCAGTGTGGCAGGAATCTCCCTAGTGGCCAGAGCGTCCTTCACGTGATCAGCCAGCCCCTTCCAAAATATGGGGATAAGGACTTTATCCGACCACTCCAGCTCAGAAGCTAAAGTGCGGAAGTGGACGGCAAAATGGCTGACCAAGGACTCACCCTGAGTTAATGCAAGCAGTTGGAGCGCAGTATCATGGGTGACTTAAGGTCCTAAAAAGACCTGTTTCAGAGTGCTCAGAAACAGCGGAGCACTCTGCACCACATGATCACCACGCTCCCACAGTGGCGTATCCCATTCCAACGCCCTGTCCGACAAGAGAGACACAATAAATGCCACCTTAGCCCGCTCTGTGGGAAAACGTGCAGCCAGAAGCTTGAGGTGAATAGAGCACTGACTCACGAATCCCCTACAAGATTTGCTATCTCCAGAAAATTTTTCTGGCAGCGGGAGGCGAGATAATGTTGGAACAGGGGTGGCAGTGGACAAGGTTGCTGCAGCCACGCTAGCAGCCTGTACAGCATCTGCGGTAACATCCACAGCTCTCGAGAGCCACCAACCTACCCTCCAGCAGCTGGATATACCGCAAGGATTGCTGTATGTCCGTCATTGCTAGCCAGACCCTGGCGCTATTGTAATGTTAGGGCTAGCGGAACACACCAAATAATATGATAGATTAAGGTACGTTCGCAGCCCGGGGTCCACCGTGCAGAGATGGAACCTGCTGCCAAGTAATGACGGACTGTATGGCGGTACAATGTGAATACACATACGGGTTAACTTCACCCTGTGTGAAGGAAGTGAACCCTGTTAAGTCACAGGGCCGTGGTACCGCACAAAAAAGCGCAAGCAAGGAGTCACCAAGCTCAGTCCCAAGACTTGGGATCCGAGTCTGACTAGACTACTTGCGCTCGACACCGCTAATGGGGTGTCAGAGTAACCAAAGTAATAATAAAAGATGCATGAGAGTGCATGCGGTGCCGCACTGGCGGATGACACTAACCACCCAGGCTTGGGTCAGGAGAGTGCTGTGAAAGCGCACGGCGCCGCACTGGCGGTCACAGCAATTAGACGCTGTATGGTGTGTAACGTGCTGGTAGCTAAGTCGGGCGCTAGATAGCAATCCCCCACCTTCCGTGAACAGTCATCCAATAGGGAAGGGATTTTAATGAACGACTTTCACTCACAACACACACACGTTTACAAATGTACACTAGCGCATGGCCGTGCGGTCATGTGCAGTTTATATAGCTGCAGCACGTTCAGGACCTTCCAATAAAGGACCAATGGGAACCGCTGCAGCATCTGAGCATGTGACCCTCGATCTCCAATGGGAGATCTCACCCTGGGCATGCTCAGAAGGGAAAAAGCAGGACTTAGATCCCAAAAGTGTCTGCTCGCCGCTGCCCAGCACTGGCTTCAATGGCAGAAGCAGGCAAAGCAGCAGTAATCCTATGCACAGAGTGAGGCCGAGCAAGATGCTGGGAACGATGTCTCCGCTGAGCAGACTACACTGCGGCTGGAGAAGAATGGGAGACCGCAGCAAAGATGGTTTGAGATTCCCCCTGTGCAGAGGCGGGAACTCGACAACTAACACTGGATTCCTGCAATCCTTGGACTTGGCAGAACACGTGCAGCGCCACTCTCACGATCTGTACCCGACTCCACAACATTTACCCAATGGGCAGTGAGGGAAAGGCATTGTCCCTGTCCATGGTGACTGGTCCATGCATCGGTGGTGAGGTGGACCTTGCTACTGATGGTGTTTAGTAGCGCATGTTTAATGTTTCCCTCCACATGCTTTTGCAGGGCAGGGACGGCTTGCCTGCTGAAATAAAAGTGGCTGTATTGTGGGACTGCCAAAGCCATAAAGTTACGGAAGGTGTCAGTCTCCACCAGCCTGAATGACCGCATTTCAAAGGAAAGTAGTTTTGCAATGCCAGCATTCAGAGCCTGTGCTCGGGGGTGGTTTGCTGAGAATGGCTGCCTTTTCTCCCATGCCTGTGCTACCGATGGCTGTAGACTGGGCTGGGAGTGTGAGGATGACTGGGAACGTGGTGCTGTGGGTGGAATTACACTGGGTCTCTGGACAACAGTGCCAGAGGTTCTTCCATGGCGATCTTGTGAGGAAGCCGAACCAGCTGTGTGTGAGCTGGAGGAAGAGGCTACAACACGAGCTGAAGAGGTGGTAGGTGCAGCTGTAGGTTGGCCTAGGTCTTCAGTGTGTTTTTGTAACTCCACCACGTGCTTGGTCCGCACATGTTTCCACATATTTGTGGTATTGAGGTTGCTGACACTTTTCCCTCTTTTGACTTTCTGATTACACAGATTGCATTTGACAAAGCAAATGTAATCTGCAACTGTGTCAAAAAAGGACCAGGCACTGCAAATCTTGGGAGTGCCCGTTTTGGCTTTTGGAAGAGGCATGCTCCCAATGGGTGCCAAGTGGAGGCTACAGGCAATGCAGTCTTCCCCCTCCCTCTCCCGGCCGTTTGGGGAATCTCTTCCTCAGAGCTGCTCCCACCACCTTCCTGTACCTCACGCCATGATGGGTCAAGTACCTCATCATCCACACTATCTTCTTTCAACAACTGCTTCTCCTGGGTAGTCTTGGCAGCACAGTACGCAGCAGAAAGTGGCACCTGAGTCTCATCATCAGATGCATACTGAGGTGTGCTGACCGGAGGCACTGGCCCACCTGTTATGATCTGGTGGCCTAGGAGCAGCATGAGACGGACTCTGGAGAAGGTAGTCCCTGTACTGACCGCAAACCCTGAACCTAGCAGCGCAACTAGAAGTAGCCGTGGGGGGTACCTAACACTCCCTAGACCCCTCGGCACAGCCTAAGATCTAACTACCCCTAAAGACAGAAACAGGAAACCTATCTTGCCTCAGAGAAAATTCCCAAAGGATAGATAGCCCCCCACAAATATTGACTGTGAGAGGAGAGGGAAATAACATACGCAGATATGAAATCAGATTTTAGCATAGGAGGCCATACTAGCTAAAAAGAAAGAATAGACCAGAGTACTATGCAGTCAGTATAAAAACACTAGAAAATATCCACCGCAGAAAATACGGATCACCACATCTGACTAAAGACATGGGGGGTATATCTGCATCTCCAGAGAAATAGCTAGGCTGCAAAAAATCCTTCACAGACCAAGCTGGACAAGACAAAAACATGAAAATGCACAGAACTATAAGGTCCACGACAGGTGGACGGCAAAAACAAAGCCAGGACTTATCTTTGTAGAAAAACACAGCAAACTGGAGATACCAGCAGGGAAGTGAATCCTTCAAGAACAATGGACAACTGGCACTGACTAAAGGATCCAGCAAAGCTATATACCCCAGTCAGTTTTGCAATTAGTAGATACACCTGTCCACTCCTGCAGTCCAGGCACAACTGCATTACCCTCTACAACCACCGGAGGGAGCCCAAAAGCTGAATTCACTGAACCCTCACCAGAGCCCCCAGGCCGATCAGGATGAGCCCGATGAAAGGCACGAACCAAATCAACGGCATGGACATCAGAGGCAGAAACCCAAGAATTATCCTCCTGGCCATAACCCTTCCACTTGACAAGGTACTGAAGCTTCCGCCTCGAAAAACGGGAATCCAAAATCTTCTCAACAACATATTCCAACTCCCCATCGACCAATACAGGGGCCAGAGGATCAACAGAGGGAACAACGGGCTCCCCATATTTCCGCAACAAAGATCTATGGAAGACATTATGAATAGCAAAAGAGGCCGGAAGCGCCAGGCGAAAGGACACCGGATTAATAATCTCAGAAATCCTATAAGGACCAATAAATCAAGGCTTAAACTTAGGGGAAGAAACCTTCATAGGAACATGACGGGAAGATAAACAAACCAGATCACCAACCCGAAGCCGGGAACCAACACACCGACGACGGTTAGCAAAACGCTGAGCCTCCTCCTGAGACAGCACCAAATTGTCCACCACCTAAGCCCAAATCTGCTTTAACCTGTCGACAACAGAATCCACACCAGGAAGGTCAGAAGGCTCAACCTGCCCAGAAGAAAAACGAGGATGAAAACCAAAATTACAAAAAAAAGGCGAAACCAAAGTAGCCGAACTAGCCCGATTATTAAGGGCAAACTCAGCCAATGGCAAAAAAGCCACCCAATCATCCTGATCAGCAGACACAAAGCATCTCAAATAGGTCTCCAAGGTCTGATTAGTTCGCTGAGTCTGGCCATTTGTCTGAGGATGAAATGCAGAGGAAAAAGACAAATCAATGCCCAGCTTGGCACAAAAGGCCCGCCAAAACCTAGAAACAAACTGGGAACCTCTGTCGGACACAATATTATCCGGAATACCATGCAAACGTACCACATGCTGAAAAAACAATGGAACCAAATCAGAAGAAGAAGGCAATTTAGGCAAAGGCACCAAATGAACCATCTTAGAAAATCGGTCACAGACAACCCAGATAACCGACATTTTTTGGGAAACAGGAAGATCGGAAATAAAATCCATAGAAATATGCGTCCAAGGTCTCTCAGGGACCGGCAATGGCAAAAGCAACCCATTAGCGCGGGAACAACAAGGCTTAGCCCGCGCACAAATCCCACAGGACTGCACAAAAGAACGCACATCCCGTGACAAAGAAGGCCACCAAAAGGACCTACTAACCAAATCTCTGGTACCAAAAATCCCAGGATGGCCAGCCAACACAGAACAATGAACCTCAGAAATCACTTTACTAGTCCATCTATCAGGAACAAACACTTTCCCCACAGGACAGCGGTCAGGCTTATCAGCCTGAAATTCCTGAAGAACCCGTCGCAAATCAGGGGAGATGGCAGAAAGAATCACCCCTTCCTTCAAAATGCCGACCGGCTCAAGAACCCCAGGGGAATGAGGAAAAAAACTCCTAGAGAGGGCATCCGCCTTAACATTCTTAGTACCAGGAATGTACGAGACCACAAAATTAAAATGGGAGAAAAACAGGGACCATCGAGCCTGTCTAGGATTCAGCCGTTTGGCAGACTCGAGGTAAATCAGATTCTTATAATCCGTCAGGACCACAATACGGTGCTTGGCCCACTCAAGCCAATGTCGCCACTCCTCAAATGCCCACTTCATAGCCAACAACTCCCGATTGCCGACATAATTGCGCTCCGCAGGCGAAAACTTCTGAGAAAAGAAGGCAAACGGTTTCATCAAGGAACCATCAAAATTCCTCTGAGACAAAACGGCCCCTGCCCCAATCTCAGACGCGTCAACCTCAACCTGAAATGGAAGAGAAACATCTGGCTGACGCAACACAGGGGCAGAAGTAAATCGGCGTTTAAGCTCCTGAAAGGCAGAAACAGCCGCGGAGGACCAATTCGTCACATCAGCGCCTTTCTTGGTCAAATCGGTTAGAGGTTTAACCACACTGGAGAAGTTGGCAATGAAACGACGATAAAAATTAGCAAAGCCCAAAAATTTCTGAAGGCTCTTCACAGATGTGGGCTGAATCCAATCATGAATGGCCTGAACCGTAACCGGATCCATTTCTATAGATGAGGGAGAAAAAATGAAACCCAAAAAAGAAACCTTCTGCACTCCAAAGAGGCACTTTGACCCCTTCACAAATAAAGCTTTATTACGGAGGATCTGAAATACAATCCTGACCTGTTTCACATGAGACTCCCAATCATTGGAAAAAATCAAAATATCATCCAAATATACAACCATGAATTTATCAAGATAACTCCAAAAGATATCATGCATGAAGGATTGGAACACAGATCGGGCATTAGAGAGTCCGAATGGTATCACAAGTTATTCAAAATTGCCTTCGGGCGTATTAAATGCAGTTTTCCATTCGTCACCCTGCTTGATACGAATAAGATTATATGCCCCTCGAAGGTCAATCTTAGTAAACCAGCTAGATCCCTTAATCCTAGCAAACTAATCAGTAAGCAAAGGCAAGGGGTAGTGAAATTTAACCGTGATCATATTCAAGAGGCGATAATCAATACAGGGTCTCAAGGAGCCATCCTTCTTGGCAACAAAAAAGAACCCCGCTCCCAACGGTGAAGAAGATGGCTGAATATGCCCTTTCTCCAAAGACTCCTTAATATAGCTCCGCATGGTGGTATGTTCAGGCACAGACAGGTTGAAAAGTCGGCCCTTTGGGGAACTTACAACCTGGAATCAAATCAATAGCACAATCACAGTCCCTGTGCGGTGGAAGGGAACTGGATTTGGGCTCATCGAATACATCTTGGAAGTCAGACAAAAACTCAGGAACTTCAGAAGAGGGGGAAGAGGAAATTGACATCAAAGGAACCTGATCATGAACCCCCTGACAACCCCAACTAGTCACAGACATGGATTTCCAATCTAACACCGGATTATGTAGCTGCAACCATGGAAAACCCAGCACAATATCATCATGCAAATTATGCAACACCAGAAAACGACAATCTTCCTGATGGGCTGGCGCCATGCGCATGGTAAGCTGTGTCCAAAACTGAGGTTTATTTTTAGCCAACGGTGTAGCATCAATGCCCCTCAAAGGAATAGGGTTCTGCAAAGGCTGCAAGGGAAAACCACAACGTCTGGCAAATTCTAAGTCCATTAAGTTCAGAGCGGCACCTGAATCCACAAATGCCATGACAGAAAATGATGATAATGAGCAGATCAAGGTCACAGATAACAGAAATTTAGGTTGTATAGTACTGATGGCAAAAGAACTAGCGATTCTCTTAGTACGCTTAGGGCAATCAGAAATAACATGAGCAGAATCGCCGCAGTAAAAACACAACCTATTCTGACGCCTGAATGTTTGACGTTCAGCTCTAGACAAAATCCTATCACACTGCATAGGCTCAGGGCTCCGCTCAGAGGACAACGCCACAGTGTGCATAACTCTGCGCTCGCGCAAGCGCCGATCAATCTGGATGGCCAGAGACATAGAATCACTCAGACCAGCAGGCGAGGGGAACCCCACCATAACATATTTAACGGATTCAGAAAGACCCTTTCTGAAAATTGCCGCCAAGGCATCCTCATTCCATTTAGTCAGTACAGACCATTTTCTAAATTTCTGGCAATACAATTCTGCCGCTTCTTGACCTTGACACAGGGCTAACAAGATTTTCTCAGTCTGATCCACAGAATTAGGCTCATCATACAACAACCCCAATGCCTGAAAGAACAAATCAACATTAAGCAAAGCAGGATTGCCAGATTCCAGGGAAAATGCCCAATCCTGTGTGTCACCACGCAGCAGAGATATGATGATTTTAATCTGCTGAATAGGATCACCAGAAGACCGGGGTCTTAATGCAAAAAACAGTTTACAGTTATTTTTGAAACTCAAAAATTTGGATCTGTCACCAAAGAATAAATCAGGAGTGGGAATCTTAGGTTCTAAGGCAGGAGTCTTAACAATGAAATCTGAAATACCCTGTACCCTAGCAGCAAGCTGATCCACATGAGAAACTAACTCCTGAACATTCATGTTAATACTAGACACCTTAGCCACCCAGAGTTAAAGAGAGAGGAACAGGCTAAGGAAAAAAAATGGCTCAAAACCTTTCCTCTCTTCTTGTGAGATGCAATTAACTCATTGTTGGCCAGTTGTACTGTTATGATCTGGTGGCCTAGGAGCAGCATGAGACGGACTCTGGAGAAGGTGGTCCCTGTACTGACCGCAAACCCTGAACCTAGCAGCGCAACTAGAAGTAGCAGTGGGGGGTACCTAACACTCCCTAGACCCCTCGGCACAGCCTAAGATCTAACTACCCCTAAAGACAGAAACAGGAAACCTATCTTGCCTCAGAGAAAATCCCCAAAGGATAGATAGCCCCCACAAATATTGACTGTGAGAGGAGAGGGAAATAACATATGCAGATATGAAATAAGATTTTAGCATAGGAGGCCATACTAGCTAAAAAGAAAGAATAGACCAGAGTACTATGCGGTCAGTATAAAAACACTAGAAAATATCCACCGCAGAAAATACGGATCACCACATCTGACTAAAGACATGGGGGGGTATATCTGCATCTCCAGAGAAATAGCTAGGCTGCAAAAAATCCTTCACAGACCAAGCTGGACAAGACAAAAACATGAAAATGCACAGAACTATAAGGTCCACGACAGGTGGACGACAAAAACAAAGCCAGGACTTATCTTTGTAGAAAAACACAGCAAACTGGAGAGACCAGCAGGGAAGTGAATCCTTCAAAAACAATGGACAACTGGCACTGACTAAAGGATCCAGCAAAGCTATATACCCCAGTCAGTTTTGCAATTAGTAGATACACCTGTCCACTCCTGCAGTCCAGGCACAACTGCATTACCCTCTACAACCACCGGAGGGAGCCCAAAAGCTGAATTCACAACACCCACCCGCCTCTTCAGATTCAGAGAGACAAAGGTGTTGGGCATCACTGCATACTGCCTCTTCTTCCATGTCTCGAATGCTGCTTGGCTGGCCGCCTCTTTCCAAGCCAAGAGATTCAGAGAACAGAAGTAGAGATGGCTTCTGTCCTGGGCTCTCTGACTGCCTGGGCAATTTGGCAGGTGGTGAAGAGACAGATGGGTGCTCTTCAGTGCTCTGTGCCTGAGAGGATGTGGCACTAATTGAAGTCGATGCATTAGCTGCCATCCATCCGACAACGGCTTCAATTTGCTTGTCCTGCAGCAGTGGGGTACGGCGAGCTCCAACAAAGCTGTGCATGAAGGACTGTTCCCTGCTAAAACTGGGTGATGATGAGTCACCGGTGCCCACAGCTGGCACAGAATCCCCATGTCCTCTCCCTGCTCCACACCCACGACCACGTGCCTTACTCCCTGCCTTCTTCATCTTAGTAGACTGATAAAGATAGGCAGAAAAGTACTAAGGGCTTAGTGTGCTTATACCTGAACAGCTGCTAACAGGTATAAGAAACACTAATTTTATAAAGTGTGGACTAAACTTTAATATGAGCTAATGTGGCCTACACAACTGTAAAGTGGAGTGTTTGGTGAACTTTGATAACTTTTTGTTTTTTGCGCACAGCAGACTACAGCGTGAGCTGAAGTCACACAGAGACCTTGCAGACAGCCGTGAATGGCGCTGCAAGGCCTAAAAAAGCTCCTGTATGTACTCCTATATAGTGTTTTTCCACAATCTAGCAGGATACGGATGTGTGACCCCGGCGAACTCAGTCGAGGGGTTCAAGAGAGGCCTGGATGTCTTCCTAGAGCAGAACAATATTGTATCATACAATTATTAGGTTCTGTAGAAGGACGTAAATCTGGGTATTTATTATGATGGAATATAGGCTGAACTGGATGGACAAATGTCTTTTTTCGGCCTTACTAACTATGTTACTATGTTACTATGGATGGAAACCCACTAATAGGATAAATCTGGACAAAATGTGCAGCAGGCAGCACTCATAGAAAAAAGGACAATGGAACAGTATGAGGCAGTGACGCACACTGAGCTGTCTACAACCGGCTGTGGCTGCAGAACAGACTACAGAGTGAGCTGCACTTACACACACAGAGACCTTGCAGACAGCCGTGAACAGCGCTGCAAGGCAAAAGCAAGGTTCTCACACAGCAGTTGCTAAATTAGCCTGGGTAAAGCACAATGAAGCAAATCGCTATCTCAAACTGGCCCTCTCTTTCAGAACACAGCGTCCTGTCCCTAACTGAATTCACAGCAGAGTGAACTCAAAATCGCGGCGGCGACTTTTATAGTGCATCATGACATCATTTCAGTAGCCAATCACAGCCATGTCAGTTGTTACATGACTAACATGCAGAACAGGACGTGCCCACACTTCTAATGATTCCTCATTGGCTGAATTAAATGAAACTGTCTCTTTGCATTATGGGAACTTCCGATTCCGGTATCCGATATTGAGAAAGTATCGGAACTCAGTATCAGAATTCCGATACCATGAATATCGGCCAATACCCGATATTTGCAGTATCGGAATGCTCAACACGACTGATCAGTCTTCTCCTTGTTTGAGATGAAAGTTTAGAGGGACCGCCGGGTCTTGGTAGATTTTCAGTTTTTGAATTTCCACAAAAATTAAATAACCAATAAATTTAATTCAACTTCAATTGTGTTCTACTTGTTGATTCTTCACCAAAAATTTACATTTGGCTTTATGTTTGAAACATGATATGTGGAAAAAGGTTGAAAAGTTCCAGTGAGCCAAATACTTTTGCAAGGCACTGTATATATACATTTGAAACCAGAAGTTATCCTACTCTATATAAAAAGACACATATGCATGTTTTTCTCAATACCTGACAAGAAACCAGAATAGACCTTTCCCGTTTTAGGTCAATTAGGATAACCTTAATTATTACTATTTGCCAAATGCCAGTATAATGACAGAGAAAAAATATTTTAAGGCATTTAATTGCTTACTGCAAAGTCAAAAGCATACATACAATAAGATTACTATGCATTTAAACAATTCTGGACTGCCCATATGATGATGTAATGTGTTTGGAAGCTTCTGATTTTTTTGGCAACATCAGAGTTACTTAGAGACACACCTGTGGATGCATTTTAATGCACATCTGAAACACATTGCTTTTTTGTGCAGCATCATGGAAAAGTCTCAAGAAATCATCCAAGATATCAGGAAGACAATTGTGGACTTGCACAAGTTTGGTTCATCCTTTGGTACAATTTCAAGATACCTGAAGGTGCCTCGTTTATCTGTACAAACAATTATATGCCAGTACAAACAAGATGGGAATGTCTAGCCATCTTACTGCTCAAGAAGGAGACAGGTTCTTTGTAAGAAGAAATGAGCATTCTTTGTTTGACATGTGTATATCAATCCAAAAACAAAAGCAAAAGACCTTGTGAAGTTGATGATGGAAGCTGGTAAGATTATATCAATACCCACAGTGAAATGTGTACTGTATCAAAATGGACAGAAAGGCTACTCTGCCAAGAAGACACCATTTCTCCAAGAGAAACATAAACAAGCCGGATTAATGTTTGCAAATGCACACAGGAACAAAGATCTTCATTTTTGGAGTCATGTCTTATGGTCTGATGAAACTAAAATTGAACTTTTTGGGCATAATGACCATCGATACGTTTGGAGGAAAAGGGGAGAAGCTTGGAAGCTTAAGAACACAATCCCAACTATAAAACATGGGGGAGGCAGAATCATCTTGTGGGGTTGTTTTGCTGCAGGATGGATTGGTGCACTTCACAAAATAGATGGCATCATGTGAAAAGAAGACTAATTGGCAATTCTGAAGCAACATCTCAAGACATCAGCAAGGAAGTTAAAGCTTGGGCAGAAATGGGTCTTCCAAATGGAGAATGACCTGAAGCAAACTGACAAAATGGTAGCAAATATTAATAATTACGGTAATACTAATCGACCAGAAATGGGAAAGATTTATTCTGATTTCATGTCAGTTATTGAGAAAAACCTGCATACTGTATGTTTCTTTTAATGTAGTGCATGTAAACTTCTGGTTTCAACTGTATATACAGTATATACACTGCTCAAAAAAAATAAAGGGAACGCTTAACAGAATATAACTCCAAGTAAATCAAACTTCTGTGAAATGAAACTGTCCACTTAGGAAACAACGCTGTTTGACAATCCATTTCACATGCTGTGGTGCAAATGGAATAGACAACAGATGGAAATTATTGGCAATTATCAAGACACATTCAATAAAGGAGTGGTTCTCCACGTGGGGAACACAGACCACATCTCAGTACCAATGCTTTCTGGCTGATGTTTTGGTCACTTTTGAATGTTGGTTGCGCTTTCACACTCATGGTAGCATGAGACAGACTCTACAACCCACACAAGTGGCTCAGGTAGTGCAACTCATCCAGGATGGCACATCACATCAATGCGAGCTGTGGCAAGAAGGTTTGCTGTGTCTGTCAACGTAGTGGCCAGAGGCAGGAGACACTACCAGGAGACAGGTGAGTACACCAGGAGACTGGCAGTACGAGGGCAACAACCCACCAACAAGACCGCTACCTCAGACTTTGTGCAAGGAGGAACAGGAGGAGCACTGCCAGAACCCTGAAAAATGACCTCCAGCAGGCAACAAATGTGCATGTGTCTGCACAAACTGTTAGAAACCGACTCCATAAGGATGGTCTGAGTGCCCAGCGTCCACAGATGGGGATTGTGCTCACAGCCCAACACCATGCAGGACACTTGGCATCTGACACAGAACACCAGGATTGGTAAATTCGCCAATGGTGCCCTGTGTTCTTCACAGATGAAAGCAGGTTCACACTGAGCACATGTGACAGATGAATATGTTCCTACAGACTTGTTCACTGTGCAAGTAGCCCATGTGTTCCTGTTTCCATAATTGTTCTCTTGTGTCTACAAGACTAGGGAGTTACCCACCACTCCATGTGGATTGCATACATCAGTTAGGACTGCTCTATATGGGTATAGACATTTGGTGGAGCAGCTTAGTATACATTTTTTGCAAAAAACGTATCAACCAAATACCCTGTTTTTTACATCTTTTTACTAACACTTGCAGATTACTGTGATTTTTTTAAACTGAGTGTTTTTGGTTTTACTATGCTCTTTTGTGTCTACATGTTACAGATGTGCAGAGTCTGGAGACGTGATGGAGAGTGATCTGCTGCCTTTAACATCCTTCAGCATGACCGATTTGGCAGTGGGTCAGTAATGGTGTGGGGTGGCATTTCTTTGGAGGGCTGCACAGCCCTCAATATGCTCTCCAAAGGTAGCCTGACTGCCATTAGGTACCGAGATGAGATCCTCAGACCCCTTGTGAGACCATATGCTGGTGCGATTGGCCCTGAATTCCTCGTAATGCAGGATAATGCCAGACCTCATGTGGCTGGAGTGTGTCAGCAGTTTCTGCAAGATGAAGGCATTGAAGCTGTGGACTTGCCCAATCATTCCCCAGACCTGAATCCATTTGAACACATCTGGGACATCATGTCTCATGTCATCACCATCCACCAATGTCACGTTGCACCACAGACTGTCGAGGAGTTGGCAGATGCTTTAGTCCAGGTCTGGGAGGAGATCCCTCAGGAGATCTTCCGCCGCCTCATCAGGAGCATGCCCAGGCATTGTAGGGTGGTCATACAGGCACGTGGAGGCCACACACACTACTGAGCATCATTTCCTTGTCTTGAGGCATTTCCACTGAAGTTGGATCAGCCGGTAACTTCATTTTCCACTTTGATTTCGAGCATCATTCCTACTCCAGACCTCCGTTGGATACTAGTTGAGATTTACGTTGATCATTTTTAGGTTTTATTGTTCTCAACAAATTCCACTATGTAATGAATAAAGATTTACAACTGGACTATTTCATTGAGTGATATCTAGCATGTGGGATTTTAGTGTTCCCTTTTTCAGAAGCATTTATATATATATATATATATATATATACAGTTATATGAAAAAGTTTGGGCACCCCTATTAATCTTAAGCTTAATGTTTCATAAAAATTGTTATTTTTGCAACACCTATTTCCGTTTCATATATCTAATAACTGTTGGACACAGTAATGTTTCTGCCTTGAAATGAGGTTTATTGTACTAACAGAGAATGTGCACTCTGCATTCAAACAAAATTTGACAGGTGCATAAGTATGGGCACCCCACCAGAAAAGTGACATTAATATTTATTAGATCCTCCTTTTGCAAAAATAACAGCCTCTAGTCGCTTCCTGTAGCTTTTAATGAGTTCCTGGATCCTGGATGAAGGTATTTTTGACCATTCCTCTTTACAAAACAATTCCAGTTTAGTTAAGTTTGATGGTCGCTGAGCATGGACAGCCCTCGTCAAATGATCCCAGAGATGTTCAATGATATTCAGGTCTGGGGACTGGGATGGCCATTCCAGAACAGTGTAATTGTTCCTCTGCATGAATGCCTGAGTTGATTTGGAGCGGTGTTTTGGATCATTGTCTTGCTGAAAGATCCATCCCCTGCGTAACTTCAACTTTGTCACTGATTCAAGAACATTATTGTCAAGAATCTGCTGATACTGAGAGGAATCCATGTGTCCCTCAACTTTAACAAGATTCCCTGTGCCGGCATTGGCCACACAGCCTCAATGCATGATGGAACCTCCACCAAATTTTACTGTGGGTAGCAAGTGTTTTTCTTGGAATGCTATGTTTTTGGCTGCCATGCATAATGCCTTTTTGTATGACCAAACAACTCAATCTTGGTTTCATCAGTCCACAGGACCTTCTTCCAAAAAGAAATTAGCTTCTCCAAATGTGCTTTTGCATATCTCAGCCGACTCTGTTTGTGACGTGCTTGCAGAAATGGCTTCTTTCGCATCACTCTCCCATACAGCTTCTCCTTGTGCAAAGTGTGTTGTATAGTTGACCGATGCACAGTGACACTATCTGCAGCAAGTTGATGCTGCAGCTCTCTGGAGGTGGTCTGAGGATTGTCCTTGACTGATCTCACCATTCTTCTTCTCAGCCTTTCTGATGTTTTTCTTGGCCTGCCACTTCTGGCCTTAACAAGAACTGTACCTGTGTTCTTCCATTTCCTTACTATGTTCCTCACAGTGGAAATTGACAGGTTAAATCTCTGAGACAGCTTTTTGTATCCATCCCCTGAACAACTATGTTGAATAATCTTTGTTTTCAGATCATTAGACAGTTGTTTTGAGGAGCCCATGATGCCACTCTTCAGAGGAGATTCAAACAGGAGAACAACTTGCAAGTGGCCTCTTTAAGTAGCTTTTCTCATGATTGCATACACCTGGCTATGATGTTCAAAGCTCAATGAGGTTAGAAAACAAAAAAAAGTGCTTTAGTAAGTCAGTAAAAAGTAGGTAGGAGTATTTAAAACAAGAAAATGTTAAGGGTGCCCATACTTATGCACCTGTCAAATTTTGCTTGAATGCAGATTGCACATTTTCTGTTAGTACAATAAACCTCTTTTCAAGGCAGAAACATTACTGTGTCCAACAGTTATTAGATATATGAAAATGAAATAGCTGTTGCAAAAAAAACAATTTTTTTATAAAGCATTAAGCTTAAGATTAATAGGGGTGCCCAAACTTTTTCATATAACTGTATATATATATATATATATATATATATATATATGTATATATATATATATATATATATATATATATATATATATATATATACAGTGGGGCAAAAAAGTATTTAGTCAGTCAGCAATAGTGCAAGTTCCACCACTTAAAAAGATGAGAGGCGTCTGTAATTTACATCATAGGTAGACCTCAACTATGGGACACAAACTGAGAAAAAAAAATCCAGAAAATCACATTGTCTGTTTTTTTAACATTTTATTTGCATATTATGGTGGAAAATAAGTATTTGGTCAGAAACAAAATTTCATCTCAATACTTTGTAATATATCCTTTGTTGCCAATGACAGAGGTCAAACGTTTTCTGTAAGTCTTCACAAGGTTGCCACACACTGTTGTTGGTATGTTGGCCCATTCCTCCATGCAGATCTCCTCTAGAGCAGTGATGTTTTTGGCTTTTCGCTTGGCAACACGGACTTTCAACTCCCTCCAAAGGTTTTCTATAGGGTTGAGATCTGGAGACTGACTAGGCCACTCCAGGACCTTGAAATGCTTCTTATGAATCCACTCCTTTATTGCCCTGGCGGTGTGCTTTGGATCATTGTCATGTTGAAAGACCCAGCCACGTTTCATCTTCAATGCCCTTGCTGATGGAAGGAGGTTTGCACTCAAAATCTCACGATACATGGACCCATTCATTCTTTCATGTACCCGGATCAGTCGTTCTGGCCCCTTTGCAGAGAAACAGCCCCAAAGCATGATGTTTCCACCACCATGCTTTACAGTAGGTATAGTGTTTGATGGATGCAACTCAGTATTCTTTTTCCTCCAAACACGACAAGTTGTGTTTCTACCAAACAGTTCCAGTTTGGTTTCATCAGACCATAGGACATTCTCCCAAAACTCCTCTGGATCATCCAAATGCTCTCTAGCAAACTTCAGACGGGCCCGGACATGTACTGGCTTAAGCAGTGGGACACGTCTGGCACTGCAGGATCTGAGTCCATGGTGGCGTAGTGTGTTACTTATGGTAGGCCTTGTTACATTGGTCCCAGCTCTCTGCAGTTCATTCACTAGGTCCCCCCGCGTGGTTCTGGGATTTTTGCTCACAGTTCTTGTGATCATTCTGACCCCACGGGGTGGGATTTTGCGTGGAGCCCCAGATCGAGGGAGATTATCAGTGGTCTTGTATGTCTTCCATTTTCCAATTATTGCTCCCACTGTTGATTTCTTCACTCCAAGCTGGTTGGCTATTGCAGATTCAGTCTTCCCAGCCTGGTGCAGGGCTACAATTTTGTTTCTGGTGTCCTTTGACAGCTCTTTGGTCTTCACCATAGTGGGGTTTGGAGTCAGACTGTTTGAGGGTGTGCACAGGTGTCTTTTTATACTGATAACATGTTTAAACAGGTGCCATTACTACAGGTAATGAGTGGAGGAAAGAGGAGACACTTAAAGAAGAAGTTACAGGTCTGTGAGAGCCAGAAATCTTGATTGTTTGTTTCTGACCAAATACTTATTTTCCACCATAATATGCAAAAAAAATGATAAAAAAACAGACAATGTGATTTTCTGGATTTTTTTTTCTCAGTTTGTCTCCCATAGTTGAGGTCTACCTATGATGTAAATTACAGACGCCTCTCATCTTTTTAAGTGGTGGAACTTGCACTATTGCTGACTGACTAAATACTTTTTTGCCCCACTGTATATATACACATACAGTACATATATATTCTTTTGTCTAAAATGCAAAAGAATTGTGTCATCTTTGACTTTAGCCCTTTTAGAGATCATTTCACCTTTATCTTGCTTAACTGTTCACAGTAACAATAATTTTCACCAGGGATGCCCAAACTTTTGCTTGCCAATGTAACAAGCAGTTCCGGTAATGAAAGATATTTTTTCCCAGACATCAGCACTGCTCTTTATTGCTCCACCACTTATCTCCTGTGATGACATCACATCCTCATCACATCAATAATTATCATTATCGGTTGACAGTTGCCTCAGTGTGAGAAATGTCCATAGCTCTTTGCCACTGTAACTGTTACCGATACAGCTTGATTTGTGATTAACATCCTTCACCTCATTTGCCCCATCTCATTCAAATCCAAACACTGACCATCTCATTCAAAACATCATCCAGAAAAAGTTGTGAAATAACTTCCTTAGTAACTGGACTTATGGGACCAGTAATCAGAAAGCACATTACCCATTATATCAGTTGAGGGGAGCTGTGCAGAAAGATGACTCAAGCTGATGTTGTAACAGTTTTCTGGGACTGAGATTAGTGATGCACTGTATATTCCATAACATCTTCTGCTGTTTCTCCATTTTCTAAAGGCAAAAGAGGAAAATCGTACCCTACATTTGGCAGTCCTTTTGCCTGGATGACTGGTGCCAGTGGTAGTGGTGCTCCTGCTTACGATTTCCACATTCCTATTGCAAGATACCATGATATGCTTATTTTTTCTTTTACATTACGCCATCAATTACCATTTCCACTTTTAATTTTATATACATGTTTTAACTACAGTAAAATTAACTTTTTTTTTATGTTTTGAGACTACCATTCCCACCTTCCCAAAAATATTGAAAAAAAAATGCTGGCTGCACAGCACACACACAAAAAAACAACAGCAGCAGTACAATGCATTAATGTTTTGGCTTGTACAAATGTCACATTGGAATAATAACAAACAGAAATCTACATGCCATAAATATCTACCATCTTATCAAGAATGTACAGTCATTTGTGGTGTCCTGAAGAAGGAGTTGGAGTGACTCTGAAACGTGCTGAAAATAAACCAATATTCCATATTCCATCGTGGCTTATAATTTCTATATCAACACAGGATACTTCTATTGCCCATAGAAAATATCATATGTAATTTTCTGGAAGCTGCAGCAGCAGGAATTTATGCATTTTCAGTGCTCGTGTCTTACACAACCCTATAAGGTGAGCAGAATTATCTATTGATCCATCTTCGCTAGTTGGATAAGACCCTATTGCGCTTTCGCATTTTTATCTAGCTCCTGTCCTCAAACAATCTTATAAAATCTAACTGCCGGCTGATATCTCAGTAATGTAATAATCTGTCTTCACTGAATACAGATTATATCTAGCAACTTAGAAATTCGAAAATGAATAAACAGTCCAGCTGGAAAAAAAGCAGATTTTTTTGATAGGATATAATACAAACTTGCTTGCTTCTATCCGTTAAATAGGGCCAAATAGGGTGAGGTAGGGATAGTCGATCAGTGAGCAAGAGTGCCACTGCGCAGGTTAAGGGTACCAACATCCCAAGCAAGGAATGAAGATATTAGTTGCCTACTAGGGTGTAACCTTTCCCTTTTTGAATACAGACAAATAAAGACTTGAGATGGATATTTTTTAAGAAAAAACGCTGAGATTGAATTAATATACTGTATAACCTTCTAAATGTTTGAAATAATGGTATGTTTTATATGATTTAATTGTGGATATAGTACTTAAATTGGTGATTTGCAAGGATATAATTTTGTACTTTCTGTCTGATATTCGGTGAATTGTATAATGCCTCGAATGTACAAAATTTTCTCGAAGAAGACTGAAGTGTAACAGGCCAATATGCGAGGTGCACTTCCAGATGTATCAACCAGTCACAGAGTAATTTATTTCCAGTTTTTGAAAAAAGACTGATCTTTTTCATGAACTGTTTTAACTCTTCCAAAATAGAACTTTATAAGAACCTATATCTCTTTGTAAGTAGTGGTGCAACACATAAGAAGAATAAGACAGAGTAATATTTGACCTTCACGCAGTGTTAAAAAAGAATTTGTTGAAACGCTATCAGGTTGATCATGAACTCCTCAGACGTCATCATACATGAGTTTTACGGCTCCATTCAAAGATTTCTTATCTTATCTGACATTGCTGATGTATCTATTTTCAGAATTGTGCTCACATTTCCTCATGCAGTGAAATAAGGCTTCTTTCACACTTCCGTCTTTTTAGATCCGTCACAATGCGTCGTTTTGGGAAAAAAAACGCATCCTGCAAATGTGCCCGCAGGATGCGTTTTTTTCCCCATAGACTTGTATTGCTGATGGATCGCGACATATGGCCATACCTCGCGTCCGTCGTGCACTGAATGCGTCGTGTTTTGGCAGACCGTCATCACGAAAAAACGTTCAAGGAAACGTTTCTTTGTACGTCGCATCCTGCACTTTGAATTGCGCATGCCCGGGCGGAGATTTCTAGACTTTAGAGTGGGCAGCGGATGCGTTGAAAAACTGCATCCTCTGCCCATGTTGTGCCAAATTTTAAAACACGTCCAACGGTATGTCACGTTGACGCTTTGTGATAGCCCCGTACCGACGGAAGTGAGAAAGAAGACTAAACTGGCAATTCGTATATTTTTTATTCCCTGATTTGACTTTTGATTTGATTTTTTAAGTGAATATAAATATTAATTTAGCAACCAATATTCTAAAACACAAGCTTTGACCTTTAGTTGTAACCAGTGAAAATAAGAATTCTTCCTATTATTCAAAAAAGTCAACATATTTGCATAAGTAGTATAGTCATACGGATTGATAAAAACTCTGAAAGCAATCATATAGTAATTTTTTTTCATTTCACTTCTATAAACATATTCAACCATAACCAGTGCCTTAATAGGGAAAAAATAAAATGAATTTCCATTACATTGAGGCATTATTCATTAGAACCATTCATATTACACTTTATTTGTTCTTGTTTTCACTTCCTACAATATTTAACATGGCTTAGCAAGAATTTGTAGTAACTTATTTATGAGTTGCATTTTATATTTTGCATTGGGATTTTCTATGTTTATGAATGTATGTTAAACCAATTATGGATGCCATCGTCTAGAGTTAACAGATCAAGAACATAAAATGTTATGCTTGCCTGCAAATATTTGTAAGAGGCATACTGTATAAAATTATTCTAATGTAATATACAATAATTATAATCCTGTAGGTAGATGCCTATTCGTTTCTAAAAATAAGTAGTAATATTTATAACCTCCAGAAGCCAGGTAATTTGTTACGCAGGCTGTCAAGGCAAGGTCCTAGCTAGCTTTGTTGCCCATTGCAACCACTTACAGCTTGAATATTAAATACACTTTGGGCTCTATTCATTGAAGGGATTATATGAAAGTATTTCATTTTCCATGAGGCTAAGAACTGAGAGGTATTTAAGTGCTAACTACCGGCAGTTGTTCCCGACAGTGGCCAAGAGTTAACACAGACTGCTCTTGCCAGCGATTCTGATGCTTTATGCCAACAGATCAGCTATTCTGGGCTGCTCTGTCAACTGTTGACTGATTCCCTGCAGTTATGCAGCAAGTAGCTAGATGCCAATCATCATAACATCGGCAATCACGCCCCATCAACAGAGCAGAGCGGAAGAGAATCAGCTGCTCTGTCTACATGACGTGACAAGAAGCTGCAGAATTGCTGGCAGGGGAATAACATTGGCAGTCATGCCCCATCAGAAAAGAATGTCAGAGATGCAGTTGCTCTGTCATTGCAATATCACTGGAAATGGCAGAATTGCCCACTGGTGTGGTCCATAACTGCCCTGAGCAGGGAGAGATTGGCAATGGACACAACAGGCAAGTAATTAGCAATTACCTGCCTGTAAGTTCTTAGGCCCACAATAAAAAAAATAAAATAGTCCCAGACATCCCATTTAAAATCGATGTTTTCAATGCCAGTTTTAATGTTGGGTATACAAGAATAAGATAAGATGCACCTACTTATTTAAGAGGCACACGCAGCATAATGAATTAGGCTCATCTTATCACTGGCACGCACCTCCATGCACAATGAAAGTCAGAGACTGGAGTACATTTCTGGAGTAAATTTTGCTTTTAAAGTGGCATAACTTTTCACAAGTTTGTCAGACTGGTTTTGTAGTTCTCTGTCCTGTCCTTGCACCGCAAACCTTGGCAGATCCGACCAAGACTGGTGTGTAAATGCTAAAAGTTGCAAAATTTGTATGCAACTTCAGGTGGCGCAAACATTTTATGACTTTTCAAGGTGTTTTACCCCTGAAATATGGTGAAAATGTGAGCCTGGGCCTTAGGTTAAATTACCACAATGAAAAACACAGCATCTTACAGTTTTAACCAACTCAACAGGGATCAACTCAATATATTAAATTCAAATGAGAGGGTCAAAAGAGTATATTAAACCATAAAAAGTATTTTATTAACCCCTTCATGACCCAGCCTATTTTGACCTTAATGACCTGGCCGTTTTTTGCAATTCTGACCAGTGTCCCTTTATGAGGTAATAACTCAGGAACGCTTCAACGGATCCTAGCGGTTCTGAGATTGTTTTTTCGTGACATATTGGGCTTCATGTTAGTGGTAAATTTAGGTCAATAAATTCTGCGTTTATTTGTGATAAAAACGGAAATTTGGCGAAAATTTTGAAAATTTCGCAATTTTCACATTTTGAATTTTTATTCTGTTAAACCAGAGAGTTATGTGACACAAAATAGTTAATAAATAACATTTCCCACATGTCTACTTTACACCAGCACAATTTTGGAAACAACATTTTTTTTTGCTAGGAAGTTATAAGAGTTAAAATTTGACCAGCGATTTCTCATTTTTACAACGAAATTTACAAAACCATTTTTTTTAGGGACCACCTCACATTTGAAGTCAGTTTGAGGGGTCTATATGGATGAAAATACCCAAAAGTGACACCATTCTAAAAAATGCACCCCTCAAGGTGCTCAAAACCACATTCAAGAAGTTTTTTAACCCTTCAGGTGCTTCACAGCAGCAGAAGCAACATGGAAGGAAAAAATGAACATTTAACTTTTTAGTCACAAAAATTATCTTTTAGCAACATTTTTTTTATTTTCCCAATGGTACAAGGAGAAACTGAACCACGAAAGTTGTTGTCCAATTTGTCCTGAGTACGCTGATACCTCATATGTGGGGGTAAACCACTGTTTGGGCGCACGGCAGGGCTTGGAAGGGAAGGAGCGCCATTTGACTTTTTGAATGAAAAATTGGCTCCACTCTTTAGCGGACACCATGTCACGTTTGGAGAGCCCCCGTGTGCCTAAAAATTGGAGCTCCCCCACACGTGACCCCATTTTGGAAACTAGACGCCCCAAGGAACTTATCTAGATGCATAGTGAGAACTTTGAACCCCCGGGGGCTTCACAAATTGATCCGTAAAAATGAAAAAGTACTTTTTTTTCACAAAAAAATTCTTTTAGCCTCAATTTTTTTCATTTTCACATGGGCAACAGGATAAAATGGATCCTAAAATTTGTTGGGCAATTTCTCATGAGTACACCGATACCTCACATGTGGAGGTAAACCACTGTTTGGGCACATGGTAAGGTTCGGAAGGGAAGGAGCGCCATTTGACTCTTTGAATGAAAAATTATCTCCATTGTTAGCGGACACCATGTCGTGTTTGGAGAGCCCCCGTGTGCCTAAACATTGGAGCTCCCCCACAAATAACCCCATTTTGGAAACTAGACCCCCCAAGGAACTTATCTAGATGCATATTGAGCACTTTAAACCCTCAGGTGCTTCACAAATTGATCTGTAAAAATGAAAAAGTACTTTTTTTTTCACAAAAAAATTCTTTTCGCCTCAGTTTTTCATTTTCACATGGGCAATAGGATAAAATGAATCCTAAAATTTGTTGGGCAATTTCTCCCGAGTACGCCGATACCTCATATGTGGGGGTAAACCACTGTTTGGGCACACGGCAGGGCTCGGAAGGGAAGGCGCGCCATTTGACTTTTTGAATGGAAAATTAGCTCCAATTGTTAGCGGACACCATGTCGCGTTTAGAGAGCCCCTGTGTGCCTATGCATTGGAGCTCCCCCACAAGTGACCCCATTTTGGAAACTAGACCCCCCAAGGAACTTATCTAGATGCATATTGAGCACTTTAAACCCCCAGGTGCTTCACAGAAGTTTATAATGCAGAGCCATGAAAATAAAAAATAATTTTTCTTTCCTCAAAAATGATTTTTAGCCTGGAATTTCCTATTTTGCCAAGGGTAATAGGAGAAATTGGACCGCAAATGTTGTTGTCCAGTTTGTCCTGAGTACGCTGATACCCCATATGTGGGGGTAAACCACTGTTTGGGCGCACGGCAGGGCTCGGAAGGGAAGGCACGCCAATTGGCTTTTTAAATGGAAAATTAGCTCCAATCATTAGCGGACACCATGTCACGTTTGGAGAGCCCCTGTGTGCCTAAACATTGGAGATCCCCCACATATGACCCCATTTTGGAAACTAGACCCCCAAAGGAACTAATCTAGATGTGTGGTGAGGACTTTGAACTTCCAAGTGCTTCACAGAAGTTTATAACGCAGAGCCATGAAAATAAAATAAAAATTTTATTTTCTCTAAAATGATTTTTTAGCCTGCAATTTATTATTTTCCCAAGGGTAACAGGAGAAATTTGACCCCAAAAGTTGTTGTACAGTTTCTCCTGAGTACGCTGATACCCCATATGTGGGGGTAAACCACAGTTTGGGCACATGTCGGGGCTCGGAAGTCAAGTAGTGACATTTTGAAATGCAGACTTTGATGGAATGCTCTGCGGGCGTTACGTTGCGTTTGCAGAGCCCCTGATGTGGCTAAACAGTAGAAACCCCCCCACAAGTGACCCCATTTTAGAAACTAGACCCCGAAAGGAACTTATCTAGATGTGAGGTGAGCACTTTGAACCCCCAAGTGCTTCACAGAAGTTTATAACACAGAGCAGTGAAAATAATAAATACGTTTTCTTTCCTCAAAAATAATTTTTTAGCCCAGAATTTTTTATTTTCCCAAGGGTTACAGGAGAAATTGGACCCCAAAAGTTGTTGTCCAGTTTCTCCTGAGTACGCTGATACCCCATATGTGGGGGTAAACCACTGTTTGGGCACACGTCGGGGCTCAGAAGGGAAGTAGTGACTTTTGAAATGCAGACTTTGATGGAATGGTCTGCGGGCGTCACGTTGCGTTTGCAGAGCCCCTGGTGTGCCTAAACAGTAGAAACCCCCCACAAGTGACCCCATTTTGGAAACTAGACCCCCCAAGGAACTTATCTAGATATGTGGTGAGCACTTTGAACCCCCAAGTGCTTCACAGACGTTTACAACGCAGAGCCGTGAAAATAAAAAATCATTTTTCTTTCCTCAAAAATGATGTTTTAGCAAGCAATTTTTTATTTTCTCAAGGGTAACAGGAGAAATTGGACCCCAGTAATTGTTGCCCAGTTTGTCCTGAGTACGCTGATACCCCATATGTGGGGGTAAACCACTGTTTGGGCACATGTCGGGGCTCGGAAGTCAAGTAGTGACGTTTTGAAATGCAGACTTTGATGGAATGGTCTGCGGGCGTCACGTTGCGTTTGCAGAGCCCCTGGTGTGCCTAAACAGTAGAAACCCCCCACAAGTGACCCCATTTTGGAAACTAGACCCCCCAAGGAACTTATCTAGATATGTGGTGAGCACTTTGAACCCCCAAGTGCTTCACAGACGTTTACAACGCAGAGCCGTGAAAATAAAAAATCATTTTACTTTCCTCAAAAATGATGTTTTAGCAAGCAATTTTTTATTTTCTCAAGGGTAACAGGAGAAATTGGACCCCAGTAATTGTTGCCCAGTTTGTCCTGAGTACACTGATACCCCATATGTGGGGGTAAACCACTGTTTGGGCACACGTCGGGGCTCGGAAGGGAAGGAGCACCATTTGACTTTTTGAATAAAAGATTGGCTGGAATCAATGGTGGCGCCATGTTGCGTTTGGAGACCCCCTGATGTGCCTAAACAGTGGAAACCCCTCAATTCTTACGCCAACACACCCCTAACCCTTATCCCAACTGTAGCCGTAACCCTAACCACAACCCTAACCGCAACACACCCCTAACCACAACCCTAACCCCAACACACCCCTAACCCTAACCACAACCCTAATTCCAACCCAACCCTAACCCTAAGGCTATGTACCCACGTTGCGGATTCGTGTGAGATTTTTCCGCACCATTTTTGAAAAATCCGCGGGTAAAAGGCACTGCGTTTTACCTGCGGATTTACTGCGGATTTCACCTGCGGATTCCTATTGAGGAATAGGTGTA
Source organism: Ranitomeya imitator (assembly GCF_032444005.1). NCBI lineage: Eukaryota > Metazoa > Chordata > Amphibia > Anura > Dendrobatidae > Ranitomeya > Ranitomeya imitator. The sequence continues at coordinate 390,534,476 of NC_091282.1, forward strand.
AAACGCTGCGGAATCCGCACAAAGAATTGACATGCTGCGGAAAATACAACGCAGCGTTTCCGTGCGGTATTTTCCGCACCATGGGCACAGCGGATTTGGTTTTCCATAGGTTTACATGGTACTGTAAACCTGATGGAACACTGCTGCGGATCCGTAGCGGCCAATCCGCTGCGGATCCGCAGCCAAATCCGCACCGTGTGCACATAGCCTAATTCTAAAGGTATGTGCACACGCTTTGGAAAACGCTGCGGATCCGCAGCAGTTTCCCATGAGTTTACATTTCAATGTAAACCTATGGGAAACAAAAATCGCTGTACACATGCTGCGGAAAAACTGCACGGAAACGCAGCGGTTTACATTCCGCAGCATGTCACTTCTTTCTGCGGATTCCACAGCGGTTTTACAACTGCTCCAATAGAAAATCGCAGTTGTAAAACCGCAGTGAAATGCGCAGAAAAACCGTGGTAAATCTGCCATAAATCCGCAGCGGTTTAGCACTGCGGATTTATCAAATCCGCTGCAGAAAAATCCGCAGAGGACCAGAATACGTGTGCACATACCGAAACCCTAACCCTAACCCTAACCCTACCCCTAACCCTACCCCTACCCCTACCCCTAACCCTAACCCTACCCCTAACCCTAACCCTACCCCTAACCCTACCCCTAACCCTACCCCTACCCCTACCCCTAACCCTACCCCTAACCCTAACCCTAACCCTAGTTCTAACTCCAACCTTAGTGAAAAAAAAAAAAAATTCTTTATTTTATTATTGTCCCTATCTATGGGGGACAAATGGGGGGGGTCATTTACTGTTTTTTTATTTTGACCACTGTGATAGATTATATCACAGTGATCAAAATTCACATTGGAACGAATCTGCCGGCCGGCAGATTCGGCGGGCGCACTGCGCATGCGCCCGCCATTTTGGAACATGGCGGCGCTCGGGGAAGAAGACTGACGGACCTCGCCAGGATCGGTAAGTATAAGGGGGGGAGATCAGGGCACAGGGGGGGGAGATCAGGGCACGGGGGGGCGTCGGAGCACGGGGGGGGAGGGATCGGAGCATGGGGGAGAGTGATCGGTGTGCGGGCGGGTGGATCGGTGTGCAGGGGGGGGGGATCGGTGTGCAGGGGGGGTGGTTCGGAGCACGGGGGGGGATCGGAGTGCGGGGGGGTTTGATTGGAGCACGGGGGGGTGTGATTGGAGCACGGGGGAGCGGACAGGAGGACGGGGGAGCGGAGCACAGGACGGAGGGGAGCGGACCACCGATCGGGGGGCTGGGGGGGCGATCGGAGGGGTGGGGTGGGGGCACATTAGTATTTCCAGCCATGGCCGATGATATTGCAGCATCGGCCATGGCTGGATTGTAATATTTCACCATTTTTTTAGGTGAAATATTACAAATCGCTCTGATTGGCAGTTTCACTTTCAACAGCCAATCAGAGCGATCGTAGCCACGAGGGGGTGAAGCCACCCCCCCTGGGCTAAACTACCACTCCCCCTGTCCCTGCAGATCGGGTGAAATGGGAGTTAACCCTTTCACCCGGCCTGCAGGGACGCGATCTTTCTGTGACACAGCATATGCGTCACAGGTCGGATTGGCACCGACTTTCATGACGCATACGCTGTGTCACAGGTCGGGAAGGGGTTAAGTAAATATTAAAAAGATAATTTAACAAAGTAAAACTACCAAAAAACAGGATAATTCATGGGTTAAAAATATAGAGGTATAGCCTGGAAGGTACACAATGGTTACTCACTAAATAAAGTGTAAAAATAGGTGCTAAGAAGGTGGAAAAGAATTGCTGCACATATATAAATAATGCGAACAAAAAATCATGTTCATCAAGGGTTAATGACCGTGCAAGCACAAAATAGCAATGCAAAAAACAAGTGCAGACACTAAAATAGTGAGAAAAAAAGAATAAATTCATCAGGGGTTAAACCCCATACAAAAGCAAAGCAACAGCATGAGGACAGAAGTGCAGACACCAATATGTTCAATGGAGTCTTATTGTAAGCTCAAAACCTCCATAGCAGCATGTGGCATCCTCATGTGAGATGGAGAGTGAGGTAGGTACAATCTGTAAACAAAGTCAAAGTGCCTGCTGTGCAAAGGAAAATAATGTTATACAAATGGTTAGGAAAATGCTGACATAGTAGATGAGTGAATGGACCCCTACCTGCCGCCCCTTCACGCGTTTCACCCGGTCTTCACCCCCAGGTGATTTAAAAAGAGAATACACAATAGTTTGACAACAAATGGCTTCACCCAACCACTAACCATGAGTGGAGAAAAAGTTTTGGTGTTAATATTAATAATAATTTTATCTATATAGCGCCAACATATTCCGCAGCGCTTTGCAAATTATAGAGGGGATTTGTACAGACAATAGACATTACAGCATAACTAAAATCACAATTCAAAATAGATACCAGGAGGAATGAGGATCCTGCTCGCAAGCTTACAAACTATGAGGAAAAGGGGAGACACGAGAGGTGGATGGTAACAATTGCTTTCGTTGTTCAGACCAGCCATAGTGTAAGGATCGGGTGTTCATGTAAAGCTGCATGAACCAGATAACAGCCTAAGTATGTAGCAGTACAGACACAGAGGGCTATTAACTGCATGAAATGTATGAGAACATGATGTGAGGAACGTAGTTATGGTTTAAGTTTTTTTTCTTTTTTTGAATGGGCCACACAGAGATAGTTAGGTTAATGCGTTGAGGCGGTAGGCCAGTCTGAACAAATGCGTTTTTAGGGCTTGCTTAAAACTGTGGGGACTGGGGATTAATCTTATTAACCTGGGTAGTGCATTCCAAAGAATTGGTGAAGCACGTGAAAAATCTTGGAGACAGGAGTGGAAGGTTCTGATTATTGAGGATGCTAACCTCAGGTCATTAGCAGAACGGAGAGCACGGGTAGGGTGGTAGAATGAGACCAGGGTGGAGATGTAGGGTGGTGATGAGCCATGGAGTACTTTGTGGATGAGGGTAGTAGTTTTGTACTGGATTCTTGAGTGGATGGGTAACCAGTGTAATGACTAGCACAGGGTAGAGGCATCGGTGTAACGGTTGGTGAGGAATATAATCCTGGCAGCAGCATTCAGGACAGATTGGAGTGGGGAGAGTTTGGCAAGAGGGAGGCCAATTAAGAGACAGTTACAATAGTCCAGATGAGAATGAAGGAGTGAAACAGTAAGAGTTTTTGCAGTGTCAAAAGTTGGAAAAGTGTGAATTCTAGAAATGTTTTTGAGATGCAGATGAGAAGAGCGAGCCAATGATCGGACGTGGGGGGTGAAGGAAAGCTCATAATCAAGGATGACCCCAAGGCAGCGGGCATGCTGCTTGGGAGTAATGGTGGAACCACACATGGAGATGGCAATGTCAGGCAAAGGTAGGTTAGTAGAGGGAGAGAACACGAGGAGTTCAGTTTTTGACAGGTTCAGTTTCAGATAGAGGGAGGACATGATGTTAGAGACAGCGGTAAGACAATCACCGGTGTTTTCTAAAAAGGCAGGCGTGATGTCAGGAGAAGTGTATAATTGGGTGTCATCAGCATAGAGATGGTACTGGAAACCGAATCTACTGATTTTTTGTCCAATAAGGGCAGTATACAAAAAGAAGAGGAGGAGGCCTAGGACTGATCCTTGAGGAACCCGACCAGTAAGGGGAAGGTGAGAGGAGGAGGAACCATCAGAAAATACAGTGAAGGAGCGGTCAGAAAGATAGGAGGAGAGCCAGGAGAGAACGGTGTCTTTGAGGCCGATGGAGCCGAGCATAGTGAGGAGGAGCTGATGATTCACAGTATCGAATGCTGCGGAGAGATCCAAGAGAATTAGCATGGAGTAGTGACCATTAGATTTAGCTGTAGATCATTAGAGTCTTTAGTGAAGGCAGTTTCAGTAGAGTGTAAAGAGCGGAAACCAGATTGAAGAGGGTCGAGAAGAGAGATATCTGAGAGATTGCGGATAAGACGAGAGTGGACCAGGTGTTCGAGGAGTTTAGAGATGAAGGGAAGATTAGAGACAGGTCTATAATTAGCAGCACAGTTTTGATCGAGGGATGGTTTTTTAAGTAATGGGTGTATGATGGCATGCTTAAATGAGGAGGGGAAAATACCGGAAGAGAGAGAAACGTTGAATATTTTTGGTAGGTGAGTGATGACAGCTGGGGAAAGGAACTGGAGGAGATGTGACGCAATGGGGTCACTGGTGCAAGTGGTCAGGTGAGAAGATGCAAGGAGCTTGATTACTTCTTCTGTAACTGGTTCAAAGTCAGAGAGTGAACTGGATGCAGTGGGGGAGGGAGGACGGTGCATGGTATGAAGGGATTGGGAGATAATTTCCTGTCGAATGTGGTTAATTTTTTCTTTGAAGTAATTGGCCAGATCGTCAGCGCGGAGATCCGTGGCTGGGGCCTGCACTCTTGGGTTGAGTAGGGAATGGAAAGTGTCAAAGAGATGTTTAGGGTTATTGGACAGCGAGGTGATGAGGGTGTTAAAATAGGTTTGTTTGGAGAGGTGAAGGGCAGAGTTGTATGTTTTAAGCATAAACATATAATAAATGAAATCTTCGGGTAGATTAGATTTTCTCCACAGACGTTCGGCGCACCTGGAGCACCACTGTGGGAATTGTGTTTGCAGCGTGTGTCATGGTTGTCGCCATCTGTGCCGAGCTGTTCTATGTATAAGAGGTGCAATTTTATCCAGGCCACTTTGGAGGGTTTCACTGTAATGCTTCAGTACAGAATCAGGACATGAGATGGAAGAGATAGGGGCCAATGAGGACTGCAAGCTCTGCATAAGTTTGTGGGTAGTGTTGAGCATTCCGATACCGCAAGTATCGGGTATCGGCCGATACTTGCGGTATCGGAATTCCGATACCGAGATCCGATACTTTTGTGATATCGGGTATCGGTATCGGATCAATAGGGATGTGTAAAATAAAGAATTAAAATAAAAAATATTGATATGCTCACCTCTCCGGCGGCCCCTGGACATCACGCTGCTAACCGGGAGGCTTCTTTGTTTAAAATGCGCGCCTTTAGGACCTGCGAATGACGTCCCGGCTTCTGATTGGTCGCGTGCCGCCCATGTGACCGGCACGCGACCAATCAGAAGCCGTGACGTCATTCGCAGGTCCTCAATTCCTAGAATTAGGAGTTTAGTGAATGAGAATGACGTCGCGGCTTCTGATTGGTCGCGTGCCGGTCACATGGGTGGCACGCGACAAATCAGAAGCCGCGACGTCATTCTCATTCACAAAAACTCCTAATTCTAGGAATTAAGGACCTGCGAATGACGTCGCGGCTTCTGATTGGTCGCGTGCTTGTCACATGGGCGGCACGCGACCAATCAGAAGCCGAGACGTCATTCGCAGGTCCTAAAGGCGCGCATTTTAAACAAAGAAGCCTCCCGGTTAGCAGCGTGATGTCCAGGGGCCGCCGGAGAGGTGAGCATATCAATATATTTTATTTTAATTCTTTATTTTACACATCCCTATGGATCCCAGGGCCTGAAGGAGAGTTTCCTCTCCTTCAGACCCTGGGAACCATGAGAATACCTTCCGATACTTGATGTCCCATTGACTTGTATTGGTATCGGATATCGGTATCGGCGATATCCGATATTTTTCGGGTATCGGCCGATACTATCCGATACCGATACTTTCAAGTATCGGACGGTATCGCTCAACACAATTTGTGGGTGTTAATTGCCTGTATGTTTCTATAAGTGTGGAAAATGGGGGTGACCTGAAAAGGATGGCAGTTCTTGATAGAGAATGAAACAAGGTGGTGGTCAGAGAGCGGGAGAGGGGAGTTTGTGTTATCATTCATATTTTCTGAAAAAAGGCCAAGAGAGCAAAAATTCTGCTGGGTTACAAAAACTTTTGAGCACAACTGTTTATATTTCTTGAGAACCAAAAAAATGGAGTAGACACAAAATCTCACAAATCATTATAAAATACACAGTTTATTAGATAAATACAAAAGAACAGTGGTATCAAAAATAATAATACATAATACACAGGAACTATCTGAGGAACAGACTAGTGGTATAGCAGAGAGTTCATGGGAACACAAAAAGTATATTGTACCATGGGAAAAGCCCAGTCCATATACCAATGTACACACTACAAGAGGCACAACTTGTTATCAAATCCATAACCACATCATATAGGTCAGAATACAGCCAGCCCCAAGGTGCATCGGAGTAATTATAAATGCTTACCCATGGTAGAAAATAAGTCCCACGGACTGCCTGACGCCCCTGACGCGCGTTTCGCGGTCCAGCTTTCTCAAAAGGGAGACCATGATTTCATGATAGACAGCACATAATTGTTAGAAAATTCCTGACATACAGGGGGGAATAAGTATTTGATCCTTTGCTGATTTTTTTAAGTATGCCAAGAACTCTTAATAGTTGGTAGGGGATCAAATACTTATTTCTCACTACAAAATGCAAATACATTTATATAATTTATACAATGTGATTTTCTGGATTTTATTTTTGATATTCTTTCTCTCAATGTTAAAATTAACCTACCCTTAATATTATAGACTGTTCATGTCTTTGTCAGTGGGAAAACATGCAAAATCAGCAAGGGATCAAATACTTATTTACCCAACTGTATTGTTACACTTCAACTATCACTATTCTGAAATCTAAACATATTTAAAGAATTAATGTTTAGAAACCTCCCTTTTGTTAGAAATGTTCCTCAACAATAAACCAAGCACAGGGTCTCTGATTGCTGAGACTCCTAGTGATCACATCAAGAATACAGCAGCAAGTATTCAATTGTTTTGCAGCACCACGACTGGGAAAATAAGGTAGTACCCAGTCCCTCTTGGAAACTATTCCTTTCTTTTTCGCATAGCACAGATAGAGATATTTTATAAAGCTACTCTAACCTCTGCAAATCAGTGAATGGAGGGCACCTTTTATTTTGATCCAAATTCCTTGTCAATTTAATATTAACTGACTTCAATGACAACCATTTTGAATGACTATCCTTATAATATAAAAGTACTAGTTGGCCCATGCGAAATTTTCACACATTGGTTGTCGGGGGCACAAACAATTTTAGGAAAATCAAGCTGGTTAAAAGTTAATGTATTTAATGAGATGATGAACACAGAGAGGTATTTATATATTTAGACTGGTAATACAATAAATTGGTTTTATAAGTAGAGGCTAAAAAAATTTCTTGAGGATGTGGTTGCACCTGCAGGTTATTGTTTTTTTTTTCTGAAGGTTTCTGAAAATGATTGTTTAAACTGTATTTATTGATCAAATCGTGAATGTGTGGTTTGTTTGTGTCTTTTCTTGCTGAAGGGGGCAAGTTTACCTTTCAAATGGTGTATTATTTGTGTGTGTGGGGCGACGTAATCACCAAAAAAGCAGTGCATGTTTACAAATGTGTTTACATATGTGACTCACCTGTAGTGAAGTGTGCAATCTTCGAATTTGCATGAAATAGGCTGGGCAAGCACTTCGACAAGCTGGAAAGACTCCAAGACAAATGCCACCTGCAGGTATTTTGACCTTTGAAATGGTGAATCATTTGTGTCTGTCTGTGGAGTATAAAAGGAGCAAGTGTGCAAGTGAATAGGCAGTGCATGTTTACAAATGTGTTTGCATATGTGACTCACCTGCAGTGAAGTGTGCAATCCTCCAATGTGCCTGAAATCGGCTGGCAAAAGAGTTTGGCAAGCTGGAAAGCCCCCAAGGCAAATGTTAGGATTTGTTTGTGATGTCTGTAAGCAGCTTTGTGGTAGTGTGCTTTTGGGTAGTGGAATGCCACCTGCAGGTCATTTTTCCTTACTGCAGTTTTATGAAAGTTAATGTTTAAACTGTATTTTGTGATCACATTGTGGATGTGTGGTTTGTTTGGCTATTTTCTTGCTGAAGGGGGCAAGTTTACCTTTCTAATGGTGTATAATTTGTGTGTGTGGGTGCAATATGAACGGAGATACAAAGTAATCAGCGAAAAAGAGTGTTTAGAAATAATATATAAGGATTACAGGTTATCCTTCTTTGTCAAACAATGTGTTAGAGGCCTGGACTTCCTCACTATGTGGGATGCATCGCAGGCACTGTTTGTTGCTCTGGTCTCCCATTCAAACCTATCCGCTGAGTCTGCCACTTAGTGCAGACGTTAATCCCAGCATCTTGCTCAGCATCCTGTTATACGTGTGGTTCCTGTTGGCTCTCCAGCTAAAGTCTATGGTAACCAGTGGTATACAGAGGCAGCTCCGTTCTCTGGATTCTGTGTCCAAAAATCACCTTAATGGGCATGTCCGTGATTAGGCGCATTGTCATTGGTGCTTGGATGCTTTGTGCTCTGGTGAGGTGGCAACTCTAGATTGGCCCATGGGCGATGCCCTGTCCGACTGTGCATGAGGTTTTGGGGTGGAGCCTGGCGCATAAAGGACTTTCAGTGAAGCACATGGGCATGCTAGTGTCACTTGTATTTGGTGTATATTTGGGTGGATTCGCTACAGCTCTATCTGTGTGTTTTGTGTGTTTAGCACCGTATCAGCTACAAGTGGGATGTCAGTGATCTGTGTTAGCATGTGTTCAGGGCTGGTCCTGTGCCATTAGACTCCTAGCGCCACTGGAGAGGAGATTGGCTGTATAAGTTCAGGGCTGGCATCAAGCAATTAGAGTTTGGGCTCCTCTGGACAGGAGGTTTGCTGCGTGTTCTTACTGCCTGTGAGTTTTTGCTATCTGTACCCATCCTGTGTGCATGCTATACTTCCCTTTGGGGTTAAAGGTAATCTGTCACCTACTTTTTCATATATAAGTTAAGAAAAACAAGTTAGATTATAGTCACCCAGGAGCAGTCTGGTGCGGTCCATGTCCAGCGCATCCCTTTTGAGGGCAGAGCAAAGTACTGCAGTGCACAGGCGCTGGGAAAGGTCTGAGCTCAGCACCTGCGCACGGCAGTACCTTGCGCTGCCCTCAACAGGGCAGATAAAGTACGCCTGCGCAATAGAGTTGAGAGCAAGCAAGGAAGAGGACATTATCGCATGAAGATGGGAGGTGCAGGACCTAGACCGCGACACCCTTTGGACCGGACTGCCCCCCCAGTTGAGTATAATATAACTTATGTTTCTTATCTTTCAGTTTACATCAGGGGGCTTATCTACAACATTACAGAATGCTGTACATAAGCCCCTGATGGCGGAGGCCGAAGCTTACATACGAAAAATAGGTGACAGATTCCTCTTAGCAGGGTATTGCACCAAAGAGCAAGTTCAACCCACGTGTTCTTTTCCAGTAGTTCTAGCAATGTATTGCACACTTCCTATTGTCCCTGTACCCCTCGGTGGTTAGCTGAGCTGGTACTTACTGTCCCTGTACCCCTTGGAGGTTATCTGAGCTGGTACTTACCTTCCCTGTACCCCTCAGTGGTTAGCTGAGCTGGTACTTACTGTCCCTGTACCTCTCAGTGGTTAGCTGAGTAGGTACTCCTCTCCCTGTGCAACTCTGAGTTGTTTGGGTTTTGTTTTCTGCATTCCATTCACACTGTGTGGAGTTTAGCTCAGTGTGCTTAAGGAGGAACATTAGCTAGTTTTTTTATCCCTCTTGTTCATACTAGCAGCAGTTTACTGCATGGTGGACACCGGGTTGCGGTTGCACCTTATTTGCTAGTTATTTTTATTTGGTGCAATCCACCAGCCCTAACACAATGGTTACATAATAGTCCACTGTCTCCTTCAATTGGAGGAAAGTACATAAAATATTTTTCAGCTGGAAGAGGCTGATGGACAGGTCTCATCACAAACTTCTCCATCAGCAGCCATTTTGAAAGCAAGAGTGCTGTACTGTCTCTGAGAAAGGATCTCTAACAAGAGCAGGAGATCCAGTGATACTCACACGTTAGAGATAGGTGAATAAGTGTGACTGGTCCAGTAATCACATCAGTTGGGAGCCTACTAAAATTCCCATTATCTCCTCTGATTTATTGGTCCAGAGCAGAGTCATCATTCTGGCCCGCAGATGCCAGCAGGTAGGAGGAGGTCCATAGGGTTGCCATGCAGTGACTACATTATAACGATGTGGCTGCTGAACCAGTGTCCTGCAAATCAATTCACTCATCTCTCACATATATTAGTAAGTGGCACAAAATTGTGTCTTAAACACATTTATTAAACTAAAGGTAAATTGACCAAGCCCTTTTAGTTTTTTCTTTATTGTCTTTCTATTATACTTAATCAAATAAGAATTGTGAACTGCAGATTGTTTTATTAAGTAAAATTTCAACAAGTAGGTATTTTATCTTTTTTTAAACCAAACAACTCCTTTAAGAATTACTAGTTTTAAAATTAATACTCGGGTTAAAATTAATACTTTTTAACTTTTTTTTACAACATAAATTTGCATAATTCTGTTTTAAAATAATCTTAAATGTTGGATAAATGTAACTGCTATTACTTATGTGCAAAGGAAGCTGAGACATTTTCACAGTGGCCAATTTTAAAAAGACGTCATTCTGTGCAATTTATATTTATTTTAGGTTGTATTAACAAAGCATAAATGCATGCATTAGAAAGAAAAATCCAATTATAGATGATTGGAATAGTCTTACCATTTCAATATCAACCAAGCTCAAAATTAATGTTTCACTAGGGACAAATACATTAAACTAGGAAATGAGAAAAATGTAAGACACATCTTGAAATTAATGGGCTCTGATCAATTTGTGAAATTTAACATAGGCACATTGCTTTTTGTATACATATTTTGTTTCTTTTTACTTTAAAAATAAACACAAAATAACAGTAAGACAATTTTGTCAAGGTTTGTGTCCTCCTGGAACTTGCTTCTGGAATACATCAGCACCTGAGCAAAACAATTTGTAGAGATAGAAGATGAGTACACTGTCTACCGAACATTGATGAACTAGTAACCACTAGTGTTGAGCATTCCGATACCGCAAGTATGGGGTATCGGACGATATTTGCGGTATCGGAATTCCGATACCGAGTTCTGAAATTTTTGTGATATCGGGAATCGGTATCGTGATTAAGATTAATGTGTAAAATAAAGAATAAAAATAAAAAATATTGATATACTTACCCTCTGACACGCCCTGGTCGTCACCGCTGCAACCGCCTTGCTTTCGTTCCGAAGAATGAGCGCGCAAAGGGCCTTCGATGACGTCGCGGCTTGTGATTGGTCGCTGAGCAGTCATGTGATGTGGTCAGGTCTAGGTAAGTATATCAATATTTTCTATTTTTATTCTTTATTTTACACATGAATATGGATCCCAGGGCCTGAAGTAGAGTTTCCTCTCCTTCAGACCCTGGGAACCATTACGGATACCTTCCGATATTTGTGTCCCATTGACTTGTATTGGTATCGGATATCGGTATTGGCGATATCCGATATTTTTCGGATATCGGCCGATACCATCCGATACCGATACTTTCAAATATCGGACGGTATCGCTCAACACTAGTAACCACACATTGACCAAACTATTTTGTATCCTCCATTTTCTATTAATACTAATGCAATACTTATATGGTGTGATAAGAAACTTAATGAATGCTACTTACACACGTGGTCAAAATTATTAGTACCCCTCTTCTGATGCCAGAAAAACCCACAATGGTCACAGAAATAACTTGAATCTGACAAAAGTAATAATAAATAAAAATTCTATGAAAATGAACAAATGAAAGTCAGACATTGTTTTTCAACCATGGTTCCACAGAATTTTTGAAAAAAATAAAACTCATGAAATAGGCCTGGACAGAAATGATGGTACCCCTGAAAATAATTTGACAAAACGGACATGTTAAATCAGTGAGAGGGCCTGTATATAGGGCTACAGATACTCACTGTGCTGTTTGGTGATATGGTGGTAAAAGGTAAAAGTTATAAGACCATCTCCAAGCAGCTTGATGTTCCTGTCACTACAGTTGCACATATTATTCAGAAATTTAAGATCCATGGGAATGTAGCCAACCTTCCTGGACGTGGCCACAGGAGGAAAATAGATGACAAATCAAAGAGATGGATAATACGCATGGCAACAAAAGAGCCCAGAAAAACTTCTAAACAGATTAAGGTGAACTTCAAACTCAAGGAACATCACTGTCAATCGCACCATCTGTTGTTGTATGAACCAAAGTGGACTTCATGGGAGATGACCAAGGAGGACATCATTGTTGAAAAAAATCATAAAAAAGCCAGACTGGAATTTGCCAAACTACATATTGACAAGCCACAAAGCTTCTGGGAGAATGTCCTGTGGACAGATGAGACAAAAATTGAACATTTTGTCAAGGTACATCAGCTCCATGTGCTGCCCAGTGTCAGAAAGCTTGGTCTCAGTCACAGGTCAAAGGGTTTTGCAACAGGATAATGACCAAAAACACACAGCTAAAAACAAGAATGGCTAAGAGTAAAACATTGGACTATTCTGAAGTGGCCTTATATGAGCCCTAACCTAAATCCTATTGAGCATCTTTGGAAAGAGCTGAAACATGCCATCTGGAAAAGGCAACCATCAAACACAAGACAACTGGAGCAGTTTGCTCTTGAGGAGTGGGCCAAAATACCTGTCGAGAGGTACAGAAGTCTCATTGACAGTTAAATGAATCGTTTGATTGTAGTGATTGCCTCAAAAGGTTGTGCAACAAAATATTAAGTTAAGGGTACCATCATTTCTGTCCAGGCCTATTTCATGAGTTTAATTTTTTTTTTTTTAATTCTGTGGAAGCATGGTTGAAAAGCAATGTCTGATTTTCATTTGTTCATTTTCATAGATTTTTTATTTATTATTGCTTTTGTCAGATTCAAGTTATTTCTGAGACCATTGTGGGTTTTTCTGTCAATAAACGAGGAGTAGCAACAATTTTGACCACATGTGTACATATATGATTGTTCATCTGCTGTATAAAGACCAATTATGTAACAATTACGGTATGTAATTTAAAGCCTAGAATTATATAGATTTAATCACATATAAACTGCAAATTTAAAAAAGAAAAATATTACTTATTTTGACTATCTGTACAGTCCTTCTCACTGCAAATAAACAAATCTAGACTTGATCTTAAATGTTACTAATCTGTGGAGGTACAATCTATAGTATTCAGCAATATTGTTTAAATCTCTATATCTGCCATCTGAGATGGACCTGACTCCTAGATCAAATACAGAACTACCTCATAATCCTGTCATTAAATATCGCTTCATTAATTTTAAAGAAACACTCCCATCAAAGTTTTTATCCTCTTAATCATCATATGATATGGCCCTGTACACACAACTACTCATATTGCCTTTCTACTCAGTAAATTCTTCTCTTTTATCTGCTCTATGTAGAAAAAGAAATTTTATTTTCCCAACATTTATCATTCCACTCTTCAACTCCTGACTCAGCTGCTTCGAACAGCAACCTGGCAAGGAATTCTGCAGTGACTTATGACTCGACAGGGAAAATGGACCTGTTTCTACACAAAGATTAGAAGGATTCAGTAGTCAATTTTAATCATGTGATGACATAGACCTAATGGAAAAAAGAAGAATTGTATGAGTTGAAAAGCAAAATGAGTAATTGTAATACAGAGTTATATATTATATGATGATTGCAATTTAAGAGGATAGAAAATGTTTTGTGAGTACTTTTTAATGATGTTATATACCTATCTCAGTTTCTGGGCTGACTCTGATCCTTTTCCCTATAGCTGTCCTTTGCTGTGCTCCATCTCGAGCTACAAGATTCAAGACATGCCTCAATAACATGATCATTAAAGAGGTATTTTTGTCTTTGCATTTTTTTTTTTTTGCTCCCCTTCTTCTTTGAGCCATAACTTTTTATTTTTTGGCAAAAATGGCTGTTAGGACTGGCGGAATGCACCAATTAAATATAAATATGGAAATAAAGTGCGTTTGCAGCCTGGGGTCCACCGTGCAGTGGTGGTACCTGCTGCTGAGTAATGGTGGCACTCTATGGCGGTATTACACAAAAGTGCACACAGGTTAACGTCACCCAGTGTGAACAGATGCGAACTCTATTACTTCACAGAGCTGCAGAGCGCAATAGAACGCTGTACCCTGTTAACTGACACAGAGTGCAGCAGAGTATGATCTAGTGGGATCCCTAATGTTCACCCCCTCTACACTGGTGGTTGAACCCCCTCTGTCACTCAGTGGCTTTTGAGCCTGCGCCTGAGGACGCCAGAGACAGATGCTGGGTTCAAGCAGGAATTCTCACCCTGCTCTGACAAAGGTATTGTGCTCAGATTATTAATGCGGACGTGACTGCGAGCCACTAACAGAAAGCAATAGCGCTTGCGTAAGCCGCTAAAGACGCTGACCTAATGTGTGGAGGAGGATTAGCCACTGACTGGCGCTGTGTCTCAGCTCAAAGCAACAACCGGAGTGATTGGGAACATTAAGGGGCATTCGTCAGATACAATCATGCAAGCTCACACATACAATTTATACGTAGTTTATATTAGGGCATGGCTGAGCAGCCGTGCAAACCTTTTATAGTGGCGTCCTTCCGGGACCTTGCCAATGGTCCAATCAGGGCCGCATCAGGACCTGAGCATGTGACCCTCGACATCCAATGAGAGGTCGTCCCATGGGCTTGTTCAGTTGATAAAAAGCAGGACTTGGTCCCAGGAGTGTCTGCTCGCCACTGTCCTCTGTTGGTTATAATAGCTGAACCAGGTATGACAGTAGTAACCAGATGCACAACATCAACTTGAACAAGATACTGGGACCGTTGTCTTTGCTGAGCAGACCTTTCTGTGGCTGGGAAAAAATAGGAAACCACAGAGGACATGGTTTGAGATTCCCCCTGTTCAGCGGTGGGAACTCAACACCTAACAATGGCTATGTGAGGGCTTGTTTTTTGTAGGACGAGTTGTACTTCTGAATGACACCATTGGTTTTAACATATTGTGTACTGGAAAAATAGGAAAAAAATTCCAAGTGTGGTGAATTTGTAAAAAAAAGTGAAATCCCACAGTTGTTTGTTTCTTTGTTTTTTTTTTAACATGTTCACTAAATGCTATAACTGATCTTCATTATGATTCTCCAGGTCATTACGAGTTCATAGACACCAAACCTGTATAGATTATTTTTTATTTAAGTGGTGAAAGAAAATTCCAAAGTTTGTTAAAAAAAAATATTGCATCATTTCCAGTGTCTCCTTTTTTGGTGATCTGGAGATGGGTGAGGGCTTATTTTTTTGCGCACCAAGCTGCCATTTTTAATGATACAATTTTGATGCAGATAATATCTTTTGATCGTCCATTATTGCATTTTAATGCAATGTTGCGGTGAACAAAAAAATGTAATTCTGTGGTTTTGACTTTTTTCTTTTTTTTTGCTATGCTGTTTACCAATCGGATTAATTCTTTTTAAAGGGACTCTGTCACCTGAATTTGGCGGGACTGGTTTTGGGTCATATGGGCGGAGTTTTCGGGTGTTTGATTCACCCTTTCCTTACCCGCTGGCTGCATGCTGGCTGCAATATTGGATTGAAGTTCATTCTCTGTCCTCCATAGTACACGCCTGTGCAAGGCAATCTTGCCTTGTGCAGGCGTGTACTATGGAGGACAGAGAATGAACTTCAATCCAATATTGCAGCCAGCATGCAGCCAGCGGGTAAGGAAAGGGTGAATCAAACACCCGAAAACTCCGCCCATATGACCCAAAACCAGTCCCGCCAAATTCAGGTGACAGGTTCCCTTTAAAGCTTGATTGGGGCGATTATGAATACGGTGATACCAAATATGTGTAAATTTAGGGTTTTTTCATTGGTTTATTTTGAATGGGATGAATGGGGGTCTGATTTGAACTTTTACATATTTTTTATTTTTTAATACTTTTAAAAACTTTTTTTACTTTTTAAATGCTTCAATAGTCTCTGTGGGAGACTAGAAGTTACAGTTATCTGATCAGCTCTGCTATATACAGGCGATGATCAGATTGCCTGTATGTAGCAGAAATGCTCACTTGCTATGAGCGCTGACCACTGATGTCCAGCTTTGAGACAAAATAACTGTGGTCACAGAGGTATTAGGGATTATGCTGGTTTTGTTAGCTAGGTATTTTTTGACCATGTTTAAAAACTTTTCCCTCATTGTCAAAAATACCCGATCATCTAATATGGTGCTATACCAGGAGGCCATTGTGGAAAACATGTTGAAAAAATTCACATAAGACAACACTAGTGGAAAGGAGCAAGCTTCCATGCCCAACCAAGGAGGAGAGGCGATAGAGACACACACCATGTACAGCAGACAAAGGGGTACTCTGTCAAAAGCCTGTGCCAATTTCACGACACCCTCCCTGCGTTCATGCACTGATCACCGGGTTTTTAAAGATGCACTGATGGAAATTTTTTTAAAGATGAACAAAAAATACCTGGCTGATAAAACCAGTGTACTCACTAATTCCTCTGTGATGTTCAGCTATTGTGTCTGAAAGCTGGACACCTGGCCTGAGCTGTCCTTCTATGCCTTTGAGGTGTTGTGCTTCCCTGCTGTTAGCGCCTGCTGTGAGCTGAGTTTTAGTGCCATAACAGACAGTAAACAAATATTGACTTGACTTTTCCATACCACCTGATGACAGCAGCATAAAAAGTGTTTTTAATATTCAATATTTGAATGAGGCCAACCAGTTGTTAATCTAAAGTCTTTGGGTGACTTGATGACCCTACTTATAATATTTTCCTGGCTTTGATGAGTGTAGAAGTGCCACAACTACTATTTCTTAAATTTTTTATTAGGCACTCAAGTTGGTGCTTTTAAGGGAGTATTGATGACCCTGCTTGTAATTATCGGCATGTTTTCCACTGTGTGGAGTGCTCTTATGAGTGTAGGAGTAACACAACTACACTTTACTAACAATATTTGAATAAGGCACTACTACTACTACAGTACTACAATTTTACTTTAGACCCAAATTTATTTTTTTTCACATGGGAAATAGGATAAAGAGGACCAAAAAAATTGTTGGGAAATTTCACATGAGAATGCCGATACCCCATATGTGGGGGAAAAGTACTGTTTCGTGCATAGCAGGGCTCGGATGGGAAGGTACGCGGCTTGACTTTGTGAATGCAAAATTGTCTGTAATCGAAAGTGGACGCCGTATCTCTCTTGGAGAGCCCCTGATGTGCCTAAACAGAAGACACACCTCACAAGTAACCCTATTTTGGAATCTAGACCGCTCAAGGAACTTAATTAGATATTTGGTGAGCACCTTGACCCCCCAGGTGCTTCACATAAATAGATAACTTTGAGCTGTCAAAACAAATAATCATTTTTTTTTTCAAAAATATGTCCTTTTAGCCATATATTTAGCAATTTCATAATTGTAAAAGGAGAAATTGCACCATACAATTGTTTTGCAATTTCTCCTGAGTACACCAATACCCAATATGTGGGGAAAAGTACTGTTTGGGTGCAAATCAGGGCTTGGAAGGAAAGGAGCAGCAATTGATTTTTTGAAGGCAAAAATGCCTGGAATCATTAGCGGACACCATGGCACCAGTGATAAGCGAATATACTAGTTACTCGAGATTTCTCTAGCATGCTCGGGTGTCCTCCGAGTATTTTTTAGAGTGTTGGGTTTTAGTTTTTAGCACCGCAGTTGAATGATTTACATCTGATAGCCAGCATAAGTACATGTGGGGGTTCCCTAGCAACCAGGCAACCCAGACATGTACTTATGCTGGCTAACAGATGTAAATCATTCAGCTGCGGGAATAAAAACTAAAACTCCGAGCACTAAAAAATACTCGGAGGACACCCGAATGTGCACGGGAAATCTCGAGTAACGAGTATATTTGCTCATCACTACATGGCACACTTGGAGAGCCTTTGATGTTCATAAACAATGGAAACACACATGTGGTGCCATTTTGGAAACTAGACCCTTCAGGGAATTTCTCTAGATGTGTGATGAGCATCTTAAAACCCCAGGTGCTTCACAGAACTTTGTAAAATACAGAAATCACATTCTTCCAACAAAAATTATATTTTAGCCCCAAGTTTTTTTATTTTCACAGGGGTAGGAGGTGAATTTGCACCAGAATATTTGTTGTGCAATTTCTTCTAAATGCAACAATACACCAAATGGTGGGGAAAGCTACTGCTGGGGCGCATGGCAGCATTTGAAATGGAAGGAGCATTGTTTGACTTTTTGAATTGAAAATTGGATGGAATCATTTGCAGATGCCCTGTCACGATTGGAGAGCCCCGATGTGCCTAAACAGTGGAAACCCCAACAAGTTACCCCATTTTGTAAAATAGACCAATTAAGGAATGTATATAGATGTGTGATGAGCACTTTGAATCCCTAGGTGCTTCACATAAATATATAACTTTGAGCCATGAAAACAAAAAATCTATTTTTTTCACAAAAATGTTTTTAGCCATAAATTTTGTATTTTCATAAGGGTAACAGGAGAAATTGCACAATAAAAATTGTGCAATTTCTCCTCGGCACATCAATACCCTATATGTGTGGAAAAACTACTGTTTAGGTGCACAGCAGGCCTCAGAGTGACATTTTGGAATGCAAACATTAATGTAATTATGTGCAGGTGTCATGTTGGATTTGGAAAGCCTCTGGTGTACCTAAACAGTAGAAACCCCCCACAATTGACTCCCATTATGAAAACTAGACCTCTCAAGGAATTTACCCAGACACGATGTGAGCACTTTCAACCCCCAGGTGCTTCACAACACTGATCTTTAACCCCTTAGTGACAGAGCCAATTTGGTACTTAATGACCGAGCCAATTTTTACAATTCTGAGCACTGTCACTTTATGAGGTTATATCTCTGGAACGCTTTAACGGATCCCGCTGATTCAGAGATTGTTTTTTGTGACATATTGTACTTCATGGTAGTGGTAACATTTCTTCGATATTACTTGCGATTATTTATGAAAAAAACGGAAATATGGCGAATATTTTTAAAATTTTGCAATTTTCAAACTTTGTATTTTTATGCCCTTAAATCAGAGAGATGTGCCACAAAAATAGTTAATAAATAACATTTCCCACATGTCTACTTTACATCAGCACAATTTTGGAAACCAATTTTTTTTGTTAGGGAGTTATAAGGGTTTAAATTTGACCAGCAATTTCTCATTTTTACAACACCATTTATTTTAGGGACCATATCACATTTGAAGTCATTTTGAGGGGTCTATATGATAGAAAATAACAAAGTGTGACACCCCTCAAGGTTCTCAAAACCACATTCAAGAAGTTTATTAACCCTTTACGTGCTTCACAGGAACTGAAACAACGTGGAAGGAAAAAATGAACATTTAACTTTTTTTTGCAAATATGTTACTTCAGAACCAATTTTTTTTTTATTTTCACAAGTGTAAAAACAGAAATTTAACCATAAAATTTGTTGTGCAATTTCTCCTGAATACGCCGATACTCCATATGTGGGGGTAAACCACTGTTTGGGCACAGAGCTTGGAAGAGAAGGAGCGCCATTTGACTTTTTCAATGCAGAATTGGCTGGAATTGAGATCGGATGCCATGTCACGTTTAGGCTACGTTCACATTTGCGTTTTTTGACGCATGCGTTGTCCTATACAATTGAAGGTCAAAAACGCCCCCCAAAAATACATTAAGTCAAAAGGTGCATGCGTAAAAAAACACGGCTCAACGCAGGCACCTGCGCCCTATGCGTTTTTCATAGACACTAATGTGTTTTTTTTATGCATTTACCACGCAGGTGCGTTGCATTCGCTTTTCTTTGGAAATGTGACGCATCAAAACTGCAACCTGTAGCATCGTCCACGCCCTGTCTGGTGCGCAAAAAAAATGCATGCGTCATACAACGCATGGCAAAGCATACCGGCGCATGTCCATGCACCCCCCATGTTAAAGATAGGGGCGCATGACGCATGCGTCGGTATCCGTCACCGACGCTGCGCCCAAAAACGCAAATGTGAACGTAGCCTATTAGAGAGCCCCTGATGTGCCTAAACAGTGGAAACGCTCCACAAGTGACACCATTTTGGAAGCTAGACCCCTTAAGGAACTTATCTAGATGTGTGGTGAGCACTTTAATCCCCCAGGTGCTTCACAGAAGTTTATAACGTAGAGCCGTGAAAATAAAAAAAATCACATTTTTTCTATAAAAATGATCTTTTTGCCCCCCAATTTTATTTTCTCAAGGGTAACAGGAGAAATTAGACCACAAAAGTTGTTTTGCAATTTCTGCTGAGTAAGTCAATACCCCATATGGGGGGTAAACCATTGTTTGGGCGCACTGCAGAGCTTGGAAGAGGAGTGCCGTTTTACTTTTTCAATGTAGAATTGGCTGGAATTGAGAACGGACGCCATGTCGCGTTTGGAGAGCCCCTGATGTGCCTAAACAGTGGAAACCCCCCACAAGCAACCCTATTTTGGAAACTAGACCCATTAAGGAACTTATCTAGATGTGTGGTGAGCACTTTAAACCCCCAAGTGCTTCACAGAAATTTATAAAGTAGAGCCATGAAAATAAATCCTCTTTATTCCTCATAAATGATTTTTTAGCCTGCAATTTTTTATTTTCTCAAGGGTAACAGGAAACATTGGACCCCAAAATCTGTTGACCAGTTTGTCCTGAGTATGCTGATATCCCATATGTGGGGAGGGCACTGTTTGGGCACCCATCGGGGCTCGGAAGGGAAGGAGCGCCGCTTGGAAGGCAGACTTTGATGGGATGGTCTGCGGGCGTCATGTTGCATTTTCAGAGCTCCTGATGTACCTAAACAGTAGGAACCCCCCACAAGTGACCCCATTTTTGAAACTAGACCCCCAAAGAGCATATCTAGATGTTTGGTGAGCACTATGAAACCCCAACCTCTTCACAGACGTTTATAAGGTAGAGCCATGAAGTTAAAAAAATCAATATTTTTTCCATAAAAATGATCTTTTCACCCCCAAATTTTTACTTTCACAAGGGTAACAGGAGAAATTGGACCCCAGAATTTATTGTGCAATTTATGCTGAGTTGGCTGATACTCCATATGTGGGGGGACCACTGTTTGGGCGCATGGCAGAGCTCGGAAGGGAAGGAGCACCGTTTTTGAATGCAGACTTTGAAAGAATAGTCTGCGGGCGTTATGTTGCATTTACAGAGCCACTAATGTACCTAAACAGTAGAAACCCCCCACAAGTGACCCATTTTGGAAACTAGACCCCCTAAGGAACTTATCTAGATGTGTGGTGAGAACTTTGAATGCCCAAGTGCTTCACAGAAGTTTATAATTAGGGTTGAGTGAAACGGGTCGGCCAGATTCAGAAGTCGCCGACTTTTGGCAAAGTCGGGTTTCATGAAACCCGACCCGACCCCTGTGTGGGGTCGGCCATGAGGTCGGCGATCTTCTGATCTGGAATCGGAATTCCGATACCGAGTTCCGATATGTTTAAGATATCGGGAATCGGTATCGGAATTCATATTTAAGTGTAAAATAAAGAATAAAAATAAAAAAATATTGATAAACTCACCCTCGGACGCGCCCTGATTCTCACTGGCAGCCTTTCTTCCTAAGAATGAGCGCCTGAAGGGCCTTCGATGACGTCGCGGCTTGTGATTGGTCGCGTGTGCGGTCACATGGGCGTCACGCAACCAATCACAAGCCGCGACGTCATCTAAGGTCCTTCAGGCACTAATTCTTAGGAAGGAAGTGTCCGAGGGCGCGTTCGAGGGTGAGTATATTCCTAATCTATATAAATAATTGCCTAAGGGTTTTTCCATCTGTCTGTCTGTCTGTCTGTCTTTCTGTCTGTCCTGGAAATCCCGCGTCTCTGATTGGTCGAGGCCGCCAGGCATGGTATCGACGTAGAAATCCCGTGACGGGCACAGCGACGATGATGTCATAAAGGACGTAGAAATCCCACGTTTCTGATTCAGCGACGGGCACAGTATCGACGTAGATGTCATAATGGTTGCCATGGCTACTATGATGTCATAAAGGTTGCCTCGACCAATCAGCGATGGGCACAGTCTGCCGTGAATTCTGGAATCATCATTGTCCATATACTATGGGGACATGCATATTCTAGAATACCCGATGCGTTAGAATCGGGCCACAATCTAGTAGGTATATACTCACCCTCGGACGCGCCCTGGTTCTAACCCGCAGCCTTCCTTCCTAAGAATCAGCGCCTGAAGGACCTTAGATGATGTCGCAGCTTGTGATTGGTCGTGTGATGCCCATGTGACCACTCACGTGACCAATCACAAGCTGCGACGTCATCGAAGGTCCTTCAGGTGCTCATTCTTAGGAAGGAAGGCTGCCGGTGAGAACCAGGGCACTTCCGAGGGTAAGTATATCAATATTTTTTATTTTGATTCTTTATTTTACACTTATATATGGATCCCAGGGCCTGAAGGAGAGTTTCCTCTCCTTCAGACCCTGGGAACCATTAGAAACCCAATGCACTGCATTGGGTTTCGTGTTTCGGCCGACCCCGACCCCGACTTTTCTATAGGATCGGCCGATTTCACTCGACCCGACTTTTGAATAAGTCGGGTTTCGTGAAACCCGACCCGATCCTATAAAAAGAAAAGTCGCTCAACCCTATTTATAATGCTTAGTTGTGAAAATAAAAAATATTTTTTTCCACAAAAAAGATTTTGTAGCCCCCAAGTTTTAATTTTCACAAGGGTAACAAGAGAAATTGGACCCTAAAAGTTGTTGTCCAATTTATCCCAAGTACACTGATGCCCCATATGTGAGGGTAAACCACTGTTTGGGCGCACGGCAGAGCTCAGAAGGGAGGGAGCACCATTTGACTTTTTGAGCGCAAAATTGGCTGTCGTGTTTGGAGACCCCCTGATGTACCTAAACAGTGGAAACCCCCAATTCTAACTCCAACTTTCACCCCAACACTCCCTTAACCTTAATCCCAACCCGATCCATAATCCTAATTACTACCCTAACAATAATCACAACCCTAACCCCAAAACAACCCTAATCTCAACCCTAACCATAACCGTAATCAAAACCCTAAATCCAACACACCCCAAATCTCAAACCTAACCCTAATCCCAATACACTCCTAACCATAATCCCAACCCTAACCTTATACGTAATCCCAAACCTAACCCTAATCCCAAGCGTAACCCTAATGCCAACCGTAACACTAATACCAACCCTAATCCAAACCCTAACCCTAATCCCAACTCTAAGGCTAACTTTAGCCGCAACTAGGGTTGAGCGAAACGGGTCGAACATTTTCAAAAGTCGCCGACTTTTGGCTAAGTCGGGGTTTCATGAAACCCGATCCGACCCCTGTGCGGGGTCGGCCATGCGGTACGCGACTTTCGCGCCAAAGTCGCGTTTCAATGACGCGAAAAGCGCCATTTCTCAGCCAATGAAGGTAAACGCAGAGTGTGGGCAGCGTGATGACATAGGTCCTGGTCCCCACCATCTTAGAGAAGGGCATTGCAGTGATTGGCTTGCTGTCTGCGACGTCACAGGGGCTATAAAGAGGCGTTCCCGCCGACCGCCATCTTACTGCTGCTGATCTGAGCTTAGGGAGAGGTTGCTGCCGCTTTGTCAGAAGCAGGGATAGCGTTAGGCAGGGTCCATTAACCACAAAACCGCTTGTGCTGCAGCGATTTGCACTGTCCAACACCACCCTCGGTGTGCAGGGACAGTGGAAGTTTTTTTTTTTTTTTTTTTTTTCCCCTCAGCGCTGTAGCTCATTGGGCTGCCCTAGAAGGCTCCCTGATAGCTGCATTGCTGTGTGTACGCCGCTGTGCAAACCAACTGCTTTTTTCAAAGCACAAATCCTCTTGTTCCTTCCTTTCTGCACAGCTATCTTTTTTGTTTGTCCACACTTTTTATTTCATTTGTGCATCAGTCCACTCCTTATTGCTGCCTGCCATACCTGGCTGAGATTACTGCAGGCAGGGAGATAGTAGCTGCCTGCCATACCTGGCTGAGATTACTGCAGGCAGGGAGATAGTAATTGTAGGACATTCCCTGTGTTTTTTTTTTTTTTTTTTTTGGTGGGAGATTAAGATTGGCAATTTGGCATTTCTGCTAGAGTGCCATCCCTGTGTGTGCCATCTCTCTCACATAGTGGGCCATAGAAAGCCTTTTCATTTTTCTGTATTTTTTTTTGTGGGGTGTATAAATTCTCCCTGATAAAAATACAGTGGGAGATTAATATTGGCCTTTGGGCTTGTGTGCCAGTCCTGAGTGTGCCATCTCTCTCACAAATAGTGGGCCATAGAAAGCCTATTTTATTTTTTTTGGGGTTTTATAAATTCTCCCTGAAAAAAAGGGAGATTAATATTGGCCTCTGGGCTTGTGTGCCAGTCCTGAGCGTGCCATCTGTGCCAGCCCTGAGCGTGCCATCTCTCTCACAAATAGTGGGCCATAGAAAGCCTATTTAATTTTTTTTTTGGTTTTATAAATTCTCCCTGAAAAAAAGGGAGATTAATATTGGCCTCTGGGCTTGTGTGCCAGTTGTGAGCGTGCCATCTGTGCCAGTCCTGAGCGTGCCATCTCTCTCACAAATAGTGGGCCATAGAAAGCCTATTTAATTTTTTTTTTTTGTTTTATAAATTTTCCCTGAAAAAAGGGAGATTAATATTGGCCTCTGGGCTTGTGTGCCAGTTGTGAGCGTGCCATCTGTGCCAGTCCTGAGCGTGCCATCTCTCTCACAAATAGTGGGCCATAGAAAGCCTATTTAATTTTTTTTTTGGTTTTATAAATTTTCCCTGAAAAAAGGGAGATTAATATTGGCCTCTGGGCTTGTGTGCCAGTTGTGAGCGTGCCATCTGTGCCAGTCCTGAGCGTGCCATCTCTCTCACAAATAGTGGGCCATAGAAAGCCTATTTAAATATTTTTTTGGTTTTATAAATTCTCCCAGAAAAAAAGGGAGATTAATATTGGCCTCTGGGCTTCTGTGCCAGTCCTGAGCGTGCCATCTGTGCCAGTCCTGAGCGTCCCATCTCTCTCACAAATAGTGGGCCATAGAAAGCCTATTTTTTTTTTGGGGGGGGTTTTAGAAATTCTCCCTGGAAAAAAAAAGGGAGATTAATATTGCCCTTTGGGCTTGTGTGCCAGTACTAAGCGTTCCATCTCTCTCTCTCTCTCTTAGTCAGTGGGCCATAGAACGCCTATTTTTGGTTTTATTTGTTTTCTAAATTCTCCCTGAAAAAATCATTTTATTTTATTTGGTTTCTAAATTCTTCCTGACAAAATCATATTTTTTTTATTATTTTTTTTTCTAAAGTCTCCCTGAAAAAAAAAAAAAAAACAGTGGGAGATTAATATTGGCCTTTCTGCTTGTGTGCCAGTCTTGACTCCTGGGTGCGTCATCTCTCAGTCAGTGGGCCATAGAACGCCTATTTTTGGTTTTATTTGTTTTATAAATTCTCCCTGAAAAAATCATTTTATTTTATTTGGTTTCTAAATTCTTCCTGATAAAATCATATTTTTTTTATGATTTTTTTTTCTAAAGTCTCCCTGACAAAAAAAAAAAAAAAAAAAAAAAACAGTGGGAGATTAATATTGGCCTTTCTGCTTGTGTGCCAGTCTTGACTCCTGGGTGTGCCATCTCTCTCTCTCTCTCTCTCTCCAATTGTGGTCCATAGAAAGCCTATATTTTTTTTCCTTGATTTGGGTTCCAAAATCTACCAGAGAAAATAACTCCATCAATCATTGGTAGAAAAATATTGGCCTCTGGGCTTGTGTGCCACTCCTGATTCCTGTGTGCGTCATCTCTCAGTCAGTGGGCCATAGAACGCCTATTTTTGGTTTTATTTGTTTTATAAATTCTCCCTGAAAAAATCATTTTATTTTATTTGGTTTCTAAATTCTTCCTGATAAAATCATATTTTTTTTATTATTTTTTTTTCTAAAGTCTCCCTGAAAAAAAAAAAAAAAAACAACCAAAAAAAACAGTGGGAGATTAATATTGGCCTTTCTGCTTGTGTGCCAGTCTTGACTCCTGGGTGTGCCATCTCTCTCTCTCTCTCTCTCTCTCTCCAATTGTGGTCCATAGAAAGCCTATATTTTTTTTCCTTGATTTGGGTTCCAAAATCTACCAGAGAAAATAACTCCATCAATCATTGGTAGAAAAATATTGGCCTCTGGGCTTGTGTGCCACTCCTGATTCCTGTGTGCGTCATCTCTCAGTCAGTGGGCCATAGAACGCCTATTTTTGGTTTTATTTGTTTTATAAATTCTCCCTGAAAAAATCATTTTATTTTATTTGGTTTCTAAATTCTTCCTGATAAAATCATATTTTTTTTATTATTTTTTTTTCTAAAGTCTCCCTGAAAAAAAAAAAAAAAAAATCAACCAAAAAAAACAGTGGGAGATTAATATTGGCCTTTCTGCTTGTGTGCCAGTCTTGACTCCTGGGTGTGCCATCTCTCTCTCTCTCTCTCTCTCTCTCTCTCTCTCCAATTGTGGTCCATAGAAAGCCTATATTTTTTTTCCTTGATTTGGGTTCCAAAATCTACCAGAGAAAATAACTCCATCAATCATTGGTAGAAAAATATTGGCCTCTGGGCTTGTGTGCCACTCCTGATTCCTGTGTGCGTCATCTCTCACTCAGTGGCCCATAGAAAGCATATAGTTTGTTACATTTGTTTTCTAAATTCTCCCTGCAAAAATCAATGTTTTTTTTTTGGGGGGGTTTCTAAAGTGTTCCTGAAAAAAATAAAAATAAAAAAAAAATAATAGTGTGACATTAATATTAACATTTGTGCTTCAGTGACAGTCCTGCGTGTGGGGCATCTCTCTAATTTGCAGCCACCAAAAAAAGAGTGTGTAACATTGGGCCTGATTTTCGCTGTGGTCTCACCAACCTGTAAAGGGGTAGCTAAATCATACTGAAGTTATAGCTCACCGTGTAAGTTGTGTGACTGCAACAAATAACGTTAGTTTGGTTACGTTTTTAAAACAATGAGGAAGTCTAGTGGAAGAGGTCGTGGCCGGGGGCGTTAATTGTCAGCTGGTAATGAGGGTAGTGGTAGTGGTGGAGCATCAGGTGGTCGTGGGGAAAAAAATATTGCACCTAAGTCTGGAGCTGTGGAGCCAGGTTCGTCGTCCGGCTACACAAGGCCTCGAACGCTCCCTTTTCTGGGATTAGGAAAACCGCTTTTAAAGCCGGAGCAGCAAGAGCAAGTTTTGGCTTATCTTGCTGACTCAGCCTCTAGCTCTTTTGCCTCCTCTCGTGAAACTGGTAAAAGTAAAAGCAGCGCGTCGTTAGTGGATGTTCACGGTCAGGGACAAGTCACTTCCTTGTCCTCTTCAGCAAAAACAACAACAGAGAAGAATGCAGCAGGCGACACAACGGGTTACTCCATGGAGCTCTTTACACATACCGTCCCTGGCTTAGAAAGTGAAGCAGTTAACAGTCCATGCCCATTACAAATTGAATCTGACATGGAGTGCACTGACGCACAGCCACAGCCAGACTACTATGCTGGTCCTTTGACTCAGACCACAACATTGCCCTCGCAGGGTGCTGATCAAGAATCAGACCCTGATGAGACTATGTTGCCCCATCACGAACGCTATACCACCGAACGACACGGTGACACAGACGAAGTTGCGCAGGAGGTACAAGAAGAGTTATTAGATGACCCAGTTCTTGACCCCGATTGGCAGCCATTGGGGGAACAGGGTGCAGGCGGCAGCAGTTCTGAAGCAGAGGAGGAGGAGGGGCCGCAGCAGGCATCAACATCGCCACAGGTTCCATCTGCCGGGCCCGTATCTTGCCCAAAACGCGTGGCAAAGCCAAAACCTGGTGGAGGACAGCGTGGCCATCCGGTTAAAGCTCAGTCTGCAATGCCTGAAAAGGTATCCGATGCTAGAAAGAGTGCAGTCTGGCATTTTTTTAAACAACATCCAATTGATCAGCGCAAAGTCATCTGTCAAAAATGTTCTACTTCCTTAAGCAGAGGTCAGAATCTGAAAAGTCTCAATACTAGTTGCATGCATAGACATTTAACCACCATGCATTTGAAAGCTTGGACTAACTACCAAACGTCCCTTAAGGTTGTTGCACCCTCGGCCAATGAAGCTAGTCATCAACGCAACATCCCTTCCGGCAGTGTAGGACCACCATTTAGCGCACCACCTGCTGTATCTGTGCAGGTATCTTTGCCAGGCCAAAGCAGTCAGGGTCAGGGAATCACCAGTTTCGTAGTAGGAAACACTGCATCTAGGGCACCGGCGGCAACAATACCATCTCCCACCGTCTCTCAGTCTGCCATGTCCACCGGCACCCCCGCTAGTTCCACGATCTCCATCTCTCCAGTCCAGCTCACCCTACATGAGACTATGGTTAGAAAAAGGAAGTACTTAGCCTCGCATCCGCGTACACAGGGTTTGAACGCCCACATAGCTAGACTAATCTCGTTAGAGATGATGCCCTACCGGTTAGTTGAAAGCGAAGCTTTCAAAGACCTGATGGACTACGCTGTACCACGCTACGAGCTACCCAGTCGACACTTTTTTTCCAGAAAAGCCATCCCAGCCCTCCACCAGCATGTTAAAGAGCGCATCGTCCATGCACTCAGGCAATCTGTGAGCACAAAGGTGCACCTGACAACAGATGCATGGACCAGTAGGCATGGCCAGGGACGTTACGTGTCCATCACGGCACACTGGGTAAATGTGGTGGATTCAGGGTCCACAGGGGACAGCAAGTTTGGGACAGTTCTGCCTAGCCCACGGTCTAGTAAACAGTTGTCTGTAGCCGTTCGCACCCCCTCCTCCTCCTCCTCCTCCTCGTCCTCCTGCAGAAGCAAGAGCTCGTCCACAGACCGCAGTCGCACAAACACTCCATCCGCACCTGCCACAGTTGCACACCAGGTCTCCCATTATGGGGCAGCTACTGGCATACGTCAGCAGGCTGTATTGGCTATGAAGTGTTTGGGCGACAATAGACACACCGCGGAAGTTCTGTCCGAGTTCTTGCAGCAAGAAACGCAGTCGTGGCTGGGCACTGTAGATCTTGAGGCAGGCAAGGTAGTGAGTGATAACGGAAGGAATTTCATGGCTGCCATCTCCCTTTCCCAACTGAAACACATTCCTTGCCTGGCTCACACCTTAAACCTGGTGGTGCAGTGCTTCCTGAAAAGTTATCCGGGGTTATCCGACCTGCTCCTCAAAGTGCGTGGACTTTGCGCACATATCCGCCGTTCGCCTGTACACTCCAGCCGTATGCAGACCTATCAGCGTTCTTTGAACCTTCCCCAGCATCGCCTAATCATAGACGTTGCAACAAGGTGGAACTCAACACTGCACATGCTTCAGAGACTGTGCGAACAGAGGCGGGCTGTTATGTTTTTGTGGGAGGATACACATACACGGGCAGGCAGTAGGATGGCAGACATGGAGTTGTCAGGTGTGCAGTGGTCGAAGATTCAAGACATGTGTCAAGTCCTTCAGTGTTTTGAGGAATGCACACGGCTGGTTAGTGCAGACAACGCCATAATAAGCATGAGCATCCCCCTAATGCGTCTGCTGATGCAAAGTTTGACGCACATAAAGGATCAGGCGTCTGCACCAGAGGAAGAGGAAAGCCTTGATGACAGTCAGCGATTGTCTGGTCAGGGCAGTGTACATGACGAGGTACCGGGCGAAGAGGAGGTGGAGGATGAGGAGGATGATGGGGATGAGTATATTTTTAATGAGGAAGCTTTCCCGGGGGCACGGGAAATTGGTGGCGTGGCAAGGCCGGGTTCTGGTTTTTTGAGGGACACAAGTGACGTAGATTTGCCTGCAACTGCCCCTCAACCAAGCACAACCGCAGATTTGACAACGGGAACTTTGGCCCACATGGCGGATTATGCCTTGCGTATCCTCAAAAGGGACACACGCATTACAAAAATGATGAACGATGACGATTACTGGTTGGCCTGCCTCCTTGATCCTCGCTATAAAGGCAAATTGCAAAATATTATGCCACATGAGAACTTGGAACTAATATTAGCAACAAAACAATCAACTCTTGTTGACCGTTTGCTTCTGGCATTCCCTGCACACAGCGCCCGTGATCGTTCTCACACGAGCTCCAGGGGCCAGCAGACCAGAGGTGTTAGAGGGGCAGAAATCAGAAGTGGCGTTGGCCAGAGGGGTTTTCTGACCAGGTTGTGGAGTGATTTTTCTATGACCGCAGACAGGACAGGTACTGCAGCATCAATTCAAAGTGACAGGAGACAACATTTGTCCAGTATGGTTACAAACTATTTTTCATCCCTTATCGACGTTCTCCCTCAACTGTCATTCCCATTTGATTACTGGGCATCCAAATTAGACACCTGGCCAGAATTGGCAGAATATGCATTGCAGGAGCTTGCTTGCCCGGCAGCTAGTGTCCTATCAGAAAGAGTATTCAGTGCTGCAGGTTCAATACTAACAGAAAAAAGGACTCGTCTGGCTACCCAAAATGTAGATGATCTAACCTTCATTAAAATGAACCACAACTGGATTTCAAAATCTTTTGCCCCACCCTGCCCGGCTGACACCTAGCTTTCCTATGAAAAGGTCTTGCCTGTGGACTATTCTGAATGACTTTTCCAATCTCGTAATTTTCTTCACCTGATTGTCCAGCATACGACATGTTTCCACCTCACGAAATGGCCAAACTCCCCACACGGGGCCGTGCTATCGCCACTTTGCGCTTGGACCCTTGAGAGTGCTGTTTGTCTGAAGAGGTGGGTGTGGCCGCTTTTGGTCGACGGCACTGCCACTGGGTCCCTCATAGTACAATAAAGTGTCTCTGGCGGTGGTGGTGCGCACCCAACGTCAGACACACCGTTGTAATATGAGGGGCCCTGTGCCTGTACCGCCGGCCACAAGCCAGTTCCCCCCCCAGCTCAAACAGTGCTCTACCACTAGCAAAATTATCTCTCACAGCTTCACCAATGTGTAGTCTAGGCGCTGACATCCTTCAATGCCTGGCACTGACAATACCATTGTTTTGACATTTTTGTTATGTTAGGCCTTCGAAGCCTGTCTGCGGTCCCTTCTTTCTACAACTACTACACTGACCAGGCCACTGCTGGCCGTGTTACCCTGGAACCAATTTAAAAGTGCCTATAGTCAGCCCAATTTTGTTATGTTAGGCCTTCGAAGACTGTCTGCCGTCACTCCTTCCACTAGACTTCCACTGACCATACACTGCTGCCCATGTACCCCTGGAACCAATTTAAAGTGCCTACAGCCAGCCCAATTTTGTTATGTTAGGCCTTGGAAGCCTGTCTGCGGTCACTCCTTCCACTAGACTTCCACTGACCAGACCACTGCTGCCCATGTACCCCTGGAACCAATTTAAAAGTGCCTACAGCCAGCCCAAGTTTGTTATGTTAGGCCTTCGAAGCCTGTCTGCGGTCACTCCTTCCACTAGACTTCCACTGACCAGACCACTGCTGCCCGTGTACCCCTGGAACCAATTTAAAAGTGCCTACAGCCAGCCCAAGTTTGTTATGTTAGGCCTTGGAAGCCTGTCTGCGGTCACTCCTTCCACTAGACTTCCACTGACCAGACCACTGCTGCCCATGTACCCCTGGAACCAATTTAAAAGTGCCTACAGCCAGCCCAAGTTTGTTATGTTAGGCCTTCGAAGCCTGTCTGCGGTCACTCCTTCCACTAGACTTCCACTGACCAGACCACTGCTGCCCGTGTACCCCTGGAACCAATTTAAAAGTGCCTACAGCCAGCCCAAGTTTGTTATGTTAGGCCTTGGAAGCCTGTCTGCGGTCACTCCTTCCACTAGACTTCCACTGACCAGACCACTGCTGCCCATGTACCCCTGGAACCAATTTAAAAGTGCCTACAGCCAGCCCAAGTTTGTTATGTTAGGCCTTCGAAGCCTGTCTGCGGTCACTCCTTCCACTAGACTTCCACTGACCAGACCACTGCTGCCCGTGTACCCCTGGAACCAATTTAAAAGTGCCTACAGCCAGCCCAAGTTTGTTATGTTAGGCCTTGGAAGCCTGTCTGCGGTCACTCCTTCCACTAGACTTCCACTGACCAGACCACTGCTGCCCGTGTACCCCTGGAACCAATTTAAAAGTGCCTACAGCCAGCCCAAGTTTGTTATGTTAGGCCTTGGAAGCCTGTCTGCGGTCACTCCTTCCACTAGACTTCCACTGACCATACACTGCTGCCCATGTACCCCTGGAACCAATTTAAAAGTGCCTACAGCCAGCCCAAGTTTGTTATGTTAGGCCTTCGAAGCCTGTCTGCGGTCACTCCTTCCACTAGACTTCCACTGACCAGACCACTGCTGCCCGTGTACCCCTGGAACCAATTTAAAAGTGCCTACAGCCAGCCCAAGTTTGTTATGTTAGGCCTTCGAAGCCTGTCTGCGGTCACTCCTTCCACTAGACTTCCACTGACCAGACCACTGCTGCCCGTGTACCCCTGGAACCAATTTAAAAGTGCCTACAGCCAGCCCAAGTTTGTTATGTTAGGCCTTGGAAGCCTGTCTGCGGTCACTCCTTCCACTAGACTTCCACTGACCAGACCACTGCTGCCCATGTACCCCTGGAACCAATTTAAAAGTGCCTACAGCCAGCCCAAGTTTGTTATGTTAGGCCTTCGAAGCCTGTCTGCGGTCACTCCTTCCACTAGACTTCCACTGACCAGACCACTGCTGCCCGTGTACCCCTGGAACCAATTTAAAAGTGCCTACAGCCAGCCCAAGTTTGTTATGTTAGGCCTTGGAAGCCTGTCTGCGGTCACTCCTTCCACTAGACTTCCACTGACCAGACCACTGCTGCCCGTGTACCCCTGGAACCAATTTAAAAGTGCCTACAGCCAGCCCAAGTTTGTTATGTTAGGCCTTGGAAGCCTGTCTGCGGTCACTCCTTCCACTAGACTTCCACTGACCATACACTGCTGCCCATGTACCCCTGGAACCAATTTAAAAGTGCCTACAGCCAGCCCAAGTTTGTTATGTTAGGCCTTCGAAGCCTGTCTGCGGTCACTCCTTCCACTAGACTTCCACTGACCAGACCACTGCTGCCCGTGTACCCCTGGAACCAATTTAAAAGTGCCTACAGCCAGCCCAAGTTTGTTATGTTAGGCCTTGGAAGCCTGTCTGCGGTCACTCCTTCCACTAGACTTCCACTGACCAGACCACTGCTGCCCGTGTACCCCTGGAACCAATTTAAAAGTGCCTACAGCCAGCCCAAGTTTGTTATGTTAGGCCTTGGAAGCCTGTCTGCGGTCACTCCTTCCACTAGACTTCCACTGACCATACACTGCTGCCCATGTACCCCTGGAACCAATTTAAAAGTGCCTACAGCCAGCCCAAGTTTGTTATGTTAGGCCTTCGAAGCCTGTCTGCGGTCACTCCTTCCACTAGACTTCCACTGACCAGACCACTGCTGCCCGTGTACCCCTGGAACCAATTTAAAATTGCCTACAGCCATGTTTTATTATTTTAGGCCTTCGATGCCTGTCTGCGGTCACTCCTTCCACTAGTCCTCCACTGACCACACCACTGCTGCCCGTGTACCCCTGGAACCAATTTAAAATTGCCTACAGCCAGCCCAATTTTTTTATTTTAGGCCTTCGATGCCTGTCTGCGGTCCATTCTTTCAACTACTACTACACTGACCAGGGCACTGCTGCCCAAGTACCCCTGGAACCAATTTAAAATTGCCTACAGCCATGTGTGATTATTTTAGGCCTTCGATGCCTGTCTGCGGTCACTCCTTCCACTAGGCCTCCACTGACCACACCACTGCTGCCCGTGTAACCCTGGAACCAATTTAAAATTGCCTACAGCCATGTGTTATTATTTTAGGCCTTCGATGCCTGTCTGCGGTCACTCCTTCCACTAGGCCTCCACTGACCACACCACTGCTGCCCGTGTACCCCTGGAACCAATTTAAAATTGCCTACAGCCAGCCCAATTTTTTTATTTTAGGCCTTCGATGCCTGTCTGCGGTCCATTCTTTCAACTACTACTACACTGACCAGGGCACTGCTGCCCGTGTACCCCTGGAACCAATTTAAAATTGCCTACAGCCATGTGTGATTATTTTAGGCCTTCGATGCCTGTCTGCGGTCACTCCTTCCACTAGGCCTCCACTGACCACACCACTGCTGCCCGTGTAACCCTGGAACCAATTTAAAATTGCCTACAGCCATGTGTTATTATTTTAGGCCTTCGATGCCTGTCTGCGGTCACTCCTTCCACTAGGCCTCCACTGACCACACCACTGCTGCCCGTGTACCCCTGGAACCAATTTAAAATTGCCTACAGCCAGCCCAATTTTTTTATTTTAGGCCTTCGATGCCTGTCTGCGGTCCATTCTTTCAACTACTACTACACTGACCAGGGCACTGCTGCCCAAGTACCCCTGGAACCAATTTAAAATTGACTACAGCCATGTGTTAATATTTTAGGCCTTCGATGCCTGTCTGTGGTCACTCCTTCCACTAGGCCTCCACTGACCACACCACTGCTGCCCGTGTACCCCTGGAACCAATTTAAAATTGCCTACAGCCATGTGTGATTATTTTAGGCCTTCGATGCCTGTCTGCGGTCACTCCTTCCACTAGGCCTCCACTGACCACACCACTGCTGCCCGTGTAACCCTGGAACCAATTTAAAATTGCCTACAGCCATGTGTTATTATTTTAGGCCTTCGATGCCTGTCTGCGGTCACTCCTTCCACTAGGCCTCCACTGACCACACCACTGCTGCCCGTGTACCCCTGGAACCAATTTAAAATTGCCTACAGCCAGCCCAATTTTTTTATTTTAGGCCTTCGATGCCTGTCTGCGGTCCATTCTTTCAACTACTATTACACTGACCAGGGCACTGCTGCCCGTGTACCCCTGGAACCAATTTAAAATTGCCTACAGCCATGTGTTATTATTTTAGGCCTTCGATGCCTGTCTGCGGTCACTCCTTCCACTAGGCCTCCACTGACCACACCACTGCTGCCCGTGTACCCCTGGAACCAATTTAAAATTGCCTACAGCCATGTGTTATTATTTTAGGCCTTCGATGCCTGTCTGTGGTCACTCCTTCCACTAGGCCTCCACTGACCACACCACTGCTGCCCGTGTACCCCTGGAACCAATTTAAAATTGCCTACAGCCATGTGTGATTATTTTAGGCCTTCGATGCCTGTCTGCGGTCACTCCTTCCACTAGGCCTCCACTGACCACACCACTGCTGCCCGTGTAACCCTGGAACCAATTTAAAATTGCCTACAGCCATGTGTTATTATTTTAGGCCTTCGATGCCTGTCTGCGGTCACTCCTTCCACTAGGCCTCCACTGACCACACCACTGCTGCCCGTGTACCCCTGGAACCAATTTAAAATTGCCTACAGCCAGCCCAATTTTTTTATTTTAGGCCTTCGATGCCTGTCTGCGGTCCATTCTTTCAACTACTATTACACTGACCAGGGCACTGCTGCCCGTGTACCCCTGGAACCAATTTAAAATTGCCTACAGCCATGTGTTATTATTTTAGGCCTTCGATGCCTGTCTGCGGTCACTCCTTCCACTAGGCCTCCACTGACCACACCACTGCTGCCCGTGTACCCCTGGAACCAATTTAAAATTGCCTACAGCCATGTGTTATTATTTTAGGCCTTCGATGCCTGTCTGCGGTCACTCCTTCCACTAGGCCTCCACTGACCACACCACTGCTGCCCGTGTACCCCTGGAACCAATTTAAAATTGCCTACAGCCATGTGTGATTATTTTAGGCCTTCGATGCCTGTCTGCGGTCACTCCTTCCACTAGGCCTCCACTGACCACACCACTGCTGCCCGTGTACCCCTGGAACCAATTTAAAATTGCCTACAGCCAGCCCAATTTTTTTATTTTAGGCCTTCGATGCCTGTCTGCGGTCCATTCGTTCAACTACTACTACACTGACCAGGGCACTGCTGCCCAAGTACCCCTGGAACCAATTTAAAATTGACTACAGCCATGTGTTAATATTTTAGGCCTTCGATGCCTGTCTGCGGTCACTCCTTCCACTAGGCCTCCACTGACCACACCACTGCTGCCCGTGTACCCCTGGAACCAATTTAAAATTGCCTACAGCCAGCCCAATTTTTTTATTTTAGGCCTTCGATGCCTGTCTGCGGTCCATTCTTTCAACTACTACTACACTGACCAGGGCACTGCTGCCCGTGTACCCCTGGAACCAATTTAAAATTGCCTACAGCCATGTGTTATTATTTTAGGCCTTCGATGCCTGTCTGTGGTCCCTCCTTCCACTAGGCCTCCACTGACCTGTCTACTGCGGCCCGTGTACCCCTTGAACCAACCTAATAAAATATTTAAAAAATTAATTTGATTATAAAAAATAAGATCGTGTTGAGATCTCAAATGCAGACATTTTAACAATCAAAACAAACACACAACAAATATCTGGAACTGTACTACAAAGGTCCAACAGCTACAATTTCTTTCTCCTGCAAGAAGTTAACTGAAAGTTTTTTGGAGTTGTTAACACAGATATGGCATCCACCGAGTGTTGTCCTGTCGCGTCTCCTTTAAATTATTTCCAATAAGATGTTAAACTATTAATTTAATAAAATCAATAATTAAAAAAATAATTGAGTAAGTCAAAAGCACATTGCAAATAAACATTAATTACAAATCAAGAAGCATGGCGCGTCTGAGGGTGAGTAGATACCGAATAAGAATATAATCACCCTCGGACGCGCAATGCTTATTTACAACAGCCTTCCTTCCTAAGAATCAGCCCTTCCGTGGTGTAGAGAGAGGTTGTGTTACACTCCAAGGTGTTCCCCAGGTTGCCTTTCCTGAGCTTCTATCTTCAGGCTCTCATTAAATTGTGGTTAAATGGAACAACTGCATTTGGCGTACTAGTTGGTTTGGGGCCTACTATCGGTGTCTGCCACTCCTTGCTGTTCTCCTGGTTTCCTGTCCTGAAATTCCATTTTCAGCCTCTCGTTAAGTAGTTGTTAATGTTAGACTGCATTTGGCCTACTAGTTGGGTTGGGGCCTACTATCGGTGTCTGCCACTCCTTGCTGTTCTCCTCCACTGACCAAAGCTGTGCCGCCTGTTTACTAAGGTTGCCAATTTTGAACTGCATTTCGACTACTTACTGATTTGGCCCTACTCTCTGTGTCAGCCTCTCATTCCAGTTGTCCTCCACTGCAATGCCCCCTGGTTATTCCTGTGTTACCAATTTTGAACTGCATTTAGCCCACTTTCTTCTTTGGGCCTATATCTGTGTTTCCACTTCATCGTGCCCATTGCCCAGCCAGTGATAGATGAGTCTGCTGGTACATTGACCCATAACGCAACATTCCCCGTGCACGCTACACAACAACATTGTGACCCTGCTGAAAGTCAGGTTGCTCTTCCCGCATACCATACCACCTTACACGGGGACAAAGAGGAAGGTGCAGATGAAAGTGCAGGTTCCTTCATCAGGTGGGGGGAGGAATACTAGTTGGCGACGTCACTGGCACAGGGCCTCTCATAGTACGCAAAAGTGTTGCTGCCGGTGGGAGGCGCCCCCGCCGTGCAAACACACCGCTGTACTTTGAGGGGCCCTGTGCCAGTGCCAATGCCAACGAGTGGGCCCCCCCCTGCTTGCTCAGGATCACAGCACTTGCAAAGTTGAAATACTTACCTCTCCCTGCTCCACTGCCGTGACGTGGTCCAGATTTACTGGGCCCACTAATTACTTGAACCAGCCCTACCCCCCACAACTTTAGCCAAATGACCCCCAATTTCAAATGCCTTCCAATTATTTTAAGGTAAATTACGCTTGACAAGCTTCATTAAGAAGAATGGATGGTTTTGACATTAAAATGGGCACTCTAGGTGTTTTCCTGGCCCCCACTCACTGCCGACTATGCTGCCCCATTGACTTGCATTGGGTTTCGTGTTTCGGTCGATCCCGACTTTACGTCATAATCGGACGATTTCACTCGACCCGACTTTGGACATAGTCGGGTTTCGCAAAACCCGGCTCGACTCTAAAAAGGTCAAGGTCGCTCAACTCTAGCCGCAACCCTAGCACTATCTTTAGCCCCAATCTTAACCCTTGCCCTAACCCTAACTTTAGCCCAACCCTAGCCCTAACCCTAGCCCTAACCCTAACCCTAACTTTAGCCCAACCCTAGCCCTAACCCTAGCCCTAACTTTAGCCCCAACCCTAACCCTAGCCCTAACCTTAGCCCTAAGGCTACTTTCACACTTGCTTCCTGTGGCATCTGTCGCAATCCGTCGTTTTGGACAAAAAAACGGATCCTGCAAATGTGCCCGCAGGATGCGTTTTTTGCCCATAGACTTGTATTGTCGACAGATCGTGACAGATGGCCACACGTCGCGTCCGTCGTGCACTGGATCCGTTGTATTTTGGCGGACCATCATCACAAAAAATGTTCAATGTAACGTTTTTTGTACGTCGCGTCCGCCATTTCCGACCGTGCATGCGGGGCCATAACTCTCCCCCTTCTCCCCAGGACATAGACTGGGCAGCGGATGCATTGAAAAACTGCATCCGCTGCCCATGTTATGCACATTTATCACAAAGTGCGTCGGTACGTCGGGCCTACGCATTGCGACGGCCCCGTACCGACGCAAGTGTGAAAGAAGCCTAACCCTAACCTTAGCCCCAACCCTAACCCTAACCCAAAAATTAGCCCCAACCCTAGCCCTAAATTTAGCCCCAACCCTAACCTTATCCCTAAATTTAGCCGCAACCCTAACCCTAAATTTAGCCCCAACCCTAACACTAAATTTAGCCCCAACCCCGACCCTAACCGTAAATTTAACCCTAACCCTAAATTTAGCCCCAACCCTAACCCTAACCATAAATTTAGTCCCAACCCTAACCCTAAATTTAGCCCCAACTCCTCCAGCTGCCGGCCGGCAGATCATGGCGGGCACACTGCGCATGTGCCCGCCATTTTCTTACTGGATGAAGAAGCCAGCGGGCAGGAGGGGACGCAAGAGAACCCAGGGACACCGGTAAGTATAGCAGGGTCCTTGAATCCCCCTATTTCTCTGTCCTCTGATGTGCGATCACATTAGAGGACAGAGAATGACAGATCGCTTTTTTTTTTGCGGCCGCCAGTAAACAGTTAATTACCATCGATCACAAAACAGGGGTCGGTAAAAACCAACCCCAATCATGTTCTTTGGGGTCTCGGCTACCCCTGGCTGACAACGCAGCTGCATGTGTCGTGGCTGTGTGACAGTCACAAAACATGCATGGAGAGGCTGTGTGTTGTGACTGTGATGCAACTGCGAAACATACAGCTGCGGCACCAAATACCTGATTATTGGAAGCGATCCAGGTTTCCAGGTTCCCACTGCAGCTATTCAGTAAGCTTTATTAGCAAGCCGAATAAGGAGCGATTCGACAATATTCACTCATGTACAGTCATGGACAAAAGTATTGACACCCTTGCAATTCTGTCAGATAATACTCAGTTTCTTCCTGAAAATGATTGCAAACACAAATTCTTTGGTATTATTATCTTCATTTAATTTGTCTTAAATGAAAAAACACAAAAGAGAATGAAGCAAAAAGCAAAACATTGATCATTTCACACAAAACTCCAAAAATGGGCCAGACAAAAGTATTTGCACCCTCAGCCTAATACTTGGTTGCACAACCTTTAGCCAAAATAACTGCGACCAACCGCTTCCGGTAACCATCAATGAGTTTCTTATAATGCTCTGCTGGAATTTTAGACCATTCTTCTTTGGCAAACTACTCCAGGTCCCTGATATTTGTAGGGTGCCTTCTCCAAACTGCCATTTTTAGATCTCCCTGTTCTATGGGGTTCAGGTCTGGACTCATTGTTGGCCACCTTAGAAGTCTCCAGTGTTTTCTCTCAAACCATTTTCTAGTGCTTTTTGAAGTGTGTTTTGGGTCATTGTCCAGCTGGAAGACCCATGACCTCTGAGGGAGACCCAGCTTTCTCACACTGGGCCCTACATTATGCTGCAAAATTTGTTGGTAGTCTTCAGACATCATAATGCCATGCACACGGTCAAGCAGTCCAGTGCCAGAGGCAGCAAAGCAACCCCAAAACATCAGGGAACCTCCACCATGTTTGACTGTAGGAACTGTGTTCTTTTCTTTGAATGCCTCTTTTTTTCTCCTGTAAACTCTATGTTGATGCCTTTGCCCAAAAAGCTCTATTTTTGTCTCATCTGACCAGAGAACATTCTTCCAAAAAATTTTAGGCTTTTTCAGGTAAGTTTTGACAAACTCCAGCATGGCTTTTTTATGTTTCTGGGTAAGAAGTGGGGTCTTCCTGGGTCTCCTACCATACAGTCCCTTTTCATTCAGACGCCGACGGATAGTACGGGTTGACACTGATGTACCCTCGGACTGCAGGGCAGCTTGAACTTGTTTGGATGTTAGTTGAGGTTCCTTATCCAA
Organism: Ranitomeya imitator; assembly: GCF_032444005.1. Lineage (NCBI taxonomy): Eukaryota > Metazoa > Chordata > Amphibia > Anura > Dendrobatidae > Ranitomeya > Ranitomeya imitator. The sequence continues at coordinate 390,574,889 of NC_091282.1, forward strand.
CATCCGCACAATCTTGCATTGAAATCTCTTGTCAATTTTTCTTTTCCGTCCACATCTAGGGAGGTTAGCCACAGTGCAATGGGCTTTAAACTTCTTGATGACACTGCGCACGGTAGACACAGGAACATTCAGGTCTTTGGAGATGGACTTGTAGCATTGAGATTGCTCATGCTTCCTCACAATTTGGTTTCTCAAGTCCTCAGACAGTTCTTTGGTCTTCTTTCTTTTCTCCATGCTCAATGTGGTACACACAAGGACACTGGACAGAGGTTGAGTCAACTTTAATCCATGTCAACTGGCTGCAAGTGTGATTTAGTTATTGCCAACACCTGTTAGGTGCCACAGGTAAGTTACAGGTGCTGTTAATTACACAAATTAGAGAAGCATCACATGATTTTTCGAACAGTGCCAATACTTTTGTCCACCCCCTTTTTTATGTTTGGTGTGGAATTATATCCAATTTGGCTTTCGGACAATTCTTTTTGTGTTTTTTCATTTAAGATAAATTAAATGAAGATAATGCCAAGTAATTTGTGTTTGCAATCATTTTCAGGAAAAAAATTAGTATTATCTGACAGAATTGCACGGGTGTCAATACTTTTGGCCATGACTGTATAGCTATAGGAGCAGAATTCCCCCTCAAGTGACCCTATTTTGGAAATTATACCCCTTTGAGAATTTATCTACTTCTGTAGTGACAATTTTGAGTCTATAGGTGCTTTCCAGAAACAAGCAGCAGTGGATTGCAAACTGCCATTGTAGTGCCAATGAACTTGTAGCGATGAGTAGGTAGTAGTGACTAGTAATCCAGAAACAAACAGCAGTAGATTGCAAACTGCCATTGCATTGCCCAGTAAGTTGTAATGACTAGGGTTGAGCGACTTTTAGTTTTTTACGGTCGAGTCGGGTTTCGCGAAACCCGACTATCTCAAAAGTCGATTCGAGTGGAATCGGGCCGATTATCGCGAAAAGTCGGAGATGGACCGAAACACAAAACCCAATGCAAGTCAATGGGGGACCATAGTCGGCAGTGAGTGGAGGCCAGGAAATCACCTACAGTGCCCATTTTAATGGCAAAAACATCCATTCTTGTTACTGAAGCTTGTCAATCTTAATTTACCTTATAATAATAGTAAGGCATTGGAAATTGGGGGTCATTTGGCTAAAGTTGTGGGGGGTAGGGCTGGTTCAAGTATTTAGTGGGCCCAGGAAATCTGGACCACGTCACGGCAGTGGAGCAGGGAGAGGTAAGTATTTCAACTTTGCAAGTGCTGTGATCCTGAGCAAGCAGGGGGGGCCCACTCGTTGGCATTGGCACTGGCACAGGGCCCCTCAAAGTACGGCGGTGTGTTTGCACGGCGTGGGGCGCCTCCCACCGGCAGCGACACTTTTGCGTACTATGAGGGGCCCTGTGCCAGTGACGTTGCCAACGAGTATCCCCCCCCACCTGATGAAGGAACCTGCACTTTCATCTGCACCTTCCTCTTTGTCCCCGTGTAAGGTGGTATGGTATGCGGGAAGGGGAACCTGACTTTCAGCAGGGTCACATTCTGGCTGTGTACCGTGCACAGGGAATGTAGCGTTCTGGGTCAATGTACCAGCAGACTCATCTATCACTGGCTGGGCAATGGGCAGGATGAGGAGGAAACACAGATATAGGCCCAAATAATAAAGTGGGCTAAATGCAGTTCAAAATTGGTAACAGGACTAAGCAGGGGGCATTGCTTTGTTCAGTGGAGTACAACTGTAATGAGAGGCTGACACAGTGAGTAGGCCCAAATAAGTAAGTAGGCTAAATGCAGTTCAAAATTGGTAACAGAAGTAAACAGGCGGCACTGGTTTGTTCAGTGTAGGAGAACATCAAGGAGCAGCAGACACCGTTAGTAGGGTCAACAAAACAAGTAGGCCAAATGCAGTGTTATATTAAAAACAATTTAACGAGAGCCTGAAGATAGAAGCTAGGGAAAGGCAACCTGGAGAACACCTTGGAGCGGAAGACACCGTTTGTAGAACCCAGACCCAACTTGTAGGCCTAATGCAGTGTTGCTTCAACAACTACTTAACGAGAGCTTCAAAGATAGAAGCTAGGGAGAGGCAACCTGGAGAACACCTTGGAGCGGCAGACACCGTCCCTACAACCCAGACCCAACTTGTAGGCCAAATGCAGTGTTGTTTCAACAACTACTTAACAAGAGCTTGAAGATAGAAGCTAGGGAGAGGCACCCTGGAGAACACCTTGGAGCGGCAGACACCGTCTCTAGAACCCAGACCCAACTTGTAGGCCTAATGCAGTGTTGTTTCAACAACTACTTAACGAGAGCTTCAAGATCGAAGCTAGGGAGAGGCAACCTGGAGAACACCTTGGAGAGGCAGACACTGTCTTTACAACACAGACCCAACTTGTAGGCCTAATGCAGTGTTGTTTCAACAACTACTTAACGAGAGCCTGAAAATGGAATTTCAGGACAGGAAACCTGGATAACAGCACAGAGTGGCATACACCGTTAGTAGGCCCCAACCAAACTACTAGCCCCACTGCAGTTGTTCAATTAAGAAACTATTTAACAAGAGCCTGAATATTGAAGCTCAGGAAAGGCAACCAGGGAACACCTTGGAGCGGCAGACACTGTTAGTAGGCCCCAACCAAACTAGTAGCCCCACTGCAGTTGTTCGATTAAAAAACTATTTAACAAGAGCCTGAAGATTGAAGCTCAGGATAGGCAACCAGGAGAACACCTTGGAGCGGCAGACACTGTTAGTAGGCCCCAACCAAACTAGTAGCCCCACTGCACTTGTTTGATTAAAAAACTATTTAACAAGAGCCTGAAAAAGGAAGCTCAGGAAAGGCAACCAGGAGAACACCTTGGAGCGGCAGACACCGTCTCTACAACCCAGACCTAACTTGTAGGCCTAATGCAGTGTTGTTTCAACAACTACTTAACAAGAGCTTCAAGATAGAAGCAAGGGAGAGGCAACAGAGACAACACCTTGGAGCGGAAGACTCAGTTTGTAGACCACAACGAAACCTGTGGCCCCAATGCAGTTTTATAATTCTGACAAGCTGAAAATCAGCCTTTTTTTTTTTTTTTTTTTAGAGGACAGCTGAATTAAGTGGCGCAGACAGACACTGCTAGTAGGCCTTACACCACAAAGTAGGCTCACTGCAGGATGAAAAAAGTTACATGAGTACACGGTCGGCATTGGTGTGCTCAGCGGAGGACAAATGGAAGGAGGGACCGCAGACAGACTTAGTAGGCCTAAAATTTTAAAAAATAGGCTCAAAGCAGTTTGAATTATCTTGCAGGGGTACACAGGCAGCATTGGTGTGGTCAGCGGAGGACAATTGGAAGGAGGGACCGCAGACAGACTTAGTAGGCCTAAAATAAAAAAATTAGGCTCAATGCAGACTGAATTATCTTGCAGGGGTACACAGGCAGCATTGGTGTGGTCAGCGGAGGACAATTGGAAGGAGTGTCTGACACAGTTAGTACTCCCAAAAAATAAATAGATGTTAATGTCTCGCAAAACAACATAACCAAAAGACAAAAGGGTGGCATACTTAGGTACAGGGGTGGGCTCCTCTGCTGACTTTCAGACATAGTAATTTGGCGCTAAGTATTTACTGGTGTCAATATAGGACACTGACCTTGACTATTTTAACTAGCATCATACATGTCAACAAATTGGTATTGTCAGTGCCAGGCATTGAAGGATGTCAGCGCATAAACTAAACATTGGTGGAGCTGTGAGAGATAATTTTGCAAGTGGTAGAACAGTGTTTGAGCTGGGGGGGAAACTCTCTTGTGGCCAGCGGTACAGGCCCAGGGCACCTCATGTTACAACGGTGTGTCTGACGTTGCTTGCGTGCCACCACCGCCAGAGACACTTTATTGTACTATGAGGGACCCAGTGGCACTGCCGTCGACCAAAAACGGGCACACAAACGGCACTCTCACGGGTGCTTGTGCCAAGTGGTGAGACCACGGCCCCGTGGGGGGAGTTAGCCCATTTAGGGAGGTGTAAACATGTCATATGCTGGACAAACAGCTGCTGCAAATTAAGAGATTGGAACAGTCAGTAAGACCAGTCCAGAAGCGAGACCTTTTTATAGGAAAGGTGGGGCAAAATAATTCGAAATCCATGAGTGGTTCATTTTAATGAAGGTTAGATCATCAACATTTTGGGTAGCCAGACGAGTCTTTTTTTCGGTCAATATTGAACCAGCAGCACTGAATACTTTTTCTGATAGCACACTAGCTGCTGGGCAAGCAAGCTCCTGCAATGCATATTCTGCCAATTCAGGCCAGGTGTCTATTTTGGATGCCCAGTAATCAAATGGCAATGACGGTTGAGGGAGAACATAGATAAAGGATGAAAAATAGTTAGTAACCATACTGGACAAATGTTGTCTCCTGTCACTTTGAATTGATGCTGCAGTACCTGTCCTGTCTGCGGTCATTGCAAAATCACTCCACAACCTGTTCAGAAAACCCCTCTGTCCAACGCCACTTCTGATTTGTGCAACTCTAACACCTCTGCCCTATTGCCCCCTGCAGCTCGTGTGAGAACCATCACCGGCGCTGTGTGCTGGGAATGCCTGAATGAAAGGGTCTACAAGAGTTGCTTGTTTGGTTGCTAATATTTTTTCGAGGTTCTCATGTGGCATGATATTTTGCAATTTGCCTTTATAGCGAGGATCAAGCAGGCAGGCCAGCCAGTAATCGTCATTGGTCATCATTTTAATAATGCGTGGTTCCCTTTTGAGGATACGTAAGGCATAATCAACCTTGTGGGCCAAAGTTCCAGTTGTCAAATCTGCGGTTGTGCTGGGTTGAGGGGCAGTTTCAGGCAAATCTACGTCACTTGTCTCCCTAAAAAAACCTGAACCCGGCCTTGCAACGCCACCATTTTCTATTGGCCCCGGAGAAGCTCCCTCATTCAAAAAATACTCATCCCAATCATCCTCCTCGTCCTCCTCCTCTTCGCCTGCTACCTCATCCTGTAGACTGCCCTGTCCAGACAATGGCTGACTGTCATCAAGGCTATCCTCTTCCTCGGCTGCAGACGCCTGCTCCTTTATGTGCGTCAAACTTTGCATCAGCAGACGCATTAGGGGGATGCTCATGCTTATTATAGCAATGTCTGCACTAACCAGCCGTGTGCATTCCTCAAAACACTGAAGAACTTGACACAGGTCTTTTACCTTCGACCACTGCACACCTGGCAACTCCATGTCTGCCATCCAACTGCCTGCCCGTGTATGTGTATCCTCCCACAAATACATAATGGCATGCCTCTGTTCACACAGTCTCTGAGGCATGTGCAGTGTTTAGTTCCACCTTGTTGCAACGTCGATGATTAGGCGTTGCTGGGGAAGGTTCAAAGACCGCTGATGGTTCTGCATACGGCTGGAGTGTACGGGCGAACGGCGGATATGCGTGCAAAGTCTGTGCACTTTGAGGAGCAGGTCAGGTAACCCCGGATAACTTTTCAGGAAGCACTGCACCACCAGGTTTAAGGTGTGAGCCAGGCAAGGAATGTGTTTCAGTTGGGAAAGGGCTATGGCAGCCATAAAATTCCTTCCGTTATCACTCACTACCTTGCCTGCCTCAAGATGTACAGTGCCCAGCCATGACTGAGTTTCTTTCTGCAAGAACTCGGACAGAACTTCCGCGGTGTGTCTGTTGTCGCCCAAACACTTCATTGCCAATACAGCCTGCTGACGCTTGCCACTAGCTGTCCCATAATGGGACACCTCGTGTGCAACTGTGGCAGCTGCGGATGGAGTGGTTGTGCGACTGTGGTCTGTGAACGAGCTCTCGCTTCTGCAGGAGGACGAGGAGGAGGAGGGGGGGCGAACGCCTACAGCCAACTGTTTCCTAGACCGTGGGCTAGGCAGAACTGTCCCAATATTGCTGTCCCCTGTGGACCCTGCATCCACCACAACCCAGTGTGCCGTGATGGACACGTAATGTCCCTGGCCATGCCTACTGGTCCATGCATCTGTTGTCAGGTGCACCTTTGTACTCACAGATTGCCTGAGTGCATGGACGATGCGGTCTTTTACATGCTGGTGGAGGGCTGGGATGGCTTTTATCGAAAAGAAGTGTCGACTGGGTAGCTCGTAGCGTGGTACAGCGTAGTCCATCAGGGCTTTAATAGATTCGCTTTCAACTAACCGGTAGGGCATCATCTCTAACGAGATTAGTCTAGCAATGTAGGCGTTCAAACCCTGTGTACGCGGATGCGAGGATGAGTACTTCCTTTTCCTAACAAGAGTCTCATGTAGGGTGAGCTGGATTGGAGAGCTGCAGATCATGGAACTAGCAGGGGTGCCAATGGACATGGCAGACTGAGAGAGGGTTGGAGATGGTATTCTTGCTGGTGCCCTACATGCAGTGTTTCCTACTACGAAACTGGTGATTCCTTGACTGCTTTGGCCTGGCGACGAAACCTGCACATTTACTGCAGGTGGTGCGGGAAATGGTGGGCTTACAGTGAGGGAAGGCATATAGCGTTGCTGACTAGCTTCATTGGCCGAGGGTGCTACAACCTTAAGGGACATTTGGTAGTTAGTCCAGGCTTGCAAATGCATGGTGGTTAAATGTCTATGCATGCAACTTGTATTTAGACTTTTAAGATTCTGACCTCTGCTTAAGGTAGTTGAACATTTTTGACAGATGACTTTGCGCTGATCATTTGGATGTTGTTTAAAAAAATGCCAGATTGCACTCTTTCTACTATCGGATACCTTTTCAGGCATTGCAGACTGAGCTTCTGTAACCGGATGTCCACGCTGTCCTACAACTGGTTTTGGTTTTGCCACGCGTTTTTGGCCAGATACGGGCCTAAAATATGGAACCTGTTGCGATGTTGATGCCTTCTGCGGCTCCTCCTCCTCCACTTCAGAGCTACTGCCGCCTGCACCCTGTTCCCCCAATGGCTGCCAATCGGGGTCAACAACTGGGCCATCTATGACCTCCTCTTCTGTCTCTTGTGCAACTTCGTCTGTGTCACCGTGTAAGCCGATGGTATAGCGTTCGTGACGGGGCACCATAGTCTCATCAGGGTCTGATTCTGGATCAGTACACTGCAAGGGCAATGTTCTTGTCTGAGTCAAAGGAACAGCATAGTAATCTGGCTGTGGCTGTGTATCTGTGCACTCCATGTCCGATTCAACTTGTAATGGGCATGGCCTGTTAACTGTTTCACTTTCTAACCCAGGAACGGTATGTGTAAAGACCTCCATGAAGTAACCCGTTTTGTCGCCTGACGCATCCTTCTCTGTTGTTCTTGGTGAAGAAGACAAGGAAGCGACTTGTCCCTGACCGTGAACATCCACTAACGACGCGCTGCTTTTACATTTAGCAGTTTCAGAAGAGGAGGCGAAAGAGCTAGAGGCTGAGTCAGCAAGGAAAGCCAAAACTTGTTCTTGCTGCTCCGGCTTTAAACGTGGTTATCCTACTCCCAGAAAAGGGAGCGTTCGAGGCCTTGTGTAGCCAGACGATGAACCTGGCTCAACAACTCGAGACTTAGGTGCTATATTGCTTTTCCCACAACCACCTGATGCTCCACCACCACTACCATCATTACCAGCTGGCAATGACCGCCCACGGCCATGACCTCTTCCACCAGACTTCCTCATTGTTTGAAAAACGTAACCAAACTAATGGTATTTGTTACTGTAAAACCAGTTACAAGGTGAACTCAAACTTCTGTTGGATTTATATATCCCTTTATAGGTGGGTGAGACTGCAGGGAAAATCAGGCCAAATGTATAACAGTACACAGCTTCAGTGGCAGACAGATATGCCACTAACAGGACTGACGCTGATGCAGACACTACCAATAGAAATCTCCCCTTTTTATTTTTTCTGGGAGAATATTGAAGAAATGTGGCCCACTCTTATACAGTATATGTTCTGTGGCACAAAATTAGAGACAGATGCCACACACAGCACTGGCAATGAGGCAGAATTGCCAATCTTAATCTCCCACTATTTTAATTTCTGGGTTAATTTAAAAAAAAACTGGCCCAGTATTACACACTAGGTTTAATGTGGGACAAAATTAGAGACAGGTGGCACACACAGGAGTGGCACTGAAGCAGAAATGCCAAACTTAATCTCCCACTATTTTTTTTTTAATTTTCAGGGGAATTTAAAAGAAATCTGGCCCAGTATTACACACTAGGTTTAATGTGGCACAAAATTTGAGACAGGTGGCACACACAGGACTGGCACTGAAGCAGAAATGCCAATCTTAATCTCCCACTATTTTTTTTTTTAATTTTCAGGGGAATTTAAAAGAAATCTGGCCCAGTATTACACACTAGGTTTAATGTGGCACAAAATTTGAGACAGGTGGCACACACAGGACTGGCACTGAAGCAGAAATGCCAATCTTAATCTCCCACTATTTTTTTTTCAGGGAGAATTTAAAAGAAATCTGGCCCAGTATTACACACTAGGTTTAATGTGGCACAAAATTTGAGACAGGTGGCACACACAGGAGTGGAACTGAAGCAGAAATGCCAATCTTAATCTCCCACTATTTTTTTTTCAGGGAGAATTTAAAAGAAATCTGGCCCAGTATTACACACTAGGTTTAATGTGGCACAAATTTAGAGACAGATGCCACACACAGCACTGGCACTGAGGCAAAATTGCCAATCTTAATCTCCCACTATTTTTTTTTTTATTTATGGGAGAATTGGCAAGAAATCAGGCCCACTGTTAGACTGTATGTTTTCTGTGCCAGAAAATGAGACACAGATTCCACACACAGGACTGCCACTGATACAGATTTGCCAATTGTAATCTGCACCCTTTTTTTTTCTTCAGGGAGACTAGTGAATAAATCTGGGCCACTGTATTAGAGTATATTTTCTGTGGCAGAAAGTGGCTTGAAGAGATATAATGAAATAAAAAAAAGGGACTGTCCTACAATTACTATCTCCCTGCAGTAATCTCAGCAAAGTATGGCAGGCAGCAATAACAAGGAGTGGACTGCTGCACAAAAAAAGTCAAAAGTGTGGACAAACAAACAAGATAGCTGTGCAGAAAGGAAGGAGCAACATGATTTGTGCTTTGAAAAAAGCAGTTGGTTTGAACAGCGGTGTACAAACAGCAATGCAGCTATCAGGGAGCCTTCTAGGGCAGCCCAATGAGCTACAGCACTGAGGAAAAAAAATCTAGCCTCCACTGTCCCTGCTAAGAAAAGGTGGTGTTGGACAGTGGAAATCGCTACAGCACAAGTGGTTTGGGGGTTAATGTACCCTGCCTAACGCTATCCCTGCTTCTGACGAAGCGGCAGAAACCTCTCCCTATGCTGAGATCAGCAGCAGTAAGATGGCGGTCGGCGGGAACACCCCTTTATAGCCCCTGAATAGAAGGACAGCACCACAGCAATTGTGAAAAAACAGCTCCCGTATTTATTCTGCCATCTGCATCGTTTCGGTCCGTGGACCTTTTTCAAGCATAGTGAAAAGACAATACAACCACCATTATATACCCTTAGGCCAAACCCATTAATTAACTAGCAACCAATGGGGTGGCTCTATACATCTAGAAAAAATTACATCATGGTACAACATACATATACAAGTATAAAAACAGTCCCACATTGCCAGCCCCCTGTATATACTAACCGCTAACATAGTCCAACTACCTCTGATCGCTCGCCGCTATTAAATCACGCTTATAAATCCCCAATAGATCCCCAAAGTCCACAATGTAAACAAATGCCGCTCACACCAATCCGAATATTGCATTCATGATTGTCATGGCATTGTGGGCGTATTCAGAGTCCAATCGGCTCTCAAATCTCAAATCATGTGATCGCCATATGCCCAGCATGCAGCGCTCCTCACCACGCTAGTTCATAGGCTGATGGTCCACATGTCAGTCCCAACACTCTATCATTACTCCATTACTAAAGAAACCCACCCTCGACCCATCCTGCTCAAACAACTACAGACCGGTCTCCAATCTCCCCTTCATCTCTAAACTCTTGGAGCGCCTGATATACTCCCGCCTTACCTGTTACCTCTCCACTTACTCCCTCCTAGACCCTTCACAGTCCGGTTTCCGCCCCCTACATTCGACAGAAACTGCACTCATCAAAGTGACTAATGACCTTCTGACAGCAAAACGTAATGGTGACCACTCTCTGCTCATTCTTCTTGACCTTTCTGCAGCTTTTGACACTGTTGACCACCCTCTCCTGCTCTCTAGGCTCCAGCCACTCCGCCTATCTTTCTGACCGCTCCTTCAGTGTTCTCTGGCTCAACCTCTCCAAAACTGAACTTCTTCTGCTCCCGCCATCTACTAACCTCCCTAAATCTGACATTTCCCTCTCTGTGGATGGCACCATAATAACACCCCGGCAGCAGGTGCGCTGTCTGGGTGTTATGTTTGACTCCAATCTCTCCTTCACCTCCCATATACAATCTCTTGCCCGCTCATGCCGCTTACACCTAAAGAACATCTCCAGAATCCGCCCTTTTCTCACCATGGAGACAACTAAAACCCTCACTGTCGCCCTGATCCACTCCCGCCTGGACTACTGCAATGCTCTATTAATTGGCCTACCCCTCACTCGACTTTCCCCTCTCCAGTCCATCCTTAATGCAGCAGCCAGGGTCATCCATCTGGCTAATCGTTACTCGGACGCATCCGCTCTTCGCCAGTCGTTACACTGGCTACCCATTCATTACAGGATACAATTCAAAGTACTTGTTCTCACCCACAAAGCTCTCCACAGTGCAGCACCCACTTACATCTCCTCCCTCATTTCAGTTTATCGGCCTAACAGACCACTGCGCTCTGCAAATGACTTTCGACTAACCTTTGCGCTAATCCATACCTCCCACTCCCGACTCCAAGACTTCTCCCGTGCTGTGCCAATCCTCTGGAATGCTCTACCCCAACATATTAGGACCATCCACAATTTGCATAGTTTTAGGCGCTCGCTCAAAATACATTTGTTCAGAGCGGCCTATCACGTTCACTAATCAAAGTCATTTTATGTTTGTGTGTGTGTGTAGCCTATTCACTATCCCTATCTATTCCCCAACCCCTGAAGATGGCTGGACCATCATTGTAAATACATCATTGTAAATACACACCTGTACTTTGTATGTCCCCCACCTCATTGTAGATTGTAAGCTCTCACGAGCAGGGTTGTCTTATTTTGCTTTAATTATTGTATTGTTAACATTGTTACTTATGACTTCTGTGTTTGAAACTGTTAAACTGTAAAGCGCTGCGGAATATGTTGGTGCTATATAAATAAAGATTATTATTATTATTTATGGCGCTCTGTGTGTGGTAAAATTGATAAAGATGCTTAATTCTTTTGGTCAGTATGATTACAGCAATAACATATTTATATTGGGTTGTTTTTCTGTTTTAGCACTTTTATACAGTAAAAACTATTTTTTAGAAAAAATAATTATTTTTGCATTGCTTTACTCTGAGAGCTATAATGTTTTTATTTTTCCACTAATGAAGCTGGACAGTGCCTTTTTTTTTGTAGGACAAGAAGACGTTTTTAGCTATACTATTTTTATTCACATAAGTGTTTTTGATCATTTTTGTTCTACTTTTTGTTTGTCAATATGATGAAAAAGCATATTTTTTTACCCTGATATTTATTTTATTTTTTTACGGTGTCCACTGAAGGGGTTAACTAGTGGGACAGTTTTATGGAGCTGGTCATCACAGCAATACGAAACTTGTGTGCTTTTTTTAAATTTTTATTTTTTAACATGAAAATAGAAATTTATCAGTATGATATATATATATATATATATATATATATATATTATTATTATTATTATTATTATTATATTCTGATTAATAAAAATATTTTTTTTTTCAACTTTTTTTTTACTTTGTCCCACTATGGAACTTTCACTGTCAGCAGCCTGATCATTGTTATAATGCATTGCAATGCAGGAACATTGAAATGACTTATAACTGTCAGTGCTACACTGACACAAGCCCCTTAGGCCATGCTCTGTGCATGGTCAGAGGGGATTTCTGTAGCCATGGCAATGATCAGGTTCCCCCAAAATTGTAATCTCGGGGGCTCTGATCATAGGGGAGAGGGAGCCCCCTCCCTCTGCCTGTCTTCTAAATGCTGTGTTCGCTATTGATCTCAGTATTTAGGGGGTTAAATAGCCGGGAGCGGTGCGGGAGTGCAGCAGTCAGTGCTAGGTGTCAGCTGTCATATAAGCTGATCACCAGACACAAATCATATGCACACAGCTCTTGTGCATGCAAATTCGCCTGGATGTACTCTGTACGTTCAAGATGAGGAAGCATTTCTCAACCAAGACTTACGTCCAAGGTCGTGGAGGGGTTGAACTTAAGTCTCATTATGCTTGTTACCCGAAACGAGCATCTAAGCATAAGAAATTGCTTGCTTTGAGTAACGAGTATCGGGGAATTTTAGTGCTCACTTATCTCTAATAAAATTATATGAGAAATTACACAAATAATTCAGACACATAAATAAAAACATTCTCATAATGTTAATTAAAAAATAATAATTTATTTTATTATGAAAACAACTTAATATGGTCACTTCTCTGGCTGACAGCTGACTTTGTCTGTCCTGGTATAATGACTCAAAATATTTACTAAATATTATTAGGATATGTACTGTTTGTTACTTTAAGTAATGGTGAATCACTTGTTGTCCTGATATAATATACTATGCAAAGAATAAAAACTGATTCCAATTAAATGGTTTGCCACTCTTCTGTATCTTTCAGTTGCAGGTGATTTACAATAATTTAATGATTTGTTAAAGCATTGAACATTTGCTAATACGCTCTGATACATTTCTCATTTTCTGTACATTCAAGACACACATAGAAATCACGAGGGGTAGCTATTTATTTAGCAGTCCTTGCATACAGAAGAAAAGTCTTCACTGGATTTAAAACAACAAAAAACATTTTAGTGATTCACTATAAAAGCACTAAAGAAACAAATTCAAGGCAGTTGAAAGGATTATGCTAAATATATTTTATATTGAAGCCAATTTAATTAAAAAAAATGCAAATTTAGACATTGATATTTTTATTGCAATCAAATATGAAGTAATTTATAGACATTTTTAAACATTGTTTATAACAATGTGAAATAAATTAAAAATTTGAAACCCTGATAGAACCAACTAAGAAAAAAAAAAACACCATATTGTTCTAACAAACTATACAGTCTGTTAAATAAACATTTGTTGTCCATAACACAGGACAAAGGTGTATTTGATTGTAATGAATATTGCCCACATATCTGATATAGCAATTTATGATTAATTATAAATTATTCCATATATGAAACCATTTAAGAATGTATTCAAAATGTCAAAAGTAATATCTCAATGAATATAAGAGTGAGTTGATTGAAATCCTCAAGAGTGCTTGTGGATGATCCTGTGGGCTAGCCAATAAAAAAGTAACATGTCCCAAATGTCCATCATTAGATTATGGAGTTGACATTTGTAGTTTGTAGTGATGAGCGAATATACTCGTTACTCGAGATTTCCCTAGCAACCAGGCAACCCCCACCTGTACTTATGCTCGCTAACAGATGTAAATCATTCAGCTGCGGTGCTAAAAACTAAAATTCCGAGTACTAAAAAATACTCGGAGGACCCCCGAGTATGTTCGAGAAATCTCGAGTAACGAGTATATTCGCTCATCACTAGTAGTTGGCTATGATACAATTCGTTAATTCACAAATAATCAGCTCCGGGGAGGGAAAAAATAAAAGCAATATTAACAGTGCTCCTAAAATTGTCTGTTCACTAGTTCTTTCTAGGAAGAGGTGGGCCAGCAGAATAACTCTCTGGTGGACCCCGGCAACCCCAGTTCGGCACTGCATGTAAAATACACCAATAAGTCACTTTTCAACAAAGCTTTCACCTAAGAGCATTATCATATTACTAGATAGATAAAATGCAAATCTTCTTTGACAATCTAAACATAAAGCTGAAGCTTGTGTGAGGAAGCCAATAATTAAGATCTTTGAAAAACTTCAACACGCTACACAAATCTCTGTTCTTCAAAATACAAGTGACTTGGATATTGAATCTGTTAGAATTCTCATTTAGAAAAAAATGGCTTCACTAAGGCAACATGCGATTATGAAAAAAGATTTATGCCGGTGACACTCGTTTTTCATTAACTCGTTTTTCACTTCAATTGTTTTTCTAAAAGAGTTTCTTTTTATTTGTCCATTTTTGTGTTAGAAAAGTCACTAGAAAACATTTTGGGATCCCTCGTCATCAACTCTAATTTAAGGAAAATAAGCAATAAATATTTTCTTAAGCACCGGAATAGAATCACATATATTAATCATCACCCAGTGCCATTTGAAACCAATGAATTTTCTATGTAATGCAGGAAAGGACAGATCCTCCAGAGAAAGAGACACAACTCTACTTGAGCTAAAAAAACAAGGATTCTGAACAGAAGAGCAACCAAGGTGTCAAGGTGCAATGGTGACATGGGGAATTCTCTATATCAAGAGAAAGGAAGTTTTAATCTTAATCACAGATGTACATTTAATTTAAGATTAGTGAGATTATGGACTCTCTACCACAACATGTTGATTCAACAAAAAAAGTGGGTCAGCTTGCCTTTATTGAAAGATATAATATTACAGTTGGTAATGTAGGTTACGGATCCAGAGAACTAGTCTGATTTCCATATGAAGAGTTGGGAAGGAGTTTTTCCGCTACTACCGGGAAATAAGCATCTGCCTTATGGAGTTTTTGTCTTCCTCTGGATCATCATTTTAGGTTACAGATTGAACTCAATAAACTAATGTCAACTGTTATCCTGAAAAAATATGAAATTATGAAACAGGGAAGGTGCTTTCATCAACTCATGACAGCATAGGTTTTCGAATTTGGATAACCCTAATAAATAAAACGTTCTAGATAAATATAAACATTTGGATTAATATTAGAATGTTAAATTACAATTTTCCAGATGGTAAATTCATGATTTTTTCCAAGCCATGTACTATCCCAATATTTATTGTATAGCTTAGCCCTTCCAATGACTACATCAATAAATTTTAGAAATAATTCATTACACTGTAAAAGATACTAAAACAGTAAAAGACATGAATGATTCCCCCTAGTTGTTGGTATTGTGCAGATGGGGAAGCAGTTTTCACAGAACTGATTATTCCTGAATCCTTTGTGCTTATTGTATTTGTTAATCTATGTTCAGAAGACAAATAATAGACAAATTAAGCAACGTATTTCATTTTGGCATGGAACTTGACCAACAGCGAGAAGTCCAGGAAAATTTTGTTAGTGCATGGGACAAATATTTTACAGTTTGTAATATCGGTTCCATTCACATTTATAATTAAAATGCATCCATTTTATGAAAACACTACTTTCTTTTTCTACACACTGGGAAAAATGACCTTTCAAAAAATACTTTACTGTGTAGCTAAAGATTTTTATTACCTTGAACCCACTTTAATGCTTATTTACAGATAAAGTTATTTTATTCAATTAAATGTAGTGAGATTTTATTGTCTCTTTTAGGGGTTATTTGTGGTACTATACCTGAAGTAGAAGATCACAATATAAAACACAATATAACTCTCCTTAGATCGAGAAGATACAGTTCAGATTTAACCAATAACAAAATGTTTCAATCACACAGACATAATTAAAATCTTCAATTTTAAAATAGTCTGGAATTAATAATTCAATATGGAATTCTGTAAGTCTGAAAAGTCACATCAGAACAATCTGAAACTACCAACAATAAGAGTGTACAATACAGTGATCGCCATCATTGAAATTAATTGAGCACGAGAAGCTTGTCATTTTAAGAGGCATACGTCTCGGTAATCACTGTGGTTGATCATATGCAGTTTAACACAAGACGTTTCCATTGTTCGCTTGCAGTACATGTTTAATGCTCGTTTCGTTGTTCATCTAGTGAGTGCCCCTTGCTTAGCAAGAAAGTCTGTCTATCTCATTGTTTGGGCCACAATGAAAACATATTAAAAAAAGTATTCTTTTTGACTTTCGTTGATTGTATTTTGCATACTGATGTCGGCTTTCAGTGCGGCTGCTGCTGCTTCTACATTGTTCTCATGTTCGGATTCTTTGGCTTCATTTTTTTTATATGCATTCTTCTGGAGATAAATTCTTATTGCAATGCCAGCAATGCATAACAGGATGAATACTGCAGCAGATATTACACCTATGGAAATGGTAATAGAGATAAATGAAAAAGAAAATGTAATATATCAACTGTGATACTGTAGTTATAAGTTCTAATAAATACACAGTAGGGTTCTCAATTTACATACATTAGTGTCTTACATCTGATTTATAGAAAGCAAGTTTTAATTTAATCTATACTAATCATAAGCAGATTGTATTAGCAAAACATCGAAAACCTGCTGTTTTTAATGACAGTGAATAAACAATAAATTCAATATGATAAATTACTTAAGAGTGTAAATTCTTGGAAACATTTTTTCCCTTTAACCCTGTGTCAGGTACAACAGGCCTGACAGGCACGGCTCATACATTTTTGTTTCCCCCTTCTGTCCAAGGCGACAGGGTATCCCGCCCCTTCCAGTTCCTTTCTATCTTTAGGTGCTGCTTGAATTCCCTCCAGAGCAGGAGTGACCTTCATGGCCTCTCAGGCTCCTTGCAACTGAAGATTCTCACGTTTGAATGTTGATACTTTCTGGGGGGGGAGGTTCATCACAATTGGTTATTTTGCTCATTTCATGAATTAATAATGCAACATTTCTGAATATTTTGTAGAAATAAGTACTGTTTTCTTACAAACAAGAGGGTTTTCTTAGAAATGAACTCTCAGGCACATTGCTCACCAACACGTAATAATAATTTCTGATCTGCTATGATATGATAATATGATCTGCAAAGTTTGCTTTTCTCTGCAAATGTGTTTCTTCTGCTGAACTGTTAATTAGGGTTGAGCGACTTTTCTTTTTATAGGATCGGGTCGGGTTTCACGAAACCCGACTTTTTCAAAAGTCGGGTCGAGTGAAATCGGCCGATCCTATAGAAAAGTCGGAGTCGGCCGAAACACGAAACCCAATGCAGTGCATTGGGTTTCTAATGGTTCCCAGGGTCTGAAGGAGAGGAAACTCTCCTTCAGGCCCTGGGATCCATATTTAAGTGTAAAATAAAGAATCAAAATAAAAAATATTGATATACTTACCCTCGGACGCGCCCTGGTTCTCACCGGCAGCCTTCCTTCCTAAGAATCAGTGCCTGAAGGACCTTCGATGACGTCGCAGCTTGTGATTGGTCGCGTGAGCGGTCACATGGGCGTCACGCGACCAATCACAAGCCGCGACATGATCTAAGGTCCTTCAGGCGCTGATTCTTAGGAAGGAAGGCTGCGGGTTAGAACCAGGGCGCGTCCGAGGGTGAGTATATACCTATTAGGAATATACTCACCCTCGGACGCGCCCTCGGACGCTTCCTTCCTAAGAATTAGCGCCTGAAGGACCTTAGATGACGTCGCAGCTTGTGATTGGTCGCGTGATGCCCATGTGACCGCTCACGCGACCAATCACAAGCCGCGACGTCATCGAAGGCCCTTCAGGCGCTCATTCTTAGGAAGGAAGGCTGCCGGTGAGAACCAGGGCGCGTCCGAGGGTGAGTATATCAATATTTTTTTTATTTTTATTCTTTATTTTACACTTAAATATGAATTCCGATACCGATTCCCGATATCTTAAACATATCGGAACTCGGTATCGGAATTCCGATTCCAGATCAGAAGATCGCCGACCTCATGGCCGACCCCACACAGGGGTCGGGTTTCATGAAACCCGACTTTGCCAAAAGTCAGCGACTTCTGAATCTGGCCGACCCGTTTCGCTCAACCCTACTGTTAATGTCTGAATCTAACTTAATATGACTCCAGTAATGTCTAAGTGTCTTAAAATTAAGTTTTTTTTTCTAATTTTAATGTTCAGCAATAGTTATGTCCTGAAAACTGGAGGCTATTTGGCGGTAGTTGTGAAATTTGGGTATTTTTTTGTTTTGTCAGGTCTATGGTTATTAAATTTTTTTTTCTTTCCTCTGATTTTGTATAATCTCTTTTAATACATCCCTAGAAAAGGTCAATTATTAATTTTAGATCCCAGAAATAGAGATAATTAGATATTATAGGCATTTTTGTAACCTGTGACTGTCAGGCACACTGCGTCAGAACTCGGGAATGCCAGAGATGCGCCTGACTCAGGGTCAAAGGAGATGTGCTTGTTAGTAATTTATTCCCAGTTCACATCTCACTAATAAAGTACATATAGCATAGCTCTCAACATAGATTCTAAACAACGAAAGAAAGTAAGACACTCTTCAGATTATTGGGTGCCCAGATATGGTCAAACTCCATATGGATTGGAAAAAAAATCCGGCAAACTCAAGTTGAAATACAGCAAACTCTTTAATTATATTTCCACTGTGTTATACATTAGTGTGACATTTCAATCAACATGACCTTTTTCTAACATACACCTTTAGGTTATGTGCACACGTGTGCAGAATTTTCTGCACAGTTTTTGAAAAATTAGCAGATAAAAAGCTCTGTGCTTTACCTGCGGATTAACCGTGGATTTGCCTCAGATTTCCAGCCTTTTTGGTGCGGATTTCACCTACGTTTTACCACCTGTGGATTCCTATATAGGAACAGGTGTAAAACGCTGTGGAAAGAATTGACATGCTATGGAAAATACAATTCAGCGTTTCGCCGTGGTATTTTCCACACCATGGGCACTGCAGATTTGGTTTTCCATAGGTTTGCATGGTACTGTAAACCTGATGGAAAACTGCTGCGAATCCGCAGCAGCCAATCCGCTGCAGATCCGCAGGCAAATTCGCAACGTGTGCACATACCCTTAGACTGTGACCACTTGCATGGTGCAGTACGTACCGTGATACCGTGGTAATACTCTAAAGGTATATGTTTGAAAATGGTTATTTTGACTGAAACATCACTTTTATGTACACCACAGTGGAACATAGACAGAGAAAATTTGATGTATTTCAACGGGAATGTACTGGACCATTCTTTTTCCTATATAGTAGATTCCAATCAGATAGTGGAGCACGGAGCATCAAGTCACTTTACACTGAAAGGAACACCATTAAGAGAAATGGGAGGTCAGAACCTATGATGGTTGGGAAAACACTTAATTGGTTATAGTATAATACATTTCTAAAGAAGAGAGAACAATGCATGGTGTTACTTCTGTGTTCCTTTTAAGACAATGTTGCAAATGACTGGCCTTCACCACATCTTACCTATCATGTCTATTGAAGCTTCTGGCACTGTATTTACTATATCATATCACTGTGGTGTAAAAATGGCTCAGCGTGTTCAAAACACATAGCTACATGATTGTGTGAACATTGTTCTGCCTCATTTTGTTTTTATCCATGATTCAATACATTTTTGGACTTTTTTGGAAGCTGGAGCGATTTTTTCTATGAAAATTATGTGAACAGAGCATAATGTTAGGTGTCGAGTTCCCGCCGCTGCACAGGGGGGATCTCGAACCATGTCTGCTGAAGTCTCCCATTCTCCTCCACCTGCAGTGGAGCCTGCTCAGCTGAGACGTCGGTCCCCGGTGGCGAATGCACCTATTATTACATATATATTTACTAGGTGCATTCCACCAACCCTAACATAATACTAGCGCCAGGGTCTGGCTAGTAAATGGCGGACGATCTGCATCTACAGAGGAACATCCAGCAGCTGGAGGGTAGGTTGGCAGCTCTTGAGTGCACAACCTCAGCCGTGGATGACACCGCAGTCGCTGTTCAAGCTGCTAGTGTAGCTGCAGCCAGTCTGTCCACTGCCACCCCTGTTCCGACTCTATCTCGCCTCCCGCTGCCAGAAAAAAAAACAGTGCTCTATACACTTCGAGCTCCTGGCTGCATGTTTCCCCACAGAGCGGGCAAAGGTGGGGTTCATTTTGTCGCTCCTGTCAGACAGGGCATTGAAGTGGGCTATGCCGCTGTGGGAGTGTGGCGATCATGTGGTGTAGAGTGCTCCACTGTTCCTGAGCACTCTAAATAGGTCTTTTTGGGACCTGGAGTCACCGATGATATGGCGCTCCAACTGTTGCCACGTCCTTGGTCAGTCATTTTGCTGTCCACTTCCGCACCTTAGCATCTGAGCTGACCATATGAAGAAAGCTCTGGCCACTAGGGAGATTCCGGCCACACTAGAGGAGCTAATAGCTGTGTCCACTCGTATTGACTTCCGTTTTAATGAGCTGAGATTAGAGCGAGCCCAGTGTAGGCAGAGGTTTCGGCTGGCTCCCACCTTCGCCAAACCTTTGGAATCTCACATGAGGCCATAGAAGTGTCACGAGCGGGATCTAACTCCTGGACTGCTCGTGCACTCAAGGTCTGTCATGTTTTCCAGCAGTCAGGACATCTTGCCACCAGATGTTCCCACAGTCAGGACATCTTGCCACCAGATGTTCCCAGCGGTCGGGGAAACATCAGCGTCAAGTTGTAGTAGGTGGAGGTACACTAGACACGACAACGTTTGCCTCCAAATTGTCCTTTAAGGGGACAATTACAATTGGCTCATCCACTCATTCGGTTGAGCTCTGCATGGATTCTGGGGCGGAGGGCAATTTTATGTCTTCTGCCTTCGCCCAACATCATGCAATACCCCTGGTAATGCTTGCTCAACCAGTAACACTACCCTCACAGATAACACACCAGACCATCCCTTTTACTTTGTCCATGTCCCCATCTCATCAGATTATATCTCTGCTCATCATTCCTGAGGGAATTGATGAGGTCCTGTTAGGGATACCTTGGCTACGGTACACTCTCCTCATATTGAGTGGTCCACAGGCAGAATTTTGGGATGGGGTGAATCTTGCGGGGGTAGATGTCAGAGGGAATGTGTTCAGGTTGCTACTACAGAGGTACCCACAGATCTATCCTCTCTCCCCAAGCAATATTGGCCCTATGCAGACATGTTCTCCAAAAGGACTGCGGAGACCCTTCCGCCTCACCGCCCCTATGACTGTCCTATTGACCTCTTGCCTGGTGCTGAGCCTCCCCGGGGTTGAGTCTATCCGTTATCTCTCCTGGAGATGGAGGCAATGTCACAGTACATCCAGGAAAATCTGGCAAGAAGATACATTAGGAATTCAGTGTCACCTACTGGGGCGGGGTTCTTCTTCGTGCAGATGAAGAACGGGGAACTACGTCCATGCATAGACTATAGGGGTCTTAACGCCATCACCATTAAGAATAAGTATCCTCTGCCCTTGATATCTGAGCTCTTTGATAGGCTTTGGGGAGCAAGGGTATTTACTAAACTAAATCTGCGGGGTGCTTACAATCTGATTCGCATCCATATGGGGGATGAATGGAAGACGGCTTTTAACACCAGGGATGGGCACTATGAATATCTAGTGATGCCGTTTGGACTCTGTAATGCCTCAGCCATTTTCCAAGACTTTGTTAATGATATCTTCCGAGATATGCTTTCCACCTCGGTCGTAGTCTATCTGGATGATATTCTCATCTACTCTCCAGATATTGACTCCCACCGGAGAGATGTTTGCAGAGTCTTCGACCTCTTACAGGCGAATTTCCTCTATGCTAAGTTAGAGAAATGTGTGTTTGAGCAGGAGTCCTTACCTTTCCTGGGCTATATCATCTCCGCCCAGGGATTGGCTATGGATCCTGCCAACTTAAAAGCTGTGATGGACTGGCAAGAACCCCATTCTCTTAAAGCGGTGCAGCGCTTTTTGGGGTTCATTAACTATTACCGTCAGTTCATCCCTCATTTCTCGACTTTGGTAGCTCCCTTGGTAGCCCTCACAAAGAAGGGAGCAAATCCCAAATTGTGGTCTAAGGAAATCTCCAAAGACTTCACTTCTATTAAGTCTCATTTTGCTAGCGCTCCAATCCTACATCACCCCGATGTAGATAAGCCGTTTATTATGGAGGTGGATGCCTCATCCATTGGTGCTGAAGCAGTCCTCTTCCAAAAGGATGCTCAAAGTTGGAAGCATCCTTGTTTCTTCTTTTCCAAGACCTTCACACCAGTGGAGAGGAATTATTCCATCGGGGAAAGGGAGTTGCTAGCAATGAAGTTGGCTTTTTCAGAATGGAGACATCTTTTGGGGGGGGGCTCGCTTTCCCTTCCAAGTATTCACAGACCACAAAAATTTGGTCTACTTGTAAACAGCCCAGCAGCTAAATTGTCACCAGGCCAGATGGTCCCTGTTCTTCTCCCAGTTCCATTTCACTCTCCACTTTCTATCTGGGGAGAAGAACATTTGTGCCGACGGTCTCTCTCACTCCGTTGTATCATCTGAGGAGGGGGAAATGGAGCTTCGCTAGAGTCTGCGCCTCCAGGCAAGACTTTTGTTCTTTCAAGTTTGCATCCGGAGGTTCACTCTTGGGCTCACTCGTCCAGGGTGCGAGGACATTTTGGGACCAAAAGGACATCTGAGCTGCTGGCGAGAACATACAGGTGTCTGCATATGGCCCGTGACGTCAGAGATTATGTTCAGGCGTGTGTTTCCTGCGGCAAAAACAAGTCTCCTTGAAAACGGCCAGCTGGGTTGCTTTACCCCCCCTGCCGGTGGCGGACAGGCCCTGGGAGATGGTCAGGATGGATTTTTGTGGTGGGCTTACCCAAGTATCGTAGCTGTACCATTGTCTGGGTGATCACCAACCATTTTTCCAAAATGGTGCATTTGGTGCCTCTTCCACAGCTACCTTTTGCACGGGCTCTGGCAGTGATGCTTATCAAACATATCTTTCGCCTACATTTTATGCTGGACAAAATTGTCAGTGACCGGGGTCCCAAGTTTGTGTCTCGGATCTGGAGAGAGCTTTGTCATCTACTCAGCATTGAGTTGAATCTCTCTTCAGCATATCATCCCGAGACAAATGGGTTGGTAGAGAGGGCCAACCAGACCCTGGTCATATATCTACAACATTTTGTTTCTGCCAGGGAGGATGACTGGGCATCCTTGCCACCATGGGTGGAATTTGAGCTTAACAATGCTGTAGCCGACTCTACTGGTCAGACTCAATTACTCCTTAATTATGGCCAGCATCCGCGGGTTCCTGTGCCTATGCCCGTGTCTTCCGCCAACTACAAGGTGGCAGACTGGGCTGTGGAGGCACGGGAAATTTGGGACCACACTCAGGATGCCATCTGGGCCTCCAAGGAGAGAATGAGGTCCTTCACTGATGCACATCGGTGCCCTGCTCCGACCTTTGCTCCTGGCGACTTTGTGTGGCTCTCTGCCCATAACATCAGGCTGCGAGTTGAGTCCACTAAGTTTGCACCTCGCTACTTGGGTCCCTTCAAGGTCCTCAAACTGGTTAACCCTGTGGTCTACCATCTGGCTTTTCCTCCACACCTAGGTATCACCGACACCTTTCATATGTCCCTTTTGAAGCCCGTACACATGTCCCGGTTTTCTGAATCATCTGCCGGAACATCGGGTTCGTTTACGGACGATTACGAGGTGAACGCTATTTTGGGGTGCAAGGTGGTACGTGGCAAGAAATTTTATTTGGTGGACTGGAGGGGTTATGGCCCAGAGGACAGGTCCTGGGAGCCTGCTGAGCACATTCGAGTTCCGCAGCTCATTGCTGCCTTCGAGCGTAGCAAGTTCCAAGGTGGGGGGGCCCAAGGAGGGAGGGTAATGTTAGGTGTCAAGTTTCCGCTGCTGCACAGGGGGAATCTCGAACCATGTCTGCTGCAGTCTCCCATTCTCCTCTAGCCTCAGTGGAGCCTGCTCAGCAGAGACGTCGGTCCCAGGGTCTGGCTCAGGCTGATACTGAACGTCTGGTTGCTGTCCTTCCAGGCTCTGTCATTGTAGCCAGCAATGTTCAGTGGCGAGCAGGTCTTTCTGGGACTAAGTCCTGCTTTTCCCTTACTGAGCATGCCCACGGGACCAATTCGAGGTCTGGGGTCACATGCTCAGGTCCTGTAGCAGCTCCTATTGGACCACTAGGAAGGCCCTTGTCTGATGCAGCTATAAAAGGTTTGCATGGCCACATGGCCATGCGCTAGTAACAACCTATGTTTGAGCCTTGCTACTATGTGGTCATGTTTGTATGAGGTCAGGGTTGGCTGAAATAATCCCCTAGAATACCGGCACCTCCAGTGAGGAGTTTTGTGTGTTTGGATTCAGGTCTTGGCTGAAATAAGCCCCTAGAATACCAGCACCTCCGGTGAGAAGTTGTTTGTGTGCTATGCTGACTGCATGACCACAGTTTTGCTCTGTTTGATAGCTGTGTTCCTCTGTGAGGTTAACAGGGCACAGCGTTTTCCTATCCTAGCGATTCTGTGAAGTAACAGAATTCACTAATACCACCACATAGCGCCGCCAATTGCTAGCAGCAGGTTCCTCTCCTGCACGGTGGACCCCGGGTTGTGAATGCACCTATTATTATGTATATATTTACTCGGTGTGTTCCAACAATCCTGACAGCATAAGAAGTCCTTTTCAAGTCCTCTAAAAGTGAATGCTATAAGCAGTGATACAATATAGTAGCATATTCCTAATAGTACTATATTATTGAGCTACATTATATACATTATATACAATATTATTCTCTAGAAACAAAGCTTTCATGCGAGACAAGCAGAGGTACAATGTAGATCCATAGAATTCTATCAATTATGTTTTGCGCATTTGTAAAATTGCTATGTGCATGAGACATCATTATCATAGTTTTCAGTGCAGGAGTTTACAAGCTAGAAATGTGATGCCTATGTGCTAAAACAATACTTAATGTGTTCTAACTTGTCAGAAAGACTAAAAATCAATTATATCAATGTCTGTATCTAAATATGTAAAATATCTTTGATATACGATATCTATGTGTGTGTATACTAAAATGTGTTAACTTTAATACAAATTGTGCTATGGATCCACACAACTTCCTTATGATAAATCTCAAGAAAATCAGAGAGGAAATATTATTAGGACAAAAAAGTAATGTGTATTACTACCGATGCCTAACAAAAAAATAAGCTTGTTTCTACTTATGACAAAGTGTTATTTTTAACACTTTTTCTTTTGCACAGGGTTACAGAACACATACATTTTCTTAAAATAAATACAATTAGAGTGAAAATCCATTCATATTGACTTCAGAAAAAGTCAAATCATATGGATTTTTGGCCATTAGGCTATCTAAAGGGTATTCCACAAGGCATGTCTATTGATCTCATAGTAATAGTCTGGAGGCTGAGTGCATCATAGATGTATAAAATTAGTGGCTCCTGGAATTTGTTTTAAGAGATAATTACACATGCAAAACCACAATTGACAAATCTCTAGGTGACAAGAAGACTAATAAATATAGTAAGCCCCATTATAACATCATTTCTGAAAACCAAAAATGTGACCTGTATTCTAGGCAAGGATATCAGTTCTTCCACACAGTCTGCAAGTATGCTTTGAAAGAAAAACATTAGAATATTTCAAAAGATATTAATATCTGACATCAGAGTTGGACTAGAGTGCCAAGAGCCCACTGGTAATATTGTCTCTGGGACGCGCCACTGTTATGCTATTACCTGATCCTCATTCACATATTTAACTATGCTTCTATATAACTGTAAACTGAGTAGCTTAATAAATAAAAGATGAGATGTTGCTTTTATCTGTACATAGTGAATGAAGTATATTGTGTGAATTATTGCCCAGAAAGGGTTTGGGGGCCCACCGGGGGATTCTTCTGTTCTCATGTGTCAGTCCAAGCCTGTCTGGCATGCAGTATTTTTCATTCATTCTCACAAGTTCAGAAGTCAGCCCCCAAAATATGGTCTATTACAATATGGTAAAAAAGGTGAAGTGAGCATCAGCATCATAACAACTAAACATTAGAGAAAGAGGTTACTTATGAATAGAAAAACAAAAAATAATACTGTATTTTCCGGTGTGTAAGACGACTGGGCGTATAAGACGATCCCCCAACTTTTCTAGTTAAAATATAAAATCTTCTTAAAAGTCGGTGGTCTTCTTACACGCCGTGTGTCAGCTTATAGGGAGGGTGATCAATGTTCATATGGTGGGGTGGAGTGGTCCCGATGATGAAGAGAGGGGGTGTCTCACAAAAAAGGTGTAAGTGGAGTTTCCCCCTATTACCTCATTGTGGCAGCAATGCTCTCTGTGCTGGGGCACGGCGGCAGCTCCTCTTTGTGCAGCGTGGGGTCTCAGTGCTCAGGACGAGATCTGAATTTGAGCATGCGCCGCCCCTGTGGCCATTTTCTCGAAGGCCACCGCATCACAGCAATGGAGCTGCCGGGGCCTCTGGGCTTTGAGGAAATGCCGGCGGAGCCCCGACGCTGCCCCAAGATACGCCACAGCAGCCACCCAGCACAGAGCCCCCACACTGCACAAAGAGGAGCCACCGTCGCCACCCCCCCAGCACAGAGAGCATCGCTGCCACAATGAGGTAATAGGGGGATACTCCGCTTGCTTCTTCCCTGTGAGACGCCCCATGTCTTTGTCATTGGGACCACTCCCCCCACCCACCATATGCACATTGGTCCGCACCCGGCGTATAAGAAGATCCCTGACTTTTAAGAAGATTTTCAGCGGTTAAAAGGTCATCTTATACGCCAGTAAATACATTACCAAATACCTCTAATTACCAAATCATATTCAGATTGGCTAAGAAAGCCTAGAGTATTAAAATGTGTGCCATCTTTTTCGCAATACTTGAAAGATGTCAATATTAATAGGTCAGATGCCAGTGAGTATGTGCATTTGTAAACTCTGCCCCTTTCATGTTCAGGAAGATATGCTACCAGTGAATATTCTGATGCAATACTCCAGATACCAAGGGTACTGACATAAGAAAAGACTACTTAGACCAGAATCAGTACTGTATTTCTAAATATTGTGGACATGCTGTGAACTGCAGTTATCTTGACATTACTTGGTATAGGTTATCTACAGGTCACATACAAACCTACAGGGCCCCATGTGAAAAAGTGATTGACCCCCTAAAACATAAATTAACTTTTTTTATCACATCTTTGGGAAGCTGAGCTCAAATTCATTAGCCACATGCAGGCCTGATTACTGCCACACCTGTTCACAATCAAGAAATCGCTTAAATAGGACCTGCCTGACAAAGCAAAATAGACCAAAAGATTCTCAAAAGTTAGACATCATGCCACAATCCAAAGAAATTCTGAAACAAATGAGAAACAAAATAACTGAGATCTATCAGTCTGTAAACGTTTATAAAACCATTTCTAAAGCTTTGGGACTCCAGCGAACCACAGTGAGAGTCATTATCCATGGAACTGTGGTGAACCTTCCTAGGAGTGGCTGGCCAACCAAAATTACCCCAAGAGAGCAGTGACAACTCATTCAAGAGGTCACAAAAGACCCCACAACAACATCCAATGAGCTGCAGGCCTCAGATAAGATCATTGTTTATGATTCTACTATAAGAAAGATCTGGACAAAAATGGCCTGCATGGCAGAGTTGCAAGATGAAAACCACTGCTGAGCAATAAGAACATAAAGGCCAGAAAGCATCTTGATGAGCATCAAGACTTTTGTGAGAATACTCTGTGGACTGACAAGACAAAAGTTGAACTTTTTGGAAGGTGTTTGTCCCATTACATCTGGTGTAGATGTAACACAGCATTTCCGGAAAGGAACATTACACAAACAGTAAAATATGATGGTGGTAGTGGAATGGTCTGGGGCTGTTTTGCCACTTCAGGACCTGGAAGACTAGCTGTAGTAAATGGATCCACAAATTCTGCTGTCTACCAAAAAATCCTGAGGAGAAAATCTGGCCATCTGTTTGTGACCTCAGGCTGAAGCGCACTTGCATTATGCAGTAAGACAATAATCCAAAACACACCAGCAATTCCACCTCTGTGTGATGCCACTAGTCTATGCAAGGACAAAGAGAGCCATCTTTATTCTTGATGAAGAAAAATCCCGCTCCTGCTTTGGCCAAATTCTCCTGGACATATTTGGACATGGCTTAGGTCTCCACAGGGGACAATGGGTAGATCCTACCCCTAGGCGGTGTGGAACCTGGAATGAGCTCAATTGGGCAATCGTAGGGACAATGCGGAGGAAGTTTCTCGGCCTCTTTTTTTATTAAAGACATCTACAAAGGACCAATAGGGCTGAGGTAATTCAGAGGGAACTGAAGTAGACTGTGGAGAGATGACTGGATGAACAGACTGTAGGCACCATTTCTGGCAACGGGGTACCCAACGGAGCACGTCTTCCGTGCGTCAGTCGAGGGTAGGCTCATGGGCCCTGAGCCAAGGTAACCCGAGTAACAGCAGGGGAGAGGTTTGGCAGTACGTACAAGGCAATCCTTTCATGATGTAGAACCCCAATCTATAGTTTTATATCTTCAGTTACCATGGTGATGGCCTCTTGCAAAGGTCTCCCATCCACAGATGCAATCAGACGTGGACTGTCGAGGGTGAGAACTGGAATTTGAAGCCTCCGAACTGCCTCAAGACTGACGAAATTGCTCGCCATGCTGAATCCACATAGACAACCTCAGAAAACCATTTTTCATTGAAAAATAATAGAACAGACAAGGTCAGGGGTAGAGAGGAATCAGGAACACCTAGGAAGGCTTCTCTTACCTGTCCTTGGCAGAGGACTTCCCCAGCCTCTCTGGACAGGCCCACAGCAAGTGGGAGGCACTTCCGCAGTAAAAACAGAGACCTTGAACATGTCTTTCTCTACGGCGCTACTCTGCCATTTTAACCCGATACACTTGCATCGGTTCGGGCGTGGATGCAGAAGGGGACACCAAAGATCATGGACTAGAAGACCTGCGGACAAGACACATGGAACAAATAGATCTCCTTTCTCTAGCTGATTTGTGGGATTGCTCCTGGAAATGCATGTCGATGCATGCGGCCAGAGAGATTAGGTCCTCTAGGGAGGTTGGTGTATCCCATCCTGCGAGCTTATCCTTCATCCGTCCCAACAGTCTATGCCAGAAAGAGCCGACTAGAACCTCATTATTCCATCCCAATTCGGAGGCCAGGGTGCAAAAGCGAATGGCATATCGGCCTACTGACAGGGAGCCCTGATGAAGATTGAAGAGGGACTCAGTAATAGAGGCCAACCACTCAGGTTCATTGAAAACCCTGCAAAAGGTCTCCAGAAAGACCGCCAACTGGGAGACTATGGTTTTATCGTGCTCCCACAGGGGATTGACTAAAGCCAAAGCCTCCCCCTCCAGGTAGGACACTATAAAAGCCACTTTTGCCTGGTCGGTGGGATATTGCAGGGGAAGAAGCTCAAAGTGGAGGTGGCACTGGTTCAGGAGCCCACTGCAAAGTTTGGGATCCCCACTAAATATGGGAGGCTTGCCAAGACGAGGAGGCGGGTGAGGCAGGGGTACCGTGCTGGGATCTTGGGAAGCTACTTGAGCAGAGGCCGTGGCAGCGGACTGCAAGTTATACAGATGGTCATTTACAGGAGCCATATAGTTCAGCATGCGAGCCTGTGTGTCTCGCTGCTGAGAAAGCTCCTGCTGGAGGCCCATAAGCTGGGTTGCATTTACCAGGTCGGCAGCCTGTAATGAAGTCAGGTGAGACTTCACAGTCTGCATAAACATCTTTGTGCGCTGCTGATTATCGCACAAGTAAGCCAGTTCCTTCTGAGTGGAAAATGCAGTACTGGTGGGGTCCATGGCCTGGTTGTACTGTGATGCCACTTGGGGATGAGTACCTAGAGTTGACCCTCTGGACCATGGAACAGACCTAACCCTGGGCGAACTGACCTAGTGAATACCGACCCCTATACAGGGACTGTCAGGGGCAAGCCGAGAGGTCACTAGACCACAGTTGTCGATACCAAGAGGGGTTGCTCAGATAGTAAGTGGGTCGAGAAGTAGGGAGAAACAATGGGAGGACGGTGGACTGTAGTACAGGAACCGGGGAGGTAGGACCAAGAGCAGTGGACAATGGAGGTGGACATCTGAACAAGACTGCAGGAGCACTGAGGCGGAAGGTAACTGTAGAGAGAGAGAATGTTAGAGGGAAGAGGAATATGGGACCAGGGCAGTGCACAGTGTAGCAAAAGTGCAGGGTACTGGCAAGACAGCGCACGGGGTACGAGCATGCTGAGCAATGTACAGGGCAGTGTGTTGTGAATTCTGTGGCAGAGCTCCCTCCTGTGGTCACGAGTGGTACTTCGGCTGATTCTCTCTGTGAGCTTCCGTTGGTGGAGGAGAGTGGTACTGCGGCTTCTGAGTTTCCTTCCTCAGGTGATGTGGTGAAGTCGTTAGGTGCTGCTCTATTTAACTCCACCTACTGCTTTGATCCTGGCCTCCAGTCAATGTTCTAGTATTGGACCTGTTTCCTACTGGATCGTTCCTGTGGCCTGCTGCTCTGCATAGCTAAGTTCCGCTTTGCTATTTTGTTTGCTGTTTTTTCTGTCCAGCTTGTCTATTTGTTTTTTCTTGCTTACTGGAAGCTCTGGGACGCAGAGGGTGTACCTCCGTGCCCTTAGTTCGGTACGGAGGGTCTTTTTGCCCCCTTTGCGTGGTTTTTTGTAGGGTTTTGTGTTGACCGCAAAGTTACCTTTCCTATCCTCGCTCTGTTCAGAAAGTCGGGCCTCACTTTCCTAAATCTATTTCATCTCTACGTTTGTCTTTTCATCTTAACTCACAGTCATTATATGTGGGGGCTGCCTTTTCCTTTGGGGTATTTCTCTGAGGCAAGGTAGGCTTATTTTCTATCTTCAGGCTAGCTAGTTTCTCAGGCTGTGCCGAGTTGCATAGGGAGCGTTAGGCGCAATCCACGGCTGCCTCTAGTGTGGTTGGAGAGGATTAGGGATTGCGGTCAGCAGAGTTCCCACGTCTCAGAGCTCGTTCTATTTTTTGGGTTATTGTCAGGTCACTGTATGTGCTCTGACCTCTATGTCCATTGTGGTACTGAATTACCTTATCATAACAGTACTGGAGGCCCAAAGTACTAATGATTCTCAATAGAGGGAAAAAAGAAGTTCTGAGACGATTTTTTTTTTCTCTGCACTGTGTTTTGCCTTTTTTTTCCCCTAGACATTTGGGTGGTTCAGGACACAGGTGTAGCGATGGACATTAAAGGTCTGTCTTCATGTGTGGATCAGCTCACGGCAAGAGTACAAAATATTCAAGACTTTGTGGTTCAGAATTCTATGTTAGAACCGAGAATTCCTATTCCTGATTTGTTTTTTGGAGATAGAACGAAATTTCTGAGTTTCAAAAATAATTGTAAACTATTTCTGGCTTTGAAACCTCGCTCCTCTGGTGACCCAGTTCAACAAGTTAGGATCATTATTTCTTTTTTACTTGGCGACCCTCAGGACTGGGCATTTTCTCTTGCGTCAGGAGATCCTGCATTAAGTAATATCGATGCTTGTTTCCTGGCGCTCGGATTGCTGTACGATGAACCTAATTCAGTGGATCAGGCAGAGAAAAATTTGCTGGCTCTGTGTCAGGGTCAGGATGAGATAGAGGTATATTGTCAGAAATTTAGAAAGTGGTCCGTACTCACTCAATGGAATGAAGGTGCGCTCGCAGCTATTTTCAGAAAGGGTCTCTCTGAAGCCCTTAAGGATGTCATGGTGGGATTTCCTATGCCTGCTGGTCTGAATGAGTCTGTCTTTGGCCATTCAGATCGGTCGACGCTTGCGTGAGCGTAAATCTGTGCACCATTTGGCGGTATTACCTGAGCTTAAACCTGAGCCTATGCAGTGCGATAGGACTTAGACCAGAGTTGAACGGCAAGAACACAGACGTCTGAATGGGCTGTGTTTCTACTGTGGTGATTCTACTCATGCTATCTCTGATTGTCCTAAGCGCACTAAGCGGTTCGCTAGGTCTGCCACCATTGGTACGGTACAGTCAAAATTTCTTTTGTCCGTTACCTTGATCTGCTCTTTGTCATCGTATTCTGTCATGGCATTTGTGGATTCAGGCGCTGCCCTGAATTTGATGGACTTGGAGTATGCTAGGCATTGTGGGTTTTTCTTGGAGCCCTTGCAGTGTCCTATTCCATTTAGAGGAATTGATGCTACGCCTTTGGCCAAGAATAAGCCTCAGTACTGGACCCAGCTGACCATGTGCATGGCTCCTGCACATCAGGAGGTTATTCGCTTTCTGGTGTTGCATTATCTGCATGATGTGGTCGTGTTGGGGTTGCCATGGCTACAAGTCCATAATCCAGTATTAGATTGGAAATCCATGTCTGTGTCCAGCTGGGGTTGTCAGGGGGTACATGGTGATGTCCCATTTCTGACTATTTCGTCATCCACCCCTTCTGAGGTTCCAGAGTTCTTGTCTGATTACCGGGATGTATTTGATGAGCCCAAGTCCGATACCCTACCTCCGCATAGGGATTGTGATTGTGCTATCGATTTGATTCCTGGTAGTAAATTCCCAAAAGGTCGACTGTTTAATTTATCTGTGCCTGAGCACGCCGCTATGCGGAGTTATGTGAAGGAGTCCTTGGAGAAGGGGCATATTTGCCCATCATCGTCGCCATTAGGAGCAGGGTTCTTTTTTGTAGCCAAGAAGGATGGTTCGCTGAGACCTTGTATAGATTACCGCCTTCTAAATAAGATCACGGTTAAATTTCAGTACCCCTTGCCGATGTTATCTGATTTGTTTGCTCGGATTAAGGGGGCCAGTTGGTTCACCAAGATAGATCTTCGTGGTGCGTATAATCTTGTGCGTATTAAGCGAGGCGATGAATGGAAAACTGCATTTAATACGCCCGAGGGCCATTTGGAGTATCTAGTAATGCCATTCGGACTTGCCAATGCTCCATCAGTGTTTCAGTCCTTTATGCATGATATCTTCCGAGAGTACCTGGATAAATTCCTGATTGTGTACTTGGATGACATTTTGATCTTCTCGGATGATTGGGAGTCTCATGTGAAGCAGGTCAGAATGGTGTTTCAGGTCCTGCGTGCTAATTCTTTGTTTGTGAAGGGATCAAAGTGTCTCTTTGGTGTTCAGAAGGTTTCATTTTTGGGGTTCATCTTTTCCCCTTCTACTATCGAGATGGACCCTGTTAAGGTCCAAGCCATCCATAATTGGACTCAGCCGACATCTCTGAAAAGTCTGCAAAAGTTCCTGGGCTTTGCTAATTTTTATCGTCGCTTCATCTGCAATTTTTCTAGTATTGCTAAACCATTGACCGATTTGACCAAGAAGGGTGCTGATGTGGTCAATTGGTCTTCTGCTGCTGTGGAAGCTTTTCAAGAGTTGAAGCGTCATTTTTCTTCTGCCCCTGTGTTGTGTCAACCAGATGTTTCACTTCTATTCCAGGTCGAGGTTGATGCTTCTGAGATTGGAGCAGGGGCTGTTTTGTCGCAGAGAAGTTCTGATTGCTCGGTGATGAAACCATGCGCCTTCTTTTCCAGGAAGTTTTCGCCTGCTGAGCGAAATTATGATGTGGGCAATCGAGAGTTGCTGGCCATGAAGTGGGCATTCGAGGAGTGGCGTCATTGGCTTGAAGGAGCTAAGCATCGCGTGGTGGTCTTGACTGATCATAAGAACTTGACTTATCTCGAGTCTGCCAAGCGGTTGAATCCTAGACAGGCTCGTTGGTCGCTGTTTTTTGCCCATTTTGACTTTGTGATTTCGTACCTTCCGGGCTCTAAAAATGTGAAGGTGGATGCTCTGTCTAGGAGTTTTGTGCCCGACTCTCCGGGTTTGTCTGAGCCGGCGGGTATCCTCAAAGAGGGAGTAATTGTGTCTGCCATCTCCCCTGATTTGCGGCGGGTGCTGCAAAAATTTCAGGCTAATAAACCTGATCGTTGCCCAGCGGAGAAACTGTTTGTCCCTGATAGGTGGACGAATAAAGTTATCTCTGAGGTTCATTGTTCGGTGTTGGCTGGTCATCCTGGAATCTTTGGTACCAGAGAGTTAGTGGCTAGATCCTTTTGGTGGCCATCTCTATCGCGGGATGTGCGTTCTTTTGTGCAGTCCTGTGGGATTTGTGCTCGGGCTAAGCCCTGCTGTTCTCGTGCCAGTGGGTTGCTTTTGCCCTTGCCGGTCCCGAAGAGGCCTTGGACACATATCTCTATGGATTTTATTTCAGATCTTCCCGTCTCTCAAAAGATGTCAGTCATTTGGGTGGTCTGTGATCGCTTCTCTAAGATGGTCCATTTGGTACCCTTGTCTAAATTACCTTCCTCCTCTGATTTGGTGCCATTGTTCTTCCAGCATGTGGTTCGTTTACATGGCATTCCAGAGAATATCGTTTCTGACAGAGGTTCCCAGTTTGTTTCGAGGTTTTGGCGAGCCTTTTGTGCTAGGATGGGCATTGACTTGTCTTTTTCCTCGGCTTTCCATCCTCAGACTAATGGCCAGACCGAACGAACCAATCAGACCTTGGAAACATATCTGAGATGCTTTGTTTCTGCTGATCAGGATGACTGGGTGTCCTTTTTGCCTTTGGCTGAGTTCGCCCTTAATAATCGGGCCAGCTCGGCTACCTTGGTTTTGCCGTTTTTCTGCAACTCTGGGTTCCATCCTCGTTTCTCTTCAGGGCAGGTTGAGTCTTCAGACTGTCCTGGTGTGGATACTGTGGTGGACAGGTTGCAGCAGATTTGGACTCATGTAGTGGACAATTTGACCTTGTCCCAGGAGAAGGCTCAACGTTTCGCTAATCGCAGACGCTGTGTGGGTCCCCGACTTCGTGTTGGGGATTTGGTTTGGTTATCCTCTCGTCATATTCCTATGAAGGTTTCCTCTCCTAAGTTTAAACCTCATTTCATTGGTCCGTATAGGATTTCTGAGGTTCTTAATCCTGTGTCTTTTCGTCTGACCCTTCCAGATTCTTTTTCCATACATAACGTATTCCATAGGTCATTGTTGCGGAGATACGTGGCACCTATGGTTCCATCTGTTGATCCTCCTGCCCCGGTTTTGGTGGAGGGGGAGTTGGAGTATATTGTGGAGAAGATTTTGGATTCTTGTGTTTCAAGACGGAAACTCCAGTATCTGGTTAAGTGGAAGGGTTATGCTCAGGAAGATAATTCCTGGGTCTTTGCCTCTGATGTCCATGCTCCCGATCTTGTTCGTGCCTTTCATATGGCTCATCCTGGTCGTCCTGGGGGCTCTGGTGAGGGTTCGGTGACCCCTCCTCAAGGGGGGGGTACTGTTGTGAATTCTGTGGCAGAGCTCCCTCCTGTGGTTACGAGTGGTACTTCGGCTGATTCTCTCTGTGAGCTTCCGTTGGTGGAGGAGAGTGGTACTGCGGCTTCTGAGTTTCCTTCCTCAGGTGATGTGGTGAAGTCGTTAGGTGCTGCTCTATTTAACTCCACCTAGTGCTTTGATCCTGGCCTCCAGTCAATGTTCTAGTATTGGACCTGTTTCCTCCTGGATCGTTCCTGTTGCCTGCTGCTCTGCATAGCTAAGTTCCGCTTTGCTATTTTGTTTGCTGTTTTTTCTGTCCAGCTTGTCTATTTGTTTTTTCTTGCTTGCTGGAAGCTCTGGGACGCAGAGGGTGTACCTCGGTGCCGTTAGTTCGGTACGGAGGGTCTTTTTGCCCCCTTTGCGTGGTTTTTTGTAGGGTTTTTTGTTGACCGCAAAGTTACCTTTCCTATCCTCGCTCTGTTCAGAAAGTCGGGCCTCACTTTGCTAAATCTATTTCATCTCTACGTTTGTTTTTTCATCTTAACTCACAGTCATTATATGTGGGGGCTGCCTTTTCCTTTGGGGTATTTCTCTGAGGCAAGGTAGGCTTATTTTCTATCTTCAGGCTAGCTAGTTTCTCAGGCTGTGCCGAGTTGCATAGGGAGCGTTAGGCGCAATCCACGGCTGCCTCTAGTGTGGTTGGAGAGGATTAGGGATTGCGGTCAGCAGAGTTCCCACATCTCAGAGCTCGTTCTATGTTTTTGGGTTATTGTCAGGTCACTGTATGTGCTCTGACCTCTATGTCCATTGTGGTACTGAATTACCTTATCATAACAGCAGTGTACAGAGCACAAGCATGCAGGGCACGGAGCACGAGGAAGCAAGTACCAGCCTGTGACACTAGCGGAAGGCTATATGACAACCAGGCACCTCCTGGAGGAGGCAGCCTGAAATATCGTACGCCTTACCCAGATTGGATGTAGGGGATTTCTGGGTCTGGGCATCCAAGTGCAAAAGGAACTGCAGAGGTGCACATGCGCCCTCTAAGAATCCGAGCACGGATGCGCAGATACTGTGATCTTCCTGCAGAGCGAGAGATGGAAGTTGAGGAGGATCACAGCGGGGCCAAGTGAGGACAGTGTCCTGGGACTCAGAAGCAGAGCCACAGGGCCGAGTAAGGACAGCAGGCCGGGACCCAGAAGCAGAGTCAGATGCTCCATCACTAACCGGGAGAGCGGGCACACCAACGGTAATACTCTGAATGACTTAAGAAAAAAGAATTAAGACTGTTTGCCTAGTCAAAGTACTAACGGTAATCTGATTGAGATGCTGTGGCATGACCTTAAAAAGGCGGTTCATTTTTAGAAACCCACCAATGTGGCTAAATTACAGCAACTCTGCAAAGGTGAGTGGGTCAAAATTCCTCCAGA
The DNA here is from genome assembly GCF_032444005.1 of Ranitomeya imitator. Taxonomy (NCBI): domain Eukaryota; kingdom Metazoa; phylum Chordata; class Amphibia; order Anura; family Dendrobatidae; genus Ranitomeya; species Ranitomeya imitator. The sequence continues at coordinate 390,611,512 of NC_091282.1, forward strand.
GCATTGTAAAAGATACATTGCCAGTTATTGCAAATTTTTGATTGCAGTTGTTGCTTCTTAGAGTATGCCAACCAATTATTAAGATTAGGGGCAATCACCTTTTCATACAGGCCCTTGACGGTTTGGATTTCTTTTTCCCTTAATAATAAAGACCTACATTTAAAAACTCCATTTTGCATTTACTTGTGTTTCCTTTGTCTAATATTTAAATTTGTTTGGTGATTTGAAACATTTAAGTGTGACAAATAGTGTTGAGCGATACCTTCCGAAATCGGGAAATATCGGATCGGATTAGATCGGACCGATACCCAAAAAATATCGGATATCGCCGATTCCGATACCGGAAACCAATGCAAGTCAATGGGACACAAATATTGGAATGAAAATAAACCCTTTCTTTCCTTGCACATCCAGTTCGGGAGGGGGGAAGAGTGTGGGCAGTGCGTGGGCGGAGACTGTGCGCGTCTGTGCGTGCATGCGGGGTCTGTACAGGCCTCTCGGGGGTTTGTGCGGACCTGCCGGGGGTCTTTGTGTCTGTGTACAGGCATCGTCCGATGGGACTGCAAGTCCCATTGGGCTATGCCTGCTACAATGACAGTGATTGACACATTAGCCAATGATGGGACAGTAGTAGTCCCATCATCCGGCTAATGTGTTGAATGTAAAAAGAAAAACACAAACATACATACTACATACAACATACTACATACCACATACATACAATATACATACTACATACATACTACATACTACATACATACTAAATACATACAACATACTACATACTACATACATACTACATTCATACAACATACTACATACATACAACATACATACAACATACCACATACATATATACATACAACATACATACAACATACTACATACATACAACGCACATACAACATACCACATACTTACAGCATACATACAACATACTACATACATACAACATACCACATACATCATACATACAACATACATACAACATACTACATACATACAACATACATACAACATACCACATACATACAACATACATACAACATAATACATACATACAACATAATACAACTTACCACACACCTACAACATACATACAACATACTACATACATACAACATACATACTACATACAACATACTACATACAAACTACAAACATACATCTAATATATAAAGCTGAATGTGTGTGTGTGTGTGTATGTGTGTATGTCCGGGATTGGCATCTGCACCGTCGCAGCTACAGCCACAAAATTTTGCACAGTCACACGTCTGGACCCCGAGAGCGTCATAGGCTATGTTGTGAGGCGAAATTTTAACCCCACGCGTTCCAATTCACCAAACAATTTTGTCCCTATCTACATAATGGGGAAAAGTGAAAGGAAAAGTGTTGGAGGCGTCGCAGCTACAGTCACAAAATTTTGCACAGTCACATGTCTGGACCCCGATAGCATCATAGCCTATGTTGTGAGGTGAAATTTTAACCCCGTGCTTACAAATTCACGAAACAATTTTGGCCCTATCTACATAATGGGGAAAAGTGAAAGGAAAAGTGTTGGAGGCAAATTGACAGCTGCCAGATGTGAACAAGGGGGACTTAAAGAGTGAGAGCGATGGCGCCAAAGAGTATATACCGGACACCACACACGGGGATATGAACACACACAAAATGCTCCACACACTACCACGTGCATGAACACATATTACCCTCAGCACACATTTCACCACACATACACCAACCTCGCCACATAAAAGTCAAAACACAAAAGTCGGCGCTCATAACTCGCCACGCGCAGAACTCGCCACATGCAAAAACTAGGCTCACGCAAAACTCGCCACAAGTGCAAAACTCACCTCATGGAAAACTCGCCACACGCAAAACTTGCACACGTGGAAAAATTGCCACATGCACAAAAGTTGCAACACATGCAAAAGTTGCCTCACACAAAACTTGCACATACTCAAAAGGCGCCACGCGCAAAACTCGCCATGCGCAAAACTTGCTGCACACAACTTGCTACACTAACCTGTCACATGCAACTCGACACACAAAAAGTTGCTACACGCATGTTGCCACATGCAACTCAACACACATAACTTGACAAACGAAACTCACCCTAAAACACACACAAGTCTGGTATCCTTCAAAAATAAAAATCTGATTAATAAGCAGACAAACTATAAGAGCAACAAATGTACCATATAGGAAATACGGCAGCTGTCAGTCATATGACCTATCTATTATGTGTATGTGTGAGCTAATATATACTGCCAGGGGGAGGGCTTCCTGTTGGCTGGGGATTTATCAGGCTGCCAATTTAGCTTACAAATACTGAGGTAAAAATACTGAGCAAATAACGTGTGAACGAGGTCTAATACAGGAGGAGATGACACACAGATATATACTATATACAGGAGAGATGACACACAGGTATATACTATATAGAGGAGATGACATACAGGTACATATATATACAGGAGGAGATGACATACAGGTATATACTATATACAAGAGGAGATGACACACAGGTATATACTATATACAGGAGCAGATGACCTACAGGTATATACTGTATACAGGAGGAGATGACATACAGGTATATGCTATATATAGAAGATGACATACAGGTATATACTATATACAGGAGGAGATGACACACAGATATATACTATATACAGGGGAGATGACACACAGGTATATACTATATACAGGAGGAGATGACATACAGGTATATACTATATATAGAAGGAGATGACATACAGGTATATACTATATATAAGAGGAGATGACATACAGGTATATACTATATACAGGGGAGATGACATACAGGTATATACTATATACAGGAGATGACATACAGGTGTATAATATATATAAGGGAGATGACAAACATGTATATACTGAGGTGAAAATGAGAGGTGTGAGGTGAAAATGAAAAGGTGTGAGTACAAAATGAGAGGAGTGAGGGAAAATAGTGGAGTGATCAGAAAATGACAGATGTGAGGTCGAAATGACAAGTGTTAGGGGGGAATGAGAGAGAAAATGAGAGATGTGAGGGAGAAAATGAAAGATGCGATTGGGAAAATGAGAGGCGTGATGGGAAAATAATAGACGTGAGGTGCTATAACTAACCACAGATATTTACTATGCCCAGGCAACGCCGGGCTCTTCAGCTAGTACTACATACATACATACAACATACATACTACATAAATACAACATACATACAATATACCACATAGATACAACATATATACTACATACATACTACATACATACAACATAAATACATATTACATACATACTACATGCATACTACATGCATAATACATACATACTACATACAATACATTCATACATTACATGCAATACATAAATATAGACATAGAACTGTCCTCCCATCTATCTTCCTGCTCCCTTTTTGACCGCTTACAATCAGGCTTCCGGTCACACCACTCCACTGAAACTGCCCTAACTAAGGTGACCAATGACCTATTAACCGCCAAGAGCAAGCGGTGGTATTTAACTCTGTTTCTTCCTGCGTTTACTACCTTTGAGAGTGGAATATTACCCATGAAAGGGTGGATCCGGTCGTCCAGAGAGAATTCAAGGACTGTACTGTCTCCCAAAGAATATACTCATATCCTCTACCTCTCCCCCCCTTTTTTACATTATTTTTATACTTATTTTTATTTTTTTATTTTTATTTTTTATTTACACGTGATCAAAATGCAATCTAATAAGGGAAGTCGGCGTAAAAGTTTTTGCGAGGCCCAGTAATTGTTTGAAGTTATATCTACGCATTACTAAGGGTATTCGTGACTTATAGCAACTTGAAGGGGTTGGGCTCGTTGGGGGTTTTTACATGTTGCCCAATTTTGGTGAAATCTGTTTTTTCCCACATAATATGGGTTTGCTAAGTTGTTTGGGCTTTTAGCCCACATGAATATATATGTATGTTTTGTGTTGTCCTGTTTCGTCTCCTTTTCCTCCCGCTCTCTTGCATTTACTCATTGCAGGATCGTAGATGTCTGTTCCAGATGCTTTGTCTCATTACATGGACTCCGCGTGGATCGGTGCCCAGAGATGCATGAGATTGGGGGAAAACTTAGGGGTAAGCTTATATCTGCAACACTAACCCAATCCTTTTATGTGTAGGGTCCTATCCCACAATGTGAGGGAGTTTAATTCCCCCATCAAGCGTAAAAAAGCCTTCCTGGACTATAAAAAACAAAACCCTGAATATCCTTTGTCTTCAGGAAATGCACTTCTCCACCTCATCATGTCCAAGGTATTTCGATCCAAACTATTCCCGTGTATTTACATCGTCAGGCCCAAACAAGACAAAAGGAGTGCAGTACTCCTCAAGAATAGTTTTTCAACACAGATTACCAGTTCTTTCTCAGACGATGAGGGAAGGTATTTAATCCTACTAGGCACATTACAAGGGCAAAAACTCTGTATAGTAAATAAAAGTTATTTCCCGGCCTCTTCTCAATTTTTGGTTTTCAAATCTATTCTAAATGAGCTAGATGCCTACTCATTTCAACATCTGATTTGGTGCGGGGATCTCAATTTCACGATAAATCCAATACTAGACAGTAATGCCATAAGATGCACTGACATTACTAAAAATGAGAGGAAAAAAGTTTTCTGATTAATGAAGGAACACCACTTGGCAGACATGTGGAGAGAGATGAATGGTAATAATAGAGTTTATACGTACTACTCTCCTGCGCACAAACCATATTCCAGGATAGATCTCCAGCTGACAAAAACCACCTCACTTGCCACAGTCCTATACTCACGTCACATACATTCTGCATGGTCTGACCATGACGCAGTACTTTCAGTCTTCAAATTCAACATGTCCACCTCCAGCTTGTACAGATGGAGACTTAACGAATCACTACTTACTAACCCTGTGATTACCAATACAATCAAGGATGAATTAATTGATTATTTTAAATTAACATTACAGAAGACATATCCCCCGGAATTGTCTGGATGGCACATAAGAAATACATAACTGGCTCGCTAATTAAGCTGGCAGCCCAAAAGAAAAAAGCAAGAACTGAACTTCAGACCAGATTAGAAAACAAATTAGCAAAATTGGAGCAGGCTAACCAGATGTCCACCTCCCTCTACCTCTCCAAACAAATTCAGGAAACTAAAATTCAATTAGACGAAGTTCTCACCACAAGAACCGAGAAGTCATTGACTTGGACACAAGCCACATTTTACAAATTTGCTAATAAACCAAGTAGACTGCTAGCTCATAAGTTACGCTCTAGGGAAATGATGAACACAATTTTCTCGATAAAAGATAGCTCGGGAAGGATATCGTCTCATCCACATAACATATATAGAACATTCCATGAATATTACCAAAATGTATATGCCCAGCCCAAGTCTCTATCACCCCATCCAATACAAAAAATTTTACAAGACCTACACCTGCCTAAAATCTCAGAATCATTAGCTAAGCAACTCCATTCAGAAATATCCATTGAGGAAATTCAATCAGTTATGAAAACACTGAAAAAGGGGAAGGCCCCTGGCCCTGATGGGCTTATGGCCATTTACTACCAAAAATTTACTAAAATCCTCTCACCCCATATCAAAAAATTTGGAGATGACCTTCTTCATGGTTCAAAGATGCCCCCAGAGTTTCTAGTCTCCCATGTTACAGTCCTGCCCAAGCCTAATAAAGACCACTTATTGACCAAGAACTTCAGGCCTATTTCCTTACTAAACGTGGATTAAAAATATTCACTGCAATCATTACAAGTAGAATAAATCGCATACTGCCCTCTCTTATTCACAGGGATCAGGTGGGGTTTATACCGTCTAGGCAGGCCCCGGACAATATTAGATGTAATCTTAACCTTATCCATACTGCAAACTTTTGCAAGAAACAACTTTTAATACTAGCCTTGGACATTGAAAAGGCGTTCGACTCGCTCTCCTGGAACTAACTCTTTCATGTCCTATTTAAGTTCGGCTTTACTCAAGAGTTTGTAGAATGTATTAAATTACTTTATGATTACCCCACAACATATTTAAAACTCCCAACATTGAGTCCTTCACCCATATCTATCCAACGTGGTACCAGACATGGATGCCCACTCTCCCGGGCACAATGCGCTTTAGCCATGGAGCCTCTGGCAGAAGCCATTAGAACAAATCAGAATATTACTGGATTATTCAACCTAGGCGACCAATACAAGGTAAGCCTGTTCGCAGACGATCTCCTTTTAACTATTACCAATCCCCATACAACGATTCCCAATCTCCTTTCACTGCTCCATACATTTGAGGACATCTCGGAACTTAAAATCAATATAGATAAATCGGAGGCACTTTTTATAAATACTAGTAATGCTGTACAAGATACTATCACTTCCCAATTTAAATTCGCAAAGAGGGATAATTATATAACCTACTTGGGAATTAATATTACAACAAATAGATCAACCCTTTTTAAATGGAACTATACACTATATATATCCAGAATCTTCAAATAATGATTTATCCAGATGGGCATCACTGAATCTATCTTGGCTAGGATGGATACATACAATAAAAATGTTGACCCTCCCACGGTTCCTATACGTTTTTAGATCCCTCCCAATAATGATTTCAGCCAAAACGTTCTCTAACCTTCACGCTACAATTTCTAAATTTGTATGGCAAAACAAAAGGGCTAGAATTCATCAAAAATTAATGTTCTTCCATAGGAGACATGGAGTTTCGCTCTCAAATCTATCTCTATATTACAAAGCTGCACAAATAGCACAACTAACAAATATTTGCTTCCAAAATAACAAACCAAGGTGGGTTCACTTGGAGTCACATCTCATTAAGCCACTATCACTACCTGGCCTAATGTGGTCTACGGGAAAAATCCCTAAAGAACTCATTCTAACAGCACCTTATACAGCTCACTCCTTCAATTTATGGAGAAGAGTTAGATTCAAACATTTATTGCAATCAGACCCCTCACCTTTGACCTCTATATTGGGTAACCCGATATTCATTCCAGGTCTCAATTCACATTTGTTTGCGTGGTGGATATTAAGGGGGATTACTACAATAAAACACTTATGTAATCCATTCAATGTTCTGATGGATAGAGCTGAATTTATAAGGAAGTTTGAACCCCCGATTGGAGAAACAATGTGCATCAATCAAGTTCTACACTTTGCTGGTGGTCTAACCCATAGTAGACATCCCGTTCCTGTTTCCAGTTTTGAACAAAAGTGCCTTTCTGATCCAATGGGTAAAGGGACGATATCACTGCTCTATTCAATTATAAACCCACCCCATGATCGGGAAAAATTGAGATTCATGAAACAGTGGGAGGAGGAGTTGGGTGTTAAGCTACCGGTGGAGACCTGGGGGAGGTGCTGCGACACGTTGTCCAAGGGCAGTCATCAGTCCTCATTGGTGGAGACCTCAGTTAAAGTCCTTCACAGGACCTAATTGGTACAAACTAAACGTCATAGCATATTCCCGAATGTCTCAAACTTATGCTTTCGGGGCTGTAGATTACCCGGGGATATGAAACACATATGGTGGACATGCCCAGTGGTATCTAACTTATGGCAAAAGGGAAATCTTCTAGTAGACCAATTGGCTAGAAGAAAAACCATTTTGGATGCCTCTATTTTTCTCCTTGGGGCAAGACACCCGACTCTTCCTAAAAATCTATTTAAGTTGGTTACTTTCCTCTTCATGGCTACTAAAATACCAATTGCTTCGAAGTAGAGGTCTCCACATTGTCACTACAATTGGTTAAGGAAAGGATGAATAAAATCATGCTTTATGAATGCATTGAGACTACCAGAAATGATATGTGGGATCAGTTATTATTATTATTATTATTATTATTATTTATTTATATAGCACCATTGATTCCATGGTGCTGTACATGAGGAGGGGTTACATACAAGTTACAGATATCACATACAGTAAACAAACTAACAATGACGGACTGATGCAGAGGGGCAAGGACCCTGCCCTTGCGGGCTTACATTCTACAGGATTATGGGGTTCTTTAAGATATGGAGCCCATAGATGGACCTGCAGCCTAATCTACTTTTGAGGACAATGATCGATAAAAATTAAGATGTAAATGCAGTTCCCCTCTCCCCTACTGTTTCTTCCCTATGTTGTCTTTGTATTGTCTTCCCCTATGTTCATAATAAGTTTGTGTTCTTACATTTCTCAGTTAAAGACTCCCCTGTGAGGGAGCACATTTAAATTTCGTACTATATTTGCTGAAGTTGAAATTCCAATAAAAAATTTTGAAACTAAACTACCGTATATACAGTATAAGCCGACCCAAGTATAAGCCGACCCCCCTAATTTTGCCACAAAAAACTGGGAAAACTTATTGACTCGAGTATAAGCCTAGGGTAGGAAATGCAGCAGCTACCGGTGAATTTCAAAAATAAAAATAGATACCAATGAAAGTAAAATTAATTGAGACATCAGTTGTGCCACATATAATGCTCCATAAAGCTGTGCCACATATAATGCTCCATACAGTTCATTATGGCCCCAAAAGATGCTCCATATAAAACGGTGCCACATATAATGCTCCACACCGTTCATTATTGCCCCATAGATGCTCTATATAAAGCTGTGCCCCATATACAATGCTCTGTACTGTTCAGTATTGCCCCATAAGATGCTCCATATAAAGCTGTGTAATATATAATGCTCTGTACCATTCATTATTGCCCCATAACATGCTCCATATAAAGCTGTGCCCCATATACAATGCTCTGTACCGTTCATTATTGCCCCATAAGATGCTCCATATAAAGCTGTGCCCCATATATAATGCTGCAAAAAAATGACATACTCACCTCTCTTGCTGCCCGCAGCTCCTCAGCGTCCCGTCTCTCCACACTGACTGTTCAGGCAGAGGGCGGCGCGCACACTAGTACGTCATCGCGCCCTCTGACCTGAACAGTCAGAGCAAGAGGACGGGAAGACTGAGCCGCACCCGGCGTGTGGAACGCGGACAGGTAAATATGACATACTTACCTGCTCCTGGCGTCCCCAGATCCTTATACCGGACAGATGGTCTCTGGGCACTGCAGCCTCTTCCACTGTAAGCGGTCACCGTTACTGCTCATTACAGGAATGAATATGTGGCTCCAGCCCTATGGGAGTGGAGTCCATATTCATAACTTTAATGAGCGGTACCACGTAACCGCTGAACAGGGGAAGAGCTGCGGCACCCGAAGACCATGGGACAGGCAGGGACAGCGCCAGGAGCGCTGGAAGCAGGTAAGTATGCGACAGACCTCTCCCCCCCTAACCCGCCCCATAGATGCTCCATATAAAGCTGTGCCACATATAATGCTCTATACCATTCATTATTGCCCCATAGATACTCCATTTAAAGCTGTGCCATATATAATGCTCTATACCGTTCATTATTGCCCCCTAGATGCTCCATTTAAAGCTGTGCCATATATAATGCTCCATACTGTTCATTATTGCCCCATAGATGCTCCATATAAAGCTGTGCCACATATAATGCTCTGTACCATTCATTTTTGCCCCATAAGATTCTCCATATAAAGCTGTGCCCCATATACAATGCTCTGTACTGTTCATTATTGCCCCATAAGATGCTCCATATAAAGCTGTGTAATATATAATGCTCTGTACCATTCATTATTGCCCCATAAGATGCTCCATATAAACCTGTGCCCCATATATAATGCTCTGTACCATTCATTATTGCCCCATAAGATGCTCCATATAAAGCTGTGCCCCATATACAATGCTCTGTACCGTTCATTATTGCCCCATAAGATGCTCCATATAAAGCTGTGCCCCACATATAATGCTGCTGCAATAAAAAAAATGACATACTCACCTCTCTTGCTGCCCCCTGAACAGGGGAAGAGCTGCGGCACCCGAAGACCATGGGACAGGCAGGGACAGCCCCAGGAGCGCCGGAAGCAGGTAAGTATGCGACAGACCTCTCTCCCCCTCACCCGCCGACCCTGCCGCCGACCGTGACTCGAGTATAAGCCGAGAGGGGCACTTTCAGCCCAAAAATTTGGGCTGAAAATCTCGGCTTATACTCGAGTATATACGGTAATAGTTTGAAGCATTATATATTTTAAGCATCTATATTTTACCTCCAATAAGTGCAAAACCGCTTTTCAATGCATTTATTTGTTCTCCATTATCCAGTGTTCCAGAATGATCTGCATTAGGTGAATAGAATAAACAGATACATAGAATTATTTTATTATATATTCCTTATTAAATTATAATTTAAATAAAACTTGAACTTTGTTTGTACCAGGATAAAACATTAATAGACATAAAAATACTAGCACAAGCCCAGACACACTGTAGGGGAAGTGTGATACCAATTAGAGGGGTTCTAAAATAAGGCATTCAGCAGTTAAATAACATGACCAAATGAAGAATTCACACTTTTTAATTTAAAACTTGCTAAAATGTTACCGTTGAGTGTTGTTTTAATAATCAAAGAAGTGACAGAGACTTGTCTGCAATCATAAACATAAATAGCACGTAAGAAAAAGAGAGCACCTCTTAACAAAGTGAAGCAATTGAGAAGGTGCAGATGAAGTAAATACAAAGATGCAGCACTATTCAGGCACTAAAATATGTATAGTCATAGTATTTTTCAATTTTACTATTCAGGCACTAAGATATGTGAAAACACAATATTTTCATCTTTTAAGTTGCAATATTGCTGTAATAATTATAACTAAATATTTGAGGTTCCTTGCACACATGCACTCAACAACGCTAAGCTTTTTCTTAGATCTAAGACCATAAAATGAACTCTAGATAGACAAGAAACAACTATATTCCATACTAATTAAAAACAGTCAGCAAAGGATGGAAACAGTGCATGACCAAGATTGAAAAAGTTACAACCCTCAGATGTACAATGCAAAATAAAGACAAAAATATCTGGCTATTTTTTATAACTTAGTGCAGTGTTCCCCAACTACAGGCCTCAAGAGCCACCAACAGATTATGTTTTCAGGATTTACTTAGTGTTGCCCAGGTTATGGAATTTTCACTTGTGCAATACTACTGGAGATGTAGAACACTGCCTTAGTGCATACAAGGTGTTTAAAAAAATTGGCGTTTGTATGAATATGATAAACTCCCATAAAGCACAGATTTTATATCTGCAACCAATAGTTTTAAATGGAAACTGTCAATTGATTCATGCTGTGCAAACCATGGTCAAAATGAATCATAGCCTGGCTACACAATTGCAGTCAGTTATGTTTTTTTGTTAAATGCTCTGGTGTTTCAGAGAAAAAATAGTTTAAAGATTTGCCCATAGACTATATGCAGAGATGAGACTAGTCAAGTGCTGTCCCAGGCCATCTTGTCACCACTCCAGGTGTTGATGTAAACACAAAAGAGAGATCTGTCAATCATCTAGAGCGCTGAGATAAGATGACTTCAAAGGGTTACTCCAGGCTTGTCTTGTTTCTACTAGAGATGAGCTAACCCAATCTTTAAAAGTTCGGGGTTCATACCAGATACCCAGAAGTTTACTTTAGTATTCACAATTCCGGATGGAGAGAGAGAGTACTCTACTTCTTTTGGCAGCCCCCTACCACTTTCTAAGTTCATTTTACAACACCAAAGTACTGGTCCACCTTGTCTTCTATGGGTTTGGTTTCTGGCTATAGTTAGGGTTGAGCTCTGGTACACAAACCGAGTTTTGGAATAAAGTTCGGTCGAACCTGACGAACCGGAACATCCATGCGTCCACTCTTCCATCGCCTCTACCTATGGTCTTCGGATGGGTATTTCAAAGCATATTTTCTCGAAATGCCTGAGGATTTGCTTTTAAGAGAAAAACATATCTGGTAATGACGCAGCGAAACTCTAAAATACGCTGCACGAGGTTTAGGCAGCATGAATTTATTAACAGCTTCACTTTAAAAATCAATAAGCCAAAGTGAAAGTGTAAAAGAGAAACAATGTGGTAGATTTATGAACTGTCTAAAAGCAACCTTTCATTGTATCAATCACAACACAACCTCAATTTTTCATATCGCTCCTGACAAATGACTGCTGCTACAGTATAGGATTACTTTAGAGATTATGAAATCTCATAACTGGCAAAGTCCAAACCTACAAAGCTGGCAAATGAGGTGCATGGAATACAAAATATCAGATTACTGTGCATACTCAACAGACCAGTGTGGAAACTGGAAAATTTCATATTTTATTCAATTTATCCGTGGACAATCACATTACAAATATAAATGATACATTGTATGTTGTACAGTGTTTTAATTAGATATTTATTTAAGGTTGGAATTCTGGAAATTTGTTCATTGAGGGATAGAAGGAAAAAGTGTCTTTTAATTTAAAAATAAACAATTTTGAGTAAAATTACCTGCAAACGAGTGGGTTGTTTCACCGGATCCTGCGTCTTCTCCATTTATTGATCCACAACTAGATTCTACAATACGTCCCTTTATTCGTATTTGAGAAGTAAGATTGTTTTTGAAAGCGATCTTTAGTGGCACGATGTTATTGAAACGCAAAGCCGAAAGGCACCCAATAAATCCATTAGCACCTGCCTTCATAGTCTCTAAGTCGACATACGTGTCCTCAGCTACAAAAATAAACACATACTTTATGATAGCTTGCCTATATATTGTCAGATTCATTTCTGTCTTACATGAACAAAGCAGATCTTTTATAGATGACAATAAAATAACTGAAGACAAGTGATGAGCGAAAGTGCTCGGATAAGGCACTATGCTAGCATGCTTGTGTGCTATCTGAGTGTCTTTGGTGTGCTCGAAAAAGATTTTAGAGTCCCAGCATCTGCATGTCTCGTGGCTGTTTGACAGCTGCAATCCATGCAGGGATTGCTTAACAAACGGACAATACTTACATGTGTCATGGCAGTCCGGCAGCTGCGATACATGTAGCTGCGGGAACTCGAGCATATTTTTCATGCACACCCTACACCATTTCTCCCTACTTGCTTAATTTCTTAATGTGTTTTTTTAATGTACTTTCTCAAACATGATGTCACACGAGGCTAACATTGCACTCACTCCTTGCAGCATCCATTGCCCTTCCTGGAACAGAGTGTCACAATGGGCAGCACTGCAGGTACTAACTAGTTTTTTTGCATCCCTGCCTTCTCTGAAGACATCCTGAGTCCTGGGTGATGGACACTGTGGATGATGTGAGTGCAACACCACAACTCTGCTCTGTCTCCACCCCCACTGTAGCTTCTGTGAAAAAATATGTCATCAGTGGGAAGAGATAGAAGCAGTGAGTGCCACTAGCATTACCCAACAGCTATTAGAATCACCCTCATGGGGATCATCATCAGGGGGAGGTTCTGGTGTCATTCACTGCTTCTACCACTGGCCCCTAATGAAGACGTATTTGGTGCTAGAAGCTTGGGGGAAGCAGTGGTTTCATTCACTGCTTCTTTCTCCTCCCCCTAATGATGTATTCTTTCACATAAGCTATGTCAGCCACATATCTCTCACTACCCAAATTTTAGGATGTCTTTACACTGGGCGACAATGCAAGTAACTAGTAAGTATCTGCAATGTTTCCTCCTTTTATGTCCTGTTCCTGGAGGTGCATGGGATCATGTGGGGAGTGAGTGCAACTCTAGTCTCTTGTGATATCACATTTGAGACTCCTCTCAAATGACATGTCACAGGAAGTACAGGAAAAGAACACATTTAGAGATTATGTAGATAGTAAAAGGCTTTGGGGTATTGTTTAATAAAGGAAATTACAAAAGTGGTTAGGGTGTAAGGATGGATATTTAGAAAATACATTTTAAGTGCTGTACAATCCATTTAAAGATGTTTCCTTTTGCTCAGCAATACCACCACTTTCATAGTCCAAAAATTGGATCTAAACCCAGCATGGATTTTGTTTTAAATTTTTGGATAGAAAAAAGAGGCAATGAATTGTCATTGAAATGTAATGCTTAGGTGAACTTGTCTAATAGCAAAAACATATACATTTTTTAATTAGCATTGCTTAATTGAATCCAATAAATCCAAAAGCTCATTAATTATACCCAATCCTTATTATTTGTTTTGCATGAATACGAGGTTATATGTGAGTTAATATGCTTTCAGTAAATGCACTCAATACTTGGTCGGAGCTCCTTTTGTATCAATTACTGCATCAATGCTGCGTGGCATGGAGGCGATCAGCCTGTGGCACTGCTCAAGTGTTATCTCCAGGTACTGTTTTTCCTAAACCAGGTTCTGGTACTTTTGGCAGTGTGGACAGGTGCCAAGTCCTGCTCGATAATGAAATCTCCATATCCAAAAAGCTTGTTGGCAGAGGGAAGCATGAAGTGCTCTAACATTTACTAGTACATGGCTCTGCTGACTTTGGTCTTAATAAAACACTTAATAAAACACTGTGGACCTACACCAGCAGGTGACTTGGCTCCCCAAACCATCACTGATTGTGGAAACTTCACTGATCATTGAAACTTCAAATTAGACCTCAAGCAACTTGGATCGTGTGCCTCTCCACTCTTCCTCCAGACTCTGGGACCTTGATTTCCAAATGAAATTCAAAATTTACTTTTATGTTGTGAATTCTGCTCTTGGGCTCCCTCCGGTGGTTATGAGTGGTAGTGCTGCGGTAGTTGGATCGCAGCATTTATCAGGTGTATCTATTTTTTGCAATTTGGGCTGGGCTATATAGCCTTGCTTGATCCTTTAGTCTGTGCCAGTTGTCCATTGTTTTTGGAGGATTCACATCCCTTCTGGTCTCTCCTGTTTGCTGTGCTTTTCTTCAAATATAAGTCCTGGCTTTGTTTTTGCTGTCCACCTACTGTGGACCTTATAGTTCTGTGCATTTTCATGTTTTTGTCTTGTCCAGCTTAGTCTGTGAAGGATTTTTTGCAGCCTAGCTATTTCTCTGGAGATGCAGATATACCCTCCATGTCTTTAGTCAGATGTGGTGTTTTGTATTTTCTGTGGTGGATATTTTCTAGTGTTTTAATACTGACCGCATAGTACTCTGTTCTATTCTTTCTTTTTAGCTAGTATGGCCTCCTATGCTAAATCCTGATTTCATTTCTGCGTATGTTATTTCCCTCTCCTCTCACAGTCAATATTTGTGGGGGGCTGTCTTTCCTTTGGGGATTTTCTCTGAGGCAAGATAGGTTTCCTGTTTCTGTCTTTAGGGGTAGTTAGCTCTTAGGCTGTGTCGAGGGGTCTAGGGTGTGTTTGGTACCCCCCACGGCTACTTCTAGTTGCGCTGTTAAGTTCAGGGTTTGCGGTCAGTACAGGTTCCACCTTCTCCAGAGTACGTCTCATGCTGCTCCAAGGCCACCAGATCATAACACTTTTATCTGAAAACAACACCTTGGACCACTGAGCAACTGCCCAGTTCTTTTTCTCCTTGTCCCAGGTAAGATGCTTCTGGCATTCTATATTGGTCATGAGTGACTTTACACAAGGAATGCAAAACTTGTAGCCTATGTCCTGGATATATCTTTGTGTGGTGGCTCTTGAGGCAATGACTCCAGCAGCAGTAAGCCATAATAATCATTAACATTACCAGAAATAGACACTTGAAATAAATCACTTTTTTTGTAATGACGCTATATATGAGTTTCACTTTTTGTATTGAAGAACTGAAATAAATTTACTTTTTGATGATATTCTAATTTTGTGAGAAGCACCTGCATATATTTAATCACAATATTTATACATTTTTTAAGGGCGCTTTTTCAGGTTTTATGCCATTCTAATCTCAGAGAATTGCGAATGCTGTAGCTTTACTAATTCTACTATTATCTATCATATTTATTTTTTAACACATCTGATAATTTTAAGAGTACTGGTGATATTTATGTGTGCCTCAACTTTATCTTCATAGGTTTGACAATTATTTACTGAGTGCCGAATTTATGTTTTTTGGCATCAGTAAAAAAATATATCTACTTTATGCATTTATTGCCTAACGTATAATATTTTCATGAAGTTAAAGCATATTTTCTCTTTTAATTCTAGTGTTACATTAATATTGATTGTTGTGACTAAGTGTAATTAAATATTTGCCACCACAACAGTGATATTCTTGTTGAACATGTTTCTTCTTGTTTCTTCAAATTTCAAATGCAATTAAATTGACAGTCTTGGAACACGTTGTCAAGGGAATGTTTTACCCTTAAACCTTTGCTCGAGTTAGTTATAACATAACACATGTTACTTCAACAAAACACTTGCTAGACAGGTTTAATACAATGGTTAAATCATGATTTCTTAGCTTACAATCATGAGTGACTTTACACAAGGAATGCAAAACTTGTAGCCTATGTCCTGGATATATCTTTGTGTGGTGGCTCTTGAGGCAATGACTCCAGCAGCAGTAAGCCATAATAATCATTAACATTAACAGAAATAGACACTTGAAATAAATCACTTTTTTTGTAATGACGCTATATATGAGTTTCACTTTTTGTATTGAAGAACTGAAATAAATTTACTTTTTGATGATATTCTAATTTTGTGAGAAGCACCTGTATATATTTAATCACAATATTTATACATTTTTAAGGGCGCTTTTTCAGGTTTTATGCCATTCTAATCTCAGAGAATTGCGAATGCTGTAGCTTTACTAATTCTACTATTATCTATCATATTTATTTTTTAACACATCTGATAATTTTAAGAGTACTGGTGATATTTATGTGTGCCTCAACTTTATCTTCATAGGTTTGACAATTATTTACTGAGTGCCGAATTTATGTTTTTTGGCATCAGTAAAAAAATATATCTACTTTATGCATTTATTGCCTAACGTATAATATTTTCATGAAGTTAAAGCATATTTTCTCTTTTAATTCTAGTGTTACATTAATATTGATTGTTGTGACTAAGTGTAATTAAATATTTGCCACCACAACAGTGATATTCTTGTTGAACATGTTTCTTCTTGTTTCTTCAAATTTCAAATGCAATTAAATTGACAGTCTTGGAACACATTGTCAAGGGAATGTTTTACCCTTAAACCTTTGCTCGAGTTAGTTATAACATAACACATGTTACTTCAACAAAACACTTGCTAGACAGGTTTAATACAATGGTTAAATCATGATTTCTTAGCTTACAATCATGAGTGACTTTACACAAGGAATGCAAAACTTGTAGCCTATGTCCTGGATATATCTTTGTGTGGTGGCTCTTGAGGCAATGACTCCAGCAGCAGTAAGCCATAATAATCATTAACATTAACAGAAATAGACACTTGAAATAAATCACTTTTTTTGTAATGACGCTATATATGAGTTTCACTTTTTGTATTGAAGAACTGAAATAAATTTACTTTTTGATGATATTCTAATTTTGTGAGAAGCACCTGTATATATTTAATCACAATATTTATACATTTTTAAGGGCGCTTTTTCAGGTTTTATGCCGTTCTAATCTCAGAGAATTGCAAATGCTGTAGCTTTACTAATTCTACTATTATCTATCATATTTATTTTTTAACACATCTGATAATTTTAAGAGTACTGGTGATTAGAGTTGAGCGACCTTGACCTTTTTAGAGTCGAGCCGGGTTTCGCGAAACCCGACTATCTCAAAAGTCGGGTCGAGTGAAATCGGCCGATTATGACGTAAAGTCGGGATCGACCGAAACACGAAACCCAATGCAAGTCAATGGGGCAGCATAGTCGGCAGTGAGTGGGGGCCAGGAAAACACCTAGAGTGCCCATTTTAATGTCAAAACCATCCATTCTTCTTAATGAAGCTTGTCAAGCATAATTTACCTTATAATAATTGGAAAGCATTTGAAATTGGGGGTCATTTGGCTAAAGTTGTGGTGGGTAGGGCTGGTTCAAGTAATTAGTGGGCCCAGGAAATCTGGACCATGTCACGGCAGTGGAGCAGGGAGAGGTAAGTATTTCAACTTTGCAAGTGCTGTGAACCTGAGCAAGCAGGGGGGGCCCACTCGTTGGCATTGGCACTGGCACAGGGCCCCTCAAAGTACAGCGGTGTGTTTGCACGGCGGGGGCGCCTCCCACCGGCAGCAACACTTTTGCGTACCATGAGAGGCCCTGTGCCAGTGACGTCGCCAACTAGTATTCCTCCCCCCACCTGATGAAGGAACCTGCACTTTCATCTGCACCTTCCTGTTTGTCCCCGTGTAAGGTGGTATGGTATGCGGGAAGGGGGACCTGACTTTCAGCAGGGTCACAATCTTGCAGTGTAGCGTGCACGGGAAATGTTGCGTTATGGGTCAATGTACCAGCAGACTCATCTATCACTGGCTGGGCAATGGGCAGGATGAGGAGGAAACACAGATATAGGCCCAAAGAATAAAGTGGGCTAAATGCAGTTCAAAATTGGTAACACAGGACTAATCAGGGGGCATTGCAGTGGAGGACAACTGGAATGAGAGGCTGACACAGAGAGTAGGCCCAAATCAGTAAGTAGTCGAAATGCAGTTCAAAATTGGCAACAGTAGTAAACAGGCGGCACAGCTTTGTTCAGTGGAGGAGAAAAGCAAGGAGTGGCAGACACCGATAGTAGGCCCCAAACCAACTAGTACGCCAAATGCAGTTGTTCCGTTTAACCACAATTTAATGAGAGCCTGAAGATAGAAGTTCAGGAAAGGCAACCTGGAGAACACCTTGGAGTGGAACACACCATCTCTCTACACCCCATACCCAATTTGTAGGTCTAATGCAGCGTAGTTTCCAACAACTACTAAACGAGAGCATGATGATCGAAGCATTGGCGAGGAAACCTGGGGAACACCTTGGAGTGGAACACACCATCTCTCTACAGTGGAACACACCATCTCTCTACACCCCATACCCAATTTGTAGGCCTAATGCAGCGTAGTTTCCAACAACTACTAAACGAGAGCCGGAAGATCAAAGCAATGGAGAGGAAACCTGGGGAACACCTTGGAGTGTAACACACCATCTCTCTACACCCCATACCCAATTTGTAGGCCAACACTTTTGCGTACCATGAGGGGCCCTGTGCCAGTGACGTCGCCAACTACTATTCCTCCCCCCACCTGATGAAGGAACCTGCACTTTCATCTGCACCTTCCTGTTTGTCCCCGTGTAAGGTGGTATGGTATGCGGGAAGGGGGACCTGACTTTCAGCAGGGTCACAATCTTGCAGTGTAGCGTGCACGGGAAATGTTGCGTTATGGGTCAATGTACCAGCAGACTCATCTATCACTGGCTGGGCAATGGGCAGGATGAGGAGGAAACACAGATATAGGCCCAAAGAATAAAGTGGGCTAAATGCAGTTCAAAATTGGTAACACAGGACTAATCAGGGGGCATTGCAGTGGAGGACAACTGGAATGAGAGGCTGACACAGAGAGTAGGCCCAAATCAGTAAGTAGTCGAAATGCAGTTCAAAATTGGCAACAGTAGTAAACAGGCGGCACAGCTTTGTTCAGTGGAGGAGAAAAGCCAGGAGTGGCAGACACCGATAGTAGGCCCCAAACCAACTAGTACGCCAAATGCAGTTGTTCCGTTTAACCACAATTTAATGAGAGCCTGAAGATAGAAGTTCAGGAAAGGCAACCTGGAGAACACCTTGGAGTGGAACACACCATCTCTCTACACCCCATACCCAATTTGTAGGTCTAATGCAGCGTAGTTTCCAACAACTACTAAACGAGAGCATGATGATCGAAGCATTGGCGAGGAAACCTGGGGAACACCTTGGAGTGGAACACACCATCTCTCTGCAGTGGAACACACCATCTCTCTACACCCCATACCCAATTTGTAGGCCTAATGCAGCGTAGTTTCCAACAACTACTAAACGAGAGCCGGAAGATCGAAGCAATGGAGAGGAAACCTGGGGAACACCTTGGAGTGTAACACACCATCTCTCTACACCCCATACCCAATTTGTAGGCCTAATGCAGCGTAGTTTCCAACAACTACTAAACGAGAGCCGGAAGATCGAAGCAATGGAGAGGAAACCTGGGGAACACCTTGGAGTGTAACACACCATCTCTCTACACCCCATACCCAATTTGTAGGCCTAATGCAGCGTAGTTTCCAACAACTACTAAACGAGAGCCGGAAGATCGAAGCAATGGAGAGGAAACCTGGGGAACACCTTGGAGTGTAACACACCATCTCTCTACACCCCATACCCAATTTGTAGGCCTAATGCAGCGTAGTTTCCAACAACTACTAAATGAGAGCATGATGATCGAAGCATTGGCGAGGAAACCTGGGGAACACCTTGGAGTGGAACACACCATCTCTCTACAGTGGAACACACCATCTCTCTACACCCCATACCCAATTTGTAGGCCTAATGCAGCGTAGTTTCCAACAACTACTAAACGAGAGCCGGAAGATCGAAGCTCAGGAAAGGCAACCTGGAGAACACCTTGGAGTGGAACACACCATCTCTCTACACCCCATACCCAATTTGTAGGCCCAATGCAGCGTAGTTTCCAACAACTACTAAACGAGAGTCGGAAGATCGAAGCAATGGAGAGGAAACCTGGGGAACACCTTGGAGTGTAACACACCATCTCTCTACACCCCATACCCAATTTGTAGGCCTAATGCAGCGTAGTTTCCAACAACTACTAAACGAGAGCCGGAAGATCGAAGCAATGGAGAGGAAACCTGGGGAACACCTTGGAGTGTAACACACCATCTCTCTACACCCCATACCCAATTTGTAGGCCTAATGCAGCGTAGTTTCCAACAACTACTAAACGAGAGCCGGAAGATTGAAGCTCAGGAAAGGCAACCTGGGGAACACCTTGGAGTGTAACAAACCCTCTCTCTACACCACGGAAGGGCTGATTCTTAGGAAGGAAGGCTGTCGGAAAGAAGCAGGGCGCGTCCGAGGGTGATTATATTCTTATTAGGTATATACTCACCCTCGGACGCGCCCTGCTTCTTTATTTGTAATGAATGTTTATTTGCAATGTGGTTTTGACTTACTCTATTTTTTTGGTAAATAATGATTTTATTATTTTCATTGTTTTGCATCTTCTTGGCAATAATATAAAGAAGACGCGACAGGACAACACTCGGTGGATGCCATATCTGTGTTTAAAATTGAAAAAACCTTTCAGTTAACTACTTGCAGGAGAAAGTTATTGTAGCTGGTGGCCATTTTTAGTACTGTACCAGATTTTTGTTGTATGTGTTTGTTTTTAATGTTAAAATGTCTGCATTTGATATCTCTCCAGTATTTTCTTTTTTATAAGCAAAATACTTATTTTTATATTTTCTGATGTTGGTTCCAGGGGTACACGGGCAGCAGTGGTGTGGTCAGTGGAGGCCTAGTGGAAGGAGTGACCGCAGACAGGCATCGAAGGCCTAAAATAATAACACATGGCTGTAGGCAATTTTAAATTGGTTCCAGGGGTACACGGGCAGCAGTGGTGTGGTCAGTGGAGGCCTAGTGAAAGGAGTCACCGCAGACAGGCATCGAAGGCCTAAAATAATAACACATGGCTGTAGGCAATTTTAAATTGGTTCCAGGGGTACACGGGCAGCAGTGGTGTGGTCAGTGGAGGCCTAGTGGAAGGAGTGACCGCAGACAGGCATCGAAGGCCTAAAATAATAACACATGGCTGTAGGCAATTTTAAATTGGTTCCAGGGGTACACGGGCAGCAGTGGTGTGGTCAGTGGAGGCCTAGTGGAAGGAGTGACCGCAGACAGGCATCGAAGGCCTAAAATAATAACACATGGCTGTAGGCAATTTTAAATTGGTTACAGGGGTACACGGGCAGCAGTGGTGTGGTCAGTGGAGGCCTAGTGGAAGGAGTGACCACAGACAGGCATTGAAGGCCTAACATAACAAAAATGTCAATACAATGGTATTGTCAGTGGCAGGCATTGAAGGATGTCAGCGCATAGACTAAACATTGGTGGAGCTGTGAGATAATTTTGCAAGTGGTAGAGCACTGTTTGAGCTGGGGTGGGGGGAAACTGTCTTGTGGCCGGCGGTATAGGCCCAGGGCCCCTCATATTACAACGGTGTGTCTGACGTTGGGTGCGCACCACCACCGCCAGAGACACTTTATTGTACTAGGAGGGACCCAGTGGCAGTGCCGTCGACCAAAAGCGGGCTCACCCACCTCTTCAGACAAACTGCACTCTCACGGGTGCTGTCGCCAAGTGTCGATACCACGGCCCCGTGTGGGGAGTTTGGCCATTTAGTGAGGTGTAAACATGTCATATGCTGGACAATCAGGTGCAGAAAATTACGAGATTGGAAAAGGCATTCAGAATAGTCCACAGGCAAGACCTTTTCATAGGAAAGCTAGGTGTCAGCCGGGCAAGGTGGGGCAAAAGATTTCGAAATCCAGTTGTGGTTCATTTTAATGAAGGTTAGATCATCTACATTTTGGGTAGCCAGACGAGTCCTTTGTTCTGTTAGTATTGAACCTGCAGCACTGAATACTCTTTCTGATAGGACACTAGCTGCCGGGCAAGCAAGCTCCTGCAATGCATATTCTGCCAATTCTGGCCAGGTGTCTAATTTTGATGCCCAGTAATCAAATGGGAATGACGGTTGAGGGAGAACATCGATAAGGGATGAAAAATAGTTTGTAACCATACTGGACAAATGTTGTCTCCTGTCACTTTGAATTGATGCTGCAGTACCTGTCCTGTCTGCGGTCATAGCAAAATCACTCCACAACCTGGTCAGAAAACCCCTCTGGCCAACGCCACTTCTGATTTCTGCCCCTCTAACTCCTCTGGTCTGCTGGCCCCTGCAGCTCGTGTGAGAACGATCATGGGCGCTGTGTGCAGGGAATGCCAGAAGCAAACGGTCAACAAGAGTTGATTGTTTGGTTGCTAATATTAGTTCCAAGTTCTCATGTGGCATTATATTTTGCAATTTGCCTTTATAGTGAGGATCAAGGAGGCAGGCCAACCAGTAATCGTCATCATTCATCATTTTAGTTATGCGTGTGTCCCTTTTGAGGATACGTAAGGCATAATCCGCCATGTGGGCCAAAGTTCCAGTTCTCAAATCTGCGGTTGTGCTTGGTTGAGGGGCAGTTTCAGGCAAATCCACGTCACTTGTGTCCCTCAAAAAACCAGAACCCGGCCTTGCCGCGCCACCAATTTCCAGTGGCCCCGGAAAAGCTTCCTCATTAAAAATATAATCATCCCCATCATCCTCCTCGTCCTCCTCCTCCTCTTCGCCCGCTACCTCGTCCTGTACACTGCCCTGGCCAGACAATGGCTGACTGTCATCAAGGCTTTCCTCTTCCTCAGCTGCAGACGCCTGATCCTTTATGTGCGTCAAACTTTGCATCAGCAGACGCATTAGGGGGATGCTCATGCTTATTATGGCGTTGTCTGCACTAACCAGCCGTGTGCATTCCTCAAAACACTGAAGGACTTGGCACATGTCTTGAATCTTCGACCACTGCACACCTGACAACTCCATGTCTGCCATCCTACTGCCTGCCCGTGTATGTGTATCCTCCCACAAAAACATAACAGCCCGCCTCTGTTCACACAGTCTCTGAAGCATGTGCAGTGTTGAGTTCCACCTTGTTGCAACGTCTATGATTAGGCGATGCTGGGGAAGGTTCAAAGAACGCTGATAGGTCTGCATACGGCTGGAGTGTACGGGCGAACGGCGGATATGTGAGCAAAGTCCACGCACTTTGAGGAGCAGGTCGGATAACCCCGGATAACTTTTCAGGAAGCACTGCACCACCAGGTTTAAGGTGTGAGCCAGGCAAGGAATGTGTTTCAGTTGGGAAAGGGAGATGGCAGCCATGAAATTCCTTCCGTTATCACTCACTACCTTGCCTGCCTCAAGATCTACAGTGCCCAGCCACGACTGCGTTTCTTTCTGCAAGAACTCGGACAGAACTTCCGCGGTGTGTCTGTTGTCGCCCAAACACTTCATAGCCAATACAGCCTGCTGACGTTTGCCAGTAGCTGCCCCATAATGGGAGACCTGGTGTGCAACAGTGGCAGCTGCGGATGGAGTGGTTGTGCGACTGCGGTCTGTGGACGAGCTCTCGCTTCTGCAGGAGGACGAAGAGGAGGAGGAGGGGGTGCGAACGGCTACAGCCAATTGTTTCCTAGACCGTGGGCTAGGCAGAACTGTCCCAAACTTGCTGTCCCCTGTGGACCCTGCATCCACCACATTTACCCAGTGTGCCGTGATGGACACGTAACGTCCCTGGCCATGCCTACTGGTCCATGCATCTGTTGTCAGGTGCACCTTTGTGCTCACAGATTGCCTGAGTGCATGGACGATGTGCTCTTTAACATGCTGGTGGAGGGCTGGGATGGCTTTTCTGGAAAAAAAGTGTTGACTGGGTAGCTCGTAGCGTGGTACAGCGTAGTCCATCAGGGCTTTGAAAGCTTCGCTTTCAACTAACCGGTAGGGCATCATCTCTAACGAGATTAGTCTAGCTATGTGTGCGTTCAAACCCTGTGTACGCGGATGCGAGGCTAAGTACTTCCTTTTTCTAACCATAGTCTCATGTAGGGTGAGCTGGACTGGAGAGCTGGAGATCGTGGAACTAGCGGGGGTGCCGGTGGACATGGCAGACTGAGAGACGGTGGGAGATGGTATTGTTGCCACCGGTGCCCTAGATGCAGTGTTTCCTACTACGAAACTGGTGATTCCCTGACCCTGACTGCTTTGGCCTGGCAAAGAAACCTGCACAGATACTGCAGGTGGTGCGGAAAATGGTGGCCCTACACTGCCGGAAGGGATGTTGCGTTGCTGACTAGCTTCATTGGCTGAGGGTGCTACAACCTTAAGGGACGTTTGGTAGTTAGTCCAGGCTTGCAAATGCATGGTGGTTAAATGTCTATGCATGCAACTTGTATTGAGACTTTTCAGATTCTGTCCTCTGCTTAAGGTAGTTGAACATTTTTGACAGATGACTTTGCGCTGATCAATTGGATGTTGTTTAAAAAAATGCCAGACTGCACTCTTTCTAGCATCGGATACCTTTTCAGGCATTGCAGACTGAGCTTTAACCGGATGGCCACGCTGTCCTCCAACAGGTTTTGGCTTTGCCACGCGTTTTGGGCAAGATACGGGCCCGGCAGATGGAACCTGTTGCGATGTTGATGCCTGCTGCGGCCCCTCCTCCTCCGCTTCAGAACTGCTGCCGCCTGCACCCTGTTCCCCCAATGGCTGCCAATCGGGGTCAAGAACTGGGTCATCTATTACCTCTTCTTGTAGCTCGTGTGCAACTTCGTCTGTGTCACCGTGTCGGTCGGTGGTATAGCGTTCGTGATGGGGCAACATAGTCTCATCAGGGTCTGATTCTTGATCAGCACCCTGCGAGGGCAATGTTGTGGTCTGAGTCAAAGGACCAGCATAGTAGTCTGGCTGTGGCTGTGCATCAGTGCACTCCATGTCAGATTCAACTTGTAATGGGCATGGACTGTTAACTGCTTCACTTTCTAAGCCAGGGACGGTATGTGTAAAGAGCTCCATGGAGTAACCCGTTGTGTCGCCTGCTGCATTCTTCTCTGTTGTTGTTTTTGCTGAAGAGGACAAGGAAGCGACTTGTCCCTGACCGTGAACATCCACTAACGACGCGCTGCTTTGACATTTACCAGTTTCACGAGAGGAGGCAAAAGAGCTAGAGGCTGAGTCAGCAAGATAAGCCAAAACTTGCTCTTGCTGCTCCGGCTTTAAAAGCGGTTTTCCTACTCCCAGAAAAGGGAGCGTTCGAGGCCTTGTGTAGCCAGACGACGAACCTGGCTCCACAGCTCCAGACTTAGGTGCAATATTTTTTTTCCCACGACCAGCTGATGCTCCACCACTACCACTACCCTCATTACCAGCTGACAATGAACGCCCCCGGCCACGACCTCTTCCACCATACTTCCTCATTGTTTTAAAAACGTAAACAAACTAACGGTATTTGTTGCTGTCACACAAATTACACGGTGAGCTATAACTTCAGTATGATTTAGCTACCCCTTTACAGGTGAGTGAGACCACAACGAAAATCAGGCACAATGTTACACACTCTGTTGTTGGTGGCAACAAATGAGAGAGATGCCACACACGCAGGACTGTCACTGAAGCACAAATGTAAATATTAATCTCCCACTGATTTGATTTTTTTTTTTTTTTAAGGGAGAGTTTAGGAAAAAAAATAATAGAATAAAATGATTTTTTCAGGAAGAATTTAGAAGCCAAAGAAAATAAAATGATTTTTTCAGGGAGAATTTAGAAAACAAATAAAACAAAAAAAGGCTTTCTATGGCCCACTGAGTGAGAGATGACGCACACAGGAGTCAGGAGTGGCACACAAGCCCAGAGGCCAATATTTATCTCCCACTTTTTTTTTTTTGTTCCAGGGAAAATTTATAAACCCATTAAAAAAAATAATAAATAGGCTTTCTATGGCCCACTATCTGAGAGACAGAGAGAGATGGCACGCTTAGGACTGGCACACAAGCCCAAAGGCCAATATTAATCTCCCTTTTTTTTTAAGGGAGAATTTATAAAACCAAAAAAAATAAAATAAATAGGCTTTCTATGGCCCACTATTTGTGAGAGAGATGGCACGCTCAGGACTGGCACACAAGCCCAGAGGCCAATATTAATCTCCCACTTTTTTTTTTTTTTTCCAGGGAAAATTTATAAACCCATTAAAAAAATAAATAAATAAATAGGCTTTCTATGGCCCACTATCTGAGAGAGAGATGGCACGCTTAGGACTGGCACACAAGCCCAAAGGCCAATATTAATCTCCCTTTTTTTTTAAGGGAGAATTTATAAAACCAAAAAAAAATAAATAAATAGGCTTTCTATGGCCCACTATTTGTGAGAGAGATGGCACGCTCAGGACTGGCACACAAGCCCAGAGGCCAATATTAATCTCCCACTTTTTTTTTTTTTCCCAGGGAAAATTTATAAACCCATTAAAAAAAAAAATAATAAATAGGCTTTCTATGGCCCACTATCTGAGAGAGAGAGATGGCACGCTTAGGACTGGCACACAAGCCCAAAGGCCAATATTAATCTCCCACTGATTGATTTATTGATTTTTTCAGGTAGAATTTAGAACCCAAATAAAGCAAAAAAAAAAAAAAAAGGGCTTTCTATGGCCCACTGAGTGAGTGATGATGCACACAGGAGTCAGGAGTGGCACACAAGCCCTGAGGCCAATATTTTTCTCCCACTGATTGATGTAGTGATTTTTTCAGGTAGATTTTAGAACCAAAATCAAGCAAAAAAATAAATAGGCTTTCTATGGCCCACTGAGTGAGTGATGATGCACACAGGAGTCAAGAGTGGCACACAAGCCCTGAGGCCAATATTTATCTCCCACTGATTGATGTAGTGATTTTTTCAGGTAGATTTTGGAACCCAAATCAAGCTAAAAAAATAATAGGCTTTCTATGGCCCACAATTGGAGAGAGAGAGAGAGAGATGGCACACCCAGGAGTCAAGACTGGCACACAAGCAGAAAGGGCAATATTAATCTCCCACTGATTTGTTTTTTTTTTGTTCTTTTTTTCAGGGAGACTTTAGGAAAAAAAAAATAGAATAAAATGATTTTTTCAGGAAGAATTTAGAAACCAAAGAAAATAAAATTATTTTTTCAGGGAGAATTTAGAAAACAAATAAAACAAAAAAAGGCTTTCTATGGCCCACTGAGTGAGAGATGACGCACACAGGAGTCAGGAGTGGCACACAAGCCCAGAGGCCAATATTTATCTCCCACTGATTGATGTAGTGATTTTTTCAGGTAGATTTTGGAACCCAAATCAAGCTAAAAAAATAATAGGCTTTCTATGGCCCACAATTGGAGAGAGAGAGAGAGAGAGATGGCACACCCAGGAGTCAAGACTGGCACACAAGCAGAAAGGGCAATATTAATCTCCCACTGATTTGTTTTTTTTGTTTTTTTTTTTCAGGGAGACTTTAGGAAAAAAAAAATAGAATAAAATGATTTTTTCAGGAAGAATTTAGAAACCAAAGAAAATAAAATGATTTTTTCAGGGAGAATTTAGAAAACAAATAAAACAAAAAAAGGCTTTCTATGGCCCACTGAGTGAGAGATGACACACACAGGAGTCAGGAGTGGCACACAAGCCCAGAGGCCAATATTTATCTCCCACTTTTTTTTTTTTGTTCCAGGGAAAATTTATAAACCCAATAAAAAAAATAATAAATAGGCTTTCTATGGCCCACTATCTGAGAGACAGAGAGAGATGGCACGCTTAGGACTGGCACACAAGCCCAAAGGCCAATATTAATCTACCTTTTTTTTAAGGGAGAATTTATAAAACCAAAAAAAAAAAAATAAATAGGCTTTCTATGGCCCACTATTTGTGAGAGAGATGGCGCGCTCAGGACTGGCACACAAGCCCAGAGGCCAATATTAATCTCCCACTTTTTTTTTTTTTTCCAGGGAAAATTTATAAACCCATTAAAAAAAAAAAAAATAAATAGGCTTTCTATGGCCCACTATCTGAGAGAGAGAGATGGCACGCTTAGGACTGGCACACAAGCCCAAAGGCCAATATTAATCTCCCACTGATTGATTTATTGATTTTTTCAGGTAGAATTTAGAACCCAAATAAAGCAAAAAAAAAAAAAAATGGGCTTTCTATGGCCCACTGAGTGAGTGATGATGCACACAGGAGTCAGGAGTGGCACACAAGCCCTGAGGCCAATATTTTTCTCCCACTGATTGATGTAGTGATTTTTTCAGGTAGATTTTAGAACCAAAATCAAGCAAAAAAATAAATAGGCTTTCTATGGCCCACTGAGTGAGTGATGATGCACACAGGAGTCAAGAGTGGCACACAAGCCCTGAGGCCAATATTTTTCTCCCACTGATTGATGTAGTGATTTTTTCAGGTAGATTTTATAACCCAAATCAAGCAAAAAAATAAATAGGCTTTCTATGGCCCACTGAGTGAGAGATGACACAGACAGGGATGGCACTCTAGCAGAAATGTCAATCTTAATCTCCCACAAAAAAAAAAAAAAAACAGGGAGTGTCCTTCAATTACTATCTCCCTGCAGTAATCTCAGCCAGGTATGGCAGGCAGCAATAAGGAGTGGACTGATGCACAAATTAAATAAAAAGTGTGTACAAACCAAAAAGATAGCTGTGCAGAAAGGAAGGAACAAGAGGATTTGTGCTTTGAAAAAAGCAGTTGGTTTGCACAGCGGCGTACACACAGCAATGCAGCTATCAGGGAGCCTTCTAGGGCAGCCCAATGAGCTACAGCGCTGAGGGAAAAAAAAAAATGTAGCTTCCACTGTCCCTGCACACCGAAGGTGGTGTTGGGCAGTGGAAATCGGTACAGCACAAGCGGTTTGGTGGTTAATGGACCCTGCCTAACGCTATCCCTGCTTCTGACGAAGCGGCAGCAACCTCTCCCTAAGCTCAGATCAGCAGCAGTAACATGGCGGTCGGCGGGAACGCCCCTTTATAGCCCCTGTGACGCCGCAGACAGCAAGCCAATCACTGCAATGCCCTTCTCTAAGATGGTGGGGACCAGGACCTATGTCATCACGCTGCCCACACTCTGCATTTACCTTCATTGGCTGAGAAATGGCGCTTTTCGCGTCATTGAAACGTGACTTTGGCGCGAAAGTCGCGTACCGCATGGCCGACCCCGCACAGGGGTCGGATCGGGTTTCATGAAACCCGACTTTGCCAAAAGTCGGCGACTTTTGAAAATGAACGACCCGTTTCGCTCAACCCTACTGGTGATATTTATGTGTGCCTCAACTTTATCTTCATAGGTTTGACAATTATTTACTGAGTGCCGAATTTATGTTTTTTGGCATCAGTAAAAAAATATATCTACTTTATGCATTTATTGCCTAACGTATAATATTTTCATGAAGTTAAAGCATATTTTCTCTTTTAATTCTAGTGTTACATTAATATTGATTGTTGTGACTAAGTGTAATTAAATATTTGCCACCACAACAGTGATATTCTTGTTGAACATGTTTCTTCTTGTTTCTTCAAATTTCAAATGCAATTAAATTGACAGTCTTGGAACACATTGTCAAGGGAATGTTTTACCCTTAAACCTTTGCTCGAGTTAGTTATAACATAGCACATGTTACTTCAACAAAACACTTACTAGACAGATTTAATACAATGGTTAAAGCATGTTTTCTTAGCTTACAATGCACTCATGGATGCTTTTTGTGGTGCCTATTAAAGTGTGACTTAAGTATCACAAGTACAAACATTATAGAATCTTTCTGTTTTTCGATATACAAAATTTTTTATGCAAAAAATTAAAAAACTTTTTCTCCTTCCAAAAATAATTTATTATTGCATGTTCCTCACTTTGCTTTTGGAAATTGACAACTGAATCATGGTGCCCAAGCAATGGCAGCCTAAATCGGGAGACTGGCTTTGTTAATATAATAATGTATATTTTGTGTGGAAATGACATGACATATAACAAAAAACCTTTTAAAATACAGCCATGGACATTGAAACTAGGATGATTAGTTCATGAGGCAGGCAACTGGAGGCTTCTTATAACTCCACTCCAGTAAAATGACAGGTCTTTTTGTGTGAGTCTAAGGAGGAGCTTTCTAATCGAAGGGAGTGGGGATAAGAAGAAACATATGGTGACATCCCTCCTGGATTACTTATTGCTTTCACATCGTTCCTGGATGACTTTAAAAAATTTTTTTCTGAAATGCTATAGAATTCTGGCCTTTGATCCATGTTGCCCTTGGTTCATGCAGCGTAAATCAATGATTAGATTATCTTTAAGATAATATTTGATATTAAATAAAGGGACTTCTACAAAACAAATTAGTTGAGCTATTCAACACCAATATCATCCAAAGTACTGTATTTTTCGGACGATAAGACAAACGGGACCAAAACATGCACCTTGGTTTTATAGTAGGAAATTAGAAAAAAATTGAAGCAAAAAATGTGTGTAAATTCAGTACTTAATATCCCCTACCCAGGTACAGTATATATGGTCCCCTTATTCCCATCCTCGCATGCATGGCACCCTCATGCTTATTCTGGTATGCATGGCCTCTTCATTCTGGTTTGCATGGCCCCCTCATCCCTATTCTGGCATGCACGGCCACCTCATCCCCATCCTTGTATGCATGGTCCCCTTATTCCTTTCCAGGTAAGCATGGCCCCCCTCATCACCATCCTGGTATGCATGGCCCCCTCATCCCCTTCCTGGTATGCAAGACCCCCTCATCGCCATCCTGGTATGCAGAGACCCCTCATCCCCATCTTGGTATGCATGGTCCCCTCATCCCTATTATGGTATGCATGGCCATCTTATCGCTATCCTGGAATGTATGGCACCCTCATCCCTAGCCTGGTAGGAATGGACCCTCATCCCTATCCTGGTATGCATGGCCCCATCCTTATCCTCATATGATTGGCCCCCATCCTGGTCTGCATGGTGAATGGCCCCGTCAATCCTATCCTGATATGCAGGGACCTTATCTCCATCCTAGTATGCATGGCCCTATCCTTATCCTGGTATGCAGAGCTCCAATCTCCATTCTGGCATACATGCCACCATGGTTATCCTGGTATGCAGGGACCCCATCTCTGTTGTGGTAAGCATGGCCTTATCATGGTATGATTGGTCACCATCCCCATACTGGTATGTAGAAAACCCATTGGAAAACAAAAAAAACATAAACTATTATACCTACCATCCTGCACTCCTTCGCAGCATCCTGTTGCAATGCCAGCAGCTGCTTTACGCTAGTGAGTAGCGCATGTCAGTGACATCATGGGCTTCTTACAAGCTGCCTAAATACTCACTGCTCTCCACACCGGGACTATGTGCGTGGAGCACAGTTAATATTCATTGCTCTTCAGTTGCGAACAGTTTTAGCTGCAACTGCTGGCTTGCTGCAGCTGACAGGCTTTCCCATGTGCCGCTACTAAAGGGAATGAATATTCACTACATTTCATTCCTCTGGGAGTGGAGAGCAATGAATATTCATTGCCTTCAGTAGCAAACACACGCGTACGTCCGGCAGCTGCAAGAAGATGGTGGCTGTGGCTAACACTGTGCTCGGTATTAAAGATAAATTAATATTCACTACTTTCCAAATGTACCTTCCAAGTTATCCCCCAAGTACCCTCACTTGTCTGCCCTTCCTTTGAGGTCCATGCTGTCAGACTCTACATCCCCTTCTCCATGCGAGTGGCGGTGGTGTATCGTCCTCCCGGCCCCTCTCATCAGTTCCTGGATTACTTTGCCACCTGGCTTCCACACTTTCTCTCCTGTGACACCCCCACCCTCATCATGGGTGATTTCAACATCCCCATTGCTTCTCCCCTCTCCCCATCTGCTTCTCACCTTTTATCTCTAACTTCCTCTTTCGGCCTCTCGCAGCATACTAACTCTCCAACGCATGAAGATGGAAACTCCCTCGACTTAGTCTTCTCGCGGCTTTGCTCAGTGGATGATTTCACAAACTCCCCTCTCCCGCTCTCTGACCACAACCTTCTTTCATTCTCTATCAAGAACTGCCATCCCGCTCAGGTCACCCCCACTTTCCACACTTATAGAAACATGCAGGCTAATAACACCCAGAAACTTATGAAGAACTTGCAGTCCTCATTGGCCCCAATCTCCTCCATCTCATGTCCTGATTCTGCTCTGAAGCATTACAATGAAACCCTGCAAAGTGCCCTGGATGAAGCTGCACCTCCTATACATTAAACAACTCAGCACAGACGGCAACAACCGTGGCACACGCTGCAAACACATTTCCTGCAGCGGTGTTCCAGGTGCGCCGAACGTCTGTGGAGAAAATCTAATCTACCTGAAGATTTCATCCATTATAAGTTCATGCTAAAAACATACAACTCTGCCCTTCACCTCTCCAAACAAACCTATTTCAACACCCTCATCACCTCACTGTCCAATAACCCTAAACATCTCTTTGACACTTTCCAGTCCCTACTCAACCCAAGAGTGCAGGCCCCAACCACAGATCTCCACACTGACGATCTGGCCAATTACTTCAAAGAAAAAATTGACCACATTCGATAGGAAATAATCTCCCAATCTCTTCATACCATTCACTGTCCTCCCTCCCCTACTACATCTAGTTCACTCTCTGACTTTGAACCAGTTACAGAAGAAGAAGTAATCAGGCTCCTTGCATCTTCTCACCCAACCACTTGCACCAGTGACCCCATTCCATCACATCTCCTCCAGTCCCTTTCCCCAGCTGTCACCTCTCACCTAACAAAAATATTCAACCTTTCTCTCACTTCCAGTATTTTTTCATCCTCATTTAAGCATGCCATCATACATCCATGACTTAAAAAACCATCCCTCGATCAAAACTGTGCCGCTAATTATAGACCTGTCTCTAATCTTTCCTTCATCTCTAAACTCCTCGAACGCCTGGTCCACTCCCGTCTTATTCGCTATCTCTCAGAGAACTCTCTTCTCGACCCTCTTCAATCTGGTTTCCGCTCTTTACACTCTACTGAAACTGCCCTCACTAAAGTCTCCAATGACCTATTAACAGCTAAATCTAATGGTCACTACTCCATGCTAATTTTGTTGGATCTCTCTGCCAGCTCAGCTAACCACCGAGGGGTACAGGGATGGTAAGTATCAGCTCAGCTAACCACTGAGGGGTACAGGGAAGGTAAGTACCAGCTCAGCTAACCACCAAGGGGTACAGGGAAATAGGAAGTGTGCAATACCCAGTTTAAACCACTGAAAGAACACGTGGGTTGAACTTGCTCTGTGGTGCAATACCCTGATAATCCCACAGGGAAGTATAGCATACAAATGGGATGGAACAGATAGCAAAAACTCACAGTCAGGAAGAACACGCAGCAAACCTCCTCTCCGGAGGAGCCGGAATTTTAATGGCTGGATGCCAGCCCTGAACTCAAACAGCCAATCTCCTCTCTGGAGGTACCGGAATTCTAGTGGCATAGGCCAAGCACTGAACACATGCAGACACAGATCACTGATGTCCCACTGGTAGCAGATACAGTGCTAACCACGCTAAATGCACAGACAGAGCGGTAAGATATCCACACACACCGAACACAAGTGACACTAACACGCCTGTGTGCTTCGCTGAAAGCCCTTTATGCACCAGGCTCCACCCCAAACACACACCCAGTCGAACGGGGCATCATCCGTGGCCAATCCAGAGCTGCCACATCACCAGAGTAGAAAGCATCCGAGCACCAATGGCATGGCTCCACATCACGGACATGCCCAGTAAGGTGATTTCTGGACTTAGACACCAGGAGTGGAGCTGCCTCTGTATACCACTGGTTAACATAAACTTTAGCTGGAGAGCCAGCAGTAACCACATGTTTAACAGGAGTCTGAGCAAGATGCTGGGACCAATGTCTGTGCTAAGCAGCAGACCCAGTGGCCGGACTGTGAATGGGACACCAGAGCAACAAACAGTGCCTGCAATATATCCCACCTGGCAGGGAAGTCTCAGCCTCTAACAGTATATAGGTGGATCATTGTAAGCCAAGTAAAATTTTAGTACTTATGGCAAGCAAAGTGCATGTACAAAGATTATATCATGTTGGATAAAAATTGACAACAAATAACTCATTTGTTCTCGTGGCTATTAGAAACCCAGCAGTTGGACCAATTCTGTATCACAATAAAATACTAATTATTAAATAATTCATTTAAAGGGATTATCCTCTTTAACTTAATTTTAACATATGTGTTGGGAGCGTAATTTTGTAATACTAATATAGAAGTAACATAGGTACAGCAACAAACCCCTCCTTCATGGTGCACTGTCTGCTTGTTAATGCAGTATTCCTCACTGGCTGAATAGTGCAGCTTTCATGCACCAGATCTGTCTATAAATCTCCTCCAATTGGAAAATGACTCTCTCATGTACAAGATATAGCCGAGCTGTGAAGTCTATAATAGGTGCAGGATGAGGTCCTGCAATAGTTATATGTTAGTACGTGCCATAAAATCCTGTTTTTAACCCATCTGTTAAAATAAAGTTGTCATTCCCTATTAATATATATTACTAAAGCTTAACAGAATTCTCATGCCATTTTAAAGTGGAGTGCATCCCTTATTTTCTATGGGATTTTACAGAGAGGAAATGTAAGATTTTATTTCAATTACATTTTTGGAAGTGCATTTGAACAGCAAGGTTGATTGCTGTTGAGGGGAACTAGGAAAAAAAAAATCTATAAATCTTCAGCAGAGTGAGTGTGAGCGAGCTGAGTGTGGCCTGAGCGTAAGTGTGGACGGCGGTAAGTGTGACTTGTGATTCAGTGAAGAGGTATTTGGAAAGCCTTTAACAAATACCTGTGTGAATTGGTGTGAGTTGCTGAATTGGGAGTAGCTATATTCATAAGGGGTTAACTTAGGGTGGGGGCTCATAGTTAAGGGTTTATAAGGGACAGCTGTTTGGGGCTCAAGTCCTTTTTTGGAAGTGCATTTGAACAGCAAAGTTGATTGCTGTTGAGGGGAGCTAGGAAAAAAAAAAAATCTATAAATCTTCAGCAGAGCGAGTGTGAGCGAGCTGAGTGTGACCAGAGTGTAAGTGTGGACGGCGGTAAGTGTGACTTGTGATTCAGTGACTTTGGAGTCAGGGAGTTTCCAAGGGAGGAATTACTGAATTGCTGTCTGATTTTTATTAATATTTTGTATTTATTATTTTTTTTTATTGAACTGTTCTGTCTGGTGCAATCCCCATTAGGAAATGTGCTCCACTCTTGTTAATGCCATCCAGTGCACATCTTGCCACATGTATGCAATCCTTGAGCAGCCGATCGAGGGTGCATACTGCTGTGCGAGATGTGAGAACGTTGTGCATTTGGAAACCCAGATTCTGACTCTAAATGTGCAGCTGGCAACACTGAGATCCATAGACAATATGGAGAGGAGTCTTCTGCTCACGGAGCAGACGCTCAATGGGACAGATGAGGGGGGAGATGGTGGGATGGAGCTGCAGGACAATGAAGTAGCAAGCTGGGTGACAGTTAGGAAGCGGGGTAGAGGGAAGAGTGCCAGGGAGGCTAGTCCTGATCTGGAACACCCCAATAGGTTTGCTAAGTTGGCAGATGAGGGGGGTGCCAGTACAGGGGTAGCACTGCTGCAGCCAGGCATGTCCTCTGAAAGCCGGAGGAGTGACTGCTCCAGTAAGGAGGGAAATAGGAGAGCAGGGCAGGCCAGACAGGTGCTGGTAGTGGGCGACTCAATTATTAGGGGAACAGATAGGGCAATCTGTCACAAAGACAGGGATTGTCGAACAGTGTGCTGCCTACCTGGCACTCGAGTCCGACACATCGCTGATCGGGTGGACAGATTATTGGGAGGGGCTGGTGAGGACCCAGCGGTCATGGTGCACATTGGCACAAATGACAAAGTTAGAGGTAGGTGGAAGGTCCTTAAAGATGATTTCAGGGAATTAGGCTGCAAGCTGAAAGCAAGGACCTCCAACGTGGTATTTTCCGAAATACTGCCGGTACCACGTGCCACGCCAGAGAGGCAACGGGAGATTAGGGAGGTTAATAAGTGGCTCAAGAATTGGTGTAGAAAAGCGGGGTTTGGGTTCCTGCAGAACTGGGCCGACTTCTCAGTTGGCTACAGGCTCTATGCTAGGGACGGGCTGCACCTCAATGGGGAGGGTGCAGCTGTGCTGGGGGAGAGAATGGCTAGAAGGTTGGAGGAGTGTTTAAACTAGGAATTGGGGGGGAGGGTATTCATTTTATAGGAGGGGAAGATAGTGCAGACAGAGACCTGGGCACAAATAAGGAAGTTGGGGGTGGCGGTGGCATGGGGGGTGGGGTCAGAACAGTTAATAATTTAAGAAATAAAAGTACAGAGAGGAACATAAAGTGCATGTATATTAATGCCAGAAGCCTCGCCAACAAAATGGACGAATTAGAACTAATGTTGTTGGAGCATAATTATGACATGGTGGGGATATCTGAAACGTGGCTGGATGAGAGCCATGACTGGGCTGTTAACTTGCAGGGCTATAGCCTGTTCAGAAATGACCGTACAGATAAGCGAGGGGGAGGGGTGTGTCTATATGTAAAATCATCCTTAAAACCCATCCTGCGCGATAATATAGGTGAATTTAATGAAAATGTAGAATCCCTGTGGGTGGAGATAAGGGGAGGGGGAAAAAATAATAAATTACTGATAGGGGTTTGTTATAAATCTCCAAAAATAATGGAAGCAATGGAGAATATCCTCGTAAAGCAAATAGATGAAGCTGCGACTCAAGGAGAAGTCATTATTATGGGGGACTTCAACTACCCTGAAATAGATTGGGGAACAGAAACCTGCAGTTCCAGCAAAGGTAATCGGTTTTTGACAATTATGAGAGACAATTACCTTTCACAACTGGTTCAGGACCCAACAAGAAGGGGGGCACTGCTAGACCTAATATTAACCAACAGGCCAGACCGCATATCAAATATAAGGGTTGGGGGTCACTTGGGAAATAGCGATCACAAAATAATAAGTTTTCATGTATCCTTTAAAAAGATGTGTAGTAGAGGGGTTACAAGGACACTAAACTTCAGGGGGGCAAACTTCCAACGGATGAGAGAGGATCTTGGTGCAATTAACTGGGACGATATCCTGAGACACAAAAATACACAAAGAAAATGGGAGACGTTTATTAGCATCCTGGATAGGACCTGTGCACAGTATATACCGTATGGGAATAAACATACTAGAAATAGGAGGAAACCAATATGGCTAAATAGAGCTGTAAGGGGCGCAATAAGTGACAAAAAGAAAGCATTTAGAGAATTAAAGGAAGTAGGTAGTGAGGAGGCATTAAATAAATACAGAAAATTAAATAAATTCTGTAAAAAGCAAATCAAGGCAGCAAAGATTGAGACAGAGAGACTCATTGCCAGAGAGAGTAAAAATAATCCTAAAATATTCTTTAACTACATAAATAGTAAGAAACTAAAAAATGATAGTGTTGGCCCCCTTAAAAATAGTCTGGGTGAGATGGTGGATGAGGAAAAAGCCAATATGCTAAATGACTTTTTTTCATCAGTATTTACACAAGAAAATCCCATGGCAGACAAAATGTCTAGTGATAAAAATTCCCAATTAAATGTCACCTGCTTAACCCAGTAGGAAGTGCGGCGGCGTCTAAAAATCACTAAAATTGACAAATCTCCGGGCCCGGATGGGATACACCCTCGAGTACTGCAGGAATTAAGTACAGTCATTGATAGACCATTATTTTTAATCTTTAAAGACTCCATAATAACAGGGTCTGTGCCACAGGACTGGCGTATAGCAAATGTGGTGCCAATATTCAAAAAGGGAACAAAAACTGAACTCGGAAATTATAGGCCAGTAAGCTTAACCTCTACTGTGGGTAAAATCCTGGAGGGCATTCTAAGGGACGCTATACTGGAGTATCTGAAGAGGAATAACCTCATGACCCAGTATCAGCACGGGTTTACTAGGGACCGTTCATGTCAGACTAATTTGATCAGTTTCTATGAAGAGGTAAGTTCCGGATTGGACCAAGGGAACCCAGTGGATGTAGTGTATATGGACTTTTCAAAAGCTTTTGATACGGTGCCACACAAAAGGTTGATACATAAAATGAGAATGGGGATAGGGGAAAATATGTGCAAGTGGGTTGAGAGCTGGCTCAGGGATAGGAAACAAAGGGTGGTTATTAATGGAGCACACTCGGACTGGGTAGCGGTTAGCAGTGGGGTACCACAGGGGTCAGTATTGGGCCCTCTTCTTTTTAACATATTTATTAATGACCTTGTAGGGGGCATTCAGAGTAGAATTTCAATATTTGCAGATGACACTAAACTCTGCAGGGTAATCAATACAGAGGAGGACAATTTTATATTACAGGATGATTTATGTAAACTAGAAGCTTTGGCTGATAAATGGCAAATGAGCTTTAATGGGGATAAATGTAAGGTCATGCACTTGGGTAGAAGTAATAAGATGTATAATTATGTGCTTAATTCTAAAACTCTGGGCAAAACCGTCAATGAAAAAGACCTGGGTGTATGGGTAGATGACAAACTTAAATTCAGTGGCCAGTGTCAGGTAGCCGCTACAAAGGCAAATAAAATAATGGGATGGATTAAAAGAGGCATAGATGCTCATGAGGAGAACATAATTTTACCTCTATACAAGTCACTAGTTCGACCACACTTAGAATACTGTGCACAGTTCTGGTCTCCGGTGTTTAAGAAAGACATAGCTGAACTGGAGCGGGTGCAGAGAAGAGCGACCAAGGTTATTAGAGGACTGGGGGGTCTGCAATACCAAGATAGGTTATTACACTTGGGGCTATTTAGTTTGGAAAAACGAAGACTAAGGGGTGATCTTATTTTAATGTATAAATATATGAGGGGACAGTACAAAGACCTTTCTGATGATCTTTTTAATCATAGACCTGAAACAGGGACAAGGGGGCATCCTCTGCGGTTGGAGGAAAAGAGGTTTAAGCATAATAACAGACGCGGATTCTTTACTGTAAGAGCAGTGAGACTATGGAACTCTCTGCCGTATGATGTTGTAATGAGTGATTAATTACTTAAATTTAAGAGGGGACTGGATACCTTTCTGGAAAAGTATAATGTTACAGGGTATATACACTAGATTCCTTGATAGGGCGTTGATCCAGGGAACTAGTCTGATTGCCATATGTGGAGTCGGGAAGGAATTTTTTTCCCCAATGTGGAGCTTACTCTTTGCCACATGGGTTTTTTTTGCCTTCCTCTGGATCAACATGTTAGGGCATGTTAGGTTAGGCTATGGGTTGAACTAGATGGACATATAGTCTTCCTTCAACCTTAATAACTATGTAACTATGTAACTACATGCTCTAACAATCAAACTTTACCTCGAGGCTTTTTTTCTATTCAAACATACAGAACATAACACAAGTTTTGCTAAAATCATCAGGATAAGTTTGAATGTGATAGAATAATTAGCAACAATCTCCAAATATATCACAATAAGGAAGCTATGACATAATGATTAATGGATTCTTCAAATTATGGAATACTTGAAGTTAAAACATTTTAATTACAATACATTGTAAAATTTGAATTTGTGACAGAAATTTTTCACCAAATTCGTTTTTTTAATAAAGAACTAATTGCACTTTCTTTAGTTTTTTCAATTCTTGTACTTTTTTCTGCATATTTATGCACTTTTTACACTGTTTTATTTAAATCTGAGTGTGTTTATCATTTAGACTCCATTCTGGTTTATTTGAATTCTAATTTTGTATTTTTCTCTGCCGATGATCACGTGCTATAAATCAACACTCTTTAGAGGAAAATATCATGTTCCAGGATGCTTGATTGTAAAATGAGGAGATAAGAGTGAAATTTTTTGCTGCATATTTATGTATTTTTTACAGTGTTTTTTATTAATTTCTGAGCGTGGATTTTTTAGATACCATTCTGATTTATTTGAATTCTAATTTAGTCTTTTTCTCTACCGGTGATCACGTATTATAAATCAACACTCTTTAGCGGAAAATATCATGTTCCAGGATGCCTGATTGTAAAATGAGGAGATAAGTGTGAAATTAGGTTGACGAGAACCCACTTGCTCATCTGCAAGGAAGTACTTATTTGAGATGATGTTTCAACTTGACAAAAGTACATTTCTCCCTTGATTGTCACATTTTAATTAAATTCCCAGACCAGACATACTTTTCTATCAGTGAGATAAAGTATATGACATCTGTCATCCTTTAGAAAAAAATATGCTTACCTGATATTTTACCAAGTACAAGAGAATGGATTGTATTGAACTTTGTGCCAGAGCTGAGAATGAATTGTTCAGATGTATATTGGTTAACCTAGAGAACATTGAGAACAAGAATAATGCATAATAATAATGAATAATTTTACAGTAGTTATCACATAAAGTTAATATATATATATATATATATATATATATATATATATATATATATATATACTGTATGTTTATGTATAGTGAATACAAGTAAATATTTTTTAACAATGGCATCTGTCACTACTGCAATGTATTAAAACATGAGAAAGCATAAAGATTTGAGTGACTTTCACAATGGCCAAGTACTGGGTCAGTGCATCTCTAGAATGGCAGATCCTGTGGATTGTACAGGGGGGGTTAGTACAGGGTTTTGGATGCCCAATGGCTTGATGCCCAGTCAAATAGCATTAGCTATCCTGTCCAATCCCATAGACGCATCATAGTACAATTGTATTGCTTCCTGTATGTGACTAGGTAGATGCAGACCAATAAAAATGCCCATGTTAAACCCAGTGACTTGCCAAAAGTGAATACAATGAACATGTCAGCATCAAAACTGGACCATGGAGCAATTGTAGTAGGTGGTCTAATAAATCAAATTTTGTTTTACATTATGAATAATGAATACGGTTAGATTCTTGTGTGATGCTTAAATGGTTAGGCTGAAACAATAGTTGAATTTAATTTATTTAATGTAATAATCTAATCGTTTTTCTATATACTTCAATTAAAAATTCCCTAAAGTTCTCTCTCTACTCTATCTCCTAGCTTATTTTTTCTTACTTTCATTCTGAAAACATTTTGTTCGAGAATTTCCAATGCATACTGAAGACTCAAATGTAGCATTGCAGGATTAAGTTGTGGTCACTTATAAGTGACGAGTTGGCAAGAGAGTGCACTGTCAATGCACAATAACAAGAAGATAACACATCACAAATAACACAGGGAGAGCAAAGACCACACCAGCCATCGAAACACTCATTACTGTCCTGAAATGGGATATTATCAGTGATGTTTGTTTTTCATCTGGGATAGTCTCTGCTCTCCTTTCTTGCCATGTTCTCTCCTTTTCATCATTTCTCATCAGTGCCAGACAGGGAGCACACTGCCACTGCACATTCAAAGGAATATATCACAGCAAAAGGGAGTGCTTACTGATCATGCATCATAATTGATAACCAACACATTCTTAGAGCTGGGACTAGCTCAGTCCTTGAAATGGACATCCCTAATGAAGCTTCATTTTAGGGTGAGTAAAGCACCTACAGCAGTGACTGCAGCTCAAGCCTCTTGATGACATCCTCTATGAGCACCCCAGCATGCAGTGGGGATTTTGAAATAAAACCTCAAAGGAATGAAAATTAAAAAAAGCAGGAAGATAAAGTACGGAGAAAATGAAAGCGACTTTTTAGTTGAAGTATATTAGAAAAATAATTTGATTATTACATTAAATTAATAGACATTCAGGATTAAATTTATCTTTCGTTTCAGACCACCTCTTTAATGCCTCATACAGAGGGGTAAATAAGTATTTTATACGCTGCCAATTTTCCAAGTTTTCCCACCTACAGAGACTGGAGAGGTCTATATTTTTTATTGTAGGGACACTTCAACTGAGACAGATTTTTAAAAAAAATCTATTGCATGAAATAAGTATTTGATACAATTTAAAAACAGAACTTAATATTTGGTACAGAAGACTTTGTTTGTGATTACACAGGTCAGACATTTCCTATAGTTCTTGACCAAGTTTGCACACACAGCAGCAGGGATTTTGGCCAATACTCCAAACAGATCTTCTCCAGATCTTTCAGGTTTAGGGGCTGTCACTGGGCAACATTGAGTTTCATCTCCCTCCAAAGATTTTTTATTGGGTTTAGGTCTGAAGACTGGCTAGGCCACTTGAAGACCTTAAAGTTCTGCTTCTTCCTGGTTAGTAGGTGATCAAATACTTATTTCATGCAATAAAATTCCATTTAATTATGTAAGAATCATACAATGTGATTTTCTGTTTTTTATTTTAAAATTCTGTCTCTCACAGTTGAAGTGTACCTACAATAGAAATTACAGACCTCTCCATTCTTTATAGGTGGGAAAACTCCAAAATCCACAGTGTAGCAAAGACTTATTTGGCAGCTCAAAGTGGACCCACACAATATTGTGAAGATGGTTTTAGGTTTCCAATAACTTATTCATGATTTAGTCTCAAATCCATTGTACTGGTGTACAGAGGCTAAATGATCAAAAATAAAAAAGTATATCAAACCGCCTTTCTTTTCAATGTTTGTCTGAAGGGTACCAAGTGAAAAATGAAAGTGGGGGTAATGTGATTGCTCTCTACTAGGTTAAGTGCTCTTTATATACTGTGTACACAGTCTAGTGATTACAGTTTTTAATTTAGTACAGTCCACAAACACCTACTAACTGTTCCATTGATGATTGATTACAGCTACCCAGTGTGTCTAAAGACTGCTAGGTACTTATTTTTTGGGGGAGGAGGGGTTCTATTTTTAATAAGGTAACTAGCTAGAATATCATGACTAATTCATATAGTACATTCAATTTGCAATAACATAATAACATACCATGCAGATAAGGAGTTAGTGACTATAAAAAGGAATATGCAACATATTTAGACAAAAGGAATGCATATTTCAGTAATAATACCTCCACAAATAAAATATCCTCTTTTCTCAAAATTGACACTCTATGAAGATGACCATCAGCCAGATTTTTAGAATTGATTAGGAAAACATCAGGATCATGATAGTAATTCATTTTGTACCTTATTTGCAAACTCCCTACATATAAAAGATAACAAAAGAAAAAAAAACAAAAGATAAAAATAAGATAAATGCAAAGACATTAAGTTATATGCTCAATTGATTAATTCAAGACATCCTGAAAGATGACACAAGCCAAAATCTGACAATGAGATAGGGAGCCAATATTTAGAAAGAGGATAATACCAAAGGCCTTACACTGCTGAAATGTGGTGTGCTGCATCAAAATATATTGGATATACTGCTAAAGTTGACGGAACGCACCAAATAAATATAATAGTAACAATAAGGTGCTTTTGCAACCCAGGGTCGATCGTG
This sequence comes from Ranitomeya imitator, assembly GCF_032444005.1. Classification (NCBI taxonomy): domain Eukaryota; kingdom Metazoa; phylum Chordata; class Amphibia; order Anura; family Dendrobatidae; genus Ranitomeya; species Ranitomeya imitator. Next base: position 390,655,424 of record NC_091282.1, read on the forward strand.
CAGAGATGGTAACTGTTGCTCGGAAATGGCGGACACTATATGGCAGAAGAGTACTGAACACACACGGGTTAACAGTCACCCGGTGTGTACTGCAGTGAGCCCTGTTACTTCACAGAACCGCTGAATATATTTAGTGCACAGAGTGCACGCGGCATCGCACTGGCAATTGCCACTAACCAAGGCAGACTAACAGATTTGGCGCACTGAGTGTGTGCGGCGTCATACTGGAGATCAATACTAACTCATGCTAACTAGCGCATTTAGCGCACAGAGTGCGCGCGGCGTCGCACTGACAAACATCACTAACTGACGCTATCAGTTGTGTAGTGTGCCACTATTAGGTGCTGTCCCTTTCTCCAAACACCCAGACTCATTCACAGCATGAGGGTAGGGGATGATAAGCAGCTGGCACCAGAGACAAGCACACTGCACACACACACACCACGATTTTCAGTTATACTAGCATGCGGCAGTGCAATCCTTTTTTAGCAGCAGTCTTCTGGGACCTATCTAAAGGACCAATCTGAGCTGCTGGAGAACCTGGGCATGTGACCTCCAACCACCAATGAGTGGTCTTCTCACGATCATGCTCAGAAGGCCAAAAGTCCCAAGAGCATCTGTCCACCACTAATGCTGGTTGCTATAGCTGGGCCTGGGGAGGCAGCAGCAACCAGACACACAGCAATAGCCTGAGCAAGATGCTGGGACTGATGTCTCTGCTGAGCTGGATCTTCTGCGGCTGGGAAAAAATGGGAGACCGCAGAAGACATGGCTTGAGATTCCCTCTGTGCAGCAGGGGGATCTCGGCGCCTAACATATACTGTATTTTAATACATATTCCTGCTTCACAAATATACATTTTTACATATTTTTTAATTTAGATAAGTAATTTTTTACGATTATTTTTTCATAGAGGAAGTCATGACGAAACACCAAACATACAGCTCCCTTGCCTCAAAAAGCACAAAAAAGTGTGACATAAGCTGCAAAAAAGTTAAAGTTTAATTTGCTCATCAGCAAACATTTGCCCATAATCCTTTTTGTCTAAAGAAATACCATTAAAAAGGCAGCAAAAACAACCTATTGCTAAATATACACTGAATGAAACCAAAATAAATCAGCTTTTCATGTTATCTGATTTTTTAATATATTTACAAACTTAGACTTACATATTTACATTAAATCTGTTCAGAAACAAAGGATTGAAGAACTTTATTTATTACTAGCTGTACTACCCGGCTTCGCCTGGGTTACTAACTGCTGTTAGCAAAATTGAATGTGTTAACAAAAATGTATTCTGCACACAAAAACCACAAAACAAATAGAAATGTATTTATCAAAAGGCAAAAACTTAGCAAATAGAAGCATTTCACAACATATATTTCAGCACCAGAGATATTCCACACAGATTTAACTAAATTGGCCAAGTAATGTGAAGTAATCTTCTACTACCAGGGATTCAAGCTTCAGGAGGCTAATTTGCATATTCCAGGTGCCTTCTGGGAGAAGCGAAGTCTCCCTAAGCTAGAAGATCGTTGGGTACAGCCGGGACCAGCTGCTTCGAAAGCATCACCAAACCAGGGATTCAAGCTTCAGGAGGCTAATTTGCATATTCCAGGTGCCTTCTGGGAGAAGCGAAGTCTCCCTAAGCTAGAAGATCGTTGGGTACAGCCGGGACCAGCTGCTTCGAAAGCATCACCAAACCAGGGATTCAAGCTTCAGGAGGCTAATTTGCATATTCCAGGTGCCTTCTGGGAGAAGCGAAGTCTCCCTAAGCTAGAAGATCGTTGGGTACAGCCGGGACCAGCTGCTTCGAAAGCATCACCAAACCAGGGATTCAAGCTTCAGGAGGCTAATTTGCATATTCCAGGTGCCTTCTGGGAGAAGCGAAGTCTCCCTAAGCTAGAAGATCGTTGGGTACAGCCGGGACCAGCTGCTTCGAAAGCATCACCAAACCAGGGATTCAAGCTTCAGGAGGCTAATTTGCATATTCCAGGTGCCTTCTGGGAGAAGCGAAGTCTCCCTAAGCTAGAAGATCGTTGGGTACAGCCGGGACCAGCTGCTTCGAAAGCATCACCAAACCAGGGATTCAAGCTTCAGGAGGCTAATTTGCATATTCCAGGTGCCTTCTGGGAGAAGCGAAGTCTCCCTAAGCTAGAAGATCGTTGGGTACAGCCGGGACCAGCTGCTTCGAAAGCATCACCAAACCAGGGATTCAAGCTTCAGGAGGCTAATTTGCATATTCCAGGTGCCTTCTGGGAGAAGCGAAGTCTCCCTAAGCTAGAAGATCGTTGGGTACAGCCGGGACCAGCTGCTTCGAAAGCATCACCAAACCAGGGATTCAAGCTTCAGGAGGCTAATTTGCATATTCCAGGTGCCTTCTGGGAGAAGCGAAGTCTCCCTAAGCTAGAAGATCGTTGGGTACAGCCGGGACCAGCTGCTTCGAAAGCATCACCAAGCCGCGCGCCTGTAGGACATTATTGCAAGAGAGCTTGGCTGAGTAGATTACACAAGAAGGAAAACACACAGCAAGTCAGCAGGATCTAGGAGCAACATGGCAGATGTGACAACCTACATGGTGAGCTGCAGCATGTGCTACATGTTCACAGATCGACCAGAAGAAGAATCCAATTTCACCTGTCAGAAGTGTAGACTAGTGGCCCTTTTAGAAGAAAAGGTGCGGGGTCTGGAAGAAAGAATAGCAACTTTGAAACTCATCAAAGAGAATGAAGACTTTCTAGACAGAACAGAAGCATCTCTACTGGTCACAGAAGGTGCAAAAAGTGTCAGAGAACCTCCAAAAGCAGATGAGTGGAAGCATGTGACCAAAAGAAGCAAGAAGACCATGGAGAAATCACCAACCACACAACTGAAGAACCGATATCAAATCTTTGTAGAGGATGAAGATGGCACACCTAAGAATGAAGCAATACCAGCAAGCAAAAAAGAAAAGGGCACCCAGCAACAAGTGACAGCAAAAAGTACAGCCAAGAAGCAACGAAGAGTGGTGGTGGTGGGAGACTCACTACTGAGAGGCACCGAAGCAGCCATCTGCAGACCGGACATAACTGCAAGAGAAGTATGCTGCCTTCCAGGTGCGATGATCAAGGATGTGACCGATAGGATACCAAAGCTCTTCAGCTCCAAGGACGTCCACCCATTTCTTCTGATACATGTTGGCACCAATGACACGGCAAGGAAGGACCTACCGACAATCTGCAAGGACTTTGAAGAGTTGGGGAAGAAAGTAAAGGAACTGGATGCACAGGTAGTTTTTTCTTCTATCCTTCCAGTAGATGGGCATGGCACCAGGAGATGGAACAGAATCCTTGATGCAAACAACTGGCTAAGACGATGGTGCAGACAACAAGGATTTGGATTCCTGGACCACGGTGTGAATTACTGGTATGATGGACTCCTCGCCAGAGACGGACTACACCTCAACAAACCTGGGAAACACACATTCGCCAGAAGACTCGCTACACTCATCAGGAGGGCGTTAAACTAGAAGAAGAGGGGACGGGAAGAAAAACATTAGACTCGAACAAAGACGACCCAGGAAAACATACTCAGAAGGGAGGTAAGAACATTTCTAAAACAATTCACAGTGAGGAGATTGGAACAAAACAAAATCCTCTAAACTGCATGCTCGCAAACGCCAGAAGCCTGACAAACAAGATGGAAGAACTAGAAGCAGAAATATCTACAGGTAACTTTGACATAGTGGGAATAACCGAGACATGGTTAGATGAAAGCTATGACTGGGCAGTTAACTTACAGGGTTACAGTCTGTTTAGAAAGGATCGTAAAAATCGGAGAGGAGGAGGGGTTTGTCTCTATGTAAAGTCTTGTCTAAAGTCCACTTTAAGGGAGGATATTAGCGAAGGGAATGAGGATGTCGAGTCCATATGGGTTGAAATTCATGGAGGGAAAAATGGTAACAAAATTCTCATTGGGGTCTGTTACAAACCCCCAAATATAACAGAAAGCATGGAAAGTCTACTTCTAAAGCAGATAGATGAATCTGCAACCCATAATGAGGTCCTGGTTATGGGGGACTTTAACTACCCGGATATTAACTGGGAAACAGAAACCTGTGAAACCCATAAAGGCAACAGGTTTCTGCTAATAACCAAGAAAAATTATCTTTCACAATTGGTGCAGAATCCAACCAGAGGAGCAGCACTTTTAGACCTAATACTATCTAATAGACCTGACAGAATAACAAATCTGCAGGTGGTTGGGCATTTAGGAAATAGCGACCACAATATTGTGCAGTTTCACCTGTCTTTCACTAGGGGGACTTGTCAGGGAGTCACAAAAACATTGAACTTTAGGAAGGCAAAGTTTGAACAGCTTAGAGATGCCCTTAATCTGGTAGACTGGGACAATATCCTCAGAAATGAGAATACAGATAATAAATGGGAAATGTTTAAGAACATCCTAAATAGGCAGTGTAAGCGGTTTATACCTTGTGGGAATAAAAGGACTAGAAATAGGAAAAACCCAATGTGGCTAAACAAAGAAGTAAGACAGGCAATTAACAGTAAAAAGAAAGCATTTGCACTACTAAAGCAGGATGGCACCATTGAAGCTCTAAAAAACTATAGGGAGAAAAATACTTTATCTAAAAAACTAATTAAAGCTGCCAAAAAGGAAACAGAGAAGCACATTGCTAAGGAGAGTAAAACTAATCCCAAACTGTTCTTCAACTATATCAATAGTAAAAGAATAAAAACTGAAAATGTAGGCCCCTTAAAAAATAGTGAGGAAAGAATGGTTGTAGATGACGAGGAAAAAGCTAACATATTAAACACCTTCTTCTCCACGGTATTCACGGTGGAAAATGAAATGCTAGGTGAAATCCCAAGAAACAATGAAAACCCTATATTAAGGGTCACCAATCTAACCCAAGAAGAGGTGCGAAACCGGCTAAATAAGATTAAAATAGATAAATCTCCGGGTCCGGATGGCATACACCCACGAGTACTAAGAGAACTAAGTAATGTAATAGATGAACCATTATTTCTTATTTTTAGTGACTCTATAGCGACAGGGTCTGTTCCGCAGGACTGGCGCATAGCAAATGTGGTGCCAATATTCAAAAAGGGCTCTAAAAGTGAACCTGGAAATTATAGGCCAGTAAGTCTAACCTCTATTGTTGGTAAAATATTTGAAGGGTTTCTGAGGGATGTTATTCTGGATTATCTCAATGAGAATAACTGTTTAACTCCATATCAGCATGGGTTTATGAGAAATCGCTCCTGTCAAACCAATCTAATCAGTTTTTATGAAGAGGTAAGCTATAGACTGGACCACGGTGAGTCATTGGACGTGGTATATCTCGATTTTTCCAAAGCGTTTGATACCGTGCCGCACATGAGGTTGGTACACAAAATGAGAATGCTTGGTCTGGGGGAAAATGTGTGTAAATGGGTTAGTAACTGGCTTAGTGATAGAAAGCAGAGGGTGGTTATAAATGGTATAGTCTCTAACTGGGTCGCTGTGACCAGTGGGGTACCGCAGGGGTCGGTATTGGGACCTGTTCTCTTCAACATATTCATTAATGATCTGGTAGAAGGTTTACACAGTAAAATATCGATATTTGCAGATGATACAAAACTATGTAAAGCAGTTAATACAAGAGAAGATAGTATTCTGCTACAGATGGATCTGGATAAGTTGGAAACTTGGGCTGAAAGGTGGCAGATGAGGTTTAACAAAAATAAATGTAAGGTTATACACATGGGAAGAGGGAATCAATATCACCATTACACACTGAACGGGAAACCACTGGGTAAATCTGACAGGGAGAAGGACTTGGGGATCCTAGTTAATGATAAACTTACCTGGAGCAGCCAGTGCCAGGCAGCAGCTGCCAAGGCAAACAGGATCATGGGGTGCATTAAAAGAGGTCTGGATACACATGATGAGAGCATTATACTGCCTCTGTACAAATCCCTAGTTAGACCGCACATGGAGTACTGTGTCCAGTTTTGGGCACCGGTGCTCAGGAAGGATATAATGGAACTAGAGAGAGTACAAAGGAGGGCAACAAAATTAATAAAGGGGATGGGAGAACTACAATACCCAGATAGATTAGCGAAATTAGGATTATTTAGTCTAGAAAAAAAACGACTGAGGGGCGATCTAATAACCATGTATAAGTATATAAGGGGACAATACAAATATCTCGCTGAGGATCTGTTTATACCAAGGAAGGTGACGGGCACAAGGGGGCATTCTTTGCGTCTGGAAGAGAGAAGGTTTTTCCACCAACATAGAAGAGGATTCTTTACTGTTAGGGCAGTGAGAATCTGGAATTGCTTGCCTGAGGAGGTGGTGATGGCGAACTCAGTCGAGGGGTTCAAGAGAGGCCTGGATGTCTTCCTGGAGCAGAACAATATTGTATCATACAATTATTAGGTTCTGTAGAAGGACGTAGATCTGGGTATTTATTATGATGGAATATAGGCTGAACTGGATGGACAAATGTCTTTTTTCGGCCTTACTAACTATGTTACTATGTTACTATGTTACTTATTCGAGAGCCTTTTGATAAACGACTTTCTTAGTTTTTCCTTTAGGTGCAAAGACAAACAGATTTTTGGCTGTTCCAACTCTTGAACAGGCCACATAAAGTTGACCATGAGAAAAGCATGGAGATTGTAAATCAATTCCAACTACTTTCAAGGACTGTCCCTGAGCCTTGTTGATAGACATAGCAAATGCCAGTCAATCAGGAAACTAGAGGCGTTTAAAATCAAAAGGCAAATCAGATGGAATGAGAGGAATTGTTGGAATGAAAACACCTTCTCCTGTGGCACATCCTGTCAAAATGGTTGCCTCAATTACATGTGGAAACAGGTTCTTAATCAAGAGTCTTGTTCCATTACACAGCTTTGGTGGATCCAAATTTCTCAATAGAATAGGTGCTCCAGGTTTTAGAAAGAGGTTGTGAGGAGAAAGTCCTTGTGGCACCAAGGAATTGAGGAACTCAGTTGGATAAAATAATGCTTAAGCAGGGTCTATTTCTTTATCCACTGACTTGTAGGTTGTTCACACACCTGGAAGAAGATTTCGAATTTGAAGATTGATCTTGTTGACGCTGTCATTTTTGGAAGCTAGAATAGCCCTTTCACACAGCCAGCCAGAATTTTTGAAGTGGAGTTGAATGTTTGGAAAAACCTTTGCTTTCAACTCCTCATTTGAAGTCAAAATTCAACAAAAGTTGCTTGGGAAGGTGATCTGTCCAGTGGTTGAGTTTACTGGTGCCTTGCCATCTCCAATAGTCAACAGCTGGATCAAAAACAGTCCAGCAGAAATATCGCCTGTCATGTAAACCATCATGTTTGTGTTCAGTGACATTTTCTTTACTTTTCTCCAAAGGTACGATGCTTTGAGACAGGCATTGAGTTCGTCTGCAGGGATTGATCTTGGAATAACAGGTAGTGTTTGGCGAAAGTCACCTGCCAAAACAACAACTACTCCTCCCATGATATATTTGTTGCAACGCAGGTCTTGCAGCAGTCTGTCCACTGCTTCCAGAGCCCTTTTGTGTGACATGGTGCATTCATCCCAAATGATGGCACTGCATTTTTGAAGCAATTTGACCAGTCCTGATCCTTTGGCAATATTACACACAGGGCTGCCACTATGAGACAGGTTTAGCAGTAGTTTGAATGTCGAATGTGCTGTCCTGCCACCTTTTAAAAGCATAGCCAGAAGCTGCCACTGCAAGTGCAATCTTTTTTTGTTGTCAAAATTTTGCCAGGAGCAATTGGATTACAAATGTCTTTCCTGTTCCACCTGGAGCATCAAGGAAGACAATCCCACCTTTGTTGGTTTCACTGAAACTTAAAATGTAGCTATAGGCATCCCTTTGATCTAGTACCAATATTGGCTCGTTCTGAGACACAAATGCTGTCAGTTCATCAATATTGTAGCTTGTTTCTATGAAAATCTCCATACACATTTGGATGCCTTCAGGATTTTTTATTGGAGCAGGCAAACCAAGCAACTGTAAGGCTTTTCCTGACATTGCTATGCACTGATCTTCAAGGAGCATTAAAATTCAATTGAATATTTCCTCAGTGAATTTGATGACTTGCTGAGGATTTTCCCTTTTAATCTGAATGAGGATGTCCTCACTGAGATCAGTTTTGTACTTTGTCCAAATCTCAAGAGGATTTAAAATGCTACAGGATGTTAGAATAATAGCAAAGAGGTGTCTTAGTCACTTTGGGGTTTGTGTGTCTGCTGCTTCACTGAGGGTCATGTCCCAGTGTCCATTATTTTCCAGAAGTCCTTTTCTTTGGCAAGCTTCCCTGAATGTTTCACATACATGGCCTCTGACGGTCTTCAGAAAATGATGTAGGGCCTTTGACAACATGAAGTAACATGCGCAGGTAGAAGCACTCTCCATTTGACGGATGAACAGTGTAAATGCAACCAAGAGTATCAGTTGCTTTCACCCCTGGATAGCCTTCAATATCAAGCCCCCGTTTCCTCCATTCCAGTGTTTTTCTGCAGGCGTTCCAAGTGTAGTACTTTGGTAAATCACAGTGGAGAATTGTTTTTGCAAAAGGGTCTTGTTGACACAGCTCAAAAAATGCCAAGAGGGTGGTCTTAGGTGGTGTTAGGAGCTGCTGCTGCAAGTTTGCTGGGTTAAAGTAAATTCTCTGTCCATTTTCCAAGTGCACACTCAGATGCACAACTGGTGGGTAGAGCTCATGAATGGAGAATCCTAGTATTCTCCAAATAGCTTCATTGCTGCTTATGTACCTGCCCATCTGGAATGCCTCCACTTCATCAATAATAGGTCCATTTTTCTGGAGTTCAAAAACTGCTTGATCACTTCCTTTGTGGACATATTTGCAGATATACTTGATTGATTTCACAGAGTGGCAAAATTCAACATTTATGTGGGCATGGAAGATTTTTGATAGCAAAGGGTTGTAAGGCACAACCCACCTGTTGTCAATTTCTATCTCTTGGAGTGATGATCCAACACGCATTTTGAGCATTGCTATGAAACCACCATCCCCTGGCTTTCTTCTTCGGTAGACTGGAAATCAATCTTGTCCTGTTTTGGTTTCTTGGACCAGGGATCGTGGGTAATGCTTTGAACACCTGCCATCAATCATACAGGGAGAATTTTTGTTGAGACTCCCACACAGACCATGGATCATGTTTTTTGTGATGTGTCAAACAGGAATGGGTCAATATGAAGGTCTGGCAATTCGGCACTGACGATATTGTCAATTTCGGTAGGCTGTATTTTTTGCTTCAGCTAGATCAAGATGTGGGCGTGAGGAAAGCCTCTTTTTTGCCATTCAACTGAATACATCCAGCACTGCGTCTCAACATAAATATGTGATTTTGTGATGAGATTAGCCATTTATGAAAGTTTCTGTTTGAAAACTCGAGCAATATGGTCATGGTGATTCACTGTTTTTTGGCCAAGCAACATGTGCCCTCCAATTTCCTCCGAGGCTGGATTGCAAGTAAAGGTGATGAAAAGATTTGGACGGCCATACTTTCTCACATAAGTCATTGCATCCTGTGTGTATTCATGCATGTGTCGTGGGCTTCCAGTGACAGTTGATGGAAGAATAAACATTTTCCCTAACTCTTTTGGATCAGCATCATTTGCAACAGCATCTCTAAGGTGAATATATTCCTCTGCCCTGAGCTTCTTTTGATTTAGTCGGATATATGAAAGACATTCACTCTCAGTCTTTGCACACTTGTCAACAATAAATTGGTGGACGAGGTGTTTGCATTTCAAGATGTGATTTTCCTCTGCAATTCTTGTGCAAATCTTGTGTCCTATATGCATAGAAGTCCATGGCAGACACTTTTTTTCCTGAAGGGTTGCCTGTTGTAGGATCTGTTTGAGATATTCCAAAGTGATAGCCATCCTAATCCTGCCAAAAGATGATTGGATATTGCAGACCATCATAGAACCTGTGAGTTTCTGCTACTCATTGCAAACTATTGTTCCTTTTCTGAAGCACAATGTCACAGCTTTGAAAATCATTACCTACAATCAAGATGGCTACCTCATCAAATGTGGGAGCATTGAAACGTTGCTAATGTTCACCTTGTGGTGTTTTGTCAGCTCGAATGACAACCTTGTAATCATCATTTGGCTGGCATGCATTCAAGTGCAGTCTTGAAAAGTTGAAAATATGGATTGTTGGTGTGAAGGAACTGCTGCAAAATAGTGACAATATGAAGGCGAGTGTTAGGAATTAAAGAGCATCGCCGCTGAGCCTCTGCTTCTGGATTTACCATGAAGAAGAGTTGAAGACATTGAGGTTCTTCTCTTTGTAATGGAAGCAGTGAGCCAATTGAGTGGCAAACCTGTCCTTAAACTTAAAATGTCGGCCTAAATCCTGTTGTAAACATTTCTTTTGTTACACCAAATTATGTCATTTGGAAGAAGGAGTTGTACTTCCTGATGTTGTCCAAGAAATGCTTTGATATTGTACTGATACCTGTCAACAGAGATTTTAGGGGATCTGGTGGTGACAGGAGAGGTGAAAGTTTTATCTTGCAATTTGCACAGCATAAACCTTCCATTTCATCTTTCCATTTCAGGGCACTGCAGTACATGCAGACCACATCCATTTTTCCTATCTGAACTTTAGGATTATCCTGATAGTTTATGTCTAACTGGTAACAAAAGGCAACATGTTTCAAATCTCCAACCATTTCCTGTGCCCTGGTGGAAGAAATAGCAATTCTCTTAGTGGCAAGTTGGCCTTCTCTCTGCTGAGATGACTCATTGGCCATTGAGGAAGCAACTCTTCTTCTCTTATCTGCAAACCTCACTTCCCTTTCCTCAGAAAGTTCATTGGCTCTTAAGGAAGTAGTTCTTGTTCTCTTGTCTGCAAACCTCACTTCCCTCTCCTCAGAAAGTTCATTGGCTCTTGAGGAAGCAGCTCTTGTTTTCATGTCTGCAAGCCTCGCTTTCCTCTCCTCCGAAAGTTCATTGGCCCTTGAGGAAGCAGCTCTTGTTTTCATGTCTGCAAGCTTCGCTTCCCTCTACTCAGAAATATTATTTTGGCTTGAGGAAGCAGCTCTTGTTCTCTTGTCTACAAGCCTTGCTTCCCTCTGCTCAGAAAGTTAATTGGCTCTTGAGGAAGCAGTTGCTGTTCTCATGTGTGGCAGCCTTGTTTCATGGAATTCCTTTTCATATGAGGCATTATTGTGGTAAAAATAGTCTGTAACTGTAAGTTTTTATATCCTCTCACATAGAGGTAATGTGACTGACATCAGCCTTTCCACCAACACACCCTAACTGACATGCTATTACCTCACACAAGCTTTGTTATAATGAGAATGTCCTTTGTTGCCTATATTAACCAATCAGAGCTCAGATTAACTGTAGCAAAATAGAAGCTGAGCTGTGATTGGTTGCTATTGGCAGCCTGATAAATCCCCAGCCAACAGGAAGTCCTCCCCCCTGGCAATATATATTAGCTCACACATACACATAATGGGCCATGTGACGGACAGCTGCCGTATTTCCTATATGGTACATTTGTTGTTCTTGTAGTTTGTCTGCTTATTAATCAGATTTTTATTTTTGAAAGATAATACCAGATTTGTGCGTGTTTTAGTGCGAGTTTCATGTGTCAAGTTGTGTGTGCATGTAGCGACTTTTGTGAGATGAGTTTTGTGTGGTGTCATGCGTGTAGCAACTTTTGAGTGTCGAGTTGCATGTGACAGGTTGGTGTAACAAGTTGTGTGCAGCAAGTTTTGTTCATGGTGAGTTTTGCGCATGGCGAGCTTTATGTGTGGTGCAATTTGAGTATGTGCAAGTTTTGTGTGAGGCAACTTTTCCATGTGTTGCAACTTTTGTGCATGTGGCAATATTTCCACGTGTGCAAGTTTTGCGTGTGGCGAGTTTTCCATGAGGTGAGCTTTGCACGTGTGGCGAGTTTTGCATGAGCCTAGTTTTGCATGTGGCGAATTTTGCATGTGGCGAGTTTTGAGCTGTGACTTTTGTGTTTTGACTTTTATGTGGCGAGGTTGGTGTATGTGTGGTAAAATGTGTGCTGAGGGTGGTATATGTGTTCAAGCACGTGGTAGTGTGTGGCGCATTTTGTGTATGTGTTCATATTCCTGTGTGTTGTGAGTATCCCAAGTCAGGGCCCACCTTAGCGACTGTACGGTATATACTCTTTGGTGCCATCGCTCTCATTCCTTAAGTCCCCCTTGTTTACATCTGGCAGCTGTCAATTTGCCTCCAACACTTACTTTCACTTTTTCCCCATTATGTAGATAGGGGCAAAATTGTTTGGTGAAATTTCACCTCTCAACATAGCCTATGACGCTCTCGGGGTCCAGACGTGTGACTGTGCAAAATTATGTGGCTGTAGCTGCGACAGCGCAGATGCCAATCCCGGACATACGCACATACATGCATACACACACACACACGGAAAAATTGCCACACACACATTCAGCTTTATATATTAGATTACTTTTGTCAGATTTGAGTTATTTCTGTGACCATTGTGGGTTTTTCTGTCTTTAAACGATGGGTACCAACAATTTTGACCACATGTGCATAATACATAAAAAGCCACAACAAAATTATTAAAAGCAAAAGTTGCTCCTCACAATGAATATACTACTACCTGATATTCTATATCTTCTAGATCTTATTTAAATATTAAGTAGCACTGAGTGAATTTGAACACCAATAAAATGGTAGCTGGATGATATTTTGGCAGGTTCATGTGAAGCAAATTACCTACCATTTGCATACATCTGAATCCTTTTATTTTGGGAAATTCTATAGAAATGTAATTCATTTTGAATTTAATTAAATATTAATGTAATTATTGTCTGAAAGCTGAGTAATAACATAATAGAAAATTATAGCAATTCACTGAAACTTTAGATGAAAATAGATGTTTATATACAGTACAGACCAAAAGTTTGGACACACCTTCTCATTTAATGATTTTTCTGTATTTTCATGACTATAAAAACTGTAAAATCACACTGAAGGCATCAAAAATATGAATTAACACACGTGGAATTATATACTTAACAAAAAAGTGTGAAACAACTGAAAATATGTCTTATATTCTAGGTTCTTCAAAGTAGCCACCTTTTGCTTTGATGACTGCTTTGCACACTCTTGACATCTCTTGATGAGCTTCAAGAGGTAGTCACCGGGAATGGTTTTCACTTCATAGGTATGCCCTGTCAGGTTTAATAAGTGGGATTTCTTGCCTTATAAATGGGGTTGGGACCATCAGTTGTGTTGAGCAGAAGTCTGGTGGATACACAGCTGATAGTCCTACTGAATAGACTGTTAGAATTTGTATGATGGCAACAAAAAGGCAGCAAAGTAAAGAAAAATGAGTGGCCATCATTACTTAAAGAAATGAAGGTCAGTCAGTCCAAAAAATTGGGAAAACTTTGAAAATGTCCCCAAGTGCAGTTGCAAAACCATCAAGCACTACAAAGAAACTGGCTCACATGAGGACCGCCCCAGGAAAGGAAGACAAAGAGTCACCTCTGCTTCTGAGGATAAGTTTTTCCGAGTCACCAGACTCAGAAATCGCAGGATAACAGAAGCTCAGTTTAGAGACCAGCTCAATGCCACACAGAGTTCTAGCAGCAGACACATCTCTACAACAACTGTTCAGAGGAGACTTTGTGCAGCAGGCCTTCATGGTAAAATAGCTGCTAGGAAACCACTGCTAAGGACAGGCAACAAGCAGAAGAGACTTGTTTGGCCTAAGAACACAAGGAATGGACATTAGACCAGTGGAAATCTGTGCTTTGGTCTGATGAGTCCAAATTTGAGATCTTTGGTTCCACCCACTGTAACATAGTAACATAGTAACATAGTTAGTAAGGCCGAAAAAAGACATTTGTCCATCCAGTTCAGCCTATATTCCATCATAATAAATACCCAGATCTACGTCCTTCTACAGAACCTAATAATTGTATGATACAATATTGTTCTGCTCCAGGAAGACATCCAGGCCTCTCTTGAACCCCTCGACTGAGTTCGCCATCACCACCTCCTCAGGCAAGCAATTCCAGATTCTCACTGCCCTAACAGTAAAGAATCCTCTTCTATGTTGGTGGAAAAACCTTCTCTCCTCCAGACGCAAAGAATGCCCCCTTGTGCCCGTCACCTTCCTTGGTATAAACAGATCCTCAGCGAGATATTTGTATTGTCCCCTTATATACTTATACATGGTTATTAGATCGCCCCTCAGTCGTCTTTTTTCTAGACTAAATAATCCTAATTTCGCTAATCTATCTGGGTATTGTAGTTCTCCCATCCCCTTTATTAATTTTGTTGCCCTCCTTTGTACTCTCTCTAGTTCCATTATATCCTTCCTGAGCACCGGTGCCCAAAACTGGACACAGTACTCCATGTGCGGTCTAACTAGGGATTTGTACAGAGGCAGTATAATGCTCTCATCATGTGTATCCAGACCTCTTTTAATGCACCCCATGATCCTGTTTGCCTTGGCAGCTGCTGCCTGGCACTGGCTGCTCCAGGTAAGTTTATCATTAACTAGGATCCCCAAGTCCTTCTCCCTGTCAGATTTACCCAGTGGTTTCCCGTTCAGTGTGTAATGGTGATATTGATTCCCTCTTCCCATGTGTATAACCTTACATTTATCATTGTTAAACCTCATCTGCCACCTTTCAGCCCAAGTTTCCAACTTATCCAGATCCATCTGTAGCAGAATACTATCTTCTCTTGTATTAACTGCTTTACATAGTTTTGTATCATCTGCAAATATCGATATTTTACTGTGTAAACCTTCTACCAGATCATTAATGAATATGTTGAAGAGAACAGGTCCCAATACTGACCCCTGCGGTACCCCACTGGTCACAGCGACCCAGTTAGAGACTATATCATTTATAACCACCCTCTGCTTTCTATCACTAAGCCAGTTACTAACCCATTTACACACATTTTCCCCCAGACCAAGCATTCTCATTTTGTGTACCAACCTCTTGTGTGGCACGGTATCAAACGCTTTGGAAAAATCGAGATATACCACGTCCAATGACTCACCGTGGTCCAGTCTATAGCTTACCTCTTCATAAAAACTGATTAGATTGGTTTGACAGGAGCGATTTCTCATAAACCCATGCTGATATGGAGTTAAACAGTTATTCTCATTGAGATAATCCAGAATAACATCCCTCAGAAACCCTTCAAATATTTTACCAACAATAGAGGTTAGACTTACTGGCCTATAATTTCCAGGTTCACTTTTAGAGCCCTTTTTGAATATTGGCACCACATTTGCTATGCGCCAGTCCTGCGGAACAGACCCTGTCGCTATAGAGTCACTAAAAATAAGACGCACTGTGACGCAGAAAAGGTGAATGGATGGACTCTACATGCCTCTTTCCCACCGTGAAGCAAGGAGGAGGAGGTGTGATGTGTGGGGTGCTTTGCTGGTGACACTGTTGGGGATTTATTCAAAATTGAAGGCATACTGAACCAGCATGGCTATCACAGGATCTTGCAGGGCTTGTTATTCCATCCGGTTTGAGTTTAGTTGGACTATCATTTATTTTTCAACAGGACAATGACCCCAAATACACCTCCAGGCTGTGTAAGGGCTATTTGACCAAGAAGGAGAGTGATGGGGTGCTTCACCAGACCTGAATCTAATCGAGATGGTTTGGGGTGAGCTGGATCGCAGAGTGAAGGCAAAAGGGCCAACAAGTGCTAAGCATCTCTGGGAACACCTTCAAGATTGTTGGAAGACCATTTCCGGTGACTACCTCTTGAAGCTGATCAAGAGAATGCCAAGAGTGTGCAAAGCAGTCATCAAAGCAAAAGGTGGCTACTTTGAAGAACCTAGAATATAAGACATATTTTCAGTTGTTTCATACTTTTTTGTTAGGTTTATAATTCCACATGTGTTAATTCATAGTTTTGATGCCTTCCGTGTGAATTTACAATTTTCATAGTAATAAAAATACAGAAAAATCTTTAAATGAGAAGGTGTGTCCAAACTTTTGGTCTGTACTGTAAATAGAATAAAACACGTGAGGTCTTGAATTTTTTTATACATTTTGCCAGAAGAGTAGAGATATATTTTTTATATCGTTGTGCTAATAGAAATTCAAATGTAGACCAGTACAAATTCCTCAGAATATAGTCTAGTCATTAGATTGTACCACAAAATATATTTACACCATACAATATATTTATTGCACACAGCGAGTGAAATAAGTATTGAACACATCATCAAATTTCTAAATAAATACATTTGTAATGATGCTATTGACATGAAATTTTCACCAGATGTCAGAAACAATCCCTCCAATCCAATCAGGCAAAGAAATCAAACCACATATGTCTATAAATTTAGTTACCGTATTTTTCGGCCTATAAGACACACTTTTTTCCTCCCAAAATGTGGATGAAAATGGGGGGTGCATCTTATAGTCCAGATATATTGTCTCTGGCTGTGGTGAGAAGGTGGGGAAGTGGTATCGGAGGAGCAGCGGGTCACAGAGGCAGGGGCTGGCGGCTCTGGCTAACTCTTGTGCCCGCTGCTAAAGAGAAATGAATATTCACTGCATTCCAGGCCCATGAGCATGGAGGGCAATGAATATTCATTTCTTCCTGGCATCCTGGTATGATTGATTGGCCCCATCCCCTTGCTGGTATGATTGGCCCCATCCCCTTGCTGGCATGATTGGCCCCATTCCAGTCCTGGTATCCATGGCCCCATCAGAAAACATTAAAAAACAAACCTGCTGGGGCTGGCTGTCACGTGTGCCGGTACGTAAGAGAAATGAATATTCAGAATATTCATTTCTCTTAAGTATTGGAACATATGACCGCTTGCAGCAGCAGGAAGCAGGAGGCTGACAATGCGCGCTACTGAAGAGGAATGGATACTCACCACGATCTCTGTTGAACACCCAGTGAGTATTCTGGCAGCTGTGCTCTGCTTGTGAGCGAGGCTTACAAGCATTAAGTAACTGCTGGCACTGGTGCAGGAGGCTGCAACTGCGAGGGAGCAGAGGAAGGTAAGAGTAAAGGTTTTTTTTTATCTTTTCTGATGGGGCCATGGATTCCAGGACTGGGATGGACCAATCATACCAGCAAGGAGATGAGGCCAATCAATCATACCAGGAACGGGATGGGACCCATCAACTATACCAGGAACTGGATGGGGCCAGTCAATCATACCAGGAACTGGATGCAGCTATGTATACCAGGAAAGGGATGGGTCCAATCAGTCATACCATGAACTGGATGGGGCCAATCATTCATACCAGTAACTGGATGGGGCCAATCAATCATACCAGTAACTGGATGGGGCCAATCAATCATACCAGGAAATGGATGGGGCCAAACAATCATACTAGGAACAGGATGGGGCCAATGAATCATATCAGAATAAGAATGGAATTATGCATACCAGGACTGGGATGGGGCCAACACACCAGAATAAGTATGGGGCCATGTATACCAGGATAGAGATGAGGGGATCATATTTATTAGGATAGGTGATCTTAAGTACAGAATTGACCACATTTTTGCTTCAGTTTTTTTCCTAATTTCCTCCTCTAAAACCTAGGTGCGTCTTCTGGTCCGGTGCGTCTTAAAGTCCGAAAAATAGGGTATATGTAATAATGACAAAAGACACAGAGAAAAGTATAGAACATGCTGACTGAAATGTAACTAATACTTCATGCAGGAGCCTTTATTGATGATAACAGCTTTAAGATGCCTCCTGTATGCATTGACAAGTCGCATGCATTGCTGAGGTGTGATTTTACAAGTTATTTCACACAAACACTATTCAAATCCTGAATGTTCCATGGGCTCCTTTTATGAACTCTGAGTTTTAGTTTCTTCCATAAATTTTCTATTGGATTCAGGTCAGGTGATTGGCTGGGCCATTCTAACAGCCTTATTTTCTTTTTTTAAACCAATTTGAGAGTTTACTTGGCTGTGTGTTTGGGATCTTTGTCTTGCCGAAATCTTCATTTTCAATTCAACTACATCATTCTGGTAGATGCAGCAGATTTTTATCAAGAATGTTTTGGTACATTTGTTGATTCATCCTTCCTTCAATTTTATGAAGTTTACCAGTGCTGTATGTTGAAAAACAGGTGTGTGGTGAGCATGCATACAGACCATGGGGGTGAGTACATTTCTCAGTTTTCTTTTAAACAATTGTACCTGCTGATTTCAGGTCTTTCTGTAGTCTTCATAGGTGATTTTTGGCGTTTGGATAACTCTTCTGATAATTCTTTTCACTCCACTGTCTGAAACCTAGTGTGGTGCACCTTGTCATGGCCGGTTTATGGTGAACCAATGTTCTTTCCACTTCCGCATTATGGTCCCCTCAGTGCTCATTGGAACCTTCATGAGCTGAGAACTTTTTATGTAACCAATGTTATTAGCATATTTTACAGCTATAAAGTTGTGAAGGTCGTAAAACAGCTCACTGATTTTACCCATAATGTGATGTTTCTTGTATGCCACCCTAATAATGAGACAACTTTTTAGGCAATCAGTTGAACCAGATGATATTATTTTTCACTAAGTGGCAGTGTTGCTTTCTAATCACTGATTGATTTTAGCTGGTGTCATTATTATTAATATTATTTATTGTTATGGCGCCATTTATTCCATGGCGCTTTACATGTAAGGAGGTGTATACATAATAAAAACAAGTACAATAATCTTAAACAATACAAGTCATAACTGGTACAGGAGGAGAGAGGACCCTGCCCGCGAAGGCTCACGATCTACAAGGGATGGGTGAGAATACAGTAGGCGAGGGTAAAGCTGGTCATGGTCGATCGGTGGTTACATGACTTTTCATGGCTTTTTTCACTGCTCTTTATTCAAGTGTTCAATATTTTTGCCCAATGTAATTTCTAATTACACGTAACATAATTTATGGACATCTATGGTTGGATTTCTTTGCCTGTGTAGATTGGATGAGTTGTTACTGACATCTGTTAAAAATGTCATGTTAATTGTACCTTTAGAAATATGTTTAGAAAATTGGTGACATGTTCAATACTTATTTCACCTGCTGTAAATAATTTAATATTATATACTACATTGTGCATAATTTTCAATATATATTCAATATATAGATATTGTATTTATACATATTTTCTACTTTTACTTACCATTTTTTGAAATTGTAATTGAAATATATGCTTTATTTAAAGATTGCGCAAAAAGTATTAAACTTGGTGTCTGAATTGTTCTGAACTGAAAAGCTATGTTTTCTTTAGCATTTGAATCAGAGTACATAGAAGAAATTTTAAAACTTGAATTTTTAGTCATGGCATAATTTTCTTCAATGTTATAAGTTAATGATGATTCTGCTTCAAATTGTGCTGAAATTTCTGTAAAAAAGGAAAAATTAACAACAAAGAGAATATAGCTTTATACATAAAAGGAGTCAAATAAGTATAAATCTTAAAAGTTATTGTCTACTTTATATCTTCCTATTGCAGCCTAATTTTTCAAATCTGTCATATGTCACTTTATGTAGAGAGCTTCTTTTTACCCCAGAGATGCATGTGTCCTCTTTAACCCCTTTCTGACCTCGGACGGGATAGTACATCCGAGGTCAGAAGCCCCGCTTTGATGCGGGCTCTGGAGGTGAGCCCGCATCAAAGCCGGGACATGTCAGCTGTTTTGAACAGCTGACATGTGCCCATAATAGGCGCGGGCAGAATTGCGATCTGCCCGCGCCTATTAACTAGTCAAATGCCGCTGTCAAACGCAGACAGCGGCATTTAACTACTGCATCCGGCCAGACGGCCGGAAATGACGGCATCGCCGACCCCCGTCACATGATCGGAGGTCGGCAATGCTTCAGAATAGTAACCATAGAGGTCCTTGAGACCTCTATGGTTACTGATCGCTGGTAGCTGTGAGCGCCACCCTGTGGTCGGCGCTCACAGAACACCTGATTTTCTGCTACATAGCAGCGAACAGCAGATCGCTGCTATGTAGCAGAGCCGATCCAGTGGTGCCAGCTTCTAGCCTCCCATGGAGGCTATTGAAGCATGGCAAAAGTAAAAAAAAAAAGTTAAAAAAATGTGAAAAAAAAATAAATATAAAAGTTTAAATCACCCTCCTTTCGCCCCAATGAAAATAAATCAATAAAAAAAATCAAATCTACACATATTTGTATCGCCGCGTTCAGAATCGCCCGATCTATCAACTAAAAAAAAGCATTAACCTGATCGCTAAACGGCGTAGCGAGAAAAAAATTTGAAATGCCAGAAATAAGTTTTTTTGGTTGCTGCAACATTGCATTAAAATGCAATAATGGGCAATCAAAATTACGTATCTGCACCAAAGTGCTATCATTAAAAACGTCATCTTGGCATGCAAAAAATAAGCCCTCACCCGACCCCAGATCATGAAAAATGGAGACGCTACGAGTATCGGAAAATGGTGCAATTTTTTTTTTTTTAGCAAAGTTTGGAATTTTTTTTCACCACTTAGGTAAAAAATAACCTAGTCATGTTAGGGGTCTATGAACTCGTACTGACCTGGAGAGTCATAATGTCAGGTCAGTTTTAGCATTTAGTGAACCTAGCTAAAAAGCCAAACAGAAAACAAGTGTGGGACTGCACTTTTTTTGCAATTTCACCGCACTTGGAATTTTTTTCCTGTTTTCTAGTACAGGACATGCTAAAACCAATGATGTCCTTCAAAAGTACAACTCGCCCCGCAAAAAATAAGCCTTCACATGGCCAAATTGATGGAAAAATAAAAAAGTTATGGCTCTGAAAAAAATATTATTTAGTATGGGTCAGAGATACCCATATATAGTATGGGTATCCCTGACCCATACTATATAATAACGTGTTATTTAGCCTGCCTATTGAAGACTGTGCAACACCAATAAACAACAAATCCACTATTATCTTCTATATTCTCTCACAAAAAAAGTCACTGTGACAGGGTTACTGGCACTATGTGTGTGGGGAAATATCTGTCACTGGTCATAATGGCATCAGTGATGTGAAACCAGAATATTTTCCTCCAGCACACTATGTGTTGAGAGGGTAGGGAAGGTGTCCACCATATCTCCACCTGCATAGCAAACACCGGCATGTGTGCTGACAGGACCTGTGATGATGTTAAAGTCATGTGATCATCACATTGTCTAACTTTAACCCCTTTCTGACCTCCAACGACGTAGTACGTCCGAGGTCAGAATCCCCACTTTGATGCCGGTTCTGGCGGTGAGCCCGCATCAAAGCTGGGACATGTCAGCTGTTTTGTACAGCTGACATGTGCCCGCAATAGCGGCAGATGGAATCGCGATCCACCCCCTGCTATTAACTAGTTAAATGCCGCTGTCAAACACTGACAGCGGCATTTAACAAGCGCTTCCGGCAATCAGGCCGGAAATGCGCGCATCGCTGACCCCTGTCACATGATCGGGGGTCAGCAATGAGTCAGCTTGATAACCAGAGGTCTATTGGAGACTTTTATGGTTGTTGATGCCAGATTGCTGTGAGCACCATCCTGTGGTCAGCACTCATAGCAATGCAGCAATTGTACTACATAGGAGCGACCTGAGCATCGCTCCGATGTAGCAGAGCCAATCAGGCTATGCCAGCTTATAGCCTCCCATGGAGGCTATCAAAACATGGCAAAAGTAAAAAGAATGTTTTAAAAAATATTAAAAAAATAAAAAAATATAAAAGTTGAATTCACCCCCCCTTTCACCCTATTCAAAATAAAACAATAAAAAAATCAAATATATACATATTTGGTATCGCCACTTTCAGAATTGCCCCATCTATCAATAAAAAAGGATTATCCTGATTGCTGAATGGCGTAGTGAGAAAAAAATTTGAAACCCCTGAATTACTTTTTTTGGTCGCAGCGGGGCGATCAAAAGAACGTATCTGCACCAAAATGGTATAATTAAAAACATCAGCTCGGCACGCAAAAATTAAGCCCTCACTCAACCCCAGATCATGAAAAATGGAGACGCTACGGGTATTGGAAATTTGCAAATTTTTTTTTAGCAAAGTTTGGATTTTTTTACCACTTAGATAAAAAAGAACCTAAACATCTTTCCTGCTTTCTAGTACATGACATGCTAAAACCAATGATGTAATTCAAAAGTACAACTTGCCCTGCAAAAAATAAGCCCTCACATGGCCATATTGATGGAAAAATAAAAAGTTATGGCTCTGGGAATGAGGGGAGCGAAGAACGAAAATGCAAAACCGAAAAAAGCTGGGGTCATGAAGGGGTTAACCACTTAACGTCCAATGACAGACAGAGCACATCATTGGACACCTCCCCTGTCACCAACAGAGCCTGCATGTTTTCCGGAACATGACAGCTGATCTGATCAGCTTACATGTGCCCGGAACAGCTGAGGGTGGAATCGCGATTCAGCTGCGGCTGTTATTATTATTATTATTATTTAGCGCTGACAGCAGCATTTAATATGCATGCGCAGGAACGTATCATTACCTCCTCCATTCGGCGCCCGTGTCACATGAACACGGGTCTCCTATGGGTTGGCATGACAACCCAGGGTCAGCAGGAGACCCCTGTGGTTGTTATTGCTGGATCGCTATGAGTGCCGCCTGGTGGTTGGCGCTCATAGCAAGTGAGCATATCTGCTACATAGAGCAGGGCTGCAGCAAAATTATTACCCTTGGCACAGTGCAATGCTTCATGGTTGCTGTATTGTTGCTGCAGTGTAATTGAACACTTGCTGCTTAGTTCTGTAGATATGTTCTGTTGGTCACTGGTTTTCTGCCACAATCAATAACCAGCTTATAATCAAGAAACCCTTTTCATATAGATTATTAAAAAGATTAATATTATTATTATCCTCCTGTCCTAGCAGCATCCAGTATATTAATGTACAATTGTTTTTCATTATATGCATTAGGTATATTTGTAATCTTAAAGTTTATGGGTTAAATTTATGAAAGTGTTTTAAAAAGAATTCTGATGTAAAACATATTGAAATGCAAAATATGAGAGCAACTTAATGTTATACCGAAATATGCCAACTTTTTGTATTTTTATGTAAGTCCCAATAAGTTCTGTCACAGTGGATAGAGCTGTGGTGGTAACCTGCCTACCTGCAAAATAATCAAAATAAATAACCAAAGGTTTGTAATACCAGATAAACTAAGGTGTCTCAAAAAGGCAGTAAAGTATATAGAAAAATGACATGTACCAGGACTAAGATGCAGAAGAAAAATTGGCCTTAAAAGTTTTTAAAGTTTATTTGGTACAAATATTAAAATTGACATAGGTTAAAAAAAACTCCACCATACAGAAATACAGAAAGAAGGGTGGGTGAGCAAATGCAGTAGCTCCAGGATTGAGAGACCCCAGCACGTAACGAAGTATACAGCAAACAAATAATTAAGAATCATTCACAAATGTATCAGGGGTTAAGCTAGTGCAACCATTGTTAATGAATATTGAAGGCACAGGTACCATAAATTCACTGGAAAAAGCAATGAATTAAAGAGGTAAGAAAACAGTGGAGTTAATAATAAGAATCTCACCCAACAAACACCTAATACGTGTTTTACAAATGCTTTGTCATAACTCTCTGGTTGGTTGCAAACCTGTCAACATAATGTCTACTCCATAGCCAATACCAGACATGTGGAGCAATGGCGTAGACTCCCAGTGGACCCAGTGGAAAGTGAGTAAAGTGTGTTTTGATTTTTTACAAGAACCTGGAGCAGGGAGCATACCCCTTTAAGACTGGTGTGCACTAAAGCACTATATGTTTTAAGTGCTAAAGTTACACTTACATTACAAAATACTAGATAGTAAAAAAAACCTCCTAGAAATTGAATTTTCTGAGGTTCTACATCAACAACATTTAGTCAAAATCAGAAGACAAAATGTACAGGTTGGGTTTTCACTTATTTGGTGTAAAAATTGTCAAGTTCATTCCTACCTTTCTTGCAAAATGGTCCAGTATATGCTGATGAACTGCAGTTACACGAAAACCCATTCTGTCTTTCAATGCATTTTCCTTCATTGTGACATAAGCTTCCATAGCTACTGCAGTGACCAGGACAGCCTGGTTTGATACCTGGGGTCACTTTTGCTCTTTCTTCCAAGTCAATAGGAATTCCATTCAACTTCAAAGATCGAATACAGCCTAAAAATCCTTTTTGTCTTGAAGGTGTTCCTCCTGTTTTTATATATAAAAAAGAGTAATAATATACATGTTTAACTGATCCATACATTTGCCAGAAACCTAAGTGCTTTGCTAAATTAAGTAGGTGACATTTATTTTGATAATTGCTAGGTACACATGCCATCCCTTCTTTTGCAGAATGTTACTTCATTTGCTAGTTATTATTATGGTCACAACTCATTAATCATATTATGTATCATAATAGGGTGAGTTAAAGGAGTTGTCTCCTAATAGGACTCCCCTACATGAACCAGAATAAAGAGCCTTTCAATGAGAATGGCTCTCGTTTTAGGGTTCTAAAACCATTCATTATGTGGTGACCATTTAACACTCCATGCAATGCTAGATGATCCATGTGTCTGGTTGATCAGGCTCTTTTCAGGAAAAATCAGCTGTATGCCGCGAGGTGACAAATGAGAAACACTATTATGGGTTTAATTAGAATTTTAGGGCTTTCATTTATGAGTCACTTGATCTTTTCTATTTAAAGTTCCGTAGTTTTGCTTGGTGCATGCTTAAATGTTTTGTGCTGTCAACCAACCACATATTAGTACCTCTTTTCAGTGGTAATGTAATATAAAGTTATAAAGACAAAGCACTGAATCCCAATCTACAGGTAGAACTTAAGGCTTCCAAACATATTACTGTGTATGGGGCATTATGACTGTCCCCCAACATCATAGGCATTATCCAATTTCAGACTGCCTATTCTATTTTTCCGAGAGATAAGCCATCAGGAAAGGCTGGCAGTTACTCTCGCAAAAAAAACACAGGAATGCTTGGCAAAGTTCACCTGTGTATGAAGGGGTCAGGGAAGTTAGCTGCCAGCAGAATTATAGGCTAAACCATAATTTATCCAAAAGCTATCTATTGTTTATGGAGGTTTTCAATAATAGATCAACAGATTTCAATGTCTGATCACCACCGAGGGAACATCTAACCTTCTTGCTAATTTGCTATTTTATGTGTCCATGGCCAACAGTAGACACTTTGGAGGCCATACTGAGGCTTGGGAAGCTCAAACAGACGTTTAAGTTAATTGGATCTGAGAAACATGCACATACTTAAAGGAGTTGCTCCAACATTACATTGTAAGCTTATTGTATAGATAAAAACAATATGAACAATGACCCAACTACCAAGTCTCTTCATTATGATCCGATCTAATGCAGGTCGAGAGATCTCTGATGCTGAATTGTAGTGCCAGTTGTCCAGAATATGTGTTCATTGTGCGTTTGTTTTATTATTATTATTATCATTATTATTATTATTATTATTATTAAAAGAACAGGATTCAACAAGTATTGATAGTAATTGATATTAAAATGGGGTCTGGACCTGGTTTACTGTTATTGCACTACACTTACAATAGCAGTTAAAAGATGTAATTTAACCCTTTCACCCCAATGCCCATTTTCACCTTCTTGACAAGGCCAAATGTTACATTTCTGACCGGTATCAATTTATGTGGCTATAATTCTGGAATGCTTAAATGGATTTCACTGATTCTTAGAATGTTTTGTCTTGTGACATATTGTACTTCATGATAGTGATAAAATTTGTTTGATATGACTTGCAATTATTTGTGAAAATATCAGAAATTTGGCGAAAGTTTGGAAAATGTTGAAAATGTCAAACTTTTCATTTTTATGCCCTTAAATCAGAGGGTTATGTAACACATAAATAACATTTCCCACATGTTTACTTTACGTCAGCACAATTTTTGAAACTTTTTTTGTTATTAAGTTAGAAGGGTTAAAAGCTGACCAGCGATTTCTCATTTTTCCAACAAAATTTACAAAACCATTTTTTAGGGACCATATCACATTTGAAGTGACTATGAGTGTCCTATATGAAACAAAAAAATACCCAAAAATGACACCATTCTAGAAACTGCACCCCTCAATTTGTTCAAAGCCACATTCAAGAAGTTTATCTACCCTTTAGGTGATTCACAGGAAATAATGGCATGTGGTAGTAAAAATGAACATTTAACTTTTTTCATAACAATTTTACTTTAGATCCAAATTTCGTTATTTTTGCAAAGGTAACAGGAAAAATTTTACCCCAAAAGCTGTTGTGCAATTTCTCCTGAGTTTGCCGATACACCATATGTGGAGAAAAATTACTGTTTGGGCACACAGAACAGCTCGGAAAGTTAAGAGCTCAATTTAGCTTTTTGAATACAAAATTTGATGGAATAATTAGCGGATACCATGTTGCATTTGCTGAGCCCATGATGCACCTAAACAGTGGAATACCCCAACAAGTTACTCCATTTTGGAAACTAGACCCCTCAAGAAATGTATTTAGATGTGTGGTGAGCACCATGAATCCTCATTTGCTTCATTGAATTTAATAATGTTAAGCCATGAAAATTAAAAAAAATCACATTTTTTCCCACAAAAGTGTTCTTTAAAGGGAAGGTACCATGTTTGCAGATCATTAATAAATCAATGTAATGTAGCATAACATGCTGTTATAGCCAAGTTTTGATTGCATTTGAAACATATTTTGTGTATTATACGAGTTTAAAGAAGACTCTGGGGGTTGACAGCTTGTTTTCACAGTAGCAGCACAACACTATCAGTGTCATAATACGGCACTGCATGATCATAGAAGATAATGGACTGACACCCACCCTATGTATTGTAATAGAATTGTCACTGCTGTGATCTGGACATGCCTCTGTGGGCTGCAGAATTCACAGTAGTGGGAGTGTTCTGCTCCTATATTTATTGAGCCCTCCGATCTGTTAACATAAGCAGTACTGCTTACATCAGAACAGATCCTAGATTGATGGCCGAGGGGAGTAAAATGCAGGTGAAAAGTATGTGAAGAATAGCAGAGACATCAAGGAGGAACAGTGTACCATTAGCATTATGAGATCAAGAGCTGTCAGCTGCTCAGCAGGAGCTGTGATTAATCCCTTCCTAAGATAAGATAAGGATCTGCAGGGTTGAGAATCATGTAATCTGGATGAGAGAGACTGATGGGAGAGAGACAGAGAGAGTAAAGGTACCGTCACACATAACAATATCGTTAACGATATTGTTGCTTTTTGTGATGTAGCAACAATATCGTTAACGAAATCGTTATGCGTGACAGCGACCAACGATCAGGCCCCTGCTGGGAGATCGTTGGTCGCTGGGGAAAGTCCAGAACTTTATTTCGTCACTGGATCTCCCGCAGACATCGCTGAATCGGCGTGTGTGACGCCGATTCAGTGATGTCTTCACTGGTAACCAGGGTAAACATTGGGTTACTAAGCGCAGGGCCGCGTTTAGTAACCCGATGTTTACCCTGGCTACCATTGTAAATGTAAAAAAAACAAACAGTACATACTCACATTCCTGTGTCTGTCCCCTGGCCTCAGCTTCCTGCGCTGACTGTGAGCACCGGCCGGCCGTAAAGCACAGCGGTGACGTCACCGCTCTGCTTTACGGCCGTCCGGTGCTGACACAGTGCAGGGAAGCTGACGGTGCGGGACAGACACTGGAATGTAAGTATGTACTGTTTGTTTTTTTTTTACATTTACAATGGTAACCAGGGTAAACATAGGGTTACTATGCGCGGCCCTGCGCTTAGTAACCCGATGTTTACCCTGGTTACCAGGGGACTTCGGCATCGTTGGTCGCTGGAGAGCTGTCTGTGTGACAGCTCTCCAGCGACCACACAGCGACGAAACAGCGACGCTACAGCGATAGGCATCGTTGCCTATACCGCTGCAGCGTCGCTTAATGTGACGGTACCTTAACTGCTGGTGACAGCAGATCACCGGGCAGTCATCCACAAAATGGCACTTTCCTGTGATGCTAGTCTTCATTCTGCCCCAGGGATACTAGAACACCCAAAAGGGGAGGAAAATGGTGATGTCAGCAGTTACTGCCCCAATATTTCAGCTAACAGTAAAGATGGTAAGTCTTACTATAACTGCTTGAGGTCTAAAATGGAAAATATTCCCTGGAGTGGTAAATATATATATTTGTAAGAAAATATATAAGATTTTTCATATAGAAATGTTTGCAAACTGTGCAAACATTGCATAAATACATTTTAATTACTATTTTAAGCTTAATTTCACAAAAAAACAAACAAGAAAACTGGTGGCACCTTCCCTTTAAGACTCAATTTATTATTTTCACAAGGTTAACAGGGGAAAATGGACCCCAAGTTTTTTGTGCAATTTCTCCTGAGTACAACACCCTATATGTGCCCAATAACTATTTTTGAGGCACAATGCTAAGATCAGAAGGGAAGAAGCGACATATTTGAATTCAGATTTTGCTTTGCAGATTTGAGGGTGCCATGCGACATTGGTAGAACCCCTTAGATGCCAGAATAGCAGAACCCCCTATACGTGACCCCATTTTACAAACTACACCTATCAATTGTAACGCCGGTGTGTTTGTGCCTTCTTTCCCCGGCATTACTCTGCATGTCTGTGCTCTTACTTTTTGCTCCTTTCCCCCTAATCAGCTGGGATACTATTGGCTGTTACCATTATGGAAGCTGCTCAGTTCCCTGCACTGTAGCCATACATATGTTGTAATGTCTTTGCTCCGCTGCATGACCATCCATGTCTGTGATCCCTGGCTGCCACTGTGGAAGCTATGCACGGTTGCAAGGTCCTCTGCTGCTGGTGCATGACTTTCCATCTGTGTTGAGGCTTGCAGCCGCTGCCAGGTGCCCTAGACCTCAGTTCCTATGCTGTACTGGTTTCTGTCTGTGCTCAGGGTGCACACGGCCACACTTACCCCGCTTTTATTAGGGGTAGTGTGTGATTTAATTGCTGTCCCCAGCCTATTGCTGAGGGGCAGCTCCTATTTAAAGTTCCTCTTCCCTATTGGGCCTTGAAAGAGCTTGTCATTAGGTTGTTGAACCTAGCCTTGTGTGTTTGGTCCTCCATGTTGCTCTTGGTCTGCCTGGTCTTCAGCTCCTGTTCTGCCTGATATCAGTTCTAGGAAACCTGATGTCTTTGTCCCTGGACTTATCCGGTCTATGTGTTGGTACCAAAGTCCTTGCCTTGAATGTGGATTCCTGCTGTGTGATGTTCCTGAAGTCCTTTTGTGTATTGAACCATGTGCCCAGTGACTGTGAGCTTCTTGTAACCAATGTCTTGAAAAAAACCTGTGTTCGTCTTTTGAAAATGGAGTCAGGTGTTCCGGCTGAGCATCTACTAAGCGGTTCTAGCTCCATCCAGCTCCAGTCGGTTGCTGCGGTGCTAGCACTTTACCGCTTTAGTTCCTTTCTAGGTCGTGTCCATTCTCCAGAGTCTGATGACTGCTGCCTGATGCCTGGAGTCTGATGAGCGCTGCCTGGTGCCTGGAGTCTGACAACCGCTATCTGGTGTTTGGAGCCTGACAAACACTGCTCGATGCCTTGCCGGTGTTCCTGATGTTCTACCGGTGTCCCTGATGTCCTGCCTGTGTACTGATATTCTCTTCCTGGAGCCGTGTCTGTTGTACAAAGTCCATATGTCCTGCCTTTGTTCTAGATGTCCAGCCTGTGTCCAGATATCCAGTCCGTGGTCCTGGTGGTCCAGCTGGTGTTTCAGAGTCGGTCCCACACATGTTCCTGGACGGGCTCCTCCTCCGTATTTCTCGGGAGTCTCCAGCCTACTCGTGTTCCTGGACGGGCTCCTCCTCCATGCTCCTTGGAAGTCTCCAGCCTTGTTTCCTGGTTACGGCTCTGCCTGTGTGTCCTGGATCTGACCAGCCGATGTCCTGAGCTGCTATGTTGATGTTCCTGGACCTGTGCTGTCCGTGTCTTGCCTGTGTCCCGATGTCCTGTCTGTTCCCTGGGGTCCATCCCGTGATGACGTCTGTCAGAGGGCGGTGTCTGATATTCTCCCGCTATGCCTGCACCAGGCCTGGGGCCTGAGAGAGAGGTTTTCCTGATATGCCCGTGCCAGATGACCCTAGACTGCATCAACCCATGATAACCTCTTGCCATCGTCTGACGTCTTCTGACCTGTTATGTTCACCTTAGCTAGATATGTGGAATCGGGTGCCTGGCATTGTAATGTCTTGTTTTCTGTATGTTGACTTTTGTTAGTAAACTTTGTTTCTTCATACCTGAAGTTCATCGGTGTCATCTAGTCCTGCATGTCACCACCTTGCCCACATGCTTAGCTGCCACAGATTCTGGCCACTGCCCTTCCCTAGTCCAGGTAGGCCCGGGTCCCTCTCTGTGGTCCAGTGGGTCCACATCCTATTACAACCTGAGATGCATGCCCCACGTCGTCATGGCCTGGCAATGTGGGAGCATAAGCTTAGTAAGCTAAGCTGTCTCCTGTTAAGTATGTGACATCAATGAATTAATTTACAGGTGCAGTGATTATATTGACTGCACAGGTGTGTCACGGAATTTTATATAATTGGGAAGTGAAAAAATAATTAGCATTTTTACCAGTAAAATTTTGTCTTAGCCCAAGATTTTATATTTTCCAACTGGGAAACAGGTAAAAATGGCACCAAAATTTGTCCCACAATTTCTGCTGAATGTGGAAATATCTTATATGTGGCTGTACAGAACCCCTTAGTGTTAGAAGAGCAGAATCCCCCTTAAGAGATCCCATTTTGGAACTTATACCCCCTTGGGAATTTATCTACAGGTGTAGTGACAATTTCGACTCCATTGGTGTTTTCCAGAAAAAAAGCAGCGGTGGATATTGCAGAGTGAAAAATTGCAAACTGCCATCTTGGTGCCTATACGTTGTAGTCCCCTATATGTTGAGTGCATAGTTCCAGACAATTGCACAACAACGCTGTCCAAACTGTAAATCATTCAGGAGTGCACAGGACCTCCGGTAAGCAGGAAGCTAGAAGGAATGGGGATGAATATGCTACTGAAAGGCATACATGACAACCTTTAAATATTTTTAGCTTGAACTTTTAAATATTAATTTATTTCAATCATATGTAGCAAAGCCAGGTAGGCTAGAGTTAATTCCTAGCTCTCCAGGTTCTGATTACATCACCTGGCTAGCCCTGCATATAACTAGGCTAGCTATTCTTCTTAGTCAGTCAGTCAGCTCAGAGAAGTTGACCAGACAGGATGTGTCTTGTAGCTCAAGAGAGAGACAGGCCAGAATCCCTCTCTGAGAGGAGTCTGCACAGGCTGTGTGCAGAGAAACGCAAGTATCAGTAATTTGTATGAACAACAGACATTATAACAGCAGCAGCATTAGAAGCAGTAATAATAATAATAATAATAATCTTTATTTATATAGCGCCAACATATTCCGCAGCACTTTATAGTTTAACAGTTTCAAACACAACAGTCATAGGTAACAACGTTAACAATACAATAATAAAGCAAAATAAGACGACCCTGCTCATGAGAGCTTACAATCTACAACGAGGTGGGGGAGATACAAAGCACAGGTGTGTATTTACAATGATTTATTTACAATGATGGTCCAGCCATCTTCAGGGGGTGGGGGGTAGATGGAGATAGTGAATGGGCTACACACACACAAACATAAAATGACTTTGATTAGTTAACATGGTAGGCCGCTCTGAACAAATGTGTTTTGAGAGAGCGCCTAAAACTATGCAAATTGTGGATGGTCCTAATATCTTGGGAGTCGGGAGTGGGAGGTACGGATTAATGCAGAGGTTAGTCGAAAGTCATTTGCAGAGCGCAGCAGTCGGCTAGGCTGACAGACAGAAATGAGGGAGGAGATGTAAGGAAGTGCCGCACTGTGGAAAGCTTTGTGGGTGAGAACAAGTACTTTGAATTGTATCCTGTAATGAATGGGCAGCCAGTGTAATGACTGGCGAAGAGCGGATGCATCTGAGTAACGATTAGCCAGATGGATGACCCTGACTGCTGCATTAAGGATGGACTGGAGAGGGGAAAGTCGAGTAAGGGGGAGGCCAATTAATAGAGAATTGCAGTAGTCCAGGTGGGAGTGAATTAGGGCGACAGTGAGGGTTTTTGTTGTTTCCATGGTGAGAAAAGGACTATGCAGTACTATGACCTTCCTAGCTCAGACATATATGAATAGCCAGGGTTTGTCCTGTTTAGTCAGCACCTGGACAAGGCTAGGGATTAATCTTTATGAATTTGTTTTGAGGCTGTGCAACCTGTGGAAAGAAAAAAAACTGCACTTGTTTGGACTAAAACTGCTTTGCCTATTTGAACGCTACCAAAAATCTAATGCCAAATGACTACCAAAATGAAGTTATAATCTATCCATTACATTGGAAATAACTCTTATCGGTGAGGGTCCAACTGCCACCAAACAAATTCCAAAAACTGAGCCCACAGAGCCTGTTCTGAATGGAGCAGTAACTGGACATGTACACCACTGCTCCATTTATTCTATATGGGACTGCCAGAGATAGATGAATACAAGGCTTGGCTCTTTCCTGCAGTTCTATAGAGAATGAATTATATGATAATGAGCAAGTCTAGCCCAATAATCCATTCAGAGGAGGCTCTGCAGTTCCCCGTTCTCAGATTCAGTAGAGGTCCCAGTGGTCAGATCCCAAAAGATCGTCAATCTGTTACTTTTCCTTTGGATATGTAATAACTAGTATAAAGAAGAACCACTTAATTTTGCTGTATGTACAGTTGTGGCCAAAAGTATTGACACCCCTGCAATTCTGTCAGATAATACTCAGTTTCTTCCTGATAATGATTGCAAACACAAATTCTTTGTTATTATTATCTTCATTTAATTTGTCTTAAATGAAAAAACACAAAAGAGAATGAAGCAAAAAGCAAAACATTGATTATTTCACACAAAACTCCAAAAATGGGCCAGACAAAAGTATTGGCACCCTCAGCCTAATACTTGGTTGCACAACCTTTAGCCAAAATAACTGCGACCAAACGCTTCCGGTAACCATCAATGAGTTTCTTACAATGCTGTGCTGGAATTTTAGACCATTCTTCTTTGGCAAACTGCTCCAGGTCCCTGATGTTTGAAGGGTGCCTTCTCCAAACTGCCATTTTTAGATCTCTTCACAGGTGTTCTATGGGATTCAGGTCTGGACTCATTGCTGGCCACCTTAGAAGTCTCCAGTGCTTTCTCTCAAACCATTTTCTAGTGCTTTTTGAAGTGTTTTTTGGGTCTGGAAGACCCATGACCTCTGAGGGAGACCCAGCTTTCTCAAACTGGGCCCTACATTATGCTGCAAAATTTGTTGGTAGTCTTCAGACTTCATAATGCCATGCACACGGTCAAGCAGTCGAGTGCCAGAGGCAGCAAAGCAACCCCAAAACATCAGGGAACCTCCGCCATGTTTGACTGTAGGGACCGTGTTCTTTTCTTTGAATGCCTTTTTTTCTCCTGTAAACTCCATTTTGATGCCTTTGCCCAAGAGAAGCTCTACTTTTGTCTCATCTGACCAGAGAACTTTCTTCGAAAATGTTTTAGGCTTTTTCAGGTAAGTTTTGGCAAACTCCAGCCTGGCTTTTTTATGTCTTGGGGTAAGAAGTGGGGTCTTCCTGGGTCTCCTACCATACAGTCTCTTTTCATTCAGACGCCGACGGATAGTATGGGTTGACACTGTTGTACCCTCAGACTGCAGGGCAGCTTAAACTTGTTTGGATGTTAGTCGAGGTTCTTTATCCAACATCCGCACAATCTTGCATTGAAATCTCTTGTCAATTTTTCTTTTCCGTCCACATCTAGGGAGGTTAGCCACAGTGCCATGGGCTTTAAACTTCTTGATGACACTGCACACGGTAGACACAGGAACATTCAGGTCTTTGAAGATGGATTTGTAGGTCTTGAGGTTGCTCATGCTTCCTCACAATTTGGTTTCTCAAGTCCTCAGACAGTTCTTTGGTCTTCTTTCTTTTCTCCATGCTCAAAGTGGTACACACAAGGAAACAGGACAGAGGTTGAGTCAACTTTAATCCATGTCAACTGGCTGCAAGTGTGATTTATTTATTGCCAACACCTGTTAGGTGCCACAGGTAAGTTAAAGGTGCTGTTAATTAAACAAATTAGAGAAGCATCACATGATTTTTCGAACAGTGCCAATACTTTTGTCCACCCCCTTTTTTATGTTTGGTGTGGAATTATATCCAATTCGGAATTAGGACAATTCTTTTTGTGTTTTTTTTTCATTTAAGACAAATTAAATGAAGATAATAATAACAAAGATTTTGTGTTTGCAATCATTTTCAGGAAGAAACTGAGTATTATCTGACAGAATTGCAGGGGTGTCAATACTTTTGGCCACAACTGTATGTCACAATTTTAGATTACATAACAATCAAATGCATTCATTTCTTAATATTTATTAAAATTTTACAACCATATGTGACTATTCCAGATGCAAAGCATTCATTTCTAGTCAGTTAATTAAATGTCACAGATTTGGCACTTCTAAGCCACAAATTATTTGATTTGCCTTCTCAAGGATTTCCAGTTTAAAACTAGCACTCATCCCAACAAATTGAATTAATCTGAAAGAATGTCAATTAATTCTATATTCCCTTGCTCAGACATGAAGCAACATCTGTTGCATATAAAATAAGGACATACTTTATTAAATCAAATAAGCATTGGGTGCTTTTATTAATAAGAAAACAGCAAGTGAAACAAGTATTAACATTGATAACCATAAACCTTGAAAAATATTACACAGTTTCTTAAAGGAGACCTGCCACCAGGTCAAAAGTGGAAAGTGTTTTTATTACCACTGATACCCTGATTACTCGACAATTTTTTGTTTTGTTTTGTATTTTTAAATCCACCATATGGGAACAGAGATATGGGCAATTTTATTTATTTTTATGATCTTTCCAAGTGAGTGGTCCATATCTCTGGGACCATATAGTGAATTAAAAAATACAGAACTTTCTGTAGCAACCAGAACAAAGTACAAGCAAAAAATGGTGTCTTTTCACCTAGTGACAGGTTATCTTTGACATTATTTTTGCTTATAAAATTGTGCGAAATGTCACATTATAAGATGTGAAATCAAAAAACAACTGCTGCTGTTACTACCATACATAAGAGTGGAAATGCATCTTTAAGTTGAATAACTTATTTTTTTAACAGCCTGGTTTTTCAGGAAATACTTGACTAAGGGTAGAGACAGACTGCCGTATTTCTCATGCAAGAATCACATCTCACTGCATGGACTGGCCTGGCACCTCTCCTGACCTGAGCAAGACAGCATGGTTGATTACTATGCAGCTGTCAAGTTCAGGTCAGGAGAGCCGACAGCCGGTACGAGGTTTACGATGCAATTCTCGCAGGAGAAATACGGCAGTCTGTCTCTGCCCTAATGCAGATCAAGGAAAAAAAAATTCTAAGCCAGAGCTGAAGGTATTCTGTCCTAAAACCAATGTTTGGCAACAATGATTCCTCCCTACATATGGAGTTGAATATTGCATACAAAGATTTCTCTATATATAACCTATAGAAAAGAAAACAATTAATTGAGTCAACAACCTTGCACAAGACATGCTGCACACACGACGCTGTACCAGACTGGGCAAGCAAAAAAACAAAAGCGCAAAAATGATAAATTACAACATTATTGAGGGGCTAAAAAAATAGATGTGCGGACAATGCAGAGTACAACACGCTACACTCAGTCTGATACAATATATAATATAATATGCAAATTACAACAACAAAGTTGTACAGCAAACACACAATGCACAGAAAAAATATTCCGAAGGCTGGGTGCCCGCGACCAGGAACTAGCAGCTCTTTGGGGACGCAGCGTATGTTCACTATGTCCAAAGCACTGCCTTCTATTCAACGCAAGCAAATCCGCATGCGATCACTGAACCGTGCGGATTTACCAAATCTAATACAATTATGTTGGTGAAATTTCTGTTGTGGAGACTAGCATCTCTGCAAGAGAAATTGACATGCTGTGGTCTGGAAAGGCGAGCCACACGTCAGTCTCCACGGGTGATCCACAGGCGACTGTTGATGCATATGACATGGGATTTCTAGAAATCCCACCCACTATACTGTCACAGCTGGCCACTGTGGCTGGGCTGCATAAATACGCAGTGTCAAACCCACAGTAGTTACTGATCCTAGGCACATACCCTAACGTGATATGTGCATAGCCCTTTTATGATAATGTTTAATCCCATTGTACACTGAGAACTATCTAGGTATTTTGCACAATTGATGTCAATTCTTTGGGACATTACATATCAGTTTATATTCATACATAATGAGATTTGGCTCTATTTTGAAAACCAAAACAGTATAGAAGAAATTTCTGGATCTAAACAGACACTTTACAAATGTACCATAATTTCTGTTTGCAAGCTATAGAAATGAATAAAATAATTGAATGAATGAAATCACTATGTATGACCTTTAGTGATGAGCGAACGTGCTCGAATAACAAACAGGCAATCCCTGCATGTGTTGAGGCTGGCTACCGCTGGAAAACATGCAGCCGCAGGGGCTCTAATATATTATCAGAGCGCACCCAAGATACTTGGGTAACACCTAAGCATGCTCAGGTAACATGTTATCCAAACATGTTCGCTCATCATTAATAATCATGCATAATGTACATAAACACAAAAAGCCCAAAAGGAAAAATGAGCACAACATTAGGTCTAATGCATATCGTCATTTCCATTCTCAGTTTTGTGTAGAGCTTTAAAATTGTCACATGAGGCTATGGGGATTTTCCTGTACCTTCCTATGGCTTAAATATGGAAGATATTGCTCATATGTAGCAAAGCTTATCTCCACAGATGCAAAAGTCATGGTGTGCTATTGACTATTTATGTAGCATGGCTACTTATTGTGTACGATCAGTTAGTTTCTGTCAGTACAAATAGAGAAAATATTCTATGATAACAGTGTAGCACACCATTACTATTCGTTTTCATTTGGCTTGATCTGTACAGAATTCTTTTGAATTAAATCAACAGAAAAAAACAATTATGCCATGCTTCAATGAATACTATATGTATTAATAGGTCAATACACACAGGACATTTTACAGCAGGACACAAAGTCCCTTATGGCTATTTAGTACCAAGCTTATTGAGATACTACTCAATGCAGTGCACATAAGGCTTTGGCCTTAATAGAGGTATTCTCTAGTTTGAAAGTTATTCCCTATCGATGGGATAGAGAAACATTTCCTAATTCTTCTGGGTCCATCCACTGAGACTGGAGAACTGGGTCTCTGAAGAGCAAAAAAAAATTAAAACAAAACTAATAACCTGTGCCAGACTAAATTTGGGAATGTAGTGGTAGTCAATCATTCGCACTGTCACTTCACTCACTCTTAATGGGACTGCTGGAGAGGGCAAAACACATTTACGGCTGGTCTTCAGTACTCTACAAGAATTAATAGAAAAGCTGGGCTCATGATTACTCAGCACTGCATTCACACGGGGCCCCAGTTCTTCCTTCTTTTTTATTCCAATAAATTTTTATCAAGAGTTCAAAATTCAATACAAACAACCTCCTGCTAACATGGCTGGCGGAACCACATAACTAACAGT
Source organism: Ranitomeya imitator (assembly GCF_032444005.1). Lineage (NCBI taxonomy): Eukaryota > Metazoa > Chordata > Amphibia > Anura > Dendrobatidae > Ranitomeya > Ranitomeya imitator. Next base: position 390,693,121 of record NC_091282.1, read on the forward strand.
GGATAACTGTGCAATATATCAAAACACTGTGATCTCAGCTTTTCCATCAAGTAATCATGTATTGTACACTAACTTTTCAATATTAAGCAGTAAACATAATGTATTGGACAAGGAGGCAATATGAACTGTTACTCCATAATTACACACAAACTCAACATGTGCATGGTCACGTAGGAGCTGGAGATTCCACCATTACTTTTCTAATTCTCGTCCAGTCTCAGTGAAGTGGGGTGGACATAGGACTGTCTAACCAGGGATCCCAGATGCAGGATATTCTATTCTCAGCTGCTAAGAACTGAGCCAAAGTTAATTCATGTTGACAATTTACGTTAATTCTGTCAACCACTTCTCTAATAGTAGGTACATTCTGATTTTTCCTTTTATCAGCAAGAGTTAATCTAGTCACAACTAAAATGTGAGTTAGGGATCCTCTAAGGTTAAAAGGAACCTTATCCATTCCAATGTGAAGTACCATTAAGCTGGGGTCCAATAATATCTGCATCACGAGAACCTTTTTAATAAGATCGACTAACCCCATCCAAAATTTAGTGACTATGGGACAAAACCACCACAGATGACCCAATGTACCTTTCCCCCCCACATCCTTTCCAACATAATGAGGACTGATTTGGAACAAAATGAGCTAGTTTTGCTGGCCAATGGTACCATCGTAGGTGTTACTTTTTAAAGCGTTCAATATGATTTATCCGATTCCCAGTGCTTCATATAGGGTAGTTTATAAACTAAATCTATCTCATTCAGAGCTTTGTATAACATTGAAACCCCTTTAGAATTAGATTCCGATCGTAGAATATAACTATTAGCCCAGTGTTCTATGGGGAGAGTGAAAAATACAGATTGTGGGAGGTCTGGATGAGGTGTCGAAGTTGTAGATATTAGTAAGAATAACGCCGAATCCCTGGAAATTTAGCAGTCAATCGATCAAAAGGGATGACCGAGAAATTGTGCATTAAGTCTTGTACATTTTTTACTCCTGCCTCTACCCAGTTTTGGAGATTAAGAAAGGGAATAATATGAGATTCAAGGGCTCTTAGTGAGATGTCCATTAGGGGAATTTTTATCAATTTTGGGTCCAGCGTTCTCCATTGTTTTAAGGTAATCTCCATTGTCTGGAGGCAAAGAGTATAGGAGATATGTTTAATTGTCTAAATTTCCAATATCAATCTGGTTGAGCCCCCTTTAGCAAAGAAAGATTCTATTTGAAACCATTTGTTGGGGTTGTCGACTAGCCACCAGCTTCGGATCCCCTCTAGAAAGGCTGCTCTATGATATGCTAATATATTCAGAACTCCCATTCCCCCAAACCATAAGGATAGTACATTGTTTTACTGGCCACTCTGGGCTTCGTGTTAGCCCATATGAATTGGTTTGGTCATCCTTTGAAGGGAAGATATATATCTCAGGGAGATCTTAATCGGGAGGCATCTAAAGCAATATAAAATTTTTGGAAGCAACATCATTTTAAAAGTATTAATTCTGGTTATCCATGACACATATAATTTGAAGATTCTCTAGGTCCTTCTTTATGGATATTACTGTGTAGCAGACTTTTGGAGGGGGTGAGCATAATATCCCCAAGTATGGGATTCCATCTTCCACTCACTCAATAGCGTATTGATGCCTTAGTCGGTCTCTCACATCAGGGGAAACTAAATTAGGGAGATCCGCAGATTTAGAAGTGTTAAGTTTCTAATAAGATACTGTAGCAAACTCTTCCAATGTGGATAGAAAATTTTGAGAAGATGATTCTACATTTTTACATGATATAATAATATCATCTGCATTTAGGCCAATTTTATTCTCTACTGAGATGCCGTAGGAAGTTCTAATCCTTTCAGCCAATGGCTCCATACATAGGGCAAAAATAATGGGGGATAGAGGACACCCCTGATTGGGTACCATTAGATATTTGAAATGGATCTGATAGGATCTGATAGAACCCTGAGGATAACACTCTTGCATTGGGGTTAAGGTACCGTCACATTAAGCGATGCTGCAGCGATATAGACAACGATGCCGATCGCTGCAGCGTCGCTGTGTGGTCGCTGGAGAGCTGTCACACAGACAGCTCTCCAGTGACCAACAATGCCGAGATCCCCGGGTAACCAGGGTAAACATCGGGTTACTAAGCGCAGGGCCGCGCTTAGTAACCTGATATTTACCCTGGTTACCTAAAAAAAGCAAACACTACATACTTTCATTCCGGTGTCTGTCGCATCCCTCGCAGTCAGCTTCCCGCACTGACTGTGTTCGCCGGCCGGCCGTAAAGCAGAGCACAGCAGTGACGTCACTGCTGTGCTTTACGGCTGGCGCTCACAGAGCGGCCTTGCGCTTAGTAACCCGATGTTTACCCTGTTTACAAGTGAAGACATCGCTTAATCGGCGTCACACATGCCGATTCAGTGATGTCAGCGGGTGATCCAGCGACGAAATAAAGTTCTCTCCTTCTAGCTCCGACCAGCGATCTCACAGCAGGATCCTGATCGCTGCTGCGTGTCAAACACAACGATATAGCTATCCAGGACGCTGCAACGTCACGGATCGCTATCGTTATCGTTCTAAAGTCACTCAGTGTGAAGGTACCTTTAGAGTACATGGCTACTACTGCCGAAAAGATGGGACCTCTCAATCCAAATTTACCTAGTACACTCCTTAGGTAATCCCAGTGCACCCTATCAAAAGCTTTTTCAACAACCCAGGTCCCCCGCTGTGAGGCGGGGGACCTGGGTGACAGGCTGACACATGCAATGCGCATGCCCAGGAATCCTAGCTCTGCACTGTGCATAATGCAAAACACACTGCGGGGTTGGGATTCCCAAGGTGGGTGGCCACACTGCCCGCACAGGTGCAGTCTGCAAGCCTGGCTGGGACGTGAGACGGCCAGAGCTTACTGCGCCTGCCCCACACAGTTGTACACAGCGCAGGCGCCGGTTTTGAAGCTAAAACAGTGCGGAGGGGGCGGCGCCGAAAGCCCCTGAAGATTGGAGTGACGGCAGAGTAGCGGTTCAAGCTGGGGAGTGAGGACCCGCCTCCCTGGCGAAAGACAGGTATTTTAGATAAGTTTCAAAGCACTATATTTTAGGAATACATGAACAAAAAACTAAAAGAGCCACCTTGTTAGAATGCAGCATTACTGCTGCACAAGGTGGCTCTTTTAGTTTATAACGGCTGGAGGGGGGTGACAGTGGCCCTTTAACAAACACAGTTTAGCTGGTCTTGGGACACTCTGGGTAAATTTATATTTTGTAAATATTGATCAATCTCCAACTGAGATGGTTGAGGAGTTTGAGGGTCTCTATGTAGATTATAAAGTTGGGTATAGTATTGAGCGAATAGGCCTGCTCTCTCCGTGGGGTTCCAAACATAATTTCCATAAGGGTCTACAAGGTGATCAATTCTGGTTCGCATTTTGCTTTTTTAGCTCTGCGTGCCAGTGGGGCTCCAGCTCTGTCCTCAGTTCCATTAACCCCTTAATGACCGCCAATACGTCTTTTAACTGACCTGAGATATAAGAGAATAGCCTCCCCATACAGATGACAATCCAGCATCTCTCGGTTGTACACTATAGCTGACAACTTGCTGTACCAGCCACGATCAGTATTTGCACCATCTAAATCTGTTTAACCCCTTAGATGCTGCTGTCAATAGTGACTACATCATTATAAATGGTTAACAGTGTGTGGGGGCTTCTTCTTTGTCACAATTGGTGCCCTCAGATCATGATTTTGTTGTCCTGATGTTTGCCATGGCAATTCATGACCAAATAGCGGCCTTAGAGTCTGACGGCTGTAGTAATCTGTTCAGAAGTTAGAGGCATTTAGGTGGTAAAAATACACATTTTCATTTCTGTCATACCACTTTGCATTAATTCCTGTAAAGCACCTGAAGGGTTAATAAACTACCTGACAGCTGTTTTCAATATGTTTAGGGGTGCTGTTTTTAAAATGGTATCACGTTTGTGGGTTTCCCAATATATGGGACCCCTAAAGTGACTTCAAACATGGATAAGTCCCTAAAAAAATAAATTTTGTAAATTTCTTTGAAAAAATGAAAAATTGTTGCTACATTTTTAAACCTCCTAAAATGCTAACAAAATAAAATAACATTTTACAAATGGTGCTGATGTAAAGCCGACATGTGGGAAATGTTATTTATTAATGGTTTGCTGTTGTATGACTATCTGGATTAAAGGGATAATCATTCAAATTTAGAAAATTGCTAATTTTTTAACATTTTTCTAAAATTTTTGATATTTTTTATAAATAAACACAAAAAATGTTGAACAAAATTTACCATTATCATAAAGTATAATGTGTCACGAAAAAACAATCTCAAAATCACTGGGATTTGTTGAAGCGTTGCAGAGTTATTACCACATAAAATGACACTGGTCAGATTTCAAAAATTTGGCTCGGTCACTAAGGGGTTAAATCTCATTTTCATTTTTTTTTAAATCATATGCATAAATAGAAAGATTTTCTCGTAATTTAAATACATATAGCCTCTGAGTTATCAAAAGAAGGGCTGAATTTATTAATTAGTTCTAATTGATGGAGTTGAATTATCTTATTTCTGCTTCTCTCTCTTTTCCATTTCAAATAAGATGCCTGTTGAATGAATATTCCTCTAATGACCACCTTTTGTGCTGACCTTAAGGTCTCATATGAAACTTCTCCCACATCATTAGTGTTAAAGTAATGTGACACTTTCTCCATCCCATGCTTGTCAAGGAGAAGAGAGGTATTTACCTAGAGGATGGGTTTGTTTGGTGTCACAGGGCGAGTATGAAGGTCACTGGAGCGTGATCCATCCAGCAAATTAATCCAATTTTTGCTTCGACGCATCTGCCTAAGGCCTTACTATCGAGTAGAAAAAAATCCAGCCTATTGTATGTCTGATGTCGAAAGGAACAGAAAGTAAAGTCCCTTTCGGTGGTATGAGAATATCTCCAGTAGTCATGTAAATGGAACTTGCTAATCAAAGGTTTTAATTCTTTCCTGAGAGAGATATTTTTATTAGAACAATCTAGGAGTCTATCCTAAATAGATAGGAATATTGATAGGAATATTGAAATCTCCACAAATAATTTGCTCTCCCTGAGATAATTCGGTTCCCTTCTGAAATACTTATTTGGAGCATATACTGCAACAATAGTATGTGCCTCACTATTAAGGCTAGGTTCCCATTGCGTTAATGTGTGCACGCTAACGGACTGCGTTGCACGGCGAAAATGTCGCAATTAACGCCGTGTAATGGGTCCGTTAGCGCACACATTGACAGCAATGTTATTTTTTACTGAAGCACATCGCTAGCGAATGCCATTTTCGGCACGCACTAGCAATGTGCCGTTCTTTTGTGATGGACCTCGGATGCTGCTTGCAGCATCTGAGGTGCGTCCGAGGCCCATTCCTCGCTAGCGCAGATCGGGGATCTGCGCTAGCGGGGTGGGAGAACGCCGACCCTATAGAAGCATTGCGTTAGCGCAATCCGCTAGCGCTATGCGCTTAACGGATTGCCCTAACGCAATGGAAACCTAGCCTAAGAGAGCAAACTAAAATCAGAAATCTAACCGCTGGGTCTTTATAAGAATTTATACACTGAAATGGCAGCATTTTGTTAATTAATATACATGCCCCTGCTTTCTTGCAAACAATGTGTGTGGGAATTGGGGATGGCTAATCCTATTATCGGACTCCAGCAAATGTGTCTCTTGCAAACACATAACATCAGCCTGTGATTTCCGCCCCTCCCTCCACATCATGAACCTTTTCCCTGGGGAGTTCAGTCCTTTAACATTGAGTGATAGTATTTGGATGCTCATGGTGGAACATGTAATCGCCTAGGACTTCCCATATGCCTCCAAGTACAATACAACAGTGTAATCAATATGACTAAACACTCTTCCATCATAGTATTACTTTGAGAGCACAGAATAATCAATAAATGTAAAAAAAAGTCAGGGCTTCAAAATCGTACATTACCAGAACAAGCAAAAAGAAGAAAACAACTGAAAAAATTCAAAAGTAGTTAGAGCTAGAAAAAATAAAAATAAAAAAGAAATTAACAAAACAGGTTGCAATAAAACAGAATGCAAACTGTTAAGTCAAGGATCAGCAGATAAAGTTACTACAAGGGCACTGTTTCCACTAGTCTCACAATGGGCCTCAGAGACATGGACATGCTCCAAACCTCCAGATCATGGGTTAGACCATTTGTGTGGGTTAATTTCTTCCCTTGATTGATTTGCCTAGGAAATAAGCTCAGGCAGTCTGTTAGGGCTGGCGGAACGCACCAAATAATATAAAGGTAGAAATAAGGTGCGTTCGCAGCCCGGGGTCCACCGTGCAGTGATGTTACCTGCTACCCGGTAATGACGGACACTATATAGCGGTCTGCTAGATAAACACACGCGGGTTACATGTCACCCAGTATGTACAGAGGCAGACTCTGTTGCTTCACAGGACCACACTACCGTGGAATATAATGCCGAAGCCTGTGAAGGCTCACAATGCTTGGCAAAGTGAGTGCTAGTGTACGGTCACAGGACTCTGCCCTAAGGACGCGGGTTAGAGTCCCTCTAGACCCACTAGCGTACGGCGTCACACTTGCAATGCCAGAAAAACCCCAAATAATACATTTTATAGTCACAGCCTTCCGGGACCTTGCCAGTGGTCCAACCAGAGCCATTTGAGGACCTGGGCATGTGAACCTTGAACGGCAGCAGTAACCAGACACACACCATCAGCTTGAGCAAGACGCTGGGACTGACGTCTCTGCTGAGCAGATTCCTCTGTGGCTGAAGAAGAATTGGAGACTGCAGAGGAAATGGTTCGAGATTCCCCCTGTGCAGTGGCGGGAACTCGACACCTAACATTACCCCCTCTTAGGACCCCCCTCCTTGGGCCTTGCTAGGCTCAAAATCTGCAATGAGCTGGGGAGCCAGAATGTGTTCAATAGGTTCCCAGGTACTGTGCTCTGGGCCATCACCCTTCCAGTCCATTTGATAGTACTTTTTGCCATGTACCACCTTGCACCAAACAATAGCATTCATCTCATAATTGTCCGTGGACGAGCCTGATGTCACAGCAGATGACTCAGAAAACTGGGAAAAGTGAACGGGTTTTAAGAGGGACACATGAAAGGTATCGGTGATACCATGGCGTGGAGGAAGGGCGAGACGATGGACCACAGGGTTGACCTGTTACAGGACCTTGAAGGGACCTATGTAGAGAGGCACAAACTTAGTGAACTCAAATCACAGCCTGATGTTATGGGCGGAAAGCCATACTAAGTAGCAAGGAGCAATGGTCGGAGCGGGGCCCAGTGAGCATCAGCGGAAGCCCTCATTCTCTCCTTGGAGGAAAGGATGGCATCTTGTGTGTGGTCCCAAATGTCCCGTGCTTCCAGTCACCCACCCTAGAGTCAGTGGACGACATGGGCATGGGCACAGGGACAAGCACATGCTGGCTGTAATTAAGGAGGAAAGGGGTCTGCCCAATGGAGTCGGCTATGGCATTGTTCAACGCAAACTCTGCCCATGGCAGCAAGGATGCCCAGTCATCCTGCCTGGCAGAAACAAAATGTCGCCGTTATGTGACCAGGGTCTGGTTGGCCCTCTCCACCAACTCGTTCGTCTTGGGATGGTAAGCTGAAGAGAGATTCAGCTCAATCCTGAGTAGATGACAAAGCTCTCTCCAGAACCAAGATGCAAACTGGAGACCCCGGTCACTGACAATTTTATCCAACATGCCATGTAGGTGAAAAACATGTTTAATAAACAATGCCGCCAAGGCCCATGCAGTAGGTAACCACAGAAGAGGCACAAATGCACCATTTTGGAAAAACGGTGGGTGACTACCCAGATAATGGTATAGCTATGGGATATGGGTAAACCCACCACAAATTCCATCCCGACCATTTCCCAGGGTCTATCCACCACTGGAAGAGGGTAAAGTAACCCAGCAGGCTGTTGCCGAGGAGACCTATTCTTGGCGCAGGAGACACAAGCCCGAAAATAGTCTTTGACGTCACGGGCCACATGCTGCCACCGGTATGTCCTCATCAGGAGCTCAGATGTCCTTTTGGTCCCAAAATGTCCACCCACCCTAGAGAAGTGAGCCCAAGAGAGAACCTACAGTTGCAAGATAGGTGGAACAAAAGTCTTGCCTGGGGGCACAAACTCTAGAGAGACTGGTGCCACAGTTCTCAGGCTCTCTGAAGGGACAATTAGCCGAGGCTCCTCCCCTAATGACACTACAGAGTGGGAGAAAGCATCAGCATGGATGTTCTTCTCCCCGGAAAGAAAATGGAGGGTGAAGTGAAACCGGGAGAAGAACAGGGACCACCTAGGCTGGCGAGAGCTTAGCTGCTGGCGGTTTGTAAATAAACAAAATTCTTGTGGTTGGTGTACAATTGGGAAAACGAGCCCCCTCCAGGAGATGTCTTCACTCTGAAAAGGCCAACTTCATGGCTAGCAACTCACTGTCCCCGACGGAATAGCTCCTCTCCGCTGGTGTGAAGGTCTGGGAGAAGAAGAAGGAAGGATGCTTCCGACCTTGAGCATCCTTTTGGAAGAGAACTGATCCAGCACTGACAGAAGAGGCATCCACCTCTATAATAAATGGTTAATCTACATCGGGGCAATGAAAAATGGGAGCACTAGTGAAGTGTGACTTGACAGAGATGAAGGCCTGGAAGACCTCCTCTGACCATAATTTGGGATTAGCTCCCTTCTTGGTGAGGGCAACCAGGGGAGCTACCAAAGTTGAGAAGTGGGGAATGAACTGATGATAATAGTTAATGAACCCCATAAAGCGCTGCACCACTTTGAGAGAATGGGGTTCTTGCCAGTCTATCACAGCCTGAAGCTTCTCAGGATCCATGGTCTGTCCTTGAGCACAGATGATATAGCCCAGGAAAGGCAAGGACTCCTGCTCAAACACAGGCTTCTCCAACTTGGCAAAGAGGGAGTTTGCCCGTAGGAGGTCGAAGACTTTGCAAACATCTCTCCAGTGGAAGTCTATATCTGGAAAGTAGATGAGAATATCATCCAGATAGACTACGACCGTGGTGGTGAGAATATCCCAGAAGATATAGTTCACAAAGTCTTGGAAGATGGCAGGGGCACTACAGAGCCTGAAGGGCATCACCAAATATTCATTGTGCCCACTCCTGGTGTTAAATGCCATCTTCCATTTGTCCCCCTCACAGTTGCAAATCAGGTTGTAAGCACCCCACAGATCAAGCTTAGTAAACACCCTCGCTCCCCACAATCTAACAAAGAGCTCCGATATAAGTGGCAGAGGGTACTTATTCTTAATGGTTATGGCGTTAAAACCCCTATTGTCTATGATTGGACATAATTCTCTGTTCTTATTCTACACGAAGAAGAACCCAGCCCCTGCGGTTGACACTGACTTTGTAATGAATCCTCTTGCCAGATTCTCCTGGATGTACTGAGACATTGCCTTTGTCTTCAGGAGAGATAACGGATAGACTCAGCACCAGGCAAGAGGCCAATAGAACAGTCATATGGGGTTGGTGAGGCGGAAGTCTCCACAGCCTTTTTGGAGAACACGTCTGCATAGACCCAATAGTGTTTGGAGAGAGAGGAAAGATCTGCGGATACCAATGTAGTAGCAACCTGAGCGCACTCCCTCAGACATCTACCCTCACAAGATTCACTCCATCCCAGAATTCTACCAGAGGACCACTCATTATGAGTGGAGTGGTAATGTAGCCAAGGTTTTTTTTACAACAGAGTATTTTTGACCTCACTGTCGTCTTTTGTGTCTTCAAGTTTCTTGGTGGTGTGTGAACAGGTTCCTACAGACTTGTTCAATGTGCAAGTAGCCCATGTGTTTCTGGTTCTATAATTGTTCTCTTGTTTCTACAAGACTAGGGAGTCCACCACTCCTTATGGGTCATTTGCATCAAAGCTGTTCCATCCAGCATGTCCACATGGATATTTCCTCTCTGAACCCTGCTTATACAGGTACTATTCAGATGATCAGTTTTTAAAATACATCAGATAGGGATTATATACATTAGTTATGACTGCTCTATAAGGGTATACATTGACGATTGGTGGAGCAGCTTAGTATACATTTTTTTTGCTAAAAAACGTATCAACTAAATACCCTGTTTTTTCCATCTTTTGACTAGCACTTGCTTATTACTGTGATTTTTTTTACAACAGAGTATTTTTGACCTCACTGTGCTCTTTTGTGTCTTCATAGACCCAATAGTGTTTGGAGAGAGAGGAAAGATCTGCGGATACCTCTGTAGTAGCAACCTAAATGCACTCCCTCAGACATCTACCCTCACAAGATTCACTCCATCCCAGAATTCTACCAGAGGACCACTCAATATGAGTGGAGTGGTAACGTAGCCAAGGTATCCCTAACAGGACCTCATCAATTCCCTCGGGTATGACTAACAGGGAGATAATCTCCTGATGGGAAAGAGACATGGAGAGACTAAATGGAATTGTTTGGTATGTGATCTGTGAGGGCAGTGTCGACCCATTTACCACTCGTAGGTCACTGGTTTGGAGAGCATCACCAGGGGTGTTGCATGCCATTGGGCAAAGGCAGAAGACATGAAGATGCCCTCCGCCCCGGAATTCATGCAAAGCGCTACCGTGTAAGTGGATGGGCCTATGATAATTGTCCCCTCAAAGGACAGTTTGGAAGAAAGCGCCGCTGTGTCTAGTGAACCTCCTCCTATGGTCATTAGACGCCGTCGTTTCCTGACCACTGGGGACATTTCTTGGCATAATGTCCTGACTGCTGGCAGACTGGACTGACCATGGGTACTCGAGCGACCCAGGACTTAGATTCCTCTCGGGAAACCTCCATGGCCTCTTGTGGCTCGTATGCCTGATACGGAGATTCCACAGATTTGGCGAAGGTGGGAGCCAGCCGAAACCTCTGCCTACACTGGGCTCGCTCCAACCTTTGCTCGGTAAAACGAAGGTCGATGTGAGTGGAGACCACTATTAGCTCCTCCAGTGTGGCAGGAATCTCCCTAGTGGCCAAAGCGTGCTTCTCATGGTCAGCCAGCCCCCTTCAAAATACAAGGATGAGGACTTTATCGGGCCACTCCAGCTCAGATGCTAAAGTCCTGAAGTAGACAGCAAAATGGCTGACCATGGATGAGCCCAGTGTCAGTGCCAGCAGTTGGAGCACCATATAATGGGTGACAAGGTCTCAAAAAGACCTGTTTCAGAGTGCTCAGGAACCGCTGAGCACTCTGTACCACATGATCGTTGTGCTCCCACAGCGGCATGGCACATTCCAACGCCCTGTCCTACAAGAGGGATAATATGAATCCCACTTTAGCCCACTCTGAGAAGAATCTTGCAACCAGGAGCTCAAGGTGTATTGTATACTGGCTCATAAATCCCCCACATGACTTGCTATCGCCAGATAAATTATCTGGCAGGGGGAGGAGGGATAAGGTCGGAGCAGGGGTGTCAGTGGACATGCGAGCTGCAGACTCGCTAGCAGCCTGAACGGCTACTGTGGTAACATCCACAGCTGAGGTTGTGCGCTCGAGAGCTGCCAACCTGCCCTCCAGCTACAGGATGCACCGCTTCAGTAGCTTCTTGTCCGCCATTACTAGCCAGACCCTGGTGCTAGTATAATGTTAGGGCTGGCGGAATGCACCAAATATAAAGGTAGAAATAAGGTGCATTCGCAGCCTGGGGTCCATTGTGCAGTGATGTTACCTGCTCGCCATTAATCGCGGACACTTTATGTCGGTATACTAGATAAACATATGCGGGTTAAACGTCACCCAGTATGTACAGAGGTGGACTCTGTTGCTTCAAAGGACTGCACTACCGCAGAATATATTGCAGCAGCCTGCTAAGGAATACAGAGCTCGGCAAAGTGAGTGCTAGTGTACAGTCACAGGACTCTAGAGTCCCTCTAGACCAACTAGCATACAGCATCGCACCAAACCCTAAATAAAAAATTTAGTACACACAGTGAGCACAGCATCGCGATGGCGAACGCCACTAACCACCCTAACTAGGGAGAGGAAAGTGCACTAATTAAGCACGGCACCGCACTGGCGAACGCTGCTATTTTGAGGCTGGTGAATCGTGCTAAGTGTTGGTATGCATTATCTGGTGCTATTTTAACTCCAATCACCCAAACTCATGCAACAACGCTAGGGAAGGGGATCAATTAGGAGCTTTCACCAGAATATACACTTATCCATACACACCAATATCAGGTTATATTAGCGCATGGCCGAGCGGCTATGCAAACCTTTTCCAGTTACAGCCTTCTGGGACCTTGCCAGTGGTCCAATCAGAGATGTTTGAAGACATGGGCATGTGACCTCCAACCTCCAATGAGAGGTCGTCTCATGGGCATGCTCAGTAGGCAAAAAGCTGGACTCAGTCCAAGTTGCGTCTGATCGACGCTGACTAATACTGGTTACAATAGCTGGACCTGGAACGGTAGCAGTTACCAGACACACAGCATCAGCTTGAGCAAGATGCTGGGACCAATGACTCTGCTGAGAAGGCTCCTTTGCGGCTGAGGAAGAATGGGAGGCCGCAGAGGACAGGGTTCGAGATTTTCCCTGTGCAGCGGCGGAACTTAACACCTAACACAGTCTTTCTTCCACTTGTTTGGGAGAGTGACATACCACCAGTTGACCTTCATACGAGACCAACAACTTCATAGGCAAGAAACCCCATCTGTATTGGATATTGCTGTCTCTGAGAGACTTACAAACGTGGGCATATTCCCTCCTCTTAGCCAACGTTGCTGCAGAAAGGTCTGGAAAAACTTGGAGGTTTTGCAAATCCTCTGGCAGGCTTGGGTTCTTCCTTAATCTCTGCAGAAAAGTTTCTTTAGTGGTGAAAAAATGCAGTCTGGCTAATGCGTCTTTAGGGAGATCAAGATTTAATGCTGTGGTTCAGATCTCTAGGGGTTAAATCAGGGAGAACTGCTTGCAGAAATGATTACAGGAAAGCATGCAGGGTGTTATCAGCCATTCCTTCCTCTTATGAGCACATTATTCCTCCTAGATCTGTCCCCTAGATCACATACTAGTGTTGGTATGCATTATCTGGTGCTATTTTAACTCCAATCACCCAAACTCATGCAACAACGCTAGGGAAGGGGATCAATTAGGAGCTTTCACCAGAATATACACTTATCCATACACACCAATATCAGGTGATATTAGCGCATGGCCGAGCGGCTATGCAAACCTTTTCTAGTTACAGCCTTCTGGGACCTTGCCAGTGGTCCAATCAGAGATGTTTGAAGACATGGGCATGTGACCTCCAACCTCCAATGAGAGGTCGTCTCATGGGCATGCTCAGTAGGCAAAAAGCTGGACTCAGTCCAAGTTGCGTCTGATCGACGCTGACTAATACTGGTTACAATAGCTGGACCTGGAACGGTAGCAGTTACCAGACACACAGCATCAGCTTGAGCAAGATGCTGGGACCAATGACTCTGCTGAGAAGGCTCCTTTGCGGCTGAGGAAGAATGGGAGGCCGCAGAGGACAGGGTTCGAGATTTTCCCTGTGCAGCGGCGGAACTTAACACCTAACACAGTCTTTCTTCCACTTGTTTGGGAGAGTGACATACCACCAGTTGACCTTCATACGAGACCAACAACTTCATAGGCAAGAAACCCCATCTGTATTGGATATTGCTGTCTCTGAGAGACTTACAAACGTGGGCATATTCCCTCCTCTTAGCCAACGTTGCTGCAGAAAGGTCTGGAAAAACTTGGAGGTTTTGCAAATCCTCTGGCAGGCTTGGGTTCTTCCTTAATCTCTGCAGAAAAGTTTCTTTAGTGGTGAAAAAATGCAGTCTGGCTAATGCGTCTTTCGGGAGATCAAGATTTAATGCTGTGGTTCAGATCTCTAGGGGTTAAATCAGGGAGAACTGCTTGCAGAAATGATTACAGGAAAGCATGCAGGGTGTTATCAGCCATTCCTTCCTCTTATGAGCACATTATTCCTCCTAGATCTGTCCCCTAGATCACATACTAGTGTTGGTATGCATTATCTGGTGCTATTTTAACTCCAATCACCCAAACTCATGCAACAATGCTAGGGAAGGGGATCAATTAGGAGCTTTCACCAGAATATACACTTATCCATACACACCAATATCAGGTTATATTAGCGCATGGCCGAGCGGCTATGCAAACCTTTTCTAGTTACAGCCTTCTGGGACCTTGCCAGTGGTCCAATCAGAGATGTTTGAAGACATGGGCATGTGACCTCCAACCTCCAATGAGAGGTCGTCTCATGGGCATGCTCAGTAGGCAAAAAGCTGGACTCAGTCCAAGGTGCGTCTGATCGACGCTGACTAATACTGGTTACAATAGCTGGACCTGGAACGGTAGCAGTTACCAGACACACAGCATCAGCTTGAGCAAGATGCTGGGACCAATGACTCTGCTGAGAAGGCTCCTTTGCGGCTGAGGAAGAATGGGAGGCCGCAGAGGACAGGGTTCGAGATTTTCCCTGTGCAGCGGCGGAACTTAACACCTAACACAGTCTTTCTTCCACTTGTTTGGGAGAGTGACATACCACCAGTTGACCTTCATACGAGACCAACAACTTCATAGGCAAGAAACCCCATCTGTATTGGATATTGCTGTCTCTGAGAGACTTACAAACGTGGGCATATTCCCTCCTCTTAGCCAACGTTGCTGCAGAAAGGTCTGGAAAAACTTGGAGGTTTTGCAAATCCTCTGGCAGGCTTGGGTTCTTCCTTAATCTCTGCAGAAAAGTTTCTTTAGTGGTGAAAAAATGCAGTCTGGCTAATGCGTCTTTAGGGAGATCAAGATTTAATGCTGTGGTTCAGATCTCTAGGGGTTAAATCAGGGAGAACTGCTTGCAGAAATGATTACAGGAAAGCATGCAGGGTGTTATCAGCCATTCCTTCCTCTTATGAGCACATTATTCCTCCTAGATCTGTCCCCTAGATCACATACTAGTGTTGGTATGCATTATCTGGTGCTATTTTAACTCCAATCACCCAAACTCATGCAACAACGCTAGGGAAGGGGATCAATTAGGAGCTTTCACCAGAATATACACTTATCCATACACACCAATATCAGGTTATATTAGCGCATGGCCGAGCGGCTATGCAAACCTTTTCTAGTTACAGCCTTCTGGGACCTTGCCAGTGGTCCAATCAGAGATGTTTGAAGACATGGGCATGTGACCTCCAACCTCCAATGAGAGGTCGTCTCATGGGCATGCTCAGTAGGCAAAAAGCTGGACTCAGTCCAAGGTGCGTCTGATCGACGCTGACTAATACTGGTTACAATAGCTGGACCTGGAATGGTAGCAGTTACCAGACACACAGCATCAGCTTGAGCAAGATGCTGGGACCAATGACTCTGCTGAGAAGGCTCCTTTGCGGCTGAGGAAGAATGGGAGGCCGCAGAGGACAGGGTTCGAGATTTTCCCTGTGCAGCGGCGGAACTTAACACCTAACACAGTCTTTCTTCCACTTGTTTGGGAGAGTGACATACCACCAGTTGACCTTCATACGAAACCAACAACTTCATAGGCAAGAAACCCCATCTGTATTGGATATTGCTGTCTCTGAGAGACTTACAAACGTGGGCATATTCCCTCCTCTTAGCCAACGTTGCTGCAGAAAGGTCTGGAAAAACTTGGAGGTTTTGCAAATCCTCTGGCAGGCTTGGGTTCTTCCTTAATCTCTGCAGAAAAGTTTCTTTAGTGGTGAAAAAATGCAGTCTGGCTAATGCGTCTTTAGGGAGACCAAGATTTAATGCTGTGGTTCAGATCTCTAGGGGTTAAATCAGGGAGAACTGCTTGCAGAAATGATTACAGGAAAGCATGCAGGGTGTTATCAGCCATTCCTTCCTCTTATGAGCACATTATTCCTCCTAGATCTGTCCCCTAGATCACATACTTTGTCACTAAAGCTGGGCTTCTTGCACAGCTTCATTCTCATCAATCAAGGCATTATATGATATGGTGAATTCTGCCATCTTATTATCCACATGGGAAGTGCATTCTCCCAGGCTGGAGATCGCTCCTTTCATCTCCCCCAGCATGGATTTCAAGTCCTCTCTTAATGAGGAAGAGAGGAGACTCTATATATCTCATTTTGTGAGAGGTACATTATGCTCCTGCTCCCCTGTGTCCACTCCACCTCCCCATGCCATGTGAAGGGTGAGAAGATCCAGCGGGAGATGCAGCCACCATTTTAACTGAACTCCCAGCAGGCTCTCCTTTGGAAAAGAAGTCCACCAATCTTGGTTGGGATCCATGTTTCTGGGTTCTCCCCCTGGTGATCATGTGCCCAGAGCATTCAGACACCTACAGCCTGTGTTATGGAGGCAAGGATTCTAGCTAGAAGCTGCTGGGTGCCAGTGTTAGGTCCACAATCTCAGGAGCACTGGAGTTATGAGACTGCTGCCATCTGCTTGCAGGCCACGTCCACTTTAGCCCCAGTTCTTCTGATTTGTGAGGGTCTCAGTGATGAGATTCCCAGCATTAGAGAAGATAGCCAATATCCAATTGATAGATGACTTCCATACTTGAAAATGCCCTTTTAAGGTTATAATACTAATAAACACATTAATCTACCTATTCCTGGGATTTTACCTTGTATACAGGGTGCTATAAAGTTCCCAAGACTTGCAAGCTTAATATATTTGAGCAAACTGACTACTCATCCTGAAATTATGTGACAAATGGAAGCAATGAGTGCATTTAACATTTATAAAACATAACATGAATTACTGACAGATTCTAGATAAAAGAATATTTCATTTAAATTCACTTTAAAAATGTTGTCATATCATTGTTACATGAGTATTATGTTTTTTTTTCCTTTTAAATACACGCACGTCTTTTTGTTCCAATAATGTTATTTCATAAGACCACAGGAAAAAAGGATTTATCAAACACAGCACTTTGTAGAGAATGTTCCCGTATCATTTTCAACAGACCTATGGTATAATTTGTTTGATAGCTAGTTTTATAGTTTTTAACATAGTGTTTTGAAGCCATTATCTTTAGGCTGTTCCAGTCTTTTTCTCTTTTTATTTTCTAAAATAAATGACACTTGACTGACAGCAGAAAAAAATTATAACATACACTTTTATTGTACAGCCCAACCTTTGAAAATGGAATCGATTTCAAGCTCATATGGCCGAACATATAACAAAGTTTCTTTGCTAGCTTAAATCGTACAGTATAACAAATTTTGCACTGGTGGCCACATTTAATTCTAATATTGGATTTTTTTTTGCTACTGATTTGCTTTACCAAGTACGCTGCACTGATTTGTTCAGTCATAATCAGCATCATCATCATTATCATATTATCCTATCTGATAAATGTGTTTAAACTTCTGATTCAAATCTTAATGAGGCATTCCCATCACAAGGATATCATCTGATTTCTTTTTAGAAGTTATACTATCAATCATCAAAAAAAATCAAGATTGCAAAAATAGTCTATTGTGTATACTGAAACCTTTTATATTTTTTTCCCTTTGTGTCAAAATTTTCCATTTTCAATAAAAATGGCCAGCAGTGATACACAAAGCTGTTGGCAGGGATTGTTTAGTCCTACTATACCCTAAAGATATTAGTGAACATCTCAAAATGGCATGCTAAAAATAAGAATCCATTAAGTCATATTTTGCAAATTTTATGTAAAGCATTTGATATATCTTGAATGATTTACTAAATAAAAAAGCAAGCGGAAAGACTCCTTTAAGACAGTTATAATGTTGTTCTATTTTTTCAGACATACAAAATGAAAAAATATCTATTTGACTTTACTTAGAAGGGAGAATGCAACAGTATCAGAGGTTCCATAAAACAGGTGAAAAAAAGGCTCCCCAATTGGGGTGGCAAATATTGGGAGCTTTGATTTTTGGTTTGTGTGAATGAGCCATAATATGAAGTCAAGGCTACAGCAAACTGCACCACGTGAAGACAAGTCAAAAATTGTGCTGTCTTTACTAATTTAATCCTGATGTGTCATACATTGACTTTTTCACACTCAGCCTATTTCTCTAATTAAAAAATAAGACAGAAACAATGATTGAATACCCTGCAGTAAATAATTAAACAGCACAGTGCATGAAAACAATATACGTTACTTAGTTAACATATTTTTTGATCAAAAAAATGCAAAAGCCATCCCACCACTTCATGGTGACCCTAATTGGGAGAGTCCTAACTCTAATAATAAAACCTTAACGTTTGTCAAGTGACATGCATGTGGATATTCCTCTTTTTGTACAGTATGGAGAAATACCACAATATTAGAGCCTATAATGTAACTCTCATATAGCTGGACACCAAAAGTCTACCAAGATGACAGCAGCATAGGCCTCCATATCTGGAAAAAGCCCCCTCCATACACGATCACTCCCTCAATCATGTATATGTACATGTTATTGTGATAAGGGGTTAAAGGACAGCTTGTAAATTGTAAGTGTAAGGCCTCTTTCACACTTCAGTCTTTTGGCATCAGTTTGAATCCGCTGTTTTCATGAAATAGCGGATCCGCCATTTTTTGGGGGTGGATCCGCTATTTTCCCATAGACTTGCATCAGCGACGGATTGTGGCTGATGGTCGTCAGTTCCATCTGCCATGTGACGGATCCGTTGAAATTTGGCAGACGTCATCTAGACATTGATGGACATTGCAACATTTTTTGTCTGCGCCGAAATGGCGGTTCATGACGGATCCGCCGCGTCTGCCATTTCCTAGAATGGCCGCCTATGGGCGATGGATCCGTCGTGACCGTCATTTGTCGGATCCGTCACCCCAATCCGCTTTTTCAATTGAGCATGCTCCAAAAAGTAGATACTTTTCCCAGATACACGGATGCGTCAAAAAAATGGATCTGTTAGAGCCGTTTTCTCAACAATTGTGACAGATCCGTAGATCCGTCACGATGTCGGAGCAGACTGACGCCAAACAACTGAAGTGTGAAAGAAGCCTAAGATGATAGTTTAAATAGGAGATTATATTGTGTGGTGGAATAAAGTATGGAATGGAAAATAATGTGTGGTTATATAAATTGATTTTTGTAAAATAGCTAAGAGCACCTCACAAAATGTTTCTCCGGGTTACTGTAAACATAGAAATCATTGTAGACACTGCAGGAAATTAGGGAATAATTAATACCTTAAACATGAAATATTCAAACATTTGAAAATAATGGTAATTTCTGTGAGTAACCATAGTAAATATGATACATTTTAAATTGCAGCATTATGTAAATTGAGCTATGATATATAAAATAGAAGTGGCCTCATAAAAGGATAAATACAGCATGGTTGACTGATATTCCATCCTTCAAATGCTACATCTCAAGCAAACATTTTTCAAGCCTTTAGATTCAATGCATTTATTTAGTTCTACATATTCTCTCCAAAATCATTCCTTCATGTTTTAACTTTCTCCTAATGTAATTTTTATTATTATCTTTTATATTGCTTATCATTCTTATCATATTACTTTTACAAAAATTATATTTGGTCCTGCTTTAAAACTATTGAATAGCTTATTCTGTTTTTTTTTTTATTATAAACATATTTCATTTAAGGAGAAGGTACAATTAATGTCCAAGATAATTCATGGAAATTACTGTCTTCCAATGACAATTATTCCTATAAATCAATTTCCTTTTCTTGATAAATAGACATTCTTAAAACCTCAAAAAGAGTAATTCAAGGTCATTTAGTCTCCCATGATTAATTGATTCTATTATTTCTAGGTTAATAACCTCTTCTATGTTCCTATTAAATATTGCTTTCTAAATGAGTGGTGCTTAAAATGTATCTATCTATTTGTAGTTTAGCAACTTCTTGGTAATTCTCATAAAAAATAACATGTTGAAAGTGTGAAAAGAGCCTAGTGTCTTATGTGCATTATATGAACATTGCAATGAAGAACATTGGCCAGCATGTCCAAGCAATCGATGCACCGGTGTGTTCTGTTGTGACTGCAATCCAATAGCAAACAATCACAAAAAATTTAACACCTATCTTCAGTTACAGCACCACGCATTTATGGACAAAAAGTTTTGGAATACCTAATAAACTGGTTTTTTGAGCCTCAAAAATCAATGACCATTCTGTAGGAGATATGAGATTGGAGAGCAACCAACATCAGATACTCCTTGATCACATGGTATTATTAGTCCTGGCAGTAATGATGTGTATGGAGTGGAACACTGCAACTTCCTAAATTGTTTAGTAGCCACTGACAAATACTGTAGTTTACTATTCTAGCGAACATCAGCTGATTGATGTGGATATAGAATGAAGTGTTCCCATCAATATCTTATTGATGACGTATCTTGTAATTCAATGATATGACTCAATCATTGAAATCACATTTTCTTTCAAGCACTTTGTTAGGGCTAGCGGAACGCACCAAATAATAAGACAGATAGTGTCTGGTGCGTTCGCAGCCCGGGGTCCACCGTGCAGAGATGGAACCTGCTGCTAAGTAATGACGGACTATATGGCGGTACTCATAAATATACACACGTGGGTTAAACTTCACCCAGCGTGAAGGAAGCGATCCTGTTGCGTCACAGGATCGCGGTACCGCACATAGAAGGCGAGCAAGTAGTCAGCGAACTCAACCCCAACTAGGATTGAAGTCCGATTAGACCCTTGCTGGCACAACACCGCAACTGGGTGTGTAAGGAAGCAGAGTAACAATATTAGGGCACAAGAGTGCATGCGGTGCCACACTGACGAACGCCACTAACCACCCAGGCTTGGGTAAGGAAAGCACAGAGGAAGTGCACGGCGCCGTACTGGCGGTCACAGCAACTGGACGCTGTAACGTGTGATTAGTGCTGTAGGATAAGTCGGGCGCTAGATAGCAACCATACACCTTCCGCAAATAGACATTCAATAGGGAAGGGGTATCCAAGGACGACTTGCACTCACAACAAACACACGTAAGCAAATGTACATTAGCGCATGGCCGTGCGGTCATGCGCAGTTTATATAGTTGCAGCACAGGAAGTGGCCACAGAAACTTTGCCCTTCCAAGACCTGCCAAGAGGACCAATGGAATGTGCTGCAGAGCCTGAGCACATGACCCTCGATCTCCAACGGGAGATCTTGCCCTGGGCATGCTCAGTGTGTGCAGACAAGGACTTAGTCCCAGAGAAGTCCGCTCGCTGCTGACCAGCACTGGCTTTAATGGCAGAAGCTGAAGAAGCAGCAGTAACTCTCTGTACAGAGTGAGACTGAGCAAGACGCTGGGACCGACGTCCCTGCTGAGCAGACTCCACTGCGGCTGGATAAGAATGGGAGACCGCAGCGGAGATGGCCCGAGATTTCCCCCTGTGCAGAAGCGGGAACTCGAGACCTAACACACTTAGCCATGTAGTCTGCTTTTGCAAACATTTGTGAAAGAATCGGTGATTTAAAGAGCTCACTGAATTCAAGTATTGGATGTCACCATGTGAACTTTTTCAAATGTATTTCCTTCTAAATATTCCATAATCAACTGTAAGTAGTATTTATGAAACAGGAAAGCATTTAAGAACCACAACAAATCAACAGTGAAGTGGTAGACTACATATAGTTACTAATTACGGTCATCCAATACTGATATGCATAATGCAAAACAATCCACAATGCTTTGCTGATTTAATAACTGTAGAATTCCAAATTTTCTATGGCATTAACACCAGCACATTACCTATACCCTGGGCACTTCACTGCATGAGTTTTCATTGCCAAGAACTAGATATATGTTCTTTGGACTAATGAATCATGATTCTCTATCTGGCAGTCTGATGGACTAGTGGTGGTGGTTTACGGGCTGTTTACTCACACACTTAACTGACAGATTTTTTCTGCTTTTTTTAAACGGAAAAATTATCCAAAAAATTATCAATTATGCCTAACATGCTGCTGCTTACACATATCCAGTGTACTCAAAGAAGCCATGGCTTTTTGACATGCAGAAGTCAAAAATTGGAAAATGGATGTTTAGAAAATTAAAAAGCAGTAGCTTTTCTTCCAAAAATTATCTCTTTTTTTGGAATAAACAATAGAAATGAGTAAATCTTTTGGGCAGTGATTTGCAATCTCGAAAAGTTTGGGGTCACATGGGACTATATTTAACCTCTTTCAAGCTTGTAAACATCAACAAAGCCTTATTGATATGAAAATAACTTCAACATATGTTGCTTTGGTGGAAAAGGATGGTAACTTGGTAACTGGCAGTAACCAATTGTTTGTTTAAAGGGAAGCTATCACCTGAAAAAATGCTATTATCCTGCAGATATGGGGTTAATCTGCAAGTTAATAGCATTACTAACCTGTCCGGGGCCTGCATGTAGCTGAACGTTGTGGAGAGAAATTAAACTTTACTCTCTCTTACAGCATTCTTTTCAGTCATGAGTGGCGGCACCAGTGCTTGTTCAGTTGCCTTTCTTAGAATACAGAGCCACGGCTTTAACCGTGCCTTAGGCGCTGGCTGACAGCCATCTCTAATGCAAAGCCACTGTCAGTCAGGGCCAAGGGCCGCTCTTTATACTCAGAGACTGAACTCGCTCTGGTGTTAGAATCGCAGGAACGCGGGATGCAGTGACGGACAGGAGGATGAGCAAGGGTATGTGCACACGCTGCGGATTTTGCTGCGGATCCGCAGCGGATCCACAGCTGCGGGTCCGCAGCGGTTTCCCATGCGTTTACAGTATAATGTAAAAATATGGGAAATGAAATCCACAGTGCTCATGCTGCGGAAAAGCAGCGGTTTACATTCCGCAGCATGTCAAGTCTTTGTGCGGATCCCGCTGCGGGTTTACACCTGCTCCAATAGAAAACTGCAGGTGTAAACCCGCAGCGGAATCCACATTAGAAACCACGATAAATCTGCAGGAAAAACCGCAGCGGTTTTGCACTGTGGATTTATCAAATCCGCTGCAGAAAAATCCACAGCCCTCACAGATACGTGTGCACATACCCCAAGGGTTAAGTTAACTATATTAACAGAGGAATACTTCATGCAGGGAGGTAAAGGGTTAAGCAGGGGACAAAACAGTTCAATGGCAAAGGATAGGGTGAGGTGAAGAATAACGGTACTAGCAACGGCAGTTTTGATGAGAGTCAATGATTCCTAAGTCCATGAAATGGTTCGGGCCAACAACAGCTGACACGGTTTCTTTTTCTGAAGGTCCTGCAGGCATCAATTCCCCGTCTTCTGGCAGCAGTGGTCGGTCTCTGGAACCTTCCGCTGAGCCCTAGTCCATATACTGATGTGGCACCATGCATGTTCTCCTCGCAGTCTCTGTCAGCCATGGCAGTGCTTGGGCACAGGCCTATGCTGTATGGATGCTCTGGGACAGAAGCACTCACTGGTCCCTGCTGTAGATTCTTACCAGGGTAAGGGCCACAGTCCTCTACGAGCCCAACGTGGCTCGGCAAATCTATAATGGCCCAGTCAGGTGCAAGGATCTGTCTTGTCCCCAGTCACTCTTATGGGGCACTTTTGTTGTACTCATGGACACAGTGTGCTTGGCGCCTTGCTTTCTGGTAGTCACTGGTACACTGCACCTCTCTCTGTAATCACCAGGCACACACTGCACATCACTCTCCCTCTCTAATCCCTGCTGCTGATGGCAGGAGATGGTGGACGCTGACTGCATGATGCTGGTACTCCCCAGGTGGAGCACTCCTCTCTCTGGCTGCAGCTGCTAGACACACAGCTCCCCACAGCGCAGCAGTCCCTGGCCTTTTGGTCTGCTTGGTGTGCACAGCTCTGCTATGTGTGCATGACTCTGCTCTGTTCTGCAGCGGTCTCTCTGCAGGCAACGGGGGCTCTCTCTATGCCACCTGTCACAGCATCAGTACTCTGTGGTGGCGGGCAGGGGAAGCAGAACTCATTGCTCGCCTATCTGTGCACTGCCCTCCATTTGCACCAAACTGATATGTTGCGCATTCTTTCTGCTTTCAACCGCCCGCTGCTAAGCGTGCTTTTGTTCTCTATGTGCCTGCCCTCCTGGGACAGCAGGAAGGTCTGTCTGTCTAGCGCTTCCCCCATGCAATAGGAGAAGGTCCAGCTCACTTAGGCTTCCCCCTGGGAACAGAGTATGCAGCCTCTCTAGTTCCGGACCTGGCACGCAGGTAGCCGCAGTGCTGTCGACTCCCTTACACTGGTGCCACCCCTTGATTGAAACCAAATGCTGCAGGGGAGAATAAAGATAATTTTCTCCCCACAGTGTTTGACTAAGTGAAGGCGCCAGGCAGGTTAGTAACGCTAGTATATCAGGTTAGTATATCAAATATAAATTTGAGGCAGAATACACTGTTGACACCATAGTTGTCCATACTGAAAAATATAGTAACGAAAAAGAAAATCCAGCTCACCATAGTAACAGTTCCACTCGGAGCACGGAAACGCTGTGTCAAGGCGTGGGGAATCCAAAAAGCAAAGAAAGAAAATCCAGCTCAACGAGACAGTGAAAAGTAAAAACTTGGTACTTTATTCACTTCATGTAGAAGCAGAGGATAAAAACATCGGCACAATAAGGATAAGAACACTATCTATCTACGCGTTTCAGGTGGCAAAGCACCCTTAATCATGATGTGCTTTGCCACCTGAAACGCGTAGATAGATAGTGTTCTTATCCTTATTGTGCTGATGTTTTTATCCTCTGCTTCTACATGAAGTGAATAAAGTACCAAGTTTTTACTTTTCACTGTCTCGTTGAGCTGGATTTTCTTTCTTTGCTTTTTGCATACTGAAAAATGCAATAGCCCTTTGAAGGGTGCAGTAATAACGGTCCCTAATGAGCTTCCAAAGGTGGATTTCAAGGTAACCCAGTTTCCAGTTTGCTTGCAAGCTGTAAAACAGTATGGAAGTCCTCATACTTAAGAGAACAACACAATTTGAGGCTGGGGAATGGTTGCAACACTGCCCTGTTACTGTTGTTAGGAAAGGGTTAATTTTTAGTACGATTTGGAGGATGTGTAGGTCGCAATAATTAAAAAATTATCACTTTTTGGGGAATCACAATAGATCTGTTGCTTGGAAAATGAAGAAGCAGTAAACTTTTAACAAGCCTTTCAAAATGATCATATTTTGGGAAGAAGCAAAAGGTTTGTTGCTTGGAAAGAATGCTGCATGTTGCATTTTACTTGGGGCCTCACTCAATCCCAGGGTGGCATAGTTGCTGTTCTTCCTTCATTCCTTGTTGGATCCTTGTGAGTCATATATCAGATGTAAATGCGAGGCAGAATACATTGAGAAACCACAATTGCTCACACTGAAAAAGTTAATAGCCCTATGAAGGGGTGCAGTAACAAGCGTCCCTCCTCAGCTGACAATGGTGGAATTCAAGTTAACCCAGTCACCCGTTTGCTTGCCACATGATATAATCAGCAACTGCTTTTGCCAACAGACTGCACAGGCCTAATTCCTGTCTACATACTAGATTCTGTCACTCTCCCTGCTCCTGCAAATCTCTCTCCCTCCTTGAGCTAAATGCAGATTGCATGTGAAACGATTAGCCCTTAGAAGATTTTTTAGTATGATGGCTCAGCTTCAGTACCAGTATCAACACTACAGAACTTTGGTTCACTAAACTGTGCACGCAGGCCTAAGCAAAAACTCTTTCCCTCCAATAAAAAGGGTCACAGAGCTGTGCAATGGCATCAGTGTGCTGAGCCGGGCATTGCCCGTCCTTTTATAATCCATGATGATGTCAGACGGACAGCCGATCACAGTAATGCCACAACCAAGATGGCTACGGCATTACAGTGACTAACAGGAAATCTGATTTTGAACTCAAGCACCGTGATACATCTGAGCACCATGATACTCAAGTGATAACCGAGTATCACCGAGCATGTTCGCTCATCTGTATTAACCACCTGTACTTGCTTCTTCAGCACCGCAGCTGAAAAAAGGCACCAACATAGTTAGGCATTTGAATCAGATCCTTTTTTGCATTCCAACTCATGTGAGAACAAATGATGACTGTTCCTCTCATTCAATAAATCAACAAGAATTTGGTCTCTTCAAATATGTTACTAACAGTTCACATGTGCATGACATCGCAACAAACACTGCTTATGTTCAGCTGTAAAATCATTACCGCAGGTCAGACATCTGATGTTCCCACCCTGTCAAATGACAGTGTGAACCCACAGCTGTGATCAGAGGTAAAAAGTTAACTGGCATTGACTGATAGGACTACTGCTCCCATCAGCCTACACCTGCTGCGCTAATAACAGTGACTGATGGGAGTATTCAGGAGCCGGCGCCTGCACTTTAAATAAATAATTAAAAAAAATATTGTGTGGATTCCCCTGTATTTTTGATAACCAGCCAGGCAAAAATGATTGCTGTGGGCTGCATTCCTCAGCTGTCAGCTTTAGCAAGGTTGTTATAAAAAATAAAAGGGTCTCCACGCCTTTTTTAAAAATTATTTAAAAATCTGCCAAGCTAAAGCAGACAGCTAGTTAATTGCATTATCAGGCATGTAAGGAGCCATGGATATTGCCCCCAGCCTAAAAATAGCAGCCCACAGCCACTCAGAAAAGGCTTATCTATTAGATTATTCTTTCCTCACTGCGCTGGCAATAATCTCACTGAGGTCAAAAATACAAAGGAACCCACAGTGTTTTTTTTTTAATTATTTAATTAGAGTGCAGGCACTGGCTGATGAATACTCTCATCAGCTGCTGCCTGTTCTAGCTGTTATTAGCGGCAGCAGGCATAGGCTGATGGGAGCAGTGGTTTCATCAGCCGATGCCAATGACTGGAGGTGTACTTTTTACATCTGATCGCAGCTGCAGGATCATGCTGTCATTTGACAGTGTAGGCAATGCAGCTGTCTGACCGGCAGTAATGATGTTACCGCTGATCAGAGGCAGTTTTTGCCGCACTGATATGCGCATGACAGGACAAGAAACACCTGTTGTTCAGGGGGCCGATCCTGAACAGTAACATGGACTTCCTGGTCAAGTCCGTGTTCGGAATCCATGCCTGAACAGTAGATGTTTGTTATGGACCCCAAACTTTACTGTTCGGGTTCCCCCATTTCCAGATGTGATAGCTTCAAGGCATTATACAGAAGCCCATCTGACTAAGGCTGAAGTCATTTGAACATTCTCTAACAAAATATTGCACCTAAAATGTAGGCTGGATTTTTTTTTCCAATCCCGTAGTAAATAGTTCAAAATTTACCAGGTCCTGCATATGTTCAAAAATTCTACATGATTTTGATTAAAGACAAATCAATTTGCTCATCTCTATAATGAAAAAATGAGGGCTTAATGAATGCCAAAAGAATGTTATCTGCATGACTGCATATTGCCAACTTTAAAATTTGCTGAAAGTGGTGGGTTGTTTTTGAGGCTGCACAAGGCCTCTTAATTCTATTAAAGAGAAACCTTATTGTTTCAGCATACCAAGAAATTTTAGACAAGTATGCTTTCAAATTTGTGGGAACAATTTTGGGAAGACCCTTTTCTGTTGCAGTATGACAAGGCCCCATTGCACATACCAAGGTGTACAAATGTATGAAAAATGGAAGCTAGTCCAGCAGCAGCTAATGAACCAATATTATAACAATGCCTACATATTTAGAATGAAATGTCATAAAAGCTTCTGTAGATGTAAAATAAATTAAATCATCACCCGGGGTCCTATGTGCAGAGATGGAAAACTGCTGCTAGTGAATAATGACGGAATACACGGACAGCGAATACCCGTAAACACTGGGTTGAATGCCACTCAATGTGAACAGCACGTCAAGTGAACTCGCACACAGAAACAAAACAGAATGTCTGCAACTGAGTTGTGTCACTCACACACAGAAACAAAAGAGATGCTCTGCAACTGAGCTGTGTCACTTGCACACAGAAACAAAAGATGCTCTGCAACTGAGTTGTGTCACTCGCACACAGAAATAGAACAGATGCTCTGCAACTGAGCTGTGTCATTCACACACAGAAACGAAAGAGTTGCTCTGCAACTGAGCTGTGTAACTTGCACAAAGAAATGGAACAGATGCTCTGAGCTTAAAACCCTGATTAGGGTGGTGCTTGCTCTGGAACTCTACTGTGCTAACCGCACACATGTAGAAATCAGATGCTAAGCCAATGGCTAATTGCCCCACAGATGCTAGCTGCCTCCTAAGTGTACAGTCCCAAGCTAGACAGACACCCACCACATGGCATATTTTATAGTATATTTGTTCCTGTGATCTGTGGCGTATTTTCTGCCCATTTATATTAGGGTTATATTTGGCCACTCTTTTCTGTATATGCACTTTATATTGTGTCACCCAGCTTATAATACATGGTTGCTGGGTATATACTTTATATACTTCTGAGTGCCTCCTTTTATACGGATTGCCTACCCCTGCCAGTTTGCATTATCGTTCATTAGACCTATCCAGTACTTTTTGTATTTTTGTATTTTATTATATGCACTTTCTTGTCTAGCTTGTATTTTATAGTGTTAATAAAAGTATATTTTTTGACGGTTGTTTACTTGACATTAGTGATTATTTTCTTTATATATATATATATATATATATATATATATATATATTATTTTTGTTATACTTTGGAAATTAAATGCTCTTGATTTCTTTATATATATATCCTATAATTATATTGAGTATTCCTTGGAATTATGGTCATTTTATATTATCAGTTCTGGTATGTTATTATAGACACCCACTACTTGCAGACAGAGTGGTAGAGACTCCACTCATATAACCGTACATAAAATGATACTAGAGAACCCTTTATACACTAGGCTTATGTCCAGCCAGACAGGACCTTGCCTGTGGACCAATCCGCCACTCCCACATCACCAGAGCAGCTGATGTCCGACCACCAATGAGAAGATGCTACCTCAAGGACATGCCCAGTACGGTGATCTCTGGACTTAGACTCCAGAGTGCTGGACTGCACCTGAATATTGCTGGTTGCTAAGGGCTTGGCTGGAGAGCTTGCAGTAACCAAGCATACACCATGAGCGTGAGCAAGACACTGGGACCGATGTCTATGCTCAGCAGCACCCGCAGCGGCTGAACCTGAATGGGAGACTGCAGAGGCAGACAAGGCTTGGGGTCTACCCTGTGCAGCGGGAGAATCCCAGCGACTAACAGTGTGTAAGTGTAGCTTCTATTGATGCCATTTTGGATTACAGATAATGTATTCTTTAATATTCGGGGTAAAGAAAGAAGAAAAAAGCAAATTATTTCATTGCAGTTGGATGGGAACAAAACACTAATAATAAAAAAATAGTAAATATAGTAATTCAGTAATTCAATGTGAAATATTTTCAATTATTAAAAAAAGTTTTATTATTTACATTTTTATCTTAGCTCCCTAAAGGTTAGTTAAATCTTTTTGCTTCCTTTTGCATTGCAATAATACATAAGTAAACTCTTATTATCCCTTTATCGAAATAGTTTATTTCAGAACTTACCTATGAAAAGCTGACTGTAAAGCTGTAAACGTATGTGCCCATCGGAAGGGGTAATGTATGTTTTTTGGGGTACATTGTCCACTTGAAGAGAGGCTTCTTTGATGTTTCTCTCAGCTTTGACAAAATGCCATTGGGAGTCATTTAAATGAGTTGGTGAGCTTACTCGAACCTCTAAGGGGCCATTCCCAACATCAAATGAGAAAACAACATCTGTTGGAGCTGAAATTAGAGATATTATTCATTTCACTATACTGTTCATTTAATAAACAATTATGCTAATTTTGGTTAGAAAGAATTTAGTTTTAGCCTTCCATTTACTTAGTCATAAATGTACAACAAATACAGTATTCATTTTTATTTAGCGCATCGTTATCTTTCAGGATACTGTAGATATAAAGTTTGAACACATAACATGAACTAAAGCTAAAAACAAAGGGTTAAACCAGTACAAAAAGCATCAGTTTACATTCAGCATTTTTGTTAGTTTTAGATGGTAATGATGAAGCAGCACATGCCATATTTCAATCCACTCAGCCCAAGGGATGAACAAAAGTTTTAATACCAGGAAATATTCAACTGTTTGAAAGATTGAGGAAAGTATCTATAATGAGATGCAAACAGTAGCATTATAATGATTCAGCAGTTAACGTTGTGTCTTTAGTAGTGATGAGTGAGTGTACTCATTGCTCGGGTTTTCCCAAGCACGCTCAGATGATCTCTGAGTATTTGTTAGTGTTCGGAGATTAAGTTTTCATCACCACAGCTGAATGATTTACAGCTACTAGCCTGCATGATTACATGTGAGGATTCCCTAGCAACCAGGCAACCCCCACATGTACTCAGCCTGGCTAGTAGCTGTAAATCATTCAGCTGAGGTGATGAAAACTTAATCTCCAAACACTAACAAATACTCGATCACCCAAGCAACGAGTACACTCGCTCATCACTAGTCTTTAGTTAATGATGTTTCAGACTGTCTATGATAAAGATATGTAGAACTTTAAGGTGCAAATGTTTTTTAAGTAGTCCGATGGAGTTATAGCTGGACAAAGTGTGTCATAGAATGATTTCTTAAGGATGGTAAGACGACTGTTTTTAGAAATGAAGAATGCAATCTTCTTGAATTAGGAGTCATCAATAAATGCCTTATCTTAAACTGAATACAAACAAAGGAGTTAAAGGAGGATTGAAAAATGGCTCAGGAAGAGCAGACAAGTAACTGAGTATTAAGGGGTAGTTGAAAGAGGTCTAAGAAAAGAAAGGCCACTCTTGCTTCTGTACCTTCAAGCAGAATTGCCAAGTTGAGTGATGATGAAAGGTATTAGTCTAAGAAATGGCAACCCTAGTGGATGTTGCTCATCCTAACTGACAGGAGAATGGCCCAGAAAGAAGTTAATGCAAGAAGGGTTATAGGGGGGTTCTATAATGATCACCAATGCAATTTAAACTTAATGGTGCCAGGATTCATCATATGATGGAACGGGTTGATAAATTAATGTATGTGCTTGGTGATGTTCCAGCTGTTAATCCACCTGTGGTCAACGTTAATCTGATGACAGAATAAATGTTAGCTGAAGGATCCATAAGAATAAATTTAAAGATTTAAGCAACAGGCTGATGAGAAGGAGCTGCAAGATAAAACTCTCTGTAATACTGCCCTGCGTAACACAGAAAAGACAGTAAGAACTTGAGGAGTTTAATACATGGCTTGGTGTAGAGCAGAAACATCTGGGCTCCTACAGCATGGGCTGATTTTACTTTAGGGTATAATCTGTATTTTACAGATAAATTGCACCTTGTGTTAGAGTATTTAAACTAGGGTAAAAAGTAAAGATAAGACAGTGAAGGTGTAGATTGGTTAGAAAGGATTCAAATTTTATTGAAAAGTGAAAAAGTGGATTGTAGGGGGATGATATGGAAATCCATGTGTTACAAATAAATAGTAAAGACAAACATGAACTCTGTAGCGCCAACTGTTGGAAGCAGCGATCCTATAAATCACTATTGACCCTTTAACGAGTATTGCTATATGATTTAGGATAAAAGCCAAATCAGAATCTCAGATTGCAGGCACAATGCTTTGGTGTATTGCCCTTCATCACTGCAAAGTATGACAACTAAATTGGCTAGGAGAGAGGCTCTGGACAAAGGTCTAAGGGGAAGTAGCAATTCTGAAAGTAAATGTTGGAAAATGTATAGAAACCTAAAGTGCATTTTGGATGTATCTAATCCCCGTTACCATTATCCTTTACTATTCCTTGATTGACCTTGATGGGGAAATCATTCGCCCCCTCCCACATACCAAAGCTCGCACAATCAACAGGCAACCCTGGAACACTAGCCTGACTAAAGAACTGAGGCGGGCTTCCAGGGTTGCTGAGCAGAAAAAGTCCCATTCCAATGTGCAGTTCATTGCATTCAAACAGTCCCTCAATACTTTCAAGTCCATACTCACTGCAGCAAAGCAAACATACTTCTCATCCCTCACAACCTTCCTGTCTCACAACCCTAAACAGCTATTCAACACTTTCAATTCTCTCCTCTGTCCCCCAGGGCCTCCTCTCTCTCCTCTCAGCTGAAGACTTTGCCTCATTCTACAAGCAGAAGATCGATAAAATCAGAGAAAGCTTTGGCCAACAGCCCCCACAGCTCTTCCTGATAACTACTCACCTTTCCTCCTCCAAAACAAGCTTCTCCACCATTACAGAAAATAAACTTTCCTCTCCAAATCACATCTCACCACCTGTGAACTTCACCCAATCCCATCTCACCTCATCCCAACCCTAACCAATCTCTTAATCCTGTCACCAACAACTGGTGTCTTCCCCTCATGTGTCAAACGTGCCTCAATCACACCAATTCTTAAAGAGCCCTCCCTTAACGTATCCTCTCTGTTTAGCTATTGCACCATATCTCTTCTCCCTTATGCCTCAAAACTACTGGAACAATACGTCCATTTTGAACCATCCTCCTACCTCTCCTCCCATTACCTCTTAAACCACTTTCAATCTGGCTTCTGATCACACCATTCCACTGAAACTGCCCTGACTAAAGTCATCAATGACCTTCTAACTGGGTCACTGTTTCAGGAGGCTAGCAGTGGCAGGAGCGGAGGATGCTGCAGTGTCTGGGAAGGTGTCGGCGTCAGTGAATGGAGTCAATTTTCCCTATGGTATCGCTATGGTGGACTTTGGGAAAATGACCGCCGGAGATCTCAATCTGTGCAGGCACCACCTCGAGTGGCCAATTTCCCGAAGCCCACCATAGGGATACTATTGGGAAAATTGACTTCGCTCACCGGTCCTGACACCTTCTGAGATTCCAGGCACTGCAACATCGCCTAGATCATGCTGCTGCCAGCCTTTTTAAGCAGCAACCCTACCTCTTGTTACCCTGCTCTATCGCAGCCACCCCTAGGTAAGCTACCATTAAAAGAGGATATGAGAGTATTTTTTTCCTACTTTACACCCCAAAGTTTGGGTGGCGTTTTATGGTCGCATATTATGCAAAATACGGTATATACTCTTTAATGCATATATGTGTATATGCACAGCTCAGCATAAAATAGTACGCCCCTTTGAAAAGTAAGATTTTAATCAAATTCTCACTGAAAACAAGATCTATTTCTACAATATTGAAAAGACTATAGAAAAATGTCTTAACTCACAACATGAAAGTAATGTTAATAATACAACTTTCATTACAAAATATTCACTTTTACTCAAATTAGTTGATACATAAATGAATTCACCCCACAACAAAAATAACGACTATAATTTTTATAACCTCCATGATTTTTTTATGTACAGCAACGATTCTTCTAGGCATGGAAAGAACAAATTGGAGACATATTGCAACATCTATTTTTTCACTCTTCAAGACTGACCTCTTTTAGACCCTGGATTCTAGATGGAGAGTAAGGCTCAACTTGTCTCTTTAGAGTTATCCATAGGTATTTGATTGGGTTCATATGAGGAGACATACTTGGCCACTAAATCACTTTCATCCAGTTCTTCAAAAATGCAACAGATATGTGTTTTGGATCATTCTCATGTTTTAAAAGAGCACGTCTACCAGGAGCACGGAGTAATGGTAGCATCTTCTCTTTCAAAATATGGCAGTACATCTGTGAATTCATAATAGCATCAATGAAATGTAGATCCCCAACACAAGCAGCACTCATGCAGCCCCATAAAAGGACGCTGCCACCATCATGTTTCACTGTTGCAACTATGAATTTAGAAAATATGCAGGCCTACCAAGTACACAGAATGATGGTAGCATCTCCCCTTTCAATATTTAACAGTACAACTGTGAATTCAAGATACTATCATGGAAATATAGCTCCCCGACAACAGCGACAATCATGTAGCCCCACATAAAGACACTGCCATTTTTATAAATGTATAATGCCTACAGTGAAATATAATGGTGTCAATGTCCTTTTGTGGGGCTGCATGAGTGCTACTGATGTCTTGAGAGCTGCATTTCATTGATGGAATCATGAATTCACAGATGTACTGCCTTACATTGACAGAGAAGATGCTACCATCACTCTTTCTCCTTGGCAGAAGTGCACTTTTCCAACATGACAATAATCCAAAACACACATCTGTTTTGGATAACTGTCTAGGGTGAAAGTGAATCAGTGGCCAAGTATGTCACCTGATCTGAACTCAACTATAACACCTATGGAGAATTCCAAAGAGACAAGTTAAGCATCACTCTCCATCTTGCATCCAGGTTCTAAAAGAGGTAATTCTTAAAGATTGGAAAAGACAAATATTTTAATACTAGCTGAAGAGCCCGGCGTTGCCTGGGCATAGTAAATATCTGTGGTTAGTTATAGCACCTCACTTCTCTTATTTTCCAATCACGCCTCTCATTTTCCCAATCACATCTTTCATTTTCCCATCACGCCTCTCATTTTCTCCCTCACTGCTCTCATTCCCCCCTAACACTTGTCATTTCAACCTCACATCTGTCATTTTCTGATCACTCCACTATTTTTCCTCGCTCCTCTCATTTTGCACTCACACCTTTTCATTTTCACCTCACACCTCTCATTTTCACCTCATCACCTCAGTATATACATGTTTGTCATCTCCCTTATATATAGTATACATCTGTATGTCATCTCCTGTATATAGTATATACCTGTATGTCATCTCCCCTGTATATAGTATATAGTATATACCTGCTGTGTGTCATCTCCCCTATATATAGTATATACCTGAATGTCATCTCCTATATATAGTATATACCTGTATGTCATCTCCTCCTGTATATAGTATATACCTGTGTGTCATCTCCCCTGTATATAGTATATATCTGTGTGTCATCTCCTCCTGTATACAGTATATACCTGCATGTCATCTTCTATATATAGCATATACCTGTATGTCATCTCCTCCTGTATATAGTATATACCTGTAGGTCATCTGCTCCTGTATATAGTATATACCTGTGTGTCATCTCCTCCTGTATATAGTATATACCTGTATGTCATCTCCTGTATATATATATATGTACCTGTATGTCATCTCCTCCTCTATATAGTATATACCTGTGTGTCATCTCTCCTGTATATAGTATATATCTGTGTGTCATCTCCCCTGTATATAGTATATACCTGTGTGTCATCTCCTCCTGTATTAGACCTCGTTCACACGTTATTTGCTCAGTATTTTTACCTCAGTATTTGTAAGCTAAATTGGCAGCCTGATAAATCCCCAGCCAACAGGAAGCCCTCCCCCTGGCAGTATATATTAGCTCACACATACACATAATAGAAAGTTCATGTGACTGACAGCTGCCGTATTTCCTATATGGTACATTTGTTGTAGTTTGTCTGCTTATTAATCAGATTTTTATTTTTGAAGGATAATACCAGACTTGTGTGTGTTTTAGGGCAAGTTTCGTTTGTCAAGTTGTGTGTGTTGAGTTGCATGTGGCGACATGCATGTAGCGACTTTTGTGAGATGAGTTTTGTGTGGCAACATGTGTGTAGCAACTTTTTGTGTGTTGAGTTGCATGTGACAGGTTAGTGTAGCAAGTTTTGCGCATGGCGAGTTTTACGCGTGGCGAGTTTTATGTGTGGTGCCTTTTGAGTATGTGCAAGTTTTGTGTGAGGCAACTTTTGCATGTGTTGCAACTTTTGTGCATGTGGAAGTTTTGCGTGTGGCGAGTTTTCCATGAGGTGAGTTTTGCACTTGTGGCGAGTTTTGCAAGAGCCTAGTTTTTGCATGTGGCGAGTTCTGCGCGTGGCGAGTTTTGAGCGGCGACTTTTGTGTTTCGACTTTTATGTGGTGAAGTTGGTGTATTTGTGGTGAAATGTGTGCTGAGGGTAATATGTGTTCAAGCACATGGTAGTGTGTGGCGCATTTTGTGTGTGTGTTCATATCCCCGTGTGTGGTGAATATCCCATGTCGGGGCCCCACCTTAGCAACTGTACGGTATATACGCTTTGGCGCCATCGCTCTCATTCTTTAAGTCCCCCTTGTTCACATCTGGCAGCTGTCAATTTGCCTCCTACACTTTTCCTTTCATTTTTTCCCATTATGTAGATAGGGGCAAAATTGTTTGGTGAATTGGAAAGCGCGGGGTTAAAATTTCACCTCACAACATAGCTTATGACGCTCTCGGGGTCCAGACGTGTGACTGTGCAAAATTTTGTGGCTGTAGCTGCGACGCCTCCAACACTTTTCCTTTCACTTTTTCCCCATTATGTAGATAGGGGCAAAATTGTTTGGTGAATTGGAAAGCACGGGGTTAAAATTTCACCTCACAACATAGCCTATGATGCTCTCAGGGTCCAGACGTGTGACTGTGCAAAATTTTGTGGCTGTAGCTGCGACGCCTCCAACACTTTTCCTTTCACTTTTTTCCCCATTATGTAGATAGGGGCAAAATTGTTTGGTGAATTGGAACGCGCGGGGTTAAAAATTTCGCCTCACAACATAGCCTATGACGCTCTCGGGGTCCAGACGTGTGACTGTGCAAAATTTTGTGGCTGTAGCTGCGACGGTGCAGATGCCAATCCCGGACATACATACACACACACATACACATTCAGCTTTATATATTAGATGTTGACAACTTGTTTATTCCATACCTAGAAGCGCTGGTACTCGCCTTAAAAATCATGAAGGTGATACAAAATACTAGATGTAGTTGTTTACAACAATGTGGGGTGTATTCATTTTTGCATTAACTACTTAACTACCGTGTATACTCCAGTATAAGCCGACCCAAGTATAAGCGGAGACCCCTAATTTTGCAACAAAAAACCTGGGAAAACTTAATGACTCAAGTATAAGCCTAGGGTGGGAAATGCAGCAGCTACTGGTAAATTTCAAAAATAAAAATAGATTAAAATTAATTAAGATATCAGTGGGTTAAGTATTTTTGAAAATCCATATTGAATCAGGAGCCCCATATAATGCTCCATACAAAATACACTCCATGTAATGCTCCATAAAGTTTATGATGGTCCCCATAAGATGCTCCATACAAAAATATGCCCCACATAATGCTCCATAAAGTTTATGATAGGCCCCATAAAATGTTCCTTACAAAAATATGCCAATATAATGCTGCACAAAGGTTGATTATGTCCCCATAAGATGCTCCAAGGAAACATGTGCCCCATATAATGCTGCATAAAGGTTGATTATGGCCCCATAAGATGCTCCATAAAAACATTTGCCCCATATAATGCTGCATAAAGTTTGATTATGGCCCCATAAGATGCTCCATAGAAACATTTGTCCCATATAAGGCTGCACAAAGGTTGATTATGGCCCCATAAGATGCTCCATTAAATATTATGCCCCATATGCTGCTGCAACTATTAAAAAAAATGACATGCTCAACTCTCGTCGCACAGGACCCCGACACTTGAGATATTCACCTGTCCCCGTTCCACCGCCGGGTGCCGCTGTGCCTTCCGGGTCTCTGCAGTAACTGTTCAGGCAGAGGGCGTGTACTCGCCACGTCATCGCACCCTCTGACCTGAATGGACCACAGCCGGAGGACGGGGAAGATGGAGCCCGGCAGTGGAACGGGGACAGGTGAATATCACGCAATCCTCACCCTTCCCGGCATACTCACCCTCCCGGCGCGTACCCTGGCAGCTTCTCTGATGCAATTGTCTCTGGGCACAGGCAGCTTGTTCCTGTGTTCAGTGGTCACTGGTACCACTCATTAAAGTAATGAATATGTGCTCCACCCCTATGGGAGTGGAGTTGCGTCCATATTCATTACTTTAATGAGCAGTACCAGTGACCACTGAAGACAGGAAGAACTGCCGGCATCCGGAGACCATCGGAGAAGCAGAGACCACGCCGGGATCAGGAGAGTATGTGACAGCTGCCGCTTCTGCCTCTCCCCCTCCCCTGCCAACTCTCTAGGACAGTGACTCAAGTATAAGTCGAGAGGAGCACTTTCAACCTAAAAAAATGGCCTGAAAATCTCAGCTTATTCTCGAGTATATACGGTAATTTGAGTAAAACCGATGATTTTGTAATGAAAGTTATATTTACCTTACTTTCATGTTATGGATTTAAAATACATGCTCAAAGTCTTGTCAAAATTTTGAATATCAGCTTTTTATTCAGCGAGATATTGATTAAGATCTTACTTTTCAAAAGGGATATATTCATTTATGCTAATCACTGTATATATATATATATATATATATATATATATATATATATATATATATATATATATATATATATATATATATATATATATCAAATTGATTTAAAATGAAAGAAAACCTGGCATGTCCGAAAACATTATTAACATGCAGATATAGGGATAATCTGCTGGTTTATAGCATTGCAATGCTTTACGGCTTCCTTACTAAAATTGTGGCTACCAGAAGAAAGCTATTTAAATTTAGATCCTCTAGTCACTCTAAGAACAGAATATATATGTATACAAGTTAAAAACATAAATATATAGAAAGTAACATAATAGAATAGATTAAAAATATTATTACTGATTATGTTGTTAATTAAGATACTTCTAGAATGGCCAATTAAATCTTGGTATTTCCATGTAGATTTACATCTAAACTTACATTTTTGTTACTTAACGGTAAAATAGTGAGATAGCAGACTTACATTCCAGCTCTATCCGGATAAAATCTTTAATTCCAAGGTTTTCCAAGAATAGTCCAGAAGGTGATGCAGTTTTGAAGAAAAAAGACACATCTGCACTAAATTCACCATCAAAGGTAGGGAAATGCAGATAAGATGATACTGTGTTAAATGAAGCTGCATTCCAAAAACTTCCTAGGCAAAGAAAAAAAGATAACACTGTTGACTAAAGCATTATGCCCCTTATGGGATAAGATAAGACACAAAATACGATTATTAAACTATTGTCTTATTTAAGTTCTTCCCTATTGTAGCTCCATTGTAGAATTTTTCCTTAAATCATAGTAGAAAACAACTAGAGGGCTAAATGGAGTTTCCAATACCCACAGGAACTTGCAGGCATTGTGTTTTTAAACATGCACAGCTTATCCAGGGGCAAATACCCCGAAACAGCTGTCTGTGGATGGATACCATGTTTTGGCATAGGTGGTTTTCCTTTTTGGATGCTCCCTTCCTGTGGTTGTTCCTTCCCGGTGAAAGACCTGGCTATTTATTGCTTGCATGGAGAAACACGTGATGGTGTCTCCGCAGCTTTTCTACATGCATTTGCATATTTCCCATAAGAGATGGGAGCAGTGTTATGGATCACTGCGTTGAGAAACACGTGATGGTGTCTCCGCGGTGTTGGATGTTTTGATCTCCCCGAGGTCACTCATCCTTATGTTTATAGTCCTTTTACTAGACACTACTCCTAATAACCAGTTTCCTACTCCACACTGATGAGGGGCAAATACCCCGAAACAGCTGTCTGTGGATGTATACCATGTTTTTGCATAGGTGGTTTTCCTTTTTGGATGCTGCTCTTCTTGTGGTTGTTCCTTCCCGGTGAAAGACCTGGCTATTTATTGCTTGCGTTGAGAAACACATGATGGTGTCTCCGCGGCCTTTCTACATGCTTCAGATGGAATAGTACGTCCGATGGCAGAACCCCCGTTTTGATGCGGGCTCCGGCGTTGAGCCAGCATCAAAGCTGGGACAATACAGCTGTTTTGAATTGAATTTTTTTTACCACTTAGATAAAAAATAGCCTAGACCTGTTTGGTATCTATGAACTCCTAATGACCTGGAGAATCATAATGGCAGGTCAGTTTTAGCATTTAGTGAACCTACCAAAAAAGCTAAACAAAAAACAAGTGTGGGATTGCACTTTTTTGCAATTTCACCGCACTTGGAATTTTTTTCCCGTTTTCACGTACATGACATGGTAAAACCAATTTGGTCCTTTAAAAGTACAACTCACTCATCTGGCAAAAAACAAGCCCTCACATGACCATATTGACAGAAAAATTCTGTAATGCTGTAGATAAGCCCCCGATGTATACTGAAAGATGAGAAAAAGAGGTTAGATTATACTCACCTGGGGGGCGGTCTGGTCCAATAGGTGTCGTGGTCCAGTCTGGGGCCTCCCATCTTCATAGGATGATGTCCTCTTCTTGCCTTCATGCTGCTGCTCCGGTGCTGGCGTACTTTGTCTGCCCTGTTGAGGACAGAGCAAAGTACTGCAGTGCACAGGTGCTGGGCCTCTCTGACCTTTCCCGGCACCTGCGCACTGCAGTACTTTGCTCTGCCCTCAACAGGGCAGGTAAAGTATGACTGCGCCAGAGCCGCAGCATGAAGACAAGAAGAAGACATCATTGTAAGAAGATGTGAGGCCCCGGACTGGACCGCGCCGCCATCAGACCAGAACGCAGCGGGACCGCCCCAGGGTGAGTATAATCTAACCTCTTTTTCTCATCTTTCAGGATACATTGGGGGCTTATCTACAGCATTACAGAATGCTGTAGCTAAGCCCCTGATGCCGGTGGGCTTAGCTCACCTTCAATTTTGGGGGACAGGTTCCCTTTAAGGAGTTAAATAGCAAGTGAAGTGAACTATACTCTAGCCAACCTAAGAGGCCCAAAATTCTGCTTATAGTTCAGAAGTAGACGAAACCTTCTTTTATATGAAACAAAATGTGCTATATCCACTGTGCCTTTAGTAGAG
Source organism: Ranitomeya imitator (assembly GCF_032444005.1). Classification (NCBI taxonomy): domain Eukaryota; kingdom Metazoa; phylum Chordata; class Amphibia; order Anura; family Dendrobatidae; genus Ranitomeya; species Ranitomeya imitator. Next base: position 390,733,777 of record NC_091282.1, read on the forward strand.
ACTGAAACTTGTTGTTTCCTGCTACAGAATTTTCCTTCAGTTAAGAAGTGTCAGTTTGCAAGTTCATGTGTCTGAAATCAAGGAAACGCTAACACTTGCACCCAGACAGCACCTGTATTATTACTCCCCAGTGGGCATTATATAGGCGGTCTCCATAGGTTCAATCTCTGGTTATTGACAGTTATTGTGGACACAAGGTAAGTGCTTCAGGGTCCAGAAACCCACTTCAGCTACCGTGAGCCTACCATCTGCTTCTTCTGGAATGATATATCCCAGCTGGACTGTCTGCAGTATCTGGCGCCACTTTTGTGGATCATCACAATAATGTTTACCTATCAGTGAAGTATTTTTTTTCTTGGAATTGGTAGATTTCTTAGCCTCTATGACTAAATAAAAGAATGCAGTAAAAATAATTTTGAACAAAAAATGTGGTTGCATAATTTATGTGTTTCCATATAATTACCGAGAACTAATCATCTCCTGCCTTAACTACTGCAACCTCCTGCTCTGTGGCCTCCCTTCAAACCCCTCCAATCTATTCTAAACTCTGCTGCCTGACTAATCCACCTGTTCACCCGCTACTCCCCAGCCTCTCTTCTCTGTCAATCCCTGCACTGGCTCCCCATTACACAAAGACTCCAGTTCAAAACCCTAACCATGACATACAAAGCAATCCACAACCTTTGTCCTCCATACATCTGTGACCTCATCTACCAGGACTTACCTGCATGCAACCTCCTCGCCTATTGTATCCTCACCCACCCCTTGCAGATTGTGAGCCCTCGTGGGCAGGGTCCTCTCTCCTTCATTACCAGTCATGATTAGTATTGTTTAAGATTACTGTACTTGTTTTTATTATGTATACTCTCCTCACATGTAAAGCTTCATGGAATAAATGGCATTATAATAATATATAATAACAAATAATAATAATAATTACCATATATACTTGAGTATAAGCCGAGATTTTCAGCCCATTTTTTTGGGCTGAAAGTCCCCCTCTCGGCTTATACTCGAGTCATACCCAGGGGTCAGCAGGGGAGGGGGAGCGGGAGCTGTCTAACTATACTCACCTGCTCCTGGTGCTGTCCCTGCAGGTCCCTGCTTCCCGGCGCCGCAGCTTCTTCCTGTACTGAGCGGTCACATGGTACAGCTCATTACAGTAATGAATATGCGGCTCCACCTCCCATAGGGGTGGGGCCGCATATTCATTACTGTAACAAGCGGTTACGGTGACCGCTCAGTACAGGAAGAATCTACGGCGCCGGGAAGCAGGGACTGCACCGCACCATGAGCAGGTGAGTATAACAGGGAGGGGAGCACTGCGCGATATTGACCTGCTCCCCTTCCGGGCGCCACTCCGTCTTCAGCGTCTACTGCAGTGATGCTCAGGTCAGAGAGTGCGCCCCCTCTGCCTGAAAGTCAGTGCAGAAGCGGTGCCGGAACGAAGTCAGGTGAATATTGAAACTGCCGGGGGCCTGAGCGACCGAGAGGTGAGTATGTGATTTTGTTTTATCGCAGCAACAGCATATGGGGCAAGTGTCTGTATGGAGCTGTCATGGGACCATAACGTTTGTGCAACATTATATAGCGCAAGTGTCTGTATGGGGCCATAACGTTTGTGCAGCACTATATTGGGCAAGTATCTGTATGGGGCATCTTATGGGGCCATAACATTTGTGCAGCACTATGTGGGGCAAGTGTCTGTATGGAGCATCTTATGAGGCCATAATTAACGTTTGTGCAGCACTATATGGGACAAGTGATTTTATGGAGCATCTTATGGGGCCATAACGTTTGTGCAGCACTATATGGGGCAAGTGTCTGTATGGGGCATCTTATGGGGCCATAATCAACATTTGTGCAGCATTATATGGGGCAAATATATTTATGTAGCATCTTATGGGGCCATAATTAACATTTGTGCAGGATTATATGGGGGCATATTTTAATATGGAGCATCTTATGGGGCCCATCATAAACTTTATGGAGCATTATATGGGGCTCCTGATTCAATATGGATATTCAAAAACATTATTTTACTTTTATTGGTATCTATTTTTACTTTTGACATTTACCGGTAGCTGCTGCATTTCCCACCCTAGGCAAAATTAGGGGGTCGGCTTATACTCGGGTCGGCTTATACTTGAGTATATACGGTATACTAGTTTGAATGCTATTCTGGTTTGTCCTTTATCCCAAATAGACACATGTAAATTAGATGACATCAAGTTGTACTTACATTATGTGAATGTGTTTCAAATAACTATATATATATTTTATATCCAATATATAAAACTGAATGTGTGTGTGTATGTGTGTATGTCCGGGATTGGCATCTGCACCGTCGCAGCTACAGCCACAAAATTTTGCACAGTCGCACGTCTGGACCCTGAGAGCGTCATAGGCTGTGTTGTGAGGCAAAATTTTAACCCCACGCATTCCAATTCACCAAACAATTTTGCCCCTATCTACATAATGGGGAAAAAGTGAAAACAAAAGTGTTGGAGGCAAATTGACTGCTGCCAGATGTGAACAAGGGGGACTTAAAGAATGAGAGCGATGGCGCCAAAGAGTATATACCGTACAGTTGCTAAGGTGGGGCCCCAACATGGGATACTCACCACACACGGGGATATGAACACACACACAAAATGCATCACACACTACCACGTGCTTGAACACATATACCACCCTCAGCACACATTTCACCACACATACACCAACCTCGCCACATAAAAGTCGAAACACAAAAGTCGCCGCTCAAAACTTGCCACATGCAAAACTAGGCTCACGCAAAACTCGACACACGTGCAAAACTCACCTCATGAAAAACTCGCCACACGCAAAACTTGCACACGTGGAAAAATTGCCACATGCACAAAAGTTGCAACACATGCAAAAGTTGCCTCACACAAAACTTGCACATACTCAAAATGCACCACACATAAAACTCGCCATGCGCAAAACTTGCTGCACACAACTTGCTACACTAACCTGTCACATGCAACTCGACACACAAAAAGTTGCTACACGCATGTCACCACACAAAATTCATCTCACAAAAGTCGCTACATGCATGTCGCCACATGCAACTCAACACACACAACTTGACACATGAAACTTGCCATAAAACACACACAAGTCTGGTATTATCCTTCAAAAAAAAATCTGATTAATAAGCAAACAAACTACAAGAGCAACAAATGTACCATATAGGAAATACGGCAGCTGTCAGTCACATGACCTGTCTATTATGTGTATGTGTGAGCTAATATATACTGCCAAGGGGGAGGGCTTCCTGTTGGCTGGGGATTTATCAGGCTGCCAATTTAGCTTACAAATACTGAGGTAAAAATACTGACCAAATAACGTGTGAACGCGGTCTAATACAGGAGGAGATGACATACAGATATATGCTATATACAGGGGAGATGAAACACAGGTATATACTATATACAGGGGAGATGACACACAGGTATATACTATATACAGGAGGAGATGACATACAGGTATATACTATAGACAGGAGGAGATGACACACACATATATTATACAGGGGAGATGACACACAGGTATACACTATATACAAGAGGAGATGACACACAGGTATATACTATATACAGGAGGAGATGACATACAGGTACATACTATATACAGGAGGAGATGACCCACATATATATTCTATATACAGTAGGAGATGACACACAGGTATATATTATATACTGGGGAGATGACACATGTATATACTATATACAGGAGGAGATGACACATAGATATATACTATATACAGGAGCAGATGACACACAGGTATATGCTATATACAGGAGGAGATGACACACAGGTATATACTATATACAGGAGGAGATGACATACAGGTACATACTATATACAGGAGGAGATGACACACAGGTATATACTATATACAGGAGCAGATGACACACAGGTATATACTATATACAGGAGGAGATGACTTACAGGTATATACTATATACAGGAGGAGATGACACACGTATATACTATATACAGTAGGAGATGACATACAGGTATATACTATATAAAAGAGGAGATGACAAATAGGTATATAGAGGATGACATACAGCAGGTATATACTATATACAGGGGAGATAACATACAGGTATATACTATGTACAGGAGATGACATACAGTAATATATCATATATAGGAGGAGATGACATACATGTATACAGTATATACAGAAGAGATGACATACAGGTATATACTATATACAGGAGGAGATGACACATAGGTATATACAATATACAGGAGGAATTGACATACAGCAGGTAGACTATTTACAGGGGAGATGACATACAGGTATATACTATATACAGGAGAAGACATACAAGTGTATACTATATATAAGGGAGATGACAAACATGTAAATACTGAAAGGAAAATGAGGGGTGTGAGGTGAAAATGAAAAGGTGTGAGTGCAAAATGAGAGGAGTGAGAAAAAATAGTGGAGTGATCGGAAAATGACAGATGTGATGTCGAAATGACAAGTGTTAGGGGGAACGAGAGGAGTGAGGGGGAAAATAAGAGGAGTGAGGGGGAAAATGAGAGGTGTAAGGGAGAAAATGAGAGATGTGAGGGGGAAAATGAGAGGCGTGATGGGAAAATAAGAGATATTTACTATGCCCAGGCAACGCTGGGCTCTTGAGCTAGTATATATATATATATATATATATATATATATATATATATATATACATAGTGTTCCAAATTATTATGCAAATTGGATTTAAGTGTCATAAAAATTTATTTGTTTTTCTTTTCAAATAAACTCATGGAAGGTATTGTGTCTCAGGGTTCAAGAGATCACTGAAATCAATCTTAAACACGTGTGATAATTAGTTTTCCAGGTGATTCTAATTAAAGGAAAACTGCTTAAAAATGATGTTCCACATTATTAAGCAGGCCACAGTTTCCAAGTAAAAAAAAGAAAAAAGAATCTCTCTCCTGCCAAAAAGCATCAAATAGTGCAATGCCTTGGTCAAGGGATGAAAATATTAAATATTTCCCGAAAACTTAAGTGTGATCATCATACTGTTAAGAGATTTGTGGCTGAATCTGAGCACAGGCGTGTTTGTGCTGATAAAGGCATAATAAGGAAGGTTTCTGCCAGGCAAGTTCATCGGATTAAGAGAGCTGCTGCTAAAGAGCCATTACAAACCAGCAACAGATATTTGAAGCTGCTGGTGCCTCTGGAGTCCCTCGAACCTCAAGGTGTAGGATCCTTCAAAGGCTTGCTTTGGTTCATAAACCTACTATTCGGTCACCCCTAAACAGTGTTCACAAGCAGAAACAGTTGCAGTGGGCCCAGACATACATAAAGATTAATTTATGAGTGATGATGAGTGTCAAGCAACCCTGGATGGTCCAGGTGGATGGAGTAGTGGATGGTTGGTGGATGGCCACCATGTCTCAACAAGGCTGAGATGTCAGCAAGGAGGTGGAGGAGACATGTTTTGGGCCAGCATTATGGGGAAACAGCTATTAGGGCCCTTTAAGGTTCCTGAAGTTGTGAAAATGAATGTATATTGAGTTTCTGACAACTTTTCTTCCATGGTATAAAAAGCAGAAAAGTGCCTTCAGGACCAAAATCATCTTCATGCATGACAATCTCATGCTGCAAAGAATATCTCTGAGTCATTGGCTGTTATGGGCATAAAAGGAGATTAACTCATGGTCTGGCCACCATCTTCACCTGACCTCAACCCTATAGATAACCTTTGGCGTATCATCAAGCAAAAGATCTATGAGAGTGGGAGGCAGTTCACATCAAAACAGCAGCTCTGGGAGGCGATTCTGACTTCATGCAAAGAAATACAAGCAGAAACTCTCCAAAAACTCACAAGTTCAATGGATGCAAGAATTGTGAAGGTGATATCAAAGAAGGGTTCCTATGTTAACATGTTACTTGGCCTGTTAGGATGTTTTGGAGTTAAATAGCTTTTTTATTCAGTGAATGTGACCTCCTAATGCTGCAAATTCCACAAATGAGCATTTTCAGTTCTTTAAAACATATTAAATGTTTAGAAATTCTACTGTGCCTAATCATTTTGAACACTGCATTTTGAGTTTGTATTAATTTTGGAGATTATACTGTTACCATTGGGAGGTTTCTTCAATAAAATTTGATGTATACTCTAATGGGTGATGACTTATATTAGACTGACTGTCATTTGCACCGACCATTTAGGAAAATCCGAGAAAAATGTGATTTGCATAATAAATAATTTGGAAGATGGTGTATATATATAAAGATATATATATATATATATATATATATATATATATATGTATATATATATATATATATATATATATATATATATATACACATACAGTTATATGAAAAAGTTTGGGCACCCCTATTAATCTTAAGGTTAATGTTTTATAAAAATTGTTTTTTTTTTTGCAACAGCTATTTCAGTTTCATATATCTAATAACTGTTGGACACAAAAATGTTTCTGCCTTGAAATGAGGTGTTAGGGCTAGCGGAACGCACCAAATAATAAGACAGATAGAGTATGGTGCGTTCGCAGCCCGGGGTCCACCGTGCAGAGATGGAACCTGCTGCCAAGTAATGACGGACTATATGGCGGTACTCATAAGTATACACACGTGGGTTAAACTTCACCCAGCGTGAAGGAAGCGATCCTGTTGCGTCACAGGACCGCGGTACCGCACATAGAGCGCGAGCAAGTAGTCAGAGAACTCAACCCCAACTAGGATTGAAGTCCGATTAGACCCTTGCTGGCACAACACCGCAACTGGGTGTGCAAGGAAACTCAATAACAATTTTAAGGCACAAGAGTGCATGCGGTGCCGCACTGACGAACGCCACTAACCACCCAGGCTTGGGTAAGGAAAGCACAGAGGAAGTGCACGGCGCCGTACTGGCGGTCACAGCAACTGGATGCTGTAATGTGTGATTAGTGCTGTAGGCTAAGTCGGGCGCTAGATAGCAACCATACACCTTCCGCGAACAGACATTCAATAGGGTAGGGGTTTCCAAGGACGACTTGCACTCACAACATACACACATTAACAATTGTACACTAGCGCATGGCCGTGCGGTCATGCGCAGTTTATATAGTTGCAGCACAGGAAGTGGCCACAGAAACTTTGCCCTTCCAAGACCTGCCAAGAGGACCAATGGAATGTGCTGCAGAGCCTGAGCACATGACCCTCGATCTCCAACGGGAGATCTTGCCCTGGGCATGCTCAGTGTGTGCAGACAAGGACTTAGTCCCAGAGAAGTCCGCTCGCTGCTGACCAGCACTGGCTTTAATGGCAGAAGCTGAAGAAGCAGCAGTAACTCTCAGTACAGAGTGAGACTGAGCAAGACGCTGGGACCGACGTCCTTGCTGAGCAGACTCCACTGCGGCTGGATGAGAATGGGAGACCGCAGCGGAGATGGCTCGAGATTCCCCCTGTGCAGAAGCGGGAACTCGAGACCTAACATTACCCCCCCTCCTAGGGCCCCCCCCTCCTTGGGCCTCGCTACGCTCGAAGGCAGCAATGAGCTGTGGGGCCCGAATGTTTTCAGCAGGCTCCCATGACCTGTCCTCCGGGCCATAACCCTTCCAATCCACCAGATAGAACTTTTTGCCGCGTACCACCTTGCACCCCAAAATAGCGTTCACCTCGTAATCGTCCGTAGACGAACCCGATGTCCCGGCAGATGACTCGGAAAACCGGGACATGTATACGGGTTTCAAGAGGGACGCATGAAAGGTGTCGGTGATACCCAAGCGTGGAGGAAGAGCCAAACGGTAGACCACAGGATTAACCCGTTCGAGAACCTTGAAGGGACCCAAGTAGCGAGGAGCAAACTTAGTGGACTCAACTCGCAGCCTGATGTTATGGGCGGAGAGCCACACCAAGTCGCCAGGAGCAAAGGTCGGAGCGGGGCGCCGATGAACATCGGCGGAGGATCTCATTCTCTCCTTGGAAGCCCGAATGGCATCCTGCGTGCAGTCCCAAATGTCCCGTGCCTCCACAGCCCAGTCTGCCACCCTGGAGTCAGCAGAAGACACAGGCATGGGCACAAGAACACGCGGATGCTGGCCGTAATTTAGGAGGAATGGAGTCTGACCGGTGGAGTCGGCTACGGCATTGTTAAGTGCAAACTCTGCCCACGGTAGCAAGGATGCCCAGTCATCCTGCCTGGCAGAAACAAAATGTCGTAAATATGTGACCAAGGTCTGGTTGGCCCTCTCTACCAACCCATTCGTCTCGGGATGATATGCCGAAGAGAGATTTAACTCAATACTGAGTAGACAACAAAGCTCTCTCCAGAATCGAGACGCAAACTGGGGACCCCGGTCACTAACAATTTTGTCTGGCATACCGTGTAGGCGAAAGATATGCTTGACAAACAAGACAGCCAACGCCCGTGCAGAAGGTAGCCGTGGAAGAGGCACCAAGTGCACCATTTTGGAAAAATGGTCGGTGATCACCCAGATAATGGTGCAGTTACGAGACTTGGGTAAGCCCACCACAAAGTCCATCCCAACCATCTCCCAGGGCCTGTCCGCCACCAGCAGAGGATAAGGCAAACCAGCTGGCCGTTGCCGAGGAGTCTTGTTCTTGGTGCAAGAGACACACGCCCGAACATACTCTGCGACATCACGAGCCATATGCGGCCACCAGTATGTCCTCGCCAGTAACTCAGATGTCCTTTTGGTACCAAAATGTCCACCCACCCTGGACGAGTGTGCCCAAGAGAGAACCTCCGGTCGCAAACTGGATGGAACAAAAGTCTTGCCCGGGGGCACAGACTCTAGCGAAACCGGGGCCACAGTTCTCAAGCTCTCAGTGGGGACAATAAGCCGAGGCTCCTCCTCCTCCTCCACAGATGACACAACGGAGCGAGAGAGAGCGTCGGCCCGAATGTTCTTCTCCCCAGAAAGAAAATGGAGGGTGACAAGAAAACGGGAGAAGAATAAGGACCATCTGGCCTGGCGAGAATTCAACCGCTGGGCTGTCTGCAGGTACACCAAATTTTTATGGTCTGTGAAGACTTGGAAGGGAAAACGTGCTCCCTCCAAGAGATGTCTCCACTCCGAGAAAGCCAACTTCATGGCTAGCAACTCCCTGTCCCCGATGGAATAATTCCTCTCTGCTGGTGAGAAGGTCTTGGAGAAAAAGAAGCAAGGATGCTTCCGACCTTGAGCATCCTTTTGGAAGAGGACTGCTCCAGCACCAACAGAAGAGGCATCCACCTCCATGGTAAATGGCTTATCAACATCGGGGCGATGTAGGATGGGAGCGCTAGCGAAGTGTGACTTTATAGAGTTAAAGGCCTTGGAGACCTCCTCAGACCACAATTTGGGATTCGCCCCCTTCTTGGTGAGGGCAACCAAGGGAGCTACCAAAGTTGAGAAGTGCGGAATGAACTGGCGATAATAATTAATGAACCCCATAAAGCGCTGCACCGCTTTAAGAGAATGGGGTTCCTGCCAGTCCATCACAGCCTGTAGTTTAGCAGGATCCATAGCCAATCCCTGGGCAGAGATGATGTAGCCTAGGAAAGGTAAGGACTCCTGCTCAAACATACACTTCTCCAACTTGGCATAGAGGAAGTTTGCCCGTAGGAGGTCGAAGACTTTGCAAACATCTCTCCGGTGGGAGTCAATATCTGGGGAGTAGATGAGAATATCATCCAGATAGACTACGACCGAGGTGGAAAGCATATCCCGGAAGATATCGTTCACAAAGTCTTGGAAAACGGCCGGGGCATTACAGAGCCCGAAGGGCATCACCAGATATTCATAGTGCCCATCCCTGGTGTTAAAAGCCGTCTTCCATTCGTCCCCCTCACGGATGCGAATCAGGTTGTAAGCACCCCGCAGATCTAGTTTAGTAAATACCCTTGCTCCCCGAAGCCTATCGAAGAGCTGAGATATCAAGGGTAAAGGATACTTATTTTTAACGGTGATGGCGTTAAGACCCCTGTAGTCTATGCATGGACGTAGTTCCCCATTCTTCTTCTGCACGAAGAAGAACCCTGCCCCAGCAGGTGACACTGACTTCCTAATGAATCCTCTTGCCAGATTATCCTGGATGTACTGTGACATTGCCTCCGTCTCCGGGAGAGATAGCGGATAGACTCGACCCCGGGGAGGCTCAGCACCAGGCAAGAGATCAATAGGACAGTCATAGGGGCGATGGGGCGGAAGGATCTCCGCCGCCTTTTTGGAGAACACGTCTGCATAAGACCAATACTGCTTGGGGAGAGAGGAAAGATCTGCAGGTACCTCAGTAGTAGCAACCTGAACGCACTCCCTCTGACACCTACCCCCACAAGATTCGCCCCATCCCAGGATTCTGCCAGAGGACCACTCGATATGAGGAGAGTGGTACCGTAGCCAAGGTATTCCCAACAGGACCTCATCAATTCCCTCAGGAATGACGAGCAGAGATATAATCTCCTGATGAGATGGCGACATGGACAGAGTAAAAGGGATGGTCTGGTGTGTTATCTGTGAGGGCAGTGTCGACCCATTCACCACTCGTACCGTTACTGGTTGAGCTAGCATAACCAGGGGTATTGCGTGACGTTGGGCGAAGGCAGAAGACATAAAATTGCCCTCCGCCCCAGAATCCACGCAGAGCTCTACCGAGTGGGAGAATGAGCCTATAGTAATTGTCCCCTTAAAGGACAATTTAGAGGCAAACGTCGCCGTGTCTAGTGCACCTCCACCTACTACCACTAGACGCTGACGTTTCCTCGACCGCTGAGAACATCTGGTGGCTAGATGTCCCGACTGCTGGCATACATGACAGACCTTGAGTGCACCTGTGGTCCGGGACTTAGATCCCGCTTGTGACACTTCCCTGGCCTCATGTGACTCAGGAACCAGAACCGGAGATTCCAGAGGTTTGGCGAAGGTAGGAGCCAGCCGAAACCTCTGCCTACACTGGGCTCGCTCTAACCTCCGCTCGTTAAAACGGAGGTCAATTCGAGTGGAGACAGTTATTAACTCCTCCAGTGTGGCAGGAATCTCCCTAGTGGCCAGAGCGTCCTTAACGTGGTCAGCCAGGCCCCTCCAAAATATGGGGATAAGAGCTTTATCCGACCAATCCAGCTCAGAAGCTAAAGTGCGGAATTGGACGGCAAAATGACTGACCAAGGACTCACCCTGAGTTAATGCCAGCAGTTGGAGCGCAGTATCATGGGTGACTTGAGGTCCTAAAAAGACCTGTTTCAGAGTGCTCAGAAACAGCGGAGCACTCTGCACCACATGATCGCCACGCTCCCACTGCGGCGTAGCCCATTCCAACGCCCTGTCCGACAAGAGAGACACTATAAATCCCACCTTAGCCCGCTCTGTGGGAAAACGTGCAGCCAGGAGCTCGAGGTGAATAGAGCACTGACTCACGAATCCCCTACAAAATTTGCTATCACCAGAAAATTTTTCTGGCAGCGGGAGGCGAGAAAATGTCGGAGCAGGGGTGGCAATGGACAGGGTTGCTGCAGCCACGCTAGCAGCCTGTACAGCAACTGCGGTAACATCCACAGCTGAGGTTGCGCTCTCAAGAGCCGCCAACCTACCCTCCAGCTGCTGGATATACCGCAAGGATTGCTGTTTGTCCGTCATTACTAGCCAGACCCTGGTGCTAGTGTAATGTTAGGGCTAGCGGAACGCACCAAATAATAAGACAGATAGAGTATGGTGCGTTCGCAGCCCGGGGTCCACAGTGCAGAGATGGAACCTGCTGCCAAGTAATGACGGACTATATGGCAAGACTCATAAGTATACACACGTGGGTTAAACTTCACCCAGCGTGAAGGAAGCGATCCTGTTGCGTCACAGGACCGCGGTACCGCACATAGAGCGCGAGCAAGTAGTCAGCGAACTCAACCCCAACTAGGATTGAAGTCCGATTAGACCCTTGCTGGCACAACACCGCAACTGGGTGTGTAAGGAAACTCAATAACAATTTTAAGGCACAAGAGTGCATGCGGTGCCGCACTGACGAACGCCACTAACCACCCAGGCTTGGGTAAGGAAAGCACAGAGGAAGTGCACGGCACCGTATTGGCGGTCACAGCAACTGGACGCTGTAATATGTGATTAGTGCTGTAGGCTAAGTCGGGCGCTAGATAGCAACCATACACCTTCTGCGAACAGACATTCAATAGGGTAGGGGCTTCCAAGGACGACTTGCACTCACAACATACACACATTAACAATTGTACACTAGCGCATGGCTGTGCGGTCATGCGCAGTTTATATAGTTGCAGCACAGGAAGTGGCCACAGAAACTTTGCCCTTCCAAGACCTGCCAAGAGGACCAATGGAATGTGCTGCAGAGCCTGAGCACATGACCCTCAATCTCCAACGGGAGATCTTGCCCTGGGCATGCTCAGTGTGTGCAGACAAGGACTTAGTCCCAGAGAAGTCCGCTCGCTGCTGACCAGCACTGGCTTTAATGGCAGAAGCTGAAGAAGCAGCAGTAACTCTCAGTACAGAGTGAGACTGAGCAAGACGCTGGGACCGACGTCCTTGCTGAGCAGACTCCACTGCGGCTGGATGAGAATGGGAGACAGCAGCGGAGATGGCTCGAGATTCCCCCTGTGCAGAAGTGGGAACTCGAGACCTAACATGAGGTTTATTGTACTAACAGAAAATGTGCAATCTGCATTCAAACAAAATTTGACAGGTGCATAAGTATGGGCACCCTTATCATTTTCTTGTTTTAAATACTCCTACCTACTTTTTACTGACTTACTAAAGCACTTTTTTTTGTTTTCTAACCTCATTGAGCTTTGAACTTCATAGCCAGGTGTATGCAATCATGAGAAAAGCTACTTAAAGTGGCCACTTACAAGTTGTTCTCCTGTTTGAGTCTCCTCTGAAGAGTGGCATCATGGGCTCCTCAAAACAACTGTCTAATGATCTGAAAACAAAGATTATTCAACATAGTTGTTCAGGGGAAGGATACAAAAAGCTGTCTCAGAGATTTAACCTGTCAATTTCCACTGTGAGGAACATAGTAAGGAAATGGAAGAACACAGGTACAGTTCTTGTTAAGGCCAGAAGTGGCAGGCCAAGAAAAACATCAGAAAGGCAGAGAAGAAGAATGGTGAGATCAGTCAAGGACAATCCTCAGACCACCTCCAGAGAGCTGCAGCATCAACTTGCTGCAGATGGTGTCACTGTGCATCGGTCAACTATACAACGCACTTTGCACAAGGAGAAGCTGTATGGGAGAGTGATGCAAAAGAAGCCGTTTCTGCAAGAACGCCACAAATAGAGTCGGCTGAGGTATGCAAAAGCACATTTGGATAAGCCAATTTCTTTTTGGAAGAAGGTCCTGTTGACTGATGAAACCAAGATTGAGTTGTTTGGTCATACAAAAAGGCGTTATGCATGGCGGCCAAAAAACACAGCATTCCAAGAAAAACACTTGCTACCCACAGTAAAATTTGGTGGAGGCTCCATCATGCTTTGGGGCTGTGTGGCCAATGCTGGCACCAGGAACCTTGTTAACATTGAGGGACGCATGGATTCCTCTCAGTATCAGCAGATTCTTGACAATAATGTTCATGAATCAGTGACAAAGTTGAAGTTACGCAGGGGATGGATCTTTCAGCAAGACAATAATCCAAAACACCGTGTTAGGACTGTCGGAACGCACCAAGACAGATGGTATAGATACGTTCGCAGTCCGGGGTCCACCGTGCAGGTGAAAACCTGCTGCTAGCAATTAGCAGACTATATGGCGGTACACTAAAGTATACACGCGTGGGTTAAACTCACCTAGCGTGAAAGAAGCAATCCTGTTAAGGCACAGGACCGCGGTACCGCACCTAAAGCACGAGCAAGTAGTCAGCGAACTCAACCCCAACTAGGATTGAAGTCCGATTAGACCCTTGCTGGCACAACACCGCAACTGCGTGTGTAAGGAAACTGAAGAGCAATATTAAGGCACAACAGTGCATGCAGTGCCGCACTGTCGAATGCCACTAACCACCCAGGCTTGGGTAAGGAAAGCACAGAGGAAGTGCACGGCGCCGTACTGGCGGTCACAGCAACTGGACGCTATAATATGTGACTAGTGCTGTAGGATAAGTCGGGCGCTAGGTAGCAGCCATACACTTTCCGCGAACAGTCATTCAATAGGGTAGGGGTATCCAAGGACGACTTGCACTCACAACATACACACATTAGCGATTGAAAGACAATACTAGCGCATGGCCGTGCGGTCATGCGCAGTTTATATAGCAGCAGCACAGGAAGTGGCCACAGCACCTTTGCCCTTCCAAGACCTGCCAAGAGGACCAATGGAATGTGCTGCAGAGCCTGAGCACATGACCCTCGATCTCCAACGGGAGATCTTACCCTGGGCATGCTCAGTACGTGCAGACAAGGGCTTAGTCCCAGAGAAGTCCGCTCGCTGCTGACCAGCACTGACTTTAATGGCAGAGACTGGAGAAGCAGCAGTAACTCTCAGAACAGAGTGAGAATGAGCAAGATGCTGGGACCGACGTCTTTGCTGAGCAGACTCCACTGCGGCTGAACAAGAATGGGAGACCGCAGCGCAGGTGGCTCGAGATTCCCCCTGTGCAGAAGCGGGAACTCAACCCCTAACACACTGCTCCAAATCTACTCAGGCATTCATGCAGAGGAACAATTACACTGTTCTGGAATGGCGATCCCAGTCCCCAGACCTGAATATCATTGAACATCTGTGGGATCATTTGAAGAAGCCTGTCCATGCTTGGCGACCATCAAACTTAACTGAACTGGAATGGTCAAAAATATCTTCATCCAGGATCCAGGAACTCATTAAAAGCTACAGGAAGCGACTAGAGGCTGTTATTTTTGCAAAAGGAGGATCTACCAAATGATAGGGAAATCAGGGACCACCTTAATGTATTCTCATAATTCATACATATGTCTCTGAATATGTCCACACATGTTTCACCTTGCTAAGACTGATTCTGCTGACTCGGAAAATGGAGTCATCTGGTGTCCAGTCTCCTCATCTCCCTCGTCGTCGTCACTGCAATACTTGTGGTTGCCGGATGCTGCTGCATACCTTGCATTAGAGGACTCCTCCTGAGACTGATTGATGCATCCATTACTAAGACTATGTACATGCAAATGAAACCCCGCAATGATGATTATGAGCAAATGCTATGATTGAGAATAGGATATGATCTCCCCATCCTATGGGGGATTTGGCAGAAGAATTGACAAGAAGTCCGACATTGGCATTAGGCCAGTGACAGCACCTGTGGGTTAGGGGTAGAATCATATCTAATCTCAAAAGGGGGGACTTATAGGGAAATCAGGGACCACCTTAATGTATTCTCATAATTCATACATATGTCTCTGAATATGTCCAGACATGTTTCACCTTGCTAAGACTGATTCTGCTGACTATTGATTAAAGTTGTTGACAGGGTGAGGCTAATCAATAGATGAGACATAGGACATTAGCCCCTATGTGCCTGAACCCAAGTTACCTCTTATGTAAGGATCACCTGATGAATTAGGAATGATTTCATATGTAATAAACAGTAGTGTTGAGCATTCCGATACCGCAAGTATCGGGTATTGGCCGATACTTGCGGTATCGGAATTCCGATACCGAGATCCGATACTTTTGTGGTATCGGGTGTTAGGAGTCAAGTTTCCTCTGCTGCACAGGGGGAATCTCGATCCGTGTCTGCTGCGGTCTCCCAATCGGTATCAACCGCAGTGGGCTCTGCTCAGCGGAGACGTCGCTCCCAGCGTCTCGCTGGGGCTGATTCGGTGCATAGGGTCACTACTGCCTTTTCTGGCTTTCCTATGGTACCCTGCACTGATCTGCGGCGAGCGAGCCTCTCTGGGACTAAGTCCTTGTTTACTCACACTGAGCATGCCCAGGGCAGGGTCTCCCATTGGAGGTCGAGGGCCACATGTTCGGTCACATGCTCAGGTGCTGCAGTACATTCCATTGATCCTTCTGGAAGGTCCTGAAAGGGCAAAACATGCTCAGGCACTGCAGCACTTTCCATTGGTCCTTCTGGAAGGTCCTGAAAGGGCAAAAACTTCAGTAGCAGCTTCCTGTGCTGCAACTATATAAACTGCGCATGACCGCACGGCCATGCGCTAGTATCGTCTTTTGCTATATGCTTTGCGCCAATGTGGTCATGTGTTTGTATGTGTTCAGGGACCCGGCTAAAATAAGCCCCTAGAATGCTGGCACCTCCGGCGAGGAGATTGTGTATAAGAGTGTTCAGGGACCCGGCTGAAATAAGCCCCTAGAATGCTGGCTCCTCCGGCGAGGAGATTGTGTATGCATGCATGACCACTCACTGCTCACATCTGGGTAGTTGGCCTGTGCCTCTGTGAAAGTCTAACAGGGCACAGAGCTCATCTCTCGCGGTTACTCTGTGAAGCTAACAGAGTTGGTATACACCGCCATATAGAGCCGCCATTATTTAGCAGCAGGTACTTTCCTGCACGGTGGATCCCTGGTTGCGAACGCACTAATTCCTTTTAATAAACAATATATTTGGTGCGTTCCGCCAACCCTAACAGTATACTAACGCCAGGATCTGGCTAAGTAATGGCGGATGAACAGCGATTGCAGGGGTACATCCAGCTGCTGGAGGGCCGGTTGGCGTCTCTTGAGCGTGCAACCTCGGCGGTGGATGTTACCGCAATAGCTGTTCAGGCTGCTAGCGCGGCTGCAGCAGCTTTACCCGCTGCCACCTCTGTTCCGACCCTATCTCACCTTCCTTTGCCTGAGAGATACTCTGGGGACAGTAAGTCCTGTAGGGGTTTCGTGAGCCAATGTGGTATACACCTCGAGCTTCTGGCTGCACGTTTCCCTACTGAGCGGGCAAAGGTGGGATTCATAATCTCTCTCCTGTCGGACAGAGCGTTGGAGTGGGCTACGCCGCTGTGGGAGCGCAGCGATCATGTGGTGCGGAGTGTTCCTAGGTTTCTGGACACTCTGAAACAGGTCTTTTTAGGACCTCAAGTCACCCATGATACAGCGCTCCAACTGCTGGCTCTGACTCAGGGTTCAACCATGGTCAGCCATTTTGCTGTTCACTTCCGGACATTAGCGTCTGAGTTGGAATGGCCAGATAAAACCCTCATTCCCGTATTTTGGAGGGGGCTGGCTGACCATGTGAAGGACGCTTTGGCCACTAGGGAGATTCCCGCCACACTGGAGGAGCTCATAGCCGTATCTACTCGTATTGACCTCCGTTTTAATGAGCGGAGGTTGGAGCGAGCCCAGTGTAGGCAGAGGTTTCGGCTGGCTCCCACCTTCGCCAAACCTTTGGAATCTCCAGTCCAGGCATCCGAGTCACATGAGGCCTTAGAGATGACACGAGCGGGATCCAAGTCTCAGTCTGCCCATGCACATAAGGTCCGTCATGTTTACCGGCAGTCAGGACATCTTGCCTCCAAGGGTTCTCAGCGGTCGGGGAAACGTCAGCGTTTAGTGGCAGTTGGAGGAGGTACACTAGACACGGCGACGTTTGCCTCAAAGTTGTCCTTCCAGGGGACAATTACCATAGGCCCATCCACTCTTATGGTCGAGCTATGCGTGGATTCTGGGGCAGAGGGTAACTTTATGTCTTCCGCTTTTGCCCAGCGTCACGCAATACCCTTGGTGATGCTCGCCAAGCCGGTAACCGTTCGAGTGGTAAATGGGTCAACACTACCTTCACAGATTACCCACCAAACCATTCCTTTCACTCTATCTGTGTCTCCATCACATCAGGAGATAATCTCCCTATTAGTCATTCCTGAGGGAATTGATGAGGTCCTGTTGGGGATACCATGGCTTCGCTATCATTCTCCTCATATTGAGTGGAGAATTTTGGGTTGGAGTAAATCTTGCGAGGGTAGATGTCTGAGGGAGTGCGTTCAGGTTGCTGCTACACAGGTACCCGCAGATCTTTCCTCTCTCCCCAAGCACTATTGGCCCTATGCAGACGTGTTCTCCAAAAGAGCTGCGGAGACCCTTCCGCCTCACCGCCCCTATGACTGTCCTATTGACCTCTTGCCTGGTGCTGAGCCTCCCCGGGGTCGAGTCTATAAGTTATCTCTCCCGGAGACGGAGGCAATGTCCCAGTACATCCAGGAGAATCTGGCAAGAGGATTCATTAGGAAGTCAGTGTCACCGGCAGGGGCAGGTTTCTTCTTCGTACAGAAGAAGACTGGAGACTTACGTCCATGCATAGACTACAGGGGTCTTAACGCCATCACCATTAAGAACAAGTACCCACTACCCCTGATATCTGAGCTGTTTGATAGGCTACGGGGAGCAAGGGTATTTACAAAGTTAGATCTGCGGGGTGCTTACAACCTGATTCGCATCCGTGAGGGGGATGAATGGAAGACGGCTTTTAACACCAGGGATGGGCACTATGAATATCTGGTGATGCCCTTCGGGCTCTGTAATGCCGCAGCCGTTTTCCAAGACTTTGTGAACGACATCTTCCGGGATATGCTCACCACCTCGGTCGTAGTCTATCTGGATGACATTCTCATCTTCTCTCCAGATATTGACTCCCATCGGAGAGATGTTCGCAAAGTCTTCGACCTCTTACGGGCAAACTCCCTCTACGCCAAGTTGGAGAAGTGTGTGTTTGAGCAGGAGTCCTTGCCTTTCCTTGGTTATATCATCTCTGCCCAGGGTTTGGCTATGGATCCTGCCAAGCTACAGGCTGTAATGGACTGGCAGGAACCCCATTCTCTTAAAGCGGTGCAGCGCTTTATGGGGTTCATTAATTACTATCGCCAGTTCATTCCACACTTCTCAACTTTGGTAGCTCCCTTGGTTGCCCTCACCAAGAAGGGAGCAAATCCCAAGTTGTGGTCAGAGGAGGTCTCCAAAGCCTTTCTCTCGATCAAGTCACACTTCGCTAGTGCTCCCATCCTACATCGCCCCGATGTTGATAAACCATTTATCTTGGAGGTGGATGCTTCATCCTTTGGTGCTGGAGCAGTCCTTTTCCAAAAGGATGCTCAAGGTCGGAAGCATCCTTGCTTCTTCTTCTCCAAGACCTTCACACCAGCGGAGAGGAATTATTCCATCGGGGACAGGGAGTTGCTGGCCATGAAGTTGGCTTTTTCAGAGTGGAGACATCTCTTGGAGGGAGCTCGCTTTCCCTTCCAAGTCTTCACTGACCACAAGAACTTGGTGTATCTGCAAACGGCCCAGCGGCTGAATTCTCGCCAGGCTAGATGGTCCCTGTTCTTCTCCCGGTTCCATTTTACTCTCCATTTCCTCTCCGGGGAGAAGAACGTTCGTGCTGACGCTCTCTCCTGCTCCGTGGTGTCATCGGAGGAGGAGCCTCGGCTTATTGTCCCTTCTGAGAGCCTGAGAACTGTAGCTCCGGTTTCGCTAGAGTCTGTGCCCCCGTGCAAGACTTTCATACCAGCTAACTTGCGACCGGAGGTTCTCTCTTGGGCTCACTCCTCCAGAGTGGGTGGGCATTTTGGGACCAAGAGGACATCTGAGCTTCTGGCGAGAACATACTGGTGGCCGCATACGGCCCGAGATGTCAAGGACTATATTTAGGCGTGCATTTCTTGCGCCCAGAATCGGTCTCCTCGGCAACGGCCTGCTGGGTTGCTTTACCCTTTACCGGTGGCAGACAGGCCCTGGGAGATGGTCGGGATGGACTTTGTGGTGGGTCTACCCAAGTCGCGTGGCTGCTCCATTATTTGGGTTGTCACCGACCATTTCTCCAAGATGGTGCATTTGGTGCCGCTTCCTCGGTTACCCTCAGCACGGGCCTTGGCGGTGTTGTTCATTAAACACGTTTGCATGGTATGCCTGATAAGATTGTCAGCGATCGGGGTCCCCAGTTCGCATCTCGGTTTTGGAGAGAGCTCTGCCGTTTACTCAGCATAGAGTTAAACCTCTCCTCTGCATACTATCCTGAGACGAATGGGTTGGTGGAGAGAACTGTTGTGATAGGCAATTCAGTAACACAATGTACATAGCGATCAGAGCACATACAGTGATCTGACAATAACCCAAAATAATAGAACGAGCTCTGAGACGTGGGAACTCTGCAGACCGCAATCCCTGATCCTCTCCAAACACAACTAGAGGCAGCTGTTTATTGCGCCTAACGCTCCCTATGCAACTCGGCACAGCCTGAGAAACTAACTAGCCTGAAGATAGAAAAATAAGCCTACCTTGCCTTAGAGAAATAACCCAAAGGAAAAGGCAGCCCCCCACATATAATGACTGTGAGTAAGATGAAAAGACAAACGTAGGGAGGAAATAGATTCAGCAAAGTGAGGCCCGATATTCTAGACAGAACGAAGATAGGAAAGATAACTTTGCGGTCTACACAAAACCCTTAAGAAAACCACGCAAAGGGGGCAAAAAGACCCTCCGTACCGAACTAACGGCACGGAGGTACACCCTTTGCGTCCCAGAGCTTCCAGCAAAACAAATAGACAAGCTGGAAAGAAAAAATAGCAACAAATAGCAAAGAAGCACTTAGCTATGCAGAGCAGCAGGCCACAGGAATGATACAGAGATACACAAGTCCAACACTGGAACATTGACAGGAAGCATGGATCAAAGCATTAGGTGGAGTTAAGTAGAGAAGCAGCTAACGAGCTCACCAGAGCACCTGAGGGAGGAAACTCAGAAGCTGCAGTACCACTTTCCTCCACAAACGGAAGCTCCCAGAGAGAATCAGCCGAAGTACCACTTGTGACCACAGGAGTGAACTCTGCCACAGAATTCACAACAGTACCCCCCCCTTGAGGAGGGGTCACCGAACCCTCACGAGAGCCCCCAGGCCGACCAGGATGAGCCACATGAAAGGCACGAACAAGATCGGGAGCATGGACATCAGAAGCAAAAACCCAGGAATTATCTTCCTGAGCATAACCCTTCCATTTAACCAGATACTGGAGTTTCCGTCTTGAAACACGAGAATCCAAAATCTTCTCCACAATATACTCCAATTCCCCCTCCACCAAAACCGGGGCAGGAGGCTCAACAGATGGAACCATAGGTGCCACGTATCTCCGCAACAATGACCTATGGAATACGTTATGTATGGAAAAAGAATCTGGGAGGGTCAGACGAAAAGACACAGGATTAAGAACCTCAGAAATCCTATACGGACCAATAAAACGAGGTTTAAACTTAGGAGAGGAAACCTTCATAGGAATATGACGAGAAGATAACCAAACCAGATCCCCAACACGAAGTCGGGGACCCACACGGCGTCTGCGATTAGCGAAAAGTTGAGCCTTCTCCTGGGACAAGGTCAAATTGTCCACTACCTGAGTCCAAATCTGCTGCAACCTGTCCACCACAGTATCCAGACCAGGACAGTCCGAAGACTCAACCTGTCCTGAAGAGAAACGAGGATGGAACCCAGAATTGCAGAAAAACGGCGAAACCAAGGTAGCCGAGCTGGCCCGATTATTAAGGGCGAACTCAGCCAAAGGCAAAAAGGACACCCAGTCATCCTGATCAGCAGAAACAAAGCATCTCAGATATGTTTCCAAGGTCTGATTGGTTCGTTCGGTCTGGCCATTAGTCTGAGGATGGAAAGCCGAGGAAAAAGACAAGTCAATGCCCATCCTACCACAAAAGGCTCGCCAAAACCTCAAAACAAACTGGGAACCTCTGTCAGAAACAATATTCTCTGGAATGCCATGCAAACGAACCACATGCTGGAAGAACAAAGGCACCAAATCAGAGGAGGAAGGCAATTTAGACAAGGGTACCAGATGGACCATCTTAGAAAAGCGATCACAGACCACCCAAATGACTGACATCTTTTGAGAAACGGGAAGGTCAGAAATAAAATCCATAGAGATATGTGTCCAAGGCCTCTTCGGGACCGGCAAGGGCAAAAGCAACCCACTGGCACGAGAACAGCAGGGCTTAGCCCGAGCACAAATCCCACAGGACTGCACAAAAGTACGCACATCCCGCGACAGAGACGGCCACCAAAAGGATCTAGCCACTAATTTTCTGGTACCAAAGATTCCAGGATGACCAGCCAACATCGAACAATGAAGTTCAGAGATAACTCTATTCGTCCACCTATCAGGGACAAACAGTTTCTCCGCTGGGCAACGATCAGGTTTATTAGCCTGAAATTTTTGCAGCACCCGCCGCAAATCAGGGGAGATGGCAGACACAATTACTCCTTCCTTGAGGATACCCGCCGGCTCAGATAAACCCGGAGAGTCGGGCACAAAACTCCTAGACATAGCATCCGCCTTCACGTTTTTAGAGCCCGGAAGGTACGAAATCACAAAGTCAAAACGGGCAAAAAACAACGACCAACGAGCTTGTCTAGGATTCAAGCGCTTGGCAGACTCGAGATAAGTCAAGTTCTTATGATCAGTCAATATCACCACGCGATGCTTAGCTCCTTCAAGCCAATGACGCCACTCCTCGAATGCCCACTTCATGGCCAGCAACTCTCGGTTGCCCACATCATAATTTCGCTCAGCAGGCGAAAACTTCCTGGAAAAGAAAGCGCATGGTTTCATCACTGAGCAACCAGGACCTCTCTGTGACAAAACAGCCCCTGCTCCAATCTCAGAAGCATCAACCTCGACCTGGAACGGAAGAGAAACATCTGGTTGACACAACACAGGGGCAGAAGAAAACGATGCTTCAACTCTTGAAAAGCCTCCACAGCAGCAGAAGACCAATTGACCAAATCAGCACCCTTCTTGGTCAAATCGGTCAATGGTTTGGCAACACTAGAAAAATTGCAGATGAAGCGACGATAAAAATTAGCAAAGCACAGGAACTTTTGCAGACTTTTCAGAGATGTCGGCTGAGTTCAATCATGGATGGCTTGGACCTTAACCGGATCCATCTCGATAGTAGAAGGGGAAAAGATGAACCCCAAAAATGAAACCTTCTGCACACCAAAGAGACACTTTGATCCCTTCACAAACAAAGAATTAGCACGCAGGACCTGAAAAACCGTTCTGACCTGCTTCACATGAGACTCCCAATCATCCGAGAAGATCAAAATGTCATCCAAGTACACAATCAGGAATTTATCCAGGTACTCACGGAAGATGTCATGCATAAAGGATTGAAACACTGATGGAGCATTGGCAAGTCCGAACGGCATCACTAGATACTCAAAATGACCCTCGGGCGTATTAAATGCAGTTTTCCATTCATCGCCTTGCCTGATTCTCACCAGATTATACGCACCACGAAGATCTATCTTAGTGAACCAACTAGCCCCTTAATCCGAGCAAACAAATCAGATAACAATGGCAAGGGGTACTGAAATTTAACAGTGATCTTATTAAGAAGGCGATAATCTATACACGGTCTCAGCGAACCATCCTTCTTGGCTACAAAAAAGAACCCTGCTCCTAATGGCGACGATGACGGGCGAATATGCCCCTTCTCCAGGGATTCCTTCACATAACTGCGCATAGCGGTGTGCTCAGGCACGGATAAATTAAACAGTCGACCTTTTGGGAATTTACTACCAGGAATCAAATTGATAGCACAATCACAATCCCTATGCGGAGGTAGGGCATCGGACTTGGGCTCATCAAATACATCCCGGTAATCAGACAAGAACTCTGGAACCTCAGAAGGGGTGGATGACTAAATTGACAGAAATGGAACATCACTATGTACCCCCTGACAACCCCAGCTGGACACCAACATGGAATTCCAACCAATACTGGATTATGGGCTTGTAGCCATGGCAACCCCAACACGACCACATCATGCAGATTATGCAACACCAGAAAGCGAATAACCTCCTGATGTGCAGGAGCCATGCACATGGTCAGCTGGGTCCAGTATTGAGGCTTATTCTTGGCCAAAGGTGTAGCATCAATTCCTCTCAATGGAATAGGACACTGCAAGGGCTCCAAGAAAAACCCACAACGTTTAGCATAATCCAAGTCCATCAAATTCAGGGCAGCGCCTGAATCCACAAACGCCATGACAGAATACGACGACAAGGAGCATATCAAGGTAACGGACAGAAGAAATTTTGACTGTACAGTACCAATGGCGGCAGACCTAGCGAACCGCTTAGTGCGCTTAGGACAATCAGAGATAGCATGAGTGGAATCACCACAGTAGAAACACAGCCCATTCAGACGTCTGTGTTCTTGCCGTTCAACTCTGGTCATAGTCCTATCGCACTGCATAGGCTCAGGTTTAATCTCAGGTAATACCGCCAAATGGTGCACAGATTTACGCTCACGCAAGCGTCGACCGATCTGAATGGCCAAAGACATAGACTCATTCAAACCAGCGGGCATAGGAAATCCCACCATGACATCCTTAATGGCTTCAGAGAGACCCTTTCTGAAAATGGCTGCAAGCGCAGATTCATTCCATTGAGTGAGCACGGACCATTTTCTAAATTTCTGGCAATTTAGTTCTATCTCCAAAAAACAAATCTGGAATAGGAATTCTCGGTTCTAACAAAGAATTCTAAACCACAAAATTTTGAATATCTTGAACTCTTGCCGTGAGCTGATCTACACATGAAGACAGACCTTTAATGTCCATTGTAACACCTGTGTCCTGAAGCACCTAAATGTCTAGGGGAAAAAAAAGACAAATCACAGTGCAAAGGAAAAAAAATGGTCTCAGAACTTCTTTTTTCCCTCTATTGAGAATCATTAGTACTTCTGGCTTCCTGTACTGTTATGATAGGCAATTCAGTAACACAATGTACATAGCGATCAGAGCACATACAGTGATCTGACAATAACCCAAAATAATAGAACGAGCTCTGAGACGTGGGAACTCTGCAGACCGCAATCCCTGATCCTCTCCAAACACAACTAGAGGCAGCTGTGGATTGCGCCTAACGCTCCCTATGCAACTCGGCACAGCCTGAGAAACTAACTAGCCTGAAGATAGAAAAAATAAGCCTACCTTGCCTCAGAGAAATACCCCAAAGGAAAAGGCAGCCCCCCACATATAATGACTGTGAGTAAGATGAAAAGACAAACGTAGGGATGAAATAGATTCAGCAAAGTGAGGCCCGATATTATAGACAGAACGAAGATAGGAAAGATAACTTTGTGGTCTACACAAAACCCTAAAGAAAACCACGCAAAGGGGGCAAAAAGACCCTCCGTACCGAACTAACGGCATGGAGGTACACCCTTTGCGTCCCAGAGCTTCCAGCAAAACAAATAGACAAGCTGGACAGAAAAAATAGCAACAAATAGCAAAGAAGCACTTAGCTATGCAGAGCAGCAGGCCACAGGAATGATCCAGAGATACACAAATCCAACACTGGAACATTGACAGGAAGCATGGATCAAAGCATTAGGTGGAGTTAAGTAGAGAAGCAGCTAACGAGCTCACCAGATCACCTGAGGGAGGAAACTCAGAAGCTGCAGTACCACTTTCCTCCACAAACGGAAGCTCCCAGAGAGAATCAGCCGAAGTACCACTTGTGACCACAGGAGTGAACTCTGCCACAGAATTCACAACAGAGAACCAACCAGACTCTGGTGACATATTTGCGACATTTCGTCTCTGCTAGGCAGGATGACTGGGCATCTTTGCTACCTTGGGCGGAATTTGCCCTGAACAACGCCGTAGCCGATTCCACTGGTCAAACTCCTTTTCTCCTTAATTACGGCCAGCATCCGCGTGTCCCTGTGCCCATGCCCGTGTCATCCACCGATTCTAGGGTGGCAGACTGGGCGGTGGAGGCACGTGACATCTGGGACCGCACACAGGATGCCATCCGGGCCTCCAAGGAGAGAATGAGGGTTTCGGCTGATACACACCGGCGCCCCGCTCCGGTCTTTGCTCCTGGCGACTTAGTGTGGCTCTCCGCCCGTAACATCAGGCTGCGAGTTGAGTCCACTAAGTTTGCTCCTCGCTACATTGGCCCGTTGAAGGTTCTGGAACAGGTCAACCCTGTGGTCTACCGTTTGGCTATTCCTCCACGCCTTGGTATCACCGATACTTTCCACATTTCCCTCTTAAAGCCCGTTCATTTGTCCCGGTTTTCCGAGTCATCTGCTGGGACATCGGGTTCATCCACGGATGAGTTTGAGGTGAATGCTATTGTGGGGTGCAAGGTGGTACGTGGCAAGAAATTTTATCTGGTGGACTGGAAGGGTCACGGCCCAGAGGATAGAACCTGGGAGCCTGTGGAGCACATTCAGGCTCCGCTGCTTATCGCAGCTTTTGAGCGTAGTGAGGCTCAAGGAGGGGGGGCCCTAGGAGAGGGGGTAATGTTAGGAGTTGAGTTTCCTCTGCTGCACAGGGGGAATCTCGATCCGTGTCTGCTGCGGTCTCCCATTCGGTATCGGCCGCAGTGGGCTCTGCTCAGCGGAGACGTCGCTCCCAGCGTCTCGCTGGGGCTGATTCGGTGCATAGGGTCACTTGTTGTGAATTCTGTGGCAGAGCTCCCTCCTGTGGTCACAAGTGGTACTTCGGCTGATTCTCTCTGGGAGCTTCCGTTTGTGGAGGAAACTGGTACTGCTGCTTCTGAGTTTCCTCCCTCAGGTGATCTGGTGAGGTTGTTAGGTGCTTCTCTACTTAGCCCCACCTAATGCTTTGATTCATGCTTCCTGTCAATGTTCCAGTGTTGGACTTGTGTTTCTCTGGATCATTCCTGTGGCCTGCATAGCTAAGTGCTTCTTTGCTATTTGTTGCTATTTTTTCTGTCCAGCTTGTCTTTTTGTTGTGCTGGAAGCTCTGGGACGCAAAGGGTGTACCTCCGTGCCGTTAGTTCGGTACGGAGGGTCTTTTTGCCCCTTTGCGTGGTTTTCTTTAGGGTTTTGTGTAGACCACAAAGTTATCTTTCCTATCCTCGTTCTGTCTAGAATATCGGGCCTCACTTTGCTGAATCTATTTCATCCCTACATTTGTCTTTTCATCTTACTCACAGTCATTATATGTGGGGGGCTGCCTTTTCCTGTGGGGTATTTCTCTGAGGCAAGGTAGGCTTATTTTTTCTATCTTCAGGCTAGTTAGTTTCTCAGGCTGTGCCGAGTTGCATAGGGAGCGTTAGGCGCAATCCACGGCTGCCTCTAGTTGTGTTTGGAGAGGATCAGGGATTGCGGCCTGCAGAGTTCCCACGTCTCAGAGCTCGTTCTATTATTTTGGGTTATTGTCAGATCACTGTATGTGCTCTGACCTCCATGTCCATAGTGATACTGAATTGCCTTTCATAACAGTACAGGAAGCCCAAAGTACTAATGATTCTCAATAGAGGGAAAAAAGAATTTCTGAGACCATTTTTTTTTCTTGGCTTTGTGTTTTGTCTTTTTTTTCCCCTAGACATTTGGGTGGTTCAGTACACAGGTGTAGCGATGGACATTAGAAGTCTGTCTTCATTTGTGGATCAGCTCTCGGCAAGAGTACAAAAGATTCAAGACACTATTGATCAGAAATCTATGTTAGAACCAAGAATTCCTATTCCTGATTTGTTTTTTGGAGATAGAACTAAGTTTCTGAGTTTCAAAAATAATTGTAAGTTATTTCTGGCCTTGAAACCTCGTTCCTCTGGTGATCCAGTTCAACAGGTTTTGATTATTATTTCTTTTTTGCGCGGCGACCCTCAGGACTGGGCATTTTCTCTTGCGCCAGGAGATCCTGCATTAAGTAATATCAATGCGTTTTTTCTGGCGCTCGGATTGCTGTACGATGAGCCTAATTCAGTGGATCAGGCAGAAAAGAATTTGCTGGCTCTTTGTCAGGGTCAGGATGAGATAGAGGTATATTGCCAGAAATTTAGAAAATGGTCAGTGCTCACTCAATGGAATGAATCTGCGCTGGCAGCTATGTTCAGAAAGGGTCTCTCTGAAGCCCTTAAGGATGTCATGGTGGGATTTCCTATGCCTGCTGGTTTGAATGAGTCTATGTCTTTGGCTATTCAGATCGGTCGACGCTTGCGTGAGCGTAAATCTGTGCACCATTTGGCGGTATTACCTGAGCTTAAACCTGAGCCTATGCAGTGCGATAGGACTTTGACCAGAGTTGAACGGCAAGAACACAGACGTCTGAATGGGCTGTGTTTCTACTGTGGTGATTCCACTCATGCTATCTCTGATTGTCCTAAGCGCACTAAGCGGTTCGCTAGGTCTGCCACCATTGGTACGGTACAGTCAAAATTTCTTCTGTCCGTTACCTTGATCTGCTCTTTGTCATCATATTCTGTCATGGCGTTTGTGGATTCAGGCGCTGCTCTGAATTTGATGGACTTGGAATATGCTAAGCGTTGTGGGTTTTTCTTGGAGCCCTTGCAGTGTCCTATTCCATTGAGAGGAATTGATGCTACGCCTTTGGCCAAGAATAAGCCTCATTACTGGACCCAGCTGACCATGTGCATGGCTCCTGCACATCAGGAGGATATTCGCTTTCTGGTGTTGCATAATCTGCATGATGTGGTCGTGTTGGGGTTGCCATGGCTACAAGCCCATAATCCAGTATTGGATTGGAAATCCATGTCGGTGTCCAGCTGGGGTTGTCAGGGGCTACATGGTGATGTTCCATTTCTGTCAATTTCGTCATCCACCCCTTCTGAGGTTCCAGAGTTCTTGTCTGATTACCGGGATGTATTTGATGAGCCCAAGTCCGATGCCCTACCTCCGCATAGGGATTGTGATTGTGCTATCAATTTGATTCCTGGTGGTAAATTCCCAAAAGGTCGACTGTTTAATTTATCCGTGCCTGAGCACACCGCTATGCGCAGTTATGTGAAGGAATCCCTGGAGAAGGGGCATATTCGCCCGTCATCGTCGCCATTAGGAGCAGGGTTCTTTTTTGTAGCCAAAAAGGATGGTTCGCTGAGACCTTGTATAGATTATCGCCTTCTTAATAAGATCACTGTTAAATTTCAGTACCCCTTGCCTTTGTTATCTGATTTGTTTGCTCGGATTAAGGGGGCTAGTTGGTTCACCAAGATTGATCTTCGTGGTGCGTATAATCTGGTGCGAATCAGGCGAGGCGATGAATGGGAAACTGCATTTAATACGCCCGAGGGTCATTTTGAGTATCTAGTGATGCCATTCGGACTTGCCAATGCTCCATCAGTGTTTCAGTCCTTTATGCATGACATCTTCCGAGAGTACCTGGATAAATTCCTGATTGTGTACTTGGATGACGTTTTGGTCTTCTCGGATGATTGGGAGTCTCATGTGAGACAGGTCAGAATGGTTTTTCAGGTCCTGCGTGCTAATTCTTTGTTTGTGAAGGGATCAAAGTGTCTCTTTGGTGTGCAGAAGGTTTCATTTTTTGGGTTCATCTTTTCCCCTTCTACTATCGAGATGGATCCTGTTAAGGTCCAAGCCATCCATGATTGGACTCAGCCGACATCTCTGAAAAGTCTGTAAAAGTTCCTGGGCTTTGCTAATTTTTATCGTCGCTTCATCTGCAATTTTTCTAGTATTGCCAAACCATTGACCGATTTGACCAAGAAGGGTGCTGATTTGGTCAATTGGTCTTCTGCTGCTGTGGAAGCATTTCAAGAGTTGAAGCGTCGTTTTTCTTCTGCCCCTGTGTTGTGTCAACCTGATGTTTCTCTTCCGTTCCAGGTCGAGGTTGATGCTTCTGAGATTGGAGCAGGGGCTGTTTTGTCGAAGAGAGGTTCTGATTGTTCAGTGATGAAACCATGCACTTTTTTTTCCAGGAAGTTTTCGCCTGCTGAGCGGAATTATGATGTGGGCAACCGAGAGTTGCTGGCCATGAAGTGGGCATTCGAGGAGTGGCGTCATTGGCTTGAAGGAGCTAAGCATCGCGTGGTGGTATTGACTGATCATAAGAACCTGACTTATCTCGAGTCTGCTAAGCGTTTGAATCCTAGACAGGCTCGTTGGTCGCTGTTTTTCGCCCGTTTTGACTTTGTGATTTCGTACCTTCCGGGCTCTAAAAATGTGAAGGCGGATGCTCTGTCTAGGAGTTTTGTGCCCGACTCTCCGGGTTTATCTGAGCCGGCGGGTATCCTCAAGGAAGGAGTAATTGTGTCTGCCATCTCCCCTGATTTGCGGCGGGTGCTGCAAAAATTTCAGGCTAATAAACCTGATCGTTGTCCAGCGGAGAAACTGTTTGTCCCGGATAGGTGGACAAATAAAGTGATCTCTGAGGTTCATTGTTCGGTGTTGGCTGGTCATCCTGGAATCTTTGGTACCAGAGAGTTAGTGGCTAGATCCTTTTGGTGGCCATCTCTTTCGCGGGATGTGCGTTCTTTTGTGCAGTCCTGTGGGATTTGTGCTCGGGCTAAGCCCTGCTGTTCTCGTGCCAGTGGGTTGCTTTTGCCCTTGCCGGTCCCGAAGAGACCTTGGACACATATCTCTATGGATTTTATTTCAGATCTTCCCGCCTCTCAAAAGATGTCAGTCATTTGGGTGGTCTGTGATCGCTTTTCTAAGATAGTCCATCTGGTACCCTTGTCCAAGTTGCCTTCCTCCTCTGATTTGGTGCCATTGTTCTTCCAGCATGTGGTTCGTTTGCATGGCATTCCAGAGAATATCGTTTCTGACAGAGGTTCCCAGTTTGTTTCGAGGTTTTGGCGAGCCTTTTGTGGTAGGATGGGCATTGACTTGTCTTTTTCCTCGGCTTTTCATCCTCAGACTAATGGCCAGACCGAACGAACCAATCAGACCTTGGAAACCTATGTGAGATGCTTTGTTTCTGCCGATCAGGATGACTGGGTGTCCTTTTTGCCTTTGGCTGAGTTCGCCCTTAATAATCGGGCCAGCTCGGCTACCTTGGTTTCGCCATTTTTCTGCAATTCTGGGTTCCATCCTCGTTTCTCTTCAGGACAGGTTGAGTCTTCGGACTGTCCTGGTGTGGATACTGTGGTGGACAGGTTGCAGCAGATTTGGACTCATGTAGTGGACAATTTGACCTTGTCCCAGAAGGCTCAACGTTTCGCTAATCGCAGACGCCGTGTGGGTCCCCGACTTCGTGTTGGGGATCTGGTTTGGTTATCTTCTCGTCATATTCCTATGAAGATTTCCTCTCCGAAGTTTAAACCTCGTTTCATTGGTCCTTATAGGATTTCTGAGGTTATTAATCCTGTGTCTTTTCGTCTGACCCTCCCAGATTCTTTTTTCATACATAACGTCTTTCATAGGTCATTGTTGCGGAGATACGTGGCACCTATGGTTCCATCTGTTGACCCTCCTGCCCCGGTTTTGGTGGAGGGGGAATTGGAGTATATTGTGGAGAAGATTTTGGATTCTCGTGTTTCAAGACGGAAACTCCAGTATCTGGTTAAATGGAAGGGTTATGCTCAGGAGGATAATTCCTGGGTTTTTGCCTCTGATGTCCATGCTCCCGATCTTGTTCGTGCCTTTCATGTGGCTCATCCTGGTCAGCCTGGGGGCTCTGGTGAGGGTTCGGTGACCCCTCCTCAAGGTTGGGGGTACTGTTGTGAATTCTGTGGCAGAGCTCCCTCCTGTGGTCACAAGTGGTACTTCGGCTGATTCTCTCTGGGAGCTTCCGTTTGTGGAGGAAACTGGTACTGCAGCTTCTGAGTTTCCTCCCTCAGGTGATCTGGTGAGGTCGTTAGGTGCTTCTCTACTTAGCCCCACCTAATGCTTTGATTCATGCTTCCTGTCAATGTTCCAGTGTTGGACTTGTGTTTCTCTGGATCATTCCTGTGGCCTGCTGCTCTGCATAGCTAAGTGCTTCTTTGCTATTTGTTGCTATTTTTTCTGTCCAGCTTGTCTTTTTGTTTTGCTGGAAGCTCTGGGACGCAAAGGGGGTACCTCCGTGCCGTTAGTTCGGTACGGAGGGTCTTTTTGCCCCTTTGCGTGGTTTTCTTTAGGGTTTTGTGTAGACCGCAAAGTTATCTTTCCTATCCTCGTTCTGTCTAGAATATCGGGCCTCACTTTGCTGAATCTATTTCATCCCTACGTTTGTCTTTTCATCTTACTCACAGTCATTATATGTGGGGGGCTGCCTTTTCCTTTGGGGTATTTCTCTGAGGCAAGGTAGGCTTATTTTTTCTATCTTCAGGCTAGTTAGTTTCTCAGGCTGTGCCGAGTTGCATAGGGAGCGTTAGGCGCAATCCACGGCTGTCTCTAGTTGTGTTTGGAGAGGATCAGGGATTGCGGTCTGCAGAGTTCCCACGTCTCAGAGCTCATTCTATTATTTTGGGTTATTGTCAGATCACTGTATGTGCTCTGACCTCCATGTCCATAGTGATACTGAATTGCCTTTCATAACAGTGACTACTGCCTTTTCTGGCTTTCCTATGGTACCCTGCACTGATCTGCGGCGAGCGAGCCTCTCTGGGACTAAGTCCTTGTTTACTCACACTGAGCATGCCCAGGGCAGGGTCTCCCATTGGAGGTCGAGGGCCACATGTTCGGTCACATGCTGAGGTGCTGCAGTACATTCCATTGGTCCTTCTGGAAGGTCCTGAAAGGGCAAAACATGCTCAGGTACTGCAGCACTTTCCATTGGTCCTTCTGGAAGGTCCTGAAAGGGCAAAAACTTCAGTAGCAGCTTCCTGTGCTGCAACTATATAAACTGCACATGACCGCACGGCCATGCGCTAGTATCGTCTTTTGCTATATGCTTTGCGCCAATGTGGTCATGTGTTTGTATGTGTTCAGGGACCCGGCTGAAATAAGCCCCTAGAATGCTGGCACCTCCGGCGAGGAGATTGTGTATAAGAGTGTTCAGGGACCCGGCTGAAATAAGCCCCTAGAATGCTGGCTCCTCCGGCGAGGAGATTGTGTATGCATGCATGACCACTCACTGCTCACATCTGGGTAGTTGGCCTGTGCCTCTGTGAAAGTCTAACAGGGCACAGAGCTCATCTCTCGCGGTTACTCTGTGAAGCTAACAGAGTTGGTATATACCGCCATATTGAGCCGCCATTATTTAGCAGCAGGTACTTTCCTGCACGGTGGATCCCGGGTTGCGAACGCACTAATTCCTTTTAATAAACAATATATTTGGTGCGTTCCGCCAACCCTAACATCGGGTATCGGTTTCGGATCCATAGGGATGTGTAAAATAAAGAATTAAAATAAAAAATATTGATATATTCACCTCCCCGGCGGCCCCTGGACATCACGCTGGTAACCGGCAGGCTTCTTTGTTTAAAATGAGCGCCTTTAGGACCTGCGAATGACGTTGCGGCTTCTGATTGGTCGCGTGCCGCTCATGTGACCGCCACGCGACCAATCAGAAGCCGCGACGTCATTCTCATTCACTAAACTCCTAATTCTAGGAATTAAGGACCTGCGAATGACGTCGCGGCTTCTGATTTCCTCTCCTTCAGACCCTAGGAACCATCAGGATACCTTCCGATACTTGGTGTCCCATTGACTTGTATTGGTATCGGATAGCGGTATCGGCGATATCCGATATTTTTCGGGTATCGGCCGATACTATCCGATACCGATACTTTCAAGTATCGGACGGTATCGCTCAACACTAATAAACAGCTGATTTGCGCACGAACATGATGTATACGCCTACTCAATAGTGTATATAACTGAATGACCTTTTATTAAATAATACGGCTTGATACAGATCCACATCTGTCCCTGTCCATCATTTCTCTGGAGAAACTCACACATTTGGCAGCCATCCAATATCCCTGAGGGTCTGACTTGCAGACCACCCTAACATAAATATTAATGTCACTTTTCTGGTGGGGTGCCCATACTTATGCACCTGTCAAATTTTGTTTGAATGCAGATTGCACATTTTCTGTTAGTACAATAAACCTCATTTCAAGGCAGAAACATTACTGTGTCCAACAGTTATTAGATATATGAAACTGAAATAGCTGTTGCCAAAAAAACAATTTTTATAAAACATTAAGCTTAAGATTAATAGGGGTGCCCAAACTTTTTCATATAACTGTATATAGCATTCATAGTCTATGTACTGTACAGTTTGATGTCACTTATTTTTCATGCATTCTCTTTGAACAAAGGAATGTATTAGTAGACCAAAGTACAATACACTAAACAGTACTGTGAGATATGTGAATGCCATGTACTGGAGATCTTGAGAAATAAATTCAGAGTGAACTGATTATTATTGTGTTGTTCTGTCATATTTTAATGCAATTTTCATACTTTGTAAGATACTCCCTATTCTCTTTCTCATTTCCAGAACTAGTAAATGATATCATACCTTGTTATAATAAAAAAGTCCATCTTGTGTTCTTAAAGTCCGACCAACTGTTAAATCACTAACGTTACAGCTCTCCCACAAGTTTGGATTTTATTGATTCTCTCAACTGTGACTTTATCTTTCTCATTAATCAAGGCCTATTACTGCCTCCCTCAAACAAAGAAGGCAGACAGCTTCTTCTTACTCATGGCTAAGATCTCAGTCTATTATTTGTGTTTTAAAATGCTCATCCAATGTATTATATGCTGTGTATGCACTACATGTTTTTTTTCTCTTTTATTCCTTTCTTTACCTTAAGTCACCTTCCCATATGAGAAACTATATCAGCTCATTTATCTTACTGACAATCGGCTCATAAACGAAGTTTGACACCAGAAAAAAATGACTTTTTGCCTCTTCTTTTCAAAAACATTCAAAGTGATAAAAATCTAGAAATTTAACTATGAAGCAGCTTTTAAATCTCATGAATTGCCATTTGTAAAAAGTATTTTAAGCTTTGCAATATTGCTTCAGTAGATTCTCCAAAACATGCATCCATGATTGTGCTAAGTTCACCAAAAATATGCTCATTATAAACAGCCTTATTTAAAGGGAATCTGTCACCCCATTTTAGGCCTATAACATAAGCTAAGACCAACGCCATCAGGGGCTTATCTACAGCATTCTGTAATGCTGTAGATAAGCCCATAATGTAACCTGAAAGATAAGAAAAAAAATTTAGATTATACTCACCCAGGGGTGGTCCCGGTTCAGTCCGGTCCAATGGGCGTCGCGGTCCGGGTCTGGCACCTCCCATCTTCATACGATGATGTCCTCTTCTTTGCTTCCTGCAGCGGCTCCCTTGTTGAGGGCAGAGCAAAGTACTGCAGTGCGCAGGTGCTGGGAAAGGACACAGAGGCCCTATACATATATATATATATATATATATATATATATATATATACAGTACAGACGAAAAGTTTGGACACACCTTCTTATTTAAAGATTTTTCTGTATTTTTATGACTATGAAAATTGTAAACTCACACTGAAGGCATCAAAACTATGAATTAACACATGTGGAATTATATACTTAAACAAAAAAGTGTGAAACAACTGAAAATATGTCTTATATTCTAGGTTCTTCAAAGTAGCCACCTTTTGCGTTGATGACTGCTTTGCACACTCTTGGCATTCTCTTGATGAGCTTCAAGAGGTAGTCATCGGAAATGGTTTTCACTTCACAGGTGTGCCCTGTCAGGTTTAATAAGTGGGATTTCTTGCCTTATAAATGGGGTTGGGAACATCAGTTGTGTTGAGCAGAAGTCTGGTGGATACACAGCTGATAGTCCTACTGAATAGACTGTTAGAAATTTACTATAGTCATGAAAATACAGAAAAATCTTTAAATGTGAAGGTATGTCCAAACTTTTGGTCTGTACTGTGTATATACAAATGTGATACAGCAGCCGAGATCTGAGTTTGAAATTGTTTGGAACCTTTCTTTTAGATTATGTGCATCTTAAGCAACCAATTTTTCACAGGCATCATTTATGCCTAGCTGCCTAGAGCATCTGTTACACCTATCTTTAGATGAGTATCAAACGCTCTCTGGTAATTGGCGTTGGGTAAACGACTAATAGTTAAAGGCTGGATCCTAGATTTCATACCTCAAAAAGCCACCCTGCTATTTATCCTGTTGTACATTTCCATTCCCACCATCATCATGCCCCTTTTCCCGATCAGTTCATCTAACGACACGTCAGCCATATTTCTCCAGCATACCTGCACCTTATCAGCAGCAACTGTAGGAAAGAGGGCACTCCAATGCCATGGACAATCTTTTAGATTATACAAGCATCATCCACACTATAAATATGTTTTTTTAAGTTACAACGTGACACAGAAGGGGAGATCTCACTTTGAAAGCAGCTAGTCAATGTTATACCGATCTCATCCACAGGCCCCAAAAATCTGTTGGTTACTAACGTCAAATAGTAATGGAGATCTAATTTTAAAATAGTTTGGAGCATATCTTCTTTGTCATACAGCCCTCATCCACACTTACATAGTAACATAGTTAGTAAGGCCGAAAAAAGACATTTGTCCATCCAGTTCAGCCTATATTCCATCATAATAAATCCCCAGATCTACGTCCTTCTACAGAACCTAATTGTATGATACAATATTGTTCTGCTCCAGGAAGACATCCAGGCCTCTCTTGAACCCCTCGACTGAGTTCGCCATCACCACCTCCTCAGGCAAGCAATTCCAGATTCTCACTGCCCTAACAGTAAAGAATCCTCTTCTATGTTGGTGGAAAAACCTTCTCTCCTCCAGACGCAAAGAATGCCCCCTTGTGCCCGTCACCTTCCTTGGTATAAACAGATCCTCAGCGAGATATTTGTATTGTCCCCTTACATACTTATACATGGTTATTAGATCGCCCCTCAGTCGTCTTTTTTCTAGACTAAATAATCCTAATTTCGCTAATCTATCTGGGTATTGTAGTTCTCCCATCCCCTTTATTAATTTTGTTGCCCTCCTTTGTACTCTCTCTAGTTCCATTATATCCTTCCTGAGCACCGGTGCCCAAAACTGGACACAGTACTCCATGTGCGGTCTAACTAGGGATTTGTACAGAGGCAGTATAATGCTCTCATCATGTGTATCCATACCTCTTTTAATGCACCCCATGATCCTGTTTGCCTTGGCAGCTGCTGCCTGGCACTTAAGCAATTCTTTGTTCTGTAACTAACATCATACAGTAGGGGCATCTCACTTTGAAGTTATTTGGACCATCTAGTCTTTTTTATTCAGGACTCATCCACAGGCCAAAGAATATTTCTTCTGTTAATAATGTAATACAATAGGGGTTATATCACTTTGAAATTGTTTAAAACATCTAGTCAATGTTATGCAGGCCTTGTCCACAGGCAAAAAAACTTCTGTTACTAACGTCAGACAGTAGGGGAGATCTAATTTTAAAATTGTTTGGAGCATATCTTATTTGTCATACAGCCCTTATTCACATAAATAATTCTTCTGTTACTAACGTAATAAATTTCTCACTAAGAATTTTTTGTAGCATCTAATCAATTTTATACATGTCTCATCCACAGGCCCCCAAGAAAAACTTCTGCTAATAACGTCATACAGTAGGGGAGATCTCAGTTTTAAATTGTTGGAGCATATCTTCTTTGTCATACAGGCCTCATTACACTGAAAAAATTCTTTCTTCTGCAACCAGATTCATCACGCCATATTTCAGCTTCTAATTTTGTAAAAAATCTAATTTTAGTTGCTAATACTGTGCTCCCAGCAAACTATCTGAGCAACATGACTGGCAAAAAGCTAAGGCTTTGTGTTTGAGGTGTATGTGGGTAGGTGTTAATTAGTGATGAGCTAATACATTTGGCACTATTCGTTACTCGCACAAATAGTACAGCATTCGAGCTATTCGTTACTAGGCGAGTAGGTATTCGCCTTGGTATATTTGAGTGAACTGCCCAGCACGTTTGATGTTTTATTTGCAGCCAATGAATATGCTAGGCTGGCTAGCCTATCACAGTAATGTCGGTGCCATCTTTGGTGTGGCATTACTGTGACTAGCTCACCATCCAGTGTCATAGGGACTATTTAAAGGCTGCCAGCTCCATCTTGCATACATTGCAGCCGGAAACAGCATAGGAATAGGAAAAGCATACTTTTAGCGTAGGGACAGTGAAAGCAGCATAGGAATATTGATAGGAGGCTACAGTAAGCAATATTTATTCCAAAAAGCTCTTTTAAGAGCTGAAGATTGTCAAGATTAGTTGTTTGTTAAGTGGGGATTTAGTAAGAAGAGATTTATCCTTGAAAGGTTGGCAGGCAGGCATCTTGATGTTCTCATCATTAAAAGTACATGCTGCAGCTTTCTGTTATTTTCCACTTAAAATACCTAATATTTGTCTAGCAGTTGTGTGACTTCAATCTGGGTAGCGATAATCTTATGTGACAATTTAGCAGGGGCAATAATCTTCATTACCACATATTTGGAATGTGTCAGCAAGACGATTAAAAAAATCATAATGTGTCAGCAAGACGATTAAAAAAAATCATAATTTTCGATTGTTTTAAAAAATAATGTTTCTATATCTACCAGTTGTGGGATTGGCGCAATCTGGGCAGAGATATTCGTACATGACAATTTAGCAGGGGCATTAATTGTCATTACTTGGCATTTGGAGAGTGTCAGCAAAATGATTGAAAAACTCAAATATTTTAAAAAATAGAGTTTCTCTATCTAGTACTTGTGCAATGGCGCAATCTGGATAGAGATAATCGTATGTGACAATTTAGCAAGGGCAATAATTCTCATTACTCTGCATGTGTAGTGTGTCAGAAAAATGATTGAAAAAAAAATCATAATTTTTTTGGTTTAAAAATAGAGTTTCTGTATCTAGCAGTTGTTTGACTGGCACAATCTGGGTAAAGATTAGTGTTGAACCACCTCCCTAGTGTTCGGGTTCGGTTCGGTTTGTCGAACAGGGACGTGTTCTACGAATGTTAGTCGTACGTTCGACGAACACCGTCGAACCCCATTGAAACCTATGGCAGGCAAACACAAACACATACAAACACATGGAAAACACATAGAAAACACCTTAAAAGGTGTCCAAAAGCTGACAAACTGCTCAGAAGACACAACAAACACATGGAAAAGTCACAACTACATAAAGTCATGCGAAAAGAAAAGAGGTGGAGGAGTAAAAGGAGGAGGAGACACAGATATAGGCATGTCATGCCCTTCTAAAATCAAGAAAGACTGGAGAAAAAACTAAAATCACTCTACCAACATCCAGACATCTTGACAAAAAAAATAAAAAAAATAAATATCTTTAGGTAGAATGGTGGTGGGTCCATTCAGAACACTTTCCTTAGAAGACGTAGTGGTACCCCCATTGGGAGTTGTGCCAAAAAATGAACCCAATACATTCAGACTAATCCACCATTTTTCATATCCAATGTGGAGGTCAGTAAACGACAACATCGACGCGGAACCAAGTACAGTACTATGTACTGTATGTCCTTTGACGAGGCAATCAGGCGTGTCAAGATGTTGGTAAGGGGCACCCTAATGGCCAAAACAGACAGGGGGCGTTCCGGTTACTACCTGTGCCTCCGAATAGTGTCCTCCCATTAGCCTACTTTTGTGAAGGAGCATACTACATAGATCGCTGTTTGCCCATGGGGTGCTCTATATCCTGCTCACTATTTGAGGCGTTTAGTTGCTTCATCAAATGTGTCGTCATGGACGTTCGTTAGGCGGCACATATTATCCATTACCTTGACGAATTCTTATACCTGGGCTCAAAAGATTTGCCACAGTGTGAAAACATGCGGTAGTCCACCTGTGAGAAGGAGAAAGCTGGAAGGAGAGTAGACACCCCAGAGCCGAGGGATTAGATTGAGAAAGAAAGAAGGCGGTGTAGCTTGCTTCATGGGTGGGGTACTCTGCTGAGTAGCAGAAATAGCTACTAGGCCCAAAAGGATTTACTGGGCCAGATGCCATTAAAAAATAGTACTTAGGTTAACAGGCGGTGTAGCTTGCTTCATGGGTGGGGTACGCTGCTGAGTAGCACTAAATTCTACTAGACCCAAAAGGATTTCCTTGGCTAGATGCCGTAACAAAATAGTATTTAGGTAAACAGGCGGTGTAGCTTGCTTCATGGGTGGGGTACGCTGTTGAGTAGCACTAAATTCTACTATGCCCAAAAGGATTTCCTGGGCTAGATGCCATTAAAAACAGTACTTAGGTAAACAGGTGGTGTAGCTTGCTTCATGGGTGGGGTACTCTGCTGAGTAACACAAAATGCTATTAGGTACAAACCGATTTCCTGGGCTAGATGCAGTTAGAAATTAGTAATTAGATCAAAAGGCGGTGTTGGTTGCTTCATGGGCGGGGTACTCTATGGTGTAGACATTTGTGGCGGGTACACAAAAGTTTGCCACAGTTGGGCCATACTGGTCTTGCCTTGTGCTCAGGCACTGCTTCTGCTCCCTGTTTGTGCTGAGCTTCCTCTATTGCCTCGACGCACTGAGCTGCTTTGTAAAGCACTAGCAGCACTGCTCTCATTTGGACTGAAGAAGCTCCCGGTTCAACGGTGTTATGAGGCTTTGTAAGTTGTCCCGGTAGCGCGGATCTAGGAGGGTGTACACTTAATAATCAGCCATGTTGAGAATGTGGGCATTGCGGTGGTCGTTTCTCAGGCACTGCAGCATTAAATCAACCGTGTACTGCAGACTGCTAACTGGCCAAGAAATGCTGTCCCCTGCTTGAGGCGTGATCTCTGCCTGCTCTGCATCACCCCACCCTCGCACTACATACTGACTACTGGAGCATTGTGTAACTCCCTCCTCTAGAGAGATGTCTTCCTCCTCCATTGACTCCTTCTCATCCTCCTCACAAAGTGTCCCCTGCCTAGGCCTTTGTGAGGAACCACGTCGCGCTGACTGTCCAGAAGCAGATGGCATTTATGACTCCTCATCCTCCACCTCTTCCACAACATCCTCCCTTAGCGCTTGCAGTGTTCTTTCAAGCAGGCAGATAAGGGGGACAGTCATCATCTGCACTCGCCATCTGCGTGGAATAATCGAAGGCACGCAAAACCTGGCAGATGTCCTTCATAGTGGCCCACTCAGTGGTTGTGAAGTCTGAATGGCGCGCAGTGCGACTTCTTTGCGCCTGATACAGCTGGTACTCCATTACTGCTGGCTGCTGCTCACACAACCGCTCCAACATATGTAATGTTGAATTCCACCTGGTGGGTAGGTCACATATGATGCGATGTTCTGGAAGGCAAAATTGGCGCTGCAGAGCTGCAAGGCGCTATCTTGCCATGCTGGAATGCCGCAAGTGAGCACACTCTAGGTGGACCTTGTGCAGCAGTGCATCAAGATCTAGATAGTCCCTCAAAAAACTCT
Source organism: Ranitomeya imitator (assembly GCF_032444005.1). NCBI lineage: Eukaryota > Metazoa > Chordata > Amphibia > Anura > Dendrobatidae > Ranitomeya > Ranitomeya imitator. The sequence goes on from NC_091282.1 coordinate 390,774,850, forward strand.
GCATGACCAAGCTGAGCACATGTGCCAGACATGGGATGTGAGTGAGGTTGCCTAGGGCCAGAGCTGCCACCAGATTTCGGCCATTGTCAGAGACTACCATGCCTTGCTGGAGATTCGCTGGCACAAACCACATGTCGCTCTCCTGACTGATGGCATTCCAGTGCTCCTGCGCTGTGTGGCTTCGATTCCCCAAAGAAATTAATTTCAGTATGGCCTGTTGACGATTGGCCATGGCTGTGGTCATATCGGTCGTAACAGGTAAGCGTTCACGGGTCAAGGTGGAGGTAGACCGTGACGGCTCCTGCAGCGATGATTCAGAGAAGCTGGAGTATGAGGAGGAGGCAATGTGTACAGACTGGAATCCTGCAATCCTTGGAGTTTGCAGAACACGTACAGCGCCACTCGCAAGATCTGTACCTGGCTCCACAACATTGACACAATGGGCAGTGAGGGAAAGGTATCATACCTGTCCGTGGTGACTGGTCCACTCATCGGTGGTGAGGTGGACCTTGCTACTGACGGCGTTTAGTAGTGCATGTTTAATGTTTCCCTCCACATGCTTTTGCAGGGCAGGGACGGCTTGCCTGCTGAAATAAAAGCGGCTGGGCATGTTGTATTGTGGGACTGCCAATGCCATCATGTTACAGAAGGTGTCAGTCTCCTCCAGCCTAAATGACAGCATTTCAAGGGACAGTAGTTTTGCAATGCCAGCATTCAGAGCCGGGGGTGGTTTGCTGGGAATGGCTGCCTTTTCTCCCATGCCTGTGCTACCGATGGCTGTAGACTGGGCAGTGAGGTTGACTGGGAACTTGGTGCTGTGGGTGGAATTACACTGGGTCTCTGGACAATAGTGCCAGAGGTTCTTCCATGGCGATCCTGTGAGGAAGCCGAACCAGCTGTGTGTGAGCTGGAGGAAGAGGCTACAACACGAGCTGAAGAGGTGGTAGGTGCCACTGTTGGTTGGCCTAGGTCTTCAGTGTGTTTTTGTAACTCCACCACGTGCTTGGTCCGCACGTTTCCACATATTTGTGGTATTGAGGTTGCTGACACTTTTCCATCTTTTGACTTTCTAATGACACAGCTTGCATTTGACAAAGCAAATGTCATCTGCAACTGTGTCAAAAAAGGACCAGGCACTGCAAGTCTTGGGAGCACCGGTTTTGGCTTTTGGAAGAGGCATGCTCCTAATGGGTGCGAAGTGGAGGCTACAGGCAACGCAGTCTTCCCCTCTTCCCCCTCCCTCTCCCACTTTGGGCCGTTGGGGGAATGTCTTCCTCAGAGCTGCTCCCACCACCTTCCTGGCCTCACGCCATGATGGGTCAAGGACCTCGTCATCTACACTACCCTCTTCCACCAACTGCTTCTCCTGGGTTGTCTCAGCAGCACAGTACGCACCAGAAAGTGGCACCTGAGTCTCATCATCAAATGCGTACTGAGGTGTGCTGACCGGAGGCATTGGCCCACCCGCCTCTTCAGATTCAGAGAGACAAAGCTGTTGGGCATCACTGCATACTGCCTCTTCTTCCATTTCTTGAATGCTGCTTGGCTGGCCCCCTCTTTCCAAGCCAAGAGATTCAAGGAATAGAAGTAGAGATGGCTCCTCTCCTGGGCTCTCTGACTGCCTGGGCAATTTGGCAGGTGGTGAAGAGACAGATGGGTGCTCTCCAGTGCTCTGTGCCTGAGAGGATGTGGCACTAATTGAGGTCGATGCATTAGCTGCCATCCATCTGACAACAGCTTCAATTTGTTCTTCCTGGCGATCTCCTACAAAGCTGCGCATGAAGGACTGTTCCCTGCTGAAACTGGGGATGATGAGTCACCGGTGCCTGCAGCAGGCACAGAATCCCCATGTCCTCTCCCTGCTCCATGCCCACGTCCATGTGCCTTACTCCCTGCTTTCTTCATCTTGGTAGACTGATAAAGATAGGCAGAAAAGTACTAAGGGCTGAGTGTGCTTATTCCTGAACAGCTCCTAACAGGTATAAGAAACACTAATTTTCTAAAGTGTGGACTAAACTTTAACATGAGCTAATGTGGCCTACACAACTGTAAAGTGGAGTGCTTGGTGAACTTTATTAACTTTTTGTTTTTTTCGCAGAACAGACTACAGAGTGAGCTGCACTCACACACAGACCATGCAGACAGCCGTGAACGGCGCTGCAAGACCAAAAAAAGCTCCTCTATGTACTCCTATATAGTGTTTTTCCACTATCTAGCAGGATACAGATGGAAACCCACTAAAAAGCTAAATTTGAAAAAATGTGCAGCAGGCAGCACTAAATGAAAAAAGGACAATGGAACAGTATGAAACAGTGACGCACCCTGAGCAGACTACAACTGGCTGTGGCGGCAGAACAGACTTCAGAGTGAACTGCACTCACACACAGACCGTGCAGACAGCCGTGAACGGTGCGGCAAGTCCAAAAAAGCTCCTCTATGTACTCCTATATAGTGTTTTTCCATAATCTAGCAGGACACGGATGGAAACCTACTAATAGGCTAAATTTGAAAAAATGTGCAGCAGGCAGCACTAATTGAAAAAAGGACAATGGAAGAGTATGAGGCAGTGACGCACCCTGAGCTGACTACAACCTGCTGTGGCGGCAGAACAGACTACAGAGTGAGCTGCACTCACACACAGACCGTACAGACTGCCGTGAACGGCGCTGCAAGGCCAAAAAAAGCTCCTCTATGTAATCCTATATAGTGTTTTTCCACAATCTAGCAGGATACGGATGGAAACCCACTAATAGGCTAAATTTGAAAAAATGTGCAGCAGGCAGCACTAATTGAAAAAAGGATAATGGAACAGTATGAGGCAGTGACGCACCCTGAGCTGACTACAACCGGCTGTGGCAGCAGAACAGACTACAGAGTGAGCTGCACTCACACACAGACCATGCAGACAGCCGTGAACGGCGCTGCAAGGCCAGAGAAAGCTCCTCTATGTAATCCTATATAGTGTTTTTCAACAATCTAGCAGGATACGGATGGAAACCCACTAATAGGAGAAAAACAGGAAAAATGTGCTGCAGGCAGCACTAATGCAAAAAAGGACAATTGAACAGTATGAGGCAGTGACGCACGCTGAGCTGACAACCAGCGGTGGCTGTAGAACAGACAACAGCGTGAGCTACAATCACACAGAGACCTTGCAGACAGCTGTGAACAGTGCTGCAAGGCAAAAACAAGGTTCTCACACAGCAGTTGCTAGATTAGCCTGGGTAAAGCACAATGAAGCAAATCGCTATCTCAAAACTGGCCCTTAGTCAGAACACAGCGTTCTGTCCCTAACTGAATTCACAGCAGAGTGAACCCAAAATGGCGGCGGCGACTTTTATAGTGCATTATGACATCATTTCAGTAGCCAATCACAGCCATGCCAGTTGTTACATGCCTACCATGCAGAACAGGATGTGCCCACACTTCTAGTCATTCCTCATTGGATGAATTCTGGCTCTTTGAATTATGGGAACTTCCGATTCCGGTATCCGATCCACTGAAAGTATCGGAACTCGGTATCGGAATTCCGATACCACAAATATCGTCCAATACCCGATACTTGTGGTATCGGAATGCTCAACACTAATCACGATTGGACACCATTCTTTTAAGGTTCACACATCAGGTGCTGATGGGCAGAATGTATGACATGCTTTCTGCCGCCGTGTGTTAAGTCCTGCTGTCAGCGACTGCTGGTTGAGCACATATTCACCACGGGTATTAAAGGTACATGATGGCTGATTAAATCAGTCATCATGTGTAGGGAAAAATATGAGCTCATCTTACTAGCCCACATCAAAGGCAGGGACTTGATGTTAATATAGGTCAAAAGTCATGAATGGTTTAAGGATATATTTTTGAAAATTAAATATACATGCTATTGAAAAAATAATGCCATTAATTGACTACAATAAATTACTAAACATTTAAATTAATTCCACTAGTTATTATACGTTTTAGCATTTTCATTTTATTTTTTTTAAATATATATATTTTTAAGGACTTTTCATTTAACTTGAGCTTGTCTAACTTTTTGATCTTGGTTTATGAGTGAATGAATCATCATCTAATTGCTTCTTTACAATGTATTTGACTTTGAATTTCTGACGCTATATACTTTTACTCAATAGAAAATATTATTTATGTCTTTTTTTCTATCTAAACCTACATCATAAAAAAAGTTTCTGTTACACAATGTTGAGACTTTAATTATTGCAAACATTGTTAAATAAATGAATCTAAATAATATGGCATCCAGTGATTCAGCAATTGTTTTAATGGCAGAACTACTTGAAAGTGAAGTATGGACAATTAGCTTTTGTTGGAAACAATAACAGCTCTGCCATTAAGAAACAAGGAATTACTAGTTTTATGTTTGAACAGTCACAGCTAGAATATATTTGCTTCAAAATGAATACATTTTAGTTAAAACTGCTGGTAAACTTATTTCATGAGTATAAACAAGTCCTTTCCATTTCTTTACAAAGTCTAATATTTTTAAGAAGTACTGCATAGCTAAACACATACAATCAGGCCCATAACACATGGACACATTTTAAAAATCTTCTCTGGTTTGGATTTTATTGGGATCAAAAATAAACAATGTGGATGCAAACTGATTTTGGGGGAAACTATATAATGCCCAGCTAATTTTTTAGGAGTCTACAGTAAGTCATAGTATTTAGGTCAAAATGGTGGCTGAGGGTTTAACACTGATGATTTGCAGCACTGGGGTCCTGGGTTCAAATCCCACCAAGGACAATATTTGCAATGAGTTTCTATGTTCTACCTGTGTTTGTGTGGGTTTCTTCTGAGTACTTCATTTTCCTTCCACACTCCAAAGACATTCTGAAGTCTATTGGAAACTAGATTGTGAGCCCCAATGGGGACAGTGATGATGTCTGTAAAGTGATGTGGAATTAATGGTGCTATATAACTGAGAAAAATAAATAATACATAGCAACATAGAAGTTCACCATGTGTCACACCAAATAGATCATTTAATATTTTCCTGCAGTCAAATACTAGTGAAAACCTACCTTTACCCTCAGCGTAATAACCTGAGTTATGCCTGAGTGGCTACTGTTATTGGTAATAACTATGTTACTGAATTATTTAAACTAAATTATTTAAACTACCAAAGAAATGTTACTATATTACGCATAGCACCCACAGCATACAGTACCCTCAGAGGGATACCTGCCATGAGGGTGTTAGACTGCCCTGGAAGACCAGGAGTTTGTCGTCTCATCAGGTAATGAATCGTAGGTCTTATTTAAAGATGGTGTGATTTGGGTCCCATATTAAATGAATTGAGTTTCTTCTGGTGCTGAAAAGGTTACTAACCCTTCCATGCTGGTCAGAACATGCATCTCCTTTTCAGCTGCTTATGATCTTATCATTACCTCTTTCTATGTAAACTGGTCAGACCTTCTTGCCCCTGCTGGTAAAAGATTCATCTTCCTGTGTTGTGTGCTAAAGTTAAGTGGTTGGAATAGAGTTGTTGTAGAGATGTTCTGTGGTTTGCTTTAGTATGTGTGTTATTATCCCCTGGCTCCTGTTCAATTTAATTTATTTCTCCTCGTCGTTAGTGATCTCAAGAAGACCCGTAACAACAAGAATTTGCTCGTAATTATAAAACACTGACATATGAAAAGGACTTATGAACATTTAGCTACTTTTTAACCCCTTCATCCCATTTGAAGTACTATCCCGGCCTGGGACTTAATTCCCAGTGACGGGATAGTATGTTATAGGAGATCGGCCGCTCTAAAGTTAGGGTTAGGGTTAAGGTTGGGGCTAAAGTTAAGGTTAGGGTTGGGGCTAAAATTAAGTTTAGGGTTGGGGCTAAATTTAGGGTTAGGGTTGGGGCTAAAGTTAGAGTTAAGGCTACAGTTAGGGTTAGGGTTGGGGTTAGGGTTAGGGTTGGGGCTAAAGTTAGGGTTAGGGTTGGGGCTAAAGTTAGGGTTAGGGTTGGGGCTAAAGTTAGGGTTGGGGCAAAACTTAGGGTTTGGGCTAAAATTAGGGTGTGGATTACATTTACGGTTGGGATTAGGGTTAGGGGTGTGGTTATGGTTATGGTTAAAACTAGGGTTAGGGGTGTATTTGGGTTAGGGTTTCAGTTAGAATTGGGGGGTTTCCACTGTTTAGGCACATCAGGGGCTCTCCAAACGCGCATGGTGTCCGATCTCAATTTCAGCCAATTCTGAGTTGAAAAAGTAAAACAGTGCTCCTTCCCTTCCTAGCTCTCCCGTGCGTCCAAACAGGGGTTTTCCCACACATATGGGGTATCAGCATACTCAGGACAAATTGGACAACAACTATTGGGGTCTAATTTCTCTTGCTACCCTTGGGAAAATACAAAACTGGGGGGGCTAAAAATAGTTTTTGTAGAAAAAAATTATTTTTTATTTTCATGGCTCTGTGTTATAAACTGTAGTGAAACACTTGGGGGTTCAAAAGTCTCACAACACATCTAGATAAGTTCCCTGGGGGTTTAGTTTCCAATATGGGGTCACTTGATGGGGGTTTCTACTGTTTAGGTACATCAGGGGCTCTGCAAATGCAGCGTGAAACCTGCAGACCAATCCATCTAAGTCTGCATTCCAAACGGCGCTCCTTCCCTTCCAAGCTCTGCCATGCGCCCAAACGGTGGTTCTTCCCACATATGAGGTATCAGTGTACTCGGGACAAATTGGAAAACAACTTTTGGGGTCTCATTTCTCCTGTTACCCTTGGGAAAATTCAAAACTAGGGGCTAAAAATAATTTTTGTGAAAAAAAAAATATTTTCACAGCTCTGCGTTATAAACTGTAGAAAAACACTTGGAAGTTCAAAGCTTTCACAACACATCTAGATAAGTTCCTTAGGGGGTCTTCTTTCCAAAATGGTGTCACGTGTGGGGGGTTTCAATGTTTAGGCACATCAGGGGTAAAAAAAATAGTCCCTAGCCTCACTTATGGCATTGCTGGGTGAGAAATTTTCCCACGCAGCAATTGCCATAAAGTAAGACTTTGAACTTTAGTAACCTCAGTGATACACTGCAGGAGCCATTGTCTCCTGTCAGTGTGTCACTGAGGGTCCTATAGAGCAGTGACATCACCCGATGTCACTGTTCTATAGGGGATATCATCGTGGGACACTCGTTATTAATTAGACTACGGCAGACAGGTAGTGTACGGTTTATTATTTTATGTTTTTTGCAGGTGCTGAAGTATGGTAAGTATGGTTAAATGAAGAATATTAAAATACTTTTTTCCTAATGTGTGCGTGTTTTATTTACCCTTACTATTGGATTAATAATGGATAGGCGTCTTAATGACGCCTCTCCGTTATTAACCCGGCTTAATGTCACCTTACAATCGCAAGGTGACATTAAGCCCTTATTACCCCATATCCCACCGCTACACGGGAGTGGGAAGAGAGGGGCTAAGTGCCGGAATTGGTGCATTTCACAGATGCGCCATTTTTGGGGTGGCTGCGGACTGGTATTTGTAGCCGGGGGAGGGGCAACATCCATGGCCCTTCTCTAGGCTCGAATATCAGCCCATAGCTGTCTGTGTAGCCTTTCTGGCTATAAAATAGAGGGGGACCCCACATCATTTTTTGGGGGGTCCCCCTATTTTAATAGCCAGTAAAGGCTGACATTCATAGCAGGCTACAAATATTGGCCCCCGGCCGTTGGCTTTCCCACTCTGGCGCAGAAAATTGCACGGGCGCCCACGCCATTTTTTTCTGTTTTTTTTTAATTCAACGCTCATAAAGGTCTGTTTCACACTTGCGTTGGTACGGGTCTGTTGCTATGCGTCAGGCCGACATACCGACGCACGTTGTGAAATTTGTTGTGAAATTTGGTGCTGTTTTTAATGCTGTTTTTGATGCATTTTGGTGCAGTTTTTGATACAGGTTTTTGGTGCTCTTTTTGATGCAGTTTTTGATGCAGGTTTTTGGTGCTGTTGTGATGCAGTTTTTGATGCACATTTTTGTTGCTGTTTTTTGATGCAGTTTTTGGTGAATTTTTTGATGCAGGTTTTGGTGCTGTTTTTCATGCGGTTTTTGGTGATGTTTTTTATGCAGGTTTTTGATGCATTTTTTGGTGCTGTTTTTGATGCGGTTTTTGATGCAATTTTTGGTGCAGTTTTTCATGCAGGTTTTTGATGCAGTTTTTGGTGCTGTTTTTTGATGCAGGTTTTTGGTGCTGTTTTTGATGCATTTTTGGTGCTGTTTTTGATGCGGTTTTTGATGCATTTTGGGACTGTTTTTTAAGGCGTTTTTGATGCAGTTTTTGGTGCTGTTTTTGATGCAGATTTTTGGTGCTGTTTTTGGTGCACCAAAAAATGCATCAAAAACTGCACCAAAAACTGCATCAGAAACAGCACCAAAAACCTGCATCAAAAACAGCATCAAAAACCACATCAAAAACAGCACTAAAAACAGCATCAAACACAGCACCAAAAACCTCCATCAAAAACAGCATCAAAAACAACACCAAAAACTGCATCAAACCTGCACCAAAAACTGCATCAAAAACCACATCAAAAACAGCACCAAAAACAGCACCAAAAACCTGCATCAAAAACAGCATCAAAAAGCACATCAAAAACAGCACCAAAAACAGCATCAAAAACAGCACCAAAAACCTCCATCAAAAACAGCATCAAAAACAGCATCAAAACTGCACCAAAAACTGCATCAGAAACAGCACCAAAAACAGCACCAAAAACCTGCATCAAAAACTGCATCAAAAACCGCATCAAAAACAGCACCAAAAACCTGCATCAAAAATTGTACCAAAAACTGCATCAAAAACCACATCAAAAACAGCACCAAAAACTGCATCAGAAACAGCACCAAAAACCTGCATCAAAAACAGCATCAAAAAGCACATCAAAAACAGCACCAAAAACAGCATCAAAAACAGCACCAAAAACCTCCATCAAAAACAGCATCAAAAACAGCATCAAAACTGCACCAAAAACTGCATCAGAAACAGCACCAAAAACAGCACCAAAAACCTGCATCAAAAACTGCATCAAAAACCGCATCAAAAACAGCACCAAAAACCTGCATCAAAAATTGTACCAAAAACCTGCATCAAAAACAGCATCAAAAACTGCACCAAAAACAGCACAAAAAATGCATTAAAAACAGCACCAAATTTCACAAATTTCACAACAAATTTCACAACGTGCGTCGGTACATTGGCCCAACGCATAGCGACGGACCCGTACCAACGCAAGTGTGAAAGAGGCCTTTATGAGCGTTGAATTTAAAAACAAACAAAAAAAACTGAAAAAAACGGTGTGGGCTCCCGCGCAATTTTCTGCGCAAGAGGGGGAAAGCCGACGGCCGGGTGCCAATATTTGTAGCCTGCTATGAATGTCAGCCCGCAGCTGTCTGCGTAGCCTTGACAGGCTATTAAAATAGAGGGACCCCCAAAAAAATAACGTGGGGTCCCCCTATATTTTATAGCCAGAAAGGCTACGCAGACAGCTGCGGGCTGATATTCATAGCCTAGAGAAGGGCCATGGATATTGCCCCCCCTCTCCGGCTACAAATACCAGTCCGCAGCCGCCCCAGAAATGGCGCATCTGTGAGATGCGCCAATTCTGGCACTTAGCTCCTCTCTTCCCACTCCCGTGTAGCGGTGGGATATGGGGTAATAAGGGGTTAATGTCACCTTGCTATTGTAAGGTGACATTAAGCCGGGTCAATAACGGAGAGGCGTCAATAAGATGCCTATCCATTATTAATCCAATAGTAAGAAAGGGTTAAAACATGCACACATTAGGAAAAAAGTATTTTAATATTCTTCATTTAACCATACTTACCATACTTCAGCGCCTGCAAAAAACGTAAAATAATAAACCGTATCCTACCTGTCCGCCATAGTCCAATTAATAACGAGTGTCCCACGATGATCTCCTCTATAGAACAGTGACATCGGGTGATGTCACTGCTCTATAGGACCCTCAGTGACACACTGACAGGAGACAATGGCTCCTGCAGTGTATCTCCTATATTACTAAAGTTCAAAGTCTTACTTTATGGCAATTGCTGCGTGGGAAAATTTCTCACCCAGCAATGCCATAAGTGAGGCTAGGGACTATTTTTTTACAGCGGCGGAAGGAATCCTTTCCTCCCGTTATTGTGTTTCTGGAGCCCCTATAGAGCAGTTGCAACAGCTGTTGCTGCCGTTCTCCACGGGAGATCATCATGGGACACTCGTGGATTTCTGCGGACAGGGAGTATATTGGTTGTTTGTTTGTTTTTTTCATATTTTTTACAGGTTGACACTGGCTTCGGGAATCAAAATGACAATGGTGAGTATGTAATCTAAGTTTAATGTACTGTATGTCTATATGTATGTCATGTATGTAAATGTATGTAGAATGTATGTATGTATGCATGTAGTATGTATGTATGTAGTTTGTATGTATGTATGTATGTAGCATGTATGTAGTATGTATGTTGTATTTAGTATGTATGTATGTAGTATGTAGGTATGTAGTATGTTTATAGTATGTATGTAGAATGTATGTACAGTACAGACCAAAAGATTTGACACACCTTCTCATTTAACCCCTTAGTGACAGAGCCAATTTGGTACTTAATGACCAGGCCAATTTTTGCAATTCTGACCACTGTCATTTTATGAGGTTATAACTCTGGAACGCTTCAACGGATCCCGCTGATTCTGAGATTGTTTTTTCGTGACATATTGTACTTCATGTTAGTGGTAACATTTCTTCGATATTACTTGCGATTATTTATGAAAAAAACGGAAATATGGCGAAAATTTTTTAAAATTTTGCAATTTTCAAACTTTGTATTTTTATGCCCTTAAATCAGAGAGATATGTCACGAAAAATAGTTAATACATAACATTTCCCACATGTCTACTTTACATCAGCACAATTTTGGAAACAACATTTTTTTTTGTTAGGGAGTTATAAGGGTTAAAAGTTGACCAGCAATTTCTCATTTTTACAACACCATTTTTTTTTAGGGACCACATCACATTTGAAGTCATTTTGAGGGGTCTATATGATAGAAAATAATGAAGTGTGACACCATTCTAAAAACTACACCCCTCAAGGTTCTCAAAACCACATTCAAGAAGTTTATTAACCCTTTACGTGCTTCACAGGAACTGAAACAATGTGGAAGGAAAAAATGAACATTTAACTTTTTTTTGCAAACATCTTAATTCAGAACCATTTTTTTTATTTTCACAAGTGTAAAAACAGAAATGTAACCATAAATTTTGTTATGCAATTTCTCCTGAATACGCCAATACCCCATATGTGGGGGTAAACCACTGTTAGGGCGCACCGCAGAACTTAGAAGTGAAGGAGCGCCGTTTGACTTTTTCAATGCAGAATTGGCTGGAATTGAGATCGGACGCCATGTCACGTTTAGAGAGCTCCTGATGTGCCTAAACAGTGGAAACTCCCCACAAGTGACACCATTTTGGAAACTAGACCCCTTAAGGAATTTATCTAGATGTGTGGTGAGTACTTTGAACCCCAAAGTGCTTCACAGAAGTTTATAACGTAGAGCCGTGAAAATAAAAAATCGCTTTTGTTTACACAAAAATGATTTTTTTGCCCACAAATTCTTATTTTCACAAGGGTAACAGGAAAAATTAGACCACAAAAGTTGTTGTGCGATTTCTCATGAATACGTCGATACCCCATATGTGAGGGTAAACCACTGTTTGGGCGCACCGCAGAGCTTGGAAGTGAAGGAGCGCCGTTTTACTTTTTCAATGTTGAATTGGCTGGAATTGAGATTGGACGCCATGTCGCGTTTGGAGAGCCCCTGATGTGCCTAAACAGTGGAAACCCCCCACAAGTGACACCATTTTGGAAACTAGACCCCTTAAGGAACTTATCTAGATGTGTGGCGAGCACTTTGAACCCCCATGTGCTTCACAGAAGTTTATAACGTAGAGCTGTGAAAAAAAAAAATTGAATTTTTTCCACAAAAATGATATTTTTGCCCACAAATTTTTATTTTCACAAGGGTAACAGGAGAAATTAGACCACTAAAGTTGTTGTGCAATTTCTCCTGAGTACGTCGATACCCAATATGTGGGGGTAAACCACTGTTTGGGCGCACCGCAGAGCTTGGAGAGAAAGAGTGCCGTTTAACTTTTTCAATGTAGAATTGGCTGGAATTGAGATCGGACGCCATGTCGCGTTTGGAGAGCCCCTGATGTGGCTAAACAGTAGAAATCCCCCACAAGTGACCCCATTTTGGAAACTAGACCCCCCATGGAACTTATTTAGATGTGTGGTGAGAACCTTGAATGCCCAAGTGCTTCACAGAAGTTTATAATGCAGAGCCGTGAAAATAAAAAATATTTTTTTTTTCCACAAAAAATATTTTTTAGCCCCCAAGTTTTTATTTTCACAAGGGTAACAAGAGAAATTGGACCCCAAAAGTTGTTGTCCAATTTGTCCTGAGTATGCTGGTACCCCATATTTGGGGGTAAACCACTGATTGGGCGCACGGCAGAGCTCGGAAGGAAGGAGCGCCGTTTTGGAATGCAGACTTTGATAGAATGGTCTGCGGGTATTATGTTGCGTTTGCAGAGCCCCTGATATACCTAACCAGTAGAAACCCTCCACAAGTGACCCCATTTTGGAAACTAGACCCCCCAAGGAACTTATCTAGATGTGTGGTGAGAACTTTGAATGCCCAAGTGCTTCACAGAAGTTTAGAATGCAGAGTCGTGAAAATAAAAAATATTTTTTTTTTCCACAAAAAAGATATTGTAGCCCCCAAGTTTTTATTTTCACAAGGGTAACAGGAGAAATTGGACTGCAATAGTTGTTGTCCAATTTATCCCGAGTACGCTGATGCACCATATGTGGGGGTAAACCACTGTTTGGGCGCACGGCAGAGCTCGGAAGGGAAGGAGCGCCTTTTTGGAATGCAGACTTTGATTGAATGGTCTGTGGGCATTATGTTGCGATTGCAGAGCCCCTGATGTACCTAAACTGTAGTAACCCCCCACAAGTGACCCCATTTTGGAAACTAGACCCCCCAAGGAACTTATCTAGATGTGTGGTGAGAACTTTGAATGCCCAAGTGCTTCACAGAAGTTTAGAATGCAGAGTCGTGAAAATAAAAAATATTTTTTTTTTCCACAAAAAAGATATTGTAGCCCCCAAGTTTTTATTTTCACAAGGGTAACAGGAGAAATTGGACTGCAATAGTTGTTGTCCAATTTATCCCGAGTACGCTGATGCACCATATGTGGGGGTAAACCACTGTTTGGGCGCACGGCAGAGCTCGGAAGGGAAGGAGCGCCTTTTTGGAATGCAGACTTTGATAGAATGGTCTGTGGGCATTATGTTGCGATTGCAGAGCCCCTGATGTACCTAAACTGTAGTAACCCCCCACAAGTGACCCCATTTTGGAAACTAGACCCCCCAAGGAACTTATCTAGATGTGTGGTGAGAACTTTGAATGCCCAAGTGCTTCACAGAAGTTTAGAATGCAGAGTCGTGAAAATAAAAAATATTTTTTTTTTTTCACAAAAAAGATTTTGTAGCCCCCAAGTTTTTATTTTCACAAGGGTAACAAGAGAAATTGGACCGCAGAAGTTTTTGTCCAATTTATCCCGAGTATGCTGATGCCCCATATGTGGGGGTAACCCACTGTTTGGGCGCACGGCAGAGCTCAGAAGGGAGGGAGCACCATTTGACTTTTTGAGCGCAAAATTGGCTGTCGTGTTTGGAAAACCCCTGATGTACCTAAACAGTGGAAACCCCCCAATTCTAGCTCCAACCCTAACCCCAACACACCCCTAACCCTAATCCCAACCTGATCCATAATCCTAATCACTAACCCTAACCATAATCACAACCCTTACCCCAAAACAACCCTAATGTCAACCCTAACCATAACCCTAATCAAAACCCTAAATCCAACACACCCCTAATCCTAATCTCAACCCTAACCTCAAACCTAACCCTAATCCCAATACACCCCTAATCACAACCCTAACCTTAACCCTAATCCCAAACCTAACCCTAATCCCAAGCGTAACTCTAATGCCAACCCTAACCCTAATACCAACCCTAATCCAAACCCTAACCGTAATCCCAGCTCTAACCCTAACTTTAGCCCCAACCCTAACCCTAGCCCTAAGGCTACTTTCACACTTGCGTCGTTTGGCATTCCGTCGCAATCCGTCATTTTGGACAAGAAACAGATCCTGCAAATGTGCCCGCAGGATGCGTTTTTTGCCCATAGACTTGTATTGCCGACGGATCGTGACGGATGGCCACACGTCGCGTCCGTCGTGCACTGGATCAGTTGTGTTTTGGCGGAGCGTCGGCACAAAAAACGTTCAATGAAACGTTTTTTTGTACGTCGCATCCGCCATTTCTGACCGCGCATGCGTGGCCGTAACTCCGCCCCCTCCTCCCCAGGACATAGATTGGGCAGCGGATGCGTTGAAAAACTACAGCTGCTGCCCACGTTGTGCACAATTTTCACAACGTGTGTCGGTATGTCGGGCCGACGCATTGCGACGGCCCCGTACCGACGTAAGTGTGAAAGAAGCCTAACCCTAAGTTTAGCCCCAACCCTAACCCTAAATTTAGCCCCAACCCTAACCCTAAATTTAGCCCCAACCCTAACCCTAAATTTAGCCCCAACCCTAGCCCTAACCCTAACCCTAACCCTACCCCTAACCCTACCCCTACCCCTAACCCTAACCCTACCCCTAACCCTACCCCTAACCCTACCCCTAACCCTACCCCTAACCCTACCCCCACCCCTAACCCTACCCCTACCCCTACCCCTAACCCTACCCCTAACCCTAACCCTACCCCTAACCCTACCCCTACCCCTAACCCTACCCCTAACCCTAATTTTAGCCCCAACTGCTGTTCTCCTGCCGGCCGGCAGATGGAGACAGATGGCGGGCGCACTGGGCATGTGTCCGCCATGTTCTTCTGCCGGCGGCCAGGAGGAGCAGCAAGAGGATCCAGGGACCTAGGTGAGTATGCTAGGGTCCCCGAATCCCCCTATTTCTCTGTTTACACTTTACTTTTTTTTTTTTTTTTTGCGGTCGCCGGTAAACAGTTAATTACCGGCGATCCCAAAACACGGATCGGTAATACCGACCCCGATCATGCTCTTTGGGGCCTCAGCTACCCGCGGCAGCCGAGACCCCAAAGATTCTCCCGGTGCCGGCCGGCGGGCGCACTGCACATGCGCCCGCCATTTTGAAGATGGCGGCGCCCACCGGGAGACACGAGGAGCATCGGGGGAGCTAGGTGAGTATTGGGGGGCCACCTGGGACCCCTTTTCTCTGTCCTCCGATGTGCGATCACATCGGAGGACAGAGAAATTAAAAAGAGATCGTTTTGTTTTTTTTTTGCGATCGCCGGTAAACGGTTAATTACCGGCGATCGCAAATGCGGGGTGGGTTAAAAACCCCCCGAATCATGTTCTCTGGGGTCTCGGCTACCCTCAGCAGCCGAGACCCCGGAGAAAATCGGCCTCTGGGGGGCGCTATGGACTTTATCCACAGCGCCATTAATTAACGGCGCTGTGGTTTAAGTACCCTTAGCGGCCGCCGTTAAAAGGCGTATCGGCGGTCGCTAAGGGGTTAAAGATTTTTCTGTATTTTCATGACTATGAAAATTGTACATTCACACTGAAGGCATCAAAACTATGAATTAACATATTTGGAATTATATACTTTACAAAAAAGTGTGAAAAAACTGAAAATATGTCTTATATTCTAGGTTCTTCAAAGTAGCCACCTTTTGCTTTGATGACTGCTTTGCACACTCTTGGCATTCTCTTGATGAGCTTCAAGAGGTAGTCACCAGAAATGGTCTTCCAACAATCTTGAAGGAGTTCCCAGAGATGTTTTCACTCTGCAGTCCAGCTCACCCCAAACCATCTCGATTGGGTTCTGGTCTGGTGACTGTGGAGGCCAGGTCATCTGGCGTAGCACCCCATCACTCTCCTTCTTGGTCAAATAGCCCTTACACAGCCTGGAGGTGTGTTTGGGGTCATTGTCCTGTTGAAAAATAAATGATGGTCCAACTAAATGCAAACCGGATGGAATAGCATGCCACTGCAAGATGCTGTGGTAGCCATGCTGGTTCAGTATGCCTTCAATTTTGAATAAATCCCCAACAGTGTCACCAGCAAAGCACCCCCACACCATCACACCTCCTCCTCCATGCTTCACAGTGGGAACCAGGCATGTAGAGTCCATCGGTTCACCTTTTCTGTGTCGCACAAAGAAACGGTGGTTGGAACCAAAGATCTCAAATTTTGACTCATCAGACCAATGCACAGATTTCCACTGGTCTAATGTCCATTCCTTGTGTTCATTAGCCCAAACAAGTCTCTTCTGCTTGTTGCCTGTCCTTAGCAGTGGTTTCCTAGCAGCTATTTTACCATGAAGGCCTGCTGCGCAAAGTCTGTTCTTAATAGTTGTTGTAGAGATGTGTCTGCTGCTAGCACTCTGTGTGGCATTGACCTGGTCTCTAATCTGAGCTGCTGTTAACCTGCAATTTCTGAGGCTGGTGACTCGGAAAAACTTCAGAAGCAGAGTTGATTCTTGGTCTTCCTTTCCTGATGTGAGCTAGTTTCTTTGTAGCGCTTGATGGTTTTCGCAACTGCACTTGGGGACACTTTCAAAGCTTTTCCAATTTTTCAGACTGACTGACCTTCATTTCTTAAAGTAATGATGACCACTCGTTTTTCTTTACCTAGGCACTTTTTTCTTGCCATAATACAAATTCTAACAGTCTATTCAGTAGGACTATCAGCTGTGTATCCACCAGACTTCTGCTCAACACAATTGATGGTCCCAAACCCATTTATAAGGCAAGAAATCCCACTTATTAAACCTGACAGGGCACACCTGTGAAGTGAAAACCATTTCTGGTGACTACCTCTTGCAGCTCATCAAGAGAATGCCAAGAGTGTGCAAAGCAGTCATCAAGCAAAAGGTGGCTACTTTGAAGAACCTAGAATATAAGACATATTTTTCAGTTGTTTCACACTTTTTTGTTAAGTATATAATTCCACATTTGTTAATTCATAGTTTTGAGGCCTTCAGTGTGAATTTAAAATTTTCATAGTCATGAAAATACAGAAAAATCTTTAAATGAGGTGTGTTCAAACTTTTGGTCTGTACTGTATGTATGTATGTATGTAGATGTATATAGTATGTATGTAGTATGTATGGAGTATGTATGCAGTATGTATGTAGTATGTTGTATGTATGTATGGAGTATGTATGGAGTATGTATGTATGTAGTATGTATGTATGGAGCATGTATGTAGTATGTATGTAGTATGTATGGAGTATGTATGGAGTATGTATGTATGTAGTATGTATGTAGCATGTATGTATGGAGTATGTATGGAATATGTATGGAGTATTTTTTTTCCATTCAACACATTAGCCGGATGACGGGACTATTACTGTCCCATCATTGGCTAATGTGCCAGTCACTGTCAGTGTAGCAGGCATCGTCTGATGGGACTTGTAGTCCCATCGGACGATGCATGCACACACGCAGAGAGCCCCGGCACACACGCACAGAGCCACGGCACATAAGCACAGAGCCCCGCAGCCCGCACAGAGCCCTACTGCCCGCACAGAGCCCCGCAGCCTGCACAGAGCCCCACAGCCCGCACAGAGCCCCGGCACATAAGCACAAAGCCCCGGCACATAAGCACAGACCCCACCCACACACACACACACACGCAGTCTCCACCCATGCACTACCCACACTTCATTATAGTGCATAATTGCACTATAGGAACTTCCGATTCCGGTATCCGATATCGCACAAGTATCGGATCTCGGTATCGGAATTCCGATACAGCGAATATCAGCCGATACCCGATACTTGCAGTATCGGAATGCTCAACACTAGTCACGAGAAAACATTGTCAGAATCATCAGGATCCATTGAAGCGTTCAAGAGTTATAACCTCATAAAGGGACAGTGGTCAGAATTGTAAAAATTGTCCCTTGGGGGTTAAGGGGTTAATGGTATATTTTATTGTTCAATATAAAATGTGATATTTTCCACATATCTTTGTTGGTGAATGTCAAGCATCGTGTAGTATGTCTTGTAAAATAATAATGCATGCCATGATAGCTCCTGAACTTGGAACGCTTACTCAATACCTAGGGAATAAATGGAGTTTGAACAGAATTAGTACCAAATAAACATCTACTAGGAATTAAAGTCTTCCATGCATTGTTTATAGAACACATTGGAATGTACTTACTATCTCCCCAGCATAGTAGAGGACCAAGTTTATAGGCAGCTTCTGAGTGTGGTCTGTCTGTATCAGTTATCACTATTTGGGTCACTGGGAGGTGATCTTTGTTGGACAAGAATCCTTTGTCGTTTGACCTTAAATTTGAATATAAAAAATGAGTATAATCAAACATAACCTAAGCTACGTAATTTTATATTCGTATATACACTGAGAAGATAAAACAAACAGATTTTTGTAAAATGCAGCTTTTAATTTTATTACAGTGGTTATTTTATTAGTGACAACAAGCAATTACAAATTGGAGCCACCTGATTCATGGAAGCATTTAGGTAGAGGAAATCTCGGCTGAAAAGACATTTGCCATTACAGAACATCTCTACAGTGGGGCTCATAGAGGAAGCAAGGAAGCAATATTCCTAGTGCACTGAAATGCACAAAGACATGGGCTGATCTTATGAGAATTTTAAAAATTATTTTCTAGATTGTATCCTTCAAAGTTTAGTAACATTTTACAGTACTTCATTATACCCATTGGTTCATTCCTGATGCAAAGTTGAAAACTTTAGTTACAATGAAATATAAATATAATTTTAGATATTTCATGTTTGCATGCTTTAGAGTTAAAGAGAGCTACTTTATTTTGTTTTTTTTATACTGTACATGGAGATGGCGACTCTTAGTTTGCACCTGTACGCACCTGATTTCTGTTTTGAAGTGATGGTCAGTCTTTGTAAATTTGCTCTGACTGAGCACTCCACCCCTCAGCCTCTGGAGGTTTTAATTACAGCAGGATCAAACCTTCCCATATAAATGTGCGCTATCAGCCCATGAGAGGAATCCCCCCAGCAAAAAAGAATCGCCTAATAATGGCTGCCGGGTAATGGCTGCCGGGTACACATGAATTGGCCAAATTATGCGCTAAGTATTCTCAATTTTTTCATATTTCTAGTCCAGTAATACAGTTCAAATTTCATATATTTTATACTTTCATGCTATAGCGCTTCAGAGTGCAACTTTATTTCCTTGGTTATATGTAGAGATGCCTACTCTTAATAAGTACTTCTACACACCTCATTTCTGTTTTGGAAGTGATGGTCAGGCTGGCTTCACACTAGAGGGAAATAAGGACGAGGGAGAGGCGCAAAAACAACGCATGGCACACGGACCAATGTTTGTCTATGGGGCAGCTTGCTGTTAGGGCTGGCGGAACGCACCGAGTAAATATTGAGATAGTAAAGGTGTGTTCGCAGCCTGGGGTCCACCGTGCAGGAGTGGAACCTGCTGCTAGTAAATGGCGCACTATATGGCGGTACAACACCTGAATAGACACGGGTTCCGTCACCCGGTCTGTTTAGGAGCGAACTCTGTTGCTTCATAGAGTTGCCAAGATTAGGATAACGCTGTGCCATGTTAACTTCACAGAGGATCACAGCTCACTAACAGAGCAGATAGAATACAGTAGTTATACAGTCAGCATCAGCACACAAACAACTCCTCTCCGGAGGTGCCGGAATTCTAGTGGCTATACACCAGCCCCAAATTCACACACACGAACTCCTCTCTGGAGGTGCTGAAATTCTAGTGGCTATAGAGCCGACCCTGAGCACATGCAGGCACAGACCACAAGGTAGCTAATCTCATAAACATAGGTTGATCCATACGGCTGATGGAAGTGTTAGGTGTCGAGTTCCCGCATCTGCACAGGGGGAATCTCGAACCATTTCTGCTGCGGTCATCCATTCTTCTCCAGCCGCAGTGGAGTCTGCTCAGCGGAGATGGCGGTCCCAGTGTCTAGCTCAGGCTGATACTGGATGACTGGGTACTACTGTCCTTTCCCGGCTCTGTCCTTGTAGCCAGCAATGTTCAGCATCGAGCTGGTCTTTCTGGGACTAAGTTCCCATACTGAGCATGCTCACAGGACGACCTCGCATTGGAGGTCGGGGGTCACATGCCCAGGTCCTGTTGCGGCTCCAATTGGTCCATCTGGAAGGTATTGTACCACTTCTGCTATAAAAGGTTTGCATGGCCGCTCGGCCATGTGCTTGTGTTCATTTGAATACGTGTATGTGTTGATAAGTGCAAGTCATTCTTTAATCATCCCCTCCCTTGAGTATGACTGCTCTTGTAAGGTGGATGTCTGCTATCTAATGCCTGGCTGAGCTATCAGCATTAAACACCCAAAACAGCGTCAAATTGCTGTGACCACCAGTGCGGCGCCGTGCGCTTTTAGAGCGCTTTCCTATCCCAAGTCTGGGTGGTTAGTGGCGTCCGCCAGAGAGGCACAGCACGCAGTCTTGTGCATTTAAGTTATATTTTCAGTTACTCTGACACCCCAGTTGCGGGGTCGAGCGCAAGTGGTCTGAACGTACTCTAATCCTGTGTCTTGGGATACAGTCATGAGACTCCTTGCTTGTGCTCTTGGTGCGGTACCAAGGCCCTGTGACTCAACAGGGTTTGCTTCATTCACATCGGGGGAAGTTAACCCATGTGTGTACCACATTGTACCGCCATATAGTCCATCATTACTCAGCAGCAGGTTCCATCTCTGCACGGTGGACCTTGGGCTGCGAACGCACCTATACCATCTTATAATTTGGTGTGTTCCGCTAGCCCTAACATTACACTAGCTCCAGGGTCTGGCTAGTAATGACGGACAAACAGCAATCCTTGCGGTACATCCAGCAGCTGGAGGGTAGGTTGGCAGCTCTCAAGCGCACAACCTCAGTTGTGGATGTAACCACAGTTGCTGTTCAGGCTGCTAGCATGGCTGCAGCATCCTTGTCTCCTGCCACCCCTGTTCCGACTCTATCTCGCCTCCCATTGCCAGAAAATTTTTCTGGTGATAGCAAGTCTTGTAGGGGTTTCGTGAGTTAGTGCTCTATACATCTCGAGCTTTTGGCCTCTTGTTTCTCAACAGAGCGGGCTAAGGTGGGGTTTATTGTGTCTCTCCTGTCGGGAGAGCGTGCCGATCATGTGGTGCAGTGCTTCGTTGTTCCTGAGCACTGCTAGCTTCACTAAATGCTAAATCTGACCTGCCATTGTGAGTCTCCAGGTCATTACGAGTTCATAGACACCTAACATGTCTACGTTATTTTTTATCTACGAGCAACCACCAACAGGTGGCACTATAGAGTTCAAGTCCTCTTTCTATCTGAAGAGGCAATATGCATATTAAAATTCTCAGAGGAGCATTGCATGGCGAATAAGCCTCCTTACCTTGACAAGCCAGAGCTGGTATGTCACTCTCCACAAGGAGAAACTTTACCCCTCAGACCCCTATACCCACTGGTTCATTCATAATTCAAAGTTGAAAACTTTAGTTGCAATGAAATATACTGTAAATTATATCTATCTCTATTGCTAAAAGCAATTAAATAATAGTCAACACAGAACGAGCATATTACCATTCACTTTTGTCAGCATCACAGTTGCAATAATGTTGGGAATCAACACAATTTCCTTGAAGTCCACATGAACATTTGTTTATATTTGGTAATGAACCAGTCCAGTAGGTATGAGATTGATTATTGCGTCCAACCCACCAAGTGAAAGGGATGTTGCCTAAAGTAAAAATATGCTTTTATGATTATTTTTTGTAATATGTATTTAAAAACATATAAAAACTGAGTTTATCTATTTATCTATCTATCCCTGGTTATCTCTATCCATGTTGCCATATCTATCTTTCTAGTTCTCTATATCTCTCTTTCTATATTTAACTATAGCTATCTACTATATATATATATCTATCACATTTCTATCTACGGTATATATCTATCTATCACATATCTATCTCTCTATCTACATGGGGGTAAATAAGTATTGAACACATTACCAATTTTCTAAGCAAATATATTTCTAAAGATGCTATTGACATGAAATTCACATGAAAGATGGTAACAACCCATCCAATCCACACAGGCAAAGAAATCAAATCATAAATGTCCATAAATTGTGCTATGCGGAATAATGAGAAATGACACAGAAGAATAGTATTGAACATGCTTGCTGAAATTTATTTCATACTTCATACAAAATACTTTGTTGGTGACAGCTTCAAAACGCCTTCTGTATGTAGAAAGTAGTTAAATGCATTGCTCAGGTAGGATTTTGTCAATTTCTTCCACACAAAAAAATCTTCAAATCCTAAAGGTTCCATGAGGTCCTTCTTTGAACTCTGAGCTTTAGTTCCTTATATAATTTTTTTATTGGATTCACGTCCGGTGATTGACAGGGCCATTCTAGAAGCTTTATTTTCATTCTCTGAAATGAGTTAAGAGTTTCCTTGACTGTGTTTGGAACTATTTTCTTGCTGAAATGTCCACCCTCATTTCATCTCCATCATCCTGATTTTTATAAAATATACCACACAAGGTTTACCCGAGCACAGTGGAGTGGATTACTCAGGAACCTGATTGAACAACATACATATAATGGACAAGGTGTGCTGTATCTACAAACTTTCTTATATTACTGCTCAGTTTGGAAATTATTCTGTAACCAATGCCATCAGCAAGTTTTGTAACAATAAGGTTGCAAAGATCTTGAGACTGCTCACTGGTTCTACCCATCATGAGATGTTTCTTGTGTGGCACCTTGGTAATGAGGCCGTCAGTTGATTCAGCTGATATTATTTTTCACTATGTGGCAGGATTGCTTTTAATTAACTGACAGATTTTAGCTGGAGTCATGACTTTCCATGGATTTTGGCACCTCTCTTACTACATCTGTTCAATACGCTTTTCCCTGTGACATTTCTCATTATTACACATAACTTAACTTATGGATATCTATGGTTTGATTTTTTGCCTGTCTTGATTGGATGAGGTGTTACCAACATCTGGTGAGAATTTCATGTAAATAAATTTACATATCCAACTCTCTATCTTCTATACATTTTTTAATTGATCATAGCTGTTCTAAATCTGTATTAAGTTATAAGGTTTTTTTTTAAAGATCATTGAAATAAAAGCCCACACTTAGTATCAGTCAATGATTAATATAGAAAACCCATCATAATTCAACTGTTTATATATCACTAGTCAGACTACATATGACATATGTTTGGATATTTTGTGTCAATGAAAAAAGAAAGCCATAATTGAAAAGTTAGAAAAGCATAACAAAGTTGAATAAAGTTTAAAAGCATTCCATTTTACAGAATTACAGTACATGGGTTCTTTACAGTCAGAGCAGTTCAACTATAGTACTTTTTAAATAGTCCTAAGGTTTATGGCTGAACTACATGGATTTGAGTCTCTATTCAGCTTCACAAGCAATAGTGCTATGTTTTTCTTAATAACTTTGTCTAAAAATTCTGGATAATTGCTTGCTAATGACAAGATAAGATAGGGTTAGCCTCCCTAAAGTAAGACAAGCCTCAGCTTTTTGAGTTTTTGCATTAAAATTATAAGTTAAAGACAGTTTTTACATTTATTTTCATAACATATTTCATACATTTTAAATGAATTTATATTGAATTCACATACATTTACATAATATACAGTATATGCAAAGCAACACTATTTACCCTGATCTGAAAGGTGTATATTAGGATGCACAGCGTATCATGGAATAATATATAATTAAATTTACAACTTCCCCAGATACACTGAAGATTTATTTCAAGTTAAAAGATGTTCTACAAATAACCTAATTTTTCATTATTGTCAAATATTTTACTTTTATTAGTGGAAAAGAGCAGTAGGAGTCTGCATACTCACTGAGGCATGATATTAGAATCATTTATCTCGAGAGGCTCACATCTACATTTTAAAATTAAAGGTGAAAAAAGTGAGCACCATTTTTTTAATATGTGTACAAATGAGATACATTGAAAATGTACTGTAAAAGATATAGTATTAAATACAATTTAATGATTAATAAAAGTGTGTTGTAGTTTTAATGCATAATTTTTGATAATGTAAGTTTTAAACATAAAAGTGTGCTTAACGTATCATGTTATTGTAAAAAAGGGCTAAAAATTCTGGACAAATATTACAAAGACCATATTCTCGAGTTCCTTTCACTTAGCTATTCAGTTAAACAAAAAAAAATAGACTGCCCTAATTGTTCAATGGGGGTGCTTACTGAAGACGCTTACTGAAGACATTTTTCTACAATTTATCTTGACCTCAACATCCACCTATCGGGTAGAGATGAGCAAATAAATTGTAGTCAAATTGAATTCTCCTTGAATTTTGCAAAAATCTTCATTTGCCAAAATGCTGTTTTTTATCATGTTTCTGAATCATGAAAGGCCATCAAAATGTTTTTAAAAAAGATTCTTACCTCTAAAGGTCCTCTGCTACTCTCCTCCACCCCACCAGCCCTTGTCACATCTTTGGATCGGTGTCAGCACCATTGCAATCCATGGTGCTTCTTTTGCAAGGTTTAGGCTTCTGGGTTTGCTAAGCCCAAGAGGATTCTGCAACCTTCCAAAGTTTGCGACCCATAATGTCACGACCCCATTTGGGCTCATGTGCAGAACGGTTATTATGCTCAGGGGTTTGGACAAACCCAAGAGAATAATGAGAGACATTAGATTTTCTGTGAAAAAAATGCATGAAAAAGCAAATTTGGATTTTGCATTATCCACCCATTTCTGGTATCCTGCATCTGTATTATGGAGGTCCAGAGATTTGTAAGTTTTGTTAGTTTAAACCCTTAAAAATTGTCAACTGTGACATTAGTCTGCACAGAATTGAGTAGCTACAAAGAAATCTTGGTTTTCTGAAAATGATCAACTAGGTAATTATTTTGTAGAAAAGACAAAATACTAAATATGATTCAAACAGAAAAAGGAAGCGAAGTGTGAGAAAGTTACATTGTTTTGAATAAAAGCTCAACTAACTTTTGTTTTAATAGCTTATAATTTGTTCTTTGCTAAGTACATACAAATTCTTGTGTTATAAAATTGCTTTTTACACTGCAATAAAACATTATTTCATAGCTGTGTATTCTGACAATATGGATTTGGCCCAACAAAGTTTTTTTTTTAACATTGCGTTTCTATGACACACATACACTTCACAATGTCCCAGTTGGCTAGAAAACACTTTTTAGGCATGTTTAATTCTTTTACAGGTGCAAAGTTAAATTTTAATCCAGATTGGCCTGTACAATATTTAAATCTAGTGAAAAAGAGTTTTATGCTATTTTAATGTATTAATTAATCCATGCACATTATCTCATGTACAGTTTGACATATGCCTTTCTGTTTATAATTTAATGAATAAAAGATTAAAGTCTACTTGATTTAGACTTTGAGAAGAGACGATCACCTAATCTAAATAAAATGCACAAATTTTATTATCCAGGTTTTGCAGCATATGCTCTAGGTATATTAGCCCAATAGGATTATGTGATACGATTTTGGCTTGTGCCACCGCTACCCTTATTATGGGCACATCACATTTAGGCATAATACTTTTCTGCTGCAATGGTAATAGCTTGAGTTACCTGGGTTTCTGTATACTACTTGACCACATGGTCTGGATATTTTGACCCAGCCTCATATTGGATATGTCTATAATGACAATATATTGATTTAGCTACTTTGTCATATATCCGATTATTCCTATTTATCCACTTTGTTCTGCGCCCCTTGTTTGTTCTTTGCATTACCATCCTTTCCTTCTCTGTGTACACTGGCATTTTATAAAAACTATTAATTTTTGATACCCTAATAAAATTTGTGCATTTTATTTAGACTTGGTGATCGTCTCAATTTTCTCTTTTCTGTGTTATTGCTATGTTATTGACTACTGGTCAGCTAAGCGTCCCATACTTGGCAGAACTACAATAGTTTCTAGTAAGCTTACATTGCAGTGGTAAACTATGCCCAGTATCTCCATTGGGTGGTTTTATTATTTGATTTAGGCTTTGCATTGCTAATTACAGAAAGGTCTATACATTTTTGTATTGCATCTGGCTCTGCATTGTATAGTCGTCAACACAAAACGATAAACTGTAGAACAGTCCACCAATAAAATTCCACCCCATTTTCTTGACAAATTGCATTTTCTAGGATAGCACAATGATGCCCAGCACCAAGCCATGAAAGCAGCACTTTATCACTTTCTGCAATTTAGTATAAATGGTCACGTGTTATAGGACACATATTTATGCTGCCATATAAACAAGATCCAATGGGTGCTCACAGCACTGGTGGCACGGTAATAGTAAAAAAAAAATTTAAAAAATAATAATTGTACCATTTTTTTTTAAACGCAGGAGCATGAAATTAAGGTTTTTATTTTGGAGAACTCAGAAAACTTTTAAATGTGTAAGTAGGAGCATAGCAGTTTTAGTGAACTTTTAGAGTTCACTAGAGTTAGAGTTTTAGAGCATTTTGGTGAACACAAGAATATATGTTTGACATCCACAAACAAGACTTTATAAAATCTATTAATTCTGCACTAATATCTCTAGGCCAGCTTTCATATTCATTTCACATGGACTGTGAATTCCTGTAGAAAAAAAAGCTGCTACTTCTAGTTAAATTGATTGTGGTTTAGATATTACTATATGAGTCTCAAGAGAAAGTTCATTAAAATTAATGGGTCTATAATTAAGTTAATTCATATGCCATTTGTACCGCAATAAATTATTTACTGTTTGAAATACCCATTATTGAGTTGCATGTGAAGCATAATCTCGTATGAAAAAATTACTATATTCAATTTAAAATGAATTCCTAATAGAAATATTTCTTCCTATAACTCTAACGAGAAGGTAACAGGAGCATAATAAATGTTATCTGTCACATTGTAATTAGGTATGATATTCTTAGTCAACGTTTCAAAGGGTATTTCCTTCTTGGCTATAAATAAAAATCTCTTAACTATCGCTGCTTCGTATCAAAAGTTATAAAATGGTAAATGGCCTGGCTCCAGCTAACATACAGTATTTTTTTCTAGGGTACCATAAAACTTGCGGGTTCAGTATTTTCTAAATTACAGTAGTTACAAAGTATTAATAGAAGCTCCTAGTTTCCTTAACTCAGACTGGAATATGGCTGAAAAGGATTCATCCAACCTTCAACATCCGTTAAAACTGATTTCTTTTTAACTTAAGCATTCAATATTAATACATTCTGGAGGCACTGTATTTTCTATGAAAAGTGTTTAGCTGAAAGGCTGCAAGCTTAATTCTGCTTCAAAACTGAAAACGGAAAGTTCAGATGTGACTTCAGCTTAGGCCAATACCAAACTGTCATACATTCAGAAGGGTACAAGAAAGTCAAATTTGGAGAACTGCTTTGTGGAATCCTCACATTGCAGACTGTTAACTCTTTCTGTGCCTACCGTGACATGCTTGCATATTATTTCCTTTCCTTGATTAAATAGTATCTCTAAAAATGCAGAAACGAAAATCCTCATCGTCTTCATTTTATGTCATTATTTTTACGTAATGAAAAGTATCAGGGTTTTTTTTCCTCCATTTTATATCGCTCTACAATAGCCCTCCAGGCAGCTTTCCATATATCAGATTCGATACTCTTAACATATTGTTAGTAATGTGCTTACATCTAGCCATCATCATCATTCAAGTATAACTTTATTAACAGCGTCTAATATTGCGGTTAAATTTTAAAACAACTTGCAATATCAGAAGAAGCATCATGCAAGGTCAAAATATCTAAAAATAACTTTATAGAGTACAAAGAAAAACTCATAAGGTTCATTTTTCCACCAATACAATCCCTATATATTGAGAATCTAAACAGTAAAACTACAGCTGTTTACTATGATAGCAGTATTAAAGGAAATCTGTGAGTAACATCAACCCTTCTAAATTGTATTGTCTATATGGGTATAAAAGTCATAGGAAGCTGAATAAAATACCACCTTGATATATGTAATCCGATGTCTTATTCCAGAAAAATCCGTGTTTTTCTTAACATGTAAATGAGCTGTTAAGATCTATGGGCCGGATATACAAATCTCGTGAGAATCTGCCTACAGAACTTATGGGCATTAGCAGGGTTGGACATGTAAATCAGGAAAGCAGACAGTCAGTCATAAAATGTCTCACACTGGCGATGAACCCTTTCACTTAAAATAAGCTCTCATGGCAAATTCCCAGATAGATCTGTGTCTGACCCATAGATCTTTACATCTCATTTACATACTAAGGAAACATAGATTTATCATAAATGAGACATCGGATTATAGATTTCAAGGCATCATTTTATTTAACTGTCTATGACTTGCATGTCCATATAGACGACTTAACAGGGATGATCCTACTGACATGCTCCCTTTAAAGAAAGATTACAGCAAAGACAATTCCATTCAATGCATATAATTTCCTTCAATGTACATGTAAATGTAATGTTTTTGTCACTTTTGAAAGAAAATAATATATTGTGTATTTTAGACAATCCTGTCGAGAAAGCTGAATTTATTTCAGTAGATATGAACACTGTAGGGCTTCTTGAAACAGCAATATTTATGGATTAAACATATTTAAAAGTACATTAGGCCACGGCTAAAAAAAAACTAGTTCTGCTGCAACTTACTTTGCTTATGTAAAATGCGAGACTTTTTACAGTGGTAAGCAATTTCCTGTTTGCAGTGTTCAGAATTGTTTATTGTAGCCTGGAGCTGCTCCATATCTGCAGAGTATTTGAAATTCATCATATGAGGGTTCTCTCGATTGGAACTTTTTACTTTATTCAGGTCTGTGTTGTTGTGATGTAATATACTTATAGCTGCATCTAGTGAGATTAAGAAAAAGTTTCTAGTGAGATTAAGAAAAAGTTATTAGTTTAGAGGACATTGTATTAGAAAATTCAAACATATAAATTTTTAATTACTAATGAAAATGAATTAAATGGCAACTACTGTATGATAATCGCATCAATGATTAAATGAGTTTTCTGATAAGTAAAACAAGGAATTTGTAGTCTTTATGAAGAAGGAAATTCCAAGTGTGCACCTTCTGGATCAATCATAGGCTTTAAAAAATATTTTATGATATTAACCCCTTCCCGACATATGCCGTACTGGTGCGTCATATTTTGGGAGTACTTCCCACAAATGGACATACCACAATGTCGTGGCAATTGCTGCTGAGAACATGGATAAAATGATAGCAGACCTCCAGCTGTCACAGTCAGGGGTGGCCCCTGAACTACCCTTAGTGATTTAAACCGCCAAATGCCATAATCAATAGCGATCACAGCATTTAGAAGGTTACTAGAAGGATGGCGTTCCCTTTCTCACCCGATCGGTACCCCCGCAAAGTAACTTTGGGCTGCCAATGTTTGTCATGGCAACCTGAGGTCAAATAATGGACCTACCGGTCTGCCAGATATTGTAGCTGGGTAGACCATACTAAAAGCATGACAAGTGTAATGCATTGCAGTACATGGGCATATTTGCCATACAATATACAGTGGGGAAAAAAAGTATTTAGTCAGCCACCAATTGTGCAAGTTCTCCCCCTTAAAAAGATGAGAGAGGGCTGTAATTGACATCATAGGTAGACCAGGTGATTTTCTAGATTTGTTTTCTCAATTCTGACTCTCATAGTTGTGGTCTACCTATGATGTCAATTACAGGCCTCTTTCATATTTTTAAGGTACCGTCACATTTAGCGACGCTCCGGCGATATAGACAACGATCCGACCTAAACTAGATCGCTGGAGCGTCGCTGTTTAGGTCGCTGTAGAGATGTCAAACACAGCAGCTCCAGAACGATGCAGGAGCGATCCAGTGACGTAAGGGTTACTCACTTATCGTTCTCACAGGTCGTCACAGGTCATTAGCTCCATGTAAATCATTGCAGGCATCGTTGCTTTTGCTGTCAAACAACAACGATACACGCTGATCTGACGACCAAATAAAGTTCTGGACTTTCAGCAACGACCAGCGATATCACAGCAGGATCTAGATCGCTGGTGCGTGTCAAACACAACGAGATCGCTATCCAGGACGCTGCAACGTCACGGATCGTTGTCGTTCTCGTTGTAAAGTTGCTGAGTGTGAAGGTACCTTTAGTGGGAGAACTTGCACAATTGGTGGCTGACTAAATACCTTTTTCCCCACTGTAATAGTGATGAGAGTCATAAAAGTTAAAGTTACAATTAGGGACTAAGTATTAAAAATGTTTATAAAAAATTAAACCAATAAATACGCATATTTATGCAAAGACAAAATGAAACAAAAAAGTATATGCATTTGGTATTGCCGCATCAGGAACAATCTGATCTATAAAACAGTCATGGTATTGAACCCTTATAGTGAACACTGTAAAAATGTACAAAAAATTACCAAAAACTATGATTTCTCATCATGTAGACTAAGAAATTGAAAAAAATGTGATCAAAAAGTCATATGTAAACATCAAGAGTATCCCTGAAAACGTCATTTTATTGCTTAAAAACTATAAAAAATATATCTGAATTGCTGTTTTTATTTATTTTGCTTCCCAAAAAGCGGAGTACAATGCAATAAAAAAATGTTACGAGCCCAAAAATGATAATAAAAATTCCAAATCATCCTGCAAACAACAAAAAAGCAATCCAATATCTGTGCCCCCAAATCAAAATGCCCCCTCCCTTCAGAATTCCAGCGTGTGCCGAAACCACCTTTAGCATTCACTTTTGGCATTTCTGTAGCAATAACAACTGCCTTAATTTATTGGTTTATGTCTCCAGCAGCATGAGCTGAGCACAATGTATGGGCACTGCAATGGCAGATTTGCAATTTTCACTCAGCAGAATCCACTGCTGCTTGATTTTGTAGTCAAAATTGTCACTACACTTGCATATAAATTCCCAGAGAAGTGTAATTTCCTAAATGGTGTCACTTGAAGGGAAATTCTGCTTTTCTGGCACTTAGGGGCTCTCTATATGGAGTCTACAAATTGTTTTATGAAAATTAGTACTCCAAGAATAAAATAGCACTTGTTCCCTCCTCATGTGGCTAAGCTGTACTGTACAGACACATATGAGTTATTGCCCTAGTTCAGCAGAAACTGTATGATAAATTTATGCGGCTAAACAACATTTGTGGGAAAAATGTAATTATGTTTTCTTCACTGTTTAATGGTATAAAATTTTGTGACTTGTGATGTCAATATTATTACTTCTGCTAATCTGGCACCTCAGGGGTTCTGCCAAAGTAGCATGTCACACAGAAATCATAACAGCAAAATCTGCATGATAATGTGGTGGTCCTTCCCTTCTGGACTTTCTTGAAAAATATTTCCCAATTACATGTAGGGTATTGGCACACTCAGAAGCAGTTCATTTTTTCCTAATAGTCCTTATAAAAACTAAAAATTTGGGTCTTAAACAAAATTTTTGTGGTAAATAATATAATTTTTCTTTCTTCACATATACTGTTATAAAATTCTGTGAGGTATACAGTGGGGCAAAAAAGTATTTAGTCAGTCAGCAATAGTGCAAGTTCCACCACTTAAAAAGATGAGAGGCCTCTGTAATTTACATCATAGGTAGACCTCAACTATGGGAGACAAACTGAGAAAAAAAAATCCAGAAAATCACATTGTCTGTTTTTTTAACATTTTATTTGCATATTATGGTGGAAAATAAGTATTTGGTCAGAAGCAAAATTTCATCTCAATACTTTGTAATATATCCTTTGTTGGGAATGACAGAGGTTAAACATTTTCTGTAAGTCTTCACAAGGTTGCCACACACTGTTGTTGGTATGCTGGCCCATTCCTCCATGCAGATCTCCTCTAGAGCAGTGATGTTTTTGGCTTTTCGCTTGGCAACACAGACTTTCAACTCCCTCCAAAGGTTTTCTATAGGGTTGAGATCTGGAGACTGGCTAGGCCACTCCAGGACCTTGAAATGCTTCTTACGAAGCCACTCCTTCGTTGCCATGGGGGTGTGCTTTGGATCATTGTCATGTTGAAAGACCCAGCCACATTTCATCTTCAATGCCCTTGCTGATGGAAGGAGGTTTGCACTCAAAATCTCACGATACATGGCCCCATTCATTCTTTCATGTACCCGGATCAGTCGTCCTGGCCCCTTTGCAGAGAAACAGCCCCAAAGCATGATGTTTCCACCACCATGCTTTACAGTAGGTATGGTGTTTGATGGATGCAACTCAGTATTCTTTTTCCTCCAAACACGACAAGTTGTGTTTCTACCAAACAGTTCCAGTTTGGTTTCATCAGACCATAGGACATTCTCCCAAAACTCCTCTGGATCATCCAAATGCTCTCTAGCAAACTTCAGATGGGCCCGGACATGTACTGGCTTAAGCAGTGGGACACGTCTGGCACTGCAGGATCTGAGTCCATGGTGGCGTAGTGTGTTACTTATGGTAGGCCTTGTTACATTGGTCCCAGCTCTCTGCAGTTCATTCACTAGGTCCCCCCGCGTGGTTCTGGGATTTTTGCTCACCGTTCTTGTGATCATTCTGACCCCACGGGGTGGGATTTTGCGTGGAGCCCCAGATCGAGGGAGATTATCAGTGGTCTTGTATGTCTTCCATTTTCTAATTATTGCTCCCACTGTTGATTTCTTCACTCCAAGCTGGTTGGCTATTGCAGATTCAGTCTTCCCAGCCTGGTGCAGGGCTACAATTTTGTTTCTGGTGTCCTTTGACAGCTCTTTGGTCTTCACCATAGTGGAGTTTGGAGTCAGACTGTTTGAGGGTGTGCACAGGTGTCTTTTTATACTGATAACAAGTTTAAACAGGTGCCATTACTACAGGTAATGAGTGGAGGAAAGAGGAGACTCTTAAAGAAGAAGTTGCAGGTCTGTGAGAGCCAGAAATCTTGATTGTTTGTTTCTGACCAAATACTTATTTTCCACCATAATATGCAAATAAAATGTTAAAAAAACAGACAATGTGATTTTCTGGATTTTTTTCTCTCAGTTTGTCTCCCATAGTTGAGGTCTACCTATGATGTAAATTACAGACGCCTCTCATCTTTTTAAGTGGTGGAACTTGCACTATTGCTGACTGACTAAATACTTTTTTGCCCCACTGTATGTAGGGTCAACATGCTGACTGCGCCACTAGATAAATGTATTGCTATTCTGGAACTTCAGAGGCGCTGCCAATGTGATATAGTATCCGCAAAACATTCCAGCATAACTTGCACTCTTATAAGGCATTCCTTCCCTTCTGAGCATTGTACTGTGCCTCAAAAGTAGAATGTAAAGTATTACATCTGGGCAGTAAAAATGAAAAAAAAGCAAATACAGAATGGGAGGAATAGGGCTAAACAACAGCACATGTGAAAAAGACATGGGTATACTAATAGATCATAAACTGAACATGAGTCAACAGTGTGATGCAGCAGCAAAAAGGCAAATGCAGTTCTGGGATATATTAACAGAAGCATACAGTCTCGATAACGTGAAGTCATTATTGCCTTCTACTCCTCTTTGGTCAGACCTCACCTGGAATACTGTGTCCAGTTTTGGGCACCACATTTTAAAAAGACATCAACAAACTGGAGCAAATTTAGAGAAGAGCGACCAGAATGGTGACCAGTCTGCAATCCATGTCGTATGAGGAACGGTTACAAGATTTGGGAATGTTTAGCTTGCAAAAAAGAAGACTGAGAGGAGACTTAATAGCTGTCTGCAAATATCTCAAGGGCTGTCGCATTGTAGAAGGATCATTTTTATTCTCATTTGTACAAGGAATCATTAGAAGCAATGGGTTGAAAGTGAATGGGAGGAGACATAGTTTAGATATCAGAAAACTTTTTGACAGTTAGGGTGATCAATGAGTGGAACAGGCTGCCACGAGAGGTGGTGAGTTCTCCTTCCATGGAAGTTTTCAAGCAGAGGCTGGACAGACACCTGTCTGGGATGATTTAGTGAATCCTGCTTTGAGCAGGGGGTTGGACCAGATGACCCAGGAGGTCACTTCCAACTCTACTCTTCTATGATTCTATGATTGTATGTGGCATTGGCATACTTAGGAGAAATTAATTAAGATATTGTACCATTTATTTTCTCCTATCATCCCATTTAAAAATAAAAAACTTGAGGTCAAAGCAAAATTTTTGTGTAAAAATGGTAATTTTCCATTTACTCAGGCCAATATTAAACAATTTTGTTAATTGCCTGAGGGATAAAAATGCTCACTGAACCCCCAGATGAATTCATAAAGAGGTATAGTTTCTAAAATGGGGTCACTTGTGGGAAATTCTTCTCTTTTGGCCTGTCAGGGGCTCTACAAAAT
Organism: Ranitomeya imitator; assembly: GCF_032444005.1. Taxonomy (NCBI): domain Eukaryota; kingdom Metazoa; phylum Chordata; class Amphibia; order Anura; family Dendrobatidae; genus Ranitomeya; species Ranitomeya imitator. The sequence continues at coordinate 390,809,334 of NC_091282.1, forward strand.
GTGACATGGCATCTCCAATCTATTCCAGTCAAAATAGCACTCCAAAATCCATATTGCACTAATTTGCTAATAAGCCCTGCCTTGTGTCAAACAGTCGTTTCCCCCCATAAATAAGCCATTGTCAAAGAAAATTTAAAATGTGGGGTTAAAGCAACATTTCTGTGAAGTACCTGTGGGACCCTGATGTTCATAATACCCATTTGTAAATTCCTTGGGCAGTGTAATTTCCAAAATGGGGTGACTTGTGTGAAATTTTTGCTCTTTTGGCATATCAGCGGCTTTTTAATTGCAACATGGTGTCCACAGTCTATTCCACCCAAAATTGAACTCAAGAATTCAAAAGGTGCTCTTTCCCTTCCACCATATTTTCTCATCATTAAATACTTAAAAGAATAGCTAAGTAGTGAAATAAGTATAAGAGTCAGTAAATATAAGAAAGATGTGGGATTATAATAAAGTTTTATTTAAACCCTGAAATAAACTTAAGTTTAACATTAGTCAGAATTAACCACTTCCCAATATTTGCAGTATATAAATGTCATGGTCGGGAAGTGCTTCCTGACAGATGCAGTATACAGCTCTGAGAAAAGTTAAGATACCACTGCAAAATGTTCAATTTGTCTGATTTTTCTCTTTATATGTATATTTTTGAGTAAAATGTAAATTTTTCATTTATTCTATAAACTACTGACATGTACCTCAAATAATGTGAAGAAAACAAGTTCATAATCACTTAGAAATAACAATACTAATGTTTTAACTAAAGAAAAAGGTCAAAAATCAATATTTTGTGGAATAACTATGATTTTTAATCACAGCTTTAATGCGTTCTTCTTTGTTTGATGGCTTGTAACTATCCATCATCCTCTTGATTACATTCCAGAGGTTTTCAATGGGGCTCAGGTCTGGAGATTGGGCTGCCCAAGACAAGGTTTTGATGTGGTGGTCTCTTAATTTTTGCCAGAGCTGTATATACAGTGGGTAAGGAACGTATTCAGACCCCTTACATTTTTCACTCTTTGTTTCATTGCAGTCATTAATGTACACTCTACATCCCATGTTCACTGAAAAAAACAGAAATGTTGAAATGTTTGCAAATTTATTAAAAAAGAAAAATTGAAATATCACATCGTCATAAGTATTCAGACCCTTTTCTCAGACACTCATATTTAAGTCACATGCTGTCCATTTCCTTGTGATCATCCATGAGATGGTTCTACTCCTTCATTGGAGTCCAGCTGTGTTAAATTAAACTTATAGAACTTGATTTGTAAATGCACACACCTGTCTATATAAGACTTCACAGCTCACAGAGCATGTCAAACCAAATGAGAATTATGAGATAAAAAAACTGGCCAAGGAGCTCAGAGACATAATTGTGGCAAGGCACAGATCTTTCCAAGAATACAAAAAGAATTTCTGCAGTACTCAAGGCTCCTAAGAGCACAGTAGCCTCCATAATCCTTAAATGGAAGAAGATTGAACAATTGTGGGAGAAGAGCCTTAGTGAGAAAGGTAAAGAAGAACCCCAAGATCACTGTGGCTGAGCTCCAGAGATGCAGTAGGGAGATGGGAGAAAGTTCCACAAAGTGACCTATCACTGCAGCCCTCCACCAGTCGGGCCTTTATGGCAGAGTGTCCCGACGGAAGCCTCTCCTCAGTGCAAGACATATGAAAGCACTCATAGAGTTTGCTAAAAAACACATGAAGGACTTCAAGACTATGAGAAATAAGATGCTCTGGTATGATGAGATGAAGACAGTCCTTTTTGGTGATAATTCTAAGTGGTATATGTGGAGAAAACCAGGTACTGCTCATCACCTGCCTAATACAATCCCAACAGTCAAACATGGTGGTGGCAGCATCATTTTATGGAGAGTCTTTTGCAGCTGCAGAGACAAGATGACTGGTGGAAGGAAACTTGAATGTGGCCAAGTAAAGAGATATCCTGGATGAAAACCTCTTCCAGAGTGCTCTGGACCTCAGACTTGGTTTACCTTCCAACAAGACAATGACCCTAAGCACACAGCTAAAATAACAAAGGAGTGGCTTCAGAACAACTCTGTGACCACTCTTGACCGGCCCAGCCAGAGCCCTCACCTAAACCCAATTGAGCATCTCTGGAGAGACCTGAAAATTGTTCACCATCAAACCTGATGGAACTGGAGAGGAACTGCAAGGAAGAATGGCAGAGGATCCCCAAATCGAACTGTGAAAAACTTGTTGCATCATTCTCAAGAAGACTCATAGCTGTACTAGCTCAAAAGGGTGCTTCTACTCAATACTGAGCAAAGGGTCTGAATACTTATGACCATGTGATATTTCAATTATTCTTTTTTAATAAATATGCAAAAATTTCTACATTTCTGTTTTTTTTTTCAGTCAAGATGGGGTGCAGAGTCTACATTAATGAGAAAGAAAAATGAACTTTTTTGAATTTACCAAATGGCTGCAATGAAACAAATAGCGAAAAATTTAAAGGTGTCTGAATACTTTCCGTACCCACTGTATGTTGTGGCGATCTCCCTGGCACAGAAGCTCCAGCTTTGCTATGTTTTGCAAGCGATCAGACTGCAAAACATGAAAGTCGCATAGTGTGACAAAGTAAAAATTAAATAAAATTGAAAAAATTGCAAAATATATTTAAAAAATCATAAAATAATAAAAGAAAATTAAAAACATTATACCAATAAATATTTTTATGAAGAAAACAAAAAAAATAAAGTGCATATATTTTGTATCGCTGCATCTAGAACAACCTGACCTATAAAAGTGTCTAACTAGTTAACCCCTTTAGCGAACATAATTAAAAAAGGCAAAAAACAATGCTTTATCATAATACCACCAAACAAAAAGTGGAATAAAACGTGATCAAAAAGATGAAGAAAATAAATATATCTGAAAATGTAAACTTGTACCGCAAAAAACAAGCTGCCGCACAGCTCCATCAGCTGAAAAATAAAAAGCTTATATCTCTCAGAATACAGCAATGCAAAAATAATATTTTTTTCTACAAAATAGTTTTCATGAAAAAACACCAAAACCTAAAAAAATTATATAAATGTGGTGTCACTGTAATCAAACTGACCCGAATAATAAAGTTACCTTATCAATTTTACCACATGCAAGATGACATAAAAAAATCCTCAATTGGTGTTTTTTGTTCATTCTGCCTCCCAAAAATCAGAAGAGAAAGCGATCAAAAAATGTCATGTGGGCAAAGATGGTACCAACACAAATGTCAAGTTGTGCTAGGGTTGGCGGATTGCACTAAATAAAATAAATAATAAAGCGCAATCACAACCCTGGGTCCACCATGCGAGATGGAAAACTTATGCTATTGTACAATGACGGAACGCACGTTGAGCTATTACCTGTACACACTGCGTAAACGCTACTCAGTGTGAACAGGACACTGAGTTCCAAACTCTGTTATTCCACAGAAAGGAACAATACAAACGAGTACTAAGTGTTTTGTTCTGTTAAACATCGCAGGACAAGCTCGTGAACTGAACTCGCACACAGAAACGAAACAGATGCTCTGAGACTGAGCTGTGTCATTCACACCCAGAAAAGAAACAGATGATCTGCAAAATACCCTAACTGAGGTTGAGCTTGCTCTGAGACTCTACTGTGCTAACCACATACATGTAGGAAACAGATGCTAAGCCAAGCGGCTAATTGCCCCCACTAACACTAGCTGCCTTCCTAAGCGTACAGTCCCAAAGCTAGACAGACATACAACACTTGCAGACAGAATGGTAGAGCCTGCACTCACATAGCCACACATATATGATACTAGTGCGCCATGTGTGCCACTGGGATTTTTTATACATAAGGCTCTGTCCCAAACACTTACGTCCAGTCGGGTGAGACATCGCATGCGGGCTAATCCGGAGCTGCCATATCACCTAAGCTAGAGACGTCTGACCACCAATAGGAAGACGCCTCATCATGGACATGCTCAGTAGGGTGATTTCTGGACTTAAGACTCCAGAGTGTCTGGTCGCCTTTCTGCCTATCGCTGGTTACCATAGACTTGGCTGGAGAGCGAGCAGTAACCAAATGAACAGCATGAGCCTGAGCAAGATGCTGTGACCGACGTCTATGCTTAGCAGCACCCGCTGTGGCCGAAGCTGAATGGGAAAATGCAGAGGCAGATAAGGCTTGGGATCTGTTCTGTGCAGTGGGAGAATCCCGGCGCCTAACAACTTGTCCAGCAAAAAGCAAGAAACATGCCATCACTTCACTCTGTCAGCCAAAATATGGAATAATGATAGCTATCTAAATGGGGCTATGCAAAAACTATTTTTTGCAAAAAGAAAGCATTTTTTAGTATGTGACAGCAGACAAACAAAAACTCGATATAAATCTGGTATCTGTTGTGAATTCTGTGGCAGAGCTCCCTCCTGTGGTCACAAGTGGTACTTCGGCTGATTCTCTCTGTGAGCTTCTGTTGGTGGAGGGAAGTGGTACTGCGGCTTCTGAGTTTCCTCCCTCAGGTGATCTGGTGAGGTCGTTAGGTGCTTCTCTACTTAACTCCACCTAATGCTTTGATCCTGGCTTCCTGGCAATGTTCCAGTGTTGGACTTGCTTTTCCCTGGATCATTCCTGTGGCCTGCTGCTCTGCATAGCTAAGTTCTTCTTTGCTATTTGTTTGCTGTGTTTTCTGTCCAGCTTGTCTAATTTGTTGCTGGAAGCTCTGGGACGCAAAGGGTGTACCTCCGTGCCGTTAGTTCGGTACGGAGGGTCTTTTTGCCCCCTTTGCGTGGTGTTCTTTAGGGTTTTGTGTAGACCGCAAAGTTACCTTTTCTATCCTCGATCTGTTAAGAAAGTCGGGCCTCACTTTGCTGAATCTATTTCATCTCTACGTTTGTCTTTTCATCTTAACTCATAGTCATTATATGTGGGGGGCTGCCTTTTCCTTTGGGGTATTTCTCTGAGGCAAGGTAGGCTTATTTTCTATCTTCAGGCTAGTTAGTTTCTCAGGCTGTGCCGAGTTGCATAGGCAGAGTTAGGCGCAATCCATGGCTGCCTCTAGTGTTGTTTGGAGAGGATTAGGGATTGCGGTCTGCAGAGTTCCCACGTCTCAGAGCTCGTTCTATGATTTTGGGTTATTGTCAGATCACTGTATGTGCTCTGACCGCTATGTCCATTGTAGTACTGAATTGCCTTTCATAACAGTACAGGAAGCCAAAAGTACTAATGATTCTCAATAGAGGGAAAAAAGAAGTTCTGAGACCATTTTTTTTTCTTTGCACTGTGTTTTGCCTTTTTTTTCCCCTAGACATTTGGGTGGTTCAGTACACAGGTGTAGCGATGGACATTAGAAGTCTGTCTTCATTTGTGGATCAACTCTCGGCAAGAGTACAAAAGATTTAAGACACTATTGATCAGAAAGATATGTTGGAACCAATAATTCCTATTCCTGATTTGTTTTTTGGAGATGGAACTAAGTTTCTGAGTTTCAAAAATAATTGTAAATTATTTCTGGCCTTGAAACCTCGCTCCTCTGGTGATCCAGTTCAACAGGTTTTGATTGTTATTTCTTTTTTGCGCAGCGACCCTCAGGACTGGGCATTTTCTCTTGCGCCAGGAGATCCTGCATTGAGTAATATCGATGTGTTTTTCCTAGCGCTCAGATTGCTGTACGATGAACCTAATTCAGTGGATCAGGCAGAGAAAAATTTGCTGGCTCTTTGTCAGGGTCAGGATGAGATAGAGGTATATTGTCAGAAATTTAGAAAGTGGTCCGTGCTCACTCAATGGAATGAATCTGCGCTGGCAGCTATGTTCAGAAAGGGTGTCTCTGAAGCCCTTAAGGATGTCATGGTGGGATTTCCTATGCCTGCTGGTTTGAATGAGTCTATGTCTTTGGCCATTCAGATCGGTTGACGCTTGCGTGAGCGTAAATCTGTGCACCATTTGGCGGTATTACCTGAGCTTAAACCTGAGCCTATGCAGTGCGATAGGACTTTGACCAGAGTTAAACGGCAAGAACACAGACGTCTGAATGGGCTGTGTTTCTACTGTGGTGATTCCACTCATGCTATCTCTGATTGTCCTAAGCGCACTAAGCGGTTCGCTAGGTCTGCCACCATTGGTACGGTACAGTCAAAATTTCTTCTGTCCGTTACCTTGATCTGCTCTTTGTCATCGTATTCTGTCATGGCATTTGTGGATTCAGGCGCTGCCCTGAATTTGATGGACTTGGAGTATGCTAAGCGTTGTGGGTTTCTCTTAGAGCCCTTGCAGTGTCCTATTCCATTGAGAGGAATTGATGCCACGCCTTTGGCCAAGAATAAGCCTCAATACTGGACCCAGCTGACCATGTGCATGGCTCCTGCACATCAGGAGGTTATTCGCTTTCTGGTGTTACATAATCTGCATGATGTGGTCGTGTTGGGGTTGCCATGGCTACAAGCCCATAATCCAGTATTAGATTGGAAATCCATGTCGGTGTCCAGCTGGGGTTGTCAGGGGGTACATGGTGATGTTCCATTTCTGTCAATTTCGTCATCCACCCCTTCTGAGGTTCCAGAGTTCTTGTCTGATTACCGGGATGTATTTGATGAGCCCAAGTCCGATGCCCTACCTCCGCATAGGGATTGTGATTGTGCTATCAATTTGATTCCTGGTAGTAAATTCCCAAAAGGTCGACTGTTTAATTTATCCGTGCCTGAGCACGCCGCTATGCGCAGTTACGTGAAGGAATCCCTGGAGAAGGGGCATATTCGCCCGTCATCGTCACCATTAGGAGCAGGGTTCTTTTTTGTAGCCAAGAAGGATGGTTCGCTGAGACCGTGTATAGATTACCGCCTTCTAAATAAGATCACGGTTAAATTTCAGTACCCCTTGCCATTGATATCTGATTTGTTTGCTCGGATTAAGGGGGCTAGTTGGTCCACCAAGATAGATCTTCGTGGTGCGCATAATCTGGTGCGCATCAGGCGAGGAGATGAATGGAAAACTGCATTTAATACGCCCGAGGGTCATTTTGAGTATCTAGTGATGCCATTCGGACTTGCCAATGCTCCATCAGTGTTTCAGTCCTTTATGCATGACATCTTCCGAGAGTACCTGGATAAATTCCTGATTGTGTACTTGGATGACATTTTGATCTTCTCGGATGATTGGGAGTCTCATGTGAAGCAGGTCAGAACAGTTTTTCAGGTGCTGCATGCTAATTCTTTGTTTGTGAAGGGATCAAAGTGTCTCTTTGGTGTGCAGAAGGTTTCATTTTTGGGGTTCATCTTTTCCCCTTCTACTATCGAGATGGATCCTGTTAAGGTCCAAGCCATCCATGATTGGACTCAGCCGACATCTCTGAAAAGTCTGCAAAAGTTCTTGGGCTTTGCTAATTTTTATCGTCGCTTCATCTGCAATTTTTCTAGTATTGCCAAACCATTGACCGATTTGACCAAGAAGGGTGCTGATTTGGTCAATTGGTCTTCTGCTGCTGTGGAAGCTTTTCAAGAGTTGAAGCGTCGTTTTTCTTCTGCCCCTGTGTTGTGTCAACCAGATGTTTCTCTTCCGTTCCAGGTCGAGGTTGATGCTTCTGAGATTGGAGCAGGGGCTGTTTTGTCGCAGAGAGGTTCTGATTAGGGTTGAGCGAAATGGGTCGTTCATTTTCAAAAGTCGCCGACTTTTAGCAAAGTCGGGTTTCATGAAACCCGATCCAACCCCTGTGCGGGGTCGGCCATGCGGTACGCGACTTTCGCGCCAAAGTCGCGTTTCAATGACGCGAAAAGCGCCATTTCTCAGCCAATGAAGGTAAACGCAGAGTGTGGGCAGCGTGATGACATAGGTTTTGGTCCCCACCATCTTAGAGAAGGGCATTGCAGTGATTGGCTTGCTGTCTGCGGCGTCACAGGGGCTATAAAGGGGAGTTCCCGCCGACCGCCATGTTACTGCTGCTGATCTGAGCTTAGGGAGAGGTTGCTGCCGCTTCGTCAGAAGCAGGGATAGCGTTAGGCAGGGTCCATTAACCACCAAACCGCTTGTGCTGTAGCGATTTCCACTGCCCAACACCACCTTCGGTGTGCAGGGACAGTGGAAGCTACATTTTTTTTTTTCCCTCAGCGCTGTAGCTCATTGGGCTGCCCTAGAAGGCTCCCTGATAGCTGCATTGCTGTGTGTACGCCGCTGTGCAAACCAACTGCTTTTTTCAAAGCACAAATCCTCTTGTTCCTTCCTTTCTGCACAGCTATCTTTTTTGTTTGTACACACTTTTTATTTAATTTGTGCATCAGTCCACTCCTTATTGCTGCCTGCCATACCTGGTTGAGATTACTGCAGGGAGATAGTAATTGAAGGACACTCCCTGTTTTTTTTTTTTTGTGGGAGATTAAGATTGACATTTCTGCTAGAGTGCCATCCCTGTGTGTGCCATCTCTCACTCAGTGGGCCATAGAAAGCCTATTTATTTTTTTGCTTGATTTGGGTTATAAAATCTACCTGAAAAAATCACTACATCAATCAGTGGGAGAAAAATATTGGCCTCAGGGCTTGTGTGCCACTCTTGACTCCTGTGTGTGCCATCTCTCAGTCAGTGGGCCATAGAAAGCCTATTTATTTTTTGCTTGATTTTGGTTCTAAAATCTACCTGAAAAAATCACTACATCAATCAGTGGGAGAAAAATATTGGCCTCAGGGCTTGTGTGCCACTCCTGAATCCTGTGTGCATCATCACTCACTCAGTGGGCCATAGAAAGCCCTTTTTTTTTTTTTTTGCTTTATTTGGGTTCTAAATTGTACCTGAAAAAATCAATAAATCAATCAGTGGGAGATTAATATTGGCCTTTGGGCTTGTGTGCCAGTCCTAAGCGTGCCATCTCTCTCTCTCAGATAGTGGGCCATAGAAAGCCTATTTATTTTTTTTATTGGGCTTATAAATTTTCCCTGGAACAAAAAAAAAAAGTGGGAGATAAATATTGGCCTCTGGGCTTGTGTGCCACTCCTGACTCCTGTGTGCGTCATCTCTCACTCAGTGGGCCATAGAAAGCCTTTTTTTGTTTTATTTGTTTTCTAAATTCTCCCTGAAAAAATCATTTTATTTTATTTGGTTTCTAAATTCTTCCTGAAAAAATCATTTTATTCTATTATTTTTTTTTCCTAAAGTCTCCCTGAAAAAAAAAAAAAAACAAATCAGTGGGAGATTAATATTGCCCTTTCTGCTTGTGTGCCAGTCTTGACTCCTGGGTGTGCCATCTCTCTCTCTCTCTCTCCAATTGTGGGCCATAAAAAGCCTAATATTTTTTTAGCTTGATTTGGGTTCCAAAATCTACCTGAAAAAATCACTACATCAATCAGTGGGAGATAAATATTGGCCTCTGGGCTTGTGTGCCACTCCTGACTCCTGTGTGCGTCATCTCTCACTCAGTGGGCCATAGAAAGCCTTTTTTTGTATTATTTGTTTTCTAAATTCTCCCTGAAAAAATCATTTTATTTTATTTGGTTTCTAAATTCTTCCTGAAAAAATCATTTTATTCTATTATTTTTTTTTCCTAAAGTCTCCCTGAAAAAAAACAAAAAAAACACATCAGTGGTGTTAGGACTGGCGGAACGCACCAAGACAGGTGACGAAGATGCGTTCGCAGTCCGGGGTCCACCGTGCAGGTGAGAACCTGCTGCTAGCAATTTGCAGACTCTATAGCGGTACACTAAAGTAAACACGCGTGGGTTAAACCTCACCCAGCGTGAGGAAAGCGATCCTGTTAATTCACAGGACCGCAATACCGCACTAGAGAGCGAGCAAGTGGCCAGCGGACTTAACCCCAGAAGGGATTGAAGCCCGATTAGGCCCTTGCTGGCACAACACCGCAACTGGGTGTGTAGAGAACCTTCAGAAATATAAGCGCACAAGTGCGCGAGCGATGCCGCACTAACGGACGCCACTAACCACCCAGACTTGGGTATGGAAAGCGCAAGGCAGGCGCACGGCGCCGTACTGGCAGGCACAGCTACAGGACGCTGTGATGTGTGTTTAGTGTAGTAGGCTAAGTCGGGCGCTAGATAGCAGCCGTACACCTTCCGCGAACAGACATTCAATAGGGAAGGGGTAACCAAGAACGACTTGCACTCACACATACACACATATCAATTGTAAGACAATACTAGCGCATGGCCGTGCGGTCATGCGCAGTTTATATAGCTGCAGCACAGGAAATGGCTACAGAACTTTTGCCCTTCTAGGACCTGCCAAGAGGACCAATGGAATGTGCCGCAGAGCCTGAGCACATGACCCTCGATCTCCAACGGGAGATCTTGCCCTGGGCATGCTCAGTGTGTGCAGATAAGGACTTAGTCCCAGAGAAGTCCGCTCGCTGCTGACCAGAATAGGCTTCAAAGGCAGAAGCTGGAGAAGCAGCAATAACTCTTCTCACAGAGTCAGACTGAGCGAGACGCTGGGATCGACGTCCCTGCTGAGCAGACTCCACTGCGGCTGGAGGGGAATGGGAGACCGCAGCGGAGACGGATCGAGATTCCCCCTGTGCAGCAGAGGAAACTCGACTCCTAACATTACCCCCCCTCCTAGGGCCCCCCCCTCCTTGGGCCTCGCTACGCTCGAAGGCAGCAATGAGCTGTGGGGCCCGAATGTTTTCAGCAGGCTCCCAAGACCTGTCCTCTGGACCATAACCCTTCCAATCCACCAAATAAAACTTTTTGCCGCGTACCACCTTGCACCCTAAAATAGCGTTCACCTCGTAATCGTCCGTAGACGAACCCGATGTCCCGGCAGATGACTCGGAAAACCGGGACATGTATACGGGTTTCAAGAGGGACACATGAAAGGTGTCGGTGATACCCAAGCGTGGAGGAAGAGCCAGGCGGTAGACCACGGGATTAACCTGCTCGAGGACCTTGAATGGGCCCAAGTAGCGAGGAGCAAACTTAGTGGACTCAACTCGCAGCCTGATGTTACGGGCGGAGAGCCACACCAAGTCGCCAGGAGCAAAGGCCGGGGCAGGGCGCCGATGTGCATCGGCGGAGGACCTCATTCTCTCCTTCGAGGCCCGAATGGCATCCTGAGTGCGGTCCCAAATGTCCCGTGCCTCCACTGCCCAGTCTGCCACCCTGGAGTCAGCAGAGGACACGGGCATAGGCACAGGAACCCGCGGATGCTGGCCGTAATTAAGGAGGAAAGGAGTCTGACCGGTGGAATCGGCTACAGCGTTATTAAGGGCGAACTCTGCCCATGGTAATAAAGATGCCCAGTCATCCTGCCTGGCAGAAACAAAATGTCGCAGATATGTGACCAGAGTCTGATTGGCCCTCTCTACCAACCCATTCGTCTCGGGATGATATGCGGAAGAGAGATTTAACTCAATGCTGAGAAGACGACAAAGCTCTCTCCAGAACCGAGACGCAAACTGGGGACCCCGGTCACTGACAATTTTGTCTGGCATGCCGTGTAGGCGGAAGATGTGTCTTATGAACAACGCTGCCAAGGCCCGTGCAGAAGGTAACCGTGGGAGCGGCACCAAGTGCACCATTTTCGAGAAATGATCGGTAATTACCCAAATGACGGTACAGCCGCGAGACTTGGGCAAACCCACTACAAAGTCCATCCCGACCATCTCCCAGGGCCTGTCTGCCACCGGCAAGGGATAGAGTAACCCAGACGGCCGTTGTCGAGGAGACTTATTTTTGGCGCATGAGACACACGCCAGAACGTAATCCCTGACATCTCGCAGCATATGCGGCCACCAGTACGTCCTCGCCAGCAGCTCAGATGTCCTTTTAGTCCCAAAGTGTCCACCCACCCTGGAGGAATGAGCCCAAGAGAGAACCTCCGGTCGCAAATTTATGGGCACAAAAGTCTTGCCTGGAGGCACAGACTCAAGCGACACCGGAGCTACGGTTCTCAAGCTCTCAGAAGGAACAATAAGCCGAGGCTCTCCTTCCTCCTCCTCAGATGACACAACAGAGCGAGAAAGAGCATCAGCTCGAATGTTCTTCTCCCCAGCGACATAATGGAGGGTGAAGTGGAATCGGGAGAAGAATAAGGACCATCTGGCCTGGCGAGAATTTAGCCTCTGGGCTGTTTGCAAATATAGCAAATTTTTATGGTCTGTAAATACTTGAAAGGGAAAACGAGCCCCCTCCAAGAGATGTCTCCACTCAGAGAAAGCCAATTTCATCGCTAGCAACTCCCTGTCCCCGATGGAATAATTCCTCTCCGCTGGTGTGAAGGTCTTGGAGAAGAAAAAGCACGGATGCTTCCGACCTTGAGCATCCTTCTGGAAGAGGACTGCTCCAGCACCAACGGAAGAGGCATCCACCTCCATTATAAACGGCTTATCGACATCGGGACGATGTAGGATGGGAGCGCTAGCAAAATGAGACTTAGTAGAAGAAAAGGCCCTGGAGACCTCTTCAGACCACACTTTGGGATTTGCTCCCTTCTTGGTGAGGGCTACCAAGGGAGCTACCAAAGTTGAGAAATGGGGGATGAACTGGCGGTAATAATTAATGAACCCCATAAAGCGCTGCACCGCTTTAAGTGAATGGGGTTCTTGCCAGTCCATCACAGCCTGTAGTTTGGCAGGATCCATAGCCAATCCTTGGGCAGAGATGATATAGCCCAAGAAAGGTAAAGACTCCTGCTCAAACACACACTTCTCCAACTTTGCGTAAAGAGAGTTTGCCCGTAAGAGGTCGAAGACTCTGCCAACATCTCTCCGGTGGGAGTCAATATCTGGAGAGAAGATGAGAATATCATCCAGATAGACTACGACCGAGGTGGAAAGCATATCCCGGAAGATGTCGTTGACAAAGTCTTGGAAAACGGCTGGGGCATTACAGAGCCCGAAGGGCATCACCAGATACTCATAATGCCCATCTCTGGTGTTAAACGCCGTCTTCCATTCGTCCCCCTCACGAATGCGAATCAGGTTATAAGCTCCCCGAAGGTCTAATTTGGTAAATACCTTAGCTCCCCGTAGCCTATCAAAAAGCTCAGAAATCAGGGGCAGCGGGTACTTATTTTTAACGGTGATGGCGTTAAGACCCCTGTAGTCTATGCAAGGACGCAACTCTCCATTCTTCTTCTGTACGAAGAAGAACCCTGCCCCAGCTGGTGACACTGACTTCCTAATAAATCCTCTTGCCAAATTCTCCTGGATGTATTGGGACATAGCCTCCGTTTCCGGGAGAGAGAGGGGATAGACACGTCCCCGAGGAGGTTCTGCTCCAGGCAAGAGATCTATAGGACAGTCATAGGGACGGTGAGGCGGAAGGGTCTCCGCGGCTTTTTTGGAAAAGACGTCTGCATAAGACCAATAGTGTTTGGGGAGAGTAGAGAGATCTGCGGGTATCTCAGTGGTGGAAACCTGAACGCACTCTTTCACACATCTGCCCTTACAGGATTCACTCCAACCCAATATCCTCCCAGAGGTCCACTCAATATGTGGGGAGTGGAAACGAAGCCAGGGCATTCCCAGCAGAATCTCATCCATTCCCTCGGGAAGGACAAGAAGGGAAATAGTCTCCTGGTGGGATGGGGACATGGCTAACGTGAAAGGGACAGTCTGATGTGTGATCTGTAATGGAAGTGTCGACCCATTCACCACTCTCACGGTTACTGGTTTGGCTAGCATAGCCAGAGGTATTGCGTGGCGCTGAGCAAAAGCAGAAGACATAAAATTTCCCTCTGCTCCTGAATCCACACAAAGCTCTACTGTAAGAGTGGATATGCCTAACAGGATTGTCCCTTTAAAGGACAATTTTGAGGAAAATGCCGCGGTGTCCAGTGAACCTCCTCCAATGGACACTAGACGCGATCGTTTTCCCGACCGCCGTGGACATTTATTAGCGAAATGTCCCGGTTGCTGGCAATTTTTACATAGCACAGGTACTCGAGCGGTCTGAGACCTAGATCCTGCTCGAGAAACCTCCATGGCCTCATGGGAGTCGGACGCCATAACAGGAGATTCTAGAGGTTTGGCAAAGATGGGAGCCAGCCGAAACCTCTGCCTACACTGGGTCCGCTCCAACCTCCGCTCGTTAAAACGGAGATCGATGCGGGTAGCTATAGTAATAAGCTCCTCCAGTGTGGCGGGAATCTCCCTGGTGGCCAAGGCGTCCTTCACATGATCTGCCAGTCCTTTCCAGAACACGGGAATAAGGACTTTATCCGGCCATTCCAGCTCAGAAGCTAGAGTCCGGAATAGGATGGCAAACTGGCTGACCATGGACGAAGCCTGAGTAATTGCCAACAATTGGAGCGCGGTATCGTGGGTGACACGAGGTCCCAGAAAGACCTGCCTCAGAGCGTCCAGGAAGATAGGAGCACTCTGCACCACACGATCACCACGTTCCCAAAGCGGCGTTGCCCACTCCAACGCCCTGCCCGACAAGAGAGATATAATGAATCCCACTTTCGCCCGTTCCGTAGGAAAACGTGCAGCCAGCAGCTCGAGATGTATGGAGCACTGGCTCACGAATCCCCGACATGGCTTACTGTCACCAGCAAACTTGTCTGGAAGCGGGAGACGGGATAAGGTCGGAGCAGGGGTGGCAGCGGACAAACTGGCTGCAGCTGCACTTGCAGCCTGAACAGCGACAGCAGTAACGTCCACAGCTGAGGTTGTGCGCTCGAGAGCCGCCAACCTACCCTCCAGCTGCTGGATGTACTGCTGTAGACGCTGACCGTCTGCCATTTACTAGCCAGACCCTGGCGCTAGTATTATGTTAGGACTGGCGGAACGCACCAAGACAGGTGACGAAGATGCGTTCGCAGTCCGGGGTCCACCGTGCAGGTGAGAACCTGCTGCTAGCAATTTGCAGACTCTATAGCGGTACACTAAAGTAAACACGCGTGGGTTAAACCTCACCCAGCGTGAGGAAAGCGATCCTGTTAATTCACAGGACCGCAATACCGCACTAGAGAGCGAGCAAGTGGCCAGCGGACTTAACCCCAGAAGGGATTGAAGCCCGATTAGGCCCTTGCTGGCACAACACCGCAACTGGGTGTGTAGAGAACCTTCAGAAATATAAGCGCACAAGTGCGCGAGCGATGCCGCACTAACGGACGCCACTAACCACCCAGACTTGGGTATGGAAAGCGCAAGGCAGGCGCACGGCGCCGTACTGGCAGGCACAGCTACAGGACGCTGTGATGTGTGTTTAGTGTAGTAGGCTAAGTCGGGCGCTAGATAGCAGCCGTACACCTTCCGCGAACAGACATTCAATAGGGAAGGGGTAACCAAGAACGACTTGCACTCACACATACACACATATCAATTGTAAGACAATACTAGCGCATGGCCATGCGGTCATGCGCAGTTTATATAGCTGCAGCACAGGAAATGGCTACAGAACTTTTGCCCTTCTAGGACCTGCCAAGAGGACCAATGGAATGTGCCGCAGAGCCTGAGCACATGACCCTCGATCTCCAACGGGAGATCTTGCCCTGGGCATGCTCAGTGTGTGCAGATAAGGACTTAGTCCCAGAGAAGTCCGCTCGCTGCTGACCAGAATAGGCTTCAAAGGCAGAAGCTGGAGAAGCAGCAATAACTCTTCTCACAGAGTCAGACTGAGCGAGACGCTGGGATCGACGTCCCTGCTGAGCAGACTCCACTGCGGCTGGAGGGGAATGGGAGACCGCAGCGGAGACGGATCGAGATTCCCCCTGTGCAGCAGAGGAAACTCGACTCCTAACAAGTGGGAGATTAATATTGCCCTTTCTGCTTGTGTGCCAGTCTTGACTCCTGGGTGTGCCATCTCTCTCTCTCTCTCCAATTGTGGGTCATAGAAAGCCTATTATTTTTTTAGCTTGATTTGGGTTCCAAAATCTACCTGAAAAAATCACTACATCAATCAGTGGGAGATAAATATTGGCCTCTGGGCTTGTGTGCCACTCCTGACTCCTGTGTGCGTCATCTCTCACTCAGTGGGCCATAGAAAGCCTTTTTTTGTTTTATTTGTTTTCTAAATTCTCCCTGAAAAAATCATTTTATTTTATTTGGTTTCTAAATTCTTCCTGAAAAAATCATTGTATTCTATTATTTTTTTTTTCCTAAAGTCTCCCTGAAAAAAAAAAAAAAAAAACAAATCAGTGGGAGATTAATATTGCCCTTTCTGCTTGTGTGCCAGGCTTGACTCCTGGGTGTGCCATCTCTCTCTCTCTCTCTCTCCAATTGTGGGCCATAGAAAGCCTATTATTTTTTTAGCTTGATTTGGGTTCCAAAATCTACCTGAAAAAATCACTATATCAATCAGTGGGAGATAAATATTGGCCTCTGGGCTTGTGTGCCACTCCTGACTCCTGTGTGCATCATCTCTCACTCAGTGGGCCATAGAAAGCCTTTTTTTGTTTTATTTGTTTTCTAAATTCTCCCTGAAAAAATCATTTTATTTTATTTGGTTTCTAAATTCTTCCTGAAAAAATCATTGTATTCTATTATTTTTTTTTCCTAAAGTCTCCCTGAAAAAAAAAAAAAAAACAAATCAGTGGGAGATTAATATTGCCCTTTCTGCTTGTGTGCCAGTCTTGACTCCTGGGTGTGCCATTTCTCTCTCTCTCTCCAATTGTGGGCCATAGAAAGCCTATTATTTTTTTAGCTTGATTTGGGTTCCAAAATCTACCTGAAAAAATCACTACATCAATCAGTGGGAGATAAATATTGGCCTCTGGGCTTGTGTGCCACTCCTGACTCCTGTGTGCATCATCTCTCACTCAGTGGGCCATAGAAAGCCTTTTTTTGTTTTATTTGTTTTCTAAATTCTCCCTGAAAAAATCATTTTATTTTATTTGGTTTCTAAATTCTTCCTGAAAAAATCATTGTATTCTATTATTTTTTTTTCCTAAAGTCTCCCTGAAAAAAAAAAAAAAAAAAATCAGTGGGAGATTAATATTGCCCTTTCTGCTTGTGTGCCAGTCTTGACTCCTGGGTGTGCCATCTCTCTCTCTCTCTCCAATTGTGGGCCATAGAAAGCCTATTATTTTTTTAGCTTGATTTGGGTTCCAAAATCTACCTGAGAAAATCACTACATCAATCAGTGGGAGATAAATATTGGCCTCTGGGCTTGTGTGCCACTCCTGACTCCTGTGTGTGTCATCTCTCACTCAGTGGGCCATAGAAAGCCTTTTTTTGTTTTATTTGTTTTCTAAATTCTCCCTGAAAAAATCATTTTATTTTATTTGGTTTCTAAATTCTTCCTGAAAAAATCATTGTATTCTATTATTTTTTTTTCCTAAAGTCTCCCTGAAAAAAAAAAAAAAAACAAATCAGTGGGAGATTAATATTGCCCTTTCTGCTTGTGTGCCATCTCTCTCTCTCTCTCCAATTGTGGGCCATAGAAAGCCTATTATTTTTTTAGCTTGATTTGGGTTCCAAAATCTACCTGAAAAAATCACTACATCAATCAGTGGGAGATAAATATTGGCCTCTGGGCTTGTGTGCCACTCCTGACTCCTGTGTGCGTCATCTCTCACTCAGTGGGCCATAGAAAGCCTTTTTTTGTTTTATTTGTTTTCTAAATTCTCCCTGAAAAAATCATTTTATTTTATTTGGTTTCTAAATTCTTCCTGAAAAAATCATTGTATTCTATTATTTTTTTTTCCTAAAGTCTCCCTGAAAAAAAAACAAAAACAAATCAGTGGGAGATTAATATTGCCCTTTCTGCTTGTGTGCCAGTCTTGACTCCTGGGTGTGCCATCTCTCTCTCTCTCTCCAATTGTGGGCCATAGAAAGCCTATTATTTTTTTAGCTTGATTTGGGTTCCAAAATCTACCTGAAAAAATCACTACATCAATCAGTGGGAGATAAATATTGGCCTCTGGGCTTGTGTGCCACTCCTGACTCCTGTGTGTGTCATCTCTCACTCAGTGGGCCATAGAAAGCCTTTTTTTGTTTTATTTGTTTTCTAAATTCTCCCTGAAAAAATCATTTTATTTTATTTGGTTTCTAAATTCTTCCTGAAAAAATCATTGTATTCTATTTTTTTTTTCCTAAAGTCTCCCTGAAAAAAAAAAAAAAAAACAAATCAGTGGGAGATTAATATTGCCCTTTCTGCTTGTGTGCCAGTCTTGACTCCTGGGTGTGCCATCTCTCTCTCTCTCTCCAATTGTGGGCCATAGAAAGCCTATTATTTTTTTAGCTTGATTTGGGTTCCAAAATCTACCTGAAAAAATCACTACATCAATCAGTGGGAGATAAATATTGGCCTCTGGGCTTGTGTGCCACTCCTGACTCCTGTGTGCGTCATCTCTCACTCAGTGGGCCATAGAAAGCCTTTTTTTGTTTTATTTGTTTTCTAAATTCTCCCTGAAAAAATCATTTTATTTTATTTGGTTTCTAAATTCTTCCTGAAAAAATCATTGTATTCTATTATTTTTTTTCCTAAAGTCTCCCTGAAAAAACAAAAAAAAACAAATCAGTGGGAGATTAATATTGCCCTTTCTGCTTGTGTGCCAGTCTTGACTCCTGGGTGTGCCATCTCTCTCTCTCTCTCTCTCCAATTGTGGGCCATAGAAAGCCTATTATTTTTTTAGCTTGATTTGGGTTCCAAAATCTACCTGAAAAAATCACTATATCAATCAGTGGGAGATAAATATTGGCCTCTGGGCTTGTGTGCCACTCCTGACTCCTGTGTGCATCATCTCTCACTCAGTGGGCCATAGAAAGCCTTTTTTTGTTTTATTTGTTTTCTAAATTCTCCCTGAAAAAATCATTTTATTTTATTTGGTTTCTAAATTCTTCCTGAAAAAATCATTGTATTCTATTTTTTTTTTCCTAAAGTCTCCCTGAAAAAAAACAAAAAAACAAATCAGTGGGAGATTAATATTGCTTTTTCTGCTTGTGTGCCAGTCTTGATTCCTGGGTGTGCCATCTCTCTCTCTCTCTCTCCAATTGTGGGCCATAGAAAGCCTATTATTTTTTTAGCTTGATTTGGGTTCCAAAATCTACCTGAAAAAATCACTACATCAATCAGTGGGAGATAAATATTGGCCTCTGGGCTTGTGTGCCACTCCTGGCTCCTGTGTGCGTCATCTCTCACTCAGTGGGCCATAGAAAGCCTTTTTTTGTTTTATTTGTTTTCTAAATTCTCCCTGAAAAAATCATTTTATTTTATTTGGTTTCTAAATTCTTCCTGAAACAATCATTGTATTCTATTATTTTTTTTTTCCTAAAGTCTCCCTGAAAAAAAAAAAAAAACAAATCAGTGGGAGATTAATATTGCCCTTTCTGCTTGTGTGCCAGTCTTGATTCCTGGGTGTGCCATCTCTCTCTCTCTCTCCAATTGTGGGCCATAGAAAGCCTATTATTTTTTTAGCTTGATTTGGGTTCCAAAATCTACCTGAAAAAATCACTACATCAATCAGTGGGAGATAAATATTGGCCTCTGGGCTTGTGTGCCACTCCTGACTCCTGTGTGCGTCATCTCTCACTCAGTGGGCCATAGAAAGCCTTATTTTGTTTTATTTGTTTTCTAAATTCTCCCTGAAAAAATCATTTTATTTTATTTGGTTTCTAAATTCTTCCTGAAACAATCATTGTATTCTATTATTTTTTTTTTCCTAAAGTCTCCCTGAAAAAAAAAAAAAAAAAAAATCAGTGGGAGATTAATATTGCCCTTTCTGCTTGTGTGCCAGTCTTGACTCCTGGGTGTGCCATCTCTCTCTCTCTCTCCAATTGTGGGCCATAGAAAGCCTATTATTTTTTTAGCTTGATTTGGGTTCCAAAATCTACCTGAAAAAATCACTACATCAATCAGTGGGAGATAAATATTGGCCTCTGGGCTTGTGTGCCACTCCTGGCTCCTGTGTGCGTCATCTCTCACTCAGTGGGCCATAGAAAGCCTTTTTTTGTTTTATTTGTTTTCTAAATTCTGCCTGAAAAAATCATTTTATTTTTTTGGTTTCTAAATTCTTCCTGAAAAAATCATTGTATTCTATTATTTTTTTTTCCTAAAGTCTCCCTGAAAAAAAAAAAAAAACAAATCAGTGGGAGATTAATATTGCCCTTTCTGCTTGTGTGCCAGTCTTGATTCCTGGGTGTGCCATCTCTCTCTCTCTCTCCAATTGTGGGCCATAGAAAGCCTATTATTTTTTTAGCTTGATTTGGGTTCCAAAATCTACCTGAAAAAATCACTACATCAATCAGTGGGAGATAAATATTGGCCTCTGGGCTTGTGTGCCACTCCTGACTCCTGTGTGCGTCATCTCTCACTCAGTGGGCCATAGAAAGCCTTATTTTGTTTTATTTGTTTTCTAAATTCTCCCTGAAAAAATCATTTTATTTTATTTGGTTTCTAAATTCTTCCTGAAACAATCATTGTATTCTATTATTTTTTTTTTCCTAAAGTCTCCCTGAAAAAAAAAAAAAAAAATCAGTGGGAGATTAATATTGCCCTTTCTGCTTGTGTGCCAGTCTTGACTCCTGGGTGTGCCATCTCTCTCTCTCTCTCCAATTGTGGGCCATAGAAAGCCTATTATTTTTTTAGCTTGATTTGGGTTCCAAAATCTACCTGAAAAAATCACTACATCAATCAGTGGGAGATAAATATTGGCCTCTGGGCTTGTGTGCCACTCCTGGCTCCTGTGTGCGTCATCTCTCACTCAGTGGGCCATAGAAAGCCTTTTTTTGTTTTATTTGTTTTCTAAATTCTGCCTGAAAAAATCATTTTATTTTATTTGGTTTCTAAATTCTTCCTGAAACAATCATTGTATTCTATTATTTTTTTTTTCCTAAAGTCTCCCTGAAAAAAAAAAAAAAACAAATCAGTGGGAGATTAATATTGCCCTTTCTGCTTGTGTGCCAGTCTTGATTCCTGGGTGTGCCATCTCTCTCTCTCTCTCCAATTGTGGGCCATAGAAAGCCTATTATTTTTTTAGCTTGATTTGGGTTCCAAAATCTACCTGAAAAAATCACTACATCAATCAGTGGGAGATAAATATTGGCCTCTGGGCTTGTGTGCCACTCCTGACTCCTGTGTGCGTCATCTCTCACTCAGTGGGCCATAGAAAGCCTTATTTTGTTTTATTTGTTTTCTAAATTCTCCCTGAAAAAATCATTTTATTTTATTTGGTTTCTAAATTCTTCCTGAAACAATCATTGTATTCTATTATTTTTTTTTTCCTAAAGTCTCCCTGAAAAAAAAAAAAAAAAAATCAGTGGGAGATTAATATTGCCCTTTCTGCTTGTGTGCCAGTCTTGACTCCTGGGTGTGCCATCTCTCTCTCTCTCTCCAATTGTGGGCCATAGAAAGCCTATTATTTTTTTAGCTTGATTTGGGTTCCAAAATCTACCTGAAAAAATCACTACATCAATCTGTGGGAGATAAATATTGGCCTCTGGGCTTGTGTGCCACTCCTGGCTCCTGTGTGCGTCATCTCTCACTCAGTGGGCCATAGAAAGCCTTTTTTTGTTTTATTTGTTTTCTAAATTCTGCCTGAAAAAATCATTTTATTTTTTTGGTTTCTAAATTCTTCCTGAAAAAATCATTGTATTCTATTATTTTTTTTTCCTAAAGTCTCCCTGAAAAAAAAAAAAAAACAAATCAGTGGGAGATTAATATTGCCCTTTCTGCTTGTGTGCCAGTCTTGGCTCCTGGGTGTGCCATCTCTCTCTCTCTCTCCAATTGTGGGCCATAGAAAGCCTATTATTTTTTTAGCTTGATTTGGGTTCCAAAATCTACCTGAAAAAATCACTACATCAATCAGTGGGAGATAAATATTGGCCTCTGGGCTTGTGTGCCACTCCTGACTCCTGTGTGCATCATCTCTCACTCAGTGGGCCATAGAAAGCCTTTTTTTGTTTTATTTGTTTTCTAAATTCTCCCTGAAAAAATCATTTTATTTTATTTGGTTTCTAAATTCTTCCTGAAAAAATCATTGTATTCTATTATTTTTTTTTCCTAAAGTCTCCCTGAAAAAAAAAAAAAAACAAATCAGTGGGAGATTAATATTGCCCTTTCTGCTTGTGTGCCAGTCTTGACTCCTGGGTGTGCCATCTCTCTCTCTCTCTCTCCAATTGTGGGCCATAGAAAGCCTATTATTTTTTTAGCTTGATTTGGGTTCCAAAATCTACCTGAAAAAATCACTACATCAATCAGTGGGAGATAAATATTGGCCTCTGGGCTTGTGTGCCACTCCTGACTCCTGTGTGTGTCATCTCTCACTCAGTGGGCCATAGAAAGCCTTTTTTGTTTTATTTGTTTTCTAAATTCTCCCTGAAAAAATCATTTTATTTTATTTGGTTTCTAAATTCTTCCTGAAAAAATCATTGTATTCTATTATTTTTTTTTCCTAAAGTCTCCCTGAAAAAAAAAAAAAAACAAATCAGTGGGAGATTAATATTGCCCTTTCTGCTTGTGTGCCAGTCTTGACTCCTGGGTGTGCCATCTCTCTCTCTCTCTCCAATTGTGGGCCATAGAAAGCCTATTATTTTTTTAGCTTGATTTGGGTTCCAAAATCTACCTGAAAAAATCACTACATCAATCAGTGGGAGATAAATATTGGCCTCTGGGCTTGTGTGCCACTCCTGACTCCTGTGTGCGTCATCTCTCACTCAGTGGGCCATAGAAAGCCTTTTTTTGTTTTATTTGTTTTCTAAATTCTCCCTGAAAAAATCATTTTATTTTATTTGGTTTCTAAATTCTTCCTGAAAAAATCATTGTATTCTATTATTTTTTTTTCCTAAAGTCTCCCTGAAAAAAAAACAAAAACAAATCAGTGGGAGATTAATATTGCCCTTTCTGCTTGTGTGCCAGTCTTGACTCCTGGGTGTGCCATCTCTCTCTCTCTCTCCAATTGTGGGCCATAGAAAGCCTATTATTTTTTTAGCTTGATTTGGGTTCCAAAATCTACCTGAAAAAATCACTACATCAATCAGTGGGAGATAAATATTGGCCTCTGGGCTTGTGTGCCACTCCTGACTCCTGTGTGTGTCATCTCTCACTCAGTGGGCCATAGAAAGCTTTTTTTTGTTTTATTTGTTTTCTAAATTCTCCCTGAAAAAATCATTTTATTTTATTTGGTTTCTAAATTCTTCCTGAAAAAATCATTGTATTCTATTATTTTTTTTTCCTAAAGTCTCCCTGAAAAAAAAAAAAAAAACAAATCAGTGGGAGATTAATATTGCCCTTTCTGCTTGTGTGCCAGTCTTGACTCCTGGGTGTGCCATCTCTCTCTCTCTCTCCAATTGTGGGCCATAGAAAGCCTATTATTTTTTTAGCTTGATTTGGGTTCCAAAATCTACCTGAAAAAATCACTACATCAATCAGTGGGAGATAAATATTGGCCTCTGGGCTTGTGTGCCACTCCTGACTCCTGTGTGCGTCATCTCTCACTCAGTGGGCCATAGAAAGCCTTTTTTTGTTTTATTTGTTTTCTAAATTCTCACTGAAAAAATCATTTTATTTTATTTGGTTTCTAAATTCTTCCTGAAAAAAATCATTGTATTCTATTTTTTTTTTTTCCTAAAGTCTCCCTGAAAAAAAACCAAAAACAAATCAGTGGGAGATTAATATTGCCCTTTCTGCTTGTGTGCCAGTCTTGACTCCTGGGTGTGCCATCTCTCTCTCTCTCTCCAATTGTGGGCCATAGAAAGCCTATTATTTTTTTAGCTTGATTTGGGTTCCAAAATCTACCTGAAAAAATCACTACATCAATCAGTGGGAGATAAATATTGGCCTCTGGGCTTGTGTGCCACTCCTGACTCCTGTGTGCGTCATCTCTCACTCAGTGGGCCATAGAAAGCCTTTTTTTGTTTTATTTGTTTTCTAAATTCTCCCTGAAAAAATCATTTTATTTTATTTGGTTTCTAAATTCTTCCTGAAAAAATCATTGTATTCTATTATTTTTTTTTCCTAAAGTCTCCCTGAAAAAAAAAAAAAAAACAAATCAGTGGGAGATTAATATTGCCCTTTCTGCTTGTGTGCCAGTCTTGACTCCTGGGTGTGCCATCTCTCTCTCTCTCTCTCTCCAATTGTGGGCCATAGAAAGCCTATTATTTTTTTTAGCTTGATTTGGGTTCCAAAATCTACCTGAAAAAATCACTATATCAATCAGTGGGAGACAAATATTGGCCTCTGGGCTTGTGTGCCACTCCTGACTCCTGTGTGCATCATCTCTCACTCAGTGGGCCATAGAAAGCCTTTTTTTGTTTTATTTGTTTTCTAAATTCTCCCTGAAAAAATCATTTTATTTTATTTGGTTTCTAAATTCTTCCTGAAAAAATCATTGTATTCTATTATTTTTTTTTCCTAAAGTCTCCCTGAAAAAAAACAAAAAAAACAAATCAGTGGGAGATTAATATTGCCCTTTCTGCTTGTGTGCCAGTCTTGACTCCTGGGTGTGCCATCTCTCTCTCTCTCTCCAATTGTGGGCCATAGAAAGCCTATTATTTTTTTAGCTTGATTTGGGTTCCAAAATCTACCTGAAAAAATCACTACATCAATCAGTGGGAGATAAATATTGGCCTCTGGGCTTGTGTGCCACTCCTGACTCCTGTGTGCGTCATCTCTCACTCAGTGGGCCATAGAAAGCCTTTTTTTTGTTTTATTTGTTTTCTAAATTCTCCCTGAAAAAATCATTTTATTTTATTTGGTTTCTAAATTCTTCCTGAAAAAATCATTGTATTCTATTATTTTTTTTTTTCCTAAAGTCTCCCTGAAAAAAAAAAAAAAACAAATCAGTGGGAGATTAATATTGCCCTTTCTGCTTGTGTGCCAGTCTTGAATCCTGGGTGTGCCATCTCTCTCTCTCTCTCTCTCCAATTGTGGGCCATAGAAAGCCTATTATTTTTTTAGCTTGATTTGGGTTCCAAAATCTACCTGAAAAAATCACTATATCAATCAGTGGGAGATAAATATTGGCCTCTGGGCTTGTGTGCCACTCCTGACTCCTGTGTGCATCATCTCTCACTCAGTGGGCCATAGAAAGCCTTTTTTTGTTTTATTTGTTTTCTAAATTCTCCCTGAAAAAATCATTTTATTTTATTTGGTTTCTAAATTCTTCCTGAAAAAATCATTGTATTCTATTTTTTTTTTTCCTAAAGTCTCCCTGAAAAAAAAAAAAAAAAAAATCAGTGGGAGATTAATATTGCTTTTTCTGCTTGTGTGCCAGTCTTGACTCTTGGGTGTGCCATCTCTCTCTCTCTCTCCAATTGTGGGCCATAGAAAGCCTATTATTTTTTTAGCTTGATTTGGGTTCCAAAATCTACCTGAAAAAATCACTACATCAATCAGTGGGAGATAAATATTGGCCTCTGGGCTTGTGTGCCACTCCTGACTCCTGTGTGCGTCATCTCTCACTCAGTGGGCCATAGAAAGCCTTATTTTGTTTTATTTGTTTTCTAAATTCTCCCTGAAAAAATCATTTTATTTTATTTGGTTTCTAAATTCTTCCTGAAAAAATCATTGTATTCTATTATTTTTTTTTTCCTAAAGTCTCCCTGAAAAAAAAAAAAAAAACCAAATCAGTGGGAGATTAATATTGCCCTTTCTGCTTGTGTGCCAGTCTTGACTCCTGGGTGTGCCATCTCTCTCTCTCTCTCCAATTGTGGGCCATAGAAAGCCTATTATTTTTTTAGCTTGATTTGGGTTCCAAAATCTACCTGAAAAAATCACTACATCAATCAGTGGGAGATAAATATTGGCCTCTGGGCTTGTGTGCCACTCCTGACTCCTGTGTGCATCATCTCTCACTCAGTGGGCCATAGAAAGCCTTTTTTTGTTTTATTTGTTTTCTAAATTCTCCCTGAAAAAATCATTTTATTTTATTTGGTTTCTAAATTCTTCCTGAAAAAATCATTGTATTCTATTATTTTTTTTTCCTAAAGTCTCCCTGAAAAAAAAAAAAAAACAAATCAGTGGGAGATTAATATTGCCCTTTCTGCTTGTGTGCCAGTCTTGACTCCTGGGTGTGCCATCTCTCTCTCTCTCTCCAATTGTGGGCCATAGAAAGCCTATTATTTTTTTAGCTTGATTTGGGTTCCAAAATCTACCTGAAAAAATCACTACATCAATCAGTGGGAGATAAATATTGGCCTCTGGGCTTGTGTGCCACTCCTGACTCCTGTGTGCGTCATCTCTCACTCAGTGGGCCATAGAAAGCCTTTTTTTGTTTTATTTGTTTTCTAAATTCTCCCTGAAAAAATCATTTTATTTTATTTGGTTTCTAAATTCTTCCTGAAAAAATCATTGTATTCTATTATTTTTTTTTCCTAAAGTCTCCCTGAAAAAAAAAACAAAAACAAATCAGTGGGAGATTAATATTGCCCTTTCTGCTTGTGTGCCAGTCTTGACTCCTGGGTGTGCCATCTCTCTCTTTCTCTCCAATTGTGGGCCATAGAAAGCCTATTATTTTTTTAGCTTGATTTGGGTTCCAAAATCTACCTGAAAAAATCACTACATCAATCAGTGGGAGATAAATATTGGCCTCTGGGCTTGTGTGCCACTCCTGACTCCTGTGTGCGTCATCTCTCACTCAGTGGGCCATAGAAAGCCTTTTTTTGTTTTATTTGTTTTCTAAATTCACCCTGAAAAAATCATTTTATTTTATTTGGTTTCTAAATTCTTCCTGAAAAAATCATTGTATTCTATTATTTTTTTTTCCTAAAGTCTCCCTGAAAAAAAAAAAAAAAAAAAATCAGTGGGAGATTAATATTGCCCTTTCTGCTTGTGTGCCAGTCTTGACTCCTGGGTGTGCCATCTCTCTCTCTCTCTCCAATTGTGGGCCATAGAAAGCCTATTATTTTTTTAGCTTGATTTGGGTTCCAAAATCTACCTGAAAAAATCACTACATCAATCAGTGGGAGATAAATATTGGCCTCTGGGCTTGTGTGCCACTCCTGACTCCTGTGTGCGTCATCTCTCACTCAGTGGGCCATAGAAAGCCTTTTTTTGTTTTATTTGTTTTCTAAATTCTCCCTGAAAAAATCATTTTATTTTATTTGGTTTCTAAATTCTTCCTGAAAAAATCATTGTATTCTATTATTTTTTTTTCCTAAAGCCTCCCTGAAAAAAAAGAAAAAAAAACAAATCAGTGGGAGATTAATATTGCCCTTTCTGCTTGTGTGCCAGTCTTGACTCCTGGGTGTGCCATCTCTCTCTCTCTCTCCAATTGTGGGCCATAGAAAGCCTATTATTTTTTTAGCTTGATTTGGGTTCCAAAATCTACCTTAAAAAATCACTACATCAATCAGTGGGAGATAAATATTGGCCTCTGGGCTTGTGTGCCACTCCTGACTCCTGTGTGCGTCATCTCTCACTCAGTGGGCCATAGAAAGCCTTTTTTTGCTTTATTTGTTTTCTAAATTCTCCCTGAAAAAATCATTTTATTTTATTTGGTTTCTGAATTCTTCCTGAAAAAATCATTTTATTCTATTATTTTTTTTCCTAAAGTCTCCCTGAAAATAAAGAAAATAAATCAAATCAGTGGGAGATTAATATTTACATTTGTGCTTCAGTGACAGTCCTGCGTGTGTGGCATCTCTCTCATTTGTTGCCACCAACAACAGAGTGTGTAACATTGTGCCTGATTTTCGTTGTGGTCTCACTCACCTGTAAAGGGGTAGCTAAATCATACTGAAGTTATAGCTCACCGTGTAATTTGTGTGACAGCAACAAATACCGTTAGTTTGTTTACGTTTTTAAAACAATGAGGAAGTATGGTGGAAGAGGTCGTGGCCGGGGGCGTTCATTGTCAGCTGGTAATGAGGGTAGTGGTAGTGGTGGAGCATCAGCTGGTCGTGGGAAAAAAAATATTGCACCTAAGTCTGGAGCTGTGGAGCCAGGTTCGTCGTCTGGCTACACAAGGCCTCGAACGCTCCCTTTTCTGGGAGTAGGAAAACCGCTTTTAAAGCCGGAGCAGCAAGAGCAAGTTTTGGCTTATCTTGCTGACTCAGCCTCTAGCTCTTTTGCCTCCTCTCGTGAAACTGGTAAATGTCAAAGCAGCGCGTCGTTAGTGGATGTTCACGGTCAGGGACAAGTCGCTTCCTTGTCCTCTTCAGCAAAAACAACAACAGAGAAGAATGCAGCAGGCGACACAACGGGTTACTCCATGGAGCTCTTTACACATACCGTCCCTGGCTTAGAAAGTGAAGCAATTAACAGTCCATGCCCATTACAAGTTGAATCTGACATGGAGTGCACTGATGCACAGCCACAGCCAGACTACTATGCTGGTCCTTTGACTCAGACCACAACATTGCCCTCGCAGGGTAATGATCAAGAATCAGACCCTGATGAGACTATGTTGCCCCATCACGAACGCTATACCACCGACCGACACGGTGACACAGACGAAGTTGCACACGAGCTACAAGAAGAGGTAATAGATGACCCAGTTCTTGACCCCGATTGGCAGCCATTGGGGGAACAGGGTGCAGGCGGCAGCAGTTCTGAAGCGGAGGAGGAGGGGCTGCAGCAGGCATCAACATCGCAACAGGTTCCATCTGCCGGGCCCGTATCTTGCCCAAAACGCGTGGCAAAGCCAAAACCTGTTGGAGGACAGCGTGGCCATCCGGTTAAAGCTCAGTCTGCAATGCCTGAAAAGGTATCCGATGCTAGAAAGAGTGCAGTCTGGCATTTTTTTAAACAACATCCAATAGATCAGCGCAAAGTCATCTGTCAAAAATGTTCAACTACCTTAAGAAGAGGACAGAATCTGAAAAGTCTCAATACAAGTTGCATGCATAGACATTTAACCACCATGCATTTGCAAGCCTGGACTAACTACCAAATGTCCCTTAAGGTTGTAGCACCCTCGGCCAATGAAGCTAGTCAGCAACGCAACATCCCTTCCGGCAGTGAACAAGTCTGTATGATCATGTTCACACACCACCAAGAAACCTGAAGACACAAAAGAGAATAGTAAAACCAAAAACACTCAGTTTGAAAAAATGTTGCAGTAATCCGCAAGTGCTAGTAAAAGATGTAAAAAACAGGGTATTTGGTTGATACGTTTTTTGCAAAAAATGTATACTAAGCTGCTCTACCAATCTTCACGGTATACCCTTATCAGAGCAGTCCTAACTAATGTATGCAATCCCTATCTGATGTATTTAAAAACCTGATCATCTGTATATAACCTGTGTGAACAGGGTTCAGAGAGGAAAAATCCATGTGTGCATACAGGGTAGAACAGCTTTTGTGCAGATAGCCCAAGAGGAGTGGTGGAACTCCCCAGTCTTGTAGACACAAGAGAACAATTATGGAAACAGGAACACATGGGCTACTTGCACAGTGAACAAGTCTGTATGATCATGTTCACACACCACCAAGAAACCTGAAGACACAAAAGAGAATAGTAAAACCAAAAACACTCAGTTTGAAAAAATGTTGCAGTAATCCACAAGTGCTAGTAAAAGATGTAAAAAACAGGGTATTTGGTTAACAGGGTATTTGGTTGATACGTTTTTTGCAAAAAATGTATACTAAGCTGCTCTACCAATCTTCACGGTATACCCTTATCAGAGCAGTCCTAACTAATGTATGCAATCCCTATCTGATGTATTTAAAAACCTGATCATCTGTATATAACCTGTGTGAACAGGGTTCAGAGAGGAAAAATCCATGTGTGCATACAGGGTAGAACAGCTTTTGTGCAGATAGCCCAAGAGGAGTGGTGGAACTCCCCAGTCTTGTAGACACAAGAGAACAATTATGGAAACAGGAACACATGGGCTACTTGCACAGTGAACAAGTCTGTATGATCATGTTCACACACCACCAAGAAACCTGAAGACACAAAAGAGAATAGTAAAACCAAAAACACTCAGTTTGAAAAAATGTTGCAGTAATCCGCAAGTGCTAGTAAAAGATGTAAAAAACAGGGTATTTGGTTGATACGTTTTTTGCAAAAAATGTATACTAAGCTGCTCTACCAATCTTCACGGTATACCCTTATCAGAGCAGTCCTAACTAATGTATGCAATCCCTATCTGATGTATTTAAAAACCTGATCATCTGTATATAACCTGTGTGAACAGGGTTCAGAGAGGAAAAATCCATGTGTGCATACAGGGTAGAACAGCTTTTGTGCAGATAGCCCAAGAGGAGTGGTGGAACTCCCCAGTCTTGTAGACACAAGAGAACAATTATGGAAACAGGAACACATGGGCTACTTGCACAGTGAACAAGTCTGTATGATCATGTTCACACACCACCAAGAAACCTGAAGACACAAAAGAGAATAGTAAAACCAAAAACACTCAGTTTGAAAAAATGTTGCAGTAATCCACAAGTGCTAGTAAAAGATGTAAAAAACAGGGTATTTGGTTAACAGGGTATTTGGTTGATACGTTTTTTGCAAAAAATGTATACTAAGCTGCTCTACCAATCTTCACGGTATACCCTTATCAGAGCAGTCCTAACTAATGTATGCAATCCCTATCTGATGTATTTAAAAACCTGATCATCTGTATATAACCTGTGTGAACAGGGTTCAGAGAGGAAAAATCCATGTGTGCATACAGGGTAGAACAGCTTTTGTGCAGATAGCCCAAGAGGAGTGGTGGAACTCCCCAGTCTTGTAGACACAAGAGAACAATTATGGAAACAGGAACACATGGGCTACTTGCACAGTGAACAAGTCTGTATGATCATGTTCACACACCACCAAGAAACCTGAAGACACAAAAGAGAATAGTAAAACCAAAAACACTCAGTTTGAAAAAATGTTGCAGTAATCCGCAAGTGCTAGTAAAAGATGTAAAAAACAGGGTATTTGGTTGATACGTTTTTTGCAAAAAATGTATACTAAGCTGCTCTACCAATCTTCACGGTATACCCTTATCAGAGCAGTCCTAACTAATGTATGCAATCCCTATCTGATGTATTTAAAAACCTGATCATCTGTATATAACCTGTGTGAACAGGGTTCAGAGAGGAAAAATCCATGTGTGCATACAGGGTAGAACAGCTTTTGTGCAGATAGCCCAAGAGGAGTGGTGGAACTCCCCAGTCTTGTAGACACAAGAGAACAATTATGGAAACAGGAACACATGGGCTACTTGCACAGTGAACAAGTCTGTATGATCATGTTCACACACCACCAAGAAACCTGAAGACACAAAAGAGAATAGTAAAACCAAAAACACTCAGTTTGAAAAAATGTTGCAGTAATCCGCAAGTGCTAGTAAAAGATGTAAAAAACAGGGTGTTTGGTTGATACGTTTTTTGCAAAAAATGTATACTAAGCTGCTCTACCAATCTTCACGGTATACCCTTATCAGAGCAGTCCTAACTAATGTATGCAATCCCTATCTGATGTATTTAAAAACCTGATCATCTGTATATAACCTGTGTGAACAGGGTTCAGAGAGGAAAAATCCATGTGTGCATACAGGGTAGAACAGCTTTTGTGCAGATAGCCCAAGAGGAGTGGTGGAACTCCCCAGTCTTGTAGACACAAGAGAACAATTATGGAAACAGGAACACATGGGCTACTTGCACAGTGAACAAGTCTGTATGATCATGTTCACACACCACCAAGAAACCTGAAGACACAAAAGAGAATAGTAAAACCAAAAACACTCAGTTTGAAAAAATGTTGCAGTAATCCGCAAGTGCTAGTAAAAGATGTAAAAAACAGGGTATTTGGTTGATACGTTTTTTGCAAAAAATGTATACTAAGCTGCTCTACCAATCTTCACGGTATACCCTTATCAGAGCAGTCCTAACTAATGTATGCAATCCCTATCTGATGTATTTAAAAACCTGATCATCTGTATATAACCTGTGTGAACAGGGTTCAGAGAGGAAAAATCCATGTGTGCATACAGGGTAGAACAGCTTTTGTGCAGATAGCCCAAGAGGAGTGGTGGAACTCCCCAGTCTTGTAGACACAAGAGAACAATTATGGAAACAGGAACACATGGGCTACTTGCACAGTGAACAAGTCTGTATGATCATGTTCACACACCACCAAGAAACCTGAAGACACAAAAGAGAATAGTAAAACCAAAAACACTCAGTTTGAAAAAATGTTGCAGTAATCCGCAAGTGCTAGTAAAAGATGTAAAAAACAGGGTATTTGGTTGATACGTTTTTTGCAAAAAATGTATACTAAGCTGCTCTACCAATCTTCACGGTATACCCTTATCAGAGCAGTCCTAACTAATGTATGCAATCCCTATCTGATGTATTTAAAAACCTGATCATCTGTATATAACCTGTGTGAACAGGGTTCAGAGAGGAAAAATCCATGTGTGCATACAGGGTAGAACAGCTTTTGTGCAGATAGCCCAAGAGGAGTGGTGGAACTCCCCAGTCTTGTAGACACAAGAGAACAATTATGGAAACAGGAACACATGGGCTACTTGCACAGTGAACAAGTCTGTATGATCATGTTCACACACCACCAAGAAACCTGAAGACACAAAAGAGAATAGTAAAACCAAAAACACTCAGTTTGAAAAAATGTTGCAGTAATCCGCAAGTGCTAGTAAAAGATGTAAAAAACAGGGTATTTGGTTGATACGTTTTTTGCAAAAAATGTATACTAAGCTGCTCTACCAATCTTCACGGTATACCCTTATCAGAGCAGTCCTAACTAATGTATGCAATCCCTATCTGATGTATTTAAAAACCTGATCATCTGTATATAACCTGTGTGAACAGGGTTCAGAGAGGAAAAATCCATGTGTGCATACAGGGTAGAACAGCTTTTGTGCAGATAGCCCAAGAGGAGTGGTGGAACTCCCCAGTCTTGTAGACACAAGAGAACAATTATGGAAACAGGAACACATGGGCTACTTGCACAGTGAACAAGTCTGTATGATCATGTTCACACACCACCAAGAAACCTGAAGACACAAAAGAGAATAGTAAAACCAAAAACACTCAGTTTGAAAAAATGTTGCAGTAATCCGCAAGTGCTAGTAAAAGATGTAAAAAACAGGGTATTTGGCTGATACGTTTTTTGCAAAAAATGTATACTAAGCTGCTCTACCAATCTTCACGGTATACCCTTATCAGAGCAGTCCTAACTAATGTATGCAATCCCTATCTGATGTATTTAAAAACCTGATCATCTGTATATAACCTGTGTGAACAGGGTTCAGAGAGGAAAAATCCATGTGTGCATACAGGGTAGAACAGCTTTTGTGCAGATAGCCCAAGAGGAGTGGTGGAACTCCCCAGTCTTGTAGACACAAGAGAACAATTATGGAAACAGGAACACATGGGCTACTTGCACAGTGAACAAGTCTGTATGATCATGTTCACACACCACCAAGAAACCTGAAGACACAAAAGAGAATAGCCACTCCTCTTGGGCTATCTGCACAAAAGCTGTTCTACCCTGTATGCACACATGGATTTTTCCTCTCTGAACCCTGTTCACACAGGTTATATACAGATGATCAGGTTTTTAAATACATCAGATAGGGATTGCATACATTAGTTAGGACTGCTCTGATAAGGGTATACCGTGAAGATTGGTAGAGCAGCTTAGTATACATTTTTTGCAAAAAACGTATCAACCAAATACCCTGTTTTTTACATCTTTTACTAGCACTTGCGGATTACTGCAACATTTTTTCAAACTGAGTGTTTTTGGTTTTACTATTCTCTTTTGTGTCTTCAGGTTTCTTGGTAGTGTGTGAACATGATCATACAGACTTGTTCACTGTGCAAGTAGCCCATGTGTTCCTGTTTCCATAATTGTTCTCTTGTGTCTACAAGACTGGGGAGTTCCACCACTCCTCTTGGGCTATCTGCACAAAAGCTGTTCTACCCTGTATGCACACATGGATTTTTCCTCTCTGAACCCTGTTCACACAGGTTATATACAGATGATCAGGTTTTTAAATACATCAGATAGGGATTGCATACATTAGTTAGGACTGCTCTGATAAGGGTATACCGTGAAGATTGGTAGAGCAGCTTAGTATACATTTTTTGCAAAAAACGTATCAACCAAATACCCTGTTTTTTACATCTTTTACTAGCACTTGCGGATTACTGCAACATTTTTTCAAACTGAGTGTTTTTGGTTTTACTATTCTCTTTTGTGTCTTCAGGTTTCTTGGTGGTGTGTGAACATGATCATACAGACTTGTTCACTGTGCAAGTAGCCCATGTGTTCCTGTTTCCATAATTGTTCTCTTGTGTCTACAAGACTGGGGAGTTCCACCACTCTTCTTGGGCTATCTGCACAAAAGCTGTTCTACCCTGTATGCACACATGGATTTTTCCTCTCTGAACCCTGTTCACACAGGTTATATACAGATGATCAGGTTTTTAAATACATCAGATAGGGATTGCATACATTAGTTAGGACTGCTCTGATAAGGGTATACCGTGAAGATTGGTAGAGCAGCTTAGTATACATTTTTTGCAAAAAACGTATCAACCAAATACCCTGTTTTTTACATCTTTTACTAGCACTTGCGGATTACTGCAACATTTTTTCAAACTGAGTGTTTTTGGTTTTACTATTCTCTTTTGTGTCTTCAGGTTTCTTGGTGGTGTGTGAACATGATCATACAGACTTGTTCACTGTGCAAGTAGCCCATGTGTTCCTGTTTCCATAATTGTTCTCTTGTGTCTACAAGACTGGGGAGTTCCACCACTCCTCTTGGGCTATCTGCACAAAAGCTGTTCTACCCTGTATGCACACATGGATTTTTCCTCTCTGAACCCTGTTCACACAGGTTATATACAGATGATCAGGTTTTTAAATACATCAGATAGGGATTGCATACATTAGTTAGGACTGCTCTGATAAGGGTATACCGTGAAGATTGGTAGAGCAGCTTAGTATACATTTTTTGCAAAAAACGTATCAACCAAATACCCTGTTTTTTACATCTTTTACTAGCACTTGCGGATTACTGCAACATTTTTTCAAACTGAGTGTTTTTGGTTTTACTATTCTCTTTTGTGTCTTCAGGTTTCTTGGTGGTGTGTGAACATGATCATACAGACTTGTTCACTGTGCAAGTAGCCCATGTGTTCCTGTTTCCATAATTGTTCTCTTGTGTCTACAAGACTGGGGAGTTCCACCACTCCTCTTGGGCTATCTGCACAAAAGCTGTTCTACCCTGTATGCACACATGGATTTTTCCTCTCTGAACCCTGTTCACACAGGTTATATACAGATGATCAGGTTTTTAAATACATCAGATAGGGATTGCATACATTAGTTAGGACTGCTCTGATAAGGGTATACCGTGAAGATTGGTAGAGCAGCTTAGTATACATTTTTTGCAAAAAACGTATCAACCAAATACCCTGTTTTTTACATCTTTTACTAGCACTTGCGGATTACTGCAACATTTTTTCAAACTGAGTGTTTTTGGTTTTACTATTCTCTTTTGTGTCTTCAGGTTTCTTGGTGGTGTGTGAACATGATCATACAGACTTGTTCACTGTGCAAGTAGCCCATGTGTTCCTGTTTCCATAATTGTTCTCTTGTGTCTACAAGACTGGGGAGTTCCACCACTCCTCTTGGGCTATCTGCACAAAAGCTGTTCTACCCTGTATGCACACATGGATTTTTCCTCTCTGAACCCTGTTCACACAGGTTATATACAGATGATCAGGTTTTTAAATACATCAGATAGGGATTGCATACATTAGTTAGGACTGCTCTGATAAGGGTATACCGTGAAGATTGGTAGAGCAGCTTAGTATACATTTTTTGCAAAAAACGTATCAACCAAATACCCTGTTTTTTACATCTTTTACTAGCACTTGCGGATTACTGCAACATTTTTTCAAACTGAGTGTTTTTGGTTTTACTATTCTCTTTTGTGTCTTCAGGTTTCTTGGTGGTGTGTGAACATGATCATACAGACTTGTTCACTGTGCAAGTAGCCCATGTGTTCCTGTTTCCATAATTGTTCTCTTGTGTCTACAAGACTGGGGAGTTCCACCACTCCTCTTAGGTTATCTGCACAAAAGCTGTTCTACCCTGTATGCACACATGGATTTTTCCTCTCTGAACCCTGTTCACACAGGTTATATACAGATGATCAGGTTTTTAAATACATCAGATAGGGATTGCATACATTAGTTAGGACTGCTCTGATAAGGGTATACCGTGAAGATTGGTAGAGCAGCTTAGTATACATTTTTTGCAAAAAACGTATCAACCAAATACCCTGTTTTTTACATCTTTTACTAGCACTTGCGGATTACTGCAACATTTTTTCAAACTGAGTGTTTTTGGTTTTACTATTCTCTTTTGTGTCTTCAGGTTTCTTGGTGGTGTGTGAACATGATCATACAGACTTGTTCACTGTGCAAGTAGCCCATGTGTTCCTGTTTCCATAATTGTTCTCTTGTGTCTACAAGACTGGGGAGTTCCACCACTCCTCTTGGGCTATCTGCACAACAGCTGTTCTACCCTGTATGCACACATGGATTTTTCCTCTCTGAACCCTGTTCACACAGGTTATATACAGATGATCAGGTTTTTAAATACATCAGATAGGGATTGCATACATTAGTTAGGACTGCTCTGATAAGGGTATACCGTGAAGATTGGTAGAGCAGCTTAGTATACATTTTTTGCAAAAAACGTATCAACCAAATACCCTGTTTTTTACATCTTTTACTAGCACTTGCGGATTACTGCAACATTTTTTCAAACTGAGTGTTTTTGGTTTTACTATTCTCTTTTGTGTCTTCAGGTTTCTTGGTGGTGTGTGAACATGATCATACAGACTTGTTCACTGTGCAAGTAGCCCATGTGTTCCTGTTTCCATAATTGTTCTCTTGTGTCTACAAGACTGGGGAGTTCCACCACTCCTCTTGGGCTATCTGCACAAAAGCTGTTCTACCCTGTATGCACACATGGATTTTTCCTCTCTGAACCCTGTTCACACAGGTTATATACAGATGATCAGGTTTTTAAATACATCAGATAGGGATTGCATACATTAGTTAGGACTGCTCTGATAAGGGTATACCGTGAAGATTGGTAGAGCAGCTTAGTATACATTTTTTGCAAAATACGTATCAACCAAATACCCTGTTTTTTACATCTTTTACTAGCACTTGCGGATTACTGCAACATTTTTTCAAACTGAGTGTTTTTGGTTTTACTATTCTCTTTTGTGTCTTCAGGTTTCTTGGTGGTGTGTGAACATGATCATACAGACTTGTTCACTGTGCAAGTAGCCCATGTGTTCCTGTTTCCATAATTGTTCTCTTGTGTCTACAAGACTGGGGAGTTCCACCACTCCTCTTGGGCTATCTGCACAAAAGCTGTTCTACCCTGTATGCACACATGGATTTTTCCTCTCTGAACCCTGTTCACACAGGTTATATACAGATGATCAGGTTTTTAAATACATCAGATAGGGATTGCATACATTAGTTAGGACTGCTCTGATAAGGGTATACCGTGAAGATTGGTAGAGCAGCTTAGTATACATTTTTTGCAAAAAACGTATCAACCAAATACCCTGTTTTTTACATCTTTTACTAGCACTTGCGGATTACTGCAACATTTTTTCAAACTGAGTGTTTTTGGTTTTACTATTCTCTTTTGTGTCTTCAGGTTTCTTGGTGGTGTGTGAACATGATCATACAGACTTGTTCACTGTGCAAGTAGCCCATGTGTTCCTGTTTCCATAATTGTTCTCTTGTGTCTACAAGACTGGGGAGTTCCACCACTCCTCTTGGGCTATCTGCACAAAAGCTGTTCTACCCTGTATGCACACATGGATTTTTCCTCTCTGAACCCTGTTCACACAGGTTATATACAGATGATCAGGTTTTTAAATACATCAGATAGGGATTGCATACATTAGTTAGGACTGCTCTGATAAGGGTATACCGTGAAGATTGGTAGAGCAGCTTAGTATACATTTTTTGCAAAAAACGTATCAACCAAATACCCTGTTTTTTACATCTTTTACTAGCACTTGCGGATTA
Organism: Ranitomeya imitator; assembly: GCF_032444005.1. Classification (NCBI taxonomy): domain Eukaryota; kingdom Metazoa; phylum Chordata; class Amphibia; order Anura; family Dendrobatidae; genus Ranitomeya; species Ranitomeya imitator. The sequence goes on from NC_091282.1 coordinate 390,847,176, forward strand.
CTGCAACATTTTTTCAAACTGAGTGTTTTTGGTTTTACTATTCTCTTTTGTGTCTTCAGGTTTCTTGGTGGTGTGTGAACATGATCATACAGACTTGTTCACTGTGCAAGTAGCCCATGTGTTCCTGTTTCCATAATTGTTCTCTTGTGTCTACAAGACTGGGGAGTTCCACCACTCCTCTTGGGCTATCTGCACAAAAGCTGTTCTACCCTGTATGCACACATGGATTTTTCCTCTCTGAACCCTGTTCACACAGGTTATATACAGATGATCAGGTTTTTAAATACATCAGATAGGGATTGCATACATTAGTTAGGACTGCTCTGATAAGGGTATACCGCGAAGATTGGTAGAGCAGCTTAGTATACATTTTTTGCAAAAAACGTATCAACCAAATACCCTGTTTTTTACATCTTTTACTAGCACTTGCGGATTACTGCAACATTTTTTCAAACTGAGTGTTTTTGGTTTTACTATTCTCTTTTGTGTCTTCAGGTTTCTTGGTGGTGTGTGAACATGATCATACAGACTTGTTCACTGTGCAAGTAGCCCATGTGTTCCTGTTTCCATAATTGTTCTCTTGTGTCTACAAGACTGGGGAGTTCCACCACTCCTCTTGGGCTATCTGCACAAAAGCTGTTCTACCCTGTATGCACACATGGATTTTTCCTCTCTGAACCCTGTTCACACAGGTTATATACAGATGATCAGGTTTTTAAATACATCAGATAGGGATTGCATACATTAGTTAGGACTGCTCTGATAAGGGTATACCGTGAAGATTGGTAGAGCAGCTTAGTATACATTTTTTGCAAAAAACGTATCAACCAAATACCCTGTTTTTTACATCTTTTACTAGCACTTGCGGATTACTGCAACATTTTTTCAAACTGAGTGTTTTTGGTTTTACTATTCTCTTTTGTGTCTTCAGGTTTCTTGGTGGTGTGTGAACATGATCATACAGACTTGTTCACTGTGCAAGTAGCCCATGTGTTCCTGTTTCCATAATTGTTCTCTTGTGTCTACAAGACTGGGGAGTTCCACCACTCCTCTTGGGCTATCTGCACAAAAGCTGTTCTACCCTGTATGCACACATGGATTTTTCCTCTCTGAACCCTGTTCACACAGGTTATATACAGATGATCAGGTTTTTAAATACATCAGATAGGGATTGCATACATTAGTTAGGACTGCTCTGATAAGGGTATACCGTGAAGATTGGTAGAGCAGCTTAGTATACATTTTTTGCAAAAAACGTATCAACCAAATACCCTGTTTTTTACATCTTTTACTAGCACTTGCGGATTACTGCAACATTTTTTCAAACTGAGTGTTTTTGGTTTTACTATTCTCTTTTGTGTCTTCAGGTTTCTTGGTGGTGTGTGAACATGATCATACAGACTTGTTCACTGTGCAAGTAGCCCATGTGTTCCTGTTTCCATAATTGTTCTCTTGTGTCTACAAGACTGGGGAGTTCCACCACTCCTCTTGGGCTATCTGCACAACAGCTGTTCTACCCTGTATGCACACATGGATTTTTCCTCTCTGAACCCTGTTCACACAGGTTATATACAGATGATCAGGTTTTTAAATACATCAGATAGGGATTGCATACATTAGTTAGGACTGCTCTGATAAGGGTATACCGTGAAGATTGGTAGAGCAGCTTAGTATACATTTTTTGCAAAAAACGTATCAACCAAATACCCTGTTTTTTACATCTTTTACTAGCACTTGCGGATTACTGCAACATTTTTTCAAACTGAGTGTTTTTGGTTTTACTATTCTCTTTTGTGTCTTCAGGTTTCTTGGTGGTGTGTGAACATGATCATACAGACTTGTTCACTGTGCAAGTAGCCCATGTGTTCCTGTTTCCATAATTGTTCTCTTGTGTCTACAAGACTGGGGAGTTCCACCACTCCTCTTGGGCTATCTGCACAAAAGCTGTTCTACCCTGTATGCACACATGGATTTTTCCTCTCTGAACCCTGTTCACACAGGTTATATACAGATGATCAGGTTTTTAAATACATCAGATAGGGATTGCATACATTAGTTAGGACTGCTCTGATAAGGGTATACCGTGAAGATTGGTAGAGCAGCTTAGTATACATTTTATGCAAAAAACGTATCAACCAAATACCCTGTTTTTTACATCTTTTACTAGCACTTGCGGATTACTGCAACATTTTTTCAAACTGAGTGTTTTTGGTTTTACTATTCTCTTTTGTGTCTTCAGGTTTCTTGGTGGTGTGTGAACATGATCATACAGACTTGTTCACTGTGCAAGTAGCCCATGTGTTCCTGTTTCCATAATTGTTCTCTTGTGTCTACAAGACTGGGGAGTTCCACCACTCCTCTTGGGCTATCTGCACAAAAGCTGTTCTACCCTGTATGCACACATGGATTTTTCCTCTCTGAACCCTGTTCACACAGGTTATATACAGATGATCAGGTTTTTAAATACATCAGATAGGGATTGCATACATTAGTTAGGACTGCTCTGATAAGGGTATACCGTGAAGATTGGTAGAGCAGCTTAGTATACATTTTTTGCAAAAAACGTATCAACCAAATACCCTGTTTTTTACATCTTTTACTAGCACTTGCGGATTACTGCAACATTTTTTCAAACTGAGTGTTTTTGGTTTTACTATTCTCTTTTGTGTCTTCAGGTTTCTTGGTGGTGTGTGAACATGATCATACAGACTTGTTCACTGTGCAAGTAGCCCATGTGTTCCTGTTTCCATAATTGTTCTCTTGTGTCTACAAGACTGGGGAGTTCCACCACTCCTCTTGGGCTATCTGCACAAAAGCTGTTCTACCCTGTATGCACACATGGATTTTTCCTCTCTGAACCCTGTTCACACAGGTTATATACAGATGATCAGGTTTTTAAATACATCAGATAGGGATTGCATACATTAGTTAGGACTGCTCTGATAAGGGTATACCGTGAAGATTGGTAGAGCAGCTTAGTATACATTTTTTGCAAAAAACGTATCAACCAAATACCCTGTTTTTTACATCTTTTACTAGCACTTGCGGATTACTGCAACATTTTTTCAAACTGAGTGTTTTTGGTTTTACTATTCTCTTTTGTGTCTTCACATCCCTTCCGGCAGTGTAGGGCCACCATTTTCCGCACCACCTGCAGTATCTGTGCAGGTTTCCTTGCCAGGCCAAAGTAGTCAGGGTCAGGGAATCACCAGTTTCGTAGTAGGAAACACTGCATCTAGGGCACCGGCGGCAACAATACCATCTCCCACCGTCTCTCAGTCTGCCATATCCACCGGCACCCCCGCTAGTTCCACGATCTCTCCAGTCCAGCTCACCCTACATGAGACTATGGTTAGAAAAAGGAAGTACTTAGCCTCGCATCCACGTACACAGGGTTTGAATGCACACATAGCTAGACTAATCTCGTTAGAGATGATGCCCTACCGGTTAGTTGAAAGCGAAGCTTTCAAAGCCCTGATGGACTACGCTGTACCACGCTACGAGCTACCCAGTCGACACTTTTTTTCCAGAAAAGCCATCCCAGCCCTCCACCAGCATGATAAAGAGCGCATCGTCCATGCACTCAGGCAATCTGTGAGCACAAAGGTGCACCTGACAACAGATGCATGGACCAGTAGGCATGGCCAGGGACGTTACGTGTCCATCACGGCACACTGGGTAAATGTGGTGGATGCAGGGTCCACAGGGGACAGCAAGTTTGGGACAGTTCTGCCTAGCCCACGGTCTAGGAAACAGTTGGCTGTAGCCGTTCGCACCCCCTCCTCCTCCTCTTCGTCCTCCTGCAGAAGCGAGAGCTCGTCCACAGACCGCAGTCGCACAACCACTCCATCCGCAGCTGCCACTGTTGCACACCAGGTCTCCCATTATGGGGCAGCTACTGGCAAACGTCAGCAGGCTGTATTGGCTATGAAGTGTTTGGGCGACAACAGACACACCGCGGAAGTTCTGTCCGAGTTCTTGCAGAAAGAAACGCAGTCGTGGCTGGGCACTGTAGATCTTGAGGCAGGCAAGGTATTGAGTGATAACGGAAGGAATTTCATGGCTGCCATCTCCCTTTCCCAACTGAAACACATTCCTTGCCTGGCTCACACCTTAAACCTGGTGGTGCAGTGCTTCCTGAAAAGTTATCCGGGGTTATCCGACCTGCTCCTCAAAGTGCGTGGACTTTGCTCACATATCCGCCGTTCGCCCGTACACTCCAGCCGTATGCAGACCTATCAGCGTTCTTTGAACCTTCCCCAGCATTGCCTAATCATAGACGTTGCAACAAGGTGGAACTCAACACTGCACATGCTTCAGAGACTGTGCGAACAGAGGCGGGCTGTTATGTTTTTGTGGGAGGATACACATACACGGGCAGGCAGTAGGATGGCAGACATGGAGTTGTCAGGTGTGCAGTGGTCGAAGATTCAAGACATGTGTCAAGTCCTTCAGTGTTTTGAGGAATGCACACGGCTGGTTAGTGCAGACAACACCATAATAAGCATGAGCATCCCCATAATGCGTCTGCTGATGCAAAGTTTGACGCACATAAAGGATCAGGCGTCTGCAGCTGAGGAAGAGGAAAGCCTTGATGACAGTCAGCCATTGTCTGGCCAGGGCAGTGTACAGGACGAGTTAGCGGGCGAAGAGGAGGAGGAGGACGAGGAGGATGATGGGGATGATTATATTTTTAATGAGGAAGCTTTTCCGGGGCCACTGGAAATTGGTGGCGCGGCAAGGCCGGGTTCTGGTTTTTGGAGGGACACAAGTGACGTGGATTTGCCTGAAACTGCCCCTCAACCAAGCACAACCGCAGATTTGAGAACTGGAACTTTGGCCCACATGGCGGATTATGCCTTACGTATCCTCAAAAGGGACACACGCATAACTAAAATGATGAACGATGACGATTACTGGTTGGCCTGCCTCCTTGATCCTCGCTATAAAGGCAAATTGCAAAATATAATGCCACATGAGAACTTGGAACTAATATTAGCAACCAAACAATCAACTCTTGTTGACCGTTTGCTTCTGGCATTCCCTGCACACAGCGCCTGTGATCGTTCTCACACGAGCTGCAGGGGCCAGCAGACCAGAGGAGTTAGAGGGGCAGAAATCAGAAGTGGCGTTGGCCAGAGGGGTTTTCTGACCAGGTTGTGGAGTGATTTTGCTATGACCGCAGACAGGACAGGTACTGCAGCATCAATTCAAAGTGACAGGAGACAACATTTGTCCAGTATGGTTACAAACTATTTTTCATCCCTTATCGATGTTCTCCCTCAACCGTCATTCCCATTTGATTACTGGGCATCAAAATTAGACACCTGGCCAGAATTGCATTGCAGGAGCTTGCTTGCCCGGCAGCTAGTGTCCTATCAGAAAGAGTATTCAGTGCTGCAGGTTCAATACTAACAGAAAAAAGGACTCGTCTGGCTACCCAAAATGTAGATGATCTAACCTTCATTAAAATGAACCACAACTGGATTTCGAAATCTTTTGCCCCACCTTGCCCGGCTGACACCTAGCTTTCCTATGAAAAGGTCTTGCCTGTGGACTATTCTGAATGCCTTTTCCAATCTCGTAATTTTCTGCACCTGATTGTCCAGCATACGACATGTTTACACCTCACTAAATGGCCAAACTCCCCACACGGGGCCGTGGTATCGACACTTGGCGACAGCACCCGTGAGAGTGCTGTTTGTCTGAAGAGGTGGGTGTGCCCGCTTTTGGTCGACGGCACTGCCACTGGGTACCTCCTAGTACAATAAAGTGTCTCTGGCGGTGGTGGTGCGCACCCAACGTCAGACACACCGTTGTAATATGAGGGGCCCTGGGCCTGTACCGCCGGCCACAAGACAGTTTCCCCCCCAGCTCAAACAGTACTCTACCACTTGCAAAATTATCTCACAGCTCCACCAATGTTTAGTCTATGCGCTGACATCCTTCAATGCCTGCCACTGACAATACCATTGTATTGACATTTTTGTTATGTTAGGCCTTCGAAGCCTGTCTGCGGTCACTCCTTCCACTAGGCCTCCACTGACCACACCACTGCTGCCCGTGTACCCCTGGAACCAATTTAAAATTGCCTACAGCCAGCCCAATTTTTTTACTTTAGGCCTTCGATGCCTGTCTGCGGTCACTCCTTCCACTAGGCCTCCACTGACCACACCACTGCTGCCCGTGTACCCCTGGAACCAATTTAAAATTGCCTACAGCCATGTGTTATTATTTTAGGCCTTCGATGCCTGTCTGCGGTCACTCCTTACAATATGCCTCCACTGACCACACCACTGCTGCCCGTGTACCCCTGGAACCAATTTAAAATTGCCTACAGCCATGTGTTATTATTTTAGGCCTTCGATGCCTGTCTGTGGTCACTCCTTCCACTAGGCCTCCACTGACCACACCACTGCTGCCCGTGTACCCCTGGAACCAATTTAAAATTGCCTACAGCCATGTGTTATTATTTTAGGCCTTCGATGCCTGTCTGCGGTCACTCCTTACAATATGCCTCCACTGACCACACCACTGCTGCCCGTGTACCCCTGGAACCAATTTAAAATTGACTACAGCCATGTGTTATTATTTTAGGCCTTCGATGCCTGTCTGCGGTCACTCCTTCCACTAGGCCTCCACTGACCACACCACTGCTGCCCGTGTACCCCTGGAACCAACATCAGAAAATATAAAAATAAGTATTTTGCTTATAAAAAAGAAAATACTGGAGAGATATCAAATGCAAACATTTTATCATTAAAAACAAACACATACAACAAAAATCTGGTACAGTACTAAAAATGGCCACCAGCTACAATAACTTTCTCCTGCAAGTAGTTAACTGAAAGTTTTTTTCAATTTAAAACACAGATATGGCATCCACCGAGTGTTGTCCTGTCGCGTCTTCTTTATATTATTGCCAAGAAGATGCAAAACAATGAAAATAATAAAATCATTATTTACCAAAAAAATAGAGTAAGTCAAAACCACATTGCAAATAAACATTCATTACAAATAAAGAAGCAGGGCGCGTCCGAGGGTGAGTATATACCTAATAAGAATATAATCACCCTCGGACGCGCCCTGTTTCTTTCCGACAGCCTTCCTTCCTAAGAATCAGCCCTTCCGTGGTGTAGAGAGAGGGTTTGTTACACTCCAAGGTGTTCCCCAGGTTGCCTTTCCTGAGCTTCGATCTTCATGCTCTCGTTTAGTAGTTGTCGGAAAGTAGGCTGCATTAGGCCTACAAATTGGGTATGGGGTGGAGAGAGATGGTGTGTTACACTCCAAGGTGTTCCCCAGGTTTCCTTGCCATTGCTTCGGTCTTCCGACTCTCGTGTAGTAGTTGTAGAAAACTACACTGCATTAGGCCTACAAAATGGGTATCGGGTGGAGAGAGATGGTGTGTTACACTCCAAGGTGTTCCCCAGGTTGCCTTTCCTGAGCTTCGATCTTCCGGCTCTCGTTTAGTAGTTGTTGGAAACTACACTGCATTAGGCCTACAAATTGGGTATGGGGTGTAGAGAGATGGTGTGTTCCACTCCAAGGTGTTCCCCAGGTTTCCTCGCCAATGCTTCGATCTTCCGGCTCTCGTTTAGTAGTTGATGGAAACTACGCTGCATTAGGCCTACAAATTGGGTATGGGGTGTAGAGAGATGTTGTGTTCCACTCCAAGGTGTTCCCCAGGTTTCCTCGCCAATGCTTCGATCTTCATGCTCTCGTTTAGTAGTTGTTGGAAACTACACTGCATTAGGCCTTCAAATTGGGTATGGGGTGTAGAGAGATGGTGTGTTCCACTCCAAGGTGTTCTCCAGGTTGCCTTTCCTGAGCTTCGATCTTCCGGCTCTCATTTAGTAGTTCTTGGAAACTACACTGCATTAGGCCTACAAATTGGGTATGGGGTGTAGAGAGATGGTGTGTTCTACTCCAAGGTGTTCCCCAGGTTGCCTTTCCTGAGCTTCGATCTTCCAGCTCTCGTTTAGTAGTTGTTGGAAACTACGCTGCATTAGGCCTACAAATTGGGTATGGGGTGTAGAGAGATGGTGTGTTCCACTCCAAAGTGTTCCCCAGGTTTCCTCGCCAATGCTTCGATCATCATGCTCTCGTTTAGTAGTTGTTGGAAACTACGCTGCATTAGGCCTACAAATTGGGTATGGGGTGTAGAGAGATGGTGTGTTCCACTCCAAGGTGTTCTCCAGGTTGCCTTTCCTGAGCTTCGATCTTCCGGCTCTCGTTTAGTAGTTGTTGGAAACTACGCTGCATTAGGCCTACAAATTGGGTATGGGGTGTAAAGAGATGGTGTGTTCCACTCCAAGGTGTTCCCCAGGTTTCTTCGCCAATGCTTCGATCTACATGCTCTCGTTTAGTAGTTGTTGGAAACTACGCTGCATTAGGCCTACAAATTGGGTATGGGGTGTAGAGAGATGGTGTGTTCCACTCCAAGGTGTTCTCCAGGTTGCCTTTCCTGAGCTTCGATCTTCCGGCTCTCGTTTAGTAGTTGTTGGAAACTACACTGCATTAGGCCTTCAAATTGGGTATGGGATGTAAAGAGATGGTGTGTTCCACTCCAAGTTGTTCTCCAGGTTGCCTTTCCTGAGCTTCGATCTTCCGGCTCTCGTTTAGTAGTTCTTGGAAACTACAATGCATTAGGCCTACAAATTGGGTATGGGGTGTAGAGAGATGGTGTGTTCCACTCCAAGGTGTTCTCCAGCTTGCCTTTCCTGAGCTTCGATCTTCCGGCTCTCGTTTAGTAGTTCTTGGAAACTACACTGCATTAGGCCTACAAATTGGGTATGGGGTGTAGAGAGATGGTGTGTTCCACTCCAAGGTGTTCTCCAGGTTGCCTTTCCTGAGCTTCGATCTTCCGGCTCTCGTTTAGTAGTTCTTGGAAACTACACTGCATTAGGCCTACAAATTGGGTATGGGGTGTAGAGAGATGGTGTGTTCCACTCCAAGGTGTTCTCCAGGTTGCCTTTCCTGAGCTTCGATCTTCCGGCTCTCGCTTAGTAGTTCTTGGAAACTACACTGCATTAGGCCTACAAATTGGGTATGGGGTGTAGAGAGATGGTGTGTTCCACTCCAAGGTGTTCCCCAGGTTGCCTTTCCTGAGCTTCGATCTTCCGGCTCTCGTTTAGTAGTTGTTGGAAACTACGCTGCATTAGGCCTACAAATTGGGTATGGGGTGTAGAGAGATGGTGTGTTCCACTCCAAAGTGTTCCCCAGGTTTCCTCGCCAATGCTTCGATCATCATGCTCTCGTTTAGTAGTTGTTGGAAACTACGCTGCATTAGGCCAACAAATTGGGTATGGGGTGTAGAGAGATGGTGTGTTCCACTCCAAGGTGTTCTCCAAGTTGCCTTTCCTGAGCTTCGATCTTCCGGCTCTCGTTTAGTAGTTGTTGGAAACTACGCTGCATTAGGCCTACAAATTGGGTATGGGGTGTAGAGAGATGGTGTGCTCCACTCCAAGGTGTTCCCCAGGTTTCCTCGCCAATGCTTCGATCATCATGCTCTCGTTTAGTAATTGTTGGAAACTACGCTGCATTAGGCCTACAAATTGGGTATGGGGTGTAGAGAGATGGTGTGTTCCACTCCAAGGTGTTCTCCAGGTTGCCTTTCCTGAGCTTCGATCTTCCGGCTCTTGTTTAGTAGTTGTTGGAAACTACACTGCATTAGGCCTTCAAATTGGGTATGGGGTGTAAAGAGATGGTGTGTTCCACTCCAAGGTGTTCTCCAGGTTGCTTTTCCTGAGCTTCGATCTTCCGGCTCTCGTTTAGTAGTTCTTGGAAACTACAATGCATTAGGCCTACAAATTGGGTATGGGGTGTAGAGAGATGGTGTGTTCCACTCCAAGGTGTTCTCCAGGTTGCCTTTCCTGAGCTTCGATCTTCCGGCTCTCGTTTAGTAGTTCTTGGAAACTACACTGCATTAGGCCTACAAATTGGGTATGGGGTGTAGAGAGATGGTGTGTTCCACTCCAAGGTGTTCTCCAGGTTGCCTCTCCTGAGCTTCGATCTTCCGGCTCTCGTTTAGTAGTTCTTGGAAACTACACTGCATTAGGCCTACAAATTGGGTATGGGGTGTAGAGAGATGGTGTGTTCCACTCCAAGGTGTTCTCCAGGTTGCCTTTCCTGAGCTTCGATCTTCCGGCTCTCGCTTAGTAGTTCTTGGAAACTACACTGCATTAGGCCTACAAATTGGGTATGGGGTGTAGAGAGATGGTGTGTTCCACTCCAAGGTGTTCCCCAGGTTGCCTTTCCTGAGCTTCGATCTTCCAGCTCTCGTTTAGTAGTTGTTGGAAACTACGCTGCATTAGGCCTACAAATTGGGTATGGGGTGTAGAGAGATGGTGTGTTCCACTCCAAAGTGTTCCCAAGGTTTCCTCGCCAATCCTTCGATCATCATGCTCTTGTTTAGTAGTTGTTGGAAACTACGCTGCATTAGGCCAACAAATTGGGTATGGGGTGTAGAGAGATGGTGTGTTCCACTCCAAGGTGTTCTCCAAGTTGCCTTTCCTGAGCTTCGATCTTCCGGCTCTCGTTTAGTAGTTGTTGGAAACTACGCTGCATTAGGCCTACAAATTGGGTATGGGGTGTAGAGAGATGGTGTGCTCCACTCCAAGGTGTTCCCCAGGTTTCCTCGCCAATGCTTCGATCATCATGCTCTCGTTTAGTAGTTGTTGGAAACTACGCTGCATTAGGCCTACAAATTGGGTATGGGGTGTAGAGAGATGGTGTGTTCCACTCCAAGGTGTTCTCCAGGTTGCCTTTCCTGAGCTTCGATCTTCCGGCTCTCGTTTAGTAGTTGTTGGAAACTACGCTGCATTAGGCCTACAAATTGGGTATGGGGTGTAGAGAGATGGTGTGTTCCACTCCAAGGTGTTCCCCAGGTTTCCTCGCCAATGCTTCGATCATCATGCTATCGTTTAGTAGTTGTTGGAAACTACGCTGCATTAGGCCTACAAATTGGGTATGGGGTGTAGAGAGATGGTGTGTTCCACTCCAAAGTGTTCCCCAGGTTTTCTCGCCAATGCTTCGATCATCATGCTCTCGTTTAGTAGTTGTTGGAAACTACGCTGCATTAGGCCTACAAATTGGGTATGGGGTGTAGAGAGATGGTGTGTTCCACTCCAAGGTGTTCTCCAGGTTGCCTTTCCTGAGCTTCGATCTTCCGGCTCTCGTTTAGTAGTTGTTGGAAACTACGCTGCATTAGGCCTACAAATTGGGTATGGGGTGTAGAGAGATGGTGTGTTCCACTCCAAGGTGTTCCCCAGGTTTCCTCGCCAATGCTTCGATCATCATGCTCTCGTTTAGTAGTTGTTGGAAACTACGCTGCATTAGGCCTACAAATTGGGTATGGGGTGTAGAGAGATGGTGTGTTCCACTCCAAGGTGTTCTCCAGGTTGCCTTTCCTGAGCTTCGATCTTCCGGCTCTCGTTTAGTAGTTGTTGGAAACTACGCTGCATTAGGCCTACAAATTGGGTATGGGGTGTAGAGAGATGGTGTGTTCCACTCCAAGGTGTTCTCCAGGTTGCCTTTCCTGAACTTCTATCTTCAGGCTCTCATTAAATTGTGGTTAAACGGAACAACTCAATTTGGCGTACTAGTTGGTTTGGGGCTTACTATCGGTGTCTGCCACTTTTTGCTGTTCTCCTGGTTTCCTGTCCTGAAATTCCGTTTTCAGGCGCTCGTTAAGTAGTTGTTAATGTTAGACTGCATCTGGCCTACTAGTTGGGTTGGGGCCTACAATCGGTGTCTGCCACTCCTTGCTGTTCTCCTCCACTGAACAAAGCTGTGCCGCCTGTTTACTACGGTTGCCAATTTTGAACTGCATTTCGACTACTTACTGATTTGGGCCTACTCTCTGTGTCAGCCTCTCATTCCAGTTGTCCTCCACTGCAATGCCCCCTGGTTATTCCTGTCTTACCAATTTTGAACTGCATTTAGCCAACTTTATTCTTTGGGCCTATATCTGTGTTTCCTCCTCATCCTGCCCATTGCCCAGCCAGTGATAGATGAGTCTGCTGGTACATTGACCCATAATGCAACATTCCCTGTGCACGCTACACAACAACATTGTGACCCTGCTGAAAGTCAGGTTGCTCTTCCCGCATACCAAACCACCTTACACGGGGACAAAGAGGAAGGTGCAGATGAAAGTGCAGGTTCCTGTATCATGTGGGGGGAGGAATACTAGTTGGCGACGTCACTGGCACAGGGCCTCTCATAGTACGCAAAAGTGTTGCTGCCGGTGGGAGGCGCCCCCGCCGTGCAAACACACCGCTGTACTTTGAGGGGCCCTGTGCCAGTGCCAATGCCAACGAGTGGGCCCCCCCTGCTTGCTCAGGTTCACAGCACTTGCAAAGTTGAAATACTTACCTCTCCCTGCTCCACTGCCGTAACGTGGTCCAGATTTCCTGGGCCCACTAATTACTTGAACCAGCCCTACCAACCACAACTTTAGCCAAATGAACCCCAATTTCAAATGCCTTCCAATTATTATAAGGTAAATTACGCTTGACAAGCTTCATTAAGAAGAATGGATGGTTTTGACATTAAAATGGGCACTCTAGGTGTTTTCCTGGCCCCCACTCACTGCCGACTATGCTGCCCCATTGACTTGCATTGGGTTTCGTGTTTCGGTCGATCCCGACTTTACGTCATAATCGGCCGATTTCACTCGACCCGACTTTTGAGATAGTCGGGTTTCGCGAAACCTGGCTCGACTCTAAAAAGGTCAAGGTCGCTCAACTCTAGTTCTGATTGCTCAGTGATGAAACCATGCGCCTTTTTTTCCAGGAAGTTTTCGCCTGCTGAGCGAAATTATGATGTGGGCAACCGAGAGTTGCTGGCCATGAAGTGGGCATTCGAGGAGTGGCGTCATTGGCTTGAAGGAGCTAAGCATCGCGTGGTGGTATTGACTGATCATAAGAACTTGACTTATCTTGAGTCTGCTAAGCGGTTGAATCCTAGACAGGCTCGTTGGTCGCTGTTTTTTGCCCGTTTTGACTTTGTGATTTCGTACCTTCCGGGCTCTAAAAATGTGAAGGCGGATGCTCTGTCTAGGAGTTTTGTGCCCGACTCTCCGGGTTTGTCTGAGCCGGCGGGTATCCTCAAGGAAGGAGTAATTGTGTCTGCCATCTCCCCTGATTTGCGGCGGGTGCTGCAAAAATTTCAGGCTAATAAACCTGATCGTTGTCCAGCGGAGAGACTGTTTGTCCCTGATAGGTGGACCAATAAAGTTATCTCTGAGGTTCATTGTTCGGTGTTGGCTGGTCATCCTGGAATCTTTGGTACCAGAGAGTTGGTGGCTAGATCCTTTTGGTGGCCGAATCTGTCGCGGGATGTGCGTGTTTTTGTGCAGTCCTGTGGGATTTGTGCTCGGGCTAAGCCCTGCTGTTCTCGTGCCAGTGGGTTGCTTTTGCCCTTGCCGGTCCCGAAGAGGCCTTGGACACATATCTCTATGGATTTTATTTCTGATCTTCCCGTTTCTCAAAAGATGTCAGTCATTTGGGTGGTCTGTGATCGCTTTTCTAAGATGGTCCATCTGGTACCCTTGTCTAAATTGCCTTCCTCCTCTGATTTGGTGCCATTGTTCTTCCAGCATGTGGTTCGTTTACATGGCATTCCAGAGAATATCGTTTCTGACAGAGGTTCACAGTTTGTTTCAAGGTTTTTTCGAGCCTTTTGTGGTAGGATGGGCATTGACTTGTCTTTTTCCTCGGCTTTCCATCCTCAGACTAATGGCCAGACCGAACGAACCAATCAGACCTTGGAAACATATCTGATATGCTTTGTTTCTGCCGATCAGGATGACTGGGTGTCCTTTTTGCCTTTGGCTGAGTTCGCCCTTAATAATCAGGCCAGCTCGGCTACCTTGGTTTCGCCATTTTTCTGCAATTCTGGGTTCCATCCTCGTTTCTCTTCAGGACAGGTTGAGTCTTCGGACTGTCCTGGTGTGGATACTGTGGTGGACAGGTTGCAGCAGATTTGGACTCATGTAGTGGACAATTTGACCTTGTCCCAGGAGAAGGCTCAACGTTTCGCTAATCGCAGATGCCGTGTGGGTCCCCGATTTCGTGTTGGGGATCTGGTTTGGTTATCTTCTCGTCATATTCCTATGAAGGTTTCCTCTCCTAAGTTTAAACCTTGTTTCATTGGTCCGTATAGGATTTCTGAGGTTCTTAATCCTGTGTCTTTTCGTCTGACCCTTCCAGATTCTATTTCCATACATAACGTATTCCATAGGTCATTGTTGCGGAGATACGTGGCACCTATGGTTCCATCTGTTGATCCTCCTGCCCCGGTTTTGGTGGAGGGGGAATTGGAGTATATTGTGGAGAAGATTTTGGATTCTCGTGTTTCTAGACGGAAACTCCAGTATCTGGTTAAACGGAAGGGTTATATTCAGGAAGATAATTCCTGGGTTTTTGCCTCTGATGTCCATGCTCCCGATCTTGTTCGTGCCTTTCATGTGGCTCATCCTGGTCGGCCTGGGGGCTCTGGTGAGGGTTCGGTGACCCCTCCTCAAGGGGGGGGTACTGTTGTGAATTCTGTGGCAGAGCTCCCTCCTGTGGTCACAAGTGGTACTTCGGCTGATTCTCTCTGTGAGCTTCTGTTGGTGGAGGGAAGTGGTACTGCGGCTTCTGAGTTTCCTCCCTCAGGTGATCTGGTGAGGTCGTTAGGTGCTTCTCTACTTAACTCCACCTAATGCTTTGATCCTGGCTTCCTGGCAATGTTCCAGTGTTGGACTTGCTTTTCCCTGGATCATTCCTGTGGCCTGCTGCTCTGCATAGCTAAGTTCTTCTTTGCTATTTGTTTGCTATGTTTTCTGTCCAGCTTGTCTAATTTGTTGCTGGAAGCTCTAGGACGCAAAGGGTGTACCTCCGTGCCGTTAGTTCGGTACGGAGGGTCTTTTTGCCACCTTTGCGTGGTGTTCTTTAGGGTTTTGTGTAGACCGCAAAGTTACCTTTTCTATCCTCGATCTGTTAAGAAAGTCGGGCCTCACTTTGCTGAATCTATTTCATCTCTACGTTTGTCTTTTCATCTTAACTCACAGTCATTATATGTGGGGGGCTGCCTTTTCCTTTGGGGTATTTCTCTGAGGCAAGGTAGGCTTATTTTCTATCTTCAGGCTAGTTAGTTTCTCAGGCTGTGCCGAGTTGCATAGGCAGAGTTAGGCGCAATCCATGGCTGCCTCTAGTGTTGTTTGGAGAGGATTAGGGATTGCGGTCTGCAGAGTTCCCACGTCTCAGAGCTCGTTCTATGATTTTGGGTTATTGTCAGATCACTGTATGTGCTCTGACCGCTATGTCCATTGTAGTACTGAATTGCCTTTCATAACAGGTATCGCTGTAATCGCAGTGACCAAAAAAATAAAGTCGTCTAATCACGTATACGGCATGAGAAACGATGTAAAAAATTTATTAAACCAACTTTTTATTCTGCCTCCCAAAGATCGCAGTAAGGCTCAGTGCACATTTATCCTGTGCTCTGCGCTGAGAACTTGCACCAGGGTTTTTGTGTAAATTTCTGAAATTCATGATTCAAACAGAACCTCCGGTGGAAGATTTCTTATAATGAGGCAGATGGAGGCACTGTGGATGCTGTCTGGCCTATAATCCGGTGGTGTCTGATTTTTTAGGTGTGCATAAAAGTAAGGGTACAGTTTTGAACACTTATGGAAACCAGAGTATTTCTGTTGCTTCATTGTAGTGACTGGATCCCTCGGGTTTCATCTGAATTATGTCAATCAGTGATTTAGATGCTCAGTGTAGAGTGCCGGATAAGTGTGATCCCAAACGTTATATCAAATTTTCACAATAAAAGTTTCATATCAATCCACAAAAAAGCATGTCCTCACTCACGTCCATCATCTGTTACCGGAAATAATGGGGGCTTTCACATTACTCTGCCTCTGAAAAAGCAAAAGAGCTCCTCACCCCCCAAAACAAATTCAAATTCCTCCTTTCTTTTTGAGCACCACAGTGTGCCTAATCCATATTTAGCATCCACATGTTAAGAATTTTTGTAGTAAGGAGAGCCCACTTAATTTATCGGTGAATAAGCTGGGAAAAATGTACGTGGCAAATTTCACTCAGCAACATCCAATGCTGCTTGTTTCTGGAAAACACCCATGGAGTCAAAATCATCACTATACCTGTAGATAAATTCCCATAGGGGTGTGCATTTACATGCAAGTTGGGAATTGGCCAATTTAGTAATCTTATGATATAAAAATATTTTTCCATAGTCCAAACTTCAGGGTAGCAGATAAAAAGTAACAAGACGACACAGAAGAGTTACATAATATTAACCTAAATATCCAGCAAATAATTTTACCTGTCTACAAAATGATAATTAGGTAGAAGAAATGTCAGACTAAAATCATTTGACATGAGCTGAATTAAGTAGATGTAGTCGGTAGATCTTTTTCTCTGTGCACTTTAAATAAACATATGTTTCGGTCTCTTAGGTTAAATAATTAGTGGAACGATCAGCTAAATTTTTCCATAATACTGGCATTCAGTAAGTGATGAAAATACCAGCATCTGTTGTTTAATTCTCCGGAGTAAAGAACAATCTACCTTGTGCCTTATATTATTGGAAGGTGGATTAAGCTTCTTTTGAAATATTGAATGGAAATATTGACTTCACAATAATAAATGCAATGCTTTATAATGTGAAAGCCATTCATTAACTAGCTTTACAGCTCTCAATTTGCACTATGAAAATTGCAAAATCATCTATAATATGAACTGAGAAAACTAAAAATACAAATTTAATTAGTGTACAGTAGGGGAAATACACACGTGGTCAAAATTGTTGGTACCCCTCGATTAATAACAGAAAAACCCACAATGGTCACAAAAATAACTTCAATCTGACACAAGTAATAAGAAATAAAAAATCTATGAAAATGAACAAATGAAAGTCAAACATTGCTTTTCAACCATTCTTCCACAGAATTAAAAAAAAAAATTAAACTCATGAAATAGGCCTGGACAGAAACGATGGTATACTTAACTTAATATTTTGTTGCACAAACTTTTGAGGCAATCACTGCAACCAAACGATTCCTGTAACTGCCAATGAGACTTCTGCACCTCTCGACAGGTATTTTGGCCCACTCCTCAAGAGCAAACTGCTCCAGTTATCTTAAGTTTGAAGGTTGCCTTTTCCAGACAACGTGTTTCAGCTCTTTCCAAAGATGTTCAATAGGATTTAGGTTAGGGTTCATATAAGGCCACTTCAGAATAGTCCAATGTTTTCTTCTTAGCCATTCTTGGGTGTTTTCAGCTGTGCGTTTTGGGTCATTATCCTGTTGCAAAACCATGACCTGCAACTGAGATCAAGCTTTCAAACACTGGGCAGCACATTTCTCTATAGAATCCCTTGATAGTCTTGAGATTTCAGGAACATCAAGCTGCTTGGAGATGGTCTTATAACTTTTACCTATAACATGTTTGTCTATAATTTTCTTTCTAATCTCCTGAGACAACTCTTTCCTTTGCTTCCTCTGGTCCATGTTGAGCATGATACGCACCATGTCACCAAACAGCACAGTGAGAATCTGTGGTCCTATATACAAGCCCAGTAATTGATTCCAAGATTGTAGACACCTGTGATGCTAGTTAGTGGACACACCTTGATTTAACATGTATTTAAAGGGAGCTACAGCTTCTGATCGATGACTCCTTAAACAATGGACTCATCGATCAGAAGCTGTCCGAATTTTTGTTTGTTAATTCACCTATTACCCCTGTCCTGTACACATTGCCAAAGATACACAAGGATTTGTTAAATCCCCCCGGACGCCCTATTGTATCGGGCCGGGGCTCCATGTGTAATAAGGTGTCAATCTTTTTGGATAAAATTCTACGGGTTTTTTCTACTTCAGCCGGTTCCTACATTCGTGATACAAATGATTTTTTAGAGAAACTTAATACTGTTTCGGTGTGTGCCTCAACTTTTTTGGTATCATTTGATGTTGTGTCTTTGTACACCTCCATCGAACATGAGAGGGGTCTGGATGCAGTCGGTGTGGCGCTGTCGGGCTCGGACGTGTCACCGGATTGTGCACGGTTGGTCCTCACACTGCTGGAGTTCATCCTCAGGAGGAATTTTTTCCTCTTTGGGGATGATTACTACCAGCAGTTGAGGGGTACCGCCATGGGGTCCAATGTGGCCCCCACGTATGCTAACATCTACATGGCGGTACTCGAGGACCAACATGTGTACAGATCCAGCTTTTGGCGGCACGTCCGGGCCTGGTGGCGCTATATCGATGATATTTTTTGTGTTTGGGAGGGTACCCATGAGGACCTTCTTGGTTTTCTGACAGAACTTAATCATATACACCCGGAATTGAAATTTACGATGACCTGTTCGGTGGAGAGGGTACAGTTCTTAGATACTATGGTCTATAAACAGAATGACAAACTTTGTACTGACCTGTTTATTAAAACAACTGATAGGAACAGCCTTCTATCCTATGATAGTTACCATCCCAGACGTATGATGGATTCCCTACCGTGGAGTCAACTTCTTTGGGTACGAAGAATAGTCACTGATACACAGATCTGCGATAGGAGGTTGGATGAAATGTGTGACAAATTTATTCGAAGGGGGTACCCACAAGCGAAAGTTAGGGGTCATAGAGACAGGGCGGCTAGACTGACTGAGGAGGACTTACAACGCCAGAAGGGGGACAAATAGAAACGGGTACCATTTGTGTCCACTTACTGCCCGGCCAGCAATGGCATTGCTAATATCCTCAATAAACATTGGGGGATTTTACATAGGGGTCTACCTCAGATTCAAGATTTTTGCTCACGCCCCATTCTCTCTTATAGACGAGGACGTAATCTTAAAGATATATTGGTTAAATCGGATATTGGGGCCGGGAGAGTTGCCGTCCAGAGGACTTTGTGCCCTCCCCGGATGGGCAACTTTCCTTGTCTCAATTGTGCATGCTGCGGGAATATGCTTAAGGGCGACAGTTTTTGTCACCCGCATACTGGTAGGAAATTTTCAATAAAAGAACGATATACGTGCTCATCAAAGTTTGTCGTGTATTTGATAGTCTGTCCATGTGGACTAATGTATGTCGGTGAGACGACAATGGAAGTGAGACAACGAATAAGCAAACATAAGAGCACGATACGTACGAATCTAACTGATTTGCCAATACCTAAACATTTTAGTGAGTGTAGACACTCTGTTAATCAGTTGCGTTTTAGAATAATCGATGGGGTCCCGACACTGAGGAGAGGGGGTGATAGGAATCTTATACTGAAACAAAAGGAACTAAGGTGGATTTCAGTTTTGGAAACACTGCAGCCCAAGGGGCTTAATCTAGACTATAACCTGCAGATTTGCACTACATAATTATGTTACAATATTGATGTGCTACAGGTAGTCTGATATTTGTGTTCAGATATATAGGATTCTCCCCTTTGACACAGTGTGTGTACTCTACTCCGTGTGTGTTTTAATATTGTGCTGTTTATGTACTTTGTTTTTAGTGTAATCTGTTTTTTTCTCTCTTTTGTGCCTAGGGTCGTGATTTGGCAGTCAGAGAGTGGATGGAGGTGCCTTATCTGCTATTTTTAGCATATTGTTTATATGTTGTTTTGTATTTTGTCTCCTGCGCTCCCTGCCTGCTTCATCACGGTTGTTTGTGAGGGATGGTTGCCATGGAGATGGCTATGCTTGCGTCTGCCTTGGAGCGCTGGCCTGGTACGGCGTACGGGCGGTCTGGTTGCCATAGCATATTTGTGCTGTGGCTCCTGGTCCAGCCGTGTGACCCACTGCCGGGTCAGATGCTCCGATGCGGACGCTTACTCTGGGGCGCCTGGCGCGTGCGCGCTTGGTTGTGCTGGGAGGCGGCTTGTTGGTCGTCTCATTGGTGCACCTTGCGTGTGCGCTCCTGCGCTCTATGATGTCGGGGGCGTTCGGCGCTTGCGCACTTGGTAACGCTGTGGGGCGGTCAGGTGATCGGTCCTGCAGTGTGCCGTGCGCGTGCGCCGGCGTCCTATGGCGCTCTCATGCAGCCTGTACCTTCTGCTTTGATTGGGGGGTTTATTTTGTGCGCCTTTTCTCCTAACCCACAGGGATTGGATGAGAAAGGGGATTGGCCCATGGACATTATGCGATTGGTGGAGATGTCGATATGGCAACCAGACAACAAATGCAATCCTTGGACTGTGCACCTCTGTGACGTTTGTTTATATATGTGATTGTGAATTTTATGCTTTTTCTGTATATATTTCCATAGGATATGGGTAGTGATGGTGTTGCTTAGCTGTTACTTATTAGATGTATGTATATTATTTGATATTTAAGCACATTAAATGTATATTTAATAAAGGCCGCCCCTTGATGGTGATTGGAGCCCATGTGGGTTTCACACTATTTAAGATGGCTACTTTGGACAATGTGTATACTTGACAAAGGCCAACCAGGCCGAAACGTTGTATTTTTATTATGGCGGAATAAAGAACTTTTTGGATTGACATCACCTGGTATGGATGCTGCTCTCTCTTCTTTACATAAGTATTTGATTCATCTGGCAAACAAGATTTAACACTTGGTGGCAAAACCCTTGTTGGCAAGCACAGCAGTCAGGCATTTTTTTGCAGTTACTGTAATTATGAAGTTTGCGCACATGTCAGGAGGAAATTTGGTCCCCTACTCCACTACTACTACTTTTTGAGGCTGTCGCTTGGCAACTTGGAACTTCAGCTCTCTTCATAAGTTTTCTATGGGATTAAGGTCTGGAGACTGACTAGGCCACTCTATGACCTCAATGTGCTTCATTTTGAGCCACTCTTTTCTTGCTTTGGCTGTATGTTTTGGGTCATTGTCTTGCTGTAAGACCCAGCCATGACCCATTTTTAACATCCTGGTAGAGGGAAGGAGGTTGTCAATCAGGATTTTACGGTACATGGCTCCATCCATTCTTCCATTGATGTGGTGAAGTAGTCATGTGCCCTTAGCAGAGAAACACCCCAAAACATAATGTTTCCACCTCCATGCTTGATAGTGGGGATGGTGTTCTTTGGGTCATAGGCAGCATTTCTATTCCTTCCACATGTGCCTTCTTGAGCAGGGGGACATTGCGGGCACTGCAGGATATTAAACTTTTACGGCATAATGTGTTACCAATGGTTGTCTTGGTGACTGTTTTCCCAGCTGCCTTGAGATAGTTAACAAGATCCCCCACGTAGTTTTAGGCTGATCTCTCAAATTCCTCATGATCAAGGATACCCCACGAGGTGAGATTTTGCATGGTGCCCCTGATCGATGTCGATTGACAGTCATTTTGTATATCTTTCATTTTCTTACTATTGCACCAGCAGGTGTCTCCTTCTCACCCAGTGTCTTACTTATGGTTTTGCAGCCCATTCCAGCTTTGTTCAGGTTGACCCGTTGAAGTGTCTGATCGACGCTTAACGGCTGTCGTCCTTCACTGCACCTGCTCCCCTATATACATGTACTACTTGCGTTAAATAAAGACATGATTGTTTTACTGCATCTTGGAGGTCCACCTATTTTTTCCTCTTTGCCATGGACTTTGTACAACACTGATCAATTCAGGTGTTGCACCCGGGAATTTGTAAGCCGTACACTGCTGGTCTGCCGAGTAAGCTTGAAAAGGTATGTTTTAAGTTGTTTGGTGCTGGTTTTTCTCATTTTCCACAATTGCTTGACTTTGTGCACACCTGTGCACATCAACTCATACCGAGCTGCGGACATAGATCCAGGGGTTTAAACCACAGAGCAGTCAGATTAACCCTGCTGTACTGTTCGGTCAAAAATGACCGTTTTTGAACTTTGATATTTTTTAAACAATTCATTATGCGGTTCTGAAACTTGTGGTTACTTCTATTTTCCTAATTTGAGGGGTTCTTTCTAAGGGTCCTTTTTTTTGTTTAGTTTTTGCGCCACATTTTTTTTTACACTTGTACTATTGCCGGTCAAAAATGACCGAATAGCATTTTAGCTAATTTCAGCCATTTTTTGAGTAAAACAAATGAGTTATAATTTCTTTTGAGACTACTTATTGCATCTACTATTATTTATGAAGTAAACAGTTGCTTTAGGTGCAGATTTACACATGCAAACCATAAAATTAGCTAAAATGCTATTCGGTCATTTTTGTGTAAAACAAACAAACAAACCATATTGGCTTTCAGTACAGTTCTGTGCAAACAAGCCTGAGCTTCCACAAGGTATTCTCAGGAAAAGAGGTGTACATAGTTCCATGTTTTATTTCACTCAAGACACAACAATGGTTTCTTATGTTCCATAAAAAAATAAACAAGTGATACTTATGAGCACAATGATGATGCAATAAGCAATCGAGAAGATAGAAAGCCGGACATGATAATGGACTAGGCAGACATGTATTATTGTTGTCCTGAATGGAAACAATATAATTATGTGAAGATTTTCTGAAAAAAAAAACTGATTATGTATTTTTTTATTATTTTTACTATTTTTTTTTCAAATTGTTTGCACGCAGTTAAATTTTATACTATAGTTAATTTTAGTTATAGTTATAGTTAGTTATAGTTGTTATAGTAGTAGTAGTAGTTGTTTTAGTTAGTTAGTTAAGCTCAAATTTGTAATTTATGTGCAGAATTCAATAAGCCTTTGTAACCCTTATAAACACAAAATAAATAAAAAAACTGAGTTTTTTACGTGTTTTTTTTTTTATAATGACCAACCATGCTCACATACAGTATAATAATGCAACAGGTATTCCCAAAAAAAATTTTAAGTAGCTAAAACAGCATTTTATTAGGTCAGGTCAAAAATGACCGAAGCAGTACAAGTATATAGTGGAAACAAACAGAACAGCAAGGTTAATCTCATTGAATATTAGCAGGGATAGAAAATACAGGTACATTTTTTATGGCCTGTAACATCAAAGAAGACGTTCAAGGACTTTTGAATTTAAAATAATCAATCTGACTGAAAAATAAGTCAAATTATTTTGGTCTGTAAAATCCCTTAAATCGTATGTTGATTGTGAAAGAGTACCTAAAGGCTTATGTGTCTGAAAATAAATTTCCCATTTACAAGAGGATAAAGCATTTGTGATGGAATGGGAAAATATACAGCTGCAATGCTCCAAAGATCTGTTGCAACTAATTCTGAAGAAAATGAAGAATATGCAGCTGTTACTAATGAATTGGAGAAATTAAAAACTGAGTTAAAAACTCGTCAAACAGCAAACCAGTGGCAAAATTTTCTAAAAAAAACTTGCAAATAACTTATTTCATTACAAGCTGAAATTAACCCCTTCCCGACCCATGACGCCACGTAGGCGTCATGAAAGTCGGTGCCATTCCGACCCATGACGCCTATGCGGCGTCATGGAAAGATCACGTCCCTGCAGGCCGGGTGAAAGGGTTAAGTCCCATTTCACCCGATCTGCAGGGACAGGGGGAGTGGTAGTTTAGCCCAGGGGGGGTGGCTTCACCCCCTCGTGGCTACGATCGCTCTGATTGGCTGTTGAAAGTGAAACTGCCAATCAGAGCGATTTGTAATATTTCACCTATTATAACGGGTGAAATATTACAATCCAGCCATGGCCGATGCTGAAATATCATCGGCCATGGCTGGAAATACTAATGTGCCCCCACCCCACCCCACCGATCGCCCCCGCAGCCCCCCGATCTGGCCGGTACACTGCTCCGGCTCCCCTCCGTCCAGTGCTCTGCTCCCCCCCGTGCTCTTGTCCGCTCCCCCCGTGCTCCAATCACCCCCCCGTGCTCCAATCACCCCCCCTGCACTCCGATCCACACCCCACGGTGCTCCGTTCCACCCCCCCGTGCTCCATTCCAGCCCCCCCGTGCTCCATTCCAGCCCCCCCGTGCTCCGTTCCACCCCTCCCGCGCTCCGATTCCCCCCCCGTGCTCAGATCCCCCCCCCGTGGTCCCCCCCCACCCCATCATACTTACCGATCCAGCCGGGGTCCCGTCCGTCTTCTCCCTGGGCGCCGCCATCTTCCAAAATGGCGGGCGCATGTGCAGTGCGCCCGCCGAATCTGCTAGCCGGCAGATTCGTTCCAAAGTGCATTTTGATCACTGAGATATAATCTATCTCAGTGATCAAAATAAAAAAAATAATAAATGACCCCCCCCCTTTGTCACCCCCATAGGTAGGGACAATAAAAAAATAAAGAAATTTTTTTTTCCACTAATGTTAGAATAGAGTTAGGGTTAGGGGTAGGGTTAGGGGTAGGGTTTAGGGGTAGGGTTAGGGTTAGGGTTAGGGGTAGGGTTAGGGGTAGGGTTAGGGGTAGGGTTAGGGGTAGGGGTAGGGTTAGGGCTAGGGTTAGGGCTAGGGTTAGGGCTAGGGTTAGGGTTTCGGTATGTGCACACGTATTCTGGTCCTCTGCGGATTTTTCCGCTGCGGATTTGATAAATCCACAGTGCTAAACCGCTGCGGATTTATGGCGGATTTACCGCGTTTTTTTCTGCGCATTTCACTGCGGTTTTACAACTGCGATTTTCTATTGGAGCAGTTGTAAAACCGCTGCGGAATCCGCAGAAAGAAGTGACAGCGTGTACAGCGATTTTTGTTTCCCGTAGGTTTACATTGAACTGTAAACTCATGGGAAACTGCTGCGGATCCGCAGCGTTTTCCGCAGCGTGTGCACATACCTTTAGAATTAGGCTATGTGCACACGGTGCGGATTTGGCTGCGGATTCGCAGCAGTGTTCCATCAGGTTTACAGTACCATGTAAACATATGAAAAACCAAATCCGCTGTGCCCATGGTGCGGAAAATACCGCGCGGAAACGCTGCGTTGTATTTTCCGCAGCATGTCAATTCTTTGTGCGGATTCCGCAGCGTTTTACACCTGTTCCTCAATAGGAATACGCAGGTGAAATCCGCACAAAAAACACTGGAAATCCGCGGAAAATCCGCAGGTAAAACACAGTGCCTTTTACCCACGGATTTTTCAAAAATGGTGCGGAAATATCTCAAACGAATCCGCAACGTGGGCACATAGCCTTAGGGTTAGGGTTGGAATTAGGGTTGTGGTTAGGGTTAGGGGTGTGTTGGGGTTAGGGTTGTGATTAGGGTTATGGCTACAGTTGGGATTAGAGTTAGGGGTGTGTTGGGGTTAGTGTTGGAGGTAGAATTGAGGGGTTACCACTGTTTAGGCACATCAGGGGTCTCCAAACGCAACATGGCGCCACCATTGATTCCAGCCAATCTCGTATTCAAAAAGTCAAATGGTGCTCCCTCACTTCTGAGCCCCGACGTGTGCCCAAACAGTGGTTTACCCCCACATATGGGGTACCAGCATACTCAGGACAAACTGCGCAACAATTACTGGGGTACAATTTCTCCTGTTACCCTTGTGAATCTAAAAAAATGCTTGCTAAAACATAATTTTTGAGGAAAGAAAAATGATTTTTTATTTTCACGGCTCTGCGTTGTAAACGTCTGTGAAGCACTTGGGGGTTCAAAGTGCTCACCACATATCTAGATAAGTTCCTTGGGGGGTCTAGTTTCTAAAATGGGGTCACTTGTGGGGGTTTCTACTGTTTAGGCACACCAGGGGCTCTGCAAACGCAACGTGACACCCGTAGACCATTCCATCAAAGTCTGCATTTCAAAAGTCACTACTTCCCTTCTGAGCCCCGACGTGTGCCCAAACAGTGGTTTACCCCCACTCATGGGGTATCAGCGTATTCAGGAGAAACTGGACAACAACTTTTGTGGTCCAATTTCTCCTGTAACCCTTGGGAAAATAAAAAATTCTGGGCTAAATAATTATTTTTGAGGAAAGAAAACGTATTTATTATTTTCACGGCTCTGCATTATAAACTTCTATGAAGCGCTTGGGGGTTCAAAGTGCTCACCACACATCTAGATAAGTTCCTTTCGGGGTCTAGTTTCCAAAATGGGGTCACTTGTGGGGGGTTTCTACTGTTAAGCCACATCAGGTGCTCTGCAAACGCAACGTGACGCCCACAGAGCATTCCATCAAAGTCTGCATTTCAAAACGTCACTACTTCACTTCCGAGCCTCGGCATGTGCCCAAACAGTGGTTTACCCCCACATATGGGGTATCAGCGTACTCAGGAGAAACTGGACAACAACTTTTGGGGTCCAATTTCTTCTGTAACCCTTGGGAAAATAAAAAATTCTGGGCTAAATAATTATTTTTGAGGAAAGAAAACGTATTTATTATTTTCACGGCTCTGCATTATAAACTTCTATGAAGCACTTGGGGGTTCAAAGTGCTCACCACACATCTAGATAAGTTCCTTTGGGGGTCTAGTTTCCAAAATGGGGTCACTTGTGGGGGGTTTCTACTGTTAAGCCACATCAGGGGCTCTGCAAACGCAACGTGACGCCCACAGAGCATTCCATCAAAGTCTGCATTACAAAACGTCACTACTTCACTTCCGAGCCCCGGCATGTGCCCAAACAGTGATTTACCCCCACATATGGGGTATCAGCGTACTCAGGAGAAACTGGACAACAACTTTTGGGGTCAAATTTCTCCTGTTACCCTTGGGAAAATAAAAAATTGCAGGCTAAAAGATCATTTTTGAGAAAATAATTTTTTTTTTTTATTTTCATGGCTCTGCGTTATAAACTTCTGTGACGCACTTGGGGGTTCAAAGTCCTCACCACACATCTAGATTAGTTCCTTTGGGGGTCTAGTTTCCAAAATGGTGTCATTTCTGGGGGATCTCCAATGTTTAGGCACACAGGGGCTCTCCAAACGTGACATGGTGTCCGCTAATGATTGGAGCTAATTTGCCATTTAAAAAGCCAAATGGCGTGCCATCCCTTCCGAGCCCTGCCGTGCGCCCAAACAGTGGTTTACCCCCTCATATGGGGTATCAGCATACTCAGGACAAACTGGACAACAATATTTGGGGTCCAATTTCTCCTATTATCCTTGGCAAAATAGGAAATTCCAGGCTAAAAAATCATTTTTGAGGAAAGAAAAATTATTTTTTATTTTCATGGCTCTGCGTTATAAACTTCTGTGAAGCACCTGGGGGTTTAAAGTGCTCAATATGCATCTAGATAAGTTCCTTGGGGGGTCTAGTTTCCAAAATGGGGTCACTTGTGGGGGAGCTCCAATGTTTAGGCACACAGGGGCTCTCCAAACGCGACATGGTGTCCGCTAACAATTGGAGCTAATTTTCCATTCAAAAAGTCAAATGGCGCGCCTTCCCTTCCGAGCCCTGCCGAGTGCCCAAACAGTGGTTTACCCCCACATATGAGGTATCGGCGTACTCGGGAGAAATTGCCCAACAAATTTTATGATCCATTTTATCCTACTGCCCATGTGAAAATGAAAAAATTGAGGCGAAAATAATTTTTTTGTGAAAAAAAAGTACTTTTTCATTTTTACAGATCAATTTGTGAAGCACCTGAGGGTTTAAAGTGCTCACTAGGCATCTAAATAAGTTCCTTGGGGGGTCTTGTTTCCAAAATGGGGTCACTTGTGGGGGAGCGCCAATGTTTAGGCACACAGGAGCTATCCAAACGCGACATGGTGTCCGCTAACGATGGAAATAATTTTTCATTCAAAAAGTCAAATGGCGCTCCTTCCCTTCCGAGCCTTACCATGTGCCCAAACAGTGGTTTACCCCCACATGTGAGGTATTGGTGTACTCAGGAGAAATTGCCCAACACATTTTAGGATCCATTTTATCCTGTTGCCCATGTGAAAATGAAAAAATTGAGGCTAAAAGAATTTTTTTGTGAAAAAAAAGTACTTTTTCATTTTTACGGATCAATTTGTGAAGCACCTGGGGGTTCAAAGTGCTCACTATGCATCTAGATAAGTTCCTTGGGATGTCTAGTTTCCAAAATGGGGTCACTTGTGGGGGAGCTCCAATTTTTAGGCGCACGGGGGCTTTCCAAACGTGACATGGTGTCCGCTAAAGAGTGGAGCCAATTTTTGATTCAAAAAGTCAAATGGCGCTCCTTCCCTTCCAAGCCCTGCCGTGCGCCCAAACAGTGGTTTACCCCCACATATGAGGTATCAGCGTACTCAGGACAAATTGGACAACAACTTTCGTGGTTCAGTTTCTCCTTTTACCATTGGGAAAATAAAAAAATTGTTGCTAAAAGATAATTTTTGTGACTAAAAAGTTAAATGTTCATTTTTTCCTTCCATGTTGCTTCTGCTGCTGTGAAGCACCTGAAGGGTTAATAAACTTCTTGAATGTGGTTTTGAGTACCTTAAGGGGTGCAGTTTTTAGAATGGTGTCACTTTTGGGTATTTTCAGCCATATAGACCCCTCAAACTGACTTCAAATGTGAGGTGGTCCCTAAAAAAAATGGTTTTGTAAATTTCGTTGTAAAAATGACAAATCGCTGGTCAAATTTTAACCCTTATAACTTCCTAACAAAAAAAAATTTTGTTTCCAAAATTGTGCTGATGTAAAGTAAACATGTGGGAAATGTTATTTATTAACTATTTTGTGTCACATATCTCTCTGGTTTAACAGAATAAAAATTCAAAATGTGAAAATTGCAAAATTTTCAAAATTTTCGCCAAATTTCCGTTTTTATCACAAATAAACGCAGAATTTATTGACCTAAATTTACCACTAACATGAAGCCCAATATGTCACGAAAAAACAATCTCAGAACCGCTAGGATCCGTTGAAGCGTTCCTGAGTTATTACCTCATAAAGGGACACTGGTCAGAATTGCAAAAAACGGCAAGGTCTTTAAGGTCAAAATAGGCTGGGTCATGAAGGGGTTAACGAGTGCAAAAAGGATACATTTGTCCATGAGAAAAATGATTTTGAAACAGGAAGAATTTTCCAATGGAATAAATTTAAACAAAATGACTCTAGTGCTTCTGAGGAAGCAGGACAGCCCAAACAACGCAATTCAGTCCCTGAGAATTTATCAAATGCAATTTCCCCTTTGGGAAACACAGGAGAAGAAGAGGGAGCAGGAAGCACCAGTGTGCACATAGGAATAAAGAGGAGACAAGTTTCTTGGAAATAAATGAGGCTACTAACAGGTTCCTAAATGTTATAAATCTCACTGAACTTTCTCTTGACAAGGACACATTATTACTGTTATCTAAAGGCCTTAATTTTTGTATCCCTGACAGGTTTGACAAGGTGGACTTTAAGATTGATTTATTTAAAGCAGTTCGTAAGATTCATTAGCACAAATCATTTTCTTCCACAGCAAACTCTAATACTGTAACAAAACCTGGTGAAATTCCAGCCTCTGATGGCCCTTTGGGCTTCAGAGTGAATGAGTCCACCTGTCGTGCTATTGTGGACTATGTATCGCTCTTGCTAACTCTGAGTGAGGAGGATGAGACCTCGGCGGTAGCAGATAGGAAACCCTGGAAAATCCACCAATAGCTTCTAATTCAATAGACTTATTTCACAATCTGGTGATAAGGGATGTAAATGCACTTATATACTAAGAAATGCCTGATAATCTAAATAAAGGGGAGTTATCTGCACTGAAAAAATTAACCTTACAAAAGGGGTCTAATAGTTTTTCCTATGTAGAAACTGTTGCACAGGAAGAAAAAAATATAAAAAAACTTACACATATTAAATGTTAGGGCTGGCGGAACGCACCGAATAAATATAAAGATAGTAAAAGATGTGTTCGGAGCCCGGGGTCCACTGTGCAGAGATGGAACCTGCTGCTAGGTAATGGCGGCACTATATGGTGGTAGGGTTGAGCGAAACGGGTCGAAATTGTTCAAAAGTCGCCGACTTTTGGCAAGGTCGGGTTTCATGAAACCCGACCCGACCCCAGTGGGGGGTCGGCCATGAAGTCGGCGATCTTTTGAATCTGGAATCGGAATTCCGATCCCGATTCCCGATATGTTTAAGATATCGGGAATTGGTATCGGAATTCAGATTAAAGTGTAAAATATAGAATTAAAATAAAAAATATTGCAATACTTACCCTCTGACGCGCCCTGGTACTAACCGGCAGCCTTCCTCCTTCGAATCCGCGCTTCTAGGACCTTGCCGTGACGTCGCGGTGACGTCGCGGCTTGTGATTGGCCGCGCGGCCGCCCATGTGACCGCTCGCACGGCCAATCACAAGCCGCGACGTCACCCGCGACGTCACCGAAGGTCCTGGAAGGGCTGATTCTTAGGAAGGAAGGCTGTCGGAAGGAAGCAGGGCGCTTCCGAGGGTGAGTATATACCTAATAGGTATATACCTAATCAGTATATACCTAATAGGAATACACTCACCCTCGGAAGCGCCCTAATCAGTATATACCTAATAGGAATATACTCACCCTCGGAAGCGCCCTGCTTCCTTCCGACAGCCTTCCTTCCTAAGAATCAGCCCTTCCAGGACCTTCGGTGACGTCGCGGGTGACGTCGCGGCTTGTGATTGGCCGCGCGAGCGGTCACATGGGCGGCCGCGCGGCCAATCACAAGCCGCGACGTCACCGCGACGTCACGGCAAGGTCCTAGAAGCGCGGATTCGAAGGAGGAAGGCTGCCGGTTAGTACCAGGGCGCGTCAGAGGGTAAGTATTGCAATATTTTTTATTTTAATTCTATATTTTACACTTAAATATGGATCCCAGGGCCTGAAGGAGAGTTTCCGCTCCTTCAGACTCTGGGAACCATGGAAACCCAATGCACTGCATTGGGTTTCGAGTTTCGGCCGACCCCGACCCCGACTTTTTTATAGGATCGGCCGATTTCACTCGACCCGACTTTTCCAAAAGTCGGGTTTCGTGAAACCCGACCCGATCCTATAAAAGTGAAGGTCGCTCAACCCTATATGGTGGTACTACCCCAGAATAAACACGGGTTCCATCACCCAGTATGAACTGATGCGAACTCTGTTGCTTCACAGAGTCGCAGGGAAACAAAGAAAATGCTGTGCCCTGTTAGCAGACACAGGGTGCAGCAGATGGACGCGAGTGGGATCCCTGAAACTCACCCCCACTATGCCACTATGCTGGTGATTGATCTTACTCTGACCCTCGGTGGCTTTTGAGCCCGTGCCTGAGGACGCCCTGAGTCAGATGCTGAGCTCAAGCGGAAGTTCCTACCCTACACTGACCAGTTATCAGGACTGATTAAAGATTACTGCACAGAGTGCATACAGCGCCGCTCTGGCGGACACCACTAACCACCCTAACTAGGGCTAGGAAAGCGCACAGATTGAGCACAGCGTCGCACTGGCGGTCGCTGTTGGTTTGACGCAGTAGGATCGTGCTCTTTTTTTCAGGATAACACTGTCAGGTGCTAGTTAGCTCCAACATTCGCGAGCATTCAACACCACTAGGAATGGGAATGATTAAGGAGCAATCACCAGAACAGGCATACATTCACACACACAGAATAACAGGTGCGGCCATGCAAACCTTTTATAGTGGAAGCTCTCCGGGACTTTCCTAGTGGTCCAAAGCTTCTACAGGACCTGAGCATGTGACCCCCGACCTCCAATGGGAGGTCGTCCCTTGGGCATGCTCAGAAGACGAAAAGCAGGACTTAGTCCCAGGAGCGCCCACTCACCACTGATCAGTACTGGTTATGAATGCTGAGCCTGGGACAGCAGCACCAGCCGCACAGTATCAGCTTGAGCCAGATGCTGGGACAGACATCTCTGCTGAGCAGGCTCCACTGTGGCTGGAGGAGAATGGCAGAATGCAGCAGAGATTCCCCCAGTGCAGCGGCGGGAACTAGACACCTAACATTATGTGGATAACATTTTTGTAGTTTGATAAGGTTCAATAGAAGAATTTAGTAATTTTTTCATTTAACTAAATGATTCTAACATG
Source organism: Ranitomeya imitator (assembly GCF_032444005.1). Taxonomy (NCBI): domain Eukaryota; kingdom Metazoa; phylum Chordata; class Amphibia; order Anura; family Dendrobatidae; genus Ranitomeya; species Ranitomeya imitator. The sequence goes on from NC_091282.1 coordinate 390,878,969, forward strand.
AATATGTTTTTACACATGTTTTGGGGGGCCATGAGTTCAGTTTCTTAGATCAGGGATCAAGTAAATAATTGACCTCTCCTCATAGAAGTATATAGAAGTACATATAAAACGAACTGCGCGAAACTTTGTTTTGCATTTTGCTTGTCCACATCTGGCACATACAAAAACTGCATTACCATATATTCAGTTTTTGCATTTGAGGAGGGTCAATAACACAAAAATAACCATTGACAAACAAGCAAGATAAATTAAAAAGTCACATCTTATCAAGAGGTTGTCTGCATAAAATCATTGAAAAAGCTCTGAAAAAGGCTAAAGAATAAGTCCCGAAGCACCATTAACTGTGCAAAACCCAAGAGATTCATCTATAGTTTTAAATACAGTCCACTGGACAAAGTTATATGTTCTGCTATAATTAAAAATTGGCAGGTCCTAAGTTCAGATAAAGATCTAAGAGATGTGGTTCAGGAAAAACCAGCAATTACTTATAGGCTGTGTCAAAATTTGAAGGATAATTTGTTCCGTAACCGGCTAAAGGTACCCCAAAATAACTGGCTAAAAAATGTATCTTTAAAGGGAAATCACAGATGTGGCTCTTGCCACTTGAAAACGAATCCAATCTCCATATGTGGATTATCACACTTGTCAATCAGTTTATTTCTTGTAGAAATCAGTTTGCTGTGTATGTCCTTTTCTGCCCGTGCAACAGGCTCTGTATAGTAAAATCTATTAAACTGCTTTTTGTAAGGTTTAGGGAAAAAATTTTAAATCAATCTCCAGAAGGAAAGGATCAATGCCTCTAATTGAGCATATGCGCAATGTGCATACAGCTCTGGCAAAAATTAAGAGATCACCACATCAAGACCCTGTCATGGGCAGCCCAATCTCCAGACCTGAACCAAATTGAAAACCTCTGGAATGTAAACAAGAGGATGATGTATAGTCACAAGCCATCAAACAAACAAGAACTGCTCAAATTTTTGCGCCAGAAGCAGTGTAAAAGACTGATGGAAACCATGCCAAGACGCATGAAAGCTGTGATTAAAAATCATGGTTATTCCACAAAATATTGATTTCTAAACTCGCCTGAGATAAAACAGTATTGTTGTTTCTAAATGATTATGAACTTGTTTTTCTTTGCATTATTTGAGTTCTAAAATCACTGTTTTTTTTTTTTTTCATTTTGACCATTGTTCTTTGTCAGAAAAAAAATACAAATTTTATTGCTTGGAAATTCGGAGACATGTTGTCAGAAGTTTATAGAATAAAAGAACAATTTACATTTTACTCAAAAATATACTTATAAGGAGAAAAATCAGACAAACTAAACATTTTGTAGTGGTCTCCTAATTTTTGCCAGAGCTATAATTCAGACCCGAAGGTACTCTGCTTTGTTGGTTAGAAAGGGTGTCTTTACCAGACCAAGGTGGTGATTTAAAAAGCTACTTTTATGTAGGGAGGCAAGATGGATAATACGCACAAATACACAAGGTCCATGTGGCTTTAATGATAAGGTCGGCATGTCAGCCTTTTTGTAAAAAAAAAAAGAAAAAAAATTTTTTTTGTAGAAATTTTTCTCTTCGTTGTTAAAATAAAAAAATACTTGCTTTTAAGTGTACACTATAAGAGTACACTATAGCTTATCCTCCCTGTATCTATAATGGACAATGGGTTTGTGTCCTTTCTTATTGTAATGTTTCTTTATGTATATTTGCTGTGCAGTGTTGTATGTTCTATTATGGCATTCATCTGTTATTTGTATGGACCCGTTACCCCAGGTCTCATTGGGGGTTTTTAAATGTTTTTATGTTTTTGTGTTGTGTTCCATAAATAAAGATACCTTTGTATATTTTCTATATTTATGTGGTGATCCCAATTTGTATGCATACACTTTGCTCTGCTGGTCTCTATTGCTTTTAATTGTTGTTACAGAGGGGTGGTGAGGAAGACGTTTTCTTGCCTATCCACTTCCTTCCATACCTGGACCTGTTGAAGCATCTGATCGAATCAAAACAGCCGTTATCCTTCTCTCCACCTGCTCTCCTGCATCCATGTACTACTTGCATTGAAAAAGGAAAGGATTGTTTTACTGCATCACGGAGCATGATCAGTGACATCCGTTTCAGATGCTGGGCTATACTCAAAAGGAGTTCGATCTCAATTTCAACGAATGGATAGCAGGATCTTGTCACTCTTTCCGATATTCTTACTGCAGAGTGACAATGCCCTTCCTCGCCAGCTCTAATGAGCATCCATCAGAATTGATAACCAACGCATGCTCAGTTGAGCAGGGACTAGCCCAGACCCTGACACTGACATCATTGATGACACTTCAATTCAGGGAAGAGGCAAAGGCTATGGGAGTGATTGCAGCCTCTGTCCTATAAAGAGAACTCATTTGAGTATCCCAGCATGCACTGGGGGATGTCAAGCTAAGCGTTGTCAAGAAGTAAAAGGAAATTAAGAAGTTAGATAGAATAGTGAGGGAATAGGAGGAATTAAAAACTATTCCCAGGCACTACAAACTATACCATAACTCGGATCCTTCTAGTTTTAAGGTAAGTGGTATAGATAGGGTGATTATTGATAACCGTGGGGGTGACTGGAAGAAGATCCTAGCCCAAAAGGAATTGAGATGGATCACGGTTTTAGACACTATGGCACCTAATGGTCTTAATGAGACCATGAGTTTTGTCCCATTTCTCTGAGGTTGTTTTCTTTTCCCCCCCTTCCCCCACCCCCCCTCTCTTTTAGTATATATGATTTATATGCTATATAATATATTTTATCTTAGTAACTTTGGCCTGCATGATTTGAGTGTGATTGTTTTTCTTCTAATATGGTTGGTTTTTCCAACCTTATTTTTGATGTATATACATATGTGTATGATTGTTGTTTGGTGTGTATGTTACATCACTGGTTTTGGATGAATGGTTGTTTTTTTCTTGTCTGTGTCTATATACAGTTAGGTCCATATATATTTGGACACAGACAACATTTTTCTAATTTTGGTTATAGACATTGCCACAATGAATTTTAAACAAAACAATTCAGATGCAGTTGAAGTTCAGACTTTCAGCTTTCATTTGAGGGTATCCACATTAAATTTGGATGAAGGGTTTAGGAGCGTCAGCTCCTTAACATGTGCCACCCTGTTTTTAAAGGGACCAAAAGTAATTGGACAGATTCAATAATTTTAAATAAAATGTTCATTTTTAGTACTTGGTTGAAAACCCTTTGTTAGCAATGACTGCCTGAAGTCTTGAACTCATGGACACCACCAGACGCTGTGTTTCCTCCTTTTTGATGCTCTGCCAGGCCTTCACTGTGGTGGTTTTCAGTTGCTGTTTGTTTGTGGGCCTTTCTGTCTGAAGTTTAGTCTTTAACAAGTGAAATGCATGCTCAATTGGGTTGAGATCAGGTGACTGACTTGGCCATTCAATAATATTCCACTTCTTTGCTTTAATAAACTCCTGGGTTGCTTTGGCTTTATGTTTTGGGTCATTGTCCATCTGTAGTATGAAATGACGACCAATCAGTTTTGCTGCATTTGGCTGGATCTGAGCACACAGTATGTCTCTGAATACCTCAGAATTCATTCGGCTGCTTCTGTTCTGTGTCACATCATCAATAAACACTAGTGACCCAGTGCCACTGGCAGCCATGCATGCCCAAGCCATCACACTGCCTCCGCCATGTTTTACAGATGATGTGATATGCTTTGGATCATGAGCTGTACCACGCCTTCACCATACTTTTCTCTTTCCATCATTCTGGTAGAGGTTGATCTTGGTTTCATCTGTCCAAAGAATGTTCTTCCAGAACTGTGCTGGCTTTTTTAGATGTTTTTTAGCCAAGTCCAGTCTAGTCTTTTTATTCTTGATGCTTATGAGTGGTTTGTACCATGCAGAGAACCCTCTGTATTTACTTTCATGCAGTCTTCTCTTTATGATAGACTTGGATATTGATACACCTACCTCCTGGAGAGTGTTGTTCACTTGGTTGGCTGTTGTGAAGGGGTTTCTCTTCACCATGGAGATTATTCTGCGATCATCCACCACTGTTGATTTCCGTGGCCGCCCAGGTCTTTTTGCATTGATGAGTTTACCAGTGCTTTCTTTATTTCTCAGGATGTACCAAACTGTAGATTTTGCCACTCCTAATATTGTAGCAATTTCTCGGATGGGTTTTTTCTGTTTTCGCAGCTTAAGGATGGCTTGTTTCACCTGCATGGAGAGCTTCTTTGACCGCATGTTTACTTCACAGTTAAACCTTCCAAATGCAAGCGCCACACCTCAAATCAACTCCAGGCCTTTTAACTGCTTAATTGAGAATGATATAACGAAGGGATTGCCCACACCTGTCCATGAAATAGTCTTGGAGTCAATTGTCCAATTACTTTTGGACCCTTTAAAAACAGGGTGGCACATGTTAAGGAGCTGAAACTCCTAAACCCTTCATCCAATTTTAATGTGGATACCCTCAAATGAAAGCTGAAAGTCTGAACTTCAACTGCATCTGAATTGTTTTGTTTAAAATTCATTGTAGTAATGTCTGTAACCAAAATTAGAAAAATGTTGTCTCTGTCCAAATATATATGGACCTAACTGTATGTGTATCTTCTGAGAGTTGTTGACAGTTATACATGAGACACAGTAAGTGCATATATATGGGTGTTCTCTGTATGTATATGTATGTATTTATATGTATGGATGCTTTGTATTGTGTTATATATATTTATTATTTTGTATATATATGGTCCAATACATGTTTGTTTTATGTATATATACACATCTATGATGTATTTAATTTTTAACTCTGTATTGAACCAGACTATTTGTTATATGTATATGTATGTATGTGTGTGGAGTTTACAGATATGTGCATTTATGAATGTTGATGTTCTGACTGGTATATGTATAATATAGTGTTCTTGTCAGTGTATAGTAACTAATGTATATATGGGTACTTTTACGGATGTCTATCTATGCACTCATACATAGTTGCTACGTATGGTGGACGATTGATCGTTTTATATGTTTTTATGTTTATTTATATATTTATATTTTGTCTACTCCCCAACCCTTTGTTCTACCCATTCAGTGATGCATGCAGACATACGGTTATGTGTTTATATATGTGTGTAGAATCTTCTGCACATATGTATATATATATATATATGTGTGCTTTCATATGTATTTTGTTTTGTTCCTTATTCATCTATTTGATCACGTTGTCTGTTACTAATTCTTGTTTTTTTATCTTTATTTTTCTTTCTAGATCTTTCGCCATATATTTTATGTATTTTTTATATTTTATGTATTGTTATATAGTACTGCATTTGTCTAACTGCTATCGGTGGTTTCTGCACTTTATTAATGTCATTTACACTTGTATATGTTATTGTAATCATGATTATGTTATCTGGTTGTTAGATGTATTTATATATTCTAAATATGTTTGATTTATTTATTTACATATATGCTAGGCAATAGGTCCCGGCAACATCACACCCTCATTGCCCTGCACTGATTTTATATGATTTGAGCACTTTAGCGGCGCTTATGTGTTTTGGTTCTCACCTAGCTAGATGCACCTTACTTAATAATGACATTGGGTACTCACAACACTATTTCCACGTCATAATTGCTGGCCGCATTCTCTCATTAACTGGCGCTGGATGCGCTCCAGCGTGGAGCGCACGCTGCTGTCTTTCTCCCCCACGTGGTGCGCTCCTAGGAGACGCGTCTTGTGGGAGGAGTTAAGCTCCGGCGATACCATGCATGGTACAATATACACGCCTCCTATCAGCTGTTTTCGGCTCACTCATTACTCACGCTTCCACCGATTGGTCTATTGTTAGTTAAATAGCAGTTCTCTGGTCTTCTATTCATTCCCTCATCAAAGCTCAGGCGAAACGCGCGTCGGGCGGGTGCGGGTCACCACAGGACCACTTAGACAGTTGAGTATTCCACTGCTTATACAATTAGGTCTTTGTCTGATGTACGGGCTTTAGACTTATTTAGAGCACACTTGTGCTATTGTAATAGTGTTTACATTGTACCACTATTTAGATTATATTGCTGTGCAGGGGGCTTCCTATTCATTGCCAGATGGACTTAATGTGCAATATCTATGCTATGCTGCTAGTTAAATAATTTGCATTTTGCTGCTATAATAATGTGTGCACATAGCTTATGACCTATATATGGTTTTTTACCTATGGTCTTTTACTTATATTTCTGTCCATATACTCTGGTATTACCTAAATCTTTGGAAAAATATACCCTGTGGCATTACCATTATCTATGTAGTTTTTGATAATTAATACCCCCGTTACAGACTATAATTCCCACTTTTACATTCCGTGGATACCAATGTTGTTATTATTATTTCTTGTATCTATGTAGATAATTTTTACTTTTTATTTTGATTATATAATATACGTTATTGTGGTCCCTGTGCTATGCCGCACTTCTGTCCACTTTTTTTGCTTTTCCCTTTTACTTATGTCTTGTGATTACTTGTATGATTAATAAAGTTATGTTTACTATATTTCTATGAGTTGTGCATTATGTTATAGCTTTGCTAGTTTGGTAAATGCACACTACATGTTTAGTATTTTATATATATGTGTACTCAGAATAGTGAGGGAATTATAGAGACTTTTAATTAAAATATATTAGATAAAAAGATTAGATTATGACATTAAATAGAGATATAAGGTTAAAATAAATTTTAGTTTCAGACCACCCCTTTCATATTATTATTATTATTTTAAACATGAATGGCTTTGGAGCCATAGGCAACAAGAAGGAATATAGTACAAGAAATTTGAATATTATAGATATAGAGAGAAAAAAAAGTGATGCATGGCACTGCTACTAAATATTTCTAATACCACCACAGAAATTCCAAGCTGTTGTGCCTATATGCCTGCTGCTGGACACTTGGGTGCACGCCTGTCAGTCCATGATAATCCAAAACAAAGAAAAAAATGGAGTGCACTCATCGGTCCAAAATGCAAACAGTCCTTTAATCAAAACATGTGCAGGTACACTGGGAGAACGTTCTCCCAGTGTACCTGCACATGTTTTGATTAAAGGATTGTTTGCATTTTGGTCCCGTGAGTGCACTCCATTTTTTTCTTTGTTTTGGATAGTACAAGAAAGATGCTCTTAGGGTGAATAAGTAAACAATAATATAAAGCGGGCTATAAGAGGCCCACCTTCTTGAGTTGTGCTATAATAGGCATAACACTATTGAACAAATGGGTAAATCACAGTGCTGCCTGATGTTTGTGTCTTGTATGGTTGAATAACTAAATGGACATCACAGGAAACAAAGGGACATCAATGGAGGCAAACTGTGCCAAAGACAAGTCATCAAATCATACTCAGGATATTGGATACTTTTTCAAGCTGCATTCAATCATAAAACAGAATGCACTGAAAGCCATTGGCTGGAGTCGTCTTTGGTTGGTACCAAAATGTTTACTACAGAGCAGATTTTCACTGATCTAATCTCTAGTCCTTGCGTTACTTCTCTTAGAAAAGTTTATTTTTAATTGTGATCCTCAATAGTGGCTTTTTTGCAGCAATTCATCCATAAAGGCCTGCTTCTTGCAATCTTCTTTGGACAGTTGATGTTGAGTTGTGTCTGCCTTGATGTATCTGCATTATTTATGAAGTCTGTTTCTGAGGTGCTGTCAGTTTACTTTTTCAGAACCTGGTAACCCTATCCTCTACAGCAGAGATAATACTTGGTCTTCTTTTCCTAGGGTGGTCCTCATGATGGCCAATTTTATCATAGTGATTGATGGTTTATATAACTGCATTTGAAGATAACCTCAGAATAACAGACCTTTATGTCTTTAGGAATGATGGATTCATGTTTTTTCTTACTTAGCTGAGACGTCCTTGTTATATTTTGGCTAAAACCAATTGTAGAAAAGGGCTCAGCAATGTATGGAATTGTGCACCAACGTTGTCCTTGCAAAAGCCATCTGATAGTCACAGACAATTTCTGAAGACAAGTGATTTCACAAATGATCTCTTGACAAGGCATACCTGTCTATTCCAGGTGACTACCTGATAAATCTGCTTGATAGAATGCTAAGGGTGCTTAAAGCTATCATCATAGGAAAGGAGGGGTACTTTGGTACTGTATATATGTATTTTGTATATGAATCAAGTCAAATGATCATTTATTTGTATAAATAATGATTAGGTTGAGTCTGCTTTATTAAGTTTAAACTCACAAAAGTCTTACTGGAGTGTAAGTTTTCTTGCAAATTACAGGTTTCCATGAATATTAAATAACAGTCTTAACTCCACCTTAAACATGATTGTTCAGCTCATGCAAGGGTGTCCGGAGAGGGTAGAAAGACAGCCTTAGAAAATAATATTTCTTTTATGCAACAAGCGCTAAAACTTAACATGAAGGAAATCATGTCATCATGGGTTCATGAGAGACTCTGCAGGACAATCCTTCTCAACATGATGTTTTACTTAATGCGCAAGAAAATATGCATTTACTTCTCTTGAAATAGCACATTTCAATCAACTAGCCTACATTTTGCCAATTCTTGTTGGGAGAAAGGATATCTCATAGAAAAGTCAAACTTCATATGACTTGGGCCCCAATTTATCATCACATTTTCATTTTTCGTGACTAATTTGATCTTTTCAAGTGACTGCGCCGCATGCTGTGTATATCTGCACCATTTTCCAAGTTGTATTTCTTTTTTAAGTCTTTTTTTAATTTTTCTTAGACAACTTTACTTATACAGATGTTTTAGAAAGATTCATGCAATTCAAACTTTTACCAAATGTTGCATTTCTTGTCATATCACTCTCAAGTCCTTGCCTGATGTAAGCTTCTGGTAGCTTTATTAATTTGCTGCATTTTAAGACAAACATGAAACTATTCAACTAAACTAAATTCATAGCCATGAGTCTGACCAGACGTGTCTGACCATCTTAGAAATTGCATTTTTAAATTGCAGTTTTTTAATTGCTATGAATTAGACTAGAATTCCATGGGGCATTTGAGCATTCATCACTGCTGTACTTTCATCATCCTCATCACCACCTGTATCCTCTAATCAAGCTGTTTTGTCTACCCACAGGTATGCTGCTGTCCATCTACTCTGCCTTTCCTGCAATGTGTGTTTATGTGAACTGCATATAATTCCCACCTGGTATGCTGCTGTCCATCTACTCTGCCTTTCCTGCAATGTGTGTTTATGTGAACTGCATATAATTCCCACCTGGTATGCTGCTGTCCACCTACTCTGCCTTTCCTGCAATGTGTGTTTATGTGAACTGCATATAATTCCCACCTGGTATGCTGCTGTCCATCTACTCTGCCTTTCCTGCAATGTGTGTTTATGTGAACTGCATATAATTCCCACCTGGTATGCTGCTGTCCATCTACTCTGCCTTTCCTGCAATGTGTGTTTATGTGAACTGCATATAATTCCCACCTGGTATGCTGCTGTCCATCTACTCTGCCTTTCCTGCAATGTGTGTTTATGTGAACTGCATATAATTCCCACCTGGTATGCTGCTGTCCATCTACTCTGCCTTTCCTGCAATGTGTGTTTATGTGAACTGCATATAATTCCCACCTGGTATGCTGCTGTCCATCTACTCTGCCTTTCCTGCAATGTGTGTTTATGTGAACTGCATATAATTCCCACCTGGTATGCTGCTGTCCATCTACTCTGCCTTTCCTGCAATGTGTGTTTATGTGAACTGCATATAATTCCCACCTGGTATGCTTTGCTTACCCATTGTTTTCTATCCATTCGTACTTCACTTCCCTTGCTTCTTGCTTGCATACCTGAGTGGCCATCTACCCCACCCCCTCTTTATGACCTGGCTTAACTGTGAACATGTGCTCTAGACACACACGCCCACATCCTCCCTCTCAGCTGTGAGCCCTTAGGTGCCCATAAATTCATAGCCATGAGTCTGACCAGACGTGTCTGACCATCTTAGAAATTGCAGTTTTTTAATTGCTATGAATTAGACTAGAATTGGACTGGAATTGACTGGAAGGTAAAGGAATAGAAAACCACTATAATGTTTCGGTTTCTTTTCACATTCACCCCCATACTACTCTATTTCTTCCTATCTCCTGTAGTCCCTCCACCCAGTAAAGAACTAGTCATTTCTCCCTCCATCCTCCCCAGTCATCTCACCTCCTCCACAGAACTATTCCTCCACATACAATCCTTTCTCGCCAGGCACACACGGCCACATCATGACCTATCCAGCTCACACCTTCTAACGCTCTGTCTGCTGCTCCTCATTGCTGGCGACATATCCCCAAATCCTGGCCCTCCTCATCACATCCCCACACTCATTTCTAATCCCCTGCCACGATCCTCTACACGTCCTCGCAACCACTGTAACCTCATACCCATTCATCCAGCCCCCACTCCCCCAATTTCCCTATCTGGAGCACTATGGAACGCACGCTCTGTCTGCAATAAACTTCCATTTATCCATGACCTCTTTATCAATAACAAACTCTCCTTCCTCGGCATCACTGAAACCTGGCTCACCCCTTCTGACACAGCCTCCCCTGTGGCACTCTCTTACGGTGGCTTCCACCTTTCTCACACACCCCGCCCCAGCAGCAAGCATGGCGGAGGAGTTGGTTTTCTCCTGTCAGATAACTGCTCCTTCACCCCAATCCCACTGCCACCCTCTATTATCCTCCCTTCCTTTGAGGTGCACTCTGTGCGCATCTACTCCCCCTCCAACCTCCAACTGGCTGTCATCTACCGTCCCCCAGGGCCAGCCACCACCTTCTTCGACCACTTCACCACCTGGCTACTCCACTTCCTCGCCGCTGACATCCCCACTATCATCATGGGCGACTTCAACATCCCCATTGACACTTCCCTCTCAGCTGCCACTAAACTTCTATCTCTCACTTCCTCCTTTGGCCTCACTCAATGGTCTTCTACAGCCACCCACAAAGATGGTCACACACTGGACCTCATTCTCACCCGCCTCTGCTCCCTATCTAACCTCTCAAACTCACCTCTTCCTCTTTCTGACCACAACCTACTTACATTCTCTTCCCTTTCCACTCCTTGTCTACAACCCCCACCCCACAAACTCTCACACCCTCGCAGAAATCTTAAACACCTTGATCTTCACTCACTCTCTGAATCCCTCCTCCCTCTCACAGACATAAGCTCCCTACACAATGCGGATGATGCTGCCACTCTATATAACACCACAATAGCTGCAGCTTTGGAATCTCTTGCCCCTCTCACACATACCAAAGCTCGCAAAATCAACAGACAACCCTGGCACACCAGCATGACAAAAGAACTGAGGCGAGCTTCCAGAGCTGCTGAGCGCAGATGGAAAAGATCCCACTCCATTGAGCACTTCATCGCATTCAAACAGTCCCTCACTGCTTTCAAAACCATGCTCGCCACAGCAAAACAAACCTACTTCTCATCTCTCATATCCTCCCTGTCTCACAACCCCAAACAGTTATTCAACACCTTCAACTCTCTCCTCCGTCCCCCAGCACCTCCTCCCTCCCCACTCATCTCAGCTGAAGACTTCGCCTCATTTTTCAAGCAGAAAATTGAGAACATCAGAGACAATTTTAGTAAACAACCCCCAGAACCCTTCCTCCCAACTACCCAGCCCTCCACCTCCAAAACCAACTTCTCCACCATTACAGAAGACGGACTCTCCACTCTACTCTCAAGATCGCATCTCACCACCTGTGCACTTGACCCACTCCCATCCCACTTCATCCCAAACCTCACCACAGTCTTCATCCCAACCCTAACCCATCTCTTTAACCTATCACTAACAACTGGCATTTTCCCCTCAAGCTTTAAACATGCCACAATCACACCTATCCTCAAAAAGCCCTCTCTTGACCCATCCTCTGTATCTAGCTATCGCCCTATATCACTTCTCCCCTTTGCCTCAAAACTACTGGAACAACATGTCCATATTGAACTGTCCTCCCATCTATCTTCCTGCTCCTTCTTCGACCGCTTTCAATCAGGCTTCCGGTCACACCACTCCACTGAAACTGCCCTAACTAAGGTCACCAATGACCTATTAACCGCCAAGAGCAAGCGACACTACTCTGTCCTCCTCCTCCTGGACCTGTCCTCTGCCTTTGACACAGTGGACCATTCCCTGCTGCTGCAGACCCTCTCATCCCTTGGCATCACAGAATTGGCCCTATCCTGGATCTCATCATACCTAACTGACCGTACATTCAGCGTCTCCCACTCACACACCACCTCCTCACCTCGCCCCCTATCTGTCGGAGTCCCGCAAGGTTCAGTTCTAGGACCCCTGCTCTTCTCCATCTACACCTTTGGCCTGGGACAGCTCATAGAATCTCACGGCTTTCAGTATCATCTCTATGCTGATGACACACAGATCTACATCTCTGGACCAGATATCACCTCCCTACTAACCAGAATCCCTCAATGTCTGTCTGCTATTTCATCCTTCTTCTCCACTAGATTTCTAAAACTTAACATGGACAAAACAGAATTCATCATCTTTCCCCCATCTCACGCGATCTCCCCAACGAACCGATCCATTACAGTAAACGGCTGCCCACTCTCCCCAGTCCCACAAGCCCGCTGTCTTGGGGTAATCCTTGACACTGATCTCTCCTTTAAACCACATATCCAAACCCTTTCCGCTTCCTGCCGCCTCCAACTCAAAAATATTTCACGGATCCGCACATTCCTAAACCAAGAATCTGCAAAAACCCTAGTCCATGCCCTCATCATCTCCCGCCTTGACTACTGTAACCTCCTGCTCTGTGGCCTCCCCTCTAACACTCTTGCACCCCTCCAATCTATTCTAAACTCTGCTGCCCGACTAATCCACCTGTCCCCCCGCTATTCCCCGGCCTCTCCCCTCTGTCAATCCCTGCACTGGCTCCCCATCACCCAGAGACTCCAGTACAAAAGCCTAACCATGACATATAAAGCCATCCACAACCTGTCTCCTCCATACATCTGTGACCTCGTCTCCCGGTACTTTCCTGCACGCAACCTCCGATCCTCACAAGATCTCCTTCTCTACTCCCCTATTATCTCCTCTTCCCACAATCGCATACAAGATTTCTCTCGTGCATCCCCCCTACTCTGGAATGCTCTACCACAACATATCAGACTCTCGCCTACCATCGAAACCTTCAAAAAGAACCTGAAGACCCACCTCTTCCGACAAGCCTACAACCTGCAGTAACCACCGATTGACCAAACCGCTGCACGGCCAGCTCTACCCTCACCTACTGTATCCTCACCCATCCCTTCTAGATTGTGAGCCCTCGCGGGCAGGGTCCTCTCTCCTCCTGTACCAGTTGTGACTTGTATTTTTCAAGATTATTGTACTTGTTTTATTATGTATACCCCTCCTCACATGTAAAGCGCCATGGAATAAATGGCGCTATAATAATAAATAATAATAATAATAATAATAATAATTCAACCCCTGTATGACTAGCTCTACCCTCGCCTGCTGTATTTTCACCCATCCCTTGTAGATTGTGAGCCCTCGTGGGCAGGGTCCTCTCTCCTTATGTACCAGTCATGACTTGTATTGATTATTTCTTGATGCATATTTTAAAGGAAATTAATATTTATATACATAATTTAAAAAAAAAGGGAAAATAAAGGGGGGGGTAAAAGAAGAGGGAGTAGTCCCTTAAAATTGAACTGAGATTCATGAAAATATAAATAAAATATTTTGAGAAAATTTGGTGCAGACAGCAATTTCTAAATTCAAAAGATCGACTCATATCTAGTAATAATATAATAATAATTTTAATTATATAGCACCAACATATTCCACAGCGCTTTACAAATTATAGAGGGGACTTGTACAGACAATAGACATTACAGCATAACAAAATCACAGTTCAAAATAGATACCAAGAGGAGTGAGGGCCCTGCTCGCAAGCTTACAATCTATCTAGTATGTATATACTGAATTAGAAAAACTTTAATTTTAAATGTATTTTTTTGCTATATGCTATTTTTGGCTCATTTTTTTTTGCAAATGAGTCAATGGCAACAGCCTTCATCTTATAAATGTCATCATGAAAAATCTGTTTGCCTGCTTGTATCAAGAAAAAATGATATTATAAAAGTAGAATGCCTAATAATTGTATACGTATACATTAAACCTATTTATAACATAATAGTACATTTTTTTTGGAAAACAAATTTCACAGTTTTTCCAAAATAATTTTTTTCTCAAGAATACTGATTTCTATCACCAGTTATTCTTTCTTCATAAGATTGCATATAGATTCATAAGCTCCTGGAAACAAATACAAAATTTGAAACAATGCCAGCAAATACAACCTATATGTCATTATTAGTGTTGGGTACCTGACAAAATTTCATGCACTGATATATATAGAACACACTCACACTTTTGTTTGGATTGCTGCTTTACCTTAAAAAGAAAACAAAAGCCACTGTGCCACAATTCCCTAGCTAATTTAGGACGCTGTTTCTCCTCTCATTACCTCAATAGCACCAGTGTGATTGTTGGCTCTATATTGAATGGAATTGTGAGCCAACCCCCAGGCTACATTTTGTGTTCACTTCTCTATAATTACCCCAAGTTTAAATTCTTAAACTTTTTGAGCCTTCCTCCATATAAAGAGCTCCTTTACAAGTGCTGTAACATCTGTATATTTTAGAAACATAAAACATAAAGCAAATGGGAATATATGAAAACTGACGAAGAAGGCAATGAGACACCATTTTTGTAGTGAATGTGGATAGTGAGAGGACGTCACATCACACAGCTTGGGAAAGGGAGAGAAAGCCATACAATAATGATCAAACTGTACTGATAGTGTGTGACAGCATAGCAGTGAAGATTAGTATATGAGAAACTGGCAATTTGTTACCAACTGGTACCATATATTTACCCACAACTATATTGGTGTAGGCGACATTGACATTTCTGAGGCCGTGTGTTAGGAGTCGAGTTCCCACCGCTGCACAGGGGGAATCTCGAACCATGTCTGCTGCGGTCTCCCATTCTGCATCGGCCACAGTGGAACCTGCTCCGCGGAGACATCGATCCCAGCGTCTCATTGAATCTGATACTGTGCAAAGGGTTACTGCTGCCTATCCAGGCTCTTCTATTGTACCCTGCACTGGTCTTCGGCGAGCAGGCATTTCTGGGACTAAGTCCTGCCTTGCACACACTGAGCATGCCCAGGGTAAGATCTCTCATTGGAGGTCTAGGGTCACATGCTCAGGTACTGCAGCAACTTCCATTGGTCATCCAGGAAGGCCCAGTACCTGATCTAGTTCTGTGGCAGCCATCCATTGGTCCTTCTGGGAAGGTCCTGAAGTTGCTGCAGCAATAAAAGGTTCTCATGACTGCACGGCCATGCGCTAGTATCAAATATGTACGAGCTCAGCGCCAGTGTGGTCGTGTGTGTGGTCAGGGACCCGGCTGAAATAAGCTCCTAGAATGCTGGCACCTCCGGCGAGGAGTTTCTTATGAGTGAATTCAGGGCTGGCTAATAGCCATTAGAATTCCGGCTCCACCGGAGAGGAGCTGCGTGTTTGCATTTGACTGCATGACCACTGTCGGCTCTACTCAGTAGCTGTGTCCCCTGTGAACTAAACAGGGCACAGCATTTTCTTTAATACGGGCTCTGTGAAGTAACAGAGTTTCTTTATGCTAATTTACTTCACCGCCTTACTTAGCAGCAGGTTCTTTCCTGCACGGTGGATCCCGGGTTGCGAACGCACCTATCTCACCTAATAAATATATTCGGTGCATTCCGCCAACCCTAACAATGTATTTGCTTTAAGAAGCTTGAAAAGGGGTTGGACACAGTATTAGAAGACCTCAGATTGCTATACATGTCTTTTCACGACAATTGAAGCATTAGCAATATCTGCAATTCACAGTAAATCAATTTGCCACAAATTAAATTTTTGATGCAATTCAGCGAAGCCGAATTTAAAAACATTTATTCATCTTTAGTTACAAATAATAAAATAGTATGTACAGTAAAGCTTTAAAGAGTAAGAAAGTAAGAAAATTAGAGGTTTGAACATTTACTGCCATGTGCTGTTTATATATTTTACCTTTACTTGCATTGCACAAAACTGTTAAAATCTGAGGTTATCTTGGATTTAATCTTTACTTCCAGAGTATATTTATTTCTACAATTATTTCTGTTTGCGTATGCACACCACACATAGATCATGATATAGATTACCTGTCATATTACAGTAAACCAAGAACGGTTCCAGAGACCCACTCCCATCAGAATCAATGTAGAAGAATCCAGATGAGTTTCCTTTGTGTTTATATGCTTCACACGACTGTTCATATTTAGCTGAAATTGAAGAAAAACACCTTTTTTAAAAAAGCTTGTTAATAACAAAATACAACAATTAAAGAAATGGAAATATTATTTTTCCTAAAGTATCACTCAAATTTTTAGCCTACAGTCTTCAATTATATATATATATATATATATATATATATATATATATATATATATATATATATTTATATATATATATATATTTCTTCCTTTGGAAGTATTTAACAGCATTCTTTCACTTCAGGATCACAGTGCACTGAAATTTTTACCAGCATTTTAGAAAGTTTCACACTGTTTTCCCTTGCTGTGTGCAAACTATTTTTCATTTTACCAACAAATAATAATTGTCACCGGCACCTATCCTTTAGTAGGACTCCCACTGATTGCTAGATATGAAGTCTTGTGTCACGTGTTCCTCCTCATGGCTTGATTGGAGGAGTATGAATGGAATGAAGGTTAAATAAATACAGCAGGCGAAATATGTATTGAACACATCACCAATTTTCTAAGTAAATTTATTTCTAAAGGTATAAGTGACATTAAATTCTCACCATCCAATCCACACAGGCAAAAAAATCAAACCATAGATTTCCATAAATTAAGTTATACATAATAATGAGAAATGATACCGGAAAAAGGATTGAACATGCTTATTGAAATTTAATACTTTGCGCAAAAGCCTTCGTTGATGATTAGGGTTGAGCAAAACGGATCGTTCATTTTCAAAAGTCGCCGACTTTTGGCAAAGTCGGGTTTCATGAAACCCGACCCGACCCCTGTGCGGGGTCGGCCATGCGGTACGCGACTTTCGCGCCAAAGTCACGTTTCAATGACGCAAAAAGCGCCATTTCTCAGCCAATGAAGGTGGACGCAGAGTGTGGGCAGCGTGATGACATAGGTCCTGGTCCCCACCATCTTAGAGAAGGGCATTGCAGTGATTGGCTTGCTGTCTGCGGCGTCACAGGGGCTATAAAGGGGCATTCCTGCCGACCGCCATCTTACTGCTGCTGATCTGGGCTTAGGGAGAGGTTGCTGCCGCTTCGTCAGAAGCAGGGATAGCGTTAGGCAGGGTCCATTAACCACCAAACCGCTTGTGCTGTAGCGATTTGCACTGTCCAACACGACCTTTGTTTGCAGGGACAGTGGAAGCTACTTTTTTTTTTCCTCAGCGCTGTAGCTCATTGGGCTGCCCTAGAAGGCTCCCTGATAGCTGCATTGCTGTGTGTACGCCGCTGTGCAAACCAACTGCTTTTTTCAAAGCACAAATCCTGTTGTTCATTCCTTTCTGCACAGCTATCTTGTTTGTTTGTCCACACTTTTTATTTAATTTGTGCAGCAGTCCACTCCTTATTGCTGCCTGCCATACCTGGCTGAGATTACTGCAGGGAAATAGTAATTGTAGGACAGTCCCTGTTTTTTTTTTTTTTTTAATTCTCCCTAAAAAAAAAGCTGTGGGAGATTAAGATTGGCATTTCTGCTCGAGTGCCATCCCTGTGTGTGCCATCTCACATAGTGGGCCATAGAAAGCCTTTTTATTTTTCTGGTTTTTGGGGGGGGGTTTCTAAATTCTCCCTGAGAAAAAAAAAAAAAAGGGAGATTAATATTGGCCTTTGGGCTTGTGTGCCAGTCCTGAGTGTGCCTATCTCTCTCTCAAATAGTGGGCCATAGAAAGCCTATTTATTTATTTTTTTTGTAAATAATTTGGTTTCTAAATTCTCCCTGAAAAAATAACAAAAAACAGTGGGAGATTAATATTGGCCTTTCTGCTTGTGTGCCACTCCTGACTCCTGGGTGTGCCATCTCTCTGTCTCAAATGGTGGGCCATAGAAAGCCTATTTTATTTTCTGTTTTTTTGGGGGGGGTTTCTAAATTCTCCCTGAAAAAAAAAACAGTGGGAGATTAATATTGGCCTTTGGGCTTGTGTGCCAGTCCTGAGTGTGCCTCTCAAATGTGTCTCTCAAATAGTGGGCCATAGAAAGCCTATGTTAGGACTGGCGGAACGCACCAAGAAAGATGTAATAGATGCGTTCACAGTCCGGGGTCCACCGTGCAGGTGAAAACCTGCTGCTAGTAAATGGCAGCGTAATATGGCGGTGGAAGTGAACCCGGTAAAGCCAAAGGTCCGCAATACCGCACTAAAGAGTGCAAGCAAGGAGTCAGCGAACACAACCCCAAGACTCAGGATTGAAGTCCAATTAGACCACTTGCTGACACAACACCGCAACTGGGTGTGTTAGGTAACTATTATAATTAGAGCACCGAAGTGCGAACTGTGCCGTGCTGGCAGACACCACTAAGCACCCAGACGTGGGTCAGGAAGCGCACTACTGGCACGTGGCGCCGCACTGGCGGACACAGCAATAGACGCTGATACGTGTGTGACACGTTGAGTGGTTAGTCGGGCGCTAGATAGCAGCCATACTCCATACGCGAACAGTAATACAATAGGGTAGGGGTATTTAATGAACGACTTGCACTCACAACAAACACACGTATACAATTGTACACTAGCGCATGGCCGTGCGGTCATGCAAAGCTTATATAGCTGTAGTACTTTCAGGACCTTCCAATAAAGGACCAATGGGCAGCTGCCACAGAAGTTAGCCCTTTCAGGACCTGCCAGGAGAACCAATGGGAACCACTGCAGCATCTGAGCATGTGACCCTTGATCTCCAACGGGAGATCTCACCCTGGGCATGCTCAGAAGGGAAAAAGGAGGACTTAGTCCCAAAAGCGTCCGCTCGCTGCTGCCTAGCACTGGCTTTAATGGCAAAAGCTGGAGAAGCAACAGCAAGCCTAAGCACAGAGTGAGACTGAGCCAGACGCAAATACCGTCGTCTCTGCTGAGCAGGTTTACCTGCGGCAGGAGAGGAATGGGAGACCGCAGCAGAAGCGGCCCGAGATTCCCCCTGTGCAGAGGCGGGAACTCGACCCCTAACATTACCCCTCCTCCTAGGGCCCCCCCCTTTGGGCCTCGCTACGTTCGAAGGCAGCAATGAGCTGCGGAGCCCGAATGTGCTCAGCAGGCTCCCAGGATCTATCCTCAGGACCGTAACCCCTCCAGTCCACCAAATAAAATTTTTTGCCACGAACCACCTTGTACCCCAAGATAGCGTTCACCTCGTAATCGTCCGTAGACGAACCCGACGTCCCAGTAGATGACTCAGAAAACCGGGACATGTACACGGGCTTAAGGAGGGACACATGAAAGATGTCGGTGATACCTAGGCGTGGAGGAAGGGCCAGACGGTAAACCACAGGATTAACCTGTTCGAGGACCTTAAAAGGACCTAAGTAGCAAGGTGGAAACTTGGTAGACTCAACTCGCAGCCTGATGTTACGGGCGGAGAGCCACACTAAGTCGCCAGGAGCAAAGGTTGGAGCGGGGCACCGATGTGCGTCGGCGGAGGACCTCATTCTCTCCTTGGAAGCCCGAATGGCATCCTGAGTGCGATCCCAAATGTCCCGTGCCTCCACAGCCTAGTCTGCCACCCTGTAATCGGCGGAAGACACGGGCATGGGCACAGGTACCCGCGGATGCTGACCATAGTTAAGGAGGAATGGGGTCTGTCCAGTGGAGTCAGCTACAGCATTGTTAAGAGCAAACTCCACGCACCGTAGCAAAGATGCCCAGTCATCTTGCCTAGCAGAGACAAAATGTCGCAGATATGTGACCAAGGTCTGGTTGGCTCTCTCCACCAACCCATTCGTCTCGGGATGATATGCCGAAGACAGATTTAACTCAATACTGAGAAGATGACAAAGCTCTCTCCAGAACCGAGACGCAAACTGGGGACCCCGGTCACTGAAAATTTTGTCTGGCATACCGTGAAGGCGGAAGATGTGTTTAATAAACAACGCTGCCAAGGCCCGTGCAGAAGGTAGCCGAGGAAGCGGCACCAAATGCACCATTTTAGAAAAATGGTCGGTGATTACCCAAATGATGGTACAGCCACGAGACTTGGGCAAACCCAAACAAAGTCCATCCCGACCATCTCCCAGGGCCTGTATGCCACTGGCAGAGGGTATAACAAACCAGCTGGCCGTTGATGGAGAGACTTATTTTTGGCACAAGAGACACATGCCCGAACGTAGTCTCCAACGTCACGAACCATATGTGGCCACCAGTACATTCTCGCCAGCAACTCAGATGTCCTCTTTGGCCCAAAGTGTCCACCCACTCTGGACGAATGAGCCCAAGAGAGAACCTCCGGTCGCAAATTGATGGGAACAAAAGTCTTGCCCGGAGGCACAGACTCAAGCGAAACCGGAGCTACGGTTCTCAGACTCTCCGAAGGGAAAATAAGCCGAGGCTCCTCCTCCTCCTCAGTTGACACAAGGGAGCGAGAGAGAGCGTCAGCACGGATGTTCTTCTCCCCGGCGAGATAATGTAGAGTGAAGTGGAACCGGGAGAAAAACAAGGACCATCTGGCCTGACGAGAATTCAGCCGCTGGGCTGTACGCAAATAGACCAAATTTTTGTGGTCCGTGAAGACTTGGAATGGAAACCGAGCACCCTCCAAAAGATGTCTCCACTCCGAAAAGGCCAACTTCATTGCTAGCAACTCCCTATCCCCGATGGAGTAATTTCTCTCCGCTGGTGTGAAGGTCTTTGAGAAGAAGAAGCATGGATGCTTCCGACCTTGAGCATCCTTTTGATAGAGAACTGCTCCAGCACCAACGGATGAGGCATCCACCTCCATAAGGAATGGCTTATCCACATCGGGACGATGTAAGATGGGAGCGCTAGCAAAATGGGACTTTATAGAAGTGAAGGCCTTGGAGACCTCTTCCGACCACAATTTGGGATTCGCTCCCTTCTTGGTGAGGGATACCAAGGGAGCTACCAAAGTGGAGAAGTGGGGGATGAACTGGCGATAGTAATTTATGAACCCCATAAAGCGCTGCACCGCTTTAAGAGAATGGGGTTCTTGCCAGTCCATCACAGCCTGTAGTTTGGCAGGATCCATAGACAATCCCTGGGCCGAGATGATATAGCCCAGGAAAGGTAAAGACTCCTGCTCAAACACACACTTCTCCAACTTTGCATAAAGAGAATTCGCCCGTAAGAGTTCGAAGACTCTGCCAACATCTCTCCGGAGGGAGTCAATATCTGGAGAGAAGACGAGAATATCATCCAGATAGACTACAACCGAGGTGGAAAGCATATCCCGGAAGATATCGTTGACAAAGTCCTGAAAAACGGCTGGGGCATTACAGAGCCCGAAGGGCATCACCAGGTACTCATAGTGCCCATCCCTGGTATTGAAAGCCGTTTTCCATTCGTCCCCCTCACGGATGCGAATCAGGTTGTAGGCACCCCGCAGATTTAGTTTGGTGAATATCTTAGCTCCCCTTAGCCTGTCAAAGAGCTCCAATATCAGGGGCAACGGGTACTTATTTTTAATGGTGATAGCATTGAGACCCCTGTAATCGATGCTAGGACGTAATTCCCCGTTCTTCTTCTGTACGAAGAAGAATCCCGCCCCTGCAGTAGACACTGACTTCCTAATGAACCCTCTTGCCAAATTCTCCTGGATGTATTGAGACATAGCCTCCGTCTCAGGGAGAGAGAGGGGATATACCCTTCCCCAAGGAGGTTCAGCTCCAGGCAAGAGGTCAATAGGACAGTCATAGGGGCGATGAGGCGGTAGAGTCTCTGCTGCCTTTTTAGAGAATACATCTGCATAGCCCCAATAGCACCTTGGAAGAGATGAAAAGTCTGCGGGTATCTCGGTAGTAGAGACCTGTACACACTCACTCACACACCTGCCCATACAAGACTTACTCCATCCCAATATTCTCCCTGAGGACCACTCAATATGTGGGGAGTGGTAACGGAGCCAGGGTATTCCCAGTAAAATCTCATCCATTCCCTCGGGAAGGACTAGAAGGGAAATAATCTCCTGGTGGGAAGGGGACATGGACAACGAGAATGGAACAGTCTGGTGTGTGATTTGTTGTGGAAGTGTCGACCCATTCACTACTCTAACAGTTACAGGTTTGGCGAGCATAACAAGTGGTACAGCGTGGCGCAGAGCAAAAGCAGAGGACATGAAATTTCCCTCTGCTCCTGAGTCCACACAAAGCTCGACTGTTAGAGTGGATGAGTCAAACAGGATTGTCCCTTTAAAGGACAGTTTGGAGGAAAAAGCCGCTGTGTCTAGTGAACCTCCCCCTAAGGTTACTAGATGCGATCGTTTTCCCGACCGCCGTGGACATTTATTAGTGTAATATCCTCGTTGGTGACAATTTTTACAAACCATGGGTACTCGAGCGGCCTGAGACTTAGGTCCCGCTTGAGAAACCTCCATGGCCTCATGGGAGTCGGACGCCAAAATGGAAGATTCAAGAGGTCTGGCGAAGGTGGGAGCCAGTCTAAACCTCTGCCTACACTGGGTCTGCTCTAACCTTCGTTCGTGAAAACGGAGGTCGATGCGGGTAGATAGAGAAATAAGCTCCTCCAGTGTGGCAGGTATCTCCCTGGTGGCAAAGGCGTCCTTCACGTGGTCTGCCAGTCCTCTCCAGAACACCGGAATTAGAACTTTATCTGACCACTCTAACTCCGAGGCTAGAGTCCGGAACTAGATGGCAAACTGGCTGACCACGGACGAGCCCTGAGTAATTGTCAATAACTGGAGCGCGGTATCGTGTGTAATACGGGGTCCCAAAAAGACCTGCTTCAGAGCGTCCAGAAAGAGCGGAGCACTCTGTAGCACACGATCATCACGCTCCCAAAGTGGCGTTGCCCACTCCAACGCCCTGCCCGACAAGAGAGATAAAATAAATCCCACTTTCGCCCGTTCCGTAGGGAAACGCGCCGCCAGGAGCTCGAGATGTATGGAGCACTGGCTTACGAATCCGCGACATTGTTTACTGTCACCAGCAAACTTGTCAGGAAGCGGGAGACGGGATAAAGTCGGGGCAGAGGTGGCAGCGGACAAACTGGCTGCGGCTACACTTGCAGCCTGAACTGCGACAGCAGTGACATCCACAGCTGAGGTTGAACGCTCTAGAGCCGCCAACCTTCCCTCCAGCTGCTGGATGTACCGCTGTAAACGCTGATCGTCTGCCATTTACTAGCCAGACCCTGGCGCTAGTGTTCTGTTAGGACTGGCGGAACGCACCAAGAAAGATGTAATAGATGCGTTCACAGTCCGGGGTCCACCGTGCAGGTGAAAACCTGCTGCTAGTAAATGGCAGCGTAATATGGCGGTGAAAGCGAAAACGGTAAAGCCACAGGTCCGCAATACCGCACTAAAGAGTGCAAGCAAGGAGTCAGCGAACACAACCCCAAGACTCAGGATTGAAGTCCGATTAGACCACTTGCTGACACAACACCGCAACTGGGTGTGTTAGGTAACTATTATAATTAGAGCACCGAAGTGCGAACTGTGCCGTGCTGGCAGACACCACTAAGCACACAGACGTGGGTCAGGAAGCGCACTACTGGCACGTGGCGCCGCACTGGCGGACACAGCAATAGACGCTGATACGTGTGTGACACGTTGAGTGGTTAGTCGGGCGCTAGATAGCAGCCATACTCCATACGCGAACAGTCATACAATAGGGTAGGGGTATTTAATGAACGACTTGCACTCACAACAAACACACGTATACAATTGTACACTAGCGCATGGCCGTGCGGTCATGCGAAGCTTATATAGCTGTAGTACTTTCAGGACCTTCCAATAAAGGACCAATGGGCAGCTGCCACAGAAGTTAGCCCTTTCAGGACCTGCCAGGAGGACCAATGGGAACCACTGCAGCATCTGAGCATGTGACCCTTAATCTCCAACGGGAGATCTCACCCTGGGCATGCTCAGAAGGGAAAAAGGAGGACTTAGTCCCAAAAGCGTCCGCTCGCTGCTGCCCAGCACTGGCTTTAATGGCAAAAGCTGGAGAAGCAACAGCAAGCCTAAGCACAGAGTGAGACTGAGCCAGACGCAAGGACTGTCGTCTCTGCTGAGCAGGTTTACCTGCTGCAGGAGAGGAATGGGAGACCGCAGCAGAAGCGGCCCGAGATTCCCCCTGTGCAGAGGCGGGAACTCGACCCCTAACAGCTTATTTTTATTTATTTTTTTTACAAATTTGGTTTCTAAATTCTCCCTGAAAAAATAAAAAAAAACAGTGGGAGATTAATATTGGTCTTTCTGCTTGTGTGCCAGTCCTGACTCCTGGGTGTGGCATCTCTCTCTCTCAGATAGTGGGCCATAGAAAGCCAATTTTTTTTTTATTTGGTTTCTAAATTCTCTCTGAAAAAATCATTTTTTTATTTGTTTTCTAAATTCTTCCTGAAAAAATCATTTTTTGGGGGGGTTTCTAAATTCTCCCTGAAAAAATAAAAAAAAACTGTGGGAGATTAACCCCTTTACCCCCAAGGGTGGTTTGCACGTTAATGACCAGGCCAATTTTTACAATTCTGACCACTGTCCCTTTATGAGGTTATAACTCCGAAACGCTTCAACGGATCCTGGTGATTCTGACATTGTTTTCTCGTGACATATTGTACTTCATGATAGTGGTAAAATTTCTTTGATAGTACCTGCGTTTATTTGTGAAAAAAACGGAAATTTGGCGAAAATTTTGAAAATTTCGCAATTTTCAAACTTTGAATTTTTATGCAATTAAATCACAGAGATATGTCACACAAAATACTTAATAAGTAACATTTCCCACATGTCTCCTTTACATCAGCATAATTTTGGAACCAATTTTTTTTTTTGTTAGGGAGTTATAAGGGTTAAAAGTTGACCAGCAATTTCTCATTTTTACAACACCATTTTTTTTTAGGGACCACGTCTCATTTGAAGTCATTTTGAGGGGTCTATATGATAGAAAATGCCCAAGTGTGACACCATTCTAAAAACTGCACCCCTCAAGGTGCTCAAAACCACATTCAAGAAGTTTATTAACCCTTCAGGTGTTTAATAGGAATTTTTGGAATGTTTAAATAAAAATGAACATTTAACTTTTTTACACAAAAAATTTACTTCAGCTCCAATTTGTTTTATTTTACCAAGGGTAACAGGAGAAATTGGACCCAAAAAGTTGTTGTCCAATTTGTCCTGAGTACGCTGATACCCCATATGTGGCAGTAAACCACTGTTTGGGCGCATGGGAGAGCTCGGAAGGGAAGGAGCGCTATTTGACTTTTCAATGCAAACTTGACAGGAATTGAGATGGGACGCCATGTTGCGTTTGGAGAGCCACTGATGTGCCTAAACATTGAAACCCCCCACAAGTGACACCATTTTGGAAAGTAGACCCCCTAAGGAACTTATCTGGATGTGTGGTGAGCACTTTGACCCACCAAGTGCTTCACAGAAGTTTATAATGCAGAACCGTAAAAATAAAAAATCATATTTTTTCACAAAAATTATATTTTTGCCCCCAATTTTTTATTTTTCCAAGGGTAAGAGAAGAAATTGGACCTCAAAAGTTGTTGTCCAATTTGTCCTGAGTACGCTGATACCCCATATGTGGCAGTAAACCACTGTTTGGGCGCATGGGAGAGCTCGGAAGGGAAGGAGCGCAGTTTGACTTTTCAATGCAAAATTGACAGAAATTGAGATGGGACGCCATGTTGCGTTTGGAGAGCCACTGATGTGCCTAAACATTGAAACCCCCCACAAGTGACACCATTTTGGAAAGTAGACCCCCTAAGGAACTTATCTAGAGGTGTGGTGAGCACTTTGACCCACCAAGTGCTTCACAGAAGTTTATAATGCAGAACCGTAAAAATAAAAAATCATATTTTTTCACAAAAATTATATTTTTGCCCCCAATTTTTTATTTTTCCAAGGGTAAGAGAAGAAATTGGACCTCAAAAGTTGTTGTCCAATTTGTCCCGAGTACGCTGATACCCCATATGTGGCAGTAAACCACTGTTTGGGCGCATGGGAGAGCTCGGAAGGGAAGGAGCGCCGTTTGACTTTTCAATGCAAAATTGACAGGAATTGAGATGGGACGCCATGTTGCGTTTGGAGAGCCACTGATGTGCCTAAACATTGAAACCCCCCACAAGTGACACCATTTTGGAAAGTAGACCCCCTAAGGAACTTATCTGGATGTGTGGTGAGCACTTTGACCCACCAAGGGCTTCACAGAAGTTTATAATGCAGAGCCATAAAAATAAAACAAAATTTTTTTCCCACAAAAATTATTTTTTAGCCCCCAGTTTTGTATTTTCCCTAGGGTAAGAGGAGAAATTGGACCACAAAAGTTGTTGTCCAATTTGTCCTGAGTACGCTGATACCCCATATGTGGGGGGGAACCACCGTTTGGGCGCATGGGAGGGTTCGGAAGGGAAGGAGCGCCATTTGGAATGCAGACTTAGATGGAATGGTCTGCAGGCGTCACATTGCGTTTGCAGAGCCCCTAATGTACCTAAACAGTAGAAACCCCCCACAAGTGACACCATTTTGGAAAGTAGACCCCCTAAGGAACTCATCTTGATGTGTTGTGAGAGCTTTGAACCCCCAAGTATTTCACTACAGTTTATAACGCAGAGCCATGCAAATAAAAAATATTTTTTTTTCCACAAAAATTATATTTTAGCCCCCAGTTTTGTATTTTTCCAAGGTTAGCAGGAGAAATTGGACCCTAAATGTTGTTGTCCAATTTGTCCTGAGTACGCTGATACCCGATATGTGGGGGGGAACCACCGTTTGGGCGCATGGGAGGGCTCGGAAGGGAAGGAGCATCATTTGGAATGCAGACTTAGATGGATTGGTCTGCAGGCGTCACATTGCGTTTGCAGAGCCCCTAATGTACCTAAACAGTAGAAACCCCCCACAAGTGACCCCATATTGGAAACTAGACCCCTCAATGAACTTATCTAGATGTGTTGTGAGAACTTTGAACCCCCAAGTGTTTCACTACAGTTTATAACGCAGAGCCGTGAAAATAAAAAATCTTTTTGTTTTCCCACAAAAATTATTTTTTAGCCCCCAGTTTTGTATTTTCCCAAGGGTAACAGGAGAAATTGGTCCACAAAAGTTGTTGTCCAATTTGTCCTGAGTACGCTGATACCCGATATGTGGGGGGGAACCACCGTTTGGGCGCATGGGAGGGCTCGGAAGGGAAGGAGCATCATTTGGAATGCAGACTTAGATGGATTGGTCTGCAGGCGTCACATTGCGTTTGCAGAGCCCCTAATGTACCTAAACAGTAGAAACCCCCCACAAGTGACCCCATATTGGAAACTAGACCCCTCAATGAACTTATCTAGATGTGTTGTGAGAACTTTGAACCCCCAAGTGTTTCACTACAGTTTATAACGCAGAGCCGTGAAAATAAAAAATCTTTTTGTTTTCCCACAAAAATTATTTTTTAGCCCCCAGTTTTGTATTTTCCCAAGGGTAACAGGAGAAATTGGTCCACAAAAGTTGTTGTCCAATTTGTCCTGAGTACGCTGATACCCCATATGTTGGGGTAAACCCCTGTTTGGGCACACAGGAGAGCTCGGAAGGGAAGGAGCACTGTTTTACTTTTTCAACGCAGAATTGGCTGGAATTGAGATCGGACGCCATGTCGTGTTTGGAGAGCCCCTGATGTGCCGAAACAGTGGAAACCCCCCAATTATAACTGAAACCCTAATCTAAACACACCCCTAACCCTAATTCCAACGGTAACCCTAACCACACCTCTAACCCTGACACACCCCTAACCCTAATCCCAACCCTATTCCCAACTGTAAATGTAATCTAAACCCTAACCCTAACTTTAGCCCCAACCCTAACTGTAGCCCCAACCCTAACCCTAACCCTAATCCTAGCCCTAACCCTAGCCCTAACCCTAACCCTAGCCCTAACCCTAGCCCTAACCCTAGCCCTAACCCTAGCCCTAGCCCTAGCCCTAACCCTAGCCCTAACCCTAGCCCTAACCCTAGCCCTAACCCTAGCCCTAACCCTAACCCTAGCCCTAACCCTAGCCCTAACCCTAGCCCTAACCCTAGCCCTAGCCCTAACCCTAGCCCTAACCCTAGCCCTAATGGGAAAATGGAAATAAATACATTTTTTTTTATTTTTCCCTAACTAAGGGGGTGATGAAGGGGGGTTTGATTTACTTTTATAGCGAGTTTTTTAGCGGATTTTTATGATTGGCAGCCGTCACACACTGAAAGACCCTTTTTATTGCAAAAAATATTTTTTGCAATACCACATTTTGAGAGCTATAATTTTTCCATATTTTGGTCCACAGAGTCATGTGAGGTCTTGTTTTTTGCGGGACGAGTTGACGTTTTTATTGAAAACATTTTTGGGCACGTGACATTTTTTTATCGCTTTTTATTCCGATTTTTGTGAGGAAGAATGACCAAAAGCCAGCTATTCATGAATTTCTATTGGGGGAGGCGTTTATACCGTTCCGCGTTTGGTAAAATTGATAAATCAGTTTTATTCTTCGGGTCAGTACGATTACAGCGATACCTCATTTATATAATTTTTTTATGGTTTGGTGCTTTTATACGATAAAAACTATTTTACAGAAAAAATAATTATTTTTGCATCGCTTTATTCTCAGGACTATAACTTTTTTATTTTTTTGCTGATGATGCTGTATGGCGGCTCTTTTTTTGCGGGACAATATGACGCTTTCAGCGGTACCATGGTTATTTATATCTGTCCTTTTGATCGCGTGTTATTCCACTTTTTGTTCGGCGGTATGATAATAAAGCGTTGTTTTTTGCCTCGTTTTTTTTTTTTTTTTCTTACGGTGTTTACTGAAGGGGTTAACTAGTGGGCCAGTTTTATAGGTCGGGCCGTTACGGACGCGGCGATACTAAATATGTGTACTTTTATTGGTTTTTTTTTTTATTTAGATGAAGAAATGTATTTATGGGAATAATATTTTTTTTTTTTTTTCATTATTTTGGAATATTTTTTTTTATTTTTTTTACACATTTGGAAATTTTTTTTTTTACTTTTTTACTTTGTCCCAGGGGGGGACATCACAGATCAGTGATCTGACAGTTTGCACAGCACTCTGTCAGATCACTGATCTGATAGGAGTGCAGGCTGCTTCACAGTGCCTGCTCTGAGCAGGCTCTGTGAAGCCACCTCCCTCCCTGCAGGACCCGGATCCGCGGCCATCTTGGATCCGGGGCTCGAGCAGGGAGGGAGGTGAGGAGACCCTCGCAGCAACGCGATCACATCGCGTTGCTGCGGGGGGCTCAGGGAAGCCCGCAGGGAGCCCCCTCCCTGCGCGGTGCTTCCCTGTACCGCCGGCACATCGCGATCATCTTTGATCGCGGTGTGCCAGGGGTTAATGTGCCGGGGGCGGTCCGTGACCGCTCCTGGCACATAGTGCCGGATGTCAGCTGCGATAAGCAGCTGACACCCGGCCGCGATCGGCCGCGCTCCCCCCGTGAGCGCTGCCGATCGCTATGACGTACTATCCCGTCCAGGGTCAGATAAGCCCAGGGCACCTCGACGGGATAGTACGTCTAAGGTCACAGAGGGGTTAATATTGGCCTTTCTGCTTGTGTGCCTGTCCTGACTCCTGGGTGTGCCATCTCTCTCTCTCAGATAGTGGGCCATAGAAAGCCTATTTGTTTTTGTTTTTTTATTTGGTTTCTAAAGTCTCTCTGAAAAAATCACTTTTTTTATTTGTTTTCTAAATTCTTCCTGAAAAAAATCTTTTTTTTTGGGGGGGGGTTTCTAAATTCTCCCTGAAAAAATAAAAAAAAAACAGTGGAAGATTAATATTGGCCTTTCTGCTTGTGTGCCTGTCCTGATTCCTGGGTGTGCCATCTCTCTCTCTCAGATAGTGGGCCATAGAAAGCCTATTTGTTTTTTGTTTTTTATTTGGTTTCTAAATTCTCTCTGAAAAAAATCACTTTTTTTTATTTGTTTTCTAAATTCTTCCTGAAAAAAATCATTTTTTGGGGGGGGATTTCTAAATTCTCCCTGAAAAAATAAAAAAAAATCAGTGGGAGATTAATATTGCCCTTTCTGCTTGTGTGCCACTCCTGACTCCTGGGTGTGCCATCTCTCTCTCTCTCAAATAGTGGGCCATAGAAAGCCTATTTTTTTTTTATTTGGTTTCTAAATTCTCCCTGAAATAATCATTTTTTTTAATTTGGTTTCTAAATTCTCCCTGAAAAAATCATTTTTTTAATTTGGTTTCTAAATTCTACCTGAAAAAAAAAAATTCAGTGGGAGATTAATATTGCCCTTTCTGCTTGTGTGCCAGTCTTGACTCCTGGGTGTGCCATCTCTCTCTCTCAAATAGTGGGCCATAGAAAGCCTATTTTTTTTTATTGGGTTTCTAAATTCTCCCTGAAAAAAAAAAAAAAGTGGGAGATCAATATTGA
The DNA here is from genome assembly GCF_032444005.1 of Ranitomeya imitator. Taxonomy (NCBI): domain Eukaryota; kingdom Metazoa; phylum Chordata; class Amphibia; order Anura; family Dendrobatidae; genus Ranitomeya; species Ranitomeya imitator. The sequence goes on from NC_091282.1 coordinate 390,909,675, forward strand.
CATTTGTGCTTGAGTGATAGTCCTGCGTGTGTGGCATCTCTCTCATTTGGTGCCACCGAAAACAGAGTGTGTAACATTGTGCCTGATTTTCCTTGTGGTCTCACCCACCTGTAAAGGGATATCTAAATCATACTGAAGTTATAGCTAACCGTGTAAGTTGTTTTACAGCAACAAATACCGTTACTTTGGTTAAGTTTTTAAAACAATGAGGAAGTCTGGTGGAAGAGGTCGTGGCCGTGGGCGTTCATTGTCAGCTGGTAATGATGGTAGTGGTAGTGGAGCATCAGGTGGTCGTGGGATAAAAAATATTGCACCTAAGTCTGGAGCTGTGGAGCCAGGTTCGTCGTCTGGCTACAGATGGCCTCGAACGCTCCCTTTTCTGGGAGTAGGAAAACCGCTTTAAAAGCCGGAGCAGCAAGAGCAAGTTTTGGCTTACCTTGCTGACTCAGCCTCTAGCTTTTTTGCCTCCTCTTTTGAAACTGGTAAATGTAAAAGCAGCGCGTCGTTAGTGGATGTTCACGGTCAGGGACAAGTCGCTTCCTTGTCGTCTTCAGCAAAAACAACAACAGAGAAGGATGCAGCAGGCGACACAACGGGTTACTCCATGGAGCTCTTTACACATACCGTCCCTGGCTTAGAAAGTGAAGCAGTTAACAGGCCATGCCCATTACAAGTTGAATCTGACATAGAGTGCACTGATGCACAGCCACAGCCAGACTACTATGCTGGTCCTTTGACTCAGACCACAACATTGCCCTCGCAGGGTACTGATCCAGAAGCAGACCCTGATGACACTATGTTGCCCCGTCACGAACGCTCTACCACCGACTTACACGGTGACACAGACAAAGTTGCGCACGAGCTAGAGGAGGAGGTTATAGATGACCCAGTTGTTGACCCCGATTGGCAGCCATTGGGGGAACAGGGTGCAGGCGGCAGTAGTTCTGAAGCGGAGGAGGAGGGGCCGCAGCAGGCATCAACATCGCAACAGGTTCCATCTGCCGGGCCCGTATCTGGCCCAAAACACGTGGCAAAGCCAAAACCTGTTGGAGGACAGCGCGGCCATCCGGTTAAAGCTCAGTCTGCAATGCCTGAAAAGGGATCCGATGCTAGAAAGAGTGCAGTCTGGCATTTTTTTTAAACAACATCCAATTGATCAGCGCAAAGTCATCTGTCAAAAATGTTCAACTACCTTAAGCAGAGGTCAGAATCTGAAAAGTCTCAATACAAGTTGCATGCATAGACATTTAACCACCATGCATTTACAAGCTTGGACTAACTACCAAACGTCCCTTAAGGTTGTAGCACCCTCGGCCAATGAAGCTAGTCAGCAACGCTTCGTCCCTTCCGGCAGTGTAAGGCCACCATTTTCCGCACCACCTGCAGTATCTGTGCAGGTTTCTTTGCCAGGCCAAAGCAGTCAGGGTCAGGGAATCACCAGTTTCATAGTAGGAAACACTGCATCTAGGGCACCGGCGGCAACAATACCATCTCCCACCGTCTCTCAGTCTGCCATGTCCACCGGCACCCCCGCTAGTTCCACGATCTCCAGCTCTCCAGTCCAGCTCACCCTACATGAGACTGTGGTTAGAAAAAGGAAGTACTTAGCCTCGCATCCGCGTACACAGGGTTTGAACGCCCACATAGCTAGACTAATCTCGTTAGAGATGATGCCCTACTGGTTAGTTGAAAGCAAAGCTTTCAAAGCCCTGATGGACTACGCTGTACCACGCTACGAGCTACCCAGTCGACACTTCTTTTCCAGAAAAGCCATCCCAGCCCTCCACCAGCATGTTAAAGAGCGCATCGTCCATGCACTCAGGCAATCTGTGAGCACAAAGGTGCACCTGACAACAGATGCATGGACCAGTAGGCATGGCCAGGGACGTTACGTGTCCATCACGGCACACTGGGTGAATGTGGTGGATGCAGGGTCCACAGGGGACAGCAATTTTGGGACAGTTCTGCCTAGCCCACGGTCTAGGAAACAGTTGGCTGTAGCCGTTCGCACCCCCTCCTCCTCCTCCTCGTCCTCCTGCAGAAGTGAGAGCTCGTCCACAGACCGCAGTCGCACAACCACTCCATCCGCAGCTGCCACTGTTGCACACCAGGTGTCCCATTATGGAGCAGCTACTGGCAAGTGTCAGCAGGCTGTATTGGCTATGAAGTGTTTGGGCAACAACAGACACACCGCGGAAGTTCTGTCCGAGTTCTTGCAGAAAGAAACGCAGTCGTGGCTGGGCACTGTAGATCTTGAGGCAGGCAAGGTAGTGAGTGATAGCGGAAGGAATTTCATGGCTGCCATCTCCCTTTCCCAACTGAAACACATTCCTTGCCTGGCTTACACCTTAAACCTGGTGGTGCAGTGCTTCCTGAAAAGTTATCCGGGGTTATCCGACCTGCTCCTGAAAGTGCGTGGACTTTGCTCACATATCCGCCGTTCGCCCGTACAATCCAGCCGTATGCAGACCTATCAGCGGTCTTTGAACCTTCCCCAGCATCGCCTAATCATAGACTTTGCAACAAGGTGGAACTCAACACTGCACATGCTTCAGAGACTGTGCGAACAGAGGCGGGCTGTTATGTTTTTGTGGGAGGATACACATACACGGGCAGGCAGTAGGATGGCAGTCATGGAGTTGTCAGGTGTGCAGTGGTCGAAGATACAAGACATTTGTCAAGTCCTTCAGTGTTTTGAGGAATGCACACGGCTGGTTAGTGCAGACAATGCCATAATAAGCATGAGCATCCCCCTAATGCGTCTGCTGATGCAAAGTTTGACGCACATAAAGGATCAGGCGTCTGCAGCAGAGGAAGAGGAAAGCCTTGATGACAGTCAGCCATTGTCTGGTCAGGGCAGTGTACAGGACGAGGTAGCGGGCGAAGAGGAGGAGGAGGACGAGGAGGATGATGGGGATGATTATATTTTTAATGAGGAAGCTTTTCCGGGGCCACTGGAAATTGGTGGCGTGGCAAGGCCGGGTTCTGGTTTTTTGAGGGACACAAGTGACGTAGATTTGCCTGAAACTGCCCCTCAACCAAGCACAACCGCAGATTTGACAACTGGAACTTTGGCCCACATGGCGGATTATGCCTTACGTATCCTCAAAAGGGACACACGCATTACTAAAATGATGAACGATGACGATTACTGGTTGGCCTGCCTCCTTAATCCTCGCTATAAAGGCAAATTGCAAAATATTATGCCACATGAGAACTTGGAACTAATATTAGCAACCAAACAATCAACTCTTGTTGACCGTTTGCTTCAGGCATTCCCAGCACACAGCGCCCGTGATCGTTCCCACACGAGCTGCAGGGGGCAGCAGACCAGAGGTGTTAGAGGGGCAGAAATCAGAAGTGGCGTTGGACAGAGGGGTTTCCTGACCAGGTTGTGGAGTGATTTTCCTATAACCGCAGACAGGACAGGTACTGCAGCATCAATTCAAAGTGACAGGAGTCAACATTTGTCCAGTATGGTTACAAACTATTTTTCATCCCTTATCAATGTTCTCCCTCAACCGTCATTCCCATTTGATTACTGGGCATCCAAATTAGACACCTGGCCAGAATTGGCAGAATATGCATTGCAGGAGCTTGCTTGCCCGGCAGCTAGTGTCCTATCAGAAAGACTATTCAGTGCTGCAGGTTCAATATTAACCGAAAAAAGGACTCGTCTGGCTACACAAAATGTTGATGATCTAACCTTCATTAAAATGAACCACAACTGGATTTCAAATTCTTTTGCCCCACCTTGCCCGGCCGACACCTAGCTTTCCTATGAAAAGGTATTGCCTGTGGACTACTCTGAATGACTTTACCAATCTCGTAATTTGCAGCAGCAGATTGTCCAGCATAGGACATGTTTACACCTCCCTAAATGGCCAAACTCCCCACACGGGGCCGTGGTATCGCCACTTGGCGCAAGCACCCGTGAGAATGCTGTTTGTCTGAAGAGGTGGGTGTGCCCACTTTTGGTCTACGGCACTGCCACTGGGTCCCTCATAGTACAATAAAGTGTCTCTGGTGGTGGTGGTGCGCACCCAACGTCAGACACACTGTTGTAACATGAGGGCCCCTGGGCATGTACCGCCGGCCACAAGAGAGTTCCCCCACCCCCAGCTCAAACATTGCTCTACCACTTGCACAATTATCTCTCACAGTTCCACCTATGTTTAGTCTATGCGCTGACATCCGTAAATTCCTGCCACTGACAATACCATTGTGTTGACATGTATGATGGTACTTAACATAGTCAGGGGCAGTGTCCTATATTTACCCAAGTAAATACTTTGTGCCAAATTACTAGGTCTGAAACTACGCAGAGGAGCCCACCCCTGTACCTAATGATTACACCCTTTTGGTTTATCTTTTTCTTGTAATGCGAGACATTAACATGTATTTATTTTTTGGGACTACTACCTGGCAGACACTCATTACAATCGGCCACCACTGACAACACCAATGGTGCCCACTGCCTGTGTACCCCTGCAAGAGAATTCAAAGTGCCTACAGCCCAAATTTATTACGTTAGGCCTTCGAAGCCTGTCTGCGGTCCCTCCTTCCACTAGGCCTCCACTGACCTGTCTACTGCTGCCCGTGTTCCCCTGGAACCAATGTTAAATTGCCTACAGCCTTATTTTATTATGTTAGGCCTTCGAAGCCTGTCTGCGGTCCCTCCTTCCACTAGGCCTCCCCTGATCTGTCTACTGCTGCCCGTGTTCCCCTGGAACCAATTTTAAATTGCCTACAGCCTAATTTTATTATGTTAGGCCTTCGAAGCCTGTCTGCGGTCCCTCCTTCCACTAGGCCTCCCCTGACCTGTCTACTGCTGCCCGTGTACCCCTGGAACCAATTTTAAAGTGCCTACAGCCCTAATTTATTATGTTAGGCCTCCGAAGCCTGTCTGCGGTCCCTCCTTCCACTAGGCCTCCACTGACCTGTCTACTGCTGCCCGTGTTCCCCTGGAACCAATTTTACATTGCATACAGCCTAATTTTATTATGTTAGGCCTTCGAAGCCTGTCTGCGGTCCCTCCTTCCACTAGGCCTCCCCTGACCTGTCTACTGCTGCCCGTGTTCCCCTGGAACCAATTTTAAATTGCCTACAGCCTAATTTTATTATGTTAGGCCTTCGAAGCCTGTCTGCGGTCACTCCTTCCACTAGGCCTCCACTGACCTGTCTACTGCTGCCCGTGTACCCCTGGAACCAATTTTAAATTGCCTACAGCCTAATTTTATTATGTTAGGCCTTCGAAGCCTGTCTGCGGTCCCTCCTTCCACTAGGCCTCCCCTGACCTGTCTACTGCTGCCCGTGTACCCCTGGAACCAATGTTAAAGTGCCTACAGCCCTAATTTATTATGTTAGGCCTCCGAAGCCTGTCTGCGGTCCCTCCTTCCACTAGGCCTCCACTGACCTGTCTACTGCTGCCCGTGTTCCCCTGGAACCAATTTTAAATTGCCTACAGCCTAATTTTATTATGTTAGGCCTTCGAAGCCTGTCTGCGGTCCCTCCTTCCACTAGGCCTCCACTGACCTGTCTACTGCTGCCCGTGTACCCCTGGAACCAATGTTAAAGTGCCTACAGCCCTAATTTATTATGTTAGGCCTCCGAAGCCTGTCTGCGGTCCCTCCTTCCACTAGGCCTCCACTGACCTGTCTACTGCTGCCCGTGTTCCCCTGGAACCAATTTTAAATTGCCTACAGACTAATTTTATTATGTTAGGCCTTCGAAGCCTGTCTGCGGTCCCTCCTTCCACTAGGCCTCCCCTGACCTGTCTAATGCTGCCCGTGTTCCCCTGGAACCAATGTTAAATTGCCTATAGCCCAATTTTATTATGTTAGGCCTTCGAAGCCTGTCTGCGGTCCCTCCTTCCACTAGGCCTCCACTGACCTGTCTACTGCTGCCCGTGTTCCCCTGGAACCAATTTTAAATTGCCTACAGCCTAATTTTATTATGTTAGGCCTTCGAAGCCTGTCTGCGGTCCCTCCTTCCACTAGGCCTCCCCTGACCTGTCTACTGCTGCCCGTGTTCCCCTGGAACCAATTTTAAATTGCCTACAGCCCAATTTTATTATGTAAGGCCTTCGAAGCCTGTCTGTCGTCCCTCCTTCCAATAGTTCTCCACTGAACAGACCAATGCTGGCCGTGTACCCCTGGAACCCAGCTGAAAGTGCATGGAGCCTCCTTTTTTTCTTTGTTTTATATTTAGAAAGCCCAGATGAACTACGCTGTACCACGGTTCAAGCTACCCAGTCGACATTTCTTTTGCGAGAAAAGCCATCCCAGCCCTCCACCGGCATGAAAAAGTCTGCATTGTCATAGCACTCAGGCAATCAAACAGTAGAAAGGTGCACCTGACAAGAGACGTATGGACCAGTAGGCATGTCCACAAAAAGTTACGTGTCCATTACGGCACACTGGGTTAATGTGTTGGATGCATGGTCCACAGGGGACAGCCTACAAAGTCTGTCTGCAGTCCCTAATTCAAATTGTCCTCCGCTGACCACACCACTGCTGCCCGTGTACCCCTGGAACCAATTTTAAAGTGCCTACAACCTAATTTTGTTATGTTAGGCCTACTACGCCTGTCTGCGGTCCCTCATTCCAATACTCGTCCACTGACCACACCACTGCTGCCCGTGGACCCCTGGAACCTATTTTTAATTGCATAGAGCATCCTTTTTTTAATAGTAGGCGTACAAAGTCTGTCTGCGGTCCACTATTGAAATTGTCCTCCACTGACCAGAGCAATGCTGCCTGTGTACCCCTGTAACCTTTTTTAAACTGCAGTGAGCCACATTTTTGGTTTAAGGCCTACTACCTGTGTCTGTCTGCGCTCCTCAATACAGCTGTCCTCCTTTGAAAAAATCAGAGCGTCAATAGTCTTGTTTTCAGCCTCTAGGAATTTGAAAACTGCATTGGGGCTACTACTTTGGTAGGGCCTACTAACGGTGTCTTCCGCTCCAAGGTATTCTCCAGGTTTCCTCTCCATTGCTTCAATCTTAAAGCTCTTGTTTAGTAGTTGTTGAAAACAACACTGCATTTGGCCTACAAGTTGGGTCTGGGGTGTAGAGACGGTGTCTTCCACTCCAAGGTGTTCCCCAGGTTTCCTCTCCATTGCTTCTATCTTCTGGCTCTCGTTTAGTAGTTGTTGAAAACAACACTGCATTAGGCCTACTAGTTGGGTTGGGGCCTTCTATCTGTGTCTGCCGCTCCTTGCTGTTCTCCTCCAGTGAACAAAGCTGTGCTTCCGGTTTACTACTGTTGCCAATTTTGAACTGCATTTAGAACACTTACTGATTTGGGCTTACTCTCTGTGTCAGCCTCTCATTCCAGTTGTCCTCCATTGAACAAAACAATGCCCCCTGGTTAGTCCTGTTACCAATTTTGAACTGCATTTAGCCCACTTTATTCTTTGGGACCATATCTGTTTCCCCCTCATCCTGCCCATTGCCCAGCCGGTGATAGATGAGTTTGCTGGTACATTGACCCATAATGCAACATTCCCCGTGCACGCTACACTGCAAGATTGTTACCCTGCTGAAGCAGGTCCCCCTTCCCGCATACCATACCACCTTACACGGGGACAAAGAGGAAGGTGCAGATCAAGGTGCAGGTTCCTTCATCAGGTGGGGGGAGGAATACTTGTTGGCGACGTCACTGGCACAGGGCCCCTCATAGTACGCAAAAGTGTTGCTGCCGGTGGGAGGCGCCCCCGCCGTGCAAACACACCGCTGTACTTTGAGGGGCCCTGTGCCAGTGCCAATGCCAACGAGTGGGCCCCCCTGCTTGCTCAAGATCACAGCACTTGCAAAGTTTAAATACTTACCTCTCCCTGCTCCACTGCCCTGAGGTGGTCCAGATTACCTGGGCCCACTAAATACTTGAACCAGCCCTACCCCCCACAACTTTAGCCAAATGACCCCCAATTTCCAATGCCTAACTGTTATTATAAGGGAAATTAAGATTGACAAGCTTCATTAAGAAGAATGGATGGTTTTGACATTAAAATGGGCACTCTAGGTGTTTTCCTGGCCCCCACTCACTGCCGACTATGCTGCCCCATTGACTTGCATTGGGTTTCGTGTTTCGGTCGATCCCGACTTTACGACATAATCGGCCGATTTCACTCGACCCGACTTTAGAGATAGTCGGGTTTTGCGAAACCCGACTCGACTCTAAAAAAGTCAAAGTCGCTCAACCCTATTGATGATGACAGTTTCAAGGAGCCTCCTGTATGCACAAAATAGCCGCATGCATTGCTCAGGTGTGATTTTGGCCCTTTCTTTCATACAAACACTCTTCAAATCCTGAAGGTTCTGTTGGCTCCTTCTATGAACTTTCAGCTTTAGTTATTTCCATTAATTTCCAATTGGATTCAAGTCAGGTGATTGGCTGTGCCATTCTGGCAACTTTATTTTCTTTCTCTGTAACTAATTGAGAATTTTCTTTGCTGCATGTTTGGTATCAAAGTCTTGCTGAAATATCCACCCTGGTTTCTTTTTTATCATCCTGGTAGATTGCAGATTTTGTTTTATCAAGAAAGTCTCGGTACATTTGTCCATTTATCCTTCTTTCAATTATTTGAATTTTGCCAGTGCCATATACTGAAAAAGCGCCCCACACCATGATGTTCCAAGCTCTGTACTTCACTGTTGATATGTTGTTTTGGGAGTGATATGCAGTGCCTTTCGGCCTCCAAACATGGTGCATATTATGGCATCCAATGAGTTCTATTTTGGTCTCATCTGAACAGACTATATATTCTCCCATTATGCCACAGGCTTGTTTAAATATTGCTAAGCAAACTGTAAATGTGCTTGAACATGCTTTTAATTCAGCAATGTAGTCTTGCATGGTGAGCGTGCATACAGGCCATGGAGGTTAAGTGCATTACTTATAGTTTTCTTTGAAACAGTTGTATCTGATGATTCCAGGTCTTGCTGCAGTTCTCCACTGGTGTTCCTTGGCTCTTAGGCAACTCTTCTTATAATTATTTTCCCTCCTCTGTCTGAAACATTGTGGAGAACACCTGGTCATGGTCAGTTTATATTAAAAAGATGCTCTTTCCACTTCTGGATTACGGCACCAACATTGCTCACTAGAACCTTCAGTAGTTTAGAAATTCTTATGTAACCAATGCCATCAGCATGTTTGCAGCAATAAAGCTTAAAATTTGTTGATAGTAAAAACACACTGGCGCTGACCTGGTTAAATTTGTGTAAAAGCCGCTGGCACCCAGGCAGATGGAGTGTGCAAGTCTGCCTAGATTGCTAAAAACACATGATAAACAAACTGGGCTGCCGCGCTAGTAACAAATATCAATGAACAAAACAAAATATGACTGCTGACCTGCAGTCACCGAAAATTCCAAAGTACCAGGAGCGGCTCTTACTTGTTCATGCCCAAGATTGTGATGCTCCGGGGTTCCAGAAGTGCTGTCTTTTTTAGTGAGTCTAAGATTGGGGAGCGTCCACCCGTTCTCAGAAGTGTCCCCTGTGCCCGCGTCTGTATGTTCTGGCGGTCAGCCTCGGCCAAAGGAGCCGCCATGTAGTAGCGTAGCTAGCGGGGGGCGTGGTTAGCTGTGACGTCACCTGCCCGTGGAAGATGGACATGTACGAGGGCCAATCCAATCCCGATGCCTTTCGAGGGAACCATCCCTCTTTTTCAAGGTTATGGCATCTGTCCTATCGCTATCCATTTATACCCACATTCACCTCCCCGCTGTTACACTAATCCACCAGATTGATTTGCGGATAGCAGTGTACTGGGCAAACTACTTTCAAGAAACTTTCTCATACTGAGTCCTACCTTACCACTGCCCTGCATGTATGCATCGCAAAAATACTGTAATTGGAAAAAAGATAATCTCCCTTGTCTTAAGCAATTTTTGTACCTATGGGGCTGTATATTTCTTTCTGCAATCAATAAAATACGTTTTACTCGGTAAATAAAAAATTACTCAATGTATAAAAAAGAGAGAAACTTCTTTTCATTGGGCAAATATCCACAGTACAAATGATGCAACCTTACCCTTTTCTGCCCTCATTAACCCAAAACTTGTATTAAAAAAATAACTAAAAAAAATATTAATTTAATGCCTAAAAATGAATGTGTGTATAAAAACCTTTATTTAAAAACCAAAGAGTGTATAAAAATGCAGTCAGAGAGACACCATATGATGTACACGGTATGTTAAAGGGTTAAGGCATCCATGAGTTTTTGAAGCTAAAAATACTTTTTCTCTACAGAATATTTTGACCGTAATTATTATAATTTTACAGTTTCCACTGAATACAGCTGATGTCTTCATCTTATAATTATGGGCTGTAGGCAAGTATCCTTCATTATCATATTGATTTATTATGATTTCCTTATGCGTCTCAAAAAAATATTGTCTATCTGTGATTTTTTGATAAGCTGTCCAGAAAAAAAGAAAGTCAAGTTGACAATCTTATATGTCTGTTGTGCTCAATTTAAAATGTCTTTAGGTGCTGAATCTCTTTAATGGTACCTTAACATTAGATTTGGTGTCATGCAATTTTTCAGCACTCATGATGAGATGTATGAACTTATCTCACTAGGAACATTTGTTACCAACTACACTTTCAAGTTGACCCGCTTATTGCAGGTTGATCACTAACCTGAGTTTTCTAGAGTAGAGAAGTAACAGAGGTTACAGATGTTGTCTTTCTATGTCATGAGTCTTGTTCTATGTGAAGATCGAACATAAAAGTCCAGGCATACATGTCTCATTTGTCTGGTACTGTTTGGTTTTCATTGCATTTCTTTGGTTGACATTGACATTTTACTTGCTATTAGCCCCTTCATGACCGGGGGATTTTTCGTTTTTCCGTGTTCGTTTTTCGCTCCCCTCCTTCCCAGAGCCATAACTTTTTTATTTTTCCGTCAATTTGGCCATGTGAGGGCTTATTTTTTGCGGGACGAGTTGTACTTTTGAACGACATCATTGGTTTTAGCATGTCGTGTACTAGAAAACGGGAAAAAAATTCCAAGTGCGGTGAAATTGCAAAAAAAGTGCAATCCCACATTGGTTTTTTGTTTGGCTTTTTTGCTAGGTTCACTAAATGCTAAAAATGACCTGCCATTATGATTCTCCAGGTCATTACGAGTTCATAGACACCAAACATGACTAGGTTATTTTTTATCTAAGTGGTGAAAAAAAATTCCAAAATTTGCTAAAAAAAAAAAAAAAAAATTGCGCCATTTTCCGATACTCGTAGCGTCTCCATTTTTCATCATCTGGGGTCGGTTGAGGGCTTATTTTTTGCGTGCCGAGATGATGTTTTTAATGATAGCATTTTGGTGCAGATACGTTCTTTTGATCGCCCGTTATTGCATTTTAATGCAATGTCGCGGCGACCAAAAAACCGTAATTCTGGCGTTTCGAGTTTTTTTCCCGCTACGCTGTTTAGCGATCAGGTTAATACTTTTTTTTATTTGATAGATCGGGCGATTCTGAGCGCGGCGATACCAAATATGCGTAGATTTGATATTTTTTTTATTGATTTATTTTGATTGGGGCGAAAGGGGGGTGATTTAAAGTTTTATGTTTTTTTATTTTTTTCACATTTTTTTAAACTTTTTTTTTTAACTTTTGCCATGCTTCAATAGCCTCCATGAGAGGCTAGAAGCAGGCACAGCACGATCGGCTCTGCTACATAGCAGCGATCTGCTGATCGCTGCTATGTAGCAGAATTGCACGTGTGCTGTGAGCGCCGACCACAGGGTGGCGCTCACAGCGACGGGCAATCAGTAACCATAGAGGTCTCAAGGACCTCTATGGTTACCATTCACAAGCATCGCCGACCCCCGATCATGTGACGGGGGTCGGCGATGACGTCATTTCCGGCCGCCCGGCCGGAAGCGGTAGTTAAATGCCGCTGTCTGCGTTTGACAGCGGCATTTAACTAGTTAATAGGTGCGGGCAGATCGCGATTCTGCCCGCACCTATTACGGGCACATGTCAGCTGTTCAAAACAGCTGACATGTCCCGGCTTTGGTGCGGGCTCATCGCGGAGCCCTGCATCAAAGCAGGGGAGCCGGCATCGGACGGTATAGTACGTCCGATGCCGGTAAGGGGTTAATGGCAATGTTAGTCCAAATTTTTCCCCTCCGTAAACACTGTGTTTCCAAGTGTATAGCGGACTAGTTTTATATTTCAGGTGTCACCGGCACACTAAAACCACATTGATTGCTTTGTTGTATATTAGTGGAGTTGATAATACAGCAACACGATTTACAAGCAGCAAATGACATTGAATGAATGATTGAAGAAAAAGGTCAGCACTCAAACATTCAAATATACAAAAGTTATTTCTTTATCATAGGACTCAATTATCTTGCTTTTCCAATCTCATTATAATTATTCTCTGCTTCTTGCACTGTACCGACCAGTGTATTCGCTAATGAAAACATTCCATTATCTTTGATTCGATGATTTTTTTTTTATTATTGCTTATTTCTGTGTTCTATACTGGTGCATGAATTTAACCCCTTAACGAACTGAGCTTATGGGGCCTTAACGATACAATTTTATGTTTTCCTCTGTGCATTGCATCAGCATTATTATATTTAGATTTTATTGACAAGGCAAGGTCCCATGTGGAAGAAAATGTTATTTTTTGGTGCTGATCAGAAAGTTCAATAATGTACACTTATATTATTTTTACTATGGCAAGTGTAACACCCCAGGTAACCGGTTGTTACAGTGGCATTGCTTTCCTCACGGGGAGAGTGATGTCACGCTTGGAAGCAGGGAAGGAGCCATTTAACAGGTAATCAGCAAATACAACATCATTCTGACTTCAGGCCAGAAAGGGGAGCTAGCTCTACACCCAACTTCAGGGGAGCTGCTTTCTGGTAAGTAGGAGGAGTCAGTTGCTAGGCTGTTGCTAGGCGTTAGGAAGAGGTAGTAGTTGCTGAGAGGAGAGCGATGTGTGAGGAAGGAAGCTGGAGCCGGGCAGCTCCTGGGAAGGAAAGACAGAACAGAGCAACTGATAAAGAGACTGAAAGGGAAAAGGGGCAAAGGTGAAGTTAAGACCAGAGGAGAATAGCTACAATTTAGTTACCTCTTGACAGAGTGCAGACACCAGTAGCCGGAAAGCCGAGGTTGTGGGGGGGCTCTGAAAAACCGCCAGAACAACTGAACTACAGGTCACTTGTCCACCCTGAAACCTGAAGACACAGTGGCGAATAGAGCCCGGGTCATGATAGAGACCCTGTGAAAAGGCTCAAGCCACCTGTCATACAGGTTAGTGTCCCACTTACACAAAGGACAGAAAACTCTTGAGGACCTTGTTGGACAGCTATAGGCAGCAAGGAACTACACCACAGAGCTAAAGGGAAGGCTTCTAACCCCACCTGGTAAGGGGGAAATCCCAACTTGCTTCCAAGCCGGCCGGACCACAACCAGCACCTGTGATCCGGTGCCCTGGACTGTGGCTGTCTGAATTGCTTCAGTAAAGAGGTAAAGAGACTACAACCTTGTGTCCTCTGTTTCTTATTACACCATCTCCATCTACACACGGGGACCCTGGGGTCCTACTTCACCTGTGTGAAGTTATACCATCTGGCTGCCACAACATCACCCCAGAAACATCACCCCAGAGGACCCCTTTAAGAGCGTCGGTCACCACTGACCGAATACTACAGGTGGCGTCACAAACTTTCCTTATTTCTACAAATCCCTTTAAAGACCGTTCCTTTAACATGGGCGCCCAGGGCCACAGACCGGGTCGCCGCTGCCATGACACATCCCCATAAGTAGCGGACCCGGTACCGAGTACCCCACGGACCTAACGGGCAACTCACAAATACATCCCAAAAAATGATGTTTCCCGAATTAATTTGTATGCTGAAGAAAATGTTTTGTGGTTGTCCCCTCTGAACAAAATAAGCATAGCTTAAGGGATGTGATTCGGTTGAGTGGAATTATCTTGAAATGACATTTCGACCATTTGGCTTTTGACCAAGCTTCATAATGAATTACAATTTTGTTTAAATCTCCGAAGACTAGAGTTAATGGTTAATGGTTTCATCTTTCCGTTGATTACCTTGGTGAGAGGGAACAGACAGAAAATTGTTCCCAATTTTATTTCTCATTGCCATAGAACCACTAGCTGCCAGGATCTGTTGGACTTCCACATATCAAGGGAATAAAGTGTGTTCTTGTGAAAACCAATTGGGGTTATATGCAGATGATTTGAGTCTGTTCATGGCCAATACAAAGGGCTTTTTATTATTGCTTATTTATATGTCCAACACTGGTGAATGTTTTTAACCTCTTAACGAACTAGCCTTATTGGGCCTTAATGACACACTTTTAAATTTTCCTCTACATTGTTATCTTTACATTTTATTGACAAGGTCATATATGGGAGAAAATGTTATTGTTGGTGCTGATAAAAGGGTACAAATCAAATAATGCACACAAATTATTTTTACTATGGCAAATACATCCCAAAAATTGCTGTTTCACACATTATTTTGTATACTGAAGAAAATGTAGTATATGTTAAATAATTGCATTTATCAATTTTTTTGCATCAGACATAATAGAAGATTTTGTTTGTCATTGCCATAGAACCACTAGCTGTCATTATCTGTTGGACTTCCATGTATCAAGGGAAAAAAGTGTGTTCTTGTGAAGACCAATTAGAGTTATATGAAGATGATTTGAGTCTGTTCACAGCCAATATAAAGGGCACGTTGCGTTTGGCATGGATCTGAATGATGAATTTGGCTATTTCTCCATTTGAACAATACATTTTAATTTTTTTGCATATCTGTGTTGATAGTCCTATTTCACACCCATACAACACACAACACCCCCTGGTTATGGGGGACTTTAACTACCCGGATATTAACTGGGAAACAGAAACCTGTGAAACCCATAAAGGCAACAGGTTTCTGCTAATAACCAAGAAAAATTATCTTTCACAATTGGTGCAGAATCCAACCAGAGGAGCAGCACTTTTAGACCTAATACTATCTAATAGACCTGACAGAATAACAAATCTGCAGGTGGTTGGGCATTTAGGAAATAGCGACCACAATATTGTGCAGTTTCACCTGTCTTTCACTAGGGGGACTTGTCAGGGAGTCACAAAAACATTGAACTTTAGGAAGGCAAAGTTTGAACAGCTTAGAGATGCCCTTAATCTGGTAGACTGGGACAATATCCTCAGAAATGAGAATACAGATAATAAATGGGAAATGTTTAAGAACATCCTAAATAGGCAGTGTAAGCGGTTTATACCTTGTGGGAATAAAAGGACTAGAAATAGGAAAAACCCAATGTGGCTAAACAAAGAAGTAAGACAGGCAATTAACAGTAAAAAGAAAGCATTTGCACTACTAAAGCAGGATGGCACCATTGAAGCTCTAAAAAACTATAGGGAGAAAAATACTTTATCTAAAAAACTAATTAAAGCTGCCAAAAAGGAAACAGAGAAGCACATTGCTAAGGAGAGTAAAACTAATCCCAAACTGTTCTTCAACTATATCAATAGTAAAAGAATAAAAACTGAAAATGTAGGCCCCTTAAAAAATAGTGAGGAAAGAATGGTTGTAGATGACGAGGAAAAAGCTAACATATTAAACACCTTCTTCTCCACGGTATTCACGGTGAAAAATGAAATGCTAGGTGAAATCCCAAGAAACAATGAAAACCCTATATTAAGGGTCACCACTCACCAATCTAACCCAAGAAGAGGTGCGAAACCGGCTAAATAAGATTAAAATAGATAAATCTCCGGGTCCGGATGGCATACACCCACGAGTACTAAGAGAACTAAGTAATGTAATAGATAAACCATTATTTCTTATTTTTAGTGACTCTATAGCGACAGGGTCTGTTCCGCAGGACTGGCGCATAGCAAATGTGGTGCCAATATTCAAAAAGGGCTCTAAAAGTGAACCTGGAAATTATAGGCCAGTAAGTCTAACCTCTATTGTTGGTAAAATATTTGAAGGGTTTCTGAGGGATGTTATTCTGGATTATCTCAATGAGAATAACTGTTTAACTCCATATCAGCATGGGTTTATGAGAAATCGCTCCTGTCAAACCAATCTAATCAGTTTTTATGAAGAGGTAAGCTATAGGCTGGACCACGGTGAGTCATTGGACGTGGTATATCTCGATTTTTCCAAAGCGTTTGATACCGTGCCGCACAAGAGGTTGGTACACAAAATGAGAATGCTTGGTCTGGGGGAAAATGTGTGTAAATGGGTTAGTAACTGGCTTAGTGATAGAAAGCAGAGGGTGGTTATAAATGGTATAGTCTCTAACTGGGTCGCTGTGACCAGTGGGGTACCGCAGGGGTCAGTATTGGGACCTGTTCTCTTCAACATATTCATTAATGATCTGGTAGAAGGTTTACACAGTAAAATATCGATATTTGCAGATGATACAAAACTATGTAAAGCAGTTAATACAAGAGAAGATAGTATTCTGCTACAGATGGATCTGGATAAGTTGGAAACTTGGGCTGAAAGGTGGCAGATGAGGTTTAACAATGATAAATGTAAGGTTATACACATGGGAAGAGGGAATCAATATCACCATTACACACTGAACGGGAAACCACTGGGTAAATCTGACAGGGAGAAGGACTTGGGGATCCTAGTTAATGATAAACTTACCTGGAGCAGCCAGTGCCAGGCAGCAGCTGCCAAGGCAAACAGGATCATGGGGTGCATTAAAAGAGGTCTGGATACACATGATGAGAGCATTATACTGCCTCTGTACAAATCCCTAGTTAGACCGCACATGGAGTACTGTGTCCAGTTTTGGGCACCGGTGCTCAGGAAGGATATAATGGAACTAGAGAGAGTACAAAGGAGGGCAACAAAATTAATAAAGGGGATGGGAGAACTACAATACCCAGATAGATTAGCGAAATTAGGATTATTTAGTCTAGAAAAAAGACGACTGAGGGGCGATCTAATAACCATGTATAAGTATATAAGGGGACAATACAAATATCTCGCTGAGGATCTGTTTATACCAAGGAAGGTGACGGGCACAAGGGGGCATTCTTTGCGTCTGGAGGAGAGAAGGTTTTTCCACCAACATAGAAGAGGATTCTTTACTGTTAGGGCAGTGAGAATCTGGAATTGCTTGCCTGAGGAGGTGGTGATGGCGAACTCAGTCGAGGGGTTCAAGAGAGGCCTGGATATCTTCCTGGAGCAGAACAATATTGTATCATACAATTATTAGGTTCTGTAGAAGGACGTAGATCTGGGTATTTATTATGATGGAATATAGGCTCAACTGGATGGACAAATGTCTTTTTTCGGCCTTACTAACTATGTTACTATGTTACTATGTAATACCAAGGCCTTTTGCCAAATTTAGCCTTGCAAGCATGTATCATTCATTTTTGTTACATCCCTTTTAAATAGGAAACAAAATAGAAAACTACACATTTAACTGTGCACCTCTGTGTTTGCAGACCTGTTTAAGAAGTAAAACTTCAGATCTGTACATGCACAGCAACACTAGGCTGTTGTTGCATTAGGCTTTTTGGGCATCCCATGTACCTAGACCAACTAGCATTTCTTGTTCAGTCCTTTCTATCAAGGGTTGAATTACTGTGGTTAAATTTTATATTGGAAATGTGCATTATATTTGTGTACAAAATGTATGGTAAAAGAAAAAAGTGTTAAAGGGAACCTGTCACCCCGTTTTTTCAAGATGAGATAAAAATAGCGTTAAATAGGGGCCGAGCTGTGCTTTACATTAGTGTATTTTGTGAGCCTTTATTCCCCACCTATGCTGCCGAAATACCTTTGTAAAGTCGCCGTTTTGGGCTGTCACTCACGCTGGTCTGGTCATATGGGCGTGGTGACAGCGCTGTTTCTCCCCCAGATATCCGTTGGTGGCGTAGTGGTTTGCGCATGCCCAACAGGCAAATCCACTGCGCAGCTGAAGGAAAAGAGCGCGATCTGCGCTATTCAGCCGTTTATCGGTGGGCGCGGCCATCTTTGTGAGGCCGCGCGTGCGCAAATGGTACTGCTCGGCTTCCCGGGGATTCAGGAAAATGACCGCGGGATGCCGCGCGTGCGCAGATGGAGATCGTGGCGGCCATTTTCCTGAAGCCCTGGGAAGCTGAGCAGTACCATCTGCGCACGCGCGGCCTCACAAAGATGGCCGCGCCCACCGATAAACGGCTGAATAGCGCAGATCGCGCTCTTTTCCTTCAGCTGCGCAGTGGATTCACCTGTTGGGCATGCGCAAACCACTACGCCACCAACGGAAAGATGAGCAAGATCTGGGGGAGAAACAGCGCTGTCACCACGCCCATATGACCAGACCAGCGTGAGTGACAGCCCAAAACGGCGACTTTACAAAGGTATTTCGGCAGCATAGGTGGGGAATAAAGGCTCACAAAATACACTAATGTAAAGCACAGCTCGGCCCCTATTTAACGCTATTTTTATCTCATATTGAAAAAACGGGGTGACAGGTTCCCTTTAATAACAAACAAAACAACAACACCGCAACTAAGAATGTGGAAGCTCCTATCAACAGTAGCGTCACCACCACTTAAACCACACATCTGGGCAGTAGTACTACTTAACGCAAGTCACAAGTTGCCTTAATTTCCTCTGAAAGTGAATTAGTGGGGAGGAAAGGGAAGTTTTTGATATATTTGACACATCACTCATCACACAGCAGGAAGATGCTATTTCTGGCACCACTCTGAGCAAATGATGATATTCAACAGCAACAATTTCCTATAATTGATGGATTGGATAAGATGAAAAGTCAGCTATTGTACTCAGATGATGTGGGGCTAGAAGCGATGGAGGACATTATTGAAATGACAAACTGTGTTGCTGTCATGGTAGGGGCACTGTTAGAAGAAGTAACTCCTGAGTCAGTATGTTGTGGTGCCAAGCTGGTGGTGTTTTCAAAATTAATGCCACAACTGTTGCTGGTAGAGGAAGCTCAACATTTCAGGCGGTAGTCTTGATCGTTATGTGTCCTATGTGTGGGTATCTCAAGTATGGGAATGCAGGCTCTTAAGTAGTAAAATAAGATGTGGAAATCCTGGCACAAAAATTGACTTTTAGAAAGCATGACAAGTCTGGGATGTGTGATATTAAAAAAACTATTGGTTTCGACTGGTTTCCATACATTGGCTCTCAAAAGTATTCACCTCCTTGGCTTTTGATTTATTTTGTTACATTGCAACCTGTGTTTAAATATTTTTGTCTTCCGATTAATGTCTGATGCAAAAACACTACTGATGGGCGAATCCGTCCAGCACGTTAGGCCAAACATCTAAAAAAAGTTTTCTTTGGATACCAGAATAGTACCTGTTCACAAACCAGGACCACATCCAGATGAATGGGGGGCCCGAACATCTGTTGTTTGGCAAGCTGTCATCTATCATTAAGTTCATGCCATAAGTGAGGTCACAGGGATTTGAAGTATGGTGAACATTCTTATGGCAGCTCAGTCCTTACATGTTGCAGTAGCATTTACGCTCCTGTCAGTGTGCTCCAGCTGGCAGGGATAGCAGTCGCATCACTGATGTGACCAATTTACAATTCATTTGGATCATAGTGGGACAGTATGGGTTATCTTATCTTCACAACAGACAGGTGACGGATGTAGTTGTTAATTATTTTTCTTTATTTACAGGGGAAGGGGACATTACCATCAGGAAAGTAGTAATTTGGCAACAGGTGAGTACATGGTTGTTTATTATTTTATTTTCTTTACAACAGACAAGGGCTTCAACAGTGCTTTAACAGTGCTTTTTATTTTTATTTCAAATCAAGAAGGCTGTGTCTTTCTTTGAATTAAAGAACTTTAATTGTTGATGTGTCTTTTTTTACAACCTAACTATAGGGTTAGCAACTTATAGATGCCTCTCCATTACTAACCTGTGGGTTTGAAGTCAGTGGCCATAAAACAGCTGACATCAATGCCACAAGCATTACCTCACTTGCCTTTACACCAGGGCAATAGGAAGAGCTGGGTAATGCACCAAAATTGGTTATGATCAGTGGTAAAATCTTTACCACCGGTCAGACAGCTGCGTTTCCCATGCTGTCAAATGACAGCATAAGCCCGCAGCTGTGATTGGAGGTAAAAAGTTTACCTCCAGACACTGGTGCTGGCTAATGGGAATACTGCTCCCATCAGCCTGCACCTGCCGTCGCTATTAACACCGCTGCTCGCTGATGCTGCATGCACAGCAGCTCATTGCCCAGTATTTCTCAGCCTGGACAGTTGCATCTTGGCACCGTCCAGGTTGAAAACTGTTTATCCCCAGACATGAATTACGGCGTCGGAAACAACATTGGACAAGTGAGAGATATTGTCATTTTTTATTTTTGTTTTCTTACCAGAGGCGAGGGATTCTATTAAATGGAAATTATGTGAGTATAACTGTTTTTATTTTTAAATAAAAAAGTAAAAGTGTGTTTTGTTTTATTTCAAATAAAAGACTTAATACTAATACCACTTATACTTTATGAACCCCACTTGCCACGGCTACATGGCAAGTGGGAAGAGCCAGGTAAAGCACCAGAATTGATGCATCTGATATGCCTTTTCTGGGTGCCTGCGAACTGCTATTTTTAGGCTCGGAGCAGCTGGGGCAATATCCATGGCCTCTAACCAGCCTGTGAATACCAGCCCTCAGCTGTCTGATTTAGCTTGGCTGGTTTTCAAAAGTTGAGGGAACCCACAACATTGTTTTAATTATTTATTTAAATAATAAAAAAAGGCATGGGGACCCCTATATTCTTGATAACCAGCCTTGCTAACACTAACATTTGAGGGTTGCAGCCCCCAGCTGTGAGGTTTGCCTGTCTGGTTATCAAAGAAACAGGGGAACCCAAGTCATTTTGTTAAAAATTATTTATTTATGTGAAGTCTCACGATACAGCGCTGAGAAATTTCTCAGTGAACTGCGGTGAACTCTCAGAGTTCAGCGCTGCACCGAGAAACTTTCTGTGCTAGCAGGGATCTCTGCATGTCACTGCAGTTTATTTGCCAGGCTGGCAACACAGCTTCTATGACTTGCAGTAACCTTAATGAGATCACCGCTAATCACTGGTGTTGCACTCACAGCAGCTCATCCATCATTGGTTCTCAGCCCGGATGGTCGCATCTTGGGACCATCTAGGTTGAAAACTATTCCCAGACATGGATTACAACATGGGACAGAACGACGGACAGGTGAGTGATATGTTTGCTTTTTATTTTTGTTTTATTACAGGAGACAAGGGATTCAATGGAATGGGCATTAGGTAAGTATAACTGTGTTTGTTATTTTTAAAAGTAAAACTGTATTTTGTTTTGTTTCAAATAAAAAACTTTATTCTTGCTGTGTGTTTATTTACCGTACAACTTACAACTATAGGATTAGTAATGGATAGGTGTCTTATAGATGCCTTTCCATTTCTAAGATGTCCTTGATGTCACCGGACAATAAAAAGGTGACATCAACCCCACAAATATGAACCCCAGTTGCCACTGCTACAAGACAAGTGGGAAGAGCCTGGTAAGGCAGCAGAATTGGTGCATCTAATAGATGTACCTTTTCTGGGTGGCTGCAGGTTGCTAATTTTAGGCTGGAGGGTGGCAATATCCATGGCCTCTTACCAGCATGAGAATATCAGCCCGAAGCTGTCTGCTTTAGCTTGGTTGGTTGTCAAAAATGAAGGGACACCATTATTTGTTATTTATTTAAATAATTTAAAAAATCGCAGTAGGGACCCCTCTATTTTTGATACCCAGCCTTGCTAACACTGACATCTCAGGGTTGCTGCCCCTAGCTGTGAGCTTTGTCTGGCTGGTTATCAAAAATACAGAGGAACCCACACCATTTAAAAAAATATATATTTATTTAGAGAGCAGGCGCTGGCTGATGAATACTCCCATTATCCACCACCTGCTGTCGCTGATATTAGTGGCAGCAGGCGTAGGCTGATTTGAGCAGTAGTCCCATCAGCTGATGCCAGTGACCGGAGGTAAACTGTTTACCTCCAATCACAGCTGCAGGCTTATGCTGTCATTTGACAGAGTGTGAACTGCGGCTGTCTGACAAGCGGTAATGATTTTATCATTGATCAGAAGCAATGTTTGCTGTGCTGCCCATCACATGACATAGTGGCAAATAGTGGATATTCTGGCCCCCACTGAAGTGAATGGGATCTGGGTTCAGGTCCAGGTGCTGTACTATTACCCAATCTCGAATTTTTTTTTTAACTGTTTGGCCGAATCCACAAGCCCGAACATCCAGGAGACCACTCATCTAAATGTTTACAGTTGTAGGCATGTTCTTTACATAAACTGATGCAAGCCCTCAATAAAACCTGTGAAATTCCAGGTTGTGAGGTAGCAAAACATGAAAAATACCAGAGCTTAAATACTTTTGCAAAACACTGAACATAGTAATGATTATTTAGTTGATTATTGTTGGGCTTAAATGGCACAATCGTGGTCATTAAATGACTACTGAATGGCTACATGCAAGATGTTCAATAAATGGCCTGGTTAGACAAACCAACCTGATTCCCTACAGAATATGTTAATGCGAATGTTCTGTGTCCACAGAAAGTAAAGTTTTAAGCATAGGAAGATGGACAATAAAAAATTATATTGTGGTACCGTGTTAGCCAGAAAAAATTATGTAAATACTCTTATGGTCAAAAATATTCCAGGAGTGACACCTTCATTAGAAATTGAACGTAATGCAAGCATTTAACTGTGAAGGATTTGTCACTATGAGATTAACATTGCTGGACTAAAATGCCCCCTTCCCCTGTGATAAACAGCTCACTGTCTATAGACATTGTTATATAGAACTTGGCGTGGGCAGTGGCAGCTTTCCCAGCTCTGCTTCACTATTTTTTTTAAATCAGATATTTTTTATTAAAGTTTTCAGAACATAACAGAATTTTCTCGAAAATACCCCACAATCTTTTCCCCATTCCCAACAGCGCCCCCCCTACCCAACCCTCGTCCAATGATAAAATATATCACAAGAATAATACAGACATACAGTAGATAAGGCACATATCCCAAGGCACCAGTCATGGAGTACAACTAAATCACTTTCAGGGTGATATAAACGTGGTATCACGAGAATAAATTTACAGACGGTAATCCAAAAACATTCAACCATCCTGCCCAAATGTTCTCAAACACTGCCGGTCTACCCCATTTAAGATAAATGGCCTTCTCTCTGCAAAGTATGAGGTTTAGCTTATTTACATATTCTTTCCTTGTGGGAACTTTATCTGAGACCCAGTGATATACTATTAATTTTCTAGCAGTAAAAAGCATTCTGGCAACAGCTATTTGTGAATAATCATCTCCTCCCGCCTCCTCAACATATCCAAACACACAGACAATAGGATCTCTGGGAATATCCTGCTCTGTGGCCATATATATTAAGTTGAGAACCATAATCCAGAATATTTGTATACAGGGACACGTCCAGAACATATGTAGGATATCTGCATTATCGAGCGTACATTTGGGACATTTTGAATTTGGCCTAAGACCCAAATCAAACAGCCACTTAGGAGTCTTAAAAACCCTATAAAGGATATATAGTTAAGACAGATGGTTAGGCTCACTGAGGGACAACTTAGCTATCATTTGCATTATTGACTCCCATTGATCTCCTGAAATCCCCCCACTTGTTGTTTCCGTTTCGCTAATGCCATCATCGGGTGACCTAACAGCACCCTCGAGAGGAGCTCCCCGTACACGAATGAAATTAGTCCCCTTGTAGATGCCTGTAAACCGAGCCTATTAATAACAGTATCATGATGTATAATAATAGGGTGTATATGAGTCTGCATTATATAAGCGTGTCTTACTTGTAAATACTGATAAAATATAGAATGCTGAAGTGAGAACTCCTTTCATAAGTCCTTAAATGATTAGCTCTGCTTCACTCTTAATATAAAAGCTTGGATTGTGTCAGAACAGCTGCACCCAGTAAGCTAAGTGATATGTTGTTGGATTCAGGGTCTCTTTGCCCACATTACACTGCTCCCAGATGAAGTAGAAAAAATTGTTTAATCTCTACTGGAGACTGAGCTGTGCTGCAGACTACTCGGACAGGCGGGTCTTTGGCAGCTTCTCTCCTCCCACTGTCTCGACAGGTCTCTGCCTATGCCTACATGCACACAGAATACTTGGCTGATTTTGTACAGCCAGTGCCTGATACATACTGCCCATGAATTGACATATATGTCAGGTTCTCTTTGAAGACTATTTGGACAGGCCAGTAACCAGGTAAGAACATTTGTAGGTACACTAATTGCCAACTATATGCCAGTCTCAATAGGCCAGCAAACACCTGATGTGTCAGGCCAGGATAGGACCATCAGGTGCGATGATTTTTAAGCAGGATTGAAAATCGTTGTTATCGGCAGCACATTACCCGTGTAAAGAGATGTGTTGCTTATAATGATGATATTTTAGTCACCACACCTGACAAATAAGACAAGTTCAGTTCACAAAAGCGTACAGTACATTGTGTCATTTCTAAAAATAAGAAACAGATCCTTTTTTTCTGAACTCATACAACCATATTAAGAGGCTTTAGAAACATTTCATACCACATTATTACCAAAAAAATATTCAGAATTTTGATTGTAGATTTGATATAGATAGGAAAGAAATATAACTGAACCTAAGATCAGTTTAAGAAATAATTGGAAAACTTTCTTTTACACTGCTTTAAAACATTGCTGCCTCGTTGCTTTTTTTGCTACAATGATAATTAAATTTCAAACTTTGTTGCCTTAATTTTGGCCCAAAAAATGCAACAAGGCCAGGACGGTTGAACATTTTGCCCATAAAGCTGCAGGAAAATAACTTTTGATCTTAAGCAGCTGCAGAAAACAAGTGCATTGAACATGAGAATCCTTTGGTTGAATCACAGTATTATTTTGGTACATATTTTTATAGCTGAAAAACTCACGATAATGACAAGTTGCTCCCATGTATCCTGTGTCAGAGCAATTACAGTAGAAATCACTCCAGGTTTGTGAGCACATTCCTCCATGCTCACAGTAATTTGGAAAACATCTGAAAAACAACATTTCTATATTAGCATTTTATAAGATTGAAAGCCAGGCTCTGACTTCTGCTTCGTGTGAAAGACTGCAAGCTCATTTTATTAGTATAGTTTCAAGTAATACTGAAATGTAAAATATAAAAACTAGAGACAGCCGCTCATTAAGGAGAACAAAAATGATGACATATTTCATGGCCACAGCTGTAAATGTCATTCTCGGCAATAATATGAATCATAATTTAGTACTCCAATATAATACACAATAATGACCTATGCAGACAGAATTTCAGACATGACTACCATCTGATCAATCGTTGATAGAATTTGTGCATATAAAACTTTTAAAACCAATATATTTTGTGGTTGCTCCTTAAAAACTCATTCGTCATTGCACTTTGAAAAAGTCTAATTAAAAGTTTTGTTCTCCAATAACTAGACCACATTACAGTTAAGGACATTTAGATACTTTATTAGAATAGTGTAAAATATACCAGTGATTTTTAAGCCAATTAAACTGTGTCAATTCCAGCCGAGAAAAAAATTAGTTGGAAAAACGTTGCTAGAAATGTATTAATAATTCTAATAAATCTTTTACAGTTTCAAATTTTATTATTGCATTTTCTGAAAAGGGGAGAATACAGAATGATATAACCAATCTTAGCCTACAATCAGCCACGATTTTTTTTAAATTGAAATATTTAAAACTATCTCTTTTGTTTTGTTGTTAACACTGCTCGGCTCGAAGCCGTTCTAATGTGCATTTAGAAGAATACTAAAGAGATGATAATTATAGAAATGCAGATGAGCCACTATGAATGAGTACATTTAAAAGTCTAATCTCAGAAATATATGACATATAAAAAATGTTTTAATTGTTCACATTGTCTTTGATTTAAAAAAAAAACCTCTATAAACAGGCATCTATGCTCAAGAATATGTTTAAGGAGCCATGTACAACTTTATATTGAAGTTGAAGAAGCCATTAGAGATGATCAAATCGATTTGATGCAAATCGAATTTGAGTTCCATTTCCCGAAATTTGCAGGTCCAACTAAATTTGAATAATCTGATTTTAACAAATCGCTCAAACAGTTTTCACTATTTTACACATTCTAGAAGGTGGTGTCTATTACATACCGCTGCATGGATGAGAAGATGGAGAAAAACAATTTTCCAACTTCTCTATTCTGTTAGTCCAAGCAAATTGAATTGCATTCAGCTGTCATCTGACTCATTTACTTGCATGGCCAAGTGTGATCCAAATGTCGGATGTAAAAAAATGGACATGTGTATGGCCTTATGGACCAACATTGGTCCGAGTGTGATTTGATGTTTTGTTGGATCGCACTCAGATCGAAAATATGGTCATCTGCAATTTGAGAAAAATGTATTCACAATAAATTTAATTTTGGGGAAAAAATTGCCAAACCTGACAATAGGTTTGTCAATTATCCCTAATCCCCATATTAGTGACCTTACCTATACCTCGGAATTCATTAGAAAGCAGTTCTAATGTGCCTTCATATCAAACAGCTCTACCTTATGTATGAAGCCCCATAGATGCCTAAAAAAGCAGCCATTTCTTGCATGCACTTGTTTATCACCTCACCCACATCTTTCGCCATTTATCAGCTTTAGTAAATTTCTCTTACCACTAGTCTCAAACACGATCTGAACAATGAACAACAAGTGAATGGGCCTAAATATACTTATTAATCTATATGCTATTCTCAGCATTCTGTGGTATATCGCTTCGCTTGTGATGGCGATATTTACTAGCCACATATAGTCAGAAAATGCCACATATAGTCAGATGGGAGAACTACAATACCCAGATAGATTAGCAAAATTAGGATTATTTAGTCTAGAAAAAAGATGACTGAGGGGCGATCTAATAACCATGTATAAGTATATAAGGGGACAATACAAATATCTCGCTGAGGATCTGTTTATACCAAGGAAGGTGATGGGCACAAGGGGACATTCTTTGCGTCTGGAGGAGAGAAGGTTTTTCCACCAACATAGAAGAGGATTCTTTACTGTTAGGGCAGTGAGAATCTGGAATTGCTTGCCTGAGGAGGTGGTGATGGCGAACTCAGTCGAGGGGTTCAAGAGAGGCCTGGATGTCTTCCTGGAGCAGAACAATATTGTATCATACAATTATTAGGTTCTGTAGAAGGGCGTGGATCTGGGGATTTATTATGATGGAATATAGGCTGAACTGGATGGACAAATGTCTTTTTTCGGCCTTACCAACTATGTTACTATGTATATAATAAATTAATCTTTCCTCATCCATAACATTAAAATTAGAATAATTCTGACTTTCACTACCAAGTGAAAATATTTTTAAAAAAAGTAAAAAAAAATTAAAGGCGTTCTCCAGGCATATGATGTTAATAACCTGTAATCAAAAATTTGAATTTATTAAGTGTATTACATATTTTCTCTTTATAATGCAGTTTATTTCTATGTTTTATCTAAAGCCAACATATTCCACAGCACTTTACAGACATTATCATTATTCACTGTCCCCATTTGGGCTCAAAACCTAAATTTCCAATCAGTATGTCCTTGAAGTATAGGAGGAAATCTGAATTCCTGGGGCAAACAAGGAGAAAATATGCAAACTCTTTTGAAAAGGTGATAACCACTGAATGACCTTCATGCACATTTAAATTTCATGGCATAGATGTGAATAACGGTTAGAAGACCATTGATCAATAGAGTTAAGAACTCTATCTCTGGTTGGGGAATATAGATAGTTATTCCCATTTCAGTAATGAATAGGAATAGGATACACCTTTAAGTGAGCAATGGCAGAATATCATTAAAGAATAGTTCATATATTAAAATATAAATTAAACCATTCAACATTTCCTGCAATCAAATTATTTAGATATGAGCAGATCTGAAGACATTCTAATTCGCCAAATGACGCTGATTTTCATGGAAACATATATTTTCATCAAAATTTATTCTCTAAAAAACTATTCTCCCTTATTATACCTTCACGTCTGCTGAGACCCCAGAGCTTAACAAACACAAAATGTTCAGAAAACCCCAAGAACTAATGCTAACTTCAGGGCTCACCTTTGCTTGTCACTGTCGCCTGTAGGACTTTGATGTCTATTCTTACCATCACCGCATGCTGAAACCGTGGGCATCTTCACGCTAGGCCTGGACTTCTGGCTGTGACTAGACCCAGGACATCCATGTACATGCACAGGGACGTCCCGGGCCTAGCCGCACCCACAAGTTATTATGACATGTGAGTGAGTGTGTCCTGACTCCGGACATCGTAAGTGCACGTAGCAAGGTCATGGAACACAATGTTGCAATGAACTTACGATGCACAGTCATTTCTGGCCTGTGTGAAGAAGACCGGGTTTTAGTAAGCCATGGTGGTAACAAGTGGTGCTGAGGTCCATACTGGAGAAGTAAGCAGTGGAGGTGGCCTGGGAAATGTGCAATGAGATATTATTTTTGTTTTGTTTTTTAACCTTTTGCCCAACCCTAAAGTACAGCCAACCTCCATTTTGGTAAAATTGCTGGGAGCAATTACAGAAAAATCCACATACTGGAGAATAGGGATTCTTGTAAAATTCAAGTAGAATTTAATTCTACTCTCATACATCTTATCAAATCTAGCACTATTTCAGTGCACGTCTTTGCATAAAAGTCAGAGCTTATGTATCGATACAGTGCTATACATTCATTCATTTGTTCATTCATTCATCTACAAGATCCAAACACTCTTCACTCACATAGAACGCCTACTACTTTTTACATTTTGTTAAAATTGAGAACATTAAATTATATTTTTTCTGATAGGATAAATCTGTTTTATTGGTCCTTTGCAATACAATTAAGAAGAGATTTCAAGGGCAAAGTATTTTTCCTAAGGGCTAAACCAAGTTAAAACAGATTTCTCTAAGTTGAAAAGTTGTTTTAGGGATCTAATAAAAGTCAAGGGAGATTTAGTGTAAACATAGGATGAAGAGAAAAAGCAATTTTCATCTCACTTTAAGGTCATAAGGATATTATTGATGTGTTAAGCTGAAAAAAAAACTGCCCTGAGATGCGCAAAACAAAAAATAAACTTAAAGTAGAACAGCACGTAAAGCATTGACTCTGGTTCACCACTGCAACTGAAAGCAAAATTTTGAGTCTGCAGGCAAAGTAACCTTGAATCATCCAACTATAAAGCAGATTGCATTTAAGGTTATAGAAACATATCTTTTGCAACAAAATATATGATGCATGTATCCATCTGTTTTATAAAATACAGTTAAAAAAACAATTGTTAGGACTGTAGTCTTCAAATAAGTTATCATAATGACTAAAAAAGGTCAAACATTTAAAGCGTATCTGTCACCTGAATTTAAAATACAAACTATTAGGGTTGGCAGATTGCACTAAATAAATTTAATAAAGAAGTGCAATCGAAACCCAGAGTCCACCGTGCAGAGATGTAAAACTGCAGCTAATGTGAACAATGGCGAAACACGTAGAGAGCGATTGCTAGCTCGCACTGAGTTACACATCACTCAGTGAACAGCACACAAAGTTGTGTCATTCGCATACAGAAACAGATGCTCTGCTATAGAGCTACGTCACTCACACACAGTAACAAAGCAGATGCTCTGCAATAGAGCTGTGTCACTCGCACACAGTAACAAAGCAGATGCTCTGTAATAGAGCTGTGTCACTCGCACACAGTAACGAAGCAGATGCTCTGCAATAGAGCTGTGTCACTCACACACAGTAACAAAGAATATATGATGCTAGACACGATCCCTGTTAACCTCACAGGGGATCGAAGCCCACTAACGGGGCAAGTAGCAAACAGTGGTCAAGCAGTCAGCAGTGGCACTCAACCAATTCCTCTCTGGAGGTGACAGAGTTCTAATGGCTAGACGCAATCCCTTAAAGGGAACCTGTCACCCCGGTTTTTCAGTACAAGATAAAAATACTGTTAACCCCTTAATCCCATATGATGTACTATCCCGTCCAGGTGACCTGGGACTTAATTCATAAGTGACGGGATAGTACGTCATATGCAATCGGCCGCGCTCACGGGGGGAGCGCGGCCGATCGCGGCCGGGTGTCAGCTGACTATCGCAGCTGACATCCGGCACTATGTGCCAGGAGCGGTCACGGACCGCTCCCAGCACATTAACCCCCGGCACACCACGATCAAAGATGATCGCGATGTGCCGGCGGTACAGGGAAGCATCGCGCAGGGAGGGGGCTCCCTGCGTGCTTCCCTGAGACGATCGGTACATGGTGATGTACTCACCGTGTACCGAGCGTCTTCTCCCTGCAGTCCCCGGATCCAAAATTTCCGCAGGGCTGCATCCGGGTCCTGCAGGGAGTACTTCCGGGTCGACTGCAGGTGCTGGTAAGCCTGCAGCGATGTCAGTGAGATCGCCTATCTTACAGAGTGCTGTGCAAACTGTAAGATCGGCGATCTGTGATGTCCCCCCCGGGACAAAGTAAAAAAGTTAAAAAAAAAAAATTCCACATGTGTAAAAAAAAAAAAAAAAAATTACTAAATAAATAAATAAAAAAAAATATATTATTCCCATAAATACATTTCTTTATCTAAAAAAAAAAAAACAATAAATGTACACATATTTAGTATCGCCGCGTCCACAACAACCCGACCTATAAAACTGGCCCACTAGTTAACCCCTTCAGTGAACACCGTAAGAAGAAAAAAAAAACGAGCCAAAAAACAACGCTTTATTATCATACCGCCGAACAAAAAGTGGAATAAAACGCGATCAAAAAGACGGATATAAATAACCATGATACCGCTGAAATTGTCATCTTGTCCCGCAAAAAAGGAGCCGCCACAAAGCATAATAAGCAAAAAAATAAAAAAGTTATAGTCCTGAGAATAAAGCGATGCCAAAATAATTATTTTTTCTATAACATACATACATAACATAGTAACATAGTTAGTAAGGCCGAAAAAAGACATTTGTCCATCCAGTTCAGCCTATATTCCATCATAATAAATCCCCAGATCTACGTCCTTCTACAGAACCTAATAATTGTATGATACAATATTGTTCTGCTCCAGGAAGACATCCAGGCCTCTCTTGAACCCCTCGACTGAGTTCGCCATCACCACCTCCTCAGGCAAGCAATTCCAGATTCTCACTGCCCTAACAGTAAAGAATCCTCTTCTATGTTGGTGGAAAAACCTTCTCTCCTCCAGACGCAAAGAATGCCCCCTTGTGCCCGTCACCTTCCTTGGTATAAACAGATCCTCAGCGAGATATTTGTATTGTCCCCTTATATACTTATACATGGTTATTAGATCGCCCCTTAGTCGTCTTTTTTCTAGACTAAATAATCCTAATTTCGCTAATCTATCTGGGTATTGTAGTTCTCCCATCCCTTTTATTAATTTTGTTGCCCTCCTTTGTACTCTCTCTAGTTCCATTATATCCTTCCTGAGCACCGGTGCCCAAAACTGGACACAGTACTCCATGTGCGGTCTAACTAGGGATTTGTACAGAGGCACTATAATGCTCTCATCATGTGTATCCAGACCTATTTTAATGCACCCCATGATCCTGTTTGCCTTGGCAGCTGCTGCCTGGCACTGGCTGCTCCAGGTAAGTTTATCATTAACTAGGATCCCCAAGTCCTTCTCCCTGTCAGATTTACCCAGTGGTTTCCCATTCAGTGTGTAATGGTGATATTGATTCCTTCTTCCCATGGGTATAACCTTACATTTATCATTGTTAAACCTCATCTGCCACCTTTCAGCCCAAGTTTCCAACTTATCCAGATCCATCTGTAGCAGAATACTATCTTCTCTTGTATTAACTGCTTTACATAGTTTTGTATCATCTGCAAATATCGATATTTTACTGTGTAAACCTTCTACCAGATCATTAATGAATATGTTGAAGAGAACAGGTCCCAATACTGACCCCTGCGGTACCCCACTGGTCACAGCGACCCAGTTAGAGACTATACCATTTATAACCACCCTCTGCTTTCTATCACTTAGCCAGTTACTAACCCATTTACACACATTTTCCCCCAGACCAAGCATTCTCATTTTGTGTACCAACCTCTTGTGCGGCACAGTATCAAACGCTTTGGAAAAATCGAGATATACCACGTCCAATAACTCACCGTGGTCCAGCCTATAGCTTACCTCTTCATAAAAACTGATTAGATTGGTTTGACAGGAGCGATTTCTCATAAACCCATGCTGATATGGAGTTAAACAGTTATTCTCATTGAGATAATCCAGAATAACATCCCTCAGAAACCCTTCAAATATTTTACCAACAATAGAGGTTAGACTTACTGGCCTATAATTTCCAGGTTCACTTTTAGAGCCCTTTTTGAATATTGGCACCACATTTGCTATGCGCCAGTCCAGCGGAACAGACCCTGTCGCTATAGAGTCCCTAAAAATAAGAAATAATGGTTTATCTATTACATTACTTAGTTCTCTTAGTACTCGTGCCATCCGGACCCGGAGATTTATCTATTTTAATCTTATTTAGCCGGTTTCGCACCTCTTCTTGGGTTAGATTGGTGACCCTTAATATAGGGTTTTCATTGTTTCTTGGGATTTCACCTAGCATTTCATTTTCCACCGTGAATACCGAGGAGAAGAAGGTGTTTAATATGTTAGCTTTTTCCTCGTCATCTACAACCATTCTTTCCTCACTATTTTTTAAGGGGCCTACATTTTCAGTTTTTATTCTTTTACTATTGATATAGTTGAAGAACAGTTTGGGATTAGTTTTACTCTCCTTAGCAATGTGCTTCTCGGTCTCCTTTTTGGCAGCTTTAATTAGTTTTTTAGATAAAGTATTTTTCTCCCTATAGTTTTTTAGAGCTTCAATGGTGCCATCCTGCTTTAGTAGTGCAAATGCTTTCTTTTTACTGTTAATTGCCTGTCTTACTTCTTTGTTTAGCCACATTGGGTTTTTCCTATTTCTAGTCCTTTTATTCCCACAAGGTATAAACCGCTTACACTGCCTATTTAGGATGTTCTTAAACATTTCCCATTTATTATCTGTATTCTTATTTCTGAGGATATTGTCCCAGTCTACCAGATTAAGGGCATCTCTAAGCTGGTCAAACTTTGCCTTCCTAAAGTTCAGTGTTTTTGTGACTCCCTGACAAGTCCCCCTAGTGAAAGAGAGGTGAAACTGTACAATATTGTGGTCGCTATTTCCTAGATGCCCAACCACCTGCAGATTTGTTATTCTGTCAGGTCTATTAGATAGTATTAGGTCTAAAAGTGCTGCTCCTCTGGTTGGATTCTGCACCAATTGTGAAAGATAATTTTTCTTCGTTATTAGCAGAAACCTGTTGCCTTTATGGGTTTCACAGGTTTCTGTTTCCCAGTTAATATCCGGGTAGTTAAAGTCCCCCATAACCAGGACCTCATTATGGGTTGCAGCTTCATCTATCTGCTTTAGAAGTAGACTTTCCATGGTTTCTGTTATATTTGGGGGTTTGTAACAGACCCCAATGAGAATTTTGTTATCATTTTTCCCTCCATGAATTTCGACCCATATGGACTCGACATCCTCATTTCCTTCGCTAATATCCTCCCTTAAAGTGGACTTTAGACAAGACTTTACATAGAGACAAACCCCTCCTCCTCTCCGATTTTTACGATCCTTTCTAAACAGACTGTAACCCTGTAAGTTAACTGCCCAGTCATAGCTTTCATCTAACCATGTCTCGGTTATTCCCACTATGTCAAAGTTACCTGTAGATATTTCTGCTTCTAGTTCTTCCATCTTGTTTGTCAGGCTTCTGGCGTTTGCGAGCATGCAGTTTAGAGGATTTTGTTTTGTTCCAATCTACTCGCTGTGGATTGTTTTAGAAATGTTCTTACCTCCCTTCTGAGTATGTTTTCCTGGGTCTTCTTTGTTCAAGTCTAATGTTTTTCTTCCCGTCCCCTCTTCTTCTAGTTTAACGCCCTCCTGATGAGTGTAGCGAGTCTTCTGGCGAATGTGTGTTTCCCAGGTTTGTTGAGGTGTAGTCCGTCTCTGGCGAGGAGTCCATCGTACAAGTAATTCACACCGTTTTGGCGCTTTTATCGTATAAAAGCGCCAAAACATAAAAAAATTATATAAATGAGGTATCGCTGTAATCGTACTGACCCGACGAATAAAACTGCTTCATCCACTTTACCAAACGCGGAACGGTATAAACGCCTCCCCCAAAAGAAATTCATGAATAGCTGGTTTTTGGTCATTCTGCCTCACAAAAATCGGAATAAAAAGTGATCAAAAACTGTCACGTGTCCAAAAATGTTACCAATAAAAACGACAACTCGTCCCGCAAAAAACAAGACCTCACATGACTCTGTGGACCAAAATATAGAAAAATTATAGGTCTCAAAAAGTGGAGACGCAAAAACTTTTTTGCTATAAAAAAAGCGTATTTTAATGTGTGACGGCTGCCAATCATAAAAATCCGATATAAAAAACGCTATAAAAGTAAATCAAACCCCCCTTCATCACCCCCTTAGTTAGGGAAAAATAATAAAATTAAAAAAATGTATTTATTTCCATTTTCCCATCAGGGCTAGGGTTAGGGTTAGGGCTAGGGTTAGGGTTGGGGCTAGGGTTAGGGCTAGGGTTAGGGTTAGGGTTGGGGCTAGGGTTAGGGCTAGGGTTAGGGTTAGGGTTAGGACTAGGGTTAGGGCTAGGGCTAGGGTTAGGGTTGGGGCTAGGGTTGGGGCTAGGGTTGGGGCTAGGGTTGGGGCTAGGGTTAGGGCTAGGGTAAGGGTTAGGGTTGGGGCTAGGGTTAGGGTTGGGGTTAGGGTTGGAGCTAAAGTTAGGGTTAGGGTTGGGGCTAAAGTTAGGGTTAGGGTTGGGGCTAAAGTTAGGGTTAGGGTTTGGATTATATTTACGGTTGGGATTAGGGTTGGGATTAGAATTAGGGGTGTGTCAGGGTTAGGGGTGTGGTTAGGGTTACCGTTGGGATTAGGGTTAGGGGTGTGTTAGGACTAGCGTTTCAGGTAGAATTGGGGAGTTTCCACTGTTCAGGCACATCAGGGGCTCTCCAAACGCGACATGGCGTCCGATCTCAATTCCAGCCAATTCTGCGTTGAAAAAGTAGAACAGTGTTCCTTCTCTTCCGAGCTCTCCGGTGCGCCCAAACAGGGGTTTACCCCAACATATGGGGTATCAGCGTACCGTACTCAGGACAAATTGGACAACAACTTTTTGGGGTCCAAGTTCTCTTGTTATCCTTGGGAAAATAAAAATGTGGGGGGCTAAAAATCATTTTTGTGGGAAAAATAAGATTTTTTTTATTTTCGCGGCTCTGCGTTGTAAACTGCAGTGAAACACTTGGGGGTTCAAAGTTCTCACAACACATCTAGATAGGTTCCTTGGGAGGTCTAGTTTCCAATATGGGGTCACTTGTGGGGGGTTTGTACTGTTTGGGTACATCAGGGGTTCTGCAAATGCAACGTGACGCCTGCAGACCAATCCATCTAAGTCTGTATTCCAAATGGCGCTCCTCCCCTTCCGAGCTCTGCCATACGCCCAAACAGTGCTTCCCCCCCACATATGGGGTATCAGCGTACTCAGGACAAATTGGACAACAACTTTTAGGGTCCAATTTATCCTGTTACCCTTGTGAAAATACATAACTGGGGGCTAAAAAATCATTTTTGTGAAAAAAAAAAGAATTTTTATTTTCACGGCTCTGTGTTATAAACTGTAGTGAAACACTTGGGGGTTCAAAGTTCTCACAACACATCTAGATAAGTTCCTTAAGGGGTCCACTTTCCAAAATGGTGTCACTTGTGGGGGGTTTCAATGTTTAGGCACATCAGGGGCTCTCCAAACGCAACATGGCTTCCCATCTCAATTCCAGTCAATTTTGCATTGAAAAGTCAAATGGCGCTCCTTCCCTTCCGAGCTCTGCCATGCGCCCAAACAATGGTTTACACCCACATATGGGGTATCAGCGTACTCAGGACAAATTGCACAACAACTTCTGTGGTCTAATTT
Source organism: Ranitomeya imitator (assembly GCF_032444005.1). Classification (NCBI taxonomy): domain Eukaryota; kingdom Metazoa; phylum Chordata; class Amphibia; order Anura; family Dendrobatidae; genus Ranitomeya; species Ranitomeya imitator. The sequence continues at coordinate 390,945,789 of NC_091282.1, forward strand.
CTTCTCTTACCCTTGGGAAAATAAAAAATTGGGGGCAAAATATCATTTTTGTGAAAAACTATGATTTTTTATTTTTACGGCTCTGCATTATAAACTTCTATGAAGCACTTGGTGGGTCAAAGTGCTCACCACACATCTAGATAGGTTCATTAAGGGGTCTACTTCCTAAAATGGTGTCACTTGTGGGGGGTTTCAATGTTTAGGCACATCAGGGGCTCTCCAAACGCAACATGGCATCCCATCTCAATTCCAGTCAATTTTGCATTGAAAAGTCAAATGGCGCTCCTTCCCTTCCGAGCTCTGCCATGCGCCCAAACAATGGTTTACACCCACATATGGGGTATCAGCGTACTCAGGACAAATTGCAAAACTTTTGTGGTCTAATTTCTTCTCTTACCCTTGGGAAAATAAAAAATTGGGGGCAAAAAGATCATTTTTGTGAAAAACTATGATTTTTTATTTTTACGGCTCTGCATTATAAACTTCTATGAAGCACTTGGTGGGTCAAAGTGCTCACCACACATCTAGATAAGTTCCTTAAGGGGTCTACTTTCCAAAATGGTGTCACTTGTGGGGGGTTTCAATGTTTAGGCACATCAGGGGCTCTCCAAACACAACATGGCGTACCATCTCAATTCCAGTCAATTTTGCATTGAAAAGTCAAATGGCGCTCCTTTCCTTCCAAGCTCTGCCATGCGACCAAACAGTGGTTTATCCCCACATATGGGGTATCAACGTACTCAGGACAAATTGTAAAACAACTTTTGGGGTCCATTTTCTCCTGTTACCCTTGGTAAAATAAAACAAACTGGAGCTGAAATAAATTTTGTGTGAAAAAAAGTTAAATGTTCATTTTTATTTAAACATTCCAAAAATTCCTGTAAAACACCTGAAGGGTTAATAAACTTCTTGAATGTGGTTTTGAGCACCTTGAGGGGTGCAGTTTTTAGAATGGTGTCACACTTGGGTATTTTCTATCATATAGACCCCTCAAAATGACTTCAAATGAGATGTGGTCCCTAAAAAAAAATGGTGTTGCAAAAATGAGAAATTGCTGGTCAATTTTAACCCTTGTAACTCCCTAACAAAAAAAAAATTTTGGCTCCAAAATTGTGCTGATGTAAAGTAGATATGTGGGAAATGTTACTTATAAAGTATTTTGCATGACATATCTCTGTGATTTAAGGGTATAAAAATTCAAATTTGGAAAATTGCGAAATTTTCAAAATTTTTGCCAAGTTTCAGTTTTTTTTACCAATAAACGCAAGTTATATCGAATAAATTTTACCACTATCATGAAGTAAAATACGTCATGAGAAAACAATGTCAGAATCGCCAAGATCTGTTGAAGCGTTCCAGAGTTATAACCTCATAAAAGGACAGTGGTTAGAATTGTAAAAATTGGCCCGGTCATTAACGTGCAAACCACCCTCGGGGCTTAAGGGGTTAAATAGGGCCTGAGCTGTGCGTTACTATAGTGTATTTTGTGTAGCCGAGTTCGCATCTCAACTTCAGGAAAATGGCCGCCACGATCTCCATCTGCGCACGCGTGGCATCCCGTGGCCATTTTCCTGAAGCCCGGGCAGCAGAGGAGTCCATATGCGCATGCGCGGCCTCAGGAAGATGGCCGCCCCCACAGATCACCAGGGAAAAGCGCCGATCGCGCGTTTTTTCTTCTCCTGCCCAGTGGATTCAGAAGATGGGCATGCGCAAACCACTACGCCACCAACGGAAATATATGCAAGGTCTGAGAGAAGAATCAGCGATGTCGCCACGCCCATCTGACCTGACCAGCCTGATTGACAGGCGAAAACGGCGACTTTGGTAAGTTATTTCGGCAGCTTAGGGGTGGAATCAGGGTACACAAAATACACTATAGTAACGCACAGCTCAGGCCCTATTTAACAGTATTTTTATCTCGTACTGAAAAACCGGCGTGACAGGTTCCCTTTAATCCATAAAATTTCCTCTCCGGAGATGCTGGAATCATAATGGCTTAACGCCGACCCTGAGGCACATGCTGACAAATACCACACTGTTGCAATGTCTCATTCTCACATGGAAAGAGGTTGATACTAGTGAGCCTTTTATAGGTAAAACTCAAGTTCAGTCAGACAGGACCTTGCTCGTGGACCAATCCGGAGCTGCCATATTACCAGAGCAGCTGACGACTGACCATCAATGAGACATCGCCACATCACAAGCATGCTCAGTAGGGTGATTTCTGGACTTAGTCTCCAGAGCATTCGCTCGTTGCTGCCTACCGCTGGTTACCATAGCCTTGGATGTAGAGCCAGCAGTAACCAGACAAATAGCACGAGCCTGAGCAAGATGCTGGGACCAACGTCTATGCCCAGCAGCACCAGCAGCGGCCAAAGCTGGATGGGAGACCGCAGATTCAGGCAAGGCTTGGGATCTACCCTGTGCAGCAGGAGAATCCTGGCACCTAACACAAACTGTGTACATTATTAAATAGATTTGTTAGACTTTGTGAGACTAGTGTATTTATTTTTCAAGATTCATGTTATAGTGATTTTGTAATCCTAATAATGAATTGAACATTTTATCAGTCCAGTTAAATAGTGAACCTTCTCATGCATGCAAGTGGATTGAATCCCTGCCCTTTCAGTCTGGTTGACAGCCCCAGCTTCTTTTGAACAGTGTTAAGCTGCCGTCACACTAGCAGTATTTGGTCAGTATTTTACATCAGTATCTGTAAGCCAAAACCAGGAGTGGGTGATAAATACAGAAGTGGTGCATATGTTTCTATTATACTTTTCCTCTATTTTTTCCACTCCTGGTTTTGGCTTACAAATACTGATGTAAAATACTGACCAAATACTGCTAGTGTGATGGCAGCTTCAGACCTTAGCAGGGAAGATGATCACTGAGTAATTGTCAATCAGGCTATATGGGAAGTGATTGAGATTAACTTCTTTACTGACATATGATCTACAGTTATGTTGGCTCCTGGACTTTGTTGTAGGCTTGCAAATCGAACTTGCATCTTTCCTGACAGATGATGGCTGTGATATTCAAACATCATCAGCCGCAGGTGGAGTGGAGCTGTTATCCTGTTAATTGCCACTGTCAGTGTTATCTTTATCATCCAGCGAACATGGTAAATAAAACAAAAACAATTGTGGCAATTGTGGAATTGCACATTTTTTAAATGTTGCCGCACTTGAGATTTTGTTCCCAATTTCTAGTGCATCACATGATAAAATGAACGGTGTTATTAAAAAGAACAACTTGTCCCATAAAGAAACAAGTCGTCATATGACTAGACAAAATTAAAAAATAAAAGTTATGGCTCTTGGAAGAAGAACAGAAATAGAAAATTGTAAAAATTCTGGTCGAGAAGAGGTTAAATGTTCAAGAGTACATATACTAGTCTTATTAGGTCTAACAGATCTATTAAAAAATGTCTGCCGTTTGCAATGCAAAATCTATAGACTATACACTATAAAAATTAATAAAGTTGTCTTTTCTACATTAGTGGTTATTTATTTATATAATGACAATTTATTCTGCAAGAAGAAAAAACATTATCTTACTCTTCTCACTGATTGAAAAAAACAACCTTATCTATTCACAAAAAGTCAGAGGCATACATAGCTACAGTGGATGATCATGAGCCTTCACTTTGTATCAGCATTATTATGGTTTTGAACAAAATAAAACCACAAAATTTATCATCCATCTTGATCATTTTCTTTACCTCACATTGTAATAGGTCGTAAAAATTATACCAGACCATACCAAATCATATCTCACACTTTGCACTGATGAGAGTCAGCACCCCAAAACACTGTGTTTGCAAATGTGGCAAGGCTCATTAAAGGGTTGATATTGACTGCTAGGATTGCTACTTCTAATAGGTGGCACTAGAGTTCTAGTCCTCATCCTCTCTGAGGAGGAAATTTGCATTTTTAATGTCCCAGAGGAGCATTGCAAGGCTTAAAAGTTTCCTCACATTGACATGCCAGGCCTGGCTTGTCATTCTTCACAAGTAGACATGTCACCCCTTGGATCTCGGTCAGACACCTCTCACCCAGCCAGACTAGATCGTATACTTTGCACTGATGAGGTGCAGTACCCCAAAACACTTTGGCTGCAAATTGAGATTTTGGTTTGGCTTTTATTCTAAGTCATGTGGCAAGGCTCGTTAAAGGGTCAATATTGACTTTTATGATTGTTACTTTGATACAATTTGCATATAAAAAAATAATAGTATCTCATTAGTACCCAAAAATTATCCGCAAACTGAATAATTTGTAAAAGTGAGGAAAACAATAGTGAACACTGTAAGCAAATTCTGTGCTCAATCACTGTGGACACATTAAATATTTGGTCTGTTTTTTACCTCGGTATTTATAAGCCAAAACCAGGAGTGGTGATAAAAAACAGAAGTGGTGACGTGCTTCTATTATACTTTTCTTCTGATTGTTCCTCTCCTGATTTTGGCGTCCAAATACTAAGTTAAAAAAAACTCACTGAATACTCAACTTGTGCAAGTGACATCAAATTAATCTGGGTTCTTTTAAAAAAACAAAATTAAGGAATACACATGAATCATGTACCCTTCATCGTCAAGCTTTTAGGGTACATTTCCATAGGCCGTAAGTAAAATCTGAAATGAAATCTTCAGTGGCACAAAAAACTCTAATGCACAAATCTTTTTTCACGTCCGCACATTTCAGCCTTTTCATGTCAAACAGTGAAAAGAGAGGTAATCTCTGCAGCACAAATTGACAATGTGGACTTCAAATCTGTATTACTATGTAATATCTCTGCAGTGTGTGAATAATATGTCACATATAATTTACCAGCAAGGGTAAAAATAAAGGGATAATTTACTGTATTTTTTGGCATTATTTCCTCATTATCATTGGCTAGATATTGAGTTGGTTTGGAGCGTAAAGGTATGTGTTTCCCTTGTATTTCATGATCTTTGGCTGCTCAGTCATTGTGTCCACACCTGATAAAAAAAATGCAATAAGCAATAGTATTTACCAATGCTATTTCTCCATCTGACATGTTTGATTTATGTGAGAGAGGTCTACATTCCAAGTTAACATTTGATGACGCCACTAGTAGGGTGTAAAGACTTATATGCCAGCACACTACCTATTAATCAAACTGTTCAGTCCCTCCTAAATCTGACACCACAAGCTCCTTCTCTGTAATGAGCTTTTTTTCATTTCACTGACATTTAAGCTTATATTATTTCATCAGTTTTTAGCAAGAAAAAGCTTTTGATTTATACACATCAGGTTTTTCTAGAAAATCTAGATTCGAATGCACAGAGGTTTATTGAAGGCAAGTAAAGTAAGTCATGTATTTCTACATTCATGATGTGAAACTGTCACAATGAGTATAATGAAAAGTTTTAGGCTATACAAAGAAATAAATTAGCAGTGCATGACAAATATGTCATTAACATAAGTATTTGGATTTTAGATTTTTGATTGGAACTGCTATGAGCATCTACTTCAAATTCTTTGCGTCTTGTCAGTGCATACCATTATTCCTAATAAAAAAAAAGTTGATTCTCCAGCAAAATGTCCTCAGATACGTAAAACTTGAAATTTATTTTACAAAAAAATTAAAACCAGGAATGATAGCACATAGCAGACGAGACGGAGAAATGAAGCCACGACCGACTAGTTTCAGTACACAGCCTTAATCATTGTCATGATTGAATACACAGCTGTATTATATACTCTCTATTTCCAATCACATTTTTATTTATGTGGTCACGCGCTTTCTATTTCTTGTAATTTTGCTCAGAAATCTTCTAATTATCCTTCTTATAGTAATGGACAGTTTTCCTTTTAAGTATTTTGTGAACTGTAACACATCAAACATCATTTATCTAACAGAATGTGAGGTGTGCAAAATACAATATAAGGGCTGTACCACAGGATCCCTAAAAAACGCATCCGTAGGCAAATGTCTGATGCCGCTAATCCAGCAGTATCCAGACACTGTGCAAGTCTGCCCTTAAATTTGCTGGCACTGAAAGAGTGTCTAGACCTATTAGGTGAGGAGATTGGAAAAGGGAAATTCTTAATCGAGAATCCTATTGGATGTTTATTTTGGAAACCAAAGTTCTTTTAGGTTTAAACATCAGATATGATCTGATATAGCAATATAACTGGAAATCCACATATTCACTTATGCTTCATTAATACCATTTTAATGTGGTTTTTACTTTTTATCCAGTTTAGTAGTTACATTGTTATCTGATAGGATGCCAGTAAGATGTGATGGGAAATAGAGAGTATATAATGCTGCTGTGTATCCAATTCTCTATGACCATGATTAAGGCTACCAACCACTCTCTCTCACCTCTATTTTTCCTCATCCCACGTCAAGGACATGATTTTCATCTTTCTTTACACTTATAAGGCTCTAATGCCACTCCATGAAGTACTGTTTTAATGTACGTTATGACACCAAGATATTATGATATTCATTGCCCACGGCCAATTCAGTGCCTTGGGTAACATTAAAAAGTACTCTGTGAAGGACTAGTCAGCAGTGGAAGCCAAGTACAGAGCAAAGCAGGTCAAAAAGGACACGTGGGATGGTGAAAGACTAAACGAATATGTACAAATGGCCAGATTATGGACTATAAGAGTGGAGAAACAGGTAAGTGTGATTTTTTTAAAATCCTTCTACAAGCTCTCTTTGGTTCCGGAAAACAACAAATAATATACCTCTACAGAAATTAAAGAAAATTAAGCTGAGGCCAATTTTATGGAAAATGAATCCTTACATATAAAAGCCAAAATGTTTCAAAGAGTTGGTAAATCCCTTTCTATATAGATGGCAGTGGACTTTCCTAGATGCTATATAGTGCATGGACTTTCAAGTGTTCAAAGCAGTTGTTTTTTTCAGAATGGGAGAAGTAAAGTACTTGCATCAGTTGTAAATAATAGCAGAAAATGTAGCGCAGGTATTGTTAAGTACTGCAGAGTATATTTAACTCATATAGATAGCGGTATAATACATGCAGTGTAGAACCGAATAGTACAGTATATACAGGACTGGAATAGAGCAAAACAATGCACTTCGTACAGATATTTAGCAGAACAATATGTGTAGTGCAAGTAAAGAGCATTACAATCCTTGCAGAACAGGTAGAAAGCAGCACAGTACATACTATACAAGCATAGAGAAGAAAGGTATGTGCAGCACTGGTATAAAATAGCACCTGACATATTGTACTGGTAAAGAACAGTGCGCTAAATGCAGCTCTAATATTCAACAGTATAATATGTAATACATGTAGAGAATAGAACACTATATGACGTACACGTATAGAGAAGTTCAACATATAGAGCAGTACAACATACTGTATGTTGTACAGGCAAATAGCAGTATAGTACATGTACTGTAGCACAGGTAGAGAAAAGTACAGTATATGTAGTACAAATAGAACATTGTACAGTACAATCTGCAGAGTTAGGCAGAAGTATTACATGTAGCACAGGTAGAAAATAGTACAATACAAAAGGAAGAGGTAGAGAGCAGTACAGTACATGTATTACAGGCAGACAGCAGTATTTTACATGTAACGCAGCACAGGTAGAGAGAAGTAAAGTACATGTGTCACGCCCCAGGGTCCTGGTCATCACAGTGGCATTGCGTTCCTCACGGGGAGAGTGATGTCACGCTTTGAAGCGATGAAGGATATCTTTCACCAGGTAATCACATACACACAGCACGCTCATACTCCAGGCCAGAAGAGGGAGCTCTAAACCTGGTTTAGGGTGAACTCTCCTTTAAATACATCCTGGTCTGGAGGGAAAGAGATTTCAGTCAGACTGTCAGAGGACAGGGAAGAGGGCAGACAGACATAGAGTGTTAGAAGGTCTGAAGGGGCCATGTAGTATGAGGTACTACAGCTCCTGGAGAAAAGAGAACTTAGAAAGAATGAATAACTTGTGGAAAGTGTACAGGAGAGAAAAGGCGCAGGAGAGTGATACCAGTGGAGCAGAGCAATGAATGAGCTACCTCCCTGGCTGGCGCAGACTCTGGTAGCCGGAAGACTGTGGCCGGGCTGAACTCTAAGTGGCATAGCTGAAACCGGCAGGACAGCTGAACTTCAAGTTACCTGTCTGCCTTTACACTCAGGAGACACAGTGGCACATAGAGCCCGGGTCGTGATAGAGACCCTATAAAAAGGCTCGAGTCACCTGTCATACGGGTTGTGTCCTAACCTTCATGGGGACAGAGAAGAACTGTGAGGAACTTATCAGAAGCCATAGGCAGTAAGGGACTACAACACCACTGCTCTTTGAGGAAGTCCTTCATCTCCACCTGGTGAAGAGGACTCTGTATTCACTTCCAAGCCGGCCGGACCCTGCCTGTCATGTGATCTGGAACCCTGAACTGGGGTTGCCTGAAGCTACAGTAAACCAGTTAAAGAGACTGCAAACCTGTGTCCTCGTTCTTCACTGCACTTCGCACCATCTTCACTTACTCACCAGGAGCCCTGGGGACATACTTCACCTTTGGGAAATTATACCATCTAGCAGCCACGCCATCACCCCAGCGGACCCCTTTAAGCAGCATCGGTCCCTACTGACTGAATACCAAAGGTTGCATCACGAACATAAACTTTGGTCAATATCCCTTTTATATGGGCGCCCAGGGCCACGGACCGGGTCGCTGCCGTGACACGTCCCCTTAAAGGGAAGGTGCCACCAGTTTTCTTGTATTTTATTTTTTTGTGAAATTAAGCTTAAAATAGTAATTAAAATGTATTAATGCAATGTTTGCACTGTTTGCAAACATTTCTATATGAAAAATATGATATATTTTTCTACAAATATACATATTTACCACTAGGGGGAGCATTTTCCGTTTTAGACCTCAAGCAGCTATAGTAAGATTTAGCAGCAAAAAAAATTGGGGCAGTAACTGCTGACATCACCATTTCCCTCCCCTTTTGGGTGGTCTAATATCCCTGGGGCAGAATGAAGAGCAGCATCACAGGGCAGCGCCATTTTGTGTGTGACTGCCCTGTGATCTGCTATCACCAGCAGTTACTGCATCAGAGGCGCAGCTTGGTTACAGAGGAGCAGAACACAGTGGGCTCAGCAGCATTTTTTGTGAATAACATTCTTGCCATCCCCCTTCCCTCACCTTAATCCTTGTCCTGTCAGCTGCCCTGCTCTCTCTCTCCAGGTGTCACCTCCCTCTCTGCAGGCTGTGAGTGCAGCTTACTGGAGATCACAGGGACTGTGTGTGAGGGGGAGGGGGAGACACAGCAGGAGAAGCACACAGGGCAGCTTGTGAGGAGCAGAGGATGTGCCTGCTTGGAGTACAGAGGAGCAGTGAGGGCTTCTTCTGTCCTGCGATAGAGAGCACAGGGCTATAATAAAATGGCAGCTAGTCACACCTACAGCAGTGAATTGTGCAGCCCACAGAGGCATGCCCAGCTCACTGCTAATGCTGCTGCAATGTTACAGATAGGGTCAGCGCCGGTCTATTATCTCCTATGTCCATGGGGTGCGGTTATCTGACACTGATAGTGCCCTGCTACTGCTGCAAGACCAAGATGTGCATTCTTTAAACACATATAACACATGGAATCTGTTTCACATGCATTTCAAACTTGCTTATAGCAGCATGTTATGCTACATTACAGTGATTTATTAATGACCTACAAACGCGGTATCTTCCCTTTAAGTACTGGACCCGGTACCGAGTACCCCACGGCCCTGGCGGGTGTTCCACATGTAGCACAGGTAGAATGCAGAACAATACACAGGGAAAAGGTAGAGAGCAGTACATGTATCACAGGCAGACAGCAGTAATGTACATGTAACATAGCACAAGTAGAGAGAAGTAAAGTACATGTAGCACATGTAGAATGCAGAACAGTACAAAAGGTAAAAGTAGAGAGCAGTACTATACTTATAGCACAGACAGACACCAATATTGTACATGTAACATAGCACAGGTAGAGAGAACAACAGTATATGTAGTACAAATAGAACGTTGCACAGTATATGCTGCAGAATTAGGCAGACGTAAAGTACATGTAGTTTAGGTGGAAAGCAGTACAATGCGTAAGGTAGAGGTAGAGATCACTACTATACGTGTAGCAGAGGCAGACAGCAGTATTGTACATGTATCCTAGGACAGGTAGAGAGACGTACAGTATATGTGGTACAAATAGAAAGTTATACAGTTGTGCAGTATATGCTTCACAATTAAACAGAAGTACAGTACATTTAGTACAGGTAAAAAGAAGTACAGTACTAGAGCTGGAGAACATGTTTGTAGCGTGTGTGTGTCTGTGTGTGTGTCTGTGTGTCTGTGTGTGTGTGTGTGTGTGCGTGTGTGTGTTGCAGCTTTAAAGTAAAAAAATAAGTCATTTAAAACTACTAAATCATCATTTTTTATCAGAGTAGTTACTTTGTACCATGGAAATATGAACGTTCCTTTGGACCATGAAAGATCCGAAATAACCAGTCCATGGTACAATGATTAAACAACTGCACTATCCGTGTAGAATATCAGCTGGATGTGTCATCACTGGGGCAAGTGGTCCGAAGACACTATGAAAAGTCCTTACATTTAAAATTAAAATGTGAATTTAACAAGAGCTGAGTAGAGTTCTAGAAAATTTCCAGCCATTATCAAACTGACTGCATCATAAACTTCTCAGGATATGAGAAGTTTCCTGCAAATGTCCAATTAAAGTTCTTGCTCCAAATCTAATTTTGCTTCATTCCTTTAGCTACTAAAACAACTCAGTAAGAAAAACGCCATCTGGTCATGAGAATATAAACACCAGGCCTCCCTTCAAGTGATGAAGTAGACTTTTCAACAGAAGCGGAAAAAATTCACCATCCTAAAAACAAGCATCTGATCTGAATTTATAATGTATTTCATAAAAAATGTAGGACTCTTATCCAGAAGGTTCTAAAAGCATGTCCGTAGCACCAACAAATATCATTCATTTGTACATTTACTATTGCAACTACAGAATAACAGAGGAGAGAGATATGACTTAACCCTTTGACTGCAAAGGGTTTTTTTACATTTTACTGGTAGCTGGGACAATGTTTTCTTTTTTAACACGTACAAATAAGTTATACAATAAGAAAAATTATAAAATCGAGAGATGAGCAATTTAATTCTAGTGGAATAGACATCTACCCGACTATACAAAAAATCCACATTTTTTTTTAGAACAAACAGTGTTCTCGTGACAATATCTTGATGAACATTAATCCACACACAAATTTTTGGTTATAATACACACAATGATGTTTATAACTGTATAACGTAACTTCTACTAAAAGACAAAGTTTATGCTGCCCAACAAACAGGACTCCCACCACAGCAAGAAGGGGTTGTCCGATCTTCAGCTACAAGAGTCGAAATATATATATATATATACTGTATATATATTTACAGGTGCTTCTCACAAAATTAGAATATCATCAAAAAGTTAATTTATTACAGTTCTTCAATACAAAAAGTGAATCTCATATATTATATTGAGCCATTATAAATAGTGATGAGCGAGTGTATTCCCGAGCTTGCTCGGGTGGTCTCCGAGTATTTATGACCTCTCGGAGATTTAGTTTTCATCAACGCAGCTGAATGCTTTACAGCTACTAGACAGCTTGATTACATGTGGGGAATCCCTAGCAACCAGGCAACCCCCACATGTACTTAGGCTGGCTAGTAGCTGTAAATCATTTAGCTGCCGCGATGAAAACTAAATCTCCGAACACTAACAAATACTCGGAGACCAAACCCGAGCAACTAGTATACTCGCTCATCACTAATTACAAACAAAGTAATCTATTTCAAGTGTTTATTTCTGTTAATGTTGATGATTATGGCTTACAGCTAAGGAAAACCTAAAAGTCATTATCTCAGTAAATTAGAAAACTTTATAACACCTGCTTGAAAAACTATTTCAAAATCCAAAATGTTGGCCTACTGAAATGTATGTTCAGTAAATGCACTCAATACTTGGTCGGGGCTCCTTTTGCATTAATTACTGCACCAATGTGGTGTGACATAGAGGTGATCAGCCTATGGTACTGCTGAGGTGTTATGGAAGACCAGGTTGCTTTGATAGCAGCCTTCAGCTTGTCTGCATTGTTGGGTCTGGTGACTCTCATCTTCCTCTTGACAGGCGAGTTTGCTGGCTAAATAAGCACAGTGATACTGTTGTTTTTAAATGAGGCATTGGTACTTTTGGCAGTGTGGACAGGTGCCAATGTTAGAATCTGTTTAGTTTGTAACTATCCGCTATTTCCTTGTGGTTTTCTGGCTGCTGGTCTTTTTTCTCTGGTGCTGGTTTGGTTTTGGGTCAGGTGTTTGTATCACTCTTTATTAGCCAGCACTTGCCTCCCAGTCCTTGCTGGACAACAGTGTTAATCTGCTTGAGTTCTAGCTTGGCGCTTTGCTTTGTCTTCCGTGTGTATATTTTGTGCAGTTCTGGGATCTCTGGTTCTACTAGTCTAGTTTTTGTTTTCAGTTGGTTTCTGCAACCTTCTCTGTGCCTTCTATTAGGAGGTGACCTGTTTTTGTACCTAGTCCTATCTATATGTCTTTGCTTGAGATTAACCTAGTATCGATGGTGGGTCTATTTGCTATGAATGTGTCGCCCACTCCATTGTATGGTATCAGCCTAGTCATAGTGCAGGGTCAGTTTTCCCCCTTCTATCCTAGTCCTGTGTTGCAGTTCCGTAACAGCCAAGTCCTGCTGGAGAATTAAATTTCCATCTCCAAAAAGCTTGTCGGCAGAGGGAAGCATGAAGTGCTGTAAAATTTTTTGGTAGACAGCTGCGTTGACTTTGGTCTTGTTAAAACACAGAGGACCTACACCAGCAAATGACATGGCTCCCCAAACCATCAGATTGTGGAAAATTCACACTAGACCTCAAGCAGCTTGGATTGTGTGCCTCTCCACTCTTCCTCCAGACTCTGGGACCTTGATTGCGAAATGAAATGCAAAACGTACTTTCATCTGAACACAACACCTTGGACCTCTGAGCAACAGTTCAGTTCTTTTTCTCCTTGGCACAGGTAAGACGCTTCTGGGATTATTGGTCATAAGTGGCCCATGTTCTGGATACATCTGTATGTGGTGGCTCTTGAAGCAATGATTCCAACAGCAGTCCATTTCTTGTGAATCTCCCCCAAATTTTTAAATGGCCTTTTCTTAACAATCTTTTCAAGACTGCAGTTATCGCGGTTGCTTGTGCACCTTTTTCTACCACACTTATTCCTTCCACTCAACTTACTATTAATATGCTTGAATAGACAGCTTTTTTTTAGCAATGACCTCTTGTGGCTTACCCTCCTTTTGGAGTGTGTCAATGACTGCCTTCTGGACATCTGTCAAGTAAGCAGTCTTCCCCATGATTGTGGAGCGTTCTGAAACAGACTAAGGGACTTTTTTAAATGCACAGGAAACCTTTCTTTGCAGATGTTTTTGTTAATTAATCTTATTTACTGTGATAGTGACTTTTGGGTTTTCATTGGCTGTAAGCCACAGTCATCAACATTAACAGAAATAAACACTTGAAAGAGATCACTGCGTTTGTAATGACTATATAATATGTGAGTTTTACTTTTTGTATTGAAGAACTGCAATAAATTAACTTTTTGATGACATTGTAATTTCGTGAGCAGCACCTGTATATATCTACAATAAAGAGTCAGCCAGACTCCAAACTCATCTGTATTATATATGCCCATGTAACTATTTTAATGAAGTCACATTAACCCCTTACTGCCATTGCACAGGATAGTATGTCCAATGGCAGTACCTCCGCTTTAATGTGGGCTCCAGCAGTGAGCTCGCATCAAAGCTGGGACATGTCAGCTGTTTTGAACAGCTGACATGTGCCGGCATAGGCGCAGGCGGAATCACAATCCGCCCACACCTATTAACTAGTTAAATGCCGCTGTCAAACTCTGACAGCAGCATTTGACGCTTGCTTCTGGCCATCGGGCTGGAAATAGGCAAAACGCTGACCCCGTCACGTGATTTAGGGTCATCGGTCATCGGCATAAGAACCAGAGGTCTTCTTGAGATCTCTATTGTTGTTGATGCCAGATTGCTATGAGCGCCACCCTTTGGTCGGCGCTCATAGCAATGCAGCAATTCTGCTACATAGAGGCGATCCGAGCATCGCCTCTATGTAGCAGAGCCGATCAAATTGGGGCAGCTTCTAGTCTCCCATAGAGGCTACTGAAGCATGCTAAAACTTAAAGAAAAATAGTTTTAAAAATATAAAAAAATACAAAAATTTAAAAGTTTAATTAACTCCTCTTTTGCCCTATTAAAAAAAAACAATAAAACAAAATCAAGCATACACATATTTTCTAGTCTCCTTTCTCTTTCAAACTGTTATGTTATTACTGCTATGTAATTATTTAAAAATAAATAAATTTGGATATCACAGATGGAAAAAAAAAGTTCCTAATTAGGATTTATTATATATGGTTTAACGTGATCACAGGGCACCGATGAGTTGACATGACAGCCGGAAATATGCTGAATATCTCTGTGCTTGTCATGATGATTCTCCTATGAAAGCCAGCCTATAGCTGGAGTTTATAGGATATCATGATTTTAGCTATACATATCATAGCAGTGCACTATATGTAGCACAAGCAATCAGAATATCGCAACTTCAAGTCCCTTAAGGGAATTATTAAATATAGTAAAATGTTTTTAACCCCTTTCTGCCATCGGACAGAATAGTATGTCCAATGGCAGAACCCCCGCTTTGATGCAGGCTCCAGCGGTGAGCCTGCATCAAAGCCCAGACATGTCAGCTGTTTTGAACAGCTGACATGTGCCCGCAATATACGCGGGTGGAATCGTGATCTGCCCGCTCCTATAAACGAGTTAAGTGCCGCTGTCAAACTCTGAGGCTATGTGCCCACGTTCCGGATTGGGCACTAAGTGAGTATATCTGTGTTTGTTATTTTTAAATATAAAAGTAAAAGGGTGTTTTGTTTTATTTCAAATAAAATACTTTATTCTTGCTGTGTTTATTTCCACCGCTGTCTGACTGGCGGTGATGATTTTAATGTTGATCATGGGCAGCGCTCGTGCACTGTCATGAGCATGAGAGCGTGGCAAACATTGAATGTATTGCACCCCCATTCAAGTAAATGGGTTTCGAGTATTGTTCTGGTACCTCAAGCAAACCTTTTTTTAACTGCCCGCCAAACCCATTGAACCCAAACATCCAGGGGTTCACTCATATCTACATTTGAGTGCAGTCTGATGTTTTGCATTCACCAATTTAAGTCAATGGTTGTGTGCCAGATGCTGTATGCTGCTCACTGCAGCATGCTGTGATTTTTTTTCTCATGCTAAATAGACATGAGAATAAAATCACATACCTGTTCTGACTCATTGAATAACATTGGTCACAATGCAATGTGAGATTTTCTCATATTTCACTCCTCAGTATTTTATGCCAGTGTGAGTTAGTTATAAGTCTGCAGTCTCTCTATGTGATTGCAGACTTGTAAATCCTTACATTGTGTGCAATTCCCACTGTGATTATTCTTTGAAACCATGAGCAAGTGGTCACATAATTTTATGTATGTGAGTTGGAGCGCCCCCAGACACAGGGCCATGAGTTCTCGGTACCGGGCCTCTCTGGTTCGGTTCTGATGCTGTCACGGTGGCTAGACCCAGTCTGCGACCCTGCTAAGGGGCATCCAATAAAGGTGGTACAGTCTGTCAGGGATTCGTGACGCCACCTGTGGTGTTAGGTCAGGGTGACCGACGCTGCTGTGGGGTCCGCTGGGGTGATGGAATGGCAGCTGGATGGTATACCTTCCCACAGGTGAAGTATGTCCCCAGGGCTTCCCAGTAAGGTGGATGGTGATGGTGAGAGGTGCAGTCAATAACGAGGACACAAGGTTGCAGTCTCTTTACCTCTTTACTGAAGACTTCAGGATCCGCAATCCAGAGCACGCTTAACAGGGCTATCTGGCTATCTGAGACCGGCCGGTCCGATGGGCACTTCCAGAATTCCCTTTGCAGGTGGAAATCGTTGCCTACCAATAGCGCCTGTGTGTTGTAGTCCTACCCTGCTGAGCATTCGGAATAGTCCTCACAACTTCTGTTCTCGTTCGTTCTTTCTAATATGTTCCAGATGTTTCTAGTTCAACGTCCCCAGGTATGTTATGGCTAGGATGCACCCGTATGACGGGAAGGCCTGGAGGTCTTCCGGGACCCTAGAGACGCCCCTCTCCCACTGTTGCCCCCTATGTCTTCGTAGGTGTTTAGGTGAGACAGCCAACCTACTTAGGTGAGACAGCCAAACTGTCCTGCGGAGTTTGAAGTAAGGCGTAGAGTCAGTTACTCCCTCGGTGTTCCGGCCACCGGCTACGCGCCTCAGTAGGATGTTGCCTCGGTCTCACGGCACGACTCCTACTGGCTCTCCTTTGTGCTTGATCTCGTTTCTCACTGTCTCACAATATCCTTCGCATTGTGTCTCTTTCTTAGGATACCGCCGCGGGGTGTGCAGGCGCGGTTCCGTTCACGTGCAGCTGCCAAGGCAAACAGGATCATGGGGTGCATTAAAAGAGGTCTGGATACACATGATGAGAGCATTATACTGCCTCTGTACAAATCCCTAGTTAGACCGCACATGGAGTACTGTGTCCAGTTTTGGGCACCGGTGCTCAGGAAGGATATAATGGAACTAGAGAGAGTACAAAGGAGGGCAACAAAATTAATAAAGGGGATGGGAGAACTACAATACCCAGATAGATTAGCGAAATTAGGATTATTTAGTCTAGAAAAAAGACGACTGAGGGGCGATCTAATAACCATGTATAAGTATATAAGGGGACAATACAAATATCTCGCTGAGGATCTGTTTATACCAAGGAAGGTGACGGGCACAAGGGGGCATTCTTTGCGTCTGGAGGAGAGAAGGTTTTTCCACCAACATAGAAGAGGATTCTTTACTGTTAGGGCAGTGAGAATCTGGAATTGCTTGCCTGAGGAGGTGGTGATGGCGAACTCAGTCGAGGGGTTCAAGAGAGGCCTGGATGTCTTCCTGGAGCAGAACAATATTGTATCATACAATTATTAGGTTCTGTAGAAGGACGTAGATCTGGGTATTTATTATGATGGAATATAGGCTGAACTGGATGGACAAATGTCTTTTTTCGGCCTTACTAACTATGTTACTATGTTACTATGTTACTATGTTCTGTTCTGGTCGCTAGGTGCCTGCCAGGTTCCCACGCCTGACAGGGACCCCCCTGTGTCTTCTCCCTGCAACACCCCCTGCCACGGGATGTTGCCTGAATCCAACCCAGTCAGCTTCTGACTAACTTTCTATCCAACCCCTAGTTTTACCAGTGTGAGGAGGGGCCGAATAAATAAAGCCTTTTGCTCCCCCTAGTGACCGGAGTGTGAAGTGTAATGTGTGCTGGTGATACCTGGTCAGTAGAATTCCTTCAGTGCCATCAGACGTACCATCACTTCCCTTAGTGGCAGAGTGTCATACTGCAACGACCAGATCTCTGGGGCGCTGCAGATATGCAGCCACATTCTATCTAGATGGGTACGGCCTCGCTCACTGCAAGTGTATTGAGATAGGCCGGAAACAGTCTAGTCAGAATGTGGCTGGAAGTATGCACATCGCATACTTGTGGTCACGTTACTGTCCTCTACCGGTGCCAGCGTTGGAGAATCTTCACAGTGAGCATTGCGTGCAATGTGAGGATTTACAAGTCTGCAGTCATATAGAGAGACTGCAGACTTGTAGCTTAAGGCCAGACAACCTCTTTAACCCCCATGTCAACCTCACTTTCTTTCCCATTCTTTCTGGTCAAATGCTACTGCCAAGTTTATTTCTTCTAAACTTTCCATTTCTAATAAAACAGACATCGGATAATGCAACCTGTACCATTCTACACTACTAAATTAGATAGTGGATGCTTTCCTTAAACGGAAAGTACTTGCAAGCAGCATAATACAAAGAATATCAGGTTTACCCAGAATCCTTTGCAGTAGGCGGAGCTATGCAAATCATACTAAATTAGAGACACTCTAGAACTTTACTGGATGTAGATCAATGTCTATTCTAGTCTCCTTTCTCTTTCAAACTGTTATGTTATTACTGCTATGTAATTATACTGGCTATTACATTTGTTATTTTTTTTTTGCTTATTATTTGTTTTGGAATCAGAACCATCTGTTAGTAGTGCTTTGACTGAAACCTCACCTATCAGCAAATATTTAATGTTCAATGTTTATTATGAAAAGTCTATAAAAACAGAGTTAAAAATAAATAAATTTGTATATCACAGATGGAAAATAAGTTCCTAATTACTATTTATTATATATGGCTTAACGTGATCACAGGGCACCAATGAGTTGACATGACAGCCGGAGATCTGCTGAATATCTCTGTGCTTGTCATTATTATTATTATTATTATTATTTATTATTATAGCGCCATTTATTCCATGGCGCTTTACATGTGAGGAGGGGTATACATAATAAAAACAAGTACAATAATCTTGAAAAATACAAGTCACAACTGGTACAGGAGGAGAGAGGACCCTGCCCGCGAGGGCTCACAATCTACAAGGGATGGGTGAGGATACAGTAGGTGAGGGTAGAGCTGGCCGTGCAGCGGTTCGGTCAATCAGGTGGTTACTGCAGGTTGTCGGAAGAGGTGGGTCTTCAGGTTCTTTTTGAAGGTTTCGATGGTAGGCGAGAGTCTGATATGTTGTGTCATGTTGTGTCATGATGATTCTCCTATGAAAGCCAGCCTATAGCTGCAGTTTATAGGATATCATGATTTTAGCTATACACATTATAGCAGTGCGCTATGTATAGCACAAGCAATCAGAATATCACAACTTCAAGTCCCTTAAGGGAATTATTAAATATAGTAAAATGTTTTTAACCCCTTTCTGCCATCGGACAGAATATTACATCCGATGGCAGAACCCCCGCTTTAATGCAGGCTCCAGCGGTGAGCCTACATCAAAGCCAGGACATGTCAGCTGTTTTGAACAGCTGACATGTGCCCGCAATATACGCGGGTGGAATCGCGATCCGCCCGCGCCTATTAACTAGTTAAATGCCGCTGTGAAACTCTGAGGCTATATGCCCACGTTCCGGATTTTTAGCGTTTTAATTTAGCGTTTTTGCGGCGGTTTTCCACTGCGGAAATGCTAAAAAAAATGCTTACATTAAGCATCCCATTACTTTAATGCATTTCGCAATTTTTGTGCTCGTGCTGCGTTTTTTTCCGCAGAGGAAAAGCATTGCGGAAAAAAATTCAGCATGTTCATTAATTTTGTGGAAAATCTGCGGTTTTCCCGAAATAAAATTGTATTTGGACAATTTAAAAAAAAAAAAGCTAAAAATCCGTAAAAAAAAAACACGCAAAAAATAAGCACAAAAAATGTGATAAAAATGCTAAAAAATGCAAGTGGATTTCCTGCGATGGGAGTGCGAATTTTGTTAGGAAAATTCTGCATACTTTCTGCACATGAGCACCTAGCCTGACAGCGGCATTTAACTAGCGCTTCTGGCCATTCGGCCAAAAATGCGCGCATCGCTGACCCCATCACGTGATCGAGGGTCAGCGATGCATCGGCATGACAACCAGAGGTCTAATGAAGGCCTCTGTGGATGTTGATGCCAGATACAATATCTGTGAGTGCCAATCTGTGGTCGGTGCTCATAGCAAAGCTGTAATTCAGCTACATAGAAGCGATCTGAGCATCGCTCCTATGTAGTAGAGCCCATCAGGCTATGCCAGCTCCTAGCCTCACATGGAGGCTAGAAGCTGGCATAGGTAAAAAAAATGTTTTAAAAAATATGAAAAAAAATAAAAAATCTATAAAAGTTTAAATCACCCCCCTTTCGCCCCATTCAAAATAAAACAATACAAAAATCAAACATACACATATTTGGTATCACCGTATTCAGAATCGACCGATCTATCAAAAAAAAGGATTAACCTGATCGCTAAGCGGCGTAGCGAGAAAAAAATTAAAAACTAACTTTGTTTTTTGGTCACCTTGACATTGCATTAAAATGCAATACCAGGTGATCAAAAGAACGTATCTGCACCAAAATGTTATGATATCAATAAGCCCTCACCTGACCAGAGATCACAAAAAATGGAGGTGCTACGGGTCTTGGAAAATTGCACAATTTTTTTTATTTTAGGAAAGTTTGGAATTTTTTTTACCACTTAGATAAAAAAGAACCTAGACATGTTTGGTTTCTATGAACTCGAAATGACCTGGAGAATCATAATGGCAGGTCAGTGTTAGCATTTAGTGAACCTAGCAAAAAAGCCAAACAAAAAACAAGTGTGGGATTGCACTTTTTTTGCAATTTCACAGCACTTGGAATTGCTTTCCCATTTTCTAGTACACGAAATGGTAAAACCAGTGGTGTCGTTCAAAAGAACAATTTGTCCCACAAAAAGTATGCCCTCATATGGCCATATTGATGGCAAAATAAAAAAGTTATGGCTCTAGGAAGGAGGGGAGCGAAAAACGAAAATGCAAAACTGAAAAAAGCTCCGGTCATTAAGGGGTTAATGAAACATAAAAGTTCAAATCAGCCCCCCTTTTGCTCTATTAAAATGAAAACAATGAAAAAAGTCAGAAAAACCCACATCAAAATATAAAGTAAATTATTCCAATCGATAAGTGGTGTTAGCCAGAATTACATTTTTTTTGCCTTTGCAACACTGCAATAAAATGCAATAAGAGGCTAGAAAAACATTATATCTACCCCAAAAATGGTATCAGTAAAAACATCAGCTCAGGGTGCAAAAAATAAACCATTACACAGATCTATATCAGGGAAATTGTAAGAATTACCGGTCTCAGTAAATGGTTTTGAAAATTTTAAAATTTAAAAAGTAGCAGAGTAATTCTACTGACCTGAAGAATAATATTGCCAGGTCAATTTTACAGTATAATGAATATAGTAAACAAAAAATAAATACAAATTATGGAATTGCACTTTCTTTGTGATTTCAATACACTTGGAATTTTTCTCCCACCTTCCAGTGAATTACATGATATATTACATGAATAATTACATGATTACAATTACAATAATTACATGAATAATGTCATTCAAAAGTACAACTCATCCACAAAAGACAAGCCCTCATATGGCTATATGGATGGAAAAATAAAAAAAAAAAGTTATTGCTCTTGGAAGAAGGGGAGGAATAAAAAAAAATCCCCCCCACAAAAGGAAAATCACCCTGGATAAAGGGGGTAAGAGCTGTAATCCCTAAACCTTTTACGCAATTAGAATGTGAATACCTGCAAATTAAAGCTGAGAGTCTACATTGTAAACCCATATTGATTACATAAATGCATCTTTAAATGCCTCCATTTTAAGTATATATGACTTTTGATTTCTTTTTATTCCATGTTTTGTGACAAAACGGGACATAAAAGTAGCAATTATGCTAATTATTTTTCTTTTTATGGTGTTCATTAGGTGGGATGAATAGTGTATTCATGTCATAATTTGGGTTATGAGCATGGAGATACAAAACATGTCTGTATATAAATTTTAGTACTATTTGTTGACAGAGCAGTGCGAGGGCTTATTTTTGCAAGTCAAATTTATTGGTGCCATTTTGCAATTTATGAGCCTTTTTTATAGCTCTTTATTTATTTATTCATTTTGAAATAAAATGATCATAAAACAGCAATTCTGTTTTTTGTTTGCTTTTTTTAAATGGTGCTTACTGGGTGGGATAAATTGCTTGCTCATGTGTAGTTTGCCACTATGATCACATCAATACAATATATGTGTAGTTTACTTATACTTTATATACTTTATTAAATTCTCACAATAAAACCCCATAAAAAATGTATAGCGTTACCATATTCTAAGAGTCATAACATTTTTCGATTTTTTTTTCAGCAAGATGGGATTATGGGGGCTTGATTTTGCTGGATTAATTTAAATGTTAGTTCGTGTAGTGTTTGGGCTGATGCTTTTTGATTGCTTCTTCTTAAAATTTTTCAAGGTAAAGTAACTTACATATAGCAATTCTGACTTTTTTTTATGACATTCATTGGAATAGCCAAGTGACAAGCTTACACAGTTACATTGGTTGAAAATAGACAAACGTCCATCAAGTTCAATATTTTTCCGCTAGTTATCCAGTCGCTATAACATACAATGTCATTTTTTGTGAGAGACATCTTGAACTTGTTTGCTGATTTAGTGTCTGCCATTATTAGCTCTTGTGTTATGACATTCTACAATCTCACTGCATTAACTTTAAAAAACCTCTTTCTTTCTAGCTTTTAGCCTTTTTAACATGCTGGAGAGAAACTTCTGGGTTTCATAACATGAAAGACAGCATTCTTCGTGATCATTCATGTACCATCTGATTTTTATGGATACATTACGATTAGTGATGAGTGAACATGCTCAGTGATACTCCGATATCACTCGGGTATCTGGGTGCTTGAATATGGTCGGCACTCAGCAAACAATGGCTGCTGCTTGGATACAGTGCTTGAATCCACGCCCTGCATGTTTGGCACAGGTTACACAGCCAATAAACATGAGGGAATTGCCTGCCAGTCACTGTAATGCCGTAGCCAGCTAAGTAGTGGCATTAATGTGATTTGCTACCGTATCACCTCATCAGAGGTTATAAAAGGACTGGCGCCACTGCACTCAGCTCACTGACGCCACTGAACAGCTCAGGGACTGTTGTGACTGGAGGGAGAGAGTAGTTGTGAAGGCATTTGTATGCATAGTTTCATTAATCAGAGTCATCAAGCAGTGATACTGGTGCTGATGCTGAAACATCATAGTAAAAGTCCTTCCAGTGGTTTAAAATTTGTAAAAAACTGCTTGTCTTGCTACAGTTCATAAAAAACATTTGTTCTAAAAATTGACTATTGTCATCCATACAGTTGAACATGCTTCGTGTAAAATTACAGTGGCTTGAAATTTTAAATATAACGCTTTTTATAAAAAAAATTGGTATAAACTTTTTAAGGAAACTTGGTTTCCAGAGACCTAGCAATTACAAAATGCCTAAGGCTAGGTTCACATTGCATTAGTGCAGTCCGTTCAACGCATACGTTAAACGGACTGCATTAACGCAAGTGCTGAAAAAGATCGCGATTATGCGATCACGCTAGCGTAGATGCTCTATCTGTGCTAGTGGTGACAGACCCGAAAACGATGCAGACTGCGTCCGAGGGTCCGTCACAGAATGACGGCACATCGCTAACGCATGCCGATTATGACCGAAAACGATGCAGACTGCGTCCGAGGGTCCGTCACAGAATGACGGCACATCGCTAACGCATGCCGATTATGACATGCATTAGCGATGCGCTACATAATGGCAGTTAATGGGTGCGCTAACGCATCCGTTACATAGCGTTAATGCCGCTATGTAACGGATGCTGTCAGCGCATTGCCATTAATGCACTGTGAACCCAAGGCGTGCGCTAAGGGGTGGGGAAGTAGAAGTGCTAATGAAGGTGCAAGCAGAAAGAGAGGACATGGGGCAGGTGTGACTACACCTGTTGCTGGAGTACAAATAACATGCCCATCCATGACACATAGATTCCTGTCCCATTTTTCAGAGAGGCACACCAAAAGAGGCACACCAAAAGAAGTGGGACACCACTTCTGAAGCCACACCAGTGCAAACATGTGTTCAGTGGCATAGCAGATAATACTTCCAGCATGATTGCCAGTAACACCCAGTCTTCCACACAATCCAGTCTCACCAAGAGTTTGGATCACTAAATCCTCACCCTGATTGTCTTTCCTCCCACCATGATGAGTCCCAGAAAACCAGTGATCCAACAATATGACACTCTAAGGAGCTCTTTATATCATTATTTCTTGATTGTGGCCTCTCACCCTGAATGTTCCAGAGTGACAGGAGGACAAACTGGTTTGTGATTCATGAAACTTAGAAAGTCACTGTCACAAGAATATGATGGTTGAGAACTGCAAATTTTGTCCTAGGATGTAGATGATGATGAGACACAGTTGCCGATAACTCAGGTTGTTATTAAGTCACCAAGCCAGGAGGACTAGGGAGCGGCGGTGGAAAAAAAGGTAGTGGATAATGAAGTGACCCACCAAACCAGGGAACCTGGCATACAGAGCGAGGCCAGCAGCACTGAGGGTGAGGGATCGAAATCACCAAACAAGACAGGAAGAGGCAGTAAGATGATGAGAGGGAGAAGCCGGGCAACTGTTCCGCAGAACAAAAGCACTTGTAAATTTCTCCATTAGTTAGGTGATCCCCAGTCTGGAGCTTTTTAAAGAAAGTTTTGAGACAAAAAAGTGGAAAGGTGAGGAAGATACATGCCAGGTATAGCAGAGGCAGAGGTACACTGTCAAAGGCCTGTGCCAATTTCATGACACCCTCCCAATGTCCAGGCCCTGATGATCAGGTATTTTTGACAAAGAGGTAAAAGATTTTAAAGATGGTCAAGCAATGCCTGGCCAACAAAACTAGCATACTTCCTAATTCCTCTGTGACATTCAACTATTAGGTCACAAAGCTGGAAATTGTCATGAGCTGTCCCTCTATGTGTTAGGACTGGCGGAACGCACCAAGAAAGATGTTATAGATGCGTTCGCAGTCCGGGGTCCACCGTGCAGGAGAAACCCTGCTGCTAGTAAATAGCAGACTATATGGCGGTACACTAAAGTATATACACGTGGGTTCAACCTCACCCAGCGTGAAGGGAGCAATCCTGCTGCGTCACAGGATCGCGGCACCGCACCTAAAGCGCAAGCGAGCAGTCAGCGTACTTAACCCTAACTGGGATTGAAGTCCGATTAGACCCTCGCTGGCACTACACCACAACTGGGTGTGTAAGGAAACTAAGAATAAATATATAAATGCACAGGAGTGCGAGCAATGCCGCACTGACGGACGCCACCAACCACACTGGCTTGGGTATGGAAAGCGCAAGGCAAGCGCACGGCGCCGTACAGGCGGACACAGCAAGAGGACGCTGCAATGTGTGTTTCGTGCTGTTGGACAAGTCGGGCGCTAGATAGCAAACATACACCTTCCGCGAACAGACATTCAATAGGGAGGGTTATTTAAAGAGCGACTTTCACTCACAACACACACACATATTTACAAGACAATACTAGCGCATGGCCGTGCGGTCATGCGCAGTTTATATAGTTGCAGCACAGGAAGTGGCCACAGGACTTTTGCCCTTCCAAGACCTGTCAAGAGGACCAATGGAATGTGCCGCAGAGCCTGAGCACATGACCCTCGATCTCCAGCGGGAGATCTTACCCTGGGCATGCTCAGTATGCGCAGACAAGGACTTAGTCCCAGAGAAGTCCGCTCGCTGCTGACCAGTACTGGCTTTAATGGCAGAGACTGGAGAAACAGCAGTAACTCTCAGAACAGAGTGAGAATGAGCAAGACGCTGGGACCGACGTCTTTGCTGAGCAGACTCCACTGCGGCTGGATAAGAATGGGAGACCGCAGCGGAGGTGGCTCGAGATTCCCCCTGTGCAGAAGCGGGAACTCGACCCCTAACATTACCCCCCCCTAGGGCCCCCCCCTCCTTGGGCCTCCCTACGTTCGAAGGCAGCAATGAGCTGCGGAGCCCGGATGTGCTCAGCAGGCTCCCAGGATCTATCCTCAGGACCGTAACCCCTCCAGTCCACCAAATAAAATTTTTTGCCACGAATCACCTTGAACCCCAAGATAGCGTTCACCTCGTAATCGTCCGTAGACGAACCCGACGTCCCAGTAGAAGACTCAGAAAACCGGGACATGTAGACGGGCTTAAAGAGGGACACATGAAAGGTGTCGGTGATACCAAGGCGTGGAGGAAGGGCCAGACGGTAAACCACAGGATTAACCTGTTCGAGGACCTTAAAAGGACCTAAGTAGCGAGGTGCAAACTTGGTAGACTCAACTCGCAGCCTGATGTTACGGGCGGAGAGCCACACCAAATCGCCAGGAGCAAAGGTTGGAGCGGGGCGCCGATGTGCGTCGGCGGAGGACCTCATTCTCTCCTTGGAAGCCCGAATGGCATCCTGAGTGCGATCCCAAATGTCCCGTGCCTCCACAGCCCAGTCTGCCACCCTGGAATCGGCGGAAGACACGGGCATGGGCACAGGTACCCGCGGATGCTGACCATAGTTAAGGAGGAATGGGTTCTGTCCAGTGGAGTCAGCTACAGCATTGTTAAGAGCAAACTCCGCCCACGGTAGCAAAGATGCCCAGTCATCTTGCTTAGCAGAGACAAAATGTCGCAGATATGTGACCAAGGTCTGGTTGGCTCTCTCCACCAACCCATTCGTCTCGGGATGATATGCCGAAGAGAGATTTAACTCAATAGTGAGAAGATGACAAAGCTCTCTCCAGAACCGAGACGCAAACTGGGGACCCCGATCACTGACAATTTTGTCTGGCATACCGTGAAGACGGAAGATGTGTTTAATAAACAACGCTGCCAAGGCCCGTGAAGAAGGTAGCCGAGGAAGCGGCACCAAATGCACCATTTTAGAAAAATGGTCGGTGATTACCCAAATAATGGTACAGCCACGAGACTTGGGCAGACCCACCACAAAGTCCATCCCGACCATCTCCCAGGGCCTGTCTGCCACCGGCAGAGGGTATAACAACCCAGCTGGCCGTTGACGGAGAGACTTATTCTTGGCACAAGAGACACATGCCCGAACGTAGTCTCCGACGTCACGAACCATATGTGGCCACCAGTACATTCTCGCCAGCAACTCTGATGTCCTCTTTGCCCCAAAGTGTCCACCCACTCTGGACGAATGGGCCCAGGAGAGAACCTCCGGTCGCAAATTGATGGGAACAAAAGTTTTGCCCGGAGGCACAGACTCAAGCGAAACCGGAGCTATGGTTCTCAGACTCTCCGAAGGGACAATGACCCGAGGCTCGTCCTCCTCCTCCTCAGTTGACAGGGAGCGAGAGAGAGCGTCAGCATGAATGTTCTTCTCCCCGGCGAGATAATGTAGAGTAAAGTGGAACCGGGAGAAAAACAAGGACAATCTGGCCTGACGAGAATTCAGCCGCTGGGCTGTCTGCAAATAGACCAAATTCTTGTGGTCCGTGAAGACTTGGAATGGGAACCGAGCACCCTCCAAGAGATGTCTCCACTCCGAAAAGGCCAACTTCATTGCCAGCAACTCCCTATCCCCGATGGAGTAATTTCTCTCCGCTGGTGTGAAGGTCTTTGAGAAGAAGAAGCATGGGTGCTTCCGACCTTGAGCATCCTTTTGATAGAGGACTGCTCCAGCACCAACGGATGAGGCATCCACCTCCATAAGGAATGGCTTATCTACATCGGGACGATGTAAGATGGGAGCGCTAGCAAAATGGGACTTTATAGAAGCGAAGGCCTTGGAGACCCCTTCGGACCACAATTTGGGATTCGCTCCCTTCTTGGTGAGGGATACCAAGGGAGCTACCAAAGTTGAGAAGTGGGGGATGAACTGGCGATAGTAATTTATGAACCCCATAAAGCGCTGCACCGCTTTAAGAGAATGGGGTTCCTGCCAGTCCATCACTGCCTGTAGTTTGGCAGGATCCATAGCCAATCCCTGGGCCGAGATGATATAGCCCAGGAAAGGTAAGGACTCCTGCTCAAACACACACTTCTCCAACTTTGCATATAAGGAATTCGCCCGTAGGAGTTCGAAGACTCTGGCAACATCTCTCCGGTGGGAGTCAATATCTGGAGAGAAGATGAGAATATCATCCAGATAGACTACAACCGAGGTGGAAAGCATATCCCGGAAGATATCGTTGACAAAGTCCTGAAAAACGGCTGGGGCATTACAGAGCCCGATGGGCATCACCAGGTACTCATAGTGCCCATCCCTGGTATTGAAAGCCGTTTTCCATTCGTCCCCCTCACGGATATGAATCAGATTATAGGCACCCCGCAGATCTAATTTGGTGAATATCTTAGCTCCCCTTAGCCTGTCAAAGAGCTCCGATATCAGGGGCAACGGGTATTTATTTTTAATGGTGATAGCATTGAGACCCCTGTAATCGATGCAAGGATGTAACTCCCCGTTCTTCTTCTGTACGAAGAAGAATCCCGCCCCTGCCGGAGACACCGACTTCCTTATAAACCCTCTTGCCAAATTCTCCTGAATGTATTGAGACATAGCCTCCGTCTCTGGGAGAGAGAGGGGATATACTCTTCCCCGAGGAGGTTCAGCTCCAGGCAGGAGGTCTATAGGACAGTCGTAGGGGCGATGAGGCGGTAGGGTCTCAGCAGCCTTCTTAGAGAATACGTCTGCATAGCACCAATAGCACCTAGGAAGAGATGAAAGGTCTGCGGGTACCTCAGTAGTAGAAACCTGTAGACACTCACTCACACACCTGTCCATACAAGACTTACTCCAACCCAATATTCTCCCTGAGGACCACTCAATATGTGGAGAGTGGAAACGGAGCCAGGGTATTCCCAGCAAAATCTCATCCATTCCCTCGGGAAGAACAAGAAGGGAAATAATCTCCTGGTGGGAAGGGGACATGGACAGCGTGAACGGAACTGTCTGGTGTGTGATCTGCAGTGGAAGTGTCGCCCCATTCACAACTCTAACTGTAACTGGTTTGGCGAGCATGACTAGTGGTATAGCATGGCGTAGAGCAAAAGCAGAGGACATGAAGTTTCCCTCTGCTCCTGAATCCACACAAAGCTCGACTGTTAGAGTGGAGGAGCCTAACAGGATTGGCCCTTTAAAGGACAGTTTGGAGGAAAATGCTGCTGTGTCTAGTGAACCTCCCCCAATGGTTACTAGACGCGATCGTCTTCCCGACCGCCGCGGACATTTATTGGCGTAATGTCCAAGTTGATGACAGTTTTTACAAACCACGGGTACTCGAGCGGCCTGAGACTTAGGTCCCGCTCGAGAAACCTCCATGGCCTCATGGGAATCTGACGCCAAGACAGGAGATTCAAGAGGTCTGGCGAAGGTAGGAGCCAGCCGAAACCTCTGCCTACACTGGGTCCGCTCCAACCTCTGCTCGTGAAAACGGAGGTCGATGCGGGTAGATACTGAAATAAGTTCCTCCAGTGTGGCGGGTATCTCCCTGGTGGCCAAGGCGTCCTTCACATGGTCTGCCAGTCCCCTCCAGAACACCGGAATAAGAACTTTGTCTGGCCACTCTAACTCAGAAGCTAGAGTCCGGAACTGGATGGCAAACTGGCTGACCACGGACGTGCCCTGAATAATAGTCAACAACTGGAGCGCGGTATCGTGGGTAACACGAGGTCCTAAAAAGACCTGCTTCAGAGTGTCCAAGAAGAGAGGAGCACTCTGTACCACACGATCATCTCGCTCCCAAAGTGGCATTGCCCACTCCAATGCCCTGCCCGACAAGAGAGATAGAATAAATCCCACTCTCGCCCGTTCCGTAGGGAAACGTGACGCCAGGAGCTCAAGATGTATGGAGCCCTGGCTCACGAATCCGCGACATTGTTTACTGTCGCCAGCAAACTTGTCAGGAAGCGGGAGACGGGATAAAGTCGGAGCAGGGGTGGCAGCGGACAAACTGGCTGCGGCTACACTAGCAGCCTCAACAGCTACAGCAGTGACATCCACAGCTGAGGTTGTACGCTCAAGAGCTGCCAACCTTCCCTCCAGCTGCTGGATGTACCTCTGTAAACGCTGGTCGTCCGCCATTTACTAGCCAGACCCTGGCGCTAGTATTCTGTTAGGACTGGCGGAACGCACCAAGAAAGATGTTATAGATGCGTTCGCAGTCCGGGGTCCACCGTGCAGGAGAAACCCTGCTGCTAGTAAATAGCAGACTATATGGCGGTACACTAAAGTATATACACGTGGGTTCAACCTCACCCAGCGTGAAGGGAGCAATCCTGCTGCGTCACAGGATCGCGGCACCGCACCTAAAGCGCGAGCGAGCAGTCAGCGTACTTAACCCCAACTGGGATTGAAGTCCGATTAGACCCTCGCTGGCACTACACCACAACTGGGTGTGTAAGGAAACTAAGAATAAATATATAAATGCACAGGAGTGCGAGCAATGCCGCACTGACGGACGCCACCAACCACACTGGCTTGGGTATGGAAAGCGCAAGGCAAGCGCACGGCGCCGTACAGGCGGACACAGCAAGAGGACGCTGCAATGTGTGTTTTGTGCTTTTGGACAAGTCGGGCGCTAGATAGCAAACATACACCTTCCGCGAACAGACATTCAATAGGGAGGGTTATTTAAAGAGCGACTTTCACTCACAACACACACACATATTTACAAGACAATACTAGCGCATGGCCGTGCGGTCATGCGCAGTTTATATAGTTGCAGCACAGGAAGTGGCCACAGGACTTTTGCCCTTCCAAGACCTGTCAAGATGACCAATGGAATGTGCCGCAGAGCCTGAGCACATGACCCTCGATCTCCAACGGGAGATCTTACCCTGGGCATGCTCAGTATGCGCAGACAAGGACTTAGTCCCAGAGAAGTCCGCTCGCTGCTGACCAGTACTGGCTTTAATGGCAGAGACTGGAGAAACAGCAGTAACTCTCAGAACAGAGTGAGAATGAGCAAGACGCTGGGACCGACGTCTTTGCTGAGCAGACTCCACTGCGGCTGGATAAGAATGGGAGACCGCAGCGGAGGTGGCTCGAGATTCCCCCTGTGCAGAAGCGGGAACTCGACCCATAACACTATGCCTTGGAAGTGTTGTGCTGCTTTTCCACTAGCGTCTTGTCTGAGCGGGTTTATAGTGCCGCTTAGTGGGTCATAATAGACAGGTATTTTTGCCTGTCAACAGAAAATGCTGACAGGATCATTCTGATAAAATTAACAATGCCTGGACTTGAGACAGGGACAAAGGGGGCATCCTCTACGTCTAGAAGAAAGAAGCTTTAAGCATAACAACAGACGTGGATTCTTTACTGTAAAAGCTGTGAGACTATGAAACTCTTTGCTGCATGATGTTGTAATGAGTGATTCATTACTTAAATTTAAGAGGGGACTGGATGCCTTTCTTGAAATGTATAATGTTACAGGTTATATATACTAGATTCCTTGATAGGGTGTTGATCCAGGGAACTAGTCTGATTGCCGTATGTGGAGTTGGGAAGAAATTTTTTTCCCCAATGTGGAGCTTACTCTTTGCCACATGTTTTTTTTTGCCTTCCTCTGGATCAACATGTTAGGGCATGTTAGGTTAGGCTATGGGTTGAACTAGATGGAATTAAAGTCTTCCTTCAACCTTAATAACTATGGATAAGCCCCATCTTTTCCACAATATCAGATGACAGCAGCACATAAAATGTTTTTTATCTTGAAGTACTGGAACTACACTTTCTTATTTTTTTTTATTAGGCATTCCAGGTGATGCCTTTAATGGTGAATAGAGGACCCACTTATAATTTGTTTTCTTGTTTTGTACTGTGTGCAGAACATTTATAACTGTTTAGTATCATAACTATACTTTGTTCACAAAATTTAAATGAGGTTCTGCAGTTGCTGCCTTCAAGAGTGCATGGATGACCATACTTGTAATTTTTGACAACCTTTGCACTTAGCGCAAAGCATTTATTTATGAGTCTAGAAGTACCAGTACATGACAATTTGAACAGAATGTGCATGAGGCCCTCCTTTATCTCTAATACAGGGTGCATCTGAGTCCCTCTTCCATCTAATTTGTGGCAGTTCTTGCTTCCTTCATAAATTACACTTAAATGTCCAATTTTGTAATAAAGATTTAAATTTTGGTTTACTTAAATTATTTTTTTGCCATACTTTTTAAAGTTTGCCTTATATACAAGTCATTATACAGGGAAGAATATTTCTTAACATTTTCTTTCCTGTAAACTCCTATTTTAAGTCTATTTTGAATGTTTTATTGTCAGTATTTATAGTGAAGTAAAGGTGTCAAACCATTGTTCTCAGCAGCAATCTTGGAGTCAGAGATGCTTCCAGAGGTGCTCCCCATGCTGTTTTCCTTTCATTAAGCACTTTTTCCATCCATTTCAACATTTTAACTGCCCTCCAGACCTCCTTGTAGGGTCTGCCAGAAAAATGCTCTGATCTCCCTATGACTCCTTTTATACTCGCTACTTAAAATGAGCATTCAGACATTAGGATTTGCTTGGTTCGAGTAATGAGCATCTGAGCATTTTAGTGCTCGCTCATCCCAAATTACAATTCTTTAATATTTGAAACTGTATAAGGTCTGGTATATTTTAACAACCACTGATGTATAAAAACAGATGACAACACAGATGAAAATTCATCCATTTTTTTTTAGATGAAAATCATAAAAAAATGTATATGCTCATGAGAAGAAACCATTGGATTGCAGAAGCAATAATTCAATTATCCAGGGGAATAGTTGTTTTACATGCAAAACTGATCAAGGAATTGTACTGACGAGGGCCAACCGCCCGAAACACCGAGTCTGCGAATTGAGATACTGATTTGGCTTTTATCCTAAGTCATATTGCACGACTCGTTAAAGGGTTGATTGTGACTTGTAGGATCGCTACTTCCAACAGGTGGTGATTAGGGTTGAGCGAAACGGGTCGGCCATTTTCAGAAGTCACCGACTTTTGGCAAAGTCGGGTTTCATGAAACCCGACCTGACCCCTGTGTGGGGTCGGCCATGAAGTCGGCGATCTTCTGAATCTGGAATCGGAATTCCGATACCGATTCCCGATATGTTTAAGATATCGGGAATTGGTATCGGAATTCAGATTTAAGTGTAAAATAAAGAATAAAAATAAAAAATATTGCGATACTCACCCTCGGACGCGCCCTGGTTGTAACCGGGAGCCTTCCTTCCTAAGAATCAACGCTTGAAGGACCTTTCGATGACGTCACGGCTTCTGATTGGTTGCGTGACGCCCATGTGACCGCTCACGCGACCAACCAGAAAGGTCCTACAAGCGCTGATTCTTAGGAAGGAAGGCTCCCGGTTACAACCAGGGCACGTCCGAGGGTGAGTATAGCAATATTTTTTATTTTTATTCTTTATTTTACACATTAATATGGATCGCAGGGCCTGAAGGAGAGTTTCCTCTCCTTCAGACCCTGGGAACCATTAGAAACCCAATGCACTGCATTGGGTTTCGTGTTTCGGCCGACCCCGACCCTGACTTTTCTATAGGATCGGCCGATTTCACTCGACCCGACTTTTGAAAAAGTCGGGTTTCGTGAAATCCGACCCGATTCTATAAAAACAAAAGTTGCTCAACCCTAGTGGCGATATAGAGTTTAACCCCTTAGCGACCGCCGATACGCCTTTTAACGGCGGCCGCTAAGGGTACTTAAACCACAGCGCCGTTAATTAACGGCGCTGTGGAAAAAGTCCATAGCGCCCCCCAGAGGCTGATTTTCTCTGGGGTCTCGGCTGCCGTGGGTAGCCGAGACCCCAGAGAACATGATTCGGGGGGTTTTTAACCCACCCCGCATTTGCGATCGCCGGTAATTAACCGTTTACCGGCGATCGCAAAAAAAAAAAAAAAAGCGATCTCTTTTTAATTTCTCTGTCCTCCGATGTGATCGCACATCGGAGGACAGAGAAAAGGGGTCCCAGGTGGCCCCCCAATACTCACCTAGCTCCCCCGATGCTCCTCGTGTCTCCCGGTGGGCGCCGCCATCTTCAAAATGGCGGGCGCATGTGCAGTGCGCCCGCCGGCCGGCACCGGGAGAATCTTTGGGGTCTCGGCTGCCGGTGGTAGCCGAGACCCCAAAGAGCATGATCGGGGTCGGTATTACCGACCCCTGTTTTGCGATCGCCGGTAATTAACTGTTTACCGGCGACCGCAAAAAAAAAAAAAAAAAAGTAAAGTGTAATTCTCTGTCCTCTGATGTGATCGCATTCGGGGACCCTAGCATATGGGATTCGGGGACCCTAGCATACTCACCTAGGTCCCTGGATCCTCTTGCTGCTCCTCCTGGCCGCCGGCAGCAGAACATGGCGGACGCATGCCCAGTGCGCCCGCCATCTGTCTCCATCTGCCGGCCGGCAGGAGAACAGCAGTTGGGGCTAAAATTAGGGTTAGGGGTAGGGTTAGGGGTAGGGTTAGGGGTAGGGGTAGGGTTAGGGGTAGGGTTAGGGTTAGGGTTAGGGGTAGGGTTAGGTAGGGGTAGGGTTAGGGGTAGGGTTAGGTTAGGGTTAGGGTTAGGGGTAGGGGTAGGGTTAGGGGTAGGGTTAGGGGTAGGGTTAGGGGTAGGGTTAGGGTTAGGGGTAGGGTTAGGGGTAGGGTTAGGTTAGGGTTAGGTTAGGGGTAGGGGTAGGGGTAGGGTTAGGGGTAGGGTTAGGGTTAGGGGTAGGGTTAGGTTAGGGGTAGGGTTAGGGGTAGGTTAGGGTTAGGTTAGGGGTAGGGGTAGGGGTAGGGTTAGGTTAGGGTTAGGGGTAGGGTTAGGTTAGGGGTAGGGCTAGGGTTAGGGCTAGGGTTGGGGCTAAATTTAGGGTTAGGGTTGGGGCTAAATTTAGGGTTAGGGTTGGGGCTAAATTTAGGGTTAGGGTTGGGGCTAAACTTAGGGTTAGGCTTCTTTCACACTTACGTCGGTACGGGGCCGTCGCAATGCGTCGGCCCGACATACCGACGCACGTTGTGAAAATTGTGCACAACGTGGGCAGCAGCTGTAGTTTTTCAACACATCCGCTGCCCAATCTATGTCCTGGGGAGGAGGGGGCGGAGTTACGGCCACGCATGCGCGGTCAGAAATGGCGGATGCGACGTACAAAAAAACGTTTCATTGAACTTTTTTTGTGCCGACGCTCCGCCAAAACACAACTGATCCAGTGCACGACGGACGCGACGTGTGGCCATCCGTCACGATCCGTCGGCAATACAAGTCTATGGGCAAAAAACGCATCCTGCGGGCACATTTGCAGGATCCGTTTCTTGTCCAAAACGACGGATTGCGACGGAATGCCAAACGATGCAAGTGTGAAAGTAGCCTTAGGGCTAGGGTTAGGGCTAAAGTTAGGGCTAGGGTTGGGGCTAAAGTTAGGGTTAGAGCTGGGATTAGGGTTAGGGTTTGGATTAGGGTTGGTATTAGGGTTAGGGTTGGCATTAGGGTTACGCTTGGGATTAGGGTTAGGTTTGGGATTAGGGTTAAGGTTAGGGTTGTGATTAGGGGTGTATTGGGATTAGGGTTAGGTTTGAGGTTAGGGTTGAGATTAGGATTAGGGGTGTGTTGGATTTAGGGTTTTGATTAGGGTTATGGTTAGGGTTGACATTAAGGTTGTTTTGGGGTAAGGATTGTGATTATCGTTAGGGTTAGTGATTAGGATTATGGATCAGGTTGGGATTAGGGTTAGGGGTGTGTTGGGGTTAGGGTTGGAGCTAGAATTGGGGGGTTTCCACTGTTTAGGTACATCAGGGGGTCTCCAAACACGACAGCCAATTTTGCGCTCAAAAAGTCAAATGGTGCTCCCTCTCTTCTGAGCTCTGCCGTGCGCCCAAACAGTGGGTTACCCCCACATGTGGCGCATCAGCGTACTCGGGATAAATTGGACAACAACTATTGCAGTCCAATTTCTCCTGTTACCCTTGTGAAAATAAAAACTTGGGGGCTACAATATCTTTTTTGTGGAAAAAAAAATATTTTTTATTTTCACGACTCTGCATTCTAAACTTCTGTGAAGCACTTGGGCATTCAAAGTTCTCACCACACATCTAGATAAGTTCCTTGGGGGGTCTAGTTTCCAAAATGGGGTCACTTGTGGAGGGTTTCTACTGGTTAGGTACATCAGGGGCTCTGCAATCGCAACATAATGCCCACAGACCATTCTATCAAAGTCTGCATTCCAAAAAGGCGCTCCTTCCCTTCCGAGCTCTGCCGTGCGCCCAAACAGTGGTTTACCCCCACATATGGCACATCAGCGTACTCGGGATAAATTGGACAACAACTATTACAGTCCAATTTCTCCTGTTACCCTTGTGAAAATAAAAACTTGGGGGCTACAATATCTTTTTTGTGGAAAAAAAAAATATTTTTTATTTTCACGACTCTGCATTCTAAACTTCTGTGAAGCACTTGGGAATTCAAAGTTCTGACCACACATCTAGATAAGTTCCTTGGGGGGTCTAGTTTCCAAAATGGGGTCACATGTGGAGGGTTTCTACTGGTTAGGTACATCAGGGGCTCTGCAAACGCAACATAATACCCGCAGACCATTCTATCAAAGTCTGCATTCCAAAACGGCGCTCCTTCCTCCCGAGCTCTGCCGTGCGCCCAAACAGTGGTTTACCCCCACATATGGGGTACCAGCATACTCAGGACAAATTGGACAACAAATTTTGGGGTCCAATTTCTCTTGTTACCCTTGTGAAAATAAAAACTTGGGGGCTAAAAAATCTTTTTTGTGGAAAAAAAAAATATTTTTTATTTTCATGGCTCTGCATTATAAACTTCTGTGAAGCACTTGGGCATTCAAGGTTCTCACCACACATCTAGATAAGTTCCATGGGGGGTCTAGTTTCCAAAATGGGGTCACTTGTGGGGGATTTCTACTGTTTAGGCACATCAGGGGCTCTCCAAACGCGACATGGCGTCCGATCTCAATTCCAGCCAATTCTACATTGAAAAAGTAAAACGGCACTCTTTCTCTTCCAAGCTCTGCGGTGCGCCCAAACAGTGGTTTACCCCCACATATTGGGTATTGACGTACTCAGGAGAAATTGCACAACAACTTTAGTGGTCTAATTTCTCCTGTTACCCTTGTGAAAATAAAAATTTGTGGGCAAAAAGATCATTTTTGTAGAAAAAATTCAATTTTTTTTTTCACGGCTCTACGTTATAAACTTCTGTGAAGCACATGGGGGTTCAAAGTGCTCGCCACACATCTAGATAAGTTACTTAAGGGGTCTAGTTTCCAAAATGGTGTCACTTGTGGGGGGTTTTCACTGTTTAGGCACATCAAGGGCTCTGCAAACGTGACATGGCGTCCGATCTCAATTCCAGCCAATTCAACATTGAAAAAGTAAAACGGCGCTCCTTCACTTCCAAGCTCTGCGGTGCGCCCAAACAGTGGTTTACCCTCACATATGGGGTATTGACGTATTCAGGAGAAATCGCACAACAACTTTTGTGGTCTAATTTCTCCTGTTACCCTTGTGAAAATAAGAATTTGTGGGCGAAAAGATCATTTTTGTGTAAACAAAAGCGATTTTTTATTTTCACGGCTCTACGTTATAAACTTCTGTGAAGCACTTGGGGGTTCAAAGTGCTCACCACACATCTAGATAAGTTCCTTAAGGGGTCTAGTTTCCAAAATGGTGTCACTTGTGGGGAGTTTCCACTGTTTAGGCACATCAGGGGCTGTCTAAACGTGACATGGCGTCCGATCTCAATTCCAGCCAATTCTGCATTGAAAAAGTCAAACGGCGCTCCTTCACTTCTAAGTTCTGCGGTGCGCCCTAACAGTGGTTTACCCCCACATATGGGGTATTGGCGTATTCAGGAGAAATTGCATAACAAAATTTATGGTTACATTTCTGTTTTTACACTTGTGAAAATAAAAAAAATGGTTCTGAATTAAGATGTTTGCAAAAAAAGTTAAATGTTCATTTTTTCCTTCCACATTGTTTCAGTTCCTGTGAAGCACGTAAAGGGTTAATAAACTTCTTGAATGTGGTTTTGAGAACCTTGAGGGGTGTAGTTTTTAGAATGGTGTCACACTTCATTGTTTTCTATCATATACAGACCCCTCAAAATGACTTCAAATGTGATGTGGTCCCTAAAAAAAATGGTGTTGTAAAAATGAGAAATTGCTGGTCAACTTTTAACCCTTATAACTCCCTAACAAAAAAAAATTTTGTTTCCAAAATTGTGCTGATGTAAAGTAGACATGTGGGAAATGTTATTTATTAACTATTTTTCATGACATATCTCTCTGATTTAAGGGCATAAAAATACAAAGTTTGAAAATTGCAAAATTTTAAAAATTTTCGCCATATTTCCGTTTTTTTCATAAATAATCGCAAGTAATATCGAAGAAATGTTACCACTAACATGAAGTACAATATGTCACGAAAAAACAATCTCAGAATCAGCAGGATCCATTGAAGCGTTCCAGAGTTATAACCTCATAAAGTGACAGTGGTCAGAATTGCAAAAATTGGCTCGGTCATTAAGTACCAAATTGGCTCTGTCACTAAGGGGTTAAGTCCTCTTTTTCTCAGAAGAGGCAATTTGCATACAATGAATTGTAATCGTTTTGCAGGGAGAATAGTTGTTTCCTTGGAAAAAAAATAAAATAAAAACATAAAGCAAACAAACAAAATAAAGCAACTGACGATCATTGTGCAAAAATGTAAGAAAAATATAACAGCATAGCATTTTATTTCCTTTTTTTTACCTTAATAAATTAATTGTTAGACTGGTACTAAAGGGAAAAAAATATGTGTTTTCTACATAATTGGTAATTTCTTAGAAACTGTCTGCACTCTATCTACCAAATTTTCTGTTTTTCTTTAATGACATGATTTCTAGCAGGCTATATTAATGATATTATGTAGACTTTAGCTGTAAATTTAAGCAGGATTGTCAGGTTGGTGAAGTCTGTGTCACAGTGTCATCTAGCTACCAACTGCAGCAAAAAATAAACAGCGTAATGACTTCAAGTGCATAAATTTACATGTGGAGTCACAAAAGCATAGAGATCGGTTATTATGTGTCAGTTACATCAGAAAAAGTACATTTCAGTACATTTTCTTTATACAAAATAAAATATAGAGAGCGTTTTCAGAACTGAGAAGCCACATAAAATGAGTGACATTTTTCATAGCTATATTCTTAGACTGGAAGCTCACAAGGGGTTTGCAGTAAGCTAAACAATAAGTACAGTCACAGTCACATATAAAATTATCACTCACTTCAAATCAATATTTTAAAGAAATCCCACTTAATTCGATCTCTAGTTTTCTTAAGAAGTTGTATATAATAAAAACTGGACCACAAACAGTTTTCATTTGAATGGGGATAAACTGTACTACTAAATTGTTATGTATATGTGGTAGTAAAAATGGAGATACAACATCTAACTATGAAAAAATTGCTCAAATCCCACCCACTATAGTATCCAGTATTCAGGCCCTAGCGGCTTCAGCGCAACTTGAGTAAACCTTGAAGGTAAAAACTAGAGAAGACAACTTTGACCTGGCTCCCTAATAGGACATCTACAGTACTGTATCATGTACCAACTAAGGAATAAAGGAAGAGCACAGCTTAAAGGGCCACTGTCACCTGAATTTGGAGGGAAAAATCTTTAGCCATGGAGGCGGGGTTTTTGGGTGTTTGATTCACCCTTTCCTTACCCGTTGGCTGCATGCTGGCTGCAACATTGGATTGAAGTTCATTCTCTGTCCTCCGTAGTACATGCCTGCACAAGGCAATCTTGCCTTGTGCAGGCGTGTACTATGGAGGACAGAGAATGAACTTCAATCCAATATTGCAGCCAGCATGCAGCCAGCGGGTAAGGAAAGGGTGAATCAAACACCCAAAAACCCCGCCTCCATGGCTAAAGATTGTTCCCTCCAAATTCAGGTGACAGTGTCCCTTTAAGAAAGAAACCACAGTACTTAAACTTCTTTGAGTAGATACTCGGAAGTAGGACTAGAACTCTAAGCAGTAAACACTAAAGACTATCACCAGCAGATAAGACAAGGGAGGAGTAGGTTTAAATAGTAGCACATGCATGATAGATAACAGAGTCAAAGTCAATAGGTAATCAGCACCTGGACAGGGACAGAACCTGTTGTGGCTAATCGGACAAAGACACGGATATAAGACCACAGGACCACCAGATTGAATCCCGAGGCATGACATAAACACATCCAATGGACTAGACTGGAAATGTCCAAAAAACTTGGCACTCAGAATTATATTGAGAAATGAAGTTTCTTTTAATTTTGCATTCAAAGTATTTTGAACATTTTCAGTCTTAATTCAGGCCTTCATCAGAACTAAATGGAAGGGGATGTACAGAAAAAAAGGGAGTGTTAGGGCTAGCGGAACGCATCAAATAATAAGACAGATAGTGTATGGTGCGTTCGCAGCCCGGGGTCCACCGTGCAGAGATGGAACCTGCTGCTAAGTAATGACGGACTATATAGCGGTACTCTTAAGTATACACACGTTGGTTAAACTTCACCCAGCGTGAAGGAAGCGATCCTGTTGCGTCACAGGATCGCGGTACCGCACATAGAAGGCGAGCAAGTAGTCAGCGAACTCAACCCCAACTAGGATTGAAGTCCGATTAGACCCTTGCTGGCACAACACCGCAACTGGGTGTGTAAGGAAGCTGAATAACAATATTAGGACACAAGAGTGCATGCGGTGCCGCACTGATGAACGCCACTAACCACCCAGGCTTGGGTATGGAAAGCACAGAGGAAGTGCACGGCGCCGTACTGGCGGTCACAGCAACTGGACGCTGTAACGTGTGATTAGTGCTGTAGGATAAGTCGGGCGCTAGATAGCAACCATACACCTTCCGCGAACAGACATTCAATAGGGAAGGGGTATCCAAGGACGACTTGCACTCACAACAAACACACGTAAGCAAATGTACACTAGCGCATGGCCGTGCGGTCATGCGCAGTTTATATAGTTGCAGCACAGGAAGTGGCCACGGAAACTTTGCCCTTCCAAGACCTGCCAAGAGGACCAATGGAATGTGCTGCAGAGCCTGAGCACATGACCCTCGATCTCCAACGGGAGATCTTGCCCTGGGCATGCTCAGTGTGTGCAGACAAGGACTTAGTCCCAGAGAAGTCCGCTCGCTGCTGACCAGCACTGGGTTTAATGGCAGAAGCTGAAGAAGCAGCAGTAACTCTCTGTACGGAGTGAGACTGAGCAAGACGCTGGGACCGACGTCCCTGCTGAGCAGACTCCACTGCGGCTGGATAAGAATGGGAGACCGCAGCGGAGATGGCTCGAGATTCCCCCTGTGCAGAAGCGGGAACTCGAGACCTAACAGGGAGTGTCATACAATGAACTGACAGATTCATAACCAGAACATATAAAAAAGCAAAACGGATTCATAATAGACAATTTCTTCTTATTTCAGAGAATATGTCTTAAATATATATAAAAGTATCACAAATGCCACTATAATACTGTACAGAGAGTTAATTTATATTCTGCAGTATACAGTAAAAGAGATCAGAAAAGAAAAGGGGGAAAATTGAAAAAAGGAAAAAAGTAAAGGTTACACTTGCTGTTATGGCATAAAGATGTGGTAAAAAGGATACAGGGACAACTGTTGTGAATTCTGTTGTCGGGCTCCCTCCTGTGGTCATGAATGGTACTTCGGCTGGTTCTGTCCATGGACTTTCTCTGGTGGCTGTGGGTGTTTCTGAGTTTCCTTCCACAGGTGACGAGGTTAATTCGTTAGCTGGCTGCTCTATTTAACTCCACTTAGATCTTTGCTCCATGCCACCTGTCAATGTTCCAGTATTGGTCTAGTTCACTCCTGGATCGTTCTTGTGACCTGTCTTCCCAGCAGAAGCTAAGTGACTGCTTATTTTTCTCTGGTTTGCTATTTTTCTGTCCAGCTTGCTATTTTGATTGTTGTCTTGCTTGCTGGAAGCTCTGGGACGCAGAGGGAGCGCCTCCACACCGTGAGTCGGTGCGGAGGGTCTTTTTGCGCCCTCTGCGTGGTCTTTTTGTAGGTTTTTGTGCTGACCGCAAAGCTACCTTTCCTATCCTCAGTCTGTTCAGTAAGTCGGGCCTCACTTTGCTTAATCTATTTCATCTCTGTGTTTGTATTTTCATCTTTACTCATAGTCATTATATGTGGGGGGCTGCCTTTTCCTTTGGGGAATTTCTCTGAGGCAAGGTAGGCTTTATTTTTCTATCTTTAGGGCTAGCTAGTTCCTTAGGCTGTGCCGAGTTGCATAGGGAGCGTTAGGAGCAATCCACGGCTATTTCTAGTGTGGTTGATAGGATTAGGGATTGCGGTCAGCAGAGTTCCTACGTCCCAGAGCTCGTCCTATATTATCAGTAACTATCAGGTCATTCCGTGTGCTCTTAAGCACCAGGTCCATTATTGTCCTGACCACCAGGTCATAACAGTACAGGTGGCCCAAAGTAATAATGCATCTCAATAGAGGGATAAGGGAAGTTCTGAGACCATTTTTTTTTCTTTGCAGTGTGTTTTGTCTCTCTTTTCCCCTTTACATCTGGGTGGTTCAGAACACAGGTGTAGACATGGACATTCAAGGTCTGTCCCCTTTGATGGATAATCTCACTATAAGTGTACAAAACATTCAAGATTTTGTGGTTCAGAATCCGATGTCAGAGCCTAGGATTCCAATTCCTGATTTGTTTTTTGGTGATAGATCTAACTTCTTGAATTTCAAAAATAATTGTAAATTGTTTCTTGCCTTGAAACCTCGCTCCTCAGATGACCCTGTTCAACAATTAAAGGTCATTATTTCTTTGTTACGTGGTGACCCTCAAGACTGGGCATTTTCCCTTGCACCAGGAGATCCGGCATTGCGTGATGTTGATGCGTTTTTCCTGGCGCTTGGATTGCTTTATGACGAACCTAATTCAGTGGATCAGGCATAGAAAATCTTGCTGGCTCTGTGTCAGGGTCAGGATGAAGCGGAGATATATTGTCAGAAGTTTAGAAAGTGGTCTGTGCTCACTCAGTGGAATGAATGTGCCCTGGCAGCAATCTTCAGAAAGGGTCTCTCTGAAGCCCTTAAGGATGTCATGGTGGGATTTCCCATGCCTGCTGATCTGAATGAGTCTATGTCTTTGGCCATTCAGATCGATCGACGCTTGCGTGAGCGTAAAGCTGTGCACCATTTGGCGGTACTATCTGTGCATGGGCCTGAGCCTATGCAATGTGATAGGAGTTTGACCAGAGCTGAACGGCAAGAACACAGACGTCGGAATGGGCTATGTTTTTACTGTGGTGATTCCACTCATGCTATCTCCGATTGTCCTAAGCGCACTAAGCGGTTTGCTAGGTCTGACACCATTGGTATGGTACAGTCTAAATTTCTATTGTCCGTTACTCTGATTTGTTCTTTGTCATCCTATTCTGTAATGGCATTTGTGGATTCAGGCGCTGCCCTGAATTTGATGGACTTGGAGTATGCTAGGCGCTGTGGTTGTTTCTTGGAGCCCTTGCAGTATCCTAATCCATTGAGAGGAATTGATGCTATGCCTTTGGCCAAGAATAAGCCTCAGTACTGGACCAATTGACCATGTGCATGGCTCCTGCACATCAGGAGGATATCCGCTTTCTGGTGTTGCATAATCTGCATGATGTGGTCGTTTTGGGGTTGCCATGGCTACAGGTTCATAATCCAGTATTGGACTGGAAATCTATGTCTGAGTCCAGCTGGGGTTGCCAGGGGGTACATGGTGATGTTCCATTTTTGTCTATTTCGTCTTCCACTCCTTCTGAAGTTCCAGAGTTTTTGTCGGATTATCGGGATGTATTTGATGAGCCCAAAGCCAGTGTCCTACCTCCTCATAGGGATTGCGATTGTGCAATTAATTTGATTCCTGGTACTAAGTTTCCTAAGGGCCGATTGTTCAATTTATCTGTGCCAGAACACGCCGCTATGAGGAGTTATATAAAGGAATCCTTGGAGAAAGGCCATATTCGCCCGTCGTCATCACCGTTAGGAGCAGGGTTCCTTTTTGTGGCCAAGAAGGATGGTTCTTTGAGACCTTGTATTGATTACCGCCTTCTCAATAAAATTACAGTCAAATTTCAGTATCCTTTGCCGTTGCTGTCTGATTTGTTTGCTCGTATTAAAGGGGCTAGTTGGTTCACCAAGATAGATCTTCGAGGGGCGTATAATCTTGTGCGTATTAAACAAGGCGATGAATGGAAAACAGCATTTAATACGCCCGAGGGCCATTTTGAGTACCTGGTTATGCCATTCGGGCTTTCCAATGCTCCATCAGTATTTCAGTCCTTTATGCATGACATTT
This sequence comes from Ranitomeya imitator, assembly GCF_032444005.1. Taxonomy (NCBI): domain Eukaryota; kingdom Metazoa; phylum Chordata; class Amphibia; order Anura; family Dendrobatidae; genus Ranitomeya; species Ranitomeya imitator. Next base: position 390,989,792 of record NC_091282.1, read on the forward strand.
TCCGAGAGTACTTGGATAAATTCCTGATTGTGTATTTGGATGATATTTTGGTCTTTTCGGATGATTGGGAGTCTCATGTGAAGCAGGTCAGAATGGTGTTCCAGGTCCTTCGTGCGAATTCCTTGTTTGTGAAGGGGTCAAAGTGTCTCTTTAGAGTTCAGAAGGTTTCATTTGTGGGGTTCATTTTTTCCCCTTCTACTATCGAGATGGACCCTGTTAAAGTCCAAGCCATTTACGATTGGACTCAGCCGACATCTGTGAGGAGCCTGCAAAAGTTCCTGGGCTTTGCTAATTTTTATCGGCGCTTCATCGCTAATTTTTCTAGTGTTGCTAAACCGTTGACTGATTTGACCAAGAAGGGAGCTGATGTGGTCAATTGGTCTTCTACAGCTGTAGAGGCTTTTCAGGAGTTGAAGCGTCGTTTTTCTTCTGCCCCTGTGTTGTGCCAGCCAGATGTTTCGCTCCCGTTTCAGGTTGAGGTTGATGCTTCTGAGATTGTTGCCGGGGCTGTTTTGTCGCAAAGAAGTTCTGATGGCTCGGTGATGAAGCCTTGTGCTTTCTTTTCTAGAAAGTTTTTGCCTGCTGAGCGCAATTATGATGTTGGTAATCGAGAGTTGTTGGCCATGAAGTGGGCATTCGAGGAGTGGCGTCATTGGCTTGAAGGAGCCAAGCATCGCGTGGTGGTCTTGACAGATCACAAGAATTTGACTTATCTTGAGTCTGCCAAACAGTTGAATCCGAGACAGGCTCGATGGTCGTTATTTTTCTCCCGTTTTGATTTTGTGGTTTCGTACCTTCCGGGCTCTAAGAATGTGAAGGCTGATGCCCTGTCAAGGAGTTTTGTGCCTGACTCTCCGGGTTTGCCTGAGCCGGCGGGTATTCTCAAAGAGGGGGTAATTTTGTCTGCCATCTCTCCTGATTTGCGGCGGGTGCTGCAAAAATTTCAGGCTGATAGACCTGACCGTTGCCAGGCAGAGAAACTGTTTGTCCCTGATAGATGGACTAGTAGAGTAATCGCTGAGATTCATTGTTCAGTGTTGGCTGGGCATCCTGGAATCTTTGGTACCAGAGATTTGGTGGCTAGATCCTTTTGGTGGCCGTCTTTGTCACGGGATGTGCGTTCTTTTGTGCAGTCCTGTGGGACTTGTGCTCGGGCTAAGCCCTGCTGTTCTCGTGCCAGTGGGTTGCTTTTGCCCTTGCCGGTCCCGAAGAGGCCCTGGACGCATATTTCTATGGATTTAATTTCGGATCTCCCCGTCTCTCAAAAGATGTCGGTCATTTGGGTGGTTTGTGATCGCTTTTCTAAGATGGTCCATTTGGTACCTTTGTCTAAATTACCTTCCTCCTCTGATTTGGTGCCATTATTTTTCCAGCATGTGGTTCATTTACATGGTATCCCGGAGAACATTGTTTCTGACAGAGGTTCCCAGTTTGTTTCGAGGTTTTGGCGATCTTTTTGTGCTAGGATGGGCATTGATTTGTCTTTTTCCTCGGCTTTCCATCCTCAGACAAATGGCCAAACCGAACGAACTAATCAGACTTTGGAAACATATCTGAGATGCTTTGTTTCTGCTGATCAGGATGATTGGGTGTCCTTTTTGCCGTTGGCTGAGTTCGCCCTTAATAATCGGGCCAGCTCGGCTACTTTGGTTTCGCTGTTTTTTTCTGCAATTCTGGTTTCCATCCGCGTTTCTCTTCAGGGCAGGTTAAGTCTTCGGACTGTCCTGGTGTAGATACTGTGGTGGATAGGTTGCAGCAGATTTGGACTCATGTGGTGGACAATTTGACATTGTTCCAGGAGAAGGCTCAACGTTTCGCTAACCGCCGGCGTTGTGTGGGTCCCCGACTTCGTTTTGGGGATTTGGTTTGGTTGTCGTCTCGTTATGTTCCTATAAAGGTTTCCTCTCCTAAGTTTAAGCCTCGTTTCATTGGTCCATATAAGATTTCTGAGGTTATCAATCCTGTGTCATTTCGTTTGGCCCTTCCTGCTTCTTTTGCCTTCCATAATGTGTTCCATAGGTCGTTGTTGCGGAGATACGTGGCGCCTGTGGTTCCATCCGTTGATCCTCCTGCCCCGGTGTTGGTTGAGGGGGAGTTGGAGTATGTGGTGGAGAAGATTTTGGATTCTCGTATTTCGAGACGGAAACTCCAGTACCTGGTCAAGTGGAAGGGTTATGGTCAGGAAGATAATTCCTGGGTTTTTGCTTCTGATGTTCATGCTGCCGATCTGGTTCGTGCCTTTCATTTGGCTCGTCCTGGTCGGCCTGGGGGCTCTGGTGAGGGTTCGGTGACCCCTCCTCAAGGGGGGTACTGTTGTGAATTCTGTTGTCGGGCTCCCTCCTGTGGTCATGAATGGTACTTCGGCTGGTTCTGTCCATGGACTTTCTCTGGTGGCTGTGGGTGTTTCTGAGTTTCCTTCCACAGGTGACGAGGTTAATTCGTTAGCTGGCTGCTCTATTTAACTCCACTTAGATCTTTGCTCCATGCCACCTGTCAATGTTCCAGTATTGGTCTAGTTCACTCCTGGATCGTTCTTGTGACCTGTCTTCCCAGCAGAAGCTAAGTGACTGCTTGTTTTTCTCTGGTTTGCTATTTTTCTGTCCAGCTTGCTATTTTGATTGTTGTCTTGCTTGCTGGAAGCTCTGGGACGCAGAGGGAGCGCCTCCGCACCGTGAGTCGGTGCGGAGGGTCTTTTTGCGCCCTCTGCGTGGTCTTTTTGTAGGTTTTTGTGCTGACCGCAAAGCTACCTTTCCTTTCCTCAGTCTGTTCAGTAAGTCGGGCCTCACTTTGCTTAATCTATTTCATCTCTGTGTTTGTATTTTCATCTTTACTCACAGTCATTATATGTGGGGGGCTGCCTTTTCCTTTGGTGGAATTTCTCTGAGGCATGGTAGGCTTTATTTTTCTATCTTTAGGGCTAGCTAGTTCCTTAGGCCGTGCCAAGTTGCATAGGGAGCGTTAGGAGCAATCCACGGCTATTTCTAGTGTGGTTGATAGGATTAGGGATTGCGGTCAGCAGAGTTCCCACGTCCCAGAGCTCGTCCTATATTATCAGTAACTATCAGGTCATTCCGTGTGCTCTTAACCACCAGGTCCATTATTGTCCTGACCACCAGGTCATAACAGACATCCTGTTGGAGAACCGGGAAGAGAGTCCAGTCAGGTATTCCAGTTTGAAAAGAGTGAATGGATGCAGAGAATTCTCAAATTTTCAATGCAGACATCAAGGAGAATGATGGTGATTCTAAGCGGTCTCATTGAACCTGGGAGGGTGAGGGTGAGATCATATTAGTGTCATATATGGTTCATGTCATGGGATTCAATGAGGAAAGACATGTGGCAACCCTTGGAGTGAGAGTCCAGACACACAAAGCTAAATGCTGTGGAGAAGGAGGAACCTGGGTAAAAAGCACAAAGTGTGGTGAAGTGCCTCACTATGGGTGCGCTATGTGCAACATGTGCTTCCCAGGACTATATGGCATCCGAACCAGGAAGTGCGGGTGTCATATGACGGCACCGCATCAAGGGGTCACGTTGCCGCGTCGCATCATTGCATCACGTGACCGCAGGGCATAGAGCTGGTGTGTGCAGGACTGGGCATGTGCTTAGGGGGTCTGTCTGAGGATATTTAGAACCATGATGCAATAGTGGGCATGCACCAGTGGTGCCATGTCCAAGATGAAATGTAAATAGAGGAGGGAATGGGGAGGGAGAGAGAATGAACCAGTGATTGTAGTGAGTGTTAGGAGTTAAAGGGAAGCCACAAGATTTATTTAAATGTATGGGATGAAAGTTGAAGTAAAGTATAAGGAAATTATGTGAATGCACACCTTAGTAGAGTATGAGATATGGATAGAAGGATGTACTTCGTCATCAGGAACCTGCAATTAAAGGGATCATCAATAAGCACACTTTGCACATAGCTCTCTCCATAGTGACGCATTTTGCAACACTCTGCGCTTTTTTACCGTGGTTCCTCCATCTCCACAGCATTTACGCAACTTCATTGTATAACTTTGTGTGTCTGGACTCTCATTCCAAGGGCTGTCACATGTATTTTCTCATTGTATCCTTGAGAACGCTTAGAATCACTATTATTCTCCAGGATGTCTGCACTAAAAATTCTAGGATTCTCTGCACCCATTCACCCATTTCCAAGTGGAATAACTGAATGGACTCTCTCCCCAGATCTGCTCCAGGCTGTCCCTGTATCCTTTTTTACCACATGTTCTTGCTATAACAGCAAGTGTATCATTTACTTCCTTTGTCACCTTCTTTCCATTTTCCTCCTTTTCTTTTGTAATCTCCTTTACTGTATACTGCAGAGTACAACTTAACTCTCTGTACAGTATTATAGTGGCATTTTTGATACTTCTATATACAGTGGGGCAAAAAAGTATTTAGTCAGTCAGCAATAGTGCAAGTTCCACCACTTAAAAAGATGAGAGGCGTCTGTAATTTACATCATAGGTAGACCTCAACTATGGGAGACAAACTGAGAAAAAAAAATCCAGAAAATCACATTGTCTGTTTTTTTAACATTTTATTTGCATATTATGGTGGAAAATAAGTATTTGGTCAGAAACAAAATTTCATCTCAATACTTTGTAATATATCCTTTGTTGGCAATGACAGAGGTCAAACGTTTTCTGTAAGTCTTCATAAGGTTGCCACACACTGTTGTTGGTATGTTGGCCCATTCCTCCATGCAGATCTCCTCTAGAGCAGTGATGTTTTTGGCTTTTCGCTTGGCAACACGGACTTTCAACTCCCTCCAAAGGTTTTCTATAGGGTTGAGATCTGGAGACTGGCTAGGCCACTCCAGGACCTTGAAATGCTTCTTACGAAGCCACTCCTTCGTTGCCCTGGCGGTGTGCTTTGGATCATTGTCATGTTGAAAGACCCAGCCACGTTTCATCTTCAATGCCCTTGCTGATGGAAGGAGGTTTGCACTCAAAATCTCACGATACATGGCCCCATTCATTCTTTCATGTACCCGGATCAGTCGTCCTGGCCCCTTTGCAGAGAAACAGCCCCAAAGCATGATGTTTCCACCACCATGCTTTACAGTAGGTATGGTGTTTGATGGATGCAACTCAGTATTCTTTTTCCTCCAAACACGACAAGTTGTGTTTCTACCAAACAGTTCCAGTTTGGTTTCATCAGACCATAGGACATTCTCCCAAAACTCCTCTGGATCATCCAAATGCTCTCTAGCAAACTTCAGACGGGCCCGGACATGTACTGGCTTTATCAGTGGGACACGTCTGGCACTGCAGGATCTGAGTCCATGGTGGCGTAGTGTGTTACTTATGGTAGGCCTTGTTACATTGGTCCCAGCTCTCTGCAGTTCATTCACTAGGTCCCCCGCGTGGTTCTGGGATTTTTGCTCACCGTTCTTGTGATCATTCTGACCCCACGGGGTGGGATTTTGCGTGGAGCCCCAGATCGAGGGAGATTATCAGTGGTCTTGTATGTCTTCCATTTTCTAATTATTGCTCCCACTGTTGATTTCTTCACTCCAAGCTGGTTGGCTATTGCAGATTCAGTCTTCCCAGCCTGGTGCAGGGCTACAATTTTGTTTCTGGTGTCCTTTGACAGCTCTTTGGTCTTCACCATAGTGGAGTTTGGAGTCAGACTGTTTGAGGGTGTGCACAGGTGTCTTTTTATACTGATAACAAGTTTAAACAGGTGCCATTACTACAGATAATGGGTGGAGGAAAGAGGAGACTCTTAAAGAAGAAGTTACAGGTCTGTGAGAGCCAGAAATCTTGATTGTTTGTTTCTGACCAAATACTTATTTTCCACCATAATATGCAAATAAAATGTTAAAAAAACAGACAATGTGATTTTCTGGATTTTTTTTTATCAGTTTGTCTCCCATAGTTGAGGTCTACCTATGATGTAAATTACAGACGCCTCTCATCTTTTTAAGTGGTGGAACTTGCACTATTGCTGACCGACTAAATACTTTTTTGCCCCACTGTATATTTTAGACATATTCTCTGAAATAACAAGAAATTGTCCATTACAGCGGTGGCAAAAAAATAAGAGACCATCACATCAAAACCTGTCATGGGCAGCCCAATCTCCAGACCTGAACCCATTGAAAACCTCTGGAATGTAATCAAGAGGATGATAAATAGTCAAAAGTAGTGTTGAGCGATACCGTCCGATACTTGAAAGTATCGGTATCGGATAGTATCGGCCGATACCCGAAAAATATCGGATATCGCCGATACCGATATCCGATACCAATACAAGTCAATGGGACACCAAGTATCGGAAGGTATTCTGATGGTTCCCAGGGTCTGAAGGAGAGGAAACTCTCCTTCAGGCCCTGGGATCCATAGGGATGTGTAAAATAAAGAATTAAAATAAAAAAAATTTATATATTCACCTCTCCGGCGGCCCCTGGACATCACGCTGGTAACCGGCAGGCTTCTTTGTTTAAAATGAGCGCCTTTAGGGCCTGCGAATGACGTCGCGGCTTCTGATTGGTCGCGTGCCGCTCATGTGACCGCCACGCGACCAATCAGAAGCCGCAACGTCATTCGCAGGTCCTTAATTCCTAGAATTAGGAGTTTAGTGAATGAAAATGACGTCGCGGCTTCTGATTGGTCGCGTGGCGGTCACATGAGCGGCACGCGACCAATCAGAAGCCGCGACATCATTCGCAGGTCCTAAAGGCACTCATTTTAAACAAAGAAGCCTGCCGGTTACCCGTGTGATGTCCAGGGGCCGCCGGAGAGGTGAATATATCAATATTTTTTATTTTAATTCTTTATTTTACACATCCCTATGGATCCGATACCGATACCCGATACCACAAAAGTATCGGATCTCGGTATCGGAATTCCGATACTGCAAGTATCGGCCGATACCCGATACTTGCGGTATCGGAATGCTCAACACTAGTCACAAGCCATCAAACAAAGAAGAACTGCTTAAATTATTGTGCCAAAAGCACTGTGAAAGACTGATGCCAGACACCTGAAAGCTGTGATTAAAAATCATGGTTATTCCACAAAATATTGATTTCTGAACTCTTCCAGGGTTAAAACATTAGTATTGTTGTATCTAAATGATTATGAATTTGTTTTCTTTGCATTATTTGGAGGTTCTTTTTTTCATTTTTACCAGTTTTCCTTATCAGAAAAAAAAAATACAAAATTTATTGCTTGGAAATTCGGAGACATGTTGTGTGAAGTTTATAGAATAAAAGAACAATTTACATTTTACCCAGAAATATACCTATAAAGAGAAAAATCAGAGAAACTGAAAATTTTGCAGTGGTCTCTTAATTTTTGCCAGAGCTGTATGAATTCTTATATGTTCTGGTTATAAATCTGTCAGTACATTGTATGACACGCCCTCTTTTTTTCTGTACATCCCGTTCCATTTAGTTCTGATGAAGGTCTGAATTAAGACCAAAAACGTTCAAAATACATTGAATGCAAAATAAAAAGGAACATCATTTTTCAATGAAATTCTTTCTGAGTGCCAAGTTTTTTGATGTCGTGACTTACTGGCTGGATCCCCTACTTGGGCACCTTACTCACCGACCCAAGAGTGCTACATATGACTTTTTCTTTAGACTGGAAATGTATCAGGAAACACACACAGATCCTTTTCTCTTTTTTTTTTACAGGCTCTTAAAATTGTCGTTTTATAAGCTTGCTTTATGGGTAGTGTTGAGCATTCCAATACCGCAAGTATCGGGTATCGGCCGATACTTGCGGTATCGGAATTCCGATACCGAGTTCCGATACTTTTGTGGTATCGGGAATCGGTATCGGATCCATATTAATGTGTAAAATAAAGAATTAAAATAAAAAATATTGATATACTCACCTCTCCGGAGGCCCCTGGACATCACCGCTGGTAACCGGCAGCCTTCCTTGTTTAAAATGAGCGCGTTTAGGGACTTCCATGATGTCACGGCTTCTGATTGGTCCCGTGCCGCTCATGTGACCGCCACACGACCAATCAGAAGCCGCGACATCATTCTCAGGTCCTAAACTCCTCATTCTAGGAATTTAGGACCTGAGAATGACGTCGCGGCTTCTGATTGGTCGCGTGGCGGTCACATGAGCGGCACGCGACCAATCAGAAGCCGCGACGTCATTCTCAGGTCCTAAACGCGCTCATTTTAAGCAAAGAAGGCTGCCGGTTACCAGCGGTGATGTCCAGGGGCCTCCGGAGAGGTAATTATATCAATATTTTTTATTTTAATTCTTTATTTTACACATTAATATGGATCCCAGGGCCTGAAGGAGAGTTTCCTCTCCTTCAGACCCTGGGAACCATCAGGATACCTTCCGATACTTGGTGTCCCATTGACTTGTATTGGTATCGGGTATCGGTATCGGCGATATCCAATACTTTTCGGGTATCGGCCGATACTATCCGATACCGATACATTCAAGTATCGGACGGTATTGCTCAACACTATTTATGGGTATGCAGCTTGTATGCATGGCCTGAGAGATATCACATGTCGTTAGTTACTGAAGGTTTTACAAATGGAACTGATGACCTAGGCAACACAAACTTAGAATTTTTACATAGACACTTTACAGCTTAATTTTTACACTTGATAATGTGTTATTTTCACATTATTTAGTATGTGCATAATATGTGACATTTATAGCAAGTACTTTAATTTTAAAGAAATAACTTTATACCATGGTAAGAAAATGTAGGATAACCTTTATGTTCTTACCTGTCAATGATACCACATAAATCAATCTGCAGGTCACTGAAATTACCGAGCATACTTTGCTGTACTTGAATAAGGTCAATCACTTTTGAGGCAATAGAAATTAATTTCATGCATCCAAGAAAAGTAGTAACAGGTTTAATACACTCGTGCAGAGAACTATTGATGGGACAACCTAAAGACAAGAAAATATATTTGAAAATAATTGTACGTAAGATGTTTTTATAAATGTGCAACATATGGTTAATGCAAATTAGGGACAACAACTTGCCATTTGTTTGCCATGAAATTAATATTAGGCTTAGACTAGGTTCACACACTTTATTGCTCAGCTCACATTTAAACTAGTGGAAAGAAAAATGATTGCACAAATGTGCATCTTTTTTAATGTATTTCCTTAAGTTTGCCTTTAATCCATCACTAAAACGGCTCAAGCGTATGCAAAATATTTATATTCTGCATCCCGCAAACCTCTGATGATGATGGAATGAATAATATGAAAAAATGGCACTCCAGATACCGATGCAAAAAGATTTATTTTAAATGTGTTGCAATAAATAATATTTTTGATGTTTCGTCCCAAAAGGCCTTCCTCAGAATAGAGTATGGAAATGAATGTGAATGGCAGGAGTCACACAGCATAAGGTCATACAGGCAGAGTTCATATAGAAGCAGCACTAGAGGATAGCATCATGGTGCATGGGGAAATGCGCTGGATGATGGAATGAAGGTTGTGTTGAAACTTTATTGGGATGCTTTATGGCAGGTTCTGCCATTTCGCCTAAACGAAAAGAGCAGAATGCAGCACTATTATTTCTAGTGACTTACAGCCATCCTAAGAAAAGCCAAAATGGCCTTATTAGTGTCAGTGGGGCACCATTTGGGCCCATCATGTAAAGATTACATTTTCTGTATTATGTGTGGATGTAACCTCCAAAGCTCATGAACTGATTCCAAGATTTACATTTTTTCCTTCATTTCCTGGATTTATTTACATTCCCCAAAGCTGGAAATTGAGTTGTAAGCTTTGAACGCTATACCAAGGATGCAGAATCTTAAAATGATGCTACTGTGCTGTCCTTCATCTTTTATACTAGCAGTGACAGCCACATTAATTGGCTGAAATAGACCATGTGATGTAATAACTGCAAGGCATTATGGGAATGCCTGCCAAGTCACACTTGATGTCATTAATACTTTCTCTAACTTGCAATATTTAGCAGTGTGTGAAATTGCATCAGATTTTTTTTGTTAATATTTGATAATCAAATTGAAAAGTGTTCAAGTAAGATGAAACCTGCCAATTTGAAAATTTACAGTACACCTGCTCAGGAGACTCAGATTAACCCCTTTCAGAGCACGTATACCGAAACTTTAGCAGAGTATCCCTTTAGAAACAGCTATATTCTCTTTCTATAAATTAATCCTTTAGATTAGCTACAATGAAGAACAAATGGGTAACAATATTTTGAAATTCTGACTTTCAGGCTCCATATCTCATCATCTCTTACTGCTTCAACTGTGAGACTTCCATAATTTTCTAGACAATCATCTTGGGTATTTCATACATAAATTTGACTTGCACCTATTTAGCATATGATTATTTATGCAGATTCTTGTCATGTCATTGTATTGTTACTGTTTTGCTCCTGGTGGTGAAAAAATCATTTTCTTGCAGTATACTACATATTGCAACCTGTTCTCACATTCCCTAATTGCTCATTGTGCTACGAAGTTGATTCTCAAGTGAAAGGTTAGTGGTTCAAATCGAGGCGCAGCATGAAGATTTCCCAAGAAAAGAGAAACAGCATCACCCAACTCATTGATAGTGTTCTCTCAGCCAAGAAAATTGCCAAACTGCATCATGTGAGTGCCATGACAGTTGGAAGAATACAAAATTAAGTCTGACCATCCATGCAAAAGTCAAAAGGTGGATGTCCAGGCAAAATATCGGTGTCAACCAGTTGGTTCATCACAAGGTTTATCAGTTCTGGCGCGACAAACACGGCAGTGAAGGTGGCTCACATGCTTCATAATATAGAGATCACAGAGATCCATGCAAGCACCATGCAACACAAGGGTGGAATGGTGGCCAAAAAAAGGTGAAGAGGCCTCAACTGCAATATCATCATAAGAAGCGTAAACTCAAATTTGCAAAAAAGTATGAAAAGTAGAAGCCTGGAAACAGGTGATTTGGAGGGATGAGATGAAAGTCAGTAGACTAAGTTCTGATGGGTGCAAATGGGTCTGGAGATAAAAGGAAAAAGGGGCAAATGAACCAGGAAATTGAAAGAGCTGTTAAGTTTGTTGGAGGAAGCCTGATCATATGGGTTGTTTCACAGCCAAAAGTGTTGGATATTTGTCCAGGATCGATGGTGGTCTCAATGCTGAGCAAGTACTAGGGGTATTAAAATGATGATATAGCGTCCCAGTCAAACAATAGAGCATACATCGAGATTGGCAAAGAAATGGTTCAATGACAATGAAGTAGAGGTGCTGGGTTGGCCTCCACAGTCCCCAGACCTCAACCCAATCAAACACTTGTGGGTAGAGTTGAAGAAAAATCTGTATACATAGCAAGTGAGTTGACCAGTATGCACCAACTTTTGGAAGAAGAGAAATGGGATCAGATTTTGGTCGAGATATGCTTAAATCTCATTGAGAGCATACGTAAATTTAGTCAGGCAGTGTTGAAAGCCAAAGGTCTATTTACAAAAGAAATAACAAAATAATAAAAATTAAAATTTATATGTTTAGGATCAAAACAGTAACAATGCAGTCACATGACAATAATCTGCATACCTAGTCATATGCAAAATTGTTCCAAGTCAAATTTAAGTATGAGATAGCCAAGATGATTGTCTGTAAAATGATGGTAGTTTTCACATTTGAAGCAGAAGTGGATGGTGGGATATGGAGCTTGAAATTCAAACCTTCAAAATATTGTCACCCTTTTCCTCCTCAGTGAATGTCTTATTCCTTTAGCTAAGCTGCAGAATATAGCAGGATGTAATTACATGTCTGATAAATAACAATATTCTATATGACGTACATTTCAGGTTTTAAGTGGGAAATGAAGGACATTTCTGTTTGATTTGTATTCACAGCGTTACCTCTTATTTCGATATATTGGTGAAATAATTCACCATAATAGTAAAACCTTTTAGGCAAATTTATCAGAAAAATTAGTTAATTCATTTTCTTACTGTATACCACAGACCAGTGACTCTTCAAAATGACAAAGCAGGTGAATTGATTCATTTCAACACTTCCTGCCAGATCTGACCACATGGCTCCATTTGCCATTTACATAGATGCTGGATAGAATCAATGTGCCCATGCCCTTTCCCAGTTGATAACTTCAATGGATGATAGTCTATTGAGATTTTTTGCTCAGTGTAGTAAATTTAACCCCTTAGCGACCGCCGATACGCCTTTTAACGGCGGCCGCTAAGGGTACTTAAACCACAGCGCCGTTAATTAACAGCGCTGTGGAAAAAGTCCATAGCGCCCCCCAGAGGCCGATTTTCTCCGGGGTCTCGGCTGCCGAGGGTAGCCGAGACCCCAGAGAACATGATTCGGGGGGTTTTTAACCCACCCCGCATTTGCGATCGCCGGTAATTAACCGTTTACCGGCGATCGCAAAAAAAAAACAAACAAAAAAAAAAAACGCGATCTCTTTTTAATTTCTCTGTCCTCCGATGTGATCGCACATCGGAGGACAGACAAAAGGGGTCCCAGGTGGCCCCCCAATACTCACCTAGCTCCCCCGATGCTCCTCGTGTCTCCCGGTGGGCGCCGCCATCTTCAAAATGCCTTTATAGCCTTTTTACTAGGCACTGGTCCTAATAGCCAGATTCCTACTCCACACTGATGAGGGGCAAACACCCCGAAACAGCTGTCTGTGGATGGATACCATGCTTGGCATAGGTGGCTTTCCTTCATAGGATGCTGCCCTTCCCGTGGTTGTTCCTTCCCGGGGAAAGGCCTGGCTATTCACTACTTGCGTCGAGAAACACGTGATGGTGTCTCCGCAGCTTCTTTACATGCATCTGCATATTTCCCATAAGGGATGGGGGCAGTGTTCTGGAATCACTGCGTTGAGAAACACGTGATGGTGTCTCCGCAGTGTTGGATGTTTTGGTCTCCCCGAGGCCAATCGTCTGTGCCTTTATAGCCTTTTTACTAGGAACGGCTCCTAATAGCCAGATTCCTACTCCACACTGATGAGGGGCAAACACCCGAAACAGCTGTCTGTGGATGGATACCATGCTTGGCATAGGTGGCTTTCCTTCATAGGATGCTGCCCTTCCCATGGTTGTTCCTTCCCGGGGAAAGGCCTGGCTATTCACTGCTTGCATCGAGAAACACGTGATGGTGTCTCCACAGCTTCTTTACATGCATCCATCTGCCGGCCGGCAGGAGAACAGCAGTTGGGGCTAAAATTAGGGGTAGGGTTAGGGGTAGGGCTAGGGTTGGGGCTAAATTTAGGGTTAGGGTTGGGGCTAAATTTAGGGTTAGGCTTCTTTCACACTTACGTCGGTACGGGGCCGTCGCAATGCGTCGGCCCGACATACCGACGCACGTTGTGAAAATTGTGCACAACGTGGGCAGCAGCTGTAGTTTTTCAACGCATCCGCTGCCCAATCTATGTCCTGGGGAGAAGGGGGCGGAGTTACGGCCACGCATGCGCGGTCAGAAATGGCGGATGCGACGTACAAAAAAACGTTTCATTGAACATTTTTTTGTGCCAACGCTCCGCCAAAACACAACTGATCCAGTGCACGACGGACGCGACGTGTGGCCATCCGTCACGATCCGTCGGCAATACAAGTCTATGGGCAAAAAACGCATCCTGCGGGCACATTTGCAGGATCCGTTTCTTGTCCAAAACGACGGATTGCGACGGAATGCCAAACGATGCAAGTGTGAAAGTAGCCTTAGGGCTAGGGTTAGGGCTAAAGTTAGGGCTAGGGTTGGGGCTAAAGTTAGGGTTAGAGCTGGGATTAGGGTTAGGGTTTGGATTAGGGTTGGTATTAGGGTTAGGGTTGGCATTAGGGTTAAGCTTGGGATTAGGGTTAGGTTTGGGATTAGGGTTGAGATTAGGATTAGGGGTGTGTTGGATTTAGGGTTTTGATTAGGGTTATGGTTAGGGTTGACATTAGGGTTGTTTTGGGGTAAGGGTTGTGATTATGGTTAGGGTTAGTGATTAGGATTATGGATCAGGTTGGGATTAGGGTTAGGGGTGTGTTGGGGTTAGGGTTGGAGCTAGAATTGGGGGGTTTCCACTGTTTAGGTACATCAGGGGGTCTCCAAACACGACAGCCAATTTTGCGCTCAAAAAGTCAAATGGTGCTCCCTCTCTTCTGAGCTCTGCCGTGCGCCCAAACAGTGGGTTACCCCCACATGTGGCGCATCAGCGTACTCGGGATAAATTGGACAACAACTATTGCAGTCCAATTTCTCCTGTTACGCTTGTGAAAATAAAAACTTGGGGGCTACAATATCTTTTTTGTGGAAAAAAAAATATTTTTTATTTTCACGACTCTGCATTCTAAACTTCTGTGAAGCACTTGGGCATTCAAAGTTCTCACCACACATCTAGATAAGTTCCTTGGGGGGTCTAGTTTCCAAAATGGGGTCACTTGTGGAGGGTTTCTACTGGTTAGGTACATCAGGGGCTCTGCAATCGCAACATAATGCCCACAGACCATTCTATCAAAGTCTGCATTCCAAAAAGGCGCTCCTTCCCTTCCGAGCTCTGCCGTGCGCCCAAACAGTGGTTTACCCCCACATATGGCACATCAGCGTACTCGGGATAAATTGGACAACAACTATTACAGTCCAATTTCTCCTGTTACCCTTGTGAAAATAAAAACTTGGGGGCTACAATATCTTTTTTGTGGAAAAAAAAAATATTTTTTATTTTCACGACTCTGCATTCTAAACTTCTGTGAAGCACTTGGGAATTCAAAGTTCTGACCACACATCTAGATAAGTTCCTTGGGGGGTCTAGTTTCCAAAATGGGGTCACATGTGGAGGGTTTCTACTGGTTAGGTACATCAGGGGCTCTGCAAACGCAACATAATACCCGCAGACCATTCTATCAAAGTCTGCATTCCAAAACGGCGCTCCTTCCTCCCGAGCTCTGCCGTGCGCCCAAACAGTGGTTTACCCCCACATATGGGGTACCAGCATACTCAGGACAAATTGGACAACAACTTTTGGGGTCCAATTTCTCTTGTTACCCTTGTGAAAATAAAAACTTGGGGGCTAAAAAATCTTTTTTGTGGAAAAAAAAAAATTTTTTATTTTCATGGCTCTGCATTATAAACTTCTGTGAAGCACTTGGGCATTCAAGGTTCTCACCACACATCTAGATAAGTTCCATGGGGGGTCTAGTTTCCAAAATGGGGTCACTTGTGGGGGATTTCTACTGTTTAGGCACATCAGGGGCTCTCCAAACGCAACATGGCGTCCGATCTCAATTCCAGCCAATTCTACATTGAAAAAGTAAAACGGCACTCTTTCTCTTCCAAGCTCTGCGGTGCGCCCAAACAGTGGTTTACCCCCACATATTGGGTATCGACGTACTCAGGAGAAATTGCACAACAACTTTAGTGGTCTAATTTCTCCTGTTACCCTTGTGAAAATAAAAATTTGTGGGCAAAAAGATCATTTTTGTAGAAAAAATTCAATTTTTTTTTTCACGGCTCTACGTTATAAACTTCTGTGAAGCACATGGGGGTTCAAAGTGCTCGCCACACATCTAGATAAGTTACTTAAGGGGTCTAGTTTCCAAAATGGTGTCACTTGTGGGGGGTTTCCACTGTTTAGGCACATCAAGGGCTCTGCAAACGTGACATGGCGTCCGATCTCAATTCCAGCCAATTCAACATTGAAAAAGTAAAACGGCGCTCCTTCACTTCCAAGCTCTGCGGTGCGCCCAAACAGTGGTTTACCCTCACATATGGGGTATCGACGTATTCAGGAGAAATCGCACAACAACTTTTGTGGTCTAATTTCTCCTGTTACCCTTGTGAAAATAAGAATTTGTGGGCGAAAAGATCATTTTTGTGTAAACAAAAGCGATTTTTTATTTTCACGGCTCTACGTTATAAACTTCTGTGAAGCACTTGGGGGTTCAAAGTGCTCACCACACATCTAGATAAGTTCCTTAAGGGGTCTAGTTTCCAAAATGGTGTCACTTGTGGGGAGTTTCCACTGTTTAGGCACATCAGGGGCTGTCTAAACGTGACATGGCGTCCGATCTCAATTCCAGCCAATTCTGCATTGAAAAGTTCTGCGGTGCGCCCTAACAGTGGTTTACCCCCACATATGGGGTATTGGCGTATTCAGGAGAAATTGCATAACAAAATTTATGGTTACATTTCTGTTTTTACACTTGTGAAAATAAAAAAAATGGTTCTGAATTAAGATGTTTGCAAAAAAAGTTAAATGTTCATTTTTTCCTTCCACATTGTTTCAGTTCCTGTGAAGCACGTAAAGGGTTAATAAACTTCTTGAATGTGGTTTTGAGAACCTTGAGGGGTGTAGTTTTTAGAATGGTGTCACACTTCATTATTTTCTATCATATAGACCCCTCAAAATGACTTCAAATGTGATGTGGTCCCTAAAAAAAAATGGTGTTGTAAAAATGAGAAATTGCTGGTCAACTTTTAACCCTTATAACTCCCTAACAAAAAAAAATTTTGTTTCCAAAATTGTGCTGATGTAAAGTAGACATGTGGGAAATGTTATTTATTAACTATTTTTTGTGACATATCTCTCTGATTTAAGGGCATAAAAATACAAAGTTTGAAAATTGCAAAATTTTAAAAATTTTCGCCATATTTTCGTTTTTTTCATAAATAATCGCAAGTAATATCGAAGAAATGTTACCACTAACATGAAGTACAATATGTCACGAAAAAACAATCTCAGAATCAGCGGGATCCGTTGAAGCGTTCCAGAGTTATAACCTCATAAAGTGACAGTGGTCAGAATTGCAACAATTGGCCTGGTCATTAAGTACCAAATTGGCTCTGTCACTAAGGGGTTAAGTCTGTGTCACTGTAATACTAAGCAACATCTAATTTGTTGATGATATAATTTTGATAAAAGTATAATTTATTCGCCTGTGACTTCATTCTTTACCTCAGAAATTATAGGTCCTATTTAAGTGGACCATTTAATAGGGAATAAATACTTGTATTGGTTTAAAATAGAATCCTGCGAACACTTTCATATATGAGCTGTTAATTGCATCACATATCATAATTTACATGTCATATATACTCGAGTATAAGCTGAGTTTTTCAGCACTTTTTTGTGCTGAAAAAGCTCCCCTTGGCTTATACTCGAGTGAGGGTCCCTGAAGACAGAGGGGGAGAGCCTACTGCGGCTAAAACCTGAGCCCGCTAATAGAAAGAAATGAATAGTTACTGTGCTAGCAGTGAATTTTTTTTTCTGTAATAGCAGGCACAGTAGTCACAGTTGCCAGCTTGCTGCAGAGACCGGGCAATCACAGCCATAGACATGGAGGCCAGTGAATATTTATTTCCTTAAGTAGCGGGCCCACGTGATTGCCCCACCAGCTCCAGCTGCTGGCACTGGAACAAGACGCTGTGATGTAGTGCAGGAACAGTAAGTAGGATGGTTTATTTTTTTAATGTTTTTGTGATGGGACCATGCATACAATGATGGAGATGAGGAGCTATGCATACTACGATAGGGATAAGGAGCCATGCAGACCAGGATAGGGATGAGGAGAAATGCATACCAGGATAGGGATGAAGCGCCATGCAGACCAGGAAGGGGATGAAGAGCCATGCATACAAGGATGAGGATGAGGAGCCATACAGACCAGGGTAGGGATGAGGAGCCATGCACACCAGGTAGATATTAGAGGGTCATGCATACAAGAATGGGGATGAGGAGACCATGCATACCAGGATGGCGATGAGAGGACAATTCATACTCAACTTATACTTGCGTCATTACGTTTTCCCAGTATTTTTGTATAAAAATTAGGTGCTTCGTCTTATACTAGGGTCAGCTTATACTTGAGTAAATACGGTAAGAAGAAATATCCCAGCAAGACCTTGTTAGGGGTCGAGTTCCTGCCTCTGCACAGGGGAGAATCTCCAGCCATCTCCTCTACCGTCTCCCATTCCTCTCCAGCCGCAGTGGAGCCTGCTCAGCGGAGACGTCGGCCCCAGCGTATGGCTCAGCCTGATACTGTGCGGATGGTTTCTGCTGCTTTCCCAGGCTCAGCCATTGAAGCAAGTACTGGTCAGCGACGAGCAGATGTCTCTTGGACCAAGTCTTGCTTTTTCTCTTCTGAGAATGCCCAGGGTATGACCTCTCATTAGAGGTCAGGGGTCATGCTCAGGTACTGCTGCAGCTCCCATTGGTCCTCTAGGAAGGTCCTGAAGTTGCTCTGGTATTGCAGCAGCTTCCATTGGTCCTCTAGGAAGGTCCTGAAGCTTCTGCAGCTATAAAAGGTTTGCATGGCCGGATGGCCATGCGCTAGCATCACTTCATGTTATGAGCTTGCTAATTGTGGTCGCGCCTGTATGATTGTATTCAAGGACCCGGCTGAAATAAGCCCCTAGAATACCGGCACCTCCGGTGAGGAGTTTTTGTGTGCTTCTCTGTGTGTGCGTGACCACTGCCTGCCATCAGCTCAGCAGTTAGCTGTGTTCCTCTGTTCCCCTAACAAGGCACAGCATGTTATTTTCTGTGTGACTCAGTGAAGTAACTGAGTTCGCTTATACCGCCATATAGTGCCATCACTTTCTAGCAGCAGGTTGCACGGTGGACCCCAGGCTGCGAACGCACCAATTATAACATCCATATTAACTCGGTGCGTTCTGCCAGTCCTCACAGACCTTTTGTCATCTATATGAGTAAAAGTTAAGTATTTTCATCTCTTTCACTTGTTTCACAAATATGTTTTTTGTAGATTTAAATAATAAGAAAGGCTAATTTCTGTATGACCACATACATAGGGCACAATTTTCCCCCTCCCTACATGGCACTGATCTGTCAAAGCAGCAATGAAGGGTAAATGAGGAAATCATAGTTGGTGAAACTCAGAAGCGATATTAGATGCCAATTCTAGAGGGTGAAGTGATGAAAAAATATAAGAATTATATACTATTTTACCTCCAAAATAGAAGTTCTCTGTTGAAGATACTTGAAATGGTAAGCTCAGGTATGAGCTTGTAGATCCATCATTATCTATGATTAGATTTACACGATTCCTTTTAGCAGTAAGAAAAATATAATGCCTTTGTCCATTGTTAAGTTCAAAACCTGTAAAATCAGCAGAATAAGCAAAAAGTAATAATGTTAATTATAAATATGATGCTAAATAAAATATGTACTGTATATTGTAATAAGAAAATCTGTTGCCTAGTACACTATCCAATGTAAAAGAATCATATTAAAGCTCCGGGCTATATCCTTAATGGTCAAAAAAAGGTATAGAACGTTTGTTTATGAGAAGAGTGTTCCTCTTTCTCACGTTGCAGAGACTGATTCACTGTTTTGAAAACTTTGGGAACATTTTTTTCCCTCTACTTAAATCCATGTATTTTTGGCTAAAAATAATATATACATTTGGTTTAATTTTCATTAAACTTTGCAACATTTGCTTCTGTATCTTCTGAGCTGCACTGTCTATGGCTGGCTGCAGAATAACAATCTGAGAATTTGTCAGTGAGCTCATTTTACCCGTCTGATGTGAGAGTTTCTAACTCTTTTACCTGTCTGTTTTTAGCTCCTCTCAGCTAGTTTCAAACCATAGATTACATCAAAGCTGAATATGCCAGGAAACAAATATCATTCGAAAGCAAAAAAATGCAAAATTTTGGAGGAAATTGACTGGCAAAAAATATTTTTTTGCTCTAAGCACAGTTATATGAAAAAGTTTGGGCACCCCTATTAATCTTAAGCTTAATATTTTATAAAAATTGTTTTTTTTTTTTTGCAACAGCTATTTCAGTTTCATATATCTAATAACTGTTGAACACAGTAATGTTTCTGCCTTGAAATGAGGTTTATTGAACAGAAATTGTGGAATCTGCATTCAAACAAAATTTGACAGGTGCATAAGTATGGGCCCCCACCAGAAAAGTGACATTAATACTTAGTAGATCCTCCTTTTCCAAAAATAACAGCCTCTAGTTGCTTCCTGTAGCTTTTAATGAGTTCCTGGATCCTGGATGAAGATATTTTTGACCATTCCTCTTTACAAAACAATTCCAGTTCAGTTAAGTTTGATGGTCGCCGAGCATGGACAGCCCTCTTCAAATGATCCCACAGATGCTCAATGATATTCAGGTCTGGGGACTGGGATGGCCATTCCAGAACAGTGTAATTGTTCCTCTGCATGAATGCCTGAGTAGATTTGGAGCGGTGTTTTGGATCATTGTCTTGCTGAAAAATCCATCCTCTGCGTAACATCAACTTTGCACCAGAAGCAGTGTGACAGACTGGTGGAAAGCATGCCAAGACGCATGAAAGCTGTGATTAAAAATCATGGTTATTCCACAAAATATTGATTTCTGAACTCTTCCTGAGTTACAACATTAGTATTGTTGTTTCTAAATGATTATGAACTTGTTTTCTTTGCATTATTTGAGGTCTGAGGGTATGTGCACACGTTGCGGATTTGCCTCTGGAATTTTTTGTGCGGATTCTGCATCTCTTGGCAGAAAACGCAGGTGCAAATTTGATGCATTTTTTTATGCGGATTTTGTGTGTATTTACTGCGGATTTCATGCGTTTTTACCCCTGCGGATTTCTATAATGGAATGGGTACAAAAACGCTGCAGATCCGCACAAATAAGTGACATGCTCCTTCTTTTTAATCCGCAGCGTTTGCCGTGCCGAATTTTCCGCACCATTAGCACAGCATTTTTTTTTCCATTGATTTACATTCTACTGTAAATCACTTGCGGATCTGCAGCATTTCTGCGATGAAAAAAACGCTGCAGATCCGCAGTAAATCCGCAACGTGTTCACATAGCCTGAAAGCACTGTTTTTTTTTTTATTTTGACCATCTCTCCTTTTCGAATAGAAAATGTATTGCTTGGAAATTCAATGACATGTTGTCAGAAGTTTATAGAATAAATGAACAATTTACATTTTACTCAAAAATATACCTAGAAAGAGAAAAATCAGACAAACTGAACACTTTGCAGTGGTCTCTTAATTTTTGCCAGAGCTGTGGATCAGTAATATAATTCCTATTTCATGTGTTTCATATGTTTAATATTTACAGGTTATAGCACTACAGAGTGCAAGTTTATTTGTTAGTTATAAAATATAATCTACCAAATGTTGTTACATAACCTCCACCCTCTTTTCCTTTCCTTCCTTCCTACTATTAAATGTCTGGTTCACTAATCAAACAAGGAGGTAGAGTATGAGTAAGGCCATACCTGTAACTGTATCCAGATATAATTTTCCATTTTTGAAAAGACTCATTTTAAGTTTTCCATCAGAAACATACAGAACAAATTGAAAAGGAGCTGAGCTGAGTTTAGTGGAAAACAAAAAGCCTTCCTTGTTCCAAGTGCGAAAATAAAAAGAGATTGTAACTTCTTCTTGCAGAGGTAATCCCGGCAAAAGCAAATAGCTTTGTGAATTTAAAAATGTCACTGGAACCACTGGAGGCTCTTGACAGGAAAATGAAACATTTCCCTAGAACAGAAAAAAATAAATTTAAATACATTCTTGTCTGTTTGTTTCATGAAGTCACAAATATTATAATATGAATCTAAGTGAAAGAAAGGTTATAAGAAAAAAGAACAGATACAAAAGTAAATGTCGAAACTTTTTTTATTAATAACATTACATCATGTTCACAAATATAGAAGCTAATTAATTGTAAAAGAATTGTGCTAGGCGCACTTCAATTATATTTACATTTTCACCTGTCACACTGGCGGGTGTAGACCTCCTGCATGACAGACCATGCTTTCCCAGGAGGAGTGTGATATAGTGCCTACAGGAAATTCACCGGCCATCTGATGGCAAGATGATAATTGACTGCTGGAAGACACCAAGCACCACCTAGATGCCACCAAAGAGCCAGACAGGGCACAGCAAGATGTATGGGAAGTGAAGCATTGCCACTAGTGAACTATAAGGTGGGTAACCCCTGAAATTTGCTCTGTGCAACCCTGAGCACCCCGTGCGGCAGTCGTGTTCCTACCAATGTCTTAACCTAAGCATCACCTTGGCTAGCGTGTGGGGCAGCAGGAACACTAGTCCTGCCCTACAACCTAAACACAACTGAAACAGATAAGGGTAAAAGAAACAGCAATCGATCAATGCACACTCAGAATACAGAAAGGTATAAAGGGACAGAAAGGATTATCAAACTAAATTGAGAAAAACATAGTAACATAGTAACATAGTAACATAGTAACATAGTTAGTAAGGCCGAAAAAAGACATTTGTCCATCCAGTTCAGCCTATATTCCATTATAATAAATACCCAGATCTACGTCCTTCTACAGAACCTAATAATTGTATGATACAATATTGTTCTGCTCCAGGAAGACATCCAGGCCTCTCTTGAACCCCTCGACTGAGTTCGCCATCACCACCTCCTCAGGCAAGCAATTCCAGATTCTCACTGCCCTAACAGTAAAGAATCCTCTTCTATGTTGGTGGAAAAACCTTCTCTCCTCCAGACGCAAAGAATGCCCCCTTGTGCCCGTCACCTTCCTTGGTATAAACAGATCCTCAGCGAGATATTTGTATTGTCCCCTTATATACTTATACATGGTTATTAGATCGCCCCTCAGTCGTCTTTTTTCTAGACTAAATAATCCTAATTTCGCTAATCTATCTGGGTATTGTAGTTCTCCCATCCCCTTTATTAATTTTGTTGCCCTCCTTTGTACTCTCTCTAGTTCCATTATATCCTTCCTGAGCACCGGTGCCCAAAACTGGACACAGTACTCCATGTGCGGTCTAACTAGGGATTTGTACAGAGGCAGTATAATGCTCTCATCATGTGTATCCAGACCTCTTTTAATGCACCCCATGATCCTGTTTGCCTTGGCAGCTGCTGCCTGGCACTGGCTGCTCCAGGTAAGTTTATCATTAACTAGGATCCCCAAGTCCTTCTCCCTGTCAGATTTACCCAGTGGTTTCCCGTTCAGTGTGTAATGGTGATATTGATTCCTTCTTCCCATGTGTATAACCTTACATTTATCATTGTTAAACCTCATCTGCCACCTTTCAGCCCAAGTTTCCAACTTATCCAGATCCATCTGTAGCAGAATACTATCTTCTCTTGTATTAACTGCTTTACATAGTTTTGTATCATCTGCAAATATCGATATTTTACTGTGTAAACCTTCTACCAGATCATTAATGAATATGTTGAAGAGAACAGGTCCCAATACCGACCCCTGCGGTACCCCACTGGTCACAGCGACCCAGTTAGAGACTATACCATTTATAACCACCCTCTGCTTTCTATCACTAAGCCAGTTACTAACCCATTTACACACATTTTCCCCCAGACCAAGCATTCTCATTTTGTGTACCAACCTCTTGTGCGGCACGGTATCAAACGCTTTGGAAAAATCGAGATATACCACATCCAATGACTCACCGTGGTCCAGCCTATAGCTTACCTCTTCATAAAAACTGATTAGATTGGTTTGACAGGAGCGATTTCTCATAAACCCATGCTGATATGGAGTTAAACAGTTATTCTCATTGAGATAATCCAGAATAACATCCCTCAGAAACCCTTCAAATATTTTACCAACAATAGAGGTTAGACTTACTGGCCTATAATTTCCAGGTTCACTTTTAGAGCCCTTTTTGAATATTGGCACCACATTTGCTATGCGCCAGTCCTGCGGAACAGACCCTGTCGCTATAGAGTCCCTAAAAATAAGAAATAATGGTTTATCTATTACATTACTTAGTTCTCTTAGTACTCGTGGGTGTATGCCATCCGGACCCGGAGATTTATCTATTTTAATCTTATTTAGCCGGTTTCGCACCTCTTCTTGGGTTAGATTGGCGACCCTTAATATAGGGTTTTCATTGTTTCTTGGGATTTCACCTAGCATTTCATTTTCCACCGTGAATACCGTGGAGAAGAAGGTGTTTAATATGTTAGCTTTTTCCTCGTCATCTACAACCATTCTTTCCTCACTATTTTTTAAGGGGCCTACATTTTCAGTTTTTATTCTTTTACTATTGATATAGTTGAAGAACAGTTTGGGATTAGTTTTACTCTCCTTAGCAATGTGCTTCTCTGTTTCCTTTTTGGCAGCTTTAATTAGTTTTTTAGATAAAGTATTTTTCTCCCTATAGTTTTTTAGAGCTTCAATGGTGCCATCCTGCTTTAGTAGTGCAAATGCTTTCTTTTTACTGTTAATTGCCTGTCTTACTTCTTTGTTTAGCCACATTGGGTTTTTCCTATTTCTAGTCCTTTTATTCCCACAAGGTATAAACCGCTTACACTGCCTATTTAGGATGTTCTTAAACATTTCCCATTTATTATCTGTATTCTTATTTCTGAGGATATTGTCCCAGTCTACCAGATTAAGGGCATCTCTAAGCTGTTCAAACTTTGCCTTCCTAAAGTTCAATGTTTTTGTGACTCCCTGACAAGTCCCCCTAGTGAAAGACAGGTGAAACTGTACAATATTGTGGTCGCTATTTCCTAGATGCCCGACCACCTGCAGATTTGTTATTCTGTCAGGTCTATTAGATAGTATTAGGTCTAAAAGTGCTGCTCCTCTGGTTGGATTCTGCACCAATTGTGAAAGATAATTTTTCTTGGTTATTAGCAGAAACCTGTTGCCTTTATGGGTTTCACAGGTTTCTGTTTCCCAGTTAATATCCGGGTAGTTAAAGTCCCCCATAACCAGGACCTCATTATGGGTTGCAGCTTCATCTATCTGCTTTAGAAGTAGACTTTCCATGGTTTCTGTTATATTTGGGGGTTTGTAACAGACCCCAATGAGAATTTTGTTACCATTTTTCCCTCCATGAATTTCAACCCATATGGACTCGACATCCTCATTCCCTTCGCTAATATCCTCCCTTAAAGTGGACTTTAGACAAGACTTTACATAGAGACAAACCCCTCCTCCTCTCCGATTTTTACGATCCTTTCTAAACAGACTGTAACCCTGTAAGTTAACTGCCCAGTCATAGCTTTCATCTAACCATGTCTCGGTTATTCCCACTATGTCAAAGTTACCTGTAGATATTTCTGCTTCTAGTTCTTCCATCTTGTTTGTCAGGCTTCTGGCGTTTGCGAGCATGCAGTTCAGAGGATTTTGTTTTGTTCCAATCTCCTCACTGTGGATTGTTTTAGAAATGTTCTTACCTCCCTTCTGAGTATGTTTTCCTGGGTCGTCTTTGTTCGAGTCTAATGTTTTTCTTCCCGTCCCCTCTTCTTCTAGGGGACACAGGAACACACCAAACAAACTTCCAAACAGCAAAGTCCAGAGACAACTGCTAGACGACTACTCTTTCCACAGCTCACAACTCCATTCCAGTACCAAGATATAGTATGCTTTCACTGGCAACTACACTACCTAAGAGGTGAATACTTACACCAGAGGGGATAGGATAAATCAGAACAGCTGAAATAACTTAAGATGGAAAGCTTTAGGAGACAAACAGAACTACTCAACCCTTGCAATAAAAGAACAAAGGAAATCTGCACAGCTAACTAGAATATAGATCCAATCAATGCAGGTATGTGTGCAGCCAAACGCTGATATCTTCTGATCCCTAAAATGGAGGAAACCACTCTCTGTCACAGTATACCCATGACAACACCCATACAGTCAAGTTGCAACTAGGCTTTTTTTATCTGTCTAAATAACCTCTTAAAGACAAATTGTCTTGCCTGCAGCCTCAACCCTTCCAGCACTCAGCAGATCACATGCACTGCCAAACCCCACCCCATAGGTACAAGGGTAAAACTAAACACCATAATATTAGATATTGGAAGCAAAAATAAACTGGATTATGGCAAATAAGCATTATTGAAACATTCATGGACTCTAACTATAATGCATTGAATAAGTAATAATAATAGTGTTTCCAGAAAAAAATTTCAGTGGTGGAAATCTATTTAGAACAAATGATTGACAGGCATGATCATTATTTATCGATATGAGAATCACTTACAGTGGCACATAAAAGTTTGGAGTCCACTAGTCAAAATCACTGTTATTGTGAACAGTATAGCAAATATGTAAGGTTAAAGATGACACGCTTCCTTTGTATTTTAGCCAAATAATATATATATATATATGTATATATATATATATATATATATATATATATATATATAGCACAGACCAAAAGTTTGGACACAACTTCTCATTTAAAGATCTTTCTGTATTTTCATGACTATGAAAATTGTACATTCACGCTGAAGGCATCAAAACAATGAATTAACACATGTGGAATTATATACTTAACAAAAAAGTGTGAAACATCTGAAAATATGTCATATACTAGATGGTGGCCCGATTCTAACGCGTCACGTATTCTAAAATATGCATGTCCACGTAGTATATTGCCATACAGACTTGTTCACTGTGCAAGTAGCCCATGTGTTCCTGTTTCCATAATTGTTCTCTTGTGTCTACAAGACTGGGGAGTTCCACCACTCCTCTTGGGCTATCTGCACAAAAGCTGTTCTACCCTGTATGCACACATGGATTTTTCCTCTCTGAACCCTGTTCACACAGGTTATATACAGATGATCAGGTTTTTAAATACATCAGATAGGGATTGCATACATTAGTTAGGACTGCTCTGATAAGGGTATACCGTGAAGATTGGTAGAGCAGCTTAGTATACATTTTTTGCAAAAAAACGTATCAACCAAATACCCTGTTTTTTACATCTTTTACTAGCACTTGCGGATTACTGCAACATTTTTTCAAACTGAGTGTTTTTGGTTTTACTATTCTCTTTTGTGTCTTCAGGTTTCTTGGTGGTGTGTGAACATGATCATACAGACTTGTTCACTGTGCAAGTAGCCCATGTGTTCCTGTTTCCATAATTGTTCTCTTGTGTCTACAAGACTGGGGAGTTCCACCACTCCTCTTGGGCTATCTGCACAAAAGCTGTTCTACCCTGTATGCACACATGGATTTTTTCCTCTCTGAACCCTGTTCACACAGGTTATATACAGATGATCAGGTTTTTAAATACATCAGATAGGGATTGCATACATTAGTTAGGACTGCTCTGATAACGGTATACCGTGAAGATTGGTAGAGCAGCTTAGTATACATTTTTTGCAAAAAACGTATCAACCAAGTACCCTGTTTTTTACATCTTTTACTAGCACTTGCGGATTACTGCAACATTTTTTCAAACTGAGTGTTTTTGGTTTTACTATTCTCTTTTGTGTCTTCAGGTTTCTTGGTGGTGTGTGAACATGATCATACAGACTTGTTCACTGTGCAAGTAGCCCATGTGTTCCTGTTTCCATATATATATATATATATGTATATATATATATATATATATATATATATATATATAGCACAGACCAAAAGTTTGGACACAACTTCTTATTTAAAGATCTTTCTGTATTTTCATGACTATGAAAATTGTACATTCACGCTGAAGGCATCAAAACAATGAATTAACACATGTGGAATTATATACTTAACAAAAAAGTGTGAAACATCTGAAAATATGTCATATCCTAGATGGTGGCCCGATTCTAACGCGTCGGGTATTCTAAAATATGCATGTCCACGTAGTATATTGCCCAGAGACGTAGTATATTGCCCAGTCATGTAGTATATTGCCCAGCTACGTAGTATATTGCCCAGTCATGTAGTATATTGCACAGCCCATGTAGTATATTGCCCAGTGACGTAGTATATTGCCCAGCCACATAGTATATTGCCCAGTCACGTAGTATATTGCCCAGTCACGTAGTATATTGCCCAGGGACGTAGTATATTGCCCAGTCACGTAGTATATTGCCCAGCTACGTAGTATATTGCCCAGTCACGTAGTATATTGCACAGCCCACATTGTATATTGCACAGCCCACGTAGTATATTGCCCAGCTACGTAGTATATTGCCCAGTTATGTAGTATATTGCACAGCCACGTAGTATATTGCCCAGTCACGTAGTATATTGCCCAGCTACGTAGTATATTGCCAGTCACGTAGTATATTGCCCAGCGACGTAGTATATTGCCCAGCCATGTAGTATATTTCCCAGCTACGTAGTATATTGCCCAGTCACGTAGTATATTGCACAGCCCACGTTGTATATTGCACAGCCCACGTAGTATATTGCCCAGCTACGTAGTTGTTATGTTTGCTAATGACAGGTGTTATGAAGGCAATCCAGAAACACAGTGTGCTTAGCGATCAGAGCGCACACAGTGATCTGACAAATACCCAAAAATACAAGAACGAGCTCTGAGACGTGGAAACTCTGTAGACTGCACACCTGATCCTATCCTAAACACAACTAAAAGCGGCTGTGGATTGCGCCTAACAACTACCTAGGCAACTCGGCACAGCCTAAGAAACTAGCTAGCCTGAAGATAGAAAAATAGGCCTGACTTGCCCCAGAGAAATTCCCCAAAGGAAAAGGCAGCCCCCCACATATAATGACTGTGAGTAAGATGAAAAGACAAAACGTAGGGATGAAATAGATTCAGCAAAGTGGGGCCCGATATTCTTGGACAGTGCGAGGACAGTAAAGCGAACTTTGCAGTCTACAAAAAACCCTAAAGCAAAACCACGCAAAGGGGGCAAAAAAAAACCACCGTGCCGAACTAACGGCACGGCGGTACACCCTTTGCGTCTCAGAGCTTCCAGCAAAACAAAAGACAAGCTGGACAGAAAAAAAGCAACAAAAAAGCAAAAAGCACTTAGCTATACAGAGCAGCAGGTCACAGGAACAATCAGGAGAAGCTCAGATCCAACACTGAAACATTGACAAGGAGCAAGGATAGCAGCATCAGGCGGAGTTAAGTAATGAAGCAGTTAACGAGCTCACCAGAACACCTGAGGGAGGAAGCTCAGAAGCTGCAGTACCACTTGTGACCACAGGAGTGAATTCAGCCACAGAATTCACAACAGTACCCCCCCCTTGAGGAGGGGTCACCGAACCCTAACCAGAGCCCCCAGGCCGACCAGGATGAGCCGCATGAAAGGCACGAACAAGATCGGAAGCATGAACATCAGAGGCAAAAACCCAGGAATTATCTTCCTGAGCATAACCCTTCCATTTAACCAGATACTGGAGTTTCCGTCTAGAAACACGAGAATCCAAAATCTTCTCCACAATATACTCCAATTCCCCCTCCACCAAAACCGGGGCAGGAGGCTCAACAGATGGAACCATAGGTGCCACGTATCTCCGCAACAACGACCTATGGAATACATTATTTATGGAAAAGGAGTCTGGGAGGGTCAAACGAAAAGACACAGGATTGAGAACCTCAGAAATCCTATACGGACCAATAAAACGAGGTTTAAATTTAGGAGAGGAAACCTTCATAGGAATATGACGAGAAGATAACCAAACCAGATCCCCAACACGAAGTCGGGGACCCACACGGCGTCTGCGATTAGCGAAAAGTTGAGCTTTCTCCTGGGACAAGATCAAATTGTCCACTACCTGAGTCCAGATCTGCTGCAACCTATCCACCACAGAATCCACACCAGGACAGTCCGAAGACTCAACCTGTCCTGAAGAGAAACGAGGATGGAACCCAGAATTGCAAAAAAATGGAGAAACCAAGGTAGCCGAGCTGGCCCGATTATTAAGGGCGAACTCAGCCAACGGCAAAAAGGACACCCAATCATCCTGATCTGCAGAAACAAAACATCTCAGATATGTTTCCAAGGTCTGATTGGTTCGTTCGGTCTGGCCATTAGTCTGAGGATGGAAAGCCGAGGAAAAGGATAGGTCAATGCCCATCCTACCACAAAAGGCTCGCCAGAACCTTGAAACAAACTGGGAACCTCTGTCAGAAACAATATTCTCAGGAATGCCATGCAACCGAACCACATGTTGAAAGAACAAAGGTACCAAATCAGAGGAGGAAGGCAATTTAGCCAAGGGCACCAGATGGACCATTTTAGAAAAGCGATCACAGACCACCCAAATGACTGACATCTTTTGAGAAACGGGAAGGTCAGAAATGAAATCCATCAAAATATGTGTCCAAGGCCTCTTTGGGACCGGCAAGGGCAAAAGCAACCCACTGGCACGAGAACAGCAGGGCTTAGCCCTAGCACAAATCCCACAGGACTGCACAAAAGTACGTACATCCCGTGACAGAGATGGCCACCAGAAGGATCTAGCCACTAACTCTCTGGTACCAAAGATTCCAGGATGACCAGCCAACACCGAACAATGAAGTTCAGAGATAAGTTTATTAGTCCACCTATCAGGGACGAACAGTTTCTCTGCAGGACAACGATCAGGTTTATTCGCCTGAAATTTTTGCAGCACCCGCCGCAAATCAGGGGAGATGGCAGACACAATGACTCCTTCCTTGAGGATACCCGCTGGCTCAGATAAACCCGGAGAGTCGGGCACAAAACTCCTAGACAGAGCATCCGCCTTCACATTTTTAGAGCCCGGAAGGTACGAAATCACAAAGTCGAAGCGGGCAAAAAATAACGACCAACGGGCCTGTCTAGGATTCAAGCGCTTGGCAGACTCGAGATAAGTCAAGTTCTTATGATCAGTCAATACCACCACGCGATGCTTAGCTCCTTCAAGCCAATGACGCCACTCCTCGAATGCCCACTTCATGGCCAGCAACTCTCGATTGCCCACATCATAATTACGCTCAGCGGGCGAAAACTTCCTGGAAAAGAAAGCACATGGTTTCATCACTGAGCAATCAGAACCTCTCTGTGACAAAACCGCCCCTGCTCCAATCTCAGAAGCATCAACCTCGACCTGGAACGGAAGAGAAACATCTGGCTGACACAACACAGGGGCAGAACAAAAACGACGCTTCAACTCCTGAAAAGCTTCCACAGCAGCAGAAGACCAATTAACCAAATCAGCACCCTTCTTGGTCAAATCGGTCAATGGTTTGGCAATGCTAGAAAAATTACAGATGAAGCGACGATAAAAATTAGCAAAGCCCAGGAACTTTTGCAGACTTTTCAGAGATGTCGGCTGAATCCAATCCTGGATGGCTTGGACTTTAACTGGATCCATCTCGATAGTAGAAGGGGTAAAGATGAACCCCAAAAATGAAACTTTCTGCACACCGAAGAGACACTTTGATCCCTTCACAAACAAAGAGTTAGCACGCAGGACCTGAAAAACCATTCTGACCTGCTTCACATGAGACTCCCAATCATCTGAGAAGATCAAAATGTCATCCAAGTAAACAATCAGGAATTTATCCAGATACTCACGGAAGATGTCATGCATTAAAGACTGAAACACAGATGGAGCATTGGCAAGTCCGAACGGCATCACTAGATACTCAAAATGACCCTCGGGCGTATTGAATGCAATTTTCCATTCATCTCCTTGCCTGATTCTCACCAGATTATACGCACCACGAAGATCTATCTTAGTGAACCAACTAGCCCCCTTAATCCGAGCAAACAAGTCAGATAACAATGGCAAGGGATACTGAAATTTAACAGTGATCTTATTAAGAAGGCGGTAATCAATACACGGTCTCAGCGAACCATCCTTCTTGGCTACAAAGAAGAACCCTGCTCCCAGTGGTGATGACGATGGGCGAATATGTCCCTTCTCCAGGGATTCCTTCACATAACTGCGCATAGCGGCGTGTTCGGGCACGGATAAATTAAATAATCGACCTTTAGGGAATTTACTACCAGGAATCAAATTGATAGCACAGTCACAATCCCTATGCGGAGGTAGAGCATCGGACTTGGGCTCTTCAAATACATCCTGATAATCAGACAAGAACTCTGGGACCTCAGAAGGGGTGGATGACGAAATCGACAAAAATGGAACATCACCATGTACCCCCTGACAACCCCAGCTGGATACCGACATGGAATTCCAATCCAATACTGGATTATGGGTTTGTAGCCATGGCAACCCCAACACGAACACATCATGCAGATTATGCAACACCAGAAAGCGAATAACTTCCTGATGTGCAGGAGCCATGCACATGGTCAGCTGGGCCCAGTATTGAGGTTTATTCTTGGCCAAAGGTGTAGCATCAATTCCTCTCAATGGAATAGGACACCGCAAAGGCTCCAAGAAAAACCCACAACGTTTAGCATAATCCAAATCCATCAGATTCAGGGCAGCGCCCGAATCCACAAACGCCATGACAGAAAACGACGACAAAGAGCATATCAAGGTAATGGACAGAAGGAATTTGGACTGTACAGTACCAATGATGGCAGACCTAGCGGACCGCTTAGTGCGCTTAGGACAATCAGAAATAGCATGAGTGGAATCACCACAGTAGAAACACAGGCCATTCAGACGTCTGTATTCCTGCCGTTCAACTCTAGTCATAGTCCTATCGCACTGCATAGGCTCAGGTTTAACCTCAGGCAGTACCGCCAAATGGTGCACAGATTTACGCTCGCGCAAGCGTCGACCGATCTGAATGGCCAAAGACAAAGACTCATTCAAACCAGCAGGCATAGGAAATCCCACCATGACATCCTTAAGAGCCTCAGAGAGACCCTTTCTGAACAAAGCTGCCAGCGCAGATTCATTCCACTGAGTGAGTACTGACCATCTCCTAAATTTCTGACAATATACTTCTATATCATCCTGACCCTGGCACAAAGCCAGCAAATTTTTCTCAGCCTGATCCACTGAATTAGGCTCATCGTACAGCAATCCGAGCGCCAGGAAAAACGCATCGACACTACTCAATGCAGGGTCTCCTGGCGCAAGAGAAAATGCCCAGTCTTGAGGGTCGCCGCGCAAAAAAGAAATAATAATCAAAACCTGTTGAATAGGATTACCAGAAGAATGAGGTTTCAAGGCCAGAAATAGCTTACAATTATTTTTGAAACTTAGAAACTTAGTTCTATCTCCAAAAAACAAATCAGGAATAGGAATTCTTGGTTCTAACATAGATTTCTGATCAATAGTATCTTGAATTTTTTGTACATTTATAACGAGATTATCCATTGAAGAGCACAGACCCTGAATATCCATGTCCACACCTGTGTCCAGAAACACTCAAATGTCTAGGGGAAAAAAAAAAAAGTGAACACAGAGCAGGAAAAAAAAAAAAAAAAAATGATGTCAGAACTTTTTCTTTCCCTCTATTGAGAATCATTAGTTTGGACTCCTTGTACTGTTATGTTTGCTAATGACAGGTGTTATGAAGGCAATCCAGAAACACAGTGTGCTTAGCGATCAGAGCGCACACAGTGATCTGACAAATACCCAAAAATACAAGAACGAGCTCTGAGACGTGGAAACTCTGTAGACTGCACACCTGATCCTATCCTAAACACAACTAAAAGCGGCTGTGGATTGCGCCTAACAACTACCTAGGCAACTCGGCACAGCCTAAGAAACTAGCTAGCCTGAAGATAGAAAAATAGGCCTGACTTGCCCCAGAGAAATTCCCCAAAGGAAAAGGCAGCCCCCCACATATAATGACTGTGAGTAAGATGAAAAGACAAAACGTAGGGATGAAATAGATTCAGCAAAGTGGGGCCCGATATTCTAGGACAGAGCGAGGACAGTAAAGCGAACTTTGCAGTCTACAAAAAACCCTAAAGCAAAACCACGCAAAGGGGGCAAAAAAAACCCACCGTGCCGAACTAACGGCACGGCGGTACACCCTTTGCGTCTCAGAGCTTCCAGCAAAACAAAAGACAAGCTGGACAGAAAAAAAGCAACAAAAAAGCAAAAAGCACTTAGCTATACAGAGCAGCAGGTCACAGGAACAATCAGGAGAAGCTCAGATCCAACACTGAAACATTGACAAGGAGCAAGGATAGCAGCATCAGGCGGAGTTAAGTAATGAAGCAGTTAACGAGCTCACCAGAACACCTGAGGGAGGAAGCTCAGAAGCTGCAGTACCACTTGTGACCACAGGAGTGAATTCAGCCACAGAATTCACAACACGTAGTATATTGCCCAGCCATGTAGTATATTGCCCAGCCACGTAGTATATTGCCCAGTCACATAGTATATTGCCCAGCTACGTATTATATTGTCCAGTCACGTAGTATATGGCACAGCCCACGTTGTATATTACACAGCCCACGTAGTATATTGCCCAGTCACGTAGTATATTGCACAGCCCAAGTTGTATATTGCACAGCCCACGTAGTATATTGCCCAGCCACATAGTATATTGCCCAGCCACATAGTATATTGCCCAGTCACGTAGTATATTGCCCAGTGACATAGTATATTGCCTAGTCACGTAGTATATTGTGCAGCTACATAGTATATTGCCCAGTCACGTAGTATATTGCACAGCCCGCTTAGTATATTGTCCAGCCACGTAGTATATTGCCCAGCCACATAGTATATTGCACAGCGACGGAGTATACAGCACAGAGCCACATAGTATAGAGACTTAAAAAAATAAACATATACTCACCTTCCGAAGGCCCGTTGAAGTCCTACTATACTCACCATCCGCCGCCTTTCCCGCTCCTCGCGACGCTCCCGGGACCGCTCCATTGCAAGCTGCAGCTTCCGGTCCCAGGGCTCGTATGAGCAGAACCTGTGATGACGTCGCGGTCACATGACCATGATGTCACGGCAGGTCCTTGTCGCACACCAGCCCTGGGACCGGATGCTGCCGCTTGCAATGGAGCGGTCCCGGCAGCGTCGCGAGGAGCGGGAAAGGTGGCGGATGGTGAGTATAGCAGGTTTTTTTTTATTATTATTATTATTTTTAACATGACATATTTTAACTATTGATGCTGCATATGCAGCATCAATAGTAAATAGTTGGGGACACACAGGGTTAATAGCAGTGGTAATGGAGTGCGTTACACCGCGGGCCGTTACCGCTGCCATTAACCCTGTGTGAGCGGTGAGTGGAGGGGAGTATGGAGCAGGCGCCGGGCAGTGAGTGCAGGGGAGTAGGGGAGGGACTAATCGGACTGTGCCTGTCGCTGATTGGTCGTGGCAGCCATGACAGGCAGCTGCCGAGACCAATCAGCGAATGAATAACTGTGACAGAACGACAGACAGACAGACGGAAGTGACCCTTTGAAAATTATATAGTAGATTCTAGGTTCTTCAAAGTAGCCACCTTTTGCTTTGATGACTGCTTTGCACACTCTTGGCATTCTCTTGGTGAGCTTCAAGAGGTAGTAACCGGGAATGGTTTTCACTTCACAGGTGTGCCCTGTCAGGTTTAATGAGTGGGATTTCGTTCCTTATAAATGGGGTTGGGACCATCAGTTGTGTTGTGCAGAAGTCTGGTGGATACATAGCTGATAGTCCTACTGAATAGACTGTTAGAATTTGTATTATGGCAAGAAAAAAGCAGCTAAGTAAAGAAAAATGAGTGGAAATTACTTTAAGAAATGAAGGTCAGTCAGTCCGAAAAATTGGGAAAACTTTGAAAGTGTCCCCAAGTGCAGTGGCAAAACCAGCACAGGCAACAAGCAGAAGAGACTTGTTTGGGCTAAAGAACACAAGGAATGGACATTAGACCAGTGGAAATCTGTGCTTTGGTCTGATGAGTCCAAATTTGAGATCTTTGGTTCCAACCACCGTGTCTTTGTGCGACACAGAAAAGGTGAACGGATGGACCCTACATGCCTGGTTTCCACCGTGAAGCATGGAGGAGGAGGTGTGATGGTGTGGGGGTGCTTTGCTGATGACACTGTTGGGGATTTATTCAAAATTGAAGGCATACTGAACCAGCATGGCTACCACAGCATCTTGCAGTAGGATGCTATTCCATCCGGATAGCGTTTAGTTGGACCATCATTTATTTTTCAACAGGACATTGACCCCAAACACACCTCCAGGCTGCGTAAGGGCTATTTGACCAAGAAGGAGCGTGATGGGGGGCTACGCCAGATGACCTGGCCTCCACAGTCACCAGACCTGAACCCAATCGAGATGGTTTGAGGTGAGCTGGACCGCAGAGTGAAGGCAAAAGGGCCAACAAGTGCTAAGCCTCTCTGGGAACTCCTTCAAGATTGTTGGAAGACCATTTCCGGTGACTACCTCTTGAAGCTCATCACGAGAATGCCAAGAGTGTGCAAAGCAGTCATCAAAGCAAAAGGTGGCTACTTTGAAGAACCTAGAATATAAGACATAATTTCAGTTGTTTCACACTTTTTTGTTAAGTATGTAATTCCTTATGTGTTAATTCATAGTTTTGACGCCTTCAGTGTGAATGTACAATTTTCATAGTCATGAAAATACAGAAAAATCTTTAAATCACAAGGTGTGTCCAAACTTTTGGTCTGTACTGTACATATAAAAGATGGTAGACACCTGGGGTGGAAGTGCTTACATTTGCTTTTAGACCAATTGTACAGGGTGGAGCGCGGTAATTTGCTTTTTTGCACTGCATGCTGTGGCGGCACTGTCGGTCGAAGAGAGGGGAGAGTGGGTGTGGCTTACAGTGGCTGATGGGAGATTTGTATTCCTCTGCCTTCCAGTTGCCATCATGCAGTGGACACGTGAGGAGAGGTCATTTTGTGTTGAAGCGTATTTTTCAAATGCCCACTCGATCATTGCAGTGCAGCGTGCTTTTCGTTTACAATTCGCTGTTCCTCCACGCGGACGTGTTCCTGGACGGCAATCAATTGTAAATTGGGTGAATGCATTCAGAACAGCAGGGAATGTGTCATGTGTACGAAGGGGACCTGAGAGAAGGATTACAACACCACAAAACATCGAGAGAGTTAGAGCAGCAGTAGTGCAATCTCCAAAACGCTCTGCTCGGAAGCAATCATTTGCTCTTGGCATTTCAAGACGTTCTCTCCACCGGATTCTTCATGATGAACTGAATTTTCACCCGTATAAAATGTGCGTGGTCCAACATTTGTCAGCATGGGACTATTTGACACGGCGGACCTCTTGTGAAGACATGTTAGCAACGATACCGCGTGACGCAATTGTGTTTTTTTCTGATGAGGCACATTTTCACCTCAGTGGGTGTGTAAACAAACAAAATATGTGTTACTGGAGTGAAACAAACCCCAGAGAAGTTCACGAGAGACCGCTGCATTCGGACCGCGTCACTGTGTGGTGCGCCATATCACGAGTAGGCATCATTGGTCCTTA
Organism: Ranitomeya imitator; assembly: GCF_032444005.1. Taxonomy (NCBI): domain Eukaryota; kingdom Metazoa; phylum Chordata; class Amphibia; order Anura; family Dendrobatidae; genus Ranitomeya; species Ranitomeya imitator. The sequence continues at coordinate 391,026,784 of NC_091282.1, forward strand.
CTTTTTTCAGGATAATGGTCGTGCCATAACTGTGAACTCCGAACGGTACTTGTCTATGATACAGGATTATTTTCAGCCGGCTCTTGAGGCAATGGAGCTAGAGGATACATGGTTCCAACAGGATGGTGCCACTGCACACACAGCGAGGGTTACCATGAATTGTTTGAGGCAAATGTTTCCTGGACGGCTTATCTCTTTGAGGGGAGATGTGAACTGGCCAGCACGCTCACCAGATTTAGCCCCATGCGATTTTTTCCTTTGGGGTTACCTGAAGTCTAAGGTGTATATCAACCGTCCCAAAGCCTTGGAAGACCTAAGGAACAATATTGAAGCTGAAATTGGCAGAATACCAGTGGACATGCTTGTTAGAGTTCATGAAAACTTCAGAAAACGTATGCAGCAGTGTGTGGATAGCGAAGGTCGACATTTGCCAGATACACTATTTAAAACCATGTAATTTAAAAATTCCATTACTGTTCAGTATAATTAAAATATAAAATAAATTTTTCTAATGATCATAATTTTTTTATTTCATTCCCAAATCAGCAAATTACCGCGCTCTACCCTGTACATTAACATTCAAGCTTATATCCATAACAGGAATCATTATTACCTCAATGTGGATCTGAGGTTTATATCTTTTGGCCAAGTCAGAGATGTTTAAACCATTGTAATAAAGATTTTCAATACATCCATGAAAGTTCTTCCGCAGCAGTGATGCTGATTTTCCTTGTGATGCAATCCCTCCAAAGCTAAGCTTAGAAGAAAATAAAATCAATATATCCATTAAGCCAATGTCTATGTATACTACAAAATGGTGCAATTACATTCTTAATTGAGTATTTAATTACTGCATTTTTTTCTAGGTTTTTCTAGCTATTTTATTGCATTTTATTTTTCTCTGTTCTCCACAGCTGCATATTAAATATGATATATAATTGATTTAAAATATAAAATAATTGATAAGCATTTTAGAATGGCTACAATGCGGCCAATGGGCATTAGTTCACCAATTGTCTTCTTGGCTGTATAATAGAATGCCAAACTGCGGCACTGCCATGTATGGGCATCTTTTTAAAGGGAATCTGTTGGCAAGTTTTTGCTTTGTAATCTGTGGGCAGCATGAGGTATGTGCTAAGACCCTGATTCCAGGGATGACTGGTGCCCATGTGAGTCCTGGTCCAACTTCACTGATTAGCAGCTTACTGTTAATAAACAATGTGCACAGATAACTGCTAGTCAGTTGGTTGGGTTAGCTTTCTCAGCTGTGCTACATGCTACTCTACATCTAAATACTCAGTTTTGCAACTACTGCACCCAGTGAACTAAGTGACACATCGCTGGAATCAGGGTCTCTTTTTCCACATTATGCTGCTCTCAGATGAGGTAGCAAAACCTGTTGACAGATTCCTTTTAACTTTATACATTTTAAATTCTAGTTTTTCCTAACTCTCTTAGGGTGGTTTCACACTTGCGTTTTTGTCTGCAGCGTTTTTTTTCAAAAAAAGCATGCGTTTTTTTTTCCTATCTTTAACATTGAAAACGCATGCGTTTTTTTGTGTACGCGTTTGGTCGCGTTTTTTGACGCATGCGTTTTTTTACTGCATGCGTTCATTTTCTGAAATGCTACTTGTAGTATTTTTAGAAGCGTTTTTTGGACCAAAAAAAAACGCATGCGTTTTCATGCGTTTTTTTGGGGTCAAAAAATACATTGGAGTCAATGGGGACGCATGCGTTTTTTGGTGCATGCGTTTTTTGCGGTAAAAAACGCATGCGTTTTTTTATTAAAAAAACAGAAAACACTGATATGCCACCCCCCAACATAAAGGTGATAAAGGGAACCTAACCCTACCCCTAACCCTACCCCTAACCCTACCCCTAACCCTACCCCTAACCCTAACCCTAAGGGATCCTAACCCTAACCCTACCCCTAATCCCTTTATGGTCAGGGTTAGGGTTAGGGTTAGGGGTAGGGTTAGGGTTAGGATCCCTTAGGGTTAGGGTTAGGGGTAGGGTTAGGGTTAGGATCCCTTAGGGTTAGGGGTAGGGTTAGGGTTAGGGGTAGGGTTAGGGTTAGGATCCCTTAGGGTTAGGGGTAGGGTTAGGGTTAGGGGTAGGGTTAGGGTTAGGGTTAGGATCCCTTAGGGTTAGGGGTAGGGTTAGGGGTAGGATCCCTTTAGGGTTAGGGTTATGATCCCTACCCCTACCCCTAACCCTAACCCTAACTGTTTCTGTTTATAGTGGGTTTTTTACTTTTTTTTGATGATTGGCAGCTGTCACACATTTCTCAGCATGCATTTAAAAAACGCAAACGCATGTAAAAACGCATGTAAACGCGTCAAAACGCCGCGTTTTTTTCACCACATGCAAAAACGCATGCATCAAAAAAACGCAGCGTTTACACGTGTTTACATGCGTTTTTTCACCATGCGTTTTTTTGCGTTTTTTACCGCAAAAACGCACCCCAAAAAACGCCAATGTGAAACCAGCCTTACTGCATTTTTTTCTCTTCTGCACAACTGCATTTTCATTTTTTTATACAATCGATATTAAATTTTAAATTATTGTTTAATATTTTAGCATCACCTACATACATTGACAATTTCACATATACATTTTTATTGTACACCTCAATATGTAAATATATCTCTAATATGCAGCACGCAGAATGTTCCCAAAAGGACTAGGGCGGCCTCCTCACTGGCTCCTTTACATGAGCCCTTGTTAGGGCTTGTTTTCACTTGCGAGGAACACGTCCGTGTCTCGCATGTGGAAACGAAGCTCTGGTGCCGGCACTCCGGAGCGGAGTGTGCGGCTGCATGTGTTGCTATGCGGCCACACGCTCCGCTCCACAGTGCCGGCGCCAGAGCTTCGTTTCCACATGCGAGACACGGACGTGTTCCTCGCAACTGAAAACAAGCCCTTAAAGTGAGTCTGTCACCACTAAAATGGTGTTTAAACTGTCTAAACATGTATATATGAGACCTAGCCCCTACTTAAATCATGCTTGACAAGTATAGCTTAGCTTTGTAGTTAATTGAAAATCAACTTTAATTTGATATGCAAGTAAGGGATCTTCCATGAACCCCTTTGTGTGGCCTATGCTATGGCACACCATCATTTCTTGCTATTGGCATAATAAAGCCTGCACCTCCCATTGATTGGCTTGAATGGAAGGTCCAAGGCTGCACCAATCAATGTGAGGTACTGACTTTTTTATGCAAATAGGACATGATGGTGTGAAAAAGCACTGGCCAAAGAAAGGGTTAATCAGAGTGCCCTAATTTGCATATCAAATAAAGATTGATTCCAAATTAACTATAAAGTTAAGCTATACTTGCGTAGAATGATTTAAAAAGGGGATAAGCCCCATATATAAATGTTTAGGCTGTTTAAATGCCATATTGAAGGTAACAGACTCATTTGAACTAAAAAGCAACACCCTTTTTTTTTTCTTTAAAGGGAACCTGTTACCTGAATTTGGTGGGACTTACCTGAATTTGGTGGGACCGGTTTTCAGTCATATGGGCGGGGTTTTTGGGTGTTTGATTCACCCTTTCGTTACCCGCTGGCTGCATGCTGGCTGCAATATTGAATTGAAGTTCATTCTCTGTCCTCCGTAGTACACGCCTGCGCAAGGCAATCTTGCCTTGCGCACGCGCAGTATGCTTTGCCCAACTGCGGGCAAAGCTGAAAAGCATTAGTGCGCATGCGCCGGCGCACTGTGTCCCGGAACAGCTAAATACTTCTGGGACATAGTGCACCGGCGCATGCGCACTAATGCTTTTCGGCTTTGCCCACAGTTGGGCAAAGCATACTGCGCGTGCGCAAGGCAAGATTGCCTTGCGCAGGTGTGTACTACGGAGGACAGAGAATGAACTTCAATCCAATATTGCAACCAGCATGCAGCCAGCGGGTAACGAAAGGGTGAATCAAACACCCGAAAACCCCGCCCATATGACCGAAAACCGGTCCCGCCAAATTCAGGTGACAGGTTCCCTTTCATTTTTTTCTAAAACAAAATTGCAAAAAAAAAACGTGAACAGAAGTAAAGTATAGATTCTTCTGACAACAGTTCCGCTTGCTAATAATATCATATTTTGAAAAGTCAAATAAAAAGGCCAGAATAACAGCAATTTATTGGTTATTTAGACATTAAATTAATGTGACCATTTTAAAATGTAAAAATGTTTTCATATCAAGCACATATTTTGAAAGGAGAAAATATATTTTTCAGACAAGGAATCTATCGTGTATATAATACCTTATACTCTGTGGACATATTTTCTTCCAGAAGCCCTTTTACATTATATCAATCTTATTTTTCTCTTGAGATTTTTCTCGATCATGCTAATGTATTATTCATGGCTTATGTTTACGTTTGGTTAAGATCCTGCAGCTCTAATCTCACGTGAGGTCGCATAATTAACTAGTGCCTTTACAGGAATCTGCCAGCATGCAATGAGTTTCTTGGATGCACAGTATGTATGCTCCTGCAATTACATATCATGCACATATTTTCTGTAATAAAAATAAATAGTGGCCCCCAGACCAGAAGAAGCAATTACCCAAGAAGCGAAACCATGAAAGTGTGTTGACATGTTTCTTTACCATCTAAACTGAATTTTCTGTTTGTTGTCATCTCTGCATCTGTTATTATTGAGGATCAGGCAAATGAAAATAAACTATGTTCACACCAATGAAGCATCTAATTAGATAATGAATTCATAGTTATTTTTTATGAGTATTTAAAGTTCGACACTACTACATTAAATCCTACCTACAAGGAGCCATGAATTGTAAGGTGTGACACTAACAAGAGGAAACGTCACTAATTCCTCGACAGCCCAAACCATGAAAGGGTCACTTGGTAAAAAAAAGAAAAAAATTTTGCAGGATCTACAAAACATGGAGGTGAGCAGTTTTTAAAGTTGATTTTCTTTTCTTGACTTCCTGGCTAATAAACTAGAACTCCCTAATTTCATTTTTGTAGGAAAATAAAAAGTCTATCATAAAATCTTGCACAGAGAAAATGAAACATTTTGGCCCCGATTCATCACTTGTGTTCTTTTATAATGTCACTCTCCTTTTTTGTCTTGTTAGACCGCACATGGAGTACTGTGTCCAGTTTTGGGCACCGGTGCTCAGGAAGGATATAATGGAACTAGAGAGAGTACAAAGGAGGGCAACAAAATTAATAAAGGTGATGGGAGAACTACAATACCCAGATAGATTAGCGAAATTAGGATTATTTAGTCTAGAAAAAAGACGACTGAGGGGCGATCTAATAACCATGTATAAGTATATAAGGGGACAATACAAATATCTCGCTGAGGATCTGTTTATACCAAGGAAGGTGACGGGCACAAGGGGGCATTCTTTGCGTCTGGAGGAGAGAAGGTTTTTCCACCAACATACAAGAGGATTCTTTACTGTTAGGGCAGTGAGAATCTGGAATTGCTTGCCTGAGGAGGTGGTGATGGCGAACTCAGTCGAGGGGTTCAAGAGAGGCCTGGATGTCTTCCTGGAGCAGAACAATATTGTATCATACAATTATTAGGTTCTGTAGAAGGACGTAGATCTGGGGATTTATTATGATGGAATATAGGCTGAACTGGATGGACAAATGTCTTTTTTCGGCCTTACTAACTATGTTACTATGTTACTATGTTACTATTAGTTATCATTTTTGCCAACAAATTCATCAAGATGCGATTCTTGAATTTGGGGCAAAGTCAAAAATGGGCTTTCAACCTGTCTTGAACTATTTTTGCAACAATTGTGCCAAAATTTTGGCTTAATCAAGAAAACAGCAGGAGGGAGAATGAAGTGAAGTTGCAGCAAATTTTGTTACATTTTAAAAATTGCAAATGATGAATTGGGTAAAAATGTCTAGAATTGCTAAATTCCACCTTCAAAGTGGAAATCAACAAAAAACAGGCAAGCAGATTTAAGATAGACTTAAAAAGGGGCAAATAAGACACAGAATTGGGTACAAAAAAAGGCTCCAAATACAGAAAAGTAAGCAAAAACATGCATAAAGGCAATGTGTAATCAGGGCCTTCAACGTTTTTGAAATGTTGGGATCCATCAACGTTAAGTTAAAAATAAAACCTAAGAAACATAATTATGTAAGTAACTATATGAACTCGACTGTTACTTTATCCAATGGAATGCATGGGAAATTTCTTGACTGTGGGTATAGGACATGTCCAATATAATTCTAGAAAAAGGTGTGTAAATGTAGGCAATATACATTGCTCAAAAAAATAAAGGGAACACTAAAATACCACATCCTAGATATCACTGAATGAAATATTTCAGTTGCAAATCTTTATTCATTACATAGTGGAATGTGTTGAGAACAATAAAACACAAAAATGATCAATGTAAATCAAAATGAATATCCCATGGAGGTCTGGATTTGGAGTGATACTCAAAATCAAAGTGGAAAATCAAATTACAGGCTGATCCAACTTCAGTGGGAATGCCTCAAGACAATGAAATGATGTTCAGTTGTGTTGCCTCCATGTTCCTGTGTGACCTGCCTACAATGCCTGGGCATGCTCCTGATGAGGCGGCGGATGGTCTCCTGAGGGATTTCCTCCCAAACCTGGACTAAAGCATCCGCCAACTCTTGGACAGTCTGTGGTGCAATGTGATGTGATGTGATGTTGGTGGATGGTGCGACACATGATGTCCCAGATGTGTTCAATTGGATTCAGGTCTGGGAAATGGGCGGGCCAGTCCATAGCTTCAATGCCTTCATCTTGCAGGAACTGCTGACACACTCCAGCCACATTGGCATTGTCTTGCATTTGGAGGAAAACATGTTGTTTAGTTTGCCTCTTGTGTGTGAGCAGATAAATACAAACACAAATGACTGCTACCAAATGCATAGTGTCTCTGCGCAGCATTTTCATAGAATATTCGTTGAAACTAGGCTAGTCAGGAGGAAGGTTGTCCTTTGTATTCAGGTTCATTATTATCCCTTCTAATGCTTATAATTATTTTGGATTAGTTCCAGACTGTTTTATAGGGAAAGATGATTTTTCATCAGTTGGTCCTCTTATTGGTTGTACTAATTTTATTCAGGTGTCTTCTGTACATTTGTTTTTATTGTAAATGTGTTTTGTAACATGATGTAATTGATGTAGTCATGTGTTTGTCTTTTCACAAAGGTGTACCTGGCAATTACTGGATCTGGTGTGCATGGTTTGAGTGGGAGGGTCCATTTGTGACTCACCTACTTCAGCCGGCGTCACTTCCCAGTTTGCTAGACCTGTAGAAGCGCTGGTAGAGCGCGAAACAGCTGTTGTCTTCCCCTGCTCACTTCCACTATGTCCGCACTCCCCCGAGCCGTGAACACGTCATGATGGATTTTTTACCTTCAATAAAGGTTTGATCTACGCAATCTGGTGAGTGCTGCCGCAGTTCTTCTTTTTTCATATTTATACTGGATTGTTTGTTTTTTCGTATGCGAGCACCTCCAGTTACTGAAGCCCTACACCCACAAGTTACTGTGTTCTTACCAGTACATTACATTCAGGCTGTGCAGCAATACTTTTTTTTCTCTTCATTGATTGATCAAAGTAAAGTGGCTCGTTGATAAAATGCAAGCACAAATTATTCTGGTGTGCTATTAGCCTAAGTCCTCATTAATGATAATTTGTAATGAATTCCATCCTATACAATAGATGCAAGCGCAAACTTTCATGAAGTTCACTTGTAGAATGGAGGATGGGAGTAATATAAAAACATAAATTAGTTGTCATTTTATTTTGTCATTTATGAAAATATTAACATGACATTCTTTTTATCTAATGCGCAGTATACTCGCTCAACCATATTTAGTATACTAAAAAATACACACCTCATAATCAATGTCCAAATAGGAGATGTCTCCTTTCATGAAGAAATGATGCACGTGCCTGTCAACAGTGAAATTAACTTGTCTTCCAAAACGCTCTATGACAACTGAATGCCATTGCTGGTCATCTAGCAAGCTTCCCAGGAATACATTAACATGGGGATTAGAGGTATGAAATTGCAAATTACCTTAAAAACACAAAACAATTAAAAGATGCATATATTTTCTGTTAGTAAACACATGTTTTACACAGTATACTCTTTGTCTTAAGTTACAGTAAGTAGAAGCAAATATCTGTTTTATGTGACGAAATCCATTTTATTCATTTTGTCATTTACAAAGAAAGAAATCTCATCTTTTATCAAACTATCCAACTTTTGATACTGGTTGGACACACAGCAAGAGAAAAGAATAGCTTTATTTTACACTACTCATTTGGACAGTGTTATGCAAAAGATATCCCTTCTGTTACGTCTTCTCAGGCGTTCTTAGCTACCACCAGGTTGGGGACAACTTCCTCCTGTAACCGCCAAACAAAAACTGCAGAGAAAGCTGAATATTGCTGAAGGTCAAGAGCAATACAGCAATTTCTGCACTCTGCTTTGACTTGCTGAGCAATATAGCATAAGCATCACTTTAATTTTTATTTCATAAATCAATAGTACAGTAGACACAAAAATAAGCAACTCTGTAATATATCGTACAGGAGCAATCTGCTAATTTCTCCTTCTGGAATAATCATTCCCCCTATGTACCCTTCTTTGGGCTAGACGACAGAGCAAAAATATGGAAAGATACATATGTGTAAAACCTTTCACAGCAAATGTTTCCTTTCCATATCTGCTTCATTTTCCATCTGCTCACACAAACACCATACTATTTTAAGAGGTGAATAGCAAAGTATAACAACTTACCTAAATGAATACTTAAACAAAGTCTTCCTTTAATAAGCTCCAGTGCAATGCGATCTCCATTTTGTCCTTCTCCATGGAGTAGAACCCCATCGCTGTGCATCGTTTTAAACTTAAGAGAGATCAGATCTTTTGTTGTGCTGATTGACTTTTCATAAAATCGATACATTATAGAGCTTTTACCATCAAGATAAATGATATCCGAACCTACAAATTAAAAAAAAATACTCCAGTTTACAGATTTATAGTTCTCTATTCTTTTTCTTTATTGAATAAATAAGATTAAATTGGAAATGCAACTTTAAAGTAAAATTAATTTGATATTTTAGATTCATATTCTAGTTTACAAGGTAAAGTATTTATAACATTTAATATTGGTGTGGTAAATATATTTAATTTATTTTAGAGTGTCAGTTGAAAAATGATGGGAAGTATGCTAAGAATCAGTTGCATTACCTATTTACTCACCATGGAAAGTCGTACAAAGCAAATTCTACTGCTCAATTGAAAAAGTCAAATGACGCTCCTTCCCTTCCGAGCCAAACACATTTGGTTCTCTTCCTCATATTGAGTGTTGACATACTCAGGAGAAATTGAACACCAAATTGTATGGTGCAATTTCTCCTGTTACCATTATGAAAATGCAAAAATTTGTGCTAAAATCATATCTGTGGAGAATTGTTTTATTTTTATTTTTACGGCTCAATGTTATAAACTTTTCTGATGCACCTGTGTGTTCAATGTGCTCACCACACATCTAGCTCAGTTCCCTGAGGGATTTAGTTTCCAAATGTTGTCAGTTGTGGGGTACTTTTACTGTTTATGCTTGTCAAAGCCTCCTCAAATGCTACATGGCGTCCGCCAATTGTTCCAGCAAATTTTATTTTTACGGCTCAAGGTTGTAAGCTTCTGTGAAGCACCTGGTGGTTCAATGTGCTAACCACACATCTAGATTTGTTCCCTGAGTGGTCTAGTTTTCAAAATGGTGTCACTTGTGGGGTATTTTCACTGTTTAGGCACATCAGAGGCTCTCCAAACATGACATGGCGTTCGCTAATTGTTCCAGCAAATTTTGCTTTGAAAAAGTCAAATGGCGCTACTTCCAGTCTGAGCTCTGCCGTGCGCCCAAACAGGGGTTTTCTCCCTAATGTGGGGTATCTCCATGCTCAGGAGAAATGACACAACAAATTGCTGGGTCTATGTTTTCCTGTTACCCTTGTCAAAATAAAAAAAATTTGGATCTGAACAAATTTTTTTGTGAAAAAAGTTAAATGTTCATTTTTTTCACATTCCAAAAATCCCTGTGAAGCACCTGATGGGTTAATAAACGTATTGAATGTGGTTTTGAGCACCTTGAGGGGTGCAGTTTTTAGAATGGTGTAATTTTTTGGTATGTTCTATCACATAGACCCAAAAGTTACTTCAAATGTGATGTGGTGCTTGAAAAAAAATGGTGTTGTAAAAATGAGAAATCGTTGGTCAACTTTAAACTCTTATAACTTTAAAAAAAAAAAAATTGGTACCAAAATTGTGCTGATGTAAATTAGACATGTTATTAAGAATTTTGTGTGACATAAATCTGATTTAAGGGCATGAAAATTCAAAGTTGGAAAATTTCAAAAATTGTCATCCCATTTTTTTTTTTTTTTTTTTTACAAATAAGCGCAAGCCATATCAAACAAATTTTACCACTATCACGAAGTACAATATGTCACGAAAAAAGAATATCACAATCAGTGGCATCCGTTAAAGCGTTACAGAGTTATTACCTCATAAAGGGACAGAGGTCAGAATTGTAAAAATTGGCCTTGTCATTAGTGTTCAAACCACCCTCGGGGGTAAAGTGGATAATATACTGTATATTGATTAGACATATTGATTTGATAGACAGAATATAATAGACATAGTCAACATTTAACAAGACATATGTTTTTAGAGCATTAAAATCACTTCCAGTAAAAGTCTTATAAAAGCCATGAAAATTGAAATGTTTTTGTGCAGCTTTTCAAAGAAGAATTGAGAAAATTTCTGAAAAAAAAAATGACTAAATGGTAAAAATTGGCTGCACCAGTTCTGGTATATAAATATGAATAATACAGTTTCCTGCAGGTCAAATCTGGTCAGTCTGAAATTTCATTTAGATTATTATGAAATTGTTCCCATGGTAGCATTATATTATGATGAAATTACATTAAATATTATATTATACAGTTGTTCTCAAAAGTTTTCATACCCCGGCAGAATTTTTTGATTTCTTGGCCTTTTTTCAGAGATTATGAATGATGACACAAACTTTTTCTCCACTCATGGTTAGTGGTTGGATGAAGCCATTTATTGTCAAATTACTGTGTTTTCTCTTTTTAAATCATAATGACAACCCTAAACATCCAAATGACCCTGATCAAAAGTTCACATACCCTCGTGATTTTGGCCTGATAACATGCATATAAATTGACAAAAATGTGTTTGAATGGCTACCAAAGGAAACATAAGTCCAATAAGTGGGAGACAAGTCAGGTAAATATGATAGGATAACTGGAGGTCTAGCAGGAAGAATGGGGGAAAGATATCTCCTGTGGCAGGCCTGGCTACAACGGAATACTTTTTCCCCGAATCTCTAATCCATGACAGGCACGTGTTTTCGTAGCCATGGCAGGCCCAGGAGCAGTGCATGGCACAAACCTAATAGTGCATAAAGAGAGATCTTCTCTGATTAAAAAAATCCTACCAAAAGTTCCACAGGCTTAGAAATTAAAAGAATGGCCTCCCATCCCTAGACGATACCACCAAAGATTGCCTTGGCCAAATAGGTTGACCAGTTCCACACTTACTTTTATTTTAACTTGTGATTTACAAGCGTCCTGCTGTGAACACAAGGCACTCCACCGGGTCTAATAGGTCGGGATCCTGGGGGATACAGATCAACCCTCGCATTTGATCTCCCTCACTGCCTCAGACTGTCAACATGATTTTGTAATGTAAATGTAATGTATCTTTAAATTATGATGTCAGTGATTTACAGCACCATCTAAATAGTTAAACAACAGCGATTGCAGCTAGCTTTAGTTGCAGCTGTTATAGGCAGATGCCGGCTGTAAAAAGCAGTTGGTATCTGTTGAATGTGTGCACTGGCATGGACATATATTTGTGTTAATGGATTAACCCCTTACCGGCATCGGACGTACTATACCGTCCGATGCCGGCTCCCCTGCTTTGATGCAGGGCTCCGCGGTGAGCCCGCACCAAAGCCGGGACATGTCAGCTGTTTTGAACAGCTGACATGTGCCCGTAATAGGCGCGGGCAGAATCGCGATCTGCCCGCACCTATTAACTAGTTAAATGCCGCTGTCAAACGCAGACAGCGGCATTTAACTACCGCTTTTGGCCGGGCGGCCGGAAATGACGTCATCGCCGACCCCCGTCACATGTCCGGGGGTCGGCGATGCGTCTCCATTGTAGCCATAGAGGTCCTTGAGACCTCTATGGTTACTGATTGCCCGTCGCTGTGAGCGCCACCCTGTGGTCGGCGCTCACAGCACACGTGCAATTCTGCTACATAGCAGCGATCAGCAGATCGCTGCTATGTAGCAGAGCCGATCGGCTTGTGCCTGCTTCTAGCCTCTCATGGAGGCTATTGAAGCATGGCAAAAGTTAAAAAAAAAAGTTTAAAAAAATGTGAAAAAAATAAAAAAAACATAAAAGTTTAAATCACCCCCCTTTCGCCCCAATCAAAATAAATCAATAAAAAAAATATCAAATCTACGCATATTTGGTATCGCCGCGCTCAGAATTGCCCGATCTATCAAATAAAAAAAAGTATTAACCTGATCGCTAAACAGTGTAGCGGGAAAAAAACTCGAAACGCCAGAATTACATTTTTTTGGTCGCCGCGACATTGCATTAAAATGCAATAACGGGCGATCAAAAGAACGTATCTGCACCGAAATGCTATCATTAAAAACGTCATCTCGGCACGCAAAAAATAAGCCCTCAACCGACCCCAGATCACGAAAAATGGAGACGCTACGAGTATCGGAAAATGGCGCAATTTTTTTTTTGTTTTTTTTAGCAAAGTTTGGAATTTTTTTTCACCACTTAGATTAAAAATAACCTAGTCATGTTTGGTGTCTATGAACTCGTAATGACCTGGAGAATCATAATGGCAGGTCATTTTTAGCATTTAGTGAACCTAGCAAAAAAGCCAAACAAAAAACCAATGTGGGATTGCACTTTTTTTGCAATTTCACCGCACTTGGAATTTTTTTCCCGTTTTCTAGTACACGACATGCTAAAACCAATGATGTCGTTCAAAAGTACAACTCGTCCCGCAAAAAATAAGCCCTCACATGGCCAAATTGACGGAAAAATAAAAAAGTTATGGCTCTGGGAAGGAGGGGAGCGAAAAACGAACACGGAGAAACGAAAAATCCCCTGGTCATGAAGGGGTTAATGGAATAATCTCATGTTATAAAGTCATGGCAAATCACTAGATATGACAACTTTTTTTAATCTTTAGTGGTATGAACTATGGTACCTTAACAAATCTTGAGAATGAAGGAGTCCTAGGGATGATTCAGAAATGTAGCTTCTACATTGTGTTTATCCTGATCTGTATATTACCAGGCCCCTAACTATGTATAGTACTGCAGCAATCCCCATTTAACATGGGTTTTGCTGTTCAAGAAAAGATTGTAGGGGCTGAAGCACAATTTAAGCGCTGCAGTTTCTGAGACTGAAATGTATCTTTAGCCATTACTGGGCTGCCCATAGACTTTAACCCTTTGAAATCATGCCCCGTACATGCACTGCACATGTCCTGTCTCCTCCTTTGATGTGGGCTCCAGCCCTGAGCCCACATCTTTCCCGGCACATATTAGCTGATTTGAACAGCAGAAATATTCCTTCTAACAGCCGTGGGGGAAATCGCGATCCACCCACATTTGTTAATCTGCTAAATGCAGCTGTCAATCTCTGACAGTGGCATTTAATGAAGCATGTCACTAATCCTGCCTGTTGGCGCCCGTGTCACATAACTGAGGGTAGCCGATGGGTTGGCATGACAACCCCGCGTCTGCAGCAGACCCATGTGCTTGTCATTGCCGGATTGCTATGAGCACCACCCAGCGGTGGGCACTCATAGCAAGTGAGCATTTCTGCTACATAGAGCATAGAGCTCTGTGTAGCACAAACAATCAGATGATCACAGCTTCTGGTCTTCCATGGAGAATATTGAAGCAAGTGTAAAGTAAAAAAAAGTTTTTAAAAATCTAAATAGATATGAACTTTCAAATCACCCCCCATTCGCCCCATTCAAAATAATACAATAAAAAATACACGTTTGGTATCTCCGCGTTCAGAATTGCCTGATCTATCAAGCTATAAAAAGAATTAAACCAATCGGCAAACAGCGTAGCGAGAAAAAGTCAAAATGCCAGAATTACATTTTATTGGTTGCAGCAACATTGCATTAAAATGCAATAACAATAGAGCAAAAGAACGTATCTGCACCAATATAGTATCAATAAAAACCTCAGCTCGGCATGCAAAAAATAAGTCCTCATTCAGCCCCAGATCACAAAAAATGGAGACAGTGTCTCGGAAAATAATGCAATTTTTTTTAAAACAACTTTTGAATTTTTTTTTTTACCACTTAAATAAAAGACAACCTATACATGTTTGGTATTTACGAAATTGTAATGACCTGGAGAATCATAATGGCAGGTCAGTTTTAGCAGTTGATAAACATGGTAAGAAAAAAAAACAGTTGTGGAATTGCACTTTTTTTTAAAATTTCACCCCATTTACCAGTACACGATATGATAAAACCAATGCTGTCTTTCAAAAGTACAACTCATCCCACAAGAATCAAGCCCTCACATGGCCAAAGTGACCGAAAAAGAAAATAGTTACGGCTCTGGGAAGCAGGGGAGCAAAAAACAGAAAAGCAAAAATGAAAATGGGCTGCAGCGTGAAGGGGTTAAAAGTTCAAGCAGTTCATACTTCACTTTGCAGTGACATTCTAAGACATCAATACAGATTGTACTGCTTGGATGAGATTGTGCAGCAGTTGGGTAAGGAACTGGTTTTCCGGTGCCTGTGTGACAAATTCTGGATTACTTTATTCACATTGTTGTACATATAGTACAATGTAATACAGTGCTCCTTTCTACAGACCCAGTGATTATGTCACCATTAAGTGTAGGGAGGGAATAGTAGCTGCTGGGTCCTAGTAAATCCAATCAGCAATGCTACTGTATGACAGCAGGAGGCTGAATTTCCCTTGTCACTGGTGCCAATTTACCAGCCCCAGTTACAGAGGAAATCAATAGTCAAAAGAATTTGTTAATATCTTAAAATGTTCCATCTCTCACAGTCTTTTAAGACTTTGTGGCAGACACGGTGTGTGAAATAAATGAAAAAATAAATTGGAAAAGCAAGAAAAGCCAGTCTGAATCACATATTATATCCACACCCTAGTCAACAAATAGGATGTACAGTTTAAAAAAAATACTTCTGCCAACTTAAAATGTTTTGGGATTTTTTGGGTTGTTAAAAAAATAAGTCAAATATAGCCAAGTATTTTTTTCTATTGTTCTTGACATGTCCCTCGATATGACAAATCCCATATATGTTACAGCCATACAAGCACACCTGGCAAATAAATCCCAAATGTCACAATATTTTTGCACCAGTTCTGAGTTGCATATGCATATAGCGACTTATTAAGTAGTTTTATGCCAGAATACCTTACTAAATTGTCCCTTATGTGTGTGGGATTACTATAACCAATCTAACTTATAGAAATACATTGCATGTAGAGGTGAGTGGGTCGATCCACAGAGGATCAAGTTAGGGTTACATTTCTAAATGTGCAGTTTCACGAGAAATTGAACGTTCTGAGATTACATTTTTGGCTGGTAAAAAAAAAAAAGAAAACTTGTTTGGCACCATTTCCACAATTCTGAAGCATCAGAGAGGGGCCCAATGTCATTTTACGTTGCCATGCAGGCTTCCCCATGATGCCCTACACATATAACATCTTACATATTATTATACCTAGTGCAGTGGTGGTCAGTTCCTGGGTCATCACAGATCTGAGATTTCTAGCAAAGCACAGTTTGTATGGCAGTTCCTATGGTCAGTAGGGTCCTCTCTCCCTCCGTAGAGTGTAAGCTCTTTTTATCAGCATGGTAAAGTGTAAAGTCTTAGGGCAGTAGGGTCCATTCTCTCTCTTCCCTGTAGACTGTAAGCTTCTATGGTAAGCGAGGTCGTCTTTCTCTCTCTCAATCCACCAAGTGTATTTTCTGACCAATTACAAACTTTCCAGTATTTAGATTTGTGAGAATTCAAAGTTCAGGGATTTGAAGTTCAAAAGATCTCATCTCTAATTAAACAGTGAAAAAACTAAATAAAATTCAAAAAGGAAGACTGTGTCCTATGGAAATTATAAAAGGCTTAATCTGTCCTGTGCATCTTCGGTTCATCTATTGCTGTGTTTAGTTGCTTTATATAATTACAAGTCAAGAATAAAAACAGCAGGAATTCAGTTCAATGAAATGCTGATATCCATTACAGCAAGGGCATAATGCTTTTTTTCACCCGAAATAATGCTGTCAACCTGCAGTTATGCGCTTATTCTGCAGGTTAACAGTGTTATGATGCTGCCCAGCGCCTGCAAGCAGCCAAATGCAGCGGGGAGAAAATTATCTTTATTCTACCCACCAACATTCGGTTTTCAGTCATAGGTGTGGGGTGGCGCCGATTCAGTCACTGCTCTAAGAACACAAAGCGGCCGCTGTAATCGCACCCCCGACCCTGACAAACACCGCTATTTTGTGACCGGAACTCCTAAATGACTGAAAGACAGAGGTAAGGGTCTTAAGCTCTCAATGTAAGTATGTAAGTCTACGAGAGCCTCATTCTGGCCTTATTATTACCATAATGTCACTTTTATCGTACATTTGGAAATGTTAATAATTATAGAAATCGTTTTAAGTGCTTATGAAGTCTATTTAATATTAAGTTCTAATACTGACGCACTGTACAGAATGTGAAAGATAATGTTCAGATAAGGAAAGTTATTAGCAGATCAATTTGAAACTTTATAAGGTGAAAGAGGCTATAGTATAATCCTAAATTGATCAGCTTGACATTCCATCATGAAGTTGGTGTTAAAGATAAGGGAATTATCTCACTACCAGCTCTAGTATGTTATCTGAAATTATCTTCTATTTCAGTTGTACAATTTCCTTTAAACATTCGTGTTTTAGATTGGAATAGAGTAAAAAGGGGCTGCTCAAAAATAATGTCACCTGGTCTCTGCAATGTGCAGGAAAATCTACAGAGTACGTTAATTCCTCAAATAGAACCTGTCAGTTCTTGCTCTTCTTTTATTCCAATCACTCTCCTGTAGGGATTAGCGGACCCGTGGAAGTTCAGATTCTAGTAAACGAACACCACTGCAACCAATGGAGACCTGAAAAAAAATCTCTCTCTCTGTTTCTTTGTCTCTCTTTTTCTGCAATGGACTTCCCCCTGTAACTACGAACATCACATCACTTACAGGGAAAGTCCATGTTTGGAGTTAACCACCGGACACTAACTGTCTGGTATGAACGCCAAACTTTTAAGTTCGGGCTCGCTCTTCTCTGCGCTCCTGATTATTCAGTTTTTTTATGTTTGTTTTTTTTCTTGATTTTTTTTAAATCGGCCAAATGCATTCTGAGATATGGGCTTTTTCATTTAATGCTAATTAGTATTGTCTTTACTAAGGCGGCAGTGCTCACAAGATTATCTGGAAGCAAGCATTCCTTTAGGATGCTATACCTATTTGATATCCGTGAGCTGATATCTTTTTCCAGAGAAATCCTCATTTTTTTATATGTAAATGAGCTGTTCTGGGCTATGAACCGGACTCGGATCTGCGCGAGTTTATTCGCATTAGGTCGGGGTCACACTTGTGTGTATAATGCGAGAAACTCGCACGGCTCTCTTGCATCAATTCCTGGCACTGCTGTCGGCACTTGGGACCGTAGTGTGCAGTTTCATGTATTTCAATGCAGCTGAACGCCCCGGTCCGAACCGCCGGCGGCAGTGCAGGGTATTGATGTGCGAGTTTCTTGCATTATACACGCAAGTGTGAATCCGGCCTTACCAGTGTGATGTGTAATGGGCGCTCTCTACTCTCATGATCTCACTGCAGTGCGTCAAAAATAGGACATAGTTTCATTAAGAAAAGTGGGATGATTTTTTTCTCACTTGTCATCTGTGTGCAATCCATGTACAGCACATATGCAATTTGTTTTTTTATAGCATTAGCTATTAATCATTTACAAGACAATTTACTGTTTCCTATGCTACAGAATTGCAATGTATCCATTAAAATCAGATGCTATGCTGTGGCTATGTATAACTTCTAATTTTTTTTACGCACCCATACACGTGTTTGGTTGAGTCTCATCCAATTTACGGAAGAAACTAATGTATGCTGCAATTGCAGATTTGGTCAGTGAAATAAAATTCTCATCTGCACTTGCCTATTTAATAACATTGGCTCAGGTGCTGTCTGTTTTTTTTTCATGAAAGCACGGTCACGTGAATGAGCTCATACTGACACAATCTGCAGGCGTCCTCTCAATGAGTCATCTGCCATCTCACAGGCAGGCAGTGTTACAATACATAACAAGACATCAAAAAAAGGAAGGGGGATATAAGGATGAAAGTACACATACAGGTAGTATAAAATAATGACAAATTTATGAGATCGAATAAATAGAAAAGAAAATCCTCCACTAACACCACAAGTGTATTTATGGATCTATTATGGACTCATCGGTGAGCATACATGAAAAAGAAGAAGAAAGAACTGGGGATGCAAGTCCAATTGTGTGATTAAAAAAATATACAGCTTTATTAGTCAAACACATTAAAAAGTATGGGGTGGGGAAAAAATAAGGAGTATTGAAGGAGTAATTTTATCGATGCCTCTAACTCTCAACAAAGAAGGATCACAATTATGAAAAAGTTTGTCGTCAATACACAGAGTGCCGATATATTAGTTTAAGCTATAGCACTTATAGCACTTTAGTTAATCACCTTTTCCATCTGGATTTATTCTGATCTCTACACCAATGTTTATCACCTAGGGTAATTATTCATCATAATAAAGTCTATGTCCATGATTTATATGTGAGTGATGCGTTGAAACTGCGTACTACCATTTTTTTTCCACTAATAAAGCAGAATATTTAGCATCCTCGGATCTTTCTTCTTCTTTTGCAGTGTTACAATACAGCAGAGCTGAAAGAGCAAATGGGTTTGTAAGAAGACAAAGTGTAAGAAAGGCATAAATTTCTCAAACTACAGACTCTAATGTACTTGTCTTGTTGCTCAGTTGTGCAGCGGGGCATCCCTCTTCTCTTTCTACTCTGGTTAGAGCCTGTTTGTGCTCTCCTCTGAAGGGAGTAGTACACACCGTTGTAGGAAATCTTCAGTTTCTTGGCAATTTCTCGCACGGAATAGCCTTCATTTCAAAGAACAGGAATAGACTGTCGAGTTCCACATTAAAGCTCTTTTTTTTCTGGCCATTTTGAGAGTTTAATAGAACCAACAAATGTAATGCTCCAGATTCTCAACTAGCTCAAAGGAAGGTCAGGTTTATAGGTTCTCTAATTAGCCAAACTGTTTTCAGATGTGCTAACATACTTGATCAAGGGTTTTCAAGGGTATTCTAAGCATCCATTAGCCTTCTGACAAAGATAGCAAACACAAAGTAACATAGGAACACTGGAGTGATGGCTGTTGGAAATGGGCCTCTATATACCTATGAAGATATTGCATTACAAATCATATGTTTGCAGCTAGAATAGTCATTTACCACATTAACAATGTATAGAGTGTATTTCTGCATCAATTAATGTTAGCTTCATTGGAAAAAAATGCTTTTCTTTCAAAAATAAGGAAATTTCTAAGTGACCCTAAACTTTTGAATGGTAGTGTATATATATATATATATATATATATATATATATATATATATATATATATATATATATATACTGCTCAAAAAAATAAAGGGAACACTTAAACAACAGAATATAACTAAAAGTAAATCAAACTTCTGTGAAATCAAATTGTCCACTTAGGAAGCAACACTGTTTGACAATCAATTTCACATGCTGTTGTGCAAATGGAATAGACAACAGATGAAAATTATTGGCAATTATCAAGACACACTCAATAAAGGAGTAGCTGTGCAGGAGGGGACCACAGACCACATCTCAGTACCAAAGCTTTTTAAGCTTTTTGGCTGATGTTTTGGTCACTTTTGAATGTTGGTTGTGTTTTCACACTCGTGGTAGCATGAGAAGGACTCTAAATTCCACACAAGTGGCTCAGGTAGTGCAGTTCATCCAGGATGACACATCAATGTAAGCTGTGGCAAGAAGGTTTGCTATGTTTGCCCGTGTAGTGTCCAGAGGCTGGAGGCGCTACCAGGTGACAGGCCAGTACACCAGGAGACATGGAGGGAGCCGTAGGAGGGCAACAACCCAGCAGCAGGACTGCTACCTCAACTTTTGCGTAAGGAGGAACAGGATGAGCACGTCCATAGCCCTTCAAAATGACCTCCAGCAGGCCACAAATGTGCATGTGTCTACACTAACGGTTAGAAACCGACTCCATGAGGATGGTCTAAGTGCTCGAGGTCCACAGATGGGGGTTGTGCTCACAGCCCAACACCGTGCAGGACACTTGGCATTTGCAACAGAACACCAGGATTGGCAAACTTGCCGCTGGTGCTCTGTGCTCTTCAAAGATGAAAGCAGGTTCACACTGAGCACCAGTGACAGACGTGACAGAGTCTGGAGATGCCATGGAGAGAGATCTGCTGCCTGCAACATCCTTCAGCATGACCGGTTTGGTCAGTAATGGTGTGGGATGGCATTTCTTTGGAGGACCGCAGGCCCTCAGTGTGCTCGCCAGAGGTAGCCTGACTACCATTAGGTATTGAGAGTAGATCCTCAGACTCCTTGTGAGACCATATGCTGGTGCAGTTGGCCCTGGGTTCCTCCTAGTGCAGGACAATGCCAGACCTCGTGTGGGTAGAGTGTGTCAGCAGTTCCTGCAAGATGAAGGCATTCACTTGCACCATCCACCAACATCACATTGCACCACAGACTGTCCAGGAGTTGGCGGATGCTTTAGTCCAGGTCTGGGAGGAGATCCTCAGGAGACCATCTGCCACCTCATCAGAATCATGCCCAGGAGTTGTAGGGAGATCATACAGACACAAGAAGGCCACATACACTACTGAGCATCATTTCCATGTCTAGAGGCATTTCCACTGTTGGATCAGCCTGTAACTTCATTTTCCACTTTAATTTTGAGCATCATTCCAACCCAAGACCTCAGTGGGATATTAGTTGTGATTTATGTTGATCATCTTTAGGTTTTATTGTTCTCATCACATTCCACTATGTAATGAATAAAAATTTTACAACTGGAATATTTCATTCAGTGATATCTAGGATGTGATATTTTTTTGAGCAGTATATATATATTTATATATATATAATACTTTTACTTCATTTCTGTTCATTTTACCACTCATACCATGTAATGCAATACTCCTGTATTGCAATATATCATTCAGTTGCAATTCTCCCATGAAGCCCAGCCACAGATCAGGGTTTATACGAGGACCAACAATGAAATCATTGAGGACTCTGCCAGACCTTGGCTGCCAACAGAATAATGCATGCACCTGCTCTTTAAAGGGACTCTGTCACCTGAATTTGGAGGGAACAATCTTCAGCCATAGGGGTGGGGTTTTCGAGTGTTTGATTCACCCTTTCCTTACCCGCTGGCTGCATGCTGGCTGCAATATTGGACTGAAGTTCATTCTCTGTCCTCCGTAGTATACGCCTGCGCAAGAAAATCTTGCCTTGTGCAGGCATGTACTACGGAGGACAGAGAATGAACTTCAATCCAATATTGCAGCCAGCATGCAGCCAGCGGGTAAAGAAAAGGTGAATCAAACACCCGAAAACCCCGCCCCTATGGCTGAAGATTGTTCCCTCCAAATTCAGGTGACAGAGTCCCTTTAAATGTCATTGCTAGTGATTGACAGCAACATTTAAATGGTTAAACAGCTAGTTCCTGCTAATGCTGATATTGTCATATGCTGAATGTATAATACAGCTGGTGTCCGTGGGTGCAATTCCTGCTGCAAACATATGAATCACTGTTACTTAATGTTGTCATGAAAGGGGTTAAAACTTCTGATAAGCAAACTTCAAAATGCACCATTATTTTGTTCTTTAACTGTTTAATCTTTAATAGGCAAAATTGGAATTTCATGTGAACAGTTTATTGTCTTGTATTCTTTTCCACTCTTATTTCTTATAACTGTGTCTTACAGTGCATCTGTTCAGTACTTTAAAGAGACAGTAAAATCATGTGTTGAAAATGTAATATAATAATGAAATTATTATGCTGAAATGATAATTGAGAGGCTTTACAATTGCAGTAGAATTCAAAGCACATTAATTAGTGAATCTATTCTATCATTTCCAGGGAGGCTTAACTTAATTAGATGTGAACAGATAGATTATTCTGAAATTAATAAAAGTAGAAGATACTTGTCTAGTGCTAGAGTGGATAGCATGCCAATATTGTTGTGCCTGATAAGCTACCTAACAAAAGAAAAAAGAAACAGAAAAGAAAAACACAGCTGTATTAGCGTACTGAAGATACTGGACATGGAATAGATCATGTTTGATAAGGTCTTTGCATAGACCAGAGTATAATCGGCAAATGAGCATTCGCAGGAATGGTCATTCACAATTATCACAATTATCAGCCTGTGTAAACATGTCAACGACTACCTGACAAGTGAGAACAACCTTGATGTTGACAAAAATTCATTGGCACTGGCAGCACCTTTTTCTGTGTTAAGGCTGCTTTCACACATCAGGTTTTTTGCCGGATGCCGGATGCGGCGTCGCGCCGCATCACCGGATCCGTTTTTTTTAAAGAAACCGGATGCAACCGGGCGAGCCGGATCCGTTTTTTTAGCCGGATCCGTTGTCCGGATCTGGCAAAAAACCTGATCCGGCTCGTCCGGTCGCATCCGTTTCGTCCGTTTTTCTTTCCGGTTTTTTACGGATCCGGCTTTAAAAAACGCCCCCTGAAAGGCTAAAAAGGTGATTGGCCGGCTGAAAACTATATATACAGTGTTCTTAACATCTGTGACGGGTTAGAGAGGAGCAAGCTACAGAGCAAGATGGAGGGCATTATTGCAAAGATTCTGCAGAACAACGTGGATTTCATCACAGAGGCGAATCGATTAAAAGCTATTGTGATTGACAAAGAGGAAGAGAGACAGCGTGTCATGCGTCTGCGACGACGCCGTTTGTGGATCCACCCCATCACGGCACAGAGAATGACCCGGGGAGTCTTTTCAACGTTGTATATGGAGCTTCGAGGTGACCCTGAAAAGTTTTTCTGCTATGTTCGGATGAAAGCGGAGAACTTTGATATATTGGTGGAGCGGGTTCAACATCTGATAAGAAGGAGTGATACCTATTGCCGATTCTCCATTACCCCAGCTGAGCGTCTGATGGTGACTCTTCGGTAAGCATTCTTTTTGCATCAACTTTTGTTGTGGACTCTTTATTTGATATTTTGAATTTGTAGTAATTTCTTCCTTCCTTTTCTTCACAGATTCCTAGCAACCGGTGAATCCCTGTCTTCCCTACATTTTCAATTCAGACTGGGCATTTCCACAATATCAGGAATAGTGAGGCACACTTGCCGTGCACTGTGGGACTGTTTGCATGAAGAATACATTCCACATCCCACAATGCAGACATGGTTGGAAGTAGCTGACAGATTCCTGGAAGTGTGCCAGTTTCCCAATTGCTTGGGTGCGGTGGACGGGAAACACATCCGTATCGTGAAACCGGCTGGTTCTGGATCTCAGTATTTCAACTACAAGAAGTACTTTTCCATCGTGCTGATGGCCATCGCCGATGCGGATTACAAATTTGTAGCGGTGGACATTGGGGCGTATGGTCGTTCTAATGATTCGCAAGTTTTCAAACTGTCTTCTATGGGGCGGCATTTATATGGAAAAACCTTTCAATTTCCCCCCCCAAGACCACTGCCTCAAACTTCCGATCCACCAATGCCATTTGTATGTGTTGGGGATGAAGCTTTTCAGCTTTCAGAGCATCTTTTGAAACCCTACTCCAGCCGTGGTTTAACCAATACCAAAAAAATTTTCAACTACAGACTCACACGTGCAAGGAGAATGGTGGAGTGTGCGTTTGGGATCCTAACCGCCAAATGGAGAGTTCTCTTGACATCCAGAAACTTAAACACAAACACTGTGGATGAGGTGGTGAAAGCGTGTGTTGTCCTCCACAATTATGTTATATCCAAGGAACAGCTTTCCATTGAGGACCATTCTGCCGAAACCACCTTGATGGATTACAGCATCCATACATACAGAAGTTCTGCCACAGTGTCCAGAATACGGGATCACTTTGCAGAATATTTTATTTCACCCCAAGGAAGAATACACTGGCAGGATGATATAGTTTAAACACTTTGTGTATACCTAGTAATAACTTTAACCTTTACCCATGTTGCGTACCTGTTGTTTTTACCTTACCCATGTTGTATACCAGTTTGGTTTTTACCTTCATGTTGCGTACCTGTTTGGGTTTACCTTTTAACCATGTTGGGTACCTGTTTGAGTTTATTTTTAAATCAAGATGTGCATACCCAAAGTTCTACTGTTACCAATAAACCTTTTTTTTACAAAAGTGTTATTTGTTCCTAATGAATAAATACAAGAGATTTTTCAATCAAAAACTTTTATTAACAATGTAACACACAAAAAAATGGGGTACTAAATGTTTTCATACATCGGGGTGGAGATACTATCGGAGGCACTGTCTGATAGGGACACTTCGACAGTGGGAGTGTGGAGAGAGGAATGTGATGGTGGTGGAGAATGTTCACCGGTTAGGGGTGAAAGAGTGGAGAAAGCTATTGAGCGGGTGGACAAGAAAGTGGGATTGGGGTTAGAAATTTGGTAGGGTGGAGGGGTGTACGAAATGTTTTGGGAGGACTGGGTGGCAGAATGAGTGATGTGTGTAGAAGATGTTTGGGAAGAGGGTGATACAGTCTGTTGGAAGTGGGCAGGGAGAGGAGGTGAGGATGAAGTAGATGGGAAGTTGTATGGGTCTGGATCATCATATGGGTGTGAAGTGGCACGGGAGGGATGCTGATAGTGTGGATGGTGGGAAGGGGCACGGGGCTGGTGGTGTGGCTGGTGGAACGGGGCACGATGTGGATGATGGTGAGTTGGGCGTGATGGGGCAATGTCTGTTTGGCGATACGGGTCAGGAGGATGGTACTGGCTGTAGTGGTGGACAGTGGAGGAAGGGGGGGCAAGTTGGAGGATGGTTGGAAGAACTATCTGCTCTAGAGGCAATTAGCGCTAGAGTAGACTGGCAGGATTCCATTACTTGCATCTGCTGAGAAGTAGATAGTGTCTCCATTTGCTCAAGCACCGACTGAAAAAAAGTGTTGTTCGGGGACTGTTTTGCCTCTGAACGCATCGTTACCAGAAGTGTATGCATCTCGAGCATACTTTTATTTATGAAATTGAATCCTGCAGCCATTTGCTCGGACAAAACTTTCAGACAGTTCTGGAACGATGCGTTCAGGTGCAAGAACTCGGGAGCATAACTATGTATCTGACCCCTCTGGCGAAACCGCCCCGATGCTACAGGTGTACTAGAGGTGGCTGCAGCAGAAGGGTGGGGTACAGGAAACGCTATGTTCTCACCAGCAGCTACATGCAATGGAACCGGCCTGGATGCTCCAGTGCTCGTGGATGGGAAAGAGGGATCGGTAGAGTGGGAAGGTGCAGAGTGGAAAGGTGCAGAGTGGGAAGGTGCAGAGTGGGAAGGTGCAGAGTGGGAAGGTGCAGAGGGTTCCTCACTGTCAAAGTGTCCCTCGGTGGCGGCCTCTTGAGGGATCGCCCCAGAAGTGTTCAATTGTGCTGCAGGCTCCAGAGTGCTCCCAACGGTTCTGTGGAAAAAGAGAGAAACAAACAATTAATATACTGTCATTGCATGGCCCTGGCTGAAAGAGCAAAAGAGGTTAGACATGTAAAACATTAGTGCATGTGGTGGGTAATATTTACCTTCGGGTGACCATCGTTGACCTGAGGAACGACAGGGCCCTTGCGTATTTGTACGTGCTCCTGCGTCCTCCAGATCCACTCCGGGCCTGCATCTCTTTATTGAACTCCTTCTTAAAGAGATCCCTGATCGACCGCCACCTTTTCACAATCCGCTCACCTGTTAAAATAGGAGAAAGACAACTTGGTTAGAAACAGCATTTTAGAATGCATCACCAAAACTGAACTGAGGATACTTACGTTCTTGAATCTGGGCCTGAACATCTAGGTCCTCCCACCTAGGAATCAGTTCACAGCAGATTTGCTCCCAGAGTCGACGGGTCACTGAGAAATCAGCATGGCGGCGGTCACCCATATTCCACAACGGCTCCCTGTCTCTGACAAGATCGATGAGGAGGTCAATATCAAGGCCGACCTCCTCACCGTCCGAATCTGGAGCACGCTGTGAAACCTGTTTGAAAAGGGGGAAAAAATTAACACCAAATTTGAAACATTGCTAACCTGCACCCAAAAAATAACAAAAAACCTACATGACGACGGCCGCCACGTGAATGTCGCCGACGACCCCGGGAGCCACTGGAAGGACCTATTGCTTGGGCACCAGATTCAGAACTCTAGAATACAAAAATAAAAAATTATGGGGTTGTTGGTAGCCATTCTATGTGTTGTGTGCCATGTGATATACAGTATATGTTTTGTATGTGTTGTGTGTGGTTTGAAAGTATCAGTTTCTATGTATTTTGTTGTAAGCATCTAGTGTTATGTTTTGTGTGTAGTGTAGGGTGTGTTTCCGCAATACATCACAGATACATACCAATTGTGAGCCCTCTCCGTGGGTTTCTCCACCCCTTCCCTCATCTTCGGGGACCACCTCTTCTCCGGGGGACTCAGCCTCATCAGCTTCCTACGATGAAACATAAAAGAATAGATGATACACACACACACACACACACACACACATACACCTTTGGTTCATACTAACCTCTGTGCGTGGACGGCGAGGAGGAGGAGGCCTCCCCGGAGACATGGCTCTCAGCTCTGTGGAAGTCTCTCGGCTCTCGGCTCTGTGGCAGGCTCTCAGCTCCCGGCTCTGTGGCAGGCTCTCAGCTCTGTGGCAGGCTCTCAGCTCTGTGGCAGGCTCTCGGCTCTGTGGCAGGCTCTCGGCTCCCGGCTCTGTGGCAGGCTCTCAGCTCTGTGGCAGGCTCTCAGCTCTGTGGCAGGCTCTCGGCTCTGTGGCAGGCTCTCGGCTCCCGGCTCTGTGGCAGGCTCTCAGCTCTGTGGCAGGCTCTCAGCTCTGTGGCAGGCTCTCGGCTCTGTGGCAGGCTCCCGGCTCTGTGGCAGGCTCTCAGCTCTGTGGCAGGCTCTAGCTCTGTGGCAGGCTCTCAGCTCTGTGGCAGGCTCTCTGGCAGGCTCTCAGCTCTGTGGCAGGCTCTCGGCTCCCGGCTCTGTGGCAGGCTCTCAGCTCTGTGGCAGGCTCTCGGCTCCCGGCTCTGTGGCAGGCTCTCAGCTCTGTGGAAGTCTCTCGGCTCCCGGCTCTGTGGAAGGCTCCCGGCTCTGTGGCAGGCTCTCAGCTCTGTGGCAGGCTCTCGGCTCCCGGCTCTGTGGCAGGCTCTCAGCTCTGTGGAAGTCTCTCGGCTCCCGGCTCTGTGGAAGGCTCCCAGCTCTGTGGCAGGCTCTCAGCTCTGTGGCAGGCTCTAGCTCTGTGGCAGGCTCTCAGCTCTGTGGCAGGCTCTCTGGCTCCTTCCGTCTTGGCAGGGTGTTGGCTCTTCTGCTTTTGGGCTGGAAATGGCTGAAGGCCTCATTGCCCTGCTTTATATATAGTCCAGGGGGCTGATCAAAGTTTTTTGAGCATGCTCAGTGTAAAAAGCCGGATACGGCCGCCGGCATCCATAGACATGCATTGTTGTAAAAAGCCGGAAAGACCGGATCCGGCCTTTCCGGCTTTTTCGCCGGAGACAAAAAACGTTACAGTACACGTTTTTTCCAGACGCCGGAATCGACTTGACACCGGATCCGGCATCAAACCGGAAGGAACGCTGGGCTATCAGGCGCCATCCGGCACCAATAATATTCAATGGGGGAAATGCCGGATCCGGCTTCTCCAGTTTTCTATTCCGTTTTTTGTCGGAAGAGCCGGAATTCGCCTGAAACAAAAAACCTGATGTGTGAAAGCAGCCTTACAGGAGTTGTGCTGCAAATAAATATTGTATGGGGCTAGGATGATTGTAAAAGGGATAGTTTTGTCCACATCATTAATTGTTGGCCTTTGCAAATAGGCAGTTAGTTGAGGATTTGTTCATAGTAAATCCCTGTTTATTACAGTTGTATTGAAGGGCTGAGATCAGCAGGTCTAAAATGCTCAAATTCACATTAGAGCATTGGAGCCCAGTCTGTAATGATTGGTATATGAGGCCCATTATTCTGTATGGAGCATTATATGGGGCACATTATTCTGTATGGAGCACTATATGGGATCCAATATTTGGTATGGGGCATTATATGAGGTCCATTGTTTTGTATGGAGCAATATATGGGGCCCATTATTCTGTATGGAGCATTATATGGGGGCCATTATTCTTTATGGAGCATTATATGGAGCCCATTCTGTATGAAGCATTATATGGGGCCCATTCTGTATAGAGCAAAATATGGGGACCATTATTCTATATGGAGCACTAAATTGGGTCCATTTTTTCTGTATAGCGCTATATATGGGTTCTATTATTCTGCATGGAGCACTATGGGTTCCATTATTCTGTATGAAGCACAATATGAGACCCATTTCTCTGTATGGGGCATTATATGGGGTCCAATCTGTATGGAGCATTATATGGGGCCTATTCTGTATGGAACATTATATGAGGCCCACTATTCTGTACAAAGCAATATATGGGACTCATCATGCTTATCATACTGTATTTAGCAACATATGCGGCTTATTATACTATATGGAGCACAATAATAATAATAATAAGCAATATATGAGGCCCATTATTCTGTGTGGAGCAATATATGGGGATCATCATACTTATCATACTGTATGGAGCAATATATGGGGCTTATTCTACTGTATGGAGCACTACACGGGGCTCATTATACAGTATAGAGCAATATATGGGGTTCATTATACTATAAGGAGCAATATATGTAATCTATTATACTGTATGGAAAAGTTTATATAGGAGTCATTATACTGTATGAGCACTATGTGGGGTCCACAATTCTGTATGGAGGACTATGTGGTGCCCACAATACTGTATGGAGTACTATGTGGTGCCCATAATTCTGTATGGAGGAATATGTTGTGACTAGTGTTGAGCGATACCGTCCGATACGTGAAAGTATCGGTATCGGATAGTATCGGCCGATACCCGAAAAATATCGGATATCGCCGATACCGATATCCGATACCAATACAAGTCAATGGGACATCAAGTATCGGAAGGTATTCTCATGGTTCCCAGGGTCTGAAGGAGAGGAAACTCTCCTTCAGGCCCTGGGATCCATAGGGATGTGTAAAATAAAGAATTAAAATAAAAAATATTGATATATTTACCTCTCCGGCGGCCCCTGAACTCAGCGAGGGTAACCGGCAGGCTTCTTTGTTCAAAATCAGCGCTTTTAGGACCTGAGAATCACGTCCCGGCTTCTGATTGGTCGCGGGCCGCCCATGTGACCGCCACGCGACCAATCACAAGCCGCGACGTCACCGCAAGCTATTAACGCGCTCATTTTTAAAAATGAGCGCGTTAATGGCTTTCAAAGACGTAGCGGCTTGTGATTGGTCGCGTGGCCGCGACCAATCACAAGCCGCGACGTCACCGCAAGCTATTAACGCGCTCATTTTTAAAAATGAGCACGTTAATGACTTTCAAAGACGTAGCGGCTTGTGATTGGTCGCGGCCGCAATTCTCCCTGGCATGCTTTCAAACAACTTCTGGACCAAATCCTGACTGATAGCAGTCCATTCTTGCATAATCAATGCTTGCATTTTGCCCGAATTTGTTGGTTTTTGTTTGTCCACCCGTCTCTTGATGACTGACCACAAGTTCTCAATGGGATTAAGATCTGGGGAGTTTCCAGGTCATGGACCCAAAATCTCTATGTTTTGTTCCATGAGCCATTTAGTTATCACCTTTGCTTTATGGCAAGGTGCTCCATCATGCTGGAAAAGGCATTGTTGGGCGCCAAACTGCTCTTGGTCGGTTGGGAGAAGTTGCTCTTTGAGGACATTCTGGTACCATTCTATATTCATGGCTGTGTTTTTAGGCAAGACTGTGAGTGAGCCGATTACCTTGGCTGAGAAGCAACCCCACACATGAATGGTTTCAGAATGCTTTACAGTTGGCATGAGACAAGAGTGGTGGGAGCACTCACCTCTTCTTCTCCAAATAAGCTGTTTTCCAGATGTCCCAAACAATCGAAAAGGGGATTCATCAGAGAAAATGACTTTGCCCCAGTCCTCAGCAGTCCACTCCCTGTACCTTTTGCAGAATATCAGTCGGTCCCTGATGTTTTTTCTGGAGAGAAGTGGCTTCTTTGCTGCCCTCCTTGAAACCAGGCCTTGCTCAAAGAGTCTCCGCCTCACAGTGCGTGCAGAAGCACTCACACCGGCCTGCTGCCATTCCTGAGCAAGCTCGGCACTGCTGGTAGTCCGATCCCGCAGCTGAAACAGTTTTAAGATACGGTCCTGGCGCTTGCTGGTCTTTCTTGGGTGCCCTGGAGCCTTTTTGACAACAATGGAAGCTCTCTCCTTGAAGTTCTTGATGATGCAATAGATTGTTGACTGAGGTGCAATCTTTGTAGCTGCGATACTCTTCCCTGTTAGGCCATTTTTGTGCAGTGCAATGATGGCTGCACGTGTTTCTTTAGAGATAACCATGGTTAACTGAACAGAAATAATGATACCAAGCACCAGCCTCCTTTAAAGTGTCCAGTGATGTCATTCTTACTTAATCATGACTGATTGATCGCCCGCCCTGTCCTCATCAACACCCACACCTGTGTTAATGGATCCTTTTAAGGCAGGACTGCAATGATGTTGAAATGTGTTTTGGGGTTAAAGTTCATTTTCTGGGCAAATATTGACTTTGCAAGTACAGTAATTGCTGTTAAGCTGATCACTTTGACATTCAGGAATATATGCAAATTGCCATTAGAAAAAATGAAGTAGTAAACTTTGGAAAAATTAATATTTGTCTCATTCTCAAAATTTTTGTCCATGACTGTAGACAAACTCTCTCCCCTGATGAAACACATCCCCCCATCCAACCCTCTAATCATACAGCATTACTTTCCTAGCCAATGTAATAAATGTAATGTAATGTAATGCCAATGTAATAAAAGCATTAGTGGAAACATGATGATTTACTGAACTGTGACCGAATTTTGCCGACTTTGACTAAAAATGCTCGGGAAACTGAACACGAATCCGAATGTGCTACATTCGTGCCGAATTTGAGATTGGTGAACATTTTCCAAACAAGTTTGCTCATCTCTAATGATTACACCCATCATCAGATGAAGCTGCCTGCTTCATCTGTTATCAGGTACAGCAGTTGTGGGTTGATGGGAGTACTTGTCTCTCATCAGCTGATAAGTGTGACCTACTGTACACCTTTTACCACAGGTTACAGTCAGAGCTGCGGAGTCACGCTGACATCTAACAGCCTGACCCCACAGCACTCTGCCCAGTGGTAATGATCTTACCGGCTGTAGCATTACCACTAATTACAGACATCGTGAGCACACAGCCTTAGTGAAAACTCGATCATTTACAAAACTTTGGCCGAATTTTGCCAATTTTGAGGAAAGTGCTCAGGAATCCAAACACAAATCCACACTCAAGCTTTGCCCAATCTCTCCTACATTGATGGGTTGAGGAGAGGAAAGAGAAGGAAGAGCTGGAGGGGGAGATGGAGGGTAGTCATCATGGTGGAGACATGGAAATGTTGGCTGTAAGGACCTTTGCACATATGACGGACTTTATGTACTTCTTGGTGAAAAAAGAGAACTAGTAATTCACACTGCTAGACCCACACTACAAGGTGAACCTTGCATCTCTCCATCCTGAGGCGAAGAGGTTTGCTAAAATGGTGCTATATCAAAAGGACATTGTATAAAATATGTTTATAACATTCCCATCAGACAATGCTAGTGGCAGGGGGAAAATTTCCTTGTCAATCAAGGATGAGGAGCGAGGGAGACACACACCTGGTACAGCAGAGGCAGGGGTACACTCTCAAAGGCATGAGACAATATTATGAACTGCTCCAGCATGCAGGCCCTGATGACCAGGTATTTTTGACAAGGTGGGAAAAATTTTTACAGATGGTCAAGCAATACCTGGCCAACAAAATCAGCTTACTCACTAATTCCTCTGCGACCTTCAACTATTGGGTCTCAAAGCTGGACACCTGGCATGAGCAGTCCCTCTATGCCTTGGAGGTTTTGTGATCCCCTGCGTCCCGTCTGAGCAGGTTTTTTGGCCTTCCGGGGGGTCAAAACAGATGGGCACTTTCGCCTGTCAATAGAAATTGCTGAAAACTACACTTTCTTAACATTTTTTAAGAAGCACGCCAGCTGGTGCCTTGAATGGTGTACGGATGACCTTGCTTGTAATTTTTGCCAGGCTTTGCACACTGCACAGAGGCTTTATGAGTGCAGAAGTACCATCCGCAGCACCGAACACCTGCAGCGGCACCCTGCACATGCGATCACCCCTTCATCCCAGCCTGTGGCCTGCGGAGACACTGGACCCTGCTCCACAGCGGCCGGTAAGGTACATCTGCATTATAAGATGCACCAACAATTTCCCCCCAAATTTTGGGGAAAAAAGTGGATCTTATAATCCGAAAAATACGGTATGTCTAATGCCTGTGTCTTATATTAGGACCTGTTCACACTTTCTTTACTACTTCCGGTGCATTCTGCCTGAATCCTATATAGAACCATAGATCGCAATGACAGGAATGGAGTTCACATAAATTCCACATGTGATTTTTTTTTCTGAATTTGTCCGTCTGTCCCAACAGCCACAGAAAAGTGGACACTTTTAGACCAAAAAACAGAAACAAACTCTGAGGGTTTGCATGGTCAGTAATCGCTGTGGGTTGGACACTGTGTACTTGTGCAACATCCAAATGTTACAGCATAGTGCATGATTTCAAGAAATCCCTTGTCCACTAGAAGTCCATAGACGCCCACGGCTCACCTGCGGAGAAAGACATGGGGCACGTCTTTCAAGACCGCAGCATGGTTATTTCTCTTGCGGAGACTCGATAAATGTCACCCGTACAATGTATTGGATGCAGTGAATCTGCACAGTTCAGTGATCAGAGAGGAGTCACATCCGTTCAATAGCCAGCAGCGGACATATGCTGCGTCCAAAGCACTGCCAATTCCTGATCGTGTGCACTTGGCCTAAGAAAATAAATCAGTCAATTTCAGAAAAAAACAAAACAAATTCCTTTGACCTCTGCTCGTGTCAGTGCAGTCTGTGGCCCCTTCGGGGATTTATGTGAATCCTATTTGTGAGTCCTATTTTAGGGGGATTCAGGCAGAGTCCACAGACACACTGCAGAAGCGCCGTGTGAACGGGGCTTAATAACCTATTGTATGGTATACTGCAGTCTATTATACAATTCCGCACTGTCCCAGTGCAGCAGACATACACGGACACCGGCCAGAAGACATTTTTTTTATATAAATCTGTTGCTGTCATCTTTCAGGGTTTTCTTCCCTATTCAAATGAATGGGACACAAAAATGCAAGTGAAATGGCTGCAAAAATACTCGATATTTCATGCCAAAATGGTAGATTAATCCACAGCAAAAATGGTGGGTGTGAACAGACACTGCAGGAGTTTTCTGAGACTGGAAAAAAAAAATTAGCATGAAATGATAAATCCCCCGCAGCTCCAGCACTGATGCTCTGGGATTCTCCGCTAGTCTCAGCACTGGGCTGCAGGGGTCTTGTGGCTCTGGGGGTCTCCGCCAGTCTCAGCACTGGGCTGCAGGCGTGTTACGGCTCTGGGGGTCTCAGCCAGTCTAAGCACTGGGCTGCAGGGGTCTTGTGGCTTCACCTTATATTATAGCTGCAAAGTGAATAATAACCATCAGGGACTATAAACCATTGGCCACGGAGCCAGAGGTGATTTAGTAGAGTAGGTTGGAGGACATGTAGAACTTTTTTTAATCTCTTTTTATTCTGCTGTTTGTGAGATAGGATGTAGAAAAAGACGGCAATTCTGCAAATATTTTCTATTATGTGACTGCACGGCCCCTTCATACAACCTATCATGTTATTCACAGATGCCACATGTGCCCTATTTGACCTATGGTGCTGCACTCATGTCCATGTTTATCCAGCAGCACAGATGACAAGGGCCAATTAAAGTCTATGAGTCCATGTAAGTATGCCGTCCGTGTGCACTAAATAAATTAAATGAGGAAGTGCAATCGCAACCTGGGGTCCACCATCCAGAGATCTAAAACTGCAGCTAAAGTGAACAATGGCAGAGAACGCAATGAATGATTGATAGCACACAGTAACGGAGCAGATGCTCTGCAATAGAGCTGTGTCACTCGCACACGGTAACAGAGCAGATACTCTTCAACAGAACTGTGCTACTCGTAATGACAGATATGACGCTAGACACGATCCCTGTAAACCTCCTAGAGGATCGAAGCTGACTAACGGAGCAGGCAGCATACAGTGGTCATACAGTCAGAAACAGCACTCAAAACAACTCCTCTCAGGAGGTGCCGGAATTCTAGTGGCAATACACCGGCCCTGAATTCATACAAACAAACTCCTCTCCAGAGGTGCCGTAATTCTAACGGCTTACAGCCAAATCTGAGCACATGCTGACACAGACCACACAGTAGCAAAGTTCATACACATGAATATAAGTTGATACTAGTGCACCGGCATGCATATATGAAAACCTATTATACATACAGCTCAAGTCCAGTTGGACAGGACCTTGCCCATGCACCAATCCAGGGCTGCCACATCATCAGAGCAGCTGACAACCAACCACCAATGTGACGTCGCCACATCATGAGCATGCTCAGTAGGGTGATTTCTAGACTTAGTCTCGAGAGTGTTTGCTTGTCGCTGACTACCGCTGGTTACCATAGGCTTAGCTGAAGAGCTAGCAGTAACCAGATGAATAGCACGAGCCTCAGCAAGACGCTGGTAGTGACGTCTATGCACAGCAGCACCTGCAGTGGTCAAAGCAGAATGGAAGACCGCAGATGCAGGCAAGGCTTGGGATCTACCCTGTTCAGTGGGAGAATCCTGGCACCTAACAGCCAGTAATTTCATTTTTTAGTAGCTTCCTCATTAAATTAAATGCAATAGAAAGCGAAAATAATGTCACATGTATACCAAAATGGAATCATTAACCTGTTTTAACCCCAAAGCCTGTTTGCACCTTCATGATCAGGCCAAATTTTACAACTCTAACTAGTGTCATTTCATGAGATAATAATTTTGGAACGCTTCAAAAGATCCACTGATTGTTAGGGCTAGCAGAACGCACCAAATAACTAGAAAGATAGAGTAAAGTGCGTTCGCAGCCCGGGGTCCACCAGGCAGAGATTCAACCTGCTGCTAAGTAATGACGGACTATATGGTGGTACAATATGGATTCACACACGGGTTAACTTAACCCAGTATGAACCCTGTTGTGTCACAGGGCTGTGGTACAGCACAAAGAGCGCAATCAAGGAGTCACAGAACTCTACCCCTAGACTTGGGATTAGAGTACAACTAGACCTCTTGCGCTCGACACCGCAACTGGGGTGTCAGCATAACCAAAATCATAATTTAAATGCACGGGTGTGCATGCGGTGCCGCTCTCACGGACACCACTAACCACCCAGGCTTGGGTAAGGAAAGCGCTGTGAAAGCACACAGCGCCACAATGGCGGTCACAGCAATCTGATGCTGTATTGTGTGTCACGTGCTGATGGCTAAGTCGGGCACTAGATAGCAATCATCCACCTTACACGAGCAGTCATACACAATGGAGGGGATAATTAATGAATGACTCTCACACATCAACACACGTTTACAAGTGTACACTAGCGCATGGCCGTGCAGTCATGCGAACCTTTTATAGCTGCAGCATGTACAGGACCTTCCCAGAAGGACCAATGGGAGGGAGGCTGCCACAGAAGTTGAGCACCTTCAGGACCTTCCTGGAGGACCAATGCTAATTGCTGCAGTATCTGAGCATGTGACCCTCAATCTCCAACGAGAGATCTTGCCCTGGGCATGCTCAGAAGGGGAAAAGCCGCTGCCCAGCACTGGCTTCAATGGCAGAAGCTGGAAAAGAAGCAGTAACCCTTTGCACAGAGTGAGACTGTGCAAGACGCTGGGACCAACATCTCCGCTGAGCAGGCTCCACTGTAGCAGAAGAAGAATGGGAGACAGCAGCAGAGATGGCCCGAGATTCCCCCTGTACAGAGGCGGGAACTCGACTCCTAACACTGATTCTGAGAATTATTTTTCATGACATATTGTACTTCACGATAGCGGTAAAATTTCTTCGATATGACTTACGTTTATTTGTGAAAACAATGAAAATTTTGTGAAAATTTTAGTAAATTTTGCAATGTTCAAACTTTTAATTTGAATGCCCTTAAATCAGAGAGTTATGTCACACAAAATAGTTAATAAATAACATTTCATACATGTCTATTTTACATCAGCACAATTTTCGAAACAATTTATTTTTGTTAAAAAGATATAAGGGTTAAAATTTGACCAGCAATTTCTAATTTTTTCAACAAAAATTACAAAACCATTTTTTTAGGGACCACATTACATTTGAAGTGTTTTTAAATGGTCTATATTTTACAGAAAAAAAAAGTGACACTACTCTAAAAACTGCATCTCTTAAGGTGCTCAAAACCACATTCAACAAGTTTATTAACCCGTCAGGTGCTTCACTAGAATTTTTGGAATATGAAAGGAAAAAAAATAACATTTAAAAAATTAAATGTATACCCAAGTTTTTAAAAAATTTCACAAAGCTAGCAGGAAAAAATGGACTCCAAAATGTATTGATCAATTTCTCCTGAGCATAGAGATACACCACATGTGCGAGAAAACCACTAATTGGGTGCATGGTAGGGTGTTTGACTTTTGAATGCAAAATTTACTGTAATAATTAGTGGATGCAATGTTGAGTCTGGAGAGCCCCTGATGTGCCTAAACTGTAGAAACCCCTTCTATAAGTGACACCATTTTGGTAGCTAAACCACTCAGGGAATTTATCTAGATGTATGGTGAGCACCTTGAACCCCCAGGTGACTCAGAGGTTTATAACTACTGATGATCGAATAGTGAAAGATTCTGATTCGGTTAAATCGATACGAATAATTTCTAAAATCTGTGTATTCATACCGAAAAACAAATCCAATGCAAGTCAATGGGAAAGCCGAATATTTTTCTGCTGGACCTAACAAACAGGTCTGGGTGCATGGGAAAAAAGCTTAAATTGATGGGAAAGAACTAAAACTAAATGGGAACAGCATAGAGAAGATGCCTGCATGCCTTTCTGATTCACATTTGGTATCTGGGAATAATGTTGTTAGAATATTACGTAGATTTTACGGATTTTTAAAAAAAGCTAGCAAACCAATTTTTTTTAAAGGGAAAAATGCTAAGAAACATTTTTAACTTCATAATTACATGTACAGTACAGACCAAAAGTTTGGACACACCTTCTCATTTACATAGTAACATAGTACCGTATATACTCGAGTATAAGCCGAGATTTTCAGCCCAAAATTTTGGGCTGAAAGTGCCCCTCTCGGCTTATACTCGAGTCAAGGTGGGTGGCAGGGTCGGCGGGTGAGGGTGTGAGGGCGCTGAGGTATACTTACCTAGTCCCAGCGATCCTCGCGCTGTCCCTGCCGTCCCACGGTCTTCTGTGCTGCAGCTTCTTCCCCTCTTCAGCAGTCACGTGGGACCGCTCATTACAGAAATGAATAAGCGGCTCCACCTCCCATAGGGGTGGAGCCGCCTATTCATTCCTCTAATCAGCGGTGTCGGTGACCGCTGATAGAGAAAGAAGCTGCGGCACCGAAGACCAGGCAGAGGGACAGAGCGAGGATCGCCAGGACTAGGTAAGTATAGCATAATATTCACCTGTCCTCGTTCCAGCCGCCGAGCGTCGCTCCATCTTCCCGGCCGGCGCCTCCATCTTCCCGGCGTCTGCGCTCTGACTGTTCAGGCAGAGGGCGCGATGACGCATATAGTGTGCGCGGCGCCCTCTGCCTGATCAGTCAGAGCAGAGACGCCGGGAAGATGGAGGCTGGGAGCCACCGTATATGGCACATCTATGGGGCACAGTGAACGGTGCAGAGCACCGTATATGGCACAGCTATTGGGCACAGTGAACGGTGCAGGGCACCGTATATGGCACATCTATGGGGCACAGTGAACGGTGCAGAGCACCGTATATGGCACAGCTATGGGGCACAATGAACGGTGCAGAGCACCGTATATGGCACATCTATGGGGCACAGTGAACGGTGCAGGGCACCGTATATGGCACATCTATGGGGCACAGTGAACGGTGCAGGGCACCGTATATGGCACATCTATGGGGCACAGTGAACGGTGCAGAGCACCGTATATGGCACATCTATGGGGCACAGTGAACGGTGCAGGGCACCGTATATGGCACATCTATGGGGCACAATGAACGGTGCAGGGCACCGTATATGGCACATCTATGGGGCACAGTGAACGGTGCAGGGCACCGTATATGGCACATCTATGGGGCACAATGAACGGTGCAGAGCACCGTATATGGCACATCTATGGGGCACAGTGAACGGTGCAGGGCACCGTATATGGCACATCTATGGGGCACAATGAACGGTGCAGAGCACCGTATATGGCACATCTATGGGGCACAGTGAACGGTGCAGGGCACCGTATATGGCACATCTATGGGGCACAGTGAACGGTGCAGGGCACCGTATATGGCACATCTATGGGGCACAATGAACGGTGCAGAGCACCGTATATGGCACATCTATGGGGCACAGTGAACGGTGCAGAGCACCGTATATGGCACATCTATGGGGCACAGTGAACGGTGCAAAGCACCGTATATGGCACATCTATGGGGCACAGTGAACGGTGCAGAGCACCGTATATGGCACATCTATGGGGCACAGTGAACGGTGCAGAGCACCGTATATGGCACATCTATGGGGCACAATGAACGGTGCAGAGCACCGTATATGGCACATCTATGGGGCACAGTGAACGGTGCAGAGCACCGTATATGGCACATCTATGGGGCACAATGAACGGTGCAGAGCACCGTATATGGCACAGCTATGGGGCACAGTGAACGGTGCGGAGCACCGTATATGGCACATCTATGGGGCACAGTGAACGGTGCAGAGCACCGTATATGGCACATCTATGGGGCACAGTGAACGGTGCAGAGCACCGTATATGGCACATCTATGGGGCACAATGAACGGTGCAGAGCACCGTATATGGCACAGCTATGGGGAAATATGAACGGTGCAGAGCACCGTATATGGCACATCTATGGGAGACATGAACGCTGCAGAGCACCGTATATGGCACAGCTATTGGGCACAGTGAACGGTGCAGGGCACCGTATATGGCACATCTATGGGGCACAGTGAACGGTGCAGAGCACCGTATATGGCACAGCTATGGGGCACAATGAACGGTGCAGAGCACCGTATATGGCACAGCTATTGGGCACAGTGAACGGTGCAGGGCACCGTATATGGCACATCTATGGGGCACAGTGAACGGTGCAGAGCACCGTATATGGCACAGCTATGGGGCACAATGAACGGTGCAGAGCACCGTATATGGCACATCTATGGGGCACAGTGAACGGTGCAGGGCACCGTATATGGCACATCTATGGGGCACAGTGAACGGTGCAGGGCACCGTATATGGCACATCTATGGGGCACAGTGAACGGTGCAGAGCACCGTATATGGCACATCTATGGGGCACAGTGAACGGTGCAGGGCACCGTATATGGCACATCTATGGGGCACAATGAACGGTGCAGGGCACCGTATATGGCACATCTATGGGGCACAGTGAACGGTGCAGAGCACCGTATATGGCACATCTATGGGGCACAGTGAACGGTGCAGGGCACCGTATATGGCACATCTATGGGGCACAATGAACGGTGCAGAGCACCGTATATGGCACATCTATGGGGCACAGTGAACGGTGCAGGGCACCGTATATGGCACATCTATGGGGCACAATGAACGGTGCAGAGCACCGTATATGGCACATCTATGGGGCACAGTGAACGGTGCAGGGCACCGTATATGGCACATCTATGGGGCACAGTGAACGGTGCAGGGCACCGTATATGGCACATCTATGGGGCACAATGAACGGTGCAGAGCACCGTATATGGCACATCTATGGGGCACAGTGAACGGTGCAGAGCACCGTATATGGCACATCTATGGGGCACAGTGAACGGTGCAAAGCACCGTATATGGCACATCTATGGGGCACAGTGAACGGTGCAGAGCACCGTATATGGCACATCTATGGGGCACAGTGAACGGTGCAGAGCACCGTATATGGCACATCTATGGGGCACAATGAACGGTGCAGAGCACCGTATATGGCACATCTATGGGGCACAGTGAACGGTGCAGAGCACCGTATATGGCACATCTATGGGGCACAATGAACGGTGCAGAGCACCGTATATGGCACAGCTATGGGGCACAGTGAACGGTGCGGAGCACCGTATATGGCACATCTACGGGGCACAGTGAACGGTGCAGAGCACCGTATATGTCACATCTATGGGGCACAGTGAACGGTGCAGAGCACCGTATATGGCACATCTATGGGGCACAATGAACGGTGCAGAGCACCGTATATGGCACAGCTATGGGGAAATATGAACGGTGCAGAGCACCGTATATGGCACATCTATGGGAGACATGAACGCTGCAGAGCACCGTATATGGCACAGCTATGGGGAAATATGAACGGTGCAGAGCACTGTATGGCACAGCTATGGGGAAATAATGATCTATTTTTATTTTTGAAATTCACCGGTAAATGCTGCATTTCCACCCTAGGCTTATACTCGAGTCAATAAGTTTTCCCAGTTTTTTGTGGCAAAATTAGGGGGGTCGGCTTATACTCGGGTCGGCTTATACTCGAGTATATACGGTAACATAGTTAGTAAGGCCGAAAAAAGACATTTGTCCATCCAGTTCAGCCTATATTCCATCATAATAAATCCCCAGATCTACGTCCTTCTACAGAACCTAATAATTGTATGATGCAATATTGTTCTGCTCCAGGAAGACATCCAGGCCTCTCTTGAACCCCTCGACTGAGTTCGCCATCACCACCTCCTCAGGCAAGCAATTCCAGATTCTTACCGCCCTAACAGTAAAGAATCCTCTTCTATGTTGGTGGAAAAACCTTCTCTCCTCCAGACGCAAAGAATGCCCTCTTGTGCCCGTCACCTTCCTTGGTATAAACAGATCCCCAGCGAGATATTTGTATTGTCCCCTTATATACTTATACATGGTTATGAGATCGCCCCTCTGTCGTCTTTTTTCTAGACTAAATAATCCTAATTTCGCTAATCTATCTGGGTATTGTAGTTCTCCCATCCCCTTTATTAATTTTGTTGCCCTCCTTTGTACTCTCTCTAGTTCCATTATATCCTTCCTGAGCACCGGTGCCCAAAACTGGACACAGTACTCCATGTGCGGTCTAACTAGGGATTTGTACAGAGGCAGTATAATGCTCTCATCATGTGTATCCAGACCTCTCTTAATGCACCCCATGATCCTGTTTGCCTTGGCAGCTGTTGCCTGGCACTGGCTGCTCCAGGTAAGTTTATCATTAACTAGGATCCCCAAGTCCTTCTCCCTGTCAGATTTACCCAGTGGTTTCCCGTTCAGTGTGTAATGGTGATATTGATTCCTTCTTCCCATGTGTATAACCTTACATTTATCATTGTTAAACCTCATCTGCCACCTTTCAGCCCAAGTTTCCAACTTATCCAGATCCATCTGTAGCAGAATACTATCTTCTCTTGTATTAACTGCTTTACATAGTTTTGTATCATCTGCAAATATCGATATTTTACTGTGTAAACCTTCTACCAGATCATTAATGAATATGTTGAAGAGAACAGGTCCCAATACCGACCCCTGCGGTACCCCACTGGTCACAGCGACCCAGTTAGAGACTATACCATTTATAACCACCCTCTGCTTTCTATCACTTAGCCAGTT
Organism: Ranitomeya imitator; assembly: GCF_032444005.1. Taxonomy (NCBI): domain Eukaryota; kingdom Metazoa; phylum Chordata; class Amphibia; order Anura; family Dendrobatidae; genus Ranitomeya; species Ranitomeya imitator. Next base: position 391,069,106 of record NC_091282.1, read on the forward strand.
ACTAACCCATTTACACACAATTTCCCCCAGACCAAGCATTCTCATTTTGTGTACCAACCTCTTGTGCGGCACGGTATCAAACGCTTTGGAAAAATCGAGATATACCACGTCCAATGACTCACCGTGGTCCAGCCTATAGCTTACCTCTTCATAAAAACTGATTAGATTGGTTTGACAGGAGCGATTTCTCATAAACCCATGCTGATATGGAGTTAAACAGTTATTCTCATTGAGATAATCCAGAATAACATCCCTCAGAAACCCTTCAAATATTTTACCAACAATAGAGGTTAGACTTACTGGCCTATAATTTCCAGGTTCACTTTTAGAGCCCTTTTTGAATATTGGCACCACATTTGCTATGCGCCAGTCCTGCAGAACAGACCCCGTCGCTATAGAGTCCCTAAAAATAATGAATAATGGTTTATCTATTACATTACTTAGTTCTCTTAGTACTCGTGGGTGTATGCCATCCGGACCCGGAGATTTATCTATTTTAATCTTATTTAGCCGGTTTCGCACCTCTTCTTGGGTTAGATTTGTGACCCTTAATATAGGGTTTTCATTGTTTCTTGGGATTTCACCTAGCATTTCATTTTCCACCGTGAATACCATGGAGAAGAAAGTGTTTAATATGTTAGCTTTTTCCTCGTCATCTACAACCATTCTTTCCTCACTATTTTTTAAGGGGCCTACATTTTCAGTTTTTATTCTTTTACTATTGATATAGTTGAAGAACAGTTTGGGATTAGTTTTACTCTCCTTAGCAATGTGCTTCTCTGTTTCCTTTTTGGCAGCTTTAATTAGTTTTTTAGATAAAGTATTTTTCTCCCTATAGTTTTTTTAGAGCTTCAATGGTGCCATCCTGCTTTAGTAGTGCAAATGCTTTCTTTTTACTATTAATTGCCTGTCTTACTTCTTTGTTTAGCCACATTGGGTTTTTCCTATTTCTAGTCCTTTTATTCCCACAAGGTATAAACCGCTTACACTGCCTATTTAGGATGTTCTTAAACATGTTCCATTTATTATCTGTATTCTTATTTCTGAGGATATTGTCCCAGTCTACCAGATTAAGGGCATCTCTAAGCTGGTCAAACTTTGCCTTCCTAAAGTTCAGTGTTTTTGTGACTCCCTGACAAGTCCCCCTAGTGAAAGACAAGTGAAACTGTACAATATTGTGGTCGCTATTTCCTAGATATCCGACCACCTGCAGATTTGTTATTCTGTCAGGTGTATTAGATAGTATTAGGTCTAAAAGTGCTGCTCCTCTGGTTGGATTCTGCACCAATTGTGAAAGATAATTTTTCTTGGTTATTAGCAGAAACCTGTTGCCTTTATGGGTTTCACAGGTTTCTGTTTCCCAGTTAATATCTGGGTAGTTAAAGTCCCCCATAACCAGGACCTCATTATGGGCTGCAGCTTCATCTATCTGCTTTAGAAGTAGACTTTCCATGATTTCTGTTATATTTGGGGGTTTGTAACAGACCCCAATGAGAATTTTGTTACCATTTTTCCCTCCATGATTTTCGACCCATATGGACTCGACATCCTCATTCCCTTCGCTAATATCCTCCCTTAAAGTGGACTTTAGACAAGACTTTACATAGAGACAAACCCCTCCTCCTCTCCGATTTTTACGATCCTTTCTAAACAGACTGTAACCCTGTAAGTTAACTGCCCAGTCATAGCTTTCATCTAACCATGTCTCGGTTATTCCCACTATGTCAAAGTTACCTGTAGATATTTCTGCTTCTAGTTGTTCCATCTTGTTTGTCAGGCTTCTGGCGTTTGCGAGCATGCAGTTTAGAGGATTTTGTTTTGTTCCAATCTCTTTGCTGTGGATTGTTTTAGAAATGTTCTTACCTCCCTTCTGAGTATGTTTTCCTGGTTCTTCTTTGTTCGAGTCTAATGTTTTTCTTCCCGTCCCCTCTTCTCCTAGTTTAACGCCCTCCTGATGAGTGTAGCGAGACTTCTGGCGAATGTGTGTTTCCCAGGTTTGTTGAGGTGTAGTCCGTCTCTGGCGAGGAGTCCATCGTACAAGTAATTCACACTGTGGTCCAAGAATCCGAATCCTTGTTGTCTGCACCATCGTCTTAGCCAGTTGTTCGCATCAAGGATTCTGTTCCATCTCCTGGTGCCATGCCAGTCTACTGGAAGGATAGAAGAAAAAACTACCTGTGCATCCAATTCCTTTACTTTCTTCCCCAACTCTTCAAAGTCCTTGCAGATTGTCGGTAGGTCCTTCCTTGCCGTGTCATTGGTGCCAACATGTATCAGAAGAAATGGGTGGATGTCCTTGGAGCTGAAGAGCTTTGGTATCCTATCGGTCACATCCTTGATCATCGCACCTGGAAGGCAGCATACTTCTCTTGCGGTTATGTCCGGTCTGCAGATGACTGCTTCTGTGCCTCTCAGTAGTGAGTCTCCCACCACCACCACTCTTCGTTGCTTCTTGGCTGTACTTTTTGCTGTCACTTGTTGCTGTGTGCCCTTTTCTTTTTTGCTTGCTGGTATTGCTTCATCCTTAGGTGTGCCATCTTCATCCTCTACAAAGATTTGATATCGGTTCTTCAGTTGTGTGGTTGGTGATTTCTCCATCGTCTTCTTGCTTCTTTTGGTCACATGCTTCCACTCATCTGCTTTTGGAGGTTCTCTGACACTTTTTTCACCTTCTGTGACCAGAAGAGATACTTCTGTTCTGTCTAGGAAGTCTTCATTCTCTTTGATGAGTTTCAAAGTTGCTATTCTTTCTTCCAGACCCCGCACCTTTTCTTCTAAAAGGGCCACAAGTCTACACTTCTGACAGGTGAAATTGGATTCTTCTTCTGGTCGATCTGCGAACATGTAGCACATGCTGCAGCTGACCATGTAGGTTGTCACATCTGCCATGTTGCTCCTAGATCCTGCTGACTTGCTGTGTGTTTTCCTTCTTGTGTAATCTACTCAGCCAAGCTTTCTTGCAATAATGTCCTACAGGCAAAAATTTGCGCGCCGTAAGGCGCGCGGTTTGGTGATGCTTTCCAAGCAGCTGGTCCCGGCTGTACCCCAAAGATCTTCTTGCTTAGGGAGACTCTTCGCTTTTCCCAGACGGCACCTGGAATATGCAAATTATCCTCCTCAAGCTTGAATCCCTGGTTTGGTGATGCTTTCCAAGCAGCTGGTCCCGGCTGTACCCAACGATCTTCTTGCTTAGGGAGACTCTTCGCTTTTCCCAGACGGCACCTGGAATATGCAAATTATCCTCCTCAAGCTTGAATCCCTGGTTTGGTGATGCTTTCCAAGCAGCTGGTCCCGGCTGTACCCAACGATCTTCTTGCTTAGGGAGACTCTTCGCTTTTCCCAGAAGGCACCTGGAATATGCAAATTATCCTCCTCAAGCTTGAATCCCTGGTTTGGTGATGCTTTCCAAGCAGCTGGTCCCGGCTGTACCCAAAGATCTTCTTGCTTAGGGAGTCTCTTCGCTTTTCCCAGAAGGCACCTGGAATATGCAAATTATCCTCCTCAAGCTTGAATCCCTGGTTTGGTGATGCTTTCCAAGCAGCTGGTCCCGGCTGTACCCAACGATCTTCTTGCTTAGGGAGACTCTTCGCTTTTCCCAGAAGGCACCTGGAATATGCAAATTATCCTCCTCAAGCTTGAATCCCTTGTTTGGTGATGCTTTCCAAGCAGCTGGTCCCGGCTGTACCCAACGATCTTCTTGCTTAGGGAGACTCTTCGCTTTTCCCAGAAGGCACCTGGAATATGCAAATTATCCTCCTCAAGCTTGAATCCCTGGTTTGGTGATGCTTTCCAAGCAGCTGGTCCCGGCTGTACCCAACGATCTTCTTGCTTAGGTAGACTCTTCGCTTTTCCCAGAAGGCACCTGGAATATGCAAATTATCCTCCTCAAGCTTGAATCCCTGGTTTGGTGATGCTTTCCAAGCAGCTGGTCCCGGCTGTACCCAACGATCTTCTTGCTTAGGGAGACTCTTCGCTTTTCCCTGAAGGCACCTGGAATATGCAAATTATCCTCCTCAAGCTTGAATCCCTGGTTTGGTGATGCTTTCCAAGCAGCTGGTCCCGGCTGTACCCAATGATCTTCTTGCTTAGGGAGACTCTTCGCTTTTCCCAGAAGGCACCTGGAATATGCAAATTATCCTCCTCAAGCTTGAATCACTGGTTTGGTGATGCTTTCCAAGCAGCTGGTCCCGGCTGTACCCAACGATCTTCTTGCTTAGGGAGACTCTTCGCTTTTCCCAGAAGGCACCTGGAATATGCAAATTATCCTCCTCAAGCTTGAATCCCTGGTTTGTTGATGCTTTCCAAGCAGCTGGTCCCGGCTGTACCCAACGATCTTCTTGCTTAGGGAGTCTCTTCGCTTTTCCCAGAAGACACCTGGAATATGCAAATTATCCTCCTCAAGCTTGAATCCCTGGTTTGGTGATGCTTTCCAAGCAGCTGGTCCCGGCTGTACCCAACGATCTTCTTGCTTAGGGAGACTCTTCGCTTTCCCCAGAAGGCACCTGGAATATGCAAATTATCCTCCTCAAGCTTGAATCCCTGGTTTGGTGATGCTTTCCAAGCAGCTGGTCCCGGCTGTACCCAACGATCTTCTTGCTTAGGGAGACTCTTCGCTTTTCCCAGAAGGCACCTGGAATATGCAAATTATCCTCCTCAAGCTTGAATCCCTGTAATTCTGTATTTTCATAACTATGAAAACTGTACATTCACACTGAAGGTATCAGAACTATGAATTAACACATGTGGAATTATATACTTAACAAAAAAGTGTGAAACAACTGAAAATATGTCTTAAATTCTAGGTTCTTCAAATTAGCCACCTTTTGCTTTGATGACTGCTTTGTATACTCTTGGCATTCTCTTTGAATTCTCTTTGTCCATTTGAATTTTGGTCTTTGCCCGCCACCACCACCATGTCCACCACCTTGTCATTATGTGGCCCTCGCTGACAATAAGCAGAGTGCCAGTAGGTGCAGTATATCCAGAGTTTGGAAAGGGCCCTCAGGTGGCCCTGTATCATACATTTGAGAGAGCTCTCACTCCTACATTTGGGAGGTCCCTGCCTCTTTCCAAATAGGTAGCAAGATAGTAGAATACATATTCCCCATCACTTTACATTGCCATTTCAAACATGCCCATTTGAATTTTAGGCTTTGCCCACCACCACCACCACCACGTCCACCGCCATTTCATTATGCGGGCCTAGCTGACAATTAGCAGAGTAACACAATGTGCTGTGAAACCTGCCTTCAGTAAGATCCACAGTTCATTTTTGCCACTGGATCCCAATGGAGCCACTGTCATAGCGGGTGAAGCCACTGTAAGGTGAATATAATACAGGAGTTGGGTGAGCTGTATGATCAATGTCAGTAAGTTGGATTCTACCAGACACCAAAAGCATTAGAATTAAATTTGGAATACAGTGTATACAAGCAAGGGCCTGTATTGTGGTCAGTCTATCAGATCTGAAACCCATGTCAGGAACATGTACAAGCCTCATTTTACTTGGAAGCAGCCTCCTCAAGGGAAAGAGACAGGAGTGGCACTGACCAATCTGTACAAGCCTACACAGTTCTCCTGGAAACTACCCAAACAGGCAGAGCAACAATGGGGAAATTACAAGATATGTCGCAGAGAGTGTCCAGGTCTGTGGAATGTATTACTCAGGTGACAGGCAGTGCTACAGAGTTCAGGTAAATAATAATAATCTTTATTTTTATATAGCACTAACATATTCCACAGCGCTTCACCCTTTGCACACATTATCATCACTGTCCCTGATGGGGCTCAGTATGTCTTTGGAATGTGGGAGGAAACCCACGCAAACACTGGGAGAACATACAAACTCCCTGCAGATGTTGTCATTGGTGGGATTTGAATCCAGGACTCCAGCACTGCAATGCTAACCACTAAGCCACCGTGCTGCCCTTAACCCCTTAGTGACAGAGCCAATTTGGTACTTAATGACCCAGCCAATTTTTGCAATTCTGACCACTGTCACTTTATGAGGTTATAACTCTGGAACGCTTCAACGGATCCCGCTGATTCTGAGATTGTTTTTTCGTGTCATATTGTGCTTCATGTTAGTGGTAACATTTCTTCGATATTACTTGCGATTATTTATGAAAAAAACGGAAATATGGCGAAAATTTTTAAAATTTTGCAATTTTCAAACTTTGTATTTTTATGCCCTTAAATCAGAGAGATATGTCACAAAAAATAGTTAATAAATAACATTTTCCACATGTCTACTTTACATCAGCACAATTTTGGAAACAACATTTTTTTTTGTTAGGGAGTTATAAGGGTTAAAAATTGACCAGCAATTTCTCATTTTTACAACACCATTTTTTTTTAGGGACCACATCACATTTGAAGTCATTTTGAGGGGTCTGTATGATAGAAAATAATGAAGTGTGACACCATTCTAAAAACTACACCCCTCAAGGTTCTCAAAACCACATTCAAGAAGTTTATTAACCCTTTACGTGCTTCACAGGAACTGAAACAATGTGGAAGGAAAAAATGAACATTTAACTTTTTTTTGCAAACATCTTAATTCAGAACCATTTTTTTTATTTTCACATGTGTAAAAACAGAAATGTAACCATACATTTTCTTACGCAATTTCTCCTGAATACGCCAATACCCCATATGTGGGGGTAAACCACTTTTTGGGCGCACCGCAGAACTTAGAAGTGAAGGAGCGCCGTTTGACTTTTTCAATGCAGAATTGGCTGGAATTGAGATGGGACACCATGTCAGGTTTAGAGAGCCCCTGATGTGCATAAACAGTGGAAACCCCTCAAGTGACACCATTTTGGAAACTAGACCCCTTAAGGAACTTATCTAGATGTGTGGTGAGCACTTTGAACCCCCAAGTGCTTCACAGAAGTTTATAACGTAGAGCCGTGAAAATAAAAAATCGCTTTTGTTTACACAAAAATGATCTTTTCGCCCACAAATTCTTATTTTCACAAGGGTAACAGGAGAAATTAGACCACAAAAGTTGTTGTGCGATTTCTCCTGAATACGTCGATTCCCCATATGTGAGGGTAAACCACTGTTTGGGTGCACCGCAAAGTTTGGAAGTGAAGGAGCGCCGTTTTACTTTTTCAATGTAGAATTGGCTGGAATTGAGATTGGACGCCATGTCGTGTTTGGAGAGCCCCTGATGTGCCTAAACAGTGGAAACCCCCCACAAGTGACACCATTTTGGAAACTAGACCCCTTACAGAACTTATCTAGATGTGTGGTGAGCACTTTGAACCCCCATGTGCTTCACAGAAGTTTATAACGTAGATCCCTGAAAAAAAAATCAAATTTTTTCTACAAAAATGATATTTTTGCCCACAAATTTTAATTTTCACAAGGGTAACTGGAGAAATTAGACCACAAAAGTTGTTGTGCAATTTCTCCTGAGTACGTTGATACCCAATATGTTGGGGTAAACCACTGTTTGGGCGCACCGCAGAGCTTGGAAGAGAAAGAGTGCCGTTTTACTTTTTCAATGTAGAATTGGCTGGAATTGAGATCGGACGCCATGTTGCGTTTGCAGAGCCCCTGATGTGCCTAAACAGTGGAAACCCCCCACAAGTGACACCATTTTGGAAACTAGACCCCTTAAGGAACTTATCTAGATGTGTGGTGAGCACTTTGAACCCCCATGTGCTTCACAGAAGTTTATAACGTAGAGCCGTGAAAAAAATAAATCACATTTTTTCTACAAATATGATATTTTTGCCCACAAATTTTTATTTTCACAAGGGTAACAGGAGAAAATAGACCACTAAAGTTGTTTTGCAATTTCTCCTGAGTATGTCGATACCCAATATGTGGGGGTAAACCACTGTTTGGGCGCACCGCAGAGCTTGGAATAGAAAGAGTGCCGTTTTACTTTTTCAATGTAGAATTGGCTGGAATTAAAATCGGACGCCATGTCGCGTTTGGAGAGACCCTGATGTGCCTAAACAGTAGAAATCCCCCACAAGTGACCCCATTTTGGAAAGTAGACCCCCCATGGAACTTATCTAGATGTGTGGTGAGAACTTTGAATGCCCAAGTGCTTCACAGAAGTTTATAATGCATAGTCGTGAAAATAAAAAATATTTTTTTTCCACAAAAAAGATTTTTTAGCCCCCAAGTTTTTATTTTCACAAGGGTAACAAGAAAAATTGGACCCCAAAAGTTGTCAAATTTGTCCTGAGTATGCTGGTACCCCATATGTGGGGGTAAACCACTGTTTAGGCGCACGGCAGAGCTCGGAAAGGAAGGAGCGCCGTTTTGGAATGCAGACTTTGATAGAATGGTCTGTGGGCATTATGTTGCGATTGCAGAGCCCCTGATGTACCTAAACAGTAGTAACCCCCCACAAGTGACCCCATTTTGGAAACTAGACCCCCCATGGAACTTATCTAGATGTGTGGTGAGAACTTTGAATGCCCAAGTGCTTCACAGAAGTTTATAATGCAGAGTCGTGAAAATAAAAAAAAAATTTTTTTTCCACAACAAAGAATTTTAGCCCCCAAGTTTTTATTTTCACAAGGGTAACAAGAAAAATTGGACCCCAAAAGTTGTTGTCCAATTTGTCCTGAGTATGCTGGTACCCCATATGTGGGGGTAAACCACTGTTTAGGCGCACGGCAGAGCTCGGAAGGGAAGGAGCGCCGTTTTGGAATGCAGACTTTGATAGAATGGTCTGTGGGCATTATGTTGCAATTGCAGAGCCCCTGATGTACCTAAACAGTAGTAACCCCCCACAAGTGACCCCATTTTGGAAACTAGACCCCCAAGGAACTTATCTAGATGTGTGGTGAGAACTTTGAATGCCCAAGTGCTTCACAGAAGTTTAGAATGCAGAGTTGTGAAAATAAAAAATATTTTTTCACAAAAAAGATATTGTAGCCCCCAAGTTTTTATTTTCACAAAGGCAACAGGAGAAATTGGACTGCAATAGTTGTTGTCCAATTTATCCCGAGTACGCTGATGCGCCATATGTGGGGGTAAACCACTGTTTGGGCGCACGGCAGAGCTCGGAAGGGAAGGAGCGCCGCTTTGGAATGCAGACTTTGATAGAATGGTCTGTGGGCATTATGTTGCGTTTGCAGAGCCCCTGATGTACCTAAACAGTGGTAACCCCCCACAAGTGACCCCGTTTTGGAAACTAGACCCCCCAAGGAACTTATATAGATGTGTGGTGAGGACTTTGAATGCCCAAGTGCTTCACAGAAGTTTATAATGCAGAGTCATAAAAGAAATATATATATATTTTTCCACAAAAAAGATTTTGTAGCCAAGTTTTTATTTTCACAAGGGTAACAAGAGAAATTGGACCCCAGAAGTTGTTGTCCAATTTATCCCGATTATGCTGATGCCCCATATGTGGGGGTAACCCACTGTTTGGGCGCACGGCAGAGCTCAGAAGGGAGGGAGCACCATTTGACTTTTTGAGCGCAAAATTGGCTGTCGTGTTTGGAGACCCCCTGATGTACCTAAACAGTGGAAACCCCCCAATTCTAGCTGCAATCCAACTCCAACACACCCCTAACCCTAATCCCAACCTGATCCATAATCCTAATCACTAACCCTAACGATAATCACAACCCTTACCCCAAAACAACCTTAATGTCAACCCTAACCATAACCCTAATCAAAACCCTAAATCCAACACACCCCTAATCCTAATCTCAACCCTAACCTCAAACCTAACCCTAATCCCAATACACCCCTAATCACAACCTTAACCTTAACCCTAATCCCAAACCTAACCCTAATCCCAAGCGTAACCCTAATGCCAACCCTAACCCTAATACCAACCCTAATCCAAACCCTAACCCTAATCCCAGCTCTAACCCTAACTTTAGCCCCAACCCTAGCCCTAACTTTAGCCCCAACCCTAACCCTAGCCCTAAGGCTACTTTTACACTTGCGTCGTTTGGCATCCGTCGCAATCCGTAGTTTTGGACAAGAAACGGATCCTGCAAATGTGCCCGCAGGATGCGTTTTTTGCCCATAGACTTGTATTGCCGACGGATCGTGACGGATGGCCACACGTCGCGTCCGTCGTGCACTGGATCAGTTGTGTTTTGGCGGACCGTCGGCACAAAAAAAGTCCAATGAAACGTTTTTTTTGTACGTCACATCCGCCATTTCTGACCGCGCATGCGTTGCCGTAACTCCGCCCCCTCCTCCCCAGGACATAGATTGGGCAGCGGCTGCGTTGAAAAACTACATCCGCTACCCACGTTGTGCACAATTTTCACAACGTGCGTCGGTATGTCGGGCCGACGCATTTCGTCGGCCCCGTACCGACGTAAGTGTGAAAGAAGCCTAACCCTAAATTTAGCCCCAACCCTAACCCTAAATTTAGCCCTAGCCCTAACCTTAGCCCTAACCCTAGCCCTAACCCTACCCCTAGCCCTAACTCTACCCCTAACCCTAGCCCTAACCCTAGCCCTACCCCTAACCCTGCCCCTACCCCTACCCCTAACCCTAGCCCTAACCCTACTCCTAACTCTAGCCCTAACCCTACTCCTAACTCTAGCCCTAACCCTAGCCCTAACCCTAGCCCTACCCCTAACCCTAACCCTACCTCTAGCCCTACCCCTAACCCTAGCCCTAACCCTACCCCTAACCCTACCCCTAACCCTACCCCTAACCCTAGCCCTAACCCTACCCCTAACCCTACCCCTACCCCTACCCCTAACCCTAACCCTAATTTTAGCCCCAACTGCTGTTCTCCTGCCGGCCAGCAGATGGAGACAGATGGCGGGCGCACTGCGCATGCGCTTGCCATTTTCTTTTCCCCGGCAGCAAGGAGGAGCAGCAGGAGGACCCAGGGACACATGTGAGTATGCTAGGGTCCCCGAATCCCCCTATTTCTCTGTCCTCTGATGTGCGATCACATCAGAGGACAGAGAATTACACTTTACTTTTTTTTTTTTTGCGGTTGCCGGTAAACAGTTAATTACCGGCGATCGCAAAACAGGGGTTGGTAAAACCGACCACACTGCACATGCGATCACCCCTTCATCCCAGCCTGTGGCCTGCAGAGACACTGGACCCTGCTCCACAGCAGCCGGTATGGTACATCTGCATTATAAGACGCACCAACAATTTCCCCCCAAATTTTGGGGAAAAAAGTGGATCTTATAATCCGAAAAATACGGTATGTCTAATGCCTGTGTCAGTAATCGCTGCGGGTTGGACACTGTGTACTTGTGCAGCATCCAAATGTTACAGCATAGTGGATGATTTCAAGAAATCCCATGTCCACTAGGAGTCCATAGATGCCCATGGTCATGGGGCACGTCTTTCCAGACCGCAGCATGGCTATTTCTCTTGCGGAGACCCGATAAATGTCACCCGTACAATGTATTGGTTGCAGTGAATCTGCATAGTTCAGTGATCACAGAGGAGTCACTTGCGTTCAATAGCCAGCAGCGGACATGTGCTGCGTCCAAAGCACTGCCAATTCCTGATCGTGTGCACCTGGCCTAAGAAAATAAATCAGTCAATTTCAGAAAAAAAACAAAACAAATTCCATTGACCTCTGCTTGTGTCGGTGCAGTCTGTGGCCCCGTCGGGGATTTATGTGAATCCTATTTGTGAGTCCTATTTTAGGGGGATTCAGGCAGAGTCCACAGACACACTGCAGAAGCACAGTGTGAACAGGGCTTAATAACCTATTGTATGGCATACTGCAGTCTACTATACAATTCCGCACTGTCCCAGTGCAGCAGACAGACACGGACACCGGCCAGAAGACATTTTTTTTTACATAAATCTGTTGCTGTCGTCTTTCAGGGTTTTCTTCCCTATTCAAATGAATGGGACACAAAAATGCAAGTGAAATGGCTGCAAAAACAATTGATATGTCATGCCAAAATGGTAGATTAATCCACAGCAAAAATGGTGGGTGTGAACAGACACTGCAGGGGTTTTCTGAGACTGGAAAAATAATTAGCATGAAATGATAAATCCCCCGCAACTCCAGCACTGATGCTCCGGGGGTCTCTGCTAGTCTCAGCACTGGGCTGCAAGGGTCTTGTGGCTCTAGGGGTCTCCGCCAGTCTCAGCACTGGGCTGCAGGCTACTTATAGCTCTGGGGATCTCAGCCAGTCTAAGCACTGGGCTGCATGGGTCTTGTGGCTTCACCTTATATTATAGCTGCAAAGTGAATAATAACCATCAGGGACTATAAACCATTGGCCACGGAGCCAGAGGTGATTTAGTAGAGTAGGTCGGAGGACATGTAGAACTTTTTTTTAATCTCTTTTTATTCTGCTGTTTGTGAGATAGGATGTAGAAAAAGACGGCAATTCTGCTAATGTTTTCTATTATGTGACTGCACGGCCCCTTCACACAACCTATCATGTTATTCACAGATGCCACATGTGCCCTATTTGACCTATGGTGCTGCACTCATGTCCATGTTTATCCAGCAGCACAGATGACAAGGGCCAATAAAAGTCTATGAGTCCATGTAAGTATGCCGTCCGTGTGCACTAAATATATTAAATGAGGAAGTGCAATCGCAACCTGGGGTCCACCATCCAGAGATCTAAAACTGCAGCTAAAATGAACAATGGCAGAGAACGCAATGAATGATTGATAGCACACAGTAACAGAGCAGATGCTCTGCAATAGAGCTGTGTCACTCGCACACGGTAACAGAGCAGATACTCTTCAATAGAACTGTGCTACTCGTAATGACAGATATGACACTAGACACGATCCCTGTAAACCTCCTAGAGGATCGAAGCTCACTAACGGAGCAGGCAGCATACAGTGGTCATACAGTCAGAAACAGCACTCAAAACAACTCCTCTCAGGAGGTGCCGGAATTCTAGTGGCTATACACCGACCCTGAATTCATACAAACAAACTCCTCTCCAGAGGTGCCGTAATTCTAACGGCTTACAGCCAACTCTGAGCACATGCTGACACAGACCACACAGTAGCAAAGTTCATACACATGAATATAAGTTGATACTAGTGCACCGGCATGCATATATGAAAACCTATTATACATACAGCTCAAGTCCAGTTGGACAGGACCTTGCCCATGCACCAATCCAGGGCTGCCACATCATCAGAGCAGCTGACAACCAACCACCAATGTGACGTCGCCACATCATGAGCATGCTCAGTAGGGTTATTTCTAGACTTAGTCTCGAGAGTGTTTGCTTGTCGCCGACTACCGCTGGTTACCATAGGTTACCATAGGCTTAGCCGAAGAGCTAGCAGTAACCAGATGAATAGCACGAGCCTGAGCAAGACGCTGGTAGTGACGTCTATGCACAGCAGTACTTGCAGTGGTCAAAGCAGAATGGAAGACCGCAGATGCAGGCAAGGCTTGGGATCTACCCTGTTCAGTGGGAGAATCCTGGCACCTAACAGCCAGTAATTTCATTTTTTAGTAGCTTCCTCATTAAATTAAATGCAATAGAAAGCGAAAATAATGTCACATGTATACCAAAATGGAATCATTAACCTGTTTTAACCCCAAAGCCTGTTTGCACCTTCATGATCAGGCCAAATTTTACAACTCTAACTAGTGTCATTTCATGAGATAATAATTTTGGAACGCTTCAAAAGATCCACTGATTGTTAGGGCTAGCAGAACGCACCAAATAACTAGAAAGATAGAGTAAAGTGCGTTCGCAGCCCGGGGTCCACCATGCAGAGATTCAACCTGCTGCTAAGTAATGGCGGACTATATGGCGGTACAATATGGATTCACACACGGGTTAACTTTACCCAGTATGAACCCTGTTGTGTCACAGGGCTGCGGTACAGCACAAAGAGCGCAATCAAGGAGTCACAGAACTCTACCCCTAGACTTGGGAATAGAGTACAACTAGACCTCTTGCGCTCGACACCGCAACTGGGGTGTCAGCATAACCAAAATCATAATTTAAATGCACGGGAGTGCATGCGGTGCCGCTCTCACGGACACCACTAACCACCCAGGCTTGGGTAAGGAAAGCGCTGTGAAAGCACACGGCGCCACAATGGCGGTCACAGCAATCTGATGCTGTATTGTGTGTCACGTGCTGATGGCTAAGTCGGGCGCTAGATAGCAATCATCCACCTTACACGAGCAGTCATACACAAGGGAGGGGATAATTAATGAATGTCTCTCACACATCAACACACGTTTACAAGTGTACACTAGCGCATGGCCGTGCAATCATGCGAACCTTTTATAGCTGCAGCATGTACAGGACCTTCCCAGAAGGACCAATGGGAGGGAGGCTGCCACAGAAGTTGAGCACCTTCAGGACCTTCCTGGAGGACCAATGCTAATTGCTGCAGTATCTGAGCATGTGACCCTCAATTTCCAACGAGAGATCTTGCCCTGGGCATGCTCAGAAGGGGAAAAGCCGCTGCCCAGCACTGGCTTCAATGGCAGAAGCTGGAAAAGAAGCAGTAACCCTTTGCACAGAGTGAGACTGAGCAAGACGCTGGGACCGACATCTCCGCTGAGCAGGCTCCACTGTGGCAGAAGAAGAATGGGAGACCGCAGCAGAGATGGCCCGAGATTCCCCCTGTACAGAGGCGGGAACTCGACTCCTAACACTGATTCTGAGAATTATTTTTCATGACATATTGTACTTCACGATAGCGGTAAAATTTCTTCGATATGACTTACGTTTATTTGTGAAAACAATGAAAATTTTGTGAAAATTTTAGTAAATTTTGCAATGTTCAAACTTTTAATTTGAATGCCCTTAAATCAGAGAGTTATGTCACACAAAATAGTTAATAAATAACATTTCATACATGTCTACTTTACATCAGCACAATTTTCAAAACAATTTATTTTTGTTAAAAAGATATAAGGGTTAAAATTTGACCAGCAATTTCTAATTTTTTCAACAAAAATTACAAAACCATTTTTTTAGGGACCACATTACATTTGAAGTGTTTTTAAATGGTCTACATTTTACAGAAAAAAAAGTGACACTACTCTAAAAACTGCATCTCTTAAGGTGCTCAAAACCACATTCAACAAGTTTATTAACCCGTCAGGTGCTTCACTAGAATTTTTGGAATATGAAAGGAAAAAATTAACATTTAAAAAATTAAATGTATACCCAAGTTTTTAAAAAATTTCACAAAGCTAGCAGGAAAAAATGGACTCCAAAATGTATTGATCAATTTCTCCTGAGCATAGAGATACACCATATGTGCGAGAAAACCACTAATTGGGTGCATGGTAGGGTGTTTGACTTTTGAATGCAAAATTTACTGTAATAATTAGTGGATGCAATGTCGAGTCTGGAGAGCCCCTGATGTGCCTAAACTGTAGAAACCCCTTCTATAAGTGACACCATTTTGGTAGCTAAACCACTCAGGGAATTTATCTAGATGTATGGTGAGCACCTTGAACCCCCAGGTGACTCAGAGGTTTATAACTACTGATGATCGAATAGTGAAAGATTCTGATTCGGTTAAATCGATACGAATAATTTCTAAAATCTGTGTATTCATACCGAAAAACAAATCCAATGCAAGTCAATGGGAAAGCCGAATATTTTTCTGCTGGACCTAACAAACAGGTCTGGGTGCATGGGAAAAAAGCTTAAATTGATGGGAAAGAACTAAAACTAAATGGGAACAGCGTAGAGAAGATGCCTGCATGCCTTTCTGATTCACATTTGGTATCTGGGAATAATGTTGTTAGAATATTACGTAGATTTTACGGATTTTTAAAAAAAGCTAGCAAACCAATTTTTTTTAAAGGGAAAAATGCTAAGAAACATTTTTAACTTCATAATTACATGTACAGTACAGACCAAAAGTTTGGACACACCTTCTCATTTACATAGTAACATAGTACCGTATATACTCGAGTATAAGCCGAGATTTTCAGCCCAAAATTTTGGGCTGAAAGTGCCCCTCTCGGCTTATACTCGAGTCAAGGTGGGTGGCAGGGTCGGCGGGTGAGGGGGTGAGGGCGCTGAGGTATACTTACCTAGTCCCAGCGATCCTCGCTCTGTCCCTGCCGTCCCACGGTCTTCTGTGCTGCAGCTTCTTCCCCTCTTCAGCGGTCACCGGCACCGCTCATTACAGAAATGAATAAGCGGCTCCACCTCCCATAGGGGTGGAGCCGCCTATTCATTCCTCTAATCAGCGGTGCCGGTGACCGCTGATAGAGAAAGAAGCTGCGGCACCGAAGACCAGGCAGAGGGACAGTGCGAGGATCGCCAGGACTAGGTAAGTATAGCATATTCACCTGTCCTCGTTCCAGCCGCCGAGCGCCGCTCCATCTTCCCGGCCGGCGCCTCCATCTTCCCGGCGTCTGCGCTCTGACTGTTCAGGCAGAGCAGAGACGCCGGGAAGATGGAGGCGCCGGAACGAGACGCTGGGAGCTGCAATCAAGGGAGGTGAGTATGTGTTTTTTTTTTTTATTGCAGCAGCAGCAGCGGCGGCGGCGGCAGAGATTTATGTGGAGCATCTATGGGGCACGGTGAACGGTGCAGAGCACCGTATATGGCACAGCTATGGGGCACAGTGAACGGTGCAGGGCACCGTATATGGCACATCTATGGGGCACAGTGAACGGTGCAGGGCACCGTATATGGCACATCTATGGGGCATAGTGAACGGTGCAGGGCACCGTATATGGCACATCTATGGGGCACAGTGAACGGTGCAGGGCACCGTATATGGCACATCTATGGGGCACAGTTAACGGTGCAGGGCACCGTATATGGCACATCTATGGGGCACAGTGAACGGTGCAGGGCACCGTATATGGCACATCTATGGGGCACAGTGAACGGTGCAGAGCACCGTATATGGCACATCTATGGGGCACAGTGAACGGTGCAGAGCACCGTATATGGCACATCTATGGGGCACAGTGAACGGTGCAGGGCACCGTATATGGCACATCTATGGGGCACAGTGAACGGTGCAGGGCACCGTATATGGCACATCTATGGGGCACAGTGAACGGTGCAGAGCACCGTATATGGCACATCTATGGGGCACAGTGAACGGTGCAGGGCACCGTATATGGCACATCTATGGGGCACAATGAACGGTGCAGGGCACCGTATATGGCACATCTATGGGGCACAGTGAACGGTGCAGAGCACCGTATATGGCACATCTATGGGGCACAGTGAACGGTGCAGGGCACCGTATATGGCACATCCATGGGGCACAATGAACGGTGCAGAGCACCGTATATGGCACATCTATGGGGCACAGTGAACGGTGCAGGGCACCGTATATGGCACATCTATGGGGCACAATGAACGGTACAGAGCACCGTATATGGCACATCTATGGGGCACAGTGAACGGTGCAGGGCACCGTATATGGCACATCTATGGGGCACAATGAACGGTGCAGAGCACCGTATATGGCACATCTATGGGGCACAGTGAACGGTGCAGAGCACCGTATATGGCACATCTATGGGGCACAGTGAATGGTGCAAAGCACCGTATATGGCACATCTATGGGGCACAGTGAACGGTGCAGAGCACCGTATATGGCACATCTATGGGGCACAGTGAACGGTGCAGGGCACCGTATATGGCACATCTATGGGGCATAGTGAACGGTGCAGGGCACCGTATATGGCACATCTATGGGGCACAGTGAACGGTGCAGGGCACCGTATATGGCACATCTATGGGGCACAGTGAACGGTGCAGGGCACCGTATATGGCACATCTATGGGGCACAGTGAACGGTGCAGGGCACCGTATATGGCACATCTATGGGGCACAGTGAACGGTGCAGAGCACCGTATATGGCACATCTATGGGGCACAGTGAACGGTGCAGAGCACCGTATATGGCACATCTATGGGGCACAGTGAACGGTGCAGGGCACCGTATATGGCACATCTATGGGGCACAGTGAACGGTGCAGAGCACCGTATATGGCACATCTATGGGGCACAGTGAACGGTGCAGGGCACTGTATATGGCACATCCATGGGGCACAATGAACGGTGCAGAGCACCGTATATGGCACATCTATGGGGCACAGTGAACGGTGCAGGGCACCGTATATGGCACATCTATGGGGCACAATGAACGGTACAGAGCACTGTATATGGCACATCTATGGGGCACAGTGAACGGTGCAGGGCACCGTATATGGCACATCTATGGGGCACAATGAACGGTGCAGAGCACCGTATATGGCACATCTATGGGGCACAGTGAACGGTGCAGAGCACCGTATATGGTACATCTATGGGGCACAGTGAACGGTGCAAAGCACCGTATATGGCACATCTATGGGGCACAGTGAACGGTGCAGAGCACCGTATATGGCACATCTATGGGGCACAGTGAACGGTGCAGAGCACCGTATATGGCACATCTATGGGGCACAGTGAACGGTGCAGAGCACCGTATATGGCACATCTATGGGGCACAGTGAACGGTGCAGAGCACCGTATATGGCACATCTATGGGGCACAATGAACGGTGCAGAGCACCGTATATGGCACAGCTATGGGGCACAGTGAACGGTGCGGAGCACCGTATATGGCACATCTATGGGGCACAGTGAACGGTGCAGAGCACCGTATATGGCACATCTATGGGGCACAGTGAACGGTGCAGAGCACCGTATATGGCACATCTATGGGGCACAATGAACGGTGCAGAGCACTGTATATGGCACAGCTATGGGGAAATATGAACGGTGCAGAGCACCGTATATGGCACATCTATGGGAGACATGAACGCTGCAGAGCACCGTATATGGCACAGCTATGGGGAAATATGAACGGTGCAGAGCACTGTATGGCACAGCTATGGGGAAATAATGATCTATTTTTATTTTTGAAATTCACCGGTAAATGCTGCATTTCCACCCTAGGCTTATACTCGAGTCAATAAGTTTTCCCAGCTTTTTGTGGCAAAATTAGGGGGGTCGGCTTATACTCGGGTCGGCTTATACTCGAGTATATACGGTAACATAGTTAGTAAGGCCGAAAAAAGACATTTGTCCATCCAGTTCAGCCTATATTCCATCATAATAAATCCCCAGATCTACGTCCTTCTACAGAACCTAATAATTGTATGATACAATATTGTTCTGCTCCAGGAAGACATCCAGGCCTCTCTTGAACCCCTCGACTGAGTTCGCCATCACCACCTCCTCAGGCAAGCAATTCCAGATTCTTACCGCCCTAACAGTAAAGAATCCTCTTCTATGTTGGTGGAAAAACCTTCTCTCCTCCAGACGCAAAGAATGCCCTCTTGTGCCCGTCACCTTCCTTGGTATAAACAGATCCCCAGCGAGATATTTGTATTGTCCCCTTATATACTTATACATGGTTATGAGATCGCCCCTCTGTCGTCTTTTTTCTAGACCAAATAATCCTAATTTCGCTAATCTATCTGGGTATTGTAGTTCTCCCATCCCCTTTATTAATTTTGTTGCCCTCCTTTGTACTCTCTCTAGTTCCATTATATCCTTCCTGAGCACCGGTGCCCAAAACTGGACACAGTACTCCATGTGCGGTCTAACTAGGGATTTGTACAGAGGCAGTATAATGCTCTCATCATGTGTATCCAGACCTCTCTTAATGCACCCCATGATCCTGTTTGCCTTGGCAGCTGTTGCCTGGCACTGGCTGCTCCAGGTAAGTTTATCATTAACTAGGATCCCCAAGTCCTTCCCCTGTCAGATTTACCCAGTGGTTTCCCGTTCAGTGTGTAATGGTGATATTGATTCCTTCTTCCCATGTGTATAACCTTACATTTATCATTGTTAAACCTCATCTGCCACCTTTCAGCCCAAGTTTCCAACTTATCCAGATCCATCTGTACCAGAATACTATCTTCTCTTGTATTAACTGCTTTACATAGTTTTGTATCATCTGCAAATATCGATATTTTACTGTGTAAACCTTCTACCAGATCATTAATGAATATGTTGAAGAGAACAGGTCCCAATACCGACCCCTGCGGTACCCCACTGGTCACAGCGACCCAGTTAGAGACTATACCATTTATAACCACCCTCTGCTTTCTATCACTAAGCCAGTTACTAACCCATTTACACACATTTTCCCCCAGACCAAGCATTCTCATTTTGTGTACCAACCTCTTGTGCGGCACGGTATCAAACGCTTTGGAAAAATCGAGATATACCACGTCCAATGACTCACTGTGGTCCAGCCTATAGCTTACCTCTTCATAAAAACTGATTAGATTGGTTTGACAGGAGCGATTTCTCATAAACCCATGTGATATGGAGTTAAACAGTTATTCTCATTGAGATAATCCAGAATAACATCCCTCAGAAACCCTTCAAATAATTTACTAACAATAGAGGTTAGGCTTACTGGCCTATAATTTCCAGGTTCACTTTTAGAGCCCTTTTTGAATATTGGCACCACATTTGCTATGCGCCAGTCCTGCAGAACAGACCCCGTCGCTATAGAGTCCCTAAAAATAATAAATAATGGTTTATCTATTACATTACTTAGTTCTCTTAGTACTCGTGGGTGTATGCCATCCGGACCCGGAGATTTATCTATTTTAATCTTATTTAGCCGGTTTCGCACCTCTTCTTGGGTTAGATTTGTGACCCTTAATATAGGGTTTTCATTGTTTCTTGGGATTTCACCTAGCATTTCATTTTCCACCGTGAATACCGTGGAGAAGAAAGTGTTTAATATGTTAGCTTTTTCCTCGTCATCTACAACCATTCTTTCCTCACTATTTTTTAAGGGGCCTACATTTTCAGTTTTTATTCTTTTACTATTGATATAGTTGAAGAACAGTTTGGGATTAGTTTTACTCTCCTTAGCAATGTGCTTCTCTGTTTCCTTTTTGGCAGCTTTAATTAGTTTTTTAGATAAAGTATTTTTCTCCCTATAGTTTTTTTAGAGCTTCAATGGTGCCATCCTGCTTTAGTAGTGCAAATGCTTTCTTTTTACTATTAATTGCCTGTCTTACTTCTTTGTTTAGCCACATTGGGTTTTTCCTATTTCTAGTCCTTTTATTTCCACAAGGTATAAACCGCTTACACTGCCTATTTAGGATGTTCTTAAACATGTTCCATTTATTATCTGTATTCTTATTTCTGAGGATATTGTCCCAGTCTACCAGATTAAGGGCATCTCTAAGCTGGTCAAACTTTGCCTTCCTAAAGTTCAGTGTTTTTGTGACTCCCTGACAAGTCCCCCTAGTGAAAGACAAGTGAAACTGTACAATATTGTGGTCGCTATTTCCTAGATATCCGACCACCTGCAGATTTGTTATTCTGTCAGGTGTATTAGATAGTATTAGGTCTAAAAGTGCTGCTCCTCTGGTTGGATTCTGCACCAATTGTGAAAGATAATTTATCTTGGTTATTAGCAGAAACCTGTTGCCTTTATGGGTTTCACAGGTTTCTGTTTCCCAGTTAATATCTGGGTAGTTAAAGTCCCCCATAACCAGGACCTCATTATGGGCTGCAGCTTCATCTATCTGCTTTAGAAGTAGACTTTCCATGATTTCTGTTATATTTGGGGGTTTGTAACAGACCCCAATGAGAATTTTGTTACCATTTTTCCCTCCATGAATTTCGACCCATATGGACTCGACATCCTCATTCCCTTCGCTAATATCCTCCCTTAAAGTGGACTTTAGACAAGACTTTACATAGAGACAAACCCCTCCTCCTCTCCGATTTTTACGATCCTTTCTAAACAGACTGTAACCCTGTAAGTTAACTGCCCAGTCATAGCTTTCATCTAACCATGTCTCGGTTATTCCCACTATGTCAAAGTTACCTGTAGATATTTCTGCTTCTAGTTGTTCCATCTTGTTTGTCAGGCTTCTGGCGTTTGCGAGCATGCAGTTTAGAGGATTTTGTTTTGTTCCAATCTCTTTGCTGTGGATTGTTTTAGAAATGTTCTTACCTCCCTTCTGAGTATGTTTTCCTGGTTCTTCTTTGTTCGAGTCTAATGTTTTTCTTCCCGTCCCCTCTTCTTCTAGTTTAACGCCCTCCTGATGAGTGTAGCGAGACTTCTGGCGAATGTGTGTTTCCCAGGTTTGTTGAGGTGTAGTCCGTCTCTGGCGAGGAGTCCATCGTACAAGTAATTCACACTGTGGTCCAGGAATCCGAATCCTTGTTGTCTGCACCATCGTCTTAGCCAGTTGTTCGCATCAAGGATTCTGTTCCATCTCCTGGTGCCATGCCAGTCTACTGGAAGGATAGAAGAAAAAACTACCTGTGCATCCAATTCCTTTACTTTCTTCCCCAACTCTTCAAAGTCCTTGCAGATTGTCGGTAGGTCCTTCCTTGCCGTGTCATTGGTGCCAACATGTATCAGAAGAAATGGGTGGATGTCCTTGGAGCTGAAGAGCTTTGGTATCCTATCGGTCACATCCTTGATCATCGCACCTGGAAGGCAGCATACTTCTCTTGCGGTTATGTCCGGTCTGCAGATGACTGCTTCTGTGCCTCTCAGTAGTGAGTCTCCCACCACCACCACTCTTCGTTGCTTCTTGGCTGTACTTTTTGCTGTCACTTGTTGCTGTGTGCCCTTTTCTTTTTTGCTTGCTGGTATTGCTTCATCCTTAGGTGTGCCATCTTCATCCTCTACAAAGATTTGATATCGGTTCTTCAGTTGTGTGGTTGGTGATTTCTCCATCGTCTTCTTGCTTCTTTTGGTCACATGCTTCCACTCATCTGCTTTTGGAGGTTCTCTGACACTTTTTTCACCTTCTGTGACCAGAAGAGATACTTCTGTTCTGTCTAGGAAGTCTTCATTCTCTTTGATGAGTTTCAAAGTTGCTATTCTTTCTTCCAGACCCCGCACCTTTTCTTCTAAAAGGGCCACAAGTCTACACTTCTGACAGGTGAAATTGGATTCTTCTTCTGGTCGATCTGCGAACATGTAGCACATGCTGCAGCTGACCATGTAGGTTGTCACATCTGCCATGTTGCTCCTAGATCCTGCTGACTTGCTGTGTGTTTTCCTTTTTGTGTAATCTACTCAGCCAAGCTTTCTTGCAATAATGTCCTACAGGCAAAAATTTGCGCGCCGTAAGGCGCGCGGTTTGGTGATGCTTTCCAAGCAGCTGGTCCCGGCTGTACCCAAAGATCTTCTTGCTTAGGGAGACTCTTCGCTTTTCCCAGACGGCACCTGGAATATGCAAATTATCCTCCTCAAGCTTGAATCCCTGGTTTGGTGATGCTTTCCAAGCAGCTGGTCCCGGCTGTACCCAAAGATCTTCTTGCTTAGGGAGACTCTTCGCTTTTCCCAGACGGCACCTGGAATATGCAAATTATCCTCCTCAAGCTTGAATCCCTGGTTTGGTGATGCTTTCCAAGCAGCTGGTCCCGGCTGTACCCAACGATCTTCTTGCTTAGGGAGACTCTTCGCTTTTCCCAGACGGCACCTGGAATATGCAAATTATCCTCCTCAAGCTTGAATCCCTGGTTTGGTGATGCTTTCCAAGCAGCTGGTCCCGGCTGTACCCAACGATCTTCTTGCTTAGGGAGACTCTTCGCTTTTCCCAGAAGGCACCTGGAATATGCAAATTATCCTCCTCAAGCTTGAATCCCTGGTTTGGTGATGCTTTCCAAGCAGCTGGTCCCGGCTGTACCCAAAGATCTTCTTGCTAAGGGAGTCTCTTCTCTTTTCCCAGAAGGCACCTGGAATATGCAAATTATCCTCCTCAAGCTTGAATCCCTGGTTTGGTGATGCTTTCCAAGCAGCTGGTCCCGGCTGTACCCAACGATCTTCTTGCTTAGGGAGTCTCTTCGCTTTTCCCAGAAGGCACCTGGAATATGCAAATTATCCTCCTCAAGCTTGAATCCCTTGTTTGTTGATGCTTTCCAAGCAGCTGGTCCCGGCTGTACCCAACGATCTTCTTGCTTAGGGAGACTCTTCGCTTTTCCCAGAAGGCACCTGGAATATGCAAATTATCCTCCTCAAGCTTGAATCCCTGGTTTGGTGATGCTTTCCAAGCAGCTGGTCCCGGCTGTACCCAACGATCTTCTTGCTTAGGTAGACTCTTCGCTTTTCCCAGAAGGCACCTGGAATATGCAAATTATCCTCCTCAAGCTTGAATCCCTGGTTTGGTGATGCTTTCCAAGCAGCTGGTCCCGGCTGTACCCAACGATCTTCTTGCTTAGGTAGACTCTTCGCTTTTCCCAGAAGGCACCTGGAATATGCAAATTATCCTCCTCAAGCTTGAATCCCTGGTTTGGTGATGCTTTCCAAGCAGCTGGTCCCGGCTGTACCCAACGATCTTCTTGCTTAGGGAGACTCTTCGCTTTTCCCAGAAGGCACCTGGAATATGCAAATTATCCTCCTCAAGCTTGAATCCCTGGTTTGGTGATGCTTTCCAAGCAGCTGGTCCCGGCTGTACCCAACGATCTTCTTGCTTAGGGAGACTCTTCGCTTTTCCCAGAAGGCACCTGGAATATGCAAATTATCCTCCTCAAGCTTGAATCCCTGGTTTGGTGATGCTTTCCAAGCAGCTGGTCCCGGCTGTACCCAACGATCTTCTTGCTTAGGGAGACTCTTCGCTTTTCCCAGAAGGCACCTGGAATATGCAAATTATCCTCCTCAAGCTTGAATCCCTGGTTTGGTGATGCTTTCCAAGCAGCTGGTCCCGGCTGTACCCAACGATCTTCTTGCTTAGGGAGACTCTTCGCTTTTCCCAGAAGGCACCTGGAATATGCAAATTATCCTCCTCAAGCTTGAATCCCTGGTTTGGTGATGCTTTCCAAGCAGCTGGTCCCGGCTGTACCCAAAGATCTTCTTGCTAAGGGAGTCTCTTCGCTTTTCCCAGAAGGCACCTGGAATATGCAAATTATCCTCCTCAAGCTTGAATCCCTGGTTTGGTGATGCTTTCCAAGCAGCTGGTCCCGGCTGTACCCAACGATCTTCTTGCTTAGGGAGTCTCTTCGCTTTTCCCAGAAGGCACCTGGAATATGCAAATTATCCTCCTCAAGCTTGAATCCCTTGTTTGGTGATGCTTTCCAAGCAGCTGGTCCCGGCTGTACCCAACGATCTTCTTGCTTAGGGAGACTCTTCGCTTTTCCCAGAAGGCACCTGGAATATGCAAATTATCCTCCTCAAGCTTGAATCCCTGGTTTGGTGATGCTTTCCAAGCAGCTGGTCCCGGCTGTACGCAACGATCTTCTTGCTTAGGTAGACTCTTCGCTTTTCCCAGAAGGCACCTGGAATATGCAAATTATCCTCCTCAAGCTTGAATCCCTGGTTTGGTGATGCTTTCCAAGCAGCTGGTCCCGGCTGTACCCAACGATCTTCTTGCTTAGGGAGACTCTTCGCTTTTCCCAGAAGGCACCTGGAATATGCAAATTATCCTCCTCAAGCTTGAATCCCTGGTTTGGTGATGCTTTCCAAGCAGCTGGTCCCGGCTGTACCCAACGATCTTCTTGCTTAGGTAGACTCTTCGCTTTTCCCAGAAGGCACCTGGAATATGCAAATTATCCTCCTCAAGCTTGAATCCCTGGTTTGGTGATGCTTTCCAAGCAGCTGGTCCCGGCTGTACCCAAAGATCTTCTTGCTAAGGGAGTCTCTTCGCTTTTCCCAGAAGGCACCTGGAATATGCAAATTATCCTCCTCAAGCTTGAATCCCTGGTTTGGTGATGCTTTCCAAGCAGCTGGTCCCGGCTGTACCCAACGATCTTCTTGCTTAGGGAGTCTCTTCGCTTTTCCCAGAAGGCACCTGGAATATGCAAATTATCCTCCTCAAGCTTGAATCCCTTGTTTGGTGATGCTTTCCAAGCAGCTGGTCCCGGCTGTACCCAACGATCTTCTTGCTTAGGGAGACTCTTCGCTTTTCCCAGAAGGCACCTGGAATATGCAAATTATCCTCCTCAAGCTTGAATCCCTGGTTTGGTGATGCTTTCCAAGCAGCTGGTCCCGGCTGTACCCAACGATCTTCTTGCTTAGGGAGACTCTTCGCTTTTCCCAGAAGGCACCTGGAATATGCAAATTATCCTCCTCAAGCTTGAATCCCTGGTTTGGTGATGCTTTCCAAGCAGCTGGTCCCGGCTGTACCCAACGATCTTCTTGCTTAGGTAGACTCTTCGCTTTTCCCAGAAGGCACCTGGAATATGCAAATTATCCTCCTCAAGCTTGAATCCCTGGTTTGGTGATGCTTTCCAAGCAGCTGGTCCCGGCTGTACCCAACGATCTTCTTGCTTAGGGAGACTCTTCGCTTTTCCCAGAAGGCACCTGGAATATGCAAATTATCCTCCTCAAGCTTGAATCCCTGGTTTGGTGATGCTTTCCAAGCAGCTGGTCCCGGCTGTACCCAACGATCTTCTTGCTTAGGCAGACTCTTCGCTTTTCCCAGAAGGCACCTGGAATATGCAAATTATCCTCCTCAAGCTTGAATCCCTGGTTTGGTGATGCTTTCCAAGCAGCTGGTCCCGGCTGTACCCAACGATCTTCTTGCTTAGGGAGACTCTTCGCTTTTCCCAGAAGGCACCTGGAATATGCAAATTATCCTCCTCAAGCTTGAATCCCTGGTTTGGTGATGCTTTCCAAGCAGCTGGTCCCGGCTGTACCCAACGATCTTCTTGCTTAGGGAGACTCTTCGCTTTTCCCAGAAGGCACCTGGAATATGCAAATTATCCTCCTCAAGCTTGAATCCCTGGTTTGGTGATGCTTTCCAAGCAGCTGGTCCCGGCTGTACCCAAAGATCTTCTTGCTAAGGGAGTCTCTTCGCTTTTCCCAGAAGGCACCTGGAATATGCAAATTATCCTCCTCAAGCTTGAATCCCTGGTTTGGTGATGCTTTCCAAGCAGCTGGTCCCGGCTGTACCCAACGATCTTCTTGCTTAGGGAGTCTCTTCGCTTTTCCCAGAAGGCACCTGGAATATGCAAATTATCCTCCTCAAGCTTGAATCCCTTGTTTGGTGATGCTTTCCAAGCAGCTGGTCCCGGCTGTACCCAACGATCTTCTTGCTTAGGGAGACTCTTCGCTTTTCCCAGAAGGCACCTGGAATATGCAAATTATCCTCCTCAAGCTTGAATCCCTGGTTTGGTGATGCTTTCCAAGCAGCTGGTCCCGGCTGTACCCAACGATCTTCTTGCTTAGGTAGACTCTTCGCTTTTCCCAGAAGGCACCTGGAATATGCAAATTATCCTCCTCAAGCTTGAATCCCTGGTTTGGTGATGCTTTCCAAGCAGCTGGTCCCGGCTGTACCCAACGATCTTCTTGCTTAGGGAGACTCTTCGCTTTTCCCAGAAGGCACCTGGAATATGCAAATTATCCTCCTCAAGCTTGAATCCCTGGTTTGGTGATGCTTTCCAAGCAGCTGGTCCCGGCTGTACCCAACGATCTTCTTGCTTAGGTAGACTCTTCGCTTTTCCCAGAAGGCACCTGGAATATGCAAATTATCCTCCTCAAGCTTGAATCCCTGGTTTGGTGATGCTTTCCAAGCAGCTGGTCCCGGCTGTACCCAACGATCTTCTTGCTTAGGGAGACTCTTCGCTTTTCCCAGAAGGCACCTGGAATATGCAAATTATCCTCCTCAAGCTTGAATCACTGATTTGGTGATGCTTTCCAAGCAGCTGGTCCCGGCTGTACCCAACGATCTTCTTGCTTAGGGAGACTCTTCGCTTTTCCCAGAAGGCACCTGGAATATGCAAATTATCCTCCTCAAGCTTGAATCCCTGGTTTGGTGATGCTTTCCAAGCAGCTGGTCCCGGCTGTACCCAACGATCTTCTTGCTTAGGGAGACTCTTCGCTTTTCCCAGAAGGCACCTGGAATATGCAAATTATCCTCCTCAAGCTTGAATCCCTGGTTTGGTGATGCTTTCCAAGCAGCTGGTCCCGGCTGTACCCAACGATCTTCTTGCTTAGGGAGTCTCTTCGCTTTTCCCAGAAGGCACCTGGAATATGCAAATTATCCTCCTCAAGCTTGAATCCCTGGTTTGGTGATGCTTTCCAAGCAGCTGGTCCCGGCTGTACCCAACGATCTTCTTGCTTAGGGAGACTCTTCGCTTTTCCCAGAAGGCACCTGGAATATGCAAATTATCCTCCTCAAGCTTGAATCCCTGGTTTGGTGATGCTTTCCAAGCAGCTGGTCCCGGCTGTACCCAACGATCTTCTTGCTTATGGAGTTTCTTCGCTTTTCCCAGAAGGCACCTGGAATATGCAAATTATCCTCCTCAAGCTTGAATCCCTGGTTTGGTGATGCTTTCCAAGCAGCTCGTCCCGGCTGTACCCAACGATCTTCTTGCTTAGGGAGACTCTTCGCTTTTCCCAGAAGGCACCTGGAATATGCAAATTATCCTCCTCAAGCTTGAATCCCTGGTTTGGTGATGCTTTCCAAGCAGCTGGTCCCGGCTGTACCCAACGATCTTCTTGCTTAGGGAGACTCTTCGCTTTTCCCAGAAGGCACCTGGAATATGCAAATTATCCTCCTCAAGCTTGAATCCCTGTAATTCTGTATTTTCATAACTATGAAAACTGTACATTCACACTGAAGGTATCAGAACTATGAATTAACACGTGGAATTATATACTTAACAAAAAAGTGTGAAACAACTGAAAATATGTCTTAAATTCTAGGTTCTTCAAATTAGCCACCTTTTGCTTTGATGACTGCTTTGTATACTCTTGGCATTCTCTTTGAATTCTCTTTGTCCATTTGAATTTTGGTCTTTGCCCGCCACCACCACCATGTCCACCACCTTGTCATTATGTGGCCCTCGCTGACAATAAGCAGAGTACCAGTAGGTGCAGTATATCCAGAGTTTGGAAAGGGTCCTCAGGTGGCCCTGTATCATACATTTGAGAGAGCTCTCACTCCTACATTTGGGAGGTCCCTGCCTCTTTCCAAATAGGTAGCAAGATAGTAGAATACATATTCCCCATCACTTTACATTGCCATTTCAAACATGCCCATTTGAATTTTAGGCTTTGCCCACCACCACCACCACCACGTCCACCGCCATTTCATTATGCGGGCCTAGCTGACAATTAGCAGAGTAACACAATGTGCTGTGAAACCTGCCTTCAGTAAGATCCACAGTTCATTTTTGCCACTGGATCCCAATGGAGCCACTGTCATAGCGGGTGAAGCCACTGTAAGGTGAATATAATACAGGAGTTGGGTGAGCTGTATGATCAATGTCAGTAAGTTGGATTCTACCAGACACCAAAAGCATTAGAATTAAATTTGGAATACAGTGTATACAAGCAAGGGCCTGTATTGTGGTCAGTCTGTCAGATCTGAAACCCATGTCAGGAACATGTACAAGACTCATTTTACTTGGAAGCAGCCTCCTCAAGGGAAAGAGACAGGAGTGGCACTGACCAATCTGTACAAGCCTACACAGTTCTCCTGGAAACTACCCAAACAGGCAGAGCAACAATGGGGAAATTACAAGATATGTCGCAGAGAGTGTCCAGGTCTGTGGAATGTATTACTCAGGTGACAGGCAGTGCTACAGAGTTCAGGTAAATAATAATAATCTTTATTTTTATATAGCACTAACATATTCCACAGCGCTTCACCCTTTGCACACCTTATCATCACTGTCCCTGATGGGGCTCAGTATGTCTTTGGAATGTGGGAGGAAACCCACGCAAACACTGGGAGAACATACAAACTCCCTGCAGATGTTGTCATTGGTGGGATTTGAATCCAGGACTCCAGCACTGCAATGCTAACCACTAAGCCACCGTGCTGCCCTTAACCCCTTAGTGACAGAGCCAATTTGGTACTTAATGACCCGGCCAATTTTTGCAATTCTGACCACTGTCACTTTATGAGGTTATAACTCTGGAACGCTTCAACGGATCCCGCTGATTCTGAGATTGTTTTTTCGTGTCATATTGTGCTTCATGTTAGTGGTAACATTTCTTCGATATTACTTGCGATTATTTATGAAAAAAACGGAAATATGGCGAAAATTTTTAAAATTTTGCAATTTTCAAATTTTGTATTATTATGTCCTTAAATCAGAGAGATATGTCACAAAAAATAGTTAATAAATAACATTTTCCACATGTCTACTTTACATCAGCACAATTTTGGAAACAAAATTTTTTTTTGTTAGGGAGTTATAATGGTTAAAAATTGACCAGCAATTTCTCATTTTTACAACACCATTTTTTTTTAGGGACCACATCACATTTGAAGTCATTTTGAGGGGTCTGTATGATAGAAAATAATGAAGTGTGACACCATTCCAAAAACTACACCCCTCAAGGTTCTCAAAACCACATTCAAGAAGTTTATTAACCCTTTACGTGCTTCACAGAAACTGAAACAATGTGGAAGGAAAAAATGAACATTTAACTTTTTTTTGCAAACATCTTAATTCAGAACCATTTTTTTTATTTTCACATGTGTAAAAACAGAAATGTAACCATAAATTTTCTTACGCAATTTCTCCTGAATACGCCAATACCCCATATGTGGGGGTAAACCACTTTTTGGGCGCACCGCAGAACTTAGAAGTGAAGGAGCGCCGTTTGACTTTTTCAATGCAGAATTGGCTGGAATTGAGATGGGACACCATGTCAGGTTTAGAGAGCCCCTGATGTGCATAAACAGTGGAAACCCCTCAAGTGACACCATTTTGGAAACTAGACCCCTTAAGGAACTTATCTAGATGTGTGGTGAGCACTTTGAACCCCCAAGTGTTTCACAGAAGTTTATAACGTAGAGCCGTGAAAATAAAAAATCGCTTTTGTTTACACAAAAATGATCTTTTCGCCAACAAATTCTTATTTTCACAAGGGTAACAGGAGAAATTAGACCACAAAAGTTGTTGTGCGATTTCTCCTGAATACGTCGATACCCCATATGTGAGGGTAAACCACTGTTTGGGTGCACCGCAGAGTTTGGAAGTGAAGGAGCGCCGTTTTACTTTTTCAATGTAGAATTGGCTGGAATTGAGATTGGACGCCATGTCGTGTTTGGAGAGCCCCTGATGTGCCTAAACAGTAGAAACCCCCCACAAGTGACACCATTTTGGAAACTAGACCCCTTACAGAACTTATCTAGATGTGTGGTGAGCACTTTGAACCCCCATGTGCTTCACAGAAGTTTATAACGTAGAGCCCTGAAAAAAAAAATCACATTTTTTCTACAAAAATGATATTTTTGCCCACAAATTTTTATTTTCACAAGGGTAACAGGAGAAAATAGACCACTAAAGTTGTTTTGCAATTTCTCCTGAGTATGTCGATACCCAATATGTGGGGGTAAACCACTGTTTGGGCGCACCGCAGAGCTTGGAAGAGAAAGAGTGCCGTTTTACTTTTTCAATGTAGAATTGGCTGGAATTAAAATCGGACGCCATGTCGCGTTTGGAGAGACCCTGATGTGCCTAAACAGTAGAAATCCCCCACAAGTGACCCCATTTTGGAAAGTAGACCCCCCATGGAACTTATCTAGATGTGTGGTGAGAACTTTGAATGCCCAAGTGCTTCACAGAAGTTTATAATGCATAGTCGTGAAAATAAAAAATATTTTTTTTCCACAAAAAAGATTTTTTAGCCCCCAAGTTTTTATTTTCACAAGGGTAACAAGAAAAATTGGACCCCAAAAGTTGTCAAATTTGTCCTGAGTATGCTGGTACCCCATGTGTGGGGGTAAACCACTGTTTAGGCGCACGGCAGAGCTTGGAAAGGAAGGAGCGCCGTTTTGGAATGCAGACTTTGATAGAATGGTCTGTGGGCATTATGTTGCGATTGCAGAGCCCCTGATGTACCTAAACAGTAGTAACCCCCCACAAGTGACCCCATTTTGGAAACTAGACCCCCCATGGAACTTATCTAGATGTGTGGTGAGAACTTTGAATGCCCAAGTGCTTCACAGAAGTTTATAATGCAGAGTCGTGAAAATAAAAAAAAAATTTTTTTTCCACAACAAAGAATTTTAGCCCCCAAGTTTTTATTTTCACAAGGGTAACAAGAAAAATTGGACCCCAAAAGTTGTTGTCCAATTTGTCCTGAGTATGCTGGTACCCCATATGTGGGGGTAAACCACTGTTTAGGCGCACGGCAGAGCTCGGAAGGGAAGGAGCGCCGTTTTGGAATGCAGACTTTGATAGAATGGTCTGTGGGCATTATGTTGCAATTGCAGAGCCCCTGATGTACCTAAACAGTAGTAACCCCCCAAAAGTGACCCCATTTTGGAAACTAGACCCCCAAGGAACTTATCTAGATGTGTGGTGAGAACTTTGAATGCCCAAGTGCTTCACAGAAGTTTAGAATGCAGAGTTGTGAAAATAAAAAATATTT
The DNA here is from genome assembly GCF_032444005.1 of Ranitomeya imitator. Taxonomy (NCBI): domain Eukaryota; kingdom Metazoa; phylum Chordata; class Amphibia; order Anura; family Dendrobatidae; genus Ranitomeya; species Ranitomeya imitator. The sequence goes on from NC_091282.1 coordinate 391,101,339, forward strand.
TTTCACAAAAAAGATATTGTAGCCCCCAAGTTTTTATTTTCACAAAGGCAACAGGAGAAATTGGACTGCAATAGTTGTTGTCCAATTTATCCCGAGTACGCTGATGCGCCATATGTGGGGGTAAACCACTGTTTGGGCGCACGGCAGAGCTCGGAAGGGAAGGAGCGCCGCTTTGGAATGCAGACTTTGATAGAATGGTCTGTGGGCATTATGTTGCGTTTGCAGAGCCCCTGATGTACCTAAACAGTGGTAACCCCCTACAAGTGACCCCGTTTTGGAAACTAGACCCCCCAAGGAACTTATATAGATGTGTGGTGAGAACTTTGAATGCCCAAGTGCTTCACAGAAGTTTATAATGCAGAGTCATAAAAGAAATATATATATATTTTTCCAAAAAAAAATAATTTTGTAGCCAAGTTTTTATTTTCACAAGGGTAACAAGAGAAATTGGACCCCAGAAGTTGTTGTCCAATTTATTCCGAGTACGCTGATGCCCCATATGTGGGGGTAACCCACTGTTTGGGCGCACGGCAGAGCTCAGAAGGGAGGGAGCACCATTTGACTTTTTGAGCGCAAAATTGGCTGTCGTGTTTGGAGACCCCCTGATGTACCTAAACAGTGGAAACCCCCCAATTCTAGCTGCAATCCAACTCCAACACACCCCTAACCCTAATCCCAACCTGATCCATAATCCTAATCACTAACCCTAACGATAATCACAACTAGGGTTGAGCGACCTTCACTTTTATAGGATCGGGTCGGGTTTCACGAAACCCGACTTTTGGAAAAGTCGGGTCGAGTGAAATCGGCCGATCCTATAAAAAAGTCGGGGTCGGGGTCGGCCGAAACTCGAAACCCAATGCAGTGCATTGGGTTTCCATGGTTCCCAGGGTCTGAAGGAGCGGAAACTCTCCTTCAGGCCCTGGGATCCATATTTAAGTGTAAAATATAGAATTAAAATAAAAAATATTGCAATACTTACCCTCTGACGCGCCCTGGTACTAACCGGCAGCCTTCCTCCTTCGAATCCGCGCTTCTAGGACCTTGCCGTGACGTCGCGGTGACGTCGCGGCTTGTGATTGGCCGCGCGGCCGCCCATGTGACCGCTCGCGCGGCCAATCACAAGCCGCGACGTCACCCGCGACGTCGCCGAAGGTCCTGGAAGGGCTGATTCTTAGGAAGGAAGGCTGTCGGAAGGAAGCAGGGCGCTTCCGAGGGTGAGTATATTCCTATTAGGTATATACTCACCCTCGGAAGCGGCCTGCTTCCTTCCGACAGCCTTCCTTCCTAAGAATCAGCCCTTCCAGGACCTTCGGCGACGTCGCGGGTGACGTCGCGGCTTGTGATTGGCCGCGCGAGCGGTCACATGGGCGACCGCGCGGCCAATCACAAGCCGCGACGTCACCGCGACGTCACGGCAAGGTCCTAGAAGCGCGGATTCGAAGGAGGAAGGCTGCCGGTTAGTACCAGGGCGCGTCAGAGGGTAAGTATTGCAATATTTTTAATTTTAATTCTATATTTTACACTTTAATCTGAATTCCGATACCAATTCCCGATATCTTAAACATATCGGGAATCGGGATCGGAATTCCGATTCCAGATTCAAAAGATCGCCGACTTCATGGCCGACCCCCCACTGGGGTCGGGTCGGGATTCATGAAACCCGACCATGCCAAAAGTCGGCGACTTTTGAACAATTTCGACCCGTTTCGCTCAACCCTAATCACAACCCTTACCCCAAAACAACCTTAATGTCAACCCTAACCATAACCCTAATCAAAACCCTAAATCCAACACACCCCTAATCCTAATCTCAACCCTAACCTCAAACCTAACCCTAATCCCAATACACCCCTAATCACAACCTTAACCTTAACCCTAATCCCAAACCTAACCCTAATCCCAAGCATAACCCTAATGCCAACCCTAACCCTAATACCAACCCTAATCCAAACCCTAACCCTAATCCCAGCTCTAACCCTAACTTTAGCCCCAACCCTAGCCCTAACTTTAGCCCCAACCCTAACCCTAGCCCTAAGGCTACTTTTACACTTGCGTCGTTTGGCATCCGTCGCAATCCGTAGTTTTGGACAAGAAACGGATCCTGCAAATGTGCCCGCAGGATGCGTTTTTTGCCCATAGACTTGTATTGCCGACGGATCGTGACGGATGGCCACACGTCGCGTCCGTCGTGCACTGGATCAGTTGTGTTTTGGCGGACCGTCGGCACAAAAAAAGTCCAATGAAACGTTTTTTTTGTACGTCACATCCGCCATTTCTGACCGCGCATGCGTTGCCGTAACTCCGCCCCCTCCTCCCCAGGACATAGATTGGGCAGCGGCTGCGTTGAAAAACTACATCCGCTACCCACGTTGTGCACAATTTTCACAACGTGCGTCGGTATGTCGGGCCGACGCATTTCGACGGCCCCGTACCGACGTAAGTGTGAAAGAAGCCTAACCCTAAATTTAGCCCCAACCCTAACCCTAAATTTAGCCCTAGCCCTAACCTTAGCCCTAACCCTAGCCCTAACCCTACCCCTAGCCCTAACTCTACCCCTAACCCTAGCCCTAACCCTAGCCCTACCCCTAACCCTGCCCCTACCCCTACCCCTAACCCTAGCCCTAACCCTACTCCTAACTCTAGCCCTAACCCTACTCCTAACTCTAGCCCTAACCCTAGCCCTAACCCTAGCCCTACCCCTAACCCTAGCCCTACCCCTAGCCCTACCCCTAACCCTAGCCCTAACCCTACCCCTAACCCTACCCCTAACCCTACCCCTAACCCTAGCCCTAACCCTACCCCTAACCCTACCCCTACCCCTAACCCTAACCCTAACCCTACCCCTAACCCTAATTTTAGCCCCAACTGCTGTTCTCCTGCCGGCCAGCAGATGGAGACAGATGGCGGGCGCACTGCGCATGCGCTTGCCATTTTCTTTTCCCCGGCAGCCAGGAGGAGCAGCAGGAGGACCCAGGGACACATGTGAGTATGCTAGGGTCCCCGAATCCCCCTATTTCTCTGTCCTCTGATGTGCGATCACATCAGAGGACAGAGAATTACACTTTACTTTTTTTTTTTTTTTGCGGTCGCCGGTAAACAGTTAATTACCGGCGATTGCAAAACAGGGGTCGGTAAAACCAACCACACTGCACATGCGATCACCCCTTCATCCCAGCCTGTGGCCTGCAGAGACACTGGACCCTGCTCCACAGCAGCCGGTATGGTACATCTGCATTATAAGACGCACCAACAATTTCCCCCCAAATTTTGGGGAAAAAAGTGGATCTTATAATCCGAAAAATACGGTATGTCTAATGCCTGTGTCTTATATAAGGACCTGTTCACACTTTCTTTACTACTTCCGATGCATTCTGCCTGAATCCTATATAGAACCATAGATTGCAATGACAGGAATGGAGTTCACATAAATTCCACATGTGATTTTTTTTTCTGAATGTGTCGATCTGTCCCAACAGCCACAGAAAAGTAGACACTTTTAGACAAAAAAACAGAAACAAACTCTGAGGGTAGGTGCACATGGTCAGTAATCGCTGCGGGTTGGACACTGTGTACTTGTGCAGCATCCAAATGTTACAGCATAGCGGATGATTTCAAGAAATCCCATGTCCACTAGGAGTCCATAGATGCCCATGGTCATGGGGCACGTCTTTCCAGACCGCAGCATGGCTATTTCTCTTGCGGAGACCCGATAAATGTCACCCGTACAATGTATTGGTTGCAGTGAATCTGCATAGTTCAGTGATCACAGAGGAGTCACTTGCGTTCAATAGCCAGCAGCGGACATGTGCTGCGTCCAAAGCACTGCCAATTCCTGATCGTGTGCACCTGGCCTAAGAAAATAAATCAGTCAATTTCAGAAAAAAAACAAAACAAATTCCATTGACCTCTGCTTGTGTCGGTGCAGTCTGTGGCCCCGTCGGGGATTTATGTGAATCCTATTTGTGAGTCCTATTTTAGGGGGATTCAGGCAGAGTCCACAGACACACTGCAGAAGCACAGTGTGAACAGGGCTTAATAACCTATTGTATGGCATACTGCAGTCTACTATACAATTCCGCACTGTCCCAGTGCAGCAGACAGACACGGACACCGGCCAGAAGACATTTTTTTTTACATAAATCTGTTGCTGTCATCTTTCAGGGTTTTCTTCCCTATTCAAATGAATGGGACACAAAAATGCAAGTGAAATGGCTGCAAAAACAATTGATATGTCATGCCAAAATGGTAGATTAATCCACAGCAAAAATGGTGGGTGTGAACAGACACTGCAGGGGTTTTCTGAGACTGGAAAAATAATTAGCATGAAATGATAAATCCCCCGCAACTCCAGCACTGATGCTCCGGGGGTCTCTGCTAGTCTCAGCACTGGGCTGCAAGGGTCTTGTGGCTCTAGGGGTCTCCGCCAGTCTCAGCACTGGGCTGCAGGCTACTTATAGCTCTGGGGATCTCAGCCAGTCGAAGCACTGGGCTGCATGGGTCTTGTGGCTTCACCTTATATTATAGCTGCAAAGTGAAAAATAACCATCAGGGACTATAAACCATTGGCCACGGAGCCAGAGGTGATTTAGTAGAGTAGGTTGGAGGACATGTAGAACTTTTTTTAATCTCTTTTTATTCTGCTGTTTGTGAGATAGGATGTAGAAAAAGACGGCAATTCTGCTAATGTTTTCTATTATGTGACTGCACGGCCCCTTCACACAACCTATCATGTTATTCACAGATGCCACATGTGCCCTATTTGACCTATGGTGCTGCACTCATGTCCATGTTTATCCAGCAGCACAGATGACAAGGGCCAATTAAAGTCTATGAGTCCATGTAAGTATGCCGTCCGTGTGCACTAAATATATTAAATGAGGAAGTGCAATCGCAACCTGGGGTCCACCATCCAGAGATCTAAAACTGCAGCTAAAGTGAACAATGGCAGAGAACGCAATGAATGATTGATAGCACACAGTAACAGAGCAGATGCTCTGCAATAGAGCTGTGTCACTCGCACACGGTAACAGAGCAGATACTCTTCAATAGAACTGTGCTACTCGTAATGACAGATATGACACTAGACACGATCCCTGTAAACCTCCTAGAGGATCGAAGCTCACTAACGGAGCAGGCAGCATACAGTGGTCATACAGTCAGAAACAGCACTCAAAACAACTCCTCTCAGGAGGTGCCGGAATTCTAGTGGCTATACACCGGCCCTGAATTCATACAAACAAACTCCTCTCCAGAGGTGCCGTAATTCTAACGGCTTACAGCCAACTCTGAGCACATGCTGACACAGACCACACAGTAGCAAAGTTCATACACATGAATATAAGTTGATACTAGTGCACCGGCATGCATATATGAAAACCTATTATACATACAGCTCAAGTCCAGTTGGACAGGACCTTGCCCATGCACCAATCCAGGGCTGCCACATCATCAGAGCAGCTGACAACCAACCACCAATGTGACGTCGCCACATCATGAGCATGCTCAGTAGGGTTATTTCTAGACTTAGTCTCGAGAGTGTTTGCTTGTCGCCGACTACCTCTGGTTACCATAGGCTTAGCCGAAGAGCTAGCAGTAACCAGATGAATAGCACGAGCCTGAGCAAGACGCTGGTAGTGACGTCTATGCACAGCAGTACTTGCAGTGGTCAAAGCAGAATGGAAGACCGCAGATGCAGGCAAGGCTTGGGATCTACCCTGTTCAGTGGGAGAATCCTGGCACCTAACAGCCAGTAATTTCATTTTTTAGTAGCTTCCTCATTAAATTAAATGCAATAGAAAGCGAAAATAATGTCACATGTATACCAAAATGGAATCATTAACCTGTTTTAACCCCAAAGCCTGTTTGCACCTTCATGATCAGGCCAAATTTTACAACTCTAACTAGTGTCATTTCATGAGATAATAATTTTGGAACGCTTCAAAAGATCCACTGATTGTTAGGGCTAGCAGAACGCACCAAATAACTAGAAAGATAGAGTAAAGTGCGTTCGCAGCCCGGGGTCCACCATGCAGAGATTCAACCTGCTGCTAAGTAATGGCGGACTATATGGCGGTACAATATGGATTCACACACGGGTTAACTTTACCCAGTATGAACCCTGTTGTGTCACAGGGCTGCGGTACAGTACAAAGAGCGCAATCAAGGAGTCACAGAACTCTACCCCTAGACTTGGGATTAGAGTACAACTAGACCTCTTGCGCTCGACACCGCAACTGGGGTGTCAGCATAACCAAAATCATAATTTAAATGCACGGGAGTGCATGCGGTGCCGCTCTCACGGACACCACTAACCACCCAGGCTTGGGTAAGGAAAGCGCTGTGAAAGCACACGGCGCCACAATGGCGGTCACAACAATCTGATGCTGTATTGTGTGTCACGTGCTGATGGCTAAGTCGGGCGCTAGATAGCAATCATCCACCTTACACGAGCAGTCATACACAAGGGAGGGGATAATTAATGAATGTCTCTCACACATCAACACACGTTTACAAGTGTACACTAGCGCATGGCCGTGCAATCATGCGAACCTTTTATAGCTGCAGCATGTACAGGACCTTCCCAGAAGGACCAATGGGAGGGAGGCTGCCACAGAAGTTGAACACCTTCAGGACCTTCCTGGAGGACCAATGCTAATTGCTGCAGTATCTGAGCATGTGACCCTCAATTTCCAACGAGAGATCTTGCCCTGGGCATGCTCAGAAGGGGAAAAGCCGCTGCCCAGCACTGGCTTCAATGGCAGAAGCTGGAAAAGAAGCAGTAACCCTTTGCACAGAGTGAGACTGAGCAAGACGCTGGGACCGACATCTCCGCTGAGCAGGCTCCACTGTGGCAGAAGAAGAATGGGAGACCGCAGCAGAGATGGCCCGAGATTCCCCCTGTACAGAGGCGGGAACTCGACTCCTAACACTGATTCTGAGAATTATTTTTCATGACATATTGTACTTCACGATAGCGGTAAAATTTCTTCGATATGACTTACGTTTATTTGTGAAAACAATGAAAATTATGTGAAAATTTTAGTAAATTTTGCAATGTTCAAACTTTTAATTTGAATGCCCTTAAATCAGAGAGTTATGTCACACAAAATAGTTAATAAATAACATTTCATACATGTCTACTTTACATCAGCACAATTTTCAAAACAATTTATTTTTGTTAAAAAGATATAAGGGTTAAAATTTACAAAAATTACAAAACCATTTTTTTAGGGACCACATTACATTTGAAGTGTTTTTAAATGGTTTATATTTTACAGAAAAAAAAAGTGAAACCACTCTAAAAACTGCATCTCTTAAGGTGCTCAAAACCACATTCAACAAGTTTATTAACCCGTCAGGTGCTTCACTAGAATTTTTGGAATATGAAAGGAAAAAATTAACATTTAAAAAATTAAATGTATACCCAAGTTTTTAAAAATTTTCACAAAGCTAGCAGGAATAAATGGACTCCAAAATGTATTGATCAATTTCTCCTGAGCATAGAGATACACCATATGTGCGGGAAAACCACTGATTGGGTGCATGGTAGGGTGTTTGACTTTTGAATGCAAAATTTGCTGTAATAATTAGTGGATGCAATGTCGAGTCTGGAGAGCCCCTGATGTGCCTAAACTGTAGAAACCCCTTCTATAAGTGACACCATTTTGGTAGCTAAACCACTCAGGGAATTTATCTAGATGTATGGTGAGCACCTTGAACCCCCAGGTGACTCAGAGGTTTATAACTACTGATGATTGAATAGTGAAAGATTCTGATTCGGTTAAATCGATACGAATAATTTCTAAAATCTGTGTATTCATACCGAAAAACAAATCCAATGCAAGTCAATGGGAAAGCCGAATATTTTTCTGATGGACCTAACAAACAGGTCTGGGTGCATGGGAAAAAAAGCTTAAATTGATGGGAAAGAACTAAAACTAAATGGGAACAGCATAGAAAAGATGCCTGCATGCCTTTCTGATTCACATTTGGTATCTGGGAATAATGTTGTTAGAATATTACGTAGATTTTACGGATTTTTAAAAAAAGCTAGCAAACCAATTTTTTTTAAAGGGAAAAATGCTAAGAAACATTTTTAACTTCATAATTACATGTACAGTACAGACCAAAAGTTTGGACACACCTTCTCATTTAAAGATTTTTCTGTATTTTCATAACTATGAAAACTGTACATTCACACTGAAGGCATCAGAACTATGAATTAACACATGTGGAATTATAAACTTAACAAAAAATGTGAAACAACCAAAAATATGTCTTAAATTCTAGGTTCTTCAAATTAGCCACCTTTTGCTTTGATGACTGCTTTGTATACTCTTGGCATTCTCTTTGAATTCTCTTTGTTCATTTAAATTTTGGTCTTCGCCCGCCACCACCACGATGTCCACCACCTTGTCATTATGTGTCCCTCGCTGACAATAAGCAGACTGCCAGTAGGTGCAGTATATCCAGAGTATGGAAAGGGCCCTCAGGTGGCCATGTATCATACATTTGAGAGAGCCCTCACTCCTACATTTGGGAGGTCCCTGCCTCTTTCCAAATAGGTAGCAAGATAGTAGAATACATATTCCCCATCACTTTACATTGCCATTTCAAACATGCCCATTTGAATTTTAGGCTTTGCCCACCACCACCACCATGTCCACCGCCATTTCATTATGCGGGCCTAGCTGACAATTAGCAGAGTAACACAATGTGCTGTGAAACCTGCTTTCAGTAAGATCCACAGTTCATTTTTGCCACTGGATCCCAATGGAGCCACTGTCATAGCGGGTGAAGCCACTGTAAGGTGAATATAATACAGGAGTTGGCGGAGCTGTATGATCAATGTCAGTAAGTTGGATTCAGACACCAAAAGCATTAGAATTAAATTTGGAATACAGTGTATGCAAGCGAGGGCCTGTATTGTGGTCAGTCTGTCAGGTCTGAAACCCATGTCAGGAACATGTACAAGTGTCATTTTACTTGGAATCATCCTCCTCAAGGGAAAGAGACAGGAGTGGCACTGACCAATCTGTACAAGCCTACACAGTTCTCCTGGAAACTACCCAAACAGGCAGAGCAACAATGGTGGAAATTACAAGATATGTCGCAGAGAGTGTCCAGGTCTGTGGAATGTATTACTCAGGTGACAGGCAGTGCTACAGAGCTCAGGTAAATAATAATAATCTTTATTTTTATATAGCACTAACATATTCCACAGCGCTTCACACTTTGCACACCTTATCATCACTGTCCCTGATGGGGCTCAGTATGTCTTTGGAATGTGGGAGGAAACCCACGCAAACACTGGGAGAACATACAAACTCCCTGCAGATGTTGTCATTGGTGGGATTTGAATTCAGGACTCCAGCACTGCAATGCTAACCACTGAGCCACCGTGCTGCCCTTAAAGGCCTTAGCATGGCATGTTCCAATATGGGGAATGTTGCAGCCTGAATAGGTCTGTGGAGAGTATTAACCCAGTCTCTTAGAGGTGCTTAAAGTGTACAGAAACTGGCCAATACCCCACCATGATTTTTTTGTAAGGACCCAAATTTAGAAAATGTAAGGAAAGTGACAGTTTAATAAAGAGACACAAGTCTCCGGAGCCTAGAAAATTCACCAATGGTCTTTGTCCAGCACCAGACAATGTAAATTGCTAATAAATGTGTATGTCCTATTTAACAAAATATTTGTGAACAAATATACAGTGGGGCAAAAAAGTATTTAGTCAGTCAGCAATAGTGCAAGTTCCACCACTTAAAAAGTATAATATGCAAATAAAATGTTAAAAAAACAGACAATGTGATTTTCTGGATTTTTTTTTCTCACTTTGTCTCCCATAGTTGAGGTCTACATATGATGTAAATTACAGACGCCTCTCATCTTTTTAAGTGGTGGAACTTGCACTATTGCTGACTGATTAAATACTTTTTTGCCCCACTGTATATGCTGACAAAGGACAAATGAACGCAGCGCTGGGACAATTAAATGGACGTGATTGCTGACTGTTGTGTCTGTGCAACTGCAGGTTGTGGGCAGTAGGCCTCAGCGCCTCCTTCCTGGATGGCAATGACACCACACAGGGGAAAAGACAGTGGTTTCACGGTCAGACACAGATTTTGTACTCAGGCATTTCGCTCACCTACTGAGGTGCTGTGTATATGAGTAGGATATGTCGTATGCTAACAGAGGTATTATGTCGAATTTCCCTTTATAAAGGGATGTGTGGGTAAGATTTTCAAACTAGTAGCATATACACTGCTCAAAAAATAAAGGGAACACTTAAACAGAATATAACTCAAAGTAGATCAAACTTCTGTGATATAAAACTGTCCACTTAGGAAGCAACACTGTTTGACAATCAATGTCACATGCTGTTGTGCAAATGGAATAGACAACAGATGGAAATTATTGGCAATTATCAAGACACACTCAATAAAGGAGTGGTTCTGCAGGTGGGGACCACAGGCCACATCTCCGTACCAATGCTTTCTGGCTGATGTTTTGGTCACTTCGAATGTTGGTTGTGCTTTCACACTCGTGATAGCATGAGGCAGACTCTACAACCCACACAAGTGGCTCAGGTAGTGCAGCTCATTCAGGATGGCACATCAATGTGAGCTGTGGCAAGAAGATTTGCTGTGTCTGTCAGCGTAGTGTCCAGAGGCTGGATGCACAACCAGGAGACAGGCCAGTACACCAGGAGATGTGGAGGGGGCCGTAGGAGGGCAACAACCAAGCAGCAGGACCGCTACCTCAGCCTTTGTGCAAGGAGGAAGAGGAAGAGCACTGCCAGAGCCCTGCAAAATGACCTCCAGCAGGCCACATATGTGCATGTGTCTGCACAAGCAGTTAGAAACTGACTCCATGAGCATGGTCTGAGTGCCTGACGTCCACAGATGGGGATGTGCTCACAGCCCAACACCATGCATGATGCGTGGCATTTTCTGAAGAACACCAGGATTGGCAAATTCGCCACTGACGCCCTGTTCTCTTCACAGATGATTGCAGGTTCACACTGAGCACATGTGACAGACATGAAAGAGTCTGGAGATGCAGTGGAGAGTGATCTGCTGCCTGCATCATCCTTCAGCATGACCGGTTTTGCAGTGGGTCAGTTATGCTGTGGGGTGACATTTCTTTGGAGGGCTGCACAGCCCTCCATGTGCTCGCCAGAGGTAGCCTGACTGACATTAGGTACCGAGATGAGATCCTCAGACCCCTTGTGAGACGATATGCTTGAGCGGTAGGCCCTTAGTTCCTCCTAATGCAGGACAATGCCAGACCTCATGTGGCTGGAGTGTGTCAGCAGTTCCTGCAAGATGAGGGCATTGAAACTATGGACTGGCCTGCCCATTCCCCAGACCTGAATCCGATTGAACACATCTGGGACATCATGGCTCACACCATCCACCAATATCACGTTGCACCACAAACTGTCCAGGAGTTGGCAGATGCTCTAGTCCAGGTCTGGGAGGAGATCCCTCAGGAGACCTCCACAGCCTTATCAGGAACATGCCGAGGCATTGTAGGGAGGTCATAAAGGCACGTGGAGGCTACACACTGTTAGGGTTGGCGGAACGCACCAAATATATAATTTATTAAATGGAATTGGTGCGTTCGCAACCCGGGATCCACCGTGCAGGAAAGCACCTGCTGCTAAATAATGGCGGCTCTATATGGCGGTATATACCAACTCTGTTAGCTTCACAGAGTAACCGCGAGAGGAAAGCTCTGTGCCCTGTTAGACTTTCACAGAGGCACAGGCCAACTACCCAGATGTGAGCAGTGAGTGGTCATGCATGCATACAAAACTCCTCGCCGGAGATGCCAGCATTCTAGGGGCTTATTTCAGCCGGGTCCCTCAACACACTTAAACACAATCTCCTCGCCGGAGGTGCCAGCATTCTAGGGGCTTATTTCAGCCGGGTCCCTGAACACATTCAAACACATGACCACATTGGCGCAAAGCATATAGCATAAGACGATACTAGCGCATGGCCGTGCGGTCATGCGCAGTTTATATAGTTGCAGCACAGGAAGCTGCTACTGAAGTTTTTGCCCTTTCAGGACCTTCCAGAAGGACCAATGGAAAGTGCTGCAGTACCTGAGCATGTTTTGCCCTTTCAGGACCTTCCAGAAGGACCAATGGAATGTACTGCAGCACCTGAGCATGTGACCGAACATGTGGCCCTCGACCTCCAATGGGAGACCCTGCCCTGGGCATGCTCAGTGTGAGTAAACAAGGACTTAGTCCCAGAGAGGCTCGCTCACCGCAGATCAGTGCAGGGTACCATAGGAAAGCCAGAAAAGGCAGTAGTGACCCTATGCACCGAATCAGCCCCAGCGAGACGCTGGGAGCGACGTCTCCGCTGAGCAGAGCCCACTGCGGCCGATACCGAATGGGGGACCGCAGCAGACACGGATCGAGATTCCCCCTGTGCAGCAGAGGAAACTTGACTCCTAACATTACCCCCCCTCCTAGGCCCCCCCCCTCCTTGAGCCTCACTATGCTCAAAAGCTGCGATAAGTAGCGGAGCCCGAATGTGCTCCACAGGCTCCCAGGTTCTATCCTCTGGGCCGTGACCCTTCCAGTCCACCAGATAAAATTTCTTGCCACGTATCACCTTGCACCCCACAATAGCATTCACCTCAAACTCATCCGTGGATGAACCCGATGTCCCAACAGATGACTCGGAAAACCGGGACAAATGAACGGGCTTTAAGAGGGAAACGTGGAAAGTATCGGTGATACCAAGGCGTGGAGGAATAGCCAAACGGTAGACCACAGGGTTGACCTGTTCCAGAACCTTAAACGGGCCAATGTAGCGAGGAGCAAACTTAGTGGACTCAACTCGCAGCCTGATGTTACGGGCGGAGAGCCACACTAAGTTGCCAGGAGCAAAGACCGGAGCGGGGCGCCGGTGTGTATCAGCCGAAACCCTCATTCTCTCCTTGGAGGCCCGGATGGCATCCTGTGTGCGGTCCCAGATGTCACGTGCCTCCACCGCCCAGTCTGCCACCCTAGAATCGGTGGATGACACGGGCATGGGCACATGGACACATGGATGCTGGGCGTAATTAAGGAGAAAAGGAGTTTGACCAGTGGAATCGGCTACGGCGTTGTTCAGGGCAAATTCCGCCCAAGGTAGCAAAGATGCCCAGTCATCCTGCCTAGCAGAGACGAAATGTCGCAAATATGTCACCAGAGTCTGGTTGGTTCTCTCCACCAACCCATTCGTCTCGGGATGGTATGCAGAGGAGAGGTTTAACTCTATGCTGAGTAAACGGCAATGCTCTCTCCAAAACCGAGATGCGAACTGGGGACCCCGATCGCTGACAATCTTATCAGGCATACCATTCAAACGGAAAACGTGTTTAATGAACAACACCGCCAAGGCCCGTGCTGAGGGTAACCGAGGAAGCGGCACCAAATGCACCATCTTGGAGAAATGGTCGGTGACAACCCAAATAATGGAGCAGCCATGCGACTTCGGTAGACCCACCACAAAGTCCATCCCGACCATCTCCCAGGGCCTGTCTGCCACCGGTAGAGGGTAAAGCAACCCAGCAGGCCGTTGCCGAGGAGACCGATTCTGGGCGCAAGAAACGCACGCCTGAATATAGTCCTTGACATCTCGGGCCATATGCGGCCACCAGTATGTTCTCGCAAGAAGCTCAGATGTCCTCTTGGTCCCAAAATGCCCACCCACTCTGGAGGAGTGAGCCCAAGAGAGAACCTCCGGTCGCAAGTTAGCTGGTACGAAAGTCTTGCCCAGGGGCACAGACTCTAGCGAAACCGGAGCTACAGTTCTCAGGCTCTCAGAAGGGACAATAAGCCGAGGCTCCTCCTCCTCCTCCTCCGATGACACCACGGAGCAGGAGAGAGCGTCAGCATGAACGTTCTTCTCCCCGGAGAGGAAATGGAGAGTAAAATGGAACCGGGAGAAGAACAGGGACCATCTAGCCTGGCGAGAATTCAGCCGCTGGGCCGTTTGCAGATACACCAAGTTCTTGTGGTCAGTGAAGACTTGGAAGGGAAAGCGAGCTCCCTCCAAGAGATGTCTCCACTCCGAAAAAGCCAACTTCATGGCCAGCAACTCCCTGTCCCTGATGGAATAATTCCTCTCCGCTGGTGTGAAGGTCTTGGAGAAGAAGAAGCAAGGATGCTTCCGACCTTGAGCATCCTTTTGGAAAAGGACTGCTCCAGCACCAACGGATGAGGCATCCACCTCCAAGATAAATGGCTTATCAACATCGGGGTGATGTAGGATGGGAGCGCTAGCGAAGTGTGACTTGATCGAGAGAAAGGCTTTGGAGACCTCCTCTGACCACAACTTGGGATTTGCTCCCTTCTTGCTGAGGGCAGCCAAGGGAGCTACCAAAGTTGAGAAGTGTGGAATGAACTGGCGATAGTAATTAATGAACCCCATAAAGCGCTGCACCGCTTTAAGAGAATGGGGTTCCTGCCAGTCCATTACAGCCTGTAGCTTGGCAGGATCCATAGCCAATCCCTGGGCAGAGATGATATAACCAAGGAAAGGCAAGGACTCCTGCTCAAACACACACTTCTCCAACTTGGCGTAGAGGGAGTTTGCCCGTGGGAGGTCGAAGACTTTGCGAACATCTCTCCGATGGGAGTCAATATCTGGAGAGTAGATGAGAATGTCATCCAGATAGACTACGACCGAGGTGGTGAGCATATCCCGGAAGATGTCGTTCACAAAGTCTTGGAAAACGGCTGGGGCATTACAGAGCCCGAAGGGCATCACCAGATATTCATAGTGCCCATCCCTGGTGTTAAAAGCCGTCTTCCATTCATCCCCCTCACGGATGCGAATCAGGTTGTAAGCACCCCGCAGATCTAACTTTGTAAATACCCTCGCTCCCCGTAGCCTATCAAACAGCTCAGATATCAGGGGTAGTGGGTACTTGTTCTTAACGGTGATGGCGTTAAGACCCCTGTAGTCTATGCATGGACGTAAGTCTCCAGTCTTCTTCTGTACGAAGAAGAACCCTGCCCCTGCCGGTGACACTGACTTCCTAATGAATCCTCTTGCCAGATTCTCCTGGATGTACTGGGACATTGCCTCCGTCTCTGGGAGAGATAACGGATAGACTCGACCCCGGGGAGGCTCAGCACCAGGCAAGAGGTCAATAGGACAGTCATAGGGGCGGTGAGGCGGAAGGGTCTCCGCAGCTCTTTTGGAGAACACGTCTGCATAGGGCCAATAGTGCTTGGGGAGAGAGGAAAGATCTGCGGATACCTGTGTAGTAGCAACTTGAACACACTCCCTCAGACATCTACCCTCGCAAGATTTACTCCAACCCAAAATTCTCCCAGAGGACCACTCAATATGAGGAGAATGGTAGCGAAGCCATGGTATCCCCAACAGGATCTCATCAATTCCCTCAGGAATGACTAATAGGGAGATTATCTCCTGATGTGATGGAGACACAGATAGCGTGAAAGGAATGGTTTGGTGGGTAATCTGTGAAGGTAGTGTTGACCCATTTACCAGTCGAATGGTTACCGGCTTGGCGAGCATCACCAAGGGTATTGCGTGACGCTGGGCAAAAGCGGAAGACATAAAGTTACCCTCTGCCCCAGAATCCACGCATAGCTCGACCATAAGAGTGGATGGGCCTATGATAATTGTCCCTTTGAAGGACAACTTTGAGGCAAACGTCGCCATGTCTAGTGTACCTCCTCCAACTGCCACTAGATGCTGACGTTTCCCCGACCGCTGAGGACCCTTGGAGGCAAGGTGTCCTGACTGCTG
The DNA here is from genome assembly GCF_032444005.1 of Ranitomeya imitator. Taxonomy (NCBI): domain Eukaryota; kingdom Metazoa; phylum Chordata; class Amphibia; order Anura; family Dendrobatidae; genus Ranitomeya; species Ranitomeya imitator. The sequence goes on from NC_091282.1 coordinate 391,117,130, forward strand.
GCAAACATGACGGACCTTATGTGCACGGGCAGACTGAGACTTGGATCCCGCTCGTGTCACCTCTAAGGCCTCATGTGACTCGGATGCCTGGACTGGAGATTCCAAAGGTTTGGTGAAGGTGGGAGTCAGCCGAAACCTCTGCCTACACTGGGCTCGCTCCAACCTTCGCTCGTTAAAACGGAGGTCAATACGAGTAGATACGGCTATGAGCTCCTCCAGTGTGGCGGGAATCTCCCTAGTGGCCAAAGCGTCCTTCACATGGTCAGCCAGCCCCCTCCAAAATACGGGAATGAGGGTTTTATCTGGCCATTCCAACTCAGACGCTAATGTCTGGAAGTGAACAGCAAAATGGCTGACCATAGTTGAACCCTGAGTCAAAGCCAGCAGTTGGAGCGCTGTATCATGGGTGACTTGAGGTCCTAAAAAGACCTGTTTCAGAGTGTCCAGAAACCTAGGAACACTCCGCACCACATGATCATTAATAATAATAATAATAATAATCTTTATTTTTATATAGCGCTAACATATTCCGCAGCGCTTTACAGTTTTGCACACATTATCATCACTGTCCCCGATTGGGCTCACAATCTATAATTCCTATCAGTATGTCTTTGGAATGTGGGAGGAAACCGGAGTGCCCGGAGGAAACCCACGCAAACACGGAGAGAACATACAAACTCTTTGCAGATGTTGTCCTGAGTGGGATTAGAACCCAGGACCCCAGCGCTGCAAGGCTGTAGTGCTAACCACTGCGCCACCGTGCTGCTGATCATTGCGCTCCCACAGCGGCGTAGCCCACTCCAACGCTCTGTCCGACAGGAGAGGGATTATGAATCCCACCTTTGCCCGCTCAGTAGGGAAACGTGCAGCCAGAAGCTCGAGGTGTATACCACATTGGCTCACGAAACCCCTACAGGACTTACTGTCCCCAGAGTATCTCTCAGGCAAAGGAAGGTGAGATAGGGTCGGAACAGAAGTGGCAGTGGGTAAAGCTGCTGCAGCCACGCTAGCAGCCTGAACAGCTATTGCGGTAACATCCACCGCCGAGGTTGCACGCTCAAGAGACGCCAACCGGCCCTCCAGCAGCTGGATGTACCCCTGCAATCGCTGTTCATCCACCATTACTTAGCCAGATCCTGGCGCTAGTATACTGTTAGGGTTGGCGGAACGCACCAAATATATAATTTATTAAATGGAATTGGTGCGTTCGCAACCCGGGATCCACCGTGCAGGAAAGCACCTGCTGCTAAATAATGGCGGCTCTATATGGCGGTATATACCAACTCTGTTAGCTTCACTGAGTAACCGCGAGAGTAATGCTCTGTGCCCTGTTAGTCTTTCACAGAGGCACAGGCCAACTACCCAGATGTGAGCAGTGAGTGGTCATGCATGCATACAAAACTCCTCGCCGGAGATGCCAGCATTCTAGGGGCTTATTTCAGCCGGGTCCCTGAACACACTTAAACACAATCTCCTCGCCGGAGGTGCCAGTGTGGCACCCCTAGGGGTATTTGCCACAAAAATAGTTACTGACAGTAAATGCAAATACTAAAATTGCAAGACTGCACTACCACCTCCGGCCAGAAGGGGGAGCTCCAGAGACTCCCCTTGATCCATTCTGGTCTGAGAGAAGAACTGGCAGTTGGGCTAAGGAGCTGAAAGTGAGAGGTCATACAGTTGAATCTCTAACAGCCCTGTGACTGTTACCAGGCCTAAATCACCCGCCTGAGGAGAAGAGGGTTAGAGAAAAAGGACATTGTGAGAACCGGGTAGCATTAATCACTACCCAGAACAGGCGCAAAGACGGATACCGGATCCGTGGCTGTATTCATTACATATAATACAGCAACCGGAAAAACGTGAGGTGATATCAGCTTCACTAGGGTCGGACGCAGCAACAGACACAGAGTTCAGCGGTACTCCTGGAGGGGGTAAGCCGATAAAAGGACTCGGGTTGCCCGTCGAACCAGGACCCGGAGGGGACAGATTGGGCCGGCAGCCAGTTCACATACAGCAGCAGGGCCACACAGATATTGCGTACAATAAGAGGCGAAGACCCCGGCAGGGTCAAAGTAACTCAGAGTTCCCATACAGACTCCGGTGACAGGACTGGTTGTAAATCTTTTTTTGTTAAAGTAAACTGGTTAAACGTTTCAGTGCCTCAGTCTTTCATTTGGACAATAGCCATCTATCCAGGATTGGGATCATCACCGCTGGGAGAACCTGCTGCTGATCAAGTAAGTGCCTGTTCCCTCACGATACCCTTTACACTGTGCATTGCCTGAGGCCACAGCACTGGGTCAAGCCACCCGTGACACCCCCCTCAAGAGACAGACCCCATTGGTCCGGTGCTGGGTACCCCGGTCTCTTGGGCGACACAATTGGCGTCACGAACAGGATCTAGCCAGCCCGTATACCGGGTATTGTGTGCCGTGATTGGAGCCCAAAACTGTGAAAACTTGGATGAAAAATCTTGAAAATTGACTTTATTAAAGAAAAATCCATTCTCCATTGAAAACTATTGAAAGTGACTTTTCTCCATTGGTTATAATGGAGTAAAGATGGCCGCCATCCCCTGAGGTAATCACTTCATAACCGTTAGGCACGAGACTGTTAATTGAGCTACGCCATCACCTGAGCCCCAGTCTAACTGAAAAACTTCAGAATCCGCCATTACAGAGCGCGGTGGGTGGGAGCAGCAGGGGGCGTGTCATTGTGGGCGGCACCAAGCTGAGCGCTCTGACATCAGAGCAAGGGGAAAATCGATCCTGCTGCACAGCGGAACGAATCTACACTATCCCGACGGAAGCGGAGGACCAGAAGGGTCCGGATTAACTAAGGGGGCACAGTATGTCGCAGCACGGAGACGCCGCAGCACCCGGCGACGCTAATGCAGCTGAAAGACAGAGTGTCGATAGAGAGTCCGGTAGCGCAGCGGTGCAAGGAGTGGTGCCCATCATACCGGTGCTGATGCCATATACCCCGGGTGGCCCATGGCTTCCAATGTATGAAGGTGAGCCTAATACCCTTGACGATTTCAGAGAAAAGATGCTGGCCCATTTTGACATGTTCCCTGTGGGTGAAGTTCAGCGTGTTAGTCTCCTGATGATGCAGTTAAGTGGCCATGCTAAGCGAGAAGTCACAGCATGGGCAGCTGATCTAAAAGGCACTGTTGAACGCATATTTGCTGGATTAAAAGCTACATTTGAAACCACTGCCAGCAGCAAAGCTAAAGTACGATTCTTTAATTGCAAACAAAAAGTTAATGAGGGCGTGAGAGACTTTGCCTTAAACCTGCAGGAAGCCCTTAAATCACTTACACTGGCTGAACCCATTTTTAACACCGGAGCGGATAAACTGCTAAGAGATCAATTTATTGAGGGACTCTACACCCCTTCTCACCGGGGGCATGTGAGCATGCTTGTTTTTAAGAACCCTGAATTGACATTTGCCCAATTAAAGGAGAGCGTTATACGTCTCCAGCTGGCAGAGGCACCTCGGGATCAGGATCCTGCGCAACTCATGGCAGAGGCTCCTCAACAACATGGAGTACCAGTGACATCAGCTATGTCCGGGGCCATTGCTAAGCCCCTGGGGCCCAGTACTAATGAGGCTCTTCAACAAAAGCTTGACTCTTTAACTGATGTTGTTGCTTCAATGGCTAAAACCATGCAGGAGATAAGAGGACCCAAGATGGAGTTGTCAAACCGTAGAGAAGGTGTTCCATGGATGAGACCCCGGAGATACCCGACATGGAGAGGACGACCCCGCGACCGCTACCAACCGGATGGACAGCCCATTTGCCGCCGTTGCCAGCAGCCAGGCCACTTTGCACGAGATTGTGATTTAAACGGGAATCCCCTGGGAATGCGGGCCGCTTCGCAGGAATGAACTTTCAAGGCCCAACACCCTGGCACGACAGGTACATCGGAGGACGACCCATTATCCCTATCGTGCTGGACGGAATGCCCCTCAACGCTTTGCTGGACACAGGTTCCCAGATTTCATCTATACCGCATATCCTTTATAAGAGGTACTGGGCTGATGCAGATATTGATAAAGGGCCCTCTGATGTTGAACTAGATATATGGGCCAGTAATGGTAAGTTGGTACCGAAACTAGGATTCAGGGAGATGACCATAAAGATTGGTAAAGTAGAATTGAAGAAACAGGGTATAATTGTTGTTGATGTTGACCGGCGGAACTGTGAACCAACTGTATTGATAGGAATGAATGTGTTAGAGAACTGCTTTTCCGAAGTCATTTCTGTCTTACAGCAAATTGCTGAAACTGCCCAATCCTGCCAGCAGAGAGTTCTCCGGAGGGAAATAAAAGTATTGATGTTAAGGCAACAGGTAGAAGTTGCAGGTGGAGAAATCGGCAGTGTGAGGGTAAGTGATCCAACATCTATTGTAATCCCACCAAAAACAGAAATGCTGGTATGGTGTAGAGCAGCCATTGGTACTAAGGGACGAGATTATCAAGCCTTAATAGAACCAGTGTACACCGACAGCAGGCCCACTATACTCACAGCACGAGGGATAGTCGAGGTACACCGGGGACGAGTGCCGGTACGACTTTTGAACTGTGGAGAGGAAGAGGTCACTTTGCCAAGGTATGCTACAATGGCAAAGCTATATACTGTTGACAACAATGCCATCACAACCATTGAGCCCTTAGAACCAACCTGTCAGGTGGAAGGCAATGGCTCAGATGGAGAAATGGAGGATTGGTGCCAACAGCTACACGTGGGCATAAATTCAACACCTACCCATCAAAAACAAGGTGTTTATAGGCTAGTGACGGAATATGAACAAGTCTTCAGTAAACACCCATTGGACTTCGGACGGATAGAAGGGGTAGAACACACAATCCCCACCAGTGACCATCCCCCAATAAAAGAAAGATATAGACCCATACCGCCCGCTCACTATCAATGTGCAAAAGATATGCTGAGGGAGATGAAACAGGCCGGGGTAATAAGAGACAGCTGTAGCCCCTGGGCGGCCCCTCTAGTGATTGTCAAAAAAAAGGACGGAACCATGAGAATGTGCGTAGACTACCGGAAGATTAATAACATCACCCATAAAGACGCCTACCCCTTGCCTAGGATAGAAGAGTCCTTAACTGCTTTGAAATCTGCTAATTATTTTTCCACCTTAGACTTAACAAGCGGGTATTGGCAAGTCCCTGTGGCTGAGCGAGATAAGGAAAAGACGGCATTCACCACACCAATGGGTCTATGTGAATTTAATCGCATGCCGTTCGGACTCTGCAACGCATCCGGTACCTTCCAGCGGCTGATGGAATGCTGCCTCGGACACAAGAACTTCGAGACCGTCCTCCTGTACCTAGATGATGTGATCGTCTACTCAAAGACTTACGAACAACACTTAATAGACCTGGCAGAAGTGTTCGAAGCCTTATCCAGGTATGGCATGAAAGTCAAGCCATCCAAATGTCACCTTCTCAAGCCAAAGGTACAGTACCTGGGACACATCGTGAGTTCGGAGGGAGTAGCACCAGATCCCGAGAAAATAAGCGCCATAAGGGATTGGCCAAGACCTACCAGCGCAAAAGAAGTGAGACAATTCCTGGGATTGGTGGGTTACTATCTCAGATTTATAAAAGGATTTACCAAGTTGGCAGCACCCTTGCAAGACACCTTGGTAGGGCAGACGAAGAAACCTTCAAACCGAAACCCTCCTTTTCAGTGGAACGACGAAAGGGAAGACTCCTTTGAACAACTAAAGAAGGCACTAACCGGAGAAGAGGTTCTGGCATACCCAGATTACCATCAACCTTTCATCCTCTACACCGATGCCAGTAATGTGGGACTAGGAGCGGTGCTGTCACAAAAGCAAGAAGGTCGGGAGAAAGTCATCGCCTTTGCAAGTAGAAAGCTCCGGCCTACTGAAAGAAATTCAGAAAATTACAGCTCCTTCAAATTGGAACTACTGGCAGTAGTTTGGGCTGTGACTGAACGTTTCAAACACTATCTGGCCGCTGCAGAATTTATTGTCTATACTGACAACAATCCGTTGACCCACCTGGACACAGCCAAATTAGGTGCGTTAGAACAGCGATGGATAGCCCGGTTATCTAATTACAACTTCAAGATCAAGTATCGAGCAGGTCGCAAGAATGGAAATGCCGATGCCCTATCCCGGATGCCACACTTGAGAGATGTAGAAGAAGAAATGGGGGAGCTTGAAGAAATTGAACTACCAGCCTTCCATCATCCCAAGGCAAAACATCATCAGTCAAGTACCTATCAGAAACAACAAGAGGTGAATTTAAATCCGTTAGCACACCATAGATGGGCTGACACCCAAGACAGCAATCCGGCTGTGAAGTTGGTGAAGGAACTGTTAACTGAGCAAAGTGCATATCCCGATGAGGATGCCCCAGAAGAGACGCATCAATTCTGGAAAGAGAGAGGCAAAATGTTCCTGTATCAAGGGAAGCTCTGTAGAAGGTACACCAATCCGAAAACACATGAATTGGTTTGGCAGATTATCGTGCCTAAACAAGATGTCAAGATGGTCCTCGAAGCTTACCATAATGGTGCTGGTCACTTCGGTTGGAAAAAGTTAGAAGTACTTCTAAGAGAAAGATTTTATTGGGTCGGGATGAGAAAATCAATCGAACAGTGGTGCAGAAATTGTGGCCCGTGCAACCTCAGAAGAAACGATCAAAAGAACCAAAGAGCACCACTGCAGCCCATAATCACCAAACAACCACTTGAACTTGTAGCCATGGACCACGTGAAGTTGACACCAAGCTGGTCTGGCTATGTCTATGCCTTGACCATCGTGGACCATTATTCACGCTTCTTGGTAGTAGTACCCGTAAAAGATCTGACAGCAAAAACAGCAGCCAAAGCGTTCCAAACGTACTTTTGTAGACCCCATGGATATCCGGAACAGGTTCTCACCGACCAAGGTACAGCCTTTGAATCAGAGATCTTCAGAGAATTCTGTAATATGTATGGTTGCAAAAAGATCCGGACGACGGCCTATCATCCACAAACAAACGGCTTATGCGAGAAGATGAACCATATTGTAATAGAACTACTAAAGACTTTACCTGAGGCAGAAAGGAATCAATGGCCAGAGAAATTGCCTGACTTGGTGGATCTGTATAATCATGTCCCGGTGAGTTCCACCAATTGCACCCCAGCTTACCTTATGCGTGCAAGACCCGGCCAATTACCAATCGATCTAGAAATGGGAATTCTGAAACCAGACGCAGAAGTCCAAGACTCCAATTGGGATATCATACGGCAAAAGCAGTATCGCCAAGTGCAAGAGAGTGTGGAAAGAAGCCTTCAGCAAACTAGAGAAAGACAAGAGCGAACTTTCAACCAGAATGCTCTAGCGACCCCATTAAGACCAGGTGACCAAGTGCTCAAGAGAAATCGTCGAACCAATAAACTGGACAATCAGTGGGAAGCCGTACCCTACACAGTTTTACCAACAAGAGTGGATAATCCTAAAATGTGTCTCATTAGCAAAAACGGAGGCTTAACATCTGTACTAGTGTCAAGAGACAATCTTAAATTATGTCCGGAAGCATTGAAAGAGCCAGACGTTGTCCAGCCAGAACCAGAAGTTATTCAACCCATACAGGTTCAACCAGTAAAGGAAAAAGAAGAGGAAGTGTATCACACCTGTATAGGAGACTTTCCCAAAACCCTACTAACATACCATGGTGCAGTAGTGGTTCCCATGGTGGCCTTTTACCCAACACCAAACCCAATACCAGAAGTCCCAAGACAGGAAGAGGCTGACCCCGTACTACAGGAGGTTCCAGGCCAGGAAGAACAGATTCCTGGTCAGAGTAATCCCATTCACGGTGGACTTGCCAACTCCATAGTCGTGGAATTATCTTTAGCAGAGCGGGCAGATACTACATCCGCAGTAGACAGTAGTACACCACATGATGAGACACCGCTATTACGTAGATCACAGCGTAGTACCCAGGGTCAATTACCGGCCAGGTATGCAGATTACCAACTATAAAGCTCATAATGTGAATTGTATATATGTTATGCCGTATATAGTTAAACAGAAAATGTAGTATAGTCATTGTTATCAGTCTGCAACGTTTAAGCCCAGTGCCTACAGAGACTTGTCTGTATGAACTTCTTGCATATTCTTGAACTTTTTATCAGCCCGGAGGCACTAAATCAAAGCTCTGGAAAGACTGCTTTTTGAACTTTGCTCCTCGCTCTTTTTGAACTTTCTTTAGACTTTATATTGATAACTCCGTCGGAAAAATGGAACTAAATTCCTGGACACTAAGTACAGTGCCTTTCCTAATACCTTCAAGGATAGAACTGTATTAATGGACGCTATTTGAAGTGACTTTGTACAGAACTATATTTTTGTTTCCTCGAGTGGTTTTTGTAACTTTTCATTTTTAAGACTCTGTACATATTAATTGTTATTTCAAAATGTTATTGTCCCACAGTCCCGGAGTACTGTTCTTAACTAAGGGGGAATGTGGCACCCCTAGGGGTATTTGCCACAAAAATAGTTACTGACAGTAAATGCAAATACTAAAATAGCAAGACTGCACTACCACCTCCGGCCAGAAGGGGGAGCTCCAGAGACTCCCCTTGATCCATTCTGGTCTGAGAGAAGAACTGGCAGTTGGGCCAAGGAGCTGAAAGTGAGAGGTCATACAGTTGAATCTCTAACAGCCCTGTGACTGTTACCAGGCCTAAATCACCGGCCTGAGGAGAAGAGGGATAGAGAAAAATGACATTGTGAGAACCGGGTAGCATTAATCACTACCCAGAACAGGCGCAAAGACGGATACCGGATCCATGGCTGTATTCATTACATATAATACAGCAACCGGAAAAACGTGAGGTGATATCAGCTTCACTAGGGTCGGACGCAGCAACAGACACAGAGTTCAGCGGTACTCCTGGAGGGGGTAAGCCGATAAAAGGACTCGGGTTGCCCGTCGAACCAGGACGCGGAGGGGACAGATTGGGCCGGCAGCCAGTTCACATACAGCAGCAGGGCCACACAGATATTGCGTACAATAAGAGGCGAAGACCCCGGCAGGGTCAAAGTAACTCAGAGTTCCCATACAGACTCCGGTGACAGGACTGGTTGTAAATCTTTTTTTGTTAAAGTAAACTGGTTAAACGTTTCAGTGCCTCAGTCTTTCATTTGGACAATAGCCATCTATCCAGGATTGGGATCATCACCGCTGGGAGAACCTGCTGCTGATCAAGTAAGTGCCTGTTCCCTCACGATACCCTTTACACTGTGCATTGCCTGAGGCCACAGCACCGGGTCAAGCCACCCGTGACACCCCCCTCAAGAGACAGACCCCATTGGTCCGGTGCTGGGTATCCCGGTCTCTTGGGCGACACACCAGCATTCTAGGGGCTTATTTCAGCCGGGTCCCTGAACACATTCAAACACATGACCACATTGGCGCAAAGCATATAGCATAAGACGATACTAGCGCATGGCCGTGCGGTCATGCGCAGTTTATATAGTTGCAGCACAGGAAGCTGCTACTGAAGTTTTTGCCCTTTCAGGACCTTCCAGAAGGACCAATGGAAAGTGCTGCAGTACCTGAGCATGTGACCGAACATGTGGCCCTCGACCTCCAATGGGAGACCCTGCCCTGGGCATGCTCAGTGTGAGTAAACAAGGACTTAGTCCCAGAGAGGCTCGCTCGCCGCAGATCAGTGCAGGGTACCATAGGAAAGCCAGAAAAGGCAGTAGTGACCCTGTGCACCGAATCAGCCCCAGCGAGACGCTGGGAGCGACGTCTCCGCTGAGCAGAACCCACTGCGGCCGATACCGAATGGGGGACCGCAGCAGACACGGATCGAGATTCCCCCTGTGCAGCAGAGGAAACTCGACTCCTAACACACACAGCCTCATTTCCTTCTCTTGAGGCATTTCCACTGAAGTTGGATCAGCCTGTAACTTCATTTTCCACTTTGATTTTGAGCATCATTCCAACGCTAGACCTCCGTGGGATATTAGTTGTGACTTACATTGATCATTTTTAGGTTTTATTGTTCTCAACACATTCCACTATGCAATGAATAAATATTTACAACTGGAATATTTCATTCAGTGATATCTAGGATGTGGGATTTTAGTGTTCCCTTCATTTTTTTGAGCAGTGTAATTACATTTTTATCACAAAAAAATTGTTTTAGCCCTAGATTTTACATTTTTACAAGGAGAAATAGGCAAAAAATGCATCAAAATTTGAACCACAGATTTCTATTAGTGTCAAGGAGGAAAATGGATCATATTTAACCCCTTCCGGACCTGTGACACCACGTAGGCGTCTTGAAAGTCGGTGCCAATCCGACCTGTGACTCCTATGTGGCGTCATTGCAGGATCACGTTCCTGCAGATCGGGTGAAAGGGTTAACTAAAATTTCACCCGACCTGCAGGAGCAGGAGGAGTTGTACTTGAGCCCAGCGATCGCTTTGATTGGCTGTTGAAAGTGAAACAGCCAATTAGAGCAATCATAATATTTAACTAATGAAAATTGGTGAAATATTACTATCCAGCCAATATCATTGGCCATGGTTGGAGACCGCGATCCGCCCCACTACCGACTGACAGTGGCGATCTGCCACTGCTGTCAGTCTTTCCTCCCCTCTGTCCTGTCCTCCGCTGCCCTGCTCTCCCCTCCATCCTGTCCTCTGCCCCCTCGCTGTCCGATCCCACCCCCCATACCTCCCAAGTCTCGGTGTCCCTCCTGGTGTTCATCCTTCTTCAGTAGTGTTGAGCGATACCGTCCGATACTTGAAAGTATCGGTATCGGATAGTATCGGCCGATACCCGAAAAATATCGGATATCGCCGATACCGATATCCGATACCAATACAAGTCAATGGGACATCAAGTATCGGAATGTATCCTCATGGATCCCAGGGTCTGAAGGAGAGGAAACTCTCCTTCAGGCCCTGGGATCCATGTTAAAGTGTAAAATAAAGAATTAAAATAAAAAATATTGTTATATTCACCTCTCCGGCGGCCCCTGGACATCAGCGGGAGGATCCGGCGTCCGGCACGGCTTCTTTCTTCAAAATGCGCGCCTTCAGGACCTGTGGAATGACGTCCCGGCTTCTGATTGGTCGCGTGCCGCCCATGTGACCGCCACGCGACCAATCAGAAGCCGCGACGTCATTCCTCAGGTCCTAAAAGGCGCTCATTCTAGGACTTTAGCTGAGGAATGACGTCGCGGCTTCTGATTGGTCGCGTGGCGGTCACATGGGCGGCACGCGACCAATCAGAAGCCGGGACGTCATACCACAGGTCCTAAAGGCGCGCATTTTGAAGAAAGAAGCCGTGCCTGACGCCGGTTCCTCGCGCAGATGTCCAGGGGCCGCCGGAGAGGTGAATATAACAATATTTTTTATTTTAATTCTTTATTTTACACTTCCGATACCGATACCCGATATCACAAAAATATCGGATCTCGGTATCGGAATTCCGATACCGCAAGTATCGGCCGATACCCGATACTTGCGGTATCGGAATGCTCAACACTATTCTTCAGTGATGGGCGCCGCCATCTTCCAAAATGGCAGGCGCATTCGCAGTGCAAGCAGGCAGATTCATTCCAGGTACATTTTGATCATTGTGATAGAACCTATCACAGTGATAAAAAAAAAAAAATAGTAAATAAATCCCTCCCTTTATCACCCCATAGGTAGGAAAAATAACAATATAAAGAAAGTATATTTATTTTTATTTTTCCACTAGGGTTAGGGTTAGAATTTGGGTTAGAGTTGCAATTAGGGTTAGGGTTGCAATTAGCGTTAGGGTTAAGGTGGCAATTAGGGTTAAGGTGGCAATTAGGGCTAGGGTTGCAATATGGGTTAGGGTTAGGGTTAGAATTAGTGTTTGGGTTGCACTTAGGGTAAGGGTTAGAATTAAAGTTAGGGTTAGAATTAGGCTATGTGTGTTAGGTCTCGAGTTCCAGCTTCTGCACAGGGGGAATCTCGAGCCATCTCCGCTGCGGTCTCCCATTCTTGTCCAGCCGCAGTGGAGTCTGCTCAGCAGGGACGTCGGTCCCAGCGTCTTGCTCAGTCTCACTCTGTACAGAGAGTTACTGCTGCTTCTTCAGCTTCTGCCATTAAAGCCAGTGCTGGTCAGCAGCGAGCGGACTTCTCTGGGACTAAGTCCTTGTCTGCACACACTGAGCATGCCCAGGGCAAGATCTCCCGTTGGAGATCGAGGGTCATGTGCTCAGGCCCTGCAGCACATTCCATTGGTCCTCTTGGCAGGTCTTGGAAGGGCAAAGTTTCTGTGGCCACTTCCTGTGCTGCAACTATATAAACTGCGCATGACCACATGGCCATGCGCTAGTGTACATTTGCATACGTGTGTTTGTTGTGAGTGCAATTCGTCCTTGGATACCCCTTCCCTATTGAATGTCTGTTCGCGGAAAGTGTATGGTTGCTATCTAGTGCCCGACTTATCCTGCAGCACGAATCACACATTTCAGCGTCCAGTTGCTGTGACCGCCAGTACGGCGCCGTGCACTTCCTCTGTGCTTTCCTTACCCAAGCCTGGGTGGTTAGTGGCGTTCGTCAGTGCGGCACCGCATGCACTCTTGTGCCCTAATATTGTTATTTAGCTTCCTTACACACCCAGTTGCGGTGTTGTGCCAGCAAGGGTCTAATCGGACTTCAATCCTAGTTGGGGTTGAGTTCGCTGACTACTTGCTCGCGCTCTATGTGCGGTACCGCGATCCTGTGACGCAACAGGATCGCTTCCTTCACGCTGGGTGAAGTTTAACCCACGTGTGTTTACTTATGAGTACCGCCATATAGTCCGTCATTACTTGGCAGCAGGTTCCATCTCTGCACGGAGGACCCCGGGCTGCGAACGCACCATACTCTATCTGTCTTATTATTTGGTGCGTTCCGCTAGCCCTAACATTACACTAGCGCCAGGGTCTGGCTAGTAATGATGGACAAACAGCAATCCTTGCGGTATATCCAGCAGCTGGAGGGTAGGTTGGCGGCCCTTGAGAGCGCAACCTCAGCTGTGGATGTTACCGCAGTTGCTGTACAGGCTGCTAGCGTGGCTGCAGCAACCCTGTCCATTGCCACCCCTGCTCCGACATTTTCTCGCCTCCCGCTGCCAGAGAAATTTTCTGGTGATAGCAAATTTTGTAGGGGATTTGTGAGTCAGTGCTCTATTCACCTCGAGCTCCTGGCTGCACGTTTTCCCACAGAGCGGGCTAAGGTGGGATTTATAGTGTCTCTCTTGTCGGACAGGGCGTTGGAATGGGCTAGGCCGCTGTGGGAGCGTGGCGATCATGTGGTGCAGAGTGCTCCGCTGTTTCTGAGCACTCTGACACAGGTCTTTTTAGGACCTCAAGTCACCCATGATACTGCGCTCCAACTGCTGGCATTAACTCAGGGTGAGTCCTTGGTCAGTCATTTTGCCGTCCAATTCCGCACTTTAGCTTCTGAACTGGATTGGTCGGATAAAGCTCTTATCCCCATATTTTGGAGGGGCCTGGCTGACGACGTTAAGGACGCTCTGGCCACTAGGGAGATTCCTGCCACACTGGAGGAGTTAATAACTGTCTCCACTCGAATTGACCTCCGTTTTAACGAGCGGAGGTTAGAACGAGCCCAGTGTAGGCAGAGGTTTCGGCTGGCTCCTACCTTCGCCAAACCTCTGGAATCTCCGGTCCTGGTTCCTGAGTCACATGAGGCCAGGGAAGTGTCACAAGCGGAATCTAAGTCCCGGACCGCTTGTGCACTCAAGGTCTGTCATGTTTGCCAGCAGTCAGGACATCTAGCCACCAGATGTTCTCAGCGGTCGAGGAAACGTCAGCGTCTAGTGGTAGTAGGTGGAGGTACACTAGACACGGCGACGTTTGCCTCTAAATTGTCCTTTAAGGGGACAATTACTATAGGCTCATTCTCCCACTCGGTAGAGCTCTGCATGGATTCTGGGGCGGAGGGCAATTTTATGTCTTCTGCCTTCGCCCAACGTCACGCAATACCCCTGGTTATGCTAGCTCAACCAGTAACGGTACGAGTGGTGAATGGGTCGACACTGCCCTCACAGATAACACACCAGACCATCCCTTTTACTCTGTCCATGTCGCCATATCATCAGGAGATTATATCTCTGCTTGTCATTCCTGAGGGAATTGATGAGGTCCTGTTGGGAATACCTTGGCTACGGTACCACTCTCCTCATATCGAGTGGTCCTCTGGCAGAATCCTGGGATGGGGCGAATCTTGTGGGGGTAGGTGTCAGAGGGAGTGCGTTCAGGTTGCTACTACAGAGGTACCCGCAGATCTTTCCTCTCTCCCCAAGCAGTATTGGTCTTATGCAGACGTGTCCTCCAAAAAGGCGGCGGAGATCCTTCCGCCCCATCACCCCTATGACTATCCTATTGATCTCTTGCCTGGTGCTGAGCCTCCCCGGGGTCGAGTCTATCCGCTATCTCTCCCGGAGACGGAGGCCATGTCACAGTACATCCAGGAAAATCTGGCAAGAGGATTCATTAGGAAGTCAGTGTCACCTGCTGGGGCAGGGTTCTTCTTCGTGCAGAAGAAGAATGGGGAACTACGTCCATGCATAGACTACAGGGGTCTTAACGCCATCACCGTTAAAAATAAGTATCCTTTGCCCTTGATATCTGAGCTCTTCGATAGGCTTCGGGGAGCAAGGGTATTTACTAGGGTTGAGCGAAACGGGTCGAACATTTTCAAAAGTCGCCGACTTTTGGCGAAGTCGAGTTTCATGAAACCCGATCCGACCCCTGTGCGTGGTCGGCCATGCGGTACGCGACTTTCGCGCCAAAGTCGCGTTTCAATGACGCGAAAAGCGCCATTTCTCAGCCAATGAAGGTAAACGCAGAGTGTGGGCAGCGTGATGACATAGGTCCTGGTCCCCACCATCTTAGAGAAGGGCATTGCAGTGATTGGCTTGCTGTCTGCGGCGTCACAGGGGCTATAAAGGGGAGTTCCCGCCGACCGCCATGTTACTGCTGCTGATCTGAGCTTAGGGAGAGGTTGCTGCCGCTTCGTCAGAAGCAGGGATAGCGTTAGGCAGGGTCCATTAACCACAAAACCGCTTGTGCTGTAGCGATTTCCACTGCCCAACACCACCTTCGGTGTGCAGGGACAGTGGAAGCTCCTTTTTTTTTTTTTTTCCTCAGCGCTGTAGCTCATTGGGCTGCCCTAGAAGGCTCCCTGATAGCTGCATTGCTGTGTGTACGCCGCTGTGCAAACCAACTGCTTTTTTCAAAGCACAAATCCTCTTGTTCCTTCCTTTCTGCACAGCTATCTTGTTTGTTTGTCCACACTTTTTATTTAATTTGTGCATCAGTCCACTCCTTATTGCTGCCTGCCATACCTGGCTGAGATTACTGCAGGGAGATAGTAATTGAAGGACAGTTCCTTTTTTTTTTTTTTTTTTTTTTTTTGTGGGAGATTAAGATTGACATTTCTGCTAGAGTGCCATCTCTGTCTGTGTCATCTCTCACTCAGTGGGCCATAGAAAGCCTATTTATTTTTTTGCTTGATTTGGGTTCCAAAATCTACCAGAAAAAATCACAACATCAATCAGTGGGAGAAAAATATTGGCCTCAGGGCTTGTGTGCCACTCCTTACTCCTGTGTGTGCCATCTCTCACTCAGTGGGCCATAGAAAGCCTATTAATTTTTTTGCTTGATTTGGGTTCTAAATTCTACCTGAAAAAATCAATAAATCAATCAGTGGGAGATTAATATTGGCCTTTGGGCTTGTGTGCCAGTCCTAAGCGTGCCATCTCTCTCTCTCTCAGATAGTGGGCCATAGAAAGCCTATTTTTTTATTATTTTATTGGGTTTATAAATTTTCCCTGGAAAAAAAAAAAAAGTGGGAGATTAATATTGGCCTCTGGGCTTGTGTGCCAGTCCTGAGCGTGCCATCTCTCTCACAAATAGTGGGCCATAGAAAGCCTATTTCTTTTTTTGGTTGATTTGGGTTCATAATTCTACCTGAAAAAATCAATCAATCAATCAGTGGGAGATTAGTATTGGCCTTTGGGCTTGTGTGCCAGTCCTAAGCGTGCCATCTCTCTCTCTCAGATAGTGGGCCATAGAAAGCCTATTTATTATTATTTTTTTTATTGGGTTTATAAATTTTCCCTGGAAAAAAAAAAAAGTGGGAGATTAATATTGGCCTCTGGGCTTGTGTGCCAGTCCTGAGCGTGCCATCTCTCTCACAAATAGTGGGCCATAGAAAGCTAATTTATTTTTTGGGTTGATTTGGGTTCCTAATTCTACCTGAAAAAATCAATCAATCAATCAGTGGGAGAAAAATATTGGCCTCAGGGCTTGTGTGCCACTCCTTACTCCTGTGTGTGCCATCTCTCACTCAGTGGGCCATAGAAAGCCTATTAATTTTTTTGCTTGATTTGGGTTCTAAATTCTACCTGAAAAAATCATTAAATCAATCAGTGGGAGATTAATATTGGGCTTTGGGCTTGTGTGCCAGTCCTAAGCGTGCCATCTCTCTCTCTCAGATAGTGGGCCATAGAAAGCCTATTTATTATTATTTTTTTTATTGGGTTTATAAATTTTCCCTGGAAAAAAAAAATGGGAGATTAATATTGGCCTCTGGGCTTGTGTGCCAGTCCTGAGCGTGCCATCTCTCTCACAAATAGTGGGCCATAGAAAGCCTATTAATTTTTTTGCTTGATTTGGGTTCCAAAATCTACCTGAAAAAAATCACTAAATCAATCAGTGGGAGATTAATATTGGCCTCTGGGCTTGTGTGCCACTCCTGACTCCTGTGTGCGTCATCTGTCACTCAGTGGGCCCTAGAAAGCCTATTTTTTGTTTTATTTGTTTTCTAAATTCTCCCTGAAACAATCATTTTATTTTCTTTGGTTTCTAAATTATTCCTGAAAAAAATCATTTTTTTTGTATTTTTTTTTCTCTCAAGTCTCCCTGAAAAAAAAAAAAAAAATCTGTGGGAGATTCATATTGCCCCTTCTGCTTGTGTGCCAGTCTTGACTCCTGGGTGTGCCATCTCTCTCTCTCTCCCCAATTGTGGGCCATAGAAAGCCTATTAATTTTTTTGCTTGATTTGGGTTCCAAAATCTACCAAAAAAAATCACTAAATCAATCAGTGGGAGATTAATATTGGCCTCTGGGCTTGTGTGCCACTCCTGACTCCTGTGTGCGTCATCTGTCACTCAGTGGGCCCTAGAAAGCCTATTTTTTGTTTTATTTGTTTTCTAAATTCTCCCTGAAACAATCATTTTATTTTCTTTGGTTTCTAAATTATTCCTGAAAAAAATCATTTTTTTCTATTTTTTTTCTCTCAAGTCTCCCTGAAAAAAAAAAAAAAAAAAAAATCTGTGGGAGATTCATATTGCCCCTTCTGCTTGTGTGCCAGTCTTGACTCCTGGGTGTGCCATCTCTCTCTCTCTCCCCAATTGTGGGCCATAGAAAGCCTATTAATTTTTTTGCTTGATTTGGGTTCCAAAATCTACCAAAAAAAATCACTAAATCAATCAGTGGGAGATTAATATTGGCCTCTGGGCTTGTGTGCCACTCCTGACTCCTGTGTGCGTCATCTGTCACTCAGTGGGCCCTAGAAAGCCTATTTTTTGTTTTATTTGTTTTCTAAATTCTCCCTGAAACAATCATTTTATTTTCTTTGGTTTCTAAATTATTCCTGAAAAAAATCATTTTTTTCTATTTTTTTTCTCTCAAGTCTCCCTGAAAAAAAAAAAAAAATCTGTGGGAGATTCATATTGCCCCTTCTGCTTGTGTGCCAGTCTTGACTCCTGGGTGTGCCATCTCTCTCTCTCTCCCCAATTGTGGGCCATAGAAAGCCTATTAATTTTTTTGCTTGATTTGGGTTCCAAAATCTACCAAAAAAAATCACTAAATCAATCAGTGGGAGATTAATATTGGCCTCTGGGCTTGTGTGCCACTCCTGACTCCTGTGTGCGTCATCTGTCACTCAGTGGGCCCTAGAAAGCCTATTTTTTGTTTTATTTGTTTTCTAAATTCTCCCTGAAACAATCATTTTATTTTCTTTGGTTTCTAAATTATTCCTGAAAAAAATCATTTTTTTTGTATTTTTTTTTCACTCAAGTCTCCCTGAAAAAAATAAAAAAATAAAAAATCTGTGGGAGATTCATATTGCCCCTTCTGCTTGTGTGCCAGTCTTGACTCCTGGGTGTGCCATCTCTCTCTCTCTCCCCAATTGTGGGCCATAGAAAGCCTATTAATTTTTTGCTTGATTTGGGTTCCAAAATCTACCAAAAAAAATCACTAAATCAATCAGTGGGAGATTAATATTGGCCTCTGGGCTTGTGTGCCACTCCTGACTCCTGTGTGCGTCATCTGTCACTCAGTGGGCCCTAGAAAGCCTATTTTTTGTTTTATTTGTTTTCTAAATTCTCCCTGAAACAATCATTTTATTTTCTTTGGTTTCTAAATTATTCCTGAAAAAAATCATTTTTTTTGTATTTTTTTTTCTCTCAAGTCTCCCTGAAAAAAAAAAAAAAAAAAAATCTGTGGGAGATTCATATTGCCCCTTCTGCTTGTGTGCCAGTCTTGACTCATGGGTGTGCCATCTCTCTCTCTCTCCCCAATTGTGGGCCATAGAAAGCCTATTAATTTTTTTGCTTGATTTGGGTTCCAAAATCTACCAAAAAAAATCACTAAATCAATCAGTGGGAGATTAATATTGGCCTCTGGGCTTGTGTGCCACTCCTGACTCCTGTGTGCGTCATCTGTCACTCAGTGGGCCCTAGAAAGCCTATTTTTTGTTTTATTTGTTTTCTAAATTCTCCCTGAAACAATCATTTTATTTTCTTTGGTTTCTAAATTATTCCTGAAAAAAATCATTTTTTTTGTATTTTTTTTTCTCTCAAGTCTCCCTGAAAAAAAAAAAAAAAATCTGTGGGAGATTCATATTGCCCCTTCTGCTTGTGTGCCAGTCTTGACTCCTGGGTGTGCCATCTCTCTCTCTCTCCCCAATTGTGGGCCATAGAAAGCCTATTAATTTTTTTGCTTGATTTGGGTTCCAAAATCTACCAAAAAAAATAACTAAATCAATCGGTGGGAGATTAATATTGGCCTCTGGGCTTGTGTGCCACTCCTGACTCCTGTGTGCGTCCTCTCTCACTCAGTGGGCCCTACAAAGCCTTTTTTTTTTTTTCTTCCTAAATTCTCCCTGAAACAATCATTTCATTTTATTTGTTTTATAAATTCTTCTGTAAAAAATAATTTTTTTTTAATTTTTTTTTTTTCTGAAGTCTCCCTTTTAAAAAAAACAAACACAAATCAGTGGGAGATAAATATTTACATTTGCGCTTCAGTGACAGTCCTGCGTGTGTGCCATCTCATTTGTTGCCAACAACAACAGAGTGTGTAACATTGTGGCTGATTTTCGTTGTGGTCTCACCCACCTGTAAAGGGGTAGCTAAATCATACTGAAGTTATAGCTCACCGTGTAAGTTGTGTGACAGCAACAAATACCGTTCGTTTGGTAACGTTTTTAAAACAATGAGGAAGTCTGGTGGAAGAGGTCGTGGCCGGGGGCGTTCATTGTCAGCTGGTAATGAGGGTAGTGGTAGTGGTGGAGCATCAGCTGGTAGTGGGAAAAAAAATATTGCACCTAAGTCTGGAGCCAGGTTCGTTGTCTGGCTACACAAGGCCTCGAACGCTCCCTTTTCTGGGAGTAGGAAAACCGCTTTTAAAGCCGGAGCAGCAAGAGCAAGTTTTGGCTTATCTTGCTGACTCAGCCTCTAGCTCTTTTGCCTCCTCTCGTGAAACTGGTAAATGTCAAAGCAGCGCGTCGTTAGTGGATGTTCACGGTCAGGGACAAGTCGCTTCCTTGTCCTCTTCAGCAAAAACAACAACAGAGAAGAATGCAGCAGGCGACACAACGGGTTACTCCATGGAGCTCTTTACACATACCGTCCCTGGCTTAGAAAGTGAAGCAGTTAACAGTCCATGCCCATTACAAGTTGAATCTGACATGGAGTGCACTGATGCACAGCCACAGCCAGACTACTATCCTGGTCCTTTGACTCAGACCACAACATTGCCATCGCAGGGTGCTGATCAAGAATCAGACCCTGATGAGACTATGTTGCCCCATCACGAACGCTATACCACCGACCGACACGGTGACACAGACGAAGTTGCACACGAGCTACAAGAAGAGGTAATAGATGACCCAGTTCTTGACCCCGATTGGCAGCCATTGGGGGAACAGGGTGCAGGCGGCAGCAGTTCTGAAGCGGAGGAGGAGGGGCCGCAGCAGGCATCAACATCGCAACAGGTTCCATCTGCCGGGCCCGTATCTTGCCCAAAACGCGTGGCAAAGCTAAAACCTGTTGGAGGACAGCGTGGCCATCCGGTTAAAGCTCAGTCTGCAATGCCTGAAAAGGTATCCGATGCTAGAAAGAGTGCAGTCTGGCATTTTTTTAAACAACATCCAATTGATCAGCGCAAAGTCATCTGTCAAAAATGTTCAACTACCTTAAGCAGAGGACAGAATCTGAAAAGTCTCAATACAAGTTGCATGCATAGACATTTAACCACCATGCATTTGCAAGCCTGGACTAACTACCAAACGTCCCTTAAGGTTGAAGCACCCTCGGCCAATGAAGCTAGTCAGCAACGCAACATCCCTTCCGGCAGTGTAGGGCCACCATTTTCCGCACCACCTGCAGTATCTGTGCAGGTTTCTTTGCCAGGCCAAAGCCGTCAGGGTCAGGGAATCACCAGTTTCGTAGTAGGAAACACTGCATCTAGGGCACCGGTGGCAACAATACCATCTCCCACCGTCTCTCAGTCTGCCATGTCCACCGGCACCCCCGCTAGTTCCACGATCTCCAGCTCTCCAGTCCAGCTCACCCTACATGAGACTATGGTTAGAAAAAGGAAGTACTTAGCCTCGCATCCGCGTACACAGGGTTTGAACGCACACATAGCTAGACTAATCTCGTTAGAGATGATGCCCTACCGGTTAGTTGAAAGCGAAGCTTTCAAAGCCCTGATGGACTACGCAGTACCACGCTACGAGCTACCCAGTCGACACTTTTTTTCCAGAAAAGCCATCCCAGCCCTCCACCAGCATGTTAAAGAGCGCATCGTCCATGCACTCAGGCAATCTGTGAGCACAAAGGTGCACCTGACAACAGATGCATGGACCAGTAGGCATGGCCAGGGACGTTACGTGTCCATCACGGCACACTGGGTAAATGTGGTGGATGCAGGGTCCACAGGGGACAGCAAGTTTGGGACAGTTCTGCCTAGCCCACGGTCTAGGAAACAATTGGCTGTAGCCGTTCGCACCCCCTCCTCCTCCTCTTCGTCCTCCTGCAGAAGCGAGAGCTCGTCCACAGACCGCAGTCGCACAACCACTCCATCCGCAGCTGCCACTGTTGCACACCAGGTCTCCCATTATGGGGCAGCTACTGGCAAACGTCAGCAGGCTGTATTGGCTATGAAGTGTTTGGGCGACAACAGACACACCGCGGAAGTTCTGTCCGAGTTCTTGCAGAAAGAAACGCAGTCGTGGCTGGGCACTGTAGATCTTGAGGCAGGCAAGGTAGTGAGTGATAACAGAAGGAATTTCATGGCTGCCATCTCCCTTTCCCAACTGAAACACATTCCTTGCCTGGCTCACACCTTAAACCTGGTGGTGCAGTGCTTCCTGAAAAGTTATCCGGGGTTATCCGACCTGCTCCTCAAAGTGCGTGGACTTTGCTCACATATCCGCCGTTCGCCCGTACACTCCAGCCGTATGCAGACCTATCAGCGTTCTTTGAACCTTCCCCAGCATCGCCTAATCATAGACGTTGCAACAAGGTGGAACTCAACACTGCACATGCTTCAGAGACTGTGTGAACAGAGGCGGGCTGTTATGTTTTTGTGGGAGGATACACATACACGGGCAGGCAGTAGGATGGCAGGCATGGAGTTGTCAGGTGTGCAGTGGTCGAAGATTCAAGACATGTGTCAAGTCCTTCAGTGTTTTGAGGAATGCACACGGCTGGTTAGTGCAGACAACGCCATAATAAGCATGAGCATCCCCCTAATGCGTCTGCTGATGCAAAGTTTGACGCACATAAAGGATCAGGCGTCTGCAGCTGAGGAAGAGGAAAGCCTTGATGACAGTCAGCCATTGTCTGGCCAGGGCAGTGTACAGGACGAGGTAGCGGGCGAAGAGGAGGAGGAGGACGAGGAGGATGATGGGGATGATTATATTTTTAATGAGGAAGCTTTTCCAGGGCCACTGGAAATTGGTGGCGCGGCAAGGCCGGGTTCTGGTTTTTTGAGGGACACAAGTGACGTGGATTTGCCTGAAACTGCCCCTCAACCAAGCACAACCGCAGATTTGAGAACTGGAACTTTGGCCCACATGGCGGATTATGCCTTACGTATCCTCAAAAGGGACACACGCATAACTAAAATGATGAATGATGACGATTACTGGTTGGCCTGCCTCCTTGATCCTCGCTATGAAGGCAAATTGCAAAATATAATGCCACATGAGAACTTGGAACTAATATTAGCAACCAAACAATCAACTCTTGTTGACCGTTTGCTTCTGGCATTCCTTGCACACAGCGCCCGTGATCGTTCTCACACGAGCTGCAGGGGCCAGCAGACCAGAGGAGTTAGAGGGGCAGAAATCAGAAGTGGCGTTGGCCAGAGGGGTTTTCTGACCAGGTTGTGGAGTGATTTTGCTATGACCGCAGACAGGACAGGTACTGCAGCATCAATTCAAAGTGACAGGAGACAACATTTGTCCAGTATGGTTACAAACTATTTTTCATCCCTTATCGATGTTCTCCCTCAACCGTCATTCCCATTTGATTACTGGGCATCAAAATTAGACACCTGGCCAGAATTGGCAGAATATGCATTGCAGGAGCTTGCTTGCCCGGCAGCTAGTGTCCTATCAGAAAGAGTATTCAGTGCTGCAGGTTCAATACTAACAGAAAAAAGGACTCGTCTGGCTACCCAAAATGTAGATGATCTAACCTTCATTAAAATGAACCACAACTGGATTTCGAAATCTTTTGACCCACCTTGCCCGGCTGACACCTAGCTTTCCTATGAAAAGGTCTTGCCTGTGGACTATTCTGAATGCCTTTTCCAATCTCGTAATTTTCAGCACCTGATTGTCCAGCATACGACATGTTTACACCTCACTAAATGGCCAAACTCCCCACACGGGGCCGTGGTATCGACACTTGGCGACAGCACCCGTGAGAGTGCAGTTTGTCTGAAGAGGTGGGTGAGCCCGCTTTTGGTCGACGGCACTGCCACTGGGCCCCTCCTAGTACAATAAAGTGTCTCTGGCGGTGGTGGTGCGCACCCAACGTCAGACACACCGTTGTAATATGAGGGGCCCTGGGCCTGTACCGCCGGCCACAAGACAGTTTCCCCCCACCCCAGCTCAAACAGTGCTCTACCACTTGCAAAATTATCTCACAGCTCCACCAATGTTTAGTCTATGCGCTGACATCCTTCAATGCCTGCCACTGACAATACCATTGTATTGACATTTTTGTTATGTTAGGCCTTCGATGCCTGTCTGTGGTCACTCCTTCCACTAGGCCTCCACTGACCACACCACTGCTGCCCGTGTACCCCTGGAACCAATTTAAAATTGCCTACAGCCATGTGTTATTATTTTAGGCCTTCGATGCCTGTCTGCGGTCACTCCTTCCACTAGGCCTCCACTGACCACACCACTGCTGCCCGTGTACCCCTGGAACCAATTTAAAATTGCCTACAGCCATGTGTTATTATTTTAGGCCTTCGATGCCTGTCTGCGGTCACTCCTTCCACTAGGCCTCCACTGACCACACCACTGCTGCCCGTGTACCCCTGGAACCAATTTAAAATTGCCTACAGCCAGCCCAATTTTTTTATTTTAGGCCTTCGATGCCTGTCTGCGGTCCATTCTTTCAACTACTACTACACTGACCAGGGCACTGCTGCCCGTGTACCCCTGGAACCAACATCAGAAAATATAAAAATAAGTATTTTGCTTACAAAAAAGAAAATACTGGAGAGATATCAAATGCAGACATTTTAACATTAAAAACAAACACACAACTAAAATCTGGTACAGTACTAAAAATGGCCACCAGCTACAATTACTTTCTCCTGCAAGTAGTTAACTGAAAGGTTTTTTAAATTGAAAACACAGATATGGCATCCACCGAGTGTTGTCCTGTCGCGTCTTCTTTATATTATTGCCGAGAAGATGCAAAACAATGAAAATAATAAAATCATTAATTACCAAAATAATAGAGAAAGTCAACACCACATTGCAAATAAACATTCATTCCAAATAAAGAAGCAGGGCGCGTCCGAGGGTGAGTATATACCTAATAAGAATATAATCACCCTCGGACGCGCAATGCTTATTTCCAACAGCCTTCCTTCCTAAGAATCAGCCCTTCCGTGGTGTAGAGAGACGTTGTGTTACACTCCAAGGTGTTCCCCAGGTTGCCTTTCCTGAGCTTCGATCTTCCGGCTCTCGTTTAGTAGTTGTTGGAAACTACGCTGCATTAGGCCTTCAAATTGGGTATGGGGTGTAGAGAGATGGTGTGTTCCACTCCAAGGTGTTCCCCAGGTTGCCTTTCCTGAGCTTCGATCTTCCGGCTCTCGTTTAGTAGTTCTTGGAAACTACACTGCATTAGGCCTTCAAATTGGGTATGGGGTGTAGAGAGAGGGTGTGTTACACTCCAAGGTGTTCCCCAGGTTGCCTTTCCTGAGCTTCGATCTTCATGCTCTCGTTTAGTAGTTGTCGGAAACTACGCTGCATTAGGCCTACAAATTGGGTATGGGGTGTAGAGAGAGGGTTTGTTACACTCCAAGGTGTTCCCCAGGTTGCCTTTCCTGAGCTTCGATCTTCCGGCTCTCGTTTAGTAGTTGTTGGAAACTACGCTGCATTAGGCCTTCAAATATGGTATGGGGGAAACATTGGCGCATCTGCGGTCCCTCCTTCCTCTAGGCCTCCACTGACCTGTCTACTGCTGCCCGTGTTCCCCTGGAACCAATTTTAAATTGCCTACAGGCAGCCCAATTTATTATGTTAGGGCTTCGAAGCCTGTCTGCGGTCCGTCCTTCCACTAGGCCTCCACTGACCTGTCTACTGCTGCCCGTGTACCCCTTGAAACAACATCATAAAATAAAAAAAAAAGTATTTTGCTAATAAAAAAGAAAATACTGGTGAGATATCAAATGCAGACATTTTAACATTAAAAACAAACACACAACTAAAATCTGGTACAGTACTAAAAATGGCCACCAGCTACAATTACTTTCTCCTGCAAGTAGTTAACTGAAAGGTTTTTTAAATTGAAAACACACATATGGCATCCACCGAGTGTTGTCCTGTCGCGTCTTCTTTATATTATTGCCGAGAAGATGCAAAACAATGAAAATAATAAAATCATTAATTACCAAAATAATAGAGAAAGTCAACACCACATTGCAAATAAACATTCATTCCAAATAAAGAAGCAGGGCGCGTCCGAGGGTGAGTATATACCTAATAAGAATATAATCACCCTCGGACGCGCAATGCTTATTTCCAACAGCCTTCCTTCCTAAGAATCAGCCCTTCCGTGGTGTAGAGAGACGTTGTGCTACACTCCAAGGTGTTCCCCAGGTTGCCTTTCCTGAGCTTCGATCTTCCGGCTCTCGTTTAGTAGTTGTTGGAAACTACGCTGCATTAGGCCTTCAAATTGGGTATGGGGTGTAGAGAGATGGTGTGTTCCACTCCAAGGTGTTCCCCAGGTTGCCTTTCCTGAGCTTCGATCTTCCGGCTCTCGTTTAGTAGTTCTTGGAAACTACACTGCATTAGGCCTTCAAATTGGGTATGGGGTGTAGAGAGAGGGTGTGTTACACTCCAAGGTGTTCCCCAGGTTGCCTTTCCTGAGCTTCGATCTTCATGCTCTCGTTTAGTAGTTGTCGGAAACTACGCTGCATTAGGCCTTCAAATTGGGTATGGGGTGTAGAGAGAGGGTTTGTTACACTCCAAGGTGTTCCCCAGGTTGCCTTTCCTGAGCTTCGATCTTCCGGCTCTCGTTTAGTAATTGTTGGAAACTACGCTGCATTAGGCCTTCAAATTGTGTATGGGGTGTAGTGAGAGGGTGTGTTACACTCCAAGGTGTTCCCCAGGTTGCCTTTCCTGAGCTTCGATCTTCCGGCTCTCGTTTAGTAGTTCTTGGAAACTACACTGCATTAGGCCTTCAAATTGGGTATGGGGTGTAGAGAGAGGGTGTGTTACAGTCCAAGGTGTTCCCCAGGTTGCCTTTCCTGAGCTTCGATCTTCCGGCTCTCGTTTAGTAGTTCTTGGAAACTACACTGCATTAGGCCTACAAATTGGGTATGGGGTGGAGAGAGATGGTGTGTTACACTCCAAGGTGTTCCCCAGGTTTCCTTGCCATTGCTTCGGTCTTCCGACTCTCGTTTAGTAGTTGTAGAAAAGTACACTGCATTAGGCCTACAAAATGGGTATGGGGTGGAGAGAGATGGTGTGTTACACTCCAAGGTGTTCCCCAGGTTGCCTTTCCTGAGCTTCTATCTTCAGGCTCTCATTAAATTGTGGTTAAATGGAACAACTGCATTTGGCGTACTAGTTGGTTTGGGGCCTACTATCGGTGTCTGCCACTCCTTGCTGTTCTCCTGGTTTCCTGTCCTGAAATTCCATTTTCAGGCTCTCGTTAAGTAGTTGTTAATGTTAGACTGCATTTGGCCTACTAGTTGGGTTGGGGCCTACTATCGGTGTCTGCCACTCCTTGCTGTTCTCCTCCACTGAACAAAGCTGTGCCGCCTGTTTACTACGGTTGCCAATTTTGAACTGCATTTCGACTACTTACTGATTTGGCCCTACTCTCTGTGTAAGCCTCTCATTCCAGTTGTCCTCCACTGCAATGCCCCCTGGTTATTCCTGTGTTACCAATTTTGAACTGCATTTAGCCCACTTTATTCTTTGGGCCTATATCTGTGTTTCCACTTCATCGTGCCCATTGCCCAGCCAGTGATAGATGAGTCTGCTGGTACATTGACCCATAACGCAACATTCCCCGTGCATGCTACACAACAACATTGTGACCCTGCTGAAAGTCAGGTTGCTCTTCCCGCATACCATACCACCTTACACGGGGACAAAGAGGAAGGTGCAGATAAAAGTGCAGGTTCCTTCATCAGGTGGGGGGAGGAATACTAGTTGGCGACGTCACTGGCACAGGGCCTCTCATAGTACGCAAAAGTGTTGCTGCCGGTGGGAGGCGCCCCCGCCGTGCAAACACACCGCTGTACTTTGAGGGGCCCTGTGCCAGTGCCAATGCCAACAAGTGGGCCCCCCCTGCTTGCTCAGGATCACAGCACTTGCAAAGTTGAAATACTTACCTCTCCCTGCTCCACTGCCGTGACGTGGTCCAGATTTCCTGGGCCCACTAATTACTTGAACCAGCCCTACCCCACACAACTTTAGCCAAATGACCCCCAATTTCAAATGCCTTCCAATTATTATAAGGTAAATTACGCTTGACAAGCTTCATTAAGAAGAATGGATGGTTTTGACATTAAAATGGGCACTCTAGGTGTTTTCCTGGCCCCCACTCACTGCCGACTATGCTGCCCCATTGACTTGCATTGGGTTTCGTGTTTCGGTCGATCCCGACTTTACGTCATAATCGGCCGATTTCACTCGACCCGACTTTTGAGATAGTCGGGTTTCGCGAAACCCGGCTCGACTCTAAAAAGGTCAAGGTCGCTCAACTCTAGTATTTACTAAACTAGATCTGCGGGGTGCTTACAACCTGATTCGCATCCGTGAGGGGGACGAATGGAAGATGGCTTTTAACACCAGGGATGGGCACTATGAATATCTGGTGATGCCCTTTGGGCTCTGTAATGCCCCAGCCGTTTTCCAAGACTTTGTGAACGATATCTTCCGGGATATGCTTTCCACCTCGGTCGTAGTCTATCTGGATGATATTCTCATCTACTCCCCAGATATTGACTCCCACTGGAGAGATGTTTGCAAAGTCTTCGACCTCCTACGGGCAAACTCCCTCTATGCCAAGTTGGAGAAGTGTATGTTTGAGCAGGAGTCCTTACATTTCCTAGGCTACATCATCTCTGCCCAGGGATTGGATATGGATCCTGCCAAACTACAGGCTGTGATGGACTGGCAGGAACCCCATTCTCTTAAAGCGGTGCAGCGCTTTATGGGGTTCATTAATTATTATCGCCAGTTCATTGCGCACTTCTCAACTTTGGTAGCTCCCTTGGTTGCCCTCACCAAGAAGGGGGCGAATCCCAAATTGTGGTCTGAGGAGGTCTCCAAGGCCTTTAACTCTATAAAGTCACACTTCGCTAGCGCTCCCATCCTACATCGCCCCGATGTTGATAAGCCATTTATCATGGAGGTGGATGCCTCTTCTGTTGGTGCTGGAGCAGTCCTCTTCCAAAAGGATGCTCAAGGTCGGAAGCATCCTTGCTTCTTTTTCTCCAAGACCTTCTCACCAGCAGAGAGGAATTATTCCATCGGGGACAGGGAGTTGCTAGCCATGAAGTTGGCTTTCTCGGAGTGGAGACATCTCTTGGAGGGAGCACGTTTTCCCTTCCAAGTCTTCACAGACCATAAAAATTTGGTGTACCTGCAGACAGCCCAGCGGTTGAATTCTCGCCAGGCCAGATGGTCCTTATTCTTCTCCCGATTTCATTTCACCCTCCATTTTCTTTCTGGGGAGAAGAACATTCGGGCCGACGCTCTCTCTCGCTCCGTTGTGTCATCTGCGGAGGAGGAGCCTCGGCTTATTGTCCCCACCGAGAGCTGAGAACTGTGGCCTCAGTTTCGCTAGAGTCTGTGCCTCCGGGCAAGACTTTTGTACCATCCAGTTTGCGACCGGAGGTTCTCTCTTGGGCACACTCGTCCAGGGTGGGTGGACATTTTGGTACCAAAAGGACATCTGAGTTACTGGCGAGGACATACTGGTGGCCGCATATGGCTCGTGATGTCGCAGAGTATGTTCGGGCGTGTGTCTCTTGCGCCAAGAACAAGACTCCTCGGCAACGGCCAGCTGGTTTGCTTTATCCTCTGCCGGTGGCGGACAGGCCCTGGGAGATGGTCGGGATGGACTTTGTGGTGGGCTTACCCAAGTCTCGTAACTGCACCATTATCTGGGTGATCACCGACCATTTTTCCAAAATGGTGCACTTGGTGCCTCTTCCACGGCAACCTTCTGCACGGGCGTTGGCTGTCTTGTTCGTCAAACATATCTTTCGCCTACACGGTATGCCAGACAAAATTTTTAGTGACCGGGGTCCCCAGTTTGCGTCTCGATTCTGGAGAGAGCTTTGTCATCTACTCAGTATTGAGTTGAATCTCTCTTCGGCATATCATCCCGAGACGAATGGGTTGGTAGAGAGGGCCAACCAGACCTTGGTCCCATATTTACGACATTTTGTTTCTGCCAGGCAGGATGACTGGGCATCCTTGCTACCGTGGGCAGAGTTTGCACTTAACAATGCCGTAGCCGACTCCACCGGTCAAACTCCATTCCTCCTAAATTACGGCCAGCATCCGCGTGTTCCTGTGCCCATACCTGTGTCCTCTGCTGACTCCAGGGTGGCAGACTGGGCTGTGGAGGCACGGGACATTTGGGACCGCACTCAGGATGCCATTCGGGCCTCCAAGGAGAGAATGAGGTCCTCCGCCGATGTTCATCGGCACCCCGCTCCGACCTTTGCTCCTGGCGACTTGGTGTGGCTCTCCGCCCGTAATATCAGGCTGCGAGTTGAGTCCACTAAGTTTGCTCCTCGCTACTTGGGTCCCTTCAAGGTTCTCGAACGGGTTAATCCTGTGGTCTACCGTTTGGCTCTTTCTCCACGCTTGGGTATCACCGACACCTTTCATGTGTCCCTCTTGAAACCCGTATACATGTCCCGGTTTTCCGAGTCATCTGCCGGGACATCGGGTTTGTCTACGGAAGATTACGAGGTGAACGCTATTTTGGGGTGCAAGGTGGTACGCGGCAAAAAGTTCTATCTGGTGGATTGGAAGGGCTATGGCCCAGAGGACAGGTCATGGGAGCCTGCTGAAAACATTCGGGCCCCACAGCTCATTGCTGCCTTCGAGCGTAGCGAGGCCCAAGGAGGGGGGGCCCTAAGAGGGGGGGTAATGTTAGGTCTCGAGTTCCCGCTTCTGCACAGGGGGAATCTCGAGCCATCTCCGCTGCGGTCTCCCATTCTTGTCCAGCCGCAGTGGAGTCTGCTCAGCAGGGACGTCGGTCCCAGCGTCTTGCTCAGTCTCACTCTGTACAGAGAGTTACTGCTGCTTCTTCAGCTTCTGCCATTAAAGCCAGTGCTGGTCAGCAGCGAGCGGACATCTCTGGGACTAAGTCCTTGTCTGCACACACTGAGCATGCCCAGGGCAAGATCTCCCGTTGGAGATCGAGGGTCATGTGCTCAGGCCCTGAAGCACATTCCATTGGTCCTCTTGGCAGGTCTTGGAAGGGCAAAGTTTCTGTGGCCACTTCCTGTGCTGCAACTATATAAACTGCGCATGACCGCTAGGCCATGCGCTAGTGTACATTTGCATACGTGTGTTTGTTGTGAGTGCAAGTCGTCCTTGGATACCCCTTCCCTATTGAATGTCTGTTCGCGGAAGGTGTATGGTTGCTATCTAGCGCCCGACTTATCCTACAGCACGAATCACACATTTCAGCGTCCAGTTGCTGTGACCGCCAGTACGGCGCCGTGCACTTCCTCTGTGCTTTCCTTACCCAAGCCTGGGTGGTTAGTGGCGTTTGTCAGTGCGGCACCGCATGCACTCTTGTGCCCTAATATTGTTATTTAGCTTCCTTACACACCCAGTTGCGGTGTTGTGCCAGCAAGGGTCTAATCGGACTTCAATCCTAGTTGGGGATGAGTTCGCTGACTACTTGCTCGCGCTCTATGTGCGGTACCGCGATCTTGTGACGCAACAGGATCGCTTCCTTCACGCTGGGTGAAGTTTAACCCACGTGTGTTTACTTATGAGTACCGCCATAAAGTCCGTCATTACTTGGCAGCAGGTTCCATCTCTGCACGGTGGACCCCGGGCTGCGAACGCACCATACTCTATCTGTCTTATTATTTGGTGCGTTCCGCTAGCCCTAACAATGTGCTCATGGAGCGGATTGGCCGCTGCGGATTCATGGCAGTTTTCCATCACGTTTACAGTACCATGTAAACCTATGGAAAACAAAATCCGCTGTGCCCAGAGTGCAGAAAATACCACGCGGAAACGCTGTGTTGTATTTTCTGCAGCAGCAATTATTTGTGCGCTTTCCGCAGCGTTTTACACCTGTTCCTCAATAGGAATCCACAGGTGAAATCCGCACAAAAACACTGGAAACCTGCGGTAAATCCCCAAGTAAAATGCAGTGTGTTTTGCCTGCGGATTTTTCAAAAATGGTGTGGAAAAATCCGCACACGAATCCACAACATGGGCACATAGCCTTAGGGTTAGGGTTGAAACTAGAGTAAGGGTTGGATTTAGGGTTAGGGTTAGAATTAAGGTTAAGATTAGGGTTAGGGGTGAGTTGGGGTTAGGGATAGGCTTGTGGTTTGGGTTATGGTTAGGGTTGGGATTAGGGTTGGGAGTGTGTTGGGGTGAGGGTTGTGGTTAGGGTTAGGGTTGGGATAAGGGTTAAGGGTCTGTTGGGTTTAGGGTTGTGGTTAGGAGTGTGTTAGCGTTAGGATTGTGATTACGGTTATGGTCAGAGTTGGGATTAGGCTTAGGGGTGTGTTGGAGTTAGTGCTGGAGTTAGAATTGAGCGGTTTCCACTGTTTAGGCACATCAGGGGTCTCCAAACGCGACATGCCACCAACATTGATTCCAGCCAATCTTGCATTCAAAAAGTCAAATGGTGTTCCCTTCATTCCGAGCCCCGATGTGTGTCCAAACAGTGGTTTACCCAAACATATGGGGCATAAGCGTACTCAGGAAAAATTGCACAACAACTTTGAGGGTCTAATTTCTCCTGATACCCTTGGAAAAATAAAAAAATAGGGGCTAAAAATTATTTTTGTGGTAAAAAATTATTTTTATTTTCACGGCTCTGCGTTATAATATTCTGTGAAGCACTTGGGGGTTCAAAGTGCTCACCACACATCAAGATAAGTTCCTTGTGGGTTCTATTTTTCAAAATGTGGTCACTTGTGGTGGGTTTCCACTGTTTAGGCACATCAGGGGTTCTGCAAACACAACATGACGCCAGCAGACAATTCCATAAAAGTTAGCATTTCAAAACGTCACTACTTCCCATCCGAGCCCCGATGTGTGCCCAAACAGTGGTTCCCTTCCACATATGGAGTATCAGCCTACTGAGGACAAACTGGACAACAAAGTTTGGTGTCCAATTTCTCCTGTTACCCTTGTGAAAATAAAAAATTGCGGGCTAAAAATATTTTTTGAGGAAAAAAAATGATTTTTTTTTTCACGGCTCTGCATTATAAACTTATGTGAAGCACTTGGGGGTTCAAAGTACTCACCATACATCTAGATAAGTTCCTTGGGGGGTATAGTTTCCAAAATGGTGTCACTTGTGGGGGATTTCTACTGTTTAGGCACATCAGGGGCTCTGCAAACACAACATGAAGCCCGCAGACCATTCCATCAAAGTCTGCAATCCAAAACATCACTACTTCCCTTCCTAGCCCCGACGTGTACCCAAGCAGTGGTTCCCCCATCATATGTGGTAAGAGCATACTCAGCACAAACAGGACAACAAAGTTTGGTGTCCAATTTCTCCTGTTCCCCTTGTGAAAATAAAAAATTGCGGGCTAAATATAATTTTTGAGGAAAGAAAAATTATTTTTTATTTTCATGGCTCTGCGCTATAAACTTCTGTGAAGCACTTGGGGGTTCAAAGTGCTCACCACAAATCTAGATAAGTTCCTTGGGGGTCTAGTTTCCAAAATGGGGTCATTTGTGGGGGAGCTCCAATGTTTAGGCACACAGGGGCTCTCCAAATGCGAAATGGTGTCCGCTAACGATTGGAGCTAATTTTTCATTCAAAAAGTCAAATGGCGCTCCTTCCCTTCCGAGCCTTGCCGTGCGCCCAAACAGTGGTTTTTCCCCAACATGTGAGGTATCGTGTACTCAGGAGAAATTGCCCAACAAATTTTAATATCCATTTTATCCTGTAGCCCATGTGAAAATGAAAAAACTGATGCTAAAAGAAATTTTTTGTGAAAAAAAGTAATTTTTCATTTTTACGGATCAATTTGTGAAGCACCTGGGGGTTCAAAGTGCTCACTATGCATCTAGATAAGTTATTTGGGGGTCTACTGTCCAAAATGGGGTCACTTGTGGGGGAGAGCCAATGTTTAGGCACACAGGGGCTCTGCAAACATGACATGGTGTCCGCTAACGATCGGAGCAAATTTTTCATTCAAAAAGTCAAATGGCGCTCCTTCCCTTCCAAGCCTTGCCATGTGCCTAAACAGTGGTTTACCCCCACATGTGAGGTATTGGTATACTCAAGAAAAATTGCGCAACAAATGTTAGGATCCATTTTATTCTGTTGCCGATGTGAAAATGAAAAAATTGAGGCTAAATAAATTTTTTGTGAAAAAAAGTACTTTTTCATTTTTACGGATCAATTTGTGAAGCACCTGGGGGTTTAAAGTGCTCACTGTGCATCTAGATAAGTTCCTTC
The DNA here is from genome assembly GCF_032444005.1 of Ranitomeya imitator. NCBI lineage: Eukaryota > Metazoa > Chordata > Amphibia > Anura > Dendrobatidae > Ranitomeya > Ranitomeya imitator. The sequence goes on from NC_091282.1 coordinate 391,150,871, forward strand.
GGGGGTCTAGTTTCCAAAATGGGGTCACTTGAGGGGGAGCTCCAATCGTTAGGCACACAGGGGCTCGCCAAACACAACATGAGGTCCGCTAAAGATTGGAGCCAATTTTTCATTCAAAAAGTCAAATAGTGCTTCTTCCCTTCTGAGCCCTGTCGTGCACCCAAACAGTGGTTCCCCCCACATATAGGGTATTGGCGTACTCAGGACAAATTGTACAACAACTTTCGGCGTCCATTATCTCCTTTTACTCTTGGGAAAATAAAAAAATGTTGCAAAAAGATCATTTTTGTGACTAAAAAGTTAAATGTTCATTTTTTCCTTCCATGTTGCTTCTGATGCTGTGAAACACCTAAAGGGTAAATAAACTTCTTGAATGTGGTTTTGAGCACCTTCACGGGTGTAGATTTTAGAATGGTGTCACATTTGGGTATTTTCAGCCATATAGACCCCTCAAACTGATTTCAAATGTGAGGTGGTCCCTGAAAAAAATGGTTTTGTAAATTTTGTTGTAAAAATGAGAAATCGCTGGTCCAATTTTAACCAATATAACTTCCTAGCAAAAAAACCCTTTGTTTCCAAAATTGTGCTGATGTAGACATGCGACAAATGTTATTCTTTAGCTATTATGTTTCACATAACTCTCTGGTTTAACTGAATAAAAATTCAAAATTTGAAAATTGCAAAATTTTCAAAATTTTCGCCATATTTCCATTTTTTTCACAAATAAATGCAAAAATTATCAACCTAAATTTACCACTAACATGAAGCCCAATATGTCACGAAAAAATCTAAATCAGAATCGCTAGGATCCGTTGAAGTGTTCTTGAGTTATTACCTCATAAAAGGACACTGGTCAGAATTGCACAAAAATGGCAAGGTCATTAAGGTCAAAATAGGCTGGGTCATGAAGGGGTTAAAACTAGTTATTTTCATATCTACATTTGCTTAGGAAATATGTCTAAAACGAAGAAAAAATATTGCTTACTGTATGCACAGCCGTACACTTCTACTCTCATTCCAATCCTGCCATTCTCATTCCAATCCAATGGGTTGAAACGTAGGTATCTTGCTCGTATGTGGTTCTGAAGCTTGTAGTAAACAACGCTGTCAGCATTTGTGTTTCCTATAAATTCCTAAAATGACAAAATTGGACAATAATATATACATATATTAGAAAAACAGGAGTGCCAGAAAATACTTTTCTGAGAAAATATACCTGGGTACATTTCTCTATTAGTATTTTCAACACAAAGAAGTGCTCCCAAGATCTTTTTTTATTCGCTAAACCTGTCTAAATACATGTGTTGTACAGTGCAATAAAATACTTACTGATTGACATCTCCTCCAGTTTCAAGCACTGCATCTGTCCTCTTCTTACTCTAGATCACATTGGGGTTTGTGTGGGAACCAGAAATCACTTTTCTGATGTAAGTCCATGGAACATTGTTTTGATGCTCAGTAGGCTTACATTGTTAAAACCATTTCAGAATTTTAGTCATGTGAGTGAGAAGAGCCGTGGAGTGTCGCTGGAAACTGGAGAAAGCGGCAATAAGTATTTTATTGCACTTACACTGCATAACTCACATATTTAGACAGGATTAGGGAATAAACATATTCTTGGGAGTGATTCTTTACAAACATACCTACCTAGTTGAGATTATACAGCCAGTGCCTAAAACATGATGCCCAATGATTAGGCAGCATGAATCAGCTGTGAGGTTCCCTTTATTATCACAAGAAACAATAAGGTAACGATGCATTGGTACTGATTTATTCTTAGTTGCAGAAAATAAACCCATATTTAAAATATAGTCTTTTATAGTTTTTGGGGTTTCTTTTACAAATAATTAATAATAAAAATGTCAAATGTGTAAAATCATTGTTTAGCAGAATTCATTTTTTCTAATCATTAATTTAAAGGGAATCTGTCACCCCAAAAATCGTATATGAATTAATTCTGTAATGCTGTAGATAAGCCCCAGATGTAACCTGAAAGGAAAGAAAAACAGGTTATATTATACTCACCCAGGGGCGGTCCCGGTTCATTTTGGGTCCGATGGGCGTCGTGGTCCGATGCCTCCCATCTTCATGTGATAACGTCCTCTTCTTGTCTTCCTGCCACGGATCCTGCGCAGGTGTACTGATTTGTTCTGTGGAGGGCAGAGCAAAGGACTGCAGAGCGCAGGTGGCGGGAAAGGTCAGAGAGGCTCGCGCCTGCGCACTGCAGTACATTACGCTGCCCTCAACAGGGCAAATCAGTACGCCTGCGCAGGAGCCGTGACACGAAGCAAGGAAGAGGACATCATCGCATGAAGATGGGAGGCGCCAGACCCGGACCGCAATACCCATCAGACCCGAAACGAACCAGGACCGCCCCTTGGTGAGTATAATATAACCTGTTTTTCTTACCTTTCAGGTTACATCAGGGGCTTATCTACACTGCAGAAAGCTGTACATACGCCCCTGATGCCGGTGGTCTTTGCTCATATATGATTTTTGGGGTGACAGATTCTTTTTAAATTGTTTTAAGGATTCAATAACATTCAAAAAATATTCTGGGTCCAAAAAATTGAACTGGATCCAAAACAAGTGTTTAAAAAAAACTTGCAGAAAATGTGATAATTTGTGTATCAGTTGCCTGCTCCATTTACAATATTTATACAAGAAAATATAAAAATACAACTGTACACTGTGTGCAGAATTATTAGGCAAGTTGTATTTTGATCACATGATACTTTTTATACATGTTGTCTTACTCCAAGCTGTTCAGGCTTGAGAGCCAACTACCAATTAAGTAAATCAGGTGATGTGCATCTCTGTAATGAGGAGGGGTGTTGTCTAATGACATCAAAACCCTATATAAGGTGTGCTTAATTATTAGGCAACTTCCTTTCCTTTGGCAAAATGGGTCAGAAGATAGATTTGACGGGCTCTGAAAAGTCCAAAATTGTGAGATGTCTTGCAGAGGGATGCAGCAGTCTTGAAATTGCCAAACCTTTGAAGTGTGATCCCCGAACAATCAAGCGTTTCATGGCAAATAGCCAACAGGGTCGCAAGAAGCGTGTTGGGCAAAAAAGGCGCAATATAACAGCCCATGAATTGAGGAAAATCAAGCGTGAAGCTGCCAAGATGCCATTTGCCACCAGTTTTGCCATATTTCAGAGCGGCAACATTACTGGAGTAAGAAAAAGCACAAGGTGTGCGATACTCAGGGACTTGGCCAAGGTAAGGAAGGCTGAAAAACGACCCCCTTTGAACAAGAAACATAAGATAAAACATCAAGACTGGGCCAAGAAATACCTTAAGACTGACTTTTCAAAGGTTTTATGGACTGATGAAATGAGAGTGACTCTTGATGGGGCAGATGGATGGGCCAGAGGCTGGATCAATAAAGGGCAGAGAGCTCCTCTCCGACTAAACAAGTGAGATTGGAATATATTTGGTTTTTGTTAAGTTGCCTAATAATTCTGCACAGTAATAGTTACCTGCACAAACAGATATCCTCCTCAGATAGCCAAATATATATAATAAAAAAAACACTCCAACTTCCAAAAATATTAAGCTTTGATATTTATGAGTCTTTTGGGTTGATTGAGAACATAGTTGTTGATCAATAATAAAAATAATCCTCTAAAATACAACTTGCCTAATAATTCTGCACACAGTGTAGTATGGAAACAAATGCTAATGGTAATATTACTATCTTTAGATTTCTGTGTTATAGCATGCTTTAAGAAAAGTTAAGGGAAGAGTTGAAATTTGAAAACAGAATCTGTCACAAAGTTGTTCTGACCTAATCTGAGAGTGACAATGTAAGGGCAGAGACCAAGATTCCAGCACTATGTCACATACTGGGCTGCTTGCTGCTGTTTTGATAAAATTCCTGTATTAACCGCAGTAGATAGTTACTAGTTAACTTACTACCATGTAGTCCTCCATATTTATGAGCTCTGTATAACTCCGTCCCCACCATGCTTTCTACCTATGCACAGTGTACACAGAAAGCTGCCAATCAGTGTTGTGGGGGGAGTTATATAGAGCCCAGTAAGTGATACATCACTGGAATCAGTGTCTTTGTCCCTACATTATGTTGCTCTCAGGTGGGTTCTCTTTAAAGGGCTTTTACAACAAATAAAAGTGACTTATAGAGGTTCAAAATGCCCTTGGTGGATTCTGTACCATAATTTATTGTCATGGCATTATGGAATTACTTTATGCCATGGTAATGCAGTGGCGGATGACACATCATCACATTACAATGACAATAGGAAAAGGCGTTATACTCTGGTGACCAATGTAACAGTGGTATATTTAAGAGATTAGTATAGATTTTACATTTCATTAAAATGATAATAATTCAACTTTTCAATCAATTATAAAAAATAATTCTTTCAAAGTAGAAAGTTTCTTCTAGCATTGCAGGTCGTGTTGAAGTTTATAGTGATTTAACTGATAGGTAAAATACAGTATATGTTGTATTATCTTTGCTTTTTTGGTACATTTTCTAAGTATCGTCTTTTGGTTCTGTGAGACAGTTGAAAGCATTATCTAAATCATCTTAAAATGGGAAGCAGACTATGTTAAAATAGAATTTGCATATAGATTAAAAACAATTTAGCCTTTCTAAAAAAAAAGCGGAATCTGTATTTATTCACTGCAAAATGCACCTATTTACTAGAAAATTTAACAACACTTTTGTATTAAATCAAGCAAGTGACCTAAGAATTATGGTTGAACTTTCTTTGTTTTTAAAGATACTCATTAAAAGCAACTAAATCGAATTTCTCGAGATTCTTAGCTAAACAAGAAACAGCTTGTGTTAAAGGAAGAAAGAAACTTCATCATACTATGATTATAGCTTGTTCATATTTTGTAGTAAGGCTCCATGATAAGAGACATTGTTTTTTTCTATACTGTATATGCCAATAGTATAGCATTGTTGTTTACAGACCAAAGGATTAGTCAACCACAGGTTAAAATCCTTCAAGACAATACAATAAAGTGGAAAAAAATACATAAATAATTTAATTACCTTCCCTTTGGGCAGGGGCAGGCTGCCAAAAATTTTCTTATCTCAAAGAATTGGCCAGAATATGCAAATGACTCACAGAGTCACAGAGTGATCACACTTTGGATGAGAAGATTGAGGAAACAATTTCTTCATCTTCTTCATTCTGTCAGTTGGCAGAAATCGGACTGCACTGAGATATCAACCAAGTGCAGTCAAACCCCCTTTGTCACCCCCTTAGATAAAAATAATAATGAAATGTATCTTTTTCATTCTTTGCAGTTATGACTTTGGTTAGGGATAGGGTTAGGGTTTGGGCTAGGATTAGGGTTGGGGTTAGAGCTAGGTTTAGTGTTGGGCTAAGGTTAGGGCTGGGGCTAGGGTTGGGCCTAGGGTTATGGCTGGGGTTAGAGCTAGGATTAGTGTTGGGATAGGGTTGGGGTTAGGGCTAGGGATAAGGTTAGAGTTAGGGTTAGGGTTGCGATGTAGTTATGGTTGGGGTTATGGTTGTGGTGTTGAGGTTAGTGTTGTGGTGAGGGTTAGGGTTGGGATTAGGGCTCGGATTGAGATTAGGGTTAGAAGTGTGTGTGTTGGGGTCAGGGTTGGGGTAATAGTTGTTTTAGGGTTGGAGAATTGGGGGGTTTCTACTGTTTAGGTACATCAGGGGGTCTCTAAACGCGACATGGCGCCCGCCATTGATTTCAGTCAAATAAGTGTTCAAAAAGTCAAATGGTGCTCCCTCCCTACTGAGCCCTGCAATGCGCCCAAACAGTGGCTTTTTCCTTCTAACAAGGTAGCAGAGAAAGTAGAAATTGCACAACAAATTTTGTGGTCCACTTTCTCCTGATATTCTTGTGAAAATAAAAAAGTTTGGGTCTAAAATAAATTTTTCGTGAAAAAGGTAAAATGTTCATTTTTTCCTTCCACTTTGCTCTAGTTCTCATGAAGCACCTGAAGGGTTAATCAACTTCTTGAATCTGGTTTTGCGCACCTTGAGGGGTGCAGTTTTTAGAATGGTGTCACTTTTGAATATTTTCTGTCATATTGACCCCCCCGACTCACTTCAAATGTGAGGCGGTCCCTAAAAGAAATGTTTTGGAAATTTTGTTGAAAAAATTAGAAATCACTGGTCAAATTGTACCCCTTATAACTTCCTAACAATAAAAAATATTTTAAAAATTGTGCTGATGTAAAGTAGACATGTGGGAAATGTTATTTATTAACTATTTTGTGTGAGATCTCTCAGATTTAACAGCATAAAAATTAAAAGTTTGAAAATTGCAACATTTTCAAAACTTTTGTCAAATATCTATTTTTTTTCATAAAATTACGCAAGTCATATTGAATTTTACCACTACCATGAAATGCAATATGTTATGAAAAAACAATCTCAGAATCAGTGGGATGCGTTGAAGCCTTCCAGAGCTTTAACTTCATAAAGTCACAGTGGTCAGAATTGGAAACATTGGCTTGGTCATTAAAGTCAAAATGGGCTCTGTTACTAAGGGGTTAAACAAAAAAAAACTTGCCACACAATTTTTTTTCCTGTTTTCAAGGACATTATATGTTAAAATAAATGGTGCAAGAAGAAACAAAACAAAAGGTTTAATTACAATAAGTAAGTCTTGATACAACTTTGGAAAAAAATAATAGAATAATGATTTGTAGAAATAGTGGAGGAAAAATAAGTGAAGTGTTTCATGGCAGAGCATTGTGCTTGATCATTAAAGTAAGGTCTGCAGTAGACAACAGGGGCATAGCTAGGGGTTCAGCTCGGGGCCCTAACCAGGTAACCCTGTTTACAACTATGGTGGCGCACCTGATTAGCAGGTTTGTGGGAATCTCAGATGATGACTGCACTGTTATTGAAGATAAATCTCTATACAAAGAACTACACTGATAGCACTGCAATATAGTGATTATATAGTAGCAGATACCAGACCCGCAGAACATATAAGAGATTACAGTACAGTTATATACAGCTGATGCTTTTTCTGATGGAGTCTTTCACTTTTCCCATCTTTTCCATCTTGCTCAGACCCACATGATGACTTCTCTAGTTCACTAAAAAGACACATTTGACTTCTCACATTTCCAGCACCGTCTCCATCTACTTTCAACCTGAACAAACTCCTCAACCTGCCGATACCGCAAAGCTGAGCCACTGCTTCTGTATGTGTCCCTATAACTGCACTTGCTGTTTGGCACAATAAAAGCACTCTTCTTAGTGCCCCACATAATAATGCCCACCACTGTGAACAGAGGCGTAGCTAGAGTATTAGTTCGGGGGGGTGAGGGGAATTCTTAGTGGGTCTGTTTCCCTAACCAGGTAACCCTGATTACAGCTGTGGTGACACACCCAATAGTGAATGTATGAGAAACTCAGCAGATGACCGCGCTGTTACTAAAAAAAATCTCTATACAAAAACCAACACTGATTACCGCCATTTCGTGACCATATAAAGAAAGATACCAGTACTGCAGAATGTGTAAGAGATTACAGTACAGTTACAGTACAGATAGTGACTTACAGCTTCTGTTCTTTCTGATGGAGTTAACGTTTCCTATCTTTTCCAAATGGCACAGACTGACATGACATCTTCTTGCAGCCAAGACTCGACTGCAGAGATTACAACAAAAACACAAATGACTTATCACATTTCCAGCACCAGTCCCCATCTATTTCCACCCTGCTGATACCCCAATGCTTAGCCACTGCTGCTGTATGTGTTCCTATTACAGCATCAACTGTGTGGTACTGTGTGCCCTCTAGATAGTAAAACAAACCTCTAGAATATATTAATGCACTGTGCATGTGCACTATAAACTGCGCCCACATTTTGCCCCTAGAAAATAATAATGCCTTCTGTGTGCCCCTTTGACACCTACAATAACCTGAGTGCCCCTATAACAATAAGTGCCTACTTTTAACATTAAATAATGTCTCAAGTCTTCCCCTGTACAGCTCCCTCTACACAGTATGATGCCCTGCTATACACAGTATAATGACCACCATCCTATATAGTACCACCCACACAGTATTCTGACCCCTCAGTAGCCCCCAAACTATTTGATGGCCCCAACACCATATAATGGTTCCCACACAAAGACCTTACATTAGCTACCACACTATATGATGCCGCCATCACAGTATGATGGCCCCTTCAAAGTAATACCCAGACTGTATGATGGCCCCTAATAGCCTATATAAAGTATAATGCAATCCATAGTCCTCCATATAGTAGAATGCAATCCCCTTTGGCCTCTATATAGTATAATGCACAGCCCATAGTCCTCTACATACTATAATGATCAGCACAAAGTCTTCCATAGAGTATAACGCACTGCACATAGGCTTCCATATAGTATAATGTATCGTACGTCTCATATAGTATAATGGGTTCCGAATAGGCCTCTATATAGTGTAATGCACTCCCCGTAGTCTTCCATATAGTATAATGAACTCACCATAGGCTTCAATACAGTATAATGCATTCTCCATAAAAAAATAAAATACTCAGGATGGAGCTGCAGGACAGTGAAGCAGTAAGCTGGATGACAGCTAGAAGGACGGGTAGAGGCAAGAGTGCTTGGGAGGCTAGTCCTGATCTGGCACACCCTAAGTTTGCTAAGTTGGCAGATGAGGGGGGTGCCAGTACAGAGGTAGCACTGCTGCAGCCAGGCATGTCCTCAGAAAGCCGGAGGAGTGACTGCTACAGTAAGGAGGGAAAAAGGAGAGCAGGGCAGGCCAGACAGGTGCTGTAGTGGGGGACTCAATTATTAGGGGAACAAATAGGGCAATCTGTCACAAAGACAGGGATCGTCGAACGGTGTGCTGCCTACCTGGCACTCGAGTCCGACACATCGCTGATCAGGTGGACAGATTACTGGGAGGGGTTGGTGAGGACCCAGCAGTCATGGTGCACATTGACACAAATTCCAAAGTTAGTGGTAGGTGGAAGGTCCTTAAAAACAATTTCAGGGAGTTAGGCTGCAAGCTGAAAGCAAGGACCTCCAATGTGGTATTTTCCGAAACACTGCCTGTACCACGTGCCACGCCAGGGAGACAGTGGAAGATTAGGGATGTTAATAAGTGGCTCAAGAATTGGTGTAAGAAGGAGGGGTTTGGGCTCCTGCAGTTAGCTACAGGTTCTATGCTAGGGACGGGCTGCACCTCAATGGGGAAGGTGCAGCTTTGCTGGGGGAGAAAATGGCTAGAAGGTTGGAGGAGTGTTTAAACTAGGGAATGGGGGAGGGTATTCAATTTATAGGAGGGGAAGATAGTGCAGATAGAGACCTGGGTACAAATGAGGAAGTTGGGGGTGGCGGTGGCATGGGGGGTGGGGTTAGATCAATTAATAATTTAAGAAAGAATAGAGGTGCAGAGAGATACATAAAATGTATGTATACTAATGCCAGAAGCCTCGCCAACAAAATGAACGAATTAGAATTAATGGTGTTGGAGCATAATTATGACATGGTGGGTATATGAAACATGGCTGAATGAGAGCCATGACTGGGCTGTTAACTTGCAGGGTTATAGTCTGTTCAGAAATGACCAAACGGATAAGCGAGGGGGAGGTGTGTGTCTATATGTAAAATCATCCTTAAAACCCATCCTGCGTGATAATATAGATGAATCTAATGAAAATGTAGAGTCCCTGTGGGTGGAGATAAGGGGAGGGGGAAAAATAATAAATTACTGATAGGGGTTTGTTATAAGTCTCCAAAAATAACGGAAGCAGCAGAGAATTTCCTCATAAAGCAAATAGATGAAGCTGCGACTCAAGGAGAAGTCATTATTATGGGGGACTTCAACTACCCTGAAATAGATTGGGGAATGGAAATCTGCAGTTCCAGCAAAGGTAGTCCATTTTTGACAACTGTGAGAGACAATTACCTTTCACAACTGGTTCAGGACCCAACAAGAAGGGGGCACTGCTAGACCTAATATTAACCAACAGGCCATACCGCATATCAAATATAAGGGTTGGGGGTCACTTGGGGAATAGTGATCACAAAATAATAAGTTTTCATGTATCCTTTAATAAGATGTGTAGTAGAGGGGCTACAAGGACACTAGACTTCAGGAGGGCAAATTTCCAACGGATGAGAGATGATCTTAGTGCAATTGACTGGGATGATATCCTGAGACATAAAAATACACAAAGAAAATGGGAGACGTTTATTAGCATCCTGGATAGGACTTGTGCACAGTATATACCGTATGGAAATAAACGTATTAGAAATAGGAGGAAACCAATATGGCTAAGTAGAGCTGTAAGGGGCGCAATAAGTGACAAAAAGAAAGCATTTAGAGAATTAAAGGAAGTAGGTAGTGATGAGGCATTAAATAAATACAGAAAATTAAATAAATTCTGTAAAAAGCAAATCAAGGCAGCTAAGATTGAGACAGAGAGACTCATTGCCAGGGTCAGTGATAACAAAAATTCCCCATTAAGTGTCACATACTTAACCCAGCAGGAAGTACATCGGTGTCTAAAAATCACTAAAATTGACAAATCTCCGGGCCCGGATGGGATACACCCCCGAGTACTTCAGAAATTAAGTACAGTCATTGATAGATCATTATTTTTAATCTTTAAAGAGTCCATAATAACAGGGTCTGTACCACAGGACTGGCGTATAGCAAATGTGGTGCTAATATTCAAAAAGGGGCCAAAACTGAACTCAGAAATTATAGGCCAGTAAGCTTAACCTCTACTGTGGGTAAAATCCTGGAGGGCATTCTAAGGGATGCTATACTGGAGTATCTGAAGAGGAATAACCTCATGACCCAATACCAACATGGATTTACTAGGGACCATTCCTGTCAGACTAATCTCATCAATTTCTATGTAGAGGTAAGTTACGGACTGGCCAAGGGAACCCAGTGCACGTAGTGTATATGGACTTTTCAAAAGCTTTTGATACGGTGCCACACAAAAGGTTGATACATAAAATGAGAATAATGGGGATAGGGGAAAACATGTGTAAGTGGGTTAAGAGCTGCCTCAGGGATAGGAAACAAAGGGTCGTTATTAATGGAGCACACTCGGACTGGGTCGCGGTTAGCAGTGGGGTACCACAGGGGTCAGTATTGGGCCCTCTTCTTTTTAACATATTTATTAATGATCTTGTAGGGGGCATACAGAGTGGAATTTCAATATTTGCAGATGACACTAAACTTTGCAGGGTAATCAATACAGAGGAGGATAATTTTATATTACAGGATGATTTATGTAAACTAGAAGCTTGGGCTGATAAATGGCAAATGAGCTTTAATGGGGATAAATGTAAGGGCATGCACTTGGGTAGAATTAATAAGATGTATAACTATGTGCTTAATTTTAAAACTCTGGGCAAAACCGTCAATGAAAAAGACCTGGGAGTGTGGGTGGATGAGAAACTCACATTTAGTTGCCAGTGTCAGGCTGCTGCTACAAAAGCAAATAATGGGATGCGTTAAAAGAGGCATAGATGCACATGAGGAGAACATAATATTAACTCTATACAAGTCACTTGTATGACCACACTTACAATACTGTGCACAGTTCTGGTCTCCGGTGTATAAGAGAGACATAGCTGAACTAGAGCGGGTGCCGAGAAGAGCGACCAAGGTTATTAGAGGACTGGGGGGTCTGCAGTACCAAGATAGGTTATTACACTTGGGGCTATTTAGATTGGAAAACGAAGGCTAAGGGGTGATCTTATGTTAATGTATAAATATATGAGGGGACCGTAGAAAGACCTTTCTGATGACCTTTTTAATTATAGACCTGAGACAGGGACAAGGGGGCATCCTCTACGCCTGGAGGAAAGAAGGTTTAAGCATAATAACAGGGTTCTTTACTGTAAGAGCAGTGAGACTATGGAACTCTCTGCCGTATGATGTGGTAATGAATGATTCATTACTTAAATTTAAGAGGGGACTGGATGCCTTTCTTGAAAAGTATAATGTTACAGGGTATATATACTAGATTCCTTGTTAGGGCGTTGATCCAGGGAACTAGTCTGATTGCCATATGTGGAGTCGGGATAGAATTTTTTTCCCCAATGTGGAGCTTACTCTTTGCCACGTGGTTTTTTTTTGCCTTCCTCTGGATCAACATGTTAGGGCATGTTAGGTTAGGCTATGGGTTGAATTAGATGGACTTAAAGTCTTCCTTCAACCTTAAAAACTATGTTACATCTCTTCCTCGTTCCCCTGCTGCTCTGGTCTCTGCAATGAGAGCTCTCAGTGCCTGCACACTAATACCAATACAGTTGAACTTGCGATGATGGGCACATGTCAGATGTTTTCCTGAGGCAGAGTCAGTTAAAGGAAAAAAAATCTCAGCATGCTTTATCTACATCCGTTATTTTTATCGCACTTGCCTATTCAAGTCAGTGAGTGAATGGAAAAATCTGACCCATTCCCATGACATCTGAGTGCAGTTAAATTTTCACAGACTGATAGGAGGGAGAAGATTTTTTCCCCATCTTCTCCTCATCTGAAAAAAATCAGATTACACAGTGATCACACTCTGAGAGTGATTAGCATAATCGTCCCAATTTGCGTGACCTTTGCCTTAGTAAGATAAATTTACTATTAGAACATGTTTCTTTTGAACCCTTGCAAAAACAAGTTTAAAAAAAAACAGCTGAAAAAAATAATTATGGATTAGTGGAATATTTCAGGTTTAAGGGCAATGACTCTAAGTTACATGAATGTTAATTTTCTTGAATGGAAAGTTGAGCGGTAATATACAGCATAGACCAATGGCTCCAGCAAATTTCTCTTTACATGTAGAGAGTTTGGATGGCTAAATAAATTAGGCAGTGTATCTCTTTGGATCCTCATTGACAGCTTCACAAGGAGATATCAATTTCCAATTATCATCAGATGAGGTCCATACCGGGGAGACATTTGTCTGGAATTTGATATTTGTATCGGATTAATGGAAAATGCTTTTTTTAAGTGTTTTAGTGTTTTCTAGACATTTCTTTTTTTTTTCTTCAGATATTGATATAGCGAGTGCCTTAACATATAATTATATTTCCAGATGGAAGATAATTTCTTGCTGAGAAATAATTTGTAGAGGTTGGATAAGTAGCAGAAAATCTTCAGCAAATCATTTCTGGTGACCCAATTTGTGTTATTAATTTATTCATGTAGAACATCATTTCTAAAAGACATTTGTATGTGGTTTCAGCTCTGATGGCTGTTCTATGATAATATGCCACTAAATGATATGGGGGTGGCTTTGTTTATGGCTGTTTTGTAAGATCAGAATTGATAATTACTTTAATTTGAATGATCATTCAGACATCTCCGTTTGTCAATTTCTGCTTAATGGTTGGCTATTTGGCCTGAAGGAAAAGCATTAGGTCTGCGTAGAAATAGATGAATACGTAAGCATGAACACTGCATAGCCGCTAAAATTATAATCTTGTTTTACTGTCGTTACTGTAGAATGCCTCTTTTGTCCGCGAATACAATGAAACTTCGGAAAATTGCAACATTCCAGATAAGCATATTGTCTGTGCATTAGTTAGATTTACTGAAACTACTGCAACTAATGGATCTTCTAATTCCCCCTGCCAAAAATATGCTAATAACATTACAGTGAAAAAACATTAAAAACTCAATGTGAATAATAATTAATAAAAAAACTAAGTTGCACTTTTATAAGGTGTTATTTTATGTTGAATAGCTACTTAATTATATATTCTTGTATTTGCCTGTTTGCGTCACTAAATAGTCACAAATCTTGGTGAACGCCATTTATGCATATATTTCGAAACTTTTACTGCTGTCATCACATATGGTAAAAACATGTCCAAATGATCCATAAATGCATTAATTTTAGGTGTACATTATTACAGGATTCAACCACTGCAGAATTTACAAAACATTTCACCCTTGGAGCATGTGCACACAATGTCTTTTAAACTCAGGGGAGCCCATTTGAAGTTTTGAAATAGAAGGCACGTCAGCAAACTTGATGTTTTTTTTTTTCTTGAAACACCTTTTGCGTAGATTTTTAGGTAATTTCCTAAGTGTTTTTCTGACAATTTTGGTTGTTTTTTAGCCGAGTTTTCCTTGACTTTTGTGATATTTTTTAACTGTGATTTTTTCACTTTATTGAATCGATGAAACTGCTATTGTTTTTTTAAGCAGACGATGGCAAAACACTGCAAAAGATATCCAGGCATCATTAAAGCTATCCCATTGACTTGTCTTGTGAAATGCAAACAATCTTCCGGAAAATGCTAGGAAACTGGTTAGGTCATTTCTTTCAACGGCTTATCGATTTTCGAAACCTGAGGCAGTTATTAGGCATTCAAAAGCAAGAACATATGCACAGCAATATGTTTTATATAGAAATGCATATGGTTATTATTGTGAGTGTTTTTTAATAGCTTTTTCAGGCATTTATCACCTGAAAAAAGACACTGTGCGAACATACCCTTCACATTCAAATGTATGTCTGCTGATAGTAAGTGTAAATATTAGAGTTAAGAAAATCTCCTGATATTTGATTTGGGCAAATGTTCTTAATTCAGTAGGGAGATTCAATATGCATGTAATAAATTCAGTAAGAATGAAATCTGAGGAGAATAAGATCTTTCGGTGAGCACCACCACAGACTAGTATCTACAAGGTCACCTGAGGTGCATAAATGTGTGCTGCATCCTACGTGGCCCCTTAATGATGACAGATGAGCATAACACTATTTTTTCCCCTTCTATGCCCATAGAATCCAAAAAAAATGGATTGGATCACTAAACATTTTGATTTGTAAGAACTAGACATGATTGAACCTTTTCAAATTCACCAGGTTCTGTAAATTTTTTCCATTACTTAAATTTTCAGGTAGTTTAAAGGGAACCTGTCATGTAAAAAAGTGTTCTGATGCAGTCCGGTGCTCGTATTAAGTGCCACACTGCAAGGAGGAAACTAACTTTATTTTTTTCTAGAAGCCTCCAGCTTTCAGTCATAGAGGTGGGCCAGTGCACGTTCAGTCACTGCCCTGTGCAATGACTGAAGCCGCACTGGCCCACCCAAATGACTGAAAGCCTGAAGCTGCTGTGAGGAATAAAGTTAATGGTTTAATGGTCAAAAAGAGCGACATGAGCTAATACAAGCCAACTGGCCCTCTATTTCTTACTATACATCTGTTCTAGGGTTTGGTGTAGGAGCATAGGGATAGCTGACGCATGAGCGGGGGTGCCATTTCTCTCCATCTTAGGGTGCCAACCTCCGCAAACAGGCAGGTGTGTAGCAGGAGGTTAACTCAGGATCAGCGCACCCCTTCCTCACATTGGCTTAGTGTGAATGGCTATGCCTTGAGGCACATTATTTGTAAAAAGCACTGTCAGCACTGAGATACTATACTTGATCTTCTGTCCTTAGCCATTGCAGGTTCTTATTTTCTGATGTCCCCTAGGTAATCTTTTACATCGCTCTCATAGATGAGGCTTTGTATATAGGGCTATAGTCATTCTTTGATATGTATCTGACTGCATTTGATTATGTCATATCAAGGCCACATCTGAATAAAAGTCAGTAGGTTTTATCAATTATACTACTGTGGTAGACAGGAATATCGAGGGTTAGTTCCTTATACATCATACTAGCCTACCTTCTGTTCCCATTAGCCCTTGCTGTATTTATAGTATTATATTGGATATATTTTGCACTTTCACCTGTGTCTTGGGTATAAATTATTAATTACTTAATAAAAGTGATATTGTATTAGGGTTTTTCTGTTAGTTAGCTGCTATTTTGTGATAATGCAAAATTCAAGATGTCAAGGTCTTTTTCACAGCATGTTTAATTGAGAATTATTTTACAATGCCGGCCTTAGCTAAACCTTTGGTCTATTTGACTCTCTGTTCTGGCGGAATGCACTGAGTAAACATAGAGATGGTATAGGTGTGTTCACAGCCCGGGGTCCACCATGCAGAAGTGGAACCTGCTGCTAGTAAATGGCAGCACTATATGGCAGTACTACACTTGAATAGACACGGGTTCAGTCACCCGCTCTGTATAGGAACGAACTCTGTTGCTTCACAGAGTCGCCGGGATTAAAGGTAATGCTGTACTCTGTTAACCTCACAGAGAATCAAAGCTCACTAACGGAGCAGGTAGCATACAGTGGTCAAAGAGTCAGCAAAAGCAAACAAAACAACTCCTCTCCGGAGGTGCCAGAATTCTAGAGGCTATAGGCCAGCCCTAAATTCACACAAACAAACTCATCTCTGGAGGTGCCGGAATTCTAGTGGCTATAGACCAGCCCTAAATTCACACAAACTCCTCTCCAGAGGTGCCGGAATTCTAGTGACTTATAGTCGACCCTGAGCACATGCTGACACAGACCACAAAGTAGCTAAACTCATACTCCCATGAACATAAGTTGATACTAGCGCATGGCCGTGCGGCCATGCAAACCTTTCATAGGGAAAGCTCTCCAGGACCTTCCTAGAGGTCCAATAGGAACTGCTTCAGGACCTGAGTATGTGACCACTGACCTCCAATGAGAGGTCGTCCCTTGGGCATGCTCACTAGAGGAAAAGCAGGACTTAATCCCAGGAGCATCTGCTCACCGCTGAACAGTGCTGGTTACAATGGCTGAGCCTGGAAGATCTGCAGCAACCAAGCACACAGTATCTGACTGAGCCAGACCCTGGGACCGACGTCTCTGCTGAGCAGGCTCCACTGAGGGTGAAGAAGAATGGGAGACCTCAGCGGAGGTGGCTCGAGATTCTGCCTGTGCAGCGGCGGGAACTTGATACCTAACACTCTCTTTATTGGACTTTGCAATTCTAGAAGATTAAGTATTCCAAAAAAATAAACTTATCAGTTAGTAGTTTGCATGGTGATATAGCTGTCCCTGACATCCCCTTTGGTATTGTGCTGATCAACTTAGGCATACAGAATCATGAACCACATTGTCCAAGGTTATTAAATTAACGAAAACATAAACATTATGGATGACCCCTCTATACCCAAACTTATTAACTGTCAACTACAAGCTAAAATCCCCTTTTCTTATGGTTTACTTGAGAGAGTTGAACCATGATTGAGTATAATTTCAACTTGCCAACAATTAGTCTATACTTACACCCTGCAGAAAACAATATATTTTAAGTAAGCAACAAAAGTATTGTAGATGTTTAGGAATGAAATTCTTAGCAGTGCTTTAGCATTGAGTAAAAATAGAAAGTTTAATCAAGTCATAACATTATACTAATTTGGCTACTTTAGTGTATGAGAACATTCATAATGTTGTTTCATAAAAAGGAATACATTATGCATGGATGGTTAGAAAAAAATTAAACTTGGATGTTCTAGGCAATGTCAATGTGTATTCTTGCTTTACTATTACCGTGGAAGGTAGCCAAAACTGAAATGGCTCATCAGCTGTGCAGTGCACAATACTTAATTTTAGCAGTAATCCATATGTCCTTGTGAATTGTTCTTTTTTGTTTGAAATATTCCATTGCTTCTCAGCAATTATTTCTATTCTTTTACTCATTCTGAATAGAAGAATGCTATTTGAATGCATAATGAAACAATATTATTATAAAGGAAATAATTGGCTTCTTTTTTTAAATTCACCAAACAATTTTGCATTTCAATAAAATACAACATTTGAAGTGCCTTCTTTTTATCATATAAAAGTGTTAGCTGTTCCCAAAACATAGTTCATCATGACCTGATTTTGATGAGATCACACTGTTTTGGGCAGAATGTTTTCTCTTTGGAAGTCTGACGGTGATCCAGAGTACAGAGCAGTAGAAAAGCAGATGGACAGTGAAAGCTGCTAGACTAAAGTAAAACTGATGTCCCAACATTATCCCGAAGTTCATACTTCAATGCCTTACTCATAGTTGATCTCCCCAGTTATCACAAGTAGAGATGAGCAAATATCTTCAGCTCCCTCCTTATTTAGCAAGCTTTAGCACTTACCGAATAACCTGCAGAGGGAACCCGGCTACCTGGAGCGTTCCTGCTGATCAGCTGTCCGGCATCGCAGCTGCATGTGTCGCGGCTGTTTCACTGTCACAACACAGGCATGCAGAGCCCAACAAACAGGCTGTCATACAGCCGCGACACATGCAGTTGCAGCTCGGAACAACTGATTAACAGAGCGCTTCAGGTAGTCTGGTTCCCGATGCAGCTTATTCGGTAAGAATTATAGTTTGCTGAATAAGGAGGGAACCGAAGATATTCGCTCATCTCTAATCACAAGGTCTCAATGTTCTGGCAAGACCAAGCTATTTAGAACAAAGAAAGCTGACATTATCTGCTTCATAGTGAAGCTACATTCCCACAATGAGCTTTTGATGCTTTTTTTGATGTTGCAGATTTTCTGGAGCATTTCTGATCCTCTTAAGTAAAATAGGTCAATTACGTCTTTTTTCGAAAATGTGAAAAATCAAAAACTCACCAAATACTTATCATGTGAATATAGCATAAGAAAGTTTTACTGCACAGCACAGAGCAGCACTGTGGAGTGACAGTGATCGATGCTGAAATAAAGGTGAACATTGGTCCCAACACTAGCACAATTCTAAAGCTTCATTTCCCCATACCGAACACAAAATCTCTGCGAGATCACACCATTTAGGGGAGAGAGATCATGGTCAATGCTAGGAAGTGACATAGCAGCACTAGGCAAGGCAGGAACTTTCAGTTTTGCTTCGTGGAGTCAACAATTTGCATGAACATTGCAATATACAGTTAGGGCCAGAAATATTTGGACAGTGACACAAGTTTTGTTATTTTAGCTGTTTACAAAAACATGTTCAGAAATACAATTATATATATAATATGGGCTGAAAGTGCACACTCCCAGCTGCAATATGATAGTTTCCACATCCAAATCGGAGAAAGGGTTTAGGAATCATAGCTCTGTAATGCATAGCGTCCTCTTTTTCAAGGGACCAAAAGTAATTGGACAATGGACTCTAAGGGCTGCAATTAACTCTGAAGGCGTCTCCCTCGTTAACCTGTAATCAATGAAGTAGTTAAAAGGTCAGGGGTGGATTCCAGGTGTGTGGTTTTGCATTTGGAAGCTGTTGCTGTGAGCAGACAACATGCGGTCAAAGGAACTCTCAATTGAGGTGAAGCAGGACATCCTGAGGCTGAAAAAAAAGAAAAAATCCATCAGAGAGATAGCAGACATGCTTGGAGTAGCAAAATCAACAGTTGGGTACATTCTGAGAAAAAAGGAATTGACTGGTGAGCTTGGGAACTCAAAAAGGCCTGGGCGTCCATGGATGACAACAGTGGTGGATGATCGCCGCATACTTAATTTGGTGAAGAAGAACCCGTTCACAACATCAACTGAAGTCCAGAACACTCTCAGTGAAGTAGGTATATCTGTCTCTAAGTCAACAGTAAAGAGAAAACTCCATGACAGTAAATACAAAGGGTTCACATCTAGATGCAAACCATTCATCAATAACAAAAATAGATAGGCCAGAGTTAAATTTGCAGAAAAACACCTCAAGAAGCCAGCTCAGTTCTGGAAAAGTATTCAATGGACAGATGAGACAAAGATCAACCTGTACCAGAATGACGGGAAGAAAAAAGTTTGGAGAAGAAAGGGAACGGCACATGATCCAAGGCACACCACATCCTCTGTAAAACATGGTGGAGGCAACGTGATGGCATGGGCATGCATGGCTTTCAATGGCACTGGGTCACTTGTGTTTATTGATGACATAAGAGCAGACAAGAGTAGCCGGATGAATTCTGAAGTGTATCGGGATATACTTTCAGCCCAGATTCAGCCAAATGCTGCAAAGTTGATTGGACGGCGCTTCATAGTACAGATGGACAATGACCCCAAGCATACAGCCAAAGCTACCCAGGAGTTCATGAGTGCCAAAAAGTTGAACATTCTGCAATGGCCAAGTCAATCTCCAGATCTGAACCCAATTGAGCATGCGTTTCACTTGCTCAAATCCAGACTTAAGACGGAAAGACCCACAAACAAGCAAGACCTGAAGGCTGCGGCTGTAAAGGCCTGGCAAAGCATTAAGAAGGAGGAAACCCAGTGTTTGGTGATGTCCATGGGTTCCAGACTTAAGGCAGTGATTGCCTCCAAAGGATTTGCAACAAAATATTGAAAATAAAAATATTTTGTTTGGGTTATGTTTATTTGTCCAATTACTTTTGACCTCCTAAAATGTGGAGTGTTTGTAAAGAAATGTGTACAATTCCTACATTTTCTATCAGATATTTTTGTTCAACCCTTCAAATTAAACGTTACAATCTGCACTTGAATTCTGTTGTAGAGGTTTCATTTCAAATCCAATGTGGTGGCATGCAGAGCCCAACTCGCGAAAATTGTGTCACTGTCCAAATATTTCTGGCCCTAACTGTACATAAATCTCTACATCTATTTATTTTAGTTAATTAATAAAATAGTAACAAGATGTTGTTTTTGGTGATAGGGACTTTTTAAAGACACTGCTGCAAACATTTTGATGATGTATACCATGGTACACTTTTATAATCCTTAAAAAGTTCATGCATCAATAGTTCACTGCTGTTTACATCATAATTGTAAAGTGCTGTGGAATATTTTGGAGCTGTATAAATAAAAATCATTATTATTATTATTATTAAGTAGACTAATAGGAATTTTATTTTTATAAAGTCTATATCATCAGTAGACGATATACAGTAGCACGTAAAAGTTTAGGCACCCCTGGTCAAAATTACTATTGTGAACAGTTAAGCAAGGTGAAGAGGACACATTTCCTTTGTATTTTAGGCGGCAAAAAATATACATATAATATACATATTTTCATCTTTTACATTTTAAAAATTACAAAAAGCAAAATTGACCTATGTAAGTTTTTGGTACCCTGCATGGTTAGTACCTAATAGAACCCTCTTTTAAAAGTATCACATCTAGTAACTGCAAGACAATGGTCTTTCATTTCTTGTTTGAAGGATTTTCTCCATTTTTCCTTTGAAAATGTTTCCCATTCTGTGATATTCCTAAACACTAAATTCCTAAACCACTAAATTTTTGTGGTCAGTAAAAACTTGAAAGGGAAAGCGAGCCCCCTCCAGAAGATGTCTCCACTCAGAGAAAGCCAATTTCATGGCAAGCAACTCCCTGTCCCCGATGGAATAATTCATCTCCGCTGTCGTGAAGGTCTTGGAAAAGAAGAAGCAAGGATGCTTCCAACCTGGAGCATCCATTTGGAAGAGGACTGCTCCAGCACCAACGGATGAGGCATCCACCTCTACTATAAACAGCTTATCAACATCGGGACGATGTAGAATGGGAGCACTAGCAAAATGAGATTTAATTGAGAGAAAGGCCTTGGAGACCTCCTCCGACCACAATTTGGGATTTGCTCCCTTTTTGGTGAGGGCTACCAAGGGAGCTACTAAAGTTGAGAAATATGAAATGAACTGGCAATAGTAGTTAATGAACCCCATAAAGTGCTGCACCGCTTTGAGAGAGTGGGGTTCTTGCCAGTCCATCACAGCCTGTAGTTTGGCAGGATCCATAGCCAACCCCTGGGGGGAGATGATATAACCAAGGAAAGGAAAGGACTCCTGCTCAAACACACATTTCTCCAACTTAGCGTAGAGGAAGTTTGCCCATAGGAGGTCGAAGACTTTGCAAACATCTCTCCGGTGAGAGTCAATATCTGGAGAGTAGATGAGTATATCATCCAGATAGACTACGACCGAAGTGGAGAGCATATCCCAGAAGATATCATTTACAAAGTCTTGGAAGATGGCTGGGGCATTACAGAGGCTGAAGGGCATCACCAGATATTCATAGTGCCCATCCCTGGTGTTAAATGCCGTCTTCCATTCATCCCCCTCACGGATGCGAATAAGGTTGTAAGCACCCCGCAGATTTAATTTGGTGAATACCCTTGCTCCCTGTAGCCTATCGAAGAGCTCAGAAATCAGGGGCAAAGGGTAATTATTCTTAACAGTGATGGCGTTAAGACCCCTGTAATCTATACATGGACGTAGTTCTCCGTTCTTCTTCTGCACGAAAAAGAACCCCGCCCCTGCAGGTGACACTGACTTCCTAATGAACCCTCTAGCCAAATTCTCCTGAATATATTGAGTCATAGCCTCCATCTCCGGGAGGAAGAGAGGATAGACCCGACCCCAGGGAGGCTCTGCTCCAGGCATGAGATCAATAGGACAGTCAGAGGGATGGTGAGGAGGAAGGGTCTCTGCAGCCTTCTTGGAGAGCACATCCGCATAGGACCAATAACACTTGAGGTGAGAAGTTTTCATGCAAAATGTGCTGCCCTGCGTGGTTTGGGGACCCTCAAAGTTCATGTCACATGCTGCAAGATTTGGAGGAGAAGGAAGAAAAGAATGAGGAAGAGGAGGATGGTCATTAGCTGATGGAAGGAGACAGAGACATAAACTTGGTGCACGCAGGGGACAAGGCAGGCAATCAGAGTGAAAATGATGATTATGTTGTTGCTGGTCATAACTAGAGTTGAGCGACTTTTATTTTTTTAGGATCGAGTCAGGTTTCGCGAAACCCGACTGTCTCAAAAGTCGGGTCGGGTGAAATCGGCCGATTATTGCGAAAAGTCGGGAGCCGACTGAAACACGAAACCCAATGCAAGTCAATGGGGAATCAAAGTCGGCAGTGAGTGGAGGACAGGAAAACACCTACAGTGCCCATTTTAATGGCAAAAATATCAATTCGTATTACTGAAGCTTGTCAATCTTAATTTACTTTATAATAATAGTTAGGCATTGAAATCAGGGAGTCATTTGGCTAAAGTTGTGGGGGGGGGGGTAGGGCTGGCCCTAGATTTTCATGGGCCCAGGAAACGCGGAATACGTCACGGCGGTGGAGCAGGGAGAGGTAAGTATTTCAACTTTGCAAGTGCTGTGATCGTGAGCAAGCAGGGGGGGCCCACTAGTTGGCACTGGCACAGGGCCCCTCATAGTATGGCGGTGTGTTTGACGGCGGGCGGTGCCTCCCACTGCTAGAGACACTTTTGTGTACTATGAGGGGCCCTGTGCCAGGGCCAATGAGTATGCCCCCCTACCTGATGAAGGAACCTGCACTTTCATCTGCACATTCCCCTTTGTCCCCGTGTAAGGTGGTATAGTATGCGGGAAGAGGAACCTGACTTTCAGCAGGGTCATATTCTGGCTGTGTAGAGTGCAAGGGGAATGTAGTGGTCTGGGTAAATGTACCAGCACACTCAACTAGCAGTGGCTGGGCAATGGGCAGGATGAGGAGGAAACACATATATAGGCCCAAAATAAAAAAGTAGGCTAAAAGCAGTTCAAAATTGGTAACACGACTAAACAGGCGGCATAGCTTTGTTCAGTGGAGGACAACTGTATTGAGTGGCGCAGACAGACTTAGTAGGCCTAAAATAAAAAAGTAGGCTAAATGCAGTTCAAAATTGGTAACAGGAGTACACAGGTGGCATTGCTTTGTTCAGTGGAGGACAGCTGTATTGAGTGGCACAGACAGACTTAGTAGGCCCAAAATAAAAAAGTAGGCTAAATGCAGTTCAAAATTGGTAACAAGAGTACACAGGCGGCATTGCTTTGCTCAGTGGAGGATGACAACTGTAATGAGTGGCGCAGACAGACTTAGTAGGCCTAAAATAAAAAAGTAGGCTAAATGCAGTTCAAAACTGGTAACAGGAGTACACAGACGGCATTGCTTTGTTTAGTGGAGGAGGACAACTGTAATGAGTGGCTCAGACAGACTTAGTAAGCCTAAAATAAAAAAGTAGGCTAAATGCAGTTCAAAATTGGTAACAGGAGTACACAGGCGGCATTGCTTTGTTCAGTAGAGGACAACTGTATTGAGTGGCGCATACAGACTTAGTAGGCCCAAAATAAAAAAAAGTAGGCTAGATGCAGTTCAAAATTGGTAACAGGAGTACACAAACGGCATTGCTTTGTTCAGTGGAGGAGGACAATTGTAATGAGTTACTCAGACAGACTTAGTAGGTCTAAAATAAAAAAGTAGGCTAAATGCAGTTCAAAATTGGTAACAGGAGTACACAGGTGGCATAGCTTTGTTCAGTGGAGGACAACTGTAAGGAGTGGCTGACACAGTTACTAGGCCCAAATAATTAAGTAGGCTAAATGCAGTTCAAAATTGGTAACAAGAGTACACAGGCGGCATTGCTTTGTTCAGTGGAGGATGACAACTGTAATGAGTGGCGCAGACAGACTTATTAGGCCTAAAATAAAAAAGTAGGCTAAATGCAGTTCAAAATTGGTAACAGGAGTACACAGACGGCATTGCTTTGTTCAGTGGAGGACAACTGCAAGGAGTGGCTGACACAGTTACTAGGCCCAAATAAGTAAGTAGGCTAAATGCAGTTCAAAAATTGGTAACAGGAGTACACAGGCGGCATAGCTTTGTTCAGTGGAGGAGGACAACTGTAATGAGTGGCTCAGACAGACTTAGTAGGCCTAAAATAAAAAGTAGGGTAAATGCAGTTCAAATTGGTAACAGGAGAACACAGGTGGCATAGCTTTGTTCAGTGGAGGACAACTGTATTGAGGGGCGCAGACAGACTTAGTAGGCCCAAAATAAAAAAGTAGGCTAAATGCAGTTCAAAAATTGGTAACAGGAGTACACAGGCGGAATTGCTTTGTTCAGTGGAGGAGGACAACTGTAATGAGTGGCTCAGACAGACTTAGTAGGCCTAAAATAAAAAGTAGGGTAAATGCAGTTCAAATTGGTAACAGGAGAACACAGGTGGCATAGCTTTGTTCAGTGGAGGACAACTGTAAGGAGTGGCTGACACAGTTACTAGGCCCAAATAAGTAAGTAGGCTAAATGCAGTTCAAAATTGGTAACAGGAGTACACAGGCAGCATAGCTTTGTTCAGTGGAGGACAACTGTATTGAGAGGTGCAGACAGACTTAGTAGGCCCAAAATAAAAAAGTAGGCTAAATGCAGTTCAAAATTGGTAACAGGAGTACACAGGCGGCTTTGCTTTCTTCAGCGGAGGATGACAACTGTAATGAGTGGCGCAGACAGACTTAGTAGGCATGAAATAAAAAAGTTAGCTAAATGCAGTTCAAAATTGGTAACAGGAGTACACAGGCGGCATTGCTTTATTCAGTGGAGGACAACTGTGTGGCTGACACAGTTAGTAGGCCCAAATAATAAAGTGGGCTAAATGTCTGCCAAAAAATTGTTCATAAATAAACAGGTGGCATAGCTAGGTACAGGGGTGGGCTCCTCTGCTGAGTAGCAGACAGTGGTAGTTGGCGCAAAGTATTAACTGATCTAAATGGAGGCCAGGGCCCTTGTATATTTTTACTATCATCTATCATTTCAACAAATTTGTATTGGCAGTGCCATTGAAGGATTTAACAGCTCAGACTACACAGTGGTGGAGCAGGGAGAAGTAAGTTTTGCAAGTGGTAGAGCACTGTTCGAGCTCCGGGGGAACACTCTCTCATGTTCGGCGGTACTGGCACAGGGCCCCTCATACTACGACGGTGTGTCTGACATTGGTTGTGCACCACCACCATCAGAGACACTTCATTGTACTATGAGGGACCCTGTGCCAGAGCCGTCGCCCAAGAGTGGGCACACCCACCTGTCCAGGCAAACGGCACTCGCATGGGTGCTTGTGCCAAGTGGTGACCACGGCCCTGTGGGTGGAGTCAGCCCATTTAGGGAGGTATAAAGATGGCCTATGGTGGACATTCAGCAGCTGCAAATGGAGGAATTGGAGCAGTCAGTAATAGGAGGCTAAAAGCAAGACATTTTTCAGACAAGCTACGTGTCAGCAGGGGAAGGTGGGGCAAAATAATTTGAAATCCATGATTGGTTCATTTTAATGAAGGTTAGATCATCAAGATTTCGGGTAGCCAGACGTGTCCTTTTTTCGGTCAGTATTGAACCAGCAGCACTGAAGACTCTTTCTGATAGCACATTAGCAGCTGGGCAAGCGAGCTCCTGTAATGCATATTCTGCCAATTCAGGCCATGTGTCTATTTTAGTTTCCCAGTAATCAAAGGGGAAGGACCTGTGAGGGAGAACATCGATAAGGGAGGAAAAATAGTTCATAACCATACTGGACAAATGCTGTCTCCTGTCACTTTGAATCAATGCAGCAGTACCTGTCATGTCTGCGGTCATTGCTAAATCACTCCACAACCTGGTCATAAAACCCCTCTGTCCAACGCCACTTCGGATTTGTGCACCTCTAAAACCTCTGCCATGTTGCCCCTACAGCTCGTGTGAGAACCATCAGCGCCGCTGTGTGCTGGGAATGCCTGAACCAAATGGTCTACAAGAGTTGCTTGTTTGCTAGCCAATATTTGCTCAAGGTTCTCATGTGGCATGATATTTTGTAATTTTCCTTTATATCATGGATCCAGGAGGCAGGCCAACCAGTAATCGTCATCGGTCATCATTTTGATAATGCGGGGGTCCCTTTTTAGGATACGCAAGGCATACTCAGCCATGTGGGCCAATGTTCCAGGTGTCAATTCACTGCTTGTGCTGGGTTGAGGAGCACTTATTTGCAACATCACTTGTGTCCCACAAAAACCCTGTACCTGACCTTGCAACGCCACCAGTTTCTATTGCCCCCTGCGAAGCATCCTTCTCCCATAAATATTCATCCCCATCATCCTCCTCCTCCTCTTCATCCGCCACCTCGTCCAGGAGAGTTCCCTGAGCAGACAATGGCTGACTGTCATCAAGACTTACCTCTTCCTCGGCTGCAGACGCCTGCTCCTTAATGAGTGTCAAACTTTGCATCAGCAGATGCATTAGTGGGATGCTCATGCTTATGATGGCGTCGTCTGCACTTACCAGCCGTGTTCATTCCTCAAAACACTGAAGGACTTGACAGAGGTCTTGTAGCTTCGACAACTGCACACCAGACAACTCCATGTCTGCCATCCAACTGCCTGCCCGTGTATGTGTCTCCTCCCACAAATAAATTACAGCACGCCTCTGTTCGCATGGCCTCTGAAGCATGTGCAGTTTGGAGTTCCACCTTGTTGCAACATCGATTATTAGGCGGTGCTGGGGAAGATTCAGCGATCGCTGATGGTTCAGCATACGGCTGGAGTGTACGGGCGACTGGCGGATGTGCGAGCAAAGTCTTCGCACCTTCAGGAGCAGGGCTGGTAACCCCCAGATAATTTTTCAGGAAGTACTGCACCACCAGGTTCAAGGTGTGAGCCAGGCAAGGTATGTGTTTCAGTTCTGAAAGGGCTATGGCAGCCATAAAATTCCCTCCGTTATCACTGACTACCTTGCCTGCCTCAAGATGTACACTGCCCAGCCATGACTGAGTTTCTTGCTGCAAGTACTCGGCCAGTACTTCCGCGGTGTGTCTGTTGTTACCCAAACAATTCATTTGTAGCACAGGCTGCGGACGCTTACCACTAGCTGTTCGATAATGGGACACCTCATGTGCAACACTGGCAGCTGCGGATGGAGTGGTCGTGTGACTGCGCTCTGTGGACAAGCTTTCGCTTCTGGAGGAGGAGGAGGAGGGGTGGCGAATGCCTACAGCCAACTGTTTCCTAGACTGTGGGCTAAGCAGAACTGTCCCACCATGGCTGTCCCCTGTGGACCCTGCATCCACCACATTAACCCAGTGATGGACACGTAACGTCCCTGGCCATGCCTACTGGTCCATGCATCTGTTGTGAGGTGCACATTTCTACTGACTGATTGCCTCAGTGCATGGACAATGCGGTCTTTGACATGCTGGTGGAGGGCTGGGATGGCTTTTCTCGAAAAGAAGTGTCGACTGGGTAGGTCATAGCGTGGTACTGCATAGGCCATCAGGGCTTTGAAAGCTTCACTTTCAACCAACCGGTAGGGCATCATCTCTAATGAGATTAGTCTAGCAATGGGGCGTTCAAACCCTGTGTACGCGGATGAGAGGATGAGTACTTTCTTTTCCTAACGAGAGTCTCTTGTAGGGTGAGCTGGACTGGAGAGCTGCATATGGTGGAAATAGCAGGGGTGGTGGTGGACATGGCAGATTGAGAGAGGGTTGGTGATGGTATTATTGATGTTGGCCTACATACAGTGTTTCCTACCAAGAACCTTGTGATTCCCTGACTGCTTTGGCCTTGCGACGATAACTCCATATTTGCTGCTGGTGGTGTCCTAACCGGTGGACTTACAGTGAGGGAAGCAATGTAGCGTTGCTGACTACCTTCATTTTGAGCAGGTGCACCAATGGTACAGGACGTTTGGTAGTTAGTCCAGGCTTGCAAGTGCATGCTGGTTAAATGTTTAAGCATGCACGTTGTATTTAAATTTTGGAGATTCTTCCCTCTGCTAAAGGTCTTTGAGCATTTCTTACAGATAACTTTGCACTGATCATTCGGATCTGGGTTAAAAAATTCCCACACTGCACTCTTCCTACTATGGAATACCTTTTCAGGCATTGCACGCTGCACTACTTTCACCGGATGGCCATGCTGTCCTACAACTGTTTTTGGTTTTGACAAACGTTTTTGGCCAGATATGGGCCTGCCAGATGAAAGCTGTTGCAATGTAGATGGCTGATGCGGATCATCCTCCGCTTCTGAGCTACTGGCAGCGGCACCCTCTTCTCCCAATGGCTGCCAATCTGGGTCAACAACTGGGTCATCTATCACCTCCTCCTCAATGTCATGTGCACCTTCCTCTGTGTCACCATGTAAGGTGCTATAGCGTTCGTGACGGGGCACCATAGTCTCATCAGGGTCAGATTCTGGCTCAGTACACTGCGAGGGCAATGTAGTGATCTGAGTCAATGGAACAGCATAATAATCTAGCTGTGGCTGTGCATCTGTGCACTCCATGTCCGATTCATCTTGTAATGGGCTGTTAACAATTTCCCTCTCTAACCCAGGCACGGTATGTGTAAAAAGCTCCATGGAGTAAACTGTACTGTTGCCTGCCGCATCCTTCACTTTTGGTTTGGGTGAAAGACACAAGGAAGCAACTTGTTCCTGACCAGAAGCATCCAGTGATGACTCGTTGCTTTTATATTTCGAACTTTCTGAAGAGGAGGCGAAAGAGCTAGAGGCTGAGTCAGCAAGGAAAGCCAAAACTTTTTCCTGCTGCTCCGGCTTTAAAAACTGTTTTCCTACTCCCAGATAAGGGAGCCTTTGAGGCCTTCTGTAGCCAGACGCTGATGCTGGCTCAACACCTCGAGCCTTTTGTGCTATTTTGCTTTTCCCACTACCACCAGATGCTCCACCACCACCAAGACCATCAGTACCAGCTGGCAACGACCGCCCACGGCCTCTTCCACCAGACTTCCTAATTTTTGGGAAAATCTAACCAAAATAACAAACGTTATATGGTACTGTAAAACAAGGTAGAAGGTGTATATAAACTTGTTGAGAATTTAAATCTCCCTTTTTTGGGGGGGGGGGGACTGCACCAAAACTCAGGCCCAGTGTATTACATTACACAATGTAAGTGGCAGAACGTGGCTGGAAGATATACGACAAACTAACAGAACTGATGTAGATCCACTTTGTGCCAATTTTAATCTCCCTTTTTTGGGGGGGAGACTGCACCAAAGCTCAGGCCCAGTGTATTACACTACACAATGTAAGTGGCAGAACATGGCTGGAAGATATACAACAAACTAACAGAACTGACGTAGATCCACTTAGTGCCAATTTAAATCTCCCTTTTTTTGGGGGGGAGACTGCACCAAAACTCAGGCCCAGTGTATTACACTACACAATGTAAGTGGCAGAACGTGGCTGGAAGATATACGAAAAAATTCAAGGACTGTAGTACAATATCAATCTCCCTAAAATGATCTCAGGACAAGTATGGCAGCAATATAAAGGACTGCTGCACACAAAAGTGTGGACAAATAAACAAGATAACTGTGCAGAAAGGAGCAACAGGATTTTTGCTTTTAAAAAAGCAGTTGGTTTGCACAGCAGCGTACAAACAGCAATGCAGCTATCAGGGAGCCTTATAAGGCAGCCTAATAAGCTACAGAGCTGATGCACAAAAATATAAACTCCACTGTCACTGCAAAGAAAAGGTGGTGTTGGACAGTGGAAATCGCTACAACACAAGCAGTTTCGGGGCTTAATCTTCCCTCCCTAACTATATCCCTTCTTCTGATGCAGCTGCAGCAACCTCTCCCTATGCTACGATCGGCAGAAGTAAGATG
Organism: Ranitomeya imitator; assembly: GCF_032444005.1. Classification (NCBI taxonomy): domain Eukaryota; kingdom Metazoa; phylum Chordata; class Amphibia; order Anura; family Dendrobatidae; genus Ranitomeya; species Ranitomeya imitator. The sequence goes on from NC_091282.1 coordinate 391,181,043, forward strand.
GCGGTCGGTCGGCGTGCACGCCCCTTTATAGCCCTTGTGATGCAACAGAAAGCAAGACAATCACTGTCATGCCCTTCTCTAAGATGGTGGGGACCGAGACCTATGTCATCACGCTGCCCACACTCTGCGTCCTACTTCATTGGCTGAAAAATGGCACTGAAAATGTCATACGAAACTCGACTTTGGCGCGAAGATCGCCGACCTCATGGCCGATCCCACACTAGGATCGGGTTGGTTTTCACGAAACCTGACTTTGCCGAAAGTCGGCGATTTTTGAGTTTGTCCAATCCATTTCGCTCAACCCTAGTCATAACAACCAACCATTGCAGCAGGATGAAGATAATGAAAGGCTGTCATTTGGGAAGGACAGACATATTAGTAAAATGAAGCAAAGTGATGAGCGTTGGAAAACCACACCTTTGAATGCTTACAATACAAACAAAGAGGAACAATTTTTTACAATTTCCAGATTCTAAATGGGTTTATGACCAAGAAAAGTTCAGTGACCTCTTCAGCAAAGCTTTTGTTATGTAAACACCTTCCGCTCACATTACAGATGGGCAAACTTCTCTGCAATCTACACAGACATAATGTTCCTGTTCACTGACAGATGAAGTCAATGATTAAATCCGTCATACCATCTATCTGCCTTCCCCACTGATCAATGACTATCCTCTACACTGTGCTGTGTACAGTGCCAATGGACCACACACAACTGGCCATCTGCTTGCTATCCATTATCTGCTCAATACTGTTGTACGCACGGGACTACTGTTGCTTGCTCCAATCTGTCATATATTTCGCACTGTCAGTCATAACTCTCTACAGTGTTGCCCCTGCCACAGCCACTGCACATCCACGCAAATCTCCTTGCTTCCACTATATTTCTATCAGGATCCTGTCAGCGCAGGTGAATCTGCCACGGCTGAGCAGGGTGACTCACCCACCCTGCAGGAGAGCCCGGGGTCAGATGCCGCAGGGAAAGCTCAGGCAGATGGGACCTGAGCAGCGTGATGAAAGGGGACGCTGAGAATAGCGGGAAGCAGAAGGACCTGCAATCATGTGGCCATAGGGGCGGGGCTTAGCATCCTGCTGCTGGAGATGAGTGCAGGATGCTACAGGGACCCTGGAGAAGAGGATAGAGGGACTCAGGTTGGAAAAACAGGGGTCATACATAGAGAGGGCAGCACGGTACAGGAGGGGCGAGCAGAGAATAGTCAGAACGTAGGCAAGGAATCATACACGGAGATAGCAGTGCAGAGAGGGACAAGCAGAACTTTTAACGGGGACAGAACCAGATCAGAACCAGGCAAGCATAAAGTAGTACAGGCACAAGGCACAGGCACAAGAGGATCACAAACACTCGGCCAAGGGTCAAAGTATAAGTGACGAGGGATGACCCTCGTATTGTTTTGTTTTGTTTGAATGCAGATTGCACATTTTCTGTTAGTACAATAAACCTCATTTCAAGTCAGAAACATTACTGTGTCCAACAGTTGTTAGATATATGAAACTGAAATAGCTGTTGCAAAAGAAACAATTTTTATAAAACATTAAGCTTAAGATTAATAGGGGTGCCCAAACTGTTTCATATAACTGTATATAATACAAAATAGATCATCTATTAATTGCGTCTGCTCCTTTAAAGGTAAGCATGAAGAATATTACATCATTATATTGCAATACAATTTATGCTAATAAAACTTTGAAAATATTGATGTAGTTACTCATTTTATTGTTAAAAAATCTTACCCAAATGCCTTCCTCTTGATGAAACTGCTTCCAGTTCCTCCCAGTGTCGCTATACAATAGTAGATAGCTTGTTACCCAGTCTGAACTTCCATATTTGCCTTGTGTGGCAATTCGAGTAATTTCTGTCCTTTCTCCTAAGTCAATTTGAAGCCATTGGTACTTATTAGATATATGAGGAGACCAGCCACCTGCTCCTGCAAAAAGTGAATAAATAACACTCATGAAATGATCAGAGTTCAAGGTTTCTTATATTGTCCAAAACAAATGTAGTTAACTATTAATTATTGCCACACAAACACAGTACATTAATAGATAGATCTTGGAATAATAATATATTCTGCAAATGGATGTGTTAAAAAATGTTCCTGTGTTGAGATAATCTTAGAAATGTGTCCCTGCTGTGTTCTGTGAGGTAAAACATTTTTTTTCTGTTAGGGAAAACATTGTTTTTAAACAAGCAGAAACATGTTTACTTCATGAAAATATATATGATTATCTCTGCACAGCAATAAAATATACTTTGCTTGTGGGGCAACCCCTTTAACCCTTTCACCCCAAAGCCTATTTTCACCTTCTTGACCGGGCCAAATTTCACAATTCTGACCACTGTCACAGTATGAGGTAATAACTCTTGAAAGCTTCAATAGATCCCACTTATTCTGAGACTGATTTCTTATGACATGTTGTACATTTTGATAGTGGTAACATTTCTTTCATAAGACTTGCGTTTATTTGTGAAAAAAAAACAAATTTGGTGAAAATTTTGAAAATTTAGCAATTTTCAAAATTTACATTTTGAAGACTTAAATCAGAGAGACATATCGCACAAAATAGTTAATAAATAACATTTCCAACATGTCTAATTTTCATGAGCACAATTTTTTTTAACTTTTTTTGTTAGGAAGCTATAAGGGTTAAAATTGACCAGTGATTTCTCATTTTTAAAACAAAATTTGCCAAACTATTTCTTTTTAGGGATCACCTCACATTTTAAGTGACTTTGAGGGGCCTATATGACAGAAAATATCCAAAAGTGACACCATTCTAAAAACTGCACCCTTCAAGGTACTCAAAACCACATTCAAGAGGTGTAGTAACTAGTGATGAGAGAGTATACTTGTTGCCTGGGTTTTCCCGAGCACGCTCGGGTGATCTCCGAGTATTTGTTAGTGTTCGGAGATTAAGTTTTCATCACTGCAGCGGAATGATTTACAGCTATTAGCCAGGCTGAGTACATGTGGGGGTTGCCTGGTTGCTAGGGAATCCCCACATGTAATCAAGTTGGCTAATAGATGTAAATCATTCAGCTGCCGCAATGAAAGCTTAATCTCTGAACACTAACAAATACTCGGAGATCACCTGAGGAATGAGTACACTCGCTCATCACTAGTAGTAACCCTTCACGTGCTTCACAGGAATTTTGTGAATGTGGAAGGAAAAAATAAACTTTTACTTTTCTTTCACAAAAATTTTCTTTTAGACCTAATTTGTTTTTACTTTTGTAAGGTAACAGGAGAAAATGGACCATACTATTTGCTGTGCAATGCCTCCTGATCATGCTGATACCCCATATATGGGTTAAATCTACTGTTTGGGCACACGGCAGGGCTCAGAAGGGAAGGAGCGCCATTTCACTTTAGAATGTAAAATTTGCTGTCATAATTAGTGGATACCATGTCATGTTTGGAGAGCCCCTGATGTGCCTAAACAGTGGACACACCCAACAAGTGACACCAATTTGGAAACTAGACCCCTTATGGAATTTATCTAGATGTGTTTTAAGCACCTGAAGCCACTGGTGCTTCACAGAAGATTATAACATAGAACTGTGAAAATAAAAAAATCACATTTTTCCCAGATAAATCTTTTCTAGCTCTAAATTTTGCATTTTTATAAGGGTAACAGAAATTGCTTCATATAATTTGTGGTGCAATTTCTCCTGAGTACCCTGATTTTCCCATATGTGGGGTAATACTACTGTTATGGCGCATGGCAGTGCTTGAAAGGGAACGAGCACATTTGACTTTTTGAATGCAAAATTTGATGGCCGTGTCGCATTTGGAGAGCTCCTGATGTGCCTAAACAGTGAAAATACCCCACAAATGACACCATTTTGGAAACTAGACCTCTTTGAGAACTTATCTACACGTGTATTGAGCACCTTGATCTCCCAGGTGCTTCACAGAAGTTTATAACATTAAGCCGTGAAAATAAAAAAATCACGTTTCCCACAAAAATCTTTTTAGCTACAAATTTTGTATTTTCACAAGGGTAAAAGGAGAAAATGTATCCGAAAGTGTGTTGTGCAATTTTTGCTGAGTTCACAGTGCAAAGCTCAGAAGGGAAGTAAAGCCATATTACAGTGCAGATTATTTAAGGATGTCATGTTACATTGACAGAGCACCTGAGGTGCCAGAACAGCAGAACCCCCCATATGTAACCCCATTTTACCAATTAAACTTCTGAATGAATTCATCTAGGGGTGTAGTTATTATATTGACACCTCAGGTGTGTCACAGACTTTTATACCATTGGGCAGTGAAGAAAAAATAGTTTACTTTTTTACCACCAAGATTGTGTGTTGGCCCCAAATTTTACATTTTAGCACTGGGAATGGGTAAAAATGACACCAATATGTGTCCCACAATTTCTTCTGAATGTAGAAATACCCCATATGTGGCTGTGTTGTACAACTTTGCCAAACGGAGAGACCAGGGAGGGACGTAGCACTATTTGTTTCCTGGAGTGCAGATTTTAAAAGAATAGCTTGCAAACTCCATATACAGAGCTCCTAAGTGCTAAGAAAGCATAATTCCCCTCATGTGACCCCACTTTGGAAATTATAGCCCTTTGGGAATTTATCTACAGCTGTAGTGATGATTATGTCTGCATGGGTGCTTTCCAGAAACAAGCAGCAGTGGAAGTTGCTGTGTGAAAATTGCAAACTGCCGTTGTAGTGACCAGTACATTATACCCAGCTCATGCTTCTAGAGACACGCACCTGTAAATTAGGAGGGCTCTAATCACTGCAGAAATAGCAAACAAGTGGGTGCTAAATGTGGTTTAGGTACATTTGGGCTCAAAAGGGAGGGGGCATTTGGATTTGGGAGTGGAGAATTTGCTGAATTTCTTTTGGGGAACGAGGAGCCATTTAGCTTTGCTAGAGGTTTTGTGCTACTAGTAACATGGAAGCCCCCTATATTCCCATGAACTGATGACAGATCTGAGTGGGGACTTTCTTTTATTGTGGATTGAGCTGAAGATTTTATTGGGAACATTTTACATAATGTTTGGGATCACATATATTCAGCACTCTACGCTGAGTACTTACATTGGGGTTTTCATCTAAATCTCTGTGTAATGTGACAGATGAAACCCCCGAGGGACCATTCACTACAATGACAGGACTCTGTCTGGCCTCTGTTCAGTGGTGTCCTTTTCAGAAGTGCACAAAACTGTAGTCAATGGCACTTTTATGCGATCTTAAAAAGATGGACACCGCCGGATCACAGGTCCTATGGCGTCCACAGTACCTCCATCTGCCTCATAATAGGGAATCTTCTACTGTTTGAATCACATATTTCAGACATTTACACAGAAACCCCGGTGTAAGCGCCCAGAGTAGAGTGCAGAGCGCAGGATAAATGTGTGTCAAGCCTTACTGCAATCTTTTGGGAGGCAGAATTAAAAAATCAACAGCATGTGAAGAATTGGTTTTATTCATTTTTTACACCATTCCTCATGCGGTATGAGTGATTAAGTGACTTTATTCTTTGGGTTGGTGCGATATCAGCAATACCAGATTTACATAGAGTTTTTATGTTTGGCTGCTGTAACACACTAAAAGAGGCTTTTTATTGTGAAAACTAGTTTTTGCATGACCATATTTTGAGAGCTATCATTTTTCCATATTTCGGCTGACAGTGTCATGTTAGGGCTTGTTTTTTGCGGGATGAGCTGATATTTTAATTGGTTCTATTGTCGGGCACATAACATTTTTTGATCGCTTTCTATTTTGATTTTTGGGAGACAGAATAAACAAAAACCAGCAATACAGGAATTATTATTATTTTTTTTTTGCTTTACCATTCTGAGTATAGTATAATTGGTAAGGCAGCTTTATTCTTCAGGTCAGTATAATTACAGCGATACCTCATTTATATAGTTTTTTTTATGTTTTGGCGCTTTTACAAAATAAAAAATATTGTATAGAAAAAAATTATTATTTTTGCATCGCTTTATTCTGAGAGCTTTAACTTTTTTATTTTTCTTCTGATGGAGCTGTCTGGCAGCTTCTCTTTTGCTGGACAAGAAAATGTTATCAGAGGTACTATTGTTATTTACAACCGTCTTTTTTATTGTGTTTTATTGCAACTTTTGTTCAGCGGTATTATGTTAAAGCATTGTTTTTTGCTTCATTTTGTATTAAATTTTTTACGGTGTTCACTGAAGAGGTTAACTAGTGGGACAGTTTACCTGTAATCGGTGCTAGCACTGATCATTAGGGTTGCTGCGTGGTGTCAGCTCTTTGCCCTGTCAGGTGCATGGACCTTTTGCTGACCCAGGTTATTATGCTCTCTTATTGGCACACACCATTGGTATCATAATGTGCTTCATATAGGCACTAGTGATGAGCGAGTGTGCTAGTTACTCGAGTTTCTCCGAGCAAGCTCGGGTGGTCTCCGAGTATTTTGGCGTGCTCAGAGATTTAGTTTATGTTGATGCAGCTGCATGATTTGAGGATGCTAGACAGCTTGAATACATGTGGGAATTCCATAACATACAGGCAATCCCCACATGTATTCAAGCTGTCTAGCAGTCGCAAATCATGCAGCTGTGTCGACATAAACTAAATCTCCGAACACGCCGAAATACTCAGGGACCTCCAGAGCTTGCTCGGAGAAACTCGAGTAATTAGCACACTTGCTCATCACTAATATGCACCTTCTATTCTGCATCTCTGTTTTCCCTAGCAGACTTGGTTCATCAGCACCGCATGGGTTTGCTCACAATTAACTTGTTTATCAGTCCATCTTGTGTTTATTATGGTCCTAAATGGCTGATATTTTTGTATATAACCTGTATTAGTTATCTCTTTGCTGCTTACTACATCCATTTTACTTTGTTAGAATATCAGTGAAGAGGAAGTGTATTGTGTAATGGAATATAAGTCACATTGCTCATCTCAGAGCTTCTGACAATAACAAAAGCTTAAGTCAGTGATGTGTTGAGTATACCTTCTCTGCCACAATCACACTTAAAGCATGGTACAGTACTTAAAATGTCCTTTTTAAAAGTCTATCTTTAAAGACTAGCCACTTTTGTAGATATCTTTCTTATAAAATAAAGTATACTTTTTCCTATCTAGCTGTAAAGTTTAGTTTGAGAGGAGAATCAAACTGGACGTCAGAGAAGGATGGGGCTGCACTCACTTCCCCGTAGTGTCTATTGCCCCTCCTGGAGCAGAACAACATCAGGGGTCAGCACTGCAATTACTTAATACAGCTTCTTGCAATGCCATTCTTTGAAGATGTCCTGGATCCAAGGTTGTAAAATCTGCTGGAGAGGTGAGTGCAGGACCCGAACTCTGCTACTGTTACAGCTTCTAACTGTGAAAAAATACATTTTACATCATCAGATGCTGCATCATAGACACCTTGAGTAGCAACTATGAGTAAGGGACAATTCAAAGCATTTCACACCCCACTAGTTCAATGGTGGAAGTGGCAGCAATGGACCACTATAACTGGAATATTTGATGATTAGGGATACGGGAGAACTAAATGCTTGGATGCTCGTTGCTCGAACAGAGCAATTCTTAATCATCAGATGCTCATTTCAATTTACAAGTATAAGGGGAGTCAATGGGAAATCTGAGCAATTTTTCTGCAGACCCTACAAAGTGGTCTGTGGGGCAATTAAAATTGTTGAAATGGGTGGAAAAAATGCTGAATGTAATAATATCATGGAAAAGACCTCTGGAAGCATCTCTGACTCTCGGATCACTGCAGAGAGTAATAATGTCACAATTTTACCCCAAAATAAGGACTAACAAAACATTCTAAATCTATGAGAAATTTGAGTTTACAGGAAAAAGTGTTAATAAACATTCTTTCCTGTATAATGGCTTGTATAAAAAGCTAGATTTTAAAAAGATTTAAAAAAAATAATTTAACTAAACCAAAATTGAAATCTTCATTAAAAATTTGAAAGTTCAGTGTAATTTATGAAGGAAGCAAGAACTGCCAAAACTTTGATGGGAGAGAGAGTTAGATACACCTTTTATTAGACTTATAGGAGGGCCTCATGCACATTTTGCTCAAAGTTTCATGTAGTAGTACCCCTAGACTCATAAAGACTATGTGCTAAGATCAAAGGCTGTGTCAAGACTTAGAAGCAGGGTCATCCATACACCCTTGAAAGCACCAATTGTAATACCTCATTCAAATATTGTAAAAAATTGTAGTTCTGGTACCCCCTCACTCTTAAAAGCTTTGCAGACAGTGCAAAGCCTGACAAAAATTACAAGCAGGGTCATCCATACACCCTTCAAGGCACCAACTGAAGGTAGAATCCTATTCAAATATTGTGAACAAAGTGTAGTTGTGGTACTGTCACACTCATAAAAGGTCTGTACACAGTGCTAGGCCAGCCTAAAATTACAAGTAGGGTCATCTATACACCCTTCAAAGCACCAACAGAAGTACTTCATTCAATAATTGTGAACAAAGTGTAGTTCTGTTACTTCTATACTCATAAAAGCTCTGCACATAGTGGAACAATTGAAAAAAATTATAAGAAGATCATCTATACACCCCTGAAGGCATCAACTGGAGTGCCTCCTAACAAAATTAAGAAAGTGTCATTCGGGAACTTATGCACTCTCCATGGCGCTGCACACACTACAAAGCCAATTACAAGAGGGTCATCCATAAACCCTTAAAGGCAAAAACTGGAGGGCCTCTTTCAAATATTGAAGATTAAAAACACATTTTGTGCTGCTGTCATCTGATTGTGTGGGCACGCTTGGAAAAGTCTTGGAGATGGGAGTAGGGGGTTCTGATAATTGAGGGTGTTAGCCTCAGGTCATTAGCAGAACGGAGGGCACGGGGTAGGGTGGTAGATGAGACGAGGGAGGAGATGTAGCTTGGTGCTAGTCCATGGAGTGCTTTGTGGGTGAGGGTAATAAGTTTATACTGAATTCTGGAATGGATTGGTAACCAGTGTAATGACTGGCACAATGTAGAGGCAACAGTGTAAAAACTGATGAGGAGTATGATCCTGGCTGCAGCATTGAAGACAAATTGAAGAGGAGAGAGTTTGGTAAGAAGGAGACCGATTAGTAAAGAGTTGCAATAGTCCAGATGAGAATGAGTAAGAGAAACAGTAACAGTTTTTGCAGAGTCGAAAGTAAGAAAGGATCGAATTCTAGAAATGTTTTTGAGGTGCAGATAACAAGAACGAGACAGTGTTAGGATGTAGGGGTGAATGAAAGCTCTGAATGAGTATGACCCCAAGACAGTGGGCATGTTGCTGAGGAGTAATCGTAGAACCACACATGGAAATGGCAATGTCGGGCACAGGTAGGTTAGTAGAGGGAGGAACCACAAGGAGTTCAGTTTTTGACAAGTTCAGTTTCAGATAGAGGGAGGACATGATGTTGGAGACAGCGGTAAAACAATCACTGGTGTTTTCTAAAAAGCCAAAGAGGAAGTGTATAATTGTGTGTCATCAGCATAGAGATGGCACTGGAAATCAAATCTACTGATTGTTTGTCCAATAGGGACAGTATGCAAAGAGAAAAGGAGGGGGCCTAGCATTGATCCTTGAGGAACCCAACAGTAAGGGGAAGATGAGAGGAGGAGGACTCAGCAAAAGATACAGTGAAGGAGTGGTCAGAGAGATAGGAGGAGAACCAGGAGAAAATGGAGTCACTGAGGCCAATGGCTTGGAGGATAGGGGGAGCTGATTATCCACAGTGTTGAATGCTGCAGAGAGATCCAGGAGAATTAGCATGGAGTAGTGACCATTAGATTTAGCTGTTAGTAGATCATTAGAGACTTTAGTGAGGGCAGATTTAGTAGAGTGGAAAGAGTGGAAACTGGATTGAAGAGGGTCGAGAAGAGAGTTATCTGAGAGATAGCGGATAAGATGGGAGTGGACCAGGCGTTCCAGGAGTTTAGAGATGAAGGGAAGAATAGAGATAGAGAGAGGTCTACAGTTAATGGCACAGTTTTGGTCGAGAGATGGTTTTTAAGTAATGGATGTATTATGACATGCTTAAATGAGGGAAAGATGCCAGAAGAGAGAGGCTGAATATTTTTGCTAGGTGAGTGGTGACAGCAGGGGAAAAGAACTGGAGGAGATGTGATGGAAGAGGGTCACTGGTGCAAGTAGTGGGGCGGGAAGGTGCAAGGAGCCTGATCATTTCTTCTTTAGTGACTGGTTCAAAACCATAGAGTGAGCTACATGCAGTAGGGGAGGGAGGAGGGAGGACAGTGGATGGTATGAGGTGATTGGGAGAAAATTTCTTGTCCGATATGGACAATTTTTTCCTTGAAGTAATTGGCCAGATTGTCAGCGAGGAGATCCATGGTTGGGGCCTGCAATCTTGGGTTGAGCAGTGTCAAAGACACGTTTTGGGTTATTGGATAGTGAGGTGATGAGGGTGTTGAAATAGGTTTATTTGGAGAGGTGAAGGGCAGTGTTGTATGTTTTAAGCATGAAATCTTCGGATAGATTGGATTTTCTCCACAAACGTTCGGCACACCTGTAGCACCGCTGTAGGAAACGTGTTTGCAGTGTGTGCAGGGACTGTTGCTGTCTGTTCTAAATTGTTCTATGTATAGGAGGTGCGATTTCATCCAGGGAACTTTGCAGTGTTTCACTGTAATGCTTCAGTGCAGGATCAGGATATGAGAGGGAGGAGATAGGGGCCAATGATGACTGCAAGTTCTTAGTAAGTTTCTGGGTGTTAATGGCCTGTATATTTCTAATAGTGTGGAAAGTGGGGGAGACCAGAGTGGGATGGCAGTTCTTGATAAATAATGAAAGATGGTTGTGGTCAGAGAGGGGGCGAAGAGAGTTTGTAAAATCATACACTGAGCAAAGTCAGGAGCAGATGAAGTTGAGGAAGAATCCGTTTTTCTGCGTAGGAGAGTTAGTAAGCTGCGAAAGGAAGAAAGATGAGGTTAGAGATAAAAGGTGAGTAGCAGATAGGGGAGGGGAAAAGAAATAGGGATGTTGAAGTCTCCCATGATGAGGGTGGGGATGTCAAAGGAGAGAAAATGTGGGAGCCAGGTGGCAAAGTGAACCAGGAACTGATGAGAGGGGCCCGGAGGATGATACACCACCACCACTCACATGGAGAAGGGGATGTAGAGTTTGACAGCATGGACCTCAAAATAAGGGAAGACAAGTGAGGGTACTTGAGGAATACCCTGAGAGGTACATTTGGGTGATAGGAGCAGACCAATGCCTCCACCTGCTCTGTTATCTGATCTTGGGGTTTGAGAGAAGTGTAGTCCACATATGAGAGAGCAGCAGCGGTGGTGTCTGACTGCTGCATCCAGGTTACAGTAAGAGCCAAAAGGTTAAGAGAATCAGAAAGGAAGAATCATGGATAAAGGAGAGTTTTGTCAGGAGCCCTGCTGCAGACTTACAGCAGGAGTCTGCGTGTGTTACAGAAGGACATAGAGAGAGCAAGGAGCGCTGCGGTGAACTTACCTGCCGAAGCGCAGGACCTGAAACACGTGACCTCTGGGGGAGTGGACGGAGGCGGAGCCAGATGCAGAGTAGCGGCCGTGACCGGCAAACCCAGAGAGTAGTCTGAACATGCCGAAGTCAACCCAGGAGATTGTTGAAGTACAAAGAAGGGGTGAGATGTAAGCATGGTCAAGAGGTAGCAAAAGGTTGGGGAGCCGAAGTTAGTGCTGCAGTACAAAAGGGGCAGACAGGAGGGAAGTTAGAGTACCAAGCCAAAGGTCAGAACCAGAAACTGACAATTAGCACAGAGTCACAAGGCAAAGCACAGAACGAGAAACAGACCGAGTCATACACAAGCAAGCAAACGGACTAAACAGTATGCAAACACACCAGGGGGTCAGACACACAGCCAAGACAGATGTATCACTGACAAGGATCCCCAGACGAGGGCTGGTAAATATAGCCCTCCTCAAACAAAAAGGAGGATACACAAATTAACCCAGAGAGGATAGGGAAGGAACCCTGTCCACAACCATCACAATTTATTACACACTGAGCGAGAATCCCAATGGGCACAATTAAAAGAGGCAGAAGGCATGCAGGGAATATTAATGAGATTTGAGGGGTTTCTGATTGTCGCAATTGAGGGATTTGACTTACTATAACTTAAGGGGCCAGAATGGGGAGAGATATCACCTGCAACTAGGAGAAGGAGGATAGAAAGAGTGAGCAGATGGTTAAGTGATTTGTGAGAGCACCTCTTGTGTTGAATAGTGGAACTGAATGGATCTGTGCAGTTTACAATGTGAAAAGATTGTGAGTGCTATACATAGGAGAGGGAGGACTGTGGGTCTGATATGGATGGAGTGTAAAGAGTTAATGCAAGTACGGTGGATGAGATTGAATGCAGCAGCCAGGATATAAATGATAGAAATGCATATGGTGAATTGTATGGATGACAATAGTAAATTTGTGGACTAAACAATTTTGTGAACTGTAGCAGGCCAAGCGCTTTTTAAAATTTCAAACTACAGGAATTTTAAATAAAGTAAGTTAAACTGTATGAATGTCAATATTTAATTTGAAAAATGTTGTGAACTGAAACATGACAAGTGGTTTTTATAAGTTTTAAACAACCAAAATTTTACTCAAAGCATGTTCAATTGTATGGATGACAATATAAGTTTGGAACAAAAAAATTTGTGAACTGTAGCAGGCCAAACGGTCTTTAAAAATTTCAAACCTCCGGAATTTTACACAAAACATGTTAAACTGTATGAATGATGAAAGACAATCATTATAATAAAAAATTGTGAACTGTAGCAGGACAAGCATTTTTAACAAATTTAAAACCACCTGAATTTTAAACAAAGCAAGTTCAACTGTGTGGGTGACAATAGCAAATTTTTTAAACAAAATAATTTGTTAACTGTAGAAAGCCAACAGGTTTTTAAAAATTTTAAACAAACAGAATTTCACATAAAGCACGTTCAACTGTATGGATGACAACAGTCAATTTTTGGAAGAAAAAAATGTGAGCTATAGCACGCCAAGCAGTTTTTAATAATTTTAAACCACTGGGGTTTTACACAAGGCATGTTCAACTGTAGTTATGACAATAGTCAATTTTTGTAAAACAAAATTGTGAATTGTAGGAGGCCAAACTGTGTTTAAAATGTTAAATCACTGGAATTTTACACAAAGCACATTAAACTATAGAGATGACATTAGTCAATTTTAGAAACACAAAATGTGAACTGTAGCAGGTCAAGCGGTTAAAAAAAAAATACACAAAGAGCGTTAAACTGTGTGGATGACAATATAGTCAATATTTTCACAAAAAAATGTGTTCACTAGCAGAAGCTATACATTTAGCAACAGACTTCAAAGCCCTAAGACCTGCCTAAAGGCTTTACTCAGTCGCTCTCTTTTCTATAGCATATGTACCTTGGCTAAATGTAGAATGTATACTATAGAAACAGAAAAAGAACAAGTTGAGTCCTTAGAAGGACTTTCACTATGATTGTTCAAAATCAGAACAGTGGCAACACTAGAGGACTCAACAGTATGGATGACAAAAGTAGATTTTGAGAACAAAAATGTCTGTGAAGTGTAACATGCCAAGCGATTTTTATAAATTTCAAGCCACCGCCATTTTACACAAAGGACGTTGAACAGCATGGATGACAATAGTCAATATTTTCAGCAAAAAAAAAAATCTGTTTTTACAAATTTGAAACCACTGAGATTTTACAAGAACAACGTATCTGTCTGGATGACAATAGTACATTTTTGGAAAAAATAATTTTTTGAACTGCAGCAGACCAAGTGATTTTTAAAAAATTTAAATCAATGGAATTTTACACAAGATGCGTTCAACTGTATGGATGACAATAGTCAATTTTGGAACAAAACATTTTGTGAGTGGTAACAGGTTAAGGCTGGTTTCACATTTGCGTTTAAAAACACAGCGTTTTATACGCAAACGCATGTGGTGAAAAAAACGCATGTAAACGCATTAAAACGCTGCGTTTTTTAGACGCATGCGTTTTTGCATGTTTTAATACAAACGCGGCGTTTTTACATGTTTACATGCGTTTTTTCCTGCGTTTGCGTTTTTAAAACGCATGATGAGAAGTGTGTGACAGCTGCCAATCATCAAAATCAACAAGAAAACCCACTTTAAACAGAAATAGCTAGGGTTAGGGTTAGGGTTAGGATCCCTAGTAACCCTAGGGATCCTAACCCTAACTCTAACCCTAAGGGATCCTAACCCTAACCCTATCCCTAACCCTAACCATAACCCTATCCCTAACCCTAACCCTATCCCTAACCCTAAGGGATCCTAACCCTAACCCTAACCCTATCCCTAACCCTAAGGGATCCTAACCCTAACCCTAAAGGATCCTAACCCTAACCCTAACCCTTAGGGCTTAGGGTTAGGGTTAGGATCCCTTAGGGTTAGGGTAAGGGTTAGGGTTAGGGTTTGGGGTTGGGGTTGGCTTATCAGTGTGTATTCTTGTGTTTCTCTATTAAAACGCATGCATTTAAAAACGCATGCAAACGCATGTGCTTAAAAATGCATGCGTTTACATAGACAGCAATAGGTTTTTTGCCACAAAAAAACGCCGCTAGAAATTACTACATGTTGCATTTCTGCAACACAACGCATGTATAGAAAAGATGCATGCGGCGGCAAAATGCGGCAAAATGTATGCAAAAAAACGCATGCGTTTTTAATGTTAAGTATAGGAAAAAAAACGCATGCATTTTTTTGCGCTAAAACGCAGCAGCAAAAAACGCAAATGTGAAACCAGCCTAAGAGGTTTTCACAAATTTTAAACCACCGGAAATTTACATAAAGCAAGCTAAACTGTATAGATGACAACAGTCAATTTTTGTAAAAAAATAAAAATTGTGAACTGTAGGAAACCAAGCAGTTTTTACAAATTTTAAACCAGTAGAATATTACACAAAGCAAGTTAAACTGTATGGATGACAATAGTCAATTTTTAGAACCAAAATATTTGTGAACAGCAAGCCAAGATGTTTAAAAAAAAAAAGAAATTTTACACAAAGTGCATTAGGCTGCCGTCACACTAGCAGTATTTGGTCAGTATTTTACATCAGTATTTGTAAGCCAAAACCAGGAGTGGAACACATAGAGGAAAAGTATAACAGAAACATATGCACCACTTCTGTATTTATCACCCACTCCTGGTTTTGGCTGAGAAACACTGATGTAAAATACTGACCAAATACTGCTAGTGTGACGGCAGCCTTAAACTGTATAGATGAAAAAAATAAATGTGGTCACTTGCAGCAGCTATACATTTTGCAACGGACTGCAAATCCCTAGATCCTCACTAAAAGCTATACTCAGTCGCTCTCTTTTCTCTAAAATCTGTCCCTGGGCTAAATGCAGAATATATTGCATAGAAACAGAAAATGAAGAAGATGAGCCCTTAGAAGGACTTTTACTATTAGGGTATGTGTCCACTTTCAGGATGGCCGGCGGTATCGTAGGAGCGGCTTTGCCGCTCTGCGGTAAGCCCCGCCACCTTTCTGGGACGCGATGATGCCGGATGTGTTCACAGCACACATCCGGCATCATCGCTCCCCACCATAGCGCCCTGTGCTATATCTTGCGGCGTCGCCGCAAGATATACGGACATGCTGCGATCTGAAAAGACGCGCAGCATGTCCGGAGTCGCAGGGCCGCCGCGTGCGTGTTACCACGCATAGTGGAGACGGGATTTCATTCAATCCCCTCCACTATGCTGTAACATCTGGACGCTGCGTGTTTGACGCTGCGTCCCTATGCAGCATCAAACACGCAGCGTTTACTGCACGTGGAAACATACCCTTATGGTCTAGCATCAATACCAGTAGCAATGCTAGAAAACTCAACTGCATAGATCATAATAGTACATTTTTAGAACAAACAATTTTGTGAACTGTAGAAGAAGTTTTTACAACTTATAAACCACAGGAATTTTACACAAAGCACGTTCAAATGTATGGATGACAATAGTCAATTTTTGGAATAAAAAGACCATGGTTTTAAACATGAAAAAATGAAATGGAATTTTACACAAAGCAAGATAAACTGTATGGATGACAATATAGACATATTTTTACCAAAAAACAAATGTAGTTACTTGCAGCTGCTATACATTGTGCAACAGACTGTAAAACTCTAAGCCCTGCCTAAAGGCTATACTCAGTCACTCACTTTGCTCCAGCATTTGTCCCTGGGCTAAATGAAGAATGTATAGCTTTGAAACAGAAAAAGAACAAAATGAGTCCTATACACTAGAGGGCTCTGATTTATGAAACTGTGCACACAAAGGTCTGGACAACTACACTCTCCATCTTGTGTAATTGCATTGGTGAGCCAAGCACAGAGGCAATAGTCCTTTTATAACCTCTCATGAGGTAATGTGACCAGCCAATCACAGTAATGCAACTACCAATATCACTCTGGCATTAGGCCTGCTTCACACGTCAGTGTCTCCGGTACGTGTGGTGACTATTTTCACACTGGCGAAACTTTCACACATGGACCCATTCAAATGAATGGTTCTACACACATGTCAATGTTTATTAATGGACCATGTATCCGTGAGCAAAGTACACTGACTTATTCAGTTTTTAACAGCAGCACTGGCTGAAAAATGTCCCACACACATACACACTGATGACACATGGATGACATCTGTGTGTCATCAGTGTGACATGTACTGGCACCTGGGAAAAGCCACAGAGTTTCTAAGAGTGGGCAGTTCTCATCACTGAGATCAGGTACGCTGATGGGTGTTGTATTCACTACCCGATGTGTATATTGTGTAGAAATACATAAAAAAAAGATTGCGGTCGCCCATAATTTTTATACTAAGCAGACGAAAATTCAGCCTCTTGGGATTGTTGTTAATAACCAGGGAAAGGGCCAATAGCCCTAAAGGTTCACATTCTATTAATATCACCTCACAGCTCTTTGTTTAGCCTTTAGTGGTCAGTTTAGGGACCCACCTATAATTACTAATCAGTGAAAACTAAACAGTCAGCTGTGGACTGATATTAATAGCCTGGGAAGGAGCCAAGGTTATGGGCATCCATAAGATGCACCAAATCAGGTGCTTAGCCTCACTCTTTCCACTGACCCTGGTGCAGAAGCAAGTGAGGTAATAATTGTGGGGTGTATGTCAGCTGTTTTATGGCCACTTATATCAAACCCAGGAATTAGTAATGGAGAAGCATCTATATGACACCACCATTACCAACCTCATAGTCAAATTTAACAAAGACACAGAGTAAAGTCCTATAATTCAATTAAAGACACAGACTGAATAAAACACCATATTCCTCACCTGCGCACCAATAATCCATTAATCCCACAAAGTTACCAACTCCGTTACATCTGGATGCATTAAGATGCTGAGCTGAGCATGAAAGTGACCTGTGGTGATGTCATTGAGGTTACTGCAGGTCACAGGCTGCGGTTCCCAGGGTCAGTCCAGTGTGATCCAGCCAATGAACTGTGGTAACCTTAATGATGTCATCACCTACACCATGACCTGCAGTGACATGTTCCACACGGATACATGGACAAAGAGATAGCACCGGTACTATTTTATCCAGAACTGGAATTATTAATACGTGTGAAGGAGACCTTACAGTGACTGGCAGGCAATTCCTGCATGCTTGTTGGCTGTGTAACAGGCGTCAAATATGTGGGGTGGGGGTTTGAGCATTTAAACCAATGATCGATAAGTGTCGAGCATATCCGAGCACCCAGATACTCTAATGATATTCGAGTATTACCAAATATTACCAAGCACGTTCGCTCACCACTATTGATGATGTCTCTGTGACTGGGATCTACGTCTGTTTCCTCCACCAGACGGTGGTTATCTGCCTACTCCTAAGCTTCGTTACGATCCTTCTCAACAGACATGACCCCATAAAGTCATAGAGTTGAACAACCACCTCCCTCATTTTTCTCATGCAAAGCAAAGCCCTACCATTAGATAAAAATGGAAGGCTGTTGGAAAATATACATATTTATGAAAAAATAAGTATCACAAAAGTTTAATACAAATTCAAAAAGAAAGCAGGTACAGATAGAGGAAAAACGATACAAACGTTGCATATTTTATCATCAGCACTGCCATTGACATTAATGTTTTATATTTGGCTTTATGTAGAGTACTGTACATTTACATGTGTCTTACTAAATGTCGAGTAGAGTTATGTAAACCTACCAGGTATCTGTCAATGCTAATATAAAAACAGAAAAAAGCAATGCTTACATTTAGTATATAGTGTCAGATTTATGTCAATACAATCAACTAGAATAGCAAAACTAGGCACTTGGCCAATTTGTGAAACAAAAAAAACAAGAAGTTCTTTGTTCATCCAATTCATTTTAAACAGAAAAGTGCGATCCATGAAGATATTGCCAGGAAATAAATAAAGTGAAAGGAATTTTAGACTTACTTGGCAATATTCTGAGCTTTTCCATCTAACTTTGATTTTCTTGAAGTATGATTTGTGCATTATAATAAGTTAAAATCTACCCATGTACTAAATTTGCAAGACTGTAAGTTGGGGCCTCAATGGTTCACACTCATTTTTCAGTGTTCTTCCACAGAAGGTCAGTCGGCTCTTTAAACCTTCATTGATGTAACTCCAGAGTTACATTATTGAGCTTTGAAAGCCCACTAACATATTACCTGTTCACTAATTGTTCTTTTTAAGACCACTTCTAGCAGGTACTAAGCAGAATATTCCAAAAAAATCATTTAAGACGTGTTGTTGTTAAGATTCTCTGTCTAAAGTTGCAGAAATCTCAAGATGAGCACTGCTTTCAATACTCAAATTCATCAAGTCATGTGAAAATTCTGGTAAATTCGATTTGCAGCAACAAACATAGGCATAATATTTGTAATTTGATAACTATTAAGATGTTTTTTAACTGAACACATGAAGGCTCCCAGTATTTTGGAATTAATTATTATCTAACAGAAATCTGAAAATACCCCAAAACATTATCAAAAACTCATTAACAAAGAATCCTTTTATCTTCAAACTATCCACATTAACACTTGATGGCACAATTAAGTGAATTGAAAATACAAATCTTAGGAAGGGTTAATTTAAGGACTTTATCACCAAGGATTAGCTTGGGCCAATCACCCAAGCAATTGGCCTATGTGAATACACTTGTTTATCAGAATTAAGACATGCATCTCTCTTCATTTCCATAATAAATGTGTTTAACAATCAGCTACTAATTATATGTCGGCTACAGAGATTAACTTGACTAATAATTTTTAAATGGATTTCAAATGGGTTTTTATATTTTATTTTATACACAAAATATATGATAAGAATTTTTAGTTCACCTGAATAAAAATGTATCTATATAAAAGGTTTTATGATATACTGTAGATAAAATATACTGTGCATTTTTGAAATATACGTATTTTTAATGTGAAATCAATTTATCACAAGAGATGAGCGAACATTGTCGGCTCCCTCCTTATTAGGCAAGCTATTAAAGCTTACCAAATAGCTGCAGTGGGAATCTGAATACCTGGACCGCTCCTGATAATTAGGTGTCTGGCGCCGCAGCTGCATGTCTCAGGTGTGTGAGACCGAGCCGAATAAGAAGGGATCCAACAATATTCGCTCGTGTCTATTTATCACATCATCAATGATCCCTATAAAAGGCAATGACTAGAGATAAGCAAACCCAAAGTTAAAAGTTCAGTGTTCGTAATGGACAGTTAGCGTCCAGTGCTAAATGCCGAACACGAACTTTCTCTGGAAGTCTGTTGCAATGTTTTGAGTTTTGTGGAAAGTCTGGAAAGAGGGAGAGAGAAATATTTTTTTTCCAGATCCAAAGTTCGGGTCTCCATTGTTTTCAATTTTTTCCGCGATTTAACCCTTAAATTTAATTACAGCCTGTAGCTATTAAATTTAAGGGTTAAATCGCGGAAAAAATTGGCGTAGGCTCCAGCGCAATTTTCTCCGCCAGAGTGGTAAAGCCAGTGACTGAGGGCAGATATTAATAGCCTGGAGAGGGTCCACGGTTATTGCCCCCCCTGGCTAAAAACATCTGTGTTGTGAATTCTGCTCTTGGGTTCCCTCCAGTGGTTGTAGGTGGGAATGCAGTTGTCTCTGACTTGCAGTCCTGGCCAGGTGTATCGGATGATTACAATTCTGACTGGGATATTTAGGTGTGCAGGATCCTTTAGCCCTTCCCAGTTGTCAATGTTCCTTGTGAAGTGTTGGTTCACTTTCTGGCTTCTCCTGCTTGCTGCCAAATTCAGCAAAGATAAGTGTTTGGTTTTTGTATCTGTGGCACACTGCTGTGTGCTTGTTTCAGTTTTAATCCTGCTCTGATTGTAGGATTCACTGGAGTTGCAGATTTACGCTCCTACATCTTTTAGTTAGATGTAGGAAGTTTTTTGTATATTCTGCTGTGGATGTTTTGAAGGGTTTTAATACTGACCGCACAGAACTCTGTCCTATCCTGTCCTATCTAGCTAGAGTGGCCTCCTGTGCTAAATCCTGTTTTTCTGCCTGTGTATGTTTTTTCCTCTCCGACTCACCGCCAATATTTGTTGGGTGCTGTCTATCCTTTGGGGATTTTCTCTGAGGCAAGATAGTATTCCAATTTCCATCTTTAGGGGTATTTAGTCCTCCGGCTGTGACGAGGTGTCTAGGTGTGTTAGGTACACTCCACGGCTAATTCTAGTAGCGGTGTTAAGTTCAGGATTGCGGTCAGTATAGTGGCCACCTTCTCCAGTGAAATTTCTCATGCAGCTCCAAGGTCACCTGATCATAACACATCTGCCCCAAGCCACCCCAGAAAAGGCACATCTGGAAGATGCGCCTATTCTGGCACTTGGCCACTCTCTTCCCACTATTGGATTGAAGTTCATTCTCTGTCCTCCATAGTACACGCCTGCGCAAGGTAATCTTGCTTTGCACAGGCATGTACTACGGAGGACAGAGAATAAACTTCAATCCAATATTTCGGCCAGCATGCAGCCAGCGGGTAAGGAAAGGGTGAATCAAACACCTGAAAACTCCGCCCATATGACCCAAAACTGGTCCCGCCAAATTCAGGTGACAGGTTCCCTTTAAAAGAAATAAAGAGAGCCAAAATAAACAAATGAGTAAGAATGTTAGACTTACTAAATTAGTAAAATTCAATATCACATATCTATAAGTTTTAAAAGTACGTAAACCTTTAGGCCTAACGTATAATTTAACAGTGAAATTGGAGTCTCGTGTTTTCAATCAATGGAATGACAATCAGTTGGGATCTTTTTTTTTAAAGAATAGGAATATATCAAACTTTAATACTCACAACACTTTCATGTGGAAGTGTATCATGAAATGAAGAAAAGAGACTTCTGAGAACCTTAGAAAAAGAGCTGCTGATGCTCATCAGATTGGAAAAAGATACAAAACTATTTCCAATTTTTTTTAAATCTACACTATACTACACTAATCCACTATTTGACAGATTTAGAACAAACTTAATAAATTCAAGACCATTATTTTTCTCCTGAAAGTTCACTCCAAGAGTAAGGCGTATAATAGCCCTCAAGGCCACATATGAACACAAAGTTATCTGAAAGAAACTAAAAGCTGCTTCACATTAGCTAATGTTAATGTTTATGAGTCCACCACCAGGTGTTTACAAACCAACAAAAAGCACATTGCTGTCTCTCACTAGTTTGGTAAAGATCAGATGGGCAAGCCAAAAGGCTTTTGGAACAGTGTTTTCTGGATGTATAAGAACAAATTTTAGATTTTTCTTTCAGAAAGAAAAACATTGAACAGAAACATGAAAGTCACATACCATTTGTAAAACCTGGTGGTAATAGTATCATGGCTTGGACTTATTATGCTACATCTGGGCAAGGATGATTTGCCATCATTGATGGGACACAGGATTCTGAATTATACACCCAAATTTTAAAATAAAAAATCAGGATCTGAGCTTATTCTTAAAAGAACATGGGTAATATAGCAAGACAATTACCCAAAACACACAAGTTGTTCATCAAAACAATGAATAAAATAGAATAATATCAAAGTATTGTCAATCCTATACGAATGTTGTGGAAGGGGCTGAAGTGAGCAGTGCATGAAATAAAATTATCATTATTATTTATTATTATAGCGCCATTTATTCCATGGCGCTTTACATGTGAGGAAGGGTATACATAATAAAAACAAGTACAATAATCTTAAACAATACATGTCACAACTGGTACAGGAGGAGAGAGGACCCTGCCCACGAGGGCTCACAATCTACAAGGGATGGGTGAGGATACAGTAGGCGAAGGTTGAGCTGGTCATGCAGCGGTTTGATGGATCGGTGGTTACTGCAGGTTGTAGGCTTGTCAGAAGAGGTGGGTCTTCAGGTTCTTTTTGAAGGCTTCAATGGTAGGTGAGAGTCTGATATGTTGTGGTACCAGAGTAGGGGTGATGCGCGAGAGAAATCTTGTATACGATTGTGGGAAGAGGAGATAAGAGGGGAGTAGAGAGGGAGATCTTGTGAGGATCAGAGGTGGTGTGCAGGAAAGTACCGGGAGACGAGGTCACAGATGTATGGAGGAGACAGGTTGTGGATGGCTTTGTATGTCATGGTTAGGGTTTTGTACAGGAGTCTCTGGGTAATGGGGAGCCAGAGTTGAAGCTGTTTTGCAAGGAGGAATGGACTAAAATTCCTCCAAGCTGATGTGCAGGACTAACCAATATTTAGCAGAAATGTTTTGATGCAGTTATTGCTGCACATGATGGTCACACAAGATCCTGAAATCAAAGATTCACACAGAAACATGTGATATTAGATATTTTTCTTCATTAAAAAATTGACACAGTCTAATATATATAACTTGTGTTATAGTTGGTTCTTTTTACCTACCTCTAAATCTTATATGAAAATCTGATGAAGTTTTAGGTGAAATTCATGCTAAAATATGGAAAATTCTGAAGTGTTCACAAATTTTCAAGCACCATGGTAGATTGCTAGTAGTTTATTTGCATAATTTTGCATTAAAATGGCTCTCTGACTAGACTTTAAAAAAAATGCTTGTTAGCAACATGAGAATATAATGTGCAATGCTACAGTAATTAAATGCTTAACAATTCAGAAAACAAATGTATTGGGTTTAATGAGACTAAAGTGAAAATATCACTATCTTTATAAGTAGCTAAACGGTTTGGTAATTGCTTGTTTTTATTGTCTGATCATTTTCTGTGTGGTGCAATCTTCATCAGGCATTGCCTCAGAACTGTGGTCAACAGGCTCGTTTAAATCAGGACAAGAGAATACATTTAATAGAATAAGTCCCTTAGGTCCTATGAGGGTGTTTTCATATTCCACTCTTATAGGTTGCATAAATAAGCAGAGTTTCTACATAGGTACAATATAAAATTTTCATAGGTAGAGTAGTAGTTCATGGTAATAGTGGGTATTCTGGGGACAGTGGAGAATAATATTATTTCTTTAGAGTTGACAATAGTACATAAATAGCAAAGGTTAAAAAAAAAGTTGTTTAGTGTGTGAATTTAATAGGCATGACTATGGCAGAGGTTAGCATTGAGCGAATGTTTAGTAATTTGCCGACTACTGCAAATTTTCCAAAAAATGTGTCTAGCGGCACATTTATTCACATTTCATTACTGAAAAGCTTGTAGGAGGCGAGAGAACCTCATTGACCATAAGAGCCTACATTTTATAGATGAGAAATAGACAATTATGCTGACTATGAGAGCTTACACTCCACAGAAGAGAGAGAGGACTCCACTGACAATAAGAGCTTACATTCTAAAGGATAAAAAGAGAAGACCCCATTGGCCATAACAGCTTACACTCAGCAAGGAAGAGAGAGGACCACCGCTGGCCATAGGAGCTTACACTCAACAAGAGAAATAGAGAACCCCACTGACCATAAGAGCCTACACACTACAGAAGACAGAAAACCACGCTGACCATAAGAGCTTACACTGTACAATTTTTAAAAACTATGAATCAAATCTCAAAAATTTCAAATTTGTGTGAAACCACAAATTTCAGGAACCTTGTCTCAAACTTAATTCTTGGCGAATTAATCCGCTCATCTCTAGCAGTGGTTAGACTGATATGCTGATATGTAGCATGCCATACACATTTTCTTCCTCTCCCAGCTTGGACATGTCTATTGCTTGAGCAATATAGGTGAAATGTGAAGTATTTATCGTGTTCACTCTTACTCTCAACAGCCCTGGTCCCAACATAAAAAAGTCTTATCAAATATGTAGCAAAAATGTATTTAATAGTATGAGAGTTTTACTCTTTTTGATGTTTCGGCTTGTATCTGCATTATATCAAGGCATGTGCATAATGGCAAAGTGCCTTATTTGTCTGTCAAGAGATGAAGAAGAATCTTTGATGAAGGAGTCCCTTTCAATTTCAATGTATTTTCTCAGTCATTTTCCTGCTAACATTGAGAAGATCTTTTGATCTGTCTTAAGTAGGACTTCAGAATAAATTCAAGCCATTGCATAATAGTAAGTTACCTTGCTTAACCTTGAATCACTTCTTGAGAAATTCATTTGAAGGCTTAATTTTGAAAATTATGCACACTGTAAGAGAAGCTATCAGCCAACTCATGAAATGTATTTGATGTCAAATGTGTGTCATTGCCCAGTTCAAGTACATCATGTCTACCATTAAACACTAATTTACAGTTTGCATATAAAATTACTATATGTAAAAAATGTAAGAAGCCTTCATAAACAGTTTTGCTGTTTTCTTGCAATGTCCAGTATTTTCTGCTGGCTCAAGCACATAAATCCTTCAAGTGATTTGCATTTAAGGAAAGCCATCTTTCCTGTGACTATAGAGTAAACTATTGAAAGATAAACTAGCTTTTAATTGCAAAACAGAATCTCAGACGATAGGCTGTGTTCACATGTAGTGTAAATGTTTCTTTCTGTTGCTTTTTAATCACATATTTTGTGCAGGCGGTTATGACCTAGTATTTGCACTACCCGAGAACATGGCCTTAAGATCATACTTACATAAAGCTTGTCATTTTCTTCTGATAACAAGTCTAACAGCTCCATAGTATATTATGACTGCCACATAATGCAAATAATAATCAATCTTTAATGGGGGGAGTATACATAATTATTATTCTTACAAGATAATAAAGTTCACATAGCATGTAGTCAATTGACAATAAATATACTAAATATTGATATAAGTTGATATAATAAAGAACTTCACAAGAAAAAAGGTGCCTAAATATATAAATACTACATAAGAGGTGTAAGGAGAACAGAGAAAAGTGAGTCACAAAGGTTGCTTAAGGTAATTCTCTACATACTGTATGTGTCATATTAGAGTCATGGCCAAAAGTGTACTTTTGAATTTGCTCCAGAAAATGAAGCATTTCTCCAAGAAAATTATTTCAATTACCTATGTATTGTTACTGTAATGGGAGTGGTGGCAAAACCACTGTACTGTAATTTGAGGAGAGCGTGGAGGGGCGTAACTAGTTGAACACTTGACTCTTTGCTAGAGCTCTTGATGGTGCGGTTAGACTTGGCTCCAGATGGACACCAGGTGCTACTCCAAGGTGAACCTCGGACAAATGGAAGCTGACCACCAAGGGCAGGGAGCTGAAATGTCCTAGAAAGGGAAAGCTCAGATGGTACATGCAGGCATGACAGGAATACAGTTCCGGCAGATGCTGGTGGAAATGGCTGGTATACAGATGGGTACTGGCAAGTGCAGTCAGGCATGGCTGCTATATAGGTGGACACAGCAGGTTCAGACTGATATGCCTGGTAAACAGGCAGGCACTGGCAGGTGCAGGCAGGTATGGCTGGTATACTGGAGGGCAGAGCAGGTGCAGGCAGGAATAGCTGGTATACAAGTGGGCGTGGAAAGTGTAGTCAGGAATGGCGGATATACAGGCAGGCACGGCAAGTACAGGCAGGTGCAGCTGGTATACAGGTGGGTATGGCAAGGGCAGGCAGGTACATCTGGTAAACAGGCAGGCACAGACAGGTGCAGGCAGTAACATGATGTTCAGGCACTCCCCAACAGGTGAAGGTGCCTTAAATAATTATTGTCTCCCAGCCATTGACTGGGGATACTTTAGGATGATGCGTGCTGTCTCCTCAAACTCCCAGAAAATTTCTTCAGGAGCAAAGAGTCATTTACTTTCTCTTTGGGCTCCACGTCCTCTCCTCAGAACAGAACCCCTTCCTATCTACTAGAAAAAAGGTTTTTCCTCTTAATCTCTTAGTACTGAGAATATTCTTTACCTCAAAGACTTCTTCAGAGCCGACTGAAGCAGGAGTGGTACATGGATCCTTGAATAAGGAGTTTAAGATAACAGGATTGAGGAGAGACACATGGAATGATTTGGGGATATGTGAAGAGGCTAGGAGCTTGAACTTGCAGGATACAGAATTTATCTGTTTGAGAACATCGAAAGGACCATTAAAAAGAGCACCCAACTTGTACAAAGGCAGCTTGAGCCGGACAAACTTCGAAGAAAGCCAAACCTTGTTTGCAGGATGAAACTGAGGAGGGCCAAATGCCTCTTGTCTGCCTGTCTTTTTATGTGCTCAGAAGACTTCACAAATGCAGCCTTGGTGTCCTGACTAATTGTGGAACAGCCTTTAGTAAGAGCTTCAGCCTCAGGGTTCTCGGAGGTCGTAGCCATAAGAAACAGAATATTGGGGGTACTGACGAAACACAACAAAAAATAGAGATTTAGCAGTGGACTCACTCACATGGTTATTGTAGGAGAATTCTGCCCAAGGCAGGACTTCATTACATATTGCCTAACAAATAAATCTTAACTAAAAATTTTGTAACAGGTCTTAAAATATAACATTTATTTATAAACTTAATATAATCATGTGCAATAAAGATTAAAAACGCAATGTTGTATGAGTCACTATACATGAGTTACTGTCCTAGGCTTAAGGAATTGAACTGAAATTGCTTTTACAGTGTGAATAATTTTTTGTTCATCGGAGGACATCTCCTCTGGGTTTGACAATAGTTCAACTGTATACATACAATGCCTACAAGTAGTATTCAACCCCCTGCAGATTTAGCAGGTTTAATAAGATGCAAATAAGTTAGAGCCTTCAAACTTCAAACAAGAGCAGGATTTATTAACAGATGCATAAATCTTACAAACCAAAAAGTTTTGTTGCTCAGTTAAATTTTTATAAATTTTAAACATAAAAGTGTGGGTCAATTATTATTCAATCCCTAGGTTTAATATTTTGTGGAATAACCTTTGTTTGCAATTGCAGCTAATAATCGTCTTTTATAAGACCTGATCAGGCCGGCACAGGTCTCTGGAGTTATCTTGGCCCACTCCTCCATGCAGATCTTCTCCAAGTTATCTAGGTTCTTTGGGTGTCTCATGTGGACTTTAATCTTGAGCTCCTTCCACAAGTTTTCAATTGGGTTAAGGTCAGGAGACTGACTAGGCCACTGCAACACCTTGATTTTTTGCCTCTTGAACCAGGCCTTGGTTTGCTTGGCTGTGTGCTTTGGGTCGTTGTCTTGTTGGAAGATGAAATGACGACCCATCTTAAGATCCTTGATGGAGGAGCGGAGGTTCTTGGCCAAAATCTCCAGGTAGGCCGTGCTATCCATCTTCCCATGGATGCGGACCAGATGGCCAGGCCCCTTGGCTGAGAAACAGCCCCACAGCATGATGCTGCCACCACCATGCTTGACTGTAGGGATGGTATTCTTGGGGTCGTATGCAGTGCCATCCAGTCTCCAAACGTCACGTGTGTGGTTGGCACCAAAGATCTCGATCTTGGTCTCATCAGACCAGAGAACCTTGAACCAGTCAGTCTCAGAGTCCTCCAAGTGATCATGAGCAAACTGTAGACGAGCCTTGACATGACGCTTTGAAAGTAAAGGTACCTTACGGGCTCGTCTGGAACGGAGACTATTGCGGTGGAGTACGTTACTTATGGTATTGACTGAAACCAATGTCCCCACTGCCATGAGATCTTCCCGGAGCTCCTTCCTTGTTGTCCTTGGGTTAGCCTTGACTCTTCGGACAAGCCTGGCCTCGGCACGGGAGGAAACTTTCAAAGGCTGTCCAGGCCGTGGAAGGCTAACAGTAGTTCCATAAGCCTTCCACTTCCGGATGATGCTCCCAACAGTGGAGACAGGTAGGCCCAACTCCTTGGAAAGGGTTTTGTACCCCTTGCCAGCCTTGTGACCCTCCACGATCTTGTCTCTGATGGCCTTGGAATGCTCCTTTGTCTTTCCCATGTTGACCATGTATGAGTGCTGTTCACAAGTTTGGGGAGGGTCTTAAATAGTCAGAAAAGGCTGGAAAAAGAGATAATTAATCCAAACATGTGAAGCTCATTGTTCTTTGTGCCTGAACTACTTCTTAATACCAAACAGAATTTTGGTGGGTTGAGGGGTTGAATAATAAATGACCCTCTGAAAAGACTTTTCACAATTTAAAAAAATAAATAAACAAAGAAATAACATTCTTTTTTGCTGCAGTGCATTTCACACTTCCAGGCTGATCTACAGTCCAAATGTCACAATGCCAAGTTAATTCCAAATGTGTAAACCTGCTACATCTGCAGGGGGTTGAATACTACTTGTAGGCACTGTAGGTATAGTCACTTCAATAGGACCCACCATAGGAAATAGGGCTAGTTATTTATTAGTATGTAATTGCTCATCTTATTTTCTCATATTGTTCTATAAAGCTTCATTATCTTATTAGGTTTATCACCAAACCCATTAATTTATCTGTTATTAATTGCTTCAATCTGATACTATAAAATATAGCACTATCTACTTGCCCACTAATCTATGCCTAGGTCCTAAACGCGAGTCCTCAGGACTATTAGAAATTCATTCTAATGTCCCTGTTCATTAAGTGGCTATAGACTGACACGATAACAACAATTGCTGCCTCCCCAACATGTTTACCATTGGTAATGAAGCCCATCACGATGTAATGACACAGAGCTGATGGTACAGGCAAGGGGAGTAACCTAAGCTGTTTTGGAGTCTTTTTCTGGGCATGTGAGGGACATGCAGAGATGAAATCTTCAATATCTTTATGCAGCGATAGCCACCAATAATGGCGTGAAATGAGAGAAGCAATTTTTTTCTGTCCAGCATGATCAGCCATTTTAGGAGAGTGACCCTGGGGAATAACCCGCTTCATGACATGTTCAGCAATGAAGGTCTTTCTGGATGGGACCCGAGAAAAGTCCAGCAGAGCGACAGTAAGCATCTACGAAAATTCAATGATGTTCCTCCTCCTGGTTGCAAGAAAGTATGAAACTGGAAAGCACATGTGCCTTGATCTTGTCTGCTTAAATGGAGAAGAAAATCAAAGTAACCAAAGAGCAAAGACCACCTGGCTTGACGGGGATTTAGGTGCTGTGCGGACTTCAGATAGGCTAAGGTTTTGTGATACATATAAATATTTACAGGAAGTCAATTTAATCTCTAAGAGTTCTCAATCACCTATTAAGTAGTTGCGTTCAGGAGCCGAGAAGGCTATGCAAAAGAAACCACAGGTCACCATAGGCCTCTCAAGACACTTCTAAATAAGAACAGCCCTGGACCAAGATGAGAAAAAATCCACCTCCAAAAGTAATTGTTTATTACTGTCAGGACAGTACAGCACTAGAGCTAAAGAGGAGTCCTGTTTCAAAGAAGAAAAGGTGCTTTCAGCCTCCGGAGTCATTACCTTAGGTTAAGCTGTCCAAGAGAAGAAATGTGAAATGAACTGGAAGCAGTAATTTGTGTATCCCAGAAAATGCTGGATAGCTTTCAGGCCATCAGGATAAGGCCACTTCAAGATGGCAGACACTTTCTCAGGAAGGAAAGAGAGGCTGTACAACCTGAAGAGCCACCACGACTTCTGGTCTGAGGCACAGTTGGGGTTGAGGATGTAGTTGTTGACGTGTTTCCAGTACTCTGTCTCTGTCCAGGAAGGCGCACTGTTACCTTGTCATCAGACTCATCACTAGCATCCTCCTCCACCTCCTCTGCTGACCTCATGGACTGGCGGACTGGGGGTTGACAGTAAGTGGGGTCTACAAACCCGTCATCATCATCCTGTGTGTTCTCACGCCCGTCGTCCTCAGAGCCAACCTCTTCCTGCCCCGACTGAAAAGTCAAGTTTTCGTTCCAATCAGGTATCTCAGTCTCATCATCATCTTCCATATTGTCTCAACCTACAGGAGTTACAGTTTGGGTACGAGGGTCTACATTATGCTCAGAACCTTCTTCATCTGGGCCTTGATCCGACTCACAAAGATTCTGGGCATCAGTGCAGATCATTTCCTCGTCTGGATTCACAGAAGCTCTGGAGCAGACCTCTGATTCCCAGGCTATAGTATGCGTAAACAGCTCTACAGACTCAACCATGTGTGTTACCCCATGCTCAGATGGGCAGCTGGAGACTTGGGAGCTGTGAGGAAGCAAGTGCGATTGGGGTGACAACTCTGAGGACTGGAGTAGTTGTGATGTTGAAGTTGACACGGAGGAGAGCCCACTTGAACGAGCACTTGATATCCATTCAAGCACCTGCTGTTTTTGTGCCTCATCTGGAATTTTTGGCGATGCTTGTAGCGATGGTCGTACGAAAGGGATCATATCAGATTGTCCACGAAAAGAAGTAGACATCTTACTTTGGCTGGAAGATGGTCTTTCTTCTGCAGATGTTACGGTTGCTTTACCACCTACCCCACGGACACAACCTTTTTTTTTCCTTTTCCAACACGCCTATTCCCCTTTCCACCAGCAGCAGGCCTTTTGCCACTCATTTTAGTGCTTAACTAATTGGCAACTCTGTATCTATAGTTGCTCGCACAACAACTGATGGATGAAAAACGAGCAGAACTGAGTGGCCAAACTGTGGAACTAGGCCCAAAACTAATAGCTGGATTAGATGCAGTGAAAATTGAGATACACAGGTGGTATAGTTTGTTTCACAGGCGGCTACTCTGCTGATGTGCAGACACTGCTCCTAGGCCCTAAACTATCAACTGGATTAGATGCAGTGAAAATTGAGATACATAGCCCGTATAGTTTGTTTCACAGGCAGGCTACTCTGCTGACATGCGGACACTGCTTCCAGGCCCTAAACTATCAACTGGATTAGATGCAGTGAAAATTGAGATACACAGCCGGTGTAGTTTGTTTCACAGGCAGGCTACTCTGCAGATGTGCAGACACTGCTCCTATGCCCTAAACTATCAACTGGATTAGATGCAGTGAAAATTGAGATACACAGGCGGTATAGTTTGTTTCACAGGCAGGCTACTCTGCTGACGTGCAGACACTGCTCCTAGGCCCTAAACTATCAACTGGATTAGATGCAGTGAAAATTGAGATACACAGCTAGTATAGTTTGTTTCACAGTCAGGCTTCTCTGCTGATGTGCAGACACTGCTCCTAGGCCCTAAACTATCAACTGGATTAGATGCAGTAAAAATTGAGATACACAGTCGGTGTAGTTTGTTTCACAGGCAGGCTACTCTGCTGACATGCAGACACTGCTCCTAGGACCTAAACCCTAAACTATCAACCGGATTAGATGCAGTGAAAATTGAGATACACAGTCGGTTTAGTTTGTTTCACAGGCAGGCTACTCTGCTGACGTACAGAAACTGCTCCTAGGCCCTAAACTATCAACTGGATTAGATGCAGTGAAAATTGAGATAGACAGTCGGTGTAGTTTGTTTCACAGGCAGGCTACTCTGCTGACATGCAGACACTGCTCCTAGGCCCTAAACCCTAAACTATCAACCGGATTAGATGCAGTGAAAATTGAGATACACAGGCGGTGTAGTTAGTTTCACAGGCGGGCTACTCTGCTGACGTGCAGACACTGCTCCTAGGCCCTAAACTATCAACTGGATTAGATGCAGTGAAAATTGAGATACACAGCCGGTGTAGTTTGTTTCACAGGCAGGCTACTCTGCAGACGTGCAGACACTGCTCTTAGGCCCTAAATTATCAACTGGATTAGATGCAGTGAAAATTGAGATACACAGTCGGTTTAGTTTGTTTCACAGGCAGGCTACTCTGCTGACGTACAGAAACTGCTCCTAGGCCCTAAACTATCAACTGGATTAGATGCAGTGAAAATTGAGATACACAGGCGGTGTAGCTAGCTTCCCAGGCGGGCTACTCAGATGACTATCAGACAATGCTACTAGCCCAAAAGGATTGGCTGAGCTAGATTACACCAAATGCTGTGACAAACACTTCTACAGCACTGGCACAGACCTGCCTGGCAATCAGTGCTATGAACTGCTGTAACCTACCCTGAAAAGGGCTGATATTACAACTAGCCCCGACTCCTCCCGACTCCGTAAACCTATCTCTCTGACAATTCGCTCCAAAAAAACACTATTAGTCTGTATAGCGGCCACAGCAGCAGCGGTGCCGTCTAACACTAAGCAGCAGTAGTGAGGAAATGTTTGCGACGGGGCAATTGGCTAGTTCTTATAGGGCAAGGACATGTGACATACACAGCCAATGACACATGCCCTTGCTTGTGTGCATCAAATGCACATCGCTGTGTGTGTGCACTGCTGATAGGCTGAGAGACTGCACTACCCCACTGTAAATGCGGGAAAGAAAAAAAATGGAGATCGGCATTATTTCAGCACAGATCTATCCCCCGCCACCCCCCCTCCACCCACTATACACTGAAACAGTCTATTAACAATGATAAACAATTTTAATGTTCAAATCAAGCTAGGATTTTGCTGAATGAACAGTTATCGAACAGAAACTCGAACAGCCGAATTTTAAGCAAATTGTTCGGGTTTGTCGAACGACTCGAACACCGCCCAAAAGAGATTGAATTTGAGATTGGCGAACAGTTCGACTCGAACACCGCTCATCTCTAGTGGGAGGCAGTTCACATCAAAACAGCAGCTCTGGGAGGCGACTCTGACTTCATGCAAAGAAATACAAGCAGAAACACTCCAAAAACTCACAAGTTCAATGGATGCAAGAATTGTGAAGGTGATATCAAAGAAGTGTTCCCATGTTAACATGTAACTTGGCCTGTTAGGATGTTTTGGAGTTAAATAGCTTTTTTGTTCAGTGAATGTGACCTCTTAATGCTGCAAATTCCACAACTGAGCATTTTCAGTTCTTTAAAACACATCAAATGTTTAGAAATTCTACTGTACCTAATAATTTGGAACAGCGCATTTTGAGGTTTTATTCATTTTGGAGATAATACCGTTATCATTGGGAGGTTTCTTTAATAAAATTCAATGTATACTCTAACGGGTGGAGACTTTTATTAGACTGACTGTCATTTTCACCGACCATTTAGGAAAATCCGAGAAAAATACCATTTGCATAATAATTTGGTACATGGTGCGTGTATATGTATATATATATATATACAGTGGGGCAAAAAAGTATTTAGTCAGTCAGCAATAGTGCAAGTTCCACCACTTAAAAAGATGAGAGGCGTCTGTAATTTACATCATAGGTAGACCTCAACTATGGGAGACAAACTGAGAAAAAAAAAATCCAGAAAATCACATTGTCTGTTTTTTTAACATTTTATTTGCATATTATGGTGGAAAATAAGTATTTGGTCAGAAACAAACAATCAAGATTTCTGGCTCTCACAGACCTGTAACTTCTTCTTTAAGAGTCTCCTCTTTCCTCCACTCATTACCTGTAGTAATGGCACCTGTTTAAGCTTGTTATCAGTATTAAAAGACACCTGTGCACACCCTCAAACAGTCTGACTCCAAACTCCACTATGGTGAAGACCAAAGAGCTGTCAAAGGACACCAGAAACAAAATTGTAGCCCTGCACCAGGCTGGGAAGACTGAATCTGCAATAGCCAACCAGCTTGGAGTGAAGAAATCAACAGTGGGAGCAATAATTAGAAAATGGAAGACATACAAGACCACTGATAATCTCCCTCGATCTGGGGCTCCACGCAAAATCCCACCCCGTGGGGTCAGAATGATCACAAGAACGGTGAGCAAAAATCCCAGAACCACGCGGGAGGACCTAGTGAATGAACTGCAGAGAGCTGGGACCAATGTAACAAGGCCTACCATAAGTAACACACTATGCCACCATGAACTCAGATCCTGCAGTGCCAGACGTGTCCCACTGCTTAAGCCAGTACATGTCCGGGCCCGTCTGAAGTTTGCTAGAGAGCATTTGGATGATCCAGAGGAGTTTTGGGAGAATGTCCTATGGTCTGATGAAACCAAACTGGAACTGTTTGGTAGAAACACAACTTGTCGTGTTTGGAGGAAAAAGAATACTGAGTTGCATCCATCAAACACCATACCTACTGTAAAGCATGGTGGTGGAAACATCATGCTTTGGGGCTGTTTCTCTGCAAAGGGGCCAGGACGACTGATCCGGGTACATGAAAGAATGAATAGGGCCATGTATCGTGAGATTTTGAGTGCAAACCTCCTTCCATCAGCAAGGGCATTGAAGATGAAACGTGGCTGGGTCTTTCAACATGACAATGATCCAAAGCACACCGCCAGGGCAACGAAGGAGTGGCTTCGTAAGAAGCATTTCAAGGTCCTGGAGTGGCCTAGCCAGTCTCCAGATCTGAACCCTATAGAAAACCTTTGGAGGGAGTTGAAAATCCATGTTGCCAAGCGAAAAGCCTAAAACATCACTGCTCTAGAGGAGATCTGCATGGAGGAATGGGCCAACATACCAACAACAGTGTGTGGCAACCTTGTGAAGACTTACAGAAAACGTTTGACCTCTGTCATTGCCAACAAAGGATATATTACAAAGTATTGAGATGAAATTTTGTTTCTGACCAAATACTTATTTTCCACCATAATATGCAAATAAAATGTTAAAAAAACAGACAATGTGATTTTCTGGATTTTTTTTTCTCAGTTTGTCTCCCATAGTTGAGTGTTAGGTCTCGAGTTCCCGCTTCTGCACAGGGGGAATCTCGAGCCATCTCCGCTGCGGTCTCCCATTCTTATCCAGCCGCAGTGGAGTCTGCTCAGCAGGGACGTCGGTCCCAGCGTCTTGCTCAGTCTCACTCTGTACAGAGAGTTACTGCTGCTTCTTCAGCTTCTGCCATTAAAGCCAGTGCTGGTCAGCAGCGAGCAGACTTCTCTGGGACTAAGTCCTTGTCTGCACACACTGAGCATGCCCAGGGCAAGATCTCCCATTGGAGATCGAGGGTCATGTGCTCAGGCCCTGCAGCACATTCCATTGGTCCTCTTGGAAGGTCTTGGAAGGGCAAAGTTTCTGTGGCCACTTCCTGTGCTGCAACTATATAAACTGCGCATGACCGCACGGCCATGCGCTAGTGTACATTTGCATACGTGTGTTTGTTGTGAGTGCAAGTCGTCTTTGGATACCCCTTCCCTATTGAATGTCTGTTCGCGGAAGGTGTATGGTTGCTATCTAGCGCCCGACTTATCCTACAGCACGAATCACACATTACAGCGTCCAGTTGCTGTGACTGCCAGTACGGCGCCGTGCACTTCCTCTGTGCTTTCCTTACCCAAGCCTGGGTGGTTAGTGGCGTTCGTCAGTGCGGCACCGCATGCACTCTTGTGCCCTAATATTGTTATTTAGCTTCCTTACACACCCAGTTGCGGTGTTGTGCCAGCAGGGGTCTAATCGGACTTCAATCCTATTTGGGGTTGAGTTCGCTGACTACTTGCTCGCGCTCTATGTGCGGTACCGCGATCCTGTGACGCAACAGGATCGCTTCCTTCACGCTGGGTGAAGTTTAACCAACGTGTGTATACTTAAGAGTACCGCCATATAGTCCGTCATTACTTAGCAGCAGGTTCCATCTCTGCACGGTGGACCCCGGGCTGCGAACGCACCATACTCTATCTGTCTTAGTATTTGGTGCGTTCCGCTAGCCCTAACAGTTGAGGTCTACCTATGATGTAAATTACAGACGCCTCTCATCTTTTTAAGTGGTGGAACTTGCACTATTGCTGACTGACTAAATACTTTTTTGCCCCACTGTATATATATATATATATATATATATATATAAATATTTTTGCTTTGTTTAACTTTCCCATCGAAGGCATAGGTAATCTAAGCACTCTTCTTGCACAAGGGCCCTTTGTTGTCAGTATCTGCCCCGATTAGTAAATTAATGAATCACATCAGTTTACAATCACATATAATTATACAGTAATCACTTTCCCTGATGTGTAAGGGTGCTTTCATACTGCATTTTTTGCCACATTCAGTGGTCCCATTGGGGCTTATGTCCGAATCCCCCTCATAACATCCATATGAAAATTATGCACAACAGAAGACACAATGACTTCGTTTGATACTGAATAGGTAGAAGAACTTCTGTGATTGATAGTGCAAAGGTTGAGTGCTGCTGCCAGCATGTTTATGTGTGTGAAACAAAGGCAGGCATGACAGCACTGGTTCTAGGGGTTGTGATTCCTGAAAATGGGTTGTGTTATATCTACAGGTCCTTCTCAAAAAATTAGCATATAGTGTTAAATTTCATTATTTACCATAATGTAATGATTACAATTAAACTTTCATATATTATAGATTCATTATCCACCAACTGAAATTTGTCAGGTCTTTTATTGTTTAAATACTGATGATTTTGGCATACAACTCCTGATAACCCAAAAAACCTGTCTCAATAAATTAGCATATCAAGAAAAGGTTCTCTAAACGACCTATTACCCTAATCTTCTGAATCAACTAATTAACTCTAAACACATGCAAAAGATACCTGAGGCTTTTATAAACTCCCTGCCTGGTTCATTACTCAAAACCGCCATCATGGGTAAGACTAGCGACCTGACAGATGTCAAGAAGGCCATCATTGACACCCTCAAGCAAGAGGGTAAGACCCAGAAAGAAATTTCTCAACAAATAGGCTGTTCCCAGAGTGCTGTATCAAGGCACCTCAATGGTAAGTCTGTTGGAAGGAAACAATGTGGCAGAAAACGCTGTACAACGAGAAGAGGAGACCGGACCCTGAGAAAGATTGTGGAGAAGGACCGATTCCAGACCTTGGGGAACCTGAGGAAGCAGTGGACTGAGTCTGGTGTGGAAACATCCAGAGCCACCGTGCACAGGCGTGTGCAGGAAATGGGCTACAGGTGCCGCATTCCCCAGGTAAAGCCACTTTTAAACCATAAACAGCGGCAGAGGCGCCTGATCTGGGCTACAGAGAAGCAGCACTGGACTGTTGCTAAGTGGTCCCAAGTACTTTTTTCTGATGAAAGCAAATTTTGCATGTCATTCGGAAATCAAGGTGCCAGAGTCTGGAGGAAGACTGGAGAGAAGGAAATGCCAAAATGCCTGAAGTCCAGTGTCAAGTACCCACAGTCAGTGATGGTGTGGGGTGCCATGTCAGCTGCTGGTGTTGGTCCACTGTGTTTCATCTAGGGCAGGGTCAATGCAGCTAGCTATCAGGAGTTTTTGGAGCACTTCATGCTTCCATCGGCTGAAATGCTTTATGGAGATGAAGATTTCATTTTTCAGCACGACCTGGCACCTGCTCACAGTGCCAAAACCACTGGTAAATGGTTTACTGACCATGGTATTACTGTGCTCAATTGGCCTGCCAACTCTCCTGACCTGAACCCCATAGAGAATCTGTGGGATATTGTGAAGAGAAAGTTGAGAGACGCAAGACCCAACACTCTGGATGAGCTTAAGGCCGCTATTGAAGCATCTTGGGCCTCCATAACATCTCAGCAGTGTCACAGGCTGATTGCCTCCATGCCACGCCGCATTGAAGCAGTCATTTCTGCCAAAGGATTCCCGACCAAGTATTGAGTGCATAACTGAACATTATTATTTGATGGTGTTTTTGTTTGTTATTAAAAAACACTTTTATTTGATTGGATGGGTGAAATATGCTAATTTATTGAGACAGGTTTTTTGGGTTATCAGGAGTTGTATGCCAAAATCATCAGTATTTAAACAATAAAAGACCTGACAAATTTCAGTTGGTGGATAATGAATCTATAATATATGAAAGTTTAATTGTAATCATTACATTATGGTAAATAATGAAATTTAACACTATATGCTAATTTTTTGAGAAGGACCTGTATGTATAGGTGGGTGACTGTGATTAATTATCAATTTATGAAAATATTAATTCTATTATGAACTCATTTATTAGAGTGCTTTCACAATGTTTTCTTTGCCTCGTTCAATGGTCCTGTCAGGGCTTACATTTGAACCTTCCATAAAATGGGCTTTGGCGCATGCGCCGCTGGGGCCATTGACTACTGTAAAATGGTTCAATCGCTGCATCACAGTCACAAATATATATATATATACTAGGTGGTGGCCCGATTTTATCGCATCGGGTTTTCTAGAATATGTATGCGTAGTGTATAGCACAGCCCACGCAGTACATTGTGCAGCCCACGCAGTACATTGGGCAGCCCACGCAGTACACGTTGTATATTGCACAGCCCATGTAGTATATTGCGCAGCCCACGTAGTATATTGCCCAGCCCACGTAGTACATTGCGTAGCGCACATTGTATATTGCGCAGCCCACGTAGTATATTGCGCAGCCCACCTTGTATATTGCGCAGCCCACATAGTATATTGCGCAGCCCACGTAGTATATTGCCCAGCCCACGTTGTATATTGTGCAGCCCACGTTGTATATTGCGCAGCCCACATTGTATATTGCACAGCCCACGTTGTATATTGCGCAGCTCACGTGGTATATTGCGCAGCCCATGTAGTATATTGCCCAGCCCACGTAGCACATTGCGCAGCCCACAGTGTACATTGCGCAGCCCATGTAGTATATTGCGCAGCCCACATTGAATATTGCGCAGCCCACGTAGTGTATTGCGCAGCCCACTTTGTATATTGCACAGCCCACATTGTATATTGCGCAGCCAACATTGTATATTGCGCAGTCCACGTAGTATATTGCCCAGCCCACGTAGTACATTGCGCATCCCACGTTGTATATTGCGCAGCCCACGTGGTATATTGCGCAGCCCATGTTGTATATTGCGCAGCCCATGTAGTATATTGCGCAGCCCATGTAGTATATTGCGCAGCCCACATTGTATATTGCCCAGCCCACGTAGTATATTGCGCAGCCCATGTTGTATATTGCGCAGCCCACGTTGTATATTGCGCATCCCGCGTAGTATATTGCACAGTTCACGTTGTATATTGCACAGCCCACGTAGTATATTGCACAGTCCATGTAGTATTTTGCAAAGCCCACGTAGTATATTGTACAGTCCATGTAGTATATTGCACAGCCCATGCATTCTATAGCAATGTGGGCACCATATCCCTGTTAAAATATAGAATTAAAATAAAAAATAGTTATATACTCACACTCCGTTGACCCCCCGGATCGAAGCGGTTACCGACGCTCCTCGTGTGCTCCGGTCAGAAGAGTGCGTGGCGGTTTTACGAGATGATGACATAGCAGTCTCGCGAGACCGCACGTCATCATCTCGCGAGATCACAATGCATGGAGCGGTCACCGGGGCATCGCGAGGAGCGTCGGTAACCGCTTCGATCTGGGGGGCCACCGGAAGGTGAGCATATACAGTGGGGCAAAAAAGTATTTAGTCAGTCAGCAATAGTGCAAGTTCCACCACTTAAAAAGATGAGAGGCGTCTGTAATTTACATCATAGGTAGACCTCAACTATGGGAGACAAACTGAGAACAAAAAATCCAGAAAATCACATTGTCGGTGTTTTTAACATTTTATTTGCATATTATGGTGGAAAATAAGTATTTGGTCAGAAACAAAATTTCATCTCAATACTTTGTAATATATCCTTTGTTGGCAATGACAGAGGTCAAACGTTTTCTGTAAGTCTTCACAAGGTTGCCACACACTGTTGTTGGTATGTTGGCCCATTCCTCCATGCAGATCTCCTCTAGAGCAGTGATGTTTTTGGCTTTTCGCTTGGCAACACGGACTTTCAACTCCCTCCAAAGGTTTTCTATAGGGTTCAGATCTGGAGACTGGCTAGGCCACTCCAGGACCTTGAAATGCTTCTTACGAAGCCACTCCTTCGTTGCCCTGGCGGTGTGCTTTGGATTATTGTCATGTTGAAAGACCCAGCCACGTTTCATCTTCAATGCCCTTGCTGATGGAAGGAGGTTTGCGCTCAAAATCTCACGATACATGGCCCCATTCATTCTTTCATGTACCCGGATCAGTCGTCCTGGCCCCTTTGCAGAGAAACAGCCCCAAGGCATGATGTTTCCACCACCATGCTTTACAGTAGGTATGGTGTTTGATGGATGCAACTCAGTATTCTTTTTCCTCCAAACACAACAAGTTGTGTTTCTACCAAACAGTTCCAGTTTGGTTTCATCAGACCATAGGACATTCTCCCAAAACTCCTCTGGATCATCCAAATGCTCTCTAGCAAGCTTCAGACGGGCCCGGACATGTACTGGCTTAAGCAGTGGGACACGTCTGGCACTGCAGGATCTGAGTCCATGGTGGCGTAGTATGTGTTACTTATGGTAGGCCTTGCTACATTGGTTCCAGTTCTCTGCAGTTCATTCACTAGGTCCCCCCGCGTGGTTCTGGGATTTTTGCTCACCGTTCTTGTGATTATTCTGACTCCACGGGGTGGGATTTTGCGTGGAGCCCCAGATCGAGGGAGATTATCAGTGGTCTTGTATGTCTTCCATTTTCTAATTATTGCTCCCACTGTTGATTTCTTCACTCCAAGTTGGTTGGCTATTGCAGATTCAGTCTTCCCAGCCTGGTGCAGGGCTGCAATTTTGTTTCTGGTGTCCTGTGACAGCTCTTTGGTCTTCACCATAGTGGAGTTTGGAGTCAGACTGTTTGAGGGTGTGCACAGGTGTCTTTTTATACTGATAACAAGTTTAAACAGGTGCCATTACTACAGGTAATGAGTGGAGGAAAGAGGAGACTCTTAAAGAAGAAGTTACAGGTCTGTGAGAGCCAGAAATCTTGATTGTTTGTTTCTGACCAAATACTTATTTTCCACCATAAAATGCAAAAAAAATGATAAAAAAACAGACAATGTGATTTTCTGGTTTTTTTTTTTCTCAGTTTGTCTCCCATAGTTGAGGTCTACCTATGATGTAAATTACAGACGCCTCTCATCTTTTTAAGTGGTGGAACTTGCACTATTGCTGACTGACTAAATACTTTTTGGCCCCACTGTAACTATTTTTTATTTTTTTTATTACTTTTGACATTAGATCTTTTTACTATTCATGCTGCATAGGCAGCATGAATAGTAAAAAATTGGTCACACAGGGTTAATAGCAGCGTTAACCGAGTGCGTAACACTGCGGTCAACGCTGCCATTAACCCTGTGTGAGCGCTGACTGGAGGGGAGTATGCGGGCGCCGGGCACTGACTGCGGGGTCGAGGGAGCTGCCATTTTCTTCCGGACTGTGCCCATCGCTGATTGGTCGTGGCTGTTTTGCCACGACCAATCAGCGACTTGGATTTCCGTGACAGACAGAAGCCGCGACCAATGAATAACTGTGACAGACAGAAAGACAGACAGACAGACAGACGGAAGTGATCCTTAGACAATTATATAGTAGATATATATATATTTATATATATATCCTACACACATGCTCACAAGCACATTAAAACAGGTGTGTAAATAGGTCTAGGGAGATGATGTTATTGATCCCCACTAGACAACTTGCAAAACCTGACGTGGAGCACAACAAAGTGTAGCGACCCTGGGGAAGGAATCGGATACCCGAGGTATAGGTGTGTAGCAAGCAGGAGTTTATGAGAATTTCCATTGTAATGGAATATTGTAATAGGTGTTGGCCTGTAGATACCCAAGTATGACCATGAGTTGGCCTGGGGTGTCTTTAGGAAAAAGTGAGAGGAGACCTGTTTTGGGAAGACAGGAGAATGTAACTATTTAGCATTTTAACTTTTTATAGATATTTAAAAGTCACACTCACGTGGAAAGTGAAAAAAACTAATTTACAATGAAATGTAAGGCTATAATTTCTTTTTAATATGTGTTCTTGCTTGTAAATTTTTTTGTCATATAATATTTGCCTTTGTTGCATGATATATCTAAAGGTACTGTTAGCCAGCACTGTAAACTACCTCCGCGGTATATTCTACAGTTAATGGAATTGTCATCAAATTGAATTGGTTAATATAACTAAGTGCGTTTTTTTTTCTGATGAAACCTCATTTTAAATTGAGCTCTAATCCAGGTAATTTGTTGACACTCTATATGTCATTTATGTTTTTTGTCCTATGAAAAACTGAGTTAATTTGCGTTGTGTTTTAATGAAATAACCTTCCTTCCTGACCCACATTAATTCTAGCATGCTGCATTTCTGATTACCATTCTAGATTTTAGATTAGCTATTTATTCTGCCAGTAACTCATATACCCAAGCCCCAACAGTTCAGGTCCCAGAGGACACTTTTCCTGAACCATAATCATTATTTCAATACATTATAGCATTAGGTTTCATTACATGTGATGAACCTAGATCAGAAAATGCCAAAGAGCTGGCAAAATGGAACAGTTTTTACGCCTAATTTCCCGCTCAGAAAGATGTTGTTGTTCATGCAAGTAAAATGACTTCTAAAGCAGAATGATTTGGCGTGCAACCATGATAGCAGTGAAAATTACTTTTGCTATTTTGAAAATTATCCTGAAATACAAAGTAAGTCTTTTAGTTATAGGAACATGTCTCTTGGGCAATGATAATACATTTAAGTAGTAAAAAAAAACACAAAATGCCAAAACTCAATGTTTAATACATTGATGTTTAAGTAAAAAATACAATTTTGCACTAAAAGGTGCAATTTTAAGTCTGCTGTATACAATTCTTAGCTGCACATTTTATTATATATATTATTTAATGAATGGGTGTATTTGCTTTTAATGTGTTATATGCATATCAAATGTACGTCAAAGGATTAAAAAAAAAATATAGTTGGTATATAATCTGAGAGCTGCATATTGTAGGAGCTGAGAGCCTGATTACCATGATGTGTCACTTATTATGCTGTGTGCTGTAGTTTCAATACAATAAGTGTTTAATCAGCAGGAGATAATCACTATAGGACTAGGTCTCACATGCAAACCAGTCAGTCTAATCTGTGCAACCCCAATCCCACGACGCAGCTTGCTGACAAGTCACAGTGCACACAAGAAGCTGCCGGTCAGCAGTGTGGGTAAAGTTATACACAGCCCAGAAGTTTAAGCTTTACTACTTATAGGGATTCTGTAAAGTCAGTGCTGCAACCCAGGAATCAGGCTTTCTGTCTCTACATTATTTTGCTATCAGAATCCACATAAGAAAACTTGCTTGCAGATTCCTTTTAACCCCTTTCTGACATCGGGCATAATAGTACACAGATGTCGGACTTTGATATGGGCTCCGGCGGTGAGCCCACATCTTTCGCAGTTCAAGTCAGCTGTTTTGAACATCTAACATGTGTCCGGAACAGCCACGGGTAAAACTGCGATCCACTTGTGGCTATAAACCTGTTAAATGCCATTGTCAAATGCTGACAGCTGCAATTTACTCGTGCTTCTGGCCATCGGGCTGGAAATCAGCCCACCGGTGACCCCTGTCATGTGATCGCGGGTCATCAGTTCATTGATATGACAACCAGAGGTCTCCTTGAGACCTCTATGGTTGTCACTGCCGGCTTGCTATGAGCATAGCCCAGTGGTCGGCGCTCATAGCAAGTGTGTAATTCTATTACATAGAGGCGATCTGATCATCGCCTCTATGTAGCAGAGCCGATTGGGTTGTGACATCTTTTGGTCACCCATGGAGGCTATTGAAGCATGCTAAAAGTAAAAAAAAAATGTTTTTAAAAATATAAAAAAATAAATAAAGTTCAAATCACCCCCCTTTTGCCCCATTCAACATAAAACAATAAACAAAATCAAACCTACACATATTTGGTATCACCGCGTTCAGAATCGCCCGATCTATCAACAATAGAAGAACAAGGATTAACCTGATTGCTAAACGGCATAGAGAAAAAAAAGTAAAAACGCCAGAATTACGCTATTGTGGTCACTGTGACATTGCATTAAAATGCAATACGGGTTATCAAAAGAACGTATCTACACCCAAATTGTATAATTGAAAATGTCAGCTCAGCACGCACAAAATAAACCCTTACCCAACCCGAGATCACGAAAAATGGAGACACTACGAGTATCAGAAAATTGAGCAATTTTTTTTTTTTTTACCAAAGTTTGGAATTTTTTTTCACCACTTAGATAAAATGTAACCTAGACATGTTTAATGTCTATGAACTCGTAATGACCTGCAGAATCATAATGGCTGGTCTGTTTTGATTTACTGAACCTAGTAAAAAAGCCAAACAAAAAAACAGCGTGAGATTGCACTTTTTTTGCAATCTCACCACACTTGGAATTTTTTTCCCGTTTTCTAGTACACGATATGGTAAAACCAATGGTGTCGTTCAAAAGTACAATGTGTCCTACAAAAAACAAGCCCTCACATGGCCATTGTGACTTAAATATTGATTTTCACAAGGTTTGCTGCTTCAGTGTTCTCTTCGTTTCGTCAGATGTGTATTTCGAAGGCATTCAAGCATTTCATAAATGTTAAAAT
Source organism: Ranitomeya imitator (assembly GCF_032444005.1). Classification (NCBI taxonomy): domain Eukaryota; kingdom Metazoa; phylum Chordata; class Amphibia; order Anura; family Dendrobatidae; genus Ranitomeya; species Ranitomeya imitator. The sequence goes on from NC_091282.1 coordinate 391,225,685, forward strand.
TTTATTAACAAAAACTTCAAATTTATGCAAAGACTCAATATCTATAGTCTTGATCCTTATTTTCAAGATGTCTGTTGTTCACCTAGGCATGCAGAATATCAACTTCTGGGACAAATCCTCACTGACTGATGGCAACCCATTCTTGCTTTATCGGTGCTTGGAGTTTCTCACTATTTCTGTGTTTTTAATTGTCCACCTGCATTTTGAAAACTGACCACAAGTTTTGACAGCTACATGATTTTACTTTTCAATATGCACATAAACAGAGCAAAAAAAGCTGAAGTGCTTTAAGATCTGATAGACCAGACAGTGAACATACTTCTTTGTATTTTTTAGGTTGCACAGAGCAGCTAAAAACATTGCTGCACTATCATTTTCCAAAGTTATGTCCTTGTAAGTTTCTCATCAGAGCTAGGTGCTTCATACCCCATGACAGTGGAGCTCAGCTTTAAGACCAATAACAAAAAAGTTGATTGCCTCTTTTCTGGTATATCCTATGATCTTGAAGCAAAGTGTTAAAATCTGTCACCTTCTTAGTTAGGTAATATATCTTTATCAGCCTGCCATCATCACTGTAGCATCAGAGAATGGTCTCTGTCCCTGAAATATGCATCCTCAATGCTCTTTGTAGCACAAAGTATTGATTGCAACATCGGTCTGGAGGAAAGCAAATTTGGAAACACTGTACCTTATAATAACTAACATAAATGTTCTTTATTGGTGGAGAACAAAGCTTCGTAATCTGTTGGCCAAGAAGATAGCCAATTTATCAGCGTACTATAGAATTATTTATTGCTTTCTAACTTTGAAGGCCTTGGCGTAAATCTGAAAAGGTTTTGCAAATTATTATTATGCTTCCTCTTTGAGTATCCAAGCAGCTATTTGCAACAAAAGACAAATAATGAAGGCAGAAATGGTTGAACTTTAAAGTAGCACCCTGTATAAAGAGAAAAAAGCTAAAAAGAGAATAATTACACTGATTTACACAATGAAAAGACAGATTGGTGAGATTCACTAGAAATGGAAAAGTTTGAGATATAATTTAGAGCATGTATAGAGTATAGACTAAAAATGTAGAAGCTGTTGTGCCATTTTTATATTTCCTGTTAGTATTTTCCACTCTTGCAAGACCTAAGGTGCATTAATACAAGAAGACAAGTCCAAAAACATAAAAAAAAAAAAAAACTGGCAAAACCAAAAGGTAAAGCAAAATATGTTTTTTTAGCTTAATTAATTACAAGACATAGTGATCACAATATGAGCATGGAGTCATTTGGAAAAGGAAAAGGTGATTATTCTAAACATATGACAAGTATGATAACAAATACAGTGGGGCAAAAAAGTATTTAGTCAGTCAGCAATAGTGCAAGTTCCACCACTTAAAAAGATGAGAGGCGTCTGTAATTTACATCATAGGTAGACCTCAATTATGGGAGACAAACTGAGAAAAAAAATCCAGAAAATCACATTGTCTTTTTTTTATCATTTTATTTGCATATTATGGTGGAAAATAAGTATTTGGTCAGAAACAAACAATCAAGATTTCTGGCTCTCACAGACCTGTAACTTCTTCTTTAAGAGTCTCCTCTTTCCTCCACTCATTACCTGTAGTAATGGCACCTGTTTAAACTTGTTATTAGTATAAAAAGACACCTGTGCACACCCTCAAACAGTCTGACTCCAAACTCCACTATGGTGAAGACCAAAGAGCTGTCAAAGGACACCAGAAACAAAATTGTAGCCCTGCACCAGGCTGGGAAGACTGAATCTGCAATAGCCAACCAGCTTGGAGTGAAGAAATCAACAGTGGGAGCAATAATTAGAAAATGGAAGACATACAAGACCACTGATAATCTCCCTTGATCTGGGGCTCCACGCAAAATCCCACCCTGTGGGGTCAGAATGATCACAAGAACGGTGAGCAAAAATCCCAGAACCACGCGAGGGGACCTAGTGAATGAACTGCAGAGAGCTGGGACCAATGTAACAAGGCCTACCATAAGTAACACACTACGCCACCATGGACTCAGATCCTGCAGTGCCAGACGTGTCCCACTGCTTAAGCCAGTACATGTCCGGGCCCGTCTGAAGTTTGCTAGAGAGCATTTGGATGATCCAGAGGAGTTTTGGGAGAATGTCCTATGGTCTGATGAAACCAAACTGGAACTGTTTGGTAGAAACACAACTTGTCGTGTTTGGAGGAAAAAGAATACTGAGTTGCATCCATCAAACACCACACCTACTGTAAAGCATGGTGGTGGAAACATCATGCTTTGGGGCTGTTTCTCTGCAAAGGGGCCAGGACGACTGATCCGGGTACATGAAAGAATGAATGGGGCCATGTATCGTGAGATTTTGAGTGCAAACCTCCTTCCATCAGCAAGGGCATTGAAGATGAAACGTGGCTGGGTCTTTCAACATGACAATGATCCAAAGCACACCGCCAGGGCAACGAAGGAGTGGCTTCGTAAGAAGCATTTCAAGGTCCTGGAGTGGCCTAGCCAGTCTCCAGATCTCAACCCTATAGAAAACCTTTGGAGGGAGTTGAAAGTCCGTGTTGCCAAGCGAAAAGCCAAAAACATCACTGCTCTAGGAATGGAGGAATGGGCCAACATACCAACAACAGTGTGTGGCAACCTTGTGAAGACTTACAGAAAACGTTTGACCTCCGTTATTGCCAACAAAGGATATATTACAAAGTATTGAGATGAAATTTTGTTTCTGACCAAATACTTATTTTCCACCATAATATGCAATGTGATTTTCTGGATTTTTTTTTTCTCAGTTTGTCTCCCATAGTTGAGGTCTACCTATGATGTAAATTACAGACGCCTCTCATCTTTTTAAGTGGTGGAACTTGCACTATTGCTGACTGACTAAATACTTTTTTGCCCCACTGTATATGCCATAAATACTCAACCATGGGTAACGATTAGTGATGAGCGAATGTACTCGTTGCTTGGGTTTTCCCAGCACGCTCCGGTGATCTCCGACTATTTGTTAGTGTTCAGAAATTAAGTTTTCATCGCCGCCGCTGAATGATTTACAGCTATTAGCCAGGCTCAGTACATGTGGGGGTTGCCTGGTTGATAGGGGTTGCGCAGGGCCGCGCTTAGTAACCCGATATTTACCCTGGTTACCATTGTAACTACATACTCACATTCCGATGTCTGTCACGTCCCCCGCCGTCAGCTTCCCGGCACTGACTGTCAGCGCCGGCCGTAAAGCAGAGCACAGCAGTGACATCACCGCTGTGCTCTGCTTTACGGCCGGCGCTGACACAGTCAGTGCGGGAAGCTGACGGCGGGGGACGTGACAGACATCGGAATGTGAGCATGTAGTGTTTTTTTTTTCTACTTTTACAATGGTAACCAGGATAAATATCGGGTTACTAAGCGCAGCCCTGTACTTAGTAACCCGATGTTTACCCTGGTTACCCGGGGACTTTGGCATCGTTGAAGACAGTTTCAATGATGCCGAAGTCGTTCCCCTGATCGTTGGTCGCTGGAGAGCTGTCTGTGTGACAGCTCCCCAGCGACCACACAACGACTTACCAACGATCACGGCCAGGTCGTATCGTATCGGTGGCCAATGATTTTATTTTATAACATACTAAACGTTTCTGCATACAATGCATTTGTCTTATGGAGAGAAATCGACCCCGATTGGAACCAGAATAAGCTGCATAAAAGAAGATTATTTCTTGAGGAATTGGGCAAATTCCTGGTTAGGCCATATATTGAGACCAGAAAAGTGACCCCCAGAAGTGAAGGAGCAACAGCCATTGTAAAAAGTGTCCAGCATGCTCAAGAAAGAGACTCCACATCCACGGGCTCCACCAGCACAGCTACCACCAGCACAGCTACCACCAGCACAGCTACCAGCAGCACAGCTACCAGCAAAAAAGGAAGAGATGTAGCTTCTGTCCATCTTCCTGTGACAATAACCCTAATCTGACATGTGCTGGATGTTCAAAATATCTGTGTAAAGGACATGTGTCTTATTATTGTGGTCAGTGTAAAAACGCATGAACATGTTCAGTTTTTCTTTTTTTTTTCTAAAAAGGTTTAAGTTTTTATGATTTTTCACTTGTTGATTTATAAATATTGTTTTCAAAAAGTTAAATGTTTTAGTAATAGTAATGTAAAGCTTCCTTGTTATTTATGTGCAGAATGCCAACAATCAAAGATAATTGTAAAAAGCCTGTGTAACCTTTTTATGAAAAATAAATAAATAATTAAGTTTAAATTTAAATTTTTCATTTGTTTGTGATCAACCATGTTCACATACAGAATAATAATGAAAAAAAGTATTCAAATAAAACACTTAGAGTAGCTAAAAATCAAGAATTAATAGGTCGGGTCATATTGACCCGGGAACAGTACAAGTGTATAGCAAATGCGAACAGAACAGCAGGGTTAAACAATCAGGTGGGAAGATGTGTGTACTGTAAATGATTGTCTCCGCTATAAAGCACAGGGCGGCGGACATAGTTTGAACAGTCATTCTATGCTGACAGAGTCTCTTTAACAACTTTCATATCCCCTTTACTCCAGCTTTGAAACAGGTCTGGTTACATGCCTTCTATCAACGGCAATTTTAAGAACCTAAGCGCTCTCCAATCTGCAAATTAGGCTACAATTAGAAAAGGGTCATGCTTCAAATAGAAGGAGAATCTGTGATATTTTGCTCTATGTTAGCAAATGGCAGAAAATCATGCCTATAAAGATGAAGTGGACAATGTATTTAAAATGGTTGTTTAGTTTAACACTTTTGTAAATCCAAATGGTCATTGTACCCTGAACAAAAAGAGACCCCAGCTAACAGACCACCACATAGAGCATAGCTCATAACTTGAATAAAAACAAAAATATGCCAATAGACATTTTAAAATACTTTCCTTCAGTACTGGTTGAAGGAAGACCATCAGTCCCAAAGTTGTTCCTCTGGAAATATTAACTGATCACAATTATCAAATATTCATGATTAGCTTTTCATGGACAATTTAAAAATCTGATAGCAATAACATGAAATACTACTACAATTTCTATATGAAATAAAAAAAATAATATAATAGCAAAAACAGCAAAACTCACCATCTCTTCTGTTTAATCTAGCAAATCCAGCACTATGAGTGCTAGAAAGTTCTGATGAACTGGTAAAAGAGGATGGAGGGAGAGATGATGCAAGCTGGCCATCACATTCATCTGTGTAAAAAAAACAGTAAAACTCAATTAACTTTCTTCCATTTTTGTATTGTTCATTTTTTGCATTGTTCATTTTTTGCACAATAACCCGATTTGTAACTCTCCAAATTTAAGCTAGCGCTACACAGCTACTTGGGCAGCTCGGCAACGATTCTCAATATCAGGTCACAAAAAAAGAATTGTTCAACTTTTATCAGACTTCCTTTCACTTGGTTCCAGAAAAAAAAAGTCAAATCGCAGAAAACTGTAGTTTGCCACCACAAAATATTATAATAAGTATAATCACTGGTCTAAACAACAAAAATAAGAGAAATCTTTTCTTATTAACGATACGAAAATGATTTGATAATGCAACTTTGTCTATATAAAACATGTTTTGTAACATTTGTATTGAACTTTTAACTTTCTGCAGTGCATAGAGTGTTTCCATTTGCTTGCCCACACTGCAAGCGTTTTACAGTTCATAGAAGATTAGAAAAGCTTTTCAATAACGAGAGAAAAGTCAAGAAAAAGCTAAAAACCCGCCTACAATTATAAAAAACTTGCTCGCTCGGTTCACCTTACTTATCTTTGATATAAATCATCCGTGCTTAAGGATATCCAGAATTCTCTAATTGTATGAAATTTGTTGGAGCATTTCACAAAGTGAATATCATTTGATACCCTTGTATCTAGTGTAGTATGGCATTTATTCATTACCAGCCAAACCAAGGATAAATATTGGTATGCAATATTCATATTCATATTCACACTTGAGGCAATTCTTTATTCTAGACTCCTTACAGTCAATGAAAATTAACCAATTTATGAACGGGCAATTTTTAGGGTTATTTTGCACTTTTTGGTTTCTAGAAAATACATAACTTTTTTTTATTTTGCTATTGACATTGCCATGCTATGGCTTATTTTATATGAATGAGTTGTAGTTTTGAAAGACACCATTTGTTTTATTAAATCATTTTGATTTGCTTTTATGGCATTTATTGTATTGTAAAAATGACAAGACAACATGATTCTTCAGGTCAGTACCATCTTTAGGATTTTTAAGGTCAGTATATAGAGAATATAGCCTTTTGGCTGGCTTCGCAGAAGTGCCAAGATGGCAGCAATGGGGAAGTCCACGACTGCCCATCAGCAACTTGTGGCCACATACCAGGTGACGGCGACCAAAAATATTGTGCCACATGGATTTCATGCTTTAAATGCTGCTGATATAGAAATATATCAGCACTTAAGTGGTTAAGTAGCAGTGATTGGAGCCAGCTCATAATTGCTGCTGTTAGAGGCAGATGCCAGTTTTATAAAAAAAAAGTAGCACCTGCTGTGTGTGAAGTTGGCTCTGCTCCTCAAATTTTCTCCAAATACCCAAGCCCAGTATGTAACATACACGTACATCACAGATTGAAAATGAGATAATGCCCAACATTCTAAGGCTAGGTTCACATTGCGTTGGTGCAGTCCGTTCAACGCATACATTAAACGGACTGCGCTAATGCAAGTGCCGACTTTGCACAGCGCTAGCGCAGATGGAGTATCTGCTAGCTCCATTTGGGCTAGCAGTGACGGACCCGGAAACGCTGCAGCCCGCGTCTCGGGTCCATCACTCAAATGACGGCACATCGCTAGCGTACGCCCATTGTGGGCGTGCGCTAGCGATGCATCCGACATTGCAGTCTATGGCGACGTTAGCAGACTACGTTACACCACGGTGTAACGTAGTCCATTAAACGTACCGCCATAATGCAATGTGAACCCAGCCTTAATTTCATTGTTTTACTCTGTTTCAGGAGCAGAATAAGGGCAGAGACAGACTGCTGTATTTCTCTTGCGAGAATGGCATCGTAACCCTCTTACTAGCTGTTGGCTAGATTGACCTCTGCATAGTAATTCATCACGCTGTCTTGCTCTGGGCTGAAGAGGTGCCAGTCCAGTCTGTGCAGTTTGATGCAATTCTCCCACGAGAAATACGGCAGTCTGTCTCTGCCCTAATAAAAATAGTAGATGTTCCGAATTCTTGACATGCCAAACACCAAGTCTGATGGACCAGATTGACTGGTATCGCCCATACAAATACTTAGTGAAAAGGGACTTAGTTCTCTTTGGTCCCATTACTTTTTCTGCCATGTGACAATAACTTGTAAAGAACTGCCAACAAAACATAAGTTCATGCTTTTCTAAATGGCAAAAGCTGAAATTATAATGGGGTGCTGGTTTTAATCTGGACCGTGGACTTTCTTTCTTCTTGTATGACACTAACCAGAGTAGGAAAAATTGTCATCAAATAAATAATTGTAAATGATAAGTCTCACAAATTCTTTACTAATTTTAATTTTCATAATAATTATGCATTTTCTAAGTTATTAATTTTGAAAGAAAGTAAAGTTTCAATACAGCAGCCCTTTGGAAAGTCAAACTGTTTATGCAAGTATCAAGCTGGCCATCTATATTATTTCAGCTTTATTATATCCATCTATTTTTATCATCTCCTGTTTGCTTGTGCCAAAGATTTTTTACAGTCTACCTGCGTGAGTTTCTCCATGGAGATTTCAACGAACAACTTTGAATCTAGCAGGGCTATCATGTTGTGGAATGTATATACTGACATCTGTCATTCCCGATACAAATCACTTTCAAGATGTGCAGACCAAATGAACTTAACAGATGCTGAGTATCTCTCTGGGTGTTGTAAGTCAATCTGGTTATACTTTATCATCAGCGCTAAACATGATTATATTTTAATCACAAAAATGATAGCTGGTGATTCATTATATAACGCTAAGGGTGGTGCATCTAAATGAATGCAATATAAAATGATGAAATGCTCCTGTATGGAATTCCAATGTGACTGCTAAGGTGACATTACACTGCACCTAATATTATCAAAGAAAGCATACATAACAAAATGCAAAAAAGCTATAAAAGTTTATCACATATATCCAGGTTATTTTTCTTATTAGATTGCATTGCGTAAGACCAAGTAAAAAAACTGATAGTCACCAAAAATAAACCTTTTTGTTTTCTGTAAAGTCTTTAGTTTATCTATGTTTTATATTTTTGTGCTACTTCTGTCAGCGGCTTCCATCTGAAATCAAGAAAAACGGGAAAGAACCCTGACAGAGCCATTGAGTACAATATGGCACGTGAAGTTCAAAATCTGCAACTTTGGACTCAATTTGAGGTGATTATTGGTGGTATATGTCTTTAATGCTGTACACAATAGCAAAGTATGCCATTGTGTCCGGAATAAAAGATGGGCATCGCCAGAAATAGCATACAGAGTCCAAAGTTGCAGACCTACTTCATTATCCTTAATCGCTCCATCAGGGATCTGTCTAAATCTCATTTCCCTAGACTTCAGATGGAAGTCCCTGAAAGATCTGAAATTTACTGAAAAGCCAGTTTAATTCGGTATTACATGTGCCATTTTTTTAGAAAAATGTTTTGTGAACATTACAATGTTTAATAGTAGATAGTAAGTTGAGTGGTTTTTCAAGAATATTGCTTTTTCCAATTCCTTTAAGTTATTTTATGGGTTTATTTTACATTCATATCCAAATCTGCAACTAGTGATAACCATTGGAAACAGACTTTAATTTACATTGCACTCTATGGTCAGGTGTACGACCTCACAGCTTATATATACCTTTTGTGAAAAATTAAAACTGCAGTACTTTTATATTCTCATGTGCAGAATCTTTGTACTCAGCCATTTATGCTGTAGACCTATCTTGTTATCAGATTCTCCAAAGGTCAGCCATCATGCAAAGAATAGAACCTGATTTTACAACCAGAGGTGAGCAATTCTCTTCCTACATTAGAAAATCTTTCCATGTAAAAGAACAGTGCTTATCTCTGAGAGGTGCAGCATAAGAATGAGGCACCATCTGGAGTCAAGAGTACAGGGGCGCATTTTAGGTCATTCAATAATCATATTACTTGGGCCCAGAACACCTAAATTTAAGTGAGTTCGATAGAATGTGCTCCAAGTTTGGCCACTTTCCACGTAAACATTTTCTTAAAGTATTTTGTAAGTTCAAGCTTTTGAAAATTTTGAGTGTAAAGGAGAGACCTCTTCTATTGCTCCAAATCGTTCTTAAAATACCGTATTTTTCAGACTATAGGATGCACCGGGACCATAAGACCATTCAGGATACCGATGGCAGAAATGTGGCGGCGCCACAGCCCAGTGTCCATGGTGAGCACAGTGCATCACGAGTTTTCCTGTGGCCACCTTCCTGAAGCCGTGGGCCACAGGAGATTACAGAAAAATGGTCGCCGGAGGCCACACATGCGCAGACTGAGATGTAGGTGGCCACTTTCCTGAAGCCGAGTGCCGCCGAGATTTCTATCTGCATACGAGCGGCCTCCGGTGGCCATTTTCTTGAAGCCTCCAGTGGCCCACGTCTTCAGGAATATGGCCGCAGGGAAACCGGTGATGCATTTTGCTCACCATGGACACCGGGCCCCGGCGATGCCACATTTCTGCCGCTGGTATCCTGAAGAGACCCTGATCAGGTACACTCCGCACCGCCAACTTCCGCAGCATCTCCACACCTCTGCCGCAACCCAACGGTAAGCCTGCATTTGCACTATAAGATGCAGCCCCCATTTTCCTCCCAAATTTTTTGGGGAAAATGTGCATCTTATAGTCTGAAAAATACGGTATTCTACTTTAAATTAATATCTTTCACTGATAACACAGGAACATGCCATGGAGCTTGGACCTTTGGGACTGCTCTTTTAGTAGAGAGGGAATGAGAAATGAGGGAGATCTAAAGAATTTTACTCAAAATCTACATGGAAAGCTAATTAAAATGCTCTCTGAATACAGATTCTGCAGTTGATCTGTTGCAAAATCTCCATCAAATTTCAGGAGTCTGCTCTAGTGAAATAAGAACCCACCCTTTTCTCTGTTGAGTTCTCTACAATCCAGATCATAATTTCACTTGCAATTGACCACTATTGCTTTTGCATCAATTTTTTTGTGTAATTTTTGTTTTACTCCTGTTATTAATTTGTACGCTATTCTTTGTTTAACTTCCATTTTTTTTAAATACTATTTTAAATTCATTTGACTATTTTTAAATTTGTTATTGAAGATGGGGTTTGGGATTTTCAGATGTCTCGAGGTAATTCATCAATTTTTAAAAGTAACAACATTTTAGTGTAAAGGAACTTTAAAGGGGTTTTCCCCACGAACATGTTTTTTTTAAATAAATAGATATTTGAGTAATAATAACCTCCACATGTTTAAATTAAATTTTCCTGTGCTGAGATAATCTTATAAATGTGTCCCTGCTATGTACTGTGTAATGTTTATGTCTCACTGTACAGGGTCTGATCACACCACATCTCCTGGGCAGAGGCAGAAGCAAAAGTGAGTATACAGACATTACAGCAGGAGATCATATCTAATTCTGTCTTTGAAGTAAACAGTGTTTTAAAAAAATGCAGGGAAATGTTTTACCTCGTAAAAAGAATCAACTGTGATCCCGTGCTGTCCTATCTCTATACTCTCTTGCTTCTTACCCTGCCCAGGAGCTGTGGCATGATCAAACCATATTCCTGTACATTCAGACATAGTCATTACACAGCACACAGTAGCAGCACATTTATAAGATTATCTCAGCACAGGAAAATTTTATTTAAACACTACCAATTATGAAAATTAATATTATTTCCAAATCTCATGTTTAAAATGAATTTTTATTGGTGGGAAAACCCCTTTAATCACACCCACTTCCCCATTTGGTGTAATTTTAAGTATGTTTAAAATTTCGCCATACACACTAATTTTGCAACATTTTAGCAGAACACACAACTTTTTTTTGTCTAAAAATATGTAAAAAAAGACAAAAATGAACAGAATTTTTTATATTAAGCCCAATTCATGGACCATTTGCATCATATTGAAGAATTTCACACAAAAAATGTCAAGAGATGCTACAAGACAAAAAAGAAAAGTGTCTTAAAAAAGAAATACAATGCTGACTTGGGTCCATATTGTCTATTCATGTTATGGTTTGAGACACTAACCACTGAAAAGCTTTGCATTTGTTGGCTAAAGCTGGCAAAATTAGAGGAAAATAGGAAAATAAATATTAGGGGTCGAGTTCCCACCTCTGCACAGGGGGAATCTCAGGCCATCTCCGCTGCAGTCTCCCATTCTTCTCCTGCCGCAGTGGAGTCTGCTCAGCGGAGACATCGGTCCCAGCGTCTCGCTCAGTCTGACTCTGTGCAAAGGGTTACTGCTGCCTTTCCAGCTTCTGCCATTGTAGCCAGTACTGGGCAGCGGCGAGCAGACATTTTTGGGACTAAGTCCTGCTTTTCCCTTTCTAAGCATGCTCAGGGTAAGATCTCTCGTTGGAGATCAAGGGTCACATGCTTAGATACTGCAGCTAATCCCATTGGTCCTCTAGGAAGGTCCTGAAGGTGCTCAACTTCTGTGACAGCTTCCCATTGGTCCTTCTGAGAAGGTTCTGTACTTGCTGCAGCTATAAAAGCTTTGCATGACTGCACGGCCATGCGCTAGTATCAATCTAAGTTATGTGCTTTGTGCCAGTGTGATTATGTGTGATTGTATTCAGAGACCCGGCTGAAATAAGCCCCTAGAATACCGGCACCTCCGGAAAGGAGATTGTGTGATTGTATTCAAGGACCTGGCTGAAATAAGCCCCTAGAATACCGGCTTCTCCGGTGAGGAGATTGTGTGTTTGCATGACCACTGATAGCTATCAGTTTGGCAGTTAGCTTGTGCTCCTGTGAATCTAACAGGGCGCAGTGCTTTCCTTTCAAAGCTACTCTGTGAAGTAACAGAACTAGCTTATACCGCCAAATAGTGCCACCATTCACTAGCAGCAGGTTCCTCCTGCACGGTGGACCCCGGGCTGCGAATGCACCAATAATAATAAACATCTCTATTTACTCAGTACGTTCCGCTAGCCCTAACAATAAATATGTAGTTTGCAGTTCTCAGCAGTAGTCTATTCCTTCCACATTGATGATTAACATGTAAGACTGTGACACGTTAATGACAGATATTTGGTTTTGTTATGCATGGAAAACATGGACAATTAAATTGTAGGTTCTGTTTCACTATTTGAAAATCT